>NC_072448.2:12500-4812500 GCF_028878055.3 Symphalangus syndactylus
TAATCCCGAAGTCTATTGAAAAGAGAACGCAGCTCCGCCCTCGCGGGGCCCTCCGGTGTGCGCTGCAGAGAACGCAGCTCTTCTCTCGCAAAGGCACCACGCCCGCGCCGGCGCACAGAGGCGCATCGCGCCCGCGCAGGCGCAGAGGGGCGCTGCGGGCGTGCGCAGGCGCAGAGAGGCGCTGCGAGCCCGCGCAGGTGCAGAGACGAGCGGCGGGGGAGCACAGGCGGAGACTGGCGGCGGGCCAGCGCAGGCGCAGAGAGGCGCACCGCGCCCGCGCAGGCGCAGAGAGACGCTGCAGGGCCGCGCAGGCGCACAGAGGAGCAGCGGGCCCGCGCAGGCGCAGAGAGGGTCGGCGGGCCCGCGGATGCGCAGAGAGGGGCGCCGGGCCCGCGCTGGCGCAGAGAGGCGCTGCGGGTACGCGCAGAGAGGAGTGGCGGGCCCGCGCAGGCGCAGAGAGGCCCACCGCGCCCGCGGAGGACCAGAGAGGCGCACCGCGCCCGCGCAGGCGCAGAGAGAAGCGGCGGGCCCGCGCAGGCGCAGAGAGACGAAGAGAGGCGCACCATCCTCGCGCAGGGGCTGAGAGGCGCGGCGGGACTGCGCAGGCGCGGAGAGGCGCACCGCGCGGGCGCAGAGAGGGGCGGCGGGCCCGCACACGCGCTGACAGGGGCGGCGGGCCCGCGCAGGCGCAGAGACGCGCTGCGGGCCGGCGCAGGCGCAGAGACGCGCTGCGGGCCCGCACAGGCGCAGACGGGCGGCGGGCCCGCGCAGGCGCAGACAGGGGCGGCGGGCCCGCGTAGGCGCAGAGAGGTGCACCGCGCCTGCGCAGGCCCAGAGAGGCGCACTGCGCCCGCGCAGGCGCAGAGAGTAGGGGCGGGCCCGCGCAGGCGCAGAGAGACGAAGAGAGGCGCACCGTCCTGGCGCAAGGGGTGAGAGGCGCGGCAGGCCTGCGCAGGCGCAGAGAGGCGCACCGCGCCCGCGCAGGCGCAGAGAAGGGCGGCATTCCCGCTCATGCGAAGAGACGGGCGGCGGGCCCGCGCAGGTGCAGACAGGAGAAGCAAGCAGGCGCAGAGAGGCGCACCGCGCCCGCGCAGGCGCAGAGAGGGGCGGAGTTCCCGCTCATGCGCAGAGACGGGCGGCGGGCCCGCGCAGGCGCAGACAGGGGAGGCAAGCACGCGCAGGCGCAGAGAGGCGCACCGCGCCCGCGCAGGCGCAGAGAGGAGCGGCGGGCCCGCGCAGGCGCAGAGAGGAGCTGCGGGACTGCGCAGACGCAGAGAGGAATCGCGGTCCCGCGCAGGCGCAGAGGGGGCGGCGGGCCCGCACATGCGCAGACAGGGGCGGCGGGCCCGCGCAGGCGCAGACAGGCGCACCGCGCCCGCGCAATCGCAGAGAGGGGCGGCGTTCCCGTTCATGCGCAGAGACGGGCGGCGGGCCCGCGCAGGTGCAGACAGGGGAGGCAAGCACGCGCAGAGAGGCGCACCGCGCAGGCGCAGAGAGGAGCGGCGGGCCCGCGCAGGCGCAGAGATGGGCGGCGTTCCCGCTCATGCGCAGACAGGGGCGGAGGGCCCGCGCAGACGCGCTGCGGGCGCGCGCAGGCGCAGAGAGGAGTGGCGGGCCCGCGCAGGCGCAGAGACGGGCGACGGGCGCGCGCATGTGCAGACGGGCGGCGGTCCCGCGCAGGTGCTCAGAGGCGCACCGCGCCCTCGCAGGCGCAGAGAGGGTCGGCGGGCCCGCGCATGCGCAGACCAGGGCGCCGGGCCCGCGCCGGCGCAGAGAGGCGCTGCGGGTACGCGCAGAGAGGAGTGGCGGGCCCGCGCAGGCCCAGAGAGGCGCGGCAGGCCCGCTCATGCGCAGACAGGGGCGGCGGGCCCGCGCAGGCGCAGAGAGGCGCACCGCGCCCGCGCGGGACCAGAGAGGCGCACCGCGACCGCGCAGGCGCAGAGAGGAGCGGCGGGCCCGCGCAGGCGCAGAGAGACGAAGAGAGGCGCACCGTCCTCGCGCAGGGGCTGAGAGGCGCGATGGGCCCGCACAGGCGCAGAGAGGCGCACCGCGCAGGCGCAGAGGGGGCGACGGGACCGCACATGCGCAGACAGTGGCGGCGGGCCCGCGCAGGCGCAGAGAGTAGGGGCGCGCCCGCGCAGGCGCAGAGAGACAAAGAGAGGCGCACCGTCCTCGCCCAAGTGGTGAGAGGCGCGGCAGGCGTGCGCAGGCGCAGAGAGGCGCACCGCGCCCGCGCAGGCGCAGAGAGGGGCGGCGTTCCCGCTCATGCCCAGAGACGGGCGGCGGGCCCGCGCAGGCGCAGACAGGGGAGGCCAGCACACGCAGGCGCAGAGAGGCGCACCGCGCCCGCGCAGGCGCGGAGAGGAGCGGCGGGCCCGCGCAAGCGCAGAGAGGAGTGGCGGGCCCGCGCATGCCCAGAGACGGGCGGCGGGCACGCGCATGCGCAGAGAGGGGCGGCGGGCTCGCGCATACGCAGACAGGGGCGGCCGACCCGCGCAGGCGCAGAGAGGCGCACCGCTCCCGCGCAGGCGCAGAGAGGCGCACTGCTCCCGCGCAGGCGCAGACAGGCGCACCGCGCCCGCGCAGGCCCAGAGAGGCCCGGCGGGACCGAGCAGGCGCAGAGAGGCGCGGCGGGCCCGCGCAGGCGCAGAGAGGGGAGGCGGGACCGCGCGGGCGCAGTGAGGCGCGGCACTCCGGGGCTCCGCCAGGGGCGCGGCGCAGGGGGAGAGACGCGCGGCGAGCCGGCCCTCCGCCAGGGGCGCGGCGCAGGCGCAGAGACGCACGGCGACGCGGCCCCGTTGGAGAGGCGCGGCGCGGGGCGGAGACTCACAAAGGCGTGTCGCCGGCGGGGCGGGTGCAGCGCAGGCGCAGAGATGCACACCGCCGGGCCGAGGGTTGGGGGGCGTGCTGCAGGCGCACAGGTCCCATTCGCCCGCCGCCGGGCGGGGGGCCGTGGTGGACGCGGTGCAGGCACAGAGACGCACGTCGCCAGGGCATAGCGCAGATAGGTGGAACCTCAGTATTCTGAAAATCCGGGCACTACAGGACCTGCTTGTTCACGGTGCTGTGCCACTGTGCCTCCTGCTGGCGCCTAGGGCAACTGTAGCGCTCTCTTGCTTACAGTGGTGGCCAGCGCCTCCTGGTGGCGCCAGGGCACGCAGGGCCCTCTTGCTCACAGTATAGTGGCGGCACGCCGCCTAATGGCAGTTAGGGACGTTACAGGGCCCTCTTGCTCACAGTGTAGTGGAAACATGCTCAGCTGCTGGCACCTGTGGATACTGCAGGGCCCTCTTGCTCCAAGTGTAGTGGCAGCTGGCTCCCCTGCTGGCAGCTGGGGACACTGCTGGGCCCTCTTGCTTGCAGTGTAGTGGGGGCACGCCCTCTTCTGGCCGCTGGGGGCACTACAGGATCCTCTTGCTCAGTGTAGTGGCAGCACGCCCCCTTCTGGCAACCAGGGCACTGCAGGGTCCTCTAGCTCATGTTGTGGTGACCGTGCGCCACCTGCGGGCAGCTAAGGACACTGCAGGGCCCTCTTGCTCACAGTGTAGTCGTCATATACCCCTGCTGGCTGCTGGGAACACTGCCAGGCCCTCTTGCTGGCAGTGTCGTGGCAGTATGCCACCTGCAGGCAGATGGGGACTATGCAGGGCCCTGTTGCTCCCGGTGTGACAGCCGGGGTCCACTACTGGCCACCTCCCGCATCACTTAAACTTGGAGCGCTAGTTATTAAGCCCCATCAGTTCTGTAAATTCAAACTGAAATGGAGCTATTACTGGGGAGAGCTGATGTCCCAGTTCTTGTCTAACTTGGAAGAAAGATTTTCACCAAGAGGCAGTACAAAGATGGCAGACAACTTCATTGAAAAGAAATACAGTCTGAAGAGCTTATTGTAGAAAAATGAGGAGGAGTGGGCTGATTGTGCATGAAAACAGCCTAAGAGTCCAGTGCAGGGAATTTTATTTTGGACTTCTTCACATTCCTGCCTGTCTCAAGTCTCTGCCTGTTTTCTTTGGTTTTCCTGCTACTGCCTTAGGTCCCTCATTTGCCCCACTTAGGCGTGTGGGACCTCCTCACTGTTGGTTGAAGTACGTGTGGTGATGAATCTGAATCTACTCTGGCGCCACCCTCCTTCCCACCATCCCAGGCAGGCTGACAGCGGTGATGTTTGTACCTACTGTGCCTGCCTATCTCTTTTGAATGTCCATCTCTGCCCTAATCTGTATTTTTGGTGCCAGGTTTCTCTTAAGAATGTTCCCTTTGGCCTTCTTATGAGCATGTAGCTAGCAATATCCTGACATTTTTATTGCAGAGTGAACGATGATTGGGGCATGTTATGAGGAGTTCTAGGGTGTTTCTTTCTGCATAGGTACCTCTTCTCCCTCCTACCCACAATTGACAAATGCCCATCCACTCCGGCACTAGAGATGCTACTAATATGTGAATTTTTGGTGGTCCCTCCAGGTGCGCCTTCCCAGACTTTCCCTTTTCCACGAGCTCCCTCTCCTGTTCATGTCTAGTTATCTGTCTACTCTAACAGAACCCACTATCCTGTGTCTTTCCCCAAAATAGTGAGGGAATGATTAGTTGGAAACCGTAAGAAATGATATGCATGTAGATTACAAATTTACAACTTACACAAATAATCACTCAAAGTCATCCTTACACTAAAAATGCAAAACTATAGAATTTCTAGAAGAAACTATAGAAGAAAAGCTATGTGCCTTTGGGTTTGGTAATGAATTTTAACAAATGACACAAAACGTTGATATACACAGAAGAAATGACAATGTGGATTTCTTAATATTTAAAGTTTATACTCTGGAAGAGATCTTGTTAAGAGAACAAAAAGACAAGCCAAATATTGAAGAAAATATTTGCAAAATACAGATCTGAGAATTTGTAATCAAAATACATAAAAAAATTGTTAAAACTAAACAATAAGTTAAACAGCCCAATTAAAAATGCACACAGATCTGAACAGACACCTCACCAAATAAGATGTACAGATGGCAAGTAAACATACAAAAAGGTGCTCAGCAAACTAGAGAACTGAAAACCACAATAAGATAGCACAGCTGGTCTATATCTCTTAGAACTGCTAAACTCTTTAAAAAATGACAAATTGCTGGAGGAAAAAGAGAACTCTTTTCATTGCTGGTGGAATACAGTGTATAAGACCAAAATATGCCACCCAAAATATAATGGTAGGAAACCAGAAAATGCCACCCCAATATATGTCCCTTTGGCTTAAGAATTATTCCAAGCTGATTATTTTGAAAAAAAATTCTAATAAAAGAAGTTCTGAAAACAAAGCAGAAGTTACACTTCTGTAAGGAAAATTTACATCTATCAAGGAAATCCCCATTTAAAAGCTACCTCTCTTGACACCAAGAAGAGAAGGATAACTAAATCACTAAAGAGTCTTATCAATGGAGAATGCATGGACTTAAGTCTGTATAACAAACCTTACCCTTGTCTCCCGTGCTTTTGCTGGTTAACTCCCCACTACTGCACCTCAAATCTTCTTTCTTTAAGTTGAAGATAGTATTTATGCTTGAATTGAAAGCCAGCTGTTGGAGATTTACTCATTTTTTCCCTGAGTATCTCCCATGTATCCATAAGGTATACATGTTTTTAAACTTTTCTGTTTTTCTCATTTGAACCTGTCAGTTTTTACAGAGGGTCCCATCTAAGAATTCCAAAAACATAGAAAATTTTTTTACTCCCCATTACAAGTTGGGCAGTTTTTTCTAAAGCTAAACAGGTCTCACCTTACAATCCAAAAATCACATTCCTAGGTATTTTGACAATTACTTTGATGTTATTTCCAAACAAAAGCTACCATGCAATTATTTACAGAAGCCCTATTCATAATGACCAAAGGAAAAAAAAGGAATCAGAAAGTCTTACAATAAATGACTGTGTGGGAATCCACTCAGACATCAAAAGCTGTTATAAAGATTATTTAAATGAAAACATTCGAGATACTGAAGATAAAGGAAGAAATCTTACCAGAACTTACTTTATCCAATTAAAGCAGAGCTCCTAGAAAAATACAACTGCCATTAACCCCTTCAAAGGAGTTTCCTGCAAATTCAGCTGCCGTGGAGACAGTGTACTCTTTCCCATTAGCACTGATAAATGAAAATGAAATTCTACCCTCCCAACTGTCTGAACAGATCCACTCTTGGCTGAGGGGACCCCAGAGTAACTTTCAAAACTGAGTTCTCAGCTTTGCTAGCATGGGATGATGGGGGCCAGATACACATCGTCATACCCCCTCCTTTGCTAACCATGATGAGACTTTCTTCCTTAAGGATTTAACAGAAACCAGCCCCTTCAAAGGCTCCACCACTGATATTAACCTCTCTTTTCTTGCCTGATAAGAGACCACCCATGAGGGAGAGGTTCTGGCCAGCATATAGAGGAGGCACAGAGCGAGTTTTCATGTTCTCTGCTTCACTTTTTAATGTCAGACGGCTGAAAACTCCACCCTGGGATCATGCTAACACTGCCATTTTTTGTACATGGGACCCATGAAGAAGCAAGAAACTCAATTGCGCATGCATGCATTTCTCCTTCCATAAATATTCATGACTCCTCCTAGAGCTTATTAAAGAAATGTATTTAGCCATTCCACTCAGCATAAATTACTATTTCCTTTACCTCCTCCTTGAAGCATCTGTTTCTGGCTTCTAGCTGGAGGCTATGCTTCCCAGCCTGTCAGAAGGACAACCTGCAGGCCGCAACTCTTTATAGGAAATAAATCTCTCATTGGGTGTGGTGGCTCATGCCTGTAATCCCAGCACTTTGGGAGGCTGAGGCGAGTGGATCACCTGGGGTCAGGAGGTTCAGAGGAGCCTGGCCAACATGATGAAAACCTATCTCTACTAAAAATACAAAAAAATTAGCCAGGTGTGGTGGTGGGCATCTGTAATCCCAGCTAATCAGGAGGCTGAGGCAGGAGAATTGCTTGAACCCAGGAGGTGGAGATTGCAGTGAACCAAGATCATGCCATTGCACTCCAGCCTGGGCAACAAGAGTGAAACTCTGTCTCAAAAAAAAAAACATAAAAATGAAGAAATGTCTTCTTTCCAAATTTATGAACCTCATCATTCTTCCATTGACAGCATTAAAAGGTTCAAAAAGACCTTTCCATACTCTCCCACAGAAGCCCTAGAAATTGTCGTTTTGTTAATCATTTTGGATGCCTGAGAACTTGTAATCCAATGAGTAGAAATGTTGGTACCCCATTTATGGCTGTCAACCTGCCAGTTCTCAGGAGTTTGTATAAGCCTAAATCTGAAAGGATCTCATCCCATTAGGACCCTTGTCTCCTTTTCTGTTGCCTTTGCCCACTGGCTCTGGCAACAGGGGTCTTTCTTTCTCGTTGGCTATATTTGGATATGGGGGCTCCATCTTCTCTGCCACCTTAGGGAATGCCTTTTGCATGCATGGCTAACTCATTAAAAAGCCTACAGTTTCACTAAAATTTTGAGTGAGTACTCTCTGAAGCTGGGTTGGAATCTCAGGCTTCTTTGTCTGGAAGGTAACTCTTGGGCTATAAGTTTCTTATCTTAGCTCTGGTTTTGAGGCCTCTCTGTTCTCCTCTTGGGTTGGAAGTTATTCCTGGCTTTTTGTTTCAAGGCGTCTCTGTGTGATCTTAATCTTGCTCCTTTCATGGGAACTTCTCAATTGACTAAATTCTCCCTTCTCGAACCTCTGCTGACTCTGTGTTCCACCAATATGGAACAATTCTACTTCCTTTCCTGTTTGCACACCTGTAATCCTAGCACTTTGGGAGGCCCAGGCGGATGGATCGCAACGTCAGGAGATCGAGACCATCCTAGCTAACATGGTGAAACCCTGTCTCTAATAAAAATACAAAAAAATTAGCCAGGCATGGTGGCGGGCGCCTGTAGTTCCAGCTACTTGGGAGGCTGAGGCAGGAGAATGGCGTGAACCTGGGAGGCGGAGCTTGCAGTGAGCCGAGATCACGCCACTGCACTCCAGCCTGGGCGAAAGAGCAAGACTCTGTCTCAAAAAAAAAAAGAGAACAGAGGAATTCACACAAAGCTATAAGGACTGCAGCTGAAATTTGATAGTATGTTCTTAGCTTGGCTTTTAGCCCGAATAAGGTCTTTAAAAGTCAAATCTGAGATTCTGTATGAAAACTTCCAACGAAGAAACTTGAAAGCACCTATATGGTCGTAGCCTGTTCTTGCTGCAATTACGTAAATAATCAAGCAAAATAGAACAAAACTAGACTTATTTTTAAAACAAGAATAGTCTTACTTTGATTATGATCAAAAATGGTGGTTACTACAGACAGAAATTTTATGTTTCAATGGAAAACTGTAACATGACCGGGCATGGTGGCACATGCCTATAATTCCAGCACTTTGGGAGGCCAGAAGTTCAAGACCATCCTGGGCAACGTGGTGAACCCTGTCTCTACCAAAAATACAAAAATTAGTTGGGCATGATGGCATGTGCCTGTAGTCTCAGCTAATCAGGAGGCTGAGGAGGGAAGATCATTTGCACCCAGGAGGTAGTGGTTGCAGTGAGCTGACATTGCACCTTTGCACTCCAGCCTGGGTGACAGAGCCAGACCCTGTCTCAAAAAAATTTTTTTAAAGGAAAACTATAGCCATTGTGGGTTATCAGATTCTAGTCTTGTTTCTTGTTTCTGGGCTATTTTTACCTCTTTGTAAACTAGATCCTGTCATCTGATGAATTTTTTCCCACAATGATACTTGGGGAACAAGAAGCCAAGTATTGTCTCTCCTACCAATGTATCTATTGTCAGTTAATTTGAAGGCCTCTAATCCTGGAACAACGTTAGAAGAGGAAGGTTTTGCTCCCTAAAATGCATAACCAAATTGTGGTACATTCATGCACTAGAATACTATTTAGCCATAGAAAGGAACAAGCTATCAACTCACACAAAGACATGAGTGAATCTCGCATGCACATTGCTAAGTGGAAGAAGAAAGTCTGAGGAGGACACACACAGTGTGACCCCATTTAATGAGACACTGGAGAAGGCAAACTACACAGATGGGAAGCCATTGGCTCCATGGGGTGGGGGGTTGAAGCATTCCATATGATACTTTAATAATGGGATACCTACCACAATGCATTTGTTGAAATATGCAGAATTTTACATCCAAATGGTTAAAGCAAACTCTATTCAAATTAAATAAAATTAATCAAGATGTGGAGTATCCCAGGATAGAATACATTATGTGAAAAAGAATTTAACTATGCTACAAATTACTATGGGTTGGATGTGGTTTGTCCCCACAAAAACTCATGTTGAAATTTGACCCCCAATATGGCAGTGTGAGGCGGTGGGGCCTGGTTGAAGGTGTTTGGGTCATAGTGACGGATCCCTCATGAACAGATTAATGCCCTCCCACAGGGGTAAGTGAGTTCTGCTCTCACAGGAATCGATTAATTTCTGCAGGAGTAGCTAGTTAAAAGGAGTCTGGCTTCCTTTGCTTCCCTCTTGCTTTCACTTTTGCTATGTGATCTCTAGTGCACCCCTTGCTCCCCTTCCACTCTCCACCATAAGATGAAAAAGACTGAGGCCCCACTAGATGCAACTGCCCAATCTCAGACATTCCAGCCACCAGTATTGTGAGCCAAATGAACCTTTTTTACTTATAAATTACCCAGCCTCAGGTATTCTGTTACCGAAGCACAAAATAGACTAAGACAAAAAAATAGGTGAAAACTCACTGAAGATGTAGGGAAAATGGTGTTGACCTAAATCACTTTGAAAATGAATAGAATCTGTAGGCTGAAAGCAAATGAACTATACTTCATCATTGGATTCCATTTTATAAAGTTCTTTCCAACAGAAGCAATTGTTAACCATTGTAAAACCACAGCATCTGTATCTGGAATAAAACAATGACTTACATAACCTGCAGATGGTAGGAATCAGGCCTCTCACTGGTGAAGTGGGAGTTTACAAATTAGCAAGGCGAGAAGGCTAGAATGATTCATGTGACAGTAGATCAGAGGTGGAGACATCAACGTTGTAGGAAAAGAAAGAGAGATCAGACTTTACTGTGTCTATGTAGAAAGGGAAGACATAAGAAATTCCATTTTGACCTGTACCTTGAACAATTGCTTTGCTGAGATGCTGTTAATTTGTCACTTTGCCCCAGCCACTTAGCCCCAACTTTGAGCTCACAAAAACATGTGTTGTATGGAATCAAGGTTTAAGGGATCTAGGGCTGTGCAGGATGTGCCTTGCTAACAAAATGTTTACAAGCAGTATGCTTGGTAAAAGTCATTGCCATTCTCTAGTGTCAATAAACCAGGAGCACAATGCACTGTGAAAAGCCACAAGGACCTCTGCCCTGGAAAGCTGGATATTGTCCAAGGTTTCTCCCCATGTGATTGTCTGAAATATGGCCTCATTGGATGAGAAAGACCTGACCATCCCCCAGCCCGACACCCATAAAGGGTCTGTGCTGAGGTGGATTAGTAAAAGAGGAAAGCCTCTTGCAGTTGAGATGGAGGAAGGCCACTGTCTCCTGCCTGTCCCTGGGAACTGAATGTCTCAGTATAAAACCCGATTGTACATTTGTTCAATTCTGAGATAGGAGGAAAACCTCCCTATGGCGGGAGGCGAGACATGTTGGCAGCAATGCTGCCTTGTTATTCTTTACTCCACTGAGATGTTTGGGTGGAGAGAAACACAAATCTGGCCTACGTGCACATCCAGGCATAGTACTTCCCCTTGAACTTAATTATGACATAGATTCTTTTGCTCACATGTTTTTTTGCTGACCTCCTTACTATCACCCTGCTCTCCTACCGCATTCCTCTTGCTAAGATAATGAAAATAATAAAAACTGAGGGAACTCAGAGACTGGTGCAGGTGCAGGTCCTTGGTATGCTGAGCACCAGTCCCCTGGGCCCACTTTTCTTTCTCCATACTTTGTATCTTATTTTTTTCTCAGTCTCTCATCCCACCTGATGAGATATACCCACAGGTGTGGAGGAGCAGGCCACCCCTTCATCTGCAACCCAACGTGGGTGCCTTTGTCTAGGGTGAAGATATGCTAAGAATGTGAGCATTGAGGACAGTGGATGAGAGATTCCTGAGTACATCCACCGTCAGCCTTGCGGTAAACTTGTGCGCTCAGAGGAACCCAGGGTAACAATGGGGCAAACTGAAAGTAAATATGTCTCTTATCTCAGCTTCATTAAAATTCTCTTAAGAAAAGGGGGAATTAAAGCTTCTACAGAAAATCTAATTACACTATTCCAAACAATAGAACGATTCTGCCCATGGTTTCCAGAACAAGGAACTTTAGATTTAAAAGATTGGGAAAAAATTGGCAAAGAATTACAACAAGCAAATAGGGAAGGTAAAATCATCCCACTTACAAAATGGAATGATTGGGCCATTGTTAAAGCAACTTTAGAACCGTTTCAAATAGAAGAAGATAGCGTTTCAGTCTTTGATGCCCCTGAAAGCTGTGTAATAGATTGTGAAGAAGAGGCGGGGAAAAATCCAGGAAAGGAACGGAAACTTCACATTGTAAATAGGTAGCAGAGCCAGTAATGGCTCGGTCAATGCAAAATGTTGACTACAATCAATGACAGGAGGCAATATATCCTGAAACATTAAAATTAAAAGGAAAAAGTCCAGAACCATTGGGGCCATTGGGGCTAAAACCACGATGGCCACCTCCTCCTCAGCCGAGTAAGTGCTGGGGGAGGTAGTGTGAAACTAGGCTCTCTGCGACTTGGCTCCAGGCACGCATTATTGTCCAACCTACCGTTCACTATGGTGAAGGAGGAATTCAGACTCACCCTGCAGCTTCCTGTATAGGTCAAACAGTGGCCGCTCCCTAAGGAAAAGTTCGGGGTGCTACATAAAATAGTTAAAAAGCTATTTTAAAAAGGACATGTTTCACCCATTTTCTGTCTTTAGAATTCTTCTGTGTTTGTAATTCAGAAAATATCAGGCAGATGGCTCATGCTAACTGACCTAAGAGCGGTTAATGCGGTAATTCAAACTATGGGGTCTCTCCAACTCGTGTTGCCTTCTCCAGCCATGATCCCCTCTAATTATAATTGATCTGAAGGATTGCTTTTTTACCATTCCTCTGGCAAAACCGGATTTTGAAAAATTGGCTTTTACTATGCCAGCCATAAGTAATAAAGAACAAGCCACCAGATTTCAGTGGAAAGTGTTACCTCAGGGAATGCTTAATTGTCCAACTATTTGTCAGACTTTTGTAGCTCAAGTTCTTCAGCCAGTTAGAGACAAGTTTTCAGACTGTTATTCATTATGTTGATGATATTTTGTGTGCTGCAGAAACAATAGACTAATTGTTACACATTTCTGCAGACAGAGGTTTCAAACGCAGGCCTAACAATAGCATCTGATAAGATTCAGACCTCTACTCCTTTTCGTTATTTGGGAATGCAGGTAGAGGAAAGAAAAGTTAAACCACAAAACATAGAAATAAGAAAAGACACGTTAAGAACATTAAATGACTTTCAAAAATTGCTAGGAGATATTAATTGGATTCAGCCAACTCTAGGAATCCCTACTTATGCCATGTCAAATTTGTTCTCTATCTTGAGAGGGGACCCGGACTTGAATAGTAAAAGAACATTAACTCCAGAGGCAGCTAAAGAAATTGAATTAGTTGAAGAAAAATTTCAGTCAGCACAAGCAAATAGAATAGATCACTTATCCCCACGCCAACTTTTGATTTTTGCTACTACACATTCTCCAACAGGCATCATTGTTCAAAATACAGATCTTGTGGAGTGGTCATTCCTTCCTCACAGTACAGTTAAGACTATTACATTGTACTTAGATCAAATGGCTACATTAATTTGTCAGGCAAGACTACAAATAGTAAAATTGTGTGGAAGTGACCCAGATAAAATCATTGTTCCTTTAAACAATGAAGAGGTTAGATAAGCCTTTATCAATTCTGGCGCATGGCAGATTGGTCTTGCTGATTTTGTGGGAATTATTGATAATCATTACCCAAGAACAAAAATCTTCCAGTTTTTAAAATTGACTATTTGGATTTTACCGAAAATTAACAGACAGAAACCTTTAGAAAATGCTCTGATGGTGTTTACTGATGGTTCCAGAAAGGGAAAAGTGGCTTACACCAGGCAAAAAGAATGAGTCATTGAAACTCAATATCACTCAGCTCAAAGAGCAGAATTGGCTGCTGTCATTTCAGTGTTACAAGGTTTTAATCAGCCTATTAACATTGTTTCAGATTCTGCACATGTAGTACAGTCTACAAAGGATGTTGAGACAGCCCTAATCAAATACAGTATGGATGATCAGTTGAATCAGCTGTTTAATTTGTTACAACAAACTGTAAGAAAAAGAAATTTCCCATTTTATATTACTCATGCTTGAGCACATACTAATTTACCAGGGCCTTTAACGAACGCAAATGAACAAGCTGACTTGCTAGTATCATCTGCCTTCATGGAAGCACAAGAACGTCATGCCCTGACTCATGTAAATGCAACGGAATTAAAAAATAAATTTGATATCACATGGAAAGAGGCAAAAAATATTGTACAACATTGTACTGAGTGTCAAGTCCTACACTTGGCCACTCAGGAGGCAGGAGTTAATCCCAGAGGTTTATGTCCTAATGCATTAGGGCAAATGGATGTCACACATGTACCTTCATTTGGAAAATTGTCATTTGTCCATGTGACAGTTGATACTTATTCACATTTCATATGGGCAACGTGCTAGACAGGAGAAAGTACTTCCCATGTTAAAAGACGTTTATTATCTTCTTTTGCTGTCATGGGAGTTCCAGAAAAAAGTAAAACAGATAATGGGCCAGGATACTCTAGCAAAGCATTTCAAAAATTCTTAAATCAGTGGAAAATTACACATACAAGAGGAATCCCTTATAATTCCCAAGGACAGGCCATAATTGAAAGAAATAATAGAACACTCAAAGCTCAATGGGTTAAACAAAAAAAGGAAAAAGAGAGTAAGGAGTATAACACTCCCCAGATACAACTTAATCTAGCACTCTATACTTTAAAGTTTTTAAACGTATATAGAAATCAGACCACTACTTCTGCAGAGCAACATTTTACTGGTAGAAAGAGCAGCCCACATGAGGAAAAACTGATTTGGTGAAAAGATCAAAAATAATACATGGGAAATAGGTAAGGTGATAACATGGGGAGAGGTTTTGCTTGTGTTTCACCAGGAGAAAATCAGCTTCCTGTTTGGATACCCACTAGACATTTGAAGTTCTACAATGAACCCATCAGAGATGCAAGGAAAAATGCCTCCGTGGAGACGGAAAACCCTCACTCGAGCACCATCAACTCACCAGGTGAACAAAATGGTGATATCAGAAGAAAAGATGAAGTTGCCATCCACAAAGAAAGCAGAGTTGCTGTCCTGGGCCCAGCTAAAGAAGCTGACACAGTTAGCTGAAAAAAGCCTGAAGAACACAAGGGTAACACAAACTCCAGAGAATATGCTGCTTGCAGCTTTAATGATTGTATCAATGGTGGTAAGTCTCCCTATGTCTGCAGGAGCAGCTGCAGCTAATTATACCTACTGGGCCTATGTGCCTTTCCCACCCTCAATTCAGGCAGCCACTTGGATGGATAATTCTATTGAAGTATATGTTAATAATAGTGCATGGGTACCAGGCCCCACAGATGACGGTGGCCTTGCCCAACCTGAAGAAGAAGGAATGGTGATAAACATTTCCATTGGGTATCGTTATCTTCCTATTTGCCTGGGGAAAGCACCAGAATGCTTAATGCCTGCAACCCAAAATTGGTTGGTAGAAGTACCTACTGTCAGTGCCATTAGTAGATTTACTTATCACATGGTAAGTGGAATGTCACTCAGGCCACAGATAAACAATTTACAGGACCCTTCTTATCAAAGATCATTACAATGTAGGCCTAAGGGGAAGCCTGGTCCCAAGGAAATCCCCAAAGAATCAAAAAGCCCAGAAGTCTTAGTTTGGGAAGAATGTGTGGCTGATACTGCAGTGGTACTACAAAACAATGAATTCGGAACTATTATAGACTGGGCCCCTCGAGGCCAATTATATCATAATTGTATGGGCCAGACTCAATCGTGTTCACAGGTCCCATCCATCTGGCCCATTAATCTGGCCTATGATCGTGATTTAACTGAAAGCCTGGACCAGGTTCATAGAAGGTTAGAATCACTCTATCCATGGAAATGTGGTGTGTAAAACCCCCTTATATGCTATTTGTAGGAATCATAGATCTTAAACCAGATTCCCAAACTATAACCTGTGAAAACTGTAGATTGTTTACTTTCATTGATTCAACTTTGGATTGGCAGCATCGTATTCTGCTAGTGAGGGCAAGAGAGGGCATGGGGATCCCTGTGTCCATGTACCGACTGTGGGAGGCTTCCTCATCCATCTATATTTTAACAGAAGTATTAAAAGGAGTTCTAACTAGATCCAAAAGATTCATTTTTACTTTGATTGCAGTGATTATTGGTCTTATTGCAGTCACAGCAACTGCTGTGACTGCTGGAATTGCTTTACACTCCTCTGTTCAAACTGCAGAATATGTGAATAATTGGCAAAAGAATTCCTCAAAATTGTGGAATTCTCAGACCCAAATAGGTAAAAAATTGGCAAACCAAATTAATCATCTTAGACAAACTGTGATTTGGATGGGAGATAGGCTCATGAGCTCGGAATATCTTTTTCAGTTACAGTGTGACTGGAATACTCCAGATTTTAGTATGACATCTCGAGCTTATAATGAATCTGAACATCATTGGGACATGGTTAGATGCCATTTACAAGGAAGAGAAGATAATCTTACTTTAGATATTTCAAAATTAAAAGAACAAATTTTTGAGGCATCAAAAGCCCAGCTAAATCTGGTGCCAGAAACTGAGGTAAAAGCTGTTGATAGCCTCACAAATCTTAACCCTGCCACTTGGGTTAAAGCCATTGGAAGTTCCACTATTGCAAATTTTATATTAATCCTTGTATGTCTGTCCTCTCTATTGCTAGTCTACAGGTGCACCCAGCAGCTCCGGAGAGACAGTGACCAGCGAGAACGGGCCATGATGACCATGGCGGTTTTGTCAAAAAGAAAAGGGGGATATGTAGGGAAAGGAAAGAGAGATCAGACTTTACTGTGTCTGTGTAGAAAGGGAAGACATAAGAAACTCCATTTGACCTGTACCTTGAAAAATTGCTTTGCTGAGATGCTGTTAATTTGTCACTTTGCCCCAGCCACTTAGCCCCAACTTTGAGCTCACAAAAACATGTGTTGTTTGGAATCAAGGTTTAAGGGATCTAGGGCTGTGCAGGATGTGCCTTGCTAACAAAATGTTGACAAGCAGTATGCTTGGTAAAAGTCATTGCCATTCTCTAGTGTCAATAAACCAGGGGCACAATGCACTGTGAAAAGCCACAAGGACCTCTACCCTGGAAAGCTGGATATTGTCCAAGGTTTCTCCCCATGTGATTGTCTGAAATATGGCCTCATTGGATGAGAAAGACCTGACCATCCCCCAGCCCCACACCCATAAAAGGTCTGTGCTGAGGTGGATTAGTAAAAGAGGAAAGCCTCTTGCAGTTGAAATGGAGGAAGACCACTGTTTCCTGTCTGCCCTGGGAACTTAATATCTCGTTATAAAACCCGATTGTACATTGTTCAATTCTGAGATAGGAGGAAAACGGCCCTATGGCGGGAGGCGAGACATGTTGGCAGCAATGCTGCCTTGTTATTCTTTACTCCACTGAGATGTTTGGTTGGAGACAAACAAATCTGGCCTACGTGCACATTCAGGCATAGTACTTCCCCTTGAACTTAATTATGACATAGCTTCTTTTGCTCACATTTTTTTTGCTGAGCTTCTTCTTATTATCACCCTGTTCTCCTACCACATTCCTCTTGCCAAGATAATGAAAATAATAATCAATAAAAATTGAGGGAACCCAGAGACTGGTGCCAGTGCAGGTCCTTGTTATGCTGAGTGCCGGTCCCCTGGGCCCACTTTTCTTTCTCTATACTTTGTCTCTGTGTCTTATTTCTTTTCTCAGTCTCTCATCCCACCTGATGAGATAAACCCACAAGCGTAGAGGGGCAGGCCACCCCTTCAAATGTAAACTTATGTTTAGTTTAATATGGAGACACACAGTTCTACATAGAAAACTTTAAAATTAGGTGTGTATAGGTAGGTTAGATACACACATATATTCCTAGCATTGCTAATGAAGGACAAGATACAATGTACTCATTCAGCAGCCAGATGTAAGTTTTCCTACCATTCTGAAAGGAATCAGGCTCTTTGAAGAAATGTCTGATACTAGAACTGGGACAGTAAATATAGGAGCCAGGATAATCTTGAAGTATCAGAAAGTAATTAAGTACTAAAAAAATTGAAATATATCAAAGAAAAATAAGAGCCAATAATAAAAGCTACCAATGGCCAACACAGGAATGAATTGTGCAACACAATGCTGCAGTGTTGAATAATAACTAAAGCTGAAAGTAATTATCTAGGTGTCTGTATTTGTATACATAGGTGATTAAGCAAATGGAGTTGCATAGAAATCTCCTTTGCAAAAGAATTCCAAATAATTGATGTAGACACTCAGCCATCAAGAAGGTGGAGCCAACGCCTCACTCCATAAGTGTGGGCTCTGCATAGTGACTTGCTCCAAAAGAACACATGCAGTATTGACAAGGAGAAAAAATAACTTCACAGTGGAGAAACCTGACAAACAGTAGCTCTGCCAAATGATCCAAGTGAACATCAAAGATGACAGTTCACCTTGAGAACATGAAGTGACAATGGGGGACATTCTACAAAATTCCTGACCAATCCTCCTCAGTACTATCAAGGTTATCAAGAGATGGAAAGCCTGACACACTGTCACAGCCAGGAAGAGCCTACGTGATGACTACATGTCATGCGGGGTCCTGGATGGGATCCTGGGTCAGAGTAAGACAGAACTAAGGGAGTCCAAATGAAATATGAACTTTAGTTAATAATAGCTTATCAGCCAGGTGCAGTGGCTCAAGCCTGTAATCCCAGCACTTTGGGAGGCCGAGGTGGGCGGATCACGAGGTCAGGAGATCAAGACCATCCTGGCTAACACAGTGAAACCCCGTCTCTACTAAAAATACAAAAAATTAGCCAGGCGAGGTGGCGGGCGCCTGTAGTCCCAGCTACGTGGGAGGCTGAGGCAAGAGAACGGCGTGAACCCCGGGAGGTGGAGCCTGCAGTGAGCCAAGATCGCGCCACTGAACTCCAGCCTGGGAGATAGAGCAAGACTCCATCTCAAAAAATAAAATAAAATAAAATAAAAAATAAAAAAATAAAAAAAAGCCTATCAGTATTGGTTCATTAACTGTGACAAATTATGTAAGATATTAATAAGCCATGTGAGACACACTGATAGAAGATGTTAATGAGAGGAAACTAGGTTGCGGCTACATGGCAAATCTCTGCTTTTTTTTTTGGCAATTTCTGTGTAAGTAAAAAAAGATGTAAAATAAAACTTTATTTAAAACATTGTTATATTTTTTAATGCTTCCTTGTTTAATTATTTATGCTGTGAATTACTAGTAATTGACATTGTTAACTAATCCTGTTTTTTTAAGTAAGAGCATTATGGCACAAAAAATTAAACAGTGCAGACTGATACATAAATCGAAACAAATGTTCTTTACATGTTTTCTGTTACAGTAGTAACAGGTATGTGTAAGCTTCATTATCATATTTTTTCTTGTGCTGTGGTTGTGTCCTGGGTTCATTCTCTAAAATGCTGATCACCTTAGACCAGGAAAAAAATAAACTTACAGACTCTGTTTCAATTCATGGCTAAATATTTTCAAAACAGTGACTTTGTAAAAATACGTTCCAATGGCAAATTCATTCATTGTGATGAGATCACTTATTCCAAAGACTTCTTGTCTTTATTTTATTCCCATGCCTACCTTTTAGCCATAATACAACAGAATCAAATGTTGGCCGTTGGGAAAAAATATTCAAAGAAAGAAAGAATGTGAACAGAACTTACAACCATGAAGATTCAATGTTTTACCACAATGCTTTCTAAAACAGAAGAGTGTAAAAGGATATTCAAAGTCAATTTCCTCGGCGAGGCTTTGCAGAAAATGAGGAAACTAGAGAAACAAAAATGGCAGGACATTCTACGGGTGATTTTCGATGTTGCTATGTTTTATGGGAAAAAAATACTTTACCTTTTAAAGAATCACAAAGAATTATTGGGAACCCAAACTCTGGAATGTTTGCAAATTTAATTGAGCTCCTATGTAATTATGTCTATGTAGCTAGGCATGAAGTTGATGGTTTTTTAAAAATCTATGTCTTATTTGTGCAATGAACTACCCAATAAATAATTAATGCTCATAGGAAAACATGTTGGATTTGTGAAGGGAAAATAAATCTTGGGGACCCAAAATCACAAAGCTAAAAGGAAAAGTCAAGCTGGGAACTGCTTAGTGCAAATCTACCTCCCATTCTATCCAAAGTCACCCATCTGCTCACCAAGATAAATGCATATCTGATTGTCTCATTTGGAGAGGGTAATCGGCAACGCAAAATAATGAAACCATTTGTCCCTTACCTACCTATGACCTGGAAGCCCCATGTCTTGCCTTCTTTTCAAGTTGTCTCACCTTTCTGGACTGAACCAATGTACATCTTACACATATTGATTGATGTCTCATGTCTCTCTAAAGTGTATAAAGCCAAGCTGTGCCACGACCACCTTGGGCCCATGTTGTCAGGACCTCCTGAGGAGGCCTCATGGGCATGCATCCTCAAACTTGGCAAAATAAACTTTCTAAAAAATCTGAGAGCTGTCTCAGATTTTCAGGGTTCATACATGTAATGTAGGATGTCAATGTTTATAAAACAGACATTATTCTGTCTACTATCACAAATATGCTGCCAATTAACCTTAGGCTTTCTCAACAAAATGAAAAATGATGAGGTACAAACAGTATATGTAAACTTAAATAATGTTGCAAGTTTTAATATGCCTACTTTTCAATTTTTCAATACTATTTTTACTACTTTAACACTGTAAGAAAAATGAGTAATTAAAACATGAATAAAAGTGTTTACAAGGGTTGCACGTGTTTCCTCCAGCCTCTGCCCATCCCCAGCTTTCATCCCAACGGTGCTGATGGTGACTCTAAGCATTTCTCCTTTCTCTATATCAAGATATCTCCCCAGAAACAAGCCCAAATCTTACCATATGTTCTGGCACGCTATGATGATGAGCAGTGGTGAGCAGCTGAAGCCTCAAGGAAGGGATGCTTTTGTAAAACAAGACTTGTAGAATATAACTTGTGAAAGTAAAGCCTATGGCAGAGTTCGTCCTCAGCACACGGGGAGCTGACAGGAAGCTTTTGCCTCACCTTCCTCAAAGGCCTGCAGCCACGTCTCCCCAGGTCAGTCTTAAGGACAATGAAACTCTGGTCTTCACTGTAGACACGCTACCACTGTAGACATGCTCCAAAGCCATGGTGACCCACCTTTGGGTGGGTCCTGAGGAGAACAAAGCTCTGGTTCTAATCCTAATCCTAACCCTGTCCCAAGACTTTGACCCTGAACCTAAACTCTGATCCCTACCCTGCTCCCTAATTCTCACCCTTACTTTGACCCTGACTTTGATCTTGACCCTGATCATGACCCCACCTCTAACCATACTTCCAGCCCTGACTCTGACCCAGATCCCAACCCTAACCCTAACCCTATTATTATCTTTATGATCTATCTCTAATCTTACCCTCTAGCTCTAAATAGCTGTACCCAACAGCACTTTTTAATTATTTAACTTCTTTTCCTTGAATTCTCTAAGGATATCCTAAAGGAGATGTCATTATGTATTTTGCATTCCCTCTAAGTGGTATGGCTTCAGATGTGAAGTTCTAATCCTTTGCAAGACATAAAAAGTTTGGAGGGTAATAGTACTGGGTTGTTAGGGATGCATGTTGGCATTCATGATAGTCATTGGTGCTGTTCTCCAAATATTTTCAGTTCATTTTTTATGAATGCATTCTGACTGTTCCATCCTACCTACTTAAATTTTTGCATGGCCACATGACTTTTTTGTTTGTTTGTTTGTTTTTTGCCAATGGAGGTGAGATGAAATAACATGTCACTTTTTCAGAAGAGATCTCCAAGAAACAGAGTTCTATTCTGCATGCTTTTTTCTCTTTTCTATAGCAATGGGGATCTTATTGATGGTCCCTCCTTCGGTCTGGATTCCTGTGTTAGGATGACACAGCACAGAGCTACCTCTCACCTGACCCATGATGAGATGTAAATAAATGACGAAGATTTTTGACCCACTGAAATTTGGAGGTTGTTTGTCACCACAGTTTAACCTAGCCCCCATTGACTGATGCAGGGCTGAAGAATGAGTCCAAACTGGATCTGGACAAGACATGTGAAGAGCACTCCAGGCTGAGTAAAATTCAAGTGTTGTCTGAAAGATAACAGTGAGCACAATATGTTATTGGGGTGGGTGTGGGATAAATAAGGTATATCAGGTGAGAATAATGAGAAACTCAACTTTAAAAGATGGTGCTGATTTGGACTGTGGAGAGATCCAAATGCTCTGCTTAGCATTTGACATTGTGATGGATGAACCACTAATTAAGAGCCCAAAATGAAGGCTTGGGGTAAACATCTGAGGGTGTCTAATATCCCAACTTTTCATCCTAGAATGGGCAGAGTCCTTGACCCCCTTCTAGGGAGACTTCCAAAAGAAAAAAGACCTGCATTTCTTCAACAACGCACACTGAGAGACTTTCCTGCTCTTTTGACATGTGGCTAACACTCCTCACCTTTCATTCTGTCATCAGTGTTCCAGGGAAACACCTTTAACTCTCTATGATTTACAGGTTATTAAATGGCCCTTATAATTCCCTCCAGGGGTGGAAAACACTAATGATGATGGTGTCTGAGCTCACAGCAGCAAGCAGGCATGTGTGTTCAGCAGCCATGTGGCTCATTGCTAGGAGCTTACTAAATAAAATATTCTACAACATTGCTTAACACAAGGGGAGACGCTCCTGACTCAGAGGGTTTAATTGCTCACCTACTTCTTTTTCTGCCCTCTTGGCCTCCTAAAATGAAAAGAGCACTGGGGTGATAAATTGAGTCAAAGGGGTGCCAGCCGCATCAGAGCAAAATAGATTCCTAAAAAATCCCTGGCCTAAGATGACAGCCTTGGCTGGATACATTTGAATGTGCTGATAGTGGACATGGTAGAGTGAAGGTGGTTGAAATCTTCATATTAAAGAACTTCCACCCAGATTGCAAGAAAAGAGAGAGGAATGGAGATGGCAGCACGAGTTCCTACAATAAAAGCAGATGTTTTGAGATCAGTTATATTTGTTCTGAAAAAAATACAGAAACCAAAGTTTAGCCTGAGGCTACAATTAATTGGGCAACAAGCGAGAGGCACATATGGCATAGACAGATTTAAACATTTCTCCCTTATATTAATACAAGTACTAAAATTACAAATATATTGATTCCAAATAAAACAAATATTTAAAAAACATAAATATTTTAGCATGTTTATGGAATCTACAGTAGTTTTTGAAGGAGATCTCACAAACAGGTTTGGTTTTTGAAGATTAGAACTGATGGTCTAGAGAATTCATTTCATTCCAGAGAAAGAAAGAGATGAATTTCTTAGGTTCCTTCAGGAATGTGTCTAGCTTTGCCTAATCTTTGTTTGAACTATGGATGCAGCAGAAGAAAACATGAGGATTTCACAGATTTAAGGTGTGAATGGGCTACAAGAGGCAATTGGAAATTCTTTGTCATTGAAATGACAAAGGCTGCTGTGAAAAAAGCAGAGAAAGGGAATTTTTTTTAAAAAAAGCAAACAACAAAAACAAAAACCCCACAAAAAAGCAAACAACAAACAAACAAAAAACAGAGGAAGTATTCAAAACACACTGGGCTGTGACTGCTTCCAGGAATGGGCTACAAGAGGCAATTGGAAATTCTATTTGCTTTGCAACTGTGAGTTTTCCAGCCTGCTTCCTTTCTAAAGTATATTACTTTGTTTTTGGTTCATGAAGTTATCCATTTCTGTTTTCTGGAACAGCTATGTATTTTCTTTATCTATCATCTATCTATCCACCTGCCTATCATCTATCTATCTATCTATTTACTATCTATCTTTTCTACCTTTCGCTATCAAGACCTGGGGTCAAGCAGGATAGAATTCCAGTGTATGTTCACTCTACCATTTAAAAGAAGAGCTCTTGTAGGCGTTCTCCAACACATCATAAACCTGAGCTTTCTAAAACAGGGTGTGGCAAACTACCATGCATGGGCGATGTCTGACACAGTCTGCATTTGTAAGTAAAGATGTACTGGGACACAGTGTCATGCATGTGTTATATAATGTCTCTGGCTACTTTCATGGTATAATGGAATAGCTGAGTCATTGAGAGAGGGACCATATGGCTTGGAAAAAAATAATTAACATTTAGCCCTTCGCAGAAAATATTTGCTGACTCTTCTTTTAAAAGGTCTCTGTTTAGAATGCTAACTATTGCCTTCTGGATAGAATCACTACTCTTTACCACAATCAACACAGCTTCAACCCTGCTTCTATATCCAGCCTCATCTATTATTTCCGCTCCTTCTCCTGATTTTCCTTCTGGCCGTGCTGATGGATTGTCAGTTTCCCAGATGTGCGAGAATCTCTCCTCCCTTCTTGACATTCTCATGCTTTCCCTCTGCCTCTCAAGAACTTCCTGTCCCATCTCTCATGACAAATCTCTTCTTCATTCTTTAAGATGCAACCCCCTTTTCTCTTTCCTTAAAGAAGTCTGTCTGGCTCTATTTTGGGTGATGTGCTCCTTCTGCATCTCCCAGAGCCAGCCTGTGTGTGTCAGCTACAGCATTTATTTGCATCTCTGTGTCATATATCACCAAATCTGCCTAAGCTTGTGTGAGTCACTGCATGATAACTTCAGCCTCCACCAGCATTGTCCTCACTAACCACGAGGCTTAGACATTTGTCCAGTATGCTCAGGGTTGTGGGGTGGTAGCAGTAACCAGCTGATGAGCATCATTTCTTACATCAGAATCAAACCTGTAAATCTCTGCCATTCGTAAGTATTTGAAGTTTAAAATTGGCATAAAGATTTTCCTTAAAATAAGAACAAATGGCTTGAGTAGGCTTTTGGAATATATGATACTTCTGTTGGTTCATTTTGGTGTTCAGCATTCCCACATGAACCTAAACACGACTCTGCTCTTAGTAGCTGTGCGACCCTGGGAAAGTCACTCAATCACCCTCAGCTAAATTTTGTTGTGTGAGAAATGGGAAGAGAGTTGTGATTTTTATTTAGTGAGTAATAACAAACAAAAGGCATTTAGCTTCCTGGAACCTGGTATGTAGTAGATCCTCATGAAATACTAGCTCTGTTGATAAAACTAGACCGAAAAGACCTTTTGAAGTCAACAACAGTATCATGCAGTGAAGGATGAGATGAGAAGCTGCTGCTGCTGCTGCAGCCTGCAGCTCCTGGAGGCCCGTTTTGTCCATGATTTAGCAGGAATGCACTACCTTTACATGAGGAGACACTGCCCACAGGAACCAAGGCCATTCTTTGAAGACAAACATGTTTTAATAGACTTTGCATTATATAATAGTGTAATATAAATAATAATTTATTTACATTATTATGTTATGACTTTTGTACAGAGCTTTACACCTAGATATTCTGAAGTTGGTGGTCTGTGAGTGGCATCGAGTGATGACTGACACACTCTGACCTGGGGTAGAACAACACGTGTCCCTGCATTTGCTCAATTTCGGGGCATCACCACCTGCTTTCAAGAGTGTGTTTTCCTATCCTCCTGAGTTTTGCCCACTTAAGCAATGGTTTTGCTGTGATAAACAATTACACTATTTATCAAAATATTACTTTGGAGATTACTGGTTCACATAGTTAATTTTCAAGTTTTCTTAAAATATCAGGCCCTTAGCTAATGTCAGTGGCTCCAAGGATGAGAAGCTAAAAACACCTTTTTTTTTTTTTTTTTTTGGCCAAGACAAAAAAACAACACATTTCAAACTTTACTGTCTCATGCTAGTCCCTGGATAATTAGAAGTGAACACACTCCCCTCCCAGCCCAATCACAGCTAGTGAACAACCAAGATCTCCTGCAGGTGCCTTTGCCTTGGCTTTGTGAGCCTGGAGTTGCTGGCTGGCACTGGGCAGCAGACAGCAGAGCTGGTCCCATTTCTCCATGCTTTCCCCACTCTTTGGGGGACATGGGCACATTGAACAACCTGGGTCCTCACCTGGCGCTGACTGGGAAGCTATTTGATGTCCGGCTCAATGTGAACTTCTGATTTGAAAGGAGAGTATAGGTCACCCGGCCCCACTTACTCATTTTACCAAGAATGAAAATAAGGATCTATTCCAGACATGAGAGTACACATTGTAAGGCTGTGCAAGCTTGATGCACTTGTATCCACTCAGCACACACTTACTGAGTGCCAAGTGTCTCCAGCATGAAAGGTGCTCTAGTTCCTGGGGTTCAACCCTCCACAGAGGACAGCAGCACCTCAAGGGACAGAGGTGCAAAGAGCAATGTGGGGGCCCTTCTGCTGGAGAGGTGGCTAGGGAGGTCCTTAGAGGAAGTGACACCTGAGCTCTTCTCTGACGGGTGAAGCTGAATTACTTGAAGCTTACGGCAAAGAGGTGTCCAGGGAAGTGGAGCCTGTGAGCCAAAAGCATGAGCATAATGACTTGTCCAGAGAAGTGTAACAAGTTCCATATTGTTTTATGCCAAATCTGCACAAGAGTCACCAAAGGAAAGAGCAGGATCCTGGAGCCAGGGCCTTGGATTTCACCCGCTGGCAATGGGAATGTTCACTGGGAATTTTGGGGGGCAAAACATGAAAATGTTTCCTCTTAGCTCCAATTCTCTATCTCTCTGTCTCTTTCTGTCCCTCTCTCTCTCCCTTATATTTAATTTTTGTATTATCCTAAGAAAACACAGATGTCTCAGGCATGGGGTTTAGCAGCCTGCCTCTTTCTGGATGACCAGGGGAGCACTTTGGCCTCTGTGACCTTATTTACAATAATTCACGAATCTTGCAAAAAAAAAGTCATGGTAGCAGAGGTTAGAAAATCTCCTAGTGTTCCTTCTGACACTTTGAATTTATGATTAATATGTTTAATCTTCATCTTCTGAAAAGTCACCAGTTACACAGTGAGGACCATAAAGGGAGTCTGTTTCTGTGGTTTGTGGCTTCAACAGTCAGCAGTTCTGCAGCAACAGCATTGCATGTGGGTTTTAGGCTGACGATGCTCAACAGTGGACAATTCTCTTCACCTGCCTGGGCCCCACGGCCCGCCCTTCCATACAGTGCAGGGTCACAGCTGAGCTCTCCGAGACATCTCACAGGGCCTCGGCTTCTGAAGTATCAAGTGTCTTCTAGGTGAAGATTTGGTCTCATAGCCTTCGTGGCTTCTTCCAGGTAACCGTTGGTTTTATGACCTAACCCTGGCATATGTGTGACATACGTGTGAATGTGCTCCCTGTGGCAGAGCTGAGGAAGGACTCAGTCATCACAGATGCCAAAAGGCAAATGCAGTGTGCTTTTTTCCAACGCCTCCAGTCTTGTATTATTTTTACCCATCAGCCCATTTGAAAAAGAAAAAAAAAGCCTCCTCTTAGAATTAAATCCCCTCTGGAGATAATGAGCATTTTTTAAATCTTTCATTTTTTTTTAGTCGCATTTGCTCCCACTTCCTGCCAGGATCCACTAGAGGGCAGAGACACCCGTGTGTATTAGTGTGGCACTTGCTGAGTCATAATAAAAACAGATACCCTGCCCTCCCGGAGCAGAACTCCAGTGCCGGGGCCAGCAGCAGCAAGTAAGAAAACCTTGGTTTCTGTATCTGCGTCAGCTACACAGTGCTTGCACACAGGAGGCATCAGCCAGTTTTCTCAGTTAAAGACACAGAAACAAAATGTGTCCTCACTACTTTTTGAATTTACCATGTTATCTAATGTTTTAACTTAATTGAGTGAATAAACTCCCTATGCATCTGGACACATGCATGGAAAATTCACAAACATTTCAAATCAAAACAGAGTATTTTGCAAAAAGAAAATTTCTTATATATGTGCATTTCACTTTTTTTTATCTTTTAGTGATTTTAATGTAATGAAATTGAAAACGCTGTGCTTCTAAAAGACTTTTTAAGGAGCACGGTATTTTTCCGTTAAAAAATTGGCAAATTATCTTCTACTATAGATAGAAGTTAATTGGCTGAGGGTAATAAACAGAAGATTAAAAAACAAACATTATCCCCTGATATTCTATCAAGGGCTACAGTGAATTACACACCCTGGCATGGGTTTGCACACCACGTGCTGGAAGCCAGCAGTCATGCAGGCCATGCTCTCCCACATTTGGAAAAGAAGCCCATGATTTGCAGATAACGTGACTGTATATTTAGAAAACCTCATCATCTCAGCCCAAAATCTCTTTAAGCTGATAAGCAACCTCACAAAGTCTCAGGACACAAAATCAATGTGCAAAAATCACAAGCATTCTTATACACAAATAACAGAAAAACAGAGAGCCAAATCATGAGTGAACAGTTCATGAGCAATTCACAATTGCTTCAAAGAGAATAAAATATCTAGGAATCCAACTTACAAGGGATGTGAAGGACCTCTTCAAGGAGAACTACAAACCACTGCTCAGCGAAATGAAAGAGGGTACAAACAAATGGAAGAACATTCCATGCTCATGGTTAGGAGGAATCAATATTGTGAAAATGGTCATCCTGCCCAAGGTAATTTATAGATTCAATGCCATTCCCATCAAGCTACCAATGACTTTCTTCACAGAATTGGAAAAAAACTACTTTAAAGTTCATATGGAACCAAAAAAGAGCCCGCATTGCCAAGACAATCCTAACACGGAAGAACAAAGCTGGAGACATCACACTACCTGTATTCAAACTATACTACAAGGCTACAGTTACCAAAACAGCATGGTACTGGTACCGAAACAGAGATATAAACCAATGGAATAGAACAGAGCCATCAGAAATAATACCACACATCTACAAGCATCTGATCTTTGACAAACCTGAGAAAAACAAGAAATGGGGAAAGGATTCTCTGTTTAATAATTGGTGCTGGGAAAACTGGCTAGTCATATGTAGAAAGCTGAAACTGGATCCCTTCCTTACACCTTATGCAAAAATTAATTCAAAATGAATTAAAGACTTAAATGTTAGACCTAAAACCATAAAAACTCTAGAAGAAAACCTAGGCAATACCATTCAGGACATAGGCATGGGCAAGGAATTCATGTCTAAAACACCAGAAGCAATGGCAAAAAAAAAGCCAAAATTGACAAATGGGATCTAATTAAACTAAAGAGCTTCTGCACAGCAAAAGAAACTGCCATCAGAGTGAACAGGCAACCTACGGAATGGGAGAAAATTTTTGCAATCTACTCATCTGACAAAGGGCTAATATCCAGAATCTACAATGAACTCAAACGAATTTATAAGAAAAACAAACAAAAAACCCCATCAACAACTGGGTGAAGAATATGAACAGACACTTCTAAAAAGAAGATATTTATGCAGTCAAAAGACAGAAGAAAAAATGCTCATCATCACTGGCCATCAGAGAATTGCAATTCAAAACCACAATGAGTTTTTTTAAACTATCCAGAAATGATCCACCTTGCTTTGGAAATTGAGATTACACTTGCATGGATAGTAAAGATAACCAGGTTACAGAGTACTCTTTCTCGTTACTGGAAAGCAACTTCAACAAGGTCCCAATTACATTTGAATCAAGTTATTAGCTTCTATGGTTATGGTGCCTTGAACATCCAAGTATAATCCAGTAACAGAGGAAGATATTAAACTAACAGGTCATGGTTGAGTCAAGTAATTAAAACCCTAGGCAGAGCAGGAGGGAACTTCAGAAGGGTTGTTACATCCCAGAAGAACAGTTCTGAAGTACCCTGGAGACCTTTCTAATAACATAGCAACTAACAGTTCATCTAGCAATGAGGTACCTGATAACCGCACGGTGAACGTCTTTATAATGAGCTTTCTTGGCATACCCTATCCTCTTTAATCACCTACAATATACCCTAAGATGAGATTTTAATAACAGAAATAGGCACTTACTCAACAATACATCACTATGACTATTTTTGTAACTTACTGGTACAGAATAGAGCCTACTTCTTTATGACTCCAGATTGTGTCATTGATTTATTGGGATGTCAGAATTTCAACGAGTTGGATTTTTTTTTTTTCTTTTTGAGACCGAGTCTCTCTCTGTTGCCCAGGCTGGAGTGCAATGGTGTGATCTCCACTCACTGAAACCTCCGCCTCCTGGGTTCAAGTGATTCTCCTGCCTCAGCCTCCCCAGGAATTGGGACTGCAGGTGTACACCATCACACCTGGCTATTTTTTTTTTTTTTTTTTGGTAGAGACGGGGTTTCACCATGTTGGCCAGCCTGGTCTCAAACTCCTGACCTCAAGTGATCCACCCGCCTCAGCCTCCCAAAGTGCTGAGATTACAGGCGTGAGCCACTGCACCCGGTCAGAATTATTTTAAATCAAGATGCTTGCCCTGTGACCTCAAACAACTCAAGACATTGGTTCTAGCTATCCTGTAGTTTTCCCTTGATTAATATTCACTTATTGCTTATTAAGGAAGATGCAAATAAGCATGCTGTTCCCAGCAGAAAGCATCACTACATCAAAGGTAGAAAAAAGAATCCTCCTTGACTTATGAGGACTAAATAAGAGACAAAGCAGGTAAAGATTCCTTTGTACAGGCTGAGAAAATGAATCATAGTAATGAATGAATAAGCCTGAGACAAATCAAAACAGCAAAGTATGAGGGAATATTTGGGGTAAATCACATGATGCCAAGGCAGCTTATACTTACCATATCTCACATAATGAACAGTGAGTCCAATACACACTGCCAGGACGATCAGGGATATGAAGATGATGAGGCCGATGAACCAGGGCTCCCAACAAACTCTTTTCCTAGCCCTCACCACATCTGGCCTAAGGAAGAAAGTAAATAGATAGAGTATTTCAGAGCATGCAACACATCCACTCCTTAGACAAAACAGATACTTTTGGGGAATAAAGGACATTCAGTTGGAGAGTTGTGTACTGTCTGGGTTTAGAGCACACCCTGGTTCTAGGCTGCTGAGGCCAATCCTGATTCTGACTCCTGTTTCTGGGCAAGTAGTTTGACTTTTCTGTGCTTCAGTTTCCTCATCCATAAAAGGAAGATGATAATGATAGTACCTATTTCATAAGATTAGGGTTAGGGCTAACAATGCCTGACATGTAGAAAGTGCAATATTAAATGTTATCTATCACTTGTTGAGCCAGCCATGTACTTGATATAGAGTTAGACACTCAGGAGCTATAGAAATATTTTAAGCCTTTTCCCTAGCACTCTAGAATCTTAAATAGCCTTTGAAATGTGTTACAGCTTGAAGCATACCAGGTTTCACATAGAGTTGCTAATTCTATTCTTCTAATTTTCTGATCTATTACCAAACCAAACTTTGAGGATACATAGAACAGACAACCAGAGGCCGCTTCCTAAAGAACCTGAGGTTTTGAGCTAATATTTACCTCTAAGCTTTAATGATGCTACAGGAGGCTGGACACGGTGGCTCACGCCTGTAATCCCAGCACTTTGGGAGGTAGAGGAGGGCAGATCACGAGGTCAGGAGATCAAGACCATCCTGGCTAACACCGTGAAACCCCGTGTCTACTAAAAATACAAAAAAAATTATCCGGGTGTGGTGGTGGGCGCCTGTGGTCCCAGCTACTCGGGAGGCTGAGGCAGGAGAATGGCATGAACCCAGGAGGCAGAGCTTGCAGTGAGCTGAGATCGCGCCACTGCACTCCAGCCTGGGCAACAGAGCGAGACTCCGTCTCAAAAAAAAAAAAAAAAAAAGATGCCACCGGAAATTCTTTTTGTATGAGATTCCCTCAACTTCTCCTATTTGTTCTGCCTTCAAAAATACAAGTTACTGAAAAACATTGGTCCACATGATTTTTGTTTGATTGGTAAAGTTGCTGTCCCATTGGGTTATAATATTTGGTAAGCAAACTCTAAAGCCAGAAATGTGAAATAATAAGTCAGAGATGACTAAGGAGTTTGAATACGATACTCTTATTTTAGATTTCTTGAGGCATTTACTATGCCAGTGTGTGCTGTGCTTTTTTTTTTCTAGAGTGCTGTCTGCTACATGAGGACTTGAGGAAAACATGATATTCTCCTGGAGGAGTACTGGGTGTTGAATCAGAAAAAGGAGAATTCTAAGTGCAGCCCTTTCCATAACAGATCTGCGACTTGGACAAATCATTTAAACTTCGAGCTCAATTTCTCCTTGTATCAGTAAAGAGTGGGATAACCATTCCATCTAAAGCACTTTGGGACCTAAAATTAGATCATGAATGTGTAAACAGCAAAGCATTTTACAAAAAATACTTTTTGTTTACAAAAATCAAGAACACTCTGTTTCCTGATGATATAGGATCAGGAAGTGATGATATTATCATGTTGGCCCCTGTCACACCATCATTACATCCTGTCTCTGGCTGGACACAAAATAAACAGCATTGGCACAGAAGTCAATGGTGTTATCATCGCTATACAATCCTGTCCCTGGGAAAGGCACTGAGATGTAGTGGAAGGCTCCAGGGACTCTGCTTGTTCTCCTGCCTTGTTCCTGTGATTTTTCCACAGGGCCGTAACCAGGGAAGCTTTATCTTACTCTTCCCAACCTTTCCCATCTCCAGTTTTCCCTTGAGTAGAATTCCAAACACCTGTTCCTAGAATGGCAATTACTGCAATATAAAAAGTCTTCTCCACAATGAGGTTACGTTTTACCTGCAACAGTGCCTAAGAAACCCGCAAAACTGCCTCCTGTTCCTTCATCCCTGAATGCTTGCTATTAATCTGTTGCAGAAGAAAGGAGATGCCTGTAACAGACGTAAGCAAAACTTTGAGGGGGAATACGGGGAGAGGAGGGTTTCTCAACTAATATCAAAACATGTCGGATGAAGAATATGAATGTGTGCTTGTAGAAAACATGAAATCATCAAAAGTATATGATTGTTATGTAGAATTGTGAAATATTAGACGCGTTCTATTTGTTCTGCAGTAAGTTTTTTGTTTTTTGTTTTTTTTTTTTGAGACGGAGTCTCGCTCTGTCGCCCAGGCTGGAGTGCAGTGGCGCGATCTCGGCTCACTGCAAGCTCCGCCTCCCAGGTTCACGCCATTCTCCTGCCTCAGCCTCTCCAAGTAGCTGGGACTACAGGTGCCCGCCACTACGCCCGGCTACAGTAAGTTTTAATCAAGACAACAATGTAGACACTGCATCCATTCTATTGATGAGGTAGGTTTCATGTATTAACATTAAAAAGGTTAATGATAAGTTTTAATTTTAAAAAGTTATAGAATAATATGCATTCCATGTTTCAGTTTTTATAAATAAAACTATATACATGTGTGCATAACAAAATATATAGAAGACACAACAAATATTTATTAGTAAGAAGCAGAATAACATATAAGCAAGAAATTTTAATTTTAATTTACGGTTTTGTTTGTTTTGTGGTGGATTTTTTAAGAATAACATTATGGCTTTTGAATTAAAAAAGAGAGAGAGAGACATAGGACGCTCTTAAAATATGAAAAAAAAAACTAAGGAAGATTATAGATGTATTTTCATGGAATTTACATCACTGCAGTGTCCAAGGTACCACTGTGATTCCTTTTCTGACCCCCACCTTCCCACATTACTCACAACTATTTTAGTGACATGCTGTCCTGGTTGGATAGAAGAAGACAAAAGAGATAACATGGGACAAAGAAAAAAGAGAATCCAGTCAAAAATACTTTGAATAAACAATTAAGAGATTATATTTCTGAGCCCTGCCACCAAATCATTTATTATATAGTCTTGTACACACAGATTCAATTATCTGTCTTAATTTCTCCATGTGAAAAACAAGGATAATAAGTCCAGACCCCTCCTAACCTAATGAGCTAGGTAGAGATAAAAATGATAAGGCCGTTTGGTACTTTGAGCTCCCAAGTGGAAAAATCATTGTACAAATAACAAGGATGATAATTATCATCACCATTATTTTAATTATTCGTAATAGTGGTAGTGACCACATTACTAAGATGTTTGTCATTTGAAACATTATTTGTTCTTTTCCCAGTCTGTATAGCATTGTTTTTCAAACTGATTCACACTATTTTTTTAGCTTTTTTGAGATATAATTGACCCTATTTCTTAATTACTTTTTTATTTTCTCAGTAAGTGATTCAATACTGAATTCCTTCAAATTAGACGTGAAAAAAGTATGCTCAAAGAAAGTAGTAAAGCGAAGGACTAAATTTATTTTACCTATCAACAGACATTTGTATAATTAACCTCCTCCTGAACATACGTAAACACTTGTCCAGTCTTTATTTCCATCTATCAAAACTTATGTGCACCTATTCATGTAAAATCACCTTCAGATAGACTGAATTCTAATAGCTTTAGTAATATCAAATTGCCTTCTTTATATGATTTTCTTTTCAATCTGGAGACATGTATAATTAGTGACAAGTCAAGTGAATATAACAGTTAAAGTATGCTTATGTTTTTTAGCCCTGAATTACCAGAAAACAAGCAATATGTTTAGAGCTGCATTATTATTATCACTTATTAATGTGTCATTTTTAGAATAGTGCTAAAAAAGAAAAGCAGCAGCAACAGCAAAAAGACAAGGGGAAAAATGTACTAAAAGTAATAATGACAAGTCAAGGCTCAGTGTTTCAAAGAAAAATTTACCAGAAGAAGCCTCTTCACAGCAATACCACCAATCAATAGTGGGTCTTTTAAAAAAAGAAAAATTATACTTTAAGCTCTGGGGTACATGTGCAGAATGTGCAGGTTTGTTACATAGGTATACACCTGCCGTGGTGGTTTGCTGCACCCATCAACCCGTCATCTACATTACGTATTTCTCCTAATGCTATCCCTCCCCTAGTCCCCCACCCACTGACAGGCCCCAGTGTATGATGTTCCATTCCTTGTGTCCATGTGTTCTCATTGTTTAACTCCCACTCATGAGTGAGAACATGCAGTGCTTGGTTTTCTGTTCTTGTGTTAGTTTGCTGAGAATGATGGTTTCCAGCTTCATTCGTGTCCCTGCAAAGAACATGAACTCATCCTTTTTTATGGCTGCATAGTATTCCCTGGTGTATGTATGCCACATTTTCTTTATCCAGCCTATCATTGAAGAAGAAAGGAGATGCGTATAACAGACATCACTGATGGGCATTTAGGTTGGTTCCAAGTCTTTGCTATTGTGAATAGTGCCGCAATAAACATACGTGTGCGTGTGTCTTTAAAGCAGCATGATTTATATTCCTTCGGGTATATACTCAGTAATGGGATCGCTGGGTCAAACAGTATTTCTGGTTCTAGATCTCTGAGGAATCGCCACACTGTCTTCCACAATGGTTGAACTAATTTACACTCCAACCAACAGTGTAAAAATGTTCCTATTTCTCCACATCCTCTCCAGCATCTGTTGTTTCCTGACTTTTTAATGATCGCCATTCTAACTGGCATGAGATGGTATCTCATTGTGGTTTTGATTTGCATTTCTCTAATGACCAGTGATGATGAGCTTTTTTTCATGTTTGTTGGCTGCATAAATGTCTTCTTTTGAGAAGTGTCTGTTCATATCCTTTGCCTACATTTTTATGGGCTTGTTTTTTTCTTGTAAATTTAAGTTCTTTGTAGATTCTGCATATTAGCCCTTTCTCAGATAAACAGATTGCAAAAATTTTCTCCCATTCTTCCGGTTGCCTGTTCACTCTGATGATAGTTTCTTTTGCTGTGCAGAGGCTCTTTAGTTTAATTAGATCCCATTTGTCAATTTTGGCTTTTGTTGCCATTGCTTTTGGCATTTTAGTCATGAAGTCTTTGCCCATGCCTATGTCCTGAATGGTATTGCCCGGGTTTTCTTCTAGGGTTTTTATGGTTTTAGGCCTTATGTTTAAGTCTCTAATCCATCTTGAGTTAATTTTTGTATAAGGTGTAAGGAAGAGGTCCACTTTCAGTTTTCTGCATATGACTAGCCAGTTTTCTCAACACCGTGTATTAAATAGGGAATCCTTTCCTCATTGCTTGTTTTTGTCAGGTTTGTCAAAGATCAGATGGTTGCAGATGTGTGGCATTATTTCTGAGGCCTCTGTTCTGCTCCATTGGTCTATATATCTGTTTTGGCATATGTTACGTATTTGACAGTAGCTTAGCTCTTAGGATTGTGCCTGCTTATCCTGTCAACAAAAGTATTTGATATGTGTTTTACTTTGTGAAAAGCCCAAACCAGCAAGCATTGGTAACATCATTCATCCTTCTCACACTTTCTAGAACAAGACTAGAAAAATATGCACAGTAGAATTAAAAAAGAATATTATATATATGTACATGGATTATATATTTTCATTGCTGTTTTTTAAAGAATAAATACAAGCAAATTATTCCATATAAAATTACAAATAACATATTTCTGCCTTATACACTGGAAGACAAAACACATCTATAAGTATCTAATAGCATCATCCAGGCCCTTGGGCTGAATTACAATGTTCGCATTCCATACCATAATAATTACGGCTAGTTCTCATAGAGAAGTCACAAAACCCAGAGTTTAACTATTTCTATTTAACGAACCATAAAACTTAAGTGGCAGTATCTTTCCCCTACCTTTAAAAGGAGGTTGTGAAGATTGCATATGATATCAACAGACTTTGTTAGATAGGTGTACTACATAAATATTAGTGGCAACTCAACAGTAAGGAATGTCTCTGACCTCCACTGTGATTATCATCAAGGTCTTTATTAAGTTCACAGCTAGATATGGTACAGCACAGGTGACTACAAACTGATATTTCAGTTGACACTTGGCCTAATCTCTAGAAATTTGCAGCTACGTACAGATAGGTGAGTTGCAAAAAAATTAAAGATATTATTAAGTAATTAGTTATGGGTTTATAGACTTAAATTAAGCTACTGAAGTTTGAATTCTACTGATATAATTGCTTTCTTCTCCTCAAACCCTTTTTAGTTCAAGATAATAAATTGGCGTTATCTGAGTCAGCAACTTTATACGCAACAATATCCCACAGCAAAGTTAATGAGGGATGCCATTGCAGACAATCATAGGGAATTCTACACACTTCAAAGTGTGAAAGAAAAATAAGAATTGACAAGCAGTGTGCTGATATCATGGCAAGTGTATCAGAAGAAAATGATTGGGAAACCTGAGATAGAGACACTCTTGTGGCTGCTGATAGATAGCTTGAGACTTTCAGAAACTACCGAATCTTCCTGTTGACATTGTCTAGATGACTCCAAGAAAGTTTGCATGATACAATGGAAGTAGATCTAAACTGGAAAACCAGTAACGTATGTCTTAGTGTTAGTTCAAACAGATGAGAAATCTGAGAGCATATTCCACATCACACGAGTTCTAGCAACCCCTGAGCCCCAACTTGTATGATGTTGAGAGCTCTCCTTTTCTTCACATGTTAAAAAATCAGTGGAAATTTAAATTGATCTAAATGTTCTTCAATTGCCAACCAAGCTAATGTTCCATGCCTCATATAACACAAAAATATTAAATATCCTAATTAAAATTCAGCATTTATTGCCGGGTGCGGTGGCTCATGCCTGTAATCCCAGTACTTTGGGAGGCCGAAGCGGGCGGATCACGAGGTCAGGAGATCGAGACCACGGTGAAACCCCGTCTCTAATAAAAATACAAAAAATTAGCCAGGCGTGGTGGTGGGCACCTGTAGTCCCAGCTACTCAGGGAGGCTGAGGCAGGAGAATGGCGGGAACCTGGGAGGCAGAGCTGGCAGTGAGCCGAGATTGCGCCACTGCACTCCAGCCTGGGCCACAGAGCAAGACTCCGTCTCAAAAAAAAAAAAATTCAGCATTTATTAAACAATCAGACTTCAGGTAATTTTTCAAATGCCTCATTTTTCTGTTGACTACAATGTCAGATAATTTGAAATAATTTGCAGTCAAACTAAGAGACTACAAGTTATCTGAAACGATCTAAGTACCATACCTGAGAAAGCCAGACTTTGAAAATCATACTTTACTACTTGCTTTGAGAAGTTGGTTAAGGGGTACAAAAGTATGGATAGAAGGAATAAGTTCTACTATTCAGTACAGTAGGGAACTTTTAGTTAACAATATCTTGTTGTGAATTTCAAAACAGCTAGAAGAGAACTGTAATATTTCCAACACAAGATGGTGATAGACATCCCAGTTACGTTGATTTGATCATTACACATTGCATACAAGCATCAAAATATCACAGATACCCCCAAAATATGTATAACTACTACGCATCAATTTTTTAAAATCTCTAGACCCTGATTAAATTGTGCCTGAATGTGACAGTTGGGCCACATGCTAACAGCCTGTTGTGTCCTCTGGCTTGCTGTTTCCTTAGAAAGCACTCTAAACCATACACTAAGAATTCTTTAGACAATCTAGAAATTTCTACATGTAACAAAATTCTATCTGAATTAATTCAGCAATGAAGAGAAATTGAAAAATGTATAGACCTTGTCAATGTTTAAATAATTCTTCCAAAATGAAAAGTGAGTTTTCTTGATTAAAGAATTTTCTGCCTGAGTTACCCACCTGAAATATATGTAAGAATTCAGTTTTAATTTTTGGATGGTACACAAAATTTATGAAATTTTTTATTATATACTCACCTTGACAATTATGTTCTAATATATTGGTATTTAATAATAACATAGTAAAATAAGCTCAGGTTCATATTAGAATAAAGTAGGATTTCTGTGCTAATTAATACCATAAAAATTATAAGAAATGCATTATTTTACCCAAAAGAACAAATACTTTTAGTTACCAATGTCCATGTGTTCACTTCATATCTATATACTGATGACTACAAAATCCACAACTGCAGCTCAGCTCACTTGCCTACACTTCAGAACTATATATTGACCAGCCTATGTTCATCACAATGGGCTATACCTCTTACCGTTCAAACTTAATACAGCTGTACTAGAAACTCCTAGACGCCTATCCCAAATATTTATTCTTTTTTTCCTAATAACAGAAACCTTGATCTTTGGTTAGGCACACAGCCACCAGAAAAATCAAATAATGCCCCTTGTCTGTAAGAGTCATCATGTGAATACTTTCTTTCCCATGGAGTCTCTATTTTGTCAGCTAGAATTCTAATGTGCATTTCACAGTTAGAATACATATGTGCTGGTGGAAGCAAAGGTTGCCACAGTAGACCAGGATTTGGAAGACACATAACCAAGCTGGTAGAACAGCACAATAGTGGGAGCCTAGACTCCTGATTATTTTGTGAACCTCCCTACTAGCTCTTCCCTGCCTATCTCCAGAATTGTTTCGCATTAAACAGAACAAAATTCCATTTTATGTAATCCCCTGTTACTCTGGGTTTCCTGTCACTCATAGCTAAATCCAATACTATTATAATATGCAAAACAGATTGTTGCAATCAAGGGAAATTGCCATTTTCACATAATGATCTTTGGGAAAAGAGGACATGAAGACACATATTTACTAATTCTCTTGCGAATTCTGTATATATGAAAGATGGTAAACTATTTTAACTTAATTTTCTCTAGCAGCATAATTTTGAGATACAATTAATTATAATATTAATATGTCAGAAGACCAAGGTTCTAGTCAAGAGCCTCCTTGTAACAAGCTCTATGACTTCAAGCAAATGACTTCCATTTTCTTGTTTAGTGGATAAAGACTTGGGCTTAGGCATCCAACAGCTTGGGATTAGTCCTAACTGCCTGTTACCAGCTAGGTGGCAGTAGGAAAGTTACTCACCCTCTCTAAATCTACATTTCCCCACCCACAAATGGAGATAATGATAGGACCTAACTCAGAAGATTCTTCTGAAGATTAAATAAAGTAACACAAGGCAGATGGCACCATGCCAGGCACACAGTAAATACACCAAAAAAGTTGGCCATTTTCATTACTTCCTCTTTCATAATGAAAAATTAGTTTTAAGGTGGGTTGAAAAATCCACCCAGATGCCTCACATATGCCTAAGGGAATAAAAGGAAGGTAGAGGAAGCTTCTAGCCTCTATCCCACTCCACCCACAGCAATTCTGCTCCAAACATCAAGGGTCTGCATTAAGCTTCCAGTGCAAAAAGGGATTCAACTAGTAAAGAAAACTTTAAGAAGCATTCCTCTTCGGACCCATACAATTCAGAGACTTGAGTCAGGCAGCTGCCAATTGTCCTACAGTTTAGTACAAGAATTCAGTGCCCTGTTTTTAAAAGGCCAAATATAGCTTCATTGTTGAATCAAATAATGTATCCCCAAATGCCTAATAATGACTTGAATGTACTGTATAATTAAAAGATTGCTTTGAAATACTTTTAAAGTGTTCATTTATTATCTTTGGTATTTTCTGAATTAGGAAAGTTGAAACACTAAGATAAAGTAATTTTTTGAAAGCCAAGGTAAGTTATCTGTGCTTCACCAAAGAAGCACTTCTGATCCCAGAATCATGACCTGGCAGAAGACAGGACTAGAAAGCACAGGGCTGATGTGAGAACAGGTGTGCTCGGATTCCAGCTCTACCAGTCATTTAGCAGACACTTGGAAGTCTCAGTCTTCCTAATTTTTGGTTTCCCTAGCTGTAAAGTCACGGTAATATTAAAATTATCTGATTCTCAGGGTTGTAAAGTACTAAATGAGAAAACATATGTTGAAATTATATATGTAGCATATTTATGTCAAATAATATTTTTATTTTTACATTATGTACCCTCCCTAAATTTTACTACCAGTGACCTGACAAGATTTAATGTGAAGTAACTAATTTTAAATGGGCCATATATTTTCATACAAGCTTAAATGGGAATAGTAATAAAAATAACAATAATACGTCTTGGGTCACGTAGTCACCAGTGTTAATTTAACTCTTCTATTTGACTGTATTCACATCAGTATACAGGTGAAGTGGGAGGACGCACTCTATCTCTGTCTTGACTGACTCATCCATTCCTGTGGCCACAAGAAAATTATCTCATCTTTGAGCATTTTGTTCCCTTCCTTTAGAGAATGCAGAGAACAATGCTTCCTATCCGCTGGACCTAGAGGTCTACTTCAAAGATCATCCATAACAATGTTTCTTGAAAATGTAAATTTTTCATCTTTTAAGACAGTAAGTCAGTTCAATCAAAGTAGTAAAAGAACCACTTAGGCAGACAAAGGAGACATTGTGAGGGTGGTATAGCATTGTGATTAAGAGCATAGGCTTTGAAGTCAGATTGACCCTGGTTAACCATCAGTTCTGCCTTTTATTATTACCCCTGGGCAAAAAAAAATAATTACCTGTCTGAGCCTCATGTTTCTCATCTGTGAAATGAGTATGATAATATAACCATAGGTTGATATAAAGTTTAAATGCATACGATGTTTTAAGACAGTAGTTGGCAGATAGTACATGTGAAACTAAAGACAGCAATTATTATTTTGTCCTGCACTGACTCACAGTTCAACTTTAAACAAATTGCTAAATCCCTCTGTGTCTGCTTTTGCAGCTTCAAAACAGAGATATCATCTGACATCTTCAGATAAAAGGTTGCAAAATAGAATTTAAATATGCCTGTATGGTACTTTGGATCCCCCTAAGATTAGTTCTATCATCTTAGAATTACAATTCTAAAAATCTCAGAAATTGCCCTACCACACAGGCCATGTGTGTACATGGGAGAAGAAGGTTGGGCTCACAGGTTCCGGAATGACTCAGTGTTTCTGCAGCCCATTTTTCTTTCTCAACCTCTTAAAACCTTCCTTCTCTCTAATCCAGTCATTTTAAACCTATTAAAACCTGAAAATGTGAAAGTATTCTTCACAGTTCGTATCTATTGTCTTCAATGAGAGCAGATCCAAAGGAGTGCACTTGAAGAACTTCTCTGTGCAGTTTCTCTAAACTCTAACCGTGGGAGAGCCATAAAACAAGCCAGAGAACCCATTTCACCTCTTACCCTTCCAGAAGACCTGCTTCACGACTGTTCAATCTACCTTATTCACAAGCACTAAAACCATCAGGCATACTTGTAAATCTCAGTGCTAATACGGAAACACACGATACTGTTATTTTTCATATTTTTCTGGATTGTTTCTATTTATTTTCTCTTTAAGTTGAAGCAATGACATATTTTTGGAGGAAAGCAGACAATGACAGAACAACAAAGATTCATTAAGCAGACAGCTACTGCAGACCAGTGAATTAGTTCCATGAAATGTTGCCCTAAGATACACATGATTTTCACAATATAGCAAATGTAATCCTTTTTAGAAAACAGAGATGATGTAGTTAAAGTGCTATAGGCTGATCACCTTTGAAACAGTGCAGAAAAGATGAATCACTGCTTAATTAGTTTAAATACAAAGTCGGTTGCATTAGGGCAGGCAGTGCATTTTTCAAAATGTTTTTAAAACTTATAAATGAAAGTAAAATTATACCTCCACACTTCTTTCCTCAGCATAAATGTGCATGATTTCATATTAGTCTTTACATCTTCTGGTTTTTTAAATCTATGCACCGACATTTTCTCCATGTGTGGGTTTATTTTCTATTTCTCTGTTGCCATCTATTTTCTCTGTAAACTTTCCAAAGATTCTACTTTTAGCTTCCTACACATGGTAGACAATATGTTATAGGGAAAAAAGTATAGATTTTAAAATCAGAAAGATCAGGGTTAGATTCTAGATTCAACACTTACTAACCGCCTAGACAATCTGAGCCACAGGTATTTCATCTTTTAAAAGGAATGAAAGCAATAACCACTTATCAAAGCATTATCAAAATTTAATGAAATTGCATTTTATAAGATACACAATATATAGTAGATGCTCAACAGATAGTCTCTTCCACACAGGACTCAGTATGCAATGAGAACACACTAGAAGTTGTTATATGGATCAGGGCTGATCCTAGTTGAAGGAGAAGTATGAGCACATGTTAAATACGTACAGAACAATCACATAGCACCTCTGGGCCTAAGCCTCAAAGGAGTTTCCCTTCAGTATCCCTACTGACTGTCACAGGGTAACACTGCTAGATTAATTTTATACCATGGTTTTTCCTGTAAACAAATAGATTTTTATGATCCAAATAAAGTCATCCCCCTTATCAGACACAAATTAACCAAAAAATGTCTATGTTCTCCCCTCTCAGTTTCCCATCCTTCCTGAAATTATCCTCTCTTTCTTAATCATCACCATGTTGCATAAATGAGTACTTTTCTCCCTTGAAGGGAAAGGTGACTGGGAAAGAGCACCTCCCATTAAGATGTAATTACACCAATTTAAATAAAACAAAGAATACTTTTAACAACTGGCCTATTTCATTTATGGTTTAATTTCTTTCAGACTTACACATTTCTTTTGCTTTTTCTATGTCTTTACACTATTAGTGCTTGTCAAACTTTAGGGGAAATAAGAATTACATTGTGTAAATGTTTTAAATATGATTTCCATGTCTCAACCAGAGATTCATTAGAATTTCTGGGATGAGAGATGGACTTTCCTATTTTTAATAAGCTCTGTAATGCACGGGTCTATGGACCACACTTTTAGAGACAGTGCTTACCCTATTAAGTAAAAATTAAAGTTGTCCATTTTGTCTCATTTGAATATTACTCATTTCACCTTCAGCCATCTCAATATGTGTGAATGTCAATGCCTATAAATTCAGTCTGCTTATTTTTACTTCTCAGTGGTTGCTGATAAATATAGTTAGTATACACCCCTATCACCAATAAGTATATTTAATGGATACGTTCTTCTCTTCCCAAATCTGTTTTCTATAAGCTTATGCCTGATAAAGTTTTCTTTAACTTTCTGTTGTGTGTTTATAAAATTCATGTGTTGATCTCTTCATGCTCAAAGAATAGTCCAAAATAAGAGTTTGGAGAAAATGGCAGTACAAGAAGAATAATGTTTACCCAGTTTAAATTTTTTCCTGCCCTTAAATTCTAAAAAAAAAAAAAAAAAAATTGATTCTTATTCAGGTAGAGTCAGGGAGAAGGCGATCCAAAATCTGACTATTTAATAAAATTCCCCACCTGTTTCTTATATTCTTTCTGAGTTAAAACAAATGACCTTAAAAAGAAATTGTCTGCTTATATCCTAGGATTTCAATTATCCCTCTTCCTCGATAACACTCCTGTTGGAACATTTACGACAGCAAATTTGAAAAATAAACTTAATCCCTTTTTGCTCTAGTACATGCTCTTAACATTTTATCTCATCTAGACCCACTCAAACATAGATGTGCTTCATCTGTTATACAATCTTCAGATCAGAAAGATGTATTTGTTTGTTGGATGTTTAGTTTTGGATTTTGTTTTTTTCCTTGAGAGATTACTTGCATCTATTCTGCAGCAGGAATTTTAAAAATAGGCACATCTTTTGCTTCAAATTAGACACTACACTCAGAAAAGTTGACTCCAGTATTCCCACATTATACCTCTTCTACACATTTATAACCAAATTCCAAATATCTGACATATACCATAGATAAGGCTTGGAATCTATTTAGTATGTTAAGTTTATTGGAAGCTTTCTTGAAGCACTGTTTTCTATAGTAAAGTTAATGAGAAAAAGAGAATAGGGTACAAAACCATCATTGGTCGTAAAGAAATACTTGCGAAAGGCAGGGAGCCTTAATAAGCCTGACAAAATTTTTAGTATCCGTAGCTTTCAGTTGCTTCATGGATATGTACAGAAGAGTATTAAACTTCTAATAACAAGTATGTAGAACTTTCAACTGATGAAATAACCTGTTTTTCCATGTTAAATGAAGACCACAGATTTCATTCAAAGTTTAACATTTTCAAACTGTTCTCAAAGTAAAAACTAATAAAAAATGATAGGTCAATATGTGAATCAGAGAAAAGAAACTTCCATCAGAAGATAAAATTATTTTCAAAGACAAAACTAGTACCCCAAAACCTTGTTACTGATTAGTTCCTAACTTTGAAAGAAAACCTCATAAAGATCATGACTTATCTTTGGAGAAGTTGACTATGACCAGGCGTATCAGTGGATTTATTTTTTAAGTCAGGCTATAATAATTTAGTCATATTATTTTCTTCAGTTGTTTCTGATTCTTTCAAGACATCTAGAATTTTTGAATTTTTAACTACTTACAGAAATAAACATATTTTATCTGCGTTATTTCAGACTTTTTTTCATGTACACTTTCTAAAATAAAAGTATTTCTCAATAAGACAAACAAAGCCCAACCTAAAAATATGTTATATCTTTCTTGAAACATATGGGCAAAAGAACTAAAAGACAGCCGTCAAACACCATGTACCTTTACATTGTGTAGAAACCTTCTAAAAGTAACAGGAAAACACTGGGATACAACACGAGAGGACAGGAAACACTAATGCAGAAAGAATAGAAGTCTTTTTCTTGACATAATTCTATGTAAAATCTCAAAAATATGTTTCTATATTTAAAAAAATAATAAACTGTAGATCTACACATTCCTTGGTGTGGCTCATGCTGTTTTAATCTAAAAGTTACCTTAAGACTTCTAGAAAGAAAAAGAAACTCACCGATACATCATTGCCGACCAGCAATGAAGAGTCCTGCGAAGATTGAGGTCTACATCCAAGTGTGTGCATCCAGCTCTATCAGTGACTTTGTGGGCTGAATTGAAGTGAGGAAATAAGTCACTGATGATCTCAACAGAACCAGTCTGACGAGTCTTCGCTGGTGTAGTGGGGACTATATGTGACGAGCAGGACAAGGACAAATTTTTCAGGGAGCAAGAGCAAAAACTAATTTATAAGCACTTCCTAGGAGTGGGAACTTAAAAACTATGTCTTAAGATAATTTATTTTAACTGTTAGTGTAAATCAGATTTTTAGAAAAGTCAGATATATAAATTTGGAAAGAAATGTTAAAACTATCTTGCTTGACCTTCTCTTGTTTCCAGAGAAGAAACTGAGGTTTAATTAAGTTAAATGACTTGGTCAAAAACCAAATAGGTATTAAACTGCCAAGCCAGGACTGACATTCATATTTTTTAAACTAGCCTGACACATTTTGCATTCGATTATGTACATAATAAAAGTTTCCCTTTGGTTTTAACTATGTTAGCCATTGAAAATACATTGGAGATTAGAAAAGCCTTAATATTTTTAAATTATGTGGCATCATTCTTCTAGAAAAATCAGGTAGTTTGCAAATGTCAACTCACCCTTGAGACATTATATTTCTTTCATTATAGTGGAGACAGGCATATCAGCTCACACTGAGTCCCTACTGTCTTATTTCTGGGATGTAAGTAACATTTTTTTTTATGTGTGCTCACATACTATGCAAATATCTGTGTGTTTGTGTTAGGTATAATCTCTAAATTGCTTTCCCTAATCCTCACAAAACAGAGTAGGTGTTTCTCCTCTGTGCCTTGATGGTATCATAATACTTACCTCATTATACTAGAATCTTTTATTAATTGTATCTCAACTCCACAAGGTTGTGAATTCTTAACAGACTGAAACCCTGTTCCTAGCATATTCAGCCTCTCTAAAATATGCATAAAAAGAATGAGTAGAGGGCGGATTGCAAGGAAACGAGGAGAAAAAGAGGGGGGATAACCCATCCTAAAAATCACCTTTAAAAATATTGTTTAATTTCATTACACATCCATTTAGCCAACAGCTCACCTAAACAGATGCAGGAGTTGGAATGTATATAATGTATGGGATCAGACTGCCAAGAATTGGAATCACTCTCTAACAGTAACCCAAGAAACCTCTGTGCTGAGGCATACTGTGCTAGGGGCTAGCAACATATGTCCTTTTTATTCTGGTCACTAGATCACTTACCCTGATGAATAGTACGGATATTTATTCACTTAAAGTCATTCAATATATAGCATTGTGTTTCTGTATACTCATTTAAAAATTACAATTTAGCTAAAAATAAAGAAACAACAATGGCAGAAAAACTTCTGGGTTGTGAGATTAAGCTGTTCTTATACAGCCTTTAACAAAGTGAAATCTCTGCCAATGAAATGTTAATATGGTCTAATAACACTATATTCTATTTCATACTCACATTTTATGAAAATACTGACTATACTTTTGTTTTCAAAGGAAACAGATTCCCTCTCAGTGTAACTTTGCGCCAAGACTTGCCAGAATTATTTTAACAAAATCTCAAGACGTTTGTTTCTTTCACAAAATCAAGATTTCAAATTCAAGTAAATTCTTTATATAGCCCTATGGACCGTATACTTAGGTTTATATATAACCTAGAATTGTAGATACAGAAAATAAGAGGGCTCTCATGATTTTTTTAAAACTCTGTGAGTATAAGCTACAACTTGTAGAAAATTAAGAGAGTAAGCATATGTAAATGAAGGATGAGTGAATGTCAGACTAGAGATATTAAACATACGTCTTCCTTGCTATACTAATGGCCTTTGTCTTATTTCTGGGACGGCCATCTGCTCAATGGGCATTGCAGTGTATATTATCAAATCTCATGATATATCTTACACTTTAGTAGAAATTTGAATGGCAAGGAAAGAAGGAATGAAACACTAGAGTCATAATTTTGTCTTCCAAAAGTTCAAAAAAGCAAAAGTTTGTCTTTCATTCAAATTTTTGTTGCTGCTTTTTCTAAAACCATAAATTTTATTCTGCAATACTTTTGTCCTAAACTACATGTGAAGAAAATGTTTTCGGAGACTTATTCTTCTTTTTTTGTGTTGGTCTGTGTTACCTGTGCCATTCTGTGCAATGTCAGGAACTGTCAGGAGAAATATATTTGTGGACTTGAGTCTCTTAGAAATCCACAGTAGATATCTTACACTGCATAATAAATAAAACAGCAATGTGACCACAGACATTTTTATCGCCAGCAACTTATTCCACAGTCCTGTTTATACTTAGCAAGGTCAAAGCAATGAGGCATCTTATGGCCTTAAACTACAGAAGTATAGTTCCCAGGTGGCTGGTCATAGATGATTTTTATCATTGTTTGAATATCTCCTAGCTTGAACAAATTTTTGTTATACCTGATAATACATAAATGCCTATCTGATTCATTTATGGAAGCCCTTAAACTTATACTTTAGTTATATTTGCATAATGCTAAGGCAATCCTTTTGTTGGCCAGTTTATTGGGATGTACATTACAGACTGGCCAATATTGTTAAACTAGTGAATTAACTAGGTGTCCAGGTAAACACAGCTATTGTCATTTGTGAATCCATTCCCTTCTATCATGTGTTGTTTTGAAGGTTCGCATGCACTTTATTTTGTTTAAGTTGAGAAAACAAAGAGGATCAATATAAGTAATTAGCATTTAGAGATAAGCTGTCACTACTCTGTCACTGACTCTCCTTTTCTTTGTGCTACATTCTTACCCAAAATATTACTGGCCGGGCACGGTGGCTCACGCCTGTAATCCTAGCACTTTGGGAGGCAGAGGCAGACAGATCATGAGGTCAGGAGATCGAGACCATCCTGGCTAACACGGTGAAACCCGTCGCTACTAAAAATACAAAAAACTAGCCGGGCATGGTGGTAGGCGCCTGTAGTCCCAGCTACTCGGAGAGGCTGAGGCAGGAGAATGGCCTGAACCCAGGAGGCGGAGCTTGCGGTGAGCCGAGGTCGCGCCACTGCACTCCAGCCTGGGGGGACAGAGCAAGACTCCGTCTCAAAAAAAATAAAAAAAGACAATGCAAAAAATTAGCCCAGCGTGGTGGCGTGTGCCTATAGTCCCAGCTACTCGGGAGGCTGAGGCACAAGAATCGCTTGAATCCGGGAAGCGGAGGTTGCAGTGAGCCCAGATTGTGCCACTGCACTCCAGTCTGTGCGACAGTGAGACTCCATGTAAACACAAAACAAAACAAAATGAAACAAAACCAAAAAACAATACCAGACAGGCACTTTTGACACAGGCTGCAACATGGATGAACCTTGAAGACATTATCGTCAGTGAAATAAAGAAATCCCAAAAGGATAAACACGACCAGGCTCAGTGGCTCACACCTGTAACCCCAGCGCTTTGGGAGGCTGAGGCAGGCGGATCCCTTAAGGTCAGGATTTCGAGAGCAGCCTGGCCAATATGCTGAAAGCTCGTCTCTGTTAAAAATACAAAAATTAGCTGGGTGTGGGTGCGCACGCTTGTAATCCCAGCTACTCGGGAGACTGGGGCACAAGAATCGCTCGAACCCACGATGTGGAGTTTGCAGTGAGCCGAGATCACGCCACTGCACTACAGCCTGAGCGACAGAGAAAGACTCTGTCTCCAAAAAAAAAAAAAAAAAACAGAAAAACAAATTCAACACGGTATGATTCCACTTCTATCAAGTGCCTAGAGTAGTTAAACTCATAGAGTTGCAAATCAGAATGGTGGCCCCCAGGGTGGGCGAGAGAGAGGAATGGAGAGTTTGGTGAATGGGTGCCATTTCCATTTTGAAAGATAAAACTGTTCTGGAGATGACGGCGGTGATGGTTGCTAAACAATGTGAATGTACTTAATGTCATTCAACTGTCAACTGAAAAATAGTGGAAATTGTCAATGTTTATACCGGCCATTCTAGATGCAATCATATCTATTTACAACTTTTAGTATCGACACGTGGTATATTTTCCCATAATCAAAGATGAAAATGAAAGCAGTTGGATCTTTAGAAAGAAAAGAAGGAAGCGAAGAATACACGCAAGCTTCCTCCTGATTACAGGAAGAGCCCCAAAGCTTCTATGGACACTCCCTTTTCTCTTCTTCTTCCTGCAGTCTTATGAGGAAATCTTTAGAGATTGGGGAGCTTGGGCGACTTTGGCTAATGAGGAGCTCTGTGCCTTGAGCCCCCCAGGCCATAGAATAGTCAATACTCAGTCTGTGCCTCCAGCCCTGCAGTCTGAGGTTCCAGTCCTGGGGGCTCCACACCCGTCACCTGTATCAGGAGGCTCATGTCTCACCCTGTCTTCTTGCCAGCCTTGAGGACGGAGTCTGAGCCTCCATCGTGCACCACGCAGGGAGGGCAGTGGACCTGTTCTCCACGGTCATGGCCCGGCAGGGGGGAAGGGCAGTTCAGCTGAGGGACGTTCGGGAGCCTCGCTTTGTTTCCTCATCCTCAGGGCAAACAGGACAGTGCGGTGGGCAGATGGGAGGAGACCAAGCTGCAACCTGTCAGCTCAGCAGACTGTGGAGTTTCTGTTCTTGCTTGTGGTGAGGGGGCCTCAGAAATCTTATTCAAACTTTTGCCTTCCTCCCCCACTGAGTTGTCCTTTTCATAGACACCTCACCCAAGATAGCAGGGAATGAGTCCCTCTAAACTATTCCCTAAGAACAACAAAGATGATGAAGGTGATGATGAGGATAAAGAGGATGAAGACAGACACCAGGGCATCATGAACCCTCACTGAGGGCTTCCTAAAGGCCAGGCTCTGAGCTCTGTGCTCTATGCAGCTTGTTTCATTTCATCTGCGTAGTTTCCCAGTTACGAGTGCACATTTCATGATGATTTTACGGACTAGAGAAGGAGCAACGCATTTTCATAGGACTTGTACCAGATTATGAAGTCAAAAAGGGTGAAGTCCAATTTGAACCAGGCAGTCTAAGTCGGGACACATGGCATTTGGCCGATCCTCTCCCTGCATCCATCCTGCCCTCTCAAATCCTGGTCACTCAGGCCGATGCCCCTGCTCACTGTGCCCTTCCCTTTGGGGGTTCCTTGTAGACCACAGCTAGACCAGTGGGTGCCACAATCACTGTGTCAAGTAGAGAAAGGGCAGCTAAGATCACATCAAAGGTTCCAGAAAGAATGGGCACAGGATCATTCGGGACGCATCTCTCCCTTGCCCCTGTTCCTGGCTTTCCTTACAGCTCTCAACTGCCTCAAAGGAGTCATCGATTCGGAGTTTGGCTTCCATTCCTACTGAGGAAGCTGGAAAGCGTTTCAAAAAATGCTCCTCAGACGTGCCCGTGGTTAAGACCTCTCAGCTCTGCTTACAACTTTTGGAATCTTGGCGCGGTGGCTCACCCGTCTAATCCCAGCACTTTGGGAGGCTGAGGCAGGCGAATCACAAGATCAAGTGTTCGAGACCAGCCTGGACCACACGGGGAAACCCTGTCTCTACTAAAAATAGAAAAAAAGGAGCCGGGCGTAGTGGTGGACGCCTGTCCTCTCAGCTGCTCAGCAGGCTGAGGCAGGAGAATAGCTTGAACCTGGGATGCGGAGGCTGCAGTGAGCCGAGATCACTCCACTGCACTCCAGCCTGGGCCACAGAACGAGACTCCGTCTCAAAAAAGCAAAAAGAAAAACAAAACCCAAACCACAACTTTTTGAGAGTTGGAAGACCATGAAGTAGAGTACCCGGGACTTAGAGTCTGGCCATGAATTTGGAATACCACCCTTTCTACTTCTCTGTATGGCAGGCGGAGAGATGTCCATCCTCTGAGACTCAGCACTCTCATCTGAGCTGATTTCTAGGTGATCTAGTGGAAGCGAGCGATGATGAAACCGATCGTGGGTGCCCGCTGCGTGATCTCTCTGTGATGGATGCGGAAAGTCAAGGCAAAGTGAATCTCCCATACACTCGTTACTATTTTAAGCTTCAACTCCATACAGTTCAAGGGAAATTTCCCCTGACCTGAAGTTCCGGTTTCCCTGCATTCCAGACAGGACATTTTCTTCTGTCCTTATCTCAGTAAGTACTCAGTATTGTGAGAGGAACAAGTGAGTCTCTTTTGTTTCTGATTCCCCAGAGCCTGTATCTTGCTTGGCACAGAAGAGGTAGCAAAAGTCAAAATCTATGTTAATTCTTGAACTGACACTTCCTTGGTTCACAATAATTGGCTGTCATCAGTGTGACTTCGACTTACTTGATTCTTTTTGTTTTTTGTGTTTTGAGACGGAGTTTTGCTCCCGTTGCCCGGGCTGGAGTGCAGTGGTGTGATCTCGGCTCACCATAGCCTCTGCCTCCCAGGTTCAAGCCATTCTCCTGCCTCAGCCTCCCGAGTAGTTGGGGCTACAGGCGTCCGCCACCATACCGGGAGAAGTTTTTGTATTTTTAGTAGAGGCAGGGTTTCACCATGTTGGCCAGGATGGTCTGGATCTCCTGACCCCGTGATCCGCCCTCCTCAGCCTTCCAAAGTGCTGGGATTACAGGCGTGAGCCACCGCGTCTGGCCGAACTTTCTGATGAAAACTCTAAGTCCACCTAAGCTAAAGACAGGAGTTGTAGCTGACGTGAATTTTCAAAGAAGACCTACCGATTTGAGGAACCAATTACTCTCCTGCTGAAAGTGAAAAGTCAGAAAACGGAACGATGACATCACTAGGACCTAACCAGCATGTGGAACTATTTTCTGCTTATGAACTATCAGCTTTCATTTCATTTCCAGCTGATATGGTCTCAGCTCTTGTTGCCCAGGCTGGAGTGCAATGGCTCGATCTCGTCTCACCGCAACCTCCGCCTCCCAGGTTCAAGCAATTCTCCTGCCTCAACCTCCCGAGTAGCTGAGATTACAGGCATGCACCACTACGCCCGGCTAATTTTGTATTTTTAGTAGAGACGGGGTTTCCCCACGTTGAGGCTGGTCTCGAACTCCTGACCTCAGGTGATCCGCCCGCCTCAGCCTCCCAAAGTGCTGCGATTACAGGCGTGAGCCACCACACCCCACCCGGTCTCAGCTGCTATACAGTGTTCATAAATGTTCTAAATCAAGGGAATTTGTATCAATCTAGTAGAATAAAATAAAATATTTGAGTTCTTAATTTCCTTTAATTAGGATAACCTTTTTCTTCAAGTGAAGAGAACGGCTTTGTTGTGTATTTTTCTTCGGACAAGATAGGCTGTATTTTCTAGCAGTTACGCATTTGTTATATATGATGATCTGGTTCTTGGAACATTCTTGAATCTAGTATCTCTAAGGCAGGCGTGTACAGCAAGAAGTGAAGAACACAGAAATCAATGATGAAAGCATTAGAAGACAAGTGAGTTTCTCAGAACTGCAAAATATTGCTGAGCGTGGATTGCTCTGAAATCTGAAAACATTACTTGTGAATTGCTTCTATCCAAAATGCAGACACAATGCCGGGTGTTGGTTTACTTGTTTCCCATTTTTCAACCCCCTTTTCTAGGCAAAAGGTGTCCAAACCATGCAGACCCACAGAATCGAACCGATGTCTCTAGATTCCTCCTCCTAGAACTCTCAGGGGATCCAGAACTGCAGCCAACCCTCGCCGGGCTGTTCCTGTCCATGTGCCTGGTCACGGTCCTGGGGAACCTGCTCATCATCCTGGCCATCAGCCCTGACTCCCACCTCCACACCCCCATGTACTTCTTCCTCTCCAACCTGTCCTCGCCTGACATGGGTTTCACCTCCACCACGGTCCCCGAGACGATTGTGGACATCCAATCTCACAGCAGAGTCATCTCCAAGGCAGGCCGCCTGACTCAGATGTCTCTGTTTGCCATTTTTCGAAGCATGGAAGAGAGACACGCTCCTGAGTGTGATGGCCTATGACCGGTTTGTAGCCATCTGTCACCCTCTATATCATTCGGCCATCATGAACCCGTGTTTCTGTGGCTTCCTAGTTTGGTTGTCTTTTTTTTTTTTTTTTTTCTTCTCAGTCTTCTAGTCTCCCAGCTGCACAACTTGATTGCCTTGGTAACGACCTGCTTCAAGGGTGCGGAAATTCCTAATTTCTTCTGTGACCCTTCTCAACTCCCCCATCTTGCATGTTGTGACACCTTCACCAATAACATAATCATGTATTTTCCTGCTGCTGTATTTGGGTTCCTTCCCATCTCGGGGACCCTTTCCTCTTACTATAAAATGGTTTCCTCCATTCTGAGGCTGTCATCGTCAGGTGGGAAGTATAAAGCCTTCTCCACCTGTGGGTCTCACCTGTCAGTTGTTTGCTGAGTTTATGGAAGAGGCGCTGGAGGGGACCTCAGTTCAGACGTGTCCTCTTCCCCCAGAAAGGTTGCAGTGGCCTCAGTGATGTACACGGTGGTCACCCCCATGCTGAACCCCTTCGTCGACAGCCTGAGAAACAGGGATATTAAAGGTGTCCTGCAGCGGCCACACGGCAGCACGGTCCAATCTCCATATCTTCGTATCTGTTCCATTCCTTCTGTAGTGTGGGTTAAAAAAGGCAGTCAGGTCAAATAAGAATGATAACACAGGGTGAACACCCACTGTGACATTAGGAGTAATACCTCCTTAGGATATAAAAAACACTGTCACAGAGTATACACACGAGGGGTACACCCACTGTGATATTAGAAGCAATATCTCCCTATAATATGAAGAAAAATATCACAGGGTGATTTTATTCCCGATGTTGGTAATAAAACAATGATAAATATTAAGATTAATAACTAATATTAAAAATGGCATTAATAGTAATAATTCTAATCATGCATAATCCTCTCTTTAAAATAATCATTAATGATTAATAACGTTATACTATGAATTAATATTAGCATTGATAGTTATTAATGAGACTGATGTTTAATAATTCACAATATTATGACTCCTAATACTGCAGGAGGTGTACACCTGCCTGTGATATTGTTCCTAATATCCAGGGATGGAGAGCATGATATTAGTTTTAATATCGCAGTAGGTGTACACTCACCCTGTGACACTGATCCTAATATCCAGCGGGTAGAGTATGACATGACTGCAACATAGCAATGAATGTACAGCCACCCGGTGATATTGCTCCTAACATTCACGGAAGAAGCGTATGACGTTACTCCCAATATCGCAGGGAGTGTCCACCCCTTTTGTGATATTGTTCCTAGTATCCCGAGGGGGAGAGGATGATAATAATTCCAGCATCGCAGGCTGTGTTCACCCACTCTGTGATATTGTTATTAATATCGCAGGGAGTAGAAACACCCCTGTGATACTGTTGTTAATCTTCAGGGAGGAAGAAGATGATGTTACTCGAATACAGACGGGTGTATGTCCTCTGTAGAAAGCCGGTGTACACCCGTCTGTGCAATAGTTGATAATTTCCAGAGGGGAAGATGATATTAGTCACAATATGGTAAACAGGCTGTGAGTCCACCGCGGGTCCTAAGAGCCAGGGGGGCAGAGGGGCTGGCTCTCAGTCCCCACCTCGCGGGGGGCGCCTCGCCCCCCTGCCTCTCCCGCCCTGCATATTACGAAAAATATCACAGAGTGGGTGTACACCTCCTGCGATATGGGGGGTAATATCATCTTGTCTTCTTTTGGATAATAGGAACAATATCACACGGGTTTGTACACTTTCTCTGATATTGGGAGTAATATCAACCTCTCTGCCTTGGAATATTAAGAACAATGTCACAGAATGGATGTACACCCCCTGCGATATTGGGAGTAATAGCAGCCTCTCCTCTCCGTGGATGTTCGGAGTCATATCCCAGGGTGGCTGTACACCTCCTGCTGTATGCACCCTATTTGTAATCTTTTATCCCTCGCCCCCCTCCCTATTAAATAATAGACAAAAAATAATGGGTTTAGAATAAATGAGTTCAAACAAATTGTCGAACATATGTGGGAAAATTGGAATCAGTTTCTGAGGAAAAGCAAAAAACTCAACAGAAATGCTCATAAAGCATCATCCCTTCATGCCTAGAGCTGCCAGGACACCAGAACACCAAAATCAGCTAGGGAAATTTTGTAGAAGTCCTAGATGTACTAGTTGTTCTGTGAATACACAGAGATGTAATTATAACTGTTACCTGCATGTAGAGTAAAGATGAGAAGGGATTGGTCATGGTGGCAGCTACCTCAGGTGTTACAGAGCAGACGTGGTTCCAGGACAGTATGTGTCAGGGCAGAGGGGTCCTCGGAGGCTATTAGAAGCTGGTCATGGCACAGACATTGTAAGTCAGATGGTCTCATTACTTTCAATGACGACAGCAAAATTGCTTTTGCATCAGCCTAATACACCGGCCTGGCAAGAGCACAGGAAACGTCCCTGTGGTGTTAGATGGAGACCTCTGATGCAGCACAATTCCTTCATCCCCTTCTCCAAAACCCCCTCTTCCAATTCCACTGAAGAGAAAATCTGATGCAAATCTGGTGTAAGCAGGCTCAGATATATCTACCACTATAGATAGTAGAGGTGACTCACAAATCCAAGCCTATCAAATACATCACTAACAAATTACATGTTTAATTTTTTTTTGAAATTAGGGATCATGATGTGAAAGTTATCAGAATCAAAACTGTCACTAATGTTTAAAAGGAAAAGAAAACACCTGGACAAATAGATTCAGAGAAGGCCTTGAAGAGAGGGTTCTCATGCTTCTAGGCCTGATAACAAAAACTATCACAAAATACCACAAAAACCACAACCTTGCACAAAGGCCATAGCAACCTTACACAAAATACACTTCTGTGAGGACATCTATCCAGCAACCACCTGCCCAACCTTCAACTGACATCGACCTTCTTGTTGATCTGTATAGTTGAAGATAACTATATCGAAACAATTACATAAGCCTCTTCATTTTTCCTTTATTTGTTTCTACTCCCCCATGCTTCCAGGTTGATCGTTTTTCTGTTAAAGACCTTGTCTTCCTTCACCATTTGAATCTACATAGTTTCTTTTCTCAGGCATGTTCCCATTGCAATGTCCTCCTCCTTAAGGTGTGTCTTTTTGCATCAGAGAGCCTTTCTCTGTTTTCTAGGTTTACAATGAGAAGGGCTCTAAAGCATTTTTGTAAAATTTTTACTGTCTTCTTAGGAACAAATCACTGACTTACAGTATTGATATTGACTTATTTACATTTCTGGGGATGAGGAATTAAAGATTTCACAAATTTTCTTCTTGAGAAGATCCAAGTTTTCACGTGAGCAAAACTGAATATGTAAATTGATATGTAAATTATGCTGCAGAAAATATAGTCAAATGTTTACTTATATTTAATTTGTTTCACATGAATATTGCATATGTGAGATAATATACTAAGAAATTATCACATTTAATGAAATGCTTTAATCAAATTCCCGATTGAATTTTTGATATCAATATCTTTTTCTTTGTTTAATCCATCTTTAGAATGAACAGGGCTGTCTAGGCCAAAGTCCTCACTTCTATCTACATTGTCTGAGTTACAGAACTTTTTGAATTTATTATGTTGTCACAGGAAGTTTCCTATTGCTTGTTTAAAGGAGTCTCTCTCAATATGATGCAGAATCCAAAAGCCCTGAAAGGCATATATCCTGAGTTTCTGTTACCGGAGCCAAAGGTTGCCAATTTCTTGTAGATCCTGCTACAGTTAAACTTCATTTAAGTAATCATTAAAAGCTGCATTTATTCCCTCACTTGAAATTTTGATCTCACACTATTAGGACTAACTCTCTAAGTCTTTGCTAAGTAATGTTCCTCCTTTTCTTGTAGCTTCACTCTGATGATCTCTATATGCAACATCAATTGACATAAAGTACATTCAGGGCAAGAGAGTTTCCTTAAATATTACTTCGTTATTCAAAATAATCACAAAAGCACTCATCGTGGGAAAACTTGTGAGGATTCATATATAGGGAAATACTTTTTCTGAGGCATAATTCTGTAAAGAAATTCACCTTAATTTGAATATATATGGGAAAATAACCTTGTTCACTAGTAGCCTATATTCACTGTTTTCTTCCCTCATAGACCAGCCAGTTCACTATTATTCTCCAAATGATGTGTGCCTCAGTAGAGTCTAGGCTATCTGCATACCTAATTTTTCCCACAAATTACTGTTTTGAATTGCACTGAATTCAATTCAAGGGGATGTCATTTATAAACAGTGCAAATATATACTGCACAAGGGATCTTAGAAATCATATGCATGGTTTGATCCATAAGCTCATATGAGCGTGCAATGTCAACTTTTTTCATGTTTTTTTTAAACCCACTTAAATTCTATTTTAAGCCACCATCTCTCTGTGCTCTTAGGGCAGTTAGCCTTAAATCATTTTAAGATGCTCCACCTCTAAGTACTGTGATAGTGATAGAGATGTCACCAGTCAGGTGTCCTAGGAAACCGACTCAGAGTTGGAGATTTGCATGCAAGGAAGTTGAAATGGATATTCCCAACACCTGCGAAGAGTGAAAGCAATAGGATTGGGCAGAGCAGGAAGCTGGCTGGAATTCAATCACTATCATGGCCGCAGCCCGCTCTACAGGGATCTTGGTGAGTTTACCTAATGACCTCAAATTGGAGCAAGCAAGCCAGGCCATTATATTTCTGTACCAAGCAGTTCTCGGATGTGGGATGCCTTGAGAAGGGACATGAACTTGGATGAAGGAACTTTGCTGTGAGTGTTGTTGCCAGGAGTCAGCTGTCAACACTCCCAGGAGACGGGGAATTTTGCTTTAGTCACTGAGGTGGCACCTAGTGCCAGACCACAGCCTTGTTAAACAGAGCAGGTGGCACCTAGTGCCAGACCACAGCCTTGTTAAACAGAGCCAGAATTTGGAGGATGGATGGTGGGTTTAACATTTGGGGCTTGACATCTTGTCCCCACAAGCTGCTGCTGGCCTATTCCTTGTCCATTTCTGTGTGGCCTGTTTAGGCCCACCGGCTTCCTGCTTCTTCTTTACTATATCTGGAATGCAAAAATCTACTCGTAATTTGGCCCATTTGCCCTTCTGCTTAGACATATCCTTGTAGATATTTTTTTTAAAGATGACTATGCCTTCTAGAATATTTCTAAGAAACTGCCTAAGTCACCACTGCTACCAAGAGGCCTTTGCTTTTTCCTCTTCTTAACTATGAGAAAGGAAGGTAGGAGTGTAGGGAGTGAGTATTTTCTAACCTGGAAAAAAGTCATTTTACCCTATATAATTTTTGTTAGCGAATTCCTTCTTTGCACTTACTCCACAGTCTTTCCAAATTCTCCCAAATGCTCAAACTTTTAAAAAACAAAAGACAGAAATGATAGCAGGTTATTATTTTTTCCACCAAACCTTTTCTTTCTATTCCTTTACGTCAATGAGCTTAGAATAACTGCTCCTGGAACTGGGAGAGGGACTTGGGAAAAGAAAGAAAAAAAAAGCTCTCAAAGTTTAACATCACAAAACATTATAGTCACTGTTATTTTATATTTATTTATTTATTTATTTATTTATTTATTTATTTATTTATTTATTTATTTTTGAGATGGAATCTTGTTCTGCCACCAGGCTGGGGTGCAGTGGTGCAATCTCAGCTCACTGCCACCCCCGCGTCTTGGGTTCAAGCGATTCTCCTGCCTCAGCCTTCTGAGTAGCTGGGACTACAGGCGCCGCCACCACACCCAGCTAATTTTTGTATTTTTAGTAGAGATGGGTTTCACCGTGTTAGCCAGGATGATCTCGATCTCCTGACCTTGTGATCCACCCGCCTCGGCCTCCCAAGGTGCTGGGATTACAGGCGTGAGCCACCGCGCGTGGCGTTGTTTTGTAATTTTTACATCATATATCCCCTGCGTTAGACCAAGAGCTTGTAAAGCCAGAAGACATACACCATTTGTAGTTCAATTAGAGACGTTTACTGATAAAACTGATTCTTCCATCTGAGGGTGGTATTTGTAGTTACAGTAATGTAGATGACAATCTAAGTTATGTTCTATAAACTGTGTCACTGACATCTCAATCTACAGCTAACTTTAATTTTTTAGAAGCAGAGGAGTGGGTTGTATAGGTTTAGAAATACATCCATCAAGCTAGTTAAGTGAGATGGATTGAAACCTTCAACTCACTGGAATATTTACCAAATTGACTATTCATTCTCTAAAGGAGCCATATAAACAAGGTACTTTCTAAAATTCAAAATTATGTAAGGTTTTATTTCCTTTTTATGCTGTTATGAATTGGATTGTAGAGGTTATAAGGTGAAATAAGATTACTTTTACAGTAAAACATACAACACATTGTCACAAGAGGGCAGCCTTTGAACATGAATTGCTTCTCAGGCATCCTTGAAATTTTGAGAGTTACTTTAATTCACACAACTAAATAATAAAACACTACAGAGGATCTAAGAAGATACTTTGACTTATGCATATTGTTACTTTTTTATTACTGCTAGTGGAAGATGTAATCTATAAGGAAGGCAAGGGCTGAATTTGTTTTATGTAAAAAGACAAATTTCTTTGGGTTGTAGCTTTCAAACATCAAGATAGTAGGTCAATGTCTAAATGAGTGTATCAAAGTTCTCACACTAGCACATGTAAATCCACCTCTTATCTACCCAAAATTCTAACCAAGCAAAGGCAAAGTGGAAGAACCAGACAAATGTAAGTGCCTAGGATACATAAATGCCACTGGAGTTTTTAATTTTCAACCTCCCAAGTTTCACTAAGAGACATGTTATTTGGAGAGGTTGCTAAAGTGTAATTGCATGGTGTCTCTGTGTACGGTTGGTCTGGAGTTCTCTCTGTCCAGTGGTTGCCCTCAACTGGTTAGAGCCACTTCTATAAAGATCATGCTTATGTCCCTGGAGCAGTCCACAGCACTATCAATGTCTGACCTCCACCTTGTTCCAATTAAGATTTCTGTACTTACTGAATTGGAAAACATACAGGTGTTTTCTGCCTGGTCACTTGTGGTTTTACAACACTCTCCCCTCCCCACTACTGCCCCAGGTGATTTTGATGCCAGCCAAAGTGTGAGAACTACTGGCAGCTGCTGGCAGAGAGCAGCAAAGGCCCAAACCCTCTGCGCGATTTCAAGACACGTATCTGCTTTTCAGCTGTATGTCACAGCTGAGCCCACGCCTCCTCCCTCAGCACTTGCAGGCTATGCTGTCCAGCCTGTGTCCAGGATCAGTCCTGATGTAAGGCACGTGGGGTTTAAGGAGTTCTCTCTTCAGTCTTGTTTCTGCACCATCTCTGAGAGTTATATTCTAGCTGTAATCATGGGGCTTCCTCCTTTTGTTTCCAGTCCCATGCTCGTTTTCTCTATCACATTCTACCTTGTAATAACCTAAATCTTCTGGTGGGCAAGCTTCTTCCACAATCCAATTTGTGTTTATGAGTTCCTGCTTTGGGGATTGGCTTCGTAATCCAGGTATTGCTACTGCCTTGAATGCGGAGACTGCATCCTTCTGTCTGGATTTCTTGAGTTTCTGGATCGTAAACCTTATTAGGGCCCCTTTTTCCTAGAATTGGAGCCTCTACTTTGTTCTTGCTACTTTAGTTCACCCAGAAAGCGCGATCTCTGCCTAAATTTCAAAGTGTTGGCTAGTTTAAATATCCTTTTGTAAGACTTTTGTCTTCCTGTGGGGTGATTTTTTCATCTTACATACAATTGCTAATCCTTTTATCTTGAATGTAATTGAAATAGTTTAATCTGTGTTACCAGCAACAAGAACCCCTTTTATGAGATGGAGAAGGCAGGTCAGTCTCATAACATGTGTCCCCCTCTGTGTGTTGAATTTATGTCAGAGCCAGGCTCTTTCCTACCTGATGTCTCTCACCAAATTCCAGTGTTTATGTCCTAGGAGGTGCCCAATAAATTCTAGAGTTGATACAAGCTGTAATTTTAGAGAAATTCAATTAAGTTGCTTAATTTAAGCAAAAGTTGAAAAAATCTTTATTTTCTCAAGAATTACTTTCTCTAGTTATAGAATTTGGAGTTGACAGGTTTTTTTTTTTATTTTGAAGGTATGGTTTCATTGCTTTTTAAACTGTCATTTCTGATGACAGGTCATCTGTCTATTTGTTTCCATGTATGTACATTATTTTTCTCCCTCACTTTAGCTACTTCCAAGATTTACTCTTTTTTTGCCCAGTGGTTTGACTATGATATGTCTGCATTTGGTTCTTTGTTTTTATTCTGTTCTTTGAGTTTCTTAAACCTGTAAGTTGATATATGCTGACAATTAGGAAAACTTTTGGTCTTTACTTTTTCAAACAGCTTTTTCTGTCTCATTTTCTCCTTCTCTACTCTTTGTAGGACTCCAATTATATTAGTTCTAGACTGGCCCTATTTTTATTATTTTTCTTCCTCTGTGTTCTTAACTGTATTGGGAAATTGTTCTTGATCTGTTTTTAAGTTCACTGATAGTTTTTTTCTGCCATCTTTAATTTACTGGTATTTGCGTACGATGTCATTTTTATATAAGATATTCTGTCCCTCAGTTCTAAAATTTGTCCCATTATTTCTTTATCGTTTTTACTTCTCTGTTGAGATTCTCCATATATTCACTCTTATGACCGTCTATTCCTTAAATCCTTGAATATGCTTACAATAGCTTATTTTAAATTTCTTATCTTCTAATCCCAGCGTGTGGGCCATTTCAATGTCTTAATCCATTGTTTACTTTTTTTCTTATGCGTCATATTTTCCTGGTTCTATGTCTAGACAGGTTAAATTATATGTTAGATTATGTGGATGATATTTTGTAGAGATAGGTTCTTTTATTTTCCTTTGAAGAGCGACTCTTTTCTAATATTAGTCTTCTTTGTGTAGAGAAAAACCAAATTTTTACTCCTGAGCTATATGCAATGGTTGAAATATCTGCTCTGTACTAGCAATTTAGCTGTTGTTTTCTGCTGGATTCTATGGAGTCTCTTTTTATCAATGTGAAATGTAGCAGCCGTCATATATCTGAATGAAGTTTAAGTGCTGATTTTAGATTTTTACTCTGTGACATTCTCCTTTGTGACTTTCACTTGTGTGAGATTTCCTCCCATGTCACTCAAATTTCCCAGTTCTTCTTTTCTGTCAGCCTGGAACTCTGTGCTCTTATTCCTCAAGCTAGTAAAACTCACTGCTTTACTCGTAGACATGCAATTTTGCACAGACCAGGGAGTGTCATCAGGTGTGAAGCTGCATTGATGCAAATTTAAATCATTGCAATTTTTCTTTATTCAATGCTTAAAAACTTTATCAGTGGTCAAATATTCTACTATTTCTGCCTATTTTCTGTTTCTTATTACCATCAAATGTGTATTTATTTTTTTTAGAGTTTATAGTTTTTTTTTTCCCTGCATTTGAGTTAGACATGAGCTACTACCACATTTTGTAATTCAAGCTTTTTGTCTAACAGTGTTTTAAAAAACTCTTTCTTTGGAGGGAATTCTCAAATTTCTAAATACTCTACAAACATTAGGATTGGGGCTCAAATTCCCAGTTTCCCTTGTAGCCAGATGTGCGTATGAAACATGGCCTCAGCTAATTAAGCATACCCGCATATTTGAAAGTAAGAAAAGTGTTAAGAGGAACTATAGATATAATTTTAGTTGATGCAAGGATGGAAAAAAAAAATAACCAACTTTCACTGGTGAACTTTGTCTTCAATTCTTGTTTTCCTGTGGGAAGTGGCTAATTTTCTGGCCTAGAGGTGTAATTGGTGTGTTGGTAACAATTGATTTGATGATAACCTGCGTTCATCTTTTTTAAAATTGCTGACCCACCATTGTTTCTGGTCCTGTTTTATACTTATGCAGTGTATAATCTCTCATGCAAAATTTAGTTCTTTGTTTCTCAGCTTAAACTGGATTTTGATGAGCAGTTTTCACCTTCAAATGAAAGAAACGGCTTCGGTTGATGTTACACAAAAATAACAACAAGAGAGAATTAAAGAAATACGTTTGTCACCTTGTGACATTACATAAATGAAACTTTGAAAATTCAACAATTCTGCTTTATAAGAAAATAGAAAGTTTCTACTGTTTTTCTTTATTTTCAAAGCTATATCATTAAATGAAATTTCTGCCTCATGGAAGATTTTTAGAACTATGTAACAATAACATACAGACCATTAGGAGAGAAATGAATAAAGACGGAAAGAAGTAGGCACTGTGTGGTCACGTAGATGGCGCACAGTTGTGTGCCTGGAGCCCTAATACATTTTACCATGGAATTTATACAATAAATGTTAGTTTCCTGTGAACCTGGTAATCAATATGACTTCTACAGACATTTCATTAACCTGAGCAGTTGAGGTTTCCTGTAGACAGACTGCATGTATTCTCATCTTTAACCTTTCCATAATGTTCCGTAATTAGAGATGTCACTGGTTCTCAAGAGCAAAAGAACAGCAGTAGCTTATAAAGTTACATTGTTTGTTTTTTACTAATATGTGAAGTGATTTTGTCTTTCATTTCACCTCTAGAGCTAATTATGTATTCTAGGTTAGCAAAAATTCCAGATCATACCATCATGAGTTTAAACTTTACAATGAACTCGTTATTTCCATTTATTACTAGCCTGCATTATAGCAATATTTTGCTAATGAATTCTCAAAATAGTTCTTGAAAGGTGAAAGAGTGCCTCAAGTAAATGGTGTAATTATTTATTTCTCAGAATTTGAAATTCAGTGTTCTGTTTAATCTCAAAGGGATACCAATGAAGTTAGGGCGTAAGGACTCTGTGGTTAATAAAATGGCAAGAATTAAAAAGGATTATTACATTTTTTCCTCATACTATGATGGCTATAATTTTTTAAAGCAGTAGAAATGTTTAATTTTTAAAGGCCGCTAGTGTCTATTTTATGCAAAGATGTGAGCTCCCCAGTTCAACCTGTTGTTTGAAATTTGACCAGCTTTTTCTTGCTCTTGTTCAGGACAGTTATTAAACAGTCCAGGCAGGCCTCCGGAGTTACATATATGTATGTGGCTCTGTGTATATATATACACAGAAGTACAAGTAGCATATAATCAATTTACATAAGACTTTAGCTTTTGATGAAAATTCTTCTAAAAGTGAATATAAATTAATAGCATATGGAGCCTACAAAAATTGTCTAATAGGCAAGTAGTCAAAGATAATCTGTGAACAAAGAGTTTGCTAAAACATACTTTTTTTTTTACATGTAATAACTTTGTATCGAAGGGTTTCCAGAAATACAAAATGTTATAGGGCACTTATCCTGAGACACACAAAGGAGACAAGGGGTAGAGCTAGAATGGAAGGGAAAATAAAGGACAAATAGTGATAGATACTTAAGTAGAAATGTTTTTATAAGAAAATCATCAAACAGGTGGTAATTTTAAAACATGGCTTTTCCAGGCAGCAAATTTTCTGAATTTATTGCAAAAGAAGATAAATCACGTGTCTACGTAGATCATGCCAATGAAATAAACAATAAAGGTTACTTATTAGAATATTGAAAGTGGTTGATAATAAATTATTTATATTTATGGTAAGAGCAATAAACTTGATTTTTAGGGGATTCAATGACTTCCTGAAAATATCCTTTCACAGATATTCTCAGAGTGTCTAGTTGGCAAAAGCACAGCTCCAAATAGCTATTTCTGTCAACGTCTACAGAACATTTACAGTTTGATTTCTGAAAGTTTCCATTTCTACTGATCTTACAAATTTGTAAAATGAATGCCCACCAGGACAAAATATTAAGTGATAAAATTAATTGGATCCTACAAGTGAAAATCTAGGCAAGGAACGTCTTCTTCCTTCTTAATGAATGATTTTTATGTCTCTTTATTCATGTCCTTCTAGGTAGAGCAACACTCTGCAGACCTTCTTTTGAGGCATTTCACCACCAGAGTAAGTGTGATGTATGACTAATTAGTCCACCCACAGGGGGCTGGTGAAATTAAATTGGAAGTTATTTCCTAACTGGCATATCTTGGAGTAAAATTAATCTCATAACAGCTCTCATAAGAGAGCATAAGCTTAAAAGACCATTTTTCATTCAACTTTACCAAACAAAGTGCAAATTTAGGACTCCAGTTGTGAAGTTTGGTTGTGTGTGGATTGTACAGTGAAGGTACCAGTGGACAACAGTTGCTCATCAAGCAAGTTTATACAAAAGCTTTGGGACAAGTCCAACTCTAGATAAAATTCTAAAGGATTTCCTGCCTGTGTTCAGAGTTTCTTTTTCTCTCTCCAAGGTAACCCACATATCAAAAGACATATGGGTTGTGGGTAGAACTTCCTAAAATTGCTGGTGAGAAGTGTGCCATGCATAAACATACGTCACTAGCTTGAATTTTCTATCAGTCTCACAGGCAACAATTACAATCCTGTATGTTGTTCTATCTCCACACACTCCTGTACATAGAAAGATCAAGTAACATCCCTGGTTAAGATGTGTACAGGTTACAAGACATGTCTCAATATATTCACCAAGAGGTTTATTATTTTCACAGTGGCATTCACTAAATCAGTTGTCAGTGCAGCAATACTCAAGGAATAAGCAGGGTCTTTACTTTATCAAAGTTTGGAGTCAACCCCAAGTTAGATCACTGAAGCACATAACTATAGATAAGGTCACTCAAAAGCACAAATCCAGGTTATAAATATTCAGTTGTCGTTTATATGCATTTAGCAATTTGAATGCTGGGAAGTGTAGCCCAGAAAATCAATCGACATGGAACTATTGAAGAGGCATGCATGGCACCTGCACTTTGAATCTCTTCAGACTCAGGTTAAACAGGAGACACCGTAGCTCATGTATCCTGCAATAACCCTTCCTCATCGCCTTTTTATCTATGAACCTGCCCTTTTCAATGTTATCTATATGCCTGAAGGTATGAATACCCTTGATCTTGGTAAAAAATGGTACCACCCGTCAGCAAAATCTCACTGATCAGTGTCTATGTTACCTCACCGAGTTAGCCTTTTGTGTTGTTGTGGCCCAGGATGACAATGTTGACACAATCCAAACCAGTAATTGGAAAGTTAATGTTGGATGCGTCTTTGACAATTGATGGAATGACCTGAAATCAAATGTGAGGCAGTGGAGACTCAAGAATGCTATTCAGGCAGTTAGTGATCTGTGGAGATACTAAATGAAATATCTGGAAGGAATTGTAATCTTGCAACTATGCTTTTATGTGTTTCTTGACATAAACGGTTTCTCTTTATGATGGAGCTGCAGAGTGTATTTCCCATGAAGTTCCCTCAGTGTTAACTAACATAGTCATGTGTCACTTAATGACAGGGGTATGTCTGAGAAATGCATTGCTGGACAATTTTATTATTGTATGAACATCACAGAGTTTACTTACACAAACCTAGATACTATAGCTGATTACATACCTAGGCTATATGGTATAGCCTATTCCTCCTAAGCTACAAACCTGTGCAACATGTTACTGCACTGAATACTGTAGGCAATTGTAACACAACAGTTAAGTATATCTATATGCTTACTTATATCTATACAGTAAGTGTATCTATACATGTCTAAACATAGAAGAGGTACAGTAAAAATACAGTGTTATGATTTTATTGCACCACTGTCATGTGTGTGCACCATCCTTGACCAAAATGCTATGTGATGTATGATTGTAACAAAAGAATTAATTAAAGATAATATTGAAGTGCCTATTGAAATTTCAATGAAGGAAGGAATATTTGTAAATTCTGATTGCCTTAAGTGGGAGTTGACTTTCTTCCTGTTTCCACGGTTGTTCTTGTGAAAGGGCATAGCTTTCCAAAGACCTGAAATCTCCGACAAATCTTGCAATTCTCTATTGCCTGCATTATGAAGATCACCTGGTATCAAATGAAGAAAAATGGTAGATTATAAAGACCTGTACTTTCTTGTCAGTTCCTAAACATAGCAAGCATTCGTCTGTCTTGAACATTTGTGCAGTTATAAATTAGCCTTGGGTCATGATTGTCTGCCTTTTTATCATAGACAAGATTTAATTTAGGAGATGTCCTTTTAATGTGTTATGTGAATAGTAAGTGCCACTTATGAAGCCCTATTTTCTTCCAGTCATTTTAATTGTCGAATCTATCCAGTCAAGATGCATTGTTAGAGGCTTCACTGACGACACCGTCTGTGTGTGTGTGTGTGTGTGTGTGTGTGTGTGTCTGTGTACATACATATGATTGAGCAGGATTTAATGTAAGTCAAAACATTCTCAAATTTCTTAGGACAATACAGCTTCCTTGGCCATTCCCTTGGAGCTCTGGGTTGAGGAGTTGGTGATGTGTGTTTCTTTTGCGTGTTCTACACGTTATCCCTATGCAGGCCTTCCTTGGGCTTGGTTTTGGAACCAGTGATGAGGAATATCATTAGAATTGTTGTGCTCAAAAAGATTCCTCCATTCTTCTGTATAGGCAATGGCAATTTTCCCAGACCAATATTTCTTCTTTTGAAATGGTAAATTTTGAATAGTAACAGGTTAGTATAATCCCATAAAATAACAAAGTTTGAGTCCTATGAACTGTGTTTTTGCTAAATCATCATTTACTCCTTGTATGATCTTTTTTTTTTTTTTTGAGATGGAGTCTCACACTGTCGCCGAGGCTGGAGTGCAGTGGCATGATTTTGGCTCACAGCAAGCTCCACCTCCCGGATTCACACCATTCTCCTGCCTCAGCCTCCTGAGTAGCTGGGACTACAGGTGCTGCCACCATGCCTCGCTAATTGTTTTTTAAGATTAAGGGCAAAATCAAAGCTGCTCCCCTATATTATATTCATAAACCAGCATGATTAAAGCAAGCTATTTATTTATTAGAAGCAAATACTCCAAATTTAGCATCTAAGACATGACAGCCTTTCAAAAGACATCAATTTACTTTTTAGTGTCTATAGCTATGTTTGTATTCATGTTATTGGTGTCCATAATATTTCATTAGATGTTGTGGGCAAATCGATAAATGAAAATAATGTATATGATAAGGAGAACAATCTAGGCCTCCTGGAGGCCCCTTACAACTCAGCTGGTGAAGCAGGAATGCCTGGGTGTAATAGTGAGAAACAACCTTTCAAACGTGTTGGGCAGTTTTCAGGCAGCGGAATATGTATGCCAATCCAGGCAGCAAGATATGTGGAGGCCAGTTAAAAGATCAGGTTGTGATTACACGTTTTTTTGTTTGTTTGTTTCTACTGAGGAAATATAACACTTAGTTATTATTTTCTCCATCTCTCCCGCTATTTTGTCAAAACCTTTCATGTAAGTTACTACCAAACACTGGGTTATCCAAGATCTGTGGGTCGTATTCAATATTTGCTTTTCCCTCAACTACTAACACATTTGATTCCCTTTGTAACTTTCTCCCTTTTCTCCTTTCAGCCTGTTTTCTCCAACCACACTGAGGTTATGAGCTTCCCTATGTACTCCCACACCCTGTTTCATCTCTAAGCTCCCTTGACCTAAAGAGATTTCCTTTTCCTACTATTGTACTCATCTCATTCCCTAATTTATTTCTTCTTCTCTCTATACTTTTTATTCTTTTAGGCACAGCTCATGTTTCATGACTTTCAAAAAGTTTTTCTTCTGATATTCCCAGCTTGAATTAGGTTCATCCTAATCAGTTTCCTTAGACTCACTACTCTGCGTATTAGTTGCTGGCAGTCTGTCTTAGGCTGGGAATTAGCTGCTTGTAGGCAGGGGCTAGAATTTATTTACTCTTATGTCCATAATGCCTGACACAGGAACTGTTCCCACATACAAATTGTAGGGCCATAATTCTTGAGAACATATGTATATTGTAGTGACTCATAAAGGCTTGAAATAAATTTTTAAAATGATGAATTGGGAAGTCCATGAACTTGATATCTTGATGTAGAAGAAAAGCAAGGGCAGATGAAGAAGTTATACAGGACACTTGAAATACCAGAAGAATATAGTCAGACAGCAATATTTCAATCCTAGATTTTTAGATGTGAAGAAGTTCTGAGAAATATTTGAAGACATGGCTCTAGGAATGAGTACATAACAGAGACCAGTAGCCAGAGTCAGAGCTTTTCAGAGTGAAGAAATTGCATTGCAGGGAGAAGGGCTGTTGTATACTAAACAGAAATTGTCATTAAATGGAAGACTAAGCAAGAGGCTGATGATCTGTGGCTGAGAGATGCCAAAAGATGTGGAGATGGAGGTAAATGCCATAATCTACAAAGAAGATATGTTTGTGCCAGGAAGAAAGAATAGGTCTAGAATGTAATAAAAGATAAATTGGTAACTACATTGTACTGTGGTCTGAGAACTCACTGAAGGCATAGCCATTGATGTTAACTTCCACTTTGCTTCCAGACAAAAGATTTTAAATATCTTAAAAATTGCATTTGATATTGTATGATTCATCAAGACAGAAAGTAAAGCTGTAGTTGCCCTGGGAGGGCGGGGAATGGGGAGTCACTGTTTAATGGGTACAGGATTTCAATTTTACAAGACAAAAAGAATTATGGAGATGGGTGGTGGTGATGCTTGCACAACATTGTGAATACATTTAATAACCCTGAATTGTATACTTAACAGTGGTTAAGATGCAAATTGTTGAGTGTATTTTGCCACAACTAAAAAATGGAAAACAATAGTATTTGAAGATAAAGCCCATTTCATCTGGTAGCTAGCTGTATGTGTCTGCTCAGCTGTGGATAGATATTTATGCTGTCTCTGAACTGGAGGTTACTGGTATTCTCTAAGGTATAGGAAAATTGATCTTATGTGGCTAACTGAAGTGGGAATAGTTGTATCCGTCAGACAGTAATGATATAATCATGATAGTTTACATTTAACACAATTTACATGTGTCATACTTTCGAAAGCACTTCATAGATATTATTACTTAATACCATTTTCCCCTTACCATATTTGTCTGTCCTTTCTCTGCTGACTTCAGAAAATGTCTCTTCCACGATACTCAATACATCTCCTTATCTTTGTCACAATTTTAAGTCTCAGAGTCTCCAGAAAATTCCAGACAAGTCTCATCAGCTTCCGGTCATTTATTAATCGATGCCCTTAGAGGCTTTCCCTTCCCCTTCTCAATTGAACATAGCTTCCAAATATTCTTGCCAGTAAAACAAAGTTGTTTATAAGGTTTTGTATTTCTTCCTGTTGAATTATGAACATTTTTTCATATTGACATTGATTTCCATCTGGCCATGAAATACTCAAGGTGAAGAAAATGATACAAAATGGTTAAAATGTATCAAGAGCCAGGTAGTTTTAAGTGTCCTAGAAGCATAAACTAGTGTGATGCTCACCAGCTTATATGAGAGGCAAAAATGGATGAAACGATAAAACCAAGACACAGAGAGTTAAGGGATATTTCCCAAGATCACACAGCCACTAAGGATATGAACTAGATTTTGACTTCAGGCTACTTACCCCAGAGCCTGTGCTTTCAACCATCATTTGTACTGCTTCCCTAAATTACATTCGACTACACTGTGACATCAAATTTCACCTATGACACTGATTATCTGGGGAACTTTGCAACTTATTCTGAATATGACTCAGTTTTCTTTTCTGTGCAGAGATAAAGTCAGTATATACCTCTTAGATTCGTTGTAAGGATTATATGAAATGACACATGAGAAGGCTTTAAAAGGACTTGGAAAGCAATAAGCTATTTTGTTTTCAATCATTTTTCAATAGGTTATCAGTGTTGTGAATGGTTCATGAAAAACGACTTTGGGCTCAGTGAGTAACTGAAATGTTGATGCTTAATAGTGTGTTTATATTAGTATAATAGTAATAAATGTTGTTATTGTTGAGTAATAGTTATTTTGCTTTTCACTGCTTTTCTTTTCCAGTGCTTTAGTCAGAGACTTCTTAAGCCTCCTCGAGAGTGTACACATTTCTTAATTTTGTTGGAAAGTACCAAATTTAAGATATCTTGCATTTTTTTCTTCCTCAGTAAACACTAAATTCTATCACGCAGCAGAAAAAGGGCTCTGTGATTGTCGGTGCAATGGTTTAATATTCACTTTTATTCCCTGTATGGTAGTTCTGATTTAATTGCTATTTAGAATAAAACTTGTTCCTTATATGCTTTCATAATTATAAAATTTATGTTTTAATGCCTTCTACACCTATACTGTGCTTTTCTTTATTTCTTTATATCTCTCACTGTTTCATAATCCTGGTATTTGAAATCTCGTGAAGTGTTATTTGGGGATTTGCTGGGAATGTCATCTACATAGTCATGTCTCAAGTTTGTAGCATCTTTAAAACATAATAGGAGATGGAATTCACAGCAGAGTAATAAGCCTCCCGCTTTAGGCAATGTATTTGTGATTGGTATGACTTCGTTCCCAGAGGGCAGTCAGCAACACAATATTATGGCTATGTGTACAAGGAAAACAAACAAATTTTTAAAAATCTCCTTTAAAAAAACAGTGCCCGAGCCTAACCAGTGTCATGCACAGAATCCGTTTCCACCTCTTCATATGGAAGTAGCTCTGGGTGGACGTCTAGAAAGTTGGAAAACTATTTATCACATATGATCTGCAAAGGAAGAGATTTATAAGAAAGTGTTAAATTTAATCCATAGGAAAGCAAAACCAAAAATCAATGAATTTTCCATTTGTACTTTTCTCTGGGGCTCTATCCTCAAGATGGCTTAAATGCATTAGAATTCAATGACTAGGCCCAAGTGTTTGTTAGTGACATCAAAGCAAGGTAAACATTCCTGCTGTGTGAGTCCAAGCACAGGGACACTTGGTTTCCTTTGGAAGGATATCATAAAGGCAATGTTTATGAGTAATCATTGTCTTTTCTTCTGTAGCATCCAATGGTATGTACTATAATTTAGAAACGAAAACTACTTAAAGACCCCTTGCTAAGTTTCATGTATTTCAAACTCTCAGATCCTGAGTGTTTAAATATGCCTATATTTCTTCATGAAAAAAACATAATCTTTGCCAAGTTAGAAAAAGTCATATTCCCATTTTTAACTAAATATAGTCAGAAATTTGGACAGTTTTTAGCCTTCAATACATTATGTAATTTGGGTAATAGGCTGAAGAAAAGTAAGGAACTTCAGTTAAATTCAGAGAGAAGCTAGTAATTGTTTCTAAGACTCAAATGTATAGAACAGATCTCTGATATTAAGGATAAGACCGTCAAAGGTGACCCAAATTGGGTCATTGTGGGATTATTTTGGGAGGAATCATCATAGATTCTTACTGTTATAAATACAGTCAAATGTCAGATGAATATACTCCACTGAAATGTCCTCTAGGAATGATGTTGGAACCAATGTTGGTAATTTTGAAAGTCATGGAGAGGATTTCATATGATTGAAGTCAGGCAACTCTCCCAGGTTTAATAAATAAGCAAATGGTGAATTCCAAAAATGCCGTATCAATGAGCCTCATATTGATCCAGAGCACAGTTTCAGGAAGGTCCATTAAATGGGTCTTTTGAGAGCATTAGGATAAAAGGCTGGCAGCAGAGATTCACTAAGAGCAATGGTGCCAAGCTTGCCTCTTGGACATTGTTATCTGACAGATAAAGGTAGGCCATAGCGGCGCACAATACGGATATTTCCAGGGTAACGCTGTCGAGCTGCTATAACTTTCCTTGCCTCTTTGCTATCTTCTCCTATAGTCGACTCCCAAGAAAAAGATAGTTGACTTTTAATCCAGAAATGTATGTTAATTGGCAAAAACAAACAAATGAAGCCATAACCTATCCTTTAGGCTTCTCTCTGCTCAGTTATGAGATCATATGAATGTGCCCTTAGGAAACACAGAAGGCCCACACTATTATAGAGACAAATTTCTTACATTCTCTGCTGTTTAATGCTCTTCAAAAGACTTACCATACTTCACCAATTTGATTGCCAACTACTTGAACACAGGGACTTATTAAAAATTTTGCATATTATGAGGGCATTAACTTTTAAGTATTCGATTGTTAAGACAATGCATATTATTATAAAGCATAGAAGGCACACTTATTACCTCCTTAAGAACCAGTCTCTATTTCTCTGGTTCATAGAACTCCCAGGTCATAGAGGGATTAGACATTTGTGTCTTCAGTTGGCCCTCTTCAGCCCTAGGATAAATAGTGATTAATCTAAGCCAATGGTTTTCAGCTCTGTCTGACCCAATGCCTCTACTTCATAAGAAATTCTTCAAAGACCCCTTCACTATTCTAAACTATTACTGACAACACAATGTATGCATTCAAGTTGTTGAAAATATTAATGTTATGCTGCAGCTAACAAAGGAGAAATAATTTACTGTCAATATATAATCCAAAATGTATATAATTGTGCCAGAACATTTACATATCAAATGCAATAGAACATAATGAAATTTTCATATCTTCACCCATACCTTGAAACATTGTAAATAAAAAGCTACAAATATAGTTTCATTGAATAACCAAATGCCAAAACTGCCGTTTCTATTGTTGACATGATTGATCTGCGCTGGTAAATGTGATAGATACTTTCTGCTTGATCCTTATCCCCTGTTATACTCCCCTATTTACTGGCTTTTGTCCAAGTGGAATGGTTCATATTGAATATCTCAATAGGTTTCCATGCTCATTGCCTTCTATGCATGTTCATGAGATTAAAGGGAAGGAGGAAGTGGGATTGGGGATTATTGCCTAAACTCCCTCTCTGCTGGGTCTCTTTGACTTCTCTTTTTCATAAGAAAATCAGTGTTTCCTTGTGTGATCAGGGCAGTTTACTACCCGGAAATCTGCCCGCTGCTACTAACCCAGAGTTATCGTGGGGTGTGATCTCTGTGATTCCTTCACCCTTCTCCCCTGACATTTTCATAAGTAGTCTCTTTGGAAATAAACCCATGTTAAATTATCTTAGTTTGAGTGTGTTCCCTTTTTCCTATTGAGACTCTGAAATGAGTATCTAAACGAGAAATTCTACCATCTTTTCTCATGTACATAGTAGTTTAATTCCTGCAAAATTCATGGCACATTAAAACCATGCAAAAGTACTTGGCGCTTAGGCAGTTACATTTCGGTTTGTATAATTAAACGAAGCAGGTTATTCACCTACATTACGTTAGAAAGTCATTCAGGACATATAGCAATCCTTGATTAGGAGCGGTTATCCCACGTTACTGGACATTTGGCATCCCTGTTTTCCAATCCTTAAAGTTCCAAAATGCCCTCACTTATTCTTTCCTGCCATTGGATTTTGTCCCACTAAGCTGTAAGGCTGGGAATGCCATAGCCGTCTTGAAAACAGGTAGAAAGATAAGAGAATCACAAAGACGTGGATCATGTTGAATTAACTAACCATTGATACCATCTACTTATTGTGCGATTTCGTAAAAATTGCTCCTTGTTTTTTTCTACAATTAGTTGACTATTCTGTTACTCGAAGTTAAAAACTTTTTTTCTTTTCTTTCTTTCTTTTTTTTTTTTGACAGAATCTTACTCTGTTACCTAGGCTGGAGTGCAATGGCATGATCTTGGCTCACTGCAACCTCTGCTTGCCTGATTCAAGCAATTCTCCCACCTCAGCCTCCCAAGTAGCTGGGATTACAGGTGCAAGCCACCACACTTGGATAATTTTTGTATTTTTAGTAGAGATGGAGTTTCACCATGTTTGCCAGGCTGGTCTCAAACTCTTGACCTCAAGTGATGCACCCGCCTTGGCATCCGAAAGTGCTGGATTACAGGCATGAGCCACTGCCCCTGGCCAAATCATTTTAACCAATAGCAAAGCACATTACTTCATTTTTTCAAAAGTTGCCGGTAATTTCAATAAAAAATATTATATAACATGCTTAATGCAATACAAATGCTTTTCAATGTACAATGGGGTTGTCTTGATAAGATGATCATAAATTGAAAATACTGTAGTTAAAATGTATTCAATATGCCTAACATACTGAACATCACAACTTACCCTGGCATACCTTTAATGTGCTCAGAACACTTACATCAGCTGACAGTTGGGCAAAATCATTGAATACAAAACCCACTTTATAATAAAGTATTGGATATTTTATGTAATTTATTGAATATTGTACTGAAAGTGAAAAGCAGAATAGTTATATTCTATTCAAAGCTATCACTTTTGCTTCATCAAAAAGTTAAAAAACATCATAAATTGAACCATTATAAGTTGGTGACCATCTGTGTATATATATGTGTCTGTGTATCTATATAAATATGTATGTTTATATATATATTTGTGTGTATATATATCCTCTGTGTGTGTGTGTGTGTGAGAGAGAGAGAGTGTGTGTGTATGTATGAAATTGTAGGAAAGTAAAATTTCGTGTCTTATAGATACAGCATGTTAACATCTTGGTACCTATCCTCCTGAGATGTAAAACTTTACATGGATAGATGTGTGCATTTACAATTGTACACAAAGAGAAACATATTCGCTAGGCTCTTTAGTTTTCTGTAGTTTCATTCAACACTATCTGGTTTATGTGGATGATTACAAATATAATGCTAGGGTGAAGGTTCTTCTCTATAACTTTGACACTTCCTTGATTATCAACCCTTGGCATATTCTTAGAGTAGGATTTTCTTTTAGAATTAAGATCCTTGTTTTAGGACTCTAGCCTGTTAACACACAGAGCCAATAATTATTCAGAATGGTTGGGTTAATTCACATTCCCACAGATGGGACATCAAATGTCCAGGCTGCACAGCCTCATTAACACTAGATTTTCTGGACATTTTATATAGTATTTCATCTGATATAAAAAGTAGAATTCTAATTTAATTATGGTTGTTAATTTATTTTTATATTTTTAGTCATTATGAAAATGTTTAGCTATATGAAAAGCCTGGAAAGTGTTGTTGTTTTTTTAAGGTAGTACTTCAGAAATATTTGTGATACTTAATTTTTAAAAATTCACTCTAAAAGAATCTTGAAATGTCTCTTTAATGAAATGGGACATAAATACTCGTCACATTAGTGAAAAATATGTGTTTAAAATCTCTGCAGCAATCCTGTAAATATTAACAATTTTTTAAAAAATTGACATCTTCAAAATATAAATGTTCTAAACTTATAATCAGTTAAATATGTATCTATTAATACATATAGATACATGTATCTAAATAAATTTGAAGACTTCAAATTCCAGGTACAATATAATTTTTTTCTATCCTGTGATTTGTCATTCAGGATTTTGTAATTTGAACAGAAATATTTTGCCCTAACCATATGTCTTTTCTCTTACCTAAAAATGTTATTTTATGAAAAATTGTTTTAAAGGTCAGTTTGCATGTTGGAAAGCATCTTGTACAATGTTACATAACATATTTCATATTTGGCTGTGTTGTTTTAACTGTGTAAATATGGTTTAAATCTATGATGCTCTTTAGTGCTGATCATGAGGCAAAGCAAATTTATCTGTATGAAAGGCTCCTGTTAATTTTTAACTTTCAAAAGATTACACACATTCACCCTCTTCTGAATTTTAATTCCTGATGCAAAGATTATGAAATCTCGAGAGGATAATGAATCAGCTTCTCATTACATTCTGGAATCACGATTTGGTCACCCATCCAAGAATGCGTATTCAATTTCCTTTACATTACACACATATGTAATACCATGCTGAGTGATGTTGGGAAAGGTGTGTCTTCAGTGATGCCTTCATGAAGTTACAGTCTCACCACACTGAGGTATTTTCTTTTTAAACCTTTCTTTTCTGCTGTGAAGAAGTGCCTAAGAGATGAACAAGTGGGAAAAACTGAAAAAAAATCTTCATCTAATTCAGCAACTAGCTTTCGTATCTTCTAAGAATTTTTGTCTCCAAAAAGCTCTAATTTTCATTCCTTTACAAGCTTTATTTCTCTCTCCTTTCCAATACCAGACTTTGCTCTGTTTGTTTTCTCTACCTTTTTTAGAGACGCCTACAATAGAAAAAACTATGACATATTCAATACATCTGAAAATTTTGCATTGCCATTAATAAGAATGAATTATCTGTTTATAAAGAAAAAAATAAAAATATGAACCGAGAAAGCACAGAAGGTAGTAACCACATTTCGATGTTTATCATGGAATCCTCTTTATAATCCATCTGTTACAACTCCACAGAACAAATGACAAGTAATTGTGAAGTTTCCCCTCATTTTATAGGTTTGGTCTTGTAAGGCATACAACACAAATTTTATTTACGTTTCTTTTTGGTATTTGGTCAAGTGGCCACTGGGTGGATGATGGAGCCTCTTGGGATATACAGTCTTCTTCTAGTTTTGTTGATGTAAATATTACTGTGTGTTTTTCATTCACTTGTCATTTTACAAGGCATGCTTCATTAAAAATATGTCAGCATCACAGTGACAAATCACAAAATTTAAAAGGCACAAGAAAAAAACAATTTATTTAAAACATTCCTGTGTAAAAGTAGTCACCACTCTTAGTATTCTTCAACTATTTTTATTCTATTTAAATGCAAGCCTAGTTTTATCTCGAGTGTCTGACCTTGATGATATGGTTTACTTTAAACTTAGAAAATACTGAACTCTATTGGAAATTTCCTACAGATCAGCTTTTCTAGACGCCAAGTGCCTTGTTTTAGCCACGGTGATGACAGCAATTGGGTTTTCAGGGATTCTGGCCTCTGGCATCATCTCAGTTGTTTATAATTGAAGTTGGCTCTGATGCGAACTCAGCTTAGAGGCATGGTTGGACTGCTGGGCTTAAGGCTGGCCTGCCAGGAGGTTGCCTTGAGGTGTAACTAGGCAAAGAAAGAAGAAGGTTGGGCAAAATTACTAACAATCTTCAACTATGAATTTTTATGAGTAGGGGCTTCCCACACCATCAGGCACTCTGAGCTGGAGAAACAAGGGATTTTGAATTGAATGTTTAGTTTTTAGGCTTGATAGTCAGATTAGGGAAGTTTTGGGTACACCTTTCCCACTCTAGAGTCCTCTCCCTAACTCAGGGCCAATTTGGGACGTGGGCTCAATGGAAAAGAGTGCTGAGATCAATTAGAAATATCCATCATGAACATAGGAGGCAGGCATTCTGGCCAAGGGGTGTGTCTTCCCACTTTGTATTCCAGAGTGCGATTTCTTCTTGCTATCTGTCCCTCCATAAATAAGCGTTGGGTGGAGGACAAGCTGGTTACAATCGAGGATGGAACGAGATTCTAGCAGAATTGCAGAATGAACTGAGAGCCACCAAAGTGTGCCTCTGTGAACCAGCAGAGAGAGCTGTGGAAGGCAAAGGAAGAGGAGCCAAGAGGCCAGATAATATTCCTGCTTCCCCTACGTTGTGAGAGTGAAATGGTCCGCAACCTATGTCAGTAATTAACCAGAGGCTTTTTAGAGAGTAAGAATTCTGATAGACACTTCAATAGCTGAAGTCGCTCTTCAGTACTGCACATAACCTGTGGACAGATTTTCATCATTATTAATTCATTTATTCAATAGATACATATTAAAGTCAAGGCATAGTTCTAAACTATGCAGTCAATTACAAAAAATAAATAATAATGAAGGGCATTAGCTCTGCCTCATAGGACGTTAAAGCTCTAGCTGCTAAATGAGACAAGTAGGGTTCCCACATCAAGTGCCTGGGCTCCTGTTATAACCTGGACTCTGCTTCCGATGGCTTCTCTTGTTTCCGTTTTGGTAAAGCCGTCATTTGGCTTAGTCCCTATCCTTGCTATGGTCACCCACCAGCAGGTGGACCTCCTTGACCGTAACTACACGCATAGATCTTTGATTGTTTCTTTTCAAATGTTTGCTTACTTTAGAGCTGCAGTCGAATGTCGTTTGGACCATAAGACTCTGAGGCTGTGTGTGGTTCAAGCTGTCTTGAGACTCAAAGAGCTATTGAGGAAGGGATTTGGTAGCTGAACTCTTTTGAAGTTTTTCTCTGTCTCTCACACATCTGGGGCTGAATAGCTGAATATATTGTTTAATTTCTACATCGATAATAGTTTAATAGGCATTCATGCAAATAAGTTCTGCTGGGAGTTTATTGTCCTACTCCAATAACCAGTAATGCATTCCTTGAATTCAGTGTAGGTATAAATTCTACATGGTAAGTGAAACTGTCTTTATGAATTACTGCTATAGAATATACTAGATTGTGTAGGTTTTAGTACAATCTAGGTAATTATCAAGCCTTGTAATATTTTCAGGAAAGTGATCCTTTCACTTCAGTTTATGGAACTTGGAAATTTTTCCATTGCCACCCACTAGTTAATCATAAACTTAATTCTATGTATCTGAATTTATTTTTCTATTTATAAATGTATCTGGATGCTTTCTCAAAGGTTTCCCAGATTAAAAACCTATGATTTTGAAAAATTAAAAGAGAAGTAATTAGAATTGTGTTAAAAAACAGAATCAGGCCGCGCATGGTGGCTTATGCCTGTAATGCCAGCACTTTGGGAGGCTGAGGCGGGAGGATCATTTGAGGTCAGGAGTTCGAGACCAGCCTGGCCAACATGGCAAAACCCCACCTGTAATAAAAAAATACACAAGTTAGCTGGGTGTGGTGGTGAATGCCTTTAGTCCTAGCTACTCAGGAGGCTAAGGCAGGAGAATCGCTCGAACCCAGGAGGCTGAGGTTGCAGTGAGCCAAGATAGTGCCACTGCACTCCAGCCTGGGTGACACAGTGAGATCCTGTCTTAAAAAAAGAAAAGAAAAAGAAAGAAAATCAGAATCATACAATGAGAGAGGTTGTATAGCCCTTTTAATTGTCCATAATGGATACATTTCTTTTTCTGCGTAATAGTTTATCAGCATGAAAAAAAAAAAGAGTCACTGAACACTGATAATTTTCTTCTCTCTCTCTTTATTTTTCCTTTTTTTTTGAGATGAAGTCTTGCTCTGTTGCCCAGGGCTGGAGTGCAATGGCAACATCTCTGTTCACTGCAACCTTCACATCCTGGGTTCAGGCGATTCTCCTGCCTCAGCCTCCCAAGAAGCTGAGATTACAGGTGCATCCCACCATGCCTGGATAAGTTTTTGTATTTTCAGTAGAGATGGGGTTTCATCGTGTTGGCCAGGCTGGTCTCAAACTCCTGACCTCTGATGATCTTCCCGTCGTAGCCTCCCAAAGTTCTGGTGATGATTTTCATTCAACGGTGTTCTACAAAGTGAGTTTAGGCAGTGAAAAGGCACATGTCATCTATAGTTTACCAGAAAGTAGTACTGGTCACCAGCATTGAAGCATACTCCTAACCCTGGAAAATTTCTTCAGCTGCCAGAATTAATCTCAGATTTTAAGACTGGAGCAAAGACTAATTTGGTATGTGTTCATTTAGATTAGTAAATCTCCATGGTGTTCGAGCTGTATAATATCAAATCTAAAATAAGCCAAGAGAGTTGAACAATTTCTCATCTCTCAGAAAAAAATGCATCATTTTCAAGAGATTTAAGATTGAATTTAAAATCCAACTGCCTATTCCAGTGTATGTTTCTCCAGAATAAGGCCAAGCCCTAAAATTCTGGAGAGTGTCCTCCAAGTTGTGTTTAAGTAATAATTGATAAATCTATGGTTTAGATACGTATGGAATTCCATATAACTCTAGCTCCAGCCTTTGCGAGTAAAAATTGGCAGTGACCATGGCCTTAATGGAGGCATGTGGTTAATTGGAATTTTCGGTACCAAAAGTCTCCTTGTTACTAGGTTATCGGGGTACCCTATAATAGTATCCATAACTCATTGCCCACTTGTCTGTTTTGATTTCTTTTTTAAAAAGACAATTTTAGGGCAGGCGCGGTGGCTCACGCCTGTAATCCCAGCACTTTGGGAGGCCCAGGCGGGTGGATCACAAGGTCAGGAGATCGAGACCATCCTGGCTAACACGGTGAAACCCCGTCTCCACTAAAAATACAAAAAATTAGCTGGGCGTGGTGGCGTCGCCTGTAGTTCCAGCTACTTGAGAGGCTCAGGCAGGAGAATGGCGTGAACCCGGGAGGTGGAGCCTGCAGTGAGCAGAGATCGTGCCACTTCCAACCTGGGCTACAGTGACACTGCGTCTCAAAACATACAAACGAACAAAGACAATTTTAAACTTGGAGGTTTTGTACCTCAATTCACATATGTGGCATATTTATAAAATAATCATGCCTTTACATATTTTTCCTTTGACATCTTAGCTATATATCCAAGCCATTTATGTTTTTTAATTGCCACAAATATCGCACCGAACTAGAGCACCAGGTACAAAAATGCCTGGTATAGCATTTCTTCTGGTTCTTGAAAGTTATTTTAATCCCCATGTTTAAGATATTCCTAGACAGCTATATGTAACTATAATTACTTCTGCTAGGTAGAAACATCTCTGTGGTCAACACTTGTGAAGTGCCTTGCAAATAAAAATATGCTTGAGTAGAAATAGTATTTTGCAAATATAGCCCTAAATAGAACTACTGATTTTACCAAGAATTAAAGACTCCAAACTCTTTGTCTTTCAACTTTGGTTGATAGGAACATCTGATTACAATGAGCCAAAAGCCTATGTGATCATTAATGAGGTAATTTTAACACTTACAAATGACACAGCTAATTTGTAATAGGTTTTTGAAGTGCAAATTGCATGTTTCTGTTTAAATAATGAGAGTAAAATATGGACACTATTCACACTCTATATACACAACTAACCCCAACTTGTCTCTAGAAGAAAGGTCTAATTTTTCCGGTCTCATCCACAAAATGAAGAGTTAAAAAGCTGTATCTTTATTCTCACTTTAAGTGATTTTTTAACCACTGTATAACACTACTACAGTTTGTTTGGAGATAAAATAACTCATGGTGAGAAATCCAGTTCTTGAAAGAAATCATTTTACCTTCAATCACATTTAGGATATCTATGCTTTTAGGGTAAGGATGAAAATTTATAAACATTTGTTAAATTATGCAACTGTTTTTGAAGATGTTTCAAAATTACATTTTCCTTATTGTACAACTAGTTTTCATGTATTCACAAATGAGACACATGAGAATTATTAATGCAAAAGCATAGCATATTGACAAAGTTTATAATGTAAATAGTTTAGTTAGGAAAGAATGTAATAAGTGAATTATCAAAGCTATTTTATTGGTCCCTAGATTTGCCATAGAAGAAAATGAAGCACCCTTATAAAAATTTCTCAGCAGTGAGAAAATTTAAGGTCTATTTTGTATGCCGTAAGCTCTAAAAAATATTATTGCCAATAAAAATAGAGTGCCTGATAATAAAACACAATCTAAAATTGTCTTTTTAAAGGTTCACTCTTATTCTTCTTCCCTTCCTATGTGTGCACAGAATACTGTCACTGTCTTGATTGGAACACTGTCTCTCTGTCTCAGAGGGTGTACAGTTTTAGAAGGGAGAAAATATTTGTTCATTTTGCTTCCTATAAGGTAAAGTCTCAGTGGTTGAAGGTCAATTAACAAACTTTTTGTCTTCATACTACTATCTTGGAATTACCAACTGGCTTCTATTTAGATTTTGAAAAATAAAAGAAAAGAACTAGCATTTGTTAGAACTTACTGTGTTCCAGAAACTTTATTGATACCATTTCTTCTCATTATCACATTCATTCTTTCAATTAGTATTATCTTTTCCATCTTAAGAAGGTGGGACCAGAGGTTTTGTAATGTCCATTAACCCACTGTGGATTTCATGGCTTGCAAGAAGAAGAAAGCGTGGTGGAACTCAGGTTTGTCTGATTCCAAATTCACATCCTTTCATATCTCCACAAAAGATAGAAAAGATAAATTGGGCTCTATTCTAACAAGAGAAACACAATTTTCCATCAGATAAATGAATGATTCTTAAACCTCAAAAATAAAACATGTAGCAAAAGCTCAGTTCAAGAGTAGACATAAAGGTTGTGACATGGGTAGTAGGGATATATGTCTAGTGACATAGATTTGCTATGCATATCTGACCAAAAATCTCCCTCGTGATTTTCAAATCAGATGCACAACTGCATTAAATGAGTTTCACAAATCATTAACATCAGTCTCTGAAAACAAGATTGTTAAAAAATATTAAGATTTTCAACAACAAAGATCTTATCTAAATAGTAAGGAGATTATATTAGATGGCTCGATTCCCTGGGCAGTCTAGTTGACAATTCAACTTGTTCAAAGCTATAACATATGGCAACTTAAAAAATTATGAAAGTTTTTCTAACTTTGTGCTTAAGGTAGTTGGCCATTCTTCCTCTTGGGAATAAAAAGTGCAGATTTTCTGTCGAAGCATTTTGCTATTGTTTTTCAATTTCCATTTATGAGAAATAGATAAAATAGCAACTTTTTAGTTACAAATTTAAAGTCAAAATGGAGATAATTAAGTATCTCCATTAATTAAGTAAAGATTAATTTTTTAAAAAATAGCATTTACTAAATTCTAATTAATCAATTGATTGACTATTTTTATCCCTGGCTCAATGTAACTCTCTTTGAAATACTCTTGTCTCAATTCTAGTTTATGTCAACAATGTGTCATCACAGATGACTTTTTGTCATCTTGATCTCTCGGTTCTATGAACACCTTCGATCTAATGACAATGTTTTCCAATAGAATTGCTTCTACTCAAACTTCTGAGATCAAATTTGTGGGTTTAGTCTCACCCCAATCAATTCTTCAACTCACAGGACACCAACTGGTGTCCTACAATTCAATTCAATCCTGAGACTGTCTATCTGGAGATAGCATCAGATCCCACAAGTTCAGGGTTCAGGCCCACAAGACTGCCCCCCCACCGTTAGAGACGAGTTGTGGGCCTCCCATACTCCTGACCAACTGGCTATAAATTAGGACTTCCATGGATTCCTTCCCCAGGTTCTATAATTTGCTAAGACGGCTCACAGAACCCAAGAAAGCACTTTGCTTACAGTTACTGTCTGATACAAATCAGGAACAGTCAAATAGAAGAGACACACAGGGCCAGGTATGGTGAAAAGGGGCACAAAGAGGGCCGACAGTTTCAACCATCTAGTTAGGCCTTCATCTTTCTGGTGTCCAGCACCCACCCTGAAGCTCTACGGGTCTCCAGCCACCACTCATGTCATGTCAATAGCATAAACTCAGGTATGGCTAAAAGGGACTTATGACTAGTAAAGGATGGTCCTCTCATCTCTATCAGGAAATTTCAAGTTTTACGGGCTCTGTATAGTGAACTGGGGAGGAAGACCGAATAGGACATACCCTAGACCAGTTGTGCTAACTACTGTGTGCCTCAAAATTGCCTACAGTTGTGTTAAAATAAGAGATTGCTGAGAGCTGGTATTGGAATTTCAGATTTGGTAGATCTGGGGGTGTAACCTGAGAATTTGCAGTTCTAGTAAGTTCCCAGGTGATGCTGATGCTGCTAGCACAGGGACCACACTTCCAGAAGGACTGAGTGAAGCATTGTCATTACTTATAATAGCAACTTCTCTGTAGTCACAATTTCATTCATCCCATTCTCTGAGCTCCTCCTTTAATCATTCCTTTTCATACACTGACATAAAATTTTTCAATCTCTCTGAGACCTCCAAACTATTATTTTATCATATTCACAATGACCCTTACCTCCTTGATGTCGACTCTATTGCCTGTTCTCCTGCCTAAATTCCATGGCCAACCATTCCCAGGAAACTTCAACTTCCTTGTTTCTCTTTCACTTTGCTGAATCTAACCAGGAAAATAACCCTGCTTAGATCCAAATTTACACCAAATCCTCACATATATTTGAGCAACTAGCTATATGGACCAATTTGAAAAATATCCCACTTGAAACTGAGAATTTCAGTGCCGCCTATCAATCAGTCATACTACATATGTTCCAATCTATTCACCCTCTAATTTACTTAGTTTTGTATCTTATCCTGTCTCTAATCCCTAACACTTCCCCAGAAATCCTCATTCTCTTTTTGGTTGTGCTTCCCTGAGAACATTGCGTCACCCAAAGACAACTTCCACAGACTCCTCAAACAATTTAAACTCACTTTCCCATGTCTATATCCACAAACCCTTCCTTTTCACCTATTATTATCGTGAACTAACTGGCCCCTGTCTGTATATTGTCTGATGATGATTTCTATATTACAGGGTTAGAGATACTTTCTCATCATAGCTAGCTTAGAATCAAATCCATGCAGTCCACCACTGAAACTGGGGTTCCAAGTCAGTGTATTTGGAGAGGGAGAGCTAGTAGAAAAACAAGGATGAAAAGATCCAGGATGAAGCTCCTGATGGAAGAAAAGGCCATTTTTACTATTATGAACCCCTTGAAGTAGACCATAAGCATTCTCATCTGGACAAATATCCATTCATCCACACCAGTGAGCTGATTAAGTTTTAGGGTTTGAAGGGTCAATGAACAATTATTCCTCATTCAGCAATTAAAGAAGGATTAATATGAATATTATCTTGAAGAAGTTTAATTTAAAATGTATTTCATTGATCTTTGGCAATTGTCTTCTATCAGATCATTACCAATCAATATGAGTTCGGAGGAAGGGAGAAAACCCAAAACTTAATCAGATGCCTGAAGTTAAGGAACATTTTATAACCAACCCAGGGAAAAAAAAGTCTCAAAAAGGGAAAGATGAGGACATAGAAAATACATTTCAAATATTTTAACTTTTTGACAAAATGTCAGTTCTGTGCAAGAAAAACTGATGATTGTGTGAGTATAACTTTGTCATTTACATCTGCCAATGTGTTCAGAAATATATAACCTATAAGTTTTTTTAATAGTTTGACACAAAATTTGTTCATCAAAGTATCTAAAACATTCTGAAAATACTAAAAATTTTCAATTTAAATATTAAGCTAAACAGCTCTGTATATATAAATAAGCTCAAACAAACATGCACGCTCCCCAACAATAACACTGCTACAGATATTGACTGGTGGTTTTGGTTTCATTTCATCTTATAATGGCAAATCTGGTTGAAACCTAGATTCTGGGCTGGGCGCAGTGGCTCACGCCTGTAATCCCAGCACTTTGGGAGGCCGAGGCAGGCAAATCACAAGGTCAACAGATCGGGGCCATCCTGGCCAACATGGTGAAACCCCATCTCTACTAAAGAAACATACAAAAATTAGCTGGGCGTGGTGGCACGTGCCCGTAGTCCCAGCTACTCAGGAGGCTGAGGCAGGAGAATTGCTTGGACCTGGGAGTCGGAGGTTGCAGTGAGCTGAGATTGTGCCACTGTACTCCAGCCTGGTGACAAAGAGAGATTCCGTCTCAAAACAAAACAAAACAAAACCTCAGATTCTGAACTGAATCTCAGAATAAGGATCTCGAAGAGGTCAATATGTATGTAATCTATTCTTAAAGAAAAATTTTCTCTAATTGTATATTGGACTGTCACACAGCTTCTGACTTTGTTTATACCCTTAAAAAGTATCTAGATTTATGTGTAGCTTTTGTAAAGTGAAAGCTCAGAATGTCTACTCTGTCCTGGTACCCCTTTAGTTTAATTGCTGGAAAATATTTCATAAAAATGAATTGGTCAACAAATGGAAAATTTGAACTTTGCATACTAAAGTTTTTTTTTTTTTCAGACGGAGTCTTGCTCTGTCGCCCAGGCTGTAGTGCAGTGGCGTGATCTCGGCTCACTGCAAGCCCCACCTCCCAGGTTCACGCCATTCTGCTGCCTCAGCCTCTCCAAGTAGCTGGGATGACAGGCACCCGCCACCACGCCCGGCTAATTTTTTTGTATTTTTTAGTAGCAACGGGGTTTCACCATGGTCTTCATCTCCTGACCTCGTGATCCACCCGCCTCGGCCTCCCAAAGTGCTGGGATTACAAGCGTGAGCCACCGCGCCTGGCCTGCATACTAAATTTTTACTTCATATTATCGACTCTTGAAAAATAAGCGTGTATATTAGAAATGACACTCATTTGACTATACCATAATGCATTTCAGACTTTTTATCTTCAGCTACAGAATTTCTCCATCCTTTGAATTATGTTAGCTGGCTTTAGTTGCCCAGTGTTGGTGATCCGCCTCCACTAATTCACAGCTCTATTGTACTGCCCCCGGGGATGCATTTCCATAGATCTGCCTTGTTATGAGTGTCATTTTTTTCTTCTATTTTGTTGACTGCCATTCAAATATTTTTGGCTTTATCAGAGAGTTTCACTTTATTGTTTGTTACCTCCTCATTTTTTTAGCTTTTCATAAGTTACTGTGTTATATCTGCCTGGGCTTTTGGTTCCTTTACAGATTTGTTTGATATTATTTTTAGCTTATGATACTTCTAAAGTCTGTACCCTTTTAATTTTCACTTGCTTCATCTTCACATTCTTGTGTTTTGTTTTCATTTCAAAATACCAGAAAGTAAAATGTCTCAGCAGCTTGGTGAGTGGAATAGTTTATTTATAATCCAAAGAAAACACATACTTTCTGTGAGCTATCTGCTTATAAGTAAAAATTTTATATAGACATTCTTGAAAAAAAATCTTAAATTTCTGGGGGATTGAATGAGATTTTAAAAATCATTCTATACAACAACAGGTGCAAAATTTGTATTCCTCTACTCAAGAAAAATAATTAATGAACATTTGTTATTAGTTTACTAACATCTAAATGCTAATGTATCAATTATACATTGTTAAAACACAATTAAGCTGAAGAGGTGAAAAAGTATAAAACAAACCAGTGCATAATTTACCTTTATTCGTATGAAACATCTTTTTCTCTCCTGAAAATAGAGATTAACCAGTGGTGTGCTGGGGCGGGAGGGGGTGTGTTGGAGGGAGAAAAGCCATGATTTGTACAATTTGCCCATTTCCATGTTTTAAATACTCCCACCCTGGCCAATTTCAAGCTACCAGCAATTTGATAACCAGTTCACAACATTTTTGAAAATTTAATAATAAGCTCTCAAAAGCTGGTACAGGCCAGGCTAAGCCAGCTTCAGCACAAAACTGAAAATGATTATTAATCTTTACTAGCTCCAGATATCTTTTAACATATATTGAAATCTATGACCCTTAAAAAGAAAACATATATACAGATTTTGACAAAACTTTGCAGTTCCACTCATGGATCCCTGTATAAGAATCCCCTTTCTATGTGTGTTTGCAATTTGAAGAGTTCAGACTTTATGATTCACAGGTGATAACTAATGATTTAATCTCAACACTTAGGCTTTTATAATTTGGGAGTCACGTGTTTAACTGCTGTAGTAGTAACTGCTTCTTCTCAGAGAAACTTAGAAGCTAAGACCAGGGCAATATCCCTTGGTCTGCAACACACCTCTTCTTTCTGAGCATATCGTATAAGAAGCTAACTTTGTCTCAAAGTTCATATGACTTTTGCATTTTCAATTACTAGCTATTTTCTTTTGGAACTGTAGGACTGGCAGAACTTTCCCTCTACCCTCTGAAGGTATGATAACTGAGTGTATGAAATAAATGGATAACGGGCATGTCAAAAGAAGAAAAGGTGTACACATTTATTACACGCATGGGGAAATCACAGGAAAGAAAAGTGGATGCAAAAACAAAACAAAACAAAACAAACAAAACAACGCAAAGAAAAAACCCCAGTGAGATTTAGGAGCTTATAGGTAAGGCAGGAGGGAGAATGTAGGAAACTTAGGGGAGGGGAAATGACTTTTGGGAAAGATGACCAGACCCTTAGCAGAATAGATGATAGTTTGTGACAGTCTGTCTTGGTGTGGTTTGGACTCTTAGTCTTCTCTCCTGTGATACGAGGAGTCAATTTTCCCTGGCTGATGACACTCCTAGGAAGGAGATGAATGTCTTTGTGCTGATAAGACAGTATCTTGAAGCTTTATTTTCCAATTCAGTTCTAAATCTGCAGTGTATCAAAATCTCCTCATTATGCTTTGGATGTTATGGTAGATAAATGGTATCTTCACAAAGATACATTCATTCTGGTATTGAAAGTTCCTTTTGGGGGGTTTCTCTTTAGGAAGGTAAAGAGAGTGCAGAGAAAGCATGTCCCACATTTGTTGTTTTTCAAGTATTTTCAGTTCGATGTAATCAGTGCACCAAAGCAATCCACTCAGGGCTGTCATTTCCTGAGCACCTTCAGAACTCTTTTCCATCCCCTGTTATTTCTATCAGATCATGTGATTTAAGAACTACTTTTACTTGCCACTTACATATATATTGAAAAGGCAAACTTTCCTTTCATAGTTTGCTAATTTTGGCAAAGTACATTAACAAAAATTAAGTAAGTGAAATTTTCTGTTCTATTGTTTTGAGAACAATTCTAGAAACTGTCCTTGTAAGAACAGCAAAGAGAGATAAAAAAAAAGATAATTCTCAACTGCTGCTTCAACCATTCTTTGCTTAACAATGTATCCAATTAAAAGACAAAACTCTCATTTCAGGTTTATATGTATCAATTGCTTAATTAGAAAGTAAATACTCCACCCCATATAATCTGGTGTCAAAAAACGTATAATAAAATTACTTTGATTTTGTTGCTGATAAGTTTGTGAATTTAAATCTCAACTTACAGTGATGAATTTATTTGCTTTGTGCTGACAAGACAGTATCTTGAAGTTTTGTTTTCCAACTCAGTTCTAAATCTGCAGTGTATCACAATCTCCTCATTATGCTTTGGATGTTATGCTACATAAATGGCATCTTCACAAAGATACATTCATTCTGGTATTCAAAGTGCCTACTTAAAATACTGCACGAACAGTTTTATTGAAAAAATATGTAGACAAGCCATTTATTATACACAGTGACTTGGAACAAATTCTTATAAGAAGCATAGCATGTCTTCCATTAAATGTATACATTTTATAAAAAGTTACTGAAAGTCTTCCTGAGGTTAAACAATAAATCTTTTAAATTTAATCACTGTGCTACCTCAAAGGTATTTTTTTCTTTAGGACACTCACTTAGGGCATACGGTCAGATTTCAGCCTACTTTAAACAACTAGGCAGTATTTTTAGTGCATTTTTCTGTTTGTTAAAAAGCTAGTTGTTGAGAATAAGTTGCTCAATTATCTTCGTCAATTACTTTTTGTTTTGTTTTGTAATTATTATCCTATTTTGGTTTTCCTTTAGAATTGTGAAATATCTTGAATCAGAAATTGCAGAGAATATATAAATGAGTAAGCATGCACTCTGCAATCAAACTAGATCTCGAAAGTGTTTTGTTGTAGTTTATACCTTGAATTCAAAGTGCCATTTTATACAAGGCACTTGAAAAATTTTCAAGCTCATCTATTTCATAATAGCACAAAATTTATTGTTGTTTTATTTGCAAGGAGATAGACCAGATCAAAGATCACTTTATTTCTTACAGTGTTGACTTTGATATTCTAACCTTGTCAGTTTATACAGATTAATGAAGACTCCGTACATGTAAAATTCACTATAATTTTTTTTCTGGCATGAGAGTCCAAACAAATAGTCAAACAGGTAACTACATATTCAAACACGTCAAGCAAAAATATACAATAGCTTGACAAAAAAGAAAAAAGAAGAAAAAAGAAACCCCTATACATGCCTTAACATTCTTAAACTCTGAGGACCAAATCAGATTCAAAAGAAACATTTCTGGTGGGCAGGGAAAGGGCTAAAAAGCTAAAGTATATAATAAGTAAATTCCCCATTGCTATCAAATATATGAGCAGCATGACATTTCAACACATGTTAAAGTTTTCTGAAAAAAGTTCTAGGATAATAGGATTTCAACTTTGGATTCTACAGATACCATTCTTGGGATTGGTATGGGAGAATCATCCTCTTCATGTATTAGTGGATTCAAATGAAAAAAATTCAGGCAGCTAGTTCCTTTCCAAGAAGCCTTAGAGATTGTTGCACATAAAAATATGAACCATATTTCTGATTCAAACTTTAATTAGAGAATTCTCTTTATTCCCTCTTCTGCATAAAATTATGTACCGGCACTCTGCTCTCCAGACAAGTAAAACTTCTTACCTGCTATCATTTGAGACACCCAAGACTCAGAACATATTATTTCGTATCTGAAAGTCCCAACAAAACTTCTCAGTACAAAAACAACAGAAAGTTAAATACAGAGAGACAGGGTATAAAACAGTGGTTACCAGGGGCTGGGGGTGAGGAGAGAAAATGGAGACAGAGAATTCAGAGGATGCAAAGTTGCAGATATGTAGAATTAACAAGTTGAGGGATCTGATGCACAACATGAGCACTGTAGGTATTAATATTTACTGTATTTGGCATTTTACTAAAAGAGTAGTTTGTGGGTACTATTTCCTCACACACATATCCAGAAAAAAAGTAACTGAGATTTTCAAAGGGAATGCTTCCAGTTTTTGCCCATTCAGTATGATATTGGCTGTGGGTTTGTCATAGATAACTCTTATTATTTTGATATACGTCCCATCAATACCTAATTTATTGAGAGTTTTTAGCATGAAGGGCTGTTGAATTTTGTCAAAGGCCTTTTCTGCATCTACTGAGATAATCATATGGTTTTTGTCATTGGTTCCGTTTATATGCTGGATTAAATTTATTGATTTGTGTATGTTGAACCAGCCTTGCATCCCAGGGATGAAGCCTACTTGATCATGGTGGACAAGCTTTTTGATGTGCTGCTGGATTCAGTTTGCCAGTATTTTATTGACGATTTTTGCATCAATCTTCATCAGGGATATGGGTCTGAAATTCTCTTTTTTGGTTGTGTCTCTCTCAGGCTTTGGTATCAGGATGATACTGGCCTCATAAAATGTGTTAGGGAGGATTCCCTCTTTTTCTATTGATTGGAATAGTTTCAGAAGGAATGGTACCAGCTCCTCCATGTACCTCTGGTAGAATTCTGCTGTGAATCCATCAGGTCCTGGACTTTTTTTTGTTGGTAAGCTATTAATTATTGCCTGAATTTCAGAGCCTGTTATTGATCTATTCAGAGATTCAACTTCTTCCTGGTTTAGTCTTGGGAGGGTATATGTGTCCAGGAATTTATCCGTTTCTTCTAGATTTTCTAGTTGATTTTGGTAGAGGTTTTTATAGTATTCTCTGATGGTAGTTTGCATTTCTGTGGGATCAGTGGTGATATCCTCTTTATCATTTTTTATTGCATCTATTTGATTCTTCCCTCTTCTTCTTTATTAGTCTTGCTAGTGGTCTATCAATTTTGTTGATCTTTTCAAAAATCCAGCTCCTGTATTCATTGATTTTTTGAAGACAGGGAAGCTCTCTATCACCACTCCTATTCGACATAGTGTTGGAAGTTCTGGCCAGGGCAATCAGGCAGGAGAAGGAAATAAAGGGTATTCACTTAGGAAAAGAAGAAATCACATTGTCCGTTTGCAGATGACGAGATGGTATATCTAGAAAACCCCATTGTCTCAGCCCAAAATCTCCTTAAGCTGATAAGCAACTTCAGCAAATTCTCAGGATACAAAATCAATGTACAAAAATCTCAAGCATTCTTATACACCAGTAACAAACAGAGAGCCAAATCATGAGTGAACTCCCATTCACAATTGCTTCAAAGAGAATAAAATACCTAGGAATCCAACTTACAGGGGATGTGAAGGACCTCTTCAAGGAGAACTAGAAACCACTGCTCAATGAAATAAGAGAATACAAACAAATGGAAGAACATTCCATGCCCATGGGTAGGAAGAATCAATATCGTGAAAATGGCCATAGTGCCCAAGGTAATTTATAGATTCAATGCCATCCCCATCAAGCTACCAGTGACTTTCTTCACAGAATTGGAAAAAACTACTTTAAAGTTCATGTGGAACCAAAAAAGAGCCCACATCACCAAGTCAATCCTAACGCAAAAGAATAAAGCTGGAGGCATCACGCTACCTGACTTCAAACTATGCTACAAGGCTACAGTAACCAAAACAGCATGGTACTGGTACCACAACAGGGACATAGATCAATGGATCCCAACAGAGGCCTCAGAAATAATGCCGCATATCTACAACTATCTGATCTTTGGCAAACCTGACAAAAACAAGCAATGGGGAAAGGATTCCCTATTTAATAAATGGTGCTGGGAAAACTGGCTAGCTATATGTAGAGAGCTGAAACTGGATCCCTTCCTTATACCTTATACAAAAATTAATTCAAGATGGATTAAAGATTTACATGTTAGACCTAAAACCATAAAAACCCTAGAAGAAAATCTAGGCAATACCATTCAGGACATAGGCATGGGCAAGGACTTCATGTCTAAAACACCAAAAGCAATGGCAACAAAAGCCAAAATTGACAAATGGGATCTAATTAAACTAAAGAGCTTCTGCACAGCAAAAGAAACTACCATCAGAGTGAACAGGCAACCTACAGAATGGGAGAAAATTTTTGCAGTCTACCCATCTGACAAAGGGCTAATATCCAGAATCTACAATGAACTCAAACAAATTTACAAGAAAAAAACAACCCCATCAACAAGTGGGCGAAGGATATGAACAGACACTTCTCGAAAGAAGACATTTATGCAGCCAACAGACACATGAAAAAATGCTCATCATCACCAGCCATCAGAGAAATGCAAATCAAAACCACAATGAAATAGCATCTCACACCAGTTAGAATGGCGATCATTAAAAAGTCAGGAAACAACTGGTGCTGGAGAAGATGTGGAGCAATAGGAACACTTTTACACTGTTGGTGGGATTGTAAAGTAGTTCAACTATTGTGGAAGTCGGTGTGGCAATTCCTCAGGGATCTAGAACTAGAAATACCATTTGACCCAGCCATCCCATTCCTGAGTATATACCCAAAGGATTATAAATCATGCTGCTATAAAGACACATGCACACATATGTTTATTGTGGCACTATTCACAATAGCAAAGACTTGGAACCAACTGAAATATCCAACAATGATAGACTGGATTAAGAAAATGTGGCACATATACACCATGGAATACTATGCAGCCATAAAAAATGATGAGGTCATGTCCTTTGTAGGGACATGGATGAAGCTGGAAACCATGATTCTCAGCAAACTATTTCAAGGACAAAAAACCAAACACCGCTTGTTCTCACTCATAGGTGAGAATTGAACAATGAGGACACATGGACACAGGAAGGGGAACATCACACACTGGGGTCTGTTGTCGGGTGGGGGGGCAGGGATAGCATTAAGACATATACCTAATGTTAAATGACGAGTTATTGGGTGCAGCACACCAACATGGCATATGTATACATACGTAACAAACCTGCATATTGTGCACATGTACCCGAAAACTTAAAGTATAAAAAAAAAAACGTAACTGAGATGATGAATATGTTAATTTGCTTGACTATTGAAACTATTTTACTATGTATATGTGTATCAAAACAACTTAAATATGCAATAAAAATGAATGAATATGACATTAACTTCTCATGTGCTGTCACTTTGGATCTAATCTTGCTACGGAATAACAAAAGGTATAGAGATATAATAATCACTCACCATCCTCTAGGTGTTATGGAATATGTTGGGGGAGTGGTGATAGAAAAATGGGTAATTCACAATTATTAACCTCAAGTTGCTTGAAGTTGATCCTATGTGCCCTGTAGCTAAATTTTCATTAATTCATGGGATAATCCCAACTGATACAAACATTATCAAGTTGCCAGTCGTGCCAGCCTAGAAGTGTTGGTCAAACTTTTGATTCTTGGCTGTATTCATTTGCAGGCTCCAGTTTCTGTTTTGTTTTTTATGTAAGTAAGTATATGGACGTTGGCCTCTCATTCTTTAAATTACCTTCTGTTATAAGCTTCTGTGTCGCCATGTTTGCTTGGCTTACTTATGCCTCTAAGGTCTGCCATTGCTATTCTTTCTAGGCTTCTCTCATCAGCTCTTAAATTCTGGTGCTTCTCAGGAGCTGGCCCTCCATCCTCTGCTCTTATGATCTATAATCTCTTAAGAGTTATTTAATTTGCAGCCATGTCTCCAGAAACACCTGTCATTTTATTCCTCTTGAATCTGTACCTATGTTTTCAACATTCCTTTTCTGCTAGAGACACACATGGGCCTCCCATGGTACTCACGATCTCCACATGCTCGTTATGGAACTCTTCCTCTTCTCTTCTCCCATGCTTCCTCTTCCAACTTACTCCTCTCCTGCTTTGCACAGGCAAGTTATGGGAATACGACACACCTGGTTATCAAAGCCAGACACTCCACCTTTTTTTTTTTATCTCCTGTCCATTCATCTCACCCCCTTCCTCCACTGTATCTGTTACATCGCCAAACCCACTTAATTTTACCTCTGATATAATTCTACTCTATCTAGCCTCATATTCCCTACCATAAACTTCTCTCACGTGGACTATATTATATTTTTTAAACTGGTCTTTTGCTCCTTTTCATTTTTATTCCTCTACAGTCCATCTTTTTGACATTGCTATGGCACTCAAATCTTCAGAATAAAACAAACTCTTTTCTGGAAATTTAGGCTCTTCAGGATTTAGAGACAGCAGCTATCATCCTTTGCTTGATATTCAGAATATCTGGGTAACTTTTTAAAAACACAGGCTCACAGGCCACTCATCTGAAATTCTGATTTAATTGGCCTGGAATAGGGTCTAGGCATAAGTAAGTATTTCTTAAACAAAAAACCAAGGGATGGAAATATGCAGTAAGGGTATATGTAACAAACCTGCATGTTCTTCACATGTATCCCAGAACTTAAAGCATTAAAAAAAGTTGTATTCATCGAAGAATAATTGTTCCCAGAGGCAGTGGGTAGGTGAGGAGTGAAGGAATGGGGAATTACTGGTCCAAAGTTACAAAGTTTCAGCTAGACAAGAGGAATAAATTTTGAGATCTACTGCAAAGCAGGATGACTGTAATCAATAATAATATGTTGTATATTTCAAAATAACTAAGAGTAGTTTCAAATGTATCACCACAAAAACATCAACGAAGTGAAGTGATGGATATGTTAATTAGCTCCATTTAATCACTCTAAATTGTAGACATATCAAAACATCACATTGTACTATATAAATATAATTATGAAAAAAAAATCAGACCTGATGTTTGAAATGATAATTATTTTTATAACCTCATTTCAGATTTAACAATGTCATATTATATCTTAGTATGTATCCATATTACCCAAATGGGAACTACATGTCTCTATAAAGTTACCCAGGTGTGATATCCAAGATATTCAGTCAAGAGGGAGTGTATAACTGTTACTTTTAGTCTTCATTCATGTTAGTACTGCCCAGCCACAGTTTGTACAATAGTTTTCCCACTTTACAATTTTAAAAACCTATCATTCTTGATTTTATTAACTTGCCATTCTATCAAATTTAAACATGCTTTTATTTTTTAAAGACCATGTCCAAGTGGCAATTCTATCTGTATTTCCCTCAGAAAAAGCATCAGTTGAAGAAATCTGAGAAATTCAACCAGCTCTGAACTCATCACTATTTCAATGTCTGTTATTTATTTATTATTATTATTTTTTTGAGGTGGATTCTCACTTTGTTGTCCAGGCTGGAGTACAGTGGTGCGATATCAGCTCACTGCAACTTCTGCCTCCTGGGCTTAAGTGATTCTCCTTCCTTAGCTTCCTGAGTAGCTGGTATTCCAGGTGCCCCCAACCATGCCCAGCTAATTTTTGTACTTTTAGTAGAGACGGGATTTCACCGTGTTGGCCAGGCTGGTCTCGTACTCCTGAGCTCAGGTGATCCACCCGCCTCAGCCTCCCAAAGTGCTGGGAGTAGAGGTGTGAGCCACTGGCCCAGCCCCAAGGCATTTTTTTAAACCAGGACTTCTGTATAATGAAACTTTTCTCGATATCTTTTTAACCACATCCTCTTACTTATTACATCCATTCCAACTACCTGTCTTCATCTCATCACACTGAAGTACTCAAACTGTCCACAGGCTGCAGAATGAATTAACTAGGACTTTATATCATTTTTCAAATCATGGAATTACACAATCTTTTGAGTATGGAATTGGAAGGCCTTTATAGTTCATTCAGTAGAAAACTGGAACATTTTTGAAAGGTGATCTGCTTGACACCTTTCAAAGAGTACAAAACCTTGTGAAGTAGCAGATGCAATGATTGCCAATATACTTTATGAAATGAATTTCAGAGTTTGAGATTAAATTGGCTTTTCTGAAATATGTAAGTCTGGAAAAACACAACATTTCTAATCTTGCTTTGGAAAGCCTTTAAGTAAAAATCAATTTCTAATCTTCTTTGAAATAAACATGAAATATCCTAAGGTTTTATTCATGTTTCATGAATTTCGCAGCATTCATCACATTTTAAAGTTATTTTTGATGCTTTGCATTGTATTAAAATCTCTCTTGGAATGAGAGGCCTGAAAAACAGTCGTAATATACTGTTGTTGTCTAACAATATATCAAGTTTTTAATGACTCTTACAATGCAATATTTTTATCATTCTTGTAGTTTATCCACACGTATTTAATATTACTAGCAGAAATTTAGATTTTAGTAAATTAATTCTGATCTTTGTAAAATAAAACTATATCTATATCTATTAATTCTTTAGTCCATGAATCCATCTAACAATTATTATTGAACAAGTTCTAGGAGATAAGTACTATATAGTGGCTAAGAATTCTGAAAAATCATCTTATACCTATTATACAGAAGCAGAGCAAGACAAATGAACCAAAACTTACATAACACTGTGAATGTGTTTCAAGTTTAAAGATCTTAAAAAATACCTTTCATAAAACTAAAGATAAAACTTGATACTTGTTTCTACTACATTTGGTTTTATATACTTAGGCATATTATTTTTGAGTCTGGTATTAAATAAGCCAACGTATGTTTGCAGTCTATATCTTTATTCGTGCCTTTGATTAAAATATTGAATAAGCAAGATCTAAAGAAAATTAACATACTGAATATGCGACTAGAAACCTCTCTCCAAGTGACCAGGCTGGGCAAAATGCTGAAATCCCATCTCTACCAAAAAATAAGAGGTGGTGGTGCACCCCTGTAGCCCGAGACAGGAGGCTCACTCGAGCTCAGAAGGTAGGGGCTACAGTGAGCTATGACTGCCACTGCACTCAGCCTGACTGACAAAGTGAGACACTGTCTCACAAAAAAGGGAAGAAAACCTGTCTCTGAGATGAAAAAGGAGTAAGAGGGTATTTAAGGCACACGTCCCCAGTGAGGCAGTCTAAATCAATATGAGCTTGAAATCCTTCCTAAACAATATTTAGTTCACTTATATTGTTCTGTTCTACAAAATCAAAGTATTCCTCTTAGAAACAATATTTACCAAATTTTCCTTTAGTATACCAATTGTGGTACAATTATGCCACTTCTGTTTAATCCTGCCTAGTAGTCCATGTTATCTGGTATAGTGTTCAAATGTGCAGGCTTTGAGCCACACCATACGGGCACAAAAATTTCTTCTGCCACTTAAAATTGGGTGACTTACTTCACCTCTGCATGCCTCAGTATGACACTAGTTGCTACCTCCTATAGTTGTGAGGATAAAATGTGTGTATACAGGCAAAGCACTTAGTATTTAAATACAACTTAATTATAGTCGTAATTATTACTATTACTATGATTATGGTTATTATTTGATTAGCTCCCTCGATGAAAACAAAGCATAGGGAGTTGAATTAGAAAAGATTAGAATGGTGTTTAAGTTGGGTCCTGTGAAGCAAAGAGAAGAGTCATGACAATTCCTTTGGCAAGAGAAGCCTCAAAATAGAATCTGGGTTTCAAAATCTTCCTCCAAAGTAGAGAGATATGAAAGCTGGAAATGACATAAAGCTGTTTAGGTAGTCAAGTGGATTTTCTTCTAAATCCATAGCTTTCTTCTAAATCTATAACAACCAGATGAATTAACCCTTTTCTTTGCTCAGGTACCTATTCTCAAAGTTAAGGCATTCTGGATGCAGATTCCTTTGAGTTTTGTGATGATCATGATGGTCTTCATGCAGTCTTTCCCCCAGGTTGACACGTGGTTATTTCACTTAAACAGATTAAAATCAATACCTGGAAATACAAAGAAATGTATTTTTTAATTTCTCAAAAACTAATATTCACCAGTATGGAATGAATAATTTCATGCCTAGTTCTCCGTGTACTTGCTCTTTTAAGTAATATAGCTTGGTTTGCTTTCTTTTTCTTTTCTATCTACAATCAAATTCAAACTGCTATCACTGGGTCATACATAATCAATCAAATAAACTAAAAAGCTACTGAAAGAATTTTCCATCACTAAGCTGCCTTTTGGCAGCTGTATAATTGGTCTGCTTTACTAGACAGTCAAGTGCATGCAAATGCGTTAGTGCTCATGACTTGCTTCCAGGCCAACCCCAGGCTCACACTGCCAATTTTTTTTGTCATTGTAGGTAGGTGACTTTATGTATTTTTGGATTTTTATTGTATAATAATAGGGACAAGAAAAATAAATGTTCACCTAGGCGTCAAAGATAATTGTTAAGCCACTATTTTAAGTGATAGTTAACTATGGGACTCTATTGTTTTGTGAGGAATATAGAAAAATGTTTTGAATAATTACTCTTTCTGGGACACTTTGAGGGGTCAAATGTATTCTGTTCTTAAGTATCAGTTAAAACGTCTTTTGCATTCTCTCTGATCTGAGTGTTTTGATGTTGTGTGCAATGAACCAAAACATTGCATTACAAAAAGAAATCTTTATACAGTTGACAACTTGTAGGTCTCTGAGGAATCTATTCAATTAGTGTCATGTCCTGGTTCCCTATAGTATCAAAATTCACAGAGAATTGAAATGTCTTAGAAGTTGTGTCTAATAAACCAAGAAAAGCATCATGAAATTTTTTCCTTAAAATGAAAGATAGAAAAAAATGTGTTTCTGCATAACTCATGTAAAAACAGTAGCCTAGAATCTGGCACTTAGTTGTTCATCACTGAAATGTGTTATCTGGGTCTGCTAACTTGACGTTATATAGCTATAATTAAAATCAAACCTACCTTGACTTTGACTCATGCTGCCTATTTTTTTTCTCAATGGAATCTGAGAAAATCCTATTTCTTGGGGAGGAAAGGACATCAATTTGATATTATAGATTGGAATCCAGCATTGGGATCAGGTGGAATAGGATAGATGCTCAGTGTGGATGGGAATGAGTAGAATCTTCTGGGTGAATGTCAACTGCTATCCATGGAAGGCAAAGAAAATGAAGACTAGACCAGAAGCCATATTGAACTTTATAAAGGCCTTTTCTGCATATATTGAGATAATCATGTGGTTTTTGGGTTTAGTCCAGTTTATGTGGTGAATCACTTTTATTGATTTGTGTATGTTGAGCTAGACTTGCACCCTGGGGATGAAGCCTACTTGATCATGGTGGATAAGCTATTTGATGTGTGTCTGGATTTGGTTTGCCAGTATTTTGTTGAGGATTTTTGCATTGATGTTCATCAAGGATATTGGCCTGAAGTTTTCTTTTTCTGTTGTGTCTTTGCCAGGATTTGGTATCAGGATAATGGTGGCCTCATAGAATGAGTTAGGGAGGAGTCCCTCCTCCTCAGTTTCTTGGAATACTTTAAGTAGGAATTGTTCCAGCTCTTCTTTATACCTCTGGTAGAATTTAGCTGTGAATCCTTCTGGTCCTGATCTTTTTTTGGTTGGTAGGACTCTCAGTAAAGTAGGTATTAAAGGAATATACCTCAAAACAATAAGAGCCATACATGCAAACCCAGAGCCAATATCATATGGAATCGGCAATAACTGGAAGCATTCCCCTTGAAAAACAGCACAAGACAAGGTTGTCCTCTCTCACTATCCCTATTCAGCATAGCATTGGAAGTCCTGGCCAGGGCAATCAGGCAAGAGAAAGAAATAAAGCATATTCAAATAGAAAGAGAAATCAAACTATCTTTGTTTTTAGACATGATCCTATATCTAGAAAACCCCATCATTTCTACCCAAAAGCCTCTTAAGCTGATAAGCAAATTCATCAAAGTCTCAGGATACAAAATCAATGTGCAAAAATTACCAGCATTTCTGTATGCTAACAACAGGCAAGCCGAGAGCCAAATCAGGAATGAACTCCCCTTCACAATTGCTACAAAATGAATAAAATAGCTAGGAGTACAGCTAACAAGGGAAGTGAAGGACATCTCCAAAGATAACTACAAACCACTGCTCAAAGTAGAGAAGACACAAACAAATGGAAAACATTCCACGCTCATGAATAGGAAGAATCAATATCATTAAAAAGGCCATACTGCCCAAAGCAATTTACAGATTCAATGCATCCTATTAAACTACCATAGATATTCTGTACATAATTAGAAAAAAAAACTATTTTAAAATTTATATGGACCCAAAACAGAGCCTGAATGGCCAAGGCAACCCTCAGCAAAAAGGACAAGGCCGAAAGTTATCACACTGCCCGATTTCAAACTATACAACAGGGCTACAGTAACCAAAACAGCATGGTACTGGTACAAGAACAGACAGATAGACCAATGGAACAGGATAGAGAACCCAGAAATAATGCTGCACACCTACAAAAATCTGATCTTTGACAAACCTGACAAAAACAAGCAATGGGGAAATGATTCCCTATTTAATAAATGATGCTGGGATAACTGGCTGGCATTAGTTGAAAAAACTGGAACTGGACCCCTTCTTTACACCATATACAAAATCAATTCAAGATGGAATAAGACTTAAATGTGAAATGCCAAACTATAAAAACCCTAGAAGAAAACCTAGGCAATATTATTCAGGACACAGACACTGACAAAGATTTCATGACCAAGATGCCAAAAGCAATTACAAAAAAAGCAAAAGTTGACAAATAGACCCCAATTAAACTAAAGCGTTTCTTCACAGCGCGTGCACACGCACACACACACACACCCACACACACACGAAAAAACAACTATCAACAGAGTAAACAACCTACAGAAAGGGAGAAAATTTTTGCCATCAATCCGTCTAGCAAATGTCTAATATCCAGCATCTATAAAGAACTCAAACAAATTTACAAGAAAAGGCAAATAACCTCATTAAAAAGTGGGCAAAGGACATGAATAGACACTTCTCAAAAGAAGACATACATGTGGCCAAAAACATATGCAAAAAAACTCATCAGTCATCATTAGAGAAATGCAAATCAAAACCACAATGAGATACCATTTAACACCAGTCAGAATGGCAATTATTAAAAGTCAAAAATAACAGATGCTAGTGAGGTTGTGGAGAAAAGGGAACTCTTTCACACTGTTGTTGGAAGTGTAAATTAATTCAACCATTGTGGATGACGGTGTGGCGATTATTCGAAGACATAAAGCCAAAAATACCATTCAACCTAGCAATCCCATTACTGAGTAATTCCCAAAGGAATATAAATTATTCTATTATAAAGATACATGCACAAGTATATCATTGCAGCACTATTCACAACAAAGACACAGAATTAACTTAAACACCCATCAGTGATAGACTGGATGAAGAAAATGTCACACATATACACCAAGAAATATTATGCAGCTGTAAAAACAAACCAGATCATGTCCTTTGTAAGGACGTGGATGAAGTTGGAGGCCATTATCCTTATCAAACTAATGCAGGAACAGAAAACCAAACACCGTATGTTCTCACTTATAAGTGGGAGCTAAATGATGAGAACACATGGACACATGGGGTGAGGAACAGCACACACTAGGATCTGCTGGTGGGGGGCAGGAGGAGGGAGAGCATCAGGAAAAATAGCTAATGCAAGCTGAGCTTAATACCTAGGTGATGGGATGATCTGTGCAGCAAATCCCCATGACACACATGTACCTATGTAATAAACCTGCACATCTGCACATGTACCCTTAAAATAAAAGTTGGAAATAAAAAAATCCATATAAAAAAAGAAAATGAAGAGTAGAGAAGTTGGCTCTACTACCAACATCAAATAATGAACAAAGTTCTATGAATGACATTAAAATCTTACCAAAAAAGTAGTTGGGGAGTTAAATATAGGCAGAAAATAAAGAGCAAGGAGCAAGTAGCAGGAGGAAGCAACCCAGGAATATTTTGTTTTTAGCTCCTCAAGCTCACTTTAGTTGGTTATTGTCACTATATTGTATAGCTTTTTGGTTATTGATTGTGTAATATTTGGTTGAAAGGTTTGGCATAAAGGTGCAGTTTTTACGTAGACAGCTTCCTTCCCAGGCTGCAATGACTGCACATCTGCTCCCACCTGCTTGATACTGGCCTCTGCTCTTGGAGAATATAGAGCGACGGATGGCTGCTTATGGCGCCATCGATGCCCCAATGGCTTGAATGATTTCTGACTCTACCTAGACCCACAGTCTGACTCCTTCAAATCTTTTGATTTTTTTTTTCCTTTCTATGCCTATGTTCTTCTAGTTTTTCTTATTTACTGCCTATTAGATAGACTTCTTTGTCTCAACTTCCATTTCTGGCATGATGTCAATTCCTGGTTGCCTACTTGCCTTGTGTGCAGGTGTATCTTGATCTCTACTCTGTTATTGGTCCTGACTCTGCCCTATTCAAGTGGTCACAATTTATCAACAGCCTCACACTACACTCTTCATTCAGTTAATGGGCCCACTATTTGCCAAATTTTGTTTTTATCTTATAATCCTAGAAAGTAAATAATTAAACAGCAAGCATAAAATACATTTTCTCCTTTAATCAGAATTTGGTACCTGGAGACTATAATAATGACTGTCATCCTGGCAAGCAAATTGATGATTTTTGCTGGTGGGAGAGTTCTTATTTTGGAAATACTTTTGGCAAGAGATGCCTGATTTTCTAGCCTTGTCAATAGGAAACAGCCATGCATTTCAAAGATTTATGAGGCATGATTATCGGAAGACAAATGACTATATTTTATACCAAAAGTTATTCCTCCTGTGTATGTGATGTGACTCCATATGTGTTCTGGAGAACTTCATATTTTAATCTGTGCCAGGTGTATCCTCACGGCGTAAGAAAAGGCCTAGAGAGTTAAGTTCGTCGTCTTGGACCCATTTTTGTTTGTTCTTTGTCTCATGATTAATTGTTTCCTTTGAATAATTAGTAAAACTTACATTGGATAAGCTTTCTGATTCTCATGATACTGAATGCACAATCTATTCCTTTTTGCATTACTATTTACTCAATATCGTTTTGCTGTTATTAATCAATGTCCACAGTTCTAAGGCTGAAATCTACTAAAATCTCCAGGAGTAAGATCGTTTCATTATAAAGTCCTGTCATGAGAAAATAAATCATTGTGAATATATGAAAGAACTTATTTGAGCACTGCAAGGCAGATCATGGCTTTTACTTGAAGTTATTTATTTTTAATATATAACTTCTGTAATCTCTCTCAGAAATATTCATCAAGAAAAACTACCAATTATGTTAGTGCCATTTCTAAAAAGCTACCTTTTCTTTTTCTAGAAATATGGGAAAGTTGTAAAAAATTATATTTCCTCAAAATTTTAGGTAAATATAATTGCGTAATACAACCTATGGCAAATATTTAAATCTTTATTAATCCAAAGGAAAATAAATTGGCTTTGTCTAATAATTACTAAATATCTACTAAATACTAAGACATGTGCAGTGATTAACATGTGTTAATTAAATCTCATATGCCCCACCATTTTTTTCAGGTAGCAATTATTATTTATAGGTGAGAAAACAGATTTGAGAAGTTAAGGAGTAGGTAGTCCCTGGATTATATTCACAAAATGACAGAGGACAAGTTAAATCAGAGCTAGTTTAATGAATGCCCATCCTGTCTTTCCTACAGCATGCTATGTAATGTAACACTGATCTAAGCACACATTAGTATACGGTAAATTGGGAAAAGAGTTGCTCTGGATTCTGTACAATTATTAGAACATTTAATAATAATTTTATAGGAACTATTGATTTTTAGTTTAAAATTCAAAACAATTGATAGCAATTCATCTTTTAATATTTTAAATACATTTAGTTATATCTCTGTTTGTAACTGAATCAAACATTGTCAAATTAATTCCAACAAAACTACATTATTTATCATTTGATATAAATTATTAATTGTAATTTATTGATTGTGTGGTTATACATGTATTGGATTTGTCTTATAATTGCATAAGAACTGTAAACATGAAAAGTTTGATAGAGATTTATGAAAGAGTTTAAATCAACAGTAGGAGCTGAGACTTTTTTTTTTTGAAAAGGTGAATACCTTGGACATTTTCAGAAACAGAGACTAAAATTCCTTGTGCTTTGACAATTATGGTGGCCAAAGCTAAGAGATTACAGTTTGGCAGGGAACAGAATGCTCATGCATTTTGGATCTCATGGTGGTTGTTTCTCAATGCAAATCAACAATCTTTTAATTAAGTTATCTTTCCCAAATTTGTATATATTTTCAGTAGTGCCAGTTTCTTAGAGCCTGATTAGTTCTGGGCCCTCGTTTAAAAAGTGAAAGATGAGATAATAGAAAATAATCCCCAAATATTGTTGTTACTAGCCCACCTTCAACTCCATATTAAATTTTATACAAAAAGCTAAAAATTTCTAGGTTTTTAAAATGAGAAATTGAGGCACAAAATGCTTACTTCATCAAAATGGGGACATATATCATACATGAATGGGGAAAGATGGAAGGGAGACAGGAAGCACAGGTAGAAAGAGAAATGCATCCTACAATTTGACTTGAATTTAGGCATTGGGATAAGGATGTTTAGGCATTCGAGTTAAACAGTCAGCTACCTGCTTTCAGTATTTCTTCCAAGTCTGGTTTTGCTTTACGTGGATATTTGTTTTTCTAATAGAATGAATTAGTTTGAGAGAAACTACCACCGCTCAAAATTGAGGTATCATTTTAGCTATCATTAACAGCTAAGAAAGCAGTGGTATTCTAAAATTCCTGCATTTTTAACTCAATGTAATATCATGATGTTTCAGAGAGGTGGGTACTGGGATTATGCCCATTTTACTGATGGAGAAGTAGAGAAATAGAAAGATGATGTAATTTAAACAGACTGTAAGGATAAATTCAAACCAGTGTGCAGCTCCTCAGTCACTATATTGTATAGCCTTTTCCTGACCTGGCAAATCACTTTTGGCAGTCAATGGTTTGGCTTTTGTTTTGTTTTGTTTTTGAGACAGTCTCGCTCTGTCGCCCAGACTGGAGTGCAGGGGCGCGATCTGGGCTCACTGCAAGCTCTGCCTCCCGGGTTCCCGCCATTCTCCTGCCTCAGCCTCCTGAGTAGCTGGAGCTACAGGCGCCGCCACCGCGCCTGGCTAGTTTTTTGTATTTTTTTTTTAGTAGAAACGGGGTTTCACCGTGTTGGCCAGGATGGTCTCGATCTCCTGACTTCTTGATCGGCCCAGCTCAGCCTCCCAAAGTGCTGGAATTAATGGTTTGGCTATTTGAAAGCCTCACTAGCGAACATATTTATGGACGATTTAGTTTAAGACATGGAATCTACAATGGTTGCTATTAAAGAGTATTGATTGTCTGTTGGGCGTGTCACAGCTAACTGCTATTCAGTAACTAAAGCTGGTATGTGATGCCAAGGATTGAGCACAGAATGCATGCCTGCTGGTCACTGTGATCTCTTTATAATACTATTCTAAGGACTGTGCATCACTATTTCATAATCTATAGGCTCAATATTTGATGAGATATTGTATCTCTATTGAACTTATTTTGCAATTAAAATTTTTTAAATAAATGGGTTATTATTTTAAGGTTTATGCCATATAGGTTGAAAATGTTACAGTAATCCTCATGATTTTATGAGTAAAACTGAGGACTGTTTAAAGTGGAATGACTGGGAATATGTACACACTGAGGCAGCCTTACGCTCAATATCTCACAAATCAGTTGGTAGAATTAACTTTTAACATGGTTAAAGTTTTGACTAAACCTACGTCCTTATTATGATTAAAAATGGGCTATGTATGAAGTGCAGTTTATGTAAAGAAATCTAATCATATTTTATTTTCCTCATAGGAATATTTTATTTTACTTTGATTTGATTTCTATTTATAATTGATTTGTATCAAATAGCGCTGCTTAAAATGATTATCATATTAATTAATATAAATAAAGTATCCCAATCATAAATTAATTCTATTTTCCTTTGGTAGATATTTCAAAGCATTTTGTCATTATTTATGACAGATACACAGATGTACATACACCTTCTTAATCTGTTAATTTTCCTTGTGGAGCCATCAGATTAAGCTTCTTTCTACTGAATTTCTAATTTGTGGTAGGTAGCCAGATGTAACTCTTTCAGTTGATTTAGTAGCAGGAGATAGATTCACCCACACTCCTTCTGCTAACATTATGGTGGTATAGTGAGAAGAGAGCTTACAAAAAGAAGCATGCATAGTATTATGATCAGATACCTGAAAAATATTATAATGCCAGTGAAAAACTCAATGACGCTTCAGTATCCTTATATTCGTTTCCAAATTCAAGTACCTTTTATTCCTTCACACAAGTGTCATATCACAGCTATGCTTTCACAAAACCAATAGCTGGCAAACATCTACCTCTGTGAGTAAACTGAGTAGTTCCATCTATAATCAATTATTTCTATATCAGCTGCTTGGTTGTTAAAATTATTTAGCTGTTGTTGAAAGATTATGATCCTTGTTCCGTTAGATAAGTTGATACATATGTAAAATATTTTGACCAGTGCCAGGATATAGTAAGCAATATAGAATGTGATGTGTTATATTTTTTTCTCAAATTAAAGCTTGGCTCTTTTGGTAGATTTTAAGATGAGACAATACATCTAACTTTCTAGATTTAAAATATCATACACACACTAACACATATTATTTAAAATATATCTTTTAATTTCATCCAGCAACCCTAATAGTGGGTATATCCCCAAAGGAAAAGAAATCATTATACCAAAAATACACCTGTACTTGTATGTTTATTGTAGCACTTTGCACAATAGCAAAGATATAAAATCAACCTGTATCCATTAATGGATGAATGGATAAAGAAAATGTGGTATACTTACACAATGAAATATTACTTCTATTAGTCCATTTTCACACCGCTGATAAAGACATACCTGAGACTGAGCAATTTACAAGAGAAAGAGTTTTATTGGACTTACAGTTCCATAAGGCTGAAGAGGCCTCACAATTATAGCGGAAGGTGAAAGGCACGTCTTACATGGTTACAGATAAGAGAGATTTTATATGGAAACTCCCCTTTTTAAAACCATCAGATCTCATGAGATTTATTAGTGATTATAAGAACAGCATGGGAAAGACCCGCCCCCATGATTCAATTACCTCCTACCGGGTCCCTCCTACGACACATGGGAACTCAAGATGAGATTTGTGTGGGGGCACAGCCAAACCATTTAATTCTGCCCCAACCCCTTCCAAATCTCATGTCGTCACGTTTCAAAACGAATCATGCGCTCTCAAAAATCCCCCAAAGTCTCAACTCATTTCAGCACCAACTCAAAAGCCCACAGTCCAAAGTGTCATTCAAGACAAGGCAAGTCCCTTCTGCCTAAGAGCCTGTAAAGTCAAAAGCAAGTTTGTTACTTCCAAAATATAATGTGGGTATGGGTATTGGGTAAATATAGCTATACCAAATGGGAAAAATTGGCCAAAACAAAGGGGCTATAGGCCCTGAGCAAGTCCAAAATCCAGCAGGGCAGTCAAGTCTTAATAGCTCCAAAATGATCTCTTTTGACTCCATGTCTCAATTCGAGGTCATGCCAATGCAAGGGATGGGTTTCCATGGTCTTGGGCAGCTCTGCCCCTGTGGCTTTGCAGGGCATAGCCCCCCTCCTGGCTGCTTTCATGGGCTGGCATTGAGCATCTGTGGCTTTTCCAGGTGCATGGTGTAAGCTCTCAGAGGATCTACCATTCTGGGGTCTGGAAGATGCGGGCCCTCTTCTCACAGCTTCACTAGGTGGTGCCCAGTAGGGACTCTCTGTGGGGGATTAGACCCCACATTTCCCTTCTGCACTGCCCTAGCAGACATTCTCCATGAGGGCCCCGCCCCTGCAGAAAACTTCTACCTGGGCATTCAGGCATTTCTATATATCCTCTGAAACCTAGCAGAGGTTCCCAAACCTCAATTCTTGCCTTCTGTGCACCTGCAGGCTCAACACCATGTGGAAGCTGCCAAGGCTTGGGGCTTCCACCCTCTGAAGCCACAGCCCAAGCTGTACCTTGGCCTTCTTAGTCACAGCTGGAGTGGCTAGGACACAGGGCACCAAGTCCCTAGACTGCACACAGCAGAGGGTCCCTGGGCCCAGCCCATGAAGCCATATTTTCCTCCTAAACCTCAGGGCCTGTGATGGGAGGTGCTGCTGCAAAAGTCTCTGACATGCCCTGGAGACATTTTACCCACTGTCTTGGTGGTTAACATTCAGCTCCTCTTTACTTATGCAAATTTCTGCAACTGGCTTGAATTTCTCCTCAGAAAATGAGATTTTCTTTTGTATTGCATTGTCAAGCTGCAAATTTTCCAAACTTTTATGCTCTGTTTCCCTTTTAAAACTGAATGCTTTTAACAGCACCCAAGTCACCAAGCAGCACCTCTTTGCTGCTTAGAAGTTTTTTCAGACAGATACCCTAAATCATTGCTCTCTAGTTCAAAATTCTACAAATCTCTAGGGCAGGGGCAAAATGACTCCAGTCTCTTTATTAAAACATAACAGGGGCCACATTTGCTCCAGTTCCCAAGAAGTTTCTCATCTCCATCTGAGACCACCTCAACCTGGATTTCATTGTCCATATCATTATTAGCATTTTGGTCAAAGCCATTCAACAAATCTCTAGGGAGTTCTGAACTTTCCCACATTTTCCTGTCTTTCCCTCAGCCTTCCAAACTGTTCCAACCTCTGACTGTTACCCAGTTCCAAAGTTGCTTCCACATTTTTGGCTATCTTTTCAGGAGAGCCCCACTCTGCTAGTACCAATTTACTGTATTAGTCTGTTTTCATGCTGCTGAAAGACATACCTGAGACTGGGCAATTTACTAAAGAAAGAGATTTATTGGACTTACAGTTCTACATGGCTGGAGAGGCCTCACAATTATAGGTGAAGGTGAAAGGCATGTCTCACATGGTGGCAGAAAAGAGAAGAGAGCTTGTGCAGGGAAACTCCCCTTTTTAAAACCATCAGATCTCATGAGGCTTATTAGTGATCATGAGAACAGTATGGGAAAGACCTGTCCCCATGATTCAATTACCTCCTACAGGGTGTCTCCCACAACATATGGGAATTCAAGATGAGATTTGGGTTAGGACACAGCCAAACCATGTTATTACTCAATGATAAAACATGGAATCATGTCTTTTGTAGCAACATGGATTGAATTGGAGGCCATTATCTTAAGTGAAAGAAGTCAGAAACAGAGACAAATACCACATGTTCTCAGTTATAAATGAGAGCCAAATAATGTGTCCACATGAACATAGAGTGTGGAATAATAGACATTGGAGACTCAGGTGGGTGAAGTGGTGCTAGAAGCCAATGATGAGAAATTACTTACACAACCTACATTACTCAAGTGCTGAATACCCTAATAGCCCTGATGTCACACTGTGCAATATATCCCTGTAACAAAATTATACAAGTATTTCATACATTTATAGAAATGAAAAAGTAACAAAAGTAATATACATGAATTTATTTTGGATTTCAATGATTGTTTTCATTCATTTTTAAAACACTGCTTCTTAGGAAAATATGATTATGAATTTATTCCTTATGCCAGAAATAACTAACTCATGGGTATCATCTTACATAAATTTCATAAAACATAATTGTCTACTTTAAGTATAGCTACTTTTCTTACACATACAGTACACTTTGTGAGGGTGTTTGCCTTGTGAACCTATGAAGTAATTCTGAAAACTTTGTATAATTAAAACTTTCTAGATGCCTACTTTAAAAAGAATACTATAAATATTTTATATAACATTTCCCCCTTTCTAGCAATGAATTTCACCCACAGAGATATCATTGGAAGAATGCATGGGTAAGCATGAGCATTGGGACTGTACACACTGTAATGGATATGTAGGGATTTATAAATAACCATGTGGGAGCTCTGAATAGAGATGAATTGAAAAAAAATTCTGCTTTGTGCTAGCCAACATGAACTACGGCCCAAACAACTAAAAGAAAGACTATATTTATAGTTTGCTGACCCCAAACTGATATATAACAGAAAATTACTGCTAAACATGATGTCAGCAGAAGCTACCTCTAATTATTTTCCATTGCTTTTTGCTGAAAAATGTCTGTTCTCTCAGATTAAAAACATAACACTCAAAATTGTTTTAAAAATCCAGTCCCAATAAATTTTGATTATTACCTGCTAAAGTTTATTTAACTGTTAAGATAAACAAAAAGAGAACTCTAACATGGCATTTCATCGCTCATCTTTATTTTTAAAATGGTTATCTTGCAGTCATCCGATATTTTTTATCATTATTATACTTTAAGTTTTAGGGTACATGTGCACAATGTGCAGGTTTGTTACATATGCATCCATGTGCCATGTTGGTGTGCTGCACCCATTAACTCGTCATTTAGCATTAGGTATATCTCCTAATGCTGTCCCTCCCCCCTCCCCCCACCCCACAACAGTCCCTGGAGTGTGATGTTCCCCTTCCTGTGTCCATGCGTTCTCATTGTTCAACTCCCACCTAGGAGTGAGAACATGCAGTGTTTGGTTTTTTGTCCTTGAGATAGTTTACTGAGAATGATGGTTTCCAGTTTCATCCATGTCCCTACAAAGGACATGAACTCATCATTTTTTATGGCTGCATAGTATTCCATGGTGTATATGTGCCACATTTTCTTAATCCAGTCTATCTTTGTTGGACATTTGGGTTGGTTCCAACTCTTTGCTATTGTGAAAAGTGCCGCAATAAACATATGTGTGCATATGTCTTTATAGCAGCATGATTTATAGACCTTTGGGTATATACCCAGTAATGGGATGGCTGGGTCAAATGGTATTTCTAGTTCTAGATCCCTGAGGAATCACCACAATGACTTCCACAATGGTTGAACTAGTTGACAGTCCCACCAACAGTGTAAAAGTGTTCCTATTTCTCCACATCCTCTCCAGCACCTGTTGTTTCCTGACATTTTAATGATGGCCATTCTAACTGGTGTGAGATGGTATCTCATTGTGGTTTTGATTTGCATTTCTCTGATGGCCAGTGATGATGAACATTTTTTCATGTGTTTTTTGGCTGCATAAATGTCTTCTTTTGAGAAGTGTCTGTTCATGTCCTTTGCCCACTTTTTGATGGGGTTGTTTGTCTTTCTCTTGTAAATTTGTTTGAGTTCATTGTAGATTCCGGATATTAGCCTTTTGTCAGATGAGTAGGTTGTGAAAATTTTCTCCCATTCTGTAGGTTGCCTGTTCACTCTGATGGTAGTTTCTTTTGCTGTGCAAAAGCTCTTTAGTTTAATTAGATCTCATTTGTCAACTTTGGCTTTTGTTGCCATTGCTTTTGGTGTTTTAGACATGAATTCCTTGCTCATGCCTATGTCCTGAATGGTATTGCCTAGGTTTTCTTCTAGGGTTTGTATGGTTTTAGGTCTAACATGTAAGTCTTTAATCCATCTTGAATTAATTTTTGTATAAGGTGTAAGGAAGGGGTCCAGTTTCAGCTTTCTACATATGGCTAGCCAGTTTTCCCAGCACCATTTATTGAATAGGGAATCCTTTCCCCATTTCTTGTTTTTGTCAGGTTTGCCAAAGATCAGATGGTTGTAGATATGTGGCATTATTTCTGAGGGCTCTGTTCTGATCCATTGATCTATGTCTCTGTTGTGGTACCAGTACCATGCTGTTTTGGTTACTGTAGCCTTGTAGTATAGTTTGAAGTCAGGTAGCATGATGCCTCCAGCTTTGTTCTTTTGGCTTAGGATTGACTTGGTGATGCGGGCTCTTTTTTGGTTCCATATGAGCTTTAAAGTAGTTTTTTCCAATTCTGTGAATAAAGTCATTGGTAGCTTCATGGGGATGGCATTGAATCTATAAATTACCTTGGGCAGTATGGCCATTTTCACGATATTGATTCTTCCAACCCATGAACATGGAGTGTTCTTCCGTTTGTTTGTATCCTCTTTTATTTCATTGAGCAGTGGTTTGTAGTTCTCCTTGAAGAGGTCCTTCACATCCGTTGTAAGTTGGATTCCTAGGTATTGGATTCTCTTTGAAGCAATTGTGAATGGGAGTTCACTCATGATTTGGCTCTCTGTCTGTGATTGGTGTACAAGAATGCTTGTGATTTTTGTACATTGATTTTGTATCCTGAGACTTTGCTGAAGTTGCTTATTAGCTTAAGGAGATTTTGGGCTGAGACAATGGGGTTTTCTAGATATACAATCATGTCATCTGCAAACAGGGACAATTTGACTTCCTCTTTTCCGAATTGAATGCTCTTTATTTCCTTCTCCTGCCTGATTGCCCTGGCCAGAACTTCCAGCACTATGTTGAATAGGAGCGGTGAGAGAGGGCATCCCTGTCTTGTGCCAGTTTTCAAAGGGAATGCTTCCAGTTTTTGCCCATTCAGTATGATATTGGCTGTGGGTTTGTCGTTGATAGCTCTTATTATTTTAAGATAAGTCCCATCAATACCTAATTTATTGAGAGTTTTTAGCATGAAGTGTTGTTGAATTTTGTCAAAGGCCTTTTCTGCATCTATTGAGATAATCATGTGGTTTTTGTCTTTGGTTCTGTTTATGCTGGATTACATTTATTGATTTGCATATGTTGAACCAGCCTTGCATCCCAGGAATGAAGCCCACTTGATCATGGTGGATAAGCTTTTTGATGTGCTGCTGGATTTGGTTTGCCAGTATTTTATTGAGGATATTTGCATCAATGTTCATCAAGGATATTGGTCTGAAATTCTCTTTTTTGGTTGTGTCTCTGCCAGACTTTGGTATCAGGATGATGCTGGCCTCATAAAATGAGTTAGGGAGGATTCCCTCTTCTTCTATCGATTGGAATATTTTCAGAAGGAATGGTTTCAGTTCCTTCTTGTACCTCTGGTAGAATTCGGCTGTGAATCCATCAGGTCCTGGACTCTTTTTGGTTGGTAAGCTATTGATTATTGTCGCAATTTCAGAGCCTGTCATTGGTCTATTCAGAGATTCAACTTCTTTCTGTTTTAGTCTTGGGAGAGTGTATTTGTCAAGGAATTTATCCACTTCTTCTAGATTTTCTAGTTTATTTGCATAGAGGTGTTTGTAGTATTCTCTGATGGTAGATTGTATTTCTGTGGGATCGGTGGTGATATCCCCTTTTTCATTTTTATTGTGTCTATTTGATTCTTCTCTCTTTTCTTCTTTATTATTCTTGCTAGCAGTCTGTCAATTTTGTTGATGTTTTCAAAAAACCAGCTCCTGGATTCATTAATTTTTTGAAGTGTTTTTTGTGTCTCAATTTCCTTCAGTTCTGCTCTGATTTTAGTTGGCCTTCTGCTAGCTTTTAAGTGTGTTTGCTCTTGCTTTTCTAGTTCTTCTAATTGTGATGTTAGGGTGTCGATTTTGGATATTTTCCTGCTTTCTCTTGTGGGCATTTAGTGCTATAAATTTCCCTCTACATGCTGCTTTGAATGTGTCCCAGAGATTCTGGTATGTTGTGTCTTTGTTCTCATTGGTTTCAAAGAACATCTTTATTTCTCCCTTCATTTCATTATGTACCCAGTAGTCATTCAGGAGCAGGTTGTTCAGTTTCCATGTAGTTGAGCGGTTTTGGGTGAGTTTCTTAATCCTGAGTTCTAGTTTGATTGCACTGTGGTCTGAGAGACAGTTTGTTATAATTTCTGTTCTTCTACATTTGCTGAGGAGTGCTTTACTTCCAACTATGTGGTCAATTTTGGAATAGGTGTGTTGTGGTGCTTGAAAAAATGTATATTCTGTTGATTTGGGGTGGAGAGTTCTGTAGATGTCTATTAGGTCTACTTGGTGCAGAGCTGAGTTCAATTCTTCATATCCTTGTTAACTTTCTGTCTCATTGTTCTGTCTAATGTTGACAGTGGGGTGTTAAAATCTCCCATTATTATTGTGTGGGAGTCTAAGTCTCTTTGTAGGTCACTCAAGACTTGCTTTATGAATCTGGGTGCTCCTGTGTTGGGTGCATATATATTTAGGATAGTTAGCTCTTTTTGTTGAATTGATCCCTTTACCATTATGTAATGGCCTTCTTTGTCTCTTTTGATCTTTGTTGGTTAAAAGTCTATTTTATCAGAGACTAGGATTGCAACCCCTGCCTTTTTTTGTTTTCCATTTGCTTGATAGATCTTCCTCCATCCCTTTATTTTGAGATTATGTGTGTCTCTGCACATGGGATGGGTTTCCTGAATACAGCACACTGATGGGTCTTGATTCCTTATCCAGTTTGCCAGTCTGTGTCTTTTAATTGGAGCATTTAGCCCATTTACATTTAACGTTAATATTGTTATGTGTGAATTTGATCCTGTCATTATGATGTTAGCTGGTTATTTTGCTCGTTAGTTGATGCAGTTTCTTCCTAGTCTCAATGGTCTTTACAACTTGGCATATTTTTGCAGTGGCTGGTACCGGTTTTTCCTTTCCATGTGTAGTGCTTCCTTCAGAAGCTCTTTTAGGGCAGGGCTGGTGGTGACAAAATCTCTCAGCATTTGCTTGTCTGTAAAGGATTTTATTTCTCCTTCACTTTTGAAGCTTAGTTTGGCTGGATATGAAATTCTGGGTTGAAAATTCTTTTCTTTAAGAATGTTGACTATCGGCCCCCACTCTCTTCTGGCTTGTAGAGTTTCTGCCGAGAGATCAGCTATTAGTCTGATGGGCTTCCCTTTGTGGGTAACCCGACCTTTCTCTCTGGCCGCCCTTAACATTTTTTCCTTCATTTCAACTTTGGTGAATCTGACAAATATGTGTCTTGGAGTTGCTCTTCTCGAGGAGTATCTTTGTGGCGTTCTCTGTATTTCCCTAATGTGAATGTTTGCCTGCCTTACTAGATTGGGGAAGTTCTCCTGGATAATATCTTGAAGAGTGCTTTCCAACTTGGTTCCATTCTCCCCGTCACTTTCAGGTACACCCATCAGACATAGGCTTGGTCTTTCCACATAGTCCCATATTTCTTGGAGGCTTTATTCATTTCTTTTTATTCTTTTTTCTCTAAACTTTCCTTCTTGCTTTATTTCATTCATTTCATCTTCCATCACTGATACCCTTTCTTCCAGTTGATTGCATTGGCTACTGAGGCTTCTGTATTCTTCACGTAGTTCTCAAAACTTGGCTTTCAGCTCCATCAGCTCCTTTAAGCACTTCTCTGCATTGGTCATTTTAGTTTTACATTCATCTAATTTTTTTTCAAAGTTTTTAACTTCTTTGCCATTGGTTTGAATTTCCTCCCGTAGCTCGGGGTAGCTTGATCGTCTGAAGCCTTCTTCTCTCAACTCGTCAAAGTCATTCTCCGTCCAGCTTTGTTCCATTGCTGGTGAGGAACTGCATTCCTTTGGAGTAGGAGAGGTGCTCTGCTTTTTAGAGTTTCCAGTTTTTCTGCTCTGTTTCCCCCCCATCTTTGTAGGTTTTTCTACTTTTGGTCTTTGATGATGGTGATGTACAGATGGGTTTTTGGTGTGGGTGTCCTTTCTGTTTGTTGGTTTTCCTTCTAACAGACAGGACCCTCAGCTGCAGGTCTGTTGGAGTTTGCTAGAGGTCCACTCCAGACCCTGTTTGCCTGGGTATCAGCAGCAGTGGCTGCAGAACAGTGGATTTTCGTGAACCGCAAATTCAGCTGTCTGATCACTCCTCTGGAAGTTTTGTCTCAGAGGAGTACCCGGCTGAGTGAGGTGTCAGTCTGTCCCTACTAGGGGGTGCCTCCCAGTTAGGCTGCTCGGGGTTCAGGGTCCCACTTTAGGAGGCAGTCTGCCTGTTCTCAGATCTCCAGCTGCATACTGGGAGAACCACTACTCTCTTCAAATCTGTCAGACAGGGACATTTAAGTCTGCGGAGGTTCCTGCTGACTTTTGGTTTGTCTGTGCCCTGCCCCCAGAGGTGGAGCCTACAGAGGCAGGCAGGCCTCCTTGAGCTGTAGTGAACTCCACCCAGTTCGAGCTTCCTGGCTTTGTTTACCTAAGCAAGCCTGGGCAATGGAGGGCACCCCTCCCCCAGCCTTGCTGCTGCCTTGCAGTTTGATCTAAGACTGCTGTGTTAGCAATCAGCGAGACTCCGTGGGCATAGGACCCTCTGAGCCAGGTGCGGGACACAATCTCCTGGTGTGCCGTTTTCCAAGCCCATTGGAAAAGCGCAGTATTAGGGTGGGAGTGACCCAATTTTCCAGGTGCCATCTGTCACCCCTTTCTTTGACTAGGAAAGGGAACTCTCTGACCCCTTGCACTTTCCAAGTGAGGCAATGCCTCGCCCTGCTTCAGCTTGTGCACGGTGTGCTGCACCAACTATCCTGCACCCACTGTTGGCACTCCCTAGTGAGATGAACCCGGTACCTCAGATGGAAATGCAGAAATACCCGTCTTCTGCATCACTCACACTGGGAGCTGTAGACCAGAGCTGTTCCTATTTGGCCATCTTGGCTCCAGCCAGCTTTTAATGAAGTTAGTTTAGGATACTCTTGTTTATTGTTTATCTAGGCTATGCTTTTAAGGTAAATGACTCGTTTGTCATTTGAGACCATTTTTAGGCAAGCTAGATTTCAATAATAACAAAAAGCCATTATAGCTAAATTTATTTTTAATTTTTATTCCTAGTATGCATCATGATGCATGAACTAACCAGATTAATTATCATAGTACAGTGTAGAATTTGTCCTTAATGGGTAGACTTCTATAGGCCCAGAAGTAGATTGATTCTATGATCTAAAAAAATCTATATGTGAAGAAAAATGCATGAAGGCATTTGCATACTCAACTCAGTCAGCTTTTTATCTTAAGTCAGTAAGGATCTAACACTTGGGATGGAATTTGTTTACCTTAGGGAAACATCTCATGAGTAAATAGTGATTATAAAGTATCATTTAATATGTCATCAATAAAGAGATCTCCCCCAGAGTCCCCAGGTAACAGGTAACATAAAAAGCAATCAATGAGATGTAAACTTATTTGTAAATTTGGAAAATTGACATCTGCTCTGTAACTGGGTTAAAATGAATCAGGGAATAATGTCATTGAGTAAAAGGAGAAAGAAATTAGTACAGATGTTAGTACCAACACTGACAGTTAAGCCTACAATTCAGAGGGATCTAGCTGACAACTTTCTAGCTGTGTGACACTGGTCAAGTTTCTAAACCTCTCTGAGCTCAACTCCTCTTAGATATAAAACTTAGCTAATAAAATTCTTCTCATTGTGTTGCTACAAGACATAAATGAGGAGTACTTAGATAAGTCTTGGTACACAGTTTGTACTCAATAAATCGAAGTTGTAATTACTCTTGTAATTGTTATTAGTATAACATATTAGAGTTGGACATTTTGAAAAAATGAACATTGAACTTTTTTTCACTGTACCTCTAATGATATTCACCATTTCTGACAATGGATAAGTAATTTCAAAGATGAATTTTACAAACTTTTTTTGTGTATGGAGAGTGACTATTCTTTACCTACTTTAAAAAAATCTTATTATTTTACTCTCAGTGGCACTGTTGTCATAGCTTCTTGGATCTCTCTGTTTCCCCTTTTAACCTGTTTGTTCTCTAAAGCGACGGCTTTTTAAAAATTCTTCAATGGCATTCATTACTATGAGGGTAAAGGCAACTCTGTTTATCACAGTGACAAGGCATCCCAGCCTGACAGCTTACTTGGCCCCTTCCCCAGGACCATGCACTTCCTCTGTCTGGAAATCTCTTCCCTCCCACAAACTTTAATCTGAAACCCTAAGGACCACTGTACATGGCTGTGTGCTAAGTGTAACTTCAGTATCTTTCAGATCTTCTCCCAAACTCTATATTCTGAAAATTTTATTCGGAAGTATTTATTCGCTGATATTTTTGACAGGAAAGAATTAAAGCCCTCAAACTGTCTTTTCAAGATCACATATTTGCTCACATAGGACGCTAGGATTTTCAATTCTTCATAGTCAACATCCATTCCACTCCATCATTTTAGGCAAACTTTAGTTCCTTTTACGCCATATGTCAGAAAGTAAATTTCTATAATCAGTCCCCATAAGCTATCAATGACTTTAACAAGTTTTATTTCAGACTTTTATTTCTACTTCTGTACACCTGATTATAATTTATATTCTCCACTCCAGGTCTAACCCAGGAACCATTTAATCAATTCCCTCCCCACATCCCAAATTTACATCAGTGCCTACCACATCATGCTTCTGGAATAATCTTTCTAGCTTCCAGATCTAATATTGTCTCTCTCTTACTCTTAAAAAATTTAAAGTTTTTTCAAGAAGTACAACATTAGCTTCTATCTACAGTTTTAGGTGTAACTAGATAACTCGCTGTATCTCCACTCTCTCCCGCCTGACTGCACTAAAGGGCAGGAATTGTATATTGCTCAGTTTTGAACGAACCCACCCCCCTGTAAGTACACACTGAACCAGCCAGCCTCTAGCAACGTGGCACCTACTGAATATTGCTGTTGATAAACTTCATGATCACATAGCACTGTGACATAAACCACGTTGCTATAGTCAAATTCTAAGGATAAATTTAATGCATATTTAAAAATGGTTCTTTTGTAGGATGTTAGCCTTTAGAAAAAGATATGTATAATCTTAATTCTCATATGAGCTGTAACTCACACTTTTCAAAAAGCAAACTCAGAATTGTGAACAAAAGAGAAGAAACAGCCTGAACAGGAGCAATTCCTGTGTCCTTTGTCTGAGAAAACCTAGGGAATAAAGCATTAGATAAAATGCCATTTTCAAACAACAGGTTGAGTCAGAATAAATGAATAATTTAAGGAAACTTCTTTTCTGGCTTTAATATCTTTAGTAAAGCATTAAGGTCTAGGCTCCCCTCCCCACTCTCCACTGCTGTCCCCACTCACCTTCAACAACAATGGTCAGCATCAAAGTGACTTGCTGCTGTGCATTTCAGCATATTAATATGACATTCTAATTAATCCAAACAAGAAGTCTGGTTGCTTTCAGAAGCTAATGATCAGAGGAAAGCCAAGATTAGTCATGTCAGGTTAAAAAAGTTCATCAGTCTCATCCTTTCTTACATTACCAAATTGTCAGAAAGTGACAGTCCTTGAAAAAGACGACAGCTGTTTACTACTGTTTCAGATAGAATCAAAACAAATCCAAACAGCACAAAACAGATAAAGGGAGATGAAGAAATAGAGCAAGAGTAAAAAAACGAGAAGAAAGGGATTACTTAGCTACTACTTTCTATCCTGTAGTAGCAGCTTTCCATTCCAAGTAGAAAAGTCTAAGACATGCAGAAGTTTTCTTCAGCAGTTGGTGACACTTGCACCATATGCTCATCTTTCGAGCCTTTTCCTATCACTGGGGTGTAGGACGGAACTAGCCAATCACACCAAATGTGCCTTTCAGAAGGAAGTCAACTAGTTCACCATGATACAAGCATAACATAATTAAAAGATGATGAGATAGATATAAGTAATTTTAAAATTATACTTAAAACTGTATAGCAAGATTTTATTCAATGATACTTTTGGTAAATATTTTTAAATATGAAAGTTTCATATTTCTTCCTAAGAAATAAAAAATTGACATGTGTTACATGGAATGCATAATTTTATTGTGCTAACTGAATTGTTAAGATTTGAAAATGTATTTTTATGTTTTGGCACATTTGGCATTCTAAAATGGTGAACATTAAAGAAATTGATAGTGACATTCACAGAGCAGTACTTAGTTTCTTACAAATTATTTATAGAAGTACATGTTGCGGATGCTATGAAAGACCCCATGTACAGTCACGTAATATAAACAAAATTAATTTTTACTACCCAAAATTCCAATGGAAAAAACGTACTGAAAATAAAATGCAAAACATCTCCATCTAAAGAGCAAACGACTTCCCTTTTAAAGCAGCTTGAAATCACTCCTAACTAGCTCAAAATCAGGAATCACATTACCTAGGATGTCTTGATCCAACTTCTTACAATGAAGATGTCCTCACATAGTTGCAGAATACTCCCTAGTTCAGCATGTGCTGCCAACAGTCAGCATGTTTAATTGATGGTGGAGAATGGGAACTGTGGTGGTTTTTATAAAATAGCCTCCACAAATTTTTTAGAACTTTTTTCCTTTTATCAATGGTCTATGTTGCCTACCCATGGAAATCTCAGCAGACTTGGGCTGGCTGAGAAGAAAGTGACACAGCCTGTCATCTGAGGCTCAGTCATAAAAGGCCATGCAGCTTCCAACTGGTTATCCTGGAATGTTTGCTCCCGCAGTGGTTTGTCTCGGGTGTGTGCTACTGGGACACAACTGTCATGCTGTAGGAAGCCCAAACCACACAAAGAGAATACATATAGGTGTTCCTGTTTATAGTTCTAGCCTTTGAGTGATTCCAACCCAGGGTCCAGACAAGTTAATGAAGACAACTCTAGACAATTCCACCTACTTAGGTCTTCCCAGCTGAGGCCCCAGAGTTTGTGGGCAGATTAGCCTTCCTCTCTGTACCCCATCTACACCCCTGACCCTCAGAACCATGAGAATCCTAAAGTGTTTGCTATTTTATGCCACAAATTTTAAGGTGGCTAATATACATGAATAGATAACCAGGAAACAAAAAAACTAATTATCAAGGTAGTTTTATATACTAAATCTATGTATTTAGAATCCTACATATACTTCATTTAATCTTTACCACAACCTAAGAGACAGGTATTTTTAATCTGCTTACACATGGAAAATTGAACTTCAAAGAAGTTAAGCAACTTTCCTGAGAGCATTCTACTTTTAAGTGGCAAGGTTGCAATTACTCATGTCTGAAGTCTATTTTTAAAATGTTATTGAGTTTTTCCAGTCATGTTTATAAAAACTAAAAAAAAAAAAAATGATCTTCCTAAGTGGATATTTTAATGTTTCTCAAGCTCAGTATTCTAGATATTGTCAAACATGATTCAAATCAACATCCCATCATTTCAATGAAAAAGCACTTTTGGCCGGGCGCGGTGGCTCACGCTTGTAATCCCAGCACTTTGGGAGGCCGAGGTGGGCGGATCACGAGGTCAGGAGATCGAGACCACGGTGAAACCCCGTCTCTACTAAAAATACAAAAAAAATTAGCCGGGCGTGGTGGCGGGAGCCTGTAGTCCCAGCTACTCGGAGAGGCTGAGGCAGGAGAATGGCGTGAACCCAGGAGGCGGAGCTTGCAGTGAGCCGAGATTGTGCCACTGCACTCCAGCCTGGGCGACAGAGCGAGACTCCGTCTCAAAAAAAAAAAAGAAAAAGCACTTTTACATAACATGATCTGAAAAAAGGGGCAGTTGCTGAGTTCATATTTTAATTAGTCTGATGTCTGACTCTTTCTAGTGGATACTTAAACACACTTCTTGAAAAGATGAGTGCATGAACCAGTTCATGTTAACCTTAGAGTTCTTTGAGGAATGTTCTCGCAGATTGCTTGATACTTTCAAAGAAGCATGCAATAATCTTTCATGATCATATTTGCTTTTTCCTTCTCTATTTATTGTAAGATGAGAGTGACAGATATTTATTCCTTTCATTATTTCAAACCAGTAAAATATTTTATTTAAGTGAATACTTAATACTTTTTGATAATGCCTTAAACTAGAAAGTATAGAATGGAGATGCAGAATGAATTAACATTATTGAGCCATTTCTTCAAAGTGAACTTGAAATTACTGCACAGCAAGAATAGGTATCTTCCAAATCTCATAGAAGTGCTACAAGGTTAAAAATGATAAGACACAGGAAACATTTTTAATGTTTTGGAAGTTAAAATGCTGTTTGTAATAATGTCTCTTATTATCATCATTAAAATATTGCCATCTTTAAAGAAATGATATTAACGTGTTTGTTGAAGACTTTTTTTGATGTTTCTATAATACTAAAAATAAGATAAGTAAAGACAAAAGATTGTAAGCGTCTACAAGTAGTTCAATACATCTTATATTATCATTGCTTAATTATTAGGTTAATGATGTTTTTAAGTGAAAAATATCTTCAGGGAGTCATGGAGGCTAGGAAGGTTAAGCACTTAACTGACAGAAACCTGCCCCTTCATCTCAGATTTATCATGACCCAATCTCATATTGATTTCATTTCATCATGGATTACCTTAGCTTTATAAGATTTCATAGGGGGAAATTTTTCTATAAAGATATGGGCAAAACATTATTAAAAAACATTTGGACTATAGAGGAAAATTCTTAAAAGACACAATTCTGTTACAGAAATATGCAGTTAACAGATGTCTTCTGAAGACCTTTTGCTAATTACAAGTACTACTTGCAAATATAATCCATCAAACTAACAGAGATTAACACATTAGTTAAGTAGCTGCAGCTATTTTTAAAAAGTATTTCTGGTTTTAGTTTTTTCTTTGAAAAGTACCTACAGTCTAATTGGGGACCCAGATACTAAGCAATCACTCGAAATTCGTTGAGAACAAAGCTTAGAATCCAGCTACATATTGCTGTAAGAGCGTATTTAATAGGACCATTTTACTCATTAAATGAAGTGAGTGGATGTTTACTAAGAAATTGCTATGCTGAATTAAAATGCTGCTTCATCTGGCAGGGCTGAGATTAACTTTACTAATTAAAGGGTTTGAAATTCTTGGGGCACTACCATTTGAGGCTAAACAAAGTTGAAAGCCTGTTTTTGTGCTCATCAAAGTCCTTCCACCCTGATTCTCATATCCTTTCTGGAGATCAGTCTTTTCTTAAGATGATTTGAAGAAGAAAATATGATCTGTCTTTAAGATCAATCTTACTCTACACACTACAACTGTATCCCAACTGGCAAGGCCACAAACCTGTGAAATCATACTCATTTAATGAAAACACGTCTCGTACGTCAAGCATCCAGGCCTGGTGAAACTTTGCCATGCTGGGGTTCATTTTTTTTTTTTTTTGAGACAGAGTCTCGGTCTGTTGCCCAGGCTGGAGTGCAGTGGGGTGATCTCGGCTCACTGCAACTTCCACCTCCCGGTTCAAGCTATTCTCCTGCCTCAGCCTCCAGAGTAGCTGGGACTACAGGTGCCCACCACCTCGCCCAGCTAATTTTTTTGTATTTTTAGTAGAGATGGGGTTTCACTGTGTTACTCAGGATGGTCTTGATCTCCTGACCTCGTGATCCACCTGCCTCGGCCTCCCAAAGTGCTGGGATTACAGGCGTGAGCCACTGCACCCGGCCTAATTTCTTTTTTTTTTTTTTTTTTTTTTTTAGGCAGAGTCTGGCTCTCTCACCCAGGCTGGAGTGCAGTGGCGCGATCTCGGCTCACTGCAAGCTCCGCCTCCCAGGTTCACGCCATTCTCCTGCCTCAGCCTCTCCGAGTAGCTGGGACTACAGGCACCCGCCACCACGCCCGGCTAATTTTTTTGTACTTTTTTAGTAGAGACGGGGTTTCACCGTGGTCTCGATCTCCTGACCTCGTGATCCGCCCGCCTCGGCCTCCCAAAGTGCTGGGATTACAAGCGTGAGCCACCGCGCCCGGCGCACCCGGCCTAATTTCTTACAATCTTTCTATCTGAGAAGGAAGATCAATGCTACATGTCTTGTCTCCAGTGCTCTTTCTCCTCATTCCTTATTTCTAACTAATGACTCTACTTCACAAGTGCTTGAGAACCACCCATAGTTCATCACATCTACTACCACACGAGAACACAAACACTTTCCCCATAGAAGTTGCAGTATCTATAGAACCATAACTTTTAAAACAATTGAACAGCAATTTGAATTTCCTTCACTGCTGGATTTTTGGATTAAAGTATCCGCAATCAGGATATTCTAGTTTCTCTCAAGATAATGGGTCATATTTGCTTCATATATATGTAAAGAAATGATTGATTTTTACATTTTTCATAAAACCAAGGAATGCTATTTCTTACATTTGAATTTGTGTCCACCTCTTGCTAAACTGAAATAATATATGGCTGTTAAATAGTTGTTTCTGCTCCAGGTACTACTCAACATGGTTCAAAAATTTCAAGGTTGTTAGAGCCAGGACACACTTTGCTATTTGCAAAATAATGAATTCTGAATTCTAACAGTGAGGAGGCAAAACTGATGAGCATATTAAAAATTGAGTTCTATGTGGCAATACATCAAGTTACAAACTACAACTCTGAACTGTAGACTTTTAAGTTACTGTTTGCGTGTACGGTTTTTGCATATTTACGGTGGGAGAAATATAAATCAAAATATTAGCTTACATCATTCATTCTTTACATATTTTTATTTAGACCCTATAGATAGAAGGATGAATAAGACATTCTTAAGAGTTGATTGGTGGAGAGTTATATAAATAAAGAAGTATATCAAAAGATGTTTATAGAGTGAGAATGGTATTTAATAGGGGCATTTTACTCATCAAGTATAGAGGTTATGCTGAGTGTACCCAGGTGAGAGCTGATCATTTAACTTGGAACCAAAATTTAAAGGTCATAATAAATTAATTGAGGAAATGTTTTTAAGTGAAATATACATTTTTAAATATGACCGAGTCCTTTTGTAATTATCAACAGTTTAACATTAAGTGCCTCTTTGGTACACTCTTTCTTAATTCTTCACCAGCTTTCCCTGCCACCTGCTACGCATTACGGTTCCCCCAACTACCTTTTGTGCCCTATAAAATGAAACTCATCTTAATTTTAGTATGAATAAAACATAATAAGCAGGATGAATCAGCCACCAGAAGCTCACATAATATATTCCAGGAACAAATTATAGTGACATTTGTTTAATAAACTCCTTTTATATCCATGAACTGGCTTGTCTTCATTGAAAGTAAACATTCAAAGCCACTGTGATTGAACTAAAAAGTCAGAGTAACATTTTTGTACTCTCCCAATTTATTCTTGATTAGTGACTAAGGTATTAGGTTTCATTTCTTCTCAGTTCCAATAAAAATCAACTGTAGTTTCTGCTAATGCCTTTTCATAAAATGTAAAATACTTATCACTAATGATTTTCTTGTGTTGTGTAATTTAAAAAAATAAGATTTAATTTTCCCAGTAATAAGCAGAGTTTAAAATTTTTTTTCCACATAAGTTTATCATTCAAAATTTCAGAACTTGCTATAATTGCCACAAAAAGTCTCGATGTCACCTCCTCTGAAAACTATTTTAGGCAGAATAGATGGGCCAATCTGAGTCACAAGCAATAACTGTGTCTTGTAACTCTACGTACTATTATCCAGAGTTTCTGCTGTGCCACAATGGTCTCTAGAAGAGGAGAAATTTTCCTTCCTCTGGTGTTCCGTTTAATTAAGAGGGCTCCACGTAGCAGATGAGCTCCCAGTGTTAATTTAGTCAAATTCTTTGAATTCACTTGGCATTAATTTCCTCAGTACACACCCTGCCAATAGGATGGTTGGACTAGAAGCGATTGTGGTGTCATTTGTTTTGCATATATCAAACTAAAATTTCTTCTCCGTCCGGCTTTTGTGGCAGAGAATTTGTTAACAAATTTGTTCTTTTCCAATTTCTACAATCGCTTCCCTAAGACAATTTATTTTCCTTTTCTCCCATTTGGCCTTGGTCAAGTATCATAGACTATGTCATCAGCTAAGTTATAGTAACTGTAACCTAAAAAGACACAACAGGTCGTGAGCCCGGGTTGCCATCCCCTCCCTGTGTAAATCTGTGGGCACAAACAGAAATGTGCTCTTACTGAATACAGCATAATCCTGTACGTTCTACAAATGTTCTTACTTATTCAGTAAATTATTGACGTTTTGTGGCCTAACACAGCAGTAATTTTCATAATTATGCTATGAATACTTAGGAAATATAGATCCTACAAAGTACAAATTTTACTATAGAGCTACTTGGTCGTTCTTACTGGTGTTATTATTCCAGGATCATTTCTACGTTATTTACGGGACTTTTTACTTTGTCAGAGGCGATTTCAAGTCTCTCTGTACGGTCGTGCTGATTTCACTTTGTATTTCTTGAATTTCTCCAAATTTTATGTATTTCTACAGTATCTTATTTGGGACATAAAGATTTCTAAATATTATATATTTATTATAAGTTGTATCTTTCAATATTAAGATTTCCTAATTCTGACACTACAATTTCAATTCCTAGTTTCTTCTCTCGTTTCTTTCCCAGGTTATATTTTTTGCTGTCATTTTACTTTCTGCTTTAGGTACTCTCACTGGGTCTATAGTATATACTTGCTGTGTGTTGTGTGTGCTTTTGTGTTTTCATAACACACTTTAATGATCTGTTTTTCATGTTTTCTCCCAATTTTTGGTTGTAATAGGTATTTTTTCAATTTCTGACATGAAGGTTTTTTCCCCTATTTTTAATAGTTTCTATTTTATTTGACTCCATATTTGTCATATTTTTTATTGCTATGTCATATTTTTTGCCATTTCCCAGTAATTTTAAAAGATTATAGGATTTTAAATATAATTTTAATAATTTTACACTTTTCAATCATATGTTTAAATGCACATTTCTCAGTTTCATCATACGAATGATCATTATTTGTAAAGTGAAGAAAGCTTATATATACACCTTTTCTTTGCCCCTTAATTGGATCTAAATACATACTGAAGTCTTGACCACAGATTATTGAGCCTGTCAACTTACGTCCTGTTTTATACCTCTAAGTATAATTTTTCTTTGAAAAGGGACTTAATTCTATTTACCAATACAATATTAACATCAGTACTTTCATCCTAACACATTCGTTGTGAGTTATTTATTTTGCGCTGTCAAAATAAAGTCATCTTCTAGTGGACACTTTGAGGGAGAGGGGTACATGGGTAATAGATTTCCAGATTTTTGTTTTTATTAAGCAACGTTTTTCCATGATCTGGGAATACATAAATGTCAACTGCACTTGGCATAGAATATTTTGTTCTCATATTAAGACTTTGTCAACATCTTTTCATTTGTCTTTTGACATCAAGTATTCTGAAATGAAGCCTAATAAACAATCACTCTAACAAATTTTAGGAAATTTATTAAGTATCACAGTTTAAGAGAGAATCCTTTTTTTTATTATTATACTTTAGGTTTTAGGGTACATGTGCACAACGTGCAGGTTTGTTACATATGTATCCATGTGCCATGTTGATTTCCTGCACCCATTAACTCGTCATTTAGCATTAGGTATATCTCCTAATGCTGTCCCTCCCCCCTCCCCCTACCCCACAACAGTCCCCGGAGTGTGATGTTCTCCTTCCTGTGTCCATGAGTTCTCATTGTTCAATTCACACCTATGAGTGAGAACATGTGGTGTTTGGTTTTTTGTCCTTGCGATAGTTTACTGAGAATGATGTTTTCCAGTTCAATCCATGTCCCTACAAAGGACACGAACTCATCATTTTATATGGCTGCATAGTATTCCATGGTGTATATGTGCCACATTTTCTTAATCCAGTCTATCGTTGTTGGACACTTGGCTTGGTTCCAACTCTTTGCTATTGTGAATAGTGCCGCAATAAACATACGTGTGCATGTGTCTTTATAGCAGCATGATTTATAGTCCTTTGGGTATATACCCAGTAATGGGATGGCTGGGTCAAATGGTATTTCTAGCTCTAGATCCCTGAGGAATCGCCGCACTGACTTCCACAATGGTTGAACTAGTTTACAGTCCCACCAACAGTGTAAAAGTGTTCCTATTTCTCCACATCCTCTCCAGCACCTGTTGTTTCCTGATTTTTTAATGATGGCCATTCTAACTGGTGTGAGATGGTATCTCACTGTGGCTTTGATTTGCATTTCTCTGATGGCCAGTGATGGTGAGCATTTCTTCATGTGTTTTTTGGCTGCATTAATGTCTTCTTTTGAGAAGTGTCTGTTCATGTCCTTTGCCCACTTTTTGATGGGGTTGTTTATTTTTTCTTGTAAATTTGTTTGAGTTCATTGTAGATTCTGGATATTAGCTCTTTGTCAGATGAGTAGGTTGCAAAAATTTTCTCCCATTCTGTAGGTTCCCTGTTCACTCTGATGGTAGTTTCTTTTGCTGTGCAGGAGCTCTGTAGTTTAATTAGATCCCATTTGTCAATTTTGGCTTTTGTTGCAATTGCTTTTGGTGTTTTAGACATGAAGTCCTTGCCCACGCCTATGTCCTGAATGGTATTGCCTAGGTTTTCTTGTAGGATTTTAATGGTTTTAGGTCTAACATTTAAGTCTTTAATCCATCTTGAATTAATTTTTGTATAAGGTGTAAGGAAGGGATCCAGTTTCAGCTTTCTACATATGGCTAGCCAGTTTTCCCAGCACCATTTATTAAATAGGGAATCCTTTCCCCATTTCTTGTTTTTGTCAGGTTTGTCGAAGATCAGATAGTTGTAGATATGCGGCATCATTTCTGAGGGCTCTGTTCTGTTCCATTGATCTATGTCTCTGTTGTGGTACCAGTACCATGCTGTTTTGGTTACTGTAGCCTTGTAGTATAGTTTAAAGTCAGGTAGCGTGATGCCTCCAACTTTGTTCTTTTGGCTTAGGATTGACTTGGTGATGCGGGCTCTTTTTTGGTTCCATATGAACTTTAAAGTAGTTTTTTCCAATTCTGTGAAGAAAGTCATTGGTAGCTTGATGGGGATGGCATTGAATCTATAAATTACCTTGGGCAGTATGGCCATTTTCACGATATTGATTCTTCCAACCCATGATCATGGAATGTTCTCAGCAAATGTAAAAGAACAGAAATTATAACAAACTGTCTCTCAGACCACAGTGCAATCAAACTAGAACTCAGGATTAAGAAACTCACTCAAAACCGCTCAACTACATGGAAACTGAACAACCTGCTCCTGAATGATTATTGGGTACATAATGAAATGAAGGCAGAAATAAAGATGTTCTTTGAAACCAACGAAAACAAAGACACAACATACCAGAATCCCTGGGACACGTTCAAAGCAGTGTGTAGAGGGAAATTTATAGCACTAAATGCCCACAAGAGAAAGCAGGAAAGATCCAAAATTGACACCCTAACATCATAATTAAAAGAACTAGAAAAGCAAGAGCAAACACATTCAAAAGCTAGCAGAAGGCTAGAAGTAACGAAAATCAGAGCAGAACTGAAGGAAATAGAGACACAAAAAACCCTTCAAAAAATTAATGAATCCAGGAGCTGCTTATTTGAAAAGATCAACAAAATTGATAGACCGCTAGCAAGACTAATAAAGAAGAAAAGAGAGAAAAATCAAATAGCTGCAATAAAAAACGAAAAAGGGGATATCGCCACCGATCCCACAGAAATACAATCTACCATCAGAGAATACTACAAACACCTCTATGCAAATAAACTAGAAAATCTAGAAGAAATGGATAAATTCCTCGACAAATACACCCTCCCAAAACTAAACCAGGAAGAAGTTGAATCTCTGAATAGACCAATAACAGGTTCTGAAATTGTGGCAATAATCAATAGCTTACCAACCAAAAAGAGTCCAAGACCTGATGGATTTACAGCTGAATTCTACCAGAGGTACAAGGAGGAACTGTTACCATTCCTTCTGAAAGTATTCCAATCGATAAAAAAAGAGGGAATCCTCCCTAACACATTTTATGAAGCCAGCATCGTCCTGATACCAAAGCCTGGCAGAGACACAACCAAAAAAGAGAATTTCAGACCAATATCCTTGATGAACAGCGATGCAAAAGTCTTCAATAAAATACTGGCAAACTGAATCCAGCAGCCCGTCAAAAAGCTTATCCACCATAATCAATTGGGCTTCATCCCTGGGATGCATGGCTGGTTCAACATACGCAAATCAATAAATGTAATCCAGCATATAAACAGAAGCAAAGACAAAAACCACATGATTATCTCAATAGATGCAGAAAAGGCCTTTGACAAAATTCAACAACCCTTCATGCTAAAAACTCTCAGTAAATTAGGTATTGATCGGACGTATATCAAAATAACAAGAGCTATGTACGACAAACCCACTGCCAATATCATACTGAATGGGCAAAAACTGGAAGCATTCCCTCTGAAAACTGGCACAAGACAGGGATGCCCTCTCTCACCGCTCCTATTCAACATAGTGCTGGAAGTTCTGGCCAGAGAAATCAGGCAGGAGAAGGAAATAAAGGGTATTCAATTAGGAGAGGAGGAAGTCAAATTGTCCCTGTTTGCAGAGGACGATTGTATATCTAGAAAACCCCATTGTCTCAGCCCAAAATCTCCTTAAGCTGATTAGCAACTTCAGCAAAGTCTCAGGATACAAAATCAATGTACAATAATCACAAGCATTCTTGTACACCAATAACAGACAAACAGAGAGCCAAATCATGAGTGAACTCCCATTCACAATTGCTTCAAAGAGAATAAAATACCTAGGAATCCAACTTACAAGGGATGTGTAGGACCTCTTCAAGGAGAACTACAAACCACTACTCAATGAAATCAAAGAGGATACAAACAAATGGAAGAAAATTCCATGCTCAAGAGAGAATCTTAAAAACATTTACGAGAAGCATGAGGTCAACAACAAAGGTTTCCACATCCCACTTTTGCTTTCTCACGTATCCAAGTGAATAGTATGTGGTCAATATTTTTGGAGTTTGTATGAGATTGTTTTATTTCCTTGTTTCTTAATAAAGTTGTTTTCTTGATTTGGTGAATATTTTAGTTCATTTTGCTGCCACTCAGGGGAGGATAATCTGTAAACAGGAAATACCACCACATTCTCAAGAGTTGTATTTTCTCCTTTAATAATGGATTGCTAGCTACAAATGCAATAAAATAATCAAAAAGAGATAACAATTTAATTAAGCTAATTACAGAAAAAATAGATCCGTCTGCATCAAGAGTCTTAAAAATAGTACTTCATTGGATTAAAATTCCGCTAAACTGAGCATTTTAATTTTTTAGATGGGCCCATAGTCTAAAGATTTATCTATGTATTACATCTATTACCTAAATATTTAACAGCAACCCCAGGAATATAACAAGGTTTTCCCATTATCGCCCCAGATTTTTATCTATCACTTTACATTGTTCTTAAATATATGTGTGAGCTAATATGGCTGGTAGAACGAAACAGCCACACTGCTTCAATTGTGACTTGAAGATAATTGCAACATGATTACATGGGCCTCTGTGATATACTATCTTGTACATCCTTTATGAAAGAAGGACTGATTTTCCTAGCTGGTGGGAGAACTGTGGCAGAGAGCACTTAGCTGTCAGCCTTCTATGGGAAATTTCTTGGTTGTAGAAATTCTGGTGGTCATGTTCCTTTACAGGGAAGCCTTTACACAGTGACTGACTGATGTGTGAGGTACAGAAGCCCACCCTCCATGTCCCAATTCAGAAAACTCTGAAGAACTCTATAAGTTTGGCTGAAGAATGTGTTGATATTGCGTCACAGCTAACCTTCCTCTGCCCAATATTGCTTCCCTTTAATCCCAAGGATATTTCTTAATAAACTTTCAGCATATAAATTTGCATTTTAGTTTACTGGAAAACCCAAACCAACATGGGATAAGGAATAAAAAATAACCCTTTTTTGTACTAATAAAGCTAGATATATTTTTATTATCTTCAAATAAAAACTACACAGAAGCATTCTGTGAAACTTCTTTCTGATCTGTGCATTGAACTAACAGAGTTGAACCTTACTTTTGATTGAGCAGTTCTGAAAAACTCTTCTGTAGAAACTGCAAGTGGACATTCGCAACGCTAAGAGGACTATAGTGGAAAAAGGAATACCTTCAAATAAAAACTACACAGAAGCATTCTGTGAAACTTCCTTCTGTTCTCTGCATAAAACTAACAGAGTTGAACCTTACTTTTGATTGAGCAGTTGTGAAACACTCTTTCTGTAGAACCTGCAAGTGGACATTCGAAGCGCTAAGAGGCGTATAGTGGAAAAAGGAATAACTTCAAATAAAAACTACACGGAAGCATTCAGTGAAACTTCTTGCTCTTCTGTGCATTCAACTAACAGAGTTGAAGCTTACTTTTGATAGAGCAGGTCTGAAACACTCTTTCTGTAGAAATTGCAAGTGGACATTCGGAGCGGTAAGAGGCCTATAGTGGAAAAAGGAATATCTTCAAATAAAAACTACACAGAAGCATTTTGTGAAACTTCTTTCTTTTCCGTGAATTCAACTCACAGAGTTGAATCTTACTTTTGATTGAGCAGTTCTGAAACACTCTTTCTGTAGAAACTGCAAGTGGACATTCGGAGCGCTAAGAGGCCTATAGTAGAAAAAGGAATATCTTCAAAGAAAAACTACGCAGAAGCATTCTGTGAAACTACTTTCTTTTCTGTGCATTCAACTAATGGACTTGAACCTTACCTTTGATTGAGCAGTTCGGAAACACTCTTTCTGTAGAAATTGCAAGTGGACAATCGGAGCGGGAAGAGGCCTATAGTGGAAAAAGGAATATATTCAAATAAAATCTGCCCAGAAGTATTCTGTTAAACTTCTTTCTGTTCTGTGCATTCAGCTAACAGACTTGAACCTCACTTTTGATTGAGCACTTCTGAAACACTCATTCTGTAGAAACTGAAAGTGGACATTCGTAGCGCTAAGTTTCCTATAGTGGAAAAAGGAATATCTTCAAATGAAAGCTACACAGAAGCATTCTGTGAAACTTCCTTATGGTCTGTGCATTCTACTAACAGAGTTGAAACTTACTTTTGATTGAGCAGTTCTGAAACACTCTTTCTGTAGAAACTGAAGTGGACATTCGTAGCGTTAAGTGGCCTATAGTGGTAAAAGGAATATCTTCAAATTAAAACTACACAGAAGCATTCTGTGAAACTTCTTTCTGTTCTGTGCATTCAACTAACAGACTTGAACCTTACATTTGATTGAGCAGTTCTGAAACACTCTTCCAGTAGAAACTGCAAGTGGACATTCAGAGCGCCAAGAGGCCTATAGTAGAAATACGAATATCTTCAACTAAAAACTATACAGAAACATTCTGTGAAACTACTTTCTGTTCTGTGCATTCAACTAACAGAGTTGAAACTTACTTTTCATTGAGCAGTTCTGAAACACTCTTTCTGTAGAAACTGCAAGTGGACACTCGTAGCGCTAAGAGGCCTATACTGGTAAAAGGAATATCTTGAAATAAAAACTACACGGAAGCATTCTGTGAAACTTCTTTCTGTTCTCTGCATTCAACTAACAGAGTTGAAACTTACTTTTGTTTGAGCAGTTCTCAAACACTCTTTCTGTAGAAACTGCAAGTAGACAATCGGAGGGCTAAGAGGCCTCTAGTGAAAAAAGAATATCTTCAATAAAAACTACACAGAAGCATTCTGTGAAACTCCTTTCTGATCTGTGCATTCAAGTAACAGAGTTGAAACTTACTTTTGATTGAGCAGTTCTGAAACACTCTTTCTGTAGAAACTGCAAGTGGACATTCGGAGCGCTAAGAGGCCGATACTAGAAACAGGAATATCTTCAAAGAAAAACTACGCAGAAGCATTCTGTGAAACTTCCTTCTGTTCTGTGCATTCAACTAACAGACTTGAACCTTACTTTTGATTGAGCAGTTCTGAAACACTCTTTCTGTAGAAACTGCAAGTGGACATTCGGAGCGCTAAGAGGCCCATATTGGAAAAAGGAACATCTTGAAATAAAAACTACACAGAAGCATTCTGTGAAACTTCTTTATGATCTGTACATTCACCTAACAGATTTGAACCTTACTTTTGATAGAGCAGTTCTGAAACACTCTTTCTGTAGAAACTGCAAGCGGACGTTCGGAGCGCTAAGTGGCCTATAGTGGAAAAAGGAATACCTTCAAATAAAAACTACACGGAAACATTCTGTGAAACTTCTTTCTGCTCTGTGCATTCAACTAACAGAGTTGAACATTACTTTTGATTGAGCAGTTCTGAAACACTCTTTCTGTAGGAACTGCAAGTGGACATTCGTAGCGCTAAGTGGTCTATAGTGGTAAAAGGAATATCTTCAAATGTAAACTACACAGAAGCATTCTGTGAAACTTCTTTCTGTTCTGTGCATTCAACTAACAGAGTTGAACCTTACTTTTGATTGAGCAGTTCTGAAACCCTCTTTCTATAGAAACTGCAAGTGAACATTCGGATTGCAAAGAGGCCTATAGTGGAAAAAGGAATATCTTCAAATTAAAACTACAAGGAAGCATTCTGTGAAACTCCTTTCAGTGCTGTGCATTAAACTTACAGACCTGAAACTTACTTTTGATTGAGCAGTTGTGAAAAACTCTCCCAGTAGAAACTGCAAGTGGACATTCAGAGCATTAAGAGGCGTATACTGGAAAAAGAATTATCTTCAAATAAAAACTACACAGAAGCATTCTGTGAAACTTCTATGGGTTCTGTGCATTCAACTGACAGAGTTGAATCCTACTTTTGATTGAGCAGTTCTGAAACACTCCTTCTGTAGAAACTGAAAGTGGACATTCGGAGCACTAAGAGGCCTATAGTGGAAAAAGGAATATCTTCAAATAAAAACTACACAGAAGCATTCTGTGAAACTTCTTTCTGTTCTGTGCATTCAACTAACAGAGTTGAACCTTACTTTTGATTGAGCCGTTCTGAAACACTCTTTCTGTAGAAACTGCAATTGGACATTCTGAGCGCTAGGAGGCCTATATTGGAAAGAGGAATATCTTCAAATAAAAACTACACAGAAGCATTCTGTGAAACTTCTTTCTGATCTGTGCATTCAACTAACAGAGTTAAAGCATACTTTAGCTTGAGGAGCTGTGAAACACTCTTTCCGTAGAAACTGCAAGTGGACATTTGGAGCGCTAAGAGGGTAATAGTGGAAAAACGAATATCTCCAAATAAATACTACACAGAAGCATTCTGTGGAACTTCTTTCTGCTCTGTGCATTCAACTAACAGAGTTGAACCTTAGTTTTGATTGAGCCATTCTGAAACACTCTTTCTGCAGAAACTGCAATTGGACATTCGGAGCGCTAAGAGTCCTCTATTGGAAAAAGGAATATCATCAAATAAAAACTACACAGAAGCATTCTGTGAAACTTCTTTCTGATCTGTGCATTCAACTAACAGAGTTAAACCATACTTTTGATTGAGCAGTTCTGAAACACTCTTTCTGTAGAAAATGCAAGTGAACATTCGGAGCGCTAGGAGGGTTATAGTGGAAAAAGTAATATCTTCAAATATAAACTATACAGAAACATTCTGTGAAACTTCTTTCTGTTCTGTGCATTCAACTAACAGAGTTGAACCTTGCTTTTGATTGAACGGTTCTGAAACCCTCTTTCTGTAGAAACTGCAAGTGGACATTCGGAGCGCTAAGACGCCTATAGTGGAAGAAGGAATATGTTAAAATAAAAACTACACAGAAGCATTCTGTGAAACTTCTTTTTGTTCTGTGCATTCAGCTAACAGAGTTGAACCTTACCTTTGATTGAGCAGTTCTGAAACACTCTTTCTGTAGAAACTGCAAGCGGACATTCGGAGCACTAAGAGGCCTATAGTGGAAAAAGGAATATCTTCAAATAAATACTACACAGAAGCATTGTGTGAAAATTCCTTCTATTCTGTGCATTCAACTAACAGAGTTGAACCTTACTTTTGATTGAGCTGTTCTGAAACACTCTTTCTCTAGAAACTGCAATTGGACATTCGGAGCGCTAAGAGGCCTATATTGGAAAAAGGAATATCTTCAAATAAAAACTACACAGAAGCATTCTGTGAAACTTATTTCTGATCTGTGCATTCAGCTAACAGAGTTAAACCATAGTTTTGATTGAGCAGTTCTGAAACAGTCTTTCAGTAGAAAATGCAAGTGGACATTCGGAGCGCTAAGAGGATAATTGTGGAATAAGGAATATCTTCAAATGTAAACTACACAGAAGCATTCTGTGAAACTTCTTTCTGTTCTGTGCATTCAACTAACAGAGTTGAACCTTACCTTTGATTGAGCAGTTCTGAAACACTCTTTCTGTAGAAACTGCAAGGGGACATTCGGAGCGCTAAGAGCCCTATAGTGGAAAAAGGAATATCTCCAAATAAATACTACACAGAAGCATTCTCCGAAACTACTTTCTGTTCTCTGCATTCAACTAACATAGTTGAGCCTTACTTTTGATTGAGCAGTTCTGAAACACTCTTTCTGTAGAAACTGAAAGTGGACATTCGGAGCGCTAAGAGACGTGAAGTGGAAAAACAAATATCTTCAAATAAAACTACACAGAAGCATTCTGTGAAACTTCTTTCTGTTCTGTGCATTCAACTAACAGAGTTGAACCTTACTTTTGATAGAGCCATTCGGAGACACTCTTTCTGTAGAAACTGTAAGTGGACATTCGGAGCACTAAGAGGCCTGTAGTGAAAAAACGAATATCTTCAAATAAATACTACACAGAAGCATTCTGTGAAACATCTTTCTGTTCTGTGCATTCAACTAACAGTGTTGAACCTTACTTTTGTTTGAGCAGTTCTCAAACACTCTTTCTGTAGAAACTGCAATTGGACATTCTGAGCGCTTAGAGGCCTATAGTGGAAAAAGGAATATCTCCAAATAAAAACTACACAGAAGCATTCTCTGAAACTACTTTCTGTTCTCTGCATTCAACTAACAGAGTTGAGCCTTACTTTTGATTGAGCAGTTCTGAAACACTCTTTCTGTAGAAACTGCAAATGGACATTCGGAGCGCTAAGAGGCGTGAAGTGGAAAAAGGAATATCTTCAAATAAAAACTACACAGAAGCATTCTGTGAAACCTCTTTCTGATATGTGTATTCAACTAACAGAGTTGAACCTTACTTTTGATGAAGCATTTAAGAAACAGTCTTTCTGTAGAAACTGCAAGTGGACATTCGGAGTGCACAGAGGCCTATAGTGGAAAAAGGAATATCTTCAAATAAAAACTACACAGAAGCCTACTGTGAAACTTCTTTCTGATCTGTGCATTTAATTAACAGATTTGAACCTTACTTTTGATTTAGCAGTTCTGAAACACTCTCTCTGTAGAAACTGCAAGTGGACATTCGGAGCACTAAGAAGCCAATAGTGGAAAAAGGAATATCTTCGAATAAAAACTACACAGAAGCATTCGGTGAAACTTCTTTCCGATTTGTGAATTCAAGTAACAGAGTTGAACCTTACTTTTGAGTGAACAGTTCTTAAACACTATTCTGTAGAAACTGTAATTGGACTTTCGGAGCGCTAAGAGGCCTATAGTGGAAAAAGGATTATCTTCAAATAAAAACTACACAGAAGCATTCTGTGAAACTTCTTCCTCATATGTGCATTCAACTGAGAGATTTGAACCTTAAATTTGATTGTGCAGTTCTGAAACACTCTTTTTGTAGAAACTGGAAGTGAACATTCGTGGCGCTAAGAGTCCTATAGTGGAAAAAGGAATATCTTCAAATAAACACTACACAGAAGCATTCTTTGAAACTTCTTTCTGTTCTGTGCATTCAACTAACAGAGTTGAACCTTACTTTTGATTGAGGAGTTGTCAAACACTCTTTCTGTAGAAACTGGAAGTGGACATTCGGAGCAATATAACGTGAATATATTTTTACTTTAAGCATATGAGTATAAGTGTAAGGGAACATGCCTGCAATTCCGCAAGGTTTGATTTTATCTTACACGTAGTTCGTTATCCAGTCAGTAAGTGTTTGTTGTACTCTATCCTGTGCCAAGTGCTGGGAATTGAGTTATGAGGACAAAGTTGTAGAAACTCGGCCTATTGAGATTCTATTCAAAAGGCTCTCCTCAGTATAAGTTAGTAATCACATAAATAGACGAGATATTGACATATTATAATATATGCTATGAAGAAAAATCAGATTGAGGATTTTTAAAAAAGGTTGAAGGTGAAGTGAGATAAGGTGGGATCAAGAAATGCCTGTTTGAGGAAATTAATCTCAGGCCTGAAAGAGGAGAAGATGACAAGAGATTTCCAGGCAACCAGAAGAACACATGACAAGACCTTCTAACAGGAGAATGTTCAGCGTGTATGAGTAATAGAAGTCCATGGTGGCCGGAGCATAGTAAGTGAGGGATGCATGACATGAGGTTATACACACATTTAGAGTTAGGGGGTCCGAATATGGGGTGTGAGCTTTCTTGCACAAGTATTGGGAAGCTTCTGCAAGATTTTTCTAGGGCAATGACCTGATGTTATTCCTTTCCTGTTTTCTTTTTCTTTTTCTTTTTTTGGTGATTACTTTCTTTGCTTTCTAGAGAACAGATGGTAGAAGGGGGAAGTGGAAATATGCAGACACATTAGGGATCCATCAAAATATTGAACCGAACTGATGGGTTTGGCCGTGGTTTGACCTAGAGTGGTTATTATAGAGAATGAGCAGAATGGATGCATTAGAGAGATTTCTCAAGTTTGATATGGTTGAGCTACAGATTGGATACAGGTAGGAAGACGGTAAAGGAAGGGATGACATCAGGTATACTTCGAGTTTGGTGTTGACAAGCAGGGTGCATGGTAGAGCCGTTTATGAGAAGGCTTCAGGAGAAAAAGGAGACTTGGAAACTATTCCGAAAGGTCAGAGACTGTGTTCTGAATCTCATGGTAGAAACAGGAAGGATTCTATTGTATACAGTAACAGGAAGAAGAATGCAAATGCAACTTTTTTGACCAGCTTTACAGAGTTCAGCCAAACAAGCCATACCTAGTTCAACCTCAGTTTAGAGATGAGCAAACTGAACTTCAGAACCTGTAAACAACCTGTCAGAATCAAAAACGAGCCAGAAGAATATTTCGCCCATTACATGATACTTTGTTTATTTAAATAGTTATAATTATTTTAGATATTTTACTTTCTTGATTTTATTATTAAGCACAAATAACATTGTACTTAAAGTTTATCTCTATTTTTCACTTTTCTTATTTTATCATAATTTCAGGTAAAAATCAATCAAAAAATTATATTGAAATTGAAATACTGAATTTTATACTAAAGACAAGGCATCCAAATGAAAATGAAATTTTCCAGGTGAAAATTTCCAAATCATAAATATGTAGGGACAAAAAACTTTATTTATAAAGAAAAAGATAATTCTAATTAATTGATGATTCAAAGGTTTACAACTTTAAAAGTAAATATTATCTTTGAAGTAAAGTCCATTTAAATTATTTATGCAGCCAAAGTTTTAGTAATTGTATATGTATATCATGTAAACTTTTCCGAGAAAAATGGAATTGGAAATGTTAGAGTATTATGCGGAAAAAATCACCTAAAGGAAAAAATTATCTCCTCATGAAGGATTACTTTAGCCACTTTGACAGGTGTAGGTAAAAGAACACTAAATGCACATCAATATGATTAGGAGATGCGCGCTTAGAAATACGTTATCATTGAAAAGAGAATTGTACTATCAGGTTTGCAGGGGCCCTTCTTATCCTTCATATTTATGTAACTTTGTCATCTATAGAAAGATTATGGGAATTTTAAAAATAGCTGATAGTTAAGAAACATCACCATAAAACTGTGCTGAATGCATAATAAAACATTTCCCTTCTCTCCAAAAGCCTTTTAAAATTATGTACCATAATCAGTATGGCCAGCAGAGGGTCATTTCCATGTTCAAGTTCCTCTGTTTCTCGAGGGTGAGAATCCTTCTATAGTCTTCTGAGGGTGACACTGTAGGGTTTTCTTATCCTGATTATTTTTACCTATTTTTTCCGATCCTTTCCTTTGTATATTTACATTTTACATATTGAAAGTTATTTTTTCAAATATTTTATATGCAAGTTTACAAAGTACAACGACTGTACATTAAAATAACTTATTTATGCCATATGGAAGTTTAAATATAATTTTACAATATCTAATATTGATTGTTTAGTTTCTAATCATTGATACTTGACATGATTTTTCCCAGCATACCTCAAAATATTCTTCAAAATCCTGCGAATTAATTCCTGTAACACTTCTGAGGTGTATTAATAAGCTAGAGATGTAAAGAAGATTTGCAGAGAAAATTAGGTTCCCAAATTGGAAATTTTGTCCCACTATCGACTAGAAACCTCTTGAAATGATCAAAAACAATAATAATGCATGTCATAGAGGAAAACCAATAAGCCTGCTGCAGCATGACTACCTCTGTGACCTCAGACAAGTTACGTGTGGGTCCGCATTTATTTTCTTCATCTCTAATAAATATTTGACAAATCTCATTTTCAAAAGTCTTTTAAGGCCTTTCCACCTTTTTTTTTTGAGATGGAGTTTTGCTCTCATTGCCCAGGCTGCAGTGCAATGTCGTGGTCTCGGCTCACACAACCTCCGACTCCCGGGTTCATGTGATTCTCCTGCCTCCACCTCCTGAGTAGCTGGGATTACAGGCGCGCAACACAACGCCCAGCTAATTTTTTGTATTTTTAGTAGAGATGGGGTTTCACCATGTTGGTCAGGCTGGTCTTGAACTCCCGACCTCAGGTGATCTGCACGCCTCGGCCTCCCAAAGTGCTGGGATTACAGGCATGAGCAACCGCGGCCTGTGAGGGCTTTCTACTTTTAAGATTCAGGACGCATAGCCTGGGAGGTAAATGGTAGTATATATATATATATATATATATATATATATATACACACACACACTGTATATATATACATATATACGGTATATTATACTATATATACATATATACTGAATATTATACTCTATATATACATATCTACTGTATATTATACTGTATATATATATACACATACACACATACACACATGAGACAGAGAGAAGAGATAGACAATTTCATGTGAAAATATAAACTGTTAACATAAAATTTTGCTTCTCTGAGGAATATTTAGCATTGTTCTCAAACTTCTCTGCAGAATTTAAGCATTTTTCTCAGAACTCACCAGATAGAATGAGGGAGGGGCCATATGATAGGAGCCAGAGATGAAGGGAGAATAATAGAGAGGGTGCTTTGGGAAAAATAGTACAGTAAGGCTAGGGAATACTTCTCTCCAACGAAAAGACCAAGGTCACAGCTATATCTCTTCAGAAGCCAAACTTTCTTTTAAAATGTCAATTTCCATCTATTTCTTGCTTCACAGACATTCCATTCATTGCTGGATTTCAAATAAAGCCTTTCCATGTTCAACTTTTCTATAGAAAAAGAGAAATATGGGGGACAGTACAGTCTAAGAAGTGATTAAGAATATCTAGTGGACTTTCCCAGACTGTAAATCTTTACATATATCTGAGCCTAATGAGGTGATTTATTGTGCTATAATGCACAGTGAACTATACAGATGCTTCTTTTTGATCATGCTGCAGAATGGAACTAAATACTAAATACCAAATAGCACTCCCATGATTCTTAGAGATGTCATTCATATGGCATATTTATGCTTTTTTATATAGCAATTCTTATTCTTAGCTCTTAGGCAATTACGGAATCTTTTTTGTCATTTTAATAATCATGCTCCATTTGAGTTATGCAAGGTAGAAATTCTAAGTAGAAAATCTTGTTTTTATTGAACGTTTTTAGTAAACATTTTGGAAAAAGTCTGTTTTTTGATGCTACTTCTGCACGCTTTCTCAACATGATATTACTTGGTATTGTCCTTATTAACCATAGTACACCATATTCTGCAAATATTAGAGAGGGTTAAAAATCAGTCATGTATAAGTGTATTGTCCTTATTAACCATAGTACACCATATTCTGCAAATATTACAGAGGGTTAAAAATCAGTCATGTATAAGTAAAGTTAATGAAATAGAAAGGAAACCACATGTAGGAAATGGAAGGCAGAAGCAAATGTATTAACCGTGAGTTAGAAACGGTTTGGTCTTTGGAATGAAGCAGCAAGAGTTTAAAAATCTTGTTTGTGATTCACTAGCTTTGTGACCTTGGAGAATTACTTCAGATTTCTGAGTATCAGTTTAGTAGGTGATATCAATTGCAACTTCGCAGAATTATCATAAGTATTAAATAAAGGACTTAGTATTTGGGAGAGCATAGAAAATTACTAATAGTTACATTTTTGTTAATATTACCGTTATTATTATCATACGTATAGTATTTTCTTTCACTGACAATGCATTTAGGACATAAGCAGAACTATAGAACAGTGCTTCTCCAACTTAAATGCAGAGCATGAATCACCTGGAGTTTTGTCAAAATGCGAATTCTGACTCAGTAGTCCTGCAAACTAACGAAGTCTTGGTAATGCTGGTGCTGCTAGTTCACCAACAGACCACACGTTTTGCAACAGCTATATAGAATGTCCTGTTTCTTTTTTTAATCACAAAACATGGCAAGCTCTAAAATAAAGCAGAATAACAGATTTAAATGTTAATACTCATGTCCTCAATTTATAATTTCTCCCTCCCTAACAATGGTATAATTCTGATTAAAAATTAGCAAAGAAAAAAATGGAAATTAATCTTCCTATGTTTATTCTTTTAACAAATTCTGGGTGATTACTACTGGGTTACTTGCTGTAGGAAATAGAAAAATTGCTTTGACATAGATCCTCAAGAATCTGTCCCACTACAAGCTTATTTTTGTAGGAAGCTAAAAGATTTATATAAATAACCGTAATTAAAGAGACAAATGAAGAAGTGCAATGAAAGACGTAGGCAAAGTGCTAGAGGAGTTCGGGGTGGAGGAAAATTATCCTAAAATAATATCTATGCATAACATTATGCTATCTTCCCTAACCAGCGCTTGACCAGATTGTCACAGTGAACTTTGGTCCTTTCTTATATCTTAGTTTTGGTTCCCACATCCTTCTGTTTGGGGAAGTTCTTGTTTTCCTCATGTAATGACAACAACACTTAAACAATGTATACTAGATAAAAGGAACTATATTGCTTGCTTTATTTACATAGTTAATTTAATTTGCACAATGAACTATGAAGTAATCAGCATTATTTCCTTCATTTTACATATGAGAAAATGGAGAATCAGCGACATTGAATCATCTCAAGTTTCTAAAATATCCACTCTCACCAGGCTGTTTCCCTGTTTTTGTCTGTATGCTGCTATAACAAAATGCCACAGATTGAGTAATTCATAAAAAACAGAAATGTATTTCTCACAGTTCTGGGGCTGAGAAGTCTGAAATCAAGACAGCGGAGATTTGGCAGTTGGTCCCGAGGTGGCACCTTCTTGCTTCGTCTTCAGGTGACAAAAGTGGGCAAAAACGGACAATGTAAGGACAATGTAATGGCAGAAGAGACTGAGGAGCCCGGCATTCCTCTAAAGCATCTTTTACGAGGACGTTTATCTCATTCATGAGAGTGGATCCTTCTTCACTTAATCACTTAACCAAAAGCCCCATCTCTTGATGTCATTGTCCTTGGATTTTAGTTTCAACATACAAACTTTGGATGGGCACATAGGTTCAAATCATAGCACCCTCCAAATTATAATGCCTCTCTCATGCCTGTTCTCCTTGAAGTACCCTCTGGTTTTGCTCTCTTCATTCTTGCCATCACAGTTAACCCTTCAGTTCCATTTCTTTAAGTAATCTCTTAATTTTTAAGATGGTTCCATCTTTTTTTTTTGTATATGGCAGTCTCTCAAACATATTTGTCATATGAACTAAGTAGGTAAATATGTAAATGCCTGCTAAATTTTAGTGAATGATATAATGGCCTAAAGATGTATCTACCCTTCAGCCAAATATATTTACTTTTAGTAGCAATCTCCTGCCATATACAAAGTCACGACTCTAGGGGTAAACATTTTAGCCTGTGGGTAAGATGTAAAGCAGTGGTATGTTATACTGACAACTCACTGTCATAGCACTGGGACATGCTCCTCTATCTGCTACAAATTGAATCAACAAAATATATATGATTTTGTGAGATTTAAATGTATGCTCCTGTTAGTAAAATAAAAGTATGGGAAAACTTTACGGAGTAGATTTAATAGAAATGTTTTCCTGAGTTATCTGCCTTCTTTATTTTTATGTTATGCTTTAAGTCTATGGTCAATGTATAGAGCTATGATTGATGTGCTTTTCCAATTCTGTTCAGATCAGACAGGTTAATTTTCTTCTTTTAAATCTTCTTGAATTTTGTCTAACACATTTTGTTCAAATTTCTTACTAGATTATACTCCCTTCCCTAACTGCTTCATGATTACTTATACACAAACAATATTATGATAGTTACACATTGAATTCATTTTAGGTGATGATTTTGGTCATAAACATGAGCAGGTTGTGAAGTGTTTCAGCCATCCCAGGGCATGGCTGTGAGTCCCTTGTCTAATGTTTCAAAAAAATCTTGAATTTGTGATGATGCTGTGATGGTCCCTCAGATATTCTTACACACATCTTTGCCCCTTGTTCCCTCTAACTTTCCTCTTCTGAGAAAAAAGCAAACACTGCCAAGCTCACATGGAATTACATTTGGATGCAAGTGTCACTATGCGATGGTTGCCAATAAAAGTACACAAGGAATTTTATTATGGTGAATTAAAGGCAAACAGACTTCAGAGAAATGAGCACGAACATGAAAATGGCGCATGGTACGCGGATCTCACTGGAAAGTCATTCGGTACACAATGTTTTCACTAGAAAAATCCATTAGCTTTAGCTAGAAATTGAAATTACTTTGTAGGAAATCAGAATAAAATATGTGAAAACATTATATTCTGTGCAAGATTAATACCACGCATGGTGTTGAAAGGTTTGTGGTCTTGCTTCGACGATGCTAAAAGGTCAGAAACCACAAAGATGCATATGTGCTGTCGTTTGCACAGTTACTAATTTTTCTCATTATTTCCATAACGCGATGTGCTGTTTCAACAGAGAAACCCTCTGGAGAGTGGCTTGCACTGTTTTCAGGCAGCTCTTTTGCTTTCATGTTTTGGCCTTGGCCAGGGAATTCAGACAGACTTTTCAGTTATTTTCGACAAGAATGTATTCATTTATTGTTTTAAATAATAATAAATAGATTTTAAAATTACTGTACATTACTGCACTTTAAACTCCATGAGGTCAAGGACTCTAAATTCTGGACATCATTGTATACCCTACATCTTGCACAAGGTTTAGAAAAAATGGCATGGACACCTATTTTTTGAATCAGTAAATGAATACATAAAAGAATTCCAAACTCTAGTCCAAGGTTTTAGATTAATAATGTATTAAAATGCGTAAAATTTATAGACAAAACTATTCTTATTTAGAAGTTTATTCTTTAGTTGGAGAGATAAAATATATGCACATAAAAGCTTAAGGAAAAATAATAAGGGTTTTGAAGTACTTACTATGTGAAAAATTTAGCATAAACCTTACATCCATTTATTTAACACATTTTATACGTTGCATTATTTATATATAGTGCTGATTGGTAGAATTTATATGTGAACGGAACTATAAAAATTTTGAGGATAAGCACTAGAAACACAGAATAAATAGAGTGTTAACATGCAAAACACAGAAATACTTACATTGACTAGGTGAAAGAAAAGATTTCTGGTTCCATGTACACTGATTATTGAGGGATGAGTATGACATTATTATGCCAGAATCAATAAATATTTTAAATAGGGAGAAAACTATAATTATATATCTTTGTGTTCAACAGGAGTAGCAGTATTGATAAAGTAGAAGTTTGTTATACCTTGTTTATAGTCTTTTAAAGTTGTTTATAAATAAAATCTACTCCTAGTTAATTAATGGTTGATGTTCATTGAAGTGTTTTAAAATTTTTGACCTCTGAATTGCCTTGTACATATGGAGAAATAAAGCTTGCCTAGCATAATTTCTTGAGTGGAGAATTAATGATCTGGATAGATTTGTTGACAATAAATATGTCTGTACTTATTTTATTAATTCATTAATCTTCATGAAGAAAAATATAAAAGTCATATTCTAGTATTTTATACCATGGAAAAAATATCTTATCCTTTTCCTAAGGAAAAATACATCATGACACAAAAGTAAAGTTAATTAAATTACTTAGTTTGTTAATTAACTGTCTATTATTTCTATGGGATGAAGTAAATTTGATACTCAATGCTATTTAATCTAATTCTAAAAGCTTGAATGAGTAATGATTTTTTCATGTAAGGTTAGTTGAAATAAATTATCATTGATTTTCAGATTTAATATTAATTAGCTATTGCATATTCTTAATGGGAAATAAGTGTTTAAAAAGCCCTTTTTGGTTGCAAAAAGACCACGCCCATTGTAGACTTCTTAGAATACATCACATCTGGCCTCTTTTTTAGAGTGGGGAATTCAACTCATAAGTGGCTGGACATTGATTCTGAACATTTTGAACATTATTTGCCTGTCTTCACTCATACTGGTTGCTGTTCTTTTATAAGTAATCACCATGTTTAGCACGCACTTGAACTATTGTTACTTAGGGTGCTTGACTATTTACAAGTCTTACTAGGATTCTAGGTATTCATTAGTCTCGTGGTGTGTATTTGCTGATGGTCCTATTATCTTTGTTGGTTCAGTTACACAGTACCATCCAAGATGCTGCAACACATTATACACAGGGTATGGGTTGTGGGAGCTACAGATTTCAGTTATTATTTAGGCTCAGAAACTTAGAATCTCTGCAAGGTTGGACATGTTCCTTAGTCTTGTTTTAAGACCGTCTTGTTTTAAAAGTTAGTCCCAAATTCTTAAAATATAGAATAGGGGTGCTAGTAGTGCTCACAGAATTGTAGTAAAGATCAGCTGGGAAAAAAGAGCCTATTAAACAGAGCCTGGTATTTAATAAGTATCAGCTGCCTTCAATTAGGAATCTGTGTTGTCGTGATTAGAAGATTGCTGGTTTATTTTACAGATCTGTAAGTATAGCCAAAATATGTCAAAATAACAACCAGAAAGAATCATATACCGTCCCTTGAACATTTCATCCCTAGAATCTAGCCAGATTAGCATCTCTATACTGGCAATACTGTTAACACAGATTGTGCTCAAACCCCTCATTGACTTTTCAGCACCTGTAAATTACTGGAGATTTAGGAAGAAGTCTGGGGTTATGGCTTAGTTAAGCTGAGTGGCCAGAAAGTGTGAGATGCTGGATGCCTCCTCCAGTTCATTTCTCCAGCGGCCGCACCAGGCGTATCCATAGCTCCGCTCCCGGGAGCTCGTCTCCGGCGTGGGGCGTGTGCGCACCCCTGGCCGGGCGGAGCCTGGAGCCTGCTCATTAGCAGCGCGGGCAGCTCGTGCGCCCGCAGGAGGGAGGCGGAAGCACAGCCCTGCGCCGCCAGCAGGAGGAGGGAGCGCGGCGGCTGCAGGCAGGGGAGGGAGAGGAAAGAACGGAGGGACGGTTCCCGGACAGAGCGGGAGGAATCGGGGAGCGGCCGGTTCGGGGGGAGCTGCTCCGCTGCGCTGCGCTCGTTATTCACAGGACGCGGCGGCGCTTCCCGGGGCCGCTTCCCGGTCCCCTGGGTGGAGGCTGCCATCTAAACCTGACTCCAGGTGAGTTCCCCAAAGAGGTGAAACGAGGGGTCTCGAACCAGAGACGTGGAACTGGCGAGGCTGCTCGGCTCCCCAGGTGCTGCTGCCTTGACATTTCCCGATTCACGGGAGGTTTTGGGGGCGGCTGCACAGGCTGGAGGGGCGGATGGGCGGTTGCGATCCTCAGCCGGCGTGGGGGCGTTCGGGAGGAATTAGCTTCAGTGAACGGGGTTTTAGGAGATGTCCCCAAGGCACGCGCTATGTATGCGTTTCTAGACGAGCTTTTGAGACAGAAATTTGGCTTTCCGGATGCCCGTTTTGGCCTTCTGTCCTTCCTTTTGCTTGCCTCATGCCCAATTTTCCAAGCCGAGGAAAGGACTGGAAGGGCGTGGAAGTAGGAGGTCTGGGCACAGAATGCGGCAGGGCAGCCCTGGTCTCCAAGTTTGGGGGTGGGGGGTGGGACTCTTTTCCTTTCAGCCTAATTTACCAGGGGAAAACCCGCAGAGCAACTTGAGGTGCCTTTGCTCCGCACCCTCCATAAGCTTATTAGAGGGAACTTCAGGCTCGCTAGACAGCCTGTGACAGGTGACGGCAATTGAGCTTAAAAGCCATGTTGGTTCGCTTCGTCTCCTCTTTATCCTTTGTTGCAAAATTGATACCTTTTTGGATTTCTTTAACAGCACAAAGTTTAAGTGGCCGGCTGACAGGAAATATTTCTTTTGAAACTGCTATGAGAAAAGTGATGAGTTAACGTGGAGAGAAAGGCAACTTTATTTTCTTGGAAGAACTTTGGGGAAAGAGATTGATAGAGAAATTCTGGGCATGAAATTATGGACATTTCCCACAGAACTTCCTTCATTTATTTATTTTTTTACATTTCCTTCATTTTTTTAATCGTGTGTGTGTGAGTGTGTGTGTGTATCAGAGAGACAAAATTCCTTGGAGGTATTAGGACTTTATTTGGTTCAGAAGTTTCTTTCTTACTAATAGCACTAATTTTTGATCATCGAGATTGTAAGAATTTACTAAGTGTTTTGCTTTTAGGTGTTTTGGACCTGTTTTTTTTAAAAATTCAATACTTACTTTGTGGGCCTTGCTGAATACCTGTCAATAAAATCGGTGGGCATACAGTTAGTCACATGACCCCTGTGGATTTAATAGCAGGTAAGTATACAAATGATAAGTTTAGGAAATAAATGTCAGAATCAACATTTAGGTGTGAAATTGAAATATCTTTCAAATATTTACCAAATTCTCTTATAGGATCCAATGTCATTTTATGGTCAAGAGAGCTTAAAGGTTTCTCAGATTGAGATATATGTATCTACTTTGTTAATCCAAATGTAATATTTTATTTTGTTCTTTCTTTAATGACTGTTGGAATTCAACAAATAAAACTTGCATATTTAATGTAAGGTTCTTTCACATATATTACTTCTCCAATTTTTAATATAAATTTAAGGAGAAAAGCAATATTAATTCCATTTTGTAGATGAAGAGACTGTGACACAGAAGTATTACTTTACCTAGATTTCTGTAATTATTATGTTATAAACTTAGAAATTACATATTATTCTGGAACATATAAAATATATGAATGTTATAAACCATAAGAATTCAGACCTATGCTATTTAACTTCAAGTTTAGTTCTTTACCCAAACAATTGCATGACTACATTGAGACTACTGAAGTAATTATATATAAGCATGCTATATGAAAAAATAAAACGTTTCTTATTTTTCTCGTTTCTCTTTGATATAAAATATACTATAATTTTATGGAGTTATATTCCATATTTAGATGCTCCTAACTTCCAAATAACACCTAAACTCCTAAAAACTGACCTGTGTCCTTCTTAATAGAAGTGGCTTGACAGGGAGACTCAATTTTTACTAAGAATATTCTTGGGATAATTTATGTCTTATAATCAAGATAAAGACAGGCCACATTTAGTTGTATTTTTAAACCACTTAGTGTGAACTTGCAACGCAGACATAACTTGCTTCCAGGCTACACTGCCAGCTTTGCAGTGAATAGTCTTTAAGATTCCGTGGAAACATTGGCAGACATAGCTAATGTATATCTGACGTAGGATTTATGAGAAAAGGAGAGGTAGAAACTGAATGCTCTTATATTTCATATGTGACCACATTCATAAAACTTTATTGATAAGTACTTTGTTGTCTGACACGGGCTGATACAAATAGGCTTCTTCAAGAGTTGAGGAAGAAAACAAAATCCCTATAATACAGCCTTTTTCCTCCTTTTCTTTCTTAAGTGGTAATAGTGGATCCTAGCTTTTGTGTGTCTATGCATGCTCAATACAGTTAGGGGTATAAGGAGAAGATAAGCAAGAATATTGAATGCTAGCTAGGAAACTTTTTGGAGTCTCAAATACTTTGGAACGATTTTTCACATTATATACATAAAATTCATAGTTACACTTGGGAACTAAGTATATTATACACAACTTTGCATCTGATTACAGGATTCCCTGTACATTTATAGCTCAGGTATTCTGGAAAGAGTCAAGATAATTAGTTTTATGGCTCTTGCCCATGTGACCTGTTTCTTTCTGGTCCTGATATTAAAAGGATGACTTAAATTTTCTGGAATGTCAAAATTTTCTCTTCCCTTGGATCCTACAAAATACTTCAAGCAGTGTATGTGTGATTCTCGCTGTCATTCCAACATTTCCAATCCTCCTGAGAATGCTAAACAATGCCCTAGATTTCTTCCTTTGTAATTCTTTCAGATAGAGGGTTAGCTGAGTTAGGAAGAAAGGAGAGAGGGAGAGAAGAAGAGAGATGACATTTTATCCCTCAGGAAAGAACAAGACCAATTGTATTCCTAATTTAGAAATATTATTCTACAAACATTCCTGAACAAGAGGGCTTTGCATATACATTAAAGCAGAATACCTAGTCAACTTCTAGTTGTGCCATGCAGTGAGATGGAAGTAAGATGAGCAAGCCGAGATCATTTTTGTTGGAGAACTGAGACCACATGAAATAGGTAACAGAGTTACCCCAACTGAGGGGCAAGAGGACTTGAAAGTTTCCTCCATAAATTTGCAGTTAGTACAGGGCTGCTCCAGTGATCAGAGTCATGAATGCCCTAGAGTGTCTGTATAACCCTGTACACAGGCTGAGACAGCTCTAATGGCCCAGAAAAGCCTCTGGACAGAATCACTGCACCCTTGGACATTGTCCGACCGCATGTATGAGAATAGTGAGTGCTGAGGAGTTGTGGGTAGCTCGGTACAACTCTTGCTAAAGGAGTGTCATCAACATTCATTGCTGAAAGTGAATTTTTTCATTCACATATGTGATGCCTATTAGGTCATGCTTTCTTGGATACAAATTTGTACAAGATATGAATTAATTTTTGAACATCCTTTCTTAAAAGTACCATGTTCATATAGTTGCTCATTTTAATATGAGTAGTTCAGATGGGACATAATACAGTAAGGAGATGATTGAACATCCTAAGAGCTAGTGTATATACCTTTGTTCATGATGAGATTCATCCCCTGTCCCCCTTTGTAGTGACACTGATGGCATAAGGGAGTATTAGATGAAATTTAATGCAGAAAACAATGGGATATATGAATGGTAGATATGGTTGACAACCACCATTTTCACTGAAGTTGTTTCAAAGCAAAGAAATTTGGGATAAATTCATTTTATTTGCTCCTGAAGGGTAATTAGGAATAAGTAGGAATTGTGAAGAGGCTGTAGTGTTGACATTAAGAGAAGTTTTTGATTCTTAAAATAGGATATATTACACAAGAGTGAACAAACAGAAGATACTGAACAAATATTCTGTCATAAGTAAGTGATGGATTATTCGGACTTGTTGAACTATGTTTTTAAATGTATTATTTAAATATTTAAATATTATTAAAACCTTAAATAATATTTAAATATTATAAAAGTTATAGAAAATTATGTTTTCAATACAAATATACACTTATAAGCTATATTGTAGATATGGGAGTAAACAATGCAATTTTTTTTAACTGAGTGAAAAATTTAGTTTTTTAAAATTCCAAATGGAGCTAACAGCTTAGTGTGATACATATTTTGAATTTCAAAATTTGTAACCAAATAGGACAAATGTGTTGAAGTGTACTTTTCTTGAAGAACCGTGATAAGAATGAGCGGTGAAAAAATTACAGCATACTTACCAGGGATCAAATACTTGCTTAGGGTTAATAAGAAAAATCTCAGCAAACGCTAGAAATGAGGTACACGATCTATCACAGACCCATGATTAAGGTGGTATCTTGTTAGGTATATGAGCTTGAAAAGAAACGGCATGGCTTCACTTTACCTCAGTTGCTTCTTTTGTAAAACGGGGAGACTAAGAGTGTGGTAACTCAAAATCCTTTGTTAATGATTTTCTTCTTAGAACAGTGCCAGGTCCAATTAGGATTAGATTGCTATTTTTATTATTGATATTTGCCCTAGTTCTGCCTTTTATTGACTGTGTGAAATTGGTGAAGATCCCTTTCTGAAGCTTTGTTTCTTACCTACAAGCTGGGAATAGAATACCTGCTATGAAGAGTGGTTGTTAGTACATTAGAGAGGCTGGGTATTTGTTTATATAAGGGGCTCAGCGCATGGTAGAAATTTGATAGCATTTTTTTCTTGCCCTCCCATGTATTACTGTGGAGACATCCCACATATTATGTCCAAGTTTTTATTTTCCCCTCAAATGCAATGTCAAGCACAAAACATTCCCATCTCCCAATTCTCTTCTGATGTTCTACAACCATTAAAGTATAGAAAACTAGAATGAGTGTTTTTATAACTTTTGCTGTACTTAAGCATGTGGAGAGAAGAGCGCTAGATCACAGGACACACTTTGATAGGAAAAGGGAAATATTTACACTGCAAACAACTTTCTCCTCATGCTTAACAGTTTTATGCTGTCATTCTGTCAGCACCAAGTGAGATTTTTCTATTTAAATAGTTTTCTATTTGTGGTATGATAATTCATGTATGGACTTCATGTAATTAACATAAATATAATGGATAGTTGAGAAGTGGTTTATTTTTACCAAGAGGAAAAAATTTGTACACGATTTTTAAAAATATTGCTTTGAAAATATTTAAAATTAATTTTGATTCAGTTGGTGGAAGATAGTGTCACAAACTCACTGCTAGTGGTATTCTTGAGAAGTAATGTTTGAATTTTCTAGGTATTGTCCCCAGACTGGCTTAAAAGAATTTAATTTTAGATGTAAATTTTCTGCTTAACATGGAAGATTTTTCCCTGAAAATATTAGCTTCATCAGATACACAGTTGCTTAGGGGTAGCTACATGGAATTATGGGAAGGGTGAAATAGAAAAAAATTTTCATGTCTAAGTTATACATACTGGTGTAATCATATTGATTGGATGATAATGATAATTACAGCAATAATGTGATTGAAAGGGTAAGCAAGTAACATATACTACAGTTACTAATATAATCCTGTGATTGAGTTTACCACTTCGTTTCTCTTTTCTGGAATCCCTTAAGTTTGTCACTATTGCACTTTATTTCCTTTGCTTATTGTAGTGGTGTATTAGTTGTATTACTGCTGCTATAACAAATTACCACACATTTACATAACTTAACACATATTTATTGTCTTGCAGTTTCAAAGGTCAGAAGTCCAAAATCACTGTAATTAGGCTAAGTCAATGTGTCTGCAGTGTGGGTTCCTTCTCGAGGTGCTGAGGGGAGAATCCATTCTCTTGCATTTTCTGCTTCTGGTGGCACCTGTCTTCATTGTCTTTTCCCCATTCCTCCATTTTCAAGGTGCGTTGCTTTTATTTCTGTTTCTGTCTCCGCGTTGTCTCCTCCTTTAACTTTGAGTCCTTCTCTCCACTTCATCTAAGGACTCCTGTGATTACTTTGGACTCACATGGATGATCTGGGATAATCACCTTGTCTCCAGATCCTGAACTGAATCGTATCTACAAGTCCTTTGGCTGTGTAAGGCAGCACATTCCCAGGGCCTGGAGATTAGGTGAAGAACATCTTTTGGGACTATTATGCAGCCTATCACAAGTGGTAATAACACTTTTATGCCTTGAGACCCTGAAATTAATGTACTTGCTTACGCATGGAAAAACAATGTATCTGTGGGGGTAACAGTTTATTTTTGAACCATTAGAAGGTATTGATGGGGAAGTTTTCATCTGACAACAGATACTGATAAATTAAATACCCTTAGATTTGTCAAAACTAGCTTTAGTAAAATATAAGTAAAAGTATTTGCACTGCTAGGGTCAAAAATATTAATTAAACCCATTATTTATCAAGGCCAAGTCCTGGATTAGTTAGGTTTAAATTAACATGGAACATTATCTTCCATAGTGCTTAATTGTGAAGCTTAGTTCTTGTTGACAAATCTCATCCATATAAGAAAGCATCGAAAGGTTGGTGTTTTTTTAACCTTTGCAGAATATAAATTTTCAAAGGGATGTTAGACAGTAGTTCCATCACAATTGATGCAGTTCACAAACATTCATTGTGAATATTTTATCTCATGAGTTATATCTATGACACTAATCATAGACTTCTAGAATAAATTTAGCAATGGTCATGTCAGCCTTTCAAATCTTTCTATAACCTAGAAGAGGATCATTGCATAAGATAGATTCATGTTCCCCTTTATTCCATTGTTGCCAGAGAGATCTTGAAATGCCCTGTTCAAATTAATTTAATGCAAATGAATTCTTGCTGCCTCACAAGTAGTTTGTCCTTCATTTTTCTTAAAATTATATTGAAAATGGATGTGACATGCTTTACTGGTTGTTGTGCAGGAAGCATTGTCCTTCCTGAAAGCTCCCTCATTTGTCAAAATGAAGCCATTAAGAGTAAAGTAAATTATATTATCTGATCATAGTATCACAATTGACCTTAAAACAATAAATTTTGTAATCAGTGCAAATTGCTGAATAGTGTTTGCAGTTGTAGAAATTTCAAAGGAAACCCTGTTTGAGATACAAAGCTGCTATAATCATTTTTAAAATCTTTGTTTTTCTTTTACTTTGGAACAGTAGTGCAGTAAGTACTTTTGCCTTATTGTTCTCTCTGCCTTCCAGAAACCCTCATTCAAATATTCTAAGTTTTTAAGTCTTTTTCATTTCTTTTAATATTGTAACATTTAACAATGTCAAAGAAAGTATAATTTTTCTGGAAATCAAGCTAAAAATAAAGAGAAGGCGATGTAAATGAACATCAAATTAACAAGATTGATTAGGAAAAGTAATTTTTGAAAAGGGCCCAAAATCCCTTTGCACATAAATGCAAAAGAATTTAGTGAAAAAGGTGAAACTGGAGTAAAGAACTCTACGGATGCGTAAGTAACTCTTAATGAGAATGAGTAACGTACATGCATATCTTTAGCTCCCAGTTTCAGAGATACAGTAGTTGTACAACAAATGGTCCTTTCCTGCTCTTAAGGAAGGCTCTCCTCCTCCAGCCATGCCATTCCTCAGAGCAAGCTCTTCCACTGAGTTTTCAGCAACCATAAGTAAGAAGGATGGTACGATAGGCTGCGTGTACATATGGCCCTCATTAGCAGGCCAACTGTTCCTTTTGCCCACCCACATCACTGGGGACATATGGCGTTACTTTGACTGTTGAAACAAGTGTGTGTGGACATATCTTGGTATGAGTAAAAGACTGTTGATTGTCTTTCTCTTGTCGCTCGTGCAACCGTCTCCTTGTGGAGATCGTATTATCCATAACACTAGATTTGAGGATGATAAATGACGTTGTTATTATTAACTGAATTTGCCTCTCTAGTTTGATCACAAAACCAGCGAATGTTTGCTTATGGAACATGTAAAGGTTATAGAAGATGGAAAGCTTACAGAAAGAAGTGATGGCTTTTCTAAGCATAAGAATCAGGTCTTTTTCAATCAAAAACTAACTCATTCAAAAATTCAAGAGTTATGTAAAACCAGAACAGCAGAGGTTTCAGAAATGCTATTGAGATCATTTATTATAAAATAGCCATTAATGAAATGTAATAGTGAGTCTGTTGTTGTGACTATGTGGAGAAATGAATGAGAAAATATAAGATAGGCTGGAATGAAGAGAGTCATCTGATCCCAGCATAATTCATTTTATATAGTTCACAGTCTTGTAACTTTAAAAAAATTATGAATTTTTTCAATACTGTGAATTCTGAATTTGCAATATGAGGCTTTTCAATCCTTGCAACAAGTGTGTATTTTTCAGTGGTTCTAGAATTATCGGGGCTTTCGAGCTGCTTCTGATAAGAAGGCAAGGCTAGAGGACTCGTGTTGAGGTGGCATTTGCACAGGACTTTAGATAACATACATCGATGATGTAGAGAGAAGAGCGGGTGATGTTGCTCCGGATTATACGGGAAAGGCACCTTTTGCTCTCTCTGCTGACCTATTTGTGTATTTAGTTGTGTAGCATATTTCTTGTAGAATTACATAGTAATTTCACACACTACATTAAGAAAATCTGAACAATTTTTACTAAACTCATGTTTTCTAAATATTAAGTAAATAAAACCAATATTTGGCTAGGTAACATTTATAAAAACAGGATTTCTAGATGATAAATTTTCATCTATATCTATAGAGCTGATAAATTTTCAAAACCCTTTGAATATCACTAGTACTACAAAGTCTCGTTTCAGTTTCAGTGCCATGGCACATTGATTAATCACCACTAAAGCGGTACATGAAATATTTGGCAATATAGGTAATTGGTAATGGTGATTGGTGCACAGAATACGGCACCATTATTATGCACTGGCCTTGAGAACTTTAGTTTTCATCTTCGTTCACCTGATAGAGAACAAACTAACAGCTTTTTTCTTTCAACTTGCTGGAGAATAAACTAACAACTTCAAATTATCTGATCCATCCAAAAACTTATTTCCTTGAAACTCACTGATTTATTTATTATTTCGTGGGGATCACTATTATTTGCTGTAGTAAAATATCAAATGATCGATGTTTTATACCAACATGGCAGCTCACATGGTAGGCAACAGAATGAAAACAAACAGGTTTACTACCAAGAATTATACTATATTGCTTTTATTGACAGAAAAAGCATACAGATAATTTTATTCAGAGATTTTATGTGAATTATTTTGATAAGTGTACACATATATTTATAAGTGACCTTTCTTTGTCAAGTGTGTGCCCACACATGTATTCATACTAAATCAATCTTAGAGATTTTATCCAAAGATTGAATTTCTTAAAGTGACTGTTCCAAATATGTGTAATTTATGGCCAAAAAGTCACAAAATGGCAATACAAGGAGGCATAAAAGTGAAGATAAAGGGGGAGATGATGGTTAAAAACACCTGTAAATGAATAATTGATTTTGATTTAAATTCTCTTTAGTTCTTAGCTGATGAAATGAATATAAATGAAATTATTATGCAAAACACCTCTATTTGTTGTATATGCATGTACATATATGTGTTACAAATACAAAACTGATAGGATATTATTTAACATATATTCACACTCATAATGTGCATATATGTACATAATGAAAATGAGTGCTTGATTTATATGTATGTATACACACACATACACATATTGCATACTTTCATTTTTTAAAATTTTACTTTAAGTTCTGGGATACATGTGCTGAACATGCAGGTTTGTTACATAGGTATACTTGTGCCATGGTAATTTGCTGCACCCATCAACCCGTCATCTAGGTTTTAAGCTCCACATGCATTAGCTATTTGTCCTAATGCTCTCCCTCCCCTTTCCCCCCACCCACCTACAGACCCCAGTGTGTGATGTTCCTCTCCCTGTGTCAACATGTTCTCATTGTTCAGCAGCCACTTATGAGTGAGAACATGCAGTGTTTGGTTTTCTGTTCCTTTGTTAGTTTGCTGAGGATGATGGTTTCCAGCTTCATCCATATCCCTGCAAAGGACGTGAGCTCATCCTTTTTTATGGCTTTGTAGTATTCCATGGTGAACATGTGCCACATTTTCTTCATCCAGTGTATCATTGATGGGCATTATGTTGGTTCCAAGTCTTTGCTATTGTAAATAGTGCCATGATAAACATATGTGTACATGTGTCTTTAGAGTAGAATGATTTATAATCCTTTGGTATATACCCAGTAATGGGATTGCTGGGTCAAATGGTATTTCTGGTTTTATATCCTTGAGGAATCACCACATTGTATTCCACAATGGTTGAACTATTTTACAAGCCCACCAACAGTGTAAAAGTGTTCCTATTTCTCTGCATCTTCTCCAGCATCTGCTGTTTCCAGAATTTTTAATGATCACCATTCAAACTGGTGTGAGATGGTATGTCATTGTGGTTTTGATTTGCATTTCTCTAGTGACCAGTGATAATGAGCTTTTTTCATATGTTTATTGGCCACATACATGTCTTCTTTTGAGGAGTGTCTGTTCATATCCTTTGCCCACTTTTTGATGGGGTTGTTTGTTTTTTTTTCTTGTAAATTTGTTTAAGTTCCTTCTAGATTCTGGATATTAGACCTTTGTCAGATGGATAGATTGCAAAAATTTTCTCATATTTTGTAGGTTGCCTGTTCACTCTTGTGATAGTTTATTTTACTGAGCAGAAGCTCTTTAGTTTGATTAGATTCCATCTGTCAATTTTGGCTGTTGTTTCAAGTGCTGTTGGTGTTTTAGTCATGAAGTCTTTGCCCACACCTATGTCCTGAATCATATTGCCTAGGTTTTCTTCTAGGGTTTTTATAGTTTTAGGTTTTACATTTATGTTTTTAATCCACCTTGAGTTAATTCTTTTATAAGGTATAATGAAGGGGTCCAGTTTCTCTTTTCTGCATATGGCTAGCCAGTTTTCCCAGCGCCATTTATTACATAGGGAATCCTTTCCCCATTGCTTGCTTTTGTCAGGTTTGTTGAAGATCAGGTTGTTGTAGATGTGTGGTGTTATTTCTGAGGCCTCTATTCTGTTTCATTGGTCTATATATCTGTTTTGGTATTAGCACCATGCTGTTTTGGTTACTTTAGCTTTGTAATATAGTTTGAAGTCAGGCAGCATCATGCCTCCAGCTTTGTTCTTTTTGCTTAGGTTAGCCTTGGCTCCACAGGCTCTTTTTTGCTTCCATATGAAATTTAACATAGTTTTTTTCTAGTTCTGTGAAGAAAGTCAATGGTAGCTTGATGGGAATAGCATTGAATCTATAAATTACTTTGGGCAATATGGCCATTTTCATGATATTGGGTCTTCCTATCCATGAGGATGGAATGTTTCTCTATGTGTTTGTGTCCTGTCATTTCCTTGAGCTCTGGTTTGTAGTTCTCCTTGAAGAGGTCCTTCACATCCCTTGTAGGTTGTATTCCTAGGTATTTTGTTTTCTTTATAGCAATTGTGAATGGGAGTTTACTAATGATTTGGCTCTCTGCTTGTCTGTTATTGGTATATAAGAAAGATTGTGATTTTTGCACATTAATTTTATATCCTGAGACTTTGCCAAAGTTGCTTATCAGGTTAAGGAATTTTTGGGCTGAGGTGGTGGCATTTTGTAAATATACAATCATGTCATCTGCAGACAGAGACAATTTGATTTCCTCTCTTCCTATTTGCATGCTTTTATTTCTTTCTCTTACTCGATTGCCCTGGCCAGAACTTCCAATACTATGTTGATAAGAGTGGGGAGAGAGGGCATCCTTCTCTTGGGCCAGTTTTCAAAGGGAATGCTTCCAGCTTTTGGCCATTTAGCATGATATTAGCTATGCATTTGTCATAAATAGCTCTTATTTTTGTGAGATATGTTCCATCAATACCTAGTTTATTGAGAGTTTTTAGTATGAGGGGTGTTGAATTTTATTGAAGGCCTTTTCTGCATCTATTGAGATAATCATGTGGTTTTTGTCATTGGTTCTGTTTATGTGATGGATTATGTTTATTGATTTGCATATGTTGAACCAGCCTTGCATGCCAGGCATGAAGCCAACTTGATCGTGGTGGATAAGCTTTTTGATGTGCTGCTGGATTCTCTTGCCAGTATTTTATTCAGGATTTTCGCATCGATGTTCATCAGTGATATTGGCCTGAAATTTTCTTTTTCTATTGCGTCTCTGCCAGGTTTTGGAATCAGAGTGATGCTGGCCTCATAAAATGCGTTAGGGAGGAGTCCTTCTTTTTCTATTGTTCAGAATAGTTTCAGAAGGAATGGCACCAGCTCCTCTTTGTACCTCTGGTAGAACTCGGCTGTGAATACATCTGGTCCTGGGCTTTTTTTGGTTGGTAGGCTAGTAATTACTGAGTCAATTTCAGAACTTGTTATTGGTCTATTCAGGGATTTGACTTCTTCCTGGTTTAGTCTTGGGAGGGTGTATGTGTCCAGGAATTTATCCATTTCTTCTAGATTTTCTAGTTTATTTGTGTAGAGGTGTTTACAGTATTCTCTAATAATAGTTTGTATTTCTGTGGGATCAGTGGTGACATCCCCTTTATCGTTTTTTAATGTGTCTATTTGATCTTTCTCTCTTTTCTTCTTTGTTAGTCTGGCTACCGGTCTATCTATTTTGTTAACCTTTTCAAAAAACCCACTCCTAGATTCATTGATTTTTTTTTGAAGGTTTTTTTGTGTTTCTTTCCCATTCGGTTCTGCTGTGATCTTAGTTATTTCTTGTCTTATACTAGGTTTTTAATGTGTTTTCCATTGCTTCTTTTGATTGTGATGTTAGGGTGTCTATTTTAGATCTTTCCCACTTTCTAATGTGGACATTTAATGCTGTAAATTTCCCTCTAAACACTGTTTAACCTGTATCCCAGTGATTCTGGTATGTTGTGTCTTTGTTCTCATTGGTTTCAAAGAACTTATTTATTTCTGCCTTAATTTTGCTATTTACCCAGCAGTCATTCAGAAGCAGGTTGTTCAGTTTCCATGTAGTTGTGCAGTTTTGAGTGAGTTTCTTAATTCTGAGTTCTAATTTTATTACACTGTGGTTTGAGAGATTGTTTGTTATGATTTTCATTCTTTTGCATTTGCTGAGGAGTGTTTTACTTCCAATTATGTGGTTGATTTTAGAATAAGTGCTATGTGGTAATGAGAAGAATGTGTATTCTGTTGATTTGGGGTGGAGGGTTCTGTAGGTATCTATTAGGTCCACTTGGACCAGAGCTGAGTTCAAGTCTGAATATCCTTGTTAATTTCCTTTCTTGTTGATCTGTCTAATATTGATAGTGGGTTGTGAAAGTTTCCCACTATTATTGTGTGGGAGTCTAAGTCTCCTTGTGGGTCTCTAGGAACTCGTTTTATGAATCCTGGTGCTCCTGTATTTGGCATATATATATATTTAGGATAGTTAGCTCTTCTTGTTGCATTGATCCCTTTACTACTATGTAATGCCCTTCTTTGTCCTTTTTTATCCTTGTTGGTTTAAAGTCTGTTTTATTAGAGACTAGGATTGCAACTCCTGCTTTTTTTTTCTTTCTTTCCATTTGCTTGGTAAATATTCCTCCATCCCTTTATTTTGAGCCTATGTGTGTCCTTGCAAGTGAGATGTGTCTCCTGAATACAGCACACCTGTGGGTATTGACTCTTTATCCAATTTGCCAGTGTATGTCTTTTAATTGGGGCATTTAGCTCATTTATATTTACAGTTAATATTGTTATGTGTGAATTTGATCCTGTCATCATGATGCTAGCTGGTTATTCTGCACATTAGTTGAAGCAGTTTCTTCCTAGTTTCATTGGTTTTTATATTTTGGTGTGTTTTTGCAGTGGCTGGTACTGGTTTTTCCTTTCCATGTTTAGTGCTTCCTTTAGGAGCTCTTGGAAGGCAGGTCTGATGGTGACTAAATCTTTCAGCATCTGCTTGTCTGTAAAGGATTTTATTTCTCATTCACTTATGAAGCTTAGTTTGGCTGCTTATGAAATTCCATATGTACAGCATGGAAACGAGTGCATGTGATACACACACACACACACGCACACACATTGCATACTTTCATTTTTGTGTCCGTTTCTTTTCTGATTTTATCAGCAGCCAACTAAAGAAAATAGAAAAAAAAATTGGTAATTCGATCTTTCATGTTCTGCATCTTCCAGCTTCACAACTTATAGTTTTCTATTTTTATTGTTCTTGTGATCAGAATCAAAAAGTATACAATAGAATCAGAATCAGGTCAGAATCAACAAAAATACTATAATGTTTGTACATGCTTTCAATGCAGTTTGTCTCTGCAAAGGGTATGTGTGTTTCTATGCAAATGTGCGTGTACACAAGTGTGTAAATAAGTGTTTTATTCATGATGGAGAAAGGCTGGTCAAAATGATTCTAAATGAGATAGCACCACTGCAGCAGATAATTAGGTCTCTAGCAATAAAACAAGTCATTAAACATGTTTCTAAGCATCTACTCAGTATCTGGCACAATGTTAAGTAGTGTAAATATAATCATTAGCAAAATTCAGCTTCTACCCTCAATGGTATATGTGTAGAACAAATTGGTAAAGCTGGAGTACATTTCAGGACCAAAAACAGTTTCTGTGTAGTTCCCACTTCATCAAGACCATGTTGTATACCTCTCATACACTTAAGCCATAGGGAAGCAATTATTCCATCCATCCTTTTACAGGGTAGTGGTGAGGAAGAAGAGCTGACTGTCATGCTTGAATTCACATAATTTCATAATTAAATAATTTCATGTTACATAATCTCGATAAACCTAAAATCCAATATATGATAAAGATAGTGTTTCAAATCAGTGGATAAGTGATAAACAGTTCATAAAATGGTGTTGAGATAATTGGCTATATGTATTTTATAGTTGCACAAAGGTATAATATGTCATTAATAAATATTAATTCCATAGTGGATGTCAAATACACTTTTTCAAAATATAAAGAAAAAAACCATAGACAAATATCACTTGCAACATTACGGTTAAAATTAAATATCCAAACATAGCCCTAACCAGTAACAGAAAATTTAAAAAAAAATTTATGGATTGGAATTTGTTAAAATATAAAACTTTTCTTTTTCAGAGGATACCATGAATATGTGTAAAAAGCAAATATCAAATCAGCAACAAGTGCTTGCAATTCACTTGACATATTTAAAATATGAGTAGTTCCAACAAATCATAAATAAATGATTAGTAGTCCAATAAAAAAAAGACAAAGTACATTGACAGGAAACTGTATGAAACTCATGAACACTTAATGTATTAGATTCTCTATTGTTAAACAAAATGCAAAAACAATAGAGAATATTATTAATATGGAGTTAATATTCAACAAAATTATTTTATCCATGTTATAAGTAAATATATACATCCAAAAACCCTTGTTTTCTCTGAAAGTTTTCACTTATGAGTCTATTTTGAAAATGTTTAAAGAACAGTAATTAATTAACTTTAATAAATAGGTACTCCTATTGAGGGAAAACAGACATTTCCATAATTTTTCTTCTGTTTCTAATCTAGTAGATGGTAGGAAAATAATGACAATTGCATGTTCATACCTGGAGAATATGCATTCCATTACTTTTAAACTTTTGCATTCTCAAAACTATATTGATACCTCAAAGCATACCCTTTGCTGTTGAAAACAGCCTTTCAAGTATAAAGACACACACATCACTTTCCTTAAATCTTATATAGGGCAAGGGCCTAGATGCCTATCAGAAAATGTATTTCAAGAATGCTTTTTTAGTAGTTCCTGTGGCCTTATCTTATAGAGGAAGGTTTTTTTTTTAAACATACACACAGTTTTTGATGCACATTTTTATTGGAAAGAGCTTTTATTTCCTTAAATGTTTTGTTGTCTAAGTGTGAAAAGTATCCTGCAGTGGAATTTAGTGGCACAGATGCTTATTGTGATAGATGAGATGAACTTGCTTCCCTAAGCATGCATGGGCATGAAATGCATCTGGCTTCTGTACATAAAAGTCAGTTATGTTCCCAAATGTGTCTCTGCATTTACACAGACGTTTAGGGGCAGACACCCTACTGTTCCCTCAAAAGGCGGCTCTGCTTAATTATGAAGTTCAAGTTAGACCAGAAGTTGGAAAATAGTAAATTCCACATTGCAGACAGAGCCTGAGCAGGTGATGTCACCACTGCATTCTAAGGTGGCAAGTCCTCAGAGAAGTCACTTATCACCTTACCATGGAGAAAAATAACCGTGTCCAGAACACAAGAGGATGCTTTAAGGTAGCGTACAATCAAGTGTGAAAACCTGTGCAATACATACCAGGTGAAATCCAGTTCAGAGGCTCAGGAAAACAAACAAATGAGGATATGCTTTAAAAAATAGGACTTAATATAAACAGTAGCGAGAGTAAAACTATTGCTAAGCACATAGGAAACATAAACCAGGCTTTCAGGAAGGAGTTTGGCACATGTGTGCACTGGTAGGAGGTGTAATGTGCAGAAATCCGGCCTTTTGTGGCATAGCAACTAAAGTTCCTTTTCTATTGTCCAGACAACCTTAAATATTCCTTTATGCAGTACTATTTTAAAAAGGCCATCTACTGTGCACAATGTGTTAGCATCAAGGACATGAAATTTATCTGGAATATACCAAAGCTTTAATCAATAGACTAGGACCAAAGCTTTTAAAAACAGGTTTTTTTAGATAAATCATTATAAGTTATTATTTCCTCACCATAGGTAAGGCATGATACATAACTTTACTTTTTCTCAGTCACTTAGTGTGTAGGTAGAATAATGACCCTTAGCAGGATGACCTTTTGAATGTGTTGTTAGGCAGCATGGAAGCATTATGGTTAGAGGTGGAATTAAGATTGCTAATCACCTGACCTTAAACTGGAGCGATTATCTTGAATTATCTAGATGGGCCCACTGTAGTCACAAAGAACCTTCAGACAGGAAGGCGGAGAGACCAGGGTGAGCAGAAGAGCTTGGGGAAACTGGAGCCGAGGCTGAAGTGATGTGCTGTGTCCAAGATGTGCAGAGGCCAAGAGCTCAGGGATACATGTGACCCCTCAAACCTGGTGAATTCTCTCCTGGAATCTCCAGACAAAATATAGACTTGATGATAACTTGATTTTAGCACACTAAGACCCATTTTGGACTTCTGACCCTCAGAAGTATAAAGAAAAAAATGTGTTGTTTTAATCCTCTGAGTTTATGTTAATTTACTGTAGCAGCAGTGAGAAACTAACACAGTAAGACGGCTTTTATTTTTATGTGATGTATAGAATTAAATTGGATATGCTAGGAAATATTGGAAATTTATTGATTTATTTTTTTGTCTGAGCTGGAGTCTGGCTCTGTCGCCCAGGCTGGAGTGCAGGGGCGCGATCTCGGCTCACTGCAAGCTCCGCCTCCCGGGTTCCCGCCATTCTCCTGCCTCAGCCTCCCGAGTAGCTGGGACTACAGGCGCCGCCACCACGCCGGCTAATTTTCTGTATTTTTAGTAGAGACGGATTTTCACCGTGGTCTCGATCTCCTGACCTCGTGATCCGCCTGCCTCGGCCTCCCAAAGTGCTGGGATTACAAGCGTGAGCCACCGCGCCCGGCCGGGAATTTATTTTCTTAATATAGTTCTTCATATTAGAATAATGAGAACCATCGAGCAATGAAGTGTTGTATTTTGTGAAGGATGATTATATAAACAGTACGAAGGTTAAAAACCGGGCGGGGCCGGCTGGGCACAATGGCTCGTTCATGTAATCGCAGCACTTTGGGAGGCCGGGGCAGGTGGATCTCTTGAGCCCAGGAGTCTCAGATCAGCCTGGGCAACATGTGAAACCCCATCTCCACAAAAATACAAAAACCAGGCAGACGTGGTGGCGGCGCCTGTGGTCCCAGCCACTCAGGAGGCTGCGGTGGAAGGATCGGAGCCCGGCAGGTGCAGGCTGCGGCGGTGGACCGTGATTATGCCACTGAGCTCCAGTCTGGGTGACAGAGTGAGACCCTGTCTCCATTAAATAAATAGATAAATAAATATATATATAAGTAAAAGAGGAGGGTGTCTTTTGAAGGCTATTAAAGTCGTCTAAGTGTCCTCTGATTATATGAGGCTGGGATGGTGCATGGAAGGTTGTGTTGAATAACCTGATACTGTCTCTGAAACTATAGAAGCATTAGTAATTTTAGCCTGAGAGTGCTATAATCTGGGAAAATTTGGTCCAATACTTCCAGGGAGGGTTGAAGTTTTGAGATAGCTGGAGTTATTTCAGTTGAAGACCAGAATATGAGGCAACTGGATACTCAATTATAATTCAATTTCTACTCTTTATATAAGGTAGAAATGGGTAACATGTGGGACACTATGTTAAAAGTAATGCAGCCATAGTGTAGTGGTAGAAGCAGATGAAAAGTACTACAATAGTCGTATAGATGAGGTACTGGAAAGAAGCAGAGTTGAGAAATTGGAGATAAATGTCAGTTTTCCAGAGCCATGGGATGAAAACCAAACAGGATTACAACAGATTCAATTCACTCAAGATGTCTAACTTGGTATTAGGTCAGAAAACTAAATTTGCCGTATTTTCTTAAAAGTACCCAAAAATGTTCCTTTTGATAAAACACGTGTAGTGCACCTTCGGATTTGATTTTTCTTTATGTTCTGTAAACTGCTCACAGTAAAACAAAAAAAGTCTGACAAATATGATGGTCCTTAAATCTTGTAGGAGTATGATGCTTCTCCAAAGAATAGAGGTTTTGCTGGGAAGGCCCTAAGCAAGGAATCAAATTTCCTTTTGCAAGAAATAAAATTCTCAAAAGTTCCCTGCACCTTGGAAAGCCTCTGGTTGAAATTAATAGCACAACGTTATTTATTTAAATTTTAACTTTTAAGTTCAGGGGTACAAGTGTAGGTTTGTTACAGAGGTAAGCTTGTGCCATGGGGTTGGTTGTACAGTTTATTTCATCACCCAGGTATTAAGCCTAATTTCCATTAGTTGTTTTTCCTGATCCTCATAGCAAATATTACCCCCATAAAGTTTTATGGTTAATTTTTTCTTATGTTCTGATTAATGCCATTAGATTCACAAATTGAAATTATTTTTCAGTACTTTAATTCTGTCTAGAAGGTTTAAAAAATGTTTCCGAATTTCCTAAGTCTTCTTTCTTTGTTAGTCTTCTGAAAAGCTATATTCAATAGAATTCATGTGCTTAGGTACAGTTTCACTAAAAGCGTATCTTCAACATTTGACCTGTTTAAAAGTTCTTAAGGTGTTAAGGAACATTAGGTATCAGAGTTTATGGCGTTTGATTAATCTGAATAAATCTTGGCATCAAATTGAATTCAGCAAAAGTAACAGTGATAAATCAGAGAGCAATATTTGAAATGTCTCCAGGAAACATTTTAAAACAATTTTTAAGTTCACTAATTTGAGTCATTACACTTGGCCCTAATATAGTAGATTTTAAGTGAAGCTCAGTCGAACCTGGCAGATATCATATAGAAACTTTTAATAGTCATAACAATTCCTGTACCTCATTTGGAAAAAGATTATTTCCAGAGCATCAGTGCTTTGACCAGAAAGGCATTTATTATTCTGTAACACTTTTCTTGAGAAATTAGCATGATTCCTCATTTGAGTACGCTCTCTCAGATAAGATTCTAATATTAGGGTGTGACTAAAACTTCAGGGCATTGAAAGCAGCTGGAAGACAGACAATAGGGCGATCATCCTCTCTTGTCATTCTCTATCAAGGTCCTCTTTAATTATTGGCCTAAACAGCTATAACTTTATGGTGAAAACAAACCGCTTGGATATAGCGTTAAAGGTTGAAATAATGAATTATACATAAATCTATTTAGTTCAGTTATATTCTGTTGAATTGGGAGAACATCTAATTTGTAAATTTCTCTGCATTTCTTGAAGTTAGGAATAAAAGCTGGGGTGGGGTCTCCTGAAATAATGAGGTCTAGAATAATTTCTGTTGTTAAATTTACTTTTTGGCAGGATAAGTCTACTAAAATCAATATGAATGGAACCTTCAATGTACCACTGAAGATAATTAATCTTTGAGAGGTTGAGTAACCATTACAAGGTAATTTACCTAATTAGCAACTAAACCAACCAATTTTTAGATTTCTTAACTTTAAGACTATTGCTCACATAGTCACGTAAAGTATATCTTCCACATAGTCACAGGCAATCACAAGCTAACACGAGCAGTTAGCACAAAATATATGTTCCACACAGAATGCAGAACAAAAAAAGACACTTTAAAAATCCTTTTCCCTTTTCCAAATTCATATTTAAAAAGTTTCTTGTGGAATTTCCCAAATGCCAGCATGGCCACATATAATACAGATTGATACTGAGACCTCTAATGAGAAACAGTTAGAATTATGCTAAACAAGGAACATTCTATATTGATTTCACAAATTCTCCTCTTTCCACTTATAGTTTCTCATAAAATGTAACATGTTTGTCTCGTGTGGAGTCTGTATAGAAAAAGTGTGATAACTGAAGATATAGATACACAGGTGTATGTGTGTCTGTGTGTTCCTGTGTATTATAGCCTTTCTTTAATGGTTTTCTCTTTGTTTATATATATATATACTTTAAGTTCTAGGACACATGTGCACAACGTGCAGGTTTGTTACATATGTATACATGTGCCATGTTGGTGTGCTGCACCCAGTAACTCATCATTTACATTAGGTATATCTCCAAATGCTGTCCCTCCCCCTCACCCCACCCCATGACAGGCCCAGGAGTGCGATGTTCCCCTTCCTGGGTCCATGTGTTCTCATTGTTCAATTCACACCTATGAGTGAGAACATGCAGTGTTTGGTTTTTTTTGTCCTTGTGATAGTTTGCTGAAGATTATGGTTTCCAGCTTCATCCATGTGTCTACAAAGGACATGAACTCATCCTGTTTTATGGCTGCATAGTATTCCATGGTGTACATGTGCCACATTTTCTTAATCCAGTCTATCATTGTTGGACGTTTGGGCTGGTTCCAATTCTTTGCTATTGTGAATAGTGCCGCAATAAACATACGTGTGCATGTGTCTTTATAGCAGCATGATTTATAATCCTTTGGGTATATATACATATATATATATATATATAAAAACTATATATATATATTTTTGGGACGGAGTTTCGCTCTGTCACCCAGATGGAGTGCGGTGGCGTGATCTCGGCTCACTGCAAGCTCCGCCTCCCGGGTTCACACCATTCTCCTGCCTCAGCCTCCAGAGTAGCTGGGACTACAGGTGCCCGCCACCATGCCCAGCTAATTTTTTGCATTTTTAGTACAGACGGGGTTTCACCGTGTTAGCCAGGATGGTCTCGATCTCCTGACCTCATGATCCACCCTCCTCGGCCTCCCAAAGTGCTGGGATTACAGGCATGAGCCACCGCGCCTGGTCTCTATTTAAGTTAGCTCTGTCCAGGGCAAACCAGCATTTCAAAGATACAATCTGTTTTTGCAAAAAGCAGGTATACACCTATCCATAGTGCAGACATTATGTCTACTTATTTCTCTCTAAATAGATCTTTCATTTTAACAAGTACTTCACCTTCACAAAATTTAGTTGAGTCAGTGAACTCATATGCAGATGCTATATCTTGGCCAGATTATCAAGAATTAAGCCTCACAGATAGGCTGTTTCCATTTCCTTTCACAAAGTTTATCAGTCCTGGGTTACTTCTTGATTTCTTGCCAGTGGCATATAATGATGACTCAGCCAAGTCAGTTCCCAGAGTTGGACTCTTTTTTTTCTTATACATAGGAAACTTCTTTTCCAAGAATACTTGTTCCAGTTGCTCACAATCTTCATAGTTGATGATTATAGAATGATCTATGTACTTTCAATGTACCTTCAAAAATGAGATCTGCAGCTGGATAAGACGTGTGTGTGTGTATGTGTGTGTGTGTGTGTGTGTGTCTTAGTAGACTTAAACCGTTCATTGAATAAGAAGCCTAGTTGATAGTGTAAGGAGAGAGTTAGAAGAACAGGGAATTATTTGGTTTAAGGAATTGTGAAGAAAGGTGCTATGCCATTAAAATTTTTCTTTACTTTTGTGTTAAATCTTAATTTTGTGCAGAATTTACTAAGCTGCAGGAAACTGTCAAAATTGACTGTTGCTAAGTTCCATATTGCTTCGTAATTATCTTAAAACAAAAGTTGGTTGATACCAAAGTACAATTGTTCCTCTAGCTTTCATAAATTGAGACAGGTCTTTTTCTCACCCTCCACATACCTATGGCTGGAAGCCGAGGTGGTTGTTCTTGGTTCTCATTAAAACTTCTAGACTGTTAATTTCTCCGCTCCCTTCAAATTAGACTGTTCCTTTGAAACTCAAACCCCTTGGAAATATCAGCCATGCCCCTTTGGTATTACCATCATCAACAGACCTCCCTCCTGGGCACTCTTGTCTTTATTTATTTATTTTTTTTGAGATGGAGTCTTGCTCTGTCACCCGTGCTGGAGTGTAATGGTGTGATCTCGGCTCACTGCAACCTCCTCCTCCCGGTTTCAAGTGATTCTCCTGCCTCAGCTTCCTGAGTAACTGGGATTACGGGTGCATACCACCACACCCAGCTAATTTTTGTATTTTTGGTAGAGACGGGGTTTCGCCATGTTGGCCAGGCTGGTCTCGAACTCCTAACCTCAGGTGATCTGCCTGCCTCAGCCCCCCAAAGTGCTGGGATTACAGGCATTAGCCACTGCACCTGGCCTCTTGTCATTTATTTAAGGCTTTAGATCTTTTGCTCAATATCATCTTCAGGCAAGTTCAGCCATCATTTTAGTGGCTCAGCTTTCACGTGAAAGGACCAGTACAAACCTCGGTTCCCCGTTTTTTGACATCTTTATTTCCATTACTTTTTTTCTTTCCTCCACTTTATTGTCATCAAATCTGAAACATTTTCTACAAGGGTATGTACCACCAGGATCTAGATGCAAATATTCTGCCTCCTGGACATCACTCCTTGCCAGCTCATTGGCCCAGATGTCCTCATTCCTACAACCCTTCATTTTCACTGAGACTCTCCTTAGGACACAGCTGCTGCTGCTCCCTCAAGATCCATCCGTACTCTGTTGCTTTCAGTTTCCACGTTTTCCTCCTCAAATGCCATAGTTCATTTTTAGCATTCCCTTGCAACTACCCTGAGCTTCATTTTCCCACAATTTATTTGTTTCTGTTTCTCTTCCCAAATTTTAAATATTGATGTTTCTAAGGGTTCTGTCCTAATTGCTCTTCTTTTCTCTCCACACACATACTCTCTCTAAGCTCTAAACACTACTAAACAGCTCATAAGTTCCAGTCTTAGAGTTTGGCCCAGACCTTTATTCTGGGAGTTGATGATTTACATGACAATAGCACTCGAATAATTCAGAGGTAACATGTCCTGGTTTCCCACATGTCAGTAAGTGGCACTGCCAGCCATGCTAGACGCTTATAAGTCATTTTTGGCCCTTCCTCAATATTCTGACAATATCCAATTCAACATTCATTTAAAAAATATTTTGGTTCCAAATACATCTGTAATTTCCTCCACCTATTTTGATTTCCAATGTCCCCAGCCTAGCCAGAGCCACATATTTTCTTACCTACGCTTATTTTCTTAGGTCATCCTTAGTCAACCTACTTGAATTCTTAGTCTCCTACACCCTGTTAGCTACAGAGAAACCAAAGTGATCTCTTAACATGTCTTTCGGTTTCCAACTCTCCCACTTTTCTGGTGTACTTGGACTAAGATTTATGTTCCTCATCATTACTAATGAAGACCTGTACTGTTTCACATATCCTTCTCTTTCAGCCACGTCTCACATTAGTCTTTCTCCCTTCTGTACTTCATCCAGATTCCTACTTTTCAGTTTTTCATTTCATCCAATTCACAGGTTTCTTCTACATGCCAAGATCTTGTTCATATATTAGGGTCCATGAACACTGGGGGTTTTTCCTAAAAGACGCATCTTTCTGTATTGTATGAAGAGCTAACTCTTTTTATTCTCAGGTCTTAGCTTAAATATTCTCACTTGGAAGAAGTGGTTAGAATCTGTATAATCCAAATTAATATTTCTTTTTTTTCTTTTTCTTTTGAGACAGGGTCTTGCTGTGTCACCCAGGCTGGAGTGCAGTGGCACAATCTTGGCTCACTGAAACCTCTGCCTCCTGGGTTCAAGCAGTTTTCCTTTCTCAGCCTCCTGAGTAGCTGGGACTACAAGCGCACACCACTACACCCGGCTAACTTTTTTATTTTTAGTAGAGATGGGGTTTTGCCATGTTGATCAGACTGGTCTCAAACTCCTGGACTCAAGTGATCCATCCACCTTGGCCTCCCAAAATGCTGGCATTACAGGCATAAGCCACCACGCCCGGCCCAAATTAACACATCTATATATAAAAATTATATGTATGAACCTTATATAATCTGAATTAAGATTATATCTAATGTTCGCCCCAACACCCTTGTTGTATATTCAGTCCCTTGCTTCACTTTTCATGTGGACACATTTTGTAATAATCTCTTCTCTTTGCTCAGTTGGGTTTCTGTGTCTGTCTTCGTCTTCAGAATTGAAACCCTAGGAGTACAGGACTGTGGCTTTCTTATTGACCACTGCAGCTCCGTAACTAAGAGAGCATCTGATACATATGTGTGAAGGGAATTGGTTAAATATAGACCACTAGGTCCAGTGGAGTCCACAGCCTATTCACTTCATGTAGTTTCCAAGAAACAAAGGCTTCTCAACATATATTAATGAATGAGATATGGGCCAGGGTATCTGGTCTGGCTGGAGATGGCTTAACTTTGAGTTCACTTGAGAGGGTATTAGTGTGAGCAGGAATGCTTTCACTCACTTCAAGAATTGCATGGTGTTTAGGGGGAAGAATCACCTCGCTTCTCTGGAGAGACATGAGGGCTCTGTGGCTCCTGTGGGCTCTCAAACTGTTGGAAGATGACTGCTAAACCTGAGTTTTCAGGTCTCCTAGTTATATTCATTTAAACTTATAGATGATTTGTCACTATTTTAAGTTGTTTTTCACTGAAAAGTCAGTCTGAATATAGAGCCTTATTTCATTCAGATCAGAAAAACTGGGTTACAGTGAAATCTGTTTATCTATAATTTTTAAGTAAGTACAATTTTATAAACCAGTTATTCCTAACTTGAGAGGCCTGGAGGATTTATTACAATGTGTATTTCAGGGCCACATCTGCAGAAGTTTTGATACAACATTTCCTTACTAGTACCCCTGACAGCACATTTTGGCAGGCATCCTGTGTTATTCAGAAGCAGAACGTTTATGCACTACACTTTGGGAGAGAGAAGTGCATGTTATGTTACCATTTAAAGATGCCTGGTTCTTGTGGGGCAAATTGGCAAATGATTTATCTGAACTAATGGCAGAGTGGAATTTTAATACTTTAGGGTTTTCAGGAATCTTAGAGCTGTTTTCATTTGTCTCATACGTAGAGCCTGAACCTTGAAGACGTTAATGAATTTGTCACAGAAATTAAATTGGGTCAAAATTTACATTTCCAACCCATGTCTGTGCTCTTCATTCTAAAGCACAATGGCCTAGAGTCATATTTTAACCTCTAAGTTTTATCTTATTAAAAAATAAAATAAAATCAATAATTGTAAATACATGCATGTATTATACCTATATATACAATTTATATACATTACAATATTAATTTGAATTACACATGACATCACTAGTAAAGGCCAGTTACAGTTTAGACTGAGATAAGCCCTGTGAGAGTTTACTAAGGTCAAAAAGACTCCTTTTAATAGTGACTCAGTGGCATCTACTCTAAGGACAAAGGCTCCAGTATGTATCCTAATCTAAGTTATTACTGAATGTGAGTCCTGTGATAGCTTCTAATGAAAATTTTCCATTGAAAAAATCAATGTTAATAACTGGAACTCGAGAGCTGTAATGAGTTCTGCCGTGTTTTTCGGGCTTAGACTGTGTGCTATAATATCCTAAGAAGAGGAGTTGATGACCTGTGAGCTCTGGTCCCTTCCTGATCTCATTTGATTCTTTGGTCTTTAGTTTTAAAAGGGTGATCAGAGAGGTTGCTTTATAATGGAGAAGTTGAACAAAAGGACCATCAACCTGCAGGCTCCCTGGCACAGCGCAAGTTTCACCGGATAAGCATTTCAGTAAAGAGGACTATTGCCAACAGCAATACTTGCAAGGAAGCTTTGTTCCAGAGAGGATTTTTTTTTTAAAGAAGCTGCTAGAAAAACTGACACTAGAAGCTAACTAGAGTCACTCTTTCTAGATATCAATAAAATTGTAAGTCTGAAGACATTACTTACCTAGATACAGAAATGGACTTTATTTAAGAACCAACTTTATACATACCTAATATACCTAGGCTTGTTGATCAAGTTGGCTGGCTGGGGAAGAATAAGACTATCTAGAAGATCCACATGATGAGAGAAAGCATTCGGGGAGGGCAGACAGATACTTGATGCTGGCCATAGATAGAACCCAGAGACGCTCTGTGATTGAAGTGGTTCTAATTCCTGGAAGCTTCGATTTGCTCTTATAACGTGTTCTAAAGCCCTTTAATTCAAGACTACCCTTCCTGGTTGGTACCTGTAGATGTAATGCATCTCCTAAGGTATTACTCTAGGCTCCATCGGACAGAACAACTACCTGGAGGTAGGTGGTGGAGCCTCCGGACTTCACGACACATTTCGCAATGCTGTTTACTCCAAAACACTGGCCTAATTGAACTAATCTAGCTATTGGGTAAGACGAGAAGTAATACAAGAACATTCTTAAAGTCTGTTCTCTTTTGCCTTGTGACCTTAAACATTTGAAAGACCAAGATGAACACTATTGAATAGAATTGTGTTTCCATCGTCATAACTAATCTGAAAGCCTAAGTTTTACCTCTTTCACTGCACATCCAATCTATTTTATGGGCAGGAGAGCACAATGGGCTCAGCTATCCAGGCTTTAGGAGTTATTTTAATCTTTTTTTTTTTTTTTATTATACTTTAGGGTTTTAGGGTACATGTGCACAATGTGCAGGTTTGTTACATATGTATCCATGTGCCATGTTGATTTCCTGCACCCATTAACTCGTCATTTAGCATTAGGTGTATCTCCTAATGCTGTCCCTCCCCCCGTCCCCCACCCCACAACAGTCCCCGTAGCGTGATGTTCCCCTTCCTGTGTCCATGAGTTCTCATTGTTCAATTCACACCTATGAGTGAGAACATGCGATGTTTGGTTTTTTGTCCTTGCGATAGTTTACTGAGAATGATGTTTTCAAGTTTCATCCATGTCCCTACAAAGGACACGAGCTCATCATTTTTTATGGCTGCATAGTATTCCATGGTGTATATGTGCCACATTTTCTTAATCCAGTCTATCGTTGTTGGACATTTGGGTTGGTTCCAACTCTTTGCTATTGTGAATAGTGCCGCAATAAACATACGTGTGCATGTGTCTTTATAGCAGCATGATTTATAGCCCTTTGGGTATATACCCAGTAATGGGATGGCTGGGTCAAATGGTATTTCTAGTTCTAGATCCCTGAGGAATCACCACACTGACTTCCACAATGGTTGAACTAGTTTACAGTCCCATCAACAGTGTAAAAGTGTTCCTATTTCTCCACATCCTCTCCAGCACCTGTTGTTTCCTGATTTTTTAATCATGGCCATTCTAACTGGTGTGAGATGGTATCTCACTGTGGTTTTGATTTGCATTTCTCTGATGGCCAGTGATTCTTCATGTGTTTTTTGGCTGCATAAATGTCTTCTTGTACACCAATAACAGACAAACAGAGAGCCAAATCATGAGTGAACTCCCATTCACAATTGCTTCAAAGTGAATAAAATACCTAGGAATCCAACTTACAAGGGATGTGAAGGACCTCTTCAAGGAGAACTACAAACCACTGCTCAATGAAATAAAAGAGGATACAAACAAATGGAAGAACATTCCATGCTCATGGGTTGGAAGAATCAATATCGTGAAAATGGCCATACTGCCCAAGGTAATTTATAGATTCAATGCCATCCCCATCAAGCTACCAATGACTTTCTTCACAGAATTGGAAAAAACTACTTTAAAGTTCATATGGAACCAAAAAAGAGCCCGCATCGCCAAGTCAATCCTAAGCCAAAAGAACAAAGCTGGAGGCATCACGCTACCTGACTTTAAACTATACTACAAGGCTACAGTAACCAAAACAGCATGGTACTGGTACCACAACAGAGACATAGATCAATGGAACAGAACAGAGCCCTCAGAAATGCTGCCGCACAGCTACAACTATCTGATCTTTGACAAACCTGACAAAAACAAGAAATGGGGAAAGGCTTCCCTATTTAATAAATGGTGCTGGGAAAACTGGCTAGCCATATGTAGAAAGCTGCAACTGGATCCCTTCCTTACACCTTATACAAAAATTAATTCAAGATGGATTAAAGACTTATATGTTAGACCTAAAACCATTAAAATCCTACAAGAAAACCTAGGCAATACCATTCAGGACATAGGCGTGGGCAAGGACTTCATGTCTAAAACACCAAAAGCAATGGCAACAAAAGCCAAAATCGACAAATGGGATCTCATTAAACTAAAGAGCTTCTGCACAGCAAAAGAAACTATCATCAGAGTGAACAGGCAACCTACACAATGGGAGAAAATTTTTGCAACCTACTCATCTGACAAAGGGCTAATATCCAGAATCTACAATGAACTCAAACAAATTTACAAGATAAAAACAACCCCATCAAAAAGTGGGCAGAGGACATGAACAGACACTTCTCAAAAGAGTTATTTTAATCTTTAAAGAACAATAGACACAAGTAAAAGTACATACATAAAGTAGGTATTTTATATTTAATTTTTATTTTCATATGCATGAAAAGGGTGTTCCAAAAAAAGATTAGAGAAGTCCATGGCATGTCTTTCTGGTTAATGTTACTTTATTTTTTGGTTCATCTAAGATACTGCTTACAAGTTACTTGTTTTTTTTTCATGGAAAATTTTTTTTAAATGAATTGATTTTACTTTTCATCAGCACAGTTGTTGTCTAATACCAAAGTTAGTTAGAAGGTTATGATTTTTCTATTTATAGAATGGCAGGGGCAGCATTTAGATAATACATCATAGTAACTTGGCATTTATGAAATATTAGTTTTCCATAAACATGAACTCAGAGAGGAAGGTTACATTTTTTTAAATTATAATAACTTTTCGAAAACCATCTGTCCTTTAAAATGTTACTAAAACATATATTGGAACTGGTGTTTTAGATGCCAGTCCTTTCTGAAGAGTGTTTTGAGATTTTTTTCAAATACTGCCTCAGTTATATATAAAATAGAAAAAATTCTGCCTTGTAAAATGACTACTGGATGTAGGTAAGAAGAAGTTAAGGAAATATTACATAAAAATAGATTTGCAAATGTAATTTACTGAAGGATTATTTACACTTTGATGAGTGGATCTGGATATTTTGATACTAAGTGAAAGTGGTTCCACTGGAATTAGAAGGGAACAGAGATCTGCAAGCAGGAGTGAAAAGAATGTGTGTAAGCCGGGCACGGTGGCTCATGCCTGACCTCAGGTGAGCCGCCCACCTCAGCCTCCCAAAGTGCTGGGATGACACGCTTGTTAAGTGGTACTCTAATTAATCAGTAACTTAAACCTCAAAAGAGATTCATTATGTACACAAAATTAATCTTGTGTAATCAAGTGTATAAGTAAAATTAATTGAAGAAATCAAAAAACGCACGGTGGCTGACACCTGTAATCTCAGTGCTTTCGGAAGTCTAGGTGGGAGGATCCCTTGACCTAAGGCGGCTGAGACCAGTCAAGCAACACGGTGGGACCCATCTCTGTAAAACAATTAGCCAGGGATGGTGGTGCGTGCCTGTAGTCCGAGCTACTTGAGAGGCCGAGGCAAAAGTATCGCTTGAGCCTAGGACTTGGAGTCTGCAGTGAGCTATGATCACACCACTGACTCCAGCCAGAGCAACAGAGGGAGACAATGAGAACACGTGGACACAGGAAGGGGAACATCACACTCTGGGGACTGTTGTGGGGTGGGGGGAGGGGGCAGGGACAGCATTAGGAGATACACCTAATGCTAAATGACGAGTTAATGGGTGCAGCACACCAACATGGCACATGGATACATATGTAAGAATCCTGCACGTTGTGCACATGTACCCCAAAACTCAAAGTATAATAATAAATAAATAATAAATCACAAAACACTTGTAATTCCAAATCCAGATATATAAACCACAGGAATACTTAGATAAACACACGCTATACACACATATAGTATATATATGATAAAATATATTTGTATGTTCAACTTGGGAAAGGTTGATGATTTTAGAAACAAACTAATAATTCTATTGCCTTGTGCTCTAATGATTTTCAATATGAAGATGTATTTGGGATCAAATACATGAGGCTCCACATACAAGACATCTTTCTTTCCCCTCTTCTCAGCATCATGTTTTGGCTGATTATTGGACTACAACTGGGAGATCTAGAACTAAATTCCTGCTTAGTGTTTACTTGTTCAGAGCATAGGCTTTGAAATCGTCCTGTTTTGCCTCAGTCTCCACAGTGGTACCTACTAACCTCATGACTAGGGGATCGTGTAGCATTTCTCTAAGCCTTCTTTTCTTAGCTGTGAAGTGGTAAATTTTGGAAGTGCTTTGTTCATAGGATTTCTGTGAAAACTGAATTGGGTAAAGAATGTAAGGCATTTATCACAGTAAAATAACCTGGATTACAGTAACTTTTCCAGGAGTGTTTATTAGTACTTAAACTGTCATTGTCATCAAAATTCTGTTTTTACATATGAACTTAGAAATGTCATTGTAACCTTCTCAACTCATTTGGTCATTTAAAATGGAGAGGTTGAGTTAGGTGTTTCTTCAATTTCTCTTTAGCTCTGATACTATGAGTCTGACGTTAAGTAATGCAAAGTTGGTAATTAAATCTTCCCCTTTCGTGATGTAGGAGAAAGGCATAAAAAATTTCTGGGTGACTGGATTCCCTTGCAAGTTTATTAGAATTGTAATTACGTAGCATTTTGAATAAAGCATTCATTCTGGAAATCATTAAGTTTATTTTTCTTAACTCCGTTATTTTGTCAACTGTGGAAAAATTGGGATTTAGGAGTAACCTCTGATTTAAAATTCCACCTACTAACCATTTAAATTGTAGTCTTGTAATTTCCTAACTTTGGTCTTGAAGGTGTTTCTCATTCTTATGCGTTATTATACTGTATTATATATTTATGCAACATAAAATTTATAGTTTTAACTATTGCACATGTTTACATATGAAAGGTATAATTTTGAACTTATCATTATTAAATTTGCTAGTTTTTCTTCACTCTTCATTTTGGACACTTATCCATATTAGTACATGCAACTCAAGTTTATTCTTTTGAGCTACTGTATATCATTCAAATGTATGAATAAATAACCTTGCTTTGGTGGACACTTAAGTATTTTCATGTATCAGTATGAAAAGCAGTTTCAAAATGAACATTCAAATATACATTGTCATATATGTGTATAATATTTGTATATATGAAGGTTCCTGTGGGTCATATATCTGAAATCAAAATTACAAGTGTTTTGTACCTTCTATAATTAATTTTACTCTCAATTTTAAGTAAACAAGATTAGTTTTTGCACATGATGCATCTCTTTATTCAGTTAAAATTACTGACATAATTAGAATACCACTTAAAACTTGAGAATATTTTCAAGGGTATTTATGCAAAACTTACATAAATGTGTTGAAAAGTCCTTTTGTATATATGTAGAGATTATATGGTATGTTAAATTCATCAATTTGCCTAAATATCAAGTTATACTTAAGTAGTGTCCATACACCATGCTTTTGCTTGACTGAACTCCAATATGTATATCGGGAGTACTTTTTAACATTCATAGGTTAAGTGGCCTGTTTTGGAAAATGATATTAAAAATGTAATTCAGATGAATGCTTAAAGATTAAAAATGAATGAGCTTTCGTATTAATCATCAATATGACAACCCTAAAGGGAAGCATGATTTTCAAATGTACCTCCTTGTAGGCAGGATAATTCAGAAATGCACAGTGCATATTAGATATGGGATTTGAGTCATAGTGTATTTCTCTAAGAATGTAATTTATTGTACTTTCACATCCACCCCACTGAATATGCAGAGTTTAAGATGCAATGGCCAGAAGACACGAGCGTGTCACTAGAAGGATGTGGACGTGGGCTCCGGGGCTGTTGATGATGACGGTGGTGTTTTGGGGTCATCTGGGGAATGGACAAGGCCAAGGTAAGTGCAAGGATTTTCTAATTCTTTGCGAGTTGGATGCGAATTTCACTTTGTGATGAAATTATGTTTAGTCTTTGGTTTGATGTTTAAGCAATTTGTTACAATCTTCCGTCAGGTTTTTGTTACAGGGTATTGTAATATCTCTGCAGTTAAATTGAAATAGAATTAGGTGTGAGTAAATGCATCAAAATTGAAGCCATCTTTCTGAAATTGGCTTTTCTCTGTTGTAATTGATGATATGTATATATATGTGAGGTATTACGAGGCCATATATATGGGAGTGTGTGTGTTTTGGGTGGGTGGGTGTGCCTGTGAGTTTGTGTATGTGGTATTTTACAGGAACATGTAGCATATAAAGTTGTTGTGATTTTGAAGAAAAGTTTTTGGACGTTTGTCTCTTTAGGGTTTTTATGTTTTTGGATGTTTGTCTCTTTAGGGTTTTTATGTTTTACATTTTAAAATTTCAAGAACCTATTCTTAAAGGATGTGATGTTCTTTAGAAATTAAATGAAAAATGTGACGTTTCTCGTTCTTCTGCCAAGTGTATTTAGGGGAAATTAATGAGAGAGTGGAGCTGCAATGTTGTGGCATCCTGAAATGTCAGTTGGAGAGTAGAAAAGGGCCATAGATTTTGGAATAAGGCTTTCAATACTGATTTCATCAATAGCTGTATGGAGTGGTTTGTGCCAAATCTAGTATCTGTGAATGTATTTTGTGATAAGTATTGTATTATTTTTGGAGGTGTGTTGCCTGCTCAGATACAAATTGCAATTCTGTATTTTATGTGATAAAACATCCTGACACCCCTGAAATTTTCTTTTCCTTTCGGGGCAAGTGTATTCAGCATTGATTTTCTGCATTTTCAAGGCTTGAAATGAAATCTGTGAGCAGGAAGTTTACAGAGTTATTTCAAGGGATAGGTATATTTCTCCAGATAAAATTGAAAGTGTGCAGTGTTATTATATAATTGTGATGAAGTTGAGCTTTGCTAGTTTGGAGTATCTAATAAAGTTTAACACTTTTTAAAAGATCCTTCAAAAAGATCAGTTTTCTTGCCATATGTAATATTGTTCAATGAAGATTTGAAATGAAATAGATATTTTTTCAAAACCACAAATGCATCTGTGCCTTTGTATATGAACAGTTGTATATACATGTAAGCAGATAATACATTTTGTTAATTAAGATCAGCTTTGATTTTAATTTTTCTTTCCTGTCATTCAGAATTTGTATTTGCATCTAATAGAATTCTCATTTTTCTTTTTTGTGATAAAACTAATGTAAAATATATTCAATACACGTAGTAGTTTTTTTCACCAAAGGTCTAAAACAAGAATATGTAGGCAGTAGCTACGTTGGATTTCTGTGGCTATAAGAGTTGTCTATTTCTCTGGTGATGTGTAGAATTACTAAAATGCAGCATGACAACTGTTTCTCTGTAATAGTGATCCAACATGACATGTAGTATTACACAGGGTTGCTAATACCTTCCTCTGACCATCATTTCCAGTAATTGTGGCTTGTTTTAGATGAGGAATAGGTTATTAGATATTTAAAATATTTGAGAAAAATAGGTATCTTCTCTCTTATTTACCCAAACCCTTTTATTTACTCAATATTGATGGCTCAAGTATTCTATCTTTCACTAGGGACCATCATTTATTAAAAAATGGCCTGAAATCAATTCCAAGTCTAGCTGTAGTGAAGCTTCTAGTGGGAAATGCAAGTTAAGTAATTTGTTTTCTTTCTAAAAGGATAAATTAAAATAGACAATGATTCAAAGAACAAAACAACTTAATAGAAAACATAATGGAATGCTTTGATATTATGATTCAGGGAATTTTGCTTCCTTAGTGGTAGCTAGATTGAGTGAAGGAGATTGCTTAGGTATAATGAGCAAATCTTATAATTGCAAGTATAACCCAAGCTGCATATCATCATCTAGCTCAATAAGCCTCATTATATATTAAATATTACCTTTTAACTTTTATGCAATTAAGCAGAATTTAAAAATAAAAGTTTTAAAAATTAAAGTTTTTATTACTAAGTATCTTTTAAAATACAAATCTCACAGCTCCTTATTGTCAAGAAAAGAACACATGAAAATTTATAAATAAGGTTTTCTCTCTATTAAGTTTACAGACTTGCATTAAATATTGGTTATTGGGACCCACCATGTCCAAGATTATGATTAAGTATCAATGAAGTATGACTCTTGCAGCAAATATGCAAGCAAATGTTTTAAGATTATTTTCACATTATTTCACATAATTTCTTAAGCATAATAGGATAAGTAAATTATATTTTCTACACAAGCTCTTCACATTTATGAATAGACCATGTTCTAAATTTTTCAATCATTGGGGAATCCCAATGTCATATTTATGAATGGACCATGTTCTAAATGTTTCAGTCATTGGGGAATCCCAGTGTCGTATTTATGAATGGACCATGTTCTAAATGTTTCAGTCATTGGGGAATCCCAGTGTCATATTTATGAATGGACCATGTTCTAAATGTTTCAGTCATTGGGGAATCCTAAAGCCATATTTATGAATGGACCATGTTCTAAATGTTTCAGTCATTGGGGAATCCCAGTGTCATATTTATGAATGGACCATGTTCTAAATGTTTCAGTCATTGGGGAATCTCAGTGTCGTATTTATGAATGGACCATTTTCTAAATGTTTCAGTCATTGGGGAATCCCAGTGTCGTATTTATGAGTGGACCATGTTCTAAATGTTTCAGTCATTGGGGAATCCCAGTGTCGTATTTATGAATGGACCATGTTCAAAATGTTTCAGTCATTGGGGAATCCCAGTGTCGTATTTATGAATGGACCATGTTCTAAATGTTTCAGTCATTGGGGAATCCCAGTGTCGTATTTATGAGTGGACCATGTTCTAAATGTTTCAGTCATTGGGGAATCCCAGTGTCGTATTTATGAATGGACCATGTTCTAAATGTTTCAGTCATTGGGGAATCTTCCTAGAGAAACCGTGTGAGAAATTGTAGCTAAGCTCAAAAATGGAAGACAAAAATCGATTTAACGAGGAATGTAGATTAATATCATAGTATTATCGCGACTGTGTGCAACCACTACTTATAAACAATGATATAAGAAATGCAATCTGAAATCTGAATTCTAAATAGGAATGTAGTGCCATTATCCCTCTGGGACCCTTAGGGTCAAAATAAGAGAAAAGGGATGAATGGTGGGTTGGAAGTAAGTCAGTGATCCTTGTCAAATTTTTGTATCTGTCAAGAAAAGCATCTGCTTGAGGACATCCATTTTCCTACTTCTGAGTTACAGAATGATAGGTACTTATACTGAATGTGACATTCCCTGACGTGGACTCTGTCTTTGCTGCTTAGGTGGTGTGTGCATGAGAAAGTGCTTAACATCTGAAAACGGAGACACTCCTTAGAGAAAGATATATATGAATTTTAAAAGGAAATATACCTACGATGGAAATAAAACAAATAGCATAAATATCTAGCTGTATTTGGTCTTTTTGGTAACTATTACAATATATACATTTTCAAACAACTAAGTTCAGCACTGACTTTGGGAGAATCTAGATAAAACTGAACTGACATATAATAAGCATTGGTGTAATTAATAGCACAGCGGGCAGAACCATGGGGGTATTTCCTGAGGAAGAGGGACTATAGAGAGGCAAAAGAAAACCCAGCTCATTCTGGGGAGTGCCAGGAGCAGTTATTATATTCAGAACTGAGAACTTATTTCTAACTCACCAACCCATAGTTCTGGCTGAAGTGCAGTGGTGCAGTCATAGCTCATTCTCAGCCCCAAACTCCTGGGTTCATATGGTCCTCTCATCTCAGCCTCCTGGTAGCTATGACCACAGGTGTGCACTACTTTGTCCAGCCAGTTTATTTTATATTTTATTTTCATTTCATTTGTAAAGACTGGGTCTTGCTATGTTGCCCAGGCAGGTCAAAAACTCCTATCCTCAAGCAGTCCTCTAACCTAGGCCTCCCAAAGTACTGAGATTACAGGCATGAGCCATTGCATCTGGCTCAAAAATATTTCTGTCTTAATGGCTTTAACAAAGAAGTGCCGTTTTGGGGATATATACAATGGTGTGCTGCTTGGGAGTGACAAAAAAATAATTATAAGAAGAATGGAACGAATATGTCAGTACGTTTTCAAAAGCAAGTTAGCCCAAGTTTTTAAACAAGCATAATTTTAGGGTTTTTGTAACTAACTTAGGGTTTAAATGTAGCAAAAATTTTAAACATTATCATGAATACACAGAAAATTTTAATCAATTTGGTTTCCATGATGAATTTACATGCTTAAATTCCTAATTTCAATTTGCTGCTAGATATGAGAAAGTTTGAGATTTTGAAGAAGCAAGTGGTTCTTACAAATGTAGCAAACTTAAATTTTGAGGACAATTTAATTTAACTTCCATTTTTATGACCAGATTTTGGGTCAGCTGTTAAGCATTCAAAAAATAAAATCTGATAATATCTGGCAATTCCAATTTTCAGTTTTATTGATCTTCACCATGAAATAATATATAAGGTAAGGGGCAAAATTTTGGAAAAGTAGATCACTTTGTTGTCCTATTTAGCAGGTTCTCAAATTATGCCATCCTGGAATCATTACAAGTAATTATAGGAAGACAATATCTTGTGTTTTGTATTTCATTGTTACCCATCCAATTGTTCTCTAGAGATATCAGAGAAAACCAACTCAAGAAGGGAAGGTTAGATAAACAGCCCTCTCTCTCTCTCTCTCTGTCTTTGCCTCCATTTGGTTCCTTATGTTCATTTCTCAGTGCATTTCAGTTACTTTTTTTGTTCCCTTCATTTTCTCTTTCATTCCAGAAGTTTAAGTGATTGCATAATTCTTTTGACGGCTGAAGGTAGTATCCGACTTTGAATGAAAGGTTTACAGCTACAGCTTTTCAATTAGAAAATCTCAGATCATGTGATCTATGAGTTTTAATATCTTAGGATCGCGACCAGTAAGGAATAATCACTTTGAAAAACCTTGATGCTACCTAGAGTTTGTGTTTTGTGAGGTTGCTTGGTAAATTATTTTCATTTGATAATTGAATATTGCTTCAAGAGAGGTGAGCTCAGACACTTGGCAATGAATATTGAATGTGTATTCCAAGAGACATGACCTTAAAATATCATCAAGCTAAGTAGTAGTGAAATTGAACTCTGCTGTATAATAGAAGTCAGTGTTTCTTACATCTTTGTGATATATAAATATTTTTACATTGTGGTAGATAATAATTTGTATGGGAACATTTAATTGAATTTAATTTATCCTATGGCAGAATTATGTTGCATAGGTCATTTTAGTTTTTGATTTAAGCATCTTAAAATTATAAATGCAAATATTCAACACGTAAAACCCACATGAATACACACTCCCAAACATTTGAAATCCTAACAGTCATTTCCAACAGCTTTTTCCTACAAAAGAAGTCAGCTCTTCTTAGAGATGACATGCATTCCCATAGCTTGAGAGGTGCACACTATAAGGTAAACAGAGAAAGGATTACAGCAGTTTAAGAATACCAGCGGATTTACTTTATAGACAATAGACTTTTGAATTACTTGTCTTCAAAATTTGGTTTCTTGAGAAAATTATCTGTGTAGATTAATCATGCATTTCAGATACTTTCCAGACATCTGAATGTTGTTTTCTTAAAAGTAGCCAGCACGCCTTTTTATGCAGTCTGCATGGGAGATAGTAAGAGATGTGTATGCTGTATATCTACTAGTAGAGATTGGTTTTTGAGTGCTTCCTTAAAAAATTATTTTTTCTGAAGAAAGGGATTTATTTTTTATAATTTAGATTAGATGATTTTAAATGTTTTTAGGTTTTAACCTCTCTGATCATCAGGGTCATTGCCATGGAAAAAATGCAAGTTATAGCATATTTCATTTTTATAAGGAAAGAAGTTGATAATTTAGACTTTTTTCTTTTACTAAATTGAATCAATATTTGGATGGCATTAATTCACAATAGCAACAAAAAAATCTTACTATTCAACAAAATAAAGTATGATTTCCTTCACATTTAACTTAATTTGTTCTTTAAAACATCTCCTAACGAAGGTTTTCTCATCCTCTGAAGCTGAATTTATTTAGGAAAAAATATTTTAAACACCATCCCAAGTGATATAACTATTTTTATTGAGCTTTGATGTTCTATTTGAACATATTTGAAGACTGTACAAGCACTCAATTTAGAATTAAGATTTTATTTGGAGATTTTGGTTGTATTTGAAATCTGTTGTGGAATTAAACATGAAGAATACGTCAATTTACTAGATGTCATTGTCTATGACACATTTTAGTCTTATCTTTCTGCCTATATGTAAAGAGGAATAGAAATAATTGGTATAAACAGGAAAAAAGAAGTAAAGTGGTAAGATCAGATGGGAGAAATATATAAGCTAAGATACTCTTTTTTTGTTTGTTTGTTTTTTGTTTTTGTGAGACAGAGTCTTGCTCTGTTGCCCAGGCTGGAGTGCAGTGACACAATCTTGGCTCACTGCGGCCTCCACCTCCCAGGCTCAATGGTTCTCCTGCCTCAGCCTCCTGTGTAGCTGGGATTACAGGTACGCATCACCACACCCGGCTAATTTTTGGATTTTTAGTAGAGACTAGGTTTGACCATGTTGGCTAGGCTAGTCTCAAACTCCTGACTTCAGTTGATCCGCCCAATTCAGCCTCCCAAAATGCTGGGATTTCAAGTGTGAGCCACCAGGGCCAGCCTAAGCTAAGATATTCTAGAAGCTAATAATAGTAAAATATAATGTAAATTGTTTAAAATTAATCTGTATATGAAATTTTTTCTAGGACTTTCCTGCCAGAAAAGTAGGAATAGAATGGCAAAAGGAACGAGGTTCCTTCTACAAGTAGGCACACATCCTATTTCACTTTATCCTGTGATCAGTCTCATAACCATCTCCTGGTGTGAAGTGCTAAAACTGTGCTTTAAGAATAACTTAAGTCCTTTATGTACAAACTAAAGTATGAGAGCCTGAACCTTGGAAACCAAGAGATTCCAAAAAGCCTTATGTGTGAGACTGGGTGCCACAGATCTTGGCAGAAATTACTGCTTATTCTTAATTCTTATCGTTCCTTTCTAGCACTTCAATTTATAATGCCAATATCTACCTCAGCCTAAAGACAAGCTCTAGAATCACTTGTGTTACTTATTACATTTCTTTTAAAAAACTCATGAATTACACATGAATTTCAAAGTTGCCAACTGAGATTCCAAGGACTTAAAAAAGAAAAAACGTGGCACCTTTCCATTATAAAGGCTGTACGCAGTCTTCATAGTGTTTGTCTTTAAGGGACAACATGCCTCATCCATCAGCAACTTTTCTTCCTTAAATCATCATATCTTGCCTAAAAAGGTTTTCTGAAAACTAAGATTTGCAGATTGTTATATCACATCTTAATCTACGTATCAACTTTAGCATTATCAAAGCATGAACTGTTCTGGGTTTTCATAGTTAATTATGTTTGTGGTAATAACTGGGATGCAATTGTTTTTCTTCTGATGATTTTGTACTTGCTTTTCTTATGGTAACTTCTGACGCTTGTTTGTAAGATCTTCCTCTCTTTTCTCCATCTGGTTATCTTCTTACCTTCTGTCCTTTAACTCAGATGTCACCCACACTGTGTGTCTTTCTGGATTGCTTCTTATTTAACTGTTGCTTCTCATAGTTTACATACCTCCTCCTGTACCACACTATCAATATTTCTCAAGCTGCACTATATGCTGGGTTGTGTCTTTATTTATTTATAAGTTCCTTGATAATTCGGACTATATATTAGTATATTCAAAAAATACTTATGAAGTGTTTACTTTGGGTCAGGAATTATTGAGTGAAGGAAATTGACCAAAACTCTGCCATCATGAAGCTCGCATTCTAACTTAGGGAGACAGATAACAGACAATGAGCCACATAAATATGCAAAGTATCGTAAGTTAGATGGTGAAAAGTAATCCTGGATGGGGATCAGATAATTTTGATAGGATAATTTTTAACTGGGTAGTCAAGAAAGTCCGCACAGAGAAGATGGCAATTGGAAGAACAAGGTGGTGAGAACTGCTGAGTCTGGAGCAAACACACAATTTGGAGTAGTAGAAGATTCTAGAAGTAACAGAATAGAGGCGAAGAAGTGGGAATTGTGTGGAGTCTTTTACTTGCTGTTGTAATGACCTTGGCTATGCTTTGAAGTGAGGTGGAAAGTTGGCAGGGACCTTAGTTTTCTTTTTAATAATTCACTATGAATTTTGAACGGTCACTATTATAGACTCAATAATTTTGCTTTATTACTCTTGCAATTGACTACAAAAGAGCGTATTGAAGAAATGTTAAATTCTAATTTAAAATGATTGAAATAGGTTTTTATCTTTTTATGTTTCTCATCACTGAATATCTCATTTTTAATTAGTTTGAAAGCATTCTAAGATAGTGAGCCAATGCAATTTAGCATAATGCATAACTTATTATTCATCAGATTTAGGTATTTAACCGAGGATGCTAATTAGGAAAGTAACTTGTTCTGTTGGATGATTTTGATAAAGCTACTTTCAAATGATTATCACATCCATTGATGTCATATTAAGTTGTGTTTCTGGAAACCAAATTTAGGCAGTGGTAATGAGTTAATATCTCTAAGTGGATACCTTTTATCTCTACAGTCAAGGATACTTGAAAGTGGAAAAACATACTGGCTTCAAGTCTTGGGAACTAGGACTTACCGGAAATGTGTGTGTTTGTTTTGTTTCCTGGTGGAATTGTCTTCTCGGAAAGATGGTGTTTCCTTTTCAATAGGAAAAAATTGATCCTATGCTGCTTTACTTTAATGCTTTGCTTTTGTCAAAATAGTGTTTTCTTAGGAAAATTAACCTATCATAATATAATGAAAAGAGAAATGCTGAAGACACAAAATGATGTCCATGTTAATATTGAGTAGGAAGCATCAAGGGACATGAGAAGAGGGAAGCGAAGAGAGGGAGAAGAGAAATTTATAGTGTAACAACAATTAGTAAAAAGGATTAGCATATACATGTAGTCAATAAGTCAATAAATGGCTGTTTATAGAAAGCCTACCAGGCACTAGGGGATATAGCAGTGAAGAAGGCAAAGACACAATTGGCTATACTGTAGTGAGGAGGGAAAGAGGAGGAAGACATACAAATACCTAAACAAAGCAATGGTGTGAAGGGCTATAAAGTACACTACTACGAAGAAGATTACATGTGATAACATGGCTGAGTAAAACTGTCAAGGAGGAAGGCACTGATCTGGCTGTAGGTATTTCAGAGCATTTTTCTCTCTGAGGAGGTAATATTTCATTTGAGAGTTGAGTGAAGACAAATAGGAAGGTACTTTGAAGATCTGGGGTGCTCTGAGCAGAAAGAAGGGCAGATATAAAGATTCTGTAATTTAAAAAGAGAGCTTGATAGTTTCTTACAAAGAAAAGAAGGCCGGTTTGGCTGGAATGTCCATGAAGGAAGAGCATGGAGAGAGATTACATGAGTGTTCTCAGGGACCAAATCTAGATCTTATATCAAAATGTGAATATAAATTAACTACATTGAAAAGTGTATGATGGATGTGTGATACGATGAGGTTAGCTCTTAGGAGGGTGTACTATTGGGGAAGGGTACACTAGTGAAGGAAGGGGGTTCATTTAGCTGACTATTGCACCTGTCCAGTTGAAGGATGACGGTAGTTGGGATTATGAGTGTAGCAATAAAGTTGGAGAAAATCAGTTGAGATTGGAATTTGATTTGAAGATGATTGAATTTACTGAGCAAGAATTATATCTAGGTATTTGGATTTAGGGACATGGGGGATTATGGTCACTTTTAGTGATATGGCAAAGTCTTGATGACATGAGGCAGTTTGCAAGTGACAGAGGTGTGGGTAGGTGCGTATGTGTGATTGATTTTACATTTTTTAATCTTAAATTAAGACGCTAGTTAGAATCCAAGTGGAGACATCAAGTAGGCACTGACAAGTTGACTTGGCTAGAGATGTGAGTTAGATCATCGTAGCCTATAGAGCATGCCTAAAGTCATGAATCTAGGTGAGGGGTTGGAAAACTATTATAGCCCATGAGCCAGATCTGGTCTGCCACCTATTTTTGTATGGCTCATGAGTTATAAGTACGTGTGGCATTTATAAGTCTAAAATGTAAAATACAGGGAAATTTTTCAGCAGGGATAGTTCCATAAATTTGCCTCTTGGCAACACAAAGCCTGCAATATTTACTATCTGGCTCTTTGTCAAAAATGTTACTGACTCCTGATCTGGATGAAACCCTGTGAGGAGAGAGTGTTGACAGAAGAGAGAGAAGCATCACAGTGGAAATTAAAATTATGTCAACTGAAGTGTGTAGGGTAGAGAATTTAAGCCTGAGTATAAGAGTAAGAGATTAAAATAACAGTAAATTCATTATCAGCGTGATCAATGAAACCTTTGGGGGCAAAGAGGAACTATCTTCGTCACACCTTTCACTCACTCATAGAAAGATCTTAGGCAGGAAATATAACTTGTTTGAAGATCTGAGATAAGGCTAATGTAGTTTGGACAAAGAAAGCCAATGGGAGGATGACATTACATCTGGCCAAAGATTTAGGGAAGAGCCAAATACTTCAGGCTTTTTAAAGTGATCTTTAGATAAAGAGGAGGTCATCAAGGCATTCCGAATTTGGAGGATCAAATCACATCTGATGGAAAAAATCTGGCTGTATGTGCATCTAGGATGTAAGGAAGCCAACATGGATGTGAAGTTAAAATTGTCCATTGCAAATAATAAAATGAAGGCCCCAGGTAGCCTTGGCAAGGGCAGATTTGGTATAAAATCCTTATTGGAATGGGCTTAAGCAGTAACGGGAATACGGATCTAGCTGTTGTGTTTAGTGGAATTTTATCAGTCTTTTTGTTGTGTATGATATATAGATGGTCAAAATAAGGAACTTCTACATTTTCGGTTTTTGTTTTATTTTAATTGAGATTTGAATTAAAAATAAGAAACTTTTATTTTGAAACTTGGAGACTGTGTTTAAAAAGTATAGAGTAGGGCTAGAAAAAAACCTAAAACTCTCCTGATGAGGAGAGTGCTAATCGTGACTCTAATAATAATAAAATACTTTTCTGATAATTTTTTGTGTGTTTCATTATTTATATATGTATGGGAAGTTGTACCCTAGCCACATGCCAATTCACCTGGTGAACTTGCTCTTCAACGTGGCACAAATATTTCCTTCTATCTTTAGCCTTCCGGGGTTTCTCACATGGACTATTGGCTCTTCCTACATGAACCTGCTGGTAGTACCCTGTAGGAGACATGCTACTCCATGACAACAGGCACCACGCTGTAGGGGAATTACCATACCTGTCAATCACTATCTCTAGAATGTGGCCTTTCATGAGCCCTGAGATTTCATACTGTTTCTCTGAGCTGTAACAATATTTATATTGAAAAAATAAACATGTTCTTCTATCTTTAATATTTTATATCTTATAATTTGAATATCCCATTTTCATTATACTACTTAGCTGCTAAGTTATGTTATAAAAACAAGTTTTAATTATCTGCAAACACCTTCAAATCTAATCCTTACCGGTGAAGACTGATGTCTGGTTAACATCTGTTAGGACATTTATTTCCATACAGTATTTATAGCGCCTTTTTGTTATTGATTGGTATGATAAATGTGTAACTCTTACACAAAGATAAAATTTTTAGATTTTTGTATTTAAAATACTGGTTATCAAAAGAAAAACCCAGATGTTATTTGTTTATGTTTCTGCTTGAGGTACTGAATCTATTTCAAGTCATATTTCTCAGTATTGATATACTTAATTTTGCTGAAATAATAACACACTAACTTTAGCTACTTTTTTTCTCAGTGTATCTCCTTGTCGCTCACCATTTCCGCCTCATTTCACTTCTCATCTTTATTTCTTTTTCTTTGGTCTTCTTTTACTTTAGGGATTCTTTCAATTTAGAAGTGTTCTTGTTTTCTGTTAATTACTATTCTTCTTGGATGTACACAGTTACCCTTTTCCATTTCATTTGTGAATTCATCTCAGAGGCATTTTGTGTGTGCCTTTTACTCATAGCTTCTCAGAAGTCCCTTTCGAGGTTACCGATTTAACATGTCATGTACTATAAGGTTTGCATGGCATGGTGGCAGCTGACTTTGGTCTTTACAAGGATTGAAATGTTCACTCAACATGGATTGGTAGAATTTATTTTTTCCTTAAACATTTCATCGCCTTGTAAACAAACAAAAGCAAACCCAAGACTCAAAACTGACATTACTATTGGTGCCCCTGGAAATAGCTACCTTCTCACTAAAGTAGATTTTGTCATCCAACTTTATGTGTTGTTGAACACACATGGTGCTGTATGAGCACTCACTCACTAGTCTAGAAAACATTGCTGTGACCAGTTACCAGAAAAATAAATTCAGATTGCTCTTCACCTTCCACAGATGACCCTTCTGAAAGCCATTTGAATTCATTATAAATTATAGTTATATTAGTGTGACTTTAATTCACTTGTAATCTGAACTTTATGTGCAATGCATTTTTTCCCGTGTTTAATCATTTTTGAATGCTAAATCATTTGCAAACAAATGGCTTGTCCTTGAGAAAGAATTTAAGGCTGAAAGTACATTAAGTGCCATCTGGGTATCTGTGTCAATGGTTTTGTCACTACAAATGTGTGTGTGTGTGCATATCACCTACTTTATCACATTTATTTGATAAAATTGATATGCAATCTCTAAATCATTGTGTCTCCAACTTGTGTTATGCCACAAATACAAATTTTTGTCCTAAAGTTGATGGTACCCTTTGTAAAACTAGAAGTTCTCATTTGTGCAAAGGAAGGAAAAATAAAACAAGAAACAAATTCAATAAAAAAATTAAAGGTCAGATTTCTTTTATAGCTGCTGAGTTCCTTTCTTTCCTTTCCATCATCCTCACATTCCCAAATCTCAACAAAGTTAAGAAATTAAAACACACATCATGAGATCATATGTTCACCTTGTTCAGGAACTGAAGGATTACATATACAAGACTATACCTTAATAAGTAGAGGGAGAAATATGAAGATATGAATAGAATATGAAAATTTATTATAATGCAGTTGTATTCTAAAGTGTTTCCTAGGCAGGCTAAGAGTATGTTGCCAGGAAATTTTAAGAGACCCACTCCATTATATAGAAGAGGATGTGTGTAGATCTCTTAATTCTGAAATGTTTAGAACTGAGTACAACAGGTCTTTGAATAACGACGTTTCATTCAATGTCATTTCATTATAATGTTGATGAGAAAAAACAAATTGATTCCAATTGGGGTTCACTGTCTGTGTAGAGCTTATGTATTCTCCCCATGTCTGCATTGATATTCTCTGGATGCTCCAGTTTCCTCTCACTTCCCAAGGCTGTGCATGTGAGGTTGATTGACGTGTCTATGTGGTCCCAGTCTGAGTAACTGTGGGTATGTGTGAGTGCACCTGCAATGCGACGGCGCCCTGTCCAGGGCTGGTTCCCACATTGCGTCCTGAGCTGACAGGATAGGCTGCGGTCAACTGCAACCCTAAACTGAAATAAGTAGGTAAATAATGATTTTACTAGCTTTTATTAATCTTAAACGTATGAATAGCTGAAATTTATTTCAGCATTTAATATTAGAAGTGTTTTGATCTTTATTTACAAGTTTGTTGACGTTTTAGTTACCAAAAGCCATAGATGCTTAACTCTTTTGATGTCAACCTATGGTAAAATGGGTTTCGCTTACTGTATTTTTGTACCAATTAACCATCCCCAATTTATCCCTCCGTATGCGTGTATCAAAACATCACGTGACCATAAATATATATACCTATGACCAGTTTTCAAGCACCTGTCAATGATGTTAAGTGAAGACTTATTGTAGTCCTTTTTTGGCATAACGAAAATGTGTGTGTTTTGTTCAAGATTGGAAAAGTTCTTTGTGTAAAGAACTAGACAGTAAATATTATAGGCTTTGCTGGCCATATGTAGTCTCTGTCTCTCCTTCATCTACTCATTCTTCTTCTCCCCTTCCTTCTCCTTCTTTAAACACTTCCAAAATGCCAAAACAATTTTTAGCTCTCAGCCATATGAAGCAAGCCATTGATTAAATTTGGCTTGTAGACCCATAATGTGTGAATTCCTTTACATCATCAGAATGCCGCATATATATGAAATGTTATCTATGAGAAATTAATGGTGCTCCCAGCAGAGAGAAATTAGCCTAAGTTAAGTTTGGGCTTTGGAATTCAGGGGAATGCCATGCACAAAAATGCTCTGCTTTTAAAACTAGTTACTAACAGTCCATTTCTGATATCAGAAATACATGAAAACTACCAATTGAACGGACATTATTCACTACTTTAGTGCTGCTACTCCTGTGTGGTGGAAAAAGAATCCAGAAAGTTTTCCTTTCCATTTGAACATTCATGCAATAAAAATTTCCAAATCTTTTTTTGAACAAATTTTTATCTTACAGCTCTCTTGTGTACTTTATAAGTACGTTTTGCTGCTTATTCTCAGTAACTGTATTGAAACAATCTGTTTTCCTTTATCAATCAAAATAAAATAAGAAATTTAGCTTAATACTAATATTAAGCTGAAGTGCAAGATATATGAAAAAGAGAGAAAAGAAGCAGGATAAACTGACCTTTTGATAACTGCAGAGGACAGCAGATCAAAGACTGGACTTTAACGTCTGACATTTTCAGAATCTATCACAGTAAGTCCACTGGGTCCAGAAATAGGTTTTAATCCTAGATTGAAATGACAATGCTGTCATGACATTGAGTTTGATGGAAAAAGTGAAGTTAAAGTTTTTCTCAATATTTTTTTAAAATCAATGATTGATTTAACTATAAAATGGACTGATTCTGAAGAACTCATTCTGACGTTGGAGGTGAAAATGCTTTTACTCTAATCATTAAAATCAATTTCTCTAGATATCTGACTTTATTCTGCTTTATAACATAAAGAATGAAACTATATTTATTAATGAAGTGTAATCTAGCAAAGTGGCATAAGCATAATTATGAGTCACTTACTAAAGTTGTGTGTTTTTTTCCATTGCATGAAAACCCTGCCTTGTTTTAATTTTTATTGACTCTTTAAAAGCAATTTTAGGTTTGTAGAAAGAAGTGAATAAGCATTCACACGTCATCCTCAGCCTCTACCCCAATTTCCCCGATTTTTAACATCTTGCAATAGTGTGGTACATTTGTTATAGTTGATGAGTCAATATTGGTACATTACTATTGACTAAAGTATGTAGTTTGTATTAGAGTTTACTCCTTGTCTTATGAATTCTATAGGTTTTGTCAAATGTGTAATGACAAATAATCCTCATTACAGTGTCATACAGAATAATGGATTCACTCTCCTAAAATTCTTCCTTGCTCCATCCGTTCATCGTTTCCTCTACTAATTTATGTAGAAGATAAATTAGTAGATTGAGTTGGTGGTTATAGCAGTTTAAAGCACAGATAGAAAACTAGATTGACCTGCCTACCCAGACTGTGCTTCTCACTCTCACTGTGCCCTTTCTTAACCTTTGGAAATGCTTTTATTCATATATAAAATAGGCTATAACTTCATATAGTTGTATTACAAAAAGTTAATGCACAGAAAAAGACTTGTGCTAGGTATATGGTTTCTTCTCAGTTAAATGGAAGCCATTGCGTGTGTTTGTCAATAGAATTCGTCATACTTTATCTCACATATCTTTACGTCATTGTTGGCACATGACATGTTTAGACTGCACAAATCTCCTCCAAATCCCTAATAGCCACTGATCTCTTTACTGTCTCCATAGTTTTGCTTTCTCCAGAAGGTCATGTAGTTGAATCATACGGTATGTAGACTTTTCAGACTGGCTTCTTTCACTTGGCAATATGCATTTAAAGGTTCCTGTGTGTCTTCTGTAGCTTGACAGAATACTATTCCATTGCCTGGATATACCACAGTTTATTTTTCCATTCACTTCCTGAAGGACATTTCGATTTTAGTGATCATGAATAAGGCTCCTGTAACATTCATGGGAAGAAGGCTTTTGTGTGCATGTAAGTTTTCAAATCCTTTAAGTAAATACCGGGAATGTAATTGCTGGGTTGTGTGGTAGGAGTATGTTTAGTTTTATAAGAAACTGCCAAACTGACTGCCAAAGTAGCTGTACTATTCTGCATTCTCACAAGCAATGAATAAAAGTTCCTGTTTCTCCTCACATTTGCCAGCTTTTGGTATCATCAGACTTTTGGATATTGGTCATTTTAATAGTCATGTAATAATATCTCACGGTTGCTGTGACTTGCAGTTCCCTAATGATACATGACTAGTAACTTCAAAATCCCCATTTGACAGCTGTATTTAGACCTTTGGACTATTTTTTAAATGAGTTGTTTTCTTTCTTATTTTCGAGTTCTCTGTATACTTTAAATACCAGTAATTTATCTGATATGTTTTGAAAATGTTTTGAATATGTTTTGAAAAAATTTTCTCCCAACCTGTGGCTTTTGTTTTCATTCTAAGCACAGTTTTAATAACAAAAGTCTTTAATTTTAATGATGCTCAATTTCTCAATTTTTTCTTTGTCTAACCCAATAAATCAGAAAGCTTTTTATCATTTCACATGACTTAATATTCAGGCAAGGTCTATATAGGCCCCTTTCAAACAGTCATAAAGTTTAGAAGCTCTGACCTCACAAACAATAACAACGACAACATAGAAACAAAAATGACAGCTTTTGATGTTGTCTCAGTAATTTCTCAATTCAAGAACAGATTACTGAGCTTTATAAGCAATACGTATAGATATCAATTTCACAATAAAATACCTTATGATATTTATCAAATTACCTTAGTTTTGGTCACTTATTACTATTAGACTAAAATGTAATTTGTCAGACATGAGAAATCCTTTGGAGTATTTTTTAGAGAACCAAGTATTTGTTTTAGCCTTTTCAGTTCTTCCCTTGCTGTTTCTCCAGTATAGTCATTCCAATTGTCTCTATAGATGTATTAATACCAGGTACATAATAAACACAATTATCTCCCACGTGTACCCCAACCCCCTTCCCTGTTCATGCAGTCAACATAAAGGAAGCAGGTCAAAAGGAAGCAGGTCATGTACCCTGTGATGTGCTGGGTTGTAAGGAAAGGTACACAATTAATGTACCATGTCTGAGTTTTCTTCTTCTCTGTATTTGTTCCATTTAATGCATGTATGTTTTTTATTCCTTAGGCCTCTCCAGTCCTAACACACTCAGGGATACTTGATACAGCTATAAGGCTGTGTCTTTATCAGGTACCTTTGGGTTACCCCCGGCCAGGGGTGGGAAATAGAGGAAGTGAATGTCTGTATCCTCATTATGTATCACACAGAGCAGAAACATAAAGAAGCCTGTGCCATGAATGGGTCTCTTCTTTCTCCAAAAACCACCTACCCCTTCAACTCCCACTGCTTAAAGGAAAATCTTGTATTAGTCTCCCCATTTTCTCCTCAAACTTGCTTTAGCAAAGCAGTTCCTAAACCTCTGTTAATGTATGTCCCCACCCCTAACTCAACACACAGTCTCATGTCACATCACAGAAAAGAAGTTCAAAACAAAACAAAACAAAGCCACAGTCTTATAAGAAAAATAGGTAAGTTTTACAAAAGTTGTGTACTGTATCTCTGCTTTGAATTTTGTCATTGGCCAAGGATAGTAAAACTCTTGGAAAACTATAAAACAGGAACTTACGTAATATGTTTTACCCAAGATTTTTCAAACATTTTTGGAAGGATACTTATTAACATCTTGCAGAGGTAATGTTACATGAAAAACTTAGCATAAGACCAATCAGGTATTCTATGCAATAATGCAGATATATGAAAAAATAATATAATGAAATAAATGACTTTTCAAAAGGTATTGATCCTAGATCCACATTCTTTTTTTGGTTCAGGTGAGGCAATTAGAATGTGAAAAAAAGAAGCATAGAACAACTGTCTAATGAGAGGGACGAACGTTCCTGGGTGGAAAGTTATTAGAAGATAAATTAGTAGATTGACCCTTTTGCTGTCTACGCAGGTTTTTTTTTTTTTTTGCTAGTACCAATAGAAACAAATTCATTTTATGGTTTGTGTCACTGGAAATGTATAACTTAGTGGTAGCTGTATAGCAAACTTTGAATATGTAATAATAAGAGATTAGATGTAGGTTTAATATCATTATTTAATTTATTTGCTTGAATACCAGTGAGGAATTTCCACTTAAGCTCTCGTTTTCCAGATGAGTGTTTAATTGAATTCCAGAATTCATTTTGAAATAGAACTTTGTGTAGAATATGAATTTCTTTGCAAGAAGAATCATTTGTACTCTTGGGTTTGAGAGCAGTTTAATGTCAATATAACTTCTTTCCAGGCTTTCATTTCCTACTTTTTGATATGGGAATAATCTCATGCCGTGATTGTGAAAGTCTTAAAAGATAATGTTTGGGGGGAGGGGAAGGGATAGCAATAGGAGATATACCTAATGTTAAATGATGAGTTAATGGGTGCAGCACACCTACATGGCACATGTATACATATGTAACAAACCTCCACGTTGTGCACATGTACCCTAAAACATAAAGTGTAATAAAAAAAGATAATGTTTGCAAAGATACTCTGTGCACTCAAAGCGTGCTCTATGAACTTCATTGCCGTTCACATTTTGGGTTTATGAGGCTTCCATTTGCTGGCAATTGAAATGTGACTCTGAGTTAGATGCTGTGGTGTGGGAGATGATGTTTATTGGAGTTTAAAGCACAGATAGACAACTAGATTGTCCTGCCCACCCAGACTGTGCTTCTCACTCTCACCGTGCCCTTTCTTAACCTTTGGAAACACCTTTATTTATATATAAAATAGTTTCATATACTATTTTATACTATATACTTCATATAGTTGTATTATGAAAAGTTAATGCACAGAAAAAGACTTGTGCTAGGTATACGGTTTCTTCTCAATTAAATGGAAGCTATTGCCTGTATTTGTCAATGGAATTCATCATACTTTATCTCACATATTCAGTGCTTTACATCATTTTTGGCACATGGTATGTTTAGACTGTGCAAGGGTTAATTACGCCAAATTTATCTATCTACAGTTAATATAGCCCAAGGTACCTTGTTTAGCTGAGCCAAAGTTTGCATTTATTAAAAATGTAAATTTATCTTGAAGTGATGCCTGATCTCACAGAACTATGGGTTCCAATCTCTAAATCACTGTGATCAGTAGTAAAACTATGTACTCTGTGTCTGTCCTACTAGCTATATTGCCGGAATCTGGAGCATGACTTTTGGGTCTTTCTGTAATGCCTTACCTCTCATCAAAATTCACAAAATTCACAAGACCTGCTCTCTGGATTGTGAGACTTTTGCATTACAAAGAAAAAGGTACTGTCCTAATGGCATTCCAAAGCCATTTGAAATGAGTTGCTGTCGTTTCCAGGGAGTCATTTTTGTGTTGGTTATCATTACTTTACCATTACCTTTTAATTTGGAAATGTTAAAATCCATTGCCATGCTCCTTGGAATATAAAGATCATATAGGGTCATTGACATGAGTCTGAAAGTATCAGTCACTGGAGACCTTCTAGTGGGATAATGTTGTTAATATTGCTGGTATTCTATTCTTCACGTTTCCTCCAGTAAAATGTAAAGTGACCAAAATATAAGCGTCACGCAGGCAAAGATTCTTTTATTTGTTCAACGAACACTGCTTTCACAGAGTAGTCAGTTAATATTCACTACTAGAATGCATGTTGAATGGCAGCTCTTTTATTTGCCATTAGCGTTGGCCCACTTGATAGCAGTTGGACAAAAAAATTGGACAAAGTGTGTTGATCTTTTATGAAAAAATAGATATCTCTTTCTTTCTTTCATTGTTGCGTTTTCTCTGGGCAAGTTGATACACACTGTAGACCTGATGTTATTTTAGGGATACAGTTGAAGTTACTAGATACTTTAGAGTTTATTTAATTATAATATGAAGCTTTGAGTTTCTGTTTCATTATTAAATAATTTATTTTATGATAGTGTTGCTTAACTTAGTGTGCAAGGCCTACAAATAAACCTAATAAATATCTTACAAACTACCTTAAAATAAATCTAACATTTTTTACTGAAATATTTTTAAACATGTTGAAGTTGGAATGCCAGGTAATTGTATACATACACACACACACATTTTCTTTTGGTTTCTTTGTTCCTATTATTGAAATTCCTATGCTAATAACCATATCAATTTATGAAACTCATTTTGAGAAAAAAGGCCTAAAATATAACTCATTTTTAAAATGATTTTCTCTTAATTTATAATGTCATACTTTAATAAAATAGGGTAGGGCAATTTTGTATAAATATTTATGCTAAGTTTTCTACATAAGTTACTGCATGTAGTCTAGTTTTTAATAGAAGGGTTTTCTTTTTCTTCAGTATCCACTTTAAAGTCAATGACATTTAGTGTTTTTTACTTTACAGTTCTAAGTTACTTATGCTTAAAAAGACATCTGACTTTTAAGTTACTGTCCAACTTGATTGTTATCTCTCTGTATCTTATCGATGTGTTCTTGAAAGTAGTTAGATTTTGAAAGACATTACTAAGAGGGCTTTTTCTCATCTTTGGAGAGTAACTTGGGGTAAACGGTTGTCTTTCATCTTTGTCCTCCTCTCTACCCACAACTCCCCATCCCAGATCATTAGCTGAACTTGTGTGCTCAGGTTAATGTTCTGTTTCACCTTTCTTGTCAAATTGCTAGATACAACTCTCTTCAGTTATATACTGTACAAACAGAATCTCATCTTTTTAATCTCTCTCTTTTAAACAAATGTGTTCACGCTCAGATTTGTTGTCATTTAGAACAGGACTTCCTATTAGAAATATAATAATTTTCCTTCATGTTGTATCTTCAATACAAAAAAAAACAGAAAAACACGTATCAATGGTTTGCATGTGTCATGCTGATAGTTGGAGGGCAACTGATATTAGAAAAAGTGTCACTATATTTCTGAACACAAACCTTGTTTCATCTTAGAATTTGGTGTTGAACCAATTGTGTACCTCATAGCAATAAACTTTAATGAGTTGTTAATATGTGATTAACTGCCTTGGCCAAACTCAAAATCTTATTCACACATACAATACACACAGAGAACTTATTTTTATTTGTTCAGTCACTCCTTTAGTCCTTCATTTATTTCACAAACATTCATTGACACTTACGTGGCAGCACTCTTATAAGAATAGAATATACCCTGTTAAATCAGACATGATACTTGCTTTTGTGGAGCTTATGCTTTAGTGGAGAAACAGAAAGTCAAGCAAAAACTCAAACTATATAACTTTAAATTGGATATGTGCTAATGAAGGAAAATGTGGCAGTGTAAGAAAAAATAATAGGGAGTTAAAGGATAAATAGGAGTTTGGTGGATGAAATTTATGAAGGGCTGAAGATTTCAAACAAAAGAAACTGATGCAGGAGGGTGCAGCTTTGGAGTCAAGAATGAAGTTCTAGGAGATAGCAAGGAAATGGTGGGAGAGGAGGTCAAAGTAGGTAGGATTTTATATATTATCAATGGGAAAATATTGAACAACCCTAAGCAGAAAGGCAATGATAGGGGGTCAAAGTAGGTTGGATTTTATATATTATCAATGGGAAAATATTGAACAACCCTAAGCAGAAAGGCAATGATAGGAGGTCAAAGTAGGTAGGATTTTATATATTATCAATGGGAAAATATTGAACAACCCTAAGCAGAAAGACAATGATATATATTCATCTTCATTACAAATTCTTATATCTTTAGTAGACCTGTTTTCAGGCAAAACTTCATGAGAGAATAGTAACAAAGAGAAAAAAAGTGGTGTTCTCAGATTATCTCTAACTCACCTGATGACTTTAAGCTAAATGACTTCAACATTTTGTGAGGCTTTTCCTTCTTATAAAGTAAGGAGTTTAGATGAGGTGAGGTGTCCAATTTCATTTAGCTTCAATTTCCTGTAATTTGACGGCTGTCAAGTCATGCTTTGATTTGTTCTGTTTGTGAGCCAGAGTAACTTTAAGGCAGTATATTAACTAGGAGAACGATTTCTTTACTTTTAAACTTCAAAATTATGATGACATAAGTATTTTAAAGAGCATTTAGAAAGTAGACAAATGAAAAATTTTTAACATTTTGGAATGCTTCTTGTATTTCTTTTTGAAACCTAGGTTTTTGGTGGTAGTGTTGATATTTATTTTTGCCAAACTAACCATCCCATGTAATTTTGTAGCATTTTGGGTTGATGACCACCGTAAGTCTAGTATTCCCATATGTGTTAAAATTTATCTTTACAATTAATATATTTTCACTGAATTATTTAATTAAAAATTAAACTACGATTTCTAATACATGTTCAGTGAGATATTATTAGGCATTACCTGAAAGGGATTTCTGGAGAAAGAAAGAATTTCTGGTTAAAAGGAGTTGAGCAGGTTTTCCTAGAGCGATTCTCTTGGTCTCTAGGATGGTGCTACAGCATAAAATATCCTCCTAATTTACTTCACAAATTAGCCCTTAGATTTCATGAATTACTTATAATTTTTTTTGTAGACCACAGTTTCTTTGCTCTTCAGTATTACACTTGCTTATGTGAGTTTCTAAAACTAAGTTTAATTTTGGAAATTCTTAATTTTATATTTATATTTTGAATTGTGTTTAAAATTAAGTTTAGTAAAAAGCTAGGTTTTTATTTCTACCTACAAATTCAGTGTCCCATCAATAGAAAAAAAATTCTCAATAATATTTTAAAGTTACTTACTTTAGTCTTTGTCATTAAAGAATAAAATTTACCAGGCAGAAATGCCCCAGAAGCTACCTATGGAGGAAATATAAATATTATTATTACCTACTAATAGTAATATACAAAATAGTCAATTATGTGTATAGAAGTTAAATATATATAAAAGTTAAATATTTATAAATGATACAGGACTCACGTGTTTGTATTCTCTGACTGCTGTGCAGTCACAGTCTGATAAATTGATAAACAGAGTTTGCAGTAAAGAAGGAGTTTAATGATTGCAGGACAGCTGAGTGAGGAGATGCGAGCACCCTCAAATCTGTCTTTCCAGAGAGTACTTGGTTGGGGTGAAGGGATTGTAGAGGACCAGGGGCTGGATAAATGGGGTCACTGACTGGTTTGGGTTAGGGGGATTAAATCTTAAATCACCAGGATATAGAAACTTCACCCTTTAGTGAGTCAGCTTCTCCTGGAGCCCTTCGGAGGAGCTGATGTCAGTAGTTTCACTGGTATGTAGGATCTGAAAGAATACCTCAGAGAGAAAACAACATTTCACAATGCTCAAGTTGTTATCTATGAGTAGTTAAGTTAAGGGATGAATATTCTGATATATGTAAGTCATCAATTCTGATATATGTAAATCATCTATTCTGATATATGTAAATCATCAGTTCTGATATATGTAAATCATCAGTTCTGATATATGTAAATCATCTATTCTGATATATGTAAATCATCTATTCAGATATATGTAAATCATCACTACTTACTATGCTGCATGATCCTTGACAAATTTTCTGATTTCCTTGTATTATTAAGTAATAGCTGCATTCTTTTAGGATACTATTTCATGATCAGCACTCTTCCTTCAGGCTCTACATAAAAATTATATAAGACTACTAAATCAGTTTATGATCTAATTATGTCATTTATTTGTCTATTATTTGCCACTGTAACTCAATTGTTCAAAGATTCAATGTAGGAGTCATATAATTCAGCCTGATTAATATAAGTATTTGCTCTAAATGACATTGGAAATATATATATCCATTATAGCTCATTTTAGCACATATGTTAATATTTCTGTTGCAGGATTCACTCAGTTATATCCTCATTAAATGTTGGTACACTTCGAAGATATCAAATGATATCAAATCAGCAATACTGAGCAGCTAGCTACATTTATGAATTTCTTATTTGCTAGTTGAAGTTACTTATATTTGTTACAATCTGGGAAGCTCTTAAAAATATAATTATGCCTTTAAATATATCTCTGCAAAAAAAACTTTTGGAAAGAATTTCTTTGGTGTCTCTGAGAACTGTGAAGTCTTAAGTCTGAACGGAATTAAAGGCATTTGTATTCATCCATTCTTTTTTTTTTTTCCTGAGACGGAGTCTCGCTCTGTCGCCCAGGCTGGAGTGCAGTGGTGCAATCTCGGCTCACTGCAAGCTCCGCCTCCCGGGTTCACACCATTCTCCTGCCTCAGCCTCCCGAGTAGCTGGGACTACAGTTGTCCGCAACCACGCCTGGCTAATTTTTTTTTTGCATTTTTAGTAGAGACGGGGTTTCACCCTGTTAGCCAGGATGGTCTCGATCTCCTGACCTCGTGATCTGCCTGCCTCGGCCTCCCAAAGTGCTGGGATTACAGGCCTGAGCCACTGCACCTGGCAAGTGGTGTCTTTTCACTTAGTTTAAGTTTACTCAGTGATGAGGATATGAACATTTTTCTAATTGGCATTCACTTCCATAACTGTGAACTCTACCCAGTGACCAGTATCTGTGATGGTATTAAGTACCACCTGTTCAAGCTATTTATGTGTTGTAAATTAGTCCCTAATACCCCCTGTTTCCAAAGTCTTATGACATCTAAGATGAAATGATAATAGATAATTTCATTAATTTATAAAACTCTGACTGAAGATGGGAGAAAGATGTCTAAACTAATTCTTTAGATTATATTTATCAAGAACCAGACAGATTCTAATCATTCTACATGTACATTAAATATATTGAATTAGATTTCTCTTCTAACCTTTACAATAAATGCTATATGAGCTTGTGTGTTTATTTAGCTCCTGGAAAATATTAGCTCTAATCTCCCCTATTTCATGCTATTTATGTTTTAAACCTCGTTTCTGAATGTGCTTTGTTAATTTGAATTTTATTGGCCTAAACAAATTTTTTCTTATAATCAACATAAATTACATCGCCATAACTCATATGAAGTTTTCTTCCCTCCCTCAGAAAGTTGTGACCAAACAGGATTTTAATACATTGCAGTTTTTGTAGAACTCCTCTACCAACAATTTCATAGCTAGTTAACTGTTTAAATGCACACTTACTGTGCTAATGGTTGGAGAATAAGAGGTCAAGATGGTGGCTTTTACAAGGAACACATATTTCTGAGCTTATGGCCTGCAAAGCTAAGATAAATTTTAAGAGAGAGAAAAATATCCTAAGTATTTATATATTTAATTATGTTATATTTGAAGTCACATATTTAGGAAATGAAAGTAGGTGTTTTCAAACAATGTCAGTTTCTATCAGCATGCAGCAGGGGTATCCCTCTCCATGCACAGATGCACAGAAACGAGAGAAAAATTAAGTACTAAATTCTAGTGACTATTATAGGATGGTGCAAGTTTCAAGACATGTGAAAGAAAACACAAACTAAAATAATTAGTGAGGACTGTGATGTCCGATAAGGCAAGCAATGAATTCTCTCTTAGCCTCATCTTCTTCATTTGTAAAATTGTTAAATATTTTGCATGACTTCTTCATACTCAGACTTTAATTGTGGTTGGCTTAGAACTCTTTCTCTTTCAACATTGTCTTCATTTCTCCACCGTTTTACTAAATCTTAGTCGTGACTGTTGATATGTCCTCAAGTATCATATACGCACCACGTTCCTTGGAGGTGGTAGAGTGTAGTGAATAGTCAAACAGGTTCTGGGTTTAAATCCTGCATCCTCTGCTTTCTAGCTGTGTGATTTGGGTCAGGCTAGTTGCTATCTGAGCCTCATTTTCCTCATCTGATTGTTTTAAAGACAAAATAGTATATAAGACAAAAGAGTTAAACAATATGTGAAAATATTCCAGCCTCTGACACATCGAAATTCTCAAGAAATATTTACTGTTCTCAGAACAATATTCTATTCTATTCACAATAACAATTGTTACAATTTTTATGCCTGTTCTAAGTTAAAATCTCTACAAGTCCAAGGGTTAATCAAGAAACATTAAATGTCCCACAAATAATTATTTCTATTTAACATAATTTAATTTTAAAACAGTTTTAGGTTCACAGCAAAACTGAGCATTGAAGTGTAAAAGCTTTAAGATAATTTTTTGCCCTTTCAGTATTTAATTTATTTTATTTAGACCTGATTAATTATAAAATTATTTTTCCTTAGCCATGAGAATTCAATATTACGTTATAAAGATATTTCAACTGGAAAGCTTTTTTTTTTTTTTTTTTTTTTTTTTTTTTTTTTTTTTTTTTTTTTTGAGATGGAATCTGGCTCTGTCGCCCAGGCTGGAGTGCAGGGGCACGATCTCGGCTCACTGCAAGCTCCACCTCCCGGGTTCACCCTGTTCTCCTGCCTCAGCCTCCCTAGTAGCTGGGACTACAGGCGCCTGCCACCATGCCTGGCTAATTTTTTGTATTTTTAGTAGAGATGGTATTTCACCATGTTAGCCAGGATGGTCTCGATCTGCTGACCTCTTGATCCACCCACCTCGGGCTCCCAAAGTTAATTTTTGAATATATTTCAGATTTTGCTCTAGCATATTTAATGAGATATTAATGTCACTATACAATCTAAATTTTGGCATATCATTTTATGTCCCTCAGCGTGTAAAAATCCTTTGTCATTATAGCTTGTACTCTCTGTCTTTTAATAGTGAACTTAATGTATTTATACTAAATATGATTTTGACACATATGGATATATTTCTGCATCTTTAATAAAATTTCACTGTATTTTTACTTCTTTACTTTTTTCGTTTGTTTTCTGCTTTTCATTGACTTGATTGCATATTTTTGGGGGGTGTGTTGTTTGTATATTTCCTTTTCCATTTAATCTGTGTCGCTTTTCATTGCTCTTTAGTTATTAAATGTTGAACAAAGTGCATTAGCACTAATGAAGCACAAGGTTGCATTAGCAAAGTACAACTTGAAACAATCATCTCCTTCTACCTGAACAATTTAAAGGCTGTAGAAAATTTTAGATATGATCATCTCTTCCAGTTTTTATATTATTGCAATTTGTAAATATAATTATGTATTGTTTTTTAAATTCCAAGCTAAATAGTCATTATCCTTAATGTTATTATTGCTGTTACTTTGGTTATTGATTATTTAGATACACCAACGTGTTTTCAAGTTTCTGTATAACTCAGTGCCACTTAGATCTCACTCTTTTCTTCTCATTGAAGCATATATTTTGGTGCTCTTTGGTATGTAAACTCAATCATTTATTTGAATATGTGTGTGTGTGTATGTGGCAGGGTCTCAGGCTGTCACCCAGGCTGCAGTGCTGTGGTGCAATCATGGTTCACTGCAGCCTTGACTTTCTGGGCTCAAGCAGGTCTCCCACCTCAGCCTCTTGGGTAACTGGGACTACAGGCATTTGCCACCATGCCCACACCAGGCTAATTGTTTGTATTTTTAGTAGAAATGAAGTTTCACTATCTTGTCCAGGCTGGTCTTGAACTCTTGAGCTCAAGCAGTCTGCTCTCCTGAGCCTCCCAAAGTGCTGAGATTACACGCATGAACAACCATGGCTGTCCTGAAAATTATCTTATTTTATATATCTTACTCTTAATAATTTAGAAAGGTTTAAAATAATAGATTGATGGATATTTTCTCTTAGCACTTTGAAGAGTTTAAAATCATAGGTTGATGGAAATTTTCTCTTAGCACTATTGTCTTTTATAATTTCAAGATGCTTTCATTTTAAATTATGAGTAGAAAACAGAAATTACCTAAAAGGGCACAATTACTAGACTGACAGTGTTATGGGTTGAATTGTGTACCTTCAGCAAATAATGAGGCGGTAATTCCAGTAGCTGTGAATGTGACCTTGTATGGAAATACAGCCTTTGCAGATGACCAAGTCAGGATGAAGTCATTAGGATGGGCCCAATCCGATATGACTCTGTAGTTACAAAAAGGAGAAATGTGGACACAGGGAAAGATAGGTATACAGAGAAGGCGATGTGAAGACACAGGAAGAATGCCATTGATAAGCCAAGCGATATGGTCTGTCTTAGCTCCTGTAACTCCCATGTGTTGTGGGAGGGATTTGGGGGAGGTAATTGAATCATGGTTGTAGTTTCCGTAACTCCCATGTGTTGTGGGAGGGATCTGGTGAGAGATCATTGAATCACGGGGTGGTTTTCCCCATACTGTTCTTGTGGTGGTGAATGAGTCTCACAAGATCTGTTGGTTTGATAAGGGGTCTCCTCTTTGCTTGGTTCTCATTCTCTCTTGCCTGCCGCCATGTGAAATGAGCCTTTCGTCTTCTGCCATGACTATGAGGCCTTCCCAGCACATGGAACTGTGAGTTCATTAAACCTCTTTTTCTGTATAAATTATCCAGTCTCTGGTATGTCTTCATGAGCAGCAGGAGAACAGACTAAAACACCAAGAAACACCCAAAGCTGCATGACATAAGGAGAGAGACTTCTCTGGAATAGCTTTTTCCTTGTGGCTCTCAGAAGGAGCCACCTTTTCAACACCATGATTTTAGACTTCTGCCTTCCAGAACTCTGAGACAGTACACTTATGGTTAAGCCACCCACTGTGTGCTGTTTTGTTAGGGCAGTCCCAGGAAACTACTACAGATACAAATCGTAAACAGAAACAAGAGCCAGGAGAAACCAGAACCTTCAACCCTCTATGCAGTACTCTGTCCTTTCTTTCTGGAGGTTTTCAGAAGGAATTTCAAGGATTCGGCAGGGGGTTGGTAGACCATGCTGGGCCCACTGTGTCCCATTCCTGCCAGATTCCTGCGGGAACTGCACGGTTTACTAGGTTACACTTTCTTTTCTGTTTATGGCTTCTCAGGATGCACACTTGACCCTATGCCCTCTCTTAATCCTGGCAACCCCCCATACTCTGCCTAAATAAATACCAGTGGACATAACTACCGACATGCCAAAGTCCTCAACATCTCATATTCCATGGAAGAGTACATAGACGGGCTCTTTATACTGTCATAGATTATACCAGCCGGGTATCCAAGTGATGTCAACAGGGCCCCAGTGTTTTTTAGACATTTTAATAAAAATTTCTTTTTAAAAAATCAGATTTTGCTATAGAGTCAGGCTTATAATCCCTATGTTCTTTTCTTGACAGTATGTTTTTCCAAAAGAATCCTCAGCCATCCACATAAAAACAGTTTCCATATATGCGAACTGGAAATTTTTATAACTGGTAGAAACAGACTAAAAACTGGACTTTCAAAAAATATAGTTGGCCTTTCCTGTGTACGAGCTCCGCATTCACAGATTCAACCAACTATGGATAGAAAATATAGTATTCCCAGATTGGGCAGCCCAAGGATGCAGAGGGCTCAGTTTTAATTTTCCCAGGTTATACAGGACCAATGTTGGAATTTTAGCATTTCTGGATTTTGGCATCCATCAGGGTTCTAGAACTAATCTCTCACGGAGAACGTGGAACCACTGTATATACCAATGGCAAATAAGCAGTGAAAATTTGCTTAACGCCACTAGTCATTAGGAAAATGCAATTAAAACTGCAATGAGATGCTCTATACAGCTACTAGGACGGCTATAATCAAATCACAGAAGACGGAGTACTGATGAGGATATGTAGAAACATCAGTGGTATAGTTGCTTTGGATAACAATAGGGAAGTTTCTTTTAAATTTAAATATACATTTATCATATGACTCAACTGTCAATTCCTGGATGTTTACCCAAGAGAAATAAAAGCATGTTCATACAGAGACCCATTTGCTAATGTTTATAGCAACTTTATTTGCATGGCCTTAAACTAGAAATAATCCAGAGGCCCATGTATTAGTAAAGGTATAATCAAATGGAACACTAGTTTGCGATAAAAAAATACAATATAGACATATGTAACAGCATGAATAAATCTCCAACGCATTAAGTAAACTCAATAAAAAACAATCAAAGCTACATAGTATATGCTTCAATTTTTGTGACATTATTTAATAGCCAAAACTGTAGCCACCCAAATCTGAGTGGGGTAGACAGGGGCTAGGTGTCAGGTTGGGGGCGAGGACTGATTACAAAGGGGCACCAGGTAACATAGTACTTTAGGTTGCTGTAACAGAATATCATAGACTGGGTAGTTTATAAACAACCAAAATTTATTTTTCACAGTTTTGGTGACCAGAAGTTCAAATTCACGTTACTGACAGATTCAGTGCCTGGTAATGACTCACTTCCTGATTCAGAGGTGGCTGTCATTCTTTTGTCTCCTCACATTGTAGAAGGACGGGATATCTCCAGGGTCTCTTATAAAAAGCACTAACTCCTTTGATTAAGTCTCTGTTCTTATGATCTAATCACCTTCCAAAGCCTCCAACTCGCAATACCATTATATTGGGTATTAGATTTCAGCATAAAATTTCAGAAGAATATAAAAATTGAATCTATAGAACAAGGGAATTTTTAGGATGAAACGTCTCCATTGAAGTGGTTGTTACACTACTGTAAACATTTGTCAAAATTCATCAAAATGAACACTTAGAAAATGCTGTTATATATCATTATCGTTTGGCTGTGTCCCTCCAAAAGGCATGTGTTGGAACATAATCCAATGAACCACTGTTGGGAGGTGGGGCCCAATGGGAGGTGTTTAGGTCATGAAGGCTGAAGCCTTGTGAACAGATTCATGCTGATTTAAAATAACTTAAAGCTGGGAGTTCAATCTCTTGCTGTCTCACCTTCCACCATGAGATGACACAGAAAGAAGGTCCTCACCAGACACTTGCCTTTGCATCTTGGATTTTCCAGTTTCCAGAACCATGAAGAATCTCTACAAATTGCCCAGTCTCTTATATTCCATTATAGCAGCACAGACTGAATGTAACTATACATGTATTGCATTTGAATGAATATTAGTAAGAAATTAAACATTCACCACAATAAAGGGATCTTTGAATGAGCACTGGGTCCCTCTGAGCAAGGCCATGGACAGATGTTATGTAAGAGAAAGGACTGGATCAGAACTTTGAGAGCAGAAAGCATCAAATATTCTACAGCTTGAGCCTTCTGTAATGGTAGCAGTAGGAACTGAAGATTCCTATGTTTTTGTTATCTTAGATGGTGAATTGGACTCCACTAATGGAGGGGCTTAAGATATCAGCAGCCATTTATTTTGTATAAACAGTTGTGCAAAATGAATGTGCCAATAAACCATAACAAAATAAATTGGGAGAGCTTCAAATCTAATCCACCTTTTAGGAAGTCTATGATGGATAGACTTGACCTACAGAATCTATGCACACTTTTGATAAGCCAATAATTTCCTCTCTATATAGATACCCCTAATTCAGGCTTCAGGGGCTAAAAAGTGTTCCCAGAGTTGCAACAAAATCATCAATACTTGAACAATATAACACACACTACAAGATTCCTTACTTTGAATGTTGAATATGTGTAGATATAGATACTAACAGAAGAAATTAAAGTTTGGCAGCTTTTGAAAGTGTAGTCATTCAAATATGTAAGGCACTGTTTGATGACACAACTAAAAATAAAGTTTTCATATTTCTTTTTTCAGTATTTTACATAATCTAGGGAGATATAAACTTCTGGCTAACAAAAAAATAAATGTTTGCTTAGGAAACAAGACTCCCAGACTTAAAAATCGTTACAAAAATACATATGTGACCAGCTATGTTTGGTTTCTCCGTTGTCTTTTGTTTGCATTCTAATTTTTCCAGCTTGAAGTATCTTGTCCTTACTCATTTTTAGACATCCAATACAGAGGTAATATTTATTTATTCAGTATTTGTCACTTTGAGAGTACTATGTTTTCTCAGATGTGAATCATCAAGTTGTTCTTGAATATTATACATTTCATTTTCAGGGTAGGATAAACTTTGTACCGATTATATTTGAATTTGTTACTTGAAGTGGAAATTGTATGTGATAGCAGAAAGGCTGAGTGCTTTGAAATGAGTAATACTGGATAGTGAAATATTGGTTAAAATTCTGGATCTTCCAGTGATAGCTGCCATCAAGGACACATTTCTTATCATTTTTAGCCTTAAGTCACTCACTTTGAACATGGAAATAATAAACACATTTTACAAAGTTATACTGGTGTGATGAGATCAGCATTCAGTAAAGGGAAGCCGATACGACTGTCAGTCAACGGATTCATCTAGCTATTTACCTACCGTTCTTTTGTTTTCCTCTCTGCAGCCAAAAGATTTAAGTTCAAATTCTGGATTGACAGTTTATTACATCTGTGACTTTTAGCAAATTATGTACTTTGCAGTCTAAAATTTCACATTTATAATGTATGATATTATTATTAAAGAGTCTATAAGAATCCAGTTTAGTGCCTGAAATATAGTAGGTGCTCATTTAATGACAGCTACTATTTCAACTTTTAGACATCACTATTACTACAAAACTGGCTTTGATATTTTACCTTTCTAAAATTTATTTTTTTGCTTCCTAAAATGCAGACTGTCCTACATCCAAACTATATTGGAAATTAAATATTTTAACGGAAAATAAAAATCACACACAGGTCAAGTAAGTTATAGTGGTTTTGAACAAAAGGCATACAATTTCTTTTTAAAAAAATATAAAAAGTACTAAAGCTATGTTCAACACGAATATACTTATATGTGTATTATATACATGCTGGAAATATCAGTTTTTAAGGGACTACATAGCAGCTACATGTTTTGATAATTGACATTATTCAGCAAATTATTCTAATACAGGAAGTATGTCAAATGATGAGTTCAGTATAACATTTTTATCTGCATTGCTTTGTTACTTTTGTGCATTACTATTAAATGCATTGTTATATGTTGCTGTAAGTTGTATTATTGCATATTAAAATCATTCTTAGATAAAATAAAAATCAACAAGGTCATTTGCACAGCTCGAGAAAATGTTTTTATCATACAGAGATTACGCATTTTTCTTTTAGCACTTTTTTTGCATGAAATCAATTGTTTCAGGGTTTTTTTTTAAAAAAAAACACATCTTCCAGGTAAAGTAAATATTTTCACTTTTAGCTACACATGGATATCCTCCATTATTTATGTTGTCATATACTTATCTTAGTAAAAGTTTGCCTAAAAATAACTGCTTATCCAAAGTGTACTTATGTTAAGTGTAGATATATTTTGAGTAAATAAAAAGCAGGTATTGTTTTCAGAGATAATCTTAAAAATGCTTTATCATGAATCTGGAGGTTAAATAGCTGGAAATGAAATCCAGAAGTAAATGATACCACTTGTAAACATACCTCTGACATTAGGAGTATACAGGAAATTATGACAAGTATCTGTTATCATAGATAAGTAAGGGTATCCCATGGGTAACTAAAAATGAGCATATTTAATGGGAGCCAAGTTTCGTATTTTTAAAAGACATGGAGAAATTTATTTTATAAGAAAAATCTGTTTAAAATGGAAAATCTTTGTAAAAAAACTACTCTTTTTAAAATCCTTTGCTAATGGCCTTCTTGAACTTTATCTTAATGTATATAAGAATTCTTCAAAAGTCACATTATATAATTAATTAAGGATACTAGAGAAAATTAGATACTGCAATGTGTCAACAATGTTTAGAACTGATGTTAAATAAGTCTGGGTGCAGTGCCTCACTCCTGTAATCCCAGCACTTTCGTAGGCGGGTCACCTGAGGTCAGGAGTTCAAGACCAGCTTGGCCAACATGGTGATACCCCAACTCTACTAAAAATATGCAAATTACCTGGGTGTGGTGGTGGATACCTCTAGTTACAACTACTCTGGGAGGCTGAGGCAGGAGAATTGCTTGAACCTGGGAGGTGGAGGTTACAGTGAGCCGAGATCACGCCACTGCACTCCAGCCTGAGAGACAGAGCAAGACTGTTAAAAAAAAAAAAGAAAAAAATATCGCTGCTAAATACGTTTCTGGCTATTCCTAATTTCTATTTGTGATGGTCTAGTTTGTGCTTTTCTTTTTAATAAAGACTTGTTTTTTAAAAGAAAGCACAGTGATCTGGATGATGTCTTATGGTAAAGCCTTGGGGTAAACTCCAAAGGGTAAGTATTAGCAGTGTCGATGCCACCTCATTACAGTAACCACAATACCACATTTAAAGTGAAAAAAAAATCAGACTTTTCTGAAGTGTCTTGCAAATTCAAATCCTTTCTACGATGGCAAATAAAACAGGAATTTGGAGCACCAAACTTGCCCCTTCCTCTGCAATAAACTAAACAAAAGTTTCAAACATGTTTTAGAATGAATTCCTAATTTTATACATCAAATGACCACCCTCTCATCACATTGAATACCTATGGTAAGAAATTAGAATTCTCTCTCTCGTCCTTCCTTGTTAGTGTAGGGTAGAAGGGATTTTTTTTTCTCATCCATCACTAGGTTCATGGCTGAAGCACCTATAACAAAAGGCAGTTTAACAACAGAAAAGCATACATATTTATTTAATGTAAATTTTATGTGACATGTGGACCTTCAGAAATGAAGACCCAAAGAAATGGCGAAATCTATGTATATTTATGCTTAGGTTGGATGGGGAGTAGACAGTCATGAGGAAGCATGATTGAACAGAAGGAGTATGATCTAATGGTAATAAGCTGGGGGAACTTAGCAAGGCCTGTTTGTTCATATTACTTTCTGTGTCCCAGTGTGACATTCCTTGTCTCCAGATATGAGGCACATGAGGCTCTTATCACATACTTCAGAGGAAGATCAGATTCTTTTTTTATTTTTTTTTTGAGACAGAGTCTCGCTCTGTCGCCCAGGCTGGAGGGCAGTGGCGTGATCTCCGCTCACTGCAAGCTCCACCTCCCGGGTTCACACCGTTTTCCTACCTCAGCCTCCCGAGTAGCTGGGACTACAGGCGCCACCACCACACCCGGATAATTTTTTGTATTTTTAGTAGAGACGAGGTTTCACCGTGTTAGCCAGGATGGTCTCAATCTCCTGACCTCATGATCCACCCACCTCGGCGTCCCAAAGTGCTGGGATTACAGGAGTGAGCCACCGCACCCAGCTGAAGATCAGATTCTTTTACAGCTTGCTTCAGAGAAGAAGGATTGGAGAAGGTCAGAGACCTTTCTCCTTTGTGATTTTCTCAAATGTGAAGGTGCCATCTTCTGGGGTAGCACGTTCTGAACCCAATGCTCTGGGGTAGCGTGTTTCTATTTGTAGAATATCAAGAGAATGGTGTTGCATCTTTCAGAAAACCCAGTCTAGAAAATCTTAGGAATGAAATATACAACCTAATTTTATACATTTTTCTAATTTCTATTTATGGTTAATATTTGAAGAAACATTCCCTCATGCATATAGAGTTTTAATTTAATGTAAGTGGATAATATACATAATAATGCTGGTTGCAAAGATTTTGTGTTCCAGAAGAGTTCAATAATATTTTCCTTAAAGGTTGGCGTGGAAGAAGAAAATTTATTTCCAACATTTTAATCTTTGACTCTGCATTAGCCATTTTCAAGTAGATAAATTAATTTTTTTCACTTGAGTTATTTACTGAAAATTGGTGAACTTAATTGCTGAAAAGCTTTAGCTTTTGCTGTTTTTTTTTCGCTAATCATTGATTCAGTGATTACTATTTCTTTTCTATTTTCTTTATATGTACTGTAATTTCTCAATGGCATTCAAGAAACCCAGGAAAGCACATTGAAAGTGGAATTATTTGAGCTGGACATATACTTGTGCATTAAAAAATTCTCCAAATATGTCTTTAAAACTTAATTAAAAATGTCAACTTAGAAACTTAATGTGCCTGGGGCTTAGTCCAGAGGACAGTGGTATCAGCTGAAACAGGAAGATAATGGAAGGGGATTTGAACTTTATGATAAGGACTCCTGGTCAGTTTAAGAAAGACAATGGCAGGATCAGAATATACGTTACTGCCTGCTGTGTATATGCAGCAATAGTGGTTATACCTGGTTCTTTGTCTCCAAATCAGAGCACAGGCCCAACAAGAACAATCCTCGGTCCACTTATGAAGGAGGCTTATCCACTCAGTTGGAGGTATGGTTTCCCTGCATATTGCTGCCAACTTCCTGTCACTGCCCCAGAGGTTTAGAATTAGCATTAATGACCTTCAAACAGCTTAATTTCCCCAGAGTCATTGAACACAGCTAGTTGGCCCTACTAGGCTGAAAGCCATATGGCATCAATTGTAAATGTTTTGCTACCATTTCCCAACATAACCACCTGCCTGATTTACTGTTTGCTGGATACTCACCTTGAATGTGAATATGTCCACATAATTTTTTTCTTTAAATTAAGAAATGTAGTTTAAAATTATGATTCATTTTATCCTATTAAGATGTTGAAGGGGGATGCTGAAGAAGATTCACATTGTCAGTTTTGTATAAATCCACTTGTTGGAGAAAAGTGTTGAAATGAAATTAACAAAACCATCACATAAATATAAACGTGTAGATTGTTAAAATTACAGTTTTAGGAAATTTGCAACATAAAGTACAAGGTAAATAAATATCTCATTTTGAACTCACATATTTAGTACAAAATATTGCCCAAAATCCATCCTAGGGCTTGGGGATATTTAGAAAAGAGAAGACCCCCAGAGCTATAAATCATTAAAAAACCAGATAGCTTAACTTCAAAATGCATTTTATTTTTTTTAGTCTTGGGTTTCAAGATAAAACCTTGAAGAAAACTGTAGAAGCCTTTTCTCTTAGCCATAAAATAGACTCCATATCCCTCCCTTTCCTACCATGTATACTCCCTTCACATTTGTCTAATTGTATGCTGTCATCTATATGCCTTCTTAGAAGTTGCAGGGGCTAATCTTGAGTCTGACAAAGGAAGCTTGGAGACTCAGCTGCAAAATTCCCAAGATTATTTCAAGGTGGCTGGCTAGTCAACAACCCCGCCATTGTTGAGATGCTGCCAGCTCGTGATTCAGGAGGACTGAGACACAAAATAGCCACCAGAGCAAGACACACAGACATTGTACTCAGCACAATTTTGCGCGCCTTCCTTATCAATTTTTCCACACTTAAACTCCTACCCTCACCCCCAAAATTGAAGTGGTTGCTTTGGATGGGAATCCGGCCACATCCCCTTTACTAGTTTTGGTTAGTAAAATCCCTTTCTTTCCACCAGACCTCACTCTTGTGAATTGGACTCTGCAAGTGGTAAGCATTCAGATCTGTATTCAGTTACAACGAAGTGATCTCTCTGCAATGGATACAGAAAAGATAGGTTCAAGGGGAAATATAGGGGAAGAGGGAGGGGGAACTTAAATAGGGGGGATAAATGAATTTGGGATAATTAAAAGCAGACATAGAGAAAATTCTGAAGGGAAACTGGTAATAGTGTATATGGAGACATTGTGCTCCTCAATGGAAATTTTGAGGGTACGATATTGTTTCCATGCATCTCCCTTTCAGCAATTCATCCCAGTGACTTGATGCAATGACATCACCTGTTCTCTTCTGAGGAAACAGTTTTAGACATTCAAAGCCCAGTTGTTCAATGTAGCCGAGATTCTTTATTTTCTATTTCAGCTAATTAGTAGCAATACAAACTCTTGCCAAACAAGAAATGTGAATTCTTAAAGATTAAATTTTATTTTCTCTCTATCTAGAGGTAGGAAACCAATCTTTCGGGAGGCACAAATTACGATGACAGCCAACATTCATTTATTCATTCCAAAATAAAGCCTTTATGTGTAATGAATTATTTTTCGTAATTCTAGAAAGTGGCGTGTTCCAGCAATTATAATTATAAAGTGTACTGTTTTTGGAGGGTAAAATAGTAAGTCACATCATTAAGGTCAAAATGATGTTTAAAGGAAAACTATAACTATGCCTTTAGTATATTAAAATTAGATAATATTTTATACATCTGTCCCTGCAAAATAAAACACTTTTCATATGTTTTCTTTGGCTCACACACAACTAAATTTGATGAGATAAAATATACAAATATTTGACAGGGTCAATTTCTTTTTCAAGTTGGATTTTAATTAATTCAATAAGCATGTATTGATGACCTACTGTATGCAATACATTTGGCTAAATTTAGCATATCTGATTTTGCTCTATCATCATGGATCGTGATGTTTGTGACGGGGGATGTTTGTGACTGGGAGCTTTTTTTTCCCATTAGCCAAATAAATAAGTAGGTAAATGCTTAAAGATTTTTTTAAAAATCCACGTGGTGTTATTTTGAGAGGTATAGAATTTATCTAAGCTCCAGTTCCTTCCATTGGAAAAATGCATATTTAAATGAGGTAATATGTATAAAGGCAATGGTGGCTGGGCACGGTGGCTTGTGCGTGTAATCCCCGCAATTTGGGAGGCCCAGGTGGGACGATCGCTTTAGCCCGGGAGTTCAAGATCAGCCTGGGCAGCAGGGAAAGACCCAGTTTCTACAAAATATTTTTAAATTTAGCTGGGTGCAGTGGCACGTGCCTGTAGTCCCAGCTACTTGGGAGGCTGTAGCAGAAGGATTGCTTAGGCCTGGGAGGTTGAGGTTGCAGTGAGCTGTGATCGCGCTACTGCCCTCCAATCTGAACCACAGAGTGAGACCCTGTCTCTAAAAATAAATAAATACAGAAATAAATAAATAAAGACATACATACATACATACACAAAAAAGGCAAAGAGTAGGCCCTCAATAACATGAGCTAATATCAATCTGTATTTCCATAAATTGGTATCATTCTATGTATTCATAGCCTCCAAACCTGTTATAGTCCAGTCTTCGGCTCCTTTTCCTGTGGCTTTAAAAATTTATATTAGATAAGGAAAAGAATCACACTATATACTTATCCTTAACTGTTTTATAGTTATTTTCAGATTTACATTTCCTGTGGTTACCAAATTACAAATGGCTACATGTAAAAACATACCTTTCTGGACAGTTTAGTTTCTCAAAGTTCAGAGGAACTCATATGCACTTACATGTAAAAATTATATAAAATATGCATATGTTAACTTCTCATATATACTTGAAAGACACCTAACAAAATTGAGAGTTCTCAATGGCGTTACACACATATTTGAAGTTGCAAATAGAAAAAAACAGATATCCAGAAATCAGGCTGAGTTTATACCCTAGAGATATTTGCAATTCCTCCATAATAAAGTGACAAAATTTGTGACTTTGAAGCTAAAAATTATGTATAACTACATTTTACACAATTTTAGCCATCAACAACTTATATTAACAAATAAATTAAGTTATACATCAAGCCAGAAAAGATAGCAAATTTCTTATGTTCTAGTATGGGAAGAAGAAAGGCATTTTTAGTTTAAAATTTAGTATGCGACACAAAATGGCCAGATGGTGCACATAATCCATTTGTTGCAGGGCTTCTAGTTCTTTCTGTGCATTGGAAGAAAACCAGGTGACAAGTTAGGCAGCAGTTTTTATGTAGGACATTTCCAAATTGCATATAATCAGAGAATAAGGATCTAGAAGATAACTTCCAACTAAAAACAAGCCATTCTGACTCAAAGTCACAAGAATTCAGTCTTAATAATCACAAATGCTTTCTGGTCTCAAGCTTAAATATCTATTCTCTATTTTCTTTGGACTCTCAGTGTCTTAGAATTTTTGCACACATAGTCTTACATTTTCCTCTTCAGAGAATGGGATTGGCAGAAGAAATGAGAGAACTTTTTGCAGCCAGTCATTTTTTCCAAGATCACAGAGCTAGTCAATACACCCTGAGATTCACATAAAACATGAGAATAGCCAGTATGGGGTACCTAGAAATGAGGAGCACTGCAATTATAATACAAACAAAAATTATACCCCATTTTACTAGTTTGAATCATTACCACAATAAACATGGATTCATATGTTAGGCTGTGATAGAACCAAAAGAAGACATTTATGTGATTTTTTTTTTTTTTAATGGCATGCATCTGCTCGGGACAGGCTGTGCTTTTTAGAGGAACAAATTTATCCTTCAGTAAAAAATTCTGGAGAAGTGTGATATAAAAGATCAATTAAACTTGATATTTAAAGTCTTTGTACCAAAATAATGAATCTAATCATGAACAATACAAGAATGAGATTTGGCAGGAAAGCTATGTCAGTATATCTCATATCAGTGCCTAGCTAGGATGCTAATTCACAAGAAAAAATATTGTCATTCTCCAATGTCAGACGGTTATTTGAAGCCTGTCTGCTTTTTTTGGTAAAGATACTTTAAATAAGGAACCTGGGGAAAGAGTTACAGATATCTACTGGCATGAAGAGGAAGACTATTTACTGAATAGAATTGAATGGATTTTTTTATGAGTATTGGTATTATTTCAATTTTCAATTAAAAAATAAACTGGTATATGCAAAATCTTCATGCTGTGGGCCATATTGAAAGATAGTAAATAATTGAAATAAAATGCCAAGATATTGGTGGGGACCCGTCTGCACCTACTAGGGTCTTGATGTTACCTGAGCCCCCTTAGGTATTTTAAATATGTGCCAGAAGACATGCTTCCCAGGACATGATTTTTCTATTCCTAAAAATAAGTTACAGGAAAAATAGACAAATGAAGACTAAATGTTTCAAGAGGGAACCCATATAATGGGTTAAATGAGGCATAGGATAGCAGTGTGTGAGGCATTTTGTATTAGAGCTCATTTAAAATACCATCGGTTACATGAGGTTTCAGAAAAAAAGAAAACAGCCTGTGTTCTGCATAAACAACTGTATGCAATGCATTGTAAAATGGGTATGAGGAATTAAGGAAAGAATGCCTTTTCTTCTGGTGTTCATCTTCCTCCTGGTTCCTAGCCAACTACAACAATTTGTTTTATAATCTTGCTTATGGCACCTTCCATGGCAACAGGTGCTTACTCATTTTGACAAATGTCACTTTATTAACAATCGTGATGTATGCAAAGAGGACTAACAATCCCTCTAGTTATGCAAAGGACAGGCACAGTACCCGCTGGGGATCAGAGCCTACCAACTTTGTGACAGCTCACAGTATATTTTCACTATTGAAGCCAATGGAGTATATATTGAATATACACTTTGTTCAAGGATTGGTCCTGCTTTATGCTTGAGGCTTATTTTATTTTCAATGTGTCCTGATTTATTAAACTAGTTTTATGATGGACACACCTAAAGAGCATCTGTCTCCTATACAGGAAATGGCCATGTTATAGTGACAAACTTGGCAATGTAGAAATAAACTTAGAAATGTAGGCAAATATGAGATGATACCTGAACATCATCTCAGCCACACCACAGTTATTGAGATATTGTTTTCTAAGGGTAAGGTCCAAACACTTTATCATATTTTTATATCTTGCATGTAGTAGATAATTTATATACCTACCAATCACACACACACACACACACTTAATGTCATAGCAATCTAATTAGAAATAAAAGTTTCTAAATTTCAAACAATGTGGAGCAAAACTATAAAATATTGTCTTAAGTTTTACAAATTTTTTAAAAAGGTGATTCACAGGATTATGGAGGATATTGATCCAATTGAATAAAACATAAAGCCCTGAATACTTCTCCACTCTTCCATTTTTATAGAAACTAAGAAGCAATTTAAGGATTTCTTTTTTAATGTGAAGAAAAATGTTTTGTTAGATTTTCTGCTAAATGCCATTTAAATAATCAATTTGCCAACATTTAGGGAAATTGAGTATGCCACTTCTCTAAAAAGCTTGTCATTTCTCTTTAGGGTAACGTGTAACAGAGATGCATAGGAAAATTCAGGGATGTGCTTTGAAATACTATTAGTAGATAGCAAATGGGGGATAGATGGATAAAAATTTAATCTATATATTACTGGGCAATAGTTAAAAGGAATAAAGTATCTCTCTATACACATGGGTCTCAAAATTGGCCTCAAAAATGATACTGAGTTAAAAAACACTAAGTGAAACATGGTGAATATCACATTTCCCTGTGTAAATATAAAAATAGAAAAAATATAACAATCATTGTTGATATATATTTAGGAAAGAAAGGATTAATAGTTTAATATTGAGAGTAGATTAGACACACACATATATTAAATATATAAGAATTAGCCTTTCGATTTGTTAATCTTTTTGTTTTAATCTGCTGTATCTCTATTTACTATTTCATTCATTATTATTGTTGGTTTTTATAATTGCATTTCTTCTGCTTGGGTTTCTTATATTTTCCCTAATATCTTAAGTTAACTGTTGAATTTATCGGTTTTCAGACTTTATTGCTTTCTTGTATGTTTTAAATATGCTTTCCTATTTCCAAATCTACAAATTTTTCAAAAAAAAAATGTTTTTTTCTGACTTTGAACTTCGTTGTGCTAAGAGAAGTATATCTGTCTGATAATTCCTTGGAATTGGCTGATATGTGCATTATGTCTTCCCCATGTGGTTCGGCTTTCTCTGAAGCTCCGTGCGTACCTGAGAACACTGTGTATTCCTTGGTATGATGGGTTTGTTGACTTCTTTATATGTTTTGAGGCAAGTTATTAGAGGCATCAAAGTTGAAATGAGTGTATAATTATCATTGTTTTATGATGTTTTCCATTCTATATGATGCTTTGTGCCTTAAAGACTTCACTCTATAATATTAATATAGATACACCAGCTTTCCTTTGACTAATATTTAAGCTGCCTAATTTCTTATCCTTTGTGTATCAGTTTTTCCATGTTTTTATTTTCATGTGTGATTCTTCGATAGTATAATCCTGGATCTTATCTTTTATTGAATTTAACCTTTAACTAGAAAGTTAATTTATTTACATTTATTAGGATTGCTGATATATTTGGATTCATTACCATCCTATTTCTTGTTTTGTATGTTCCTCTTTTGCTTCATCGCTTTTACTTTTTATCACTTTTTCTGCATCTTTTACATGAAGTTTTTATTTAAATTCTATTTCCCTCTTTATTCTTTTAATAGTTACCATGAAATTTTAACAGATTTATTTACTTAAAGTCTACATTAATCATTTTCTCTATTCCTTCTTTATATAACATAGGGACCTTAGAATTATAAAAATCAAATCACCTGCTAGTCTTACTTATTGTCCCATATTTTAATTATATCCTTTCTGTATTCCCAAATTTAATTTTTTTGTTATTTCACACAGACCCTGTGGTTTATCTACATGCTTTCCATGTTCTTCACTCAACATTTCTTCTTGTATCTGCAGCTTTCCTTTTGTAGTTATTTTCCATCTTGCTGACATATCGTCAAAAGTTTGTTGAAGTGTGAATCTATTCACTTTTAGGTTTCCTAAAGGGAGTTTTAGTTTTTCTTTTAGGTTTACTTACATCTTACTTTTGAATTATTTCACACATGACAAAATATGTGAGAGGAGTACAACTATTAATACTTCCTATATACCTTGCGCCCACATCCTTTACTTGTTTATGTTTTACTGAATGCACTTTATCATTCTCTCTCTCTTCATCCTCAGTGTTCATTTTATTACCATGTTGACAGGAAGAGTTGTTCTTGATATTAAGTAAGGATTTTAAATCAACTTATTATCACTGCAAATTTCCAAAAGACAGAAAGAAGGGTAACAGTGTGAATCTCTCTGGCTTCTAGTAGAAATGGAAATATTGCTTAGATTGGAGGAAGGTCATAGAGCACTCAGAAGAAATATGATCGTATTGTCATCATAGAAGCAATACATTTGTCTTTTGTCTCCTTACTTGTTTATATTTTTTCAACTATTTAAATCAAACAATTTGAGGTGAAAGTTCACCACCACTCTCACCTACCAATAACAAGATAGAACAGTGGAAATATTAATTCACAAACATGTGTTTTCATTTTGATGATAGTCAGCTACTAATCTAGATGCTTGATATAAGAGACATTATCTAAGCTCTACCATACCTGTATCAGTAGAATTACTTCCCTATTATACATGAAGATATACAGGCATACCTTGGAGATATTACAGATTCAGTTCCAGACCACTGCAGTAAAGCAAGCATTGGAATAAAGTGAGTCATACAAGTTTGTTGGTTTTCCAATGCATAAAAAAGTCATGTTTACATTACAATATAAGCAGCTGAGTGTGCAATAGAAGTATGTCTAAAAAACAATGTACATACTTTAATTTTAAAATACTTTATTGTTAAAATGCTAATGATTATCTGTTCCTTCATCAAGTTGTGATTTTTCACAGGTAAAGGGTTTGGTCCAAGTGTTGGTGGCAGCTGACCAATCAGGGTGGTGGTTTCTTAAAGTTAATATGGCTGTGGCAATTTCTTCTAACAAGGCAGCAATGAAGTTTGCCACATTGGTTGACTTTTCCTTTCATGAAAGATTTTTTTTTTTTTTTTGTAACGTGATGCTGTTTGATAGCTTTTTCCCCACAGTACAACTTCTTTCAAACCCAAATTCTACCATTGCTTTATCAACTAAGTTTCTGTAATATTCTAAATTCTTTGTTGTTATTTGAAGAATGTTCACAGCATCATTACCAGGAGTAGATTCTATCTCAAGGAACGACTTTCTTTGCTCATCTCTAAGAAACAAATCCTAATGCATTAAAATTGTATCTTGAAACTGCAGCAACTCAGTCACATTTTCAGGCTCCAGTTCTAATTCTAGTTGTCTTGCTGATTCCACCACATCCGCATTTACTTCCACTGAAGAGTTAAACCCCTCAAGGTCATCTGTGAGAGTTGGACTCAACTTCTTCTAAACTCCTGTTATTGTTGATATTTTGGACTCCTCCCAGGAATCACAAATGTCCTTAGTGTCATCTAGAGTGGTGAATCCTTTCCTGAAGATTTTCAATTTATTTTACCCAGATTAATCAGAGTAGTCATTATGGCAGCAATAACCTTACCATGTTTAGTTCTTATGTAATAAAACTTGAAAGTTGAAATTACTCTTTGATTCAGAGGCTACAGAATGGATGTTGTGTTAACGAGCTTAGAAACACTGATATCCTTGTTCACCTCCATCGGAACTCTTGGGTGGTCAGGTACATTGTCAATGAACAGCAATATTTTGAAAGGACTCTTTTTTTTCTGAGCAGTAGGTCTCAAGAGCGGGATAAAAATATCCAGTAGACCATACTGTTAACAGATATGCTGTCATTCAGACTTTGCTCCATTTATAGAGTACAGGCACAGTAGATTTAGCATAATTCTTGCTATTTTCAGAATCGTTAATCAGTATTGGCTTCAACTTCAATTTACCAGCTGCATTAGCCCCTACCAAGAGTGTCACCCTGTGCACTGAAGCTTTAAAGCCAGGCATTGACTTATTTTCTAGCCATGAACGTCCTAGACAGCATCTTCTTTCAATATAAGTCTGTTTCATCTACACTGAAAATCTCTTGTTTAGTGTAACAAACTTCATCTATTATCTTAGCTAGATTTTCCAGATTATGTGCTAAAGCTTCTACATCAGCACATTCTACTACTTCACCTTGCACTTTTTCTTTTATTTTGGGATGGCTTCTTTCCTTAAAAATTATCAATCAACTTCTTCTAGTTTCCAACTTTTCTTCTTCATTTCTCTCAGCCTGAAGAGAATTGAAGATAATTTGGGCCTTGTTGTAGTTGGTTTGATTTTCTATCCAGACTGATAAAACGTTCTTCATATCAGCAACAAGCCTGTTTTACATTCTTCATCGTTCATTTGTTCACTGTAGTAGCACTGTCAATTACCTTCAAGAACTTTTCCTTTGTGTTCATAAGTTGGCTGTTTGTTATAAGAGACCTAGCTTTTAGCCTCTCTCAGCTTTCAACATGCCTTCTTCATTAAGTTTAATCATTTCCAGCTTTTGACTTAAAGTGAGAGATGTATGATGCTTTTCTTCTCACTTGAACACTTACAGGCCATTGCAGGGTTATTACTTGGTCTAATTTTAATATTGTTGTGTCTCAGGGAATAGTGAGGCTTGAGGAGAAGAAGAGAGATGGAAGAACAGCTAGCTGCTGAAGAAGTGGGAACACACATGATATTAATTAAGTTTGCTATCTTATATGTGCAGAGTGTATGGTGTCCCACAATTACAATAGTGACATAAAAGATCATTGATCACAGATAACCATAAGTAATATAATGACAATGATAAAATCTGAAATATTGTGAGAAGTATTGAACTGTGACCCAGAAACCAAAAGTGAGCACATATTGTTGGAAAAAATAGTGTGGATAGAATTGCTCAAGGCAGGCTGGCCACAAACCTTCAATTTGTAAAAAACACAACATCTACAAGAAAAGTGCAATGAAACAAAGTACGCTTGTCATTGCTCCAGGTTACAGAGAAAAAAAGTGGAAGAGATTAGATTCAAATCAAATCTTTCTGATGCCAAAATCCATGATCTTAATCATTAAATACATTGCTTCCAATTTTATGTCTAGATAATATATATTTCAAAGGTTTTATATAAAAATCTATTGTTTAACCTCATCTCATTAGTAATATATATATAATATTCAGAAAGTTTAATTAAACAATGGTTGCTTAAATGAACTACTGCTTTATTAAGCAAGAAACAAATCTTAATCTGTAATATATATTTAGAAGTAGCATTTATAACATTAAAATAAGCCATGATGGTTTTTCCAAAATAATGAGAAGATGACCCCTTAAATCAATTATACTTTAAAAAGAAAGATGCCTGTTTTGTCTGTCTTTATGAAGGAGATGAAATTTGGCAAGGCAAAAACTATAGATTGTTAAAAGAAGCAAGTTAACTCATGTTTATGTTTTATAACTTATTTTATTTTTTAAAACAACCTTGAGTAGAGTTTTCTTTGTATTTATTTTGTACTATTTTAAGATGTATAGGTCATTTGCAAGTAGTTAGTTTCTGAATTTTCGGTGCAATCCAAATACTTAGTTTAGTATTACCTGTGGTTTACCTGCTAATTTTAAAAAATGACTATAACATGCAAATTAAGATTATAACCACGCATTTTCAACTGCAAACTATATGGAGAGAGTATTCGTTATGAAAAAGATAAAAAATAAAAATCACATAGTTTCTATTTTCTTTGCAGTTTAAAAATGAATTGGAAAATGAATTAGTAATAATGTTTAAAATGCATTTAATTGTGTTTTTTAATGTTGCATGGCATAAAATTTTAATAGCTCGGTTAGAAATCTATGTCTGAACTAGATTTCAGAGAAATTGTTTTCCTCTTTCTATTGGTGAAATACTAACTGCTGTGTCTTGATATGACCACTTGATGGAACTCTTTCATTTTGCTTTCAGCAATCTCTAAGCAGTGACAAACTTACCTTTCTTGGCAGGTATAAAAGTGTATATAAGTATGTATGTGTGTGTATATATACATGTATATGTATGTGTGTGTGTGTATATATATGTATATATATGTGTGCGTATGTATATATGTATATATATATGTGTATATATGTGTATATATATATATCTATGCTTAAAGGAATTCGTTATTTGGCACATTTAGTATTCTCTACCGTTTTTTATGTATGTGAATTTTATTTATTTCTATGGAGAACCACAGTGTTAGTAAGTCGACCTGTAGAAAAAGAAATAAAATTCTACTTCTTAAATAAACTCTTGTTCTCATTTCCCTCCAAGAATTTTTTGCAAAAAATTAATTTTAAATAATTCTAAATATTTAAATATAATAATATCCAAGATGTTATTTGCTTTATAATCAAACTGAAACTGTATTTCTGGAATGCCTTCAAAATTCATAGTCAGAAGCATTCACAAGGTCTTGGGAATTAGAGGGTGTTAGGTAGCTGTGGGAACTTCCTAACAATTTTCCTTATTAAGAAAGATAGTTTGAGAAGGGGAGAGATTGATTTTGAAGTGAAGCTTTCAATAAAGTCATATAGAACAATTAGGAAGAACTAGAAGTGAAGGATGGGGTGAAAATCACCTTCTCTTCATTGAAAACATTGACGCTATAGGTCATCCAAGAGCTGTGGATTAGGTATCAATCATCTATTTGTGACCTTTCATTTAAACTTTCTGAAGTTTTGCATAAAATAGGGATAATCGTAAATCTCTCACGAGGCTCAGATACAATAAAACTCACTGTAGTAATACATTTGTAAACTCTAAAAACATCGTGGAACTAGTAGTTGTTGGAATGATCACATTGTTGTAAAGAAAGCCCACATTAAGCATGTCAGCATATCTCGGAGAAAAAGGCCGTCTTCGGTAACTCTACCTTACAAAATATTTTCCATGCTCTGTAGTGTCTGGCTCCTAGTCAGAAGAATCTCAAGGAAGTAAGGCCTCTTTTTTGTTTGCCGTTTATTCTAAGTGATCTCTGCCACTTCAGTGGCATCTAGTCCTATGCTAATGGTGGCCAAATCATTTTTCCAGTCCAGAATCTCTACATGAACTCCACCATCCTATTAGACACTTTCTCCCCAATATTCTGGAAACTTAAATTTCTCTGTCTTAAACCAAACTCACTGTGTTTATTCTGCAAAACTGTTGCATACACTTGGCTGACAGAGTTTTTGGTTTTTAAATTGATGACTGTGATTAATTTCTCTTTTGGCTCCCCAGTACCCAGCCTACAGTAGTCAGTGACCGATTAACCATTGAATGAATGAAGTATTTTGAAGCTCAAGACACAGATTTGACCTAATGGTGATAATTTCAAACATTAATTTGTTTTATTGTGACTCTGTTAGAGATTGGCTTATACAATATTACTTTCCTAGTGATTCTTGTTTTTATCTATTTTTGGTCTACACAAGGCATTGAAAATATAAGGCACTGAATGTGCCCTCATTTTCAGAGTTTAAAAGAAACTTCATTGCTGCACTAATGATAAACATTTAATCAACCCATTTTTAGGAATAAGTTATAAAACACTATTAATGCTTTTTCTCTATATACACTTTTTCTTCTTGAATTACTGGAGTGAGGAAATTCACTTAAGAGTAATGTCTTTCAATAAGAGCAGCTGTAAGGGAAAAGCATATTTTCACTGCCAAGAAAAACTATCAGATAAAATACATTCATTGTACAAAAAAATTACAAACGATTTCTGTAGACATGCAATATGGTATGTACTATTGAATGTGTTGGGGATAAAGTAATAAACAAAAGTACATGTCCTTACATTCTTTGAGCTTGTGTGGGAAACCCAATATAAACAAATGTGCTATTTATATTTCGGTTTAAATTATTTTATTTCAGGTTGCAACAGAACTATACAAAATGTGAAGTAGGGAAGGTGATGAAGTAACAGAGGCTGCTATTTTCTAATGGGTTGTCAGAGAAGATCTGTCTAAGGGGAGACTTTATATAGATATCTGAGTGAAATGATGGGCCAAGGCATTTCGGGAAGACATTTTGGATTGCCTCGAGAGGTCTCAAGAACCTTCCAGGGCTCTCCAGAACCCCTCTTCAGGGATCTCTGACAAGATACTGATTACAGAGATGTCTGAGGACAGAGCAGGGACAATCCAACATTTGTAGTACTGATGCAAAGAAAGCCCACCAAAAGAGATTTAGATCATTTCTATAGTTCTATAAAAATGTTTTTATGACTCCCAATTTTCATTTAGTTAGCGTATTTTTTCTTCTTCATGTCACCTTTACCCTTTGGTTGACTGTAAAGGAATCCATACACTTACGCAATGTATTCTGTAACAGCATAAGCTGTTTTCAATGATGGGAGCATCAATTTATAGGTAAGTATAGCTCAATTAAAGCACATAAGTTCAGGTACTAAAATCAATACAAAGAGCATATTCTGGTACCTCCCAGTCGCCCGCCTCCGGTTTACATATGCTTAACATTTCTGGTGGACAGAATCTTGCTGCTTGTTTGGGATTCTTGACATCACAATATTCATCGTAGAGTAGGCATGCAATGCTTTTAATTTAAATCAATAAGTTAATTTCAAGGGGCAGGGAAGTGAGCAAAAGGGGGCTTATGACCCTTTTTCCTAAAGAGCAACCAATGGTCAGCCACCATTGATTGCTACACAAGGCCACTCCTGAGATCCCAGTTCTAATATCATAAATAATCAAGTACATGAAAATAATAGAAAATGAAACCCATCCTTTTCTGACAACAGTGTCTTGCTTCTGGAGATAAAACTAATGATTTTCCCAGAAAATTTTTAAGCAACATTTGGAGGAAAAGCTAAAGAGAGATTTGAATATTATTCCTTTAGGACAGGATTGCCTGGTAACTTACAGGGCACCTATTTAAATGTGAACTTCAGATAAGCCTCTAAGTATTTAAGATGTTCTTATACTAAAAAGTTATTTGTTTTTTACATGAAATTGAAATATAAGTAGAAATCCTATATTTTTATTTGCTAAATCTGACAATCCTATGTTAGGAATACTTTAGACAGATGAGGGTAAGATACTTTCTCTGGAAACATCAAGCAAGCTATTTTTGTTAGTCCATCAATCAAAGCCAAGGAGCCAATAGGATAGATTAGTATGGCTAAATGTCTTAGGCTATTGGCAAAAATGTGTGGGTGTAGTATTTTTCAGGACAAAATAAAAGAAAGGAAGTTAGCTTTTAGATGGATGAAATGTTCTTTCTTAGCTATGATTTTATTAAAAATATACTGAGATGAGAAAATCAATCCTTTCTCAGATGAGAAGAAATCCAAACATAAGCGCAATAAAACGTGTGAAAGCAATAAAATACATGCTATAGAATTCAACCATATTCCAATATATACTGATAGAGCAAATATGAGAGAGGATAATAATACATGAAGCTAAACTATGCCCTCTTCCATGAAAAATCATAGGCTCAAATTGTCTATGGAGGGGCTAGGCCACTCATAATGACAAAAGATGAAGACATTAATAAGATTTTAGACATTAATAACATTTTTAGTAGTTATATTAAGCTTCTAAGTGAGGGTAAAAAGTAACAAATATTCCCAACCGTGTGATAAAAACAATAAAAAATTACTACAATTGACAGAACTCCAGGATCATAAGAGACTTGTTAGATTCTAAAGGAAGTTGCTAATGAATAAGGAAAGCTGTTAAACAGGCATTGAAAGTCTCCAAAGAACTAGGGCATGCATTAAAGAAATCCTCAGGAAAATGCAATATAGTAAAATTCAGAAAAAAATGTGTAACTGTGGTGTGGTATAAAATTCCAGTGGTGTGAATTTCAGAATCAAGAATAGACCTGAGAAAGAAGAGGAGGAGGAGGATGAGGGGGACCTTTCTAGCAAAGATCATTACCTGTCAAAACCATGAAGTCTCTTAATAAAATAAGCTACTGACTAGATTTTAAATTTGCATTGGAAATGCCATGATTATTAAAAATTTTTACATAAAAAAAGGCCTGGGTTATTTGAATGTGTTCTCTAACTCTGGTTGTGTGCTTGGAAATAAAGCCCTATCACTGGCGTTCCAACTCTGCTGTGATCCTATTTTGGGGGTTAGTTCCTGGCAGTGCTGCTATGAGCATATTTGCCAAATTGTCTAAAGACCACTTTTCTTGTTATGCAAATATCAGTTTAGTCGTCCAACTTGTGTATACAGTTCTGGAACAAGAAGCATCTGGAAAAAAAAGAACATATTATGACAGTTAGATAAAAGTGGGGAATGGTGATATTCTTTGGAGGAAAAGAATTCTATCAAGGACCTAATGTATTTAATTCTGTTCGTTAAAAACAAATTTCCAATGGTTTCAAGCCAGAAATTAATTAAAATAAAAATGGGAGTTAACATGAAATATTAACAAAACTTTATCATTTCTATTTGTTTTTGTTAACTGTGCTTAATAAGTGTTCAGAAAAAACATGGCATTATATTAATGTCTCCTAAATATTTGAAAATCTGTAATTTAGCACTTCTTACATTTCTTTATTATTATTATTATACTTTAAGTTCTAGGGTACATGTGCACAATGTGCAGGTTTGTATACATGTGCCATGTTGGTGTGCTGCACCCATTAACTCCTCATTTACGTTAGGTATTTCTCCTAATGCTATCCCTCCCCCAACCCCCCACCCCATGACGGGCTCTGGTGTGTGATATTCCCAACCCAGTGTTCAAATGTTCTCATTGTTCAATTCCCACCTGTGAGTGAGAACATGCAGTGTTTGGTCTTCTGTCCTTGCGGTAGTTTGCTCAGAATGATGGTTTCCAGCTTCATCCATGTCCCTACAAAGGACATGAACTCATCCTTTTTTACAGTTGCATAGTATTCCATGGTGTATATGTGCCACATTTTCTTAATCTAATCTATCATTGATGGACACTTGGGTTGGTTGCAAGTCTTTGCTATTGTGAATAGTGCCACAATAAACATATGTGTTCATGTCTTTATAGTAGCATGATTTATAATCCTTTGGGTATATACCCAGTAATAGAATTGCTGGGTCAAATGGTATTTCTAGTTTGAGATCCTTGAGGAATCACCACACTGTCTTCCACAATGGTTGAACTACTTTACAGTCCCACCAACAGTGTAAAATCCTTCCTATTACTCCACATCATCTCCAGCACCTGTTGTTTCCTGACTTTTTAAATGATGGCCATTCTAACTGGTGTGAGATGGTTTCTCATTGTGGTTTTGATTTGCATTTCTCTGATGACCAGTGATGATGAGCCTTTTTTCATGTGTGTGTTGGCTGAATAAAGGTCTTCCTTTGAAAAGTGTCTGTTCATATCCTTTGCCCACGTTTTGATGGGGCTGTTCGATTTTTTCCTGTAAATTTGTTAAAGTCTTCGTTGATTCTGGATATTAGCCCTTTGTCAGATGGGTAGATTGCAAAAATTTCCTCCCATTCTGTAGGTTGCCTGTTCACTCTGATGGTAGTTTCTTTTGCTGTGCAGAAGCTCTTTAGTTTAATTAGATCCCATTTGTCTATCTTGGCTTTTGTTGCCACTGCTTTTGGTGTTTTAGTCATGAAGTCCTTGCCCATGCCTATGTCCTGAATGGTATTGCCTAGGTTTTCTTCTGGGCTTTTACGGTTTTACATATAACATTTAAGTCTTTAATCCATCTTGAATTAATTTTTGTATAAGGTGTCAGGAAGGGATCCAGTTTCAGCTTTCTACATATGGCTAGCCAGTTTTCCCAGCACCATTTATTAAATAGGAAATCATTTCCCCATTTCTTGTTTTAGTCAGGTTTGTGAAAGATAAGATGGTTTTAGATGTGTGGTGGTATTTCTGAGGCCTCTGTTCTGTTCCTTTCATCTATGTATCTGTTTTGGTACCAGTACCATGCTGTTTTGGTTACTGTAGCCTTGTAGTATAGTTGGAAGTCAGGTAGCATGATGCCTCCAGCTTTGTTGTTTTTGCTTAGGATTGGCTTGGCAATACAGGCTCTTTTTTGGTTCCATGTGAACTTTAAAGTAGTTTTTTTCCAATTCTGTGAAGAAAGTCATTGGTAGCTTGATGGGGATGGCATTGAATCTATAAATTACCTTGGGGAGTATGGCCATTTTCACAATAGTGATTCTTCCTATCCATGAGCATGGAATGTTCTTCCATTTGTTTGTATCCTCTTTTATTTCATTGAGCAGTGGTTTGTAGTTCTCCTTGAAGAGGTCTTTCACATCCCTTGTGAATTGGATTCTTATGTATTTTATTCTCTTTGTAGCAATTGTGAATGGGAGTTCACTCATGATTTAGCTCTCTGTCTGTTACTGGTGTATAGGAATGCTTGTGATTTTTGCACATTGATTTTGTATCCTGAGACTTTGCTGAAGTTACTTATCAGCTTAAGGAGATTTTGGGCTGAGATGATGGGGTTTTCTAAATATAAATCATGTCGTCTGCAAACAGGGACAATTTGACTTTCTCTTTTCCTAATTGAATATTTATTTCTCTTTATTTCTTTATTTCTTTCACTTGCCTGATTGCCCTGGCCAGAACTTCCAGCACTATGTTGAATAGGAGTGGTGAGAGAGGCCATCCCTGTCTTGTGCCGGTTTTCAAAGGGCATGATTCCAGTTGTTGCACATTCAGTAAGATATTGACTGTGCGTTTGTCGTAAATAGTTCTTATTATTTTGAGATACGTCCCATCAATACCAAATTTATTGAGAGTGTTTAGCACGAAGCGCTGTTGAATTTTGTCAAGGGCCTTTTCTAAATCTATTGAGATAATCATGTGGTTTTTGTATTTGGTTCTGTTTATGTGATGGATTATATCTATTGATTTGCGTATGTTAAACCAGCATTGCATCCCAGGGATGAAGCCAAATTGATCTTGGTGGATACGCTTTTTGATGTGCTGCTGGATTCGGTTTGCCAGTATTTTACTGAGGATTTTCGCAGCGATGTTCATCAGGGATGTTGGTCTAAAATTCTCTTTTTTTGTTGTGTCTCTGACAGGCTTTGGTATCAGGATGAAGCTGGCCTCATAAAATGAGTTAGGGAGGATTCCCTCTTTTCCTATTGTTTGGAATAGTTTCAGAAGGAATGGTACCAGTTCCTCTTTGTACCTCTAGTAGAATTCAGCTGTGAATCCTGGACTTTTTTTGGTTGGTAGGCTATTAATTATTGCCTCAATTTCAGAGTCTGTTGTTGGTCTATTCAGGGATTCAGCATCTTTCTGGTTTAGTCTTGGGAGGGTGTATGTGTCCAGGAATTTATCCATTTCTTCTAGATTTTCTAATTTATTTGCATAGAGGCATTTATAGTATTCTCTGATGGTAGTTTGTATTTCTGTGGGATCGGTGGTGATATCCCCTTTATCATTTTTTATTGCGTCTATTTGATTCTTCTCTCTTTTCTTCTTTATTTGTCTTGCTAGCGGTCTATCAATTTTGTTGATCTTTTAAAAAAAACCAGCTCCTGGATTCATTGGTTTTTTTGAAGGGTGTTTTGTGTCTCTATTTCCTTCAGTTCTGCTCTGATCTTAGTTATTTCCTGACTTCTGCTAGCTTTGGGATGTGTTTGCTCTTGCTTCTCTTGTTCTTTTAATAGTCATGTTAGGGTGTTGATTTTAGATCTTTCCTGCTTTCTCTTGTGGGAATTTAGTGCTATAAATTTCCCTCTACATACTGCTTTGAATGTGTCCCAGAGATTCTGGTATGTTGTGTCTTTTTTCTCATTGGTTTCAAAGAACATCTTTATTTCTGCCTTCATTTCGTTATGTACCCAGTACTCATTCAGGAGCAGGTTGTTCAGTTTCCATGTAGTTGTGCAGTTTTGAGTGAGTTTCTTAATCCTGAGTTCTAATTTGATTGCACTGTGGTCTGAGAGATAGTTTGTTGTGATGTGTGTTCTTTTACATTTGCTGAGGAGAAGCACTTCTTACATTTCTGATGTGAAAACTGTTTAAACGCTATGGCATCCTAGTTTAAAAATTACATATTGAGTGGTCCAAACAGACCGTAAAGTTTTCAGAAAGCAATATTCATATCACGTACATTGAAGTTAGTTTCGACTGGATATTATACGATACTGCTTATTTAGGCAAGATAGTGTTTTCTTTTAATATTGCAATGTGTGATGTACTAAAGAACTTTAATGTTGAAGCTTTAAAAAGACAGAAATAAGAGAAACCCAAACACATTCTGACTGGCTGTAAAAGTAAGAATAAATAGTACTTGCAAAGCATCATAAAATGGATATAACAGCAAAAAAAAAAAAAAATGGGTAGAAATGTTATCGTTGATTTTTCTTTGTTTCCTCAAGGAGGAAAAATAACACTTTTATCATGGTTGGGACATAACTTCTAAAGAAAAACAAGTTTAGAGCTTTCTATGTATTTTCTATTTCTTTCTTTAGACAATGTTACCACGTGGTCTGGTCTAATGCAGCTGTGACACATACACATACACACACATCACCGACCAGGATATGCTGTGCTATTGCTTTTGCTTCTTCGTGTGAATATTGAAAGGCCACAGGGTCACCTTCAGCTCCTTGGACACTGGCTTCCTGTGTGTCCTGCTGTGCATATAGGGCCTGCTACCGTGGTGTTTCCTCTGAGTCCCACACGCTGTGCCATTTTTGTACGAATTGAGCCAGATATTTTCTACATGGCATCATGGTCTGCCACTGGAATTTTACACTGAAAAGTTAGCAATAAGCATTTTACTACTCATTATTATTTATATGTTGCTATGTAATAAAGCACCGCAAAGCTTAATGACTTCAAATCACAGCCATTTTATTGGGTATGATGCCATGAGACAGCAATATGGGCAGGATGAAGAAGAGAGAACTCGTCCATGATTGACATGGTTTTGGCTGGGACAGCTCAGCTGGACATAGTGGAACCCATTGGCCTCATTTGCACGTGGGGCCTGGTACTTGCTGTTGGCTGGAATGCCATGGGTCTCTTCCATGTAGATTGTGTTTCTGCCTGTGGCCTGTCACTCTCCCGTCTCTCTGTGTGGTTACCCTCCTTAATAGGAGATTCCGGAATTCTTTATTCGGAGCTGAGTTCCGAAAGGGAAAGTAGAAACTGAAGACCTGAGCTCAAAAGTCCTAGAACATAACTTCTGTGACATTTCATTGATCAAAGCAAGCCACGTGGGCAACCCAGATTCAGGAGTTAAAGAAACAGACTTCACCTCTTGACAGGAGGGTGGCAAACACCTTAGAAAACGCGCATAGGCATGACCATTGGTGGGCAGTTTTTATCACTGTAGCACACTGCTTTTATGGGAGATGTGCAGTGGCCTTTGAAATGAACAGCTGCACCCAATATCATTTTGCTTTGAATAAGGCAGGAGCATGGATTCTAATTTTTCTCCCAAGTATTCCCTGAAGGAAAAAAATTTATATATCCATTTGTGGTTATAATGTTAAATTAGTTTTAAAAGTTTACAATTTTGATATAATCTCTTCCTCCTCAAGTAGCTTAGCTGGTTAATTCAGAAGGACTAAATGCATCTATTTCTATTTTTCTCCCTGTTTGAAAATAGACAAGTCACCTGTACTAATTTTCTATGATAAGACGTGGAGACTAGGTTATATATCTTTGCAGATAAGCACGCTCAGAACTGAAAGAATAAAGTTGAAAGTATGTTGTTTCAGTAGGGAACAGTGGGAAATAATTAATAACCCACATTAGTTCTGTGTGTTGGAATGTTGTTGTGGGGGTAGGAGAAGTAATTATTTTGCAGTTAAATTAATACAAGTCTACTTCCTAATGCTTCTGCTACAGTAACTTCTTTTTGTCTTACCACCTCGAATCCATGTGTTTTGTGATGTGCCATTATCTTGCTTTAAGCTCTTCAGTTTCTTCCAGTGGCTGGTAGAAAACAGTGAAAATTCCTTAGTGTGACATTTATGAGCCTTGCCTGGTTCCAGCTGTCACTCATCATGCCCCACCTCACGGCCTGTGCCCCAGCCAATCAAACTGCCTGTAATTTTCTCAGATGGCAGTCTGGGTCAGACCTGCAAGGCTGCTCATTCAGTGCTCTCTGTTGTAGCTTCCTTTGGTCCCGGACTTCTTTTACTCTCCCACCTCCCAGAAAACTTGGTCCAAGAACAATGCTTCTCTCTTTAACCTTAGCTCAATACTGAATCTTATGTGAATCTTCTTGATAATCGCCTCCTCTTATGTAGAAGTGACTGTTTTATCCCATGTGTGCTAATTTCCAGACCTTCATAAGTTTTATCTTTGAAGCTATAGTATACTCCTGCATTTAATTACTTACTTATCTTTTTCTATGGCTGGACTGCGGTAAATATATCTTTATTTTTTTTTTTTCTAAATCCTCTCTTCCTAGGACAATGTCTGGCGCATGTTTGGTATTGAAGAAATGAGGCTTGCTGAATTAATGCACATATGCCAAAATCCCTTTTGATAGTGAGTCTTCCTAGTAAATATTCTAGACATGTTCTAAGACAGATGCATAAGTATTATCTCAGCATGGACTTTCCCTGTATGATTCAGAACAGATTACTCAAATATGATTCTTTGTTGTTTTTTTTTTTTTTAATTGAGACTGGAACCATGATGAGAAGGTGAATGTGATCAGTCTGAGGATGTGCTCGGCTAGATTTCTGCAGGGTAAATTTTCTCCTCTATGCCATAAAATAACCAGCAGACTGTTTAAGAGCCACCAGGAACTCCAGTTTTTCTTTCAGAAGTCTGTTAAGACATAATGTTTGATGTGCTTGCTTTCCAAGGCATACATTAGTTGAGTGCAATTATATAAAGGAATGTTGTACCCACAAGCCATATTGCACTGAGTATGTTCTGCAGAAATGTACCTTGATATGCCACATAACACCCATACACATTTGCGGGCCTGCACTCATTATCGATTGAAAACAATCTGATCGAAAAGTGACAGTCTCGATTGCGATTTTCATTTGATCTTACAAGTTATTTCCAAGGGCCACGGTGTTGGCACATTTTTAACTCCTGTGTCTCCTTCACCCTCTACAACAGACTTAGCCCCACCTTTTCATGGAAAAGCACAAGACCCTCAAATCATTGTGTTGTCCTAACGGCTTTCAAAGAATTACTTCCTTCGAAGTTATTTTCCTCTTTTTTTAACTTACGTTTCTAAAGCTAGAGTCAGGATAGTTGATTCTGGTGCTGAAAAAAATCAGTTAATAACCATTTTTATAAACTTCTACACATTTCTTTGGTGTAGGGTTGGTGTCGTGGAATATTGTGCATTTGGAGGTTAGAAAGAAACTGTTTCACTTCTTTTTTTTTTGAGGCAGGATCTCACTCTTGCCCAGGGTGGAGTGCAGTGGTGCGATCCCGGCTCACTGCAACCACCGCCTCCCGGGTTCAAGTGATTCTCCTGCCTCAGGCTCCCAAGTAGCTGGGATTACAGGCACCCGCCACCACGCCCAGTTAATTTTTGTATTTTTAGTAGAAATGGGGTTTCACCATGTTGGCCAGGCTGGTCTCAAACTCCTGACCTCAGGTGATCTGCCTGCCTCGGCCTCCCAAAGTGCTGGTATTACAGGTGTGAGCCAACGCGCCTGGCTGGTTCACATTTTAAATATGCAACTTTTTAACCAAATGATTTGGGGCAAGTTTCTCCTGTTTTTCTTTTTTTTTTTGAAATAGAGTTTCATTCTTGTTGCCCAGGCTGGAGTTCAATGGCGCAATCTCAGCTCACCACAACCTCTGCCTCCCAGGGTCAAGCGACTCTCCTGCCTCAGCTTCCCTAGTAGCTGGGATTACAGGCATGCGCCACCATGCCCAGCTAATTTCATGATTTTAGTAGAGACGGGGTTTCTCCATGTTGGTGAGGCTGGTCTCAGTCTCCCGCCCTCAGGTGATCCGCCAGCCTCGGCCTCCCAAAGTGCTGGGATTACAGGCATGAGCCACCGTGCCCAGCCATTTCTCCCCTTTTTCACATGTTTTCTCAGCTATAAAATATTTATCCCTGTAGATCTCTGTTCACCTCGAAAGTCAAGATAAAACTTTCCATTTGCTTCCCAGTATATATTTGGACATTTTGCCATAGTGAACTTACCCATGCCTGTTTTTAAGTGTGTTCATTTGTATTACTTTGGAAAAGCAATTATCTTGCCATCCTCTTTGTTGTCTTCAGATTTCTACTCCCTATTTTTCATTGAGATTTTCTTCTGCCCTCAAGTAGTACATGCTCATCCATCTCCATTGCATATCAATAGGCCTTTGAAAATAATCCTAGCTATAAATCCTGACTATTAAATAATTCAGAATTATTTACTCATCTGCATCATCCTGATTTATATTCCTATGTTTCCCACACTGTGTTCAGTGGTAGAAACACAGGCTAAATTATGCATGTACATTTTCTTTTTTCTTTTTTTTTTTAGACAGAGTATCACTCTGTTGCCCAGGCTGGAGTGCACTGGCACGATCTTGGCTCACTGCAACCTCTGCCTCCTGGCTTCAAGCGATTCTGCTGCCTCAGCCTCCCAAGTAGCTAGGATTACAGGTGTCCACCACCATGCCTGGCTAATTTTTGTATTTTTACTAGAGACGGGGTTTCACCTGTGGGCTGGGCTGGTCTCAAACTCCTGACCTCATGATCTGCCCTCCTCGGACTCCCAAAGTGCTGGGATTCACATGTTCATTTTCCAGTCACTATTTACGCATTCTTCAATCATACTGCTTTTCTCAGCGTATACATACATAAAATGTTTTCTGTGCATCAAGCCTTATTCTAGGCACTGGGGATAGACTAAAAACAAACAAAATAGGATAATCTGTTCCCCTGCCCCCTTGAAACTCACGGTCAAACAGAATAAAAATATATGAAACAAAAGAATAAAGTAAATAATTTTGTCATTTGAATAAACACAAAGATAGAGTGATATTATAGAACAAAATCCTTAACTACTTTTGGACAATGAGTAAGAGTTTTTAAAGAAATGCCATTTAAACAGATACTTTAAAAATAAAGAAAGATTCACCGAATGACAGGGATCAAGGAGGACGTATGAATAAGTAAAATTAACCTAGAGAGGAACTTAAGGAAGAAACGTAGATCAGAATGTGCAGAGCTTTGAAAGAGTCATTTTAAGAATGTTCTTACCTTTTCTGAAGGGTACTGGGAAGATACCGAAAAGTTTCAGCAGAAGGGTAACTTGACCTCATTTGTATTTTTAAAGAAATCATTCTAGTTTCTGTTTGTGGAGCAAGAAAAAAGAAAGATTGTTTGGGAAAGAACAGGAAGTGGGGGAAGATGGTGAGTAGAATTCTACAAGTAGGTTTTGCAAATATATGTGTAGAGCTAGAAGAAATATCTGGTACAGATATAAATTTGGGTCCCTTCAGTCTATCATTATTAAAGGAAAGAATGGGAGTAGGTGAGATTGCATTGAGTGTATATTGCATGAAGAGTGGGGAAAAGAAATTATGAGGAACTTCAACACTTTAAAATTAAGTAGAAAAGTAGGACCTGGTAAGGAACAATCAAGATGCAAGAATGATAGAGGTGTGAGGAACATCCTCAGAATGAGGTTACATTGTATGATGGGTGCTGTGATCACAGCCCTCTTTAAGGGTGGTCTCAACTGCCTGCAACCAATGACTGATCAATAGACGGATATGAAGGCACAGTCTACCCGTTCCAACTAGAACTTGGTCTTTATACAACTCTGAAGTGTTATTTTACCAGTGTCCCCATAGGCTGAAGCTGCGTCCAGCCCACTTTCTCTCCTTGTCCTACCATGCTTCTCTCTACTTTCCTAGGTATTGATCCCAAGAGAATTCCATAAAAGACATCCTTCTTGTTAGTATCCATCTGACATTCTCCTTCCCTGGGAACACAACTGGTAGCACATGGAAAACTGCATGTGTGTGTGTGTGTATGTGTGTGTGTGTGTATCTGTGTGTGTATGTGTGTGTATGTATGTGTGTATGTGTATGTATGTGTGTGTATGTGTGTTTATGTATGTGTGTGTATGTGTGTGTGTATGTGTGTGTGTATGTGTGTGTATGTGTGTGTGTGTATGTGTGTGTATGTGTGTTTATGTGTGTGTGTGTATGTGTGTGTGTATGTGTGTGTATGTATGTGTGTGTATGTGTGTGTATGTGTGTGTATGTATGTGTGTGTATGTGTGTGTATGTGTGTTTATGTGTGTGTATGTGTGTGTTAAAAGAGTGTGCTAGATTGTGTCTAGTAATCTTGCACAGTCAATAAATAATGTCTGCAATAGGAACAAAGTAGTGATTCGCCCTTTTGTTTCAGTAGTGAATGCAGCTAAATTGGTCAAGTCATGCCAGCAGCAATGGAATTGGACCGTGTAGAGGAATAAGAGAGGGAGACTTAGGATGGGTAATGTTGACAATCTTCCTGAAGAGCTTAGGAGGAAACACAAAATCAGGACAGTGGTAGCACATGTAAAATTTGTTTCAGGTGGAAGAAATGACATTGACTTTGGAATGTTCCTCCACAGGTGGGGGAGCGGCCATAGGAAAGACTGGCGTTAGGTTGACTAGAGGAGGATGCAGCACAGTTTCCTGTCTTGGCTTTTGTTTGTTTCAGGGAAGAAAGAGACAAAGATTAAGGACAGCAGAGGGAAATACAGGTTGTGTTTGTGGTGAAAGATTAAAATAGTCATTCTGAAGGGTGATGGGTTGAATTGAGAAAATAAACGTGGTCTCTTTTTTTTAGGCAGCATCAGGAGTTCAGTTGAGAGTAATGACAATGAATTTATACGGCACAAATGTAGGCAATCACATGTTCTACTTGTTTTCTTGTTTAATATAAATGGCCATGCATTTTGGGTTGGTTGGTAAATGGTGTTTGTGATGAAAACATCTGTTTCCCTTTTTTTTTTACTCTCTTAAGAAAAATACCATTTAAAGAAAATTTAAATTACCTTGCATTTGAAAAGAACACATCAATAAGCTTATATAAACATTTTCTCTGTTGGGGAATACTTCCTAATGAATCGCATCCTTTGTCTATAGGGTAAAAGGAAAGAACATTATCTGACTAATAAGGAAGAAGGAGCTCTTTGTGAATCTATAATAATAAGCATAGATATTTTTCAGGTTAAACTTACCTGGTTGAGCCTCTATAATTAGAATATGACTGATGAAGAGAAGAAATATTTGTATATAATGTAATGAAAGGCTTTGTAAAGTTTATTTGCATAGGGGATGTAGGTGGAAGGCTGGCTCAAATTAATCAGTATTATCTGCGGAAGTGATGGCATTCCACTTCGGAGAATAAACGACATGACATCCTGTGGTTCCTTTGAATTCTGGACATTACATGAAAGGGGACATATTATTGCTCTCTTAAATAATATCCGACTTGTAATTAAAAATGAATGTAGGGTTTAATGACTTCTTTTGTCTTCTTTTTTGTGCAGAGAAAACTTCTAAAGCTCATTTTTAACATTTGCTATTCAATTTATAGATTTATAAGCCTAGTTCTTCTCTAGGTCTCTTTCATTACTGAGATTATTTTATTTTTAAAATGGGAAATTGCAGCAATTATTTTAAGGGCTTATGAATTTTTTTAATCTTGTTTACAAATGTAAGACATTTTCAAATATTTTTAAATTTATTTATAAACCTTTATAACTTATTTTTTGAGTGCTTCAAATTTAGGACAGTAAATTTTTTCTGCATATCTAAATAACTTTTATAAATCTAATTAATAAAAATAGTGACCCTAAAATGCATCTAGTTGTTCCAAAATAATATATAAATACTAAAATATCAATTTAAAATACCATGTCAAAATCAAGCAAATAATTACATATTTTAAGTTTGAAATTATGAAACCATCATTCCAATTCACTAGGAATTCCAAATGTAATATATTTTATTTCACTTAAGTTCTTTAGTGTCTGCATCTACAAACAAAATTTCCCCGATAATTTTATTTTTGTAAGAACAATCAATATGGTGAATCCAAACGCTTTGCCAAATGTTCCAATATTGTTTATATTAGTAAGAAATTTAAAATCAAATATCTGTTTCAAGTACTCAACTGCATATTAGATATTGTACCTTTAAAACTCACTCTCTGCTGGGCATGGGGGCTCATGCCTGTAATCCCAGCACTTTGGAAGGCAAAGGAGGGCAGATCACCTGAGGTCAGGAGTTCAAGACCAGCCTGGCCAACCTGGAGAAACCTTGTCTCTACTAAAAATACAAAAATTAGCCGGGCGTGGTGGGGTGCATCTGTAGTGCCAGTTACTCAGGAGGCTGAGGCAGGAGAATTGCTTGAACTGGGAGGGGAGGTTGCAGTGAGCTGAGATCCCACCACTGCCCTCCAGCCTGGGCGACAGAGTGAGACTCTCTCTCAAAAAACAAAACGAAGCTTTCTCTCATAAGCGAAGTTCTCTTAAACATTACACGTATGTAGATTTCCAACACAGATTGGATCCTTTCCAATGCCAAACTATCTTTACTAGGATTTCAAATTTTTAAAGTATTTCTATGCTTAATTGGAAACCCTGCCGAGGCTAAGGAGACGTGTACACATCATGAAAGCAACGACTGTCTGGTAACTGAAGATACTCACAATACCAAACGCTTAATTCTAAATCTTATGCTGTGGGAGATCATGTCATCCTGCGCGACTATGATTTATTATGACCGGAAATCTTTGCCAGGATTTTGATCTTTTTAGATTCTATTTTTTTTTCTGAGCTACTAATAAAAACTTATGTAGAGCTTTTATGTTGGTGACCCTCGGACCTCAAGGAGGAAGTTATACCACCCATTCCCTGGAGTTACTTGGAACAGATTTTCTAATTCTCCTGTCTAATCACAGAACTCTGCCCTCCCACCTACATTGGTCATTTGTCTGTATGTCGAATGCATTGTTTTAGCTCTTAAGAAACATATGTGTATTTTCCAACTAAACCGTAAAACTTCGTGGGAATACCAATGAATGCCTTTTCCATCTAACTTTAAAGAACTTTGAACTTCATAGAATTTTCTATTTTTTCGTGTTCTTAATACCACAAAACACAGGTATTAATATCATATGTATTGGCATTTGGATATCTCTTATAGCTTTATCTGACATGGGTTTGAAAATTATAAGGTCATTCTATTGGCATTTATTTAATTATTGCTTATGACATTTTATGTTGATTGAGCCCTACATTTTTGGCTTTTGGAAATAAAGACTGCTGTGATTTTGTCTGTAATGGTGCAAACACATTGTCATTCATTGACATATGAATGTACTTCAAGTTTAAAAGATGTCCTGTTTCTCTTGATCATCAGAAATCTCAGAGCTGACAGCACCAGGCATGTGTGTTTGTGTGTGTGTGACAGTGAGAGAGGGAGAGAGAGAGCGAGAGAGAGAGAGATTAAAAAACACCCCAGAACATAGTAAAGTGACAGAAACAAATTAAAGATGAATTAAATTTCATCCAAACTTTAAATATGGTCATTTTGCACCTTTGAGAAAGTTGGGTAGCTTATTCTAGGAAGACCATACTGTAGAAAGGATGGAATACCTGATTAGTACATTAACGTAATTTTGAAGACATGAAATGAATAAAGTACTTGATTCTAATGCATGATATGCAGGTGTATGTAAGAACTTTGCTAATAGTTGTCTTTTTGAAACAGTAATAGATGTTTCCACGTGTGCACAGGTATGTGCGAATATCAGAGATTAAAATAGAAATGGAACCAAAAAGCTGTGCCATCATTGAAAATGTATTTGTTTAAAGACTACGTGACACTTAGGAGGCATTTTAATGCAATATTTTATGTATGCAATTATTTACATATGTTTAAGTGTTTTTTATTTGACTTCCATAAAGTTTAGATTTGTCGCAATCTTATTTTTACCCTTGAGGGAAGAGAGAGACCCTCTCATATTGTTTTATACTGTTTTATACTCAGTACCTGTTTTAAGAAAAAAACAAGGAAGTGAAATCAAAGACAGGCAGCCCAGCGCCAGACCCAAAACCAGGCCTGGGCCTGCCTGGCCTAAACCTAGTAGCTAAAAATCAACTCATGACTTAGAACCTGATGTTACCCATAGATTTCAGGCATTGTATGGAAGAACATTGTGAAACTCCCTGCCCTGTTCCGTTTCACTCTGACCACCGGTGCATGCAGCCCCTGCCACGTACCCCTTGCTTGCTCAAATCAATCACGACCATTTCTTGTGAAATCCTTAGTGTTGTGAGCCCTTAAAAGGGACAGAAATTGTGCACTTGGGGAGCTCGGGTTTTGAGGCAGTAGCTTGCTGATGCTCCCCACTGAATAAAGCCCTTCCTTCTACAACTCGGTGTCTGAGGGGTTTTGTCTGCGGCTCATCCTGCTACACACTTAGTAGTGTCTGAATCTTGGAAAGGAAGGGGAGGGAATATCCAGATACCTTAAACGGGGTTCTCGGACTTCTAATAAACAGTTAAAATCTTACACACACGGTATTTAAAGCATACAGATGATTCTACATTTGTCCTAACAGATCATAGTGCCATGAATATTTGTCCATTAACGAACATCCCTTACGTGTAAGAACATTTTGCCACTGCGCTTTTAGTTATCTCCTTTTCACCTACTGTCCCCTGGAATAGTCTCTCCCTTTCGTTTCTCAGGGGTCTTCTTGAGCCTGAAGCTTTTATTGGGCCTCACTTTTTGCTGCTTTGTTCCTTCGCCAGTTCTGGGCCTTTTTGCTGTGTCGACTACAGGTTGAAAAAAGGAGAAAGCGCAACCCCAAGCTACTGACCTATGAGTAACAAGGTCACCGAATTCCCCTTAATCCTGCTGGTCTGATCCCCCACTCTGTGAAGACCACGGCTGGGGAAGACCTAACCTTCACTCCAGCTCGCCTGAATTTGTCAGTCTTTGATGATGGAAGCCTGAAATGCAGACCTTATACCCTAACCAATTCTTCCTCGGCCAAAAAAAAAAACAACCAAAAACCAAACAAAACAAAACAAAAAAACACGGCCACCTCTTTATGACCAACCATAGTTTTGGTTTAAGCCTTCAAGACGCACTTATCTACTTCATCCACAATTACATTGTAGTATCACGCTAAGCCTGGAGTTAATATCAAGGAGCAAATGGCCTCTGGCCTTTTGGAATCCACATGATCTTGGAACTCTGTGGAGATTGTCTTCGGATCACTTTGCCCTGCTGTTGTCCCCCCACCCCGTGCATTTTGTCTTTTCTATCTCCTTCCCTATTGTCGTGTAAAGTTACATCACGATGTTGAGTGGTGTGTTTTACACCCCGATGTCCCATAAACAAATACTTTTAATACCCTTTTGTTGGTCTAATTTGTAAGTGACCATTTTATACGCCACAGTAAGTACCTGTAAAGTTGGAGACAAAGAAAAGAGAATTGTGTTGTTCTCGTTCTAAGAAAGGGCAGCATTAAACTCCTCCGTAACCTCTTTTCTGTATTTCCGTTTTAACAAGGGTAAAGTTATCACAAAGTAGGTGAATGTAAGCATTCTTCCCTCAAACATCTGTGTTCTTCAGCCTGTCCCACTTCACCCTTTCCAAAGAAGGGCAGGTTTTTAAATAGAAGAGAAGCAATGTTGAATAAAGAGTATATCATGACGCTCCATAATTCATATAACCTCCAGACAAGCTCTCAGGTTTATTGGTCAGAAAACACATGGTGACATTCACTACTTTTTTGTTATTATTTTAAAGATTTCTGTGAGAGTGTGGGGCTCAGTCAAACTTTGTAGGGAGAAATAAGCCACAGTCACAGAGATTCATTCATTCATTCAACACATAGCTTTGTTTCTATTATGCCCCAGTGTCCTAGGCTCTGGGGATTAGACAGTGACCAAAACTGACAGGTATTTAGCCTCATGGAGCTTAAAGCATATTGAAGGGAACAGACAAAACTCACATAGGAATGTGCGATGTGCATAAATAAAATACTTTCGGTAAGTGCCATGACTAAAATACACCGAGGGCTGACATACAGTTGCATGTTGCGTAAGAGAGACTTGCGTTAGGTAAGGTGTCTAGGTTAGCTGTCTCTGAGGAAATTGCATTTCAGCTGAGACCTAAAAGATTACAATGAGGTCGGAGAGTGTCCTAGGCAGAGATAAATAGAATGCGTAAATGACTTTACGTTGAAAAATTCCTAAGCTGTTTGAAAAACTGATAGCGGCCAAGTTGCAGGTGAAATGGATGAGAGCAAGTCAAGCTATTACCATTTTATTACAAACCACACATAGGGTCTTTAAATGTTCCAGAATTTTGATTTTTTTTATTACCTGGGAGAGAATGTAATTTTATTTTCATCAAATCTTGTTCTTATAAACTCCGTTTACATTTTGCTTTCATCTGAGTAAGCTGACCATATAGTGCCCTCGTGTGGCGTAGTGCTGTATTACACGATTAATACTGTAGACTCTTTGAGGCATGATTTTAGCAAAATTCTTTTACACCTTTTTCAGTTAATCTAAGTCACCTCTAGCTGCTCTCACTCAGACTCAAACATAGAATCTTATTTATTTGTATTGTTGTGTTTTACTACTTTCTCACATTCCACTGTGGAATGGACACGCGCTGGGAGCACAGAATCCAGTGACCTCAGGATCCAGGCAGACTGAGAACAAAAATGAGGGAGGCCAGACTAGACCTGAAACAAAGACTCCGAGAGATTTGGAGAAGCAGGTTATAGGAAAGACTTTCAATTTTATGTATTTACTTTATAAATAAGTAATGCCAAAATAAATAGCCTTGGGGATCATTGTATTTTTCAGTCTCTGTCCCCAGATTTCTACGTTTAGCAAATGTACATGGTTAATTTCTCAGTCAACACCACAAATGCTTTGTATCCTTTTGTACATTTTGACTATTTTAGAACTGATTATTTTGTGCATCAAGTTGTCTATTTCTGTTTCCAAGTTCAGCATTTTGCCACAGGTTTGTTTTGGAAAGTATTTCAGGAATCTTTGTTGCTCAAAACCAAGCACTGTAGCTGGAGCTGGTTTCTTTCCTCCTCTCCCTTCCTCTCTCTTCCTTCTTCCTTCCTAAGGCTTGAGCCATTTTTCACTAGAAGAGTTTTATTTTTAATTTTATTTTTATTTATTTTTTTTGACAAATGACTGCCAGTATGCTTTATGGAATGCAGCTGTTGAACTTTATTTCCTGCTTTTCTTTGCATTAAAGTAGTCCCAAAATTGTTTTCTGAGGAACTCTTCACTTTGACTGCCAGCGCTGCTTGTGTACCTTTCAAGTCAGAAATTGAGCGATCTGTTCAGGCCCATCTTTATCCAGCTCCTGCTTTTCACATGAGGATGTTTGTGCTACATGCAATTTTGTTGACTTTTGGAGTGTAATGCTTTGTTTGCAAATGAAAACATAGAATTACAGCTTTCCCGGTACTTGTCAGGGACTATAATCACGAATTCACTGCAGCTGGATACTTTTCAGACACGTAGATAAGATAAATAATATTTATGAAAGATGGCCTGGAGGAAACGAAGCCATCTATTCTGCATTGTTATCTAAAATCTGTTTCAAGATGAAGTGAGACCATCAAAAATGCCTAACTGGCCGGGTGCGATGGCTCACCCCTGTAATCCCAGCACTTTGGGAGGCTGAGGCGGGCGGATCATGAGATGAGGAGATCGAGACCATCCTGGCTAACACGGTGAAACCCCGTCTCTACTAAAAACACAAAAAATTAGCCAGGCGTGGTGGCGGCGCCTGTAGTCCCAGCTACTTGGGAGGCTGAGGTGGGAGAATGGTGTGAACCCGGGAGGCGGAGCTTGCAGTGAGCCGAGATTGCACCACTGCACTCCAGCCTGGGCGACAGAGTGAGACTCTGTCTCAAAAAAAAAAAAAAAGAAAAAAGAAAAAGAAGCCTAACTGGACCACATCATACTGGGCCCAACACAGTCGCTTCTTACTGAACTGCTTTAGCCATCATAAAACCTTCTCTTCTTGAGGGGCCGTAGGAAATATTTTCTCTTATTTCATATTGGTGTTCTCCCAAATAACTAGAATATATCATGCACGGTCTTGTTACTGGTTATATTTTCTCCTTTCTGCATGTTAATTAGAAAACACAAAGTCAAATTTGTGCTCTGCCCTGACTCAGTGCATGATTCGTCAAAGTGTCCATTTGTTCACTGACCACGTTTCTGACACCATCTTGCTTCCGTATTTTTTGTATTTTCTAAAGGTTCTTTCTAAAGAGTTTAAGTATTTTATATTGCTATATTGTATGCATTTGCAAGCAACTTAAATGCATTGGGAACAGAAGTGATAGATAAGTAGCAACCATGGGATCGCTATCGATTCTGTACCTAATTATAAGTACATAATTCCTGGCTTAACCGTCTGTAACCTAAATAAGTAAGAATTAATACACCCTATAATTCCTCGATAGCTGAAACCTCCCCCCAGATAAATTTTATAAGCCATGCTAATCCTATTTCTCAGTGCACAGAGGTTGAACTTGTGGACTAATAATGCATTAATATTCCTCATGAAAAATATAGCTAAATAGGGAGAAAGAGATGAAAAGAACCAAAAATATTCTTTTAAGGATAATATTTGATCCTCTGCATCCATTCATTAAAGCTAATATTCATTCTCCGTTTCTCTCTGTCCGTCTGGTTCTATGAAAAGACCTAGCCTGCCCTCAACATGTGTGTGACATTAATAGATGTTAGTGATACAGAGATTGCCCTCAGTGCAGATTGACAGCACTGTGTGGAGGTGAGAAGGAGTCTTGTTTACCACTTAGGATCTGGATCTCTGGTCTGCTTTGTCATGCAACACAATCCTTCTGGGATTTGTAAGTGACGACAAGCCTCAGCGATAATTATATTAAAATGCTTTTAACTTAGTGTAAACATAATTTAATAAGATGTAGATGTTCAAAAGGCTAGCCTTGAATTCAGTCTTGAGACCAGAGACAATATGCCTGTGTGCATGGTGTATGTCTGGAAAGCATGTACATTCTTTGACCCCAGTTAATTTCTACGAAGAAGTGTGTTAGTCTCTGATCTAATAATCTCATCTGCAGATTACTACATTTTTATTATGATAAAGAACACCTGGGCTTTTAAAATATAGTAAGGTTATCTTACCTGGAATATTAAATATTATTGAAGTTACAACTTTGGAGAAATTATATTTTTAATGAATATGGTTATATTATACCTGTTCGTTATTAGAGTAGCCCTCAAAGTTGGTGATTTATCAATGCGTTGCTGCTGAATAACAATAGCTTTATTGAATGTCTGCTTGATACTGAGCGTTGTATTAGCGGCTTTTCATATATTATCTCATTTAGTCATCGTAAAACATTTTATGGAATGCATTGTCAACATTTTGAGAATGATAAGTGGAGTAAATTGTTTGCATTCCCTTAGGTGGGCAGGTATTTTATGCTAAAAAAAAAAAAGAAAATAGTTGCATTCACATCTCTTAACCTATATGCACACTTCCTTTGCACGGTGGGGTTTGGCAAAGCTCTATCTTCTGCTAGTGATAGGGCAATTCTGATTGAAATCATACCATTTTAGATAAAATTAAAATTAAACTTGTATTTGTATAACTTGAAAATTGTGAATTTTTCCTGCAATGACAGGGAGGCACACATCATGATTGGCACTCAGGTTTATGTTTTAGAGTAGCAAACAGACAGTGATAAGCCAGAAAAATGAGTTTGTACGTAAACTGCAAATATTTTTACTTAATATAGTAAGCAGTAAATAATTAGTCAATGTTTTTGATCATATGAATGACAATTTGAACATGGGAATATTGCAGCCCTTATGCACTGCAGATGAGATTATGGATTGTCACACTGGTTGAAAAAACAATATGAAATTATACAGTATGTTTTAAGATGCTCACAACCCCTAAAAAGCTAGCAAGGAAGCTCAGACACATGTGCATAAGGACACACAAGAGCATCCATGGCAGCTCTGTCTACGGTAACGGGGCACTGAAGATTAGCAGGAGAGCAAGTTAACAAATCATAGCATGTTTACAAATGGAATACTACACAGCAGTGTGAATGAGGGACCGGAACTGTAAATGTTAACAAGATTAATCTCAGGAACACAATGTTGAATGAAAATAGCACACCACAGAAAGATACATACTTCTTGAGTATACTTGAATAAAGTTCAAAGCATGCAACACTAAACAACATATTAGAGGCACATATGATGGTACAACTATTAATAAAAATAAAGAGGAATTAAAAACCACACAAGATACAGGATAATGGTAATCTCTTTGGGGGAGAGAGTTGTCAGGTTGAGGGACCCTCAGGGACCCTAAGGGTTTTGGCAACTTCTTTTTTTTTTATTTTTTTTTGAGACGGAGTCCCGCTCTGTCACCCAGGCTGGAGTGTAGTGGCGCGATCTCGGCTCACTTCAAGCTCCGCCTCCCGGGTTCCCGCCATTCTCCTGCCTCAGCCTCTCCGAGTAGCTGGGACTACAGGCGCCGCCACCACGCCCGGCTAATTTTTTGTATTTTTAGTAGAGACGGGGTTTCACCGTGGTCTCGATCTCCTGACCTCGTGATCCGCCCGCCTCGGCCTCCCAAAGTGCTGGGATTACAAGCGTGAGCCACCGTGCCCAGCCTCAGCAACTTCTTATTTTGAGCTGGGTAGCTAGGCGGTGGGTGTAAGGAACACCCTTTTACATTTAATCTCAGTGTCTCACGTTTATCACAAGCATTTTTTGTTTTTGCTTTTGTTTTTTTGAGACAGGGTTTTGCTGTGCTGCCCAGGCTGGAGTGCAATGATGTGACCACAGCTCACTGCTTCAGCCACGACCTCTTGGGCTCAAGCAGTCCTGTCACCTCAGCCTCTGGAGTAGCTGAGACCACAGGCGCATGCCACCACCCCTGGCTGATTTAAGTGTATATATATATATATTTTGTGTGTGTAGAGACAGAGTTTTCCATATTGCCCAGGCTGATCTCAAACTCCTGGACTCAAGTGATCCATCTCCCTCAGTCTCCCAAAGTGCTGGGATTACAGGCGAGAGCCACAGAGCCTGGCCACAAGCGTTCCTTTAGTGTCTATGTATTCAATATTCCAACAAGGACAAACAATGAGAAAATATTTAGACCTTAAATATTTTCTAAGTAAAGTTATTTATATCACGCTCTTTAGAGAAGCACCTCCTCTTACTTTATTATTTACACATATTCTTCTCTGAATTTAATTCATAAAAGTTATTGTCCAGTGTCCTCTAATTTGTGCCACTTTTTCATCAAACGAGGAAGATATGTGTGTGTCCTCGTACCCTTGGTGGCATGTTGCAAATTTTTCACTCCTGGTAGTGCATAGTCCCTCTCTGGAAATCAGGTCAATTGGTAGAGTCCTCTGTGTTTCTGCCTCCTGCCCCAGTGTATTAAAAATGATAAAAAGATAGGCCTCTTCTTCTTCGTGTTGTAATACAACCCAAGCATAGCAAAGCTTTGATTAAATGAGTACAGAATAGTTGGTAGCTGATGCTTGCTATTCCCCAGTGTGATGGTTAATAACGAGTGTCAACTTGATTGGGTTGAAAGATGCAAATAACTGTTCCTGGGTGTGTCTTTGAGGGTATTGCCAAAGGACATTAGCATTTGAGTCAGTGGACTAAGAGACACAGACCCACCGTCAATCTGAGTGGGCGCTGTCTAAGCAGCTGCCATTGTGGCTAAGATAAAAGCAGGCAGGAGAACGCAGAAGGACCAGACTGGCTAAGTCCTCAGGTCTCCATCTTTCTCCCGTGCTGGGTGCTTTCTGCCCTCGAACATCGGACTCTGAGTTCTTCAGCTTTCAGACTCTTGGATTACACCAGTGATTTGCCAGGGGCTCTCGCGTCTTCGGCCACACACTGAAGGGGACACTACTGGCTTCCCTGCTTTTGCAGTTTGGGACTCAGACTGGCTTCCTGGGTCCTCAGCTTGCAGATGGCGTATTGGGGGCTTCACCTTAAGATCATGTGAGTCAATTCTCCTAATAAACTCCCTTTCATGCATACATCTATCCTATTAGTCCTGTCGCCCTAGAGAACCCTGACTAATACACCCAGCTAGGAGGTACAGTTAAGTTGTAAATACCACCCACAGGCTGGTTCTTGTGGCCACTGCCTCTTACAGTGTTTATTTCTCCATCGAGTTCGCAACGGCTGTGTGCTTGCTGTGCTCTCCCTCTTCTCTCTCAGTACCTGATGGCCAGAGCTGTTTCCAGATCTTTGCCTTTATAAATGCCTTCTTCCCTCCTACAGCTGATTCCTTCCAACAGGGCTCAGCAGGTGAAAGGCAGTTCACACAATTCTTCTCTAATGAATACTGCTGTGATGCTTTTTGAAATTACTAACATTCCTATCGTTTTCATTAAACAGTGAAGATAGAAGATTAAAGGCCACTATCCCTGCACAAGAGCTCCTCCTTGTGGCCTGCCCATGTTTTAAATGTGCAAACCTTGGTGATATATTGATATCCTGTGATGAGTTTATCCCACATCAACAATTGAGTTTTCTTCTGTTCTTTCGTATTTTATCAAGTGTATAATTATTTTTCTCCAGATGAATCTTGTACTGTTTGTTATATTTACTTGTTCTTATATATATTGCCATATTGCCTAGGCTGGGAAAAAAATTGACGTATGCACTTACTTAGTGCCTCATTTGAAAAAAATGATGATTTCAGTGATATGAAACTCTAAAGTACATTTTCTTCATGTCTGTTTTCTATATTTTAAAAATGAAGTACTTTCATATGTATTCATGTCACTACAGTCATAAGTTCCCGTCCAAAGTTCCTCTGAAGAACCACCTTATCTTACACATCTCAAAGGAATTTAGCTGATGAAATAATTTGAACTACATTAATCACTGTTTCTGACAGGTAAAATGCTGAAATAAGCTTCTTGTAATGAATGTGAATTTTTTGGGGGGCTTGCAGAATATTGCAGATTAATATCACAGAAAGCATGTCTAGTTCATGCAACAATTATTTTCATGCAAATTTTGTGGGGCTTTACAAATAATACGTATTTGTTACCACTCTTCTTGACAGCAAAGAAAATAAAAATAATAAATATTTGAGAAAAGATCAGGTTCACTTATACTACATATACCACATTATCTTTCATGTCAATAGTTGCCTTGCACTTTAAACCTGTGACAAAACATGACAAATTTTAGAAGGGAAAATATTGTAAGATAAATTAATACCTCTGAAGCCTGTATTCCTATAAATTTAGTTGATAAAGCTCAGCTTATTTAGAGTTTTGAAGAGATATTTTCTCTTCAATGAAGAAATCTCCATAATTGAATGATCTAAATTTCAATGATTAAAAGTACTATTAAAAGAAAATATTTATAGAAAAGCTTTCCTTTAACAATTTTTACGTCCAAAATATGATTTATTTTTTCATGAAATGGGAATATGAATGATCATACATTCTTTTACACACACTTCATAAATTAAAAAGTCTCAATCTATTTTAAAAACCCATATGTAAACAACAGTGTCATAGGATGTGTTAAGAACTACAGCAGTCAGAAAAAGTTAACAACCCTTGAAATGGCACAGGAAAGGACAGGATGTCTTCCAGGAAGAGGTGCCAATTCTGTTTAAAATTAAGAGACAACGGAGTAATGCAAATACTAACTTTACCCTGCAAATTGCAACATTTATCATCTAGCATCAAATGTGTATGCTGGGACTGACACATGCACGCATAGATGGTTTGTGTTCCATAATAAAGTTAATTGGTGAAATAAAATAATGGGTTTAATTTCTAGCAAAGAAATGCTTGGTTAATCTAAATTAGTAATGTTTGCTTATGGAATTTCCTACCCCAATTATTTCAGATGCTGTCCTTGAGATTCTTTTTGTTAAACTGCATGATACACATTTTGCGTGAAGTATTTTTAAAACTTAGGGTATCTCCTTATTTTCTGATTAAAGTAAAATTTCTCAGTGTTTCTGTAAGGACTTTGGCAAATACTCTTTCTGCTTTATAAAGCAAAATATAAGAACCAGAAATCTTTGTAATCCTTCACTATGTTGATGTCTTTTTACAGCAGATTTCTCAGGAATTATTGTTTGTGGTTCCAAATTGAAATTTTCCCTGCATAATCTAACATTCATATCTTCAGATCTGATGTGATAAACTGACCAATCTCTTTGTAAGTGATATTTTGTAAAACTCATTCTGTGTTTCGGACAAGGGAACACAAAGTTGTCACCTTCAAAATAGCTAATGGTCATATCACATGTTAAATTGACTGGGGAAATTCTAAACATTGAAAGTGTTCAAGTCTGGATTTTTCCTCAGGAAATATAACCTTTGGTTATTTATATTTGAAAGAAGCTAGTTTTATGAATTAAGCTTTAATTCTGAGATAATTATATGTTCATAGGCAGTTATAAGAAATAATACAGAGATATTTTATTGCCACTTGCCTAGCTTCCCGCAGTGGTCATGTAGGCCAAACTATAGGACAGTATCGTAACAAAGATGCTGACATTGATATAATCCACTGAACTTATTCAGGGTCAGTTTTACTTTTTACGTTAAAGTACATGATTCATTTAGTTTTTGTTTTTAAAATAAAATATCTGAGGGCCAAGTCTGCTGACTTAGTTCTTTAAATTTTACAACTAATACAAAGTTACTGAGACTTACAGAGCTTTGAGAAGTGCACTGTTATTTCTAGAGTTAAATTTAAATAAAACACTTAAAGTCTGAGACTATTTTCTAGTTGTAAAAAGGTTAAAACTGCATTGTAGATGTTCTTTTCCTTTCATTTCAAAACCTAAACAATGTTCTATTATTTAAAGGTAGTTCATTAATAAGCAAAGATTTGTTACAACTGTGATGAGAATAACATGTATGTATATTTTAGCATTTGAATACATTCTACATGAAAACATTTCTTTATATTTAAACTATTATTTCATACAAATAGAAGTCAAAAGAAATGTTATCAGATGCTATAAAATAACTCTTCCATAATGTAGGATGCACTAGGAAAATAGTGAATACAATATCATGTGCTGTTTTGGCATTAGATTTTCCATACATTAAGATAAATGCGTTCATTAACTTCTTCCACCCATCTTTTTTATTTTGGAGATTGACTTCATATTACTGTGATAAGAGGCAAATTGAAATCCTGGCTTCCTGATGATATATCTTCTTGTATGAACTCTTGTTGATGTAGATTAAGTGGGCTAGCAGATACAGTAGTACTCATAAAATAGTTTTTCAGAGCTTTTTATAGTTTAATAAACATTTGCCTATTTCCCAAAAATATCGTGCAAACATACTAAATTTAAGTCAATAATCCGTACTTTATATATCTATTACCATTGTCTAACAATGTAATTTATCTATTTGAAACTAAATTGACCAAAGACATTAACAAACATATAGGGAAATTTAAGTTTTATGTCTTTATGGAAATATGTTTTAAGTCCTGCCTTTTTGTAATTGAGAGTTATATTTTTACTCGAATATTTAAATGTTATAAGTAATTACAATCATAAGGCAACCCCTATCATGAATGAATCCTGATTTGGTGAGGTGAAATGTCTTAGTTTATGTTTGTATAAATTGTATACAGTATTGTGTAATTTGTATAAAATATTTTATCTGAATTTAGTTCTTTAGTTCAGATTGAAAAACCTCTCCTGCCCAGCCCTACCTCCAATAATTGGAAAATCTACTTACTGACATGTCAAGTCACTTCTCTTGAGGAATAAACTTCTAAAAGTAGTAGTCATAGAGTGAGTTTAGACAGAAATTCAGAAACGTCAACTAAAGTTAACTATACCCCTGTTGTTCACTGTTATCATGACTTTCATTTTTCTATCCGGCCAAAAATACTTCTAGTTTTATTCCCTCCAAGTTTAATGCCTTCTTGTTTACATGCCTATTGCATGTTGTCACTTATAAGTAGGAGCTGAAGAGTAAGGACACATGGACATAAACAGAGATAACAGACACTGGGAATTCCAACAGGATTTGGATTATGTATTATATTATTCACATTAAGTCCTATGAGCCTATCAGTGGAGGTGCATAATAATTATTTCAAAAATAATTTTAAACATGGAAGTTTGAAACGCATTTTTGGCATAGTTTATCAGGGAAAGTTGGAGAGAAGAGCAGAGATTTTCTAGCTGTCCTCTTGGTATGCTTGCTTATGCATTAGCTTGCATAAACTGACACATCCCGTGTCAGCCCTGAAACCCTTAAGCTGGAGTTTGGGGAGGTGAGGAATCTCTGGACATATCCTTGAGTTGATTGATTATCAGTTTGAAAGGGCAGTGTACTAGTCTGTTCTCATGCTGCTAATAAAGACACACCCGAGACTGGGTCATTTATGAAGGAAAGAGGTTTAATGGACTCACAGTTCTACATTGCTGGAGAGGCCTCACAATCATGGCTGAAGGTGAATGAGGAGCAAAGTCACATCTTACATGGCAGCAGGGAAGAGGGCATGTGCTTTATAAAACCATCAGCTCTCATGAGACTTATTCAACATCACGAGAACAGCATGGAAAATAACCACCTCCATGATTCAGTATCTCGCACGGGGTCCCTCCCACAACCTGTGGGGATTCTGGGAGCTACAATTCAAGATGAGATTTGGGTGGGGACACAAAGCCAAACCATATCAGGCAGACCTTACTAATTGTCACCACCATCTTTTTATTGTATTTATCTTATGTCTAATTTTAGATACATAGATTATTTGTTACATGGCTATTCCATGCGTGATGGTAGGGAATGTGCTTCTAGTACACCTGTCACCCAAATGGTGAACATTATACACAATAGGCAGTTTATGAACCCTCATTCCCATCACCCTCCCCGCTTTTGGAGTTTTCAGTGTCTGTTATCTCCATCTTTATGTCCATGTGTCCCCATTATTTAGCTCCTACTTGTGAGAATATGAAATGATTTGATTTCCTGCTTCTGGGTTTGTTCACTTAGAATAATAGCCTCTAGCTCCATCCACATTGCTGCAAAGGGCATGATTTTATTATTTTTATGACTGTATGGTATTCCATGGTGTATATATACATTTTTTAAATCTAATCAACTGTTGACTACCAGCTTTTATTTTATTTATTTATTTTTTAATTTCATTTTTTGAGATGGAGTCTCACTCTGTTGCCAGGCTGGAGTGCAGTGGTGCCATCTCGGCTAGCTGCAACCTCCACCTCCTGGGTTCAAGCGATTTTCCTGCTTCAGCCTCCCAAGTAGCTGGGACTACAGGCACCACCACCACACCCGGCTGGACCACCAGCTTTTAAAAACAAACTTGATTGACTAATTTTACTAGTTTTTGTGACTCACGACTCATTCAACACTTTGGAGATTAAAAATACATCCTCTGGTTTTGCATCCATGGATTCAACCACGTGCTAATTGAAAATATTTGAAAAAATGAAAAACAAAAAAAGATACAAATAACACAAATTAAAAACAATACAGTATAACAACTACATAGCATTCATATTGTATTAAGTATTATAACAACTCTGTAGATAATTTAAAGTATACGGGAGGATGTGCATAGATTATATACACATATTACACCATTTTATGTAAAGGACTTGAGTATCTGCAGATTCTGAGGAGGGTCCGTTCTGGAACAAGCGCCCCACAGGTACCAAGGGATGACTGTATTCAGACTGAAACAAAATATTCTTAAACAGAAGTCATTGGCCCATATAATATAGTTCTAATACTAACCCTGCTTTTAAAACTTTTAAATTACATGATATTTTCTTTAAAAAAATGGTGACTTTTTAAAAGGCACGATCATGTTGGTTGTATTTAATTTTAACTACATGTTCTAAAAGTGTCTCCAAAATAAAATCGAAAAAAAAATAACCCATTCACTTTTAAAATACTGAGGTTTTGTTGCCTGTTTATAGTGGAGGTTACCAAAAAAAAGAAAAGAAAAAGGATCTTACATGTATCACTACACTGAAGCAATTGCCTTCAGAATACTTAGCATAGACTTAAATTTGAGTCTTGTAACATTCTGAGGAACATTTATGATGGGAGGGTTGCAGATGTTTATGGCAATTTAAGGAGGTACACATCTTAAACATACATCAGTAGATTATGAATTCAGAAGTGGTGATTGGTAGCACTTTATAATCTGCAAATTGATTTGCTAAAGTCTACCCTATAATAGAGGAAAGTGTAATGTCAGATGTAGCAAATTGCAATTTTGGGGCATATGTTAATAGTATGCAGTTTCAATCCTTCATTAAAACAAAACAAAACAGCTAAAAATTATGGTCTTTTTTTTAAAAAAATAATTATGTTGTGTATGCATGTGTATGTATTTAAAATATGTTATTTACCTAAATATTCTGTCTACTTAATTTTGGAGTTCCCCAAATTTTCTACAGACTAGTTAGAAACAAAATGAGATCTTAAAATATTTTATCATGAGCATCTGGATTCCGTTCCTTTGTGTGTAATATTTTAAGTTACCATCATCTCTCACCTTCTAGGGCCTTTTATTTATACGTGCTTCAATCTGATACTAGGCGTATGCAGGCTTATTCAAATGTGTGCCACTCACAGCCTGCAGTGCCTATGACATTGAAGGAGTTTCTTAAAGTCATTTAGACTCTCCATCCTTGGGTTTATACGACACATTTGTTACTTCAGTAATTCAGTATGAATGATCCTCAGTACCTCAGGAGGAACAAAGCTCTTATGCTTAGAGATGTTAATATTTAGAAGCTTTGGAAGGTTCGAAATACTTTAAAGGAGACAAGCATTCTCTTAAAAAGCTAGAATATTTCCATATTTCCTTTATAAACATGTTCATGGTTGATAAATAAGTCAGTTTTGGGTCACAAAAAGGGGTTGTGCTGCACACTTCTGCATTTGGAATTATCCTCAGCATAGTAAGCTTTCAGGGTGACACGTAGATGGAACTTTTTTAGAGATATATCACTTTCTCGGGAAAGTATTGTGGAGTAGAACAGATTTATAGAGCTGGAACTGTATTATACAGAGCTGTAGATCACTGCTGCTGACCAATGATACCAGCTTTTTTTTCCCTTTTTGCAAATATTCACCAAATGTCCTTTGTTTTATCTTTCCTTGTTGAAGTAACAATTCAATTAGTTTTTTGGTCTGAAAAATAAGATCATTCCCTGTTCTAAATCATTTTTCTTGATTTTTGTTCCTAATCTCATACCATAAACAAATGTTTGTGTTTAGCTGTGTTTGTCAGGAATGACAGATTTAACAGCAAAGCATAAATGTAGATAGGTAGTTAAAAATCCAGTACAGTAAATCACTGCTTTTACCATGTGTTTGTGAAGGGTTATGATTAAAAATGGAACCTGAGTGAGGTAGATAAAAGAAATCCAATAATGTTATTTTAGGAGGATAGTGTTGTAACTTTCAGAATTGTAATCATTATAAAGAGCTTTTTTTTTCCCCTTTTTTAAACTATACATTCACTTCTGGGACACATGTGCAGAATGTGAAGGTTTGTTACGTAGGTCTACACGTGCCATGGTGGATAGCTGCACCCATCAACCCATCACCTCCATTAGGCATTTCTCCTAATGCTCTCCCTCCCATAACTCCCACCCCTGACAGGCCCCAGTGTGTGATGTCCCCTCCCTGTGTCCACGTGTTCTAATTGTTCAACTCCCACTTAGGAGTGAGAACACGCGGTGTTTGGTTTTCTGTAGAGAATATTTTTAAAAGGAAAACAGATACTATAGTTATTACTACTGAATGTATTTAGAAGTTCTAATAAGTTCATATTATGAATGTAATACTGCCTTTTGCCTGAAGCACCTAGTGGGTAATTATAAAACTCATTGCGACCTAATTGATTAAATAGGTAGAGTGACAATTTCCACTTGTTGATGAACGTTACACATGAACTATCACATGTCGAAACAGCAGAAACTCTGTTTTTTTTTTTTTTTTTGCTATTTGGTTGCAAGATGGTTTCTTTGCCTTTTTCTTTTAATTATTATTATACTTTAGGTTTTAGGGTCCATGTGCACAACGTGCAGGTTTGTTACATATGTATCCATGTGCCGTGTTGGTTTGCTGCACCCATTAACTCGTCATTTAACATTAGGTATATCTCCTAATGCTGTCCCTCTCCCCACCCCACAACAGTCCCCGGAGTGTGATGTTCCCCTTCCTGTGTCCATGTGTTCTCATTGTTCAATTCCCACCTATGAGTGAGAACATGCGGTGTTTGGTTTTTGTCCTTGTGACAGTTTACTGAGAATGATGGTTTCCAGCTTCATCCATGTCCCTACAAAGGACATGAACTCATCCTTTTTTATGGCTGCATAGTACTCCATGGTGTATATGTGCCACATTTTCTTAATCCAGTCTATCACTGATGGACATTTGGGTTGGTTCCAAGTCTTTGCTATTGTGAATAGTGCCTCAGTAAACATATGTGTGCATGTGTCTTTATAGTAGCAATGATTTATAATCCTTTGGGTATATGCCCAGTAATGGGATGGCTGGGTCAAATGGTATTTCTAGTTCTAGATCCCTGAGAAATCGCCACATTGACTTCCACAATGGTTGAACTAGTTTACAGTCCCACCAACAGTGTAAAAGTGTTCCTATTTATCCATTTATCCACATCCTCTCCAGCACCTGTTGTTTCCTGACTTTTTAATGATGGCCATTCTAACTGGTGTGAGATGGTATCTCACTGTGGTTTTGATTTGCATTTCTCTGATGGCCAGTGATGATGAGCATTTTTTCATGTGTTTTTTGGCTGCATAAATGTCTTCTTTTGAGAAGTGTCTTTTCATGTCCTTCACCCACTTTCTGATGGGGTTGTTTGTTTTTTTCTTGTAAATTTGTTTGAGTTCATTGTAGATTCTGGATATTAGCCCTTTGTCAGATGAGTAGGTTGTGAAAATTTTCTCCCTTTCTGTAGGTTGCCTGTTCACTCTGATGGTGGTTTCTTTTGCTGTGCAGAAGCTCTTGAGTTTAATTAGATCCCATTTGTCAATTTTGGCTTTTGTTGCCATTGCTTTTGGTGTTTTAGACATGAAATCCTTGCCCATGCCTATGTCCTGAATGGTATTACCTAGGTTTTCTTCTAGGGTTTGTATGGTTTTAGGTCTAACATGTAAGTCTTTAATCCATCTTGAATTAGTTTTTGTATAAGGTGTAAGGAAGGGATCCAGTTTCAGCTTTCTCCATATGGCTAGCCAGTTTTCCCAGCACCATTTATTAAATAGGGAATCCTTTCCCCATTTCTTGTTTTTGTCAGGTTTGTCAAAGATCGGATGGTTGTAGATGTGTGGTGTTATTTCTGAGGGCTCTGTTCTGTTCCATTGGTCTATATCTCTGTTTTGGTACCAGAGAAATTCTTTTATATATTTTTAAGACATTATCACATCAAGGTATTTTGGTGTGATTTCCAGCAGAATCGGCTAGAAAATGTTTTTTTTTTAAAAAAGACAATGTGATTTGAGTATTTGATTATCATCACTGACTATAACTATAAATCATTTCCATGCTCTTATAATCCAAAAACTACCTGTGGGAAAATTATTAGCAATCACATCTATGCTGAATCTTCATTCATACATAAATTAAAAAGCATTTTCACACAGAGACCTGATTTTTGTGTACATCAGAAATAGAATAAAACCTAATATGGGTATTGTATTAATAATCCCATGTGGTGAAGGAACGATTAACTATATCTGTAACCATAATCTTGAGAAATATCTTACCTTTTAGTAAATAATAAAACCCATCTGCTGTTGCATCTCTCTGAGGTTTATAAAATTATGCTAGGGTTAGTTATTTTAATCAGCACAGGACATTTTGGCCCCGGATCTGTTGTCTTCTGGGAAAACATTGGCTTCCACAGAAGGTGGTCGTTTTGAAGGCTGGCAGCGATTTCTGCTGGTGACTGTCACCGAGGATTTTCATCCCTAACAATGGGAAGTGTAAATATAATCTGACTGCTGTGGCTAATTTGGGTCCCTTTACAACTGTAAATAACTAGTCCAAGGTTTTTGCTTAAGGTGTCACACCAATGTTACAACTCTTTTGAATTTTTTCAAGTCAGGAATAGACATCTCCTTCTTACTGCTGTGTGAAAGATAATTAATAGATCTTGTCTGTGACTCTTAACTTGGAAAAATGATTTGTTATGGGCAGAGAAATAACAGAGAATAAGAAATCTCAAACTTCGCCATCTCATGATCATCCCTGTTCCCACCTTGGAATTTGATTTAATGTTCTTTCACCTTGGACAGCGGTCAGTGTTTCAACATTAGAAATCCTAGAAGCATGTTCTTGCTATAGTTTCACCCCAAGGACAAGATTATTGCAAAACTCCACTCGATTTGAGGATTTTATTTTCCCTGGTATGATTTGCAGCCACCTGGAAAATGCCATGTTTATTTATGTTACTCTTCTTTATAAAGATTGCGAAAAATCAATGTCAAGGTGAATTCACATGTGCAAATTCTCAGCAACAAGTTAATTTAATGTCAAAGTTTAAAAAAAATGTCGTTATCATTCCTAAAACCAATTTTAGAAGCTGGAATTGTTTTACTGAATAAATTCAGGTAAAGTGCATGCTTCCTTTGAACACCTGCATCCTGCATCTCATGGTCAGCAACCAAGTTAATAATTAGGAAACACATCGCATTTCAGCTGAGTTGTTTGAGCTCTCTGTGTTTAAGTATAGTCTCATTATTCAGATTGTTTTTTTCTTTTTTTGGTAAGATGTATTTTTTACTTTTAAAGGAACCTGTAGTCATTGTTTACTCTGTAACTAAAGGTGGACACAGATATAAAATATTGCTTGCCTGTATTTTCTATATTTGACCAGGAGTTATTAACAGAGTTGTTTGATAGTAGAGACATGTTCTGTTGAAATTTGTGAAAAAAACATATTTTATCTAGATGAACCTGTTTACCAAATACTTTTTGGATATACAGCTGGAAGCACCAGAAATTTCCCTCCTGGAGAAAGTAAAGTCACACTTTTTAATTGTATTAGTTCTATGCAGCTGCTGTAACAAATTACCTCTAATGGCTTGGTGGCTAAAACCCCAGAAATCCATTATCTTAAATTATGTATCTTAGAAATTCAACAAGGGTCTCAGTGGGCTGAAATCGAGGTATCAGCAGGACTGAATTCCTTTCTGGAGGTTCTACAGGGTCCATTTCCTTTCTTTTTCTATCCGGCAGGGGCCACCCGCATTCCTGTGGTCCCACAGCATCCTCAAAGCCAGCAACACTGCTCTCTCTGTTTCTTTCTTCCATAGTCACATCTCCCTCTGACTCTCGCTCTTCAGCTTCTCTTTCCCATTTTAAAGACCATTCTGATGTCACTGGGCTTGCTGGGATGACTCTAAATAATCTACCTATTTTGAGGCCAATTGGCTAGCAATCTTAACTTTCCCTGTGCCGTGTAACCTAACATATTCACAGGTGTACAGAGATTAGAATGCGGACATTCTTGGGGGATATGGCCTAGTTCTGCCCACCACAAAGATGGAGCCAACTCTTAAAACAATCTTTGAAAGGCATAACTGATTTTTGGGTGCAACAGTAAAATTTAAATATTAATAAGATAATCAAAACAGCACGTCTAAAATAATTTGTTTTAAAACTTAACTTACAAATTTCAATTGAAACATAATTTTTTTTATCAGAAATCCTAGCAGAGTTATATGCTGTCCGACTACTTCACTAATGTGATCCCCAAACAATTACAGGTGTACGAGTCACTGTAGTTTTACGACATTAGCAAAACGTTGTACCAGGTTTTGTCAGTCACAAAACGCGAAATTTCAAATCCAAGTTTCTCCCTCCTTCATTGATAAAAAGTGAAGTCAATACTCAGTCTTACCTGGCATTCTTCTTCTTACTTGGGTTATAGGCCTGTGTTCTAGATGCAAAGGAAATTGGGTTTTTGCTTTCATCTTAGAGAAGAATTTATAAGGTGAAATTTTCCCAGACACAGGCACAGTATTCAAAGAAATGCAGATCAAAAAGCATGAACAGTGTTAGCTATAGGGCTGTCAGAACGGAATCGTTGCTTGACCCTAGCAAATCATAGCTTTGTTCTGTTTTCCCCCAGATAATGATGAGAAATCACAGAAAACATTTGGGGAGATTTCAAAATTGTTAAAATCATATATGTTGGAGTTAATATAGGAGAAAATTATGCCTACTGATACTAATATTTGTCTATGTCATTTTTAACAATCAGAGTTCATTTAAGTGATTTTCTATTCATAAGTAAGAAATCTATTACTGTAAGTTCTTGATTAAGCTTATTAGATTCATTCATTCTAAAAGCCTGGTTACATTTTGTCACATATCAGCTCATTTAAACAACTGATACTCAAATACTTAACCTATGTTTATGCAAGGTAACACTAACTATAGTCTTTAAAGAGGGAATGAGTCACCATACTTGGCAGCTATGCAAAAGTTTTGCATTGTTAATCATGAGCGTAATGTAATGTGGCAGAGGGCATGGGGCCTTTTGAGTTACTGGGCGAAGTCTAAAAATAGCTGCCATTCACTGAGTCCAGACCGTAGACGTTGCTCTGAGAATTTTTTTATGCTGCCCTCCTCCCCCTTTTTTTTTTTTTTGAGGCGGAGTCTCACTCTGTCACCCAGGTTGGAGTGCAGTGGCACAATCTTGGCTCACTGCAAACTCCACCTCCCGGGTTCACGCCATTCTCCTGCCTCAGCCTCCAAGTAGCTGGGACTACAGGCGCCACCACCACGCCCGGCTAAGTTTTTTGTATTTTTAGTAGAGACGGGGTTTCACCGTGGTCTCGATCTCCTGACCTCGTGATCCGCCCGCCTCAGCCTCCCAAAGTGCTGGGATTACAAGCGTGAGCCACCGCGCCCGGCCTTTTTTTTTTTTTTTTTTTTGAGACAGAGTCTCACTTTGCTGCCCAGGCTGGAGTGCAGTGGTGCAACGGTGGCTGACTGCAGTCTTGACTCCCTTTGGGCTCAAGCAATCCTCCCACCTCAGACCCCCAGGTAGCTGAGACTGCAGGTGTTGCCACCACACATGACCAATTTTATTATTTTTTTTGTAGAGATGAGACCTCACTCTGCGATCCAGGCTTGTCTTGAACTCCTGGCCTCAAGCTATCCTCCCATTTCGACCTCCCAAAGTGCTGGCAATACAGGCATAAGCCACTGTACCCAGCCTGTGTTAACTTTTCTTTCTACCAAACTTTTGAGATAGGTGCTAAGCTTATTCATATACTGAGATGTAACTTGACAAAGGTCACTCAGCAGACTTATGGCAGAGTAAAATCTCTGTACATCTGTTTTGTCTCCTGTGTACATGTGCTTTGTTTAATACCCTACCTTTAAGTGGAATTGGTGTGTGTGAATATAACTAAGCAAATTATACCACAAGAGTGATCCTCTTGGGATTATTTCTTGTTACATAAGCCTCCCTTATAGCAGGCTGGAGAGTTTCCTCTAGCTTTAGAGAAGTAAGCTGCTATGTGTTGAGAGGGCCATATGGCTTGGATCTGAAGGTGGCCTCCAAGAGCTGAAAGCAACTCTCGTTGACAACCAGCAGAGAAACAGGGACGTCAGTCCTCTAACTGCAAGAAGCTGAGTTCTGCCATCAATCAGAATGAGACTGGAAAAAGACCTCCGAGTTTCATGTGAGAATTGCAGACCGGTTGACACCTTGATTTCAGACTTGTGAGACCCAGAGCAGAGGATGCAGTTGAGTCACACACTCAGATTCCTGACCCATGGAAAATGTGAAATAATACACTTGTGTTGTGTTACACTTCTAATTTTGTTGTAATCTGTTATGCAGCAAGAGGAAACTGACATATTATGAAGGTTACACAGCTGATGAGGAGTTAAGTATTTTGCTGAGGAAGCTCAGCTGCAAATCCTCTGGCCTCTCCCATTATAGATGGTTGCCTTCAAATTCGAGGACTCAGCCGTGAACCAGTCCAGGGAACTAGCACAACCCTTGTCCTCTGGGCCAAGCTCCTAGGTAGTTCCACTCTCATTAGAGAATTACGGTTTGGTCCTCTGATGACCAAATTTAAAGACAAATTATTGGTGATTTGAAATTTATCTGAATGCTAATATATGATTAGCTCTAACAATCCTTAAAAAGAAAGAAAGATTTTCTAATAATTACTTTTATTCCTTTAGCAAATATAAGTACATCTGAATCAGGTCTTTTAAACTGATTTTCTTTTAATGAAAATAAAAGTTGGGGGCCTGAAAGAATACATACAATGTAAAAGCACAGTAGAGCTAAGATATTTGAGGAAGTGTCTATTCAGGGCAGCTTGAATCTATGCTCCTGGAAATAACATTTTAAAAATAAAAAAGAGAAAGATCTAAATATTTTAAAGGGTGTATGTACCTAATAATACCTATCTTTTCCAATTTTATTTCAAATGTGCCATGCTGCCATAAAATAAAGGTAAGTTTTTTTTCTTTGTTTGTTTGTGTTTGACTTGTATATCTTTATCACAGGAGTATAACAAAGATTATATGTATAGTCATTAATCAATTTGCATTCCAGATTGTTATTATATATATATTTGCATTCCAGATTGTCCATATATAGGGAAATAGATAAGCTGAAACAACTTTCAGAAAGAAATGAAGCAAAAGTGGTTAATAAATATAATAGCATAAAAATTATTGTAAGAAACCGAAAGATTTGTAGCCCGTAAAGATTTCATTAATGTGGTGAGAGACACAGGCTCCGTATCTCTCTGTTGTCAGAGTTAACTTGATTTCCTCACAAAAAAGTGCTTTCAACAATCATTGTGGTTGCTTATCCTAGAATTATAGAATATGTTTTTCTTTGCTCAATTGTAAAGTAGTAATTAGTGCTTATTCTCAGGATATTTTAAATAATGTGCGAGAACAATTTACAATCTCAAGGAAGATGACTGCAAAGCGGCTTTTAAAACACTGTGTATATGATTCAAAAATCATTGGTAAAGACATAACAATCGTGTTGTGTTGAATACTTACTTCCAAATCGATGCCAAAGATTATTGGCCACTAGTTAACCATATTTTGAACTATAAGAAACAAAATCTTTGGCAAAGTCTGTCTGTAAAAGCACCAGAAACCTAAAAAGCCTCTACTTAGAAAATAAAATTTCCCTTATAATAACCTTTCCTCCAAAGGGTTATATTTTTGTAATGTTATGGAAGAAATAAAAATTATTTGACAAAGTAAAATTTTAAATGCCTAAAAATACAGCCTGATATGAGTTTTCACATTCATACCAATTTTTAAACTAAATATAAGCATATGTGTATATATATATATACTCACATATATGCTGCCATTTGTAGTTTTACTTAGACATGTTGATTCAGTGCAGTGGTTATTCCAAATTTTGTCTGAAATATTTTAGATTAACTATTTAAAGAATAGTCCCTGTATTGAAAAATTGTCCATCCCATGGCAGTGCAGATGATAAGCTTTCTGTACTTCTGTATTATTCCCTGCTCTCAATAGCTGCTCTTAATTGAACCCTAGGTACGATTTAGGATTGTTTTCTTTTGCTTTGTTGTTCTAAGAATTCTCACTTTAAATCCGTCTAAGGTTACAACAGCCTCTTATCATGTAGCTTTCGTACAAATGTGACATGGTCTCATTATATTTCTGCCAATGGATTTTATCGCTTTAATAATCCTTTGCAATATTTATAGAATGTCATGATGAATCATATTATATTTATCATATCACACAATAAATAGCATGACATGCTAATAAATCATTCCAGTTTGGAGAGTGTTGAAATTATTCTTTGTAAGCTTACATCAAAATGATTAGTCAGCATCCAGTCTCTGCATTAAATCTGTAGTCTTACATCAATTTATAACTTAGAATGGATAATGCAAATGAATACTCAAAATTATTTAATTATTTGCTAATATTTTATATAAGTTAACTTCTTTAGTTGTACAAAATACTAAATTACGGAACCAAATATTTTTTATAATGAACCATTTTCTTAAGAATAATACAATAGACATAAGTCTAATAAGACTTTGCAAAAATTGAGATGTTTGTTGAACATTTTTCAAATTAGCAAGAATAAATTTAAGAGAAAACTTTATTTTAAGGATATTAGAATCCACAGAGAAGAAAGGAATAGAGAAATATGATTTAGTCTGCCAATTTTATATGTGAAAAAACAGGCTCACCTATGTTAAGGAATGCAATCAGTTAGACTGACAAAGAAATGAAATTAGAAATTAGGTTTTCAGACATTTATCTTAGTGGTACTTTATAATAAGTTCTTTTCTGTTCTCTTTAAAATTTCATGTTGAGTTTTAAGAATTTAAGAAATAATATATAAATATTAAAAGATAATTAAGCTGATAGATATAATCAATCAAGTTAGCTTAGATTGCATCAGAATCTTTTGGAATCCGGGTGTTATCTTCTTGGCTGCGTGTTTGAAGCCAGCAATTTCTTTTCAATTGTCTTTTGCCTTAATGTGAATTCTTTATTAGCTCTTTCGAAACAAAGACACTTTCCATGGACAAATACGAGTCTCCAGCTCGATGACTGTAGGGTTCCTGAGGTTGTGTGGCTGACACAGGAAGCCCGAGGCAATAGCTGAGCAAAGTGGTTCAGGTTGTGAATTCTGGAGTCGGCTTTTTTGGTTTGAATCCCAGATTAGACACAAATCAGAAATGTGATCACAGGCCAGTTATCTGATTTTTCTAAGCCCCAGTTCCCTTCTGTTAAAAATGGGGATAATAAAGAATACAACACAGCTTACATCTGTTGTATGATTAATTATTGTATATCAAGATCAAAGGAGGACAATATCTGCATAATAATCAGCAAATAACAGCTATTGTGTATACTGGTAACAGGGACTAAGAGGAATCTTTCTGAACAAATGTTTGGAAAACATGGTAGAGATTGGCAGCCAAATTTAGTCAAATAGTTTACAGAATTCCTGCGATTCACTGCTTTTCTTTACAATAGATACCAGAGCCTTGGAAATGTTTTTTTTAAAAAAAACTATTGTTTACCTAAAGATCCATAAATATATCAGGCTCCGCACAATTAAGTAGAAAAAGAATCTTTTTTATATTATTATTATCCTGTAGCATTTATCTGTACTTGGTGTCATATCAAAAACCTTTGCGAGAGGGCCTGGTTTCTTCCAATTACAAAGTAGGAAATGTATTTATTTTGTAAACTTTCACCAGTGCTCTAGTTACCAGTATTTATTTTTGCCTTCTAGTCTTACGAGAAATCTCACTGAAAACTACAATACCCTCTAGTGTACATGATTGCATATAGTTTAAACATTGTTGTTTTAGGATTTTTATGCAAAGTAGTAAAAATTTGAGGTTAAGCCCTAAAATATCATTTTATTCATTTATCTGGCAAACTTACTGAACATGTAATATGTGATGGATAGTAATTTAGCTGCTGGATATATAGCAGTGAACGACGGGTAAAAATTTGTGTTCTCTTAAAATCTAAAGGGGTAAGACAATTATCAAAGAAAATATTTAAAACTCTTAATATGTCGTGTATTGGTGAGTGCTAAGGAGAAGAAGTACACGTGGAGGGTGGAGGGTTACAAGGTCAGGAAAGACTTCATTAAGCAGGTGAAATGTGAGCAAAGGCACAAATGAAAAGAGAAGGCAAGCCCTGCAGAATAGCCTAGTTGTTAAGAGCACAGACTTTGCAGGTACAGAGGCGTGCAGGTGTCTGGTGTGTTTGAGGGAGGGTAAGGAGTTCTGTCTGACTGGGCTGTAGTCAGCAAAAGGACAGTGAGAGCAGAAGGGGACAGCGGGGTAATGGAGCCAAATTACGTAGTTCCTTGTAGGCCTCCGTAACACCTCAGGCTTTTACTTTGAATGAGATGGAAAGCCACTGAGGAGTTTGTAACCAGCCATACCTTATGGTCTGGTTTAATACGAGAAACTGTCACTGTGGGTGCCATGGAGAAGGTGCCCTAAGAGGCCACAGTGTGTTCATAGGAAATGCTAAGCCTTCTACCTGTGTGCCAGACACTGTCACCTCTCACCTAATGCAGGAACATCATTCCCCCAACTTTTCCCTTTCTTCTGCATCATCAATTCTCCTCTTGCTAATTAATAATATTCTTCATATGCAAACATGCTACAATTATTCTTATTTTAAAATACCTTTCCACATTCTACAAATCTCTCAAGATACTGCCTCCGTTCTCTGATCCTCAGAGCAAAACTCCATGCACCCATTATACCCAAATCCTTTCATCTTGGTTTTTAAAGCTTCCACCCCAATCTGCCTTCTCCTTTTCTACTGTCCAAAATTTGTTGTTGCCAAGGACAACATTGATCTCCATATTCTTCAACTTTTAGTCCTTTTCACAGAATTTGACACAGGTAATCACTGACTTCTCCTTGAAACATGTTTGTCACCTGGGTTCCAGGTCACAGTATTGTCAGTTCCATTCACCTTGTTACAGCTGCTGCTTCCTGCGTTCCTTCGTTCACCACCATCTTCCTGATTTCTCAGTTACAGCACAGAAGGGATGATTCTGGCATTTATTTACTTTATTTAAATGCATTTTCTTTTTTATCTCAGATGGTGTCATGCTTTAACTCCTATGCGTATACTGCCGATTTTCAAGTGTTTAATCCCCAGCCTTCATTGTGCTGTAGAACTCTGGAATTGTACATTGAGCCACCTAGTTGATATTACTTCTTGAAATCTAATAAGTAACTCAAGGTTATTATTTGCAAAATTGACCCTCTGATTTTCTCCCTAAACCTGGTTCTGCCGCAACTTGGCCAGCTCAATAAATGACAGTTTTATTCTTCGATAATTTAAACCAAACTCTATGAAGTTATCCTTACCTGCTATTTCTAGTTTTCCCAGATTCAATCCATCAGGAAATCCTGCAAGTCTACTTTTAAACTGAATGCCTGTTGAGGTAATTTGCACTGACACTACTTGGTATAAACCACCATCAGCTCTCAATGGAATATTGCCTTAGTTTCCTGTTTGCGTCTAGAGCTGATGAAGCCGGACAGCAGGCTGATGGCTAGTTTTTTTTTTTTTCCTGAAAGAAATAAATTATTGTAATTTGGTGGGTCTTAAATAACTGACTTAGAAATTATGTAATCTCATTAAAATTCCTACACTATTTTTTAATGAAAATTAGAAACATCCTAAACTTTGTTTAGTAAAGTCTTGACAAGTTCTTTCTGTGTGAGTTTTAATGGCGAAATCTTGTTCAAGAACAAAGAACACGTTCAGACGTGTTAGGTAAGGGAAGGTCTAAGCTAAACTCAGAGAGAAGAGGCCTATTGCTTTATTTGAATTTGTGATTCTTTGAGATTCTTAATGTCACAAAAACAAGTATAAAAAGAAACCATACAAATACCTCATTAGCCATCTAGTTTTTAATATGCTGTCTAACCAAGGGTTGCATTTCTTGAGTCAAAGGTAGCATTTTATGATTCATAGTTTCTACCATTGCTAAAATTTTAAATTTGGTCTTAACATTTGATTGGTTCTCTTTCATAATTGCAATTTCAGGGCCTATAGTTTGTCTGGGTTGATAATTATTCAGATGAATGATTTATCCATTTAGATAAACATCAACTGGTTCTAATAATTTGCAGTTACTGTTTATGTCAGGTTGCTTAATCATAAATGCTTTCTTGAGACCCCCTCTTTGTCAAAACTGTTCTTTAGATTCCCACAAAACACTTTTGGAGTTAGAATTTTCCCTATCATTTCTAAAGATAAATGGAAGAACTCAGAAATTAATTTGACCTCTTTGCTGCCTTGCCATCCTGCTTAATTACTACAGAGTTAACTATAAAAGCTATTATCTCATCAGTAACTATCTAATTTATAATATCCTATATTGAGTATAAAATGTATGAACTGGTTGGGTTATCTGGCTTTATGTTACATAATTGCCCATTCAAATTTTTATTTCAACCTGGTTTATGTGCTTTGCGACATTTCGGATATATTCGTATTTTTAGGTATTTCTCGTTTTAGTAGAGACTGATGTTCTTAAATACAAGCTTTTACTTTGATTTTTATCAGCATTGTGAGCAATTTGCTCATTTTCTAATCGGACGTTTTCAGGTCATAGAAAAATTAAGGAATGATATTGTCATTTAAATTCACTAAGAGAGTTGGAAACACCAGTAGTGATTTACAAGTTAAGGAAAGTAAACAGACGCTTTAAAAATATATATTTTTTAATGATTATATTATTATTAATTGAAAGCTGATTTTTAGGAATGGAAACAAATGTAGATTTGTGGGTTCTTAATGTCAAGCTAACACCTGTTTCTGGTAGTTTAATTTACTTTGGTTCACTGTCTTCTTCATGTAAGAGTAAAAACTGTTTTGTGGAACACACTTCAGTACCAAGAAAAGCTTGTTAATAGCTGTTCTACAGTATATATTCTCAAATTCGTGTCATGCCACATCTTTTCATATGTTGTAAGTCAGTGGTTTAGGACATTAAAAAATGATGTTTCTCAAAACACTTGTTATTTTCTCACACATACTGTGTTCTAGCATTCTAGAAGTGTTTTGGTAGATTTAAAGATTGGTTTGCTCTGTCACACTATAATCTAACAAAGTTTTCTTTGGCTTTTAAATCTAATCTCTGAGGCTGGATAGTAGACTTTCTTTTCCCCACAAAAAAACTCTTCGTTGGATTTTTTTTCCTTGAGGCATATCAAATTCTTATTTCCTTTAGGTTATAAAGAAATAGAGACTCAAAACATTGTGTCAAAACTTTTTCATATTTTACCCCCTATTTTGTGGAGAAATGTTTCGAAAAGTAGCCGATGCTATATTTCTTAGTTGTATTTTATTTTTATTTTTACTTCATATTATGTTGAATATAAAATAAAACTTGAGAGATGCATTTACCAGTTTATTCAATAAGGCCTTTTCTTTATATATACTCCTAGATAAATTTTAGCAGGAAAGTCAGAAACTTGTACTAAATTAAAGCTTAGTTTTTTTTTTGTTTTTTTTTTTTAAGACCTACAAACTCCTCTTGTATCAGCACACTTCATATTATGGCTTAAGCTGTTATCAGAAATACTATTTCTTAATATCATGTATTATTTTTAAAGCGCAAAAATTTAATACAGCTCTATTTATTAAGACCCTCACAGATCAAGAGCTGAGGGTGTTTATAAATGAAACATAAAAGATGACAGACATAGGGCCAGTGGTCTCGAGCAATGTCCATGAAACCCCAGTGCAGGAATGCAGGCAGGCCTCAGAGGTAGTAAAGTTATACTAAGAAGTAGAAAGTTGACAATTGTTTCTCTACCTATTCAGACCTCTGTTTCCTCATTTGTCAAATGAAATCAATAATAGAAAGTACCTCCCAGGACAAACGATGGGATGGATATAAAGCATTCTTACACTTTAGCACATAATAATTTTTCAGTGTTCCACAAGAAACCTTTATTTTGATTTATTTTATTTTGTCCCTATTCTTTCCCCAGTCACTTGAAATGTTGGAATGAAGGTGAGGGGACTGATCTGCTTACTGCTCTTGTGTTGTGGCTGAAATTTGTAGGGGAGGCTGCTCTCCATAATTAAGTCTAGTATCATTGTTTCATACGTGTGCCTTTAATATTTTTAAAACATTTATTTAAAAACTTAAGCCTAACTGATTTGTGAACTTCTCAGAATGAGTATTCTTCTGAAAATGTTAAATTAATAAGAAAATTAAGCACAATATAAGGAAGACATTTATATAAAAACTGAACAATAAGTTAAATTGGAGTGTAGTCAAAGGCACTTGGGATGCTAGAGCTGTTATAAGTGAGCTTTCAATTTATGTCAAGAGTCCTGGTAGATGGAAGATTAAGAGTCTTTGTATCTTACCATCTTATAAAGTAAGTTATACGGGTTCAACTAGAGAGATAAGCAGTGTCCTGACAAACGTGAATACGGGTTCCCTTTTAAAAACGTTTCTAATAAAGGCATTGCGTTGAGCTTGCCTCCAATGTGGCATCTCGGTGGAGACCTGAAGCTGAGGCTCCAGGTCCGTGGAGGTCATTTCTCACTCTTCAGTTCCATCAGATGATGTGCCAGGGGTTAGGAGAAGCTACACCCCGTCTCACATTTCAACTCTGCTGCAATGAGAAGGAAATAAGCCAAGGAAAATGCCTTACTGCGTTAAGGCAGGGGCAAGAGAGAAGAAGAGCACCATGGTTTGCTCATGATTAAAAAATATTCAGCCAGATGGCCCACAAGTAAATGTGGCCCAATTAATTGGTAATGTGTAATCAGATTAGAATCTCTTGCCTTCTTAGAGGAGTAAGAAATGGGCAAAGATATGGACAGAGGTGCCAAACATATCTTCTTTCTTAATTTCTCATCAGGAAAAATGTTGATTATGAGTAAAAAGGAAGGAATTAATTGAAGTTAAACTAATATTAAGTGAGATGGATCAATATGTTAGGTTAAATACTTGTCATTAATCTGGAGGAATTAGTATAAAGTAAAATATAAGACTGTTCATTGTAAAATAGTCAATAAAATGAATATAAAGGCACATAGCCCACATATGCTAGTTTTTTAATGAAAAAGGAAAGTTCTGTTTCAGATATGGCCCTTCAAAATATATGTAAAGAAGACACAAAATAAATTGATCAAAAAATGGTAAAGTAACATGTCAGATTACTTTTAAAAATTGTTCCTTTAAGCAAAAGTTAATGAAATGGTGGTAGTTGCATATAAAGAAAGAAATATGTGACAATAGGGTCTTTCATATTCACTGGAAACATACTTGGGGATGAGACTTAACCCATAAGGCATGAATACGAACAGAAATGGAAGACATTCAGACACAAGTGATCATTTGTGAGACATGAGATTGGTCGTATTTATCCTGCTGAGTTCTTTGTTGAAACGACATTGCTTCCCCACATGATATTTCCCACAGCCCGTCTGAATTATGCTGTGTGGAGCCGTGTCACCCAGGCTTTCTGTGCCAGGGCCACCGTGTGATGGCTCATCCAGTATCTACTATCCACTAGCCAGTAACTTCCAAGGCTGAGAGTGGCCAGGGGAGGAAGAAAGATTATGTCATTATTACCAGGAAGGCAAGGTACACTGGTGATATCTACAGCCTGAATGTTTCTACAGGAAGAGTGTTTCAGAAAGGCTCAATCAAAAATATAGTTCAACTCTTTTAGTTGAATGCAAAGAACAGAACGAAGTTTCACAGAATGCTTCTGTGTAGTTTAGATTTGAATATATTCCTTTTTCACTATTACCCTCTTAGCGCTCCGAATGTCCACTTGCATTTTCTACAGAAAGAGTGTTCAGAACTGCGCAATCAAAAGTATGGTTTAATTCTGTTAGCTGAATGCACATATCAGAAATAAGTTTCACACAATGCTTCTGTGTAGTTTTTATTTGAAGATATTATTTTTCCCAATATAGGCCTCTTAGCGCGCAGAATGTCCAATTGCAGTTTCTACAGAAAGAGTGTTTCAGAACGGCTCAATCAAAAGTAAGGTTCAACACTGTTAGTTGAATGCACAGAACAGAAAGAAGTTTCATACAATGCTTCTGTGTAGTTTATATTTGAACATATTCCTTTTTCCACTGTTACCCACTTAGCGCTCCGAATGTCCAGTTTCATTTTCTACAGACAGAGTGTTTCAAAACTGCTCAATCAAAAGTATGGTTTAACTCTGTTAGCTCAATGCTCAGATCAGAAAGAAGTTTCACAGAATGCTTCTGTGTAGTTTATATTTGAATATATTCCTTTTTCCACTACTACCCTCTTAGCGCTCCAAATGTCCAGTTGCATTTTCTACAGAAAGAGTGTTCAGAACTGCTCAATCAAAAGTATGGTTTAACTCTGTTAGCTGAATGCACAGATCAGAAAGAAGTTTCACAGAATGATTCTGTGTAGTTGATATTTGAAGATATTACTTTTTCCACTATTACCCTCTTAGCGCTCCGAATCTCCACTTGCATTTTCTACAGAAAGAGTGTTTCAGAACGGCTCAATCAAAACTAAGGTTCAACTCTTTTAGTTGAATGCACAGAACAGAAAGAAGTTTCACAGAATGCTTCAGTGTAGTATTTAGTTGAAGATATTCCTTTTTCGACTATTACCGTCTTAGTGCTCCGAATGTCCACTGGCAGTTTCTACACAAAGAGTGTTTCAGAACTGCTACTTCAAAAGTAAGGCTCAGCTCTGTTAGTTGAATGCAGAGAACAGAAAGGAGTTTCAGAGAATGCTTTTGTGTAGTTTTTATTTGGAGATATTCCATTTTCCACTATTACAATCTTAGCGCTCCGAATGTCCACTTCCATTTTCTACAGAAAGAGTGGTCAGAACTGCTCAATCAAAAGAATGGTTTAACTCTGTTAGCTGTATGAACAGATCAGAAAGAAGTTTCACAGAATGCTTCTGTGTAGTTTTTATTTGAAGAAATTCTTTTTCCCAATATAGGCCACTTAGCGCTCTGAATGTCCAATTGCAGTATCTACAGAAAGAGTGTTACAGAACTGTTCAATCAAAAATAAGGTTCAATAGTGTTAGTTGAATGCACAGAACAGAAAGAAGTTTCAAAGAATGCTTCTGTGTACTTTTTATTTGAATATATTCCTTTTTCAACTATTACCCTCTTAGCGCTCCAAATGTCCAGTTGCATTTTCTACAGAAAGAGTGTTCAGAGCTGCTCAATCAAAAGTATGGTTTAATTCTGTTAGCTGAATGCACAGATCAGAAAGAAGTTTCACAGAATGATTCTGTGTAGTTGATATTTGAAGATATTACTTTTTCCACTATTAACCACTTACCGCTCCAAATGTCCAGTTGCATTTTCTACAGAAAGAGTGTTTCAGAACTGCTCAATCAAAAGTATGGTTTAACTCTGTTAGTTGAATGCAGAGATCAGAAAGAAGTTTCACAGAATGCTTCTGTGTAGTGTTTATATGAAGATATTCTTTTTACCAATATAGGCCTCTTAGCGCTCAGAATGTCCAATTGCAGTTTCTATAGAAAGAGTGTTTCAGAACGGCTCAATAAAAATAAGGTTCACCTCTTTTAGTTGAATGCACAGAACAGAAAGAAGTTTCACAGAATGCTTCTGTGTAGTATTTAGTTGAAGATATTCCTTTTTTGACTATTATCCACTTAGCGCTCCGAATGTCCACTGGTAGTTTCTACACAAAGAGTGTTTCAGAACTGCTCCTTCAAAAGTAAGGCTAAACTCTGTTAGTTGAATGCAGAGAACAGAAAGGAGTCTCAGAGAATGCTTCTGTGTAGTTTTTATTTGGAGATATTCCCTTTTCCTCTATTACAATCTTAGCGCTCCGAATGTCCACTTGCATTTTCTACAGAACGAGTGTTTCATAACTGCTCAATCAAAAGTATGGTTTAGCTCTGTTAACTGAATGCACTGATCAGAAATAAGTTTCACAGAATGCTTCTGTGTAGTTTTTATTTGAAGATATTCTTTTTAACAATGTAGGCCTCTTAGCGCTTAGAAAGTCCAACTGCAGTTTCTACAGAAAGAGTGTTTCAGAACGGCTCAATCAAATGTAAGGTTCAACTCTGTTAGTTGAATGCACAGAACAGAAAGAAGTTTCACAGAATGCTTCTGTGTACTTTTTATTTGAATATATTCCTTTTTCAACTATTACCCTCTTAGCGCTCTGAATGTCCACTTACATTTTCTTCAGAAAGAGTGTTCAGAATGGCTCAATCAAAAGTATGGTTTTACTCTGTTAGTTCAATGCACAGATCCGAAAGAAGTTTCACAGAATGCTTCAGTGTAGTTTTTATTTGTAGATATTCTTTTTCCCAATATAGGACTTTTAGCGGTCAGAATGTCCGTTTGCAGTTTCTACAGAAAGAGTGTTTCACAACGGCTCCATCAAAAGTAAGGTTCAAATCAGTTATTTGAATGCACAGAACTGAAAGAAGTTTCACAGAATGCTTCTGTGTAGTTTATAATTTCATATATTCCTTTTCCCACTATTACCGTATTAGCGCTCCGAATGTCCACTTGCATTTTCTACAGAAAGAGTGTTCAGAACTGCGCAATCAAAAGTATGGTTTAGCTCGGTTAGCTGAATGCACATATCAGAAATAAGTTTCACACAATGCTGCTGTGTAGTTTTTATTTGAAGATATTATTTTTCCCAATATAGGCCTCTTAGCGCTCAGAATGTCCAATTGCAGTTTCTACAGAAAGAGTGTTTCAGAACGGCTCAATCAAAAGTAAGGCTCAACTCTGTTACTTGAATGCACAGAAAAGAAGGAAGTTTCATACAATGCTTCTGTGTAGTTTATATTTGAACACATTCCTTTTTCCATTATTACCCACTTAGCGCTCCGAATGTCCAGTTGCATTTTCTACAGACAGAGTGTATCAAATCTCCACAATCAAAAGTATGCTTTAACTCTGTTAGCTGAATGCTCAGATCAGAATGAAGTTTCACAGAATGCTTCTGTGTAGCTTATATTTGAATATATTCCTTTTTCCACTACTAAACTCTTAGCGCTCAAAATGTCCAGTTGCATTTTCTACAGAAAGAGTGTTCAGAACTGCTCTATCAAAACTATGGTTTAACTCTGTTAGCTGAATGCACATATCAGAAAGAAGTTTCACAGAATGATTCTGTGTAGTATTTAGTTGAAGATATTCCTTTTTTACTATTACCCACTTAGCGCTCCGAATATCCACTGGCAGTTTCTACACAAAGAGTGTTTCAGAACTGCTCCTTCAAAAGTAAGGCTAAACTCTGTTAGTTGAATGCAGAGAACAGAAAGGAGTCTCAGAGAATGCTTCTGTGTAGTTTTTATTTGGAGATATTCCCTTTTCCTCTATTACAATCTTAGCGCTCCGAATGTCCACTTGCATTTTCTACAGAACGAGTGTTTCATAACTGCTCAATCAAAAGTATGGTTTAGCTCTGTTAACTGAATGCACTGATCAGAAATAAGTTTCACAGAATGCTTCTGTGTAGTTTTTATTTGAAGATATGCTTTTTAACAATGTTGGCCTCTAAGCGCTTAGAAAGTTCAATTGCAGTTTCTACAGAAAGAGTGTTTCAGAACGGCTCAATCAAAAGTAAGGTTCAACTCTGTTAGTTGAATGCACAGAACAGAAAGAAGTTTCAAAGAATGCTTCTGTGTACTTTTTATTTGAATATATTCCTTTTTCAACTATTACCCTCTTAGCGCTCTTAATGTCCACTTACATTTTCTACAGAAAGAGTGCTCAGAACGGCTCAATCAAAAGTATGGTTTTATTCTGTTAGTTCAATGCACAGATCCGAAAGAAGTTTCACAGAATGCTTCTGTGTAGTTTTTATTTGTAGATATTCTTTTTCCCAATATAGGCCTTTTAGCGGTCAGAATGTCCGATTGCAGTTTCTACAGAAAGAGTGTTTCACAACGGCTCCATCAAAAGCAAGGTTCAAATCAGTTAGTTGAATGCACAGAACTGAGAGAAGTTTCACAGAATGCTTCTGTGTAGTTTATAATTTCATATATTCCTTTTCCCACTATTACCGTATTAGCGCTCCAAATGTCCACTTACATTTTCTACAGAAAGAGTGTTCAGAACTGCGCAATCAAAAGTATGGTTTAGCTGTGTTAGCTGAATGCACATATCAGAAATAAGTTTCACACAATGCTGCTGTGTAGTTTTTATTTGAAGATATTATTTTTCCCAATATAGGCCTCTTAGCGCTCTGAATGTCCAATTGCAGTTTCTACAGAAAGAGTGTTTCAGAACGGCTCAATCAAAAGTAAGGCTCAACTCTGTTACCTGAATGCACAGAACAGAAAGAAGTTTCATACAATGTTTCTGTGTAGTTTATATTTGAACATATTCCTTTTTCCATTATTACCCACTTAGCGCTCCGAATGTCCAGTTGCATTTTCTACACACAGAGTGTTTCAAATCTCCTCAATCAAAAGTATGGTTTAACACTGTTAGCTGAATGCTCAGATCAGAATGAGGTTTCACAGAATGGTTCTGTGTAGCTTATATTTGAATATATTCCTTTTTCCACTACTAAACTCTTAGCGCTCCAAATGTCCAGTTGCATTTTCTACAGAAAGAGTGTTCAGAACTGCTCTATCAAAACTATGGTTTAACTCTGTTAGCTGAATGCACATATCAGAAAGAAGTTTCACAGAATGATTCTGTGTAGTTTATATTTTAAGATATTCCTTTTTCCACTATTACCCTCTTAGCGCTCCGAATCTCCAATTTCATTTTCTACAGAAAGAGTGTTTCAGAACGGCTCAATCAAAACTAAGGTTCAACTCTTTTAGTTGAATGCACAGAACAGAAAGAAGTTTCACAGAATGCTTCTGTGTAGTATTTAGTTGAAGATATTCCTTTTTCGACTATTACCCTCTTAGCGCTCTGAATTTCCACTGGCAGTTTCTACACAAAGAGTGTTTCAGAACTGCTCCTTCAAAAGTAAGGCTCAGCTCTGTTAGTTGAATGCAGAGAACAGAAAGGAGTTTCAGAGAATGCTTCTGTGTAGTATTTATTTGGAGATATTCTTTTTTCCACTATTACTATCTTAGCGCTCCAAATGTCCACTTGCATTTTCTACAGAAAGAGTGTTTCAGAACGGCTCAATCAAAACTAAGGTTCAACACTTTTAGTTGAATGCACAGAACAGAAACAAGTTTCACAGAATGCTTCTCTGTAGTTTTTATTTGTAGATATTCTTTTTCCCAATATAGGCCTCTTAGCGCTCAGAATGTCCAATTGCATTTTCTACAGAAAGAGTGTTCCAGAACGGCTCAATCAAAAGCAAGTTTCAACTCAGTTAGTTGAATGCAAAGAACAGAAAGAAGTTTCACAGAATGCTTCTGTGTAGTTTATATTTGAATATATTGCTTTTTCCACTATTACCCTCTTAGCGCTCCGAATGTACATTGCATTTTCTACAGAAAGAGGGTTCAGAACTGCGCAATCAAAAGTATGGTTTAACTCTGTTACCTGAACGCACATATGAGAAATAAGTTTCACACAATGCTTCTGTGTAGTTTTTATTTGAATATATTTGAATATATTTGAATATATTTCCCAATATAGGCCTCTTAGGGCTCAGAATGTCCAATTGCAGTTTCTACAGAAAGAGGGTTTCAGAACGGCTAAATCAAAAGTAAGTTTCAACTCTGTTAGTTGAATGTACAGAACAGAAAGATGTTTCATACAATGCTTCTGTGTAGTTTATATTTGAACATATTCGTTTTTCCACTATTAGCCACTTAGCGCTCCGAATGTCCAGTTGGATTTTCTACAGACAGAGTGTTTCAAAACTGCTCAGTCAAAAGTATGGTTTAACTCTGTTAGCTGAATGCTCAGATCAGAAAGAAGTTTCACAGAATGCTTCTGTGTAGTTTATATTTGAATATAATCCTTTTTCCACTACTACCCTCTTAGCGCTCCAAATGTCCAGTTGCATTTTCTATAGAAAGAGTGTTCAGAACTGCTCAATGAAAAGTATGGTTTAATTCTGTTAGCTGAATGCACAGATCAGAAAGAAGTTTCACAGAATGATTCTGTGTAGTTTATATTTGAAGATATTACTTTTTCTAGTATTACCCTCTTAGCGCTCCGAATGTCCACTTGCATTTTCTACAGAAAGAGTGTTCAGAACGGCTCAATCAAAAGTATGGTTTTACTCTATTAGTTGAATGCCCATATCAGAAATAAGTTTCACAGAATGCTTCTGTGTAGTTTTTATTTGAAGATATTCTTTTTCCCAATATAGGCCTCTTAGCGCTCAGAATGTCCAATTGCAGTTTCTACAGAAAGAGTGTTTCAGAACGGCTGCATCAAAAGTAAGGTTCAACTCAGTTAGTTGAATGCAAAGAACAGAAAGAAGTTTCACAGAATGCTTCTGTGTAGTTTATATTTGAATATATCCCTTTTTCCACTACTACAATCTTAGCGCTGCAAATGTCCAGTAGCATTTTCTACAGAAAGAGTGTTTCAGAACTGCTCAATCCAAAGTATGGTTTAACTCTGTTAGCTGAATGCACAGATCAGAAAGAAGTTTCACAGAATGCTTCTGTGTAGTGTTTATATGAAAATATTCTTTTTACCAATATAGGCCTCTTAGCGCTCAGAATGTCCAATTGCAGTTTCTATAGAAAGAGTGTTTCAGAACGGCTCAATGAAAAGTAAGGTTCACCTCTTTTAGTTGAATGCACAGAACAGAAAGGAGTTTCACAGAATGCTTCTGTGTAGTATTTAGTTGAAGATATTCCTTTATTGACTATTACCCACTTAGCGCTCCGAATATCCAATGGCAGTTTCTACACAAAGAGTGTTTCAGAACTGTTCCTTCAAAAGTAAGGCTCAACTCTGTTAGTTGAATTCAGAGAACAGAAAGGAGTTTCAGAGAATGCTTCTGTGTGGTTTTTATTTGGAGATAATCCTTTTTCCCCATTACAATCTTAGCGCTCCGAAGGTCCACTTATATTTTCTACACAAAGAGTGTTTCATAACTGCTCAATCAAAAGTATGGTTTAGCTCTGTTAACTGAATGCACATATCAGAAATATGTTTCACAGAATGCTTCTGTGTAGTTTTTATTTGAAGGTATTCTTTTTAACAATGAAGGCCTCTTAGCGCTTAGAAAGTCCAATTGCAGTTTCTACAGAAAGAGTGTTTCAGAACGGCTCAATCAAAAGTAAGGTTCAACTCTGTTAGTTGAATGCACAGAACAGAAAGAAGTTTCACAGAATGCTTCTGTGCAGTTTATATTTGAATATATTCCTTTTTCAACTATTACCCTCTTAGCGCTCCGAATGTCCACTTGCATTTTCTACAGAAAGAGTGTTCAGAACGGCTCAATCAAAAGTATGGTTTTACTCTGTTATTTGAATGCACAGATCCGAAAGAAGTTTCACAGAATGCTTCTGTGTAGTTTTTATTTGTAGATATTCTTTTTCCCAATATAGGCCTTTTAGCGGTCAGAATGTCCAATTGCAGTTTCTACAGAAAGAGTGTTTCACAACGGCTCCATCAAAAGTAAGGTTCAACTCAGTTAGTTGAATGCACAGAACAGAAAGAAGTTTCACAGAATGCTTCTGTGTAGTTTATAATTGAATATATTCCTTTTTCCACTATTACCGTATTAGCGCTCCGAATGTCCACTTGCATTTTCTACAGAAAGAGTGTTCAGAACTGCGCAATCAAAAGTATGGTTTAACTCTGTTAGCTGAATGCACATATCAGAAATAAGTTTCACACAATGCTGCTGTGTAGTTTTTAGTTGAAGATATTATTACTCCCAATATAGGCCTCTTAGAGCTGAGATTGTCCAATTGCAGTTTCTACAGAAAGAGTGTTTCAGAACGGCTCAATCAAAAGTAAGGTTCAACTCTGTTAGTTGAATGCACAGAACAGAAAGAAGTTTCATACAATGCTTCTGTGTTGTTTATATTTGAACGTATTCCTTTTTCCATTATTACCCACTTAGCGCTCCGAATGTCCAGTTACATTTTCTACAGTCAGAGTGTTTCAAATCTCCTCAATCAAAAGTATGGTTTAACTCTGTTAGCGGAATGCTCAGATCAGAAAGAAGTTTCAAAGAATGCTTCTGTGTAGCTTATATTTGAATATATTCCTTTTTCCACTACTACCCTCTTAGCGCTCCAAATGTCCAGTTGCATTTTCTACAGAAAGAGTGTTCAGAACTGCTCAAGCAAAAGTATGGTTTAACTCTGTTAGCTGAATGCACATATCAGAAAGAAGTTTCACAGAATGATTCTGTGTAGTTTATATTTGAAGATAATCCTTTTTCCACTATTACCCTCTTAGCGCTCCGAATCTCCACTTTCATTTTCTACAGAAAGAGTGTTTCAGAACGGCTCAATCAAAACTAAGTTTCAACTCTTTTAGTTGAATGCACAGAACAGAAAGAAGTTTCACAGAATGCTTCTGTGTAGTATTTAGTTGAAGATATTCCTTTTTTGACTATTACCCTCTTAGAGCTCTGAATTTCCACTGGCAGTTTCTACACAAAGAGTGTTTCAGAACTGCTCCTCCAAAAGTAAGGCTCAGCTCTGTTAGTTGAATGCAGAGAACAGAAAGGAGTTTCAGAGAATGCTTCTGTGTAGTTTTTATATGGAGATATTCCATTTTCCACTATTACTAACTTAGCGCTCCGAATGTCCACTTGCATTTTCTACAGAAAGAGTGTTTCAGAACGGCTCAATCAAAACTAAGGTTCAACACTTTTAGTTGAATGCACAGAACAGAAAGAAGTTTCACAGAATGCTTCTGTGTAGTTTTTATTTGTAGATATTATTTTTCCCAATATAGGCCTCTTAGCGCTCAGAATGTCCAATTACATTTTCTACAGAAAGAGTGTTCCAGAACGGCTCAATCAAAAGCAAGGTTCAACTCTGTTAGTTGAATGCAGAGAACAGAAAGAAGTTTCACAGAATGCTTCTTTGTAGTTTATATTTGAGTATATTGCTTTTTCCACTATTACCCTCTTAGCGCTCCGAATTTCAACTTGCATTTTCTACAGAAAGAGTGTTCAGAACTGCGCAATCAAAAGTATGGTTTAACTCTGTTAGCTGAATGCACATATCAGAAATAAGTTTCACACAATGCCTCTGTGTAGTTTTTATTTGAATATATTATTTTTCCCAATATAGGCCTCTTAGCGCTCAGAATGTCCAATTGCAGTTTCTACAGAAAGAGTGTTTCAGAACGGCTCAATCAAAAGTAAGTTTCAACTCTGTTAGTTGAATGTACAGAACAGAAAGATGTTTCATACAATGCTTCTGTGTAGTTTATATTAGAACATTTTCCTTTTTCCACTATTACCCACTTAGCGCTCCGAATGTCCAGTTGCATTTTCTACAGTCAGAGTGTTTCAAATCTCCTCAATCAAAAGTATGGTTTAACTCTGTTAGCGGAATGCTCAGATCAGAAAGAAGTTTCACAGAATGATTCTGTGTAGCTTATATTTGAATATATTCCTTTTTCCAATACTACCCTCTTAGCGCTCCAAATGTCCAGTTGCATTTTCTACAGAAAGAGTGTTCAGAACTGCACTATCAAAAGTATGGTTTAACTCTGTTAGCTGAATGCACATATCAGAAAGAAGTTTCACAGAATGATTCTGTGTAGTTTATATTTGAAGATAATCCTTTTTCCACTATTACCCTCTTAGCGCTCCGAATCTCCACTTTCATTTTCTACAGAAAGAGTGTTTCAGAACGGCTCAATCAAAACTAAGTTTCAACTCTTTTAGTTGAATGCACAGAACAGAAAGAAGTTTCACAGAATGCTTCTTTGTAGTATTTAGTTGAAGATATTCCTTTTTCGACTATTACCCTCTTAGCGCTCTGAATTTCCACTGGCAGTTTCTACACAAAGAGTGTTTCAGAACTGCTCCTCCAAAAGTAAGGCTCAGCTCTGTTAGTTGAATGCAGAGAACAGAAAGGAGTTTCAGAAAATGCTTCTGTGTAGTTTTTATTTGGAGATATTCCTTTTTCCACTACTACTATCTTAGCGCTCCGAATGTCCACTTGCATTTTCTACAGAAAGAGTGTTTCAGAACGGCTCAATCAAAACTAAGGTTCAACTCTGTTAGTTGAATGTACAGAACGGAAAGGTGTTTCATACAATGCTTCTGTGTAGTTTATATTTGAACATATTCCTTTTTCCACTATTACCCACTTAGCGCTCCGAATGTCCAGTTGCATTATCTACAGACAGAGTGTTTCAAAACTGCTCAGTCAAAAGTATGGTTTAACTCTGTTAGCTGAATGCTCAGATCAGAAAGAAGTTTCACAGAATGCTTCCGTGTAGTTTATATTTGAATATATTCCTTTTTCCACTACTACCCTCTTATCGCTCCAAATGTCTAGTTGCATTTTCTACAGAAAGAGTGTTCAGAACTGCTCAATGAAAAGTATGGTTTAATTCTGTTAGTTGAATGCACAGATCAGAAAGAAGTTTCACAGAATGATTCTGTGTAGTTTATATTTGAAGATATTACTTTTTCTAGTATTACCCTCTTAGCGCTCAGAATGTCCACTTGCATTTTCTACAGAAAGAGTGTTCAGAACGGCTCAATCAAAAGTATGGTTTTACTCTATTACTTGAATGCCCATATCCGAAATAAGTTTCACAGAATGCTTCTGTGTAGTTTTTATTTGAAGATATTCTTTTTCAAAATATAGGCCTCTTAGCGCTCAGAATGTCCAATTGCAGTTTCTACAGAAAGAGCTTTTCAGAACGCCTCCATCAAAAGTAAGGTTCAACTCAGTTAGTTGAATGCACAGAACAGAAATAAGTTTCACAGAATGCTTCTGTGTAGTTTATATTTGAATATATTCCTTTTCCAGTATTACCGTCTTAGCGCTGCGAATATCCACTTGCATTTTCTAAAGAAAGAGTGTTTCAGAACGGCTCAATCAAAAATAAGGTTCAACTCTGTTAGTTAAATGCACAGAAGAGAAAGGAGTTTCATACAATTCTTCTGTGTAGTTTATAATTGAATATATTACTTTTTCCACTACTTCCCTCTTAGCGCTCCAAATGTCCAGTTGCATTTTCTACACAAAGAGTGTTCAGAACTGCTCAATCAAAAGTATGCTTTAACTCTGTTAGCTGAATGCACAGATCAGAAAGAAGTTTCACAGAATGATTCTGTGTAGTTTATATTTGAAGATATTCCTTTTTCCACTATTACCCACTTAGCGCTCCAAATGTCCAGTAGCATTTTCTACAGAAAGAGTGTTTCAGAACTGCTCCATCCAAAGTATGGTTTAACTCTGTTAGCTGAATGCACAGATCAGAAAGAAGTTTCACAGAATGCTTCTGTGTAGTGTTTATATGAAAATATTCTTTTTACCAATATAGGCCTCTTAGCGCTCAGAATGTCCAATTGCAGTTTCTATAGAAAGAGTGTTTCAGAACGGCTCAATGAAAAGTAAGGTTCACCTCTTTTGGTTGAATGCACAGAACAGAAAGTAGTTTCACAGAATGCTTCTGTGTAGTATTTAGTTGAAGATATTCCTTTATTGACTATTACCCACTTAGCGCTCCGAATGTCCACTGGCAGTTTCTACACAAAGAGTGTTTCAGAAGTGTTCCTTCAAAAGTAAGGCTCAACTCTGTTAGTTGAATTCAGAGAACAGAAAGGAGTTTCAGAGAATGCTTCTGTGTGGTTTTTATTTGGAGATAATCCTTTTTCCCCTATTACAATCTTAGCGCTCCGAAGGTCCACTTATATTTTCTACACAAAGAGTGTTTCATAACTGCTCAATCAAAAGTATGGTTTAGCTCTGTTAACTGAATGCACATAACAGAAATATGTTTCACAGAATGCTTCTGTGTAGTTTTTATTTGAAGATATTCTTTTTAACAATTTAGGCCTCTTAGCGCTTAGAAAGTCCAATTGCAGTTTCTACAGAAAGAGTGTTTCAGAACGGCTCAATCAAAAGTAAGGTTCAACTCTGTTAGTTGAATGCACAGAACAGAAAGAAGTTTCACAGAATGCTTCTGTGTAGTTTATATTTGAATATATTCCTTTTTCAACTATTACCCTCTTAGCGCTCCGAATGTCCACTTGCATTTTCTACAGAAAGAGTGTTCAGAACGGCTCAATCAGAAGTATGGTTTTACTCTGTTAGTTGAATGCACAGATCCGAAAGAAGTTTCACAGAATGCTTCTGTGTAGTTTTTATTTGTAGATATTCTTTTTCCCAATATAGGCCTTTTAGCGGTCAGAATGTCATATTGCAGTTTCTACAGAAAGAGTGTTTCACAACGGCTCCATCAAACGTAAGGTTCAACTCAGTTAGTTGAATGCACAGAACAGAAAGAAGTTTCACAGAATGCTTCTGTGTAGTTTATAATTGAATATATTCCTTTTTCCACTATTACCGTATTAGCGCTCCAAATGTCCACTTGCATTTTCTACAGAAAGAGTGTTCAGAACTGTGCAATCACAAGTATGGTTTAACTCTGTTAGCTGAATGCACATATCAGAAATAAGTTTCACACAATGCTGCTGTGTAGTTTTTATTTGAAGATATTATTATTCCCAATATAGGCCTCTTAGAGCTGAGAATGTCCAATTGCAGTTTCTACAGAAAGAGTGTTTCAGAACGGCTCAATCAAAAGTAAGGTTCAACTCTGTTAGTTGATTGCACAGAACAGAAAGAATTTTCATACAATGCTTCTGTGTTGTTTATAGTTGAATATATTCCTTTTTCCATTATTACCCACTTAGCGCTCCGAATGTCCAGTTGCATTTTCTACAGTCAGAGTGTTTCAAATCTCCTCAATCAAAAGTATGGTTTAACTCTGTTAGCGAAATGCTCAGATCAGAAAGAAGTTCACAGAATGCTTCTGTGTAGCTTATATTTGAATATATTCCTTTTTCCACTACTACCCTCTTAACGCTCCAAATGTCCAGTTGCATTTTCTACAGAAAGAGTGTTCAGAACTGCTCAATCAAAAGTATGGTTTAACTCTGTTAGCTGAATGCACATATCAGAAAGAAGTTTCACAGAATGATTCTGTGTAGTTTATATTTGAAGATAATCCTTTTTCCACTATTACCCTCTTAGCGCTCCGAATCTCCACTTTCATTTTCTACAGAAAGAGTGTTTCAGAACGGCTCAATCAAAACTAAGTTTCAACTCTTTTAGTTGAATGCACAGAACAGAAAGAAGTTTCACAGAATGCTTCTGTGTAGTATTTAGTTGAAGATATTCCTTTTTCGACTATTACCCTCTTAGCGCTCTGAATTTCCACTGGCAGTTTCTACACAAAGAGTGTTTCAGAACTGCTCCTCCAAAAGTAAGGCTCAGCTCTGTTAGTTGAATGCAGAGAACAGAAAGGAGTTTCAGAGAATGCTTCTGTGTAGTTTTTATATGGAGATATTCCTTTTTCCGCTATTACTAACTTAGCGCTCCGAATGTCCACTTGCATTTTCTTCAGAAAGAGTGTTTCAGAACGGCTCAATCAAAACTAAGGTTCAACACTTTTAGTTGAATGCACAGAACAGAAAGGAGTTTCACAGAATGCTTCTGTGTAGTTTTTATTTGTAGATATTATTTTTCCCAATATAGGCCTCTTATCGCTCAGAATGTCCAATTGCAGTTTCTACAGAAAGAGTGTTCCAGAACGGCTCAATCAAAAGCAAGGTTCAACTCAGTTAGTTGAATGCAGAGAACAGAAAGAAGTTTCACAGAATGCTTCTTTGTAGTTTATATTTGAGTATATTGCTTTTTCCACTATTACCCTCTTAGCGCTCCGAATGTCAACTTGCATTTTCTACAGAAAGAGTGTTCAGAACTGCGCAATCAAAAGTATGGTTTAACTCTGTTAGCTGAATGCACATATCAGAAATAAGTTTCCCACAATACCTCTGTGTAGTTTTTATTTGAATATATTATTTTTCCCAATATAGGCCCCTTAGGGCTCCGAATGTCCAATTGCAGTTTCTACAGAAAGAGTGTTTCAGAACGGCTCAATCAAAAGTAAGTTTCAACTCTGTTAGTTGAATGTACAGAACAGAAAGATGTTTCATACAATGCTTCTGTGTAGTTTATATTTGAACATATTCCTTTTTCCACTATTACCCACTTAGCGCTCCGAATGTCCAGTTGCATTTTCTACAGACAGAGTGTTTCAAAACTGCTCAATCAAAAGTATGGTTTAACTCTGTTAGCTGAATGCTCAGATCAGAAAGTAGTTTCACAGAATGCTTCTGTGTAGTTTATATTTGAATATATTCCTTTTTCCACTACTACCCTCTTATCGCTCCAAATGTCTAGTTGCATTTTCTACAGAAAGAATGTTCAGAACTGCTCAATGAAAAGTATGGTTTAATTCTGTTAGCTGAATGCACAGATCAGAAAGAAGTTTCACAGAATGATTCTGTGTAGTTTATATTTCAAGATATTATTTTTCTAGTATTACCCTCTTAGCGCTCAGAATGTCCACTTGCATTTTCTACAGAAAGAGTGTTCAGAACGGCTCAATCAAAAGTATGGTTTTACTCTATTAGTTGAATGCCCATATCCGAAATAAGTTTCACAGAATGCTTCTGTGTAGTTTTTATTTGAAGATATTCTTTTTCAAAATATAGGCCTCTTAGCGCTCAGAATGTCCAATTGCAGTTTCTACAGAAAGAGCTTTTCAGAACGGCTCCCGCAAAAGTAAGGTTCAACTCAGTTAGTTGAATGCACAGAACAGAAAGAAGTTTCACAGAATTCTTCTGTGTAGTTTATATTTGAATATATTCCTTTTCCAGTATTACCGTCTTAGCGCTGCGAATATCCACTTGCATTTTCTAAAGAAAGAGTGTTTCAGAACGGCTCAATCAAAAATAAGGTTCAACTCTGTTAGTTAAATGCACAGAAGAGAAAGGAGTTTCATACAATGCTTCTGTGTAGTTTATATTTGAATATATTACTTTTTCCACTACTACCCTCTTAGCGCTCCAAATGTCCAGTTGCATTTTCTACAGAAAGAGTGTTCAGAACGGCTCAATCAAAAGTATGCTTTAACTCTGTTAGCTGAATGCACAGATCAGAAAGAAGTTTCACAGAATGATTCTGTGTAGTTTATATTTGAAGATATTACTTTTTCCACTATTACCCACTTAGCGCTCAAAATGTCCAGTAGCATTTTCTACAGAAAGAGTGTTTCAGAACTGCTCAATCCAAAGTATGGTTTAACTCTGTTAGCTGAATGCACAGATCAGAAAGAAGTTTCACAGAATGCTTCTGTGTAGTGTTTATATGAAAATATTCTTTTCACCAATATAGGCCTCTTAGCGCTCAGAATGTCCAATTGCAGTTTCTATAGAAAGAGTGTTTCAGAACGGCTCAATGAAAAGTAAGGTTCACCTCTTTTAGTTGAATGCACAGAACAGAAAGGAGTTGCACAGAATGCTTCTGTGTAGTATTTAGTTGAAGATATTCCTTTATTGACTATTACCCACTTAGCGCTCCGAATATCCAATGGCAGTTTCTACACAAAGAGTGTTTCAGAACTGTTCCTTCAAAAGTAAGGCTCAACTCTGTTAGTTGAATTCAGAGAACAGAAAGGAGTTTCAGAGAATGCTTCTGTGTGGTTTTTATTTGGAGATAATCCTTTTTCCCCATTACAATCTTAGCGCTCCGAAGGTCCACTTATATTTTCTACACAAAGAGTGTTTCATAACTGCTCAATCAAAAGTATGGTTTAGCTCTGTTAACTGAATGCACATATCAGAAATATGTTTCACAGAATGCTTCTGTGTAGTTTTTATTTGAAGATATTCTTTTTAACAATGAAGGCCTCTTAGCGCTTAGAAAGTCCAATTGCAGTTTCTACAGAAAGAGTGTTTCAGAACGGCTCAATCAAAAGTAAGGTTCAACTCTGTTAGTTGAATGCACAGAACAGAAAGAAGTTTCACAGAATGCTTCTGTGCAGTTTATATTTGAATATATTCCTTTTTCAACTATTACCCTCTTAGCGCTCCGAATGTCCACTTGCATTTTCTACAGAAAGAGTGTTCAGAACGGCTCAATCAAAAGTATGGTTTTACTCTGTTAGTTGAATGCACAGATCCGAAAGAAGTTTCACAGAATGCTTCTGTGTAGTTTTTATTTGTAGATATTCTTTTTCCCAATATAGGCCTTTTAGCGGTCAGAATGTCCAATTGCAGTTTCTACAGAAAGAGTGTTTCACAACGGCTCCATCAAAAGTAAGGTTCAACTCAGTTAGTTGAATGCACAGAACAGAAAGAAGTTTCACAGAATGCTTCTGTGTAGTTTATAATTGAATATATTCCTTTTTCCACTATTACCGTTTTAGCGCTCCGAATGTCCACTTGCATTTTCTACAGAAAGAGTGTTCAGAACTGCGCAATCAAAAGTATGGTTTAACTCTGTTAGCTGAATGCACATATCAGAAATAAGTTTCACACAATGCTGCTGTGTAGTTTTTATTTGAAGATATTATTACTCCCAATATAGGCCTCTTAGAGCTGAGATTGTCCAATTGCAGTTTCTACAGAAAGAGTGTTTCAGAACGGCTCAATCAAAAGTAAGGTTCAACTCTGTTAGTTGAATGCACAGAACAGAAAGAAGTTTCATACAATGCTTCTGTGTTGTTTATATTTGAACGTATTCCTTTTTCCATTATTACCCACTTAGCGCTCCGAATGTCCAGTTACATTTTCTACAGTCAGAGTGTTTCAAATCTCCTCAATCAAAAGTATGGTTTAACTCTGTTAGCGGAATGCTCAGATCAGAAAGAAGTTTCAAAGAATGCTTCTGTGTAGCTTATATTTGAATATATTCCTTTTTCCACTACTACCCTCTTAGCGCTCCAAATGTCCAGTTGCATTTTCTACAGAAAGAGTGTTCAGAACTGCTCAATCAAAAGTATGGTTTAACTCTGTTAGCTGAATGCACATATCAGAAAGAAGTTTTACAGAATGATTCTGTGTAGTTTATATTTGAAGATAATCCTTTTTCCACTATTACCCTCTTAGCGCTCCGAATCTCCACTTTCATTTTCTACAGAAAGAGTGTTTCAGAACGGCTCAATCAAAACTAAGTTTCAACTCTTTTAGTTGAATGCACAGAACAGAAAGAAGTTTCACAGAATGCTTCTGTGTAGTATTTAGTTGAAGATATTCCTTTTTCGACTATTACCCTCTTAGAGCTCTGAATTTCCACTGACAGTTTCTACACAAAGAGTGTTTCAGAACTGCTCCTCCAAAAGTAAGGCTCAGCTCTGTTAGTTGAATGCAGAGAACAGAAAGGAGTTTCAGAGAATGCTTCTGTGTAGTTTTTATATGGAGATATTCCATTTTCCACTATTACTAACTTAGCGCTCCGAATGTCCACTTGCATTTTCTACAGAAAGAGTGTTTCAGAACGGCTCAATCAAAACTAAGGTTCAACACTTTTAGTTGAATGCACAGAACAGAAAGAAGTTTCACAGAATGCTTCTGTGTAGTTTTTATTTGTAGATATTATTTTTCCCAATATAGGCCTCTTAGCGCTCAGAATGTCCAATTACATTTTCTACAGAAAGAGTGTTCCAGAACGGCTTAATCAAAAGCAAGGTTCAACTCTGTTAGTTGAATGCAGAGAACAGAAAGAAGTTTCACAGAATGCTTCTTTGTAGTTTATATTTGAGTATATTGCTTTTTCCACTATTACCCTCTTAGCGCTCCGAATTTCAACTTGCATTTTCTACAGAAAGAGTGTTCAGAACTGCGCAATCAAAAGTATGGTTTAACTCTGTTAGCTGAATGCACATATCAGAAATAAGTTTCACACAATGCCTCTGTGTAGTTTTTATTTGAATATATTATTTTTCCCAATATAGGCCTCTTAGGGCTCAGAATGTCCAATTGCAGTTTCTACAGAAAGAGTGTTTCAGAACGGCTCAATCAAAAGTAAGTTTCAACTCTGTTAGTTGAATGTACAGAACAGAAAGATGTTTCATACAATGCTTCTGTGTAGTTTATATTAGAACATTTTCCTTTTTCCACTATTACCCACTTAGCGCTCCGAATGTCCAGTTGCATTTTCTACAGTCAGAGTGTTTCAAATCTCCTCAATCAAAAGTATGGTTTAACTCTGTTAGCGGAATGCTCAGATCAGAAAGAAGTTTCACAGAATGATTCTGTGTAGCTTATATTTGAATATATTCCTTTTTCCAATACTACCCTCTTAGCGCTCCAAATGTCCAGTTGCATTTTCTACAGAAAGAGTGTTCAGAACTGCACTATCAAAAGTATGGTTTAACTCTGTTAGCTGAATGCACATATCAGAAAGAAGTTTCACAGAATGATTCTGTGTAGTTTATATTTGAAGATAATCCTTTTTCAACTATTACCCTCTTAGCGCTCCGAATCTCCACTTTCATTTTCTACAGAAAGAGTGTTTCAGAACGGCTCAATCAAAACTAAGTTTCAACTCTTTTAGTTGAATGCACAGAACAGAAAGAAGTTTCACAGAATGCTTCTTTGTAGTATTTAGTTGAAGATATTCCTTTTTCGACTATTACCCTCTTAGCGCTCTGAATTTCCACTGGCAGTTTCTACACAAAGAGTGTTTCAGAACTGCTCCTCCAAAAGTAAGGCTCAGGTCTGTTAGTTGAATGCAGAGAACAGAAAGGAGTTTCAGAGAATGCTTCTGTGTAGTTTTTATTTGGAGATATTCCTTTTTCCACTACTACTATCTTAGCGCTCCGAATGTCCACTTGCATTTTCTACAGAAAGAGTGTTTCAGAACGGCTCAATCAAAACTAAGGTTCAACTCTGTTAGTTGAATGTACAGAACGGAAAGGTGTTTCATACAATGCTTCTGTGTAGTTTATATTTGAACATATTCCTTTTTCCACTATTACCCACATAGCGCTCCGAATGTCCAGTTGCATTATCTACAGACAGAGTGTTTCAAAACTGCTCAGTCAAAAGTATGGTTTAACTCTGTTAGCTGAATGCTCAGATCAGAAAGAAGTTTCACAGAATGCTTCCGTGTAGTTTATATTTGAATATATTCCTTTTTCCACTACTACCCTCTTATCGCTCCAAATGTCTAGTTGCATTTTCTACAGAAAGAGTGTTCAGAACTGCTCAATGAAAAGTATGGTTTAATTCTGTTAGTTGAATGCACAGATCAGAAAGAAGTTTCACAGAATGATTCTGTGTAGTTTATATTTGAAGATATTACTTTTTCTAGTATTACCCTCTTAGCGCTCAGAATGTCCACTTGCATTTTCTACAGAAAGAGTGTTCAGAACGGCTCAATCAAAAGTATGGTTTTACTCTATTACTTGAATGCCCATATCCGAAATAAGTTTCACAGAATGCCTCTGTGTAGTTTTTATTTGAAGATATTCTTTTTCAAAATATAGGCCTCTTAGCGCTCAGAATGTCCAATTGCAGTTTCTACAGAAAGAGCTTTTCAGAACGCCTCCATCAAAAGTAAGGTTCAACTCAGTTAGTTGAATGCACAGAACAGAAATAAGTTTCACAGAATGCTTCTGTGTAGTTTATATTTGAATATATTCCTTTTCCAGTATTACCGTCTTAGCGCTGCGAATATCCACTTGCATTTTCTAAAGAAAGAGTGTTTCAGAACGGCTCAATCAAAAATAAGGTTCAACGCTGTTAGTTAAATGCACAGAAGAGAAAGGAGTTTCATACAATTCTTCTGTGTAGTTTATAATTGAATATATTACTTTTTCCACTACTTCCCTCTTAGCGCTCCAAATGTCCAGTTGCATTTTCTACACAAAGAGTGTTCAGAACTGCTCAATCAAAAGTATGCTTTAACTCTGTTAGCTGAATGCACAGATCAGAAAGAAGTTTCACAGAATGATTCTGTGTAGTTTATATTTGAAGATATTCCTTTTTCCACTATTACCCACTTAGCGCTCCAAATGTCCAGTAGCATTTTCTACAGAAAGAGTGTTTCAGAACTGCTCAATCCAAAGTATGGTTTAACTCTGTTAGCTGAATGCACATATCAGAAAGAAGTTTCACAGAATGCTTCTGTGTAGTGTTTATATGAAAATATTCTTTTTACCAATATAGGCCTCTTAGCGCTCAGAATGTCCAATTGCAGTTTCTATAGAAAGAGTGTTTCAGAACGGCTCAATGAAAAGTAAGGTTCACCTCTTTTAGTTGAATGCACAGAACAGAAAGTAGTTTCACAGAATGCTTCTGTGTAGTATTTAGTTGAAGATATTCCTTTATTGACTATTACCCACTTAGCGCTCCGAATGTCCACTGGCAGTTTCTACACAAAGAGTGTTTCAGAACTGTTCCTTCAAAAGTAAGGCTCAACTCTGTTAGTTGAATTCAGAGAACAGAAAGGAGTTTCAGAGAATGCTTCTGTGTGGTTTTTATTTGGAGATAATCCTTTTTCCCCTATTACAATCTTAGCGCTCCGAAGGTCCACTTATATTTTCTACACAAAGAGTGTTTCATAACTGCTCAATCAAAAGTATGGTTTAGCTCTGTTAACTGAATGCACATAACAGAAATATGTTTCACAGAATGCTTCTGTGTAGTTTTTATTTGAAGATATTCTTTTTAACAATTTAGGCCTCTTAGCGCTTAGAAAGTCCAATTGCAGTTTCTACAGAAAGAGTGTTTCAGAACGGCTCAATCAAAAGTAAGGTTCAACTCTGTTAGTTGAATGCACAGAACAGAAAGAAGTTTCACAGAATGCTTCTGTGTAGTTTATATTTGAATATATTCCTTTTTCAACTATTACCCTCTTAGCGCTCCGAATGTCCACTTGCATTTTCTACAGAAAGAGTGTTCAGAACGGCTCAATCAAAAGTATGGTTTTACTCTGTTAGTTGAATGCACAGATCCGAAAGAAGTTTCACAGAATGCTTCTGTGTAGTTTTTATTTGTAGATATTCTTTTTCCCAATATAGGCCTTTTAGCGGTCAGAATGTCCTATTGCAGTTTCTACAGAAGGAGTGTTTCACAACGGCTCCATCAAAAGTAAGGTTCAACTCAGTTAGTTGAATGCACAGAACAGAAAGAAGTTTCACAGAATGCTTCTGTGTAGTTTATAATTGAATATATTCCTTTTTCCACTATTACCGTATTAGCGCTCCAAATGTCCACCTGCATTTTCTACAGAAAGAGTGTTCAGAACTGTGCAATCACAAGTATGGTTTAACTCTGTTAGCTGAATGCACATATCAGAAATAAGTTTCACACAATGCTGCTGTGTAGTTTTTATTTGAAGATATTATTATTCCCAATATAGGCCTCTTAGAGCTGAGAATGTCCAATTGCAGTTTCTACAGAAAGAGTGTTTCAGAACGGCTCAATCAAAAGTAAGGTTCAACTCTGTTAGTTGATTGCACAGAACAGAAAGAAGTTTCATACAATGCTTCTGTGTTGTTTATAGTTGAATATATTCCTTTTTCCATTATTACCCACTTAGCGCTCCGAATGTCCAGTTGCATTTTCTACAGTCAGAGTGTTTCAAATCTCCTCAATCAAAAGTATGGTTTAACTCTGTTAGCGAAATGCTCAGATCAGAAAGAAGTTCACAGAATGCTTCTGTGTAGCTTATATTTGAATATATTCCTTTTTCCACTACTACCCTCTTAACGCTCCAAATGTCCAGTTGCATTTTCTACAGAAAGAGTGTTCAGAACTGCTCAATCAAAAGTATGGTTTAACTCTGTTAGCTGAATGCACATATCAGAAAGAAGTTTCACAGAATGATTCTGTGTAGTTTATATTTGAAGATAATCCTTTTTCCACTATTATCCTCTTAGCGCTCCGAATCTCCACTTTCATTTTCTACAGAAAGAGTGTTTCAGAACGGCTCAATCAAAACTAAGTTTCAACTCTTTTTGTTGAATGCACAGAATAGAAAGAAGTTTCACAGAATGCTTCTGTGTAGTATTTAGTTGAAGATATTCCTTTTTCGACTATTACCCTCTTAGCGCTCTGAATTTCCACTGGCAGTTTCTACACAAAGAGTGTTTCAGAACTGCTCCTCCAAAAGTAAGGCTCAGCTCTGTTAGTTGAATGCAGAGAACAGAAAGTAGTTTCAGAGAATGCTTCTGTGTAGTTTTTATATGGAGATATTCCTTTTTCCGCTATTACTAACTTAGCGCTCCGAATGTCCACTTGCATTTTCTACAGAAAGAGTGTTTCAGAACGGCTCAATCAAAACTAAGGTTCAACACTTTTAGTTGAATGCACAGAACAGAAAGAAGTTTCACAGAATGCTTCTGTGTAGTTTTTATTTGTAGATATTATTTTTCCCAATATAGGCCTCTTAGCGCTCAGAATGTCCAATTGCATTTTCTACAGAAAGAGTGTTCCAGAACGGCTCAATCAAAAGCAAGGTTCAACTCAGTTAGTTGAATGCAGAGAACAGAAAGAAGTTTCACAGAATGCTTCTTTGTAGTTTATATTTGAGTATATTGCTTTTTCCACTATTACCATCTTAGCGCTCCGAATTTCAACTTGCATTTTCTACAGAAAGAGTGTTCAGAACTGCGCAATCAAAAGTATGGTTTATCTCTGTTAGCTGAATGCACATATCAGAAATAAGTTTCACCCAATGCCTCTGTGTAGTTTTTATTTGAATATATTATTTTTCCCAATATAGGCCTCTTAGGGCTCAGAATGTCCAATTGCAGTTTCTACAGAAAGAGTGTTTCAGAACGGCTCAATCAAAAGTAAGTTTCAACTCTGTTAGTTCAATGTACAGAACAGAAAGATGTTTCATACAATGCTTCTGTGTAGTTTATATTTGAACATATTCCTTTTTCCACTATTACCCACTTAGCGCTCCGAATGTCCAGTTGCATTTTCTACAGACAGAGTGTTTCAAAACTGCTCAGTCAAAAGTATGGTTTAACTCTGTTAGCTGAATGCTCAGATCAGAAAGAAGTTTCACAGAATGCTTCCGTGTAGTTTATATTTGAATATATTCCTTTTTCCACTACTACCCTCTTATCGCTCCAAATGTCTAGTTGCATTTTCTACAGAAAGAGTGTTCAGAACTGCTCAATGTAAAGTATGGTTTAATTCTGTTAGCTGAATGCACAGATCAGAAAGAAGTTTCACAGAATGATTCTGTGTAGTTTATATTTGAAGATATTACTTTTTCTAGTATTACCCTCTTAGCGCTCCGAATGTCCACTTGCATTTTCTACAGAAAGAGTGTTCAGAACGGCTCAATCAAAAGTATGGTTTTACTCTATTAGTTGAATGCCCATATCAGAAATAAGTTTCACAGAATGCTTCTGTGTAGTTTTTATTTGAAGATATTCTTTTTCCCAATATAGGCCTCTTAGCGCTCAGAATGTCCAATTGCAGTTTCTACAGAAAGAGTGTTTCAGAACGGCTGCATCAAAAGTAAGGTTCAACTCAGTTATTTGAATGCAAAGAACAGAAAGAAGTTTCACAGAATGCTTCCGTGTAGTTTATATTTGAATATATCCCTTTTTCCACTACTACAATCTTAGCGCTGCAAATGTCCAGTTGCATTTTCTACAGAAAGAGTGTTCAGAACTGCTCAATCAAAAGTATGGTTTAATTCTGTTAGCTGAATGCACAGATCAGAAAGAAGTTTCACAGAATGATTCTGTGTAGTTGATATTTGAAGATATTACTTTTTCCACTATTACCCACTTACCGCTCCAAATGTCCAGTTGCATTTTCTACAGAAAGAGTGTTTCAGAACTGCTCAATCAAAAGTATGGTTTAACTCTGTTAGCTGAATGCACAGATCAGAAAGAAGTTTCACAGAATGCTTCTGTGTAGTGTTTATATGAAGATATTCTTTTTACCAATATAGGCCTCTTAGCACTCAGAATGTCCAATTGCAGTTTCTATAGAAAGAATGTTTCAGAACGGCTCAATAAAAATAAGGTTCACCTCTTTTAGTTGAATGCACACAACAGAAAGAAGTTTCACAGAATGCTTCTGTGTAGTATTTATTTGAAGATATTCCTTTTTTGACTATTACCCACTTAGCGCTCCGAATGTCCACTGGCAGTTTGTACACAAAGAGTGTTTCAGAACTGCTGCTTCAAAAGAAAGGCTAAACTCTGTTAGTTGAATGCAGAGAACAGAAAGGAGTTTCAGAGAATGCTTCTGTGTAGTTTTTATTTGGAGATATTACTTTTTCCTCTATTACAATCTTAGCGCTCAGAATGTGCACTTGCATTTTCTACAGAACGAGTGTTTCATAACTGCTCAATCAAAAGTATGTTTTAGCTCTGTTAACTGAATGCACTGATCAGAAATAAGTTTCACACAATGCTTCTGTGTAGTTTTTATTTGAAGATATTCTTTTTAACAATGTAGGCCTCTTAGCGCTTAGAATGTCCAATTGCAGTTTCTACAGAAAGAGTGTTTCAGAACGGCTCTATCAAAAGTAAGGTTCAACTCTGTTAGTTGAATGCACAGAACAGAAAGAAGTTTCATACAATGCTTCTGTGTAGTTTATATTTGAATATATTCCTTTTTCAACTATTACCCTCTTAGCGCTCTTAATGTCCACTTACATTTTCTACAGAAAGAGTGTTCAGAACGGCTCAATCAAAAGTATGGTATTACTCTGTTAGTTCAATGCACAGATCCGAAAGAAGTTTCACAGAATGCTTCTGTGTAGTTTTTATTTGTAGATATTCTTTTTCCCAATATAGGCCTTTTAGCGGTCAGAATGTCCAAATGCAGTTTCTACAGAAAGAGTGTTTCACAACGGCTCCCTCAAAAGTAAGGTTCAACTCAGTTAGTTGAATGCACAGAACTGAAAGAAGTTTCACAGAATGCTTCTGTGTAGTTTATAATTGAATATATTCCTTTTTCCACTATTACCCTATTAGCGCTCCAAATGTCCACTTGCATTTTCTACAGAAAGTGTGTTCAGAACTGCGCAATCAAAAGTATGGTTTAGTTCTGTTAGCTGAATGCACATATCAGAAATAACTTTCACAAAATGCTGCTGTGTAGTTTTTATTTGAAGATATTATTTTTCCCAATAGAGGCCTCTTATCGCTCAGAATGTCCAATTGCAGTTTCTACAGAAAGAGTGTATCAGAACGGCTCAATCAAAAGTAAGGTTCAACTCTGTTAGTTGAATGCACAGAACAGAAAGAAGTTTCATACAATGCTTTTGTGAAGTTTATATTTGAACATATTACTTTTTCCATTTTTACCCACTTAGCGCTCCAAATATCCAGTTGCATTTTGTACAGACAGAGTGTTTCAAATCTCCTCAATCAAAAGTGTGGTTTAACTCTGTTAGCTGAATGCTCAGATGAGAAAGAAGTTTCACAGAATGCTTCTGTGTAGCTTACATTTGAATATATTCCTTTTTCCACTACTACCCTCTTAGCGCTCCAAACGTCCAGTTGCATTATCTACAGAAAGTGTGTTCAGAACTGCTCTATCAAAACTATGGTTTAACTCTGTTAGCTGAATGCATATATCAGAAAGAATTTTCACAGAATGATTCTGTGTAGTTTATATTTGAAGATAATATTTTTTCCACTATTACCCTCTTAGCGCTCCGAATCTCCACTTTCATTTTCTACAGAAAGAGTGTTTAAGAACGGCTCAATCAAAACTAAGGTTCAACTCTTTTAGTTGAATGCACAGAACAGAAAGAAGTTTCACAGAATGCTTCTGTGTAGTATTTAGTTGAAGATATTCCTTTTTCGAATATTACCCTCTTAGCGCTCTGAATTTCCACTGGCAGTTTCTACACAAAGAGTGTTTCAGAACTGCTCCTTCAAAAGTAAGGCTCAGCTCTGTTAGTTCAATGCAGAGAACAGAAAGGAGTTTCAGAGAATGCTTCTGTGTAGTTTTTATTTGGAGATATTCCTTTTTCCACTATTACTATCTAAGCGCTCCGAAAGTCCACTTGCATTTTCTACAGAAAGAGTGTTTCAGAACGGCTCAATCAAAACTAAGGTTCAACACTTTTAGTTGAATGCACAGAAGAGAAAGAAGTTTCACAGAATGCTTCTGTGTAGTTTTTATTTGTAGATATTCTTTTTCCCAATATAGGCCTCTTAGCGCTCAGAATGTCCAATTGCATTTTCTACAGAAAGAGTGATCCAGAACGGCTCAATCAAAAGAAAGGTTCAACTCAGTTAGTTGAATGCAGAGAACAGAAAGAAGTTTCACAGAATGCTTCTGTGTAGTTTATATTTGAATATATTGCGTTTTCCAATATTACCCTCTTAGCGCTCGGAATGTCCACTTGCATTTTCTACAGAAAGAGTGTTCAGAACTGCGCAATAAAAAGTATGGTTTATCTCTGTTAGCTGAACGCACATATCAGAAATAAGTTTCACACAATGCTTCTGTGTAGTTTTTATTTGAATATATTATTTTTCCCAATATAGGCCTCTTAGCGCTCAGAATGTCCAATTGCAGTTTCTACAGAAAGAGTGTTCCAGAACGGCTCAATCAAAAGCAAGGTTCAACTCAGTTAGTTGAATGCAGAGAACAGAAAGAAGTTTCACAGAATGCTTCTGTGTAGTTTATATTTGAGTATATTGCTTTTTCCACTATTACCCTCTTAGCGCTCCGAATGTCAACTTGCATTTTCTACAGAAAGAGTGTTCAGAACTGCGCAATCAAAAGTATGTTTTAACTCTGTTAGCTGAATGCACATATCAGAAATAAGTTTCACACAATACCTCTGTGTAGTTTTTATTGAATATATTATTTTTCCCAATATAGGCCTCTTAGGGCTCAGAATGTCCAATTGCAGTTTCTACAGAAAGAGTGTTTCAGAACGGCTCAATCAAAAGTAAGTTTCAACTCTGTTAGTTGAATGTACAGAACAGAAAGATGTTTCATACAATGCTTCTGTGTAGTTTATATTTGAACATATTCCTTTTTCCACTATTACCCACTTAGCGCTCCGAATGTCCAGTTGCATTTTCTACAGACAGAGTGTTTCAAAACTGCTCAATCAAAAGTATGGTTTAACTCTGTTAGCTGAATGCTCAGATCAGAAAGAAGTTTCACAGAATGCTTCCGTGTAGTTTATATATGAATATATTCCTTTTTCCACTACTACCCTCTTATCGCTCCAAATGTCCAGTTGCATTTTCTACAGAAAGAGTGTTCAGAACTGCTCAATGAAAAGTATGGTTTAATTCTGTTAGCTGAATGCACAGATCAGAAAGAAGTTTCACAGAATGATTCTGTGTAGTTTATATTTGAAGATATTACTTTTTCTAGTATTACCCTCTTAGCGCTCAGAATGTCCACTTGCATTTTCTACAGAAAGAGTGTTCAGAACGGCTCAATCAAAAGTATGGTTTTACTCTATTAGTTGAATGCCCATATCCGAAATAAGTTTCACAGAATGCTTCTGTGTAGTTTTTATTTGAAGATATTCTTTTTCAAAATATAGGCCTCTTAGCGCTCAGAATGTCCAATTGCAGTTTCTACAGAAAGAGCTTTTCAGAACGGCTCCAGCAAAAGTAAGGTTCAACTCAGTTAGTTGAATGCACAGAACAGAAAGAAGTTTCACAGAATTCTTCTGTGTAGTTTATATTTGAATATATTCCTTTTCCAGTATTACCGTCTTAGCGCTGCGAATATCCACTTGCATTTTCTAAAGAAAGAGTGTTTCAGAACGGCTCAATCAAAAATAAGGTTCAAATCTGTTAGTTAAATGCACAGAAGAGAAAGGAGTTTCATACAATGATTCTGTGTAGTTTATATTTGAATATATGACTTTTTCCACTACTACCCTCTTAGCGCTCCAAATGTCCAGTTGCATTTTCTACAGAAAGAGTGTTCAGAACGGCTCAATCAAAAGTATGCTTTAACTCTGTTAGCTGAATGCACAGATCAGAAAGAAGTTTCACAGAATGATTCTGTGTAGTTTATATTTGAAGATATTCCTTTTTCCACTATTACCCACTTAGCGCTCCAAATGTCCAGTAGCATTTTCTACAGAAAGAGTGTTTCAGAACTGCTCAATCCAAAGTATGGTTTAACTCTGTTAGCTGAATGCACAGATCAGAAAGAAGTTTCACAGAATGCTTCTGTGTAGTGTTTATATGAAAATATTCTTTTTACCAATATAGGCCTCTTAGCGCTCAGAATGTCCAATTGCAGTTTCTACAGAAAGAGTGTTTCAGAACGGCTCAATCAAAAGTAAGGTTCAACTCTGTTAGTTGAATGCACAGAACAGAAAGAAGTTTCATACAATGCTTCTGTGTTGTTTATATTTGAACGTATTCCTTTTTCCATTATTACCCACTTAGCGCTCCGAATGTCCAGTTGCATTTTCTACAGTCAGAGTGTTTCAAATCTCCTCAATCAAAAGTATGGTTTAACTCTGTTAGCGGTATGCTCAGATCAGAAAGAAGTTTCAAAGAATGCTTCTGTGTAGCTTATATTTGAATATATTCCTTTTTCCACTACTACCCTCTTAGCGCTCCAAATGTCCAGTTGCATTTTCTACAGAAAGAGTGTTCAGAACTGCTCAATCAAAAGTATGGTTTAACTCTGCTAGCTGAATGCACATATCAGAAAGAAGTTTCACAGAATGATTCTGTGTAGTTTATATTTGAAGATAATCCTTTTTCCACTATTACCCTCTTAGCGCTCCGAATCTCCACTTTCATTTTCTACAGAAAGAGTGTTTCAGAACGGCTCAATCAAAACTAAGTTTCAACTCTTTTAGTTGAATGCACAGAACAGAAAGAAGTTTCACAGAATGCTTCTGTGTAGTATTTAGTTGAAGATATTCCTTTTTCGACTATTACCCTCTTAGAGCTCTGAATTTCCACTGGCAGTTTCTACACAAAGAGTGTTTCAGAACTGCTCCTCCAAAAGTAAGGCTCAGCTCTGTTAGTTGAATGCAGAGAACAGAAAGGAGTTTCAGAGAATGCTTCTGTGTAGTTTTTATATGGAGATATTCCATTTTCCACTATTACTAACTTAGCGCTCCGAATGTCCACTTGCATTTTCTACAGAAAGAGTGTTTCAGAACGGCTCAATCAAAACTAAGGTTCAACACATTTAGTTGAATGCACAGAACAGAAAGAAGTTTCACAGAATGCTTCTGTGTAGTTTTTATTTGTAGATATTATTTTTCCCAATATAGGCCTCTTAGCGCTCAGAATGTCCAATTACATTTTCTACAGAAAGAGTGTTCCAGAACGGCTCAATCAAAAGCAAGGTTCAACTCTGTTAGTTGAATGCAGAGAACAGAAAGAAGTTTCACAGAATGCTTCTTTTTAGTTTATATTTGAGTATATTGCTTTTTCCACTATTACCCTCTTAGCGCTCCGAATTTCAACTTGCATTTTCTACAGAAAGAGTGTTCAGAACTGGGCAATCAAAAGTATGGTTTAACTCTGTTAGCTGAATGCACATATCAGAAATAAGTTTCACACAATGCCTCTGTGTAGTTTTTATTTGAATATATTATTTTTCCCAATATAGACCTCTTAGGGCTCAGAATGTCCAATTGCAGTTTCTACAGAAAGAGTGTTTCAGAACGGCTCAATCAAAAGTAAGTTTCAACTCTGTTAGTTGAATGTACAGAACAGAAAGATGTTTCATACAATGCTTCTGTGTAGTTTATATTAGAACATTTTCCTTTTTCCACTATTACCCACTTAGCGCTCCGAATGTCCAGTTGCATTTTCTACAGTCAGAGTGTTTCAAATCTCCTCAATCAAAAGTATGGTTTAACTCTGTTAGCGGAATGCTCAGATCAGAAAGAAGTTTCACAGAATGATTCTGTGTAGCTTATATTTGAATATATTCCTTTTTCCAATACTACCCTCTTAGCGCTCCAAATGTCCAGTTGTATTTTCTACAGAAAGAGTGTTCAGAACTGCACTATCAAAAGTATGGTTTAACTCTGTTAGCTGAATGCACATATCAGAAAGAAGTTTCACAGAATGATTCTGTGTACTTTATATTTGAAGATAATCCTTTTTCCACTATTACCCTCTTAGCGCTCCGAATCTCCACTTTCATTTTCTACAGAAAGAGTGTTTCAGAACGGCTCAATCAAAACTAAGTTTCAACTCTTTTAGTTGAATGCACAGAACAGAAAGAAGTTTCACAGAATGCTTCTTTATAGTATTTAGTTGAAGATATTCCTTTTTCGACTATTATCCTCTTAGCGCTCTGAATTTCCACTTGCATTTTCTACAGAAAGAGTGTTCAGAACGGCTCAATCAAAAGTATGGTTTTAACTGTTAGTTGAATGCACAGATCCGAAAGAAGTTTCACAGAATGCTTCTGTGTAGTTTTTATTTGTAGATATTCTTTTTCCCAATATAGGCCTTTTAGCGGTCAGAATGTCCAATTGCAGTTTCTACAGAAAGAGTGTTTCACAACGGCTCCATCAAAAGTAAGGTTCAACTCAGTTAGTTGAATGCACAGAACAGAAAGAAGTTTCACAGAATGCTTCTGTGTAGTTTATAATTGAATATATTCCTTTTTCCACTATTACCATATTAGCGCTCCGAATGTCCACTTGCATTTTCTACAGAAAGGGTGTTCAGAACTGCGCAATCATAAGTATGGTTTAACTCTGTTAGCTGAATGCACATATCAGAAATAAGTTTCACACAATGCTGCTGTGTAGTTTTTATTTGAAGATATTATTATTCCCAATATAGGCCTCTTAGAGCTGAGAATGTCCAATTGCAGTTTCTACAGAAAGAGTGTTTCAGAACGGCTCAATCAAAAGTAAGGTTCAACTCTGTTAGTTGAATGCACAGAACAGAAAGAAGTTTCATACAATGCTTCTGTGTTGTTTATATTTGAACATATTCTTTTTCCATTATTACCCACTTAGCGCTCCGAATGTCCAGTTGCATTTTCTACAGTCAGAGTGTTCAGAACTGCTCAATCAAAAGTATGGTTTAACTCTGTTAACTGAATGCACATATCAGAAAGAAGTTTCACAGAATGATTCTGTGTAGTTTATATTTGAAGATAATCCTTATTCCACTATTACCCTCTTAGCGCTCCGAATCTCCACTTTCATTTTCTACAGAAAGAGTGTTTCAGAACGGCTCAATCAAAACTAAGTTTCAACTCTTTTAGTTGAATGCACAGAACAGAAAGCAGTTTCACAGAATGCTTCTGTGTAGTATTTAGTTGAAGATATTCCTTTTTCGACTACTACCCTCTTAGCGCTCTGAATTTCCACTGGCAGTTTTTACACAAAGAGTGTTTCAGAACTGCTCCTCCAAAAGTAAGGCTCAGCTCTGTTAGTTGAATGCAGAGAACAGAAAGGAGTTTCAGAGAATGCTTCTGGGTAGTTTTTATATGGAGATATTCCTTTTTCCACTATTACTAACTTAGCGCTCCGAATGTCCACTTGCATTTTCTACAGAAAGAGTGTTTCAGAACGGCTCAATCAAAACTAAGGTTCAACACTTTTAGTTGAATGCACAGAACAGAAAGAAGTTTCACAGAATGCTTCTGTGTAGTTTTTATTTGTAGATATTATTTTTCCCAATATAGGCCTCTTAGCGCTCAGAATGTCCAATGGCATTTTCTACAGAAAGAGTGTTTCAGAACGGCTCAATCAAAAGTAAGGTTCAACTCTGTTAGTTGAATGCACAGAACAGAAAGAAGTTTCATACAATGCTTCTGTGTAGTTTATATTTGAACATATTATTTTTTCCACTATTACCCACTTAGCGCTACGAATGTCCAGTTGCATTTTCTACAGACAGAGTGTTTCAAAACTGCTCAATCAAAAGTATGGTTTAACTCTGTTAGCTGAATGCTCAGATCAGAAAGAAGTTTCACAGAATGCTTCCGTGTAGTTTATATATGAATATATTCCTTTTTCCACTACTACCCTCTTATCGCTCCAAATGTCTAGTTGCATTTTCTACAGAAAGAGTGTTCAGAACTGCTCAATGAAAAGTATGGTTTAATTCTGTTAGCTGAATGCACAGATCAGAAAGAAGTTTCACCGAATGATTCTGTGTAGTTTATATTTGAAGATATTACTTTTTCTAGTATTACCCTCTTAGCGCTCAGAATGTCCACTTGCATTTTCTACAGAAAGAGTGTTCAGAACGGCTCAATCAAAAGTATGGTTTTACTCTATTAGTTGAATGCCCATATCCGAAATAAGTTTCACAGAATGCTTCTGTGTAGTTTTTATTTGAAGATATTCTGTTTCAAAATATAGGCCTCTCAGCGCTCAGAATGTCCAATTGCAGTTTCTACAGAAAGAGATTTTCAGAACGGCTCCATCAAAAGTAAGGTTCAACTCAGTTAGTTGAATGCACAGAACAGAAAGAAGTTCACAGAATGCTTCTGTGTAGTTTATATTTGAATATATTCCTTTTCCAGTATTACCGTCTTAGCGCTGCGAATATCCACTTGCATTTTCTAAAGAAAGAGTGTTTCAGAACGGCTCAATCAAAAATAAGGTTCAAATCTGTTAGTTAAATGCACAGAAGAGAAAGGAGTTTCATACAATGCTTCTGTGTAGTTTATATTTGAATATATTACTTTTTCCACTACTACCCTCTTAGCGCTCCAAATGTCCAGTTGCATTTTCTACACAAAGAGTGTTCAGAACTGCTCAATCAAAAGTATGCTTTAACTCTGTTAGCTGAATGCACAGATCAGAAAGAAGTTTCACAGAATGATTCTGTGTAGTTTATATTTGAAGATATTCCTTTTTCCACTATTACCCACTTAGCGCTCCAAATGTCCAGTAGCATTTTCTACAGAAAGAGTGTTTCAGAACTGCTCCATCCAAAGTATGGTTTAACTCTGTTAGCTGAATGCACAGATCAGAAAGAAGTTTCACAGAATGCTTCTGTGTAGTGTTTATATGAAAATATTCTTTTTACCAATATAGGCCTCTTAGCGCTCAGAATGTCCAATTGCAGTTTCTATAGAAAGAGTGTTTCAGAACGGCTCAATGTAAAGTAAGGTTCACCTCTTTTAGTTGAATGCACAGAACAGAAAGTAGTTTCACCGAATGCTTCTGTGTAGTATTTAGTTGAAGATATTCCTTTATTAACTATTACCCACTTAGCGCTCCGAATGTCCACTGGCAGTTTCTACACAAAGAGTGTTTCAGAACTGTTCCTTCAAAAGTAAGGCTCAACTCTGTTAGTTGAATTCAGAGAACAGAAAGGAGTTTCAGAGAATGCTTCTGTGTGGTTTTTATTTGGAGATAATCCTTTTTCCCCTATTACAATCTTAGCGCTCTGAATGTCCACTTATATTTTCTACACAAAGAGTGTTTCATAACTGCTCAATCAAAAGTATGGTTTAGCTCTGTTAACTGAATGCACATATCAGAAATATGTTTCACAGAATGCTTCTGTGTAGTTTTTATTTGAAGATATTCTTTTTAACAATGTAGGCCTCTTAGTGCTTAGAAAGTCCAATTGCAGTTTCTACAGAAAGAGTGTTTCAGAACGGCTCAATCAAAATTAAGGTTCAACTCTGTTAGTTGAATGCACAGAACAGAAAGAAGTTTCACAGAATGCTTCTGTGTAGTTTATATTTGAATATATTCCTTTTTCAACTATTACCCTCTTAGTGCTCCAAATGTCCACTTGCATTTTCTACAGAAAGAGTGTTCAGAACGGCTCAATCAAAAGTATGGTTTTAACTGTTAGTTGAATGCACAGATCCGAAAGAAGTTTCACAGAATGCTTCTGTGTAGTTTTTATTTGTAGATATTCTTTTTCCCAATATAGGCCTTTTAGCGGTCAGAATGTCCAATTGCAGTTTCTACAGAAAGAGTGTTTCACAACGGCTCCATCAAAAGTAAGGTTCAACTCAGTTAGTTGAATGCACAGAACAGAAAGAAGTTTCACAGAATGCTTCTGTGTAGTTTATAATTGAATATATTCCTTTTTCCACTATTACCATATTAGCGCTCCGAATGTCCACTTGCATTTTCTACAGAAAGGGTGTTCAGAACTGCGCAATCATAAGTATGGTTTAACTCTGTTAGCTGAATGCACATATCAGAAATAAGTTTCACACAATGCTGCTGTGTAGTTTTTATTTGAAGATATTATTAATCCCAATATAGGCCTCTTAGAGCTCAGAATGTCCAATTGCAGTTTCTACAGAAAGAGTGTTTCAGAACGGCTCAATCAAAAGTAAGGTTCAACTGTGTTAGTTGAATGCACAGAACAGAAAGAAGTTTCATACAATGCTTCTGTGTTGTTTATATTTGAACATATTCCTTTTTCCATTATTACCCACTTAGCGCTCCGAATGTCCAGTTGCATTTTCTACAGTCAGAGTGTTTCAAATCTCCTCAATCAAAAGTATGGTTTAACTCTGTTAGCGGAATGCTCAGATCAGAAAGAAGTTTCACAGAATGCTTCTGCGTAGCTTATATTTGAATATATTCCTTTTTCCAATACTACCCTCTTAGCGCTCCAAATGTCCAGTTGCATTTTCTACAGAAAGAGTGCTCAGAACTGCACTATCAAAATTATGGTTTAACTCTGTTAGCTGAATGCACATATCAGAAAGAAGTTTCACAGAATGATTCTGTGTAGTTTATATTTGAAGATAATCCTTTTTCCACTATTACCCTCTTAGCGCTCCGAATCTCCACTTTCATTTTCTACAGAAAGAGTGTTTCAGAACGGCTCAATCAAAACTAAGGTTCAACTCTTTTAGTTGAATGCACAGAACAGGAAGAAGTTTCACAGAATGCTTCTGTGTAGTATTTAGTTGAAGATATTCCTTTTTCGACTATTACCCTCTTAGCGCTCTGAATTTCCACTGGCAGTTTCTACACAAAGAGTGTTTCAGAACAGCTCCTCCAAAAGTAAGGCTCAGCTCTGTTAGTTGAATGCAGAGAACAGAAAGGAGTTTCAGAGAATGCTTCTGTGTAGTTTTTATTTGGAGATATTCCTTTTTCCACTATTACTAACTTAGCGCTCCGAATGTCCACTTGCATTTTCTACAGAAAGAGTGTTTCAGAACGGCTCAATCAAAACTAAGGTTCAACACTTTTAGTTGAATGCACAGAACAGAAAGAAGTTTCACAGAATGCTTCTGTGCAGTTTTTATTTGTTGATATTCTTTTTCCCAATATAGGCCTCTTAGCGCTCAGAATGTCCAATTGCATTTTCTACAGAAAGAGTGTTCCAGAACGGCTCAATCAAAAGCAAGGTTCAACTCAGTTAGTTGAATGCAGAGAATAGAAAGAAGTTTCACAGAATGCTTCTGTGTAGTTTATATTTGAGTATATTGCTTTTTCCACTATTACCCTCTTAGCGCTCCGAATGTCAACTTGCATTTTCTACAGAAAGAGTGTTCAGAACTGCGCAATCAAAAGTATGGTTTAACTCTGTTAGCTGAATGCACATAACAGAAATAAGTTTCACACAATGCCTCTGTGTAGTTTTTATTTGAATATATTATTTTTCCCAATATAGGCCTCTTAGGGCTCAGAATGTCCAAATACAGTTTCTACAGAAAGAGTGTTTCAGAACGGCTAAATCAAAAGTAAGTTTCAACTCTGTTAGTTGAATGTACAGAACAGAAAGATGTTTCATACAATGCTTCTGTGTAGTTTATATTTGAACATATTCCTTTTTCCACTATTACCCACTTAGCGCTCCGAATGTCCAGTTGCATTTTCTACAGACAGAGTGTTTCAAAACTGCTCAATCAAAAGTATGGTTTAACTCTGTTAGCTGAATGCTCAGATCAGAAAGAAGTTTCACAGAATGCTTCCGTGTAGTTTATATATGAATATATTCCTTTTTCCACTACTACCCTCTTATCGCTCCAAATGTCCAGTTGCATTTTCTACAGAAAGAGTGTTCAGAACTGCTCAATGAAAAGTATGGTTTAATTCTGTTAGCTGAATGCACAGATCAGAAAGAAGTTTCACAGAATGATTCTGTGTAGTTTATATTTGAAGATATTACTTTTTCTAGTATTACCCTCTTAGCGCTCAGAATGTCCACTTGCATTTTCTACAGAAAGAGTGTTCAGAACGGCTCAATCAAAAGTATGGTTTTACTCTATTAGTTGAATGCCCATATCCGAAATAAGTTTCACAGAATGCTTCTGTGTAGTTTTTATTTGAAGATATTCTTTTTCAAAATATAGGCCTCTTAGCGCTCAGAATGTCCAATTGCAGTTTCTACAGAAAGAGCTTTTCAGAACGGCTCCAGCAAAAGTAAGGTTCAACTCAGTTAGTTGAATGCACAGAACAGAAAGAAGTTTCACAGAATTCTTCTGTGTAGTTTATATTTGAATATATTCCTTTTCCAGTATTACCGTCTTAGCGCTGCGAATATCCACTTGCATTTTCTAAAGAAAGAGTGTTTCAGAACGGCTCAATCAAAAATAAGGTTCAAATCTGTTAGTTAAATGCACAGAAGAGAAAGGAGTTTCATACAATGATTCTGTGTAGTTTATATTTGAATATATGACTTTTTCCACTACTACCCTCTTAGCGCTCCAAATGTCCAGTTGCATTTTCTACAGAAAGAGTGTTCAGAACGGCTCAATCAAAAGTATGCTTTAACTCTGTTAGCTGAATGCACAGATCAGAAAGAAGTTTCACAGAATGATTCTGTGTAGTTTATATTTGAAGATATTCCTTTTTCCACTATTACCCACTTAGCGCTCCAAATGTCCAGTAGCATTTTCTACAGAAAGAGTGTTTCAGAACTGCTCAATCCAAAGTATGGTTTAACTCTGTTAGCTGAATGCACAGATCAGAAAGAAGTTTCACAGAATGCTTCTGTGTAGTGTTTATATGAAAATATTCTTTTTACCAATATAGGCCTCTTAGCGCTCAGAATGTCCAATTGCAGTTTCTACAGAAAGAGTGTTTCAGAACGGCTCAATCAAAAGTAAGGTTCAACTCTGTTAGTTGAATGCACAGAACAGAAAGAAGTTTCATACAATGCTTCTGTGTTGTTTATATTTGAACGTATTCCTTTTTCCATTATTACCCACTTAGCGCTCCGAATGTCCAGTTGCATTTTCTACAGTCAGAGTGTTTCAAATCTCCTCAATCAAAAGTATGGTTTAACTCTGTTAGCGGTATGCTCAGATCAGAAAGAAGTTTCAAAGAATGCTTCTGTGTAGCTTATATTTGAATATATTCCTTTTTCCACTACTACCCTCTTAGCGCTCCAAATGTCCAGTTGCATTTTCTACAGAAAGAGTGTTCAGAACTGCTCAATCAAAAGTATGGTTTAACTCTGCTAGCTGAATGCACATATCAGAAAGAAGTTTCACAGAATGATTCTGTGTAATTTATATTTGAAGATAATCCTTTTTCCACTATTACCCTCTTAGCGCTCCGAATCTCCACTTTCATTTTCTACAGAAAGAGTGTTTCAGAACGGCTCAATCAAAACTAAGTTTCAACTCTTTTAGTTGAATGCACAGAACAGAAAGAAGTTTCACAGAATGCTTCTGTGTAGTATTTAGTTGAAGATATTCCTTTTTCGACTATTACCCTCTTAGAGCTCTGAATTTCCACTGGCAGTTTCTACACAAAGAGTGTTTCAGAACTGCTCCTCCAAAAGTAAGGCTCAGCTCTGTTAGTTGAATGCAGAGAACAGAAAGGAGTTTCAGAGAATGCTTCTGTGTAGTTTTTATATGGAGATATTCCATTTTCCACTATTACTAACTTAGCGCTCCGAATGTCCACTTGCATTTTCTACAGAAAGAGTGTTTCAGAACGGCTCAATCAAAACTAAGGTTCAACACTTTTAGTTGAATGCACAGAACAGAAAGAAGTTTCACAGAATGCTTCTGTGTAGTTTTTATTTGTAGATATTATTTTTCCCAATATAGGCCTCTTAGCGCTCAGAATGTCCAATTACATTTTCTACAGAAAGAGTGTTCCAGAACGGCTCAATCAAAAGCAAGGTTCAACTCTGTTAGTTGAATGCAGAGAACAGAAAGAAGTTTCACAGAATGCTTCTTTTTAGTTTATATTTGAGTATATTGCTTTTTCCACTATTACCCTCTTAGCGCTCCGAATTTCAACTTGCATTTTCTACAGAAAGAGTGTTCAGAACTGGGCAATCAAAAGTATGGTTTAACTCTGTTAGCTGAATGCACATATCAGAAATAAGTTTCACACAATGCCTCTGTGTAGTTTTTATTTGAATATATTATTTTTCCCAATATAGGCCTCTTAGGGCTCAGAATGTCCAATTGCAGTTTCTACAGAAAGAGTGTTTCAGAACGGCTCAATCAAAAGTAAGTTTCAACTCTGTTAGTTGAATGTACAGAACAGAAAGATGTTTCATACAATGCTTCTGTGTAGTTTATATTAGAACATTTTCCTTTTTCCACTATTACCCACTTAGCGCTCCGAATGTCCAGTTGCATTTTCTACAGTCAGAGTGTTTCAAATCTCCTCAATCAAAAGTATGGTTTAACTCTGTTAGCGGAATGCTCAGATCAGAAAGAAGTTTCACAGAATGATTCTGTGTAGCTTATATTTGAATATATTCCTTTTTCCAATACTACCCTCTTAGCGCTCCAAATGTCCAGTTGTATTTTCTACAGAAAGAGTGTTCAGAACTGCACTATCAAAAGTATGGTTTAACTCTGTTAGCTGAATGCACATATCAGAAAGAAGTTTCACAGAATGATTCTGTGTACTTTATATTTGAAGATAATCCTTTTTCCACTATTACCCTCTTAGCGCTCCGAATCTCCACTTTCATTTTCTACAGAAAGAGTGTTTCAGAACGGCTCAATCAAAACTAAGTTTCAACTCTTTTAGTTGAATGCACAGAACAGAAAGTAGTTTCACAGAATGCTTCTTTATAGTATTTAGTTGAAGATATTCCTTTTTCGACTATTATCCTCTTAGCGCTCTGAATTTCCACTTGCATTTTCTACAGAAAGAGTGTTCAGAACGGCTCAATCAAAAGTATGGTTTTAACTGTTAGTTGAATGCACAGATCCGAAAGAAGTTTCACAGAATGCTTCTGTGTAGTTTTTATTTGTAGATATTCTTTTTCCCAATATAGGCCTTTTAGCGGTCAGAATGTCCAATTGCAGTTTCTACAGAAAGAGTGTTTCACAACGGCTCCATCAAAAGTAAGGTTCAACTCAGTTAGTTGAATGCACAGAACAGAAAGAAGTTTCACAGAATGCTTCTGTGTAGTTTATAATTGAATATATTCCTTTTTCCACTATTACCATATTAGCGCTCCGAATGTCCACTTGCATTTTCTACAGAAAGGGTGTTCAGAACTGCGCAATCATAAGTATGGTTTAACTCTGTTAGCTGAATGCACATATCAGAAATAAGTTTCACACAATGCTGCTGTGTAGTTTTTATTTGAAGATATTATTATTCCCAATATAGGCCTCTTAGAGCTGAGAATGTCCAATTGCAGTTTCTACAGAAAGAGTGTTTCAGAACGGCTCAATCAAAAGTAAGGTTCAACTCTGTTAGTTGAATGCACAGAACAGAAAGAAGTTTCATACAATGCTTCTGTGTTGTTTATATTTGAACATATTCTTTTTCCATTATTACCCACTTAGCGCTCCGAATGTCCAGTTGCATTTTCTACAGTCAGAGTGTTCAGAACTGCTCAATCAAAAGTATGGTTTAACTCTGTTAACTGAATGCACATATCAGAAAGAAGTTTCACAGAATGATTCTGTGTAGTTTATATTTGAAGATAATCCTTATTCCACTATTACCCTCTTAGCGCTCCGAATCTCCACTTTCATTTTCTACAGAAAGAGTGTTTCAGAACGGCTCAATCAAAACTAAGTTTCAACTCTTTTAGTTGAATGCACAGAACAGAAAGCAGTTTCACAGAATGCTTCTGTGTAGTATTTAGTTGAAGATATTCCTTTTTCGACTACTACCCTCTTAGCGCTCTGAATTTCCACTGGCAGTTTTTACACAAAGAGTGTTTCAGAACTGCTCCTCCAAAAGTAAGGCTCAGCTCTGTTAGTTGAATGCAGAGAACAGAAAGGAGTTTCAGAGAATGCTTCTGGGTAGTTTTTATATGGAGATATTCCTTTTTCCACTATTACTAACTTAGCGCTCCGAATGTCCACTTGCATTTTCTACAGAAAGAGTGTTTCAGAACGGCTCAATCAAAACTAAGGTTCAACACTTTTAGTTGAATGCACAGAACAGAAAGAAGTTTCACAGAATGCTTCTGTGTAGTTTTTATTTGTAGATATTATTTTTCCCAATATAGGCCTCTTAGCGCTCAGAATGTCCAATGGCATTTTCTACAGAAAGAGTGTTTCAGAACGGCTCAATCAAAAGTAAGGTTCAACTCTGTTAGTTGAATGCACAGAACAGAAAGAAGTTTCATACAATGCTTCTGTGTAGTTTATATTTGAACATATTATTTTTTCCACTATTACCCACTTAGCGCTACGAATGTCCAGTTGCATTTTCTACAGACAGAGTGTTTCAAAACTGCTCAATCAAAAGTATGGTTTAACTCTGTTAGCTGAATGCTCAGATCAGAAAGAAGTTTCACAGAATGCTTCCGTGTAGTTTATATATGAATATATTCCTTTTTCCACTACTACCCTCTTATCGCTCCAAATGTCTAGTTGCATTTTCTACAGAAAGAGTGTTCAGAACTGCTCAATGAAAAGTATGGTTTAATTCTGTTAGCTGAATGCACAGATCAGAAAGAAGTTTCACCGAATGATTCTGTGTAGTTTATATTTGAAGATATTACTTTTTCTAGTATTACCCTCTTAGCGCTCAGAATGTCCACTTGCATTTTCTACAGAAAGAGTGTTCAGAACGGCTCAATCAAAAGTATGGTTTTACTCTATTAGTTGAATGCCCATATCCGAAATAAGTTTCACAGAATGCTTCTGTGTAGTTTTTATTTGAAGATATTCTGTTTCAAAATATAGGCCTCTCAGCGCTCAGAATGTCCAATTGCAGTTTCTACAGAAAGAGATTTTCAGAACGGCTCCATCAAAAGTAAGGTTCAACTCAGTTAGTTGAATGCACAGAACAGAAAGAAGTTCACAGAATGCTTCTGTGTAGTTTATATTTGAATATATTCCTTTTCCAGTATTACCGTCTTAGCGCTGCGAATATCCACTTGCATTTTCTAAAGAAAGAGTGTTTCAGAACGGCTCAATCAAAAATAAGGTTCAAATCTGTTAGTTAAATGCACAGAAGAGAAAGGAGTTTCATACAATGCTTCTGTGTAGTTTATATTTGAATATATTACTTTTTCCACTACTACCCTCTTAGCGCTCCAAATGTCCAGTTGCATTTTCTACACAAAGAGTGTTCAGAACTGCTCAATCAAAAGTATGCTTTAACTCTGTTAGCTGAATGCACAGATCAGAAAGAAGTTTCACAGAATGATTCTGTGTAGTTTATATTTGAAGATATTCCTTTTTCCACTATTACCCACTTAGCGCTCCAAATGTCCAGTAGCATTTTCTACAGAAAGAGTGTTTCAGAACTGCTCCATCCAAAGTATGGTTTAACTCTGTTAGCTGAATGCACAGATCAGAAAGAAGTTTCACAGAATGCTTCTGTGTAGTGTTTATATGAAAATATTCTTTTTACCAATATAGGCCTCTTAGCGCTCAGAATGTCCAATTGCAGTTTCTATAGAAAGAGTGTTTCAGAACGGCTCAATGTAAAGTAAGGTTCACCTCTTTTAGTTGAATGCACAGAACAGAAAGTAGTTTCACCGAATGCTTCTGTGTAGTATTTAGTTGAAGATATTCCTTTATTAACTATTACCCACTTAGCGCTCCGAATGTCCACTGGCAGTTTCTACACAAAGAGTGTTTCAGAACTGTTCCTTCAAAAGTAAGGCTCAACTCTGTTAGTTGAATTCAGAGAACAGAAAGGAGTTTCAGAGAATGCTTCTGTGTGGTTTTTATTTGGAGATAATCCTTTTTCCCCTATTACAATCTTAGCGCTCTGAATGTCCACTTATATTTTCTACACAAAGAGTGTTTCATAACTGCTCAATCAAAAGTATGGTTTAGCTCTGTTAACTGAATGCACATATCAGAAATATGTTTCACAGAATGCTTCTGTGTAGTTTTTATTTGAAGATATTCTTTTTAACAATGTAGGCCTCTTAGTGCTTAGAAAGTCCAATTGCAGTTTCTACAGAAAGAGTGTTTCAGAACGGCTCAATCAAAATTAAGGTTCAACTCTGTTAGTTGAATGCACAGAACAGAAAGAAGTTTCACAGAATGCTTCTGTGTAGTTTATATTTGAATATATTCCTTTTTCAACTATTACCCTCTTAGTGCTCCAAATGTCCACTTGCATTTTCTACAGAAAGAGTGTTCAGAACGGCTCAATCAAAAGTATGGTTTTAACTGTTAGTTGAATGCACAGATCCGAAAGAAGTTTCACAGAATGCTTCTGTGTAGTTTTTATTTGTAGATATTCTTTTTCCCAATATAGGCCTTTTAGCGGTCAGAATGTCCAATTGCAGTTTCTACAGAAAGAGTGTTTCACAACGGCTCCATCAAAAGTAAGGTTCAACTCAGTTAGTTGAATGCACAGAACAGAAAGAAGTTTCACAGAATGCTTCTGTGTAGTTTATAATTGAATATATTCCTTTTTCCACTATTACCATATTAGCGCTCCGAATGTCCACTTGCATTTTCTACAGAAAGGGTGTTCAGAACTGCGCAATCATAAGTATGGTTTAACTCTGTTAGCTGAATGCACATATCAGAAATAAGTTTCACACAATGCTGCTGTGTAGTTTTTATTTGAAGATATTATTAATCCCAATATAGGCCTCTTAGAGCTCAGAATGTCCAATTGCAGTTTCTACAGAAAGAGTGTTTCAGAACGGCTCAATCAAAAGTAAGGTTCAACTGTGTTAGTTGAATGCACAGAACAGAAAGAAGTTTCATACAATGCTTCTGTGTTGTTTATATTTGAACATATTCCTTTTTCCATTATTACCCACTTAGCGCTCCGAATGTCCAGTTGCATTTTCTACAGTCAGAGTGTTTCAAATCTCCTCAATCAAAAGTATGGTTTAACTCTGTTAGCGGAATGCTCAGATCAGAAAGAAGTTTCACAGAATGCTTCTGCGTAGCTTATATTTGAATATATTCCTTTTTCCAATACTACCCTCTTAGCGCTCCAAATGTCCAGTTGCATTTTCTACAGAAAGAGTGCTCAGAACTGCACTATCAAAATTATGGTTTAACTCTGTTAGCTGAATGCACATATCAGAAAGAAGTTTCACAGAATGATTCTGTGTAGTTTATATTTGAAGATAATCCTTTTTCCACTATTACCCTCTTAGCGCTCCGAATCTCCACTTTCATTTTCTACAGAAAGAGTGTTTCAGAACGGCTCAATCAAAACTAAGGTTCAACTCTTTTAGTTGAATGCACAGAACAGGAAGAAGTTTCACAGAATGCTTCTGTGTAGTATTTAGTTGAAGATATTCCTTTTTCGACTATTACCCTCTTAGCGCTCTGAATTTCCACTGGCAGTTTCTACACAAAGAGTGTTTCAGAACAGCTCCTCCAAAAGTAAGGCTCAGCTCTGTTAGTTGAATGCAGAGAACAGAAAGGAGTTTCAGAGAATGCTTCTGTGTAGTTTTTATTTGGAGATATTCCTTTTTCCACTATTACTAACTTAGCGCTCCGAATGTCCACTTGCATTTTCTACAGAAAGAGTGTTTCAGAACGGCTCAATCAAAACTAAGGTTCAACACTTTTAGTTGAATGCACAGAACAGAAAGAAGTTTCACAGAATGCTTCTGTGCAGTTTTTATTTGTTGATATTCTTTTTCCCAATATAGGCCTCTTAGCGCTCAGAATGTCCAATTGCATTTTCTACAGAAAGAGTGTTCCAGAACGGCTCAATCAAAAGCAAGGTTCAACTCAGTTAGTTGAATGCAGAGAATAGAAAGAAGTTTCACAGAATGCTTCTGTGTAGTTTATATTTGAGTATATTGCTTTTTCCACTATTACCCTCTTAGCGCTCCGAATGTCAACTTGCATTTTCTACAGAAAGAGTGTTCAGAACTGCGCAATCAAAAGTATGGTTTAACTCTGTTAGCTGAATGCACATAACAGAAATAAGTTTCACACAATGCCTCTGTGTAGTTTTTATTTGAATATATTATTTTTCCCAATATAGGCCTCTTAGGGCTCAGAATGTCCAAATACAGTTTCTACAGAAAGAGTGTTTCAGAACGGCTAAATCAAAAGTAAGTTTCAACTCTGTTAGTTGAATGCACAGAACAGAAAGAAGTTTCATACAATGCTTCTGTGTAGTTTATATGTGAACATATTCCTTTTTCCACTATTACCCACTTACGCTCCGAATGTCCAGTTGCATTTTCTACAGACAGAGTGTTTCAAAACTGCTCAGTCAAAAGTATGGTTTAACTCTGTTAGCTGAATGCTCAGATCAGAAAGAAGTTTCACAGAATGCTTCCGTGTAGTTTATATTTGAATATATTCCTTTTTCCACTACTACCGTCTTATTGCTCCAAATGTTTAGTTGCATTTTCTACAGAATGAGTGTTCAGAACTGCTCAATGAAAAGTATGGTTTAATTCTGTTAGCTGAATGCACAGATCAGAAAGAAGTTTCACAGAATGATTCTGTGTATTTTATATTTGAAGATATTACTTTTTCTAGTATTACCCTCTTAGCGCTCCGAATGTCCACTTGCATTTTCTACAGAAAGAGTGTTCAGAACGGCTCAGTCAAAAGTATGGTTTTACTCTATTAGTTGAATGCCCATATCAGAAATAAGTTTCACAGAATGCTTCTGTGTAGTTTTTATTTGAAGATATTCTTTTTCCCAATATAGGCCTCTTAGCGCTCAGAATGTCCAATTGCAGTTTCTACAGAAAGAGTGTTTCAGAACGGCTCCATGAAAAGTAAGGTTCAACTCAGTTAGTTGAATGCACAGAACAGAAAGTAGTTTCACAGAATGCTTCTGTGTAGTTTATATTTGAATATATTCCTTTTCCAGTATAACCATCTTAGCGCTCCAAATATCCACTTGCATTTTCTACAGAAAGAGTGTTTCAGAACGGCTCAATCAAAAATAAGGTTCAATTTTGGATCTTTCCTGCTTTCTCTTGTGGGCATTTAGTGCTATAAATTTTCCTCTACACACTGCTTTGAACGTGTCCCAGAGATTCTGGTATGTTGTGTCTTTGTTCTCGTTGGTTTCAAAGAACATCTTTATTTCTGCCTTCATTTCATTATGTACCCAATAGTCATTCAGGAGCAGGTTGTTCAGTTTCCATGTAGTTGAGCGGTTTTGACTGAGTTTCTTAATCCTGAGTTCTAGTTTGATTGCACTGTGGTCTGAGAGACAGTTTGTTATAATCTCTGTTCTTTTACATTTGCTGAGAAGAGCTTTACTTCCAACTATGTGGTCAATTTTGGAATAGGTGTGGTGTGGTGCTGAAAATAATGTATATTCTGTTGATTTGGGGTGGAGAGTTCTGTAGATGTCTATTAGGTCCACTTTATGTAGAGCTGAGTTCAATTCCTGGATATCCTTGTTAACTTTCTGTCTCGTTGATCTGTCTAATGCTGACAGTGGGGTGTTAAAATCTCCCATTATTATTGTGTGGGAGTTTAAGTCCCTTTGTAGTTCACTGAGGACTTGCTTTATGAATCTGGGTGCTCCTGTGTTGGGTGCATATATATTTAGGATAGTTAGCTCTTCTTGTTGAATTGATCCCTTTACCATTATGTAATGGCCTTCTTTGTCAGTCCAAAACTGACACCCTAACATCACAATTAAAAGAACTAGAAAAGCAAGAGCAAACACATTCAAAAGCTAGCAGAAGGCTAGAAATAACTAAAATCAGAGCAGAACTGAAGGAAATAGAGACACAAAAAACCCTTCAAAAAATTAATGAATCCAGGAGCTGGTTTTTTGAAAAGATCAACAAAATTGATGGACCGCTAGGAAGACTAATAAAGAAGAAAAGAGAGAAGAATCAAATAGATGCAATAAAAAACGAAAAAGGGGATATCACCACCGATCCCACAGAAATACAATCTACCATCAGAGAATACTACAAACACCTCTATGCAAATAAACTAGAAAATCTAGAAGAAATGGATAAATTCCTCGACAAATACACCCTCCCAAGACTAAACCAGGAAGAAGTTGAATCTCTGAATAGACCAATAACAGGTTCTGAAATTGTGGCAATAATCAATAGCTTACCAACCAAAAAGAGTCCAGGACCTGATGGATTCACAGCTGAATTCTACCAGAGGTACAAGGAGGAACTGGTACCGTTCCTTCTGAAACTATTCCAATCGATAGAAGAAGAGGGAATCCTCCCTAACACATTTTACGAAGCCAGCATCGTCCTGATACCAAAACCTGGCAGAGACATAACCAAAAAGAGAATTTCAGACCAATATCCTTGATGAACATTGATGCAAAAATCCTCAATAAAATACTGGCAAACCGAATCCAGCAGCACATCAAAAAGCTTATCCACCATGATCAAGTGGGCTTCATCCCTGGGATGCAAGGCTGGTTCAACATACGCAAATCAATAAATGTAATCCAGCATGTAAACAGAACCAAAGACAAAAACCACATGATTATCTCAATAGATGCAGAAAAGGCCTTTGACAAAATTCAACAACCCTTCATGCTAAAAACTCTCAATAAATTAGGTATTAATGGGACATATCTCAAAATAATAAGAGCTATCTATGACAAACCCACAGCCAATATCATACTGCATGGGCAAAAACTGGAAGCATTCCCTCTGAAAACTGGCACAAGACAGGGATGCCCTCTCTCACCGCTACTATTCAACATAGTGCTGGAAGTTCTGGCCAGAGCAATCAGGCAGGAGAAGGAAATAAAGGGTATTCAATTAGGAAAAGAGGAAGTCAAATTGTCCCTGTTTGCAGATGACATGATTGTATATCTAGAAAACCCCATTGTCTCAGCCCAAAATCTCCTTAAGCTGATTAGCAACTTCAGCAAAGTCTCAGGATACAAAATTAATGTACAAAAATCACAAGCATTCTTGTACACCAATAACAGACAAACAGAGAGCCAAATCATGAGTGAACTCCCATTCACAATTGCTTCAAAGAGAATAAAATACCTGGGAATCCAACTTACAAGGGATGTGAAGGACCTCTTCAAGGAGAACTACAAACCACTGCTCAATGAAATAAAAGAGGATACAAACAAATGGAAGAACATTCCATGCTCATGGGTTGGAAGAATCAATATCGTGAAAATGGCCATACTGCCCAAGGTAATTTATAGATTCAATGCCATCCCCATCAAGCTACCAATGACTTTCTTCACAGAATTGGAAAAAACTACTTTAAAGTTCATATGGAACCAAAAAAGAGCCCGCATCGCCAAGTCAATCCTAAGCCAAAAGAACAAAGCTGGAGGCATCACGCTACCTGACTTTAAACTATACTACAAGGCTACAGTAACCAAAACAGCATGGTACTGGTACCACAACAGAGACATAGATCAATGGAACAGAACAGAGCCCTCAGAAATGATGCCGCATAGCTACAACTATCTGATCTTTGACAAACCTGACAAAAACAAGAAATGGGGAAAGGATTCCCTATTTAATAAATGGTGCTGGGAAAACTGGCTAGCCATATGTAGAAAGCTGCAACTGGATCCCTTCCTTACACCTTATACAAAAATTAATTCAAGATGGATTAAAGACTTATATGTTAGACCTAAAACCATTAAAATCCTACAAGAAAACCTAGGCAATACCATTCAGGACATAGGCGTGGGCAAGGACTTCATGTCTAAAACACCAAAAGCAATGGCAACAAAAGCCAAAATCGACAAATGGGATCTCATTAAACTAAAGAGCTTCTGCACAGCAAAAGAAACTATCATCAGAGTGAACAGGCAACCTACACAATGGGAGAAAATTTTTGCAACCTACTCATCTGACAAAGGGCTAATATCCAGAATCTACAATGAACTCAAACAAATTTACAAGAAAAAAACAAACAACCCCATCAAAAAGTGGGCAGAGGACATGAACAGACACTTCTCAAAAGAAGACATTTATGCAGCCAAAAAACACATGAAGAAATGCTCCTCATCACTGGCCATCAGAGAAATGCAAATCAAAACCACAGTGAGATACCATCTCACACCAGTTAGAATGGCCATCATTAAAAAATCAGGAAACAACAGGTGCTGGAGAGGATGTGGAGAAATAGGAACACTTTTACACTGTTGGTGGGACTGTAAACTAGTTCAACCATTGTGGAAGTCAGTGTGGCGATTCCTCAGGGATCTCGAACTAGAAATACCATTTGACCCAGCCATCCCATTACTGGGTATATACCCAAAGGACTATAAATCATGCTGCTATAAAGACACATGCACACGTATGTTTATTGCGGCACTATTCACAATAGCAAAGAGTTGGAACCAACCCAAATGTCCAACAACGATAGACTGGATTAAGAAAATGTGGCACATATACACCATGGAATACTATGCAGCCATAAAAAATGATGAGTTCGTGTCCTTTGTAGGGACAAGGATGAAACTGGAAAACATCATTCTCAGTAAACTATCGCAAGGACAAAAAACCAAACAACGCATGTTCTCACTCATAGGTGGGAATTGAACAATGAGAACTCATGGACACAGGAAGGGGAACATCACGCTCCGGGGACTGTTGTGGGGTGGGGGGAGGGGGGAGGGACAGCATTAGGAGATACACCTAATGCTAAATGACGAATTAATGGGTGCAGGAAATCAACATGGCACATGGATACATATGTAACAAACCTGCACATTGTGCACATGTACCCTAAAACCCTAAAGTATAATTAAAAAAAAAAAAAAAAAAAAAAAAAAAAAAAAAAAAATAAGGTTCAACTCTGTTAGTTGAATGCACAGAAGAGAAAGAAGTTTCATACAATGCTTCTGAGTAGTTTATATTTGAATATATTCCTTTTTCCACCACTACCCTCTTAGCGCTCCAAATGTCCAGTTGTATTTTGTACAGAAAGAGTGTTCAGAACTGCTCAATCAAAAGTATGGTTTAACTCTGTTAGCTGAATGCACAGATCAGAAAGAAGTTTCACAGAATGCTTCTGTGTAGTACTTAGTTGAAGATATTCCTTTATTGACTATTACCCACTTAGCGCTCCGAATGTCCAATGGCAGTTTCTACACAAAGAGTGTTTCAGAACTGTTCCTTCAAAAGTAAGGCTAAACTCTGTTAGTTGAATTCACAGAACAGAAAGGAGTTTCAGAGAACGCTTCTGTGTGGTTTTTATTTGGAGATATTCCTTTATCCTCTATTACAATCTTAGCGCTCCGAAGGTCCACTTGCATTTTCTACACAAAGAGTGTTTCATAACTGCTCAATCAAAAGTATGGTTTAGCTCTGTTAACTGAATGCACAGATCAGAAATAAGTTTCACAGAATGCTTCTGTGTAGTTTTTATTTGAAGATATTCTTTTTAACAATATAGGCCTCTTAGCGCTTAGAAAGTCCAATTGCAGTTTCTACAGAAAGCGTGTTTCAGAACGGCTCAATCAAAAGTAAGGTTCAACTCTGTTAGTTGAATGCACAGAACAGAAAGAAGTTTCACAGAATGCTTCTGTGTAGTTTATGTTTGAATATATTCCTTTTTCAACTATTACCCTCTTAGCGCTCCGAATGTTCACTTGCATTTTCTACAGAAAGAGTGTTCAGAACGGCTCAATCAAAAGTATGGTTTTACTCTGTTAGTTGAATGCACAGATCCGAAAGAAGTTTCACAGAATGCTTCTGTGTAGTTTTTATTTGTAGATATTCTTTTTCCCAATATAGGCCTTTTAGCAGTCAGAATGTCCAATTGCAGTTTCTACAGAAAGAGTGTTTCACAACGGCTCCATCAAAAGTAAGGTTCAACTCTGTTAGTTGAATGCACAGAACAGAAAGAAGTTCCATACAATGCTTCTGTGTAGTTTATATTTGAACATATTCTTTTTTCCACTATTACCCACTTAGCGCTACGAATGTCCAGTTGCATTTTCTACAGACAGAGTGTTTCAAAACTGCTCAATCAAAAGTATGGTTTAACTCTGTTAGCTGAATGCCCAGATCAGAAAGAAGTTTCACAGAATGCTTCTGTGTAGCTTATATTTGAATACATGCCTTTTCCCACTACTACCCTCTTAGCGCTCCAAATGTCCCGTTGCATTTTCTACAGAAAGAGTGTTCAGAACTGCTCTATCAAAAGTATGGTTTAACTCTGTTAGCTGAATGCACATATCAGAAAGAAGTTTCACAGAATAATTCTGTGTAGTTTATATTTGAAGATAATCCTTTTTCCACTATTACCCTCTTAGCGCTCCGAATCTCCAGTTTCATTTTCAACAGAAAGAGTGTTTCAGAACGGCTCAATCAAAACTAAGGTTCAACTCTTTTTGTTGAATGCACAGAACAGAAAGAAGTTTCACAGAATGCTTCTGTGTAGTTTATAATTGAATATATTCCTTTTTCCACTATTACTGTATTAGCGCTCCGAATGTCCACTTGCATTTTCTACAGAAAGAGTGTTCAGAACTGTGCAATCAAAAGTATCGTTTAGCTCTGTTAGCTGAATGCACATATCAGAAATAAGTTTCACACAATGCTGCTATGTAGTTTTTATTTGAAGATATTATTTTTCCCAATATAGGCCTCTTAGAGCTCAGAATGCCCAATTGCAGTTTCTACAGAACGAGTGTTTCAGAACGGCCAATCAAAAGTAAGGTTCAACTCTGTTACTTGAATGCACAGAACAGAAAGAAGTTTCATACAATGCTTCTGTGTAGTTTATATTTGAACATATTCCTTTTTCCATTATTACCCACTTAGCGCTCCGAATGTCCAGTTGCATTTTCTACAGACAGAGTGTTTCAAATCTCCTCAATCAAAAGTATGGTTTAACTCTGTTAGCTGAATTCTAAGATCAGAAAGAAGTTTCACAGAATGTTTCTGTGTAGCTTATATTTGAATATATTCCTTTTTCCACTACTACCCTGTTAGCGCTCCAAATGTCCAGTTGCATTTTCTACAGAAAGAGTGTTCAGAACTGCTCAATGAAAAGTATGGTTTAATTCTGTTAGCTGAATGCACAGATCAGAAAGAAGTTTCACAGAATGATTCTGTGTAGTTTATATTTGAAGATATTACTTTTTCCACTATTACCCTCTTAGCGCTCCGAATCTCCACTTTCATTTTCTACAGAAAGAGTGTTTCAGAACGGCTCAATCAGAACTAAGGTTCAACTCTTTTAGTTGAATGCACAGAACAGAAAGGAGTTTCACAGAATGCTTCTGTGTAGTATTTAGTTGAAGATATTCGTTTTTCGACTATCACCCTCTTAGCGCTCTGAATTTCCACTGGCAGTTTCTACAGAAAGAGTGTTTCAGGACGGCTCCATCAAAAGTAAGGCTCAGCTCTGTTAGTTGAATGCAGAGAACAGAAAGGAGTTTCAGAGAATGCTTCTGTGTAGTTTTTATTTGGAGATATTCCTTTTTCCACTATTACTATCTTAGCGCTCCGAATGTCCACTTGCATTTTCTACAGAAAGAGAGTTTCAGAACGGCTCAATCAAAACTAAGGTTCAACACTGTTAGTTGAATGCACAGAACAGAAAGAAGTTTCACAGAATGCTTCTGTGTAGTTTTTATTTGTAGATATTCTTTTTCCCTATATAGGCCTCTTAGCGCTCAGAATGTCCAATTGCATTTTCTACAGAAAGAGTGTTCCAGAACGGCTCAATCAAAAGCAAGGTTCAACTCAGTTAGTTGAATGCAGAGAACAGAAAGAAGTTTCACAGAATGCTTCTGTGTAGTTTATATTTGAGTATATTGCTTTTTCCACTATTACCCTCTTAGCGCTCCGAATGTCAACTTGCATTTTCTACAGAAAGAGGGTTCAGAACTGCGCAATCAAAAGTATGGTTTAACTCTGTTAGCTGAATGCACATATGTGAAATAAGTTTCACAGAATGCATCTGTGTAGTTTTCATTTGAAGATATTCTTTTTCCCAATGTAGGCCTCTTAGCGCTTAGCATGTCCAATTGCAGTTTCTACAGAAAGAGTGTTTCAGAACGGCTCAATCAAAAGTAACGTTCAACTCTGTTAGTTGAATGCACAGAACAGAAAGAATTTTCACAGAATGCTACTGTGTAGTTTATATTTGAATATATTCCTTTTTCCACTATTACCCTCTTAGCGCTCCGAATGTCCACTTGCATTTTCTACAGAAAGAGTGTTCAGAACTGCGCAATCAAAAGTATGGTTTAACTCTGTTAGCTTAATGAACATATCAGAAATAAGTTTCACACAATGCTTCTGTGTAGTTTTTATTTGAAGATATTATTTTTCCCAATAGAGGCCTCTTAGCGCTCAGAATGTCCAATTGCAGTTTCTACAGAAAGAGAGTTTCAGAAAGGCTCAATCAAAAGTAAGGTTCAACTCTGTTAGTTGAATGCACAGAACAGAAAGAAGTTTCATACAATGCTTTTGTGTAGTTTATATTTGAACATATTCTTTTTTCCACTATTACGCACTTAGCGCTACGAATGTTCAGTTGCATTTTCTACAGACAGAGTGTTTCAAAACTGCTCAATCAAAAGTATGGTTTAACTCTGTTAGCTGAATGCTCAGATCAGAAAGAAGTTTCACAGAATGCTTCTGTGTAGTTTATATTTGAATATATTCCTTTTTCCACTACTACTCTCTTAGCGCTCCAAATGTCCAGTTGCATTTTTTACAGAAAGAGTGTTCAGATCTGCTCAATCAAAAGCATGGTTTAACTCTGTTAGCTGAATGCACAGATCAGAAAGAAGTTTCACAGAATGATTCTGTATAGTTTATATTTGGAGACAATCCTTTTTCCACTATTACCCTCTTAGCGCTCCGAATCTCCACTTGCATTTTCTACAGAAAGAGTGTTTCAGAACGGCTCAATGAAAACTAAGGTTCAACTCTTTTAGTTGAACAAACAGAACAGAAAGATGTTTCACACAATTCTTCTGTGTTGTTTTTATTTGTAGACATTCTTTTTCCCAATATAGGCCTCTTAGCGCTCAGAATGTCCAATTGCAGTTTCTACAGAAAGAGTGTTTCAGAACGGCTCAATCAAAAGTAAGGTTCAACTCTGTTAGTTGAATGCACAGAACAGAAAGAATTTTCACAGAATGCTACTGTGTAGTTTATATTTGAATATATTCCTTTTTCCACTATTACCCTCTTAGCGCTCCGAATGTCCACTTGCATTTTCTACAGAAAGAGTGTTCAGAACTGCGCAATCAAAAGTATGGTTTAACTCTGTTAGCTTAATGAACATATCAGAAATAAGTTTCACACAATGCTTCTGTGTAGTTTTTATTTGAAGATATTATTTTTCCCAATAGAGGTCTCTTAGCGCTCAGAATGTCCAATTGCAGTTTCTACAGAAAGAGTGTTTCAGAAAGGCTCAATCAAAAGTAAGGTTCAACTCTGTTAGTTGAATGCACAGAACAGAAAGAAGTTTCATACAATGCTTCTGTGTAGTTTATATTTGAATATATTCTTTTTTCCACTATTACCCACTTAGCGCTACGAATGTCCAGTTGCATTTTCTACAGACAGAGTGTTTCAAAACTGCTCAATCAATAGTATGGTTTAACTCTGTTAGCTGAATGCTCAGATCAGAAAGAAGTTTCACAGAATGCTTCTGTGTAGTTTATATTTGGATATATTCCTTTTTCCACTACTACTCTCTTAGCGCTCCAAATGTCCAGTTGCATTTTCTACAGAAAGAGTGTTCAGATCTGCTCAATCAAAAGTATGGTTTAACTCTGTTAGCTGAATGCACAGATCAGAAAAAAGTTTCACAGTATGATTCTGTATAGTTTATATTTGGAGACAATCCTTTTTCCACTATTACCATCTTAGCGCTCCGAATCTCCACTTGCATTTTCTACAGAAAGAGTGTTTCAGAACGGCTCAATCAAAACTAAGGTTCAACTCTTTTAGTTGAACAAACAGAACAGAAAGAAGTTTCACAGAATGCATCTGTGTAGTTTTTATTTGAAGATATTCTTTTTCCCAATGTGGGCCTCTTAGCGCTTAGCATGTCCAATTGCAGTTTCTACAGAAAGAGTGTTTCAGAACGGCTCAATCAAAAGTAAGGTTCAACTCTGTTAGTTGAATGCACAGAACAGAAAGAATTTTCACAGAATGCTACTGCGTAGTTTATATTTGAATATATTCCTTTTTCCACTATTACCCTCTTAGCGCTCCGAATGTCCACTTGCATTTTCTACAGAAAGAGTGTTCAGAACTGCGCAATCAAAAGTATGGTTTAACTCTGTTAGCTTAATGAACATATCAGAAATAAGTTTCACACAATGCTTCTGTGTAGTTTTTATTTGAAGATATTATTTTTCCCAATAGTGGTCTCTTAGCGCTCAGATTGTCCAATTGCAGTTTCTACAGAAAGAGTGTTTCAGAAAGGCTCAATCAAAAGTAAGGTTCAACTCTGTTAGTTGAATGCACAGAACAGAAAGAAGTTTCATACAATGCTTCTGTGTAGTTTATATTTGAACATATTCTTTTTTCCACTATTACCCACTTAGCGCTACGAATGTCCAGTTGCATTTTCTACAGACAGAGTGTTTCAAAACTGCTCAATCAAAAGTATGGTTTAACTCTGTTAGCTGAATGCTCAGATCAGAAAGAAGTTTCACAGAATGCTTCTGTGTAGTTTATATTTGAATATATTCCTTTTTCCACTACTACTCTCTTAGCGCTCCAAATGTCCAGTTGCATTTTCTACAGAAAGAGTGTTCAGATCTGCTCAATCAAAAGTATGGTTTAACTCTGTTAGCTGAATGCACAGATCAGAAAGAAGTTTCACCGAATGATTCTGTATAGTTTATATTTGGAGACAATCCTTTTTCCACTATTACCCTCTTAGCGCTCCGAATCTCCACTTGCATTTTCTACAGAAAGAGTGTTTCAGAACGGCTCAATCAAAACTAAGGTTCAACTCTTTTAGTTGAACAAACAGAACAGAAAGAAGTTTCACACAATTCTTCTGTGTAGTTTTTATTTGTAGACATTCTTTTTCCCAATATAGGCCTCCTAGCGCTCAGAATGTCCAATTGCAGTTTCTACAGAAAGAGTGTTTCAGAACGGCTCAATCTAAAGGAAGGTTCAACTCTGTTAGTTGAATGAACACAACAGAAAGAAGTTTCATACAATGCTTCTGTGTAGTTTATATTTGAACATATTCTTTTTTCCACTATTACCCACTTAGCGCTACGAATGTCCAGTTGCATTTTCTACAGACAGAGTGTTTCAAAACTGCTCAATCAAAAGTATGGTTTAACTCTGTTAGCTGAATGCTCAGATCAGAAAGAAGTTTCACAGAATTCTTCTGTGTAGTTTATATTTGAATATATTCCTTTTTCCACTACTACGCTCTTAGCGCTCCAAATGTCCAGTTGCATTTTCTACAGAAAGAGTGTTCAGATCTGCTCAATCAAAAGTATGGTTTAACTCTGTTAGCTGAATGCACAGATCAGAAAGAAGTTTCACCGAATGATTCTGTGTAGTTTATATTTGAAGACATTCCTTTTTCCACTATTACCCTCTTAGCGCTCCGAATCTCCACTTGCATTTTCTACAAAAAGAGTGTTTCATAACTGCTCAATCAAAAATATGTTTTATCTCTGTTAACTGAATTTACAGATCAGAAATAAGTTTCACAGAATGCATCTGTGTAGTTTTTATTTGAAGATATTCTTTTTCCCAATGTAGGCCTCTTAGCGCTTAGCATGTCCAATTGCAGTTTCTACAGAAAGAGTGTTTCAGAACGGCTCAATCCAAAGTAAGGTTCAACTCTGTTAGTTGAATGCACAGAACAGAAAGAATTTTCACAGAATGCTACTGTGTAGTTTATATTTGAATATATTCCTTTTTCCACTATTACCCTCTTAGCGCTCCGAATGTCCACTTGCATTTTCTACAGAAAGAGTGTTCAGAACTGCGCAATCAAAAGTATGGTTTAACTCTGTTAGCTTAGTGAACATATCAGAAATAAGTTTCACACAATGCTTCTGTGTAGTTTTTATTTGAAGATATTATTTTTCCCAATAGAGGCCTCTTAGCGCTCAGAATGTCCAATTGCAGTTTCTACAGAAAGAGTGTTTCAGAAAGGCTCAATCAAAAGTAAGGTTCAACTCTGTTAGTTGAATGCACAGAACAGAAAGAAGTTTCATACAATGCTTCTGTGTAGTTTATATTTGAACATATTCTTTTTTCCACTATTACCCACTTAGCGCTACGAATGTCCTGTTGCATTTTCTACAGACAGAGTGTTTCAAAACTGCTCAATCAAAAGTATGGTTTAACTCTGTTAGCTGAATGCTCAGATCAGAAAGAAGTTTCACAGAATGCTTCTGTGTAGTTTATATTTGAATATATTCCTTTTTCCACTACTACTCTCTTAGCGCTCCAAATGTCCAGTTGCGTTTTCTACAGAAAGTGTGTTCAGATCTGCTCATTCAAAAGTATGGTTTAACTCTGTTAGCTGAATGCACAGATCAGAAAGAAGTTTCACAGAATGATTCTGTGTAGTTTATATTTGGAGACATTCCTTTTTCCACTATTACCCTCTTAGCGCTCCGAATCTCCACTTGCATTTTCTACAGAAAGAGTGTTTCAGAACGGCTCAATCAAAACTAAGGTTCAACTCTTTTAGTTGAACAAACAGAACAGAAAGAAGTTTCACACAATTCTTCTGTGTAGCTTTTATTTGTAGACATTCTTTTTCCCAATATAGGCCTCTTAGCGCTCAGAATGTCCAATTGCAGTTTCTACAGAAAGAGTGTTTCAGAACGGCTCAATCAAAAGTAAGGTTCAACTCTGTTAGTTGAATGCACAGAACAGAAAGAAGTTTCATACAATGCTTCTGTGTAGTTTATATTTGCACATATTCTTTTTTCCACTATTACCCACTTAGCGCTACGAATGTCCAGTTGCATTTTCTACAGACAGAGTGTTTCAAAACTGCTCAATCAAAAGTATGGTTTAACTCTGTTAGCTGAATGCTCAGATCAGAAAGAAGTTTCACAGAATGCTTCCGTGTAGTTTATATTTGAATATATTCCTTTTTCCACTACTACGCTCTTAGCGCTCCAAATGTCCAGTTGCATTTTCTACAGAAAGAGTGTTCAGATCTGCTCAATCAAAAGTATGGTTTAACTCTGTTATCTGAATGCACAGATCAGAAAGAAGTTTCACCGAATGATTCTGTGTGGTTTATATTTGAAGACATTCCTTTTTCCACTATTACCCTCTTAGCGCTCCGAATCTCCACTTGCATTTTCTACAAAAAGTGTGTTTCATAACTGCTCAATCAAAAATATGTTTTATCTCTGTTAACTGAATTTACAGATCAGAAATAAGTTTCACAGAATGCATCTGTGTAGTTTTTATTTGAAGATATTCTTTTTCCCAATGTAGGCCTCTTAGCGCTTAGCATGTCCAATTGCAGTTTCTACAGAAAGAGTGTTTCAGAATGGCTCAATCAAAAGTAAGGTTCAACTCTGTTATTTGAATGCACAGAACAGAAAGTATTTTCACAGAATGCTACTGTGTAGTTTATATTTGAATATATTCCTTTTTCCACTATTACCCTCTTAGCGCTCCGAATGTCCACTTGCATTTTCTACAGAAAGAGTGTTCAGAACTGCGCAATCAAAAGTATGGTTTAACTCTGTTAGCTTAATGAACATATCAGAAATAAGTTTCACACAATGCTTCTGTGTAGTTTTTATTTGAAGATATTATTTTTCCCAATAGAGGTCTCTTAGCGCTCAGAATGTCCAATTGCAGTTTCTACAGAAAGAGTGTTTCAGAAAGGCTCAATCAAAAGTAAGGTTCAACTCTGTTAGTTGAATGCACAGAACAGAAAGAAGTTTCATACAATACTTCTGTGTAGTTTATATTTGAACATATTCTTTTTTCCACTATTATCCACTTAGCGCTACGAATGTCCAGTTGCATTTTCTACAGACAGAGTGTTTCAAAACTGCTCAATCAAAAATATGGTTTAACTCTGTTAGCTGAATGCTCAGATCAGAAAGAAGTTTCACAGAATGATTCTGTATAGTTTATATTTGGCGACAATCCTTTTTCCACTATTACCCTCTTTGCGCTCCGAATCTCCACTTGCATTTTCTACAGAAAGAGTGTTTCAGAACGGCTCAATCAAAACTAAGGTTCAACTCTTTTAGTTGAACAAACAGAACAGAAAGAAGTTTCACACAATTCTTCTGTGTAGTTTTTATTTGTAGACATTCTTTTTCCCAATATAGGCCTCCTAGCGCTCAGAATGTCCAATTGCAGTTTCTACAGAAAGAGTGTTTCAGAACGGCTCAATCAAAAGTAAGGTTCAACTCTGTTAGTTGAATGAACAGAACAGAAAGAAGTTTCATACAATGCTTCTGTGTAGTTTATATTTGAACATATTCTTTTTTCCACTATTACCCACTTAGCGCTACGAATGTCCAGTTGCATTTTCTACAGACAGAGTGTTTCAAAACTGCTCAATCAAAAGTATGGTTTAACTCTGTTAGCTGAATGCTCAGATCAGAAATAAGTTTCGCAGAATGCTTCTGTGTAGTTTATATTTGAATATATTCCTTTTTCCACTACTACGCTCTTAGCGCTCCAAATGTCCAGTTGCATTTTCTACAGAAAGAGTGTTCAGATCTGCTCAATCAAAAGTATGGTTTAACTCTGTTAGCTGAATGCACAGATCAGAAAGAAGTTTCACCGAATGATTCTGTGTAGTTTATATTTGAAGACATTCCTTTTTCCAATATTACCCTCTTAGCGCTCCGAATCTCCACTTGCATTTTCTACAAAAAGAGTGTTTCATAACTGCTCAATCAAAAATATGTTTTATCTCTGTTAACTGAATTTACAGATCAGAAATAAGTTTCACAGAATGCATCTGTGTAGTTTTTATTTGAAGATATTCTTTTTCCCAATGTAGGCCTCTTAGCGCTTAGCATGTCCAATTGCAGTTTCTACAGAAAGAGTGTTTCAGAACGGCTCAATCAAAAGTAAGGTTCAACTCTGTTAGTTGAATGCACAGAACAGAAAGAATTTTCACACAATGCTACTGTGTAGTTTATATTTGAATATATTCCTTTTTCCACTATTACCCTCTTAGCGCTCCGAATGTCCACTTGCATTTTCTACAGAAAGAGTGTTCAGAACTGCGCAATCAAAAGTATGGTTTAACTCTGTTAGCTTAATGAACATATCAGAAATATGTTTCACACAATGCTTCTTTGTAGTTTTTATTTGAAGATATTATTTTTCCCAATAGAGGCCTCTTAGCGCTCAGAATGTCCACTTGCAGTTTCTACAGAAAGAGTGTTTCAGAAAGGCTCAATCAAAAGTAAGGTTCAACTCTGTTAGTTGAATGCACAGAACAGAAATAAGTTTCATACAATGCTTCTGTGTAGTTTATATTTGAACATATTCTTTTTTCCACTATTACCCACTTAGCGCTACGAATGTCCAGTTGCATTTTCTACAGACAGAGTGTTTCAAAACTGCTCAATCAAAAGTATGGTTTAACTCTGTTAGCTGAATTCTCAGATCAGAAAGAAGTTTCACAGAATGCTTCTGTGTAGTTTATATTTGAATATATTCCATTTTCCACTACTACTCTCTTAGCGCTCCAAATGTCCAGTTGCATTTTCTACAGAAAGAGTGTTCAGATCTGCTCAATCAAAAGTATGGTTTAACTCTGTTAGCTGAATGCACAGAACAGAAAGAAGTTTCACAGAATGATTCTGTATAGTTTATATTTGGAGAAAATCCTTTTTCCACTATTACCTTCTTAGCGCTCCGAATCTCCACTTGCATTTTCTACAGAAAGAGTGTTTCAGAACGGCTCAATCAAAACTAAGGTTCAACTCTTTTAGTTGAACAAACAGAACAGAAAGAAGTTTCACACAATTCTTCTGTGTAGTTTTTATTTGTAGACATTCTTTTTCCCAATATAGGCCTCCTAGCGCTCAGAATGTCCAATTGCAGTTTCTACAGAAAGAGTGTTTCAGAACGGCTCAATCAAAAGTAAGGTTCAACTCTGTTAGTTGAATGAACAAAACAGAAAGAAGTTTCATACAATGCTTCTGTGTAGTTTATATTTGAACATATTCTTTTTTCCACTATTACCCACTTAGCGCTACGAATGTCCAGTTGCATTTTCTACAGACAGAGTGTTTCAAAACTGCTCAATCAAAAGTATGGTTTAACTCTGTTAGCTGAATGCTCAGATCAGAAATAAGTTTCACAGAATGCTTCTGTGTAGTTTATATTTGAATATATTCCTTTTTCCACTACTACGCTCTTAGCGCTCCAAAAGTCCAGTTGCATTTTCTACAGAAAGAGTGTTCAGATCTGCTCAATCAAAAGTATGGTTTAACTCTGTTAGCTGAATGCACAGATCAGAAAGAAGTTTCACCGAATGATTCTGTGTAGTTTATACTTGAAGACATTCCTTTTTCCACTATTACCATCTTAGCGCTCCGAATCTCCACTTGCGTTTTCTACAAAAAGAGTGTTTCATAACTGCTCAATCAAAAATATGTTTTATCTCTGTTAACTGAATTTACAGATCAGAAATAAGTTTCACAGAATGCATCTGTGTAGTTTTTATTTGAAGATATTCTTTTTCCTAATGTAGGCCTCTTAGCGCTTAGCATGTCCAATTGCAGTTTCTACAGAAAGAGTGTTTCAGAACGGCTCAATCAAAAGTAAGGTTCAACTCTGTTAGTTGAATGCACAGAACAGAAAGAATTTTCACACAATGCTACTGTGTAGTTTATATTTGAATATATTCCTTTTTCCACTATTACCCTCTTAGCGCTCCGAATGTCCACTTGCATTTTCTACAGAAAGAGTGTTCAGAACTGCGCAATCAAAAGTATGGTTTAACTCTGTTAGCTTAATGAACATATCAGAAATAAGTTTCACACAATGCTTCTGTGTAGTTTTTATTTGAAGATATTATTTTTCCCAATAGAGGCCTCTTAGCGCTCAGAATGTCCAATTGCAGTTTCTACAGAAAGAGTGTTTCAGAAAGGATCAATCAAAAGTAAGGTTCAACTCTGTTAGTTGAATGCACAGAACAGAAAGAAGTTTCATACAATGCTTCTGTGTAGTTTATATTTGAACATATTCTTTTTTCCACTATTACCCACTTAGCGCTACGAATGTCCAGTTGCATTTTCTACAGACAGAGTGTTTCAAAACTGCTCAATCAAAAGTATGGTTTAACTCTGTTAGCTGAATGCTCAGATCAGAAAGAAGTTTCACAGAATGCTTCTGTGTAGTTTATATTTGAATATATTCCATTTTCCACTACTACTCTCTTAGCGCTCCAAATGTCCAGTTGCATTTTCTACAGAAAGAGTGTTCAGATCTGCTCAATCAAAAGTATGGTTTAACTCTGTTAGCTGAATGCACAGAACAGAAAGAAGTTTCACAGAATGAATCTGTATAGTTTATATTTGGAGAAAATCCTTTTTCCACTATTACCCTCTTAGCGCTCCGAATCTCCACTTGCATTTTCTACAGAAAGAGTGTTTCAGAACGGCTCAATCAAAACTAAGGTTCAACTCTTTTAGTTGAACAAACAGAACAGAAAGAAGTTTCACACAATTCTTCTGTGTAGTTTTTATTTGTAGACATTCTTTTTCCCAATATAGGCCTCCTAGCGCTCAGAATGTCCAATTGCAGTTTCTACAGAAAGAGTGTTTCAGAACGGCTCAATCAAAAGTAAGGTTCAACTCTGTTAGTTGAATGAACAGAACAGAAAGAAGTTTCATACAATGCTTCTGTGTAGTTTATATTTGAACATATTCTTTTTTCCACTATTACCCACTTAGCGCTACGAATGTCCAGTTGCATTTTCTACAGACAGAGTGTTTCAAAACTGCTCAATCAAAAGTATGGTTTAACTCTGTTAGCTGAATGCTCAGATCCGAAATAAGTTTCACAGAATGCTTCTGTGTAGTTTATATTTGAATATATTCCTTTTTCCACTACTACGCTCATAGCGCTCCAAATGTCCAGTTGCATTTTCTACAGAAAGAGTGTTCAGATCTGCTCAATCAAAAGTATGGTTTAACTCTGTTAGCTGAATGCACAGATCAGAAAGAAGTTTCACCGAATGATTCTGTGTAGTTTATATTTGAAGACATTCCTTTTTCCACTATTACCATCTTAGCGCTCCGAATCTCCACTTGCGTTTTCTACAAAAAGAGTGTTTCATAACTGCTCAATCAAAAATATGTTTTATCTCTGTTAACTGAATTTACAGATCAGAAATAAGTTTCACAGAATGCATCTGTGTAGTTTTTATTTGAAGATATTCTTTTTCCCAATGTAGGCCTCTTAGCGCTTAGCATGTCCAATTGCAGTTTCTACAGAAAGAGTGTTTCAGAACGGCTCAATCAAAAGTAAGGTTCAACTCTGTTAGTTGAATGCACAGAACAGAAAGAATTTTCACACAATGCTACTGTGTAGTTTATATTTGAATATATTCCTTTTTCCACTATTACCCTCTTAGCGCTCCGAATGTCCACTGGCATTTTCTACAGAAAGAGTGTTCAGAACTGCGCAATCAAAAGTATGGTTTAACTCTGTTAGCTTAATGAACATATCAGAAATAAGTTTCACACAATGCTTCTGTGTAGTTTTTATTTGAAGATATTATTTTTCCCAATAGAGGCCTCTTAGCGCTCAGAATGTCCAATTGCAGTTTCTACAGAAAGAGTGTTTCAGAAAGGCTCAATCAAAAGTAAGGTTCAACTCTGTTAGTTGAATGCACAGAACAGAAAGAAGTTTCATACAATGCTTCTGTGTAGTTTATATATGAACATATTCTTTTTTCCACTATTACCCACTTAGCGCTACGAATGTCCAGTTGCATTTTCTACAGACAGAGTGTTTCAAAACTGCTCAATCAAAAGTATGGTTTTACTCTGGTACCTGAATGCTCAGATCAGAAAGAAGTTTCACAGAATGCTTCTGTGTAGTTTATATTTGTATATATTCCTTTTTCCACTACTACTCCCTTAGCGCTCCAAATGTCCAGTTGCATTTTCTACAGAAAGAGTGTTCAGATCTGCTCAATCAAAAGTATGGTTTAACTCTGTTAGCTGAATGCACAGATCAGAAAGAAGTTTCACAGAATGATTCTGTATAGTTTATATTTGTAGACAATCCTTTTTCCACTCTTACCCTCTTAGCGCTCCGAATCTCCACTTGCATTTTCTACAGAAAGTGTGTTTCAGAACGGCTCAATCAAAACTAAGGTTCAACTCTTTTAGTTGAACAAACAGAACAGAAAGAAGTTTCACACAATTCTTCTGTGTAGTTTTTATTTGTAGACATTTTTTTCCCAATATAGGCCTCCTAGCGCTCAGAATGTCCAATTGCAGTTTCTACAGAAAGAGTGTTTCAGAACGGCTCAATCAAAAGTAAGGTTCAACTCTGTTAGTTGAATGAACAGAACAGAAAGAAGTTTCATACAATGCTTCTGTGTAGTTTATATTTGAACATATTCTTTTTTCCACTATTACCCACTTAGCGCTACGAATGTCCAGTTGCATTTTCTACAGACAGAGTGTTTCAAAACTGCTCAATCAAAAGTATGGTTTAACTCTGTTAGCTGAATGCTCAGATCAGAAATAAGTTTCACAGAATGCTTCTGTGTAGTTTATATTTGAATATATTCCTTTATCCACTACTACGCTCTTAGCGCTCCAAATGTCCAGTTGCATTTTCTACGGAAAGAGTGTTCAGATCTGCTCAATCAAAAGTATGGTTTAACTCTGTTAGCTGAATGCACAGATCAGAAAGAAGTTTCACCGAATGATTCTGTGTAGTTTATATTTGAAGACATTCCTTTTTCCACTATTACCCTCTTAGCGCTCCGAATCTCCACTTGCATTTTCTACAAAAAGAGTGTTTCATAACTGCTCAATCAAAAATATGTTTTATCTCTGTTAACTGAATTTACAGATCAGAAATAAGTTTCACAGAATGCATCTGTGTAGTTTTTATTTGAAGATATTCTTTTTCCCAATGTAGGCCTCTTAGCGCTTAGCATGTCCAATTGCAGTTTCTACAGAAAGAGTGTTTCAGAATGGCTCAATCAAAAGTAAGGTTCAACTCTGTTAGTTGAATGCACAGAACAGAAAGAATTTTCACACAATGCTACTGTGTAGTTTATATTTGAATATATTCCTTTTTCCACTATTACCCTCTTAGCGCTCCGAATGTCCACTTGCATTTTCTACAGAAAGAGTGTTCAGAACTGCGCAATCAAAAGTATGGTTTAACTCTGTTAGCTTAATGAACATATCAGAAATAAGTTTCACACAATGCTTCTGTGTAGTTTTTATTTGAAGATATTATTTTTCCCAATAGAGGCCTCTTAGCGCTCAGAATGTCCAATTGCAGTTTCTACAGAAAGAGTGTTTCAGAAAGGCTCAATCAAAAGTAAGGTTCAACTCTGTTAGTTGAATGCACAGAACAGAAAGAAGTTTCATACAATGCTTCTGTGTAGTTTATATTTGAACATATTCTTTTTTCCACTATTACCCACTTAGCGCTACGAATGTCCAGTTGCATTTTCTACAGACAGAGTGTTTCAAAACTGCTCAATCAAAAGTATGGTTTAACTCTGTTAGCTGAATGCTCAGATCAGAAAGAAGTTTCACAGAATGCTTCTGTGTAGTTTATATTTGAATATATTCCATTTTCCACTACTACTCTCTTAGCGCTCCAAATGTCCAGTTGCATTTTCTACAGAAAGAGTGTTCAGATCTGCTCAATCAAAAGTATGGTTTAACTCTGTTAGCTGAATGCACAGAACAGAAAGAAGTTTCACAGAATGATTCTGTATAGTTTATATATGGAGATAATCCTTTTTCCACTATTACCCTCTTAGCGCTCCGAATCTCCACTTGCATTTTCTACAGAAAGAGTGTTTCAGAACCGCTCAATCAAAACTAAGGTTCAACTCTTTTAGTTGAACAAACAGAACAGAAAGAAGTTTCACACAATTCTTCTGTGTAGTTTTTATTTGTAGACATTCGTTTTCCCAATATAGGCCTCCTAGCGCTCAGAATGTCCAATTGCAGTTTCTACAGAAAGAGTGTTTCAGAACGGCTCAATCAAAAGTAAGGTTCAACTCTGTTAGTTGAATGAACAGAACAGAAAGAAGTTTCATACAATGCTTCTGTGTACTTTATATTTGCACATATTCTTTTTTCCACTATTACCCACTTAGCGCTACGAATGTCCAGTTGCATTTTCTACAGACAGAGTGTTTCAAAACTGCTCAATCAAAAGTATGGTTTAACTCTGTTAGCTGAATGCTCAGATCAGAAAGAAGTTTCACAGAATGCTTCTGTGTAGTTTATTTTTGAATATATTCCTTTTTCCACTACTACGCTCTTAGCGCTCCAAATGTCCAGTTGCATTTTCTACAGAAAGAGTGTTCAGATCTGCTCAATCAAAAGTATGGTTTAACTCTGTTAGCTGAATGCACAGATCAGAAAGAAGTTTCACCGAATGATTCTGTGTAGTTTATATTTGAAGACATTCCTTTTTCCACTATTACCCTCTTAGCGCTCCGAATCTCCAATTGCATTTTCTACAAAAAGAGTGTTTCATAACTGCTCAATCAAAAATATGTTTTATCTCTGTTAACTGAATTTACAGATCAGAAATAAGTTTCACAGAATGCATCTGTGTAGTTTTTATTTGAAGATATTCTTTTTCCCAATGTAGGCCTCTTAGCGCTTAGCATGTCCAATTGCAGTTTCTACAGAAAGAGTGTTTCAGAACGGCTCAATCAAAAGTAAGGTTCAACTCTGTTAGTTGAATGCACAGAACAGAAAGAATTTTCACACAATGCTACTGTGTAGTTTATATTTGAATATATTCCTTTTTCCACTATTACCCTCTTAGCGCTCCGAATGTCCACTGGCATTTTCTACAGAAAGAGTGTTCAGAACTGCGCAATCAAAAGTATGGTTTAACTCTGTTAGCTTAATGAACATATCAGAAATAAGTTTCACACAATGCTTCTGTGTAGTTTTTATTTGAAGATATTATTTTTCCCAATAGAGGCCTCTTAGCGCTCAGAATGTCCAATTGCAGTTTCTACAGAAAGAGTGTTTCAGAAAGGCTCAATCAAAAGTAAGGTTCAACTCTGTTAGTTGAATGCACAGAACAGAAAGAAGTTTCATACAATGCTTCTGTGTAGTTTATATATGAACATATTCTTTTTTCCACTATTACCCACTTAGCGCTACGAATGTCCAGTTGCATTTTCTACAGACAGAGTGTTTCAAAACTGCTCAATCAAAAGTATGGTTTAACTCTGTTAGCTGAATGCTCAGATCAGAAAGAAGTTTCACAGAATGCTTCTGTGTAGTTTATATTTGAATATATTCCATTTTCCACTACTACTCTCTTAGCGCTCCAAATGTCCAGTTGCATTTTCTACAGAAAGAGTGTTCAGATCTGCTCAATCAAAAGTATGGTTTAACTCTGTTAGCTGAATGCACAGAACAGAAAGAAGTTTCACAGAATGATTCTGTATAGTTTATATTTGGAGACAATCCTTTTTCCACTATTACCCTCTTAGCGCTCCGAATCTCCACTTGCATTTTCTACAGAAAGAGTGTTTCAGAACGGCTCAATCAAAACTAAGGTTCAACTCTTTTAGTTGAACAAACAGAACAGAAAGAAGTTTCACACAATTCTTCTGTGTAGTTTTTATTTGTAGACATTCTTTTTCCCAATATAGGCCTCCTAGCGCTCAGAATGTCCAATTGCAGTTTCTACAGAAAGAGTGTTTCAGAACGGCTAAATCAAAAGTAAGGTTCAACTCTGTTAGTTGAATGAACAGAACAGAAAGAAGTTTCATACAATGCTTCTGTGTACTTTATATTTGCACATATTCTTTTTTCCACTATTACCCACTTAGCGCTACGAATGTCCAGTTGCATTTTCTACAGACAGAGTGTTTCAAAACTGCTCAATCAAAAGTCTGGTTTAACTCTGTTAGCTGAATGCTCAGATCAGAAATTAGTTTCACAGAATGCTTCTGTGTAGTTTATATTTGAATATATTCCTTTTTCCACTACTACGCTCTTAGCGCTCCAAATGTCCAGTTGCGTTTTCTACAGAAAGAGTGTTCAGATCTGCTCAATCAAAAGTATGGTTTAACTCTGTTAGCTGAATGCACAGATCAGAAAGAAGTTTCACCGAATGATTCTGTGTAGTTTATATTTGAAGACATTCCTTTTTCCACTATTACCCTCTTAGCGCTCCGAATCTCCAATTGCATTTTCTACAAAAAGAGAGTTTCATAACTGCTCAATCAAAAATATGTTTTATCTCTGTTAACTGAATTTACAGATCAGAAATAAGTTTCACAGAATGCATCTGTGTAGTTTTTATTTGAAGATATTCTTTTTCCCAATGTAGGCCTCTTAGCGCTTAGCATGTCCAATAGCAGTTTCTACAGAAAGAGTGTTTCAGAACGGCTCAATCAAAAGTAAGGTTCAACTCTGTTAGTTGAATGCACAGAACAGAAAGAATTTTCACAGAATGCTACTGTGTAGTTTATATTTGAATATATTCCTTTTTCCACTATTACCCTCTTAGCGCTCCGAATGTCCACTTGCATTTTCTACAGAAAGAGTGTTCAGAACTGCGCAATCAAAAGTATGGTTTAACTCTGTTAGCTTAATGAACATATCAGAAATAAGTTTCACACAATGCTTCTGTGTAGTTTTTATTTGAAGATATTATTTTTCCCAATAGAGGCCTCTTAGCGCTCAGAATGTCCAATTGCAGTTTCTACAGAAAGAGTGTTTCAGAAAGGCTCAATCAAAAGTAAGGTTCAACTCTGTTAGTTGAATGCACAGAACAGAAAGAAGTTTCATACAATGCTTCTGTGTAGTTTATATTTGAACGTATTCTTTTTTCCACTATTACCCACTTAGCACTACGAATGTCCAGTTGCATTTTCTACAGACAGAGTGTTTCAAAACTGCTCAATCAAAAGTATGGTTTAACTCTGTTACCTGAATGCTCAGATCAGAAAGAAGTTTCACAGAATGCTTCTGTGTAGTTTACATTTGAATATATTCCTTTTTCCACTACTACTCTCTTAGCGCTCCAAATGTCCAGTTGCATTTTCTACAGAAAGAGTGTTCAGATCTGCTCAATCAAAAGTATGGTTTAACTCTGTTAGCTGAATGCACAGATCAGAAAGAAGTTTCACAGAATGATTCTGTATAGTTTATATTTGGAGACATTCCTTTTTCCACTATTACCCTCTTAGCGCTCCGAATCTCCACTTGCATTTTCTACAGAAAGTGTGTTTCAGAACGGCTCAATCAAAACTAAGGTTCAACTCTTTTAGTTGAACAAACAGAACAGAAAGAAGTTTCACACAATTCTTCTGTGTAGTTTTTATTTGTAGACATTTTTTTCCCAATATAGGCCTCCTAGCGCTCAGAATGTCCAATTGCAGTTTCTACAGAAAGAGTGTTTCAGAACGGCTCAATCAAAAGTAAGGTTCAACTCTCTTAGTTGAATGAACAGAACAGAAAGAAGTTTCATACAATGCTTCTGTGTAGTTTATATTTGCACATATAGTTTTTTCCACTATTACCCACTTAGCGCTACGAATGTCCAGTTGCATTTTCTACAGACAGAGTGTTTCAAAACTGCTCAATCAAAAGTATGGTTTAACTCTGTTAGCTGAATGCTCAGATCAGAAAGAAGTTTCACAGAATGCTTCTGTGTAGTTTATATTTGAATATATTCCTTTTTCCACTACTACGCTCTTAGCGCTCCAAATGTCCAGTTGCATTTTCTACAGAAAGAGTGTTCAGATCTGCTCAATCAAAAGTATGGTTTAACTCTGTTAGCTGAATGCACAGATCAGAAAGAAGTTTCACCGAATGATTCTGTGTAGTTTATATTTGAAGACATTCCATTTTCCACTATTACCCTCTTAGCGCTCAGAATCTCCAATTGCATTTTCTACAAAAAGAGTGTTTCATAACTGCTCAATCAAAAATATGTTTTATCTCTGTTAACTGAATTTACAGATCAGAAATAAGTTTCACAGAATGCATCTGTGTAGTTTTTATTTGAAGATATTCTTTTTCCCAATGTAGGCCTCTTAGCGCTTAGCATGTCCAATTGCAGTTTCTACAGAAAGAGTGTTTCAGAACGGCTCAATCAAAAGTAAGGTTCAACTCTGTTAGTTGAATGCACAGAACAGAAAGAATTTTCACAGAATGCTACTGTGTAGTTTATATTTGAATATATTCCTTTTTCCACTATTACCCTCTTAGCGCTCCGAATGTCCACTTGCATTTTCTACAGAAATAGTGTTCAGAACTGCGCAATCAAAAGTATGGTTTAACTCTGTTAGCTTAATGAACATATCAGAAATAAGTTTCACACAATGCTTCTGTGTAGTTTTTATTTGAAGATATTATTTTTCCCAATAGAGGCCTCTTAGCGCTCAGAATGTCCAATTGCAGTTTCTACAGAAAGAGTGTTTCAGAAAGGCTCAATCAAAAGTAAGGTTCAACTCTGTTAGTTGAATGCACAGAACAGAAAGAAGTTTCATACAATGCTTCTGTGTAGTTTATATTTGAACATATTCATTTTTCCACTATTACCCACTTAGCGCTACGAATGTCCAGTTGCATTTTCTACAGACAGAGTGTTTCAAAACTGCTAAATCAAAAGTATGGTTTAACTCTGTTAGCTGAATGCTCAGATCAGAAAGAAGTTTCACAGAATGCTTCTGTGTAGTTTATATTTGAATATATTCCTTTTTCCACTACTACTCTCTTAGCGCTCCAAATGTCCAGTTGCGTTTTCTACAGAAAGAGTGTTCAGATCTGCTCATTCAAAAGTATGGTTTAACTCTGTTAGCTGAATGCACAGATCAGAAAGAAGTTTCACAGAATGATTCTGTGTAGTTTATATTTGGAGATATTCCTTTTTCCACTATTACCCTCTTAGCGCTCCGAATCTCCACTTGCATATTCTACAGAAAGAGTGTTTCAGAACGGCTCAATGAAAACTAAGGTTCAACTCTTTTAGTTGAACAAACAGAACAGAAAGAAGTTTCACAGAATGCATCTGTGTAGTTTTTATTTGAAGATATTCTTTTTCCCAATGTAGGCCTCTTAGCGCTTAGCATGTCCAATAGCAGTTTCTACAGAAAGAGTGTTTCAGAACGGCTCAATCAAAAGTAAGGTTCAACTCTGTTAGTTGAATGCACAGAACAGAAAGAATTTTCACAGAATGCTACTGTGTAGTTTATATTTGAATATATTCCTTTTTCCACTATTACCCTCTTAGCGCTCCGAATGTCCACTTGCATTTTCTACAGAAAGAGTGTTCAGAACTGCGCAATCAAAAGTATTTTTTAACTCTGTTAGCTTAATGAACATATCAGAAATAAGTTTCACACAATGCTTCTGTGTAGTTTTTATTTGAAGATATTATTTTTCCCAATAGAGTTCTCTTAGCGCTCAGAATGTCCAATTGCAGTTTCTACAGAAAGAGTGTTTCAGAAAGGCTCAATCAAAAGTAAGGTTCAACTCTGTTAGTTGAATGCACAGAATAGAAAGAAGTTTCATACAATGCTTCTGTGTAGTTTATATTTGAACATATTCTTTTCTCCACTATTACCCACTTAGCCCTACGAATGTCCAGTTGCATTTTCTACAGACAGAGTGTTTCAAAACTGCTCAATCAAAAGTATGGTTTAACTCTGTTAGCTGAATGCTCAGATCAGAAAGAAGTTTCACAGAATGCTTCTGTGTAGTTTACATTTGAATATATTCCTTTTTCCACTACTACTCTCTTAGCGCTCCAAATGTCCAGTTGCATTTTCTACAGAAAGAGTGTTCAGATCTGCTCAATCAAAAGTATGGTTTAACTCTGTTAGCTGAATGCACAGATCAGAAAGAAGTTTCACCGAATGATTCTGTGTAGTTTATATTTGAAGACATTCCTTTTTCCACTATTACCCACTTAGCGCTCCGAATCTCCACTTGCATTTTCTACAAAAAGAGTGTTTCATAACTGCTCAATCAAAAATATGTTTTATCTCTGTTAACTGAATTTACAGATCAGAAATAAGTTTCACAGAATGCATCTGTGTAGTTTTTATTTGAAGATATTCTTTTTCCCAATGTAGGCCTCTTAGCGCTTAGCATGTCCAATTGCAGTTTCTACAGAAAGAGTGTTTCAGAACGGCTCAATCAAAAGTAAGGTTCAACTCTGTTAGTTGAATGCACAGAACAGAAAGAATTTTCACAGAATGCTACTGTGTAGTTTATATTTGAATATATTCCTTTTTCCACTATTACCCTCTTAACGCTCCGAATGTCCACTGGCATTTTCTACAGAAAGAGTGTTCAGAACTGCGCAATCAAAAGTATGGTTTAACTCTGTTAGCTTAATGAACATATCAGAAATAAGTTTCACACAGTGCTTCTGTGTAGTTTTTATTTGAAGATATTATTTTTCCCAATAGAGGCCTCTTAGCGCTCAGAATGTCCAATTGCAGTTACTACAGAAAGAGTGTTTCAGAAAGGCTCAATCAAATGTAAGGTTCAACTCTGTTAGTTGAATGCACAGAACAGAAAGAAGTTTCATACAATGCTTCTGTGTAGTTTATATATGAACATATTCTTTTTTCCACTATTACCCACTTAGCGCTACGAATGTCCAGTTGCATTTTCTACAGACAGAGTGTTTCAAAACTGCTCAATCAAAAGTATGGTTTTACTCTGTTACCTGAATGCTCAGATCAGAAAGAAGTTTCACAGAATGCTTCTGTGTAGTTTATATTTGAATATATTCCTTTTTCCACTACTACTCTCTTAGCGCTCCAAATGTCCAGTTGCATTTTCTACAGAAAGAGTGTTCAGATCTGCTCAATCAAAAGTATGGTTTAACTCTGTTAGCTGAATGCACAGATCAGAAAGAAGTTTCACAGAATGATTCTGTATAGTTTATATTTGTAGACAATACTTTTTCCACTATTACCCTCTTAGCGCTCCGAATCTCCACTTGCATTTTCTACAGAAAGTGTGTTTCAGAACGGCTCAATCAAAACTAAGGTTCAACTCTTTTAGTTGAACAAACAGAACAGAAAGAAGTTTCACACAATTCTTCTGTGTAGTTTTTATTTGTAGACATTTTTTTCCCAATATAGGCCTCCTAGCGCTCAGAATGTCCAATTGCAGTTTCTACAGAAAGAGTGTTTCAGAACGGCTCAATCAAAAGTAAGGTTCAACTCTCTTAGTTGAATGAACAGAACAGAAAGAAGTTTCATACAATGCTTCTGTGTAGTTTATATTTGCACATATACTTTTTTCCACTATTACCCACTTAGCGCTACGAATGTCCAGTTGCATTTTCTACAGACAGAGTGTTTCAAAACTGCTCAATCAAAAGTATGGTTTAACTCTGTTAGCTGAATGCTCAGATCAGAAAGAAGTTTCACAGAATGCTTCTGTGTAGTTTACATTTGAATATATTCCTTTTTCCACTACTACTCTCTTAGCGCTCCAAATGTCCAGTTGCATTTTCTACAGAAAGAGTGTTCAGATCTGCTCAATCAAAAGTATGGTTTAACTCTGTTAGCTGAATGCACAGATCAGAAAGAAGTTTCACCGAATGATTCTGTGTAGTTTATATTTGAAGACATTCCTTTTTCCACTATTACCCACTTAGCGCTCCGAATCTCCACTTGCATTTTCTACAAAAAGAGTGTTTCATAACTGCTCAATCAAAAATATGTTTTATCTCTGTTAACTGAATTTACAGATCAGAAATAAGTTTCACAGAATGCATCTGTGTAGTTTTTATTTGAAGATATTCTTTTTCCCAATGTAGGCCTCTTAGCGCTTAGCATGTCCAATTGCAGTTTCTACAGAAAGAGTGTTTCAGAACGGCTCAATCAAAAGTAAGGTTCAACTCTGTTAGTTGAATGCACAGAACAGAAAGAATTTTCACAGAATGCTACTGTGTAGTTTATATTTGAATATATTCCTTTTTCCACTATTACCCTCTTAGCGCTCCGAATGTCCACTGGCATTTTCTACAGAAAGAGTGTTCAGAACTGCGCAATCAAAAGTATGGTTTAACTCTGTTAGCTTAATGAACATATCAGAAATAAGTTTCACACAATGCTTCTGTGTAGTTTTTATTTGAAGATATTATTTTTCCCAATAGAGGCCTCTTAGCGCTCAGAATGTCCAATTGCAGTTACTACAGAAAGAGTGTTTCAGAAAGGCTCAATCAAATGTAAGGTTCAACTCTGTTAGTTGAATGCACAGAACAGAAAGAAGTTTCATACAATGCTTCTGTGTAGTTTATATATGAACATATTCTTTTTTCCACTATTACCCACTTAGCGCTACGAATGTCCAGTTGCATTTTCTACAGACAGAGTGTTTCAAAACTGCTCAATCAAAAGTATGGTTTTACTCTGTTACCTGAATGCTCAGATCAGAAAGAAGATTCACAGAATGCTTCTGTGTAGTTTATATTTGAATATATTCCTTTTTCCACTACTACTCTCTTAGCGCTCCAAATGTCCAGTTGCATTTTCTACAGAAAGAGTGTTCAGATCTGCTCAATCAAAAGTATGGTTTAACTCTGTTAGCTGAATGCACAGATCAGAAAGAAGTTTCACAGAATGATTCTGTATAGTTTATATTTGTAGACAATACTTTTTCCACTATTACCCTCTTAGCGCTCCGAATCTCCACTTGCATTTTCTACAGAAAGTGTGTTTCAGAACGGCTCAATCAAAACTAAGGTTCAACTCTTTTAGTTGAACAAACAGAACAGAAAGAAGTTTCACACAATTCTTCTGTGTAGTTTTTATTTGTAGACATTTTTTTCCCAATATAGACCTCCTAGCGCTCAGAATGTCCAATTGCAGTTTCTACAGAAAGAGTGTTTCAGAACGGCTCAATCAAAAGTAAGGTTCAACTCTCTTAGTTGAATGAACAGAACAGAAAGAAGTTTCATACAATGCTTCTGTGTAGTTTATATTTGCACATATACTTTTTTCCACTATTACCCACTTAGCGCTACGAATGTCCAGTTGCATTTTCTACAGACAGAGTGTTTCAAAACTGCTCAATCAAAAATATGGTTTAACTCTGTTAGCTGAATGCTCAGATCAGAAAGAAGTTTCACAGAATGCTTCTGTGTAGTTTATATTTGAATATATTCCTTTTTCCACTACTACGCTCTTAGCGCTCCAAATGTCCAGTTGCATTTTCTACAGAAAGAGTGTTCAGATCTGCTCAATCAAAAGTATGGTTTAATTCTGTTAGCTGAATGCACAGATCAGAAAGAAGTTTCACCGAATGATTCTGTGTAGTTTATATTTGAAGACATTCCATTTTCCACTATTACCCCCTTAGCGCTCCGAATCTCCAATTGCATTTTCTACAAAAAGAGTGTTTCATAACTGCTCAATCAAAAATATATTTTATCTCTGTTAACTGAATTTACAGATCAGAAATAAGTTTCACAGAATGCATCTGTGTAGTTTTTATTTGAAGATATTCTTTTTCCCAATGTAGGCCTCTTAGCGCTTAGCATGTCCAATTGCAGTTTCTACAGAAAGAGTGTTTCAGAATGGCTCAATCAAAAGTAAGGTTCAACCCTGTTAGTTGAATGCACAGAACAGAAAGAATTTTCACAGAATGCTACTGTGTAGTTTATATTTGAATATATTCCTTTTTCCACTATTACCCTCTTAGCGCTCCGAATGTCCACTTGCATTTTCTACAGAAAGAGTGTTCAGAACTGCGCAATCAAAAGTATGGTTTAACTCTGTTAGCTTAATGAACATATCAGAAATACGTTTCACACAATGCTTCTGTGTAGTTTTTATTTGAAGATATTTTTTTCCCAATAGAGGCCTCTTAGCGCTTAGAATGTCCAATTGCAGTTTCTACAGAAAGAGTGTTTCAGAAAGGCTCAATCAAAAGTAAGGTTCAACTCTGTTAGTTGAATGCACAGAACAGAAAGAAGTTTCATACAATGCTTCTGTGTAGTTTATATTTGAACATATTCATTTTTCCACTATTACCCACTTAGCGCTACGAATGTCCAGTTGCATTTTCTACAGACAGAGTGTTTCAAAACTGCTAAATCAAAAGTATGGTTTAACTCTGTTAGCTGAATGCTCAGATCAGAAAGAAGTTTCACAGAATGCTTCTGTGTAGTTTATATTTGAATATATTCCTTTTTCCACTACTACTCTCTTAGCGCTCCAAATGTCCAGTTGCGTTTTCTACAGAAAGAGTGTTCAGATCTGCTCATTCAAAAGTATGGTTTAACTCTGTTAGCTGAATGCACAGATCAGAAAGAAGTTTCACAGAATGATTCTGTGTAGTTTATATTTGGAGATATTCCTTTTTCCACTATTACCCTCTTAGCGCTCCGAATCTCCACTTGCATATTCTACAGAAAGAGTGTTTCAGAACGGCTCAATGAAAACTAAGGTTCAACTCTTTTAGTTGAACAAACAGAACAGAAAGAAGTTTCACAGAATGCATCTGTGTAGTTTTTATTTGAAGATATTCTTTTTCCCAATGTAGGCCTCTTAGCGCTTAGCATGTCCAATAGCAGTTTCTACAGAAAGAGTGTTTCAGAACGGCTCAATCAAAAGTAAGGTTCAACTCTGTTAGTTGAATGCACAGAACAGAAAGAATTTTCACAGAATGCTACTGTGTAGTTTATATTTGAATATATTCCTTTTTCCACTATTACCCTCTTAGCGCTCCGAATGTCCACTTGCATTTTCTACAGAAAGAGTGTTCAGAACTGCGCAATCAAAAGTATTTTTTAACTCTGTTAGCTTAATGAACATATCAGAAATAAGTTTCACACAATGCTTCTGTGTAGTTTTTATTTGAAGATATTATTTTTCCCAATAGAGTTCTCTTAGCGCTCAGAATGTCCAATTGCAGTTTCTACAGAAAGAGTGTTTCAGAAAGGCTCAATCAAAAGTAAGGTTCAACTCTGTTAGTTGAATGCACAGAATAGAAAGAAGTTTCATACAATGCTTCTGTGTAGTTTATATTTGAACATATTCTTTTCTCCACTATTACCCACTTAGCCCTACGAATGTCCAGTTGCATTTTCTACAGACAGAGTGTTTCAAAACTGCTCAATCAAAAGTATGGTTTAACTCTGTTAGCTGAATGCTCAGATCAGAAAGAAGTTTCACAGAATGCTTCTGTGTAGTTTACATTTGAATATATTCCTTTTTCCACTACTACTCTCTTAGCGCTCCAAATGTCCAGTTGCATTTTCTACAGAAAGAGTGTTCAGATCTGCTCAATCAAAAGTATGGTTTAACTCTGTTAGCTGAATGCACAGATCAGAAAGAAGTTTCACCGAATGATTCTGTGTAGTTTATATTTGAAGACATTCCTTTTTCCACTATTACCCACTTAGCGCTCCGAATCTCCACTTGCATTTTCTACAAAAAGAGTGTTTCATAACTGCTCAATCAAAAATATGTTTTATCTCTGTTAACTGAATTTACAGATCAGAAATAAGTTTCACAGAATGCATCTGTGTAGTTTTTATTTGAAGATATTCTTTTTCCCAATGTAGGCCTCTTAGCGCTTAGCATGTCCAATTGCAGTTTCTACAGAAAGAGTGTTTCAGAACGGCTCAATCAAAAGTAAGGTTCAACTCTGTTAGTTGAATGCACAGAACAGAAAGAATTTTCACAGAATGCTACTGTGTAGTTTATATTTGAATATATTCCTTTTTCCACTATTACCCTCTTAACGCTCCGAATGTCCACTGGCATTTTCTACAGAAAGAGTGTTCAGAACTGCGCAATCAAAAGTATGGTTTAACTCTGTTAGCTTAATGAACATATCAGAAATAAGTTTCACACAGTGCTTCTGTGTAGTTTTTATTTGAAGATATTATTTTTCCCAATAGAGGCCTCTTAGCGCTCAGAATGTCCAATTGCAGTTACTACAGAAAGAGTGTTTCAGAAAGGCTCAATCAAATGTAAGGTTCAACTCTGTTAGTTGAATGCACAGAACAGAAAGAAGTTTCATACAATGCTTCTGTGTAGTTTATATATGAACATATTCTTTTTTCCACTATTACCCACTTAGCGCTACGAATGTCCAGTTGCATTTTCTACAGACAGAGTGTTTCAAAACTGCTCAATCAAAAGTATGGTTTTACTCTGTTACCTGAATGCTCAGATCAGAAAGAAGTTTCACAGAATGCTTCTGTGTAGTTTATATTTGAATATATTCCTTTTTCCACTACTACTCTCTTAGCGCTCCAAATGTCCAGTTGCATTTTCTACAGAAAGAGTGTTCAGATCTGCTCAATCAAAAGTATGGTTTAACTCTGTTAGCTGAATGCACAGATCAGAAAGAAGTTTCACAGAATGATTCTGTATAGTTTATATTTGTAGACAATACTTTTTCCACTATTACCCTCTTAGCGCTCCGAATCTCCACTTGCATTTTCTACAGAAAGTGTGTTTCAGAACGGCTCAATCAAAACTAAGGTTCAACTCTTTTAGTTGAACAAACAGAACAGAAAGAAGTTTCACACAATTCTTCTGTGTAGTTTTTATTTGTAGACATTTTTTTCCCAATATAGGCCTCCTAGCGCTCAGAATGTCCAATTGCAGTTTCTACAGAAAGAGTGTTTCAGAACGGCTCAATCAAAAGTAAGGTTCAACTCTCTTAGTTGAATGAACAGAACAGAAAGAAGTTTCATACAATGCTTCTGTGTAGTTTATATTTGCACATATACTTTTTTCCACTATTACCCACTTAGCGCTACGAATGTCCAGTTGCATTTTCTACAGACAGAGTGTTTCAAAACTGCTCAATCAAAAGTATGGTTTAACTCTGTTAGCTGAATGCTCAGATCAGAAAGAAGTTTCACAGAATGCTTCTGTGTAGTTTACATTTGAATATATTCCTTTTTCCACTACTACTCTCTTAGCGCTCCAAATGTCCAGTTGCATTTTCTACAGAAAGAGTGTTCAGATCTGCTCAATCAAAAGTATGGTTTAACTCTGTTAGCTGAATGCACAGATCAGAAAGAAGTTTCACCGAATGATTCTGTGTAGTTTATATTTGAAGACATTCCTTTTTCCACTATTACCCACTTAGCGCTCCGAATCTCCACTTGCATTTTCTACAAAAAGAGTGTTTCATAACTGCTCAATCAAAAATATGTTTTATCTCTGTTAACTGAATTTACAGATCAGAAATAAGTTTCACAGAATGCATCTGTGTAGTTTTTATTTGAAGATATTCTTTTTCCCAATGTAGGCCTCTTAGCGCTTAGCATGTCCAATTGCAGTTTCTACAGAAAGAGTGTTTCAGAACGGCTCAATCAAAAGTAAGGTTCAACTCTGTTAGTTGAATGCACAGAACAGAAAGAATTTTCACAGAATGCTACTGTGTAGTTTATATTTGAATATATTCCTTTTTCCACTATTACCCTCTTAGCGCTCCGAATGTCCACTGGCATTTTCTACAGAAAGAGTGTTCAGAACTGCGCAATCAAAAGTATGGTTTAACTCTGTTAGCTTAATGAACATATCAGAAATAAGTTTCACACAATGCTTCTGTGTAGTTTTTATTTGAAGATATTATTTTTCCCAATAGAGGCCTCTTAGCGCTCAGAATGTCCAATTGCAGTTACTACAGAAAGAGTGTTTCAGAAAGGCTCAATCAAATGTAAGGTTCAACTCTGTTAGTTGAATGCACAGAACAGAAAGAAGTTTCATACAATGCTTCTGTGTAGTTTATATATGAACATATTCTTTTTTCCACTATTACCCACTTAGCGCTACGAATGTCCAGTTGCATTTTCTACAGACAGAGTGTTTCAAAACTGCTCAATCAAAAGTATGGTTTTACTCTGTTACCTGAATGCTCAGATCAGAAAGAAGATTCACAGAATGCTTCTGTGTAGTTTATATTTGAATATATTCCTTTTTCCACTACTACTCTCTTAGCGCTCCAAATGTCCAGTTGCATTTTCTACAGAAAGAGTGTTCAGATCTGCTCAATCAAAAGTATGGTTTAACTCTGTTAGCTGAATGCACAGATCAGAAAGAAGTTTCACAGAATGATTCTGTATAGTTTATATTTGTAGACAATACTTTTTCCACTATTACCCTCTTAGCGCTCCGAATCTCCACTTGCATTTTCTACAGAAAGTGTGTTTCAGAACGGCTCAATCAAAACTAAGGTTCAACTCTTTTAGTTGAACAAACAGAACAGAAAGAAGTTTCACACAATTCTTCTGTGTAGTTTTTATTTGTAGACATTTTTTTCCCAATATAGACCTCCTAGCGCTCAGAATGTCCAATTGCAGTTTCTACAGAAAGAGTGTTTCAGAACGGCTCAATCAAAAGTAAGGTTCAACTCTCTTAGTTGAATGAACAGAACAGAAAGAAGTTTCATACAATGCTTCTGTGTAGTTTATATTTGCACATATACTTTTTTCCACTATTACCCACTTAGCGCTACGAATGTCCAGTTGCATTTTCTACAGACAGAGTGTTTCAAAACTGCTCAATCAAAAATATGGTTTAACTCTGTTAGCTGAATGCTCAGATCAGAAAGAAGTTTCACAGAATGCTTCTGTGTAGTTTATATTTGAATATATTCCTTTTTCCACTACTACGCTCTTAGCGCTCCAAATGTCCAGTTGCATTTTCTACAGAAAGAGTGTTCAGATCTGCTCAATCAAAAGTATGGTTTAATTCTGTTAGCTGAATGCACAGATCAGAAAGAAGTTTCACCGAATGATTCTGTGTAGTTTATATTTGAAGACATTCCATTTTCCACTATTACCCCCTTAGCGCTCCGAATCTCCAATTGCATTTTCTACAAAAAGAGTGTTTCATAACTGCTCAATCAAAAATATATTTTATCTCTGTTAACTGAATTTACAGATCAGAAATAAGTTTCACAGAATGCATCTGTGTAGTTTTTATTTGAAGATATTCTTTTTCCCAATGTAGGCCTCTTAGCGCTTAGCATGTCCAATTGCAGTTTCTACAGAAAGAGTGTTTCAGAATGGCTCAATCAAAAGTAAGGTTCAACCCTGTTAGTTGAATGCACAGAACAGAAAGAATTTTCACAGAATGCTACTGTGTAGTTTATATTTGAATATATTCCTTTTTCCACTATTACCCTCTTAGCGCTCCGAATGTCCACTTGCATTTTCTACAGAAAGAGTGTTCAGAACTGCGCAATCAAAAGTATGGTTTAACTCTGTTAGCTTAATGAACATATCAGAAATACGTTTCACACAATGCTTCTGTGTAGTTTTTATTTGAAGATATTTTTTTCCCAATAGAGGCCTCTTAGCGCTTAGAATGTCCAATTGCAGTTTCTACAGAAAGAGTGTTTCAGAAAGGCTCAATCAAAAGTAAGGTTCAACTCTGTTAGTTGAATGCACAGAACAGAAAGAAGTTTCATACAATGCTTCTGTGTAGTTTATATTTGAACATATTCATTTTTCCACTATTACCCACTTAGCGCTACGAATGTCCAGTTGCATTTTCTACAGACAGAGCGTTTCAAAACTGCTCAATCAAAAGTATGGTTTAACTCTGTTAGCTGAATGCTCAGATCAGAAAGAAGTTTCACAGAATGCTTCTGTGTAGTTTATATTTGAATATATTCCTTTTTCCATACTACTCTCTTAGTGCTCCAAATGTCCAGTTGCGTTTTCTACAGAAAGAGTGTTCAGATCTGCTCAATCAAAAGTATGGTTTAACTCTGTTAGCTGAATGCACAGATCAGAAAAAAGTTTCACAGAATGATTCTGTGTAGTTTATATTTGGAGACATTCCTTTTTCCACTATTACCCTCTTAGCGCTCCGAATCTCCACTTGCATTTTCTACAGAAAGAGTGTTTCAGAACGGCTCAATCAAAACTAAGGTTCAACTCTTTTAGTTGAACAAACAGAACAGAAACAAGTTTCACACAATTCTTCTGTGTAGCTTTTATTTGTAGACATTCTTTTTCCCAATATAGGCCTCTTAGCGCTCAGAATGTCCAATTGCAGTTTCTACAGAAAGAGTGTTTCAGAACGGCTCAATCAAAAGTAAGGTTCAACTCTGTTAGTTGAATGCACAGAACAGAAAGCAGTTTCATACAATGCTTCTGTGTAGTTTATATTTCCACATATTCTTTTTTCCACTATTACCCACTTAGCGCTACGAATGTCCAGTTGCATTTTCTACAGACAGAGTGTTTCAAAACTGCTCAATCAAAAGTATGGTTTAACTCTGTTAGCTGAATGCTCAGATCAGAAAGAAGTTTCACAGAATGCTTCTGTGTAGTTTATATTTGAATATATTCCTTTTTCCACTACTACGCTCTTAGCGCTCCAAATGTCCAGTTGCATTTTCTACAGAAAGAGTGTTCAGATCTGCTCAATCAAAAGTATGGTTTAACTCTGTTAGCTGAATGCACAGATCAGAAAGAAGTTTCACCGAATGATTCTGTGTAGTTTATATTTGAAGACATTCCATTTTCCACTATTACCCTCTTAGCGCTCAGAATCTCCAATTGCATTTTCTACAAAAAGAGTGTTTCATAACTGCTCAATCAAAAATATGTTTTATCTCTGTTAACTGAATTTACAGATCAGAAATAAGTTTCACAGAATGCATCTGTGTAGTTTTTATTTGAAGATATTCTTTTTCCCAATGTAGGCCTCTTAGCGCTTAGCATGTCCAATTGCAGTTTCTACAGAAAGAGTGTTTCAGAACGGCTCAATCAAAAGTAAGGTTCAACTCTGTTAGTTGAATGCACAGAACAGAAAGAATTTTCACAGAATGCTACTGTGTAGTTTATATTTGAATATATTCCTTTTTCCACTATTACCCTCTTAGCGCTCCGAATGTCCACTTGCATTTTCTACAGAAATAGTGTTCAGAACTGCGCAATCAAAAGTATGGTTTAACTCTGTTAGCTTAATGAACATATCAGAAATAAGTTTCACACAATGCTTCTGTGTAGTTTTTATTTGAAGATATTATTTTTCCCAATAGAGGCCTCTTAGCGCTCAGAATGTCCAATTGCAGTTTCTACAGAAAGAGTGTTTCAGAAAGGCTCAATCAAAAGTAAGGTTCAACTCTGTTAGTTGAATGCACAGAACAGAAAGAAGTTTCATACAATGCTTCTGTGTAGTTTATATTTGAACATATTCATTTTTCCACTATTACCCACTTAGCGCTACGAATGTCCAGTTGCATTTTCTACAGACAGAGTGTTTCAAAACTGCTCAATCAAAAGTATGGTTTAACTCCGTTAGCTGAATGCTCAGATCAGAAAGAAGTTTCACAGAATGCTTCTGTGTAGTTTATATTTGAATATATTCCTTTTTCCACTACTACTCTCTTAGCGCTCCAAATGTCCAGTTGCGTTTTCTACAGAAAGAGTGTTCAGATCTGCTCATTCAAAAGTATGGTTTAACTCTGTTAGCTGAATGCACAGATCAGAAAGAAGTTTCACAGAATGATTCTGTGTAGTTTATATTTGGAGATATTCCTTTTTCCACTATTACCCTCTTAGCGCTCCGAATCTCCACTTGCATATTCTACAGAAAGAGTGTTTCAGAACGGCTCAATCAAAACTAAGGTTCAACACTTTTAGTTGAACAAACAGAACAGAAAGAAGTTTCACAGAATGCATCTGTGTAGTTTTTATTTGAAGATATTCTTTTTCCCAATGTAGGCCTCTTAGCGCTTAGCATGTCCAATAGCAGTTTCTACAGAAAGAGTGTTTCAGAACGGCTCAATCAAAAGTAAGGTTCAACTCTGTTAGTTGAATGCACAGAACAGAAAGAATTTTCACAGAATGCTACTGTGTAGTTTATATTTGAATATATTCCTTTTTCCACTATTACCCTCTTAGCGCTCCGAATGTCCACTTGCATTTTCTACAGAAAGAGTGTTCAGAACTGCGCAATCAAAAGTATTTTTTAACTCTGTTAGCTTAATGAACATATCAGAAATAAGTTTCACACAATGCTTCTGTGTAGTTTTTATTTGAAGATATTATTTTTCCCAATAGAGTTCTCTTAGCGCTCAGAATGTCCAATTGCAGTTTCTACAGAAAGAGTGTTTCAGAAAGGCTCAATCAAAAGTAAGGTTCAACTCTGTTAGTTGAATGCACAGAATAGAAAGAAGTTTCATACAATGCTTCTGTGTAGTTTATATTTGAACATATTCTTTTTTCCACTATTACCCACTTAGCGCTACGAATGTCCAGTTGCATTTTCTACAGACAGAGTGTTTCAAAACTGCTCAATCAAAAGTATGGTTTAACTCTGTTAGCTGAATGCTCAGATCAGAAAGAAGTTTCACAGAATGCTTCTGTGTAGTTTATATTTGAATATATTCCTTTTTCCACTACTACGCTCTTAGCGCTCCAAATGTCCAGTTGCATTTTCTACAGAAAGAGAGTTCAGATCTGCTCAATCAAAAGTATGGTTTAACTCTGTTAGCTGAATGCACAGATCAGAAAGAAGTTTCACCGAATGATTCTGTGTAGTTTATATTTGAAGACATTCCTTTTTCCACTATTACCCACTTAGCGCTCCGAATCTCCACTTGCATTTTCTACAAAAAGAGTGTTTCATAACTGCTCAATCAAAAATATGTTTTATCTCTGTTAACTGAATTTACAGATCAGAAATAAGTTTCACAGAATGCATCTGTGTAGTTTTTATTTGAAGATATTCTTTTTCCCAATGTAGGCCTCTTAGCGCTTAGCATGTCCAATTGCAGTTTCTACAGAAAGAGTGTTTCAGAACGGCTCAATCAAAAGTAAGCTTCAAATCTGTTAGTTGAATGCACAGAACAGAAAGAATTTTCACAGAATGCTACTGTGTAGTTTATATTTGAATATATTCCTTTTTCCACTATTACCCTCTTAGCGCTCCGAACGTCCACTTGCATTTTCTACAGAAAGAGTGTTCAGAACTGCGCAATCAAAAGTATGGTTTAACTCTGTTAGCTTAATGAACATATCAGAAATAAGTTTCACACAATGCTTCTGTGTAGTTTTTATTTGAAGATATTATTTTTCCCAATAGAGGCCTCTTAGCGCTCAGAATGTCCAATTGCAGTTTCTACAGAAAGAGTGTTTCAGAAAGGCTCAATCAAAAGTAAGGTTCAACTCTGTTAGTTGAATGCACAGAACAGAAAGAAGTTTCATACAATGCTTCTGTGTAGTTTATATTTGAACATATTCTTTTTTTAACTATTACCCACTTAGCGCTACGAATGTCCAGTTGCATTTTCTACAGACAGAGTGTTTCAAAACTGCTCAATCAAAAGTATGGTTTAACTCTGTTAGCTGAATGCTCAGATCAGAAAGAAGTTTCACAGAATGCTTCTGTGTAGTTTATATTTGAATATATTCCTTTTTCCACTACTACTCTCTTAGCGCTCCAAATGTCCAGTTGCATTTTCTACAGAAAGAGTGTTCAGATCTGCTCAATCAAAAGTATGGTTTAACTCTGTTAGCTGAATGCACAGATCAGAAAGAAGTTTCACAGAATGATTCTGTATAGTTTATATTTGTAGACAATACTTTTTCCACTATTACCCTCTTAGCGCTCCGAATCTCCACTTGCATTTTCTACAGAAAGTGTGTTTCAGAACGGCTCAATCAAAACTAAGGTTCAACTCTTTTAGTTGAACAAACAGAACAGAAAGAAGTTTCACACAATTCTTCTGTGTAGTTTTTATTTGTAGACATTTTTTTCCCAATATAGGCCTCCTAGCGCTCAGAATGTCCAATTGCAGTTTCTACAGAAAGAGTGTTTCAGAACGGCTCAATCAAAAGTAAGGTTCAACTCTCTTAGTTGAATGAACAGAACAGAAAGAAGTTTCATACAATGCTTCTGTGTAGTTTATATTTGCACATATACTTTTTTCCACTATTACCCACTTAGCGCTACGAATGTCCAGTTGCATTTTCTACAGACAGAGTGTTTCAAAACTGCTCAATCAAAAATATGGTTTAACTCTGTTAGCTGAATGCTCAGATCAGAAAGAAGTTTCACAGAATGCTTCTGTGTAGTTTATATTTGAATATATTCCTTTTTCCACTACTACGCTCTTAGCGCTCCAAATGTCCAGTTGCATTTTCTACAGAAAGAGTGTTCAGATCTGCTCAATCAAAAGTATGGTTTAATTCTGTTAGCTGAATGCACAGATCAGAAAGAAGTTTCACCGAATGATTCTGTGTAGTTTATATTTGAAGACATTCCATTTTCCACTATTACCCCCTTAGCGCTCCGAATCTCCAATTGCATTTTCTACAAAAAAGTGTTTCATAACTGCTCAATCAAAAATATATTTTATCTCTGTTAACTGAATTTACAGATCAGAAATAAGTTTCACAGAATGCATCTTTGTAGTTTTTATTTGAAGATATTCTTTTTCCCAATGTAGGCCTCTTAGCGCTTAGCATGTCCAATTGCAGTTTCTACAGAAAGAGTGTTTCAGAATGGCTCAATCAAAAGTAAGGTTCAACCCTGTTAGTTGAATGCACAGAACAGAAAGAATTTTCACAGAATGCTACTGTGTAGTTTATATTTGAATATATTCCTTTTTCCACTATTACCCTCTTAGCGCTCCGAATGTCCACTTGCATTTTCTACAGAAAGAGTGTTCAGAACTGCGCAATCAAAAGTATGGTTTAACTCTGTTAGCTTAATGAACATATCAGAAATACGTTTCACACAATGCTTCTGTGTAGTTTTTATTTGAAGATATTTTTTTCCCAATAGAGGCCTCTTAGCGCTTAGAATGTCCAATTGCAGTTTCTACAGAAAGAGTGTTTAAGAAAGGCTCAATCAAAAGTAAGGTTCAACTCTGTTAGTTGAATGCACAGAACAGAAAGAAGTTTCATACAATGCTTCTGTGTAGTTTATATTTGAACATATTCATTTTTCCACTATTACCCACTTAGCGCTACGAATGTCCAGTTGCATTTTCTACAGACAGAGTGTTTCAAAACTGCTCAATCAAAAGTATGGTTTAACTCTGTTAGCTGAATGCTCAGATCAGAAAGAAGTTTCACAGAATGCTTCTGTGTAGTTTATATTTGAATATATTCCTTTTTCCATACTACTCTCTTAGTGCTCCAAATGTCCAGTTGCGTTTTCTACAGAAAGAGTGTTCAGATCTGCTCAATCAAAAGTATGGTTTAACTCTGTTAGCTGAATGCACAGATCAGAAAAAAGTTTCACAGAATGATTCTGTGTAGTTTATATTTGGAGACATTCCTTTTTCCACTATTACCCTCTTAGCGCTCCGAATCTCCACTTGCATTTTCTACAGAAAGAGTGTTTCAGAACGGCTCAATCAAAACTAAGGTTCAACTCTTTTAGTTGAACAAACAGAACAGAAACAAGTTTCACACAATTCTTCTGTGTAGCTTTTATTTGTAGACATTCTTTTTCCCAATATAGGCCTCTTAGCGCTCAGAATGTCCAATTGCAGTTTCTACAGAAAGAGTGTTTCAGAACGGCTCAATCAAAAGTAAGGTTCAACTCTGTTAGTTGAATGCACAGAACAGAAAGCAGTTTCATACAATGCTTCTGTGTAGTTTATATTTCCACATATTCTTTTTTCCACTATTACCCACTTAGCGCTACGAATGTCCAGTTGCATTTTCTACAGACAGAGTGTTTCAAAACTGCTCAATCAAAAGTATGGTTTAACTCTGTTAGCTGAATGCTCAGATCAGAAAGAAGTTTCACAGAATGCTTCTGTGTAGTTTATATTTGAATATATTCCTTTTTCCACTACTACGCTCTTAGCGCTCCAAATGTCCAGTTGCATTTTCTACAGAAAGAGTGTTCAGATCTGCTCAATCAAAAGTATGGTTTAACTCTGTTAGCTGAATGCACAGATCAGAAAGAAGTTTCACCGAATGATTCTGTGTAGTTTATATTTGAAGACATTCCTTTTTCCACTCTTACCCTCTTAGCGCTACGAATCTCCACTTGCATTTTCTACAAAAAGAATGTTTCATAACTGCTCAATCAAAAATATGTTTTATCTCTGTTAACTGAATTTACAGATCAGAAATAAGTTTCACAGAATGCATCTGTGTAGTTTTTATTTGAAGATATTCTTTTTCCCAATGTAGGCCTCTTAGCGCTTAGCATGTCCAATTGCAGTTTCTACAGAAAGAGTGTTTCAGAACGGCTCAATCAAAAGTAAGGTTCAACTCTGTTAGTTGAATGCACAGAACAGAAAGAATTTTCACAGAATGCTACTGTGTAGTTTATATTTGAATATATTCCTTTTTCCACTATTACCCTCTTAGCGCTCCGAATGTCCACTTGCATTTTCTACAGAAAGAGTGTTCAGAACTGCGCAATCAAAAGTATGGTTTAACTCTGTTAGCTTAATGAACATATCAGAAATAAGTTTCACACAATGCTTCTGTGTAGTTTTTATTTGAAGATATTATTTTTCCCAATAGAGGCCTCTTAGCGCTCAGAATGTCCAATTGCAGTTTCTACAGAAAGAGTGTTTCAGAAAGGCTCAATCAAAAGTAAGGTTCAACTCTGTTAGTTGAATGCACAGAACAGAAAGAAGTTTCATACAATGCTTCTGTGTAGTTTATATTTGAACATATTCATTTTTCCACTATTACCCACTTAGCGCTACGAATGTCCAGTTGCATTTTCTACAGACAGAGTGTTTCAAAACTGCTCAATCAAAAGTATGGTTTAACTCTGTTAGCTGAATGCTCAGATCAGAAAGAAGTTTCACAGAATGCTTCTGTGTAGTTTATATTTGAATATATTCCTTTTTCCACTACTACTCTCTTAGCGCTCCAAATGTCCAGTTGCATTTTCTACAGAAAGAGTGTTCAGATCTGCTCAATCAAAAGTATGGTTTAACTCTGTTAGCTGAATGCACAGATCAGAAAGATGTTTCACAGAATGATTCTGTATAGTTTATATTTGGAGACAATCCTTTTTCCACTATTACCCTCTTAGCGCTCCGAATCTCCACTTGCATTTTCTACAGAAAGTGTGTTTCAGAACGGCTCAATCAAAACTAAGGTTCAACTCTTTTAGTTGAACAAACAGAACAGAAAGAAGTTTCACACAATTCTTCTGTGTAGTTTTTATTTGTAGACATTCTTTTTCCCAATATAGGCCTCCTAGCGCTCAGAATGTCCAATTGCAGTTTCTACAGAAAGAGTGTTTCAGAACGGCTCAATCAAAAGTAAGGTTCAACTCTGTTAGTTGAATGAACAGAACAGAAAGAAGTTTCATACAATGCTTCTGTGTAGTTTATATTTGAACATATTCTTTTTTCCACTATTACCCACTTAGCGCTACGAATGTCCAGTTGCATTTTCTACAGACAGAGTGTTTCAAAACTGCTCAATCAAAAGTATGGTTTAACTCTGTTAGCTGAATGCTCAGATCAGAAAGAAGTTTCACAGAATGCTTCTGTGTAGTTTATATTTGAATATATTCCTTTTTCCACTACTACGCTCTTAGCGCTCCAAATGTCCAGTTGCATTTTCTACAGAAAGAGAGTTCAGATCTGCTCAATCAAAAGTATGGTTTAACTCTGTTAGCTGAATGCACAGATCAGAAAGAAGTTTCACCGAATGATTCTGTGTAGTTTATATTTGAAGACATTCCTTTTTCCACTATTACCCACTTAGCGCTCCGAATCTCCACTTGCATTTTCTACAAAAAGAGTGTTTCATAACTGCTCAATCAAAAATATGTTTTATCTCTGTTAACTGAATTTACAGATCAGAAATAAGTTTCACAGAATGCATCTGTGTAGTTTTTATTTGAAGATATTCTTTTTCCCAATGTAGGCCTCTTAGCGCTTAGCATGTCCAATTGCAGTTTCTACAGAAAGAGTGTTTCAGAACGGCTCAATCAAAAGTAAGCTTCAAATCTGTTAGTTGAATGCACAGAACAGAAAGAATTTTCACAGAATGCTACTGTGTAGTTTATATTTGAATATATTCCTTTTTCCACTATTACCCTCTTAGCGCTCCGAACGTCCACTTGCATTTTCTACAGAAAGAGTGTTCAGAACTGCGCAATCAAAAGTATGGTTTAACTCTGTTAGCTTAATGAACATATCAGAAATAAGTTTCACACAATGCTTCTGTGTAGTTTTTATTTGAAGATATTATTTTTCCCAATAGAGGCCTCTTAGCGCTCAGAATGTCCAATTGCAGTTTCTACAGAAAGAGTGTTTCAGAAAGGCTCAATCAAAAGTAAGGTTCAACTCTGTTAGTTGAATGCACAGAACAGAAAGAAGTTTCATACAATGCTTCTGTGTAGTTTATATTTGAACATATTCTTTTTTTAACTATTACCCACTTAGCGCTACGAATGTCCAGTTGCATTTTCTACAGACAGAGTGTTTCAAAACTGCTCAATCAAAAGTATGGTTTAACTCTGTTAGCTGAATGCTCAGATCAGAAAGAAGTTTCACAGAATGCTTCTGTGTAGTTTATATTTGAATATATTCCTTTTTCCACTACTACTCTCTTAGCGCTCCAAATGTCCAGTTGCATTTTCTACAGAAAGAGTGTTCAGATCTGCTCAATCAAAAGTATGGTTTAACTCTGTTAGCTGAATGCACAGATCAGAAAGAAGTTTCACAGAATGATTCTGTATAGTTTATATTTGTAGACAATACTTTTTCCACTATTACCCTCTTAGCGCTCCGAATCTCCACTTGCATTTTCTACAGAAAGTGTGTTTCAGAACGGCTCAATCAAAACTAAGGTTCAACTCTTTTAGTTGAACAAACAGAACAGAAAGAAGTTTCACACAATTCTTCTGTGTAGTTTTTATTTGTAGACATTTTTTTCCCAATATAGGCCTCCTAGCGCTCAGAATGTCCAATTGCAGTTTCTACAGAAAGAGTGTTTCAGAACGGCTCAATCAAAAGTAAGGTTCAACTCTCTTAGTTGAATGAACAGAACAGAAAGAAGTTTCATACAATGCTTCTGTGTAGTTTATATTTGCACATATACTTTTTTCCACTATTACCCACTTAGCGCTACGAATGTCCAGTTGCATTTTCTACAGACAGAGTGTTTCAAAACTGCTCAATCAAAAATATGGTTTAACTCTGTTAGCTGAATGCTCAGATCAGAAAGAAGTTTCACAGAATGCTTCTGTGTAGTTTATATTTGAATATATTCCTTTTTCCACTACTACGCTCTTAGCGCTCCAAATGTCCAGTTGCATTTTCTACAGAAAGAGTGTTCAGATCTGCTCAATCAAAAGTATGGTTTAATTCTGTTAGCTGAATGCACAGATCAGAAAGAAGTTTCACCGAATGATTCTGTGTAGTTTATATTTGAAGACATTCCATTTTCCCCTATTACCCCCTTAGCGCTCCGAATCTCCAATTGCATTTTCTACAAAAAAGTGTTTCATAACTGCTCAATCAAAAATATATTTTATCTCTGTTAACTGAATTTACAGATCAGAAATAAGTTTCACAGAATGCATCTTTGTAGTTTTTATTTGAAGATATTCTTTTTCCCAATGTAGGCCTCTTAGCGCTTAGCATGTCCAATTGCAGTTTCTACAGAAAGAGTGTTTCAGAATGGCTCAATCAAAAGTAAGGTTCAACCCTGTTAGTTGAATGCACAGAACAGAAAGAATTTTCACAGAATGCTACTGTGTAGTTTATATTTGAATATATTCCTTTTTCCACTATTACCCTCTTAGCGCTCCGAATGTCCACTTGCATTTTCTACAGAAAGAGTGTTCAGAACTGCGCAATCAAAAGTATGGTTTAACTCTGTTAGCTTAATGAACATATCAGAAATACGTTTCACACAATGCTTCTGTGTAGTTTTTATTTGAAGATATTTTTTTCCCAATAGAGGCCTCTTAGCGCTTAGAATGTCCAATTGCAGTTTCTACAGAAAGAGTGTTTAAGAAAGGCTCAATCAAAAGTAAGGTTCAACTCTGTTAGTTGAATGCACAGAACAGAAAGAAGTTTCATACAATGCTTCTGTGTAGTTTATATTTGAACATATTCATTTTTCCACTATTACCCACTTAGCGCTACGAATGTCCAGTTGCATTTTCTACAGACAGAGTGTTTCAAAACTGCTCAATCAAAAGTATGGTTTAACTCTGTTAGCTGAATGCTCAGATCAGAAAGAAGTTTCACAGAATGCTTCTGTGTAGTTTATATTTGAATATATTCCTTTTTCCATACTACTCTCTTAGTGCTCCAAATGTCCAGTTGCGTTTTCTACAGAAAGAGTGTTCAGATCTGCTCAATCAAAAGTATGGTTTAACTCTGTTAGCTGAATGCACAGATCAGAAAAAAGTTTCACAGAATGATTCTGTGTAGTTTATATTTGGAGACATTCCTTTTTCCACTATTACCCTCTTAGCGCTCCGAATCTCCACTTGCATTTTCTACAGAAAGAGTGTTTCAGAACGGCTCAATCAAAACTAAGGTTCAACTCTTTTAGTTGAACAAACAGAACAGAAACAAGTTTCACACAATTCTTCTGTGTAGTTTTATTTGTAGACATTCTTTTTCCCAATATAGGCCTCTTAGCGCTCAGAATGTCCAATTGCAGTTTCTACAGAAAGAGTGTTTCAGAACGGCTCAATCAAAAGTAAGGTTCAACTCTGTTAGTTGAATGCACAGAACAGAAAGCAGTTTCATACAATGCTTCTGTGTAGTTTATATTTCCACATATTCTTTTTTCCACTATTACCCACTTAGCGCTACGAATGTCCAGTTGCATTTTCTACAGACAGAGTGTTTCAAAACTGCTCAATCAAAAGTATGGTTTAACTCTGTTAGCTGAATGCTCAGATCAGAAAGAAGTTTCACAGAATGCTTCTGTGTAGTTTATATTTGAATATATTCCTTTTTCCACTACTACGCTCTTAGCGCTCCAAATGTCCAGTTGCATTTTCTACAGAAAGAGTGTTCAGATCTGCTCAATCAAAAGTATGGTTTAACTCTGTTAGCTGAATGCACAGATCAGAAAGAAGTTTCACCGAATGATTCTGTGTAGTTTATATTTGAAGACATTCCTTTTTCCACTCTTACCCTCTTAGCGCTACGAATCTCCACTTGCATTTTCTACAAAAAGAATGTTTCATAACTGCTCAATCAAAAATATGTTTTATCTCTGTTAACTGAATTTACAGATCAGAAATAAGTTTCACAGAATGCATCTGTGTAGTTTTTATTTGAAGATATTCTTTTTCCCAATGTAGGCCTCTTAGCGCTTAGCATGTCCAATTGCAGTTTCTACAGAAAGAGTGTTTCAGAACGGCTCAATCAAAAGTAAGGTTCAACTCTGTTAGTTGAATGCACAGAACAGAAAGAATTTTCACAGAATGCTACTGTGTAGTTTATATTTGAATATATTCCTTTTTCCACTATTACCCTCTTAGCGCTCCGAACGTCCACTTGCATTTTCTACAGAAAGAGTGTTCAGAACTGCGCAATCAAAAGTATGGTTTAACTCTGTTAGCTTAATGAACATATCAGAAATAAGTTTCACACAATGCTTCTGTGTAGTTTTTATTTGAAGATATTATTTTTCCCAATAGAGGCCTCTTAGCGCTCAGAATGTCCAATTGCAGTTTCTACAGAAAGAGTGTTTCAGAAAGGCTCAATCAAAAGTAAGGTTCAACTCTGTTAGTTGAATGCACAGAACAGAAAGAAGTTTCATACAATGCTTCTGTGTAGTTTATATTTGAACATATTCTTTTTTCCACTATTACCCACTTAGCGCTACGAATGTCCAGTTGCATTTTCTACAGACAGAGTGTTTCAAAACTGCTCAATCAAAAGTATGGTTTAACTCTGTTAGCTGAATGCTCAGATCAGAAAGAAGTTTCACAGAATGCTTCTGTGTAGTTTATATTTGAATATATTCCTTTTTCCACTACTACTCTCTTAGCGCTCCAAATGTCCAGTTGCATTTTCTACAGAAAGAGTGTTCAGATCTGCTCAATCAAAAGTATGGTTTAACTCTGTTAGCTGAATGCACAGATCAGAAAGAAGTTTCACAGAATGATTCTGTATAGTTTATATTTGGAGACAATCCTTTTTCCACTATTACCCTCTTAGCGCTCCGAATCTCCACTTGCATTTTCTACAGAAAGAGTGTTTCAGAACGGCTCAATCAAAACTAAGGTTCAACTCTTTTAGTTGAACAAACAGAACAGAAAGAACTTTCACACAATTCTTCTGTGTAGTTTTTATTTGTAGACATTCTTTTTCCCAATATAGGCCTCCTAGCGCTCAGAATGTCCAATTGTAGTTTCTACAGAAAGAGTGTTTCAGAACGGCTCAATCAAAAGTAAGGTTCAACTCTGTTAGTTGAATGAACAGAACAGAAAGTAGTTTCATACAATGCTTCTGTGTAGTTTATATTTGAACATATTCTTTTTTCCACTATTACCCACTTAGCGCTACGAATGTTCAGTTGCATTTTCTACAGACAGAGTGTTTCAAAACTGCTCAATCAAAAGTATGGTTTAACTCTGTTAGCTGAATGCTCAGATCAGAAAGAAGTTTCACAGAATGCTTCTGTGTAGTTTATATTTGAATATATTCCTTTTTCCACTACTACGCTCTTAGCGCTCCAAATGTCCAGTTGCATTTTCTACAGAAAGAGTGTTCAGATCTGCTCAATCAAAAGTATGGTTTAACTCTGTTAGCTGAATGCACAGATCAGAAAGAAGTTTCACCGAATGATTCTGTGTAGTTTATATTTGAAGACATTCCTTTCTCCACTATTACCCTCTTAGCACTCCGAATCTCCACTTGCATTTTCTACAAAAAGAGTGTTTCATAACTGCTCAATCAAAAATATGTTTTATCTCTGTTAACTGAATTTTCAGATCAGAAATAAGTTTCACAGAATGCATCTGTGTAGTTTTTATTTGAAGATATTCTTTTTCCCAATGTAGGCCTCTTAGCGCTTAGCATGTCCAATTGCAGTTTCTACAGAAAGAGTGTTTCAGAACGGCTCAATCAAAAGTAAGGTTCAACTCCGTTATCTGAATGCACAGAAGAGTAAGAGTTTTCACAGAATGCTACTGTGTAGTTTATATTTGAATATATTCCTTTTTCCACTATTACCCTCTTAGCGCTCCGAATGTCCACTTGCATTTTCTACAGAAAGAGTGTTCAGAACTGCGCAATCAAAAGTATGGTTTAACTCTGTTAGCTTAATGAACATATCAGAAATAAGTTTCACACAATGCTTCTGTGTAGTTTTTATTTGAAGATATTATTTTTCCCAATAGAGGCCTCTTAGCGATCAGAATGTCCAATTGCAGTTTCTACAGAAAGAGTGTTTCAGAACGGCTCAATCAAAAGTAAGGTTCAACTCTGTTAGTTGAATGCACAGAACAGAAAGAAGTTTCATACAATGCTTCTGTGTAGTTTATATTTGAACATATTCTTTTCTCCACTATTACCCACTTAGCGCTACGAATGTCCAGTTGCATTTTCTACAGACAGAGTGTTTCAAAACTGCTCAATCAAAAGTATGGTTTAACTCTATTAGCTGAATGCTCAGATCAGAAAGAAGTTTCACAGAATGCTTCTGTGTAGTTTATATTTGAATATATTCCTTTTTCCACTACTACTCTCATAGCGCTCCAAATGTCCAGTTGCATTTTCTACAGAAAGAGTGTTCAGATCTGCTCAATCAAAAGTATGGTTTAACTCTGTTAGCTGAATGCACAGATCAGAAAGAAGTTTCACAGAATGATTCTGTGTAGTTTATATTTGGAGACATTCCTTTTTCCACTATTACCCTCTTAGCGCTCCGAATCTCCACTTGCATTTTCTACAGAAAGAGTGTTTCAGAATGGCTCAATCAAAACTCAATTTCAACTCTTTTAGTTGAACAAACAGAACAGAAAGAAGTTTCACACAATTCTTCTGTGTAGTTTTTATTTGTAGACATTCTTTTTCCCAATATAGGCCTCTTAGCGCTCAGAATGTCCAATTGCAGTTTCTACAGAAAGAGTGTTTCAGAACGGCTCAATCAAATGTAAGGTTCAACTCTGTTAGTTGAATGCACAGAACAGAAAGAAGTTTCACAGAATGCTTCTGTGTAGTTTATATTTGAACATATTCTTTTTTCCACTATTACCCACTTAGCGCTACGAATGTCCAGTTGCATTTTCTACAGACAGAGTGTTTCAAAACTGCTCAATCAAAAGTATGGTTTAACTCTGTTAGCTGAATGCTCAGATCAGAAAGAAGATTCCCAGAATGCTTCTGTGTAGTTTATATTTGAATATATTCCTTTTTCCACTACTACGCTCTTAGCGCTCCAAATGTCCAGTTGCATTTTCTACAGAAAGAGTGTTCAGATCTGCTCAATCAAAATTATGGTTTAACTCAGTTAGCTGAATGCACAGATTAGAAAGAAATTTCACCGAATGATTCTGTGTAGTTTATATTTGAAGACATTCCCTTTTCCACTATTACCCTCTTAGCGCTCCGAATCTCCACTTGCATTTTCTACAAAAAGAGTGTTTCAAAACTGCTCAATCAAAAATATGTTTTATCTCTGTTAACTGAATTTACAGATCAGAAATAAGTTTCACAGAATGCATCTGTGTAGTTTTTATTTGAAGATATTCTTTTTCCCAATGTAGGCCTCTTAGCGCTTAGCATGTCCAATTGCAGTTTCTACAGAAAGAGTGTTTCAGAACGGCTCAATCAAAAGTAAGGTTCAACTCTGTTAGTTGAATGCACAGAACAGAAAGAATTTTCACAGAATGCTACTGTGTAGTTTATATTTGAATATATTCCTTTTTCCACTATTACCCTCTTAGCGCTCCGAATGTCCACTTGCATTTTCTACAGAAAGAGTGTTCAGAACTGCGCAATCAAAAGTATGGTTTAACTCTGTTAGCTTAATGAACATATCAGAAATAAGTTTCACACAATGCTTCTGTGTAGTTTTTATTTGAAGATATTATTTTTCCCAATAGAGGCCTCTTAGCGCTCAGAATGTCCAATTTCAGTTTCTACAGAAAGAGTGTTTCAGAAATGCTCAATCAAAAGTAAGGTTCAACTCTGTTAGTTGAATGCACAGAACAGAAAGAAGTTTCATACAATGCTTCTGTGTAGTTTATATTTGAACATATTCTTTTTTCCACTATTACCCACTTAGCGCTACGAATGTCCAGTTGCATTTTCTACAGACAGAGTGTTTCAAAACTGCTCAATCAAAAGTATGGTTTAACTCTGTTAGCTGAATGCTCAGATGAGAAAGAAGTTTCACAGAATGCTTCTGTGTAGTTTATATTTGAATATATTCCTTTTTCCACTACTACTCTCTTAGCGCTCCAAATGTCCAGTTGCATTTTCTACAGAAAGAGTGTTCAGATCTGCTCAATCGAAAGTATGGTTTAACTCTGTTAGCTGAATGCACAGATCAGAAAGAAGTTTCACAGAATGATTCTGTATAGTTTATATTTGGAGACAATCCTTTTTCCACTATTACCCTCTTAGCGCTCCGAATCTCCACTTGCATTTTCTACAGAAAGAGTGTTTCAGAACGGCTCAATCAAAACTAAGGTTCAACTCTTTTAGTTGAACAAACAGAACAGAAAGAAGTTTCACACAATTCTTCTGTGTAGTTTTTATTTGTAGACATTCTTTTTCCCAATATAGGCCTCCTAGCGCTCAGAATGTCCAATTGCAGTTTCTACAGAAAGAGTGTTTCAGAACGGCTCAATCAAAAGTAAGGTTCAACTCTGTTAGTTGAATGAACAGAACAGAAAGAAGTTTCATACAATGCTTCTGTGTAGTTTATATTTGAACATATTCTTTTTTCCACTATTACCCACTTAGCGCTACGAATGTCCAGTTGCATTTTCTACAGACAGAGTGTTTCAAAACTGCTCAATCAAAAGTATGGTTTAACTCTGTTAGCTGAATGCTCAGATCAGAAAGAAGTTTCACAGAATGCTTCTGTGTAGTTTATATTTGAATATATTCCTTTTTCCACTACTACGCTCTTAGCGCTCAAAATGTCCAGTTGCATTTTCTACAGAAAGAGAGTTCAGATCTGCTCAATCAAAAGTATGGTTTAACTCTGTTAGCTGAATGCACAGATCAGAAAGAAGTTTCACCGAATGATTCTGTGTAGTTTATATTTGAAGACATTCCTTTTTCCACTATTACCCACTTAGCGCTCCGAATCTCCACTTGCATTTTCTACAAAAAGAGTGTTTCATAACTGCTCAATGAAAAATATGTTTTATCTCTGTTAACTGAATTTACAGATCAGAAATAAGTTTCACTGAATGCATCTGTGTAGTTTTTATTTGAAGATATTCTTTTTCCCAATGTAGGCCTCTTAGCGCTTAGCATGTCCAATTGCAGTTTCTACAGAAAGAGTGTTTCAGAACGGCTCAATCAAAAGTAAGGTTCAACTCTGTTAGTTGAATGCACAGAACAGAAAGAATTTTCACAGAATGCTACTGTGTAGTTTATATTTGAATATATTCCTTTTTCCACTATTACCCTCTTAGCGCTCCGAACGTCCACTTGCATTTTCTACAGAAAGAGTGTTCAGAACTGCGCAATCAAAAGTATGGTTTAACTCTGTTAGCTTAATGAACATATCAGAAATAAGTTTCACACAATGCTTCTGTGTAGTTTTTATTTGAAGATATTATTTTTCCCAATAGAGGCCTCTTAGCGCTCAGAATGTCCAATTGCAGTTTCTACAGAAAGAGTGTTTCAGAAAGGCTCAATCAAAAGTAAGGTTCAACTCTGTTAGTTGAATGCACAGAACAGAAAGAAGTTTCATACAATGCTTCTGTGTAGTTTATATTTGAACATATTCTTTTTTCCACTATTACCCACTTAGCGCTACGAATGTCCAGTTGCATTTTCTACAGACAGAGTGTTTCAAAACTGCTCAATCAAAAGTATGGTTTAACTCTGTTAGCTGAATGCTCAGATCAGAAAGAAGTTTCACAGAATGCTTCTGTGTAGTTTATATTTGAATATATTCCTTTTTCCACTACTACTCTCTTAGCGCTCCAAATGTCCAGTTGCATTTTCTACAGAAAGAGTGTTCAGATCTGCTCAATCAAAAGTATGGTTTAACTCTGTTAGCTGAATGCACAGATCAGAAAGAAGTTTCACAGAATGATTCTGTATAGTTTATATTTGGAGACAATCCTTTTTCCACTATTACCCTCTTAGCGCTCCGAATCTCCACTTGCATTTTCTACAGAAAGAGTGTTTCAGAACGGCTCAATCAAAACTAAGGTTCAACTCTTTTAGTTGAACAAACAGAACAGAAAGAAGTTTCACACAATTCTTCTGTGTAGTTTTTAATTGTAGACATTCTTTTTCCCAATATAGGCCTCCTAGGGCTCAGAATGTCCAATTGCAGTTTCTACAGAAAGAGTGTTTCAGAACGGCTCAATCAAAAGTAAGGTTCAACTCTGTTAGTTGAATGAACAGAACAGAAAGAAGTTTCATACAATGCTTCTGTGTAGTTTATATTTGAACATATTCTTTTTTCCACTATTACCCACTTAGCGCTAAGAATGTCCAGTTGCATTTTCTACAGACAGAGTGTTTCAAAACTGCTCAATCAAATGTATGGTTTAACTCTGTTAGCTGAATGCTCAGATCAGAAAGAAGTTTCACAGAATGCTTCTGTGTAGTTTATATTTGAATATATTCCTTTTTCCACTACTACGCTCTTAGCGCTCCAAATGTCCAGTTGCATTTTCTACAGAAAGAGTGTTCAGATCTGCTCAATCAAAAGTATGGTTTAACTCTGTTAGCTGAATGCACAGATCAGAAAGAAGTTTCACCGAATGATTCTGTGTAGTTTATATTTGAAGACATTCCTTTTTCCACTATTACCCTCTTAGCGCTCCGAATCTCCACTTGCATTTTCTACAAAAAGAGTGTTTCATAACTGCTCAATCAAAAATATGTTTTATCTCTGTTAACTGAATTTACAGATCAGAAATAAGTTTCACAGAATGCATCTGTGTAGTTTTTATTTGAAGATATTCTTTTTCCCAATGTAGGCCTCTTAGCGCTTAGCATGTCCAATTGCAGTTTCTACAGAATGAGTGTTTCAGAACGGCTCAATCAAAAGTAAGGTTCAACTCTGTTAGTTGAATGCACAGAACAGAAAGAATTTTCACAGAATGCTACTGTGTAGTTTATATTTGAATATATTCCTTTTTCCACTATTACCCTCTTAGCGCTCCGAACGTCCACTTGCATTTTCTACAGAAAGAGTGTTCAGAACTGCGCAATCAAAAGTATGGTTTAACTCTGTTAGCTTAATGAATATATCAGAAATAAGTTTCACACAATGCTTCTGTGTAGTTTTTATTTGAAGATATTATTTTTCCCAATAGAGGCCTCTTAGCGCTCAGAATGTCCAATTGCAGTTTCTACAGAAAGAGTGTTTCAGAAAGGCTCAATCAAAAGTAAGGTTCAACTCTGTTAGTTGAATGCACAGAACAGAAAGAAGTTTCATACAATGCTTCTGTGTAGTTTATATTTGAACATATTCTTTTTTCCACTATTACCCACTTAGCGCTACGAATGTCCAGTTGCATTTTCTACAGACAGAGTGTTTCAAAACTGCTCAATCAAAAGTATGGTTTAACTCTGTTAGCTGAATGCTCAGATCAGAAAGAAGTTTCACAGAATGCTTCTGTGTAGTTTATATTTGAATATATTCCTTTTTCCACTACTACTCTCTTAGCGCTCCAAATGTCCAGTTGCATTTTCTACAGGAAGAGTGTTCAGATCTGCTCAATCAAAAGTATGGTTTAACTCTGTTAGCTGAATGCACAGATCAGAAAGAAGTTTCACAGAATGATTCTGTATTGTTTATATTTGGAGACAATCCTTTTTCCACTATTACCCTCTTAGCGCTCCGAATCTCCACTTGCATTTTCTACAGAAAGAGTGTTTCAGAACGGCTCAATCAAAACTAAGGTTCAACTCTTTTAGTTGAACAAACAGAACAGAAAGAAGTTTCACACAATTCTTCTGTGTAGTTTTTATTTGTAGACATTCTTTTTCCCAATATAGGCCTCCTAGGGCTCAGAATGTCCAATTGCAGTTTCTACAGAAAGAGTGTTTCAGAACGGCTCAATCAAAAGTAAGGTTCAACTCTGTTAGTTGAATGAACAGAACAGAAAGAAGTTTCATACAATGCTTCTGTGTAGTTTATATTTGAACATATTCTTTTTTCCACTATTACCCACTTAGCGCTACGAATGTCCAGTTGCATTTTCTACAGACAGAGTGTTTCAAAACTGCTCAATCAAAAGTATGGTTTAACTCTGTTAGCTGAATGCTCAGATCAGAAAGAAGTTTCACAGAATGCTTCTGTGTAGTTTATATTTGTATATATTCCTTTTTCCACTACTACGCTCTTAGCGCTCCAAATGTCCAGTTGCATTTTCTACAGAAAGAGAGTTCAGATCTGCTCAATCAAAAGTATGGTTTAACTCTGTTAGCTGAATGCACAGATCAGAAAGAAGTTTCACCGAATGATTCTGTGTAGTTTATATTTGAAGACATTCCTTTTTCCACTATTACCCACTTAGCGCTCCGAATCTCCACTTGCATTTTCTACAAAAAGAGTGTTTCATAACTGCTCAATGAAAAATATGTTTTATCTCTGTTAACTGAATTTACAGATCAGAAATAAGTTTCACAGAATGCATCTGTGTAGTTTTTATTTGAAGATATTCTTTTTCCCAATGTAGGCCTCTTAGCGCTTAGCATGTCCAATTGCAGTTTCTACAGAAAGAGTGTTTCAGAACGGCTCAATCAAAAGTAAGCTTCAAATCTGTTAGTTGAATGCACAGAACAGAAAGAATTTTCACAGAATGCTACTGTGTAGTTTATATTTGAATATATTCCTTTTTCCACTATTACCCTCTTAGCGCTCCGAACGTCCACTTGCATTTTCTACAGAAAGAGTGTTCAGAACTGCGCAATCAAAAGTATGGTTTAACTCTGTTAGCTTAATGAACGTATCAGAAATAAGTTTCACACAATGCTTCTGTGTAGTTTTTATTTGAAGATATTATTTTTCCCAATAGAGGCCTCTTAGCGCTCAGAATGTCCAATTGCAGTTTCTACAGAAAGAGTGTTTCAGAAAGGCTCAATCAAAAGTAAGGTTCAACTCTGTTAGTTGAATGCACAGAACAGAAAGAAGTTTCATACAATGCTTCTGTGTAGTTTATATTTGAACATATTCTTTTTTCCACTATTACCCACTTAGCGCTACGAATGTCCAGTTGCATTTTCTACAGACAGAGTGTTTCAAAACTGCTCAATCAAAAGTATGGTTTAACTCTGTTAGCTGAATGCTCAGATCAGAAAGAAGTTTCACAGAATGCTTCTGTGTAGTTTATATTTGAATATATTCCTTTTTCCACTACTACTCTCTTAGCGCTCCAAATGTCCAGTTGCATTTTCTACAGAAAGAGTGTTCAGATCTGCTCAATCAAAAGTATGGTTTAACTCTGTTAGCTGAATGCACAGATCAGAAAGAAGTTTCACAGAATGATTCTGTATAGTTTATATTTGGAGACAATCCTTTTTCCACTATTAACCTCTTAGCGCTCCGAATCTCCATTTGCATTTTCTACAGAAAGAGTGTTTCAGAACGGCTCAATCAAAACTAAGGTTCAACTCTTTTAGTTGAACAAACAGAACAGAAAGAAGTTTCACACAATTCTTCTGTGTAGTTTTTATTTGTAGACATTCTTTTTCCCAATATAGGCCTCCTAGGGCTCAGAATGTCCAATTGCAGTTTCTACAGAAAGAGTGTTTCAGAACGGCTCAATCAAAAGTAAGGTTCAACTCTGTTAGTTGAATGAACAGAACAGAAAGAAGTTTCATACAATGCTTCTGTGTAGTTTATATTTGAACATATTCTTTTTTCCACTATTACCCACTTAGCGCTAAGAATGTCCAGTTGCATTTTCTACAGACAGAGTGTTTCAAAACTGCTCAATCAAATGTATGGTTTAACTCTGTTAGCTGAATGCTCAGATCAGAAAGAAGTTTCACAGAATGCTTCTGTGTAGTTTATATTTGAATATATTCCTTTTTCCACTACTACGCTCTTAGCGCTCCAAATGTCCAGTTGCATTTTCTACAGAAAGAGTGTTCAGATCTGCTCAATCAAAAGTATGGTTTAACTCTGTTAGCTGAATGCACAGATCAGAAAGAAGTTTCACCGAATGATTCTGTGTAGTTTATATTTGAAGACATTCCTTTTTCCACTATTACCCTCTTAGCGCTCCGAATCTCCACTTGCATTTTCTACAAAAAGAGTGTTTCATAACTGCTCAATGAAAAATATGTTTTATCTCTGTTAACTGAATTTACAGATCAGAAATAAGTTTCACAGAATGCATCTGTGTAGTTTTTATTTGAAGATATTCTTTTTCCCAATGTAGGCCTCTTAGCGCTTAGCATGTCCAATTGCAGTTTCTACAGAAAGAGTGTTTCAGAACGGCTCAATCAAAAGTAAGGTTCAACTCTGTTAGTTGAATGCACAGAACAGAAAGAATTTTCACAGAATGCTACTGTGTAGTTTATATTTGAATATATTCCTTTTTCCACTATTACCCTCTTAGCGCTCCGAACGTCCACTTGCATTTTCTACAGAAAGAGTGTTCAGAACTGCGCAATCAAAAGTATGGTTTAACTCTGTTAGCTTAATGAACATATCAGAAATAAGTTTCACACAATGCTTCTGTGTAGTTTTTATTTGAAGATATTATTTTTCCCAATAGAGGCCTCTTAGCGCTCAGAATGTCCAATTGCAGTTTCTACAGAAAGAGTGTTTCAGAAAGGCTCAATCAAAAGTAAGGTTCAACTCTGTTAGTTGAATGCACAGAACAGAAAGAAGTTTCATACAATGCTTCTGTGTAGTTTATATTTGAACATATTCTTTTTTCCACTATTACCCACTTAGCGCTACGAATGTCCAGTTGCATTTTCTACAGACAGAGTGTTTCAAAACTGCTCAATCAAAAGTATGGTTTAACTCTGTTAGCTGAATGCTCAGATCAGAAAGAAGTTTCACAGAATGCTTCTGTGTAGTTTATATTTGAATATATTCCTTTTTCCACTACTACTCTCTTAGCGCTCCAAATGTCCAGTTGCATTTTCTACAGAAAGAGTGTTCAGATCTGCTCAATCAAAAGTATGGTTTAACTCTGTTAGCTGAATGCACAGATCAGAAAGAAGTTTCACAGAATGATTCTGTATAGTTTATATTTGGAGACAATCCTTTTTCCACTATTACCCTCTTAGCGCTCCGAATCTCCACTTGCATTTTCTACAGAAAGAGTGTTTCAGAACGGCTCAATCAAAACTAAGGTTCAACTCTTTTAGTTGAACAAACAGAACAGAAAGAAGTTTCACACAATTCTTCTGTGTAGTTTTTATTTGTAGACATTCTTTTTCCCAATATAGGCCTCCTAGGGCTCAGAATGTCCAATTGCAGTTTCTACAGAAAGAGTGTTTCAGAACGGCTCAATCAAAAGTAAGGTTCAACTCTGTTAGTTGAATGAACAGAACAGAAAGAAGTTTCATACAATGCTTCTGTGTAGTTTATATTTGAACATATTCTTTTTTCCACTATTACCCACTTAGCGCTAAGAATGTCCAGTTGCATTTTCTACAGACAGAGTGTTTCAAAACTGCTCAATCAAATGTATGGTTTAACTCTGTTAGCTGAATGCTCAGATCAGAAAGAAGTTTCACAGAATGCTTCTGTGTAGTTTATATTTGAATATATTCCTTTTTCCACTACTACGCTCTTAGCGCTCCAAATGTCCAGTTGCATTTTCTACAGAAAGAGTGTTCAGATCTGCTCAATCAAAAGTATGGTTTAACTCTGTTAGCTGAATGCACAGATCAGAAAGAAGTTTCACCGAATGATTCTGTGTAGTTTATATTTGAAGACATTCCTTTTTCCACTATTACCTTCTTAGCGCTCCGAATCTCCACTTGCATTTTCTACAAAAAGAGTGTTTCATAACTGCTCAATCAAAAATATGTTTTATCTCTGTTAACTGAATTTACAGATCAGAAATAAGTTTCACAGAATGCATCTGTGTAGTTTTTATTTGAAGATATTCTTTTTCCCAATGTAGGCCTCTTAGCGCTTAGCATGTCCAATTGCAGTTTCTACAGAAAGAGTGTTTCAGAACGGCTCAATCAAAAGTAAGGTTCAACTCTGTTAGTTGAATGCACAGAACAGAAAGAATTTTCACAGAATGCTACTGTGTAGTTTATATTTGAATATATTCCTTTTTCCACTATTACCCTCTTAGCGCTCCGAACGTCCACTTGCATTTTCTACAGAAAGAGTGTTCAGAACTGCGCAATCAAAAGTATGGTTTAACTATGTTAGCTTAATGAATATATCAGAAATAAGTTTCACACAATGCTTCTGTGTAGTTTTTATTTGAAGATATTATTTTTCCCAATAGAGGCCTCTTAGCGCTCAGAATGTCCAATTGCAGTTTCTACAGAAAGAGTGTTTCAGAAAGGCTCAATCAAAAGTAAGGTTCAACTCTGTTAGTTGAATGCACAGAACAGAAAGAAGTTTCATACAATGCTTCTGTGTAGTTTATATTTGAACATATTCTTTTTTCCACTATTACCCACTTAGCGCTACGAATGTCCAGTTGCATTTTCTACAGACAGAGTGTTTCAAAACTGCTCAATCAAAAGTATGGTTTAACTCTGTTAGCTGAATGCTCAGATCAGAAAGAAGTTTCACAGAATGCTTCTGTGTAGTTTATATTTGAATATATTCCTTTTTCCACTACTACTCTCTTAGCGCTCAAAATGTCCAGTTGCATTTTCTACAGGAAGAGTGTTCAGATCTGCTCAATCAAAAGTATGGTTTAACTCTGTTAGCTGAATGCACAGATCAGAAAGAAGTTTCACAGAATGATTCTGTATTGTTTATATTTGGAGACAATCCTTTTTCCACTATTACCCTCTTAGCGCTCCGAATCTCCACTTGCATTTTCTACAGAAAGAGTGTTTCAGAACGGCTCAATCAAAACTAAGGTTCAACTCTTTTAGTTGAACAAACAGAACAGAAAGAAGTTTCACACAATTCTTCTGTGTAGTTTTTATTTGTAGACATTCTTTTTCCCAATATAGGCCTCTTAGCGCTCAGAATGTCCAATTGCAGTTTCTACAGAAAGAGTGTTTCAGAACGGCTCAATCAAAAGTAAGGTTCAACTCTGTTAGTTGAATGCACAGAACAGAAAGAAGTTTCATACAATGCTTCTGTGTAGTTTATATTTGAACATATTCTTTTTTCCACTATTACCCACTTAGCGCTACGAATGTCCAGTTGCATTTTCTACAGACAGAGTGTTTCAAAACTGCTCAATCAAAAGTATGGTTTAACTCTGTTAGCTGAATGCTCAGATCAGAAAGAAGTTTCACAGAATGCTTCTGTGTAGTTTATATTTGAATATATTCCTTTTTCCACTACTACGCTCTTAGCGCTCCAAATGTCCAGTTGCATTTTCTACAGAAAGAGTGTTCAGATCTGCTCAATCAAAAGTATGGTTTAAATCTGTTAGCTGAATGCACAGATCAGAAAGAAGTTTCACCGAATGATTCTGTGTAGTTTATATTTGAAGACATTCCTTTTTCCACTATTACCCTCTTAGCGCTCCGAATCTCCACTTGCATTTTCTACAAAAAGAGTGTTTCATAACTGCTCAATCAAAAATATATTTTATCTCTGTTAACTGAATTTACAGATCAGAAATAAGTTTCACAGAATGCATCTGTGTAGTTTTTATTTGAAGATATTCTTTTTCCCAATGTAGGCCTCTTAGCGCTTAGCATGTCCAATTGCAGTTTCTACAGAAAGAGTGTTTCAGAACGGCTCAATCAAAAGTAACGTTCAACTCTGTTAGTTGAATGCACAGAACAGAAAGAATTTTCACAGAATGCTACTGTGTAGTTTATATTTGAATATATTCCTTTTTCCACTATTACCCTCTTAGCGCTCCGAATGTCCACTTGCATTTTCTACAGAAAGAGTGTTCAGAACTGCGCAATCAAAAGTATGGTTTAACTCTGTTAGCTTAATGAACATATCAGAAATAAGTTTCACACAATGCTTCTGTGTAGTTTTTATTTGAAGATATTATTTTTCCCAATAGAGGCCTCTTAGCGCTCAGAATGTCCAATTGCAGTTTCTACAGAAGAGTGTTTCAGAAAGGCTCAATCAAAAGTAAGGTTCAACTCTGTTAGTTGAATGCACAGAACAGAAAGAAGTTTCATACAATGCTTCTGTGTAGTTTATATTTGAACATATTCTTTTTTCCACTATTACCCACTTAGCGCTACGAATGTCCAGTTGCATTTTCTACAGACAGAGCGTTTCAAAACTGCTCAATCAAAAGTATGGTTTAACTCTGTTAGCTGAATGCTCAGATCAGAAAGAAGTTTCACAGAATGCTTCTGTGTAGTTTATATTTGAATATATTCCTTTTTCCACTACTACTCTCTTAGCGCTCCAAATGTCCAGTTGCATTTTCTACAGAAAGAGTGTTCAGATCTGCTCAATCAAAAGTATGGTTTAACTCTGTTAGCTGAATGCACAGATCAGAAAGAAGTTTCACAGAATGATTCTGTATAGTTTATATTTGGAGACATTCCTTTTTACACTATTACCCTCTTAGCGCACCGAATCTCCACTTGCATTTTCTACAGAAAGAGTGTTTCAGAACGGCTCAATCAAAACTAAGGTTCAACTCTTTTAGCTGAACAAACAGAACAGAAAGAAGTTTCACACAATTCTTCTGTGTAGTTTTTATTTGTAGACATTCTTTTTCCCAATATAGGCCTCCTAGCGCTCAGAAAGTCCAATTGCAGTTTCTACAGAAAGAGTGTTTCAGAACGGCTCAATCAAAAGTAAGGTTCAACTCTGTTAGTTGAATGAACAGAACAGAAAGAAGTTTCATACAATGCTTCTGTGTAGTTTATATTTGAACATATTCTTTTTTCCACTATTACCCACTTAGCGCTACGAATGTCCAGTTGCATTTTCTACAGACAGAGTGTTTCAAAACTGCTCAATCAAAAGTATGGTTTAACTCTGTTAGCTGAATGCTCAGATCAGAAAGAAGTTTCACAGAATTCTTCTGTGTAGTTTATATTTGAATATATTCCTTTTTCCACTACTACGCTCTTAGCGCTCCAAATGTCCAGTTGCATTTTCTACAGAAAGAGTGTTCAGATCTGCTCAATCAAAAGTATGGTTTAACTCTGTTAGCTGAATGCACAGATCAGAAAGAAGTTTCACCGAATGATTCTGTGTAGTTTATATTTGAAGACATTCCTTTTTCCACTATTACCCTCTTAGCGCTCCGAATCTCCACTTGCATTTTCTACAAAAAGAGTGTTTCATAACTGCTCAATCAAAAATATGTTTTATCTCTGTTAACTGAATTTACAGATCAGAAATAAGTTTCACAGAATGCATCTGTGTAGTTTTTATTTGAAGATATTATTTTTCCCAATGTAGGCCTCTTAGCGCTTAGCATGTCCAATTGCAGTTTCTACAGAAAGAGTGTTTCAGAACGGCTCAATCAAAAGTAACGTTCAACTCTGTTAGTTGAATGCACAGAACAGAAAGAATTTTCACAGAATGCTACTGTGTAGTTTATATTTGAATATATTCCTTTTTCCACTATTACCCTCTTAGCGCTCCGAATGTCCACTTGCATTTTCTACAGAAAGAGTGTTCAGAACTGCGCAATCAAAAGTATGGTTTAACTCTGTTAGCTTAATGAACATATCAGAAATAAGTTTCACACAATGCTTCTGTGTAGTTTTTATTTGAAGATATTATTTTTCCCAATAGAGGCCTCTTAGCGCTCAGAATGTCCAATTGCAGTTTCTACAGAAAGAGTGTTTCAGAAAGGCTCAATCAAAAGTAAGGTTCAACTCTGTTAGTTGAATGCACAGAACAGAAAGAAGTTTCATACAATGCTTCTGTGTAGTTTATATTTGAACATATTCTTTTTTCCACTATTACCCACTTAGCGCTACGAATGTCCAGTTGCATTTTCTACAGACAGAGTGTTTCAAAACTGCTCAATCAAACGTATGGTTTAACTCTGTTAGCTGAATGCTCAGATCAGAAAGAAGTTTCACAGAATGCTTCTGTGTAGTTTATATTTGAAGACATTCCTTTTTCCACTATTACCCTCTTAGCGCTCCGAATCTCCACTTGCATTTTCTACAAAAAGAGTGTTTCATAACTGCTCAATCAAAAAAATATTTTATCTCTGTTAACTGAATTTACAGATCAGAAATAAGTTTCACAGAATGCATCTGTGTAGTTTTTATTTGAAGATATTCTTTTTCCCAATGTAGGCCTCTTAGCGCTTAGCATGTCCAATTGCAGTTTCTACAGAAAGAGTGTTTCAAAACGGCTCAATCAAAAGTAACGTTCAACTCTGTTAGTTGAATGCACAGAACAGAAAGAATTTTCACAGAATGCTACTGTGTAGTTTATATTTGAATATATTCCTTTTTCCACTATTACCCTCTTAGTGCTCCGAATGTCCACTTGCATTTTCTACAGAAAGAGTGTTCAGAACTGCTCAATCAAAAGTATGGTTTAACTCTGTTAGCTGAATGCTCAGATCAGAAAGAAGTTTCACAGAATGCTTCTGTGTAGTTTATATTTGAATATATTCCTTTTTCCACTACTACTCTCTTAGCGCTCCAAATGTCCAGTTGCATTTTCTACAGAAAGAGTGTTCAGATCTGCTCAATCAAAAGTATGGTTTAACTCTGTTAGCTGAATGCACAGATCAGAAAGAAGTTTCACAGAATGATTCTGTATAGTTTATATTTGGAGACATTCCTTTTTCCACTATTACCCTCTTAGCGCTCCGAATCTCCACTTGCATTTTCTACAGAAAGAGTGTTTCAGAACGGCTCAATCAAAACTAAGGTTCAACTCTTTTAGTTGAACAAACAGAACAGAAAGAAGTTTCACACAATTCTTCTGTGTAGTTTTTATTTGTAGACATTCTTTTTCCCAATATAGGCCTCCTAGCGCTCAGAAAGTCCAATTGCAGTTTCTACAGAAAGAGTGTTTCAGAACGGCTCAATCAAAAGTAAGGTTCAACTCTGTTAGTTGAATGAACAGAACAGAAAGAAGTTTCATACAATGCTTCTGTGTAGTTTATATTTGAACATATTCATTTTTCCACTATTACCCACTTAGCGCTACGAATGTCCAGTTGCATTTTCTACAGACAGAGTGTTTCAAAACTGCTCAATCAAAAGTATGGTTTAACTCTGTTAGCTGAATGCTCAGATCAGAAAGAAGTTTCACAGAATGCTTCTGTGTAGTTTATATTTGAATATATTCCTTTTTCCACTACTACGCTCTTAGCGCTCCAAATGTCCAGTTGCATTTTCTACAGAAAGAGTGTTCAGATCTGCTCAATCAAAAGTATGGTTTAACTCTGTTAGCTGAATGCACAGATCAGAAAGAAGTTTCACCGAATGATTCTGTGTAGTTTATATTTGAAGACATTCCTTTTTCCACTATTACCCTCTTAGCGCTCCGAATCTCCACTTGCATTTTCTACAAAAAGAGTGTTTCATAACTGCTCAATCAAAAATATGTTTTATCTCTGTTAACTGAATTTACAGATCAGAAATAAGTTTCACAGAATGCATCTGTGTAGTTTTTATTTGAAGATATTATTTTTCCCAATGTAGGCCTCTTAGCGCTTAGCATGTCCAATTGCAGTTTCTACAGAAAGAGTGTTTCAGAACGGCTCAATCAAAAGTAACGTTCAACTCTGTTAGTTGAATGCACAGAACAGAAAGAATTTTCACAGAATGCTACTGTGTAGTTTATATTTGAATATATTCCTTTTTCCACTATTACCCTCTTAGCGCTCCGAATGTCCACTTGCATTTTCTACAGAAAGAGTGTTCAGAACTGCGCAATCAAAAGTATGGTTTAACTCTGTTAGCTTAATGAACATATCAGAAATAAGTTTCACACAATGCTTCTGTGTAGTTTTTATTTGAAGATATTATTTTTCCCAATAGAGGCCTCTTAGCGCTCAGAATGTCCAATTGCAGTTTCTACAGAAAGAGTGTTTCAGAAAGGCTCAATCAAAAGTAAGGTTCAACTCTGTTAGTTGAATGCACAGAACAGAAAGAAGTTTCATACAATGCTTCTGTGTAGTTTATATTTGAACATATTCTTTTTTCCACTATTACCCACTTAGCGCTACGAATGTCCAGTTGCATTTTCTACAGACAGAGTGTTTCAAAACTGCTCAATCAAACGTATGGTTTAACTCTGTTAGCTGAATGCTCAGATCAGAAAGAAGTTTCACAGAATGCTTCTGTGTAGTTTATATTTGAAGACATTCCTTTTTCCACTATTACCCTCTTAGCGCTCCGAATCTCCACTTGCATTTTCTACAAAAAGAGTGTTTCATAACTGCTCAATCAAAAATATATTTTATCTCTGTTAACTGAATTTACAGATCAGAAATAAGTTTCACAGAATGCATCTGTGTAATTTTTATTTGAAGATATTCTTTTTCCCAATGTAGGCCTCTTAGCGCTTAGCATGTCCAATTGCAGTTTCTACAGAAAGAGTGTTTCAGAACGGCTCAATCAAAAGTAACGTTCAACTCTGTTAGTTGAATGCACAGAACAGAAAGAATTTTCACAGAATGCTACTGTGTAGTTTATATTTGAATATATTCCTTTTTCCACTATTACCCTCTTAGCGCTCCGAATGTCCACTTGCATTTTCTACAGAAAGAGTGTTCAGAACTGCTCAATCAAAAGTATGGTTTAACTCTGTTAGCTGAATGCTCAGATCAGAAAGAAGTTTCACAGAATGCTTCTGTGTAGTTTATATTTGAATATATTCCTTTTTCCACTACTACTCTCTTAGCGCTCCAAATGTCCAGTTGCATTTTCTACAGAAAGAGTGTTCAGATCTGCTCAATCAAAAGTATGGTTTAACTCTGTTAGCTGAATGCACAGATCAGAAAGAAGTTTCACAGAATGATTCTGTATAGTTTATATTTGGAGACATTCCTTTTTCCACTATTACCCTCTTAGCGCTCCGAATCTCCACTTGCATTTTCTACAGAAAGAGTGTTTCAGAACGGCTCAATCAAAACTAAGGTTCAACTCTTTTAGTTGAACAAACAGAACAGAAAGAAGTTTCACACAATTCTTCTGTGTAGTTTTTATTTGTAGACATTCTTTTTCCCAATATAGGCCTCCTAGCGCTCAGAAAGTCCAATTGCAGTTTCTACAGAAAGAGTGTTTCAGAACGGCTCAATCAAAAGTAAGGTTCAACTCTGTTAGTTGAATGAACAGAACAGAAAGAAGTTTCATACAATGCTTCTGTGTAGTTTATATTTGAACATATTCTTTTTTCCACTATTACCCACTTAGCGCTACGAATGTCCAGTTGCATTTTCTACAGACAGAGTGTTTCAAAACTGCTCAATCAAAAGTATGGTTTAACTCTGTTAGCTGAATGCTCAGATCAGAAAGAAGTTTCACAGAATTCTTCTGTGTAGTTTATATTTGAATATATTCCTTTTTCCACTACTACGCTCTTAGCGCTCCAAATGTCCAGTTGCATTTTCTACAGAAAGAGTGTTCAGATCTGCTCAATCAAAAGTATGGTTTAACTCTGTTAGCTGAATGCACAGATCAGAAAGAAGTTTCACCGAATGATTCTGTGTAGTTTATATTTGAAGACATTCCTTTTTCCACTATTACCCTCTTAGCGCTCCGAATCTCCACTTGCATTTTCTACAAAAATAGTGTTTCATAACTGCTCAATCAAAAATATGTTTTATCTCTGTTAACTGAATTTACAGATCAGAAATAAGTTTCACAGAATGCATCTGTGTAGTTTTTATTTGAAGATATTATTTTTCCCAATGTAGGCCTCTTAGCGCTTAGCATGTCCAATTGCAGTTTCTACAGAAAGAGTGTTTCAGAACGGCTCAATCAAAAGTAACGTTCAACTCTGTTAGTTGAATGCACAGAACAGAAAGAATTTTCACAGAATGCTACTGTGTAGTTTATATTTGAATATATTCCTTTTTCCACTATTACCCTCTTAGCGCTCCGAATGTCCACTTGCATTTTCTACAGAAAGAGTGTTCAGAACTGCGCAATCAAAAGTATGGTTTAACTCTGTTAGCTTAATGAACATATCAGAAATAAGTTTCACACAATGCTTCTGTGTAGTTTTTATTTGAAGATATTATTTTTCCCAATAGAGGCCTCTTAGCGCTCAGAATGTCCAATTGCAGTTTCTACAGAAAGAGTGTTTCAGAAAGGCTCAATCAAAAGTAAGGTTCAACTCTGTTAGTTGAATGCACAGAACAGAAAGAAGTTTCATACAATGCTTCTGTGTAGTTTATATTTGAACATATTCTTTTTTCCACTATTACCCACTTAGCGCTACGAATGTCCAGTTGCATTTTCTACAGACAGAGTGTTTCAAAACTGCTCAATCAAACGTATGGTTTAACTCTGTTAGCTGAATGCTCAGATCAGAAAGAAGTTTCATACAATGCTTCTGTGTAGTTTATATTTGAACATATTCTTTTTTCCACTATTACCCACTTAGCGCTACGAATGTCCAGTTGCATTTTCTACAGACAGAGTGTTTCAAAACTGCTCAATCAAACGTATGGTTTAACTCTGTTAGCTGAATGCTCAGATCAGAAAGAAGTTTCACAGAATGCTTCTGTGTAGTTTATATTTGAAGACATTCCTTTTTCCACTATTAACCTCTTAGCGCTCCGAATCTCCACTTGCATTTTCTACAAAAAGAGTGTTTCATAACTGCTCAATCAAAAATATATTTTATCTCTGTTAACTGAATTTACAGATCAGAAATAAGTTTCACAGAATGCATCTGTGTAGTTTTTATTTGAAGATATTCTTTTTCCCAATGTAGGCCTCTTAGCGCTTAGCATGTCCAATTGCAGTTTCTACAGAAAGAGTGTTTCAGAACGGCTCAATCAAAAGTAACGTTCAACTCTGTTAGTTGAATGCACAGAACAGAAAGAATTTTCACAGAATGCTACTGTGTAGTTTATATTTGAATATATTCCTTTTTCCACTATTACCCTCTTAGCGCTCCGAATGTCCACTTGCATTTTCTACAGAAAGAGTGTTCAGAACTGCTCAATCAAAAGTATGGTTTAACTCTGTTAGCTGAATGCTCAGATCAGAAAGAAGTTTCACAGAATGCTTCTGTGTAGTTTATATTTGAATATATTCCTTTTTCCACTACTACTCTCTTAGCGCTCCAAATGTCCAGTTGCATTTTCTACAGAAAGAGTGTTCAGATCTGCTCAATCAAAAGTATGGTTTAACTCTGTTAGCTGAATGCACATATCAGAAAGAAGTTTCACAGAATGATTCTGTATAGTTTATATTTGGAGACATTCCTTTTTCCACTATTACCCTCTTAGCGCTCCGAATCTCCACTTGCATTTTCTACAGAAAGAGTGTTTCAGAACGGCTCAATCAAAACTAAGGTTCAACTCTTTTAGTTGAACAAACAGAACAGAAAGAAGTTTCACACAATTCTTCTGTGTAGTTTTTATTTGTAGACATTCTTTTTCCCAATATAGGCCTCCTAGCGCTCAGAAAGTCCAATTGCAGTTTCTACAGAAAGAGTGTTTCAGAACGGCTCAATCAAAAGTAAGGTTCAACTCTGTTAGTTGAATGAACAGAACAGAAAGAAGTTTCATACAATGCTTCTGTGTAGTTTATATTTGAACATATTCTTTTTTCCACTATTACCCACTTAGCGCTACGAATGTCCAGTTGCATTTTCTACAGACAGAGTGTTTCAAAACTGCTCAATCAAAAGTATGGTTTAACTCTGTTAGCTGAATGCTCAGATCAGAAAGAAGTTTCACAGAATTCTTCTGTGTAGTTTATATTTGAATATATTCCTTTTTCCACTACTACGCTCTTAGCGCTCCAAATGTCCAGTTGCATTTTCTACAGAAAGAGTGTTCAGATCTGCTCAATCAAAAGTATGGTTTAACTCTGTTAGCTGAATGCACAGATCAGAAAGAAGTTTCACCGAATGATTCTGTGTAGTTTATATTTGAAGACATTCCTTTTTCCACTATTACCCTCTTAGCGCTCCGAATCTCCACTTGCATTTTCTACAAAAATAGTGTTTCATAACTGCTCAATCAAAAATATGTTTTATCTCTGTTAACTGAATTTACAGATCAGAAATAAGTTTCACAGAATGCATCTGTGTAGTTTTTATTTGAAGATATTATTTTTCCCAATGTAGGCCTCTTAGCGCTTAGCATGTCCAATTGCAGTTTCTACAGAAAGAGTGTTTCAGAACGGCTCAATCAAAAGTAACGTTCAACTCTGTTAGTTGAATGCACAGAACAGAAAGAATTTTCACAGAATGCTACTGTGTAGTTTATATTTGAATATATTCCTTTTTCCACTATTACCCTCTTAGCGCTCCGAATGTCCACTTGCATTTTCTACAGAAAGAGTGTTCAGAACTGCGCAATCAAAAGTATGGTTTAACTCTGTTAGCTTAATGAACATATCAGAAATAAGTTTCACACAATGCTTCTGTGTAGTTTTTATTTGAAGATATTATTTTTCCCAATAGAGGCCTCTTAGCGCTCAGAATGTCCAATTGCAGTTTCTACAGAAAGAGTGTTTCAGAAAGGCTCAATCAAAAGTAAGGTTCAACTCTGTTAGTTGAATGCACAGAACAGAAAGAAGTTTCATACAATGCTTCTGTGTAGTTTATATTTGAACATATTCTTTTTTCCACTATTACCCACTTAGCGCTACGAATGTCCAGTTGCATTTTCTACAGACAGAGTGTTTCAAAACTGCTCAATCAAACGTATGGTTTAACTCTGTTAGCTGAATGCTCAGATCAGAAAGAAGTTTCACAGAATGCTTCTGTGTAGATTATATTTGAATATATTCCTTTTTCCACTACTTCTCTCTTAGCGCTCCAAATGTCCAGTTGCGTTTTCTACAGAAAGAGTGTTCAGATCTGCTCAATCAAATGTATGGTTTAACTCTGTTAGCTGAATGCACAGATCAGAAAGAAGTTTCACCGAATGATTCTGTGTAGTTTATATTTGGAGACATTCCTTTTTCCACTATTACCCTCTTAGCGCTCCGAATCTCCACTTGCATTTTCTACAGAAAGAGTGTTTCAGAACGGCTCAATCAAAACTAAGGTTCAACTCTTTTAGTTGAACAAACAGAACAGAAACAAGTTTCACACAATTCTTCTGTGTAGCTTTTATTTGTAGACATTCTTTTTCCCAATATAGGCCTCTTAGCGCTCAGAATGTCCAATTGCAGTTTCTACAGAAAGAGTGTTTCAGAACGGCTCAATCAAAAGTAAGGTTCAACTCTGTTAGTTGAATGCACAGAACAGAAAGAAGTTTCATACAATGCTTCTGTGTAGTTTATATTTGAACATATTCTTTTTTCCACTATTACCCACTTAGCGCTACGAATGTCCAGTTGCATTTTCTACAGACAGAGTGTTTCAAAACTGCTCAATCAAAAGTATGGTTTAACTCTGTTAGCTGAATGCTCAGATCAGAAAGAAGTTTCACAGAATGCTTCTGTGTAGTTTATATTTGAATATATTCCTTTTTCCACTACTACGCTCTTAGCGCTCCAAATGTCCAGTTGCATTTTCTACAGAAAGAGTGTTCAGATCTGCTCAATCAAAAGTATGGTTTAAATCTGTTAGCTGAATGCACAGATCAGAAAGAAGTTTCACCGAATGATTCTGTGTAGTTTATATTTGAAGACATTCCTTTTTCCACTATTACCCTCTTAGCGCTCCGAATCTCCACTTGCATTTTCTACAAAAAGAGTGTTTCATAACTGCTCAATCAAAAATATATTTTATCTCTGTTAACTGAATTTACAGATCAGAAATAAGTTTCACAGAATGCATCTGTGTAGTTTTTATTTGAAGATATTCTTTTTCCCAATGTAGGCCTCTTAGCGCTTAGCATGTCCAATTGCAGTTTCTACAGAAAGAGTGTTTCAGAACGGCTCAATCAAAAGTAACGTTCAACTCTGTTAGTTGAATGCACAGAACAGAAAGAATTTTCACAGAATGCTACTGTGTAGTTTATATTTGAATATATTCCTTTTTCCACTATTACCCTCTTAGCGCTCCGAATGTCCACTTGCATTTTCTACAGAAAGAGTGTTCAGAACTGCGCAATCAAAAGTATGGTTTAACTCTGTTAGCTTAATGAACATATCAGAAATAAGTTTCACACAATGCTTCTGTGTAGTTTTTATTTGAAGATATTATTTTTCCCAATAGAGGCCTCTTAGCGCTCAGAATGTCCAATTGCAGTTTCTACAGAAAGAGTGTTTCAGAAAGGCTCAATCAAAAGTAAGGTTCAACTCTGTTAGTTGAATGCACAGAACAGAAAGAAGTTTCATACAATGCTTCTGTGTAGTTTATATTTGAACATATTCTTTTTTCCACTATTACCCACTTAGCGCTACGAATGTCCAGTTGCATTTTCTACAGACAGAGTGTTTCAAAACTGCTCAATCAAACGTATGGTTTAACTCTGTTAGCTGAATGCTCAGATCAGAAAGAAGTTTCACAGAATGCTTCTGTGTAGTTTATATTTGAATATATTCCTTTTTCCACTACTTCTCTCTTAGCGCTCCAAATGTCCAGTTGCGTTTTCTACAGAAAGAGTGTTCAGATCTGCTCAATCAAATGTATGGTTTAACTCTGTTAGCTGAATGCACAGATCAGAAAGAAGTTTCACCGAATGATTCTGTGTAGTTTATATTTGGAGACATTCCTTTTTCCACTATTACCCTCTTAGCGCTCCGAATCTCCACTTGCATTTTCTACAGAAAGAGTGTTTCAGAACGGCTCAATCAAAACTAAGGTTCAACTCTTTTAGTTGAACAAACAACAGAAACAAGTTTCACACAATTCTTCTGTGTAGCTTTTATTTGTAGACATTCTTTTTCCCAATATAGGCCTCTTAGCGCTCAGAATGTCCAATTGCAGTTTCTACAGAAAGAGTGTTTCAGAACGGCTCAATCAAAAGTAAGGTTCAACTCTGTTAGTTGAATGCACAGAACAGAAAGAAGTTTCATACAATGCTTCTGTGTAGTTTATATTTGAACATATTCTTTTTTCCACTATTACCCAATTAGCGCTACGAATGTCCAGTTGCATTTTCTACAGACAGAGTGTTTCAAAACTGCTCAATCAAAAGTATGGTTTAACTCTGTTAGCTGAATGCTCAGATCAGAAAGAAGTTTCACAGAATGCTTCTGTGTAGTTTATATTTGAATATATTCCTTTTTCCACTACTACGCTCTTAGCGCTCCAAATGTCCAGTTGCATTTTCTACAGAAAGAGTGTTCAGATCTGCTCAATCAAAAGTATGGTTTAAATCTGTTAGCTGAATGCACAGATCAGAAAGAAGTTTCACCGAATGATTCTGTGTAGTTTATATTTGAAGACATTCCTTTTTCCACTATTACCCTCTTAGCGCTCCGAATCTCCACTTGCATTTTCTACAAAAAGAGTGTTTCATAACTGCTCAATCAAAAATATATTTTATCTCTGTTAACTGAATTTACAGATCAGAAATAAGTTTCACAGAATGCATCTGTGTAGTTTTTATTTGAAGATATTCTTTTTCCCAATGTAGGCCTCTTAGCGCTTAGCATGTCCAATTGCAGTTTCTACAGAAAGAGTGTTTCAGAACGGCTCAATCAAAAGTAACGTTCAACTCTGTTAGTTGAATGCACAGAACAGAAAGAATTTTCACAGAATGCTACTGTGTAGTTTATATTTGAATATATTCCTTTTTCCACTATTACCCTCTTAGCGCTCCGAATGTCCACTTGCATTTTCTACAGAAAGAGTGTTCAGAACTGCGCAATCAAAAGTATGGTTTAACTCTGTTAGCTTAATGAACATATCAGAAATAAGTTTCACACAATGCTTCTGTGTAGTTTTTATTTGAAGATATTATTTTTCCCAATAGAGGCCTCTTAGCGCTCAGAATGTCCAATTGCAGTTTCTACAGAAGAGTGTTTCAGAAAGGCTCAATCAAAAGTAAGGTTCAACTCTGTTAGTTGAATGCACAGAACAGAAAGAAGTTTCATACAATGCTTCTGTGTAGTTTATATTTGAACATATTCTTTTTTCCACTATTACCCACTTAGCGCTACGAATGTCCAGTTGCATTTTCTACAGACAGAGCGTTTCAAAACTGCTCAATCAAAAGTATGGTTTAACTCTGTTAGCTGAATGCTCAGATCAGAAAGAAGTTTCACAGAATGCTTCTGTGTAGTTTATATTTGAATATATTCCTTTTTCCACTACTACTCTCTTAGCGCTCCAAATGTCCAGTTGCATTTTCTACAGAAAGAGTGTTCAGATCTGCTCAATCAAAAGTATGGTTTAACTCTGTTAGCTGAATGCACAGATCAGAAAGAAGTTTCACAGAATGATTCTGTATAGTTTATATTTGGAGACATTCCTTTTTCCACTATTACCCTCTTAGCGCTCCGAATCTCCACTTGCATTTTCTACAGAAAGAGTGTTTCAGAACGGCTCAATCAAAACTAAGGTTCAACTCTTTTAGTTGAACAAACAGAACAGAAAGAAGTTTCACACAATTCTTCTGTGTAGTTTTTATTTGTAGACATTCTTTTTCCCAATATAGGCCTCCTAGCGCTCAGAAAGTCCAATTGCAGTTTCTACAGAAAGAGTGTTTCAGAACGGCTCAATCAAAAGTAAGGTTCAACTCTGTTAGTTGAATGAACAGAACAGAAAGAAGTTTCATACAATGCTTCTGTGTAGTTTATATTTGAACATATTCTTTTTTCCACTATTACCCACTTAGCGCTACGAATGTCCAGTTGCATTTTCTACAGACAGAGTGTTTCAAAACTGCTCAATCAAAAGTATGGTTTAACTCTGTTAGCTGAATGCTCAGATCAGAAAGAAGTTTCACAGAATTCTTCTGTGTAGTTTATATTTGAATATATTCCTTTTTCCACTACTACGCTCTTAGCGCTCCAAATGTCCAGTTGCATTTTCTACAGAAAGAGTGTTCAGATCTGCTCAATCAAAAGTATGGTTTAACTCTGTTAGCTGAATGCACAGATCAGAAAGAAGTTTCACCGAATGATTCTGTGTAGTTTATATTTGAAGACATTCCTTTTTCCACTATTACCCTCTTAGCGCTCCGAATCTCCACTTGCATTTTCTACAAAAAGAGTGTTTCATAACTGCTCAATCAAAAATATGTTTTATCTCTGTTAACTGAATTTACAGATCAGAAATAAGTTTCACAGAATGCATCTGTGTAGTTTTTATTTGAAGATATTATTTTTCCCAATGTAGGCCTCTTAGCGCTTAGCATGTCCAATTGCAGTTTCTACAGAAAGAGTGTTTCAGAACGGCTCAATCAAAAGTAACGTTCAACTCTGTTAGTTGAATGCACAGAACAGAAAGAATTTTCACAGAATGCTACTGTGTAGTTTATATTTGAATATATTCCTTTTTCCACTATTACCCTCTTAGCGCTCCTAATGTCCACTTGCATTTTCTACAGAAAGAGTGTTCAGAACTGCGCAATCAAAAGTATGGTTTAACTCTGTTAGCTTAATGAACATATCAGAAATAAGTTTCACACAATGCTTCTGTGTAGTTTTTATTTGAAGATATTATTTTTCCCAATAGAGGCCTCTTAGCGCTCAGAATGTCCAATTGCAGTTTCTACAGAAAGAGTGTTTCAGAAAGGCTCAATCAAAAGTAAGGTTCAACTCTGTTAGTTGAATGCACAGAACAGAAAGAAGTTTCATACAATGCTTCTGTGTAGTTTATATTTGAACATATTCTTTTTTCCACTATTACCCACTTAGCGCTACGAATGTCCAGTTGCATTTTCTACAGACAGAGTGTTTCAAAACTGCTCAATCAAACGTATGGTTTAACTCTGTTAGCTGAATGCTCAGATCAGAAAGAAGTTTCACAGAATGCTTCTGTGTAGTTTATATTTGAAGACATTCCTTTTTCCACTATTACCCTCTTAGCGCTCCGAATCTCCACTTGCATTTTCTACAAAAAGAGTGTTTCATAACTGCTCAATCAAAAATATATTTTATCTCTGTTAACTGAATTTACAGATCAGAAATAAGTTTCACAGAATGCATCTGTGTAGTTTTTATTTGAAGATATTCTTTTTCCCAATGTAGGCCTCTTAGCGCTTAGCATGTCCAATTGCAGTTTCTACAGAAAGAGTGTTTCAGAACGGCTCAATCAAAAGTAACGTTCAACTCTGTTAGTTGAATGCACAGAACAGAAAGAATTTTCACAGAATGCTACTGTGTAGTTTATATTTGAATATATTCCTTTTTCCACTATTACCCTCTTAGCGCTCCGAATGTCCACTTGCATTTTCTACAGAAAGAGTGTTCAGAACTGCGCAATCAAAAGTATGGTTTAACTCTGTTAGCTTAATGAACATATCAGAAATAAGTTTCACACAATGCTTCTGTGTAGTTTTTATTTGAAGATATTATTTTTCCCAATAGAGGCCTCTTAGCGCTCAGAATGTCCAATTGCAGTTTCTACAGAAGAGTGTTTCAGAAAGGCTCAATCAAAAGTAAGGTTCAACTCTGTTAGTTGAATGCACAGAACAGAAAGAAGTTTCATACAATGCTTCTGTGTAGTTTATATTTGAACATATTCTTTTTTCCACTATTACCCACTTAGCGCTACGAATGTCCAGTTGCATTTTCTACAGACAGAGCGTTTCAAAACTGCTCAATCAAAAGTATGGTTTAACTCTGTTAGCTGAATGCTCAGATCAGAAAGAAGTTTCACAGAATGCTTCTGTGTAGTTTATATTTGAATATATTCCTTTTTCCACTACTACTCTCTTAGCGCTCCAAATGTCCAGTTGCATTTTCTACAGAAAGAATGTTCAGATCTGCTCAATCAAAAGTATGGTTTAACTCTGTTAGCTGAATGCACAGATCAGAAAGAAGTTTCACAGAATGATTCTGTATAGTTTATATTTGGAGACATTCCTTTTTCCACTATTACCCTCTTAGCGCTCCGAATCTCCACTTGCATTTTCTACAGAAAGAGTGTTTCAGAACGGCTCAATCAAAACTAAGGTTCAACTCTTTTAGTTGAACAAACAGAACAGAAAGAAGTTTCACACAATTCTTCTGTGTAGTTTTTATTTGTAGACATTCTTTTTCCCGATATAGGCCTCCTAGCGCTCAGAAAGTCCAATTGCAGTTTCTACAGAAAGAGTGTTTCAGAACGGCTCAATCAAAAGTAAGGTTCAACTCTGTTAGTTGAATGAACAGAACAGAAAGAAGTTTCATACAATGCTTCTGTGTAGTTTATATTTGAACATATTCTTTTTTCCACTATTACCCACTTAGCGCTACGAATGTCCAGTTGCATTTTCTACAGACAGAGTGTTTCAAAACTGCTCAATCAAAAGTATGGTTTAACTCTGTTAGCTGAATGCTCAGATCAGAAAGAAGTTTCACAGAATTCTTCTGTGTAGTTTATATTTGAATATATTCCTTTTTCCACTACTACGCTCTTAGCGCTCCAAATGTCCAGTTGCATTTTCTACAGAAAGAGTGTTCAGATCTGCTCAATCAAAAGTATGGTTTAACTCTGTTAGCTGAATGCACAGATCAGAAAGAAGTTTCACCGAATGATTCTGTGTAGTTTATATTTGAAGACATTCCTTTTTCCACTATTACCCTCTTAGCGCTCCGAATCTCCACTTGCATTTTCTACAAAAAGAGTGTTTCATAACTGCTCAATCAAAAATATGTTTTATCTCTGTTAACTGAATTTACAGATCAGAAATAAGTTTCACAGAATGCATCTGTGTAGTTTTTATTTGAAGATATTATTTTTCCCAATGTAGGCCTCTTAGCGCTTAGCATGTCCAATTGCAGTTTCTACAGAAAGAGTGTTTCAGAACGGCTCAATCAAAAGTAAGGTTCAACTCTGTTAGTTGAATGCACAGAACAGAAAGAATTTTCACAGAATGCTACTGTGTAGTTTATATTTGAATATATTCCTTTTTCCACTATTACCCTCTTAGCGCTCCGAATGTCCACTTGCATTTTCTACAGAAAGAGTGTTCAGAACTGCGCAATCAAAAGTATGGTTTAACTCTGTTAGCTTAATGAACATATCAGAAATAAGTTTCACACAATGCTTCTGTGTAGTTTTTATTTGAAGATATTATTTTTCCCAATAGAGGCCTCTTAGCGCTCAGAATGTCCAATTGCAGTTTCTACAGAAAGAGTGTTTCAGAAAGGCTCAATCAAAAGTAAGGTTCAACTCTGTTAGTTGAATGCACAGAACAGAAAGAAGTTTCATACAATGCTTCTGTGTAGTTTATATTTGAACATATTCTTTTTTCCACTATTACCCACTTAGCGCTACGAATGTCCAGTTGCATTTTCTACAGACAGAGTGTTTCAAAACTGCTCAATCAAACGTATGGTTTAACTCTGTTAGCTGAATGCTCAGATCAGAAAGAAGTTTCACAGAATGCTTCTGTGTAGTTTATATTTGAATATATTCCTTTTTCCACTACTTCTCTCTTAGCGCTCCAAATGTCCAGTTGCGTTTTCTACAGAAAGAGTGTTCAGATCTGCTCAATCAAATGTATGGTTTAACTCTGTTAGCTGAATGCACAGATCAGAAAGAAGTTTCACCGAATGATTCTGTGTAGTTTATATTTGGAGACATTCCTTTTTCCACTATTACCCTCTTAGCGCTCCGAATCTCCACTTGCATTTTCTACAGAAAGAGTGTTTCAGAACGGCTCAATCAAAACTAAGGTTCAACTCTTTTAGTTGAACAAACAGAACAGAAACAAGTTTCACACAATTCTTCTGTGTAGCTTTTATTTGTAGACATTCTTTTTCCCAATATAGGCCTCTTAGCGCTCAGAATGTCCAATTGCAGTTTCTACAGAAAGAGTGTTTCAGAACGGCTCAATCAAAAGTAAGGTTCAACTCTGTTAGTTGAATGCACAGAACAGAAAGAAGTTTCATACAATGCTTCTGTGTAGTTTATATTTGAACATATTCTTTTTTCCACTATTACCCACTTAGCGCTACGAATGTCCAGTTGCATTTTCTACAGACAGAGTGTTTCAAAACTGCTCAATCAAAAGTATGGTTTAACTCTGTTAGCTGAATGCTCAGATCAGAAAGAAGTTTCACAGAATGCTTCTGTGTAGTTTATATTTGAATATATTCCTTTTTCCACTACTACGCTCTTAGCGCTCCAAATGTCCAGTTGCATTTTCTACAGAAAGAGTGTTCAGATCTGCTCAATCAAATGTATGGTTTAACTCTGTTAGCTGAATGCACAGATCAGAAAGAAGTTTCACCGAATGATTCTGTGTAGTTTATATTTGGAGACATTCCTTTTTCCACTATTACCCTCTTAGCGCTCCGAATGTCCACTTGCATTTTCTACAGAAAGAGTGTTCAGAACTGCGCAATCAAAAGTATGGTTTAACTCTGTTAGCTTAATGAACATATCAGAAATAAGTTTCACACAATGCTTCTGTGTAGTTTTTATTTGAAGATATTATTTTTCCCAATAGAGGCCTCTTAGCGCTCAGAATGTCCAATTGCAGTTTCTACAGAAAGAGTGTTTCAGAAAGGCTCAATCAAAAGTAAGGTTCAACTCTGTTAGTTGAATGCACAGAACAGAAAGAAGTTTCATACAATGCTTCTGTGTAGTTTATATTTGAACATATTCTTTTTTCCACTATTACCCACTTAGCGCTACGAATGTCCAGTTGCATTTTCTACAGACAGAGTGTTTCAAAACTGCTCAATCAAACGTATGGTTTAACTCTGTTAGCTGAATGCTCAGATCAGAAAGAAGTTTCACAGAATGCTTCTGTGTAGTTTATATTTGAATATATTCCTTTTTCCACTACTTCTCTCTTAGCGCTCCAAATGTCCAGTTGCGTTTTCTACAGAAAGAGTGTTCAGATCTGCTCAATCAAATGTATGGTTTAACTCTGTTAGCTGAATGCACAGATCAGAAAGAAGTTTCACCGAATGATTCTGTGTAGTTTATATTTGGAGACATTCCTTTTTCCACTATTACCCTCTTAGCGCTCCGAATCTCCACTTGCATTTTCTACAGAAAGAGTGTTTCAGAACGGCTCAATCAAAACTAAGGTTCAACTCTTTTAGTTGAACAAACAGAACAGAAACAAGTTTCACACAATTCTTCTGTGTAGCTTTTATTTGTAGACATTCTTTTTCCCAATATAGGCCTCTTAGCGCTCAGAATGTCCAATTGCAGTTTCTACAGAAAGAGTGTTTCAGAACGGCTCAATCAAAAGTAAGGTTCAACTCTGTTAGTTGAATGCACAGAACAGAAAGAAGTTTCATACAATGCTTCTGTGTAGTTTATATTTGAACATATTCTTTTTTCCACTATTACCCACTTAGCGCTACGAATGTCCAGTTGCATTTTCTACAGACAGAGTGTTTCAAAACTGCTCAATCAAAAGTATGGTTTAACTCTGTTAGCTGAATGCTCAGATCAGAAAGAAGTTTCACAGAATGCTTCTGTGTAGTTTATATTTGAATATATTCCTTTTTCCACTACTACGCTCTTAGCGCTCCAAATGTCCAGTTGCATTTTCTACAGAAAGAGTGTTCAGATCTGCTCAATCAAAAGTATGGTTTAAATCTGTTAGCTGAATGCACAGATCAGAAAGAAGTTTCACCGAATGATTCTGCGTAGTTTATATTTGAAGACATTCCTTTTTCCACTATTACCCTCTTAGCGCTCCGAATCTCCACTTGCATTTTCTACAAAAAGAGTGTTTCATAACTGCTCAATCAAAAATATATTTTATCTCTGTTAACTGAATTTACAGATCAGAAATAAGTTTCACAGAATGCATCTGTGTAGTTTTTATTTGAAGATATTCTTTTTCCCAATGTAGGCCTCTTAGCGCTTAGCATGTCCAATTGCAGTTTCTACAGAAAGAGTGTTTCAGAACGGCTCAATCAAAAGTAACGTTCAACTCTGTTAGTTGAATGCACAGAACAGAAAGAATTTTCACAGAATGCTACTGTGTAGTTTATATTTGAATATATTCCTTTTTCCACTATTACCCTCTTAGCGCTCCGAATGTCCACTTGCATTTTCTACAGAAAGAGTGTTCAGAACTGCGCAATCAAAAGTATGGTTTAACTCTGTTAGCTTAATGAACATATCAGAAATAAGTTTCACACAATGCTTCTGTGTAGTTTTTATTTGAAGATATTATTTTTCCCAATAGAGGCCTCTTAGCGCTCAGAATGTCCAATTGCAGTTTCTACAGAAAGAGTGTTTCAGAAAGGCTCAATCAAAAGTAAGGTTCAACTCTGTTAGTTGAATGCACAGAACAGAAAGAAGTTTCATACAATGCTTCTGTGTAGTTTATATTTGAACATATTCTTTTTTCCACTATTACCCACTTAGCGCTACGAATGTCCAGTTGCATTTTCTACAGACAGAGTGTTTCAAAACTGCTCAATCAAACGTATGGTTTAACTCTGTTAGCTGAATGCTCAGATCAGAAAGAAGTTTCACAGAATGCTTCTGTGTAGTTTATATTTGAATATATTCCTTTTTCCATTACTTCTCTCTTAGCGCTCCAAATGTCCAGTTGCGTTTTCTACAGAAAGAGTGTTCAGATCTGCTCAATCAAATGTATGGTTTAACTCTGTTAGCTGAATGCACAGATCAGAAAGAAGTTTCACCGAATGATTCTGTGTAGTTTATATTTGGAGACATTCCTTTTTCCACTATTACCCTCTTAGCGCTCCGAATCTCCACTTGCATTTTCTACAGAAAGAGTGTTTCAGAACGGCTCAATCAAAACTAAGGTTCAACTCTTTTAGTTGAACAAACAACAGAAACAAGTTTCACACAATTCTTCTGTGTAGCTTTTATTTGTAGACATTCTTTTTCCCAATATAGGCCTCTTAGCGCTCAGAATGTCCAATTGCAGTTTCTACAGAAAGAGTGTTTCAGAACGGCTCAATCAAAAGTAAGGTTCAACTCTGTTAGTTGAATGCACAGAACAGAAAGAAGTTTCATACAATGCTTCTGTGTAGTTTATATTTGAACATATTCTTTTTTCCACTATTACCCACTTAGCGCTACGAATGTCCAGTTGCATTTTCTACAGACAGAGTGTTTCAAAACTGCTCAATCAAAAGTATGGTTTAACTCTGTTAGCTGAATGCTCAGATCAGAAAGAAGTTTCACAGAATGCTTCTGTGTAGTTTATATTTGAATATATTCCTTTTTCCACTACTACGCTCTTAGCGCTCCAAATGTCCAGTTGCATTTTCTACAGAAAGAGTGTTCAGATCTGCTCAATCAAAAGTATGGTTTAAATCTGTTAGCTGAATGCACAGATCAGAAAGAAGTTTCACCGAATGATTCTGTGTAGTTTATAGTTGAAGACATTCCTTTTTCCACTATTACCCTCTTAGCGCTCCGAATCTCCACTTGCATTTTCTACAAAAAGAGTGTTTCATAACTGCTCAATCAAAAATATGTTTTATCTCTGTTAACTGAATTTACAGATCAGAAATAAGTTTCACAGAATGCATCTGTGTAGTTTTTATTTGAAGATATTCTTTTTCCCAATGTAGGCCTCTTAGCGCTTAGCATGTCCAATTGCAGTTTCTACAGAAAGAGTGTTTCAGAACGGCTCAATCAAAAGTAACGTTCAACTCTGTTAGTTGAATGCACAGAACAGAAAGAATTTTCACAGAATGCTACTGTGTAGTTTATATTTGAATATATTCCTTTTTCCACTATTACCCTCTTAGCGCTCCGAATGTCCACTTGCATTTTCTACAGAAAGAGTGTTCAGAACTGCGCAATCAAAAGTATGGTTTAACTCTGTTAGCTTAATGAACATATCAGAAATAAGTTTCACACAATGCTTCTGTGTAGTTTTTATTTGAAGATATTATTTTTCCCAATAGAGGCCTCTTAGCGCTCAGAATGTCCAATTGCAGTTTCTACAGAAGAGTGTTTCAGAAAGGCTCAATCAAAAGTAAGGTTCAACTCTGTTAGTTGAATGCACAGAACAGAAAGAAGTTTCATACAATGCTTCTGTGTAGTTTATATTTGAACATATTCTTTTTTCCACTATTACCCACTTAGCGCTACGAATGTCCAGTTGCATTTTCTACAGACAGAGCGTTTCAAAACGGCTCAATCAAAAGTATGGTTTAACTCTGTTAGCTGAATGCTCAGATCAGAAAGAAGTTTCACAGAATGCTTCTGTGTAGTTTATATTTGAATATATTCCTTTTTCCACTACTACTGTCTTAGCGCTCCAAATGTCCAGTTGCATTTTCTACAGAAAGAGTGTTCAGATCTGCTCAATCAAAAGTATGGTTTAACTCTGTTAGCTGAATGCACAGATCAGAAAGAAGTTTCACAGAATGATTCTGTATAGTTTATATTTGGAGACATTCCTTTTTCCACTATTACCCTCTTAGCGCTCCGAATCTCCACTTGCATTTTCTACAGAAAGAGTGTTTCAGAACGGCTCAATCAAAACTAAGGTTCAACTCTTTTAGTTGAACAAACAGAACAGAAAGAAGTTTCACACAATTCTTCTGTGTAGTTTTTATTTGTAGACATTCTTTTTCCCAATATAGGCCTCCTAGCGCTCAGAAAGTCCAATTGCAGTTTCTACAGAAAGAGTGTTTCAGAACGGCTCAATCAAAAGTAAGGTTCAACTCTGTTAGTTGAATGAACAGAACAGAAAGAAGTTTCATACAATGCTTCTGTGTAGTTTATATTTGAACATATTCTTTTTTCCACTATTACCCACTTAGCGCTACGAATGTCCAGTTGCATTTTCTACAGACAGAGTGTTTCAAAACTGCTCAATCAAAAGTATGGTTTAACTCTGTTAGCTGAATGCTCAGATCAGAAAGAAGTTTCACAGAATTCTTCTGTGTAGTTTATATTTGAATATATTCCTTTTTCCACTACTACGCTCTTAGCGCTCCAAATGTCCAGTTGCATTTTCTACAGAAAGAGTGTTCAGATCTGCTCAATCAAAAGTATGGTTTAACTCTGTTAGCTGAATGCACAGATCAGAAAGAAGATTCACCGAATGATTCTGTGTAGTTTATATTTGAAGACATTCCTTTTTCCACTATTACCCTCTTAGCGCTCCGAATCTCCACTTGCATTTTCTACAAAAAGAGTGTTTCATAACTGCTCAATCAAAAATATGTTTTATCTCTGTTAACTGAATTTACAGATCAGAAATAAGTTTCACAGAATGCATCTGTGTAGTTTTTATTTGAAGATATTATTTTTCCCAATGTAGGCCTCTTAGCGCTTAGCATGTCCAATTGCAGTTTCTACAGAAAGAGTGTTTCAGAACGGCTCAATCAAAAGTAACGTTCAACTCTGTTAGTTGAATGCACAGAACAGAAAGAATTTTCACAGAATGCTACTGTGTAGTTTATATTTGAATATATTCCTTTTTCCACTATTACCCTCTTAGCGCTCCGAATGTCCACTTGCATTTTCTACAGAAAGAGTGTTCAGAACTGCGCAATCAAAAGTATGGTTTAACTCTGTTAGCTTAATGAACATATCAGAAATAAGTTTCACACAATGCTTCTGTGTAGTTTTTATTTGAAGATATTATTTTTCCCAATAGAGGCCTCTTAGCGCTCAGAATGTCCAATTGCAGTTTCTACAGAAAGAGTGTTTCAGAAAGGCTCAATCAAAAGTAAGGTTCAACTCTGTTAGTTGAATGCACAGAACAGAAAGAAGTTTCATACAATGCTTCTGTGTAGTTTATATTTGAACATATTCTTTTTTCCACTATTACCCACTTAGCGCTACGAATGTCCAGTTGCATTTTCTACAGACAGAGTGTTTCAAAACTGCTCAATCAAACGTATGGTTTAACTCTGTTAGCTGAATGCTCAGATCAGAAAGAAGTTTCACAGAATGCTTCTGTGTAGTTTATATTTGAAGACATTCCTTTTTCCACTATTACCCTCTTAGCGCTCCGAATCTCCACTTGCATTTTCTACAAAAAGAGTGTTTCATAACTGCTCAATCAAAAATATATTTTATCTCTGTTAACTGAATTTACAGATCAGAAATAAGTTTCACAGAATGCATCTGTGTAGTTTTTATTTGAAGATATTCTTTTTCCCAATGTAGGCCTCTTAGCGCTTAGCATGTCCAATTGCAGTTTCTACAGAAAGAGTGTTTCAGAACGGCTCAATCAAAAGTAACGTTCAACTCTGTTAGTTGAATGCACAGAACAGAAAGAATTTTCACAGAATGCTACTGTGTAGTTTATATTTGAATATATTCCTTTTTCCACTATTACCCTCTTAGTGCTCCGAATGTCCACTTGCATTTTCTACAGAAAGAGTGTTCAGAACTGCTCAATCAAAAGTATGGTTTAACTCTGTTAGCTGAATGCTCAGATCAGAAAGAAGTTTCACAGAATGCTTCTGTGTAGTTTATATTTGAATATATTCCTTTTTCCACTACTACTCTCTTAGCGCTCCAAATGTCCAGTTGCATTTTCTACAGAAAGAGTGTTCAGATCTGCTCAATCAAAAGTATGGTTTAACTCTGTTAGCTGAATGCACAGATCAGAAAGAAGTTTCACAGAATGATTCTGTATAGTTTATATTTGGAGACATTCCTTTTTCCACTATTACCCTCTTAGCGCTCCGAATCTCCACTTGCATTTTCTACAGAAAGAGTGTTTCAGAACGGCTCAATCAAAACTAAGGTTCAACTGTTTTAGTTGAACAAACAGAACAGAAAGAAGTTTCACACAATTCTTCTGTGTAGTTTTTATTTGTAGACATTCTTATTCCCAATATAGGCCTCCTAGCGCTCAGAAAGTCCAATTGCAGTTTCTACAGAAAGAGTGTTTCAGAACGGCTCAATCAAAAGTAAGGTTCAACTCTGTTAGTTGAATGAACAGAACAGAAAGAAGTTTCATACAATGCTTCTGTGTAGTTTATATTTGAACATATTCTTTTTTCCACTATTACCCACTTAGCGCTACGAATGTCCAGTTGCATTTTCTACAGACAGAGTGTTTCAAAACTGCTCAATCAAAAGTATGGTTTAACTCTGTTAGCTGAATGCTCAGATCAGAAAGAAGTTTCACAGAATTCTTCTGTGTAGTTTATATTTGAATATATTCCTTTTTCCACTACTACGCTCTTAGCGCTCCAAATGTCCAGTTGCATTTTCTACAGAAAGAGTGTTCAGATCTGCTCAATCAAAAGTATGGTTTAACTCTGTTAGCTGAATGCACAGATCAGAAAGAAGTTTCACCGAATGATTCTGTGTAGTTTATATTTGAAGACATTCCTTTTTCCACTATTACCCTCTTAGCGCTCCGAATCTCCACTTGCATTTTCTACAAAAAGAGTGTTTCATAACTGCTCAATCAAAAATATGTTTTATCTCTGTTAACTGAATTTACAGATCAGAAATAAGTTTCACAGAATGCATCTGTGTAGTTTTTATTTGAAGATATTCTTTTTCCCAATGTAGGCCTCTTAGCGCTTAGCATGTCCAATTGCAGTTTCTACAGAAAGAGTGTTTCAGAACGGCTCAATCAAAAGTAACGTTCAACTCTGTTAGTTGAATGCACAGAACAGAAAGAATTTTCACAGAATGCTACTGTGTAGTTTATATTTGAATATATTCCTTTTTCCACTATTACCCTCTTAGCGCTCCGAATGTCCACTTGCATTTTCTACAGAAAGAGTGTTCAGAACTGCGCAATCAAAAGTATGTTTAACTCTGTTAGCTTAATGAACATATCAGAAATAAGTTTCACACAATGCTTCTGTGTAGTTTTTATTTGAAGATATTATTTTTCCCAATAGAGGCCTCTTAGCGCTCAGAATGTCCAATTGCAGTTTCTACAGAAAGAGTGTTTCAGAAAGGCTCAATCAAAAGTAAGGTTCAACTCTGTTAGTTGAATGCACAGAACAGAAAGAAGTTTCATACAATGCTTCTGTGTAGTTTATATTTGAACATATTCTTTTTTCCACTATTACCCACTTAGCGCTACGAATGTCCAGTTGCATTTTCTACAGACAGAGTGTTTCAAAACTGCTCAATCAAACGTATGGTTTAACTCTGTTAGCTGAATGCTCAGATCAGAAAGAAGTTTCACAGAATGCTTCTGTGTAGTTTATATTTGAAGACATTCCTTTTTCCACTATTACCCTCTTAGCGCTCCGAATCTCCACTTGCATTTTCTACAAAAAGAGTGTTTCATAACTGCTCAATCAAAAATATATTTTATCTCTGTTAACTGAATTTACAGATCAGAAATAAGTTTCACAGAATGCATCTGTGTAGTTTTTATTTGAAGATATTCTTTTTCCCAATGTAGGCCTCTTAGCGCTTAGCATGTCCAATTGCAGTTTCTACAGAAAGAGTGTTTCAGAACGGCTCAATCAAAAGTAACGTTCAACTCAGTTAGTTGAATGCACAGAACAGAAAGAATTTTCACAGAATGCTACTGTGTAGTTTATATTTGAATATATTCCTTTTTCCACTATTACCCTCTTAGCGCTCCGAATGTCCACTTGCATTTTCTACAGAAAGAGTGTTCAGAACTGCTCAATCAAAAGTATGGTTTAACTCTGTTAGCTGAATGCTCAGATCAGAAAGAAGTTTCACAGAATGCTTCTGTGTAGTTTATATTTGAATATATTCCTTTTTCCACTACTACTCTCTTAGCGCTCCAAATGTCCAGTTGCATTTTCTACAGAAAGAGTGTTCAGATCTGCTCAATCAAAATTATGGTTTAATTCTGTTAGCTGAATGCACAGATCAGAAAGAAGTTTCACAGAATGATTCTGTATAGTTTATATTTGGAGACATTCCTTTTTCCACTATTACCCTCTTAGCACTCCGAATGTCCACTTGCATTTTCTACAGAAAGAGTGTTTCAGAACGGCTCAATCAAAACTAAGGTTCAACTCTTTTAGTTGAACAAACAGAACAGAAAGAAGTTTCACACAATTCTTCTGTGTAGTTTTTATTTGTAGACATTCTTTTTCCCAATATAGGCCTCCTAGCGCTCAGAAAGTCCAATTGCAGTTTCTACAGAAAGAGTGTTTCAGAACGGCTCAATCAAAAGTAAGGTTCAACTCTGTTAGTTGAATGAACAGAACAGAAAGAAGTTTCATACAATGCTTCTGTGTAGTTTATATTTGAACATATTCTTTTTTCCACTATTACCCACTTAGCGCTACGAATGTCCAGTTGCATTTTCTACAGACAGAGTGTTTCAAAACTGCTCAATCAAAAGTATGGTTTAACTCTGTTAGCTGAATGCTCAGATCAGAAAGAAGTTTCACAGAATTCTTCTGTGTAGTTTATATTTGAATATATTCCTTTTTCCACTACTACGCTCTTAGCGCTCCAAATGTCCAGTTGCATTTTCTACAGAAAGAGTGTTCAGATCTGCTCAATCAAAAGTATGGTTTAACTCTGTTAGCTGAATGCACAGATCAGAAAGAAGTTTCACCGAATGATTCTGTGTAGTTTATATTTGAAGACATTCCTTTTTCCACTATTACCCTCTTAGCGCTCCGAATCTCCACTTGCATTTTCTACAAAAATAGTGTTTCATAACTGCTCAATCAAAAATATGTTTTATCTCTGTTAACTGAATTTACAGATCAGAAATAAGTTTCACAGAATGCATCTGTGTAGTTTTTATTTGAAGATATTATTTTTCCCAATGTAGGCCTCTTAGCGCTTAGCATGTCCAATTGCAGTTTCTACAGAAAGAGTGTTTCAGAACGGCTCAATCAAAAGTAACGTTCAACTCTGTTAGTTGAATGCACAGAACAGAAAGAATTTTCACAGAATGCTACTGTGTAGTTTATATTTGAATATATTCCTTTTTCCACTATTACCCTCTTAGCGCTCCGAATGTCCACTTGCATTTTCTACAGAAAGAGTGTTCAGAACTGCGCAATCAAAAGTATGGTTTAACTCTGTTAGCTTAATGAACATATCAGAAATAAGTTTCACACAATGCTTCTGTGTAGTTTTTATTTGAAGATATTATTTTTCCCAATAGAGGCCTCTTAGCGCTCAGAATGTCCAATTGCAGTTTCTACAGAAAGAGTGTTTCAGAAAGGCTCAATCAAAAGTAAGGTTCAACTCTGTTAGTTGAATGCACAGAACAGAAAGAAGTTTCATACAATGCTTCTGTGTAGTTTATATTTGAACATATTCTTTTTTCCACTATTACCCACTTAGCGCTACGAATGTCCAGTTGCATTTTCTACAGACAGAGTGTTTCAAAACTGCTCAATCAAACGTATGGTTTAACTCTGTTAGCTGAATGCTCAGATCAGAAAGAAGTTTCACAGAATGCTTCTGTGTAGTTTATATTTGAATATATTCCTTTTTCCACTACTTCTCTCTTAGCGCTCCAAATGTCCAGTTGCGTTTTCTACAGAAAGAGTGTTCAGATCTGCTCAATCAAATGTATGGTTTAACTCTGTTAGCTGAATGCACAGATCAGAAAGAAGTTTCACCGAATGATTCTGTGTAGTTTATATTTGGAGACATTCCTTTTTCCACTATTACCCTCTTAGCGCTCCGAATCTCCACTTGCATTTTCTACAGAAAGAGTGTTTCAGAACGGCTCAATCAAAACTAAGGTTCAACTCTTTTAGTTGAACAAACAGAACAGAAACAAGTTTCACACAATTCTTCTGTGTAGCTTTTATTTGTAGACATTCTTTTTCCCAATATAGGCCTCTTAGCGCTCAGAATGTCCAATTGCAGTTTCTACAGAAAGAGTGTTTCAGAACGGCTCAATCAAAAGTAAGGTTCAACTCTGTTAGTTGAATGCACAGAACAGAAAGAAGTTTCATACAATGCTTCTGTGTAGTTTATATTTGAACATATTCTTTTTTCCACTATTACCCACTTAGCGCTACGAATGTCCAGTTGCATTTTCTACAGACAGAGTGTTTCAAAACTGCTCAATCAAAAGTATGGTTTAACTCTGTTAGCTGAATGCTCAGATCAGAAAGAAGTTTCACAGAATGCTTCTGTGTAGTTTATATTTGAATATATTCCTTTTTCCACTACTACGCTCTTAGCGCTCCAAATGTCCAGTTGCATTTTCTACAGAAAGAGTGTTCAGATCTGCTCAATCAAAAGTATGGTTTAAATCTGTTAGCTGAATGCACAGATCAGAAAGAAGTTTCACCGAATGATTCTGTGTAGTTTATATTTGAAGACATTCCTTTTTCCACTATTACCCTCTTAGCGCTCCGAATCTCCACTTGCATTTTCTACAAAAAGAGTGTTTCATAACTGCTCAATCAAAAATATATTTTATCTCTGTTAACTGAATTTACAGATCAGAAATAAGTTTCACAGAATGCATCTGTGTAGTTTTTATTTGAAGATATTATTTTTCCCAATGTAGGCCTCTTAGCGCTTAGCATGTCCAATTGCAGTTTCTACAGAAAGAGTGTTTCAGAACGACTCAATCAAAAGTAACGTTCAACTCTGTTAGTTGATTGCACAGAACAGAAAGAATTTTCACAGAATGCTACTGTGTAGTTTATATTTGAATATATTCCTTTTTCCACTATTACCCTCTTAGCGCTCCGAATGTCCACTTGCATTTTCTACAGAAAGAGTGTTCAGAACTGCGCAATCAAAAGTATGGTTTAACTCTGTTAGCTTAATGAACATATCAGAAATAAGTTTCACACAATGCTTCTGTGTAGTTTTTATTTGAAGATATTATTTTTCCCAATAGAGGCCTCTTAGCGCTCAGAATGTCCAATTGCAGTTTCTACAGAAAGAGTGTTTCAGAAAGGCTCAATCAAAAGTAAGGTTCAACTCTGTTAGTTGAATGCACAGAACAGAAAGAAGTTTCATACAATGCTTCTGTGTAGTTTATATTTGAACATATTCTTTTTTCCACTATTACCCACTTAGCGCTACGAATGTCCAGTTGCATTTTCTACAGACAGAGTGTTTCAAAACTGCTCAATCAAACGTATGGTTTAACTCTGTTAGCTGAATGCTCAGATCAGAAAGAAGTTTCACAGAATGCTTCTGTGTAGTTTATATTTGAATATATTCCTTTTTCCACTACTACTCTCTTAGCGCTCCAAATGTCCAGTTGCATTTTCTACAGAAAGAGTGTTCAGATCTGCTCAATCAAAAGTATGGTTTAACTCTGTTAGCTGAATGCACAGATCAGAAAGAAGTTTCACAGAATGATTCTGTATAGTTTATATTTGGAGACATTCCTTTTTCCACTATTACCCTCTTAGCGCTCCGAATCTCCACTTGCATTTTCTACAGAAAGAGTGTTTCAGAACGGCTCAATCAAAACTAAGGTTCAACTCTTTTAGTTGAACAAACAGAACAGAAAGAAGTTTCACACAATTCTTCTGTGTAGTTTTTATTTGTAGACATTCTTTTTCCCAATATAGGCCTCCTAGCGCTCAGAAAGTCCAATTGCAGTTTCTACAGAAAGAGTGTTTCAGAACGGCTCAATCAAAAGTAAGGTTCAACTCTGTTAGTTGAATGAACAGAACAGAAAGAAGTTTCATACAATGCTTCTGTGTAGTTTATATTTGAACATATTCTTTTTTCCACTATTACCCACTTAGCGCTACGAATGTCCAGTTGCATTTTCTACAGACAGAGTGTTTCAAAACTGCTCAATCAAAAGTATGGTTTAACTCTGTTAGCTGAATGCTCAGATCAGAAAGAAGTTTCACAGAATTCTTCTGTGTAGTTTATATTTGAATATATTCCTTTTTCCACTACTACGCTCTTAGCGCTCCAAATGTCCAGTTGCATTTTCTACAGAAAGAGTGTTCAGATCTGCTCAATCAAAAGTATGGTTTAACTCTGTTAGCTGAATGCACAGATCAGAAAGAAGTTTCACCGAATGATTCTGTGTAGTTTATATTTGAAGACATTCCTTTTTCCACTATTACCCTCTTAGCGCTCCGAATCTCCACTTGCATTTTCTACAAAAAGATTGTTTCATAACTGCTCAATCAAAAATATGTTTTATCTCTGTTAACTGAATTTACAGATCAGAAATAAGTTTCACAGAATGCATCTGTGTAGTTTTTATTTGAAGATATTATTTTTCCCAATGTAGGCCTCTTAGCGCTTAGCATGTCCAATTGCAGTTTCTACAGAAAGAGTGTTTCAGAACGGCTCAATCAAAAGTAACGTTCAACTCTGTTAGTTGAATGCACAGAACAGAAAGAATTTTCACAGAATGCTACTGTGTAGTTTATATTTGAATATATTCCTTTTTCCACTATTACCCTCTTAGCGCTCCTAATGTCCACTTGCATTTTCTACAGAAAGAGTGTTCAGAACTGCGCAATCAAAAGTATGGTTTAACTCTGTTAGCTTAATGAACATATCAGAAATAAGTTTCACACAATGCTTCTGTGTAGTTTTTATTTGAAGATATTATTTTTCCCAATAGAGGCCTCTTAGCGCTCAGAATGTCCAATTGCAGTTTCTACAGAAAGAGTGTTTCAGAAAGGCTCAATCAAAAGTAAGGTTCAACTCTGTTAGTTGAATGCACAGAACAGAAAGAAGTTTCATACAATGCTTCTGTGTAGTTTATATTTGAACATATTCTTTTTTCCACTATTACCCACTTAGCGCTACGAATGTCCAGTTGCATTTTCTACAGACAGAGTGTTTCAAAACTGCTCAATCAAACGTATGGTTTAACTCTGTTAGCTGTATGCTCAGATCAGAAAGAAGTTTCACAGAATTCTTCTGTGTAGTTTATATTTGAAGACATTCCTTTTTCCACTATTACCCTCTTAGCGCTCCGAATCTCCACTTGCATTTTCTACAAAAAGAGTGTTTCATAACTGCTCAATCAAAAATATATTTTATCTCTGTTAACTGAATTTACAGATCAGAAATAAGTTTCACAGAATGCATCTGTGTAGTTTTTATTTGAAGATATTCTTTTTCCCAATGTAGGCCTCTTAGCGCTTAGCATGTCCAATTGCAGTTTCTACAGAAAGAGTGTTTCAGAACGGCTCAATCAAAAGTAACGTTCAACTCTGTTAGTTGAATGCACAGAACAGAAAGAATTTTCACAGAATGCTACTGTGTAGTTTATATTTGAATATATTCCTTTTTCCACTATTACCCTCTTAGCGCTCCGAATGTCCACTTGCATTTTCTACAGAAAGAGTGTTCAGAACTGCGCAATCAAAAGTATGGTTTAACTCTGTTAGCTTAATGAACATATCAGAAATAAGTTTCACACAATGCTTCTGTGTAGTTTTGATTTGAAGATATTATTTTTCCCAATAGAGGCCTCTTAGCGCTCAGAATGTCCAATTGCAGTTTCTACAGAAGAGTGTTTCAGAAAGGCTCAATCAAAAGTAAGGTTCAACTCTGTTAGTTGAATGCACAGAACAGAAAGAAGTTTCATACAATGCTTCTGTGTAGTTTATATTTGAACATATTCTTTTTTCCACTATTACCCACTTAGCGCTACGAATGTCCAGTTGCATTTTCTACAGACAGAGCGTTTCAAAACTGCTCAATCAAAAGTATGGTTTAACTCTGTTAGCTGAATGCTGAGATCAGAAAGAAGTTTCACAGAATGCTTCTGTGTAGTTTATATTTGAATATATTCCTTTTTCCACTACTACTCTCTTAGCGCTCCAAATGTCCAGTTGCATTTTCTACAGAAAGAGTGTTCAGATCTGCTCAATCAAAAGTATGGTTTAACTCTGTTAGCTGAATGCACAGATCAGAAAGAAGTTTCACAGAATGATTCTGTATAGTTTATATTTGGAGACATTCCTTTTTCCACTATTACCCTATTAGCGCTCCGAATCTCCACTTGCATTTTCTACAGAAAGAGTGTTTCAGAACGGCTCAATCAAAACTAAGGTTCAACTCTTTTAGTTGAACAAACAGAACAGAAAGAAGTTTCACACAATTCTTCTGTGTAGTTTTTATTTGTAGACATTCTTTTTCCCAATATAGGCCTCCTAGCGCTCAGAAAGTCCAATTGCAGTTTCTACAGAAAGAGTGTTTCAGAACGGCTCAATCAAAAGTAAGGTTCAACTCTGTTAGTTGAATGAACAGAACAGAAAGAAGTTTCATACAATGCTTCTGTGTAGTTTATATTTGAACATATTCTTTTTTCCACTATTACCCACTTAGCGCTACGAATGTCCAGTTGCATTTTCTACAGACAGAGTGTTTCAAAACTGCTCAATCAAAAGTATGGTTTAACTCTGTTAGCTGAATGCTCAGATCAGAAAGAAGTTTCACAGAATTCTTCTGTGTAGTTTATATTTGAATATATTCCTTTTTCCACTACTACGCTCTTAGCGCTCCAAATGTCCAGTTGCATTTTCTACAGAAAGAGTGTTCAGATCTGCTCAATCAAAAGTATGGTTTAACTCTGTTAGCTGAATGCACAGATCAGAAAGAAGTTTCACCGAATGATTCTGTGTAGTTTATATTTGAAGACATTCCTTTTTCCACTATTACCCTCTTAGCGCTCCGAATCTCCACTTGCATTTTCTACAAAAAGAGTGTTTCATAACTGCTCAATCAAAAATATGTTTTATCTCTGTTAACTGAATTTACAGATCAGAAATAAGTTTCACAGAATGCATCTGTGTAGTTTTTATTTGAAGATATTATTTTTCCCAATGTAGGCCTCTTAGCGCTTAGCATGTCCAATTGCAGTTTCTACAGAAAGAGTGTTTCAGAACGGCTCAATCAAAAGTAACGTTCAACTCTGTTAGTTGAATGCACAGAACAGAAAGAATTTTCACAGAATGCTACTGTGTAGTTTATATTTGAATATATTCCTTTTTCCACTATTACCCTCTTAGCGCTCCGAATGTCCACTTGCATTTTCTACAGAAAGAGTGTTCAGAACTGCGCAATCAAAAGTATGGTTTAACTCTGTTAGCTTAATGAACATATCAGAAATAAGTTTCACACAATGCTTCTGTGTAGTTTTTATTTGAAGATATTATTTTTCCCAATAGAGGCCTCTTAGCGCTCAGAATGTCCAATTGCAGTTTCTACAGAAAGAGTGTTTCAGAAAGGCTCAATCAAAAGTAAGGTTCAACTCTGTTAGTTGAATGCACAGAACAGAAAGAAGTTTCATACAATGCTTCTGTGTAGTTTATATTTGAACATATTCTTTTTTCCACTATTACCCACTTAGCGCTACGAATGTCCAGTTGCATTTTCTACAGACAGAGTGTTTCAAAACTGCTCAATCAAACGTATGGTTTAACTCTGTTAGCTGAATGCTCAGATCAGAAAGAAGTTTCACAGAATGCTTCTGTGTAGTTTATATTTGAATATATTCCTTTTTCCACTACTTCTCTCTTAGCGCTCCAAATGTCCAGTTGCGTTTTCTACAGAAAGAGTGTTCAGATCTGCTCAATCAAATGTATGGTTTAACTCTGTTAGCTGAATGCACAGATCAGAAAGAAGTTTCACCGAATGATTCTGTGTAGTTTATATTTGGAGACATTCCTTTTTCCACTATTACCCTCTTAGCGCTCCGAATCTCCACTTGCATTTTCTACAGAAAGAGTGTTTCAGAACGGCTCAATCAAAACTAAGGTTCAACTCTTTTAGTTGAACAAACAGAACAGAAACAAGTTTCACACAATTCTTCTGTGTAGCTTTTATTTGTAGACATTCTTTTTCCCAATATAGGCCTCTTAGCGCTCAGAATGTCCAATTGCAGTTTCTACAGAAAGAGTGTTTCAGAACGGCTCAATCAAAAGTAAGGTTCAACTCTGTTAGTTGAATGCACAGAACAGAAAGAAGTTTCATACAATGCTTCTGTGTAGTTTATATTTGAACATATTCTTTTTTCCACTATTACCCACTTAGCGCTACGAATGTCCAGTTGCATTTTCTACAGACAGAGTGTTTCAAAACTGCTCAATCAAAAGTATGGTTTAACTCTGTTAGCTGAATGCTCAGATCAGAAAGAAGTTTCACAGAATGCTTCTGTGTAGTTTATATTTGAATATATTCCTTTTTCCACTACTACGCTCTTAGCGCTCCAAATGTCCAGTTGCATTTTCTACAGAAAGAGTGTTCAGATCTGCTCAATCAAATGTATGGTTTAACTCTGTTAGCTGAATGCACAGATCAGAAAGAAGTTTCACTGAATGATTCTGTGTAGTTTATATTTGGAGACATTCCTTTTTCCACTATTACCCTCTTAGCGCTCCGAATGTCCACTTGCATTTTCTACAGAAAGAGTGTTCAGAACTGCGCAATCAAAAGTATGGTTTAACTCTGTTAGCTTAATGAACATATCAGAAATAAGTTTCACACAATGCTTCTGTGTAGTTTTTATTTGAAGATATTATTTTTCCCAATAGAGGCCTCTTAGCGCTCAGAATGTCCAATTGCAGTTTCTACAGAAGAGTGTTTCAGAACGGCTCAATCAAAAGTAAGGTTCAACTCTGTTAGTTGAATGCACAGAACAGAAAGAAGTTTCATACAATGCTTCTGTGTAGTTTATATTTGAACATATTCTTTTTTCCACTATTACCCACTTAGCGCTACGAATGTCCAGTTGCATTTTCTACAGACAGAGTGTTTCAAAACTGCTCAATCAAAAGTATGGTTTAACTCTGTTAGCTGAATGCTCAGATCAGAAAGAAGTTTCACAGAATGCTTCTGTGTAGTTTATATTTGAATATATTCCTTTTTCCACTACTACGCTCTTAGCGCTCCAAATGTCCAGTTGCATTTTCTACAGAAAGAGTGTTCAGATCTGCTCAATCAAAAGTATGGTTTAAATCTGTTAGCTGAATGCACAGATCAGAAAGAAGTTTCACCGAATGATTCTGTGTAGTTTATATTTGAAGACATTCCTTTTTCCACTATTACCCTCTTAGCGCTCCGAATCTCCACTTACATTTTCTACAAAAAGAGTGTTTCATAACTGCTCAATCAAAAATATATTTTATCTCTGTTAACTGAATTTACAGATCAGAAATAAGTTTCACAGAATGCATCTGTGTAGTTTTTATTTGAAGATATTCTTTTTCCCAATGTAGGCCTCTTAGCGCTTAGCATGTCCAATTGCAGTTTCTACAGAAAGAGTGTTTCAGAACGGCTCAATCAAAATTAACGTTCAACTCTGTTAGTTGAATGCACAGAACAGAAAGAATTTTCACAGAATGCTACTGTGTAGTTTATATTTGAATATATTCCTTTTTCCACTATTACCCTCTTAGCGCTCGGAATGTCCACTTGCATTTTCTACAGAAAGAGTGTTCAGAACTGCGCAATCAAAAGTATGGTTTAACTCTGTTAGCTTAATGAACATATCAGAAATAAGTTTCACACAATGCTTCTGTGTAGTTTTTATTTGAAGATATTATTTTTCCCAATAGAGGCCTCTTAGCGCTCAGAATGTCCAATTGCAGTTTCTACAGAAGAGTGTTTCAGAAAGGCTCAATCAAAAGTAAGGTTCAACTCTGTTAGTTGAATGCACAGAACAGAAAGAAGTTTCATACAATGCTTCTGTGTAGTTTATATTTGAACATATTCTTTTTTCCACTATTACCCACTTAGCGCTACGAATGTCCAGTTGCATTTTCTACAGACAGAGCGTTTCAAAACTGCTCAATCAAGAGTATGGTTTAACTCTGTTAGCTGAATGCTCAGATCAGAAAGAAGTTTCACAGAATGCTTCTGTGTAGTTTATATTTGAATATATTCCTTTTTCCACTACTACTCTCTTAGCGCTCCAAATGTCCAGTTGCATTTTCTACAGAAAGAGTGTTCAGATCTGCTCAATCAAAAGTATGGTTTAACTCTGTTAGCTGAATGCACAGATCAGAAAGAAGTTTCACAGAATGATTCTGTATAGTTTATATTTGGAGACATTACTTTTTCCACTATTACCCTCTTAGCGCTCCGAATCTCCACTTGCATTTTCTACAGAAAGAGTGTTTCAGAACGGCTCAATCAAAACTAAGGTTCAACTCTTTTAGTTGAACAAACAGAACAGAAAGAAGTTTCACACAATTCTTCTGTGTAGTTTTTATTTGTAGACATTCTTTTTCCCAATTTAGGCCTCCTAGCGCTCAGAAAGTCCAATTGCAGTTTCTACAGAAAGAGTGTTTCAGAACGGCTCAATCAAAAGTATGGTTCAACTCTGTTAGTTGAATGAACAGAACAGAAAGAAGTTTCATACAATGCTTCTGTGTAGTTTATATTTGAACATATTCTTTTTTCCACTATTACCCACTTAGCGCTACGAATGTCCAGTTGCATTTTCTACAGACAGAGTGTTTCAAAACTGCTCAATCAAAAGTATGGTTTAACTCTGTTAGCTGAATGCTCAGATCAGAAAGAAGTTTCACAGAATTCTTCTGTGTAGTTTATATTTGAATATATTCCTTTTTCCACTACTACGCTCTTAGCGCTCCAAATGTCCAGTTGCATTTTCTACAGAAAGAGTGTTCAGATCTGCTCAATCAAAAGTATGGTTTAACTCTGTTAGCTGAATGCACAGATCAGAAAGAAGTTTCACCGAATGATTCTGTGTAGTTTATATTTGAAGACATTCCTTTTTCCACTATTACCCTCTTAGCGCTCCGAATCTCCACTTGCATTTTCTACAAAAAGAGTGTTTCATAACTGCTCAATCAAAAATATGTTTTATCTCTGTTAACTGAATTTACAGATCAGAAATAAGTTTCACAGAATGCATCTGTGTAGTTTTTATTTGAAGATATTATTTTTCCCAATGTAGGCCTCTTAGCGCTAAGCATGTCCAATTGCAGTTTCTACAGAAAGAGTGTTTCAGAACGGCTCAATCAAAAGTAACGTTCAACTCTGTTAGTTGAATGCACAGAACAGAAAGAATTTTCACAGAATGCTACTGTGTAGTTTATATTTGAATATATTCCTTTTTCCACTATTACCCTCTTAGCGCTCCGAATGTCCACTTGCATTTTCTACAGAAAGAGTGTTCAGAACTGCGCAATCAAAAGTATGGTTTAACTCTGTTAGCTTAATGAACATATCAGAAATAAGTTTCACACAATGCTTCTGTGTAGTTTTTATTTGAAGATATTATTTTTCCCAATAGAGGCCTCTTAGCGCTCAGAATGTCCAATTGCAGTTTCTACAGAAAGAGTGTTTCAGAAAGGCTCAATCAAAAGTAAGGTTCAACTCTGTTAGTTGAATGCACAGAACAGAAAGAAGTTTCATACAATGCTTCTGTGTAGTTTATATTTGAACATATTCTTTTTTCCACTATTACCCACTTAGCGCTACGAATGTCCAGTTGCATTTTCTACAGACAGAGTGTTTCAAAACTGCTCAATCAAACGTATGGTTTAACTCTGTTAGCTGAATGCTCAGATCAGAAAGAAGTTTCACAAAATGCTTCTGTGTAGTTTATATTTGAATATATTCCTTTTTCCACTACTTCTCTCTTAGCGCTCCAAATGTCCAGTTGCGTTTTCTACAGAAAGAGTGTTCAGATCTGCTCAATCAAATGTATGGTTTAACTCTGTTAGCTGAATGCACAGATCAGAAAGAAGTTTCACCGAATGATTCTGTGTAGTTTATATTTGGAGACATTCCTTTTTCCACTATTACCCTCTTAGCGCTCCGAATCTCCACTTGCATTTTCTACAGAAAGAGTGTTTCAGAACGGCTCAATCAAAACTAAGGTTCAACTCTTTTAGTTGAACAAACAGAACAGAAACAAGTTTCACACAATTCTTCTGTGTAGCTTTTATTTGTAGACATTCTTTTTCCCAATATAGGCCTCTTAGCGCTCAGAATGTCCAATTGCAGTTTCTACAGAAAGAGTGTTTCAGAACGGCTCAATCAAAAGTAAGGTTCAACTCTGTTAGTTGAATGCACAGAACAGAAAGAAGTTTCATACAATGCTTCTGTGTAGTTTATATTTGAACATATTCTTTTTTCCACTATTACCCACTTAGCGCTACGAATGTCCAGTTGCATTTTCTACAGACAGAGTGTTTCAAAACTGCTCAATCAAAAGTATGGTTTAACTCTGTTAGCTGAATGCTCAGATCAGAAAGAAGTTTCACAGAATGCTTCTGTGTAGTTTATATTTGAATATATTCCTTTTTCCACTACTACGCTCTTAGCGCTCCAAATGTCCAGTTGCATTTTCTACAGAAAGAGTGTTCAGATCTGCTCAATCAAAAGTATGGTTTAAATCTGTTAGCTGAATGCACAGATCAGAAAGAAGTTTCACCGAATGATTCTGTGTAGTTTATATTTGAAGACATTCCTTTTTCCACTATTACCCTCTTAGCGCTCCGAATCTCCACTTGCATTTTCTACAAAAAGAGTGTTTCATAACTGCTCAATCAAAAATATATTTTATCTCTGTTAACTGAATTTACAGATCAGAAATAAGTTTCACAGAATGCATCTGTGTAGTTTTTATTTGAAGATATTCTTTTTCCCAATGTAGGCCTCTTAGCGCTTAGCATGTCCAATTGCAGTTTCTACAGAAAGAGTGTTTCAGAACGGCTCAATCAAAAGTAACGTTCAACTCTGTTAGTTGAATGCACAGAACAGAAAGAATTTTCACAGAATGCTACTGTGTAGTTTATATTTGAATATATTCCTTTTTCCACTATTACCCTCTTAGCGCTCCGAATGTCCACTTGCATTTTCTACAGAAAGAGTGTTCAGAACTGCGCAATCAAAAGTATGGTTTAACTCTGTTAGCTTAATGAACATATCAGAAATAAGTTTCACACAATGCTTCTGTGTAGTTTTTATTTGAAGATATTATTTTTCCCAATAGAGGCCTCTTAGCGCTCAGAATGTCCAATTGCAGTTTCTACAGAAAGAGTGTTTCAGAAAGGCTCAATCAAAAGTAAGGTTCAACTCTGTTAGTTGAATGCACAGAACAGAAAGAAGTTTCATACAATGCTTCTGTGTAGTTTATATTTGAACATATTCTTTTTTCCACTATTACCCACTTAGCGCCACGAATGTCCAGTTGCATTTTCTACAGACAGAGTGTTTCAAAACTGCTCAATCAAACGTATGGTTTAACTCTGTTAGCTGAATGCTCAGATCAGAAAGAAGTTTCACAGAATGCTTCTTTGTAGTTTATATTTGAATATATTCCTTTTTCCACTACTTCTCTCTTAGCGCTCCAAATGTCCAGTTGCGTTTTCTACAGAAAGAGTGTTCAGATCTGCTCAATCAAATGTATGGTTTAACTCTGTTAGCTGAATGCACAGATCAGAAAGAAGTTTCACCGAATGATTCTGTGTAGTTTATATTTGAAGACATTCCTTTTTCCACTATTACCCTCTTAGCGCTCCGAATCTCCACTTGCATTTTCTACAAAAAGAGTGTTTCATAACTGCTCAATCAAAAATATATTTTATCTCTGTTAATTGAATTTACAGATCAGAAATAAGTTTCACAGAATGCATCTGTGTAGTTTTTATTTGAAGATATTCTTTTTCCCAATGTAGGCCTCTTAGCGCTTAGCATGTCCAATTGCAGTTTCTACAGAAAGAGTGTTTCAGAACGGCTCAATCAAAAGTAACGTTCAACTCTGTTAGTTGAATGCACAGAACAGAAAGAATTTTCACAGAATGCTACTGTGTAGTTTATATTTGAATATATTCCTTTTTCCACTATTACCCTCTTAGCGCTCCGAATGTCCACTTGCATTTTCTACAGAAAGAGTGTTCAGAACTGCGCAATCAAAAGTATGGTTTAACTCTGTTAGCTTAATGAACATATCAGAAATAAGTTTCACACAATGCTTCTGTGTAGTTTTTATTTGAAGATATTATTTTTCCCAATAGAGGCCTCTTAGCGCTCAGAATGTCCAATTGCAGTTTCTACAGAAAGAGTGTTTCAGAAAGGCTCAATCAAAAGTAAGGTTCAACTCTGTTAGTTGAATGCACAGAACAGAAAGAAGTTTCATACAATGCTTCTGTGTAGTTTATATTTGAACATATTCTTTTTTCCACTATTACCCACTTAGCGCCACGAATGTCCAGTTGCATTTTCTACAGACAGAGTGTTTCAAAACTGCTCAATCAAACGTATGGTTTAACTCTGTTAGCTGAATGCTCAGATCAGAAAGAAGTTTCACAGAATGCTTCTTTGTAGTTTATATTTGAATATATTCCTTTTTCCACTACTTCTCTCTTAGCGCTCCAAATGTCCAGTTGCGTTTTCTACAGAAAGAGTGTTCAGATCTGCTCAATCAAATGTATGGTTTAACTCTGTTAGCTGAATGCACAGATCAGAAAGAAGTTTCACCGAATGATTCTGTGTAGTTTATATTTGGAGACATTCCTTTTTCCACTATTACCCTCTTAGCGCTCCGAATCTCCACTTGCATTTTCTACAGAAAGAGTGTTTCAGAACGGCTCAATCAAAACTAAGGTTCAACTCTTTTAGTTGAACAAACAGAACAGAAACAAGTTTCACACAATTCTTCTGTGTAGCTTTTATTTGTAGACATTCTTTTTCCCAATATAGGCCTCTTAGCGCTCAGAATGTCCAATTGCAGTTTCTACAGAAAGAGTGTTTCAGAACGGCTCAATCAAAAGTAAGGTTCAACTCTGTTAGTTGAATGCACAGAACAGAAAGAAGTTTCATACAATGCTTCTGTGTAGTTTATATTTGAACATATTCTTTTTTCCACTATTACCCACTTAGCGCTACGAATGTCCAGTTGCATTTTCTACAGACAGAGTGTTTCAAAACTGCTCAATCAAAAGTATGGTTTAACTCTGTTAGCTGAATGCTCAGATCAGAAAGAAGTTTCACAGAATGCTTCTGTGTAGTTTATATTTGAATATATTCCTTTTTCCACTACTACGCTCTTAGCGCTCCAAATGTCCAGTTGCATTTTCTACAGAAAGAGTGTTCAGATCTGCTCAATCAAAAGTATGGTTTAAATCTGTTAGCTGAATGCACAGATCAGAAAGAAGTTTCACCGAATGATTCTGTGTAGTTTATATTTGAAGACATTCCTTTTTCCACTATTACCCTCTTAGCGCTCCGAATCTCCACTTGCATTTTCTACAAAAAGAGTGTTTCATAACTGCTCAATCAAAAATATATTTTATCTCTGTTAACTGAATTTACAGATCAGAAATAAGTTTCACAGAATGCATCTGTGTAGTTTTTATTTGAAGATATTCTTTTTCCCAATGTAGGCCTCTTAGCGCTTAGCATGTCCAATTGCAGTTTCTACAGAAAGAGTGTTTCAGAACGGCTCAATCAAAATTAACGTTCAACTCTGTTAGTTGAATGCACAGAACAGAAAGAATTTTCACAGAATGCTACTGTGTAGTTTATATTTGAATATATTCCTTTTTCCACTATTACCCTCTTAGCGCTCCGAATGTCCACTTGCATTTTCTACAGAAAGAGTGTTCAGAACTGCGCAATCAAAAGTATGGTTTAACTCTGTTAGCTTAATGAACATATCAGAAATAAGTTTCACACAATGCTTCTGTGTAGTTTTTATTTGAAGATATTATTTTTCCCAATAGAGGCCTCTTAGCGCTCAGAATGTCCAATTGCAGTTTCTACAGAAAGAGTGTTTCAGAAAGGCTCAATCAAAGTAAGGTTCAACTCTGTTAGTTGAATGCACAGAACAGAAAGAAGTTTCATACAATGCTTCTGTGTAGTTTATATTTGAACATATTCTTTTTTCCACTATTACCCACTTAGCGCTACGAATGTCCAGTTGCATTTTCTACAGACAGAGTGTTTCAAAACTGCTCAATCAAAAGTATGGTTTAACTCTGTTAGCTGAATGCTCAGATCAGAAAGAAGTTTCACAGAATGCTTCTGTGTAGTTTATATTTGAATATATTCCTTTTTCCACTACTACTCTCTTAGCGCTCCAAATGTCCAGTTGCGTTTTCTACAGAAAGAGTGTTCAGATCTGCTCAATCAAAAGTATGGTTTAACTCTGTTAGCTGAATGCACAGATCAGAAAGAAGTTTCACCGAATGATTCTGTGTAGTTTATATTTGGAGACATTCCTTTTTCCACTATTACCCTCTTAGCGCTCCGACCCTCCACTTGCATTTTCTACAGAAAGAGTGTTTCAGAACGGCTCAATCAAAACTAAGGTTCAACTCTTTTAGTTGAACAAACAGAACAGAAACAAGTTTCACACAATTCTTCTGTGTAGCTTTTATTTGTAGACATTCTTTTTCCCAATATAGGCCTCTTAGCGCTCAGAATGTCCAACTGCAGTTTCTACAGAAAGAGTGTTTCAGAACGGCTCAATCAAAAGTAAGGTTCAACTCTGTTAGTTGAATTCACCGAACAGAAAGAAGTTTCATACAATGCTTCTGTGTAGTTTATATTTGAACATATTCTTTTTTCCACTATTACCCACTTAGCGCTACGAATGTCCAGTTGCATTTTCTACAGACAGAGTGTTTCAAAACTGCGCAATCAAAAGTATGGTTTAACTCTGTTAGCTGAATGCTCAGATCAGAAAGAAGTTTCACAGAATGCTTCTGTGTAGTTTATATTTGAATATATTCCTTTTTCCACTACTACGCTCTTAGCGCTCCAAATGTCCAGTTGCATTTTCTACAGAAAGAGTGTTCAGATCTGCTCAATCAAAAGTATGGTTTAACTCTGTTAGCTGAATGCACAGATCAGAAAGAAGTTTCACCGAATGATTCTGTGTAGTTTATATTTGAAGACATTCCTTTTTCCACTATTACCCTCTTAGCGCTCCGAATCTCCACTTGCATTTTCTACAAAAAGAGTGTTTCATAACTGCTCAATCAAAAATATGTTTTATCTCTGTTAACTGAATTTACAGATCAGAAATAAGTTTCACAGAATGCATCTGTGTAGTTTTTATTTGAAGATATTATTTTTCCCAATGTAGGCCTCTTAGCGCTTAGCATGTCCAATTGCAGTTTCTACAGAAAGAGTGTTTCAGAACGGCTCAATCAAAAGTAACGTTCAACTCTGTTAGTTGAATGCACAGAACAGAAAGAATTTTCACAGAATGCTACTGTGTAGTTTATATTTGAATATATTCCTTTTTCCACTATTACCCTCTTAGCGCTCCGAATGTCCACTTGCATTTTCTACAGAAAGAGTGTTCAGAACTGCGCAATCAAAAGTATGGTTTAACTCTGTTAGCTTAATGAACATATCAGAAATAAGTTTCACACAATGCTTCTGTGTAGTTTTTATTTGAAGATATTATTTTTCCCAATAGAGGCCTCTTAGCGCTCAGAATGTCCAATTGCAGTTTCTACAGAAAGAGTGTTTCAGAAAGGCTCAATCAAAAGTAAGGTTCAACTCTGTTAGTTGAATGCACAGAACAGAAAGAAGTTTCATACAATGCTTCTGTGTAGTTTATATTTGAACATATTCTTTTTTCCACTATTACCCACTTAGCGCTACGAATGTCCAGTTGCATTTTCTACAGACAGAGTGTTTCAAAACTGCTCAATCAAACGTATGGTTTAACTCTGTTAGCTGAATGCTCAGATCAGAAAGAAGTTTCACAGAATGCTTCTGTGTAGTTTATATTTGAATATATTCCTTTTTCCACTACTTCTCTCTTAGCGCTCCAAATGTCCAGTTGCGTTTTCTACAGAAAGAGTGTTCAGATCTGCTCAATCAAAAGTATGGTTTAACTCTGTTAGCTGAATGCACAGATCAGAAAGAAGTTTCACCGAATGATTCTGTGTAGTTTATATTTGGAGACATTCCTTTTTCCACTATTACCCTCTTAGCGCTCTGAATCTCCACTTGCATTTTCTACAGAAAGAGTGTTTCAGAACGGCTCAATCAAAACTAAGGTTCAACTCTTTTAGTTGAACAAACAGAACAGAAACAAGTTTCACACAATTCTTCTGTGTAGCTTTTATTTGTAGACATTCTTTTTCCCAATATAGGCCTCTTAGCGCTCAGAATGTCCAATTGCAGTTTCTACAGAAAGAGTGTTTCAGAACGGCTCAATCAAAAGTAAGGTTCAACTCTGTTAGTTGAATGCACAGAACAGAAAGAAGTTTCATACAATGCTTCTGTGTAGTTTATATTTGAACATATTCTTTTTTCCACTATTACCCACTTAGCGCTACGAATGTCCAGTTGCATTTTCTACAGACAGAGTGTTTCAAAACTGCTCAATCAAAAGTATGGTTTAACTCTGTTAGCTGAATGCTCAGATCAGAAAGAAGTTTCACAGAATGCTTCTGTGTAGTTTATATTTGAATATATTCCTTTTTCCACTACTACGCTCTTAGCGCTCCAAATGTCCAGTTGCATTTTCTACAGAAAGAGTGTTCAGATCTGCTCAATCAAAAGTATGGTTTAACTCTGTTAGCTGAATGCACAGATCAGAAAGAAGTTTCACCGAATGATTCTGTGTAGTTTATATTTGAAGACATTCCTTTTTCCACTATTACCCTCTTAGCGCTCCGAATCTCCACTTGCATTTTCTACAAAAAGAGTGTTTCATAACTGCTCAATCAAAAATATATTTTATCTCTGTTAACTGAATTTACAGATCAGAAATAAGTTTCACAGAATGCATCTGTGTAGTTTTTATTTGAAGATATTCTTTTTCCCAATGTAGGCCTCTTAGCGCTTAGCATGTCCAATTGCAGTTTCTACAGAAAGAGTGTTTCAGAACGGCTCAATCAAAAGTAATGTTCAACTCTGTTAGTTGAATGCACAGAACAGAAAGAATTTTCACAGAATGCTACTGTGTAGTTTATATTTGAATATATTCCTTTTTCCACTATTACCCTCTTAGCGCTCCGAATGTCCACTTGCATTTTCTACAGAAAGAGTGTTCAGAACTGCGCAATCAAAAGTATGGTTTAACTCTGTTAGCTTAATGAACATATCAGAAATAAGTTTCACAAAATGCTTCTGTGTAGTTTTTATTTGAAGATATTATTTTTCCCAATAGAGGCCTCTTAGCGCTCAGAATGTCCAATTGCAGTTTCTACAGAAAGAGTGTTTCAGAAAGGCTCAATCAAAAGTAAGTTTCAACTCTGTTAGTTGAAAGCACAGAACAGAAAGAAGTTTCATACAATGCTTCTGTGTAGTTTATATTTGAACATATTCTTTTTTCCACTATTACCCACTTAGCGCTACGAATGTCCAGTTGCATTTTCTACAGACAGAGTGTTTCAAAACTGCTCAATCAAAAGTATGGTTTAACTCTGTTAGCTGAATGCTCAGATCAGAAAGAAGTTTCACAGAATGCTTCTGTGTAGTTTATATTTGAATATATTCCTTTTTCCACTACTACTCTCTTAGCGCTCCAAATGTCCAGTTGCGTTTTCTACAGAAAGAGTGTTCAGATCTGCTCAATCAAAAGTATGGTTTAACTCTGTTAGCTGAATGCACAGATCAGAAAGAAGTTTCACCGAATGATTCTGTGTAGTTTATATTTGGAGACATTCCTTTTTCCACTATTACCCTCTTAGCGCTCCGACTCTCCACTTGCATTTTCTACAGAAAGAGTGTTTCAGAACGGCTCAATCAAAACTAAGGTTCAACTCTTTTAGTTGAACAAACAGAACAGAAACAAGTTTCACACAATTCTTCTGTGTAGCTTTTATTTGTAGACATTCTTTTTCCCAATATAGGCCTCTTAGCGCTCAGAATGTCCAACTGCAGTTTCTACAGAAAGAGTGTTTCAGAACGGCTCAATCAAAAGTAAGGTTCAACTCTGTTAGTTGAATGCACCGAACAGAAAGAAGTTTCATACAATGCTTCTGTGTAGTTTATATTTGAACATATTCTTTTTTCCACTATTACCCACTTAGCGCTACGAATGTCCAGTTGCATTTTCTACAGACAGAGTGTTTCAAAACTGCTCAATCAAAAGTATGGTTTAACTCTGTTAGCTGAATGCTCAGATCAGAAAGAAGTTTCACAGAATGCTTCTGTGTAGTTTATATTTGAATATATTCCTTTTTCCACTACTACGCTCTTAGCGCTTCAAATGTCCAGTTGCATTTTCTACAGAAAGAGTGTTCAGATCTGCTCAATCAAAAGTAAGGTTTAACTCTGTTAGCTGAATGCACAGATCAGAAAGAAGTTTCACCGAATGATTCTGTGTAGTTTATATTTGAAGACATTCCTTTTTCCACTATTACCCTCTTAGCGCTCCGAATCTCCACTTGCATTTTCTACAAAAAGAGTGTTTCATAACTGCTCAATCAAAAATATGTTTTATCTCTGTTAACTGAATTTACAGATCAGAAATAAGTTTCACAGAATGCATCTGTGTAGTTTTTATCTGAAGATATTCTTTTTCCCAATGTAGGCCTCTTAGCGCTTAGCATGTCCAATTGCAGTTTCTACAGAAAGAGTGTTTCAGAACGGCTCAATCAAAAGTAAGGTTCAACTCTGTTAGTTGAATGCACAGAACAGAAAGAATTTTCACAGAATGCTACTGTGCAGTTTATATTTGAATATATTCCTTTTTCCACTATTACCCTCTTAGCGCTCCGAATGTCCACTTGCATTTTCTACAGAAAGAGTGTTCAGAACTGTGCAATCAAAAGTATGCTTTAACTCTGTTAGCTTAATGAACATGTCAGGAATAAGTTTCACACACTGCTTCTGTGTAGTTTTTATTTGAAGATATTATTTTCCCAATAGAGGTCTCTTGGCGCTCAGAATGTCCAACTGCAGTTTCAACAGAAAGAGTGTTTCAAAAAGGCTCAATCAAAAGTAAGGTTCAACTCTGTTAGTTGAATGCACAGAACAGAAAGAAGTTTCATACAATGCTTCTGTGTAGTTTATATTTGAACATATTCTTTTTTCCACTATTACCCACTTAGCGCTACGAATGTCCAGTTGCATTTTCTACAGACAGAGTGTTTCAAAACTGCTCAATCAAAAGTATGGTTTAACTCTGTTAGCTGAATGCTCAGATCAGAAAGAAGTTTCACAGAATGCTTCTGTGTAGTTTATATTTGAATATATTCCTTTTTCCACTACTACTCTCTTAGCGCTCCAAATGTCCAGTTGCATTTTCTACAGAAAGAGTGTTCAGATCTGCTCAATCAAAAGTATGGTTTAACTCTGTTAGCTGAATGCACAGATCAGAAAGAAGTTTCACAGAATGATTCTGTATAGTTTATATTTGGAGACAATCCTTTTTCCACTATTACCCTCTTAGCGCTCCGAATCTCCACTTGCATTTTCTACAGAAAGAGTGTTTCAGAACGGCTCAATCAAAACTAAGGTTCAACTCTTTTAGTTGAACAAACAGAACAGAAAGAAGTTTCACACAATTCTTCTGTGGAGGTTTTATTTGTAGACATTCTTTTTCCCAATATAGGCCTCCTAGCGCTCAGAATGTCCAATTGCAGTTTCTACAGAAAGAGTGTTTCAGAACGGCTCAATCAAAAGTAAGGTTCAACTCTGTTAGTTGAATGAACAGAACAGAAAGAAGTTTCATACAATGCTTCTGTGTAGTTTATATTTGAACATATTCTTTTTTCCACTATTACCCACTTAGCGCTACGAATGTCCAGTTGCATTTTCTACAGACAGAGTGTTTCAAAACTGCTCAATCAAAAGTATGGTTTAACTCTGTTAGCTGAATGCTCAGATCAGAAAGAAGTTTCACAGAATGCTTCTGTGTAGTTTATATTTGAATATATTCCTTTTTCCACTACTACGCTCTTAGCGCTCCAAATGTCCAGTTGCATTTTCTACAGAAAGAGTGTTCAGATCTGCTCAATCAATAGTATGGTTTAACTCTGTCAGCTGAATGCACAGATCAGAAAGAAGTTTCACCGAATGATTCTGTGTAGTTTATATTTGAAGACATTCCTTTTTCCACTATCACCCTCTTAGCGCTCCGAATCTCCACTTGCATTTTCTACAAAAAGAGTGTTTCATAACTGCTCAATCAAAAATATGTTTTATCTCTGTTAACTGAATTTACAGATCAGAAATAAGTTTCACAGAATGCATCTGTGTAGTTTTTATTTGAAGATATTCTTTTTCCCAATGTAGGCCTCTTAGCGCTTAGCATGTCCAATTGCAGTTTCTACAGAGTGTGTTTCAGAACGGCTCAATCAAAAGTAAGGTTCAACTCTGTTAGTTGAATGCACAGAACAGAAAGAATTTTCACAGAATGCTACTGTGTAGTTTATATTTGAATATATTCCTTTTTCCACTATTACCCTCTTAGCGCTCTGAATGTCCACTTGCATTTTCTACAGAAAGAGTGTTCAGAACTGCGCAATGAAAAGTATGGTTTAACTCTGTTAGCTTAATGAACATATCAGAAATAAGTTTCACGCAATGCTTCTGTGTAGTTTTTATTTGAAGATATTATTTTTCCCAATAGAGGCCTCTTAGCGCTCAGAATGTCCAATTGCAGTTTCTACAGAAAGAGTGTTTCAGAAAGGCTCAATCAAAAGTAAGGTTCAACTCTGTTAGTTGAATGCACAGAACAGAAAGAAGTTTCATACAATGCTTCTGTGTAGTTTATATTTGAACATATTCTTTTTTCCACTATTACCCACTTAGCGCTACGAATGTCCAGTTGCATTTTCTACAGACAGAGTGTTTCAAAACTGCTCAATCAAACGTATGGTTTAACTCTGTTAGCTGAATGCTCAGATCAGAAAGAAGTTTCACAGAATGCTTCTGTGTAGTTTATATTTGAATATATTCCTTTTTCCACTACTTCTCTCTTAGCGCTCCAAATGTCCAGTTGCGTTTTCTACAGAAAGAGTGTTCAGATCTGCTCAATCAAAAGTATGGTTTAACTCTGTTAGCTGAATGCACAGATCAGAAAGAAGTTTCACCGAATGATTCTGTGTAGTTTATATTTGGAGACATTCCTTTTTCCACTATTACCCTCTTAGCGCTCCGAATCTCCACTTGCATTTTCTACAGAAAGAGTGTTTCAGAACGGCTCAATCAAAACTAAGGTTCAACTCTTTTAGTTGAACAAACAGAACAGAAACAAGTTTCACACAATTCTTCTGTGTAGCTTTTATTTGTAGACATTCTTTTTCCCAATATAGGCCTCTTAGCGCTCAGAATGTCCAATTGCAGTTTCTACAGAAAGAGTGTTTCAGAACGGCTCAATCAAAAGTAAGGTTCAACTCTGTTAGTTGAATGCACAGAACAGAAAGAAGTTTCATACAATGCTTCTGTGTAGTTTATATTTGAACATATTCTTTTTTCCACTATTACCCACTTAGCGCTACGAATGTCCAGTTGCATTTTCTACAGACAGAGTGTTTCAAAACTGCTCAATCAAAAGTATGGTTTAACTCTGTTAGCTGAATGCTCAGATCAGAAAGAAGTTTCACAGAATGCTTCTGTGTAGTTTATATTTGAATATATTCCTTTTTCCACTACTACGCTCTTAGCGCTCCAAATGTCCAGTTGCATTTTCTACAGAAAGAGTGTTCAGATCTGCTCAATCAAAAGTATGGTTTAACTCTGTTAGCTGAATGCACAGATCAGAAAGAAGTTTCACCGAATGATTCTGTGTAGTTTATATTTGAAGACATTCCTTTTTCCACTATTACCCTCTTAGCGCTCCGAATCTCCACTTGCATTTTCTACAAAAAGAGTGTTTCATAACTGCTCAATCAAAAATATATTTTATCTCTGTTAACTGAATTTACAGATCAGAAATAAGTTTCACAGAATGCATCTGTGTAGTTTTTATTTGAAGATATTCTTTTTCCCAATGTAGGCCTCTTAGCGCTTAGCATGTCCAATTGCAGTTTCTACAGAAAGAGTGTTTCAGAACGGCTCAATCAAAAGTAATGTTCAACTCTGTTAGTTGAATGCACAGAACAGAAAGAATTTTCACAGAATGCTACTGTGTAGTTTATATTTGAATATATTCCTTTTTCCACTATTACCCTCTTAGCGCTCCGAATGTCCACTTGCATTTTCTACAGAAAGAGTGTTCAGAACTGCGCAATCAAAAGTATGGTTTAACTCTGTTAGCTTAATGAACATATCAGAAATAAGTTTCACAAAATGCTTCTGTGTAGTTTTTATTTGAAGATATTATTTTTCCCAATAGAGGCCTCTTAGCGCTCAGAATGTCCAATTGCAGTTTCTACAGAAAGAGTGTTTCAGAAAGGCTCAATCAAAAGTAAGTTTCAACTCTGTTAGTTGAAAGCACAGAACAGAAAGAAGTTTCATACAATGCTTCTGTGTAGTTTATATTTGAACATATTCTTTTTTCCACTATTACCCACTTAGCGCTACGAATGTCCAGTTGCATTTTCTACAGACAGAGTGTTTCAAAACTGCTCAATCAAAAGTATGGTTTAACTCTGTTAGCTGAATGCTCAGATCAGAAAGAAGTTTCACAGAATGCTTCTGTGTAGTTTATATTTGAATATATTCCTTTTTCCACTACTACTCTCTTAGCGCTCCAAATGTCCAGTTGCGTTTTCTACAGAAAGAGTGTTCAGATCTGCTCAATCAAAAGTATGGTTTAACTCTGTTAGCTGAATGCACAGATCAGAAAGAAGTTTCACCGAATGATTCTGTGTAGTTTATATTTGGAGACATTCCTTTTTCCACTATTACCCTCTTAGCGCTCCGACTCTCCACTTGCATTTTCTACAGAAAGAGTGTTTCAGAACGGCTCAATCAAAACTAAGGTTCAACTCTTTTAGTTGAACAAACAGAACAGAAACAAGTTTCACACAATTCTTCTGTGTAGCTTTTATTTGTAGACATTCTTTTTCCCAATATAGGCCTCTTAGCGCTCAGAATGTCCAACTGCAGTTTCTACAGAAAGAGTGTTTCAGAACGGCTCAATCAAAAGTAAGGTTCAACTCTGTTAGTTGAATGCACCGAACAGAAAGAAGTTTCATACAATGCTTCTGTGTAGTTTATATTTGAACATATTCTTTTTTCCACTATTACCCACTTAGCGCTACGAATGTCCAGTTGCATTTTCTACAGACAGAGTGTTTCAAAACTGCTCAATCAAAAGTATGGTTTAACTCTGTTAGCTGAATGCTCAGATCAGAAAGAAGTTTCACAGAATGCTTCTGTGTAGTTTATATTTGAATATATTCCTTTTTCCACTACTACGCTCTTAGCGCTTCAAATGTCCAGTTGCATTTTCTACAGAAAGAGTGTTCAGATCTGCTCAATCAAAAGTAAGGTTTAACTCTGTTAGCTGAATGCACAGATCAGAAAGAAGTTTCACCGAATGATTCTGTGTAGTTTATATTTGAAGACATTCCTTTTTCCACTATTACCCTCTTAGCGCTCCGAATCTCCACTTGCATTTTCTACAAAAAGAGTGTTTCATAACTGCTCAATCAAAAATATGTTTTATCTCTGTTAACTGAATTTACAGATCAGAAATAAGTTTCACAGAATGCATCTGTGTAGTTTTTATCTGAAGATATTCTTTTTCCCAATGTAGGCCTCTTAGCGCTTAGCATGTCCAATTGCAGTTTCTACAGAAAGAGTGTTTCAGAACGGCTCAATCAAAAGTAAGGTTCAACTCTGTTAGTTGAATGCACAGAACAGAAAGAATTTTCACAGAATGCTACTGTGCAGTTTATATTTGAATATATTCCTTTTTCCACTATTACCCTCTTAGCGCTCCGAATGTCCACTTGCATTTTCTACAGAAAGAGTGTTCAGAACTGTGCAATCAAAAGTATGCTTTAACTCTGTTAGCTTAATGAACATGTCAGGAATAAGTTTCACACACTGCTTCTGTGTAGTTTTTATTTGAAGATATTATTTTCCCAATAGAGGTCTCTTGGCGCTCAGAATGTCCAACTGCAGTTTCAACAGAAAGAGTGTTTCAAAAAGGCTCAATCAAAAGTAAGGTTCAACTCTGTTAGTTGAATGCACAGAACAGAAAGAAGTTTCATACAATGCTTCTGTGTAGTTTATATTTGAACATATTCTTTTTTCCACTATTACCCACTTAGCGCTACGAATGTCCAGTTGCATTTTCTACAGACAGAGTGTTTCAAAACTGCTCAATCAAAAGTATGGTTTAACTCTGTTAGCTGAATGCTCAGATCAGAAAGAAGTTTCACAGAATGCTTCTGTGTAGTTTATATTTGAATATATTCCTTTTTCCACTACTACTCTCTTAGCGCTCCAAATGTCCAGTTGCATTTTCTACAGAAAGAGTGTTCAGATCTGCTCAATCAAAAGTATGGTTTAACTCTGTTAGCTGAATGCACAGATCAGAAAGAAGTTTCACAGAATGATTCTGTATAGTTTATATTTGGAGACAATCCTTTTTCCACTATTACCCTCTTAGCGCTCCGAATCTCCACTTGCATTTTCTACAGAAAGAGTGTTTCAGAACGGCTCAATCAAAACTAAGGTTCAACTCTTTTAGTTGAACAAACAGAACAGAAAGAAGTTTCACACAATTCTTCTGTGGAGGTTTTATTTGTAGACATTCTTTTTCCCAATATAGGCCTCCTAGCGCTCAGAATGTCCAATTGCAGTTTCTACAGAAAGAGTGTTTCAGAACGGCTCAATCAAAAGTAAGGTTCAACTCTGTTAGTTGAATGAACAGAACAGAAAGAAGTTTCATACAATGCTTCTGTGTAGTTTATATTTGAACATATTCTTTTTTCCACTATTACCCACTTAGCGCTACGAATGTCCAGTTGCATTTTCTACAGACAGAGTGTTTCAAAACTGCTCAATCAAAAGTATGGTTTAACTCTGTTAGCTGAATGCTCAGATCAGAAAGAAGTTTCACAGAATGCTTCTGTGTAGTTTATATTTGAATATATTCCTTTTTCCACTACTACGCTCTTAGCGCTCCAAATGTCCAGTTGCATTTTCTACAGAAAGAGTGTTCAGATCTGCTCAATCAATAGTATGGTTTAACTCTGTTAGCTGAATGCACAGATCAGAAAGAAGTTTCACCGAATGATTCTGTGTAGTTTATATTTGAAGACATTCCTTTTTCCACTATCACCCTCTTAGCGCTCCGAATCTCCACTTGCATTTTCTACAAAAAGAGTGTTTCATAACTGCTCAATCAAAAATATGTTTTATCTCTGTTAACTGAATTTACAGATCAGAAATAAGTTTCACAGAATGCATCTGTGTAGTTTTTATTTGAAGATATTCTTTTTCCCAATGTAGGCCTCTTAGCGCTTAGCATGTCCAATTGCAGTTTCTACAGAGTGTGTTTCAGAACGGCTCAATCAAAAGTAAGGTTCAACTCTGTTAGTTGAATGCACAGAACAGAAAGAATTTTCACAGAATGCTACTGTGTAGTTTATATTTGAATATATTCCTTTTTCCACTATTACCCTCTTAGCGCTCTGAATGTCCACTTGCATTTTCTACAGAAAGAGTGTTCAGAACTGCGCAATGAAAAGTATGGTTTAACTCTGTTAGCTTAATGAACATATCAGAAATAAGTTTCACGCAATGCTTCTGTGTAGTTTTTATTTGAAGATATTATTTTTCCCAATAGAGGCCTCTTAGCGCTCAGAATGTCCAATTGCAGTTTCTACAGAAAGAGTGTTTCAGAAAGGCTCAATCAAAAGTAAGGTTCAACTCTGTTAGTTGAATGCACAGAACAGAAAGAAGTTTCATACAATGCTTCTGTGTAGTTTATATTTGAACATATTCTTTTTTCCACTATTACCCACTTAGCGCTACGAATGTCCAGTTGCATTTTCTACAGACAGAGTGTTTCAAAACTGCTCAATCAAAAGTATGGTTTAACTCTGTTAGCTGAATGCTCAGATCAGAAAGAAGTTTCACAGAATGCTTCTGTGTAGTTTATATTTGAATATATTCCTTTTTCCACTACTACTCTCTTAGCGCTCCAAATGTCCAGTTGCATTTTCTACAGAAAGAGTGTTCAGATCTGCTCAATCAAAAGTATGGTTTAACTCTGTTAGCTGAATGCACAGATCAGAAAGAAGTTTCACAGAATGATTCTGTATAGTTTATATTTGGAGACAATCCTTTTTCCACTATTACCCTCTTAGCGCTCCGAATCTCCACTTGCATTTTCTACAGAAAGAGTGTTTCAGAACGGCTCAATCAAAGCTAAGGTTCAACTCTTTTAGTTGAACAAACAGAACAGAAAGAAGTTTCACACAATTCTTCTGTGGAGGTTTTATTTGTAGACATTCTTTTTCCCAATATAGGCCTCCTATCGCTCAGAATGTCCAATTGCAGTTTCTACAGAAAGAGTGTTTCAGAACGGCTCAATCAAAAGTAAGGTTCAACTCTGTTAGTTGAATGAACAGAACAGAAAGAAGTTTCATACAATGCTTCTGTGTAGATTATATTTGAACATATTCTTTTTTCCACTATTACCCACTTAGCGCTACGAATGTCCAGTTGCATTTTCTACAGACAGAGTGTTTCAAAACTGCTCAATCAAAAGTATGGTTTAACTCTGTTAGCTGAATGCTCAGATCAGAAAGAAGTTTCACAGAATGCTTCTGTGTAGTTTATATTTGAATATATTCCTTTTTCCACTACTACGCTCTTAGCGCTCCAAATGTCCAGTTGCATTTTCTACAGAAAGAGTGTTCAGATCTGCTCAATCAATAGTATGGTTTAACTCTGTTAGCTGAATGCACAGATCAGAAAGAAGTTTCACCGAATGATTCTGTGTAGTTTATATTTGAAGACATTCCTTTTTCCACTATTACCCTCTTAGCGCTCCGAATCTCCACTTGCATTTTCTACAAAAAGAGTGTTTCATAACTGCTCAATCAAAAATATATTTTATCTCTGTTAACTGAATTTACAGATCAGAAATAAGTTTCACAGAATGCATCTGTGTAGTTTTTATTTGAAGATATTCTTTTTCCCAATGTAGGCCTCTTAGCGCTTAGCATGTCCAATTGCAGTTTCTACAGAAAGAGTGTTTCAGAACGGCTCAATCAAAATTAACGTTCAACTCTGTTAGTTGAATGCACAGAACAGAAAGAATTTTCACAGAATGCTACTGTGTAGTTTATATTTGAATATATTCCTTTTTCCACTATTACCCTCTTAGCGCTCCGAATGTCCACTTGCATTTTCTACAGAAAGAGTGTTCAGAACTGCGCAATCAAAAGTATGGTTTAACTCTGTTAGCTTAATGAACATATCAGAAATAAGTTTCACACAATGCTTCTGTGTAGTTTTTATTTGAAGATATTATTTTTCCCAATAGAGGCCTCTTAGCGCTCAGAATGTCCAATTGCAGTTTCTACAGAAAGAGTGTTTCAGAAAGGCTCAATCAAAGTAAGGTTCAACTCTGTTAGTTGAATGCACAGAACAGAAAGAAGTTTCATACAATGCTTCTGTGTAGTTTATATTTGAACATATTCTTTTTTCCACTATTACCCACTTAGCGCTACGAATGTCCAGTTGCATTTTCTACAGACAGAGTGTTTCAAAACTGCTCAATCAAAAGTATGGTTTAACTCTGTTAGCTGAATGCTCAGATCAGAAAGAAGTTTCACAGAATGCTTCTGTGTAGTTTATATTTGAATATATTCCTTTTTCCACTACTACTCTCTTAGCGCTCCAAATGTCCAGTTGCGTTTTCTACAGAAAGAGTGTTCAGATCTGCTCAATCAAAAGTATGGTTTAACTCTGTTAGCTGAATGCACAGATCAGAAAGAAGTTTCACCGAATGATTCTGTGTAGTTTATATTTGGAGACATTCCTTTTTCCACTATTACCCTCTTAGCGCTCCGACCCTCCACTTGCATTTTCTACAGAAAGAGTGTTTCAGAACGGCTCAATCAAAACTAAGGTTCAACTCTTTTAGTTGAACAAACAGAACAGAAACAAGTTTCACACAATTCTTCTGTGTAGCTTTTATTTGTAGACATTCTTTTTCCCAATATAGGCCTCTTAGCGCTCAGAATGTCCAACTGCAGTTTCTACAGAAAGAGTGTTTCAGAACGGCTCAATCAAAAGTAAGGTTCAACTCTGTTAGTTGAATGCACCGAACAGAAAGAAGTTTCATACAATGCTTCTGTGTAGTTTATATTTGAACATATTCTTTTTTCCACTATTACCCACTTAGCGCTACGAATGTCCAGTTGCATTTTCTACAGACAGAGTGTTTCAAAACTGCGCAATCAAAAGTATGGTTTAACTCTGTTAGCTGAATGCTCAGATCAGAAAGAAGTTTCACAGAATGCTTCTGTGTAGTTTATATTTGAATATATTCCTTTTTCCACTACTACGCTCTTAGCGCTCCAAATGTCCAGTTGCATTTTCTACAGAAAGAGTGTTCAGATCTGCTCAATCAAAAGTATGGTTTAACTCTGTTAGCTGAATGCACAGATCAGAAAGAAGTTTCACCGAATGATTCTGTGTAGTTTATATTTGAAGACATTCCTTTTTCCACTATTACCCTCTTAGCGCTCCGAATCTCCACTTGCATTTTCTACAAAAAGAGTGTTTCATAACTGCTCAATCAAAAATATGTTTTATCTCTGTTAACTGAATTTACAGATCAGAAATAAGTTTCACAGAATGCATCTGTGTAGTTTTTATTTGAAGATATTATTTTTCCCAATGTAGGCCTCTTAGCGCTTAGCATGTCCAATTGCAGTTTCTACAGAAAGAGTGTTTCAGAACGGCTCAATCAAAAGTAACGTTCAACTCTGTTAGTTGAATGCACAGAACAGAAAGAATTTTCACAGAATGCTACTGTGTAGTTTATATTTGAATATATTCCTTTTTCCACTATTACCCTCTTAGCGCTCCGAATGTCCACTTGCATTTTCTACAGAAAGAGTGTTCAGAACTGCGCAATCAAAAGTATGGTTTAACTCTGTTAGCTTAATGAACATATCAGAAATAAGTTTCACACAATGCTTCTGTGTAGTTTTTATTTGAAGATATTATTTTTCCCAATAGAGGCCTCTTAGCGCTCAGAATGTCCAATTGCAGTTTCTACAGAAAGAGTGTTTCAGAAAGGCTCAATCAAAAGTAAGGTTCAACTCTGTTAGTTGAATGCACAGAACAGAAAGAAGTTTCATACAATGCTTCTGTGTAGTTTATATTTGAACATATTCTTTTTTCCACTATTACCCACTTAGCGCTACGAATGTCCAGTTGCATTTTCTACAGACAGAGTGTTTCAAAACTGCTCAATCAAACGTATGGTTTAACTCTGTTAGCTGAATGCTCAGATCAGAAAGAAGTTTCACAGAATGCTTCTGTGTAGTTTATATTTGAATATATTCCTTTTTCCACTACTTCTCTCTTAGCGCTCCAAATGTCCAGTTGCGTTTTCTACAGAAAGAGTGTTCAGATCTGCTCAATCAAAAGTATGGTTTAACTCTGTTAGCTGAATGCACAGATCAGAAAGAAGTTTCACCGAATGATTCTGTGTAGTTTATATTTGGAGACATTCCTTTTTCCACTATTACCCTCTTAGCGCTCCGAATCTCCACTTGCATTTTCTACAGAAAGAGTGTTTCAGAACGGCTCAATCAAAACTAAGGTTCAACTCTTTTAGTTGAACAAACAGAACAGAAACAAGTTTCACACAATTCTTCTGTGTAGCTTTTATTTGTAGACATTCTTTTTCCCAATATAGGCCTCTTAGCGCTCAGAATGTCCAATTGCAGTTTCTACAGAAAGAGTGTTTCAGAACGGCTCAATCAAAAGTAAGGTTCAACTCTGTTAGTTGAATGCACAGAACAGAAAGAAGTTTCATACAATGCTTCTGTGTAGTTTATATTTGAACATATTCTTTTTTCCACTATTACCCACTTAGCGCTACGAATGTCCAGTTGCATTTTCTACAGACAGAGTGTTTCAAAACTGCTCAATCAAAAGTATGGTTTAACTCTGTTAGCTGAATGCTCAGATCAGAAAGAAGTTTCACAGAATGCTTCTGTGTAGTTTATATTTGAATATATTCCTTTTTCCACTACTACGCTCTTAGCGCTCCAAATGTCCAGTTGCATTTTCTACAGAAAGAGTGTTCAGATCTGCTCAATCAAAAGTATGGTTTAACTCTGTTAGCTGAATGCACAGATCAGAAAGAAGTTTCACCGAATGATTCTGTGTAGTTTATATTTGAAGACATTCCTTTTTCCACTATTACCCCCTTAGCGCTCCGAATCTCCACTTGCATTTTCTACAAAAAGAGTGTTTCATAACTGCTCAATCAAAAATATATTTTATCTCTGTTAACTGAATTTACAGATCAGAAATAAGTTTCACAGAATGCATCTGTGTAGTTTTTATTTGAAGATATTCTTTTTCCCAATGTAGGCCTCTTAGCGCTTAGCATGTCCAATTGCAGTTTCTACAGAAAGAGTGTTTCAGAACGGCTCAATCAAAAGTAATGTTCAACTCTGTTAGTTGAATGCACAGAACAGAAAGAATTTTCACAGAATGCTACTGTGTAGTTTATATTTGAATATATTCCTTTTTCCACTATTACCCTCTTAGCGCTCCGAATGTCCACTTGCATTTTCTACAGAAAGAGTGTTCAGAACTGCGCAATCAAAAGTATGGTTTAACTCTGTTAGCTTAATGAACATATCAGAAATAAGTTTCACAAAATGCTTCTGTGTAGTTTTTATTTGAAGATATTATTTTTCCCAATAGAGGCCTCTTAGCGCTCAGAATGTCCAATTGCAGTTTCTACAGAAAGAGTGTTTCAGAAAGGCTCAATCAAAAGTAAGTTTCAACTCTGTTAGTTGAAAGCACAGAACAGAAAGAAGTTTCATACAATGCTTCTGTGTAGTTTATATTTGAACATATTCTTTTTTCCACTATTACCCACTTAGCGCTACGAATGTCCAGTTGCATTTTCTACAGACAGAGTGTTTCAAAACTGCTCAATCAAAAGTATGGTTTAACTCTGTTAGCTGAATGCTCAGATCAGAAAGAAGTTTCACAGAATGCTTCTGTGTAGTTTATATTTGAATATATTCCTTTTTCCACTACTACTCTCTTAGCGCTCCAAATGTCCAGTTGCGTTTTCTACAGAAAGAGTGTTCAGATCTGCTCAATCAAAAGTATGGTTTAACTCTGTTAGCTGAATGCACAGATCAGAAAGAAGTTTCACCGAATGATTCTGTGTAGTTTATATTTGGAGACATTCCTTTTTCCACTATTACCCTCTTAGCGCTCCGACTCTCCACTTGCATTTTCTACAGAAAGAGTGTTTCAGAACGGCTCAATCAAAACTAAGGTTCAACTCTTTTAGTTGAACAAACAGAACAGAAACAAGTTTCACACAATTCTTCTGTGTAGCTTTTATTTGTAGACATTCTTTTTCCCAATATAGGCCTCTTAGCGCTCAGAATGTCCAACTGCAGTTTCTACAGAAAGAGTGTTTCAGAACGGCTCAATCAAAAGTAAGGTTCAACTCTGTTAGTTGAATGCACCGAACAGAAAGAAGTTTCATACAATGCTTCTGTGTAGTTTATATTTGAACATATTCTTTTTTCCACTATTACCCACTTAGCGCTACGAATGTCCAGTTGCATTTTCTACAGACAGAGTGTTTCAAAACTGCTCAATCAAAAGTATGGTTTAACTCTGTTAGCTGAATGCTCAGATCAGAAAGAAGTTTCACAGAATGCTTCTGTGTAGTTTATATTTGAATATATTCCTTTTTCCACTACTACGCTCTTAGCGCTTCAAATGTCCAGTTGCATTTTCTACAGAAAGAGTGTTCAGATCTGCTCAATCAAAAGTAAGGTTTAACTCTGTTAGCTGAATGCACAGATCAGAAAGAAGTTTCACCGAATGATTCTGTGTAGTTTATATTTGAAGACATTCCTTTTTCCACTATTACCCTCTTAGCGCTCCGAATCTCCACTTGCATTTTCTACAAAAAGAGTGTTTCATAACTGCTCAATCAAAAATATGTTTTATCTCTGTTAACTGAATTTACAGATCAGAAATAAGTTTCACAGAATGCATCTGTGTAGTTTTTATTTGAAGATATTCTTTTTCCCAATGTAGGCCTCTTAGCGCTTAGCATGTCCAATTGCAGTTTCTACAGAAAGAGTGTTTCAGAACGGCTCAATCAAAAGTAAGGTTCAACTCTGTTAGTTGAATGCACAGAACAGAAAGAATTTTCACAGAATGCTACTGTGCAGTTTATATTTGAATATATTCCTTTTTCCACTATTACCCTCTTAGCGCTCCGAATGTCCACTTGCATTTTCTACAGAAAGAGTGTTCAGAACTGTGCAATCAAAAGTATGCTTTAACTCTGTTAGCTTAATGAACATGTCAGGAATAAGTTTCACACACTGCTTCTGTGTAGTTTTTATTTGAAGATATTATTTTCCCAATAGAGGTCTCTTGGCGCTCAGAATGTCCAACTGCAGTTTCAACAGAAAGAGTGTTTCAAAAAGGCTCAATCAAAAGTAAGGTTCAACTCTGTTAGTTGAATGCACAGAACAGAAAGAAGTTTCATACAATGCTTCTGTGTAGTTTATATTTGAACATATTCTTTTTTCCACTATTACCCACTTAGCGCTACGAATGTCCAGTTGCATTTTCTACAGACAGAGTGTTTCAAAACTGCTCAATCAAAAGTATGGTTTAACTCTGTTAGCTGAATGCTCAGATCAGAAAGAAGTTTCACAGAATGCTTCTGTGTAGTTTATATTTGAATATATTCCTTTTTCCACTACTACTCTCTTAGCGCTCCAAATGTCCAGTTGCATTTTCTACAGAAAGAGTGTTCAGATCTGCTCAATCAAAAGTATGGTTTAACTCTGTTAGCTGAATGCACAGATCAGAAAGAAGTTTCACAGAATGATTCTGTATAGTTTATATTTGGAGACAATCCTTTTTCCACTATTACCCTCTTAGCGCTCCGAATCTCCACTTGCATTTTCTACAGAAAGAGTGTTTCAGAACGGCTCAATCAAAACTAAGGTTCAACTCTTTTAGTTGAACAAACAGAACAGAAAGAAGTTTCACACAATTCTTCTGTGGAGGTTTTATTTGTAGACATTCTTTTTCCCAATATAGGCCTCCTAGCGCTCAGAATGTCCAATTGCAGTTTCTACAGAAAGAGTGTTTCAGAACGGCTCAATCAAAAGTAAGGTTCAACTCTGTTAGTTGAATGAACAGAACAGAAAGAAGTTTCATACAATGCTTCTGTGTAGTTTATATTTGAACATATTCTTTTTTCCACTATTACCCACTTAGCGCTACGAATGTCCAGTTGCATTTTCTACAGACAGAGTGTTTCAAAACTGCTCAATCAAAAGTATGGTTTAACTCTGTTAGCTGAATGCTCAGATCAGAAAGAAGTTTCACAGAATGCTTCTGTGTAGTTTATATTTGAATATATTCCTTTTTCCACTACTACGCTCTTAGCGCTCCAAATGTCCAGTTGCATTTTCTACAGAAAGAGTGTTCAGATCTGCTCAATCAATAGTATGGTTTAACTCTGTTAGCTGAATGCACAGATCAGAAAGAAGTTTCACCGAATGATTCTGTGTAGTTTATATTTGAAGACATTCCTTTTTCCACTATCACCCTCTTAGCGCTCCGAATCTCCACTTGCATTTTCTACAAAAAGAGTGTCTCATAACTGCTCAATCAAAAATATGTTTTATCTCTGTTAACTGAATTTACAGATCAGAAATAAGTTTCACAGAATGCATCTGTGTAGTTTTTATTTGAAGATATTCTTTTTCCCAATGTAGGCCTCTTAGCGCTTAGCATGTCCAATTGCAGTTTCTACAGAGTGTGTTTCAGAACGGCTCAATCAAAAGTAAGGTTCAACTCTGTTAGTTGAATGCACAGAACAGAAAGAATTTTCACAGAATGCTACTGTGTAGTTTATATTTGAATATATTCCTTTTTCCACTATTACCCTCTTAGCGCTCTGAATGTCCACTTGCATTTTCTACAGAAAGAGTGTTCAGAACTGCGCAATGAAAAGTATGGTTTAACTCTGTTAGCTTAATGAACATATCAGAAATAAGTTTCACGCAATGCTTCTGTGTAGTTTTTATTTGAAGATATTATTTTTCCCAATAGAGGCCTCTTAGCGCTCAGAATGTCCAATTGCAGTTTCTACAGAAAGAGTGTTTCAGAAAGGCTCAATCAAAAGTAAGGTTCAACTCTGTTAGTTGAATGCACAGAACAGAAAGAAGTTTCATACAATGCTTCTGTGTAGTTTATATTTGAACATATTCTTTTTTCCACTATTACCCACTTAGCGCTACGAATGTCCAGTTGCATTTTCTACAGACAGAGTGTTTCAAAACTGCTCAATCAAAAGTATGGTTTAACTCTGTTAGCTGAATGCTCAGATCAGAAAGAAGTTTCACAGAATGCTTCTGTGTAGTTTATATTTGAATATATTCCTTTTTCCACTACTACTCTCTTAGCGCTCCAAATGTCCAGTTGCATTTTCTACAGAAAGAGTGTTCAGATCTGCTCAATCAAAAGTATGGTTTAACTCTGTTAGCTGAATGCACAGATCAGAAAGAAGTTTCACAGAATGATTCTGTATAGTTTATATTTGGAGACAATCCTTTTTCCACTATTACCCTCTTAGCGCTCCGAATCTCCACTTGCATTTTCTACAGAAAGAGTGTTTCAGAACGGCTCAATCAAAGCTAAGGTTCAACTCTTTTAGTTGAACAAACAGAACAGAAAGAAGTTTCACACAATTCTTCTGTGGAGGTTTTATTTGTAGACATTCTTTTTCCCAATATAGGCCTCCTATCGCTCAGAATGTCCAATTGCAGTTTCTACAGAAAGAGTGTTTCAGAACGGCTCAATCAAAAGTAAGGTTCAACTCTGTTAGTTGAATGAACAGAACAGAAAGAAGTTTCATACAATGCTTCTGTGTAGTTTATATTTGAACATATTCTTTTTTCCACTATTACCCACTTAGCGCTACGAATGTCCAGTTGCATTTTCTACAGACAGAGTGTTTCAAAACTGCTCAATCAAAAGTATGGTTTAACTCTGTTAGCTGAATGCTCAGATCAGAAAGAAGTTTCACAGAATGCTTCTGTGTAGTTTATATTTGAATATATTCCTTTTTCCACTACTACGCTCTTAGCGCTCCAAATGTCCAGTTGCATTTTCTACAGAAAGAGTGTTCAGATCTGCTCAATCAATAGTATGGTTTAACTCTGTTAGCTGAATGCACAGATCAGAAAGAAGTTTCACCGAATGATTCTGTGTAGTTTATATTTGAAGACATTCCTTTTTCCACTATCACCCTCTTAGTGCTCCGAATCTCCACTTGCATTTTCTACAAAAAGAGTGTTTCATAACTGCTCAATCAAAAATATGTTTTATCTCTGTTAACTGAATTTACAGATCAGAAATAAGTTTCACAGAATGCATCTGTGTAGTTTTTATTTGAAGATATTCTTTTTCCCAATGTAGGCCTCTTAGCGCTTAGCATGTCCAATTGCAGTTTCTACAGAGTGTGTTTCAGAACGGCTCAATCAAAAGTAAGGTTCAACTCTGTTAGTTGAATGCACAGAACAGAAAGAATTTTCACAGAATGCTACTGTGTAGTTTATATTTGAATATATTCCTTTTTCCACTATTACCCTCTTAGCGCTCTGAATGTCCACTTGCATTTTCTACAGAAAGAGTGTTCAGAACTGCGCAATGAAAAGTATGGTTTAACTCTGTTAGCTTAATGAACATATCAGAAATAAGTTTCACGCAATGCTTCTGTGTAGTTTTTATTTGAAGATATTATTTTTCCCAATAGAGGCCTCTTAGCGCTCAGAATGTCCAATTGCAGTTTCTACAGAAAGAGTGTTTCAGAAAGGCTCAATCAAAAGTAAGGTTCAACTCTGTTAGTTGAATGCACAGAACAGAAAGAAGTTTCATACAATGCTTCTGTGTAGTTTATATTTGAACATATTCTTTTTTCCACTATTACCCACTTAGCGCTACGAATGTCCAGTTGCATTTTCTACAGACAGAGTGTTTCAAAACTGTTCAATCAAAAGTATGGTTTAATTCTGTTAGCTGAATGCTCAGATCAGAAAGAAGTTTCACGGAATGCTTCTGTGTAGTTTATATTTGAATATATTCCTTTTTCCACTACTACTCTCTTAGCGCTCCAAATGTCCAGTTGCATTTTCTACAGAAAGAGTGTTCAGATCTGCTCAATCAAAAGTATCGTTTAACTCTGTTAGCTGAATGCACAGATCAGAAAGAAGTTTCACAGAATGATTCTGTATAGTTTATATTTGGAGACAATCCTTTTTCCACTATTACCCTCTTAGCGCTCCGAATCTCCACTTGCATTTTCTACAGAAAGAGTGTTTCAGAACGGCTCATTCAAAACTAAGGTTCAACTCTTTTAGTTGAACAAACAGAACAGAAAGGAGTTTCACACAATTCTTCTGTGTAGTTTTTATTTGTAGACATTCTTTTTCCCAATATAGGCCTCCTAGCGCTCAGAATGTCCAATTTCAGTTTCTACAGAAAGAGTGTTTCAGAACGGCTCAATCAAAAGTAAGGTTCAACTCTGTTAGTTGAATGAACAGAACAGAAAGAAGTTTCATACAATGCTTCTGTGTAGTTTATATTTGAACATATTCTTTTTTCCACTATTAACCACTTAGCGCTACGAATGTCAAGTTGCATTTTCTACAGACAGAGTGTTTCAAAACTGCTCAATCAAAAGTATGGTTTAACTCTGTTAGCTGAATGCTCAGATCAGAAAGAAGTTTCACAGAATGCTTCTGTGTAGTTTATATTTGAATATATTCCTTTTTCCACTACTACGCTCTTAGCGCTCCAAATGTCCAGTTGCATTTTCTAAAGAAAGAGTGTTCAGATCTGCTCAATCAAAAGTATGGTTTAACTCTGTTAGCTGAATGCACAGATCAGAAAGAAGTTTCACCGAATGATTCTGTGTAGTTTATATTTGGAGACATTCCTTTATCCACTATTACCCTCTTAGCGCTCCGAATCTCCACTTGCATTTTCTACAGAAAGAGTGTTTCAGAAAGGCTCAATCAAAACTAAGGTTCAACTCTTTTAGTTGAACAAACAGAACAGAAAGAAGTTTCACACAATTCTTCTGTGTAGTTTTTATTTGTAGACATTCTTTTTCCCAATATAGGCCTCCTAGCGCTCAGAATGTCCAATTGCAGTTTCTACAGAAAGAGTGTTTCAGAACGGCTCAATCAAAAGTAAGGTTCAACTCTGTTAGTTGAATGCACAGAACAGAAAGTAGTTTCATACAATGCTTCTGTGTAGTTTATATTTGAACATATTCTTTTTTCCACTATTACCCACTTAGCGCTACGAATGTCCAGTTGCATTTTCTACAGACAGAGTGTTTCAAAACTGCTCAATCAATAGTATGGTTTAACTCTGTTAGCTGAATGCTCAGATCAGAAAGAAGTTTCACAGTATGCTTCTGTGTAGTTTATATTTGAATATATTCCTTTTTCCACTACTACGCTCTTAGCGCTCCAAATGTCCAGTTGCATTTTCTACAGAAAGAGTGTTCAGATCTGCTCAATCAAAAGTATGGTTTAACTCTGTTAGCTGAATGCACAGATCAGAAAGAAGTTTCACCGAATGATTCTGTGTAGTTTATATTTGAAGACATTCCTTTTTCCACTATTACCCCCTTAGCGCTCCGAATCTCCACTTGCATTTTCTACAAAAAGAGTGTTTCATAACTGCTCAATCAAAAATATATTTTATCTCTGTTAACTGAATTTACAGATCAGAAATAAGTTTCACAGAATGCATCTGTGTAGTTTTTATTTGAAGATATTCTTTTTCCCAATGTAGGCCTCTTAGCGCTTAGCATGTCCAATTGCAGTTTCTACAGAAAGAGTGTTTCAGAACGGCTCAATCAAAAGTAACGTTCAACTCTGTTAGTTGAATGCACAGAACAGAAAGAATTTTCACAGAATGCTACTGTGTAGTTTATATTTGAATATATTCCTTTTTCCACTATTACCCTCTTAGCGCTCCGAATGTCCACTTGCATTTTCTACAGAAAGAGTGTTCAGAACTGCGCAATCAAAAGTATGGTTTAACTCTGTTAGCTTAATGAACATATCAGAAATAAGTTTCACACAATGCTTCTGTGTAGTTTTTATTTGAAGATATTATTTTTCCCAATAGAGGCCTCTTAGCGCTCAGAATGTCCAATTGCAGTTTCTACAGAAAGAGTGTTTCAGAAAGGCTCAATCAAAAGTAAGGTTCAACTCTGTTAGTTGAATGCACAGAACAGAAAGAAGTTTCATACAATGCTTCTGTGTAGTTTATATTTGAACATATTCTTTTTTCCACTATTACCCACTTAGCGCTACGAATGTCCAGTTGCATTTTCTACAGACAGAGTGTTTCAAAACTGCTCAATCAAAAGTATGGTTTAACTCTGTTAGCTGAATGCTCAGATCAGTAAGAAGTTTCACAGAATGCTTCTGTGTAGTTTATATTTGAATATATTCCTTTTTCCACTACTAATCTCTTAGCGCTCCAAATGTCCAGTTGCGTTTTCTACAGAAAGAGTGTTCAGATCTGCTCAATCAAAAGTATGGTTTAACTCTGTTAGCTGAATGCACAGATCAGAAAGAAGTTTCACCGAATGATTCTGTGTAGTTTATATTTGGAGACATTCCTTTTTCCACTATTACCCTCTTAGCGCTCCGACTCTCCACTTGCATTTTCTACAGAAAGAGTGTTTCAGAACGGCTCAATCAAAACTAAGGTTCAACTCTTTTAGTTGAACAAACAGAACAGAAACAAGTTTCACACAATTCTTCTGTGTAGCTTTTATTTGTAGACATTCTTTTTCCCAATATAGGCCTCTTAGCGCTCAGAATGTCCAACTGCAGTTTCTACAGAAAGAGTGTTTCAGAACGGCTCAATCAAAAGTAAGGTTCAACTCTGTTAGTTGAATGCACCGAACAGAAAGAAGTTTCATACAATGCTTCTGTGTAGTTTATATTTGAACATATTCTTTTTTCCACTATTACCCACTTAGCGCTACGAATGTCCAGTTGCATTTTCTACAGACAGAGTGTTTCAAAACTGCGCAATCAAAAGTATGGTTTAACTCTGTTAGCTGAATGCTCAGATCAGAAAGAAGTTTCACAGAATGCTTCTGTGTAGTTTATATTTGAATATATTCCTTTTTCCACTACTACGCTCTTAGCGCTCCAAATGTCCAGTTGCATTTTCTACAGAAAGAGTGTTCAGATCTGCTCAATCAAAAGTATGGTTTAACTCTGTTAGCTGAATGCACAGATCAGAAAGAAGTTTCACCGAATGATTCTGTGTAGTTTATATTTGAAGACATTCCTTTTTCCACTATTACCCTCTTAGCGCTCCGAATCTCCACTTACATTTTCTACAAAAAGAGTGTTTCATAACTGCTCAATCAAAAATATGTTTTATCTCTGTTAACTGAATTTACAGATCAGAAATAAGTTTCACAGAATGCATCTGTGTAGTTTTTATTTGAAGATATTCTTTTTCCCAATGTAGGCCTCTTAGCGCTTAGCATGTCCAATTGCAGTTTCTACAGAAAGAGTGTTTCAGAACGGCTCAATCAAAAGTAAGGTTCAACTCTGTTAGTTGAATGCACAGAACAGAAAGAATTTTCACCGAATGCTACTGTGCAGTTTATATTTGAATATATTCCTTTTTCCACTATTACCCTCTTAGCGCTCCGAATGTCCACTTGCATTTTCTACAGAAAGAGTGTTCAGAACTGCGCAATCAAAAGTATGCTTTAACTCTGTTAGCTTAATGAACATATCAGGAATAAGTTTCACACACTGCTTCTGTGTAGTTTTTATTTGAAGATATTATTTTCCCAATAGAGGTCTCTTGGCACTCAGAATGTCCAATTGCAGTTTCAACAGAAAGAGTGTTTCAGAAAGGCTCAATCAAAAGTAAGGTTCAACTCTGTTAGTTGAATGCACAGAACAGAAAGAAGTTTCATACAATGCTTCTGTGTAGTTTATATTTGAACATATTCTTTTTTCCACTATTACCCACTTAGCGCTACGAATGTCCAGTTGCATTTTCTACAGACAGAGTGTTTCAAAACTGCTCAATCAAAAGTACGGTTTAACTCTGTTAGCTGAATGCTCAGATCAGAAAGAAGTTTCACAGAATGCTTCTGTGTAGTTTATATTTGAATATATTCCTTTTTCCACTACTACTCTCTTAGCGCTCCAAATGTCCAGTTGCATTTTCTACAGAAAGAGTGTTCAGATCTGCTCAATCAAAAGTATGGTTTAACTCTGTTAGCTGAATGCACAGATCAGAAAGAAGTTTCACAGAATGATTCTGTATAGTTTATATTTGGAGACAATCCTTTTTCCACTATTACCCTCTTAGCGCTCCGAATCTCCACTTGCATTTTCTACAGAAAGAGTGTTTCAGAACGGCTCAATCAAAACTAAGGTTCAACTCTTTTAGTTGAACAAACAGAACAGAAAGAAGTTTCACACAATTCTTCTGTGGAGGTTTTATTTGTAGACATTCTTTTTCCCAATATAGGCCTCCTAGCGCTCAGAATGTCCAATTGCAGTTTCTACAGAAAGATTGTTTCAGAACGGCTCAATCAAAAGTAAGGTTCAGCTCTGTTAGTTGAATGAACAGAACAGAAAGAAGTTTCATACAATGCTTCTGTGTAGTTTATATTTGAACATATTCTTTTTTCCACTATTACCCACTTAGCGCTACGAATGTCCAGTTGCATTTTCTACAGACAGAGTGTTTCAAAACTGCTCAATCAAAAGTATGGTTTAACTCTGTTAGCTGAATGCTCAGATCAGAAAGAAGTTTCACAGAGTGCTTCTGTGTAGTTTATATTTGAATATATTCCTTTTTCCACTACTACGCTCTTAGCCCTCCAAATGTCCAGTTGCATTTTCTACAGAAAGAGTGTTCAGATCTGCTCAATCAAAAGTATGGTTTAACTCTGTTAGCTGAATGCACAGATCAGAAAGAAGTTTCACCGAATGTTTCTGTGTAGTTTATATTTGAAGACATTCCTTTTTCCACTATTACCCTCTTAGCGCTCCGAATCTCCACTTGCATTTTCTACAAAAAGAGTGTTTCATAACTGCTCAATCAAAAATATGTTTTATCTCTGTTAACTGAATTTACAGATCAGAAATAAGTTTCACAGAATGCATCTGTGTAGTTTTTATTTGAAGATATTCTTTTTCCCAATATAGGCCTCTTAGCGCTTAGCATGTCCAATTGCAGTTTCTACAGAAAGAGTGTTTCAGAACGGCTCAATCAAAAGTAAGGTTCAACTCCGTTAGTTGAATGCACAGAACAGAAAGAATTTTCACAGAATGCTACTGTGTAGTTTATATTTGAATATATTCCTTTTTCCACTATTACCCTCTTAGCGCTCTGAATGTCCACTTGCATTTTCTACAGAAAGAGTGTTCAGAACTGCGCAATCAAAATTATGGTTTAACTCTGTTAGCTTAATGAACATATCAGAAATAAGTTTCACGCCATGCTTCTGTGTAGTTTTTATTTGAAGATATTATTTTTCCCAATAGAGGCCTCTTAGCGCTCAGAATGTCCAATTGCAGTTTCTACAGAAAGAGTGTTTCAGAAAGGCTCAATCAAAAGTAAGGTTCAACTCTGTTAGTTGAATGCACAGAACAGAAAGAAGTTTCATACAATGCTTCTGTGTAGTTTATATTTGAACATATTCTTTTTTCCACTATTACCCAATTAGCGCTACGAATGTCCAGTTGCATTTTCTACAGACAGAGTGTTTCAAAACTGTTCAATCAAAAGTATGGTTTAATTCTGTTAGCTGAATGCTCAGATCAGAAAGAAGTTTCACGGAATGCTTCTGTGTAGTTTATATTTGAATATATTCCTTTTTCCACTACTACTCTCTTAGCGCTCCAAATGTCCAGTTGCATTTTCTACAGAAAGAGTGTTCAGATCTGCTGAATCAAAAGTATCGTTTAACTCTGTTAGCTGAATGCACAGATCAGAAAGAAGTTTCACAGAATGATTCTGTATAGTTTATATTTGGAGACAATCCTTTTTCCACTATTACCCTCTTAGCGCTCCGAATCTCCACTTGCATTTTCTACAGAAATAGTGTTTCAGAACGGCTCATTCAAAACTAAGGTTCAACTCTTTTAGTTGAACAAACAGAACAGAAAGGAGTTTCACACAATTCTTCTGTGTAGTTTTTATTTGTAGACATTCTTTTTCCCAATATAGGCCTCCTAGTGCTCAGAATGTCCAATTGCAGTTTCTACAGAAAGAGTGTTTCAGAACGGCTCAATCAAAAGTAAGGTTCAACTCTGTTAGTTGAATGAACAGAACAGAAAGAAGTTTCATACAATGCTTCTGTGTAGTTTATATTTGAACATATTCTTTTTTCCACTATTACCCACTTAGCGCTATGAATGTCCAGTTGCATTTTCTACAGACAGAGTGTTTCAAAACTGCTCAATCAAAAGTATGGTTTAACTCTGTTAGCTGAATGCTCAGATCAGAAAGAAGTTTCACAGAATGCTTCTGTGTAGTTTATATTTGAATATATTCCTTTTTCCACTACTACGCTCTTAGCGCTCCAAATGTCCAGTTGCATTTTCTACAGAAAGAGTGTTCAGATCTGCTCAATCAATAGTATGGTTTAACTCTGTTAGCTGAATGCACAGATCAGAAAGAAGTTTCACCGAATGATTCTGTGTAGTTTATATTTGAAGACATTCCTTTTTCCACTATCACCCTCTTAGCGCTCCGAATCTCCACTTGCATTTTCTACAAAAAGAGTGTTTCATAACTGCTCAATCAAAAATATGTTTTATCTCTGTTAACTGAATTTACAGATCAGAAATAAGTTTCACAGAATGCATCTGTGTAGTTTTTATTTGAAGATATTCTTTTTCCCAATGTAGGCCTCTTAGCGCTTAGCATGTCCAATTGCAGTTTCTACAGAGTGTGTTTCAGAACGGCTCAATCAAAGTAAGGTTCAACTCTGTTAGTTGAATGCACAGAACAGAAAGAATTTTCACAGAATGCTACTGTGTAGTTTATATTTGAATATATTCCTTTTTCCACTATTACCCTCTTAGCGCTCTGAATGTCCACTTGCATTTTCTACAGAAAGAGTGTTCAGAACTGCGCAATCAAATGTATGGTTTAACTCTGTTAGCTTAATGAACATATCAGAAATAAGTTTCACGCAATGCTTCTGTGTAGTTTTTATTTGAAGATATTATTTTTCCCAATAGAGGCCTCTTAGCGCTCAGAATGTCCAATTGCAGTTTCTACAGAAAGAGTGTTTCAGAAAGGCTCAATCAAAAGTAAGGTTCAACTCTGTTAGTTGAATGCACAGAACAGAAAGAAGTTTCATACAATGCTTCTGTGTAGTTTATATTTGAACATATTCTTTTTTCCACTATTACCCACTTAGCGCTACGAATGTCCAGTTGCATTTTCTACAGACAGAGTGTTTCAAAACTGTTCAATCAAAAGTATGGTTTAATTCTGTTAGCTGAATGCTCAGATCAGAAAGAAGTTTCACGGAATGCTTCTGTGTAGTTTATATTTGAATATATTCCTTTTTCCACTACTACTCTCTTAGCGCTCCAAATGTCCAGTTGCATTTTCTACAGAAAGAGTGTTCAGATCTGCTGAATCAAAAGTATCGTTTAACTCTGTTAGCTGAATGCACAGATCAGAAAGAAGTTTCACAGAATGATTCTGTATAGTTTATATTTGGAGACAATCCTTTTTCCACTATTACCCTCTTAGCGCTCCGAATCTCCACTTGCATTTTCTACAAAAAGAGTGTTTCATAACTGCTCAATCAAAAATATGTTTTATCTCTGTTAACTGAATTTACAGATCAGAAATAAGTTTCACATAATGCATCTGTGTAGTTTTTATTTGAAGATATTCTTTTTCCCAATGTAGGCCTCTTAGCGCTTAGCATGTCCAATTGCAGTTTCTACAGAAAGAGTGTTTCAGAACGGCTCAATCAAAAGTAAGGTTCAACTCTGTTAGTTGAATGCACAGAACAGAAAGAATTTTCACAGAATGCTACTGTGCAGTTTATATTTGAATATATTCCTTTTTCCACTATTACCCTCTTAGCGCTCCGAATGTCCACTTGCATTTTCTACAGAAAGAGTGTTCAGAACTGCGCAATCAAAAGTATGCTTTAACTCTGTTAGCTTAATGAACATATCAGGAATAAGTTTCACACACTGCTTCTGTGTAGTTTTTATTTGAAGATATTATTTTCCCAATAGAGGTCTCTTGGCGCTCAGAATGTCCAATTGCAGTTTCAACAGAAAGAGTGTTTCAGAAAGGCTCAATCAAAAGTAAGGTTCAACTCTGTTAGTTGAATGCACAGAACAGAAAGAAGTTTCATACAATGCTTCTGTGTAGTTTATATTTGAACATATTCTTTTTTCCACTATTACCCACTTAGCGCTACGAATGTCCAGTTGCATTTTCTACAGACAGAGTGTTTCAAAACCGCTCAATCAAAAGTATGGTTTAACTCTGTTAGCTGAATGCTCAGATCAGAAAGAAGTTTCACAGAATGCTTCTGTGTAGTTTATATTTGAATATATTCCTTTTTCCACTACTACTCTCTTAGCGCTCCAAATGTCCAGTTGCATTTTCTACAGAAAGAGTGTTCAGATCTGCTCAATCAAAAGTATGGTTTAACTCTGTTAGCTGAATGCACAGATCAGAAAGAAGTTTCACAGAATGATTCTGTATAGTTTATATTTGGAGACAATCCTTTTTCCACTATTACCCTCTTAGCGCTCCGAATCTCCACTTGCATTTTCTACAGAAAGAGTGTTTCAGAACGGCTCAATCAAAACTAAGGTTCAACTCTTTTAGTTGAACAAACAGAACAGAAAGAAGTTTCACACAATTCTTCTGTGGAGGTTTTATTTGTAGACATTCTTTTTCCCAATATAGGCCTCCTAGCGCTCAGAATGTCCAATTGCAGTTTCTACAGAAAGATTGTTTCAGAACGGCTCAATCAAAAGTAAGGTTCAGCTCTGTTAGCTGAATGCTCAGATCAGAAAGAAGTTTCACAGAGTGCTTCTGTGTAGTTTATATTTGAATATATTCCTTTTTCCACTACTACGCTCTTAGCCCTCCAAATGTCCAGTTGCATTTTCTACAGAAAGAGTGTTCAGATCTGCTCAATCAAAAGTATGGTTTAACTCTGTTAGCTGAATGCACAGATCAGAAATAAGTTTCACCGAATGATTCTGTGTAGTTTGTATTTGAAGACATTCCTTTTTCCACTATTACCCTCTTAGCGCTCCGAATCTCCACTTGCATTTTCTACAAAAAGTGTGTTTCATAACTGCTCAATCAAAAATAAGTTTTATCTCTGTTAACTGAATTTACAGATCAGAAATAAGTTTCACAGAATGCATCTGTGTAGTTTTTATTTGAAGATATTCTTTTTCCCAATATAGGCCTCTTAGCGCTTAGCATGTCCAATTGCAGTTTCTACAGAAAGAGTGTTTGAGAACGGCTCAATCAAAAGTAAGGTTCAACTCCGTTAGTTGAATGCACAGAACAGAAAGAATTTTCACAGAATGCTACTGTGTAGTTTATATTTGAATATATTCCTTTTTCCACTATTACCCTCTTAGCGCTCCGAATGTCCACTTGCATTTTCTACAGAAAGAGTGTTCAGAACTGCGCAATCAAAAGTATGGTTTAACTCTGTTAGCTTAATGAACATATCAGAAATAAGTTTCACGCAATGCTTCTGTGTAGTTTTTATTTGAAGATATTATTTTTCCCAATAGAGGCCTCTTAGCGCTCAGAATGTCCAATTGCAGTTTCTACAGAAAGAGTTTTTCAGAAAGGCTCAATCAAAAGTAAGGTTCAACTCTGTTAGTTGAATGCACAGAACAGAAAGAAGTTTCATACAATGCTTCTGTGTAGTTTATATTTGAACATATTATTTTTTCCACTATTACCCACTTAGCGCTACGAATGTCCAGTTGCATTTTCTACAGACAGAGTGTTTCAAAACTGTTCAATCAAAAGTATGGTTTAATTCTGTTAGCTGAATGCTCAGATCAGAAAGAAGTTTCACGGAATGCTTCTGTGTAGTTTATATTTGAATATATTCCTTTTTCCACTACTACTCTCTTAGCGCTCCAAATGTCCAGTTGCATTTTCTACAGAAAGAGTGTTCAGATCTGCTGAATCAAAAGTATCGTTTAACTCTGTTAGCTGAATGCACAGATCAGAAAGAAGTTTCACAGAATGATTCTGTATAGTTTATATTTGGAGACAATCCTTTTTCCACTATTACCCTCTTAGCGCTCCGAATCTCCACTTGCATTTTCTACAGAAATAGTGTTTCAGAACGGCTCATTCAAAACTAAGGTTCAACTCTTTTAGTTGAACAAACAGAACAGAAAGGAGTTTCACACAATTCTTCTGTGTAGTTTTTATTTGTAGACATTCTTTTTCCCAATATAGGCCTCCTAGCGCTCAGAATGTCCAATTGCAGTTTCTACAGAAAGAGTGTTTCAGAACGGCTCAATCAAAAGTAAGGTTCAACTCTGTTAGTTGAATGAACAGAACAGAAAGAAGTTTCATACAATGCTTCTGTGTAGTTTATATTTGAACATATTCTTTTTTCCACTATTACCCACTTAGCGCTACGAATGTCCAGTTGCATTTTCTACAGACAGAGTGTTTCAAAACTGCTCAATCAAAAGTATGGTTTAACTCTGTTAGCTGAATGCTCAGATCAGAAAGAAGTTTCACAGAATGCTTCTGTGTAGTTTATATTTGAATATATTCCTTTTTCCACTACTACGCTCTTAGCGCTCCAAATGTCCAGTTGCATTTTCTACAGAAAGAGTGTTCAGATCTGCTCAATCAAAAGTATGGTTTAACTCTGTTAGCTGAATGCACAGATCAGAAAGAAGTTTCACCGAATGATTCTGTGTAGTTTATATTTGAAGACATTCCTTTTTCCACTATCACCCTCTTAGCGCTCCGAATCTCCACTTGCATTTTCTACAAAAAGAGTGTTTCATAACTGCTCAATCAAAAATATGTTTTATCTCTGTTAACTGAATTTACAGATCAGAAATAAGTTTCACAGAATGCATCTGTGTAGTTTTTATTTGAAGATATTCTTTTTCCCAATGTAGGCCTCTTAGCGCTTAGCATGTCCAATTGCAGTTTCTACAGAGTGTGTTTCAGAACGGCTCAATCAAAAGTAAGGTTCAACTCTGTTAGTTGAATGCACAGAACAGAAAGAATTTTCACATAATGCTACTGTGTAGTTTATATTTGAATATATTCCTTTTTCCACTATTACCCTCTTAGCGCTCTGAATGTCCACTTGCATTTTCTACAGAAAGAGTGTTCAGAACTGCGCAATCAAAATTATGGTTTAACTCTGTTAGCTTAATGAACATATCAGAAATAAGTTTCACGCAATGCTTCTGTGTAGTTTTTATTTGAAGATATTATTTTTCCCAATAGAGGCCTCTTAGCGCTCAGAATATCCAATTGCAGTTTCTACAGAAAGAGTGTTTCAGAAAGGCTCAATCAAAAGTAAGGTTCAACTCTGTTAGTTGAATGCACAGAACAGAAAGAAGTTTCATACAATGCTTCTGTGTAGTTTATATTTGAACATATTCTTTTTTCCACTATTACCCACTTAGCGCTACGAATGTCCAGTTGCATTTTCTACAGACAGAGTGTTTCAAAACTGTTCAATCAAAAGTATGGTTTAATTCTGTTAGCTGAATGCTCAGATCAGAAAGAAGTTTCACGGAATGCTTCTGTGTAGTTTATATTTGAATATATTCCTTTTTCCACTACTACTCTCTTAGCGCTCCAAATGTCCAGTTGCATTTTCTACAGAAAGAGTGTTCAGATCTGCTCAATCAAAAGTATCGTTTAACTCTGTTAGCTGAATGCAGAGATCAGAAAGAAGTTTCACAGAATGATTCTGTATAGTTTATATTTGGAGACAATCCTTTTTCCACTATTACCCTCTTAGCGCTCCGAATCTCCACTTGCATTTTCTACAAAAAGAGTGTTTCATAACTGCTCAATCAAAAATATGTTTTATCTCTGTTAACTGAATTTACAGATCAGAAATAATTTTCACAGAATGCATCTGTGTAGTTTTTATTTGAAGATATTCTTTTTCCCAATATAGGCCTCTTAGCGCTTAGCATGTCCAATTGCAGTTTCTACAGAAAGAGTGTTTGAGAACGGCTCAATCAAAAGTAAGGTTCAACTCCGTTAGTTGAATGCACAGAACAGAAAGAATTTTCACAGAATGCTACTGTGTAGTTTATATTTGAATATATTCCTTTTTCCACTATTACCCTCTTAGCGCTCCGAATGTCCACTTGCATTTTCTACAGAAAGAGTGTTCAGAACTGCGCAATCAAAAGTATGGTTTAACTCTGTTAGCTTAATGAACATATCAGAAATAAGTTTCACGCAATGCTTCTGTGTAGTTTTTATTTGAAGATATTATTTTTCCCAATAGAGGCCTCTTAGCGCTCAGAATGTCCAATTGCAGTTTCTACAGAAAGAGTGTTTCAGAAAGGCTCAATCAAAAGTAAGGTTCAACTCTGTTAGTTGAATGCACAGAACAGAAAGAAGTTTCATACAATGCTTCTGTGTAGTTTATATTTGAACATATTCTTTTTTCCACTATTACCCACTTAGCGCTACGAATGTCCAGTTGCATTTTCTACAGACAGAGTGTTTCAAAACTGTTCAATCAAAAGTATGGTTTAATTCTGTTAGCTGAATGCTCAGATCAGAAAGAAGTTTCACGGAATGCTTCTGTGTAGTTTATATTTGAATATATTCCTTTTTCCACTACTACTGTCTTAGCGCTCCAAATGTCCAGTTGCATTTCCTACAGAAAGAGTGTTCAGATCTGCTCAATCAAAAGTATGGTTTAACTCTGTTAGCTGAATGCACAGATCAGAAAGAAGTTTCACAGAATGATTCTGTGTAGTTTATATTTGGAGACATTCCTTTTTCCACTATTACCCTCTTAGCGCTCCGAATCTCCACTTGCATTTTCTCCAGAAAGAGTGTTTCAGAACGGCTCAATCAAAACTAATGTTCAAGTCTTTTAGTTGAAAATACAGAACAGAAAGATGTTTCACACAATTCTTCTGTGTTGTTTTTATTTGTAGACATTCTTTTTCCCAATATAGGCCTCTTAGCGCTCAGAATGTCCAATTGCAGTTTCTACAGAAAGAGTGTTTCAGAACGGCTCAATCAAAAGTAAGGTTCAACTCTGTTAGTTGAATGCACTGAACAGAAAGAAGTTTCATACAATGCTTCTGTGTAGTTTATATTTGAACATATTCTTTTTTCCACTATTACCCACTTAGCGCTACGAATGTCCAGTTGCATTTTCTACAGACAGAGTGTTTCAAAACTCCTCAATCAAAAGTATGGTTTAACTCTGTTAGCTGAATGCTCAGATCAGAAATAAGTTTCACAGAATGCTTCTGTGTAGTTTATATTTGAATATATTCCTTTTTCCACTACTACGCTCTTAGCGCTCCAAACGTCCAGTTGCATTTTCTACAGAAAGAGTGTTCAGATCTGCTCAATCAAAAGTATGGTTTAACTCTGTTAGCTGAATGCACAGATCAGAAACAAGTTTCACCGAATGATTCTGTGTAGTTTATATTTGAAGACATTCCTTTTTGCACTATTACCCTCTTAGCGCTCCGAATCTCCACTTGCATTTTCTACAAAAAGAGTGTTTCATAACTGCTCAATCAAAAATATGTTTTATCTCTGTTAACTGAATTTACAGATCAGAAATAAGTTTCACAGAATGCATCTGTGTAGTTTTTATTTGAAGATATTCTTTTTCCCAATGTAGGCCTCTTAGCGCTTAGCATGTCCAATTGCAGTTTCTACAGAAAGAGTGTTTCAGAACGGATCAATCAAAAGTAAGGTTCAAATCTGTTAGTTGAATGCACAGAACAGAAAGAATTTTCACAGAATGCTACTGTGTAGTTTATATTTGAATATATTCCTTTTTCCACTATTACCCTCTTAGCGCTCCGAATGTCCACTTGCATTTTCTACAGAAAGAGTGTTCAGAACTGCGCAATCAAAAGTATGGTTTAACTCTGTTAGCTTAATGAACATATCAGGAATAAGTTTCACACAATGCTTCTGTGTAGTTTTTATTTGAAGATATTATTTTTCCCAATAGAGGCCTCTTAGCGCTCAGAATGTCCAATTGCAGTTTCTACAGAAAGAGTGTTTCAGAAAGGCTCAATCAAAAGTAAGGTACAACTCTGTTAGTTGAATGCACAGAACAGAAAGAAGTTTCATACAATGCTTCTGTGTAGTTTATATTTGAACATATTCTTTTTTCCACTATTACCCACTTAGCGCTACGAATGTCCAGTTGCGTTTTCTACAGACAGAGTGTTTCAAAACTGCTCAATCAAAAGTATGGTTTAACTCTGTTAGCTGAATGCTCAGATCAGAAAGAAGTTTCACAGAATGCTTCTGTGTAGTTTATATTTGAATATATTCCTTTTTCCACTACTACGCTCTTAACGCTCCAAATGTCCAGTTGCATTTTCTACAGAAAGAGTGTTCAGATCTGCTCAATCAAAAGTATGGTTTAACTCTGTTATCTGAATGCACAGATCAGAAAGAAGTTTCACCGAATGATTCTGTGTAGTTTATATTTGAAGACATTCCTTTTTCCTCTATTACCCTCTTAGCGCTCCGAATCTCCACTTGCATTTTCTACAAAAAGGGTGTTTCATAACTGCTCAATCAAAAATATGTTTTATCTCTGTTAACTGAATTTACAGATCAGAAATAAGTTTCACAGAATGCATCTGTGTAGTTTTTATTTGAAGATATTCTTTTTCCCAATGTAGGCCTCTTAGCGCTTAGCATGTCCAATTGCAGTTTCTACAGAAAGAGTGTTTCAGAACGGCTCAATCAAAAGTAAGGTTCAACTCTGTTAGTTGAATGCACAGAACAGAAAGAATTTTCACAGAATGCTACTGTGTAGTTTATATTTGAATATATTCCTTTTTCCACTATTACCCTCTTAGTGCTCCGAATGTCCACTTGCATTTTCTACAGAAAGAGTGTTCAGAACTGCGCAATCAAAAGTATGGTTTAACTCTGTTAGCTTAATGAACATATCAGAAATAAGTTTCACACAATGCTTCTGTGTAGTTTTTATTTGAAGATATTATTTTTCCCAATAGAGGCCTCTTAGCGCTCAGAATGTCCAATTGCAGTTTCTACAGAAAGAGTGTTTCAGAAAGGCTCAATCAAAAGTAAGGTTCAACTCTGTTAGTTGAATGCACAGAACAGAAAGAAGTTTCATACAATGCTTCTGTGTAGTTTATATTTGAACATATTCTTTTTTCCACTATTACCCACTTAGCGCTACGAATGTCCAGTTGCATTTTCTACAGACAGAGTGTTTCAAAACTGCTCAATCAAAAGTATGGTTTAACTCTGTTAGCTGAATGCTCAGATCAGAAAGAAGTTTCACAGAATGCTTCTGTGTAGTTTATATTTGAATATATTCCTTTTTCCACTACTACGCTCTTAGCGCTCCAATCGTCCAGTTGCATTTTCTACAGAAAGAGTGTTCAGATCTGCTCAATCAAAAGTATGGTTTAACTCTGTTAGCTGAATGCACAGATCAGAAAGAAGTTTCACCGAATGATTCTGTGTAGTTTATATTTGAAGACATTCCTTTTTGCACTATTACCCTCGTAGCGCTCCGAATCTCCACTTGCATTTTCCACAAAAAGAGTGTTTCATAACTGCTCAATCAAAAATATGTTTTATCTCTGTTAACTGAATTTACAGATCAGAAATAAGTTTCACAGAATGCATCTGTGTAGTTTTTATTTGAAGATATTCTTTTTCCCAATGTAGGCCTCTAACGCTTAGCATGTCCAATTGCAGTTTCTACAGAAAGAGTGTTTCAGAACGGCTCAATCAAAAGTAAGGTTCAACTCTGTTAGTTGAATGCACAGAACAGAAAGAATTTTCACAGAATGCTACTGTGTAGTTTATATTTGAATATATTCCTTTTTCCACTATTACCCTCTTAGTGCTCCGAATGTCCACTTGCATTTTCTACAGAAAGAGTGTTCAGAACTGCGCAATCAAAAGTATGGTTTAACTCTGTTAGCTTAATGAACATATCAGAAATAAGTTTCACACAATGCTTCTGTGTAGTTTTTATTTGAAGATATTATTTTTCCCAATAGAGGCCTCTTAGCGCTCAGAATGTCCAATTGCAGTTTCTACAGAAAGAGTGTTTCAGAACGGCTCAATCAAAAGTAAGGTTCAACTCTGTTAGTTGAATGAACAGAACAGAAAGAAGTTTCATACAATGCTTCTGTGTAGTTTATATTTGAACATATTCTTTTTTCCACTATTAACCACTTAGCGCTACGAATGTCAAGTTGCATTTTCTACAGACAGAGTGTTTCAAAACTGCTCAATCAAAAGTATGGTTTAACTCTGTTAGCTGAATGCTCAGATCAGAAAGAAGTTTCACAGAATGCTTCTGTGTAGTTTATATTTGAATATATTCCTTTTTCCACTACTACGCTCTTAGCGCTCCAAATGTCCAGTTGCATTTTCTAAAGAAAGAGTGTTCAGATCTGCTCAATCAAAAGTATGGTTTAACTCTGTTAGCTGAATGCACAGATCAGAAAGAAGTTTCACCGAATGATTCTGTGTAGTTTATATTTGGAGACATTCCTTTATCCACTATTACCCTCTTAGCGCTCCGAATCTCCACTTGCATTTTCTACAGAAAGAGTGTTTCAGAAAGGCTCAATCAAAACTAAGGTTCAACTCTTTTAGTTGAACAAACAGAACAGAAAGAAGTTTCACACAATTCTTCTGTGTAGTTTTTATTTGTAGACATTCTTTTTCCCAATATAGGCCTCCTAGCGCTCAGAATGTCCAATTGCAGTTTCTACAGAAAGAGTGTTTCAGAACGGCTCAATCAAAAGTAAGGTTCAACTCTGTTAGTTGAATGCACAGAACAGAAAGTAGTTTCATACAATGCTTCTGTGTAGTTTATATTTGAACATATTCTTTTTTCCACTATTACCCACTTAGCGCTACGAATGTCCAGTTGCATTTTCTACAGACAGAGTGTTTCAAAACTGCTCAATCAATAGTATGGTTTAACTCTGTTAGCTGAATGCTCAGATCAGAAAGAAGTTTCACAGTATGCTTCTGTGTAGTTTATATTTGAATATATTCCTTTTTCCACTACTACGCTCTTAGCGCTCCAAATGTCCAGTTGCATTTTCTACAGAAAGAGTGTTCAGATCTGCTCAATCAAAAGTATGGTTTAACTCTGTTAGCTGAATGCACAGATCAGAAAGAAGTTTCACCGAATGATTCTGTGTAGTTTATATTTGAAGACATTCCTTTTTCCACTATTACCCCCTTAGCGCTCCGAATCTCCACTTGCATTTTCTACAAAAAGAGTGTTTCATAACTGCTCAATCAAAAATATATTTTATCTCTGTTAACTGAATTTACAGATCAGAAATAAGTTTCACAGAATGCATCTGTGTAGTTTTTATTTGAAGATATTCTTTTTCCCAATGTAGGCCTCTTAGCGCTTAGCATGTCCAATTGCAGTTTCTACAGAAAGAGTGTTTCAGAACGGCTCAATCAAAAGTAACGTTCAACTCTGTTAGTTGAATGCACAGAACAGAAAGAATTTTCACAGAATGCTACTGTGTAGTTTATATTTGAATATATTCCTTTTTCCACTATTACCCTCTTAGCGCTCCGAATGTCCACTTGCATTTTCTACAGAAAGAGTGTTCAGAACTGCGCAATCAAAAGTATGGTTTAACTCTGTTAGCTTAATGAACATATCAGAAATAAGTTTCACACAATGCTTCTGTGTAGTTTTTATTTGAAGATATTATTTTTCCCAATAGAGGCCTCTTAGCGCTCAGAATGTCCAATTGCAGTTTCTACAGAAAGAGTGTTTCAGAAAGGCTCAATCAAAAGTAAGGTTCAACTCTGTTAGTTGAATGCACAGAACAGAAAGAAGTTTCATACAATGCTTCTGTGTAGTTTATATTTGAACATATTCTTTTTTCCACTATTACCCACTTAGCGCTACGAATGTCCAGTTGCATTTTCTACAGACAGAGTGTTTCAAAACTGCTCAATCAAAAGTATGGTTTAACTCTGTTAGCTGAATGCTCAGATCAGTAAGAAGTTTCACAGAATGCTTCTGTGTAGTTTATATTTGAATATATTCCTTTTTCCACTACTAATCTCTTAGCGCTCCAAATGTCCAGTTGCGTTTTCTACAGAAAGAGTGTTCAGATCTGCTCAATCAAAAGTATGGTTTAACTCTGTTAGCTGAATGCACAGATCAGAAAGAAGTTTCACCGAATGATTCTGTGTAGTTTATATTTGGAGACATTCCTTTTTCCACTATTACCCTCTTAGCGCTCCGACTCTCCACTTGCATTTTCTACAGAAAGAGTGTTTCAGAACGGCTCAATCAAAACTAAGGTTCAACTCTTTTAGTTGAACAAACAGAACAGAAACAAGTTTCACACAATTCTTCTGTGTAGCTTTTATTTGTAGACATTCTTTTTCCCAATATAGGCCTCTTAGCGCTCAGAATGTCCAACTGCAGTTTCTACAGAAAGAGTGTTTCAGAACGGCTCAATCAAAAGTAAGGTTCAACTCTGTTAGTTGAATGCACCGAACAGAAAGAAGTTTCATACAATGCTTCTGTGTAGTTTATATTTGAACATATTCTTTTTTCCACTATTACCCACTTAGCGCTACGAATGTCCAGTTGCATTTTCTACAGACAGAGTGTTTCAAAACTGCGCAATCAAAAGTATGGTTTAACTCTGTTAGCTGAATGCTCAGATCAGAAAGAAGTTTCACAGAATGCTTCTGTGTAGTTTATATTTGAATATATTCCTTTTTCCACTACTACGCTCTTAGCGCTCCAAATGTCCAGTTGCATTTTCTACAGAAAGAGTGTTCAGATCTGCTCAATCAAAAGTATGGTTTAACTCTGTTAGCTGAATGCACAGATCAGAAAGAAGTTTCACCGAATGATTCTGTGTAGTTTATATTTGAAGACATTCCTTTTTCCACTATTACCCTCTTAGCGCTCCGAATCTCCACTTACATTTTCTACAAAAAGAGTGTTTCATAACTGCTCAATCAAAAATATGTTTTATCTCTGTTAACTGAATTTACAGATCAGAAATAAGTTTCACAGAATGCATCTGTGTAGTTTTTATTTGAAGATATTCTTTTTCCCAATGTAGGCCTCTTAGCGCTTAGCATGTCCAATTGCAGTTTCTACAGAAAGAGTGTTTCAGAACGGCTCAATCAAAAGTAAGGTTCAACTCTGTTAGTTGAATGCACAGAACAGAAAGAATTTTCACCGAATGCTACTGTGCAGTTTATATTTGAATATATTCCTTTTTCCACTATTACCCTCTTAGCGCTCCGAATGTCCACTTGCATTTTCTACAGAAAGAGTGTTCAGAACTGCGCAATCAAAAGTATGCTTTAACTCTGTTAGCTTAATGAACATATCAGGAATAAGTTTCACACACTGCTTCTGTGTAGTTTTTATTTGAAGATATTATTTTCCCAATAGAGGTCTCTTGGCACTCAGAATGTCCAATTGCAGTTTCAACAGAAAGAGTGTTTCAGAAAGGCTCAATCAAAAGTAAGGTTCAACTCTGTTAGTTGAATGCACAGAACAGAAAGAAGTTTCATACAATGCTTCTGTGTAGTTTATATTTGAACATATTCTTTTTTCCACTATTACCCACTTAGCGCTACGAATGTCCAGTTGCATTTTCTACAGACAGAGTGTTTCAAAACTGCTCAATCAAAAGTACGGTTTAACTCTGTTAGCTGAATGCTCAGATCAGAAAGAAGTTTCACAGAATGCTTCTGTGTAGTTTATATTTGAATATATTCCTTTTTCCACTACTACTCTCTTAGCGCTCCAAATGTCCAGTTGCATTTTCTACAGAAAGAGTGTTCAGATCTGCTCAATCAAAAGTATGGTTTAACTCTGTTAGCTGAATGCACAGATCAGAAAGAAGTTTCACAGAATGATTCTGTATAGTTTATATTTGGAGACAATCCTTTTTCCACTATTACCCTCTTAGCGCTCCGAATCTCCACTTGCATTTTCTACAGAAAGAGTGTTTCAGAACGGCTCAATCAAAACTAAGGTTCAACTCTTTTAGTTGAACAAACAGAACAGAAAGAAGTTTCACACAATTCTTCTGTGGAGGTTTTATTTGTAGACATTCTTTTTCCCAATATAGGCCTCCTAGCGCTCAGAATGTCCAATTGCAGTTTCTACAGAAAGATTGTTTCAGAACGGCTCAATCAAAAGTAAGGTTCAGCTCTGTTAGTTGAATGAACAGAACAGAAAGAAGTTTCATACAATGCTTCTGTGTAGTTTATATTTGAACATATTCTTTTTTCCACTATTACCCACTTAGCGCTACGAATGTCCAGTTGCATTTTCTACAGACAGAGTGTTTCAAAACTGCTCAATCAAAAGTATGGTTTAACTCTGTTAGCTGAATGCTCAGATCAGAAAGAAGTTTCACAGAGTGCTTCTGTGTAGTTTATATTTGAATATATTCCTTTTTCCACTACTACGCTCTTAGCCCTCCAAATGTCCAGTTGCATTTTCTACAGAAAGAGTGTTCAGATCTGCTCAATCAAAAGTATGGTTTAACTCTGTTAGCTGAATGCACAGATCAGAAAGAAGTTTCACCGAATGTTTCTGTGTAGTTTATATTTGAAGACATTCCTTTTTCCACTATTACCCTCTTAGCGCTCCGAATCTCCACTTGCATTTTCTACAAAAAGAGTGTTTCATAACTGCTCAATCAAAAATATGTTTTATCTCTGTTAACTGAATTTACAGATCAGAAATAAGTTTCACAGAATGCATCTGTGTAGTTTTTATTTGAAGATATTCTTTTTCCCAATATAGGCCTCTTAGCGCTTAGCATGTCCAATTGCAGTTTCTACAGAAAGAGTGTTTCAGAACGGCTCAATCAAAAGTAAGGTTCAACTCCGTTAGTTGAATGCACAGAACAGAAAGAATTTTCACAGAATGCTACTGTGTAGTTTATATTTGAATATATTCCTTTTTCCACTATTACCCTCTTAGCGCTCTGAATGTCCACTTGCATTTTCTACAGAAAGAGTGTTCAGAACTGCGCAATCAAAATTATGGTTTAACTCTGTTAGCTTAATGAACATATCAGAAATAAGTTTCACGCCATGCTTCTGTGTAGTTTTTATTTGAAGATATTATTTTTCCCAATAGAGGCCTCTTAGCGCTCAGAATGTCCAATTGCAGTTTCTACAGAAAGAGTGTTTCAGAAAGGCTCAATCAAAAGTAAGGTTCAACTCTGTTAGTTGAATGCACAGAACAGAAAGAAGTTTCATACAATGCTTCTGTGTAGTTTATATTTGAACATATTCTTTTTTCCACTATTACCCAATTAGCGCTACGAATGTCCAGTTGCATTTTCTACAGACAGAGTGTTTCAAAACTGTTCAATCAAAAGTATGGTTTAATTCTGTTAGCTGAATGCTCAGATCAGAAAGAAGTTTCACGGAATGCTTCTGTGTAGTTTATATTTGAATATATTCCTTTTTCCACTACTACTCTCTTAGCGCTCCAAATGTCCAGTTGCATTTTCTACAGAAAGAGTGTTCAGATCTGCTGAATCAAAAGTATCGTTTAACTCTGTTAGCTGAATGCACAGATCAGAAAGAAGTTTCACAGAATGATTCTGTATAGTTTATATTTGGAGACAATCCTTTTTCCACTATTACCCTCTTAGCGCTCCGAATCTCCACTTGCATTTTCTACAGAAATAGTGTTTCAGAACGGCTCATTCAAAACTAAGGTTCAACTCTTTTAGTTGAACAAACAGAACAGAAAGGAGTTTCACACAATTCTTCTGTGTAGTTTTTATTTGTAGACATTCTTTTTCCCAATATAGGCCTCCTAGTGCTCAGAATGTCCAATTGCAGTTTCTACAGAAAGAGTGTTTCAGAACGGCTCAATCAAAAGTAAGGTTCAACTCTGTTAGTTGAATGAACAGAACAGAAAGAAGTTTCATACAATGCTTCTGTGTAGTTTATATTTGAACATATTCTTTTTTCCACTATTACCCACTTAGCGCTATGAATGTCCAGTTGCATTTTCTACAGACAGAGTGTTTCAAAACTGCTCAATCAAAAGTATGGTTTAACTCTGTTAGCTGAATGCTCAGATCAGAAAGAAGTTTCACAGAATGCTTCTGTGTAGTTTATATTTGAATATATTCCTTTTTCCACTACTACGCTCTTAGCGCTCCAAATGTCCAGTTGCATTTTCTACAGAAAGAGTGTTCAGATCTGCTCAATCAATAGTATGGTTTAACTCTGTTAGCTGAATGCACAGATCAGAAAGAAGTTTCACCGAATGATTCTGTGTAGTTTATATTTGAAGACATTCCTTTTTCCACTATCACCCTCTTAGCGCTCCGAATCTCCACTTGCATTTTCTACAAAAAGAGTGTTTCATAACTGCTCAATCAAAAATATGTTTTATCTCTGTTAACTGAATTTACAGATCAGAAATAAGTTTCACAGAATGCATCTGTGTAGTTTTTATTTGAAGATATTCTTTTTCCCAATGTAGGCCTCTTAGCGCTTAGCATGTCCAATTGCAGTTTCTACAGAGTGTGTTTCAGAACGGCTCAATCAAAGTAAGGTTCAACTCTGTTAGTTGAATGCACAGAACAGAAAGAATTTTCACAGAATGCTACTGTGTAGTTTATATTTGAATATATTCCTTTTTCCACTATTACCCTCTTAGCGCTCTGAATGTCCACTTGCATTTTCTACAGAAAGAGTGTTCAGAACTGCGCAATCAAATGTATGGTTTAACTCTGTTAGCTTAATGAACATATCAGAAATAAGTTTCACGCAATGCTTCTGTGTAGTTTTTATTTGAAGATATTATTTTTCCCAATAGAGGCCTCTTAGCGCTCAGAATGTCCAATTGCAGTTTCTACAGAAAGAGTGTTTCAGAAAGGCTCAATCAAAAGTAAGGTTCAACTCTGTTAGTTGAATGCACAGAACAGAAAGAAGTTTCATACAATGCTTCTGTGTAGTTTATATTTGAACATATTCTTTTTTCCACTATTACCCACTTAGCGCTACGAATGTCCAGTTGCATTTTCTACAGACAGAGTGTTTCAAAACTGTTCAATCAAAAGTATGGTTTAATTCTGTTAGCTGAATGCTCAGATCAGAAAGAAGTTTCACGGAATGCTTCTGTGTAGTTTATATTTGAATATATTCCTTTTTCCACTACTACTCTCTTAGCGCTCCAAATGTCCAGTTGCATTTTCTACAGAAAGAGTGTTCAGATCTGCTGAATCAAAAGTATCGTTTAACTCTGTTAGCTGAATGCACAGATCAGAAAGAAGTTTCACAGAATGATTCTGTATAGTTTATATTTGGAGACAATCCTTTTTCCACTATTACCCTCTTAGCGCTCCGAATCTCCACTTGCATTTTCTACAAAAAGAGTGTTTCATAACTGCTCAATCAAAAATATGTTTTATCTCTGTTAACTGAATTTACAGATCAGAAATAAGTTTCACATAATGCATCTGTGTAGTTTTTATTTGAAGATATTCTTTTTCCCAATGTAGGCCTCTTAGCGCTTAGCATGTCCAATTGCAGTTTCTACAGAAAGAGTGTTTCAGAACGGCTCAATCAAAAGTAAGGTTCAACTCTGTTAGTTGAATGCACAGAACAGAAAGAATTTTCACAGAATGCTACTGTGCAGTTTATATTTGAATATATTCCTTTTTCCACTATTACCCTCTTAGCGCTCCGAATGTCCACTTGCATTTTCTACAGAAAGAGTGTTCAGAACTGCGCAATCAAAAGTATGCTTTAACTCTGTTAGCTTAATGAACATATCAGGAATAAGTTTCACACACTGCTTCTGTGTAGTTTTTATTTGAAGATATTATTTTCCCAATAGAGGTCTCTTGGCGCTCAGAATGTCCAATTGCAGTTTCAACAGAAAGAGTGTTTCAGAAAGGCTCAATCAAAAGTAAGGTTCAACTCTGTTAGTTGAATGCACAGAACAGAAAGAAGTTTCATACAATGCTTCTGTGTAGTTTATATTTGAACATATTCTTTTTTCCACTATTACCCACTTAGCGCTACGAATGTCCAGTTGCATTTTCTACAGACAGAGTGTTTCAAAACCGCTCAATCAAAAGTATGGTTTAACTCTGTTAGCTGAATGCTCAGATCAGAAAGAAGTTTCACAGAATGCTTCTGTGTAGTTTATATTTGAATATATTCCTTTTTCCACTACTACTCTCTTAGCGCTCCAAATGTCCAGTTGCATTTTCTACAGAAAGAGTGTTCAGATCTGCTCAATCAAAAGTATGGTTTAACTCTGTTAGCTGAATGCACAGATCAGAAAGAAGTTTCACAGAATGATTCTGTATAGTTTATATTTGGAGACAATCCTTTTTCCACTATTACCCTCTTAGCGCTCCGAATCTCCACTTGCATTTTCTACAGAAAGAGTGTTTCAGAACGGCTCAATCAAAACTAAGGTTCAACTCTTTTAGTTGAACAAACAGAACAGAAAGAAGTTTCACACAATTCTTCTGTGGAGGTTTTATTTGTAGACATTCTTTTTCCCAATATAGGCCTCCTAGCGCTCAGAATGTCCAATTGCAGTTTCTACAGAAAGATTGTTTCAGAACGGCTCAATCAAAAGTAAGGTTCAGCTCTGTTAGCTGAATGCTCAGATCAGAAAGAAGTTTCACAGAGTGCTTCTGTGTAGTTTATATTTGAATATATTCCTTTTTCCACTACTACGCTCTTAGCCCTCCAAATGTCCAGTTGCATTTTCTACAGAAAGAGTGTTCAGATCTGCTCAATCAAAAGTATGGTTTAACTCTGTTAGCTGAATGCACAGATCAGAAATAAGTTTCACCGAATGATTCTGTGTAGTTTGTATTTGAAGACATTCCTTTTTCCACTATTACCCTCTTAGCGCTCCGAATCTCCACTTGCATTTTCTACAAAAAGTGTGTTTCATAACTGCTCAATCAAAAATAAGTTTTATCTCTGTTAACTGAATTTACAGATCAGAAATAAGTTTCACAGAATGCATCTGTGTAGTTTTTATTTGAAGATATTCTTTTTCCCAATATAGGCCTCTTAGCGCTTAGCATGTCCAATTGCAGTTTCTACAGAAAGAGTGTTTGAGAACGGCTCAATCAAAAGTAAGGTTCAACTCCGTTAGTTGAATGCACAGAACAGAAAGAATTTTCACAGAATGCTACTGTGTAGTTTATATTTGAATATATTCCTTTTTCCACTATTACCCTCTTAGCGCTCCGAATGTCCACTTGCATTTTCTACAGAAAGAGTGTTCAGAACTGCGCAATCAAAAGTATGGTTTAACTCTGTTAGCTTAATGAACATATCAGAAATAAGTTTCACGCAATGCTTCTGTGTAGTTTTTATTTGAAGATATTATTTTTCCCAATAGAGGCCTCTTAGCGCTCAGAATGTCCAATTGCAGTTTCTACAGAAAGAGTTTTTCAGAAAGGCTCAATCAAAAGTAAGGTTCAACTCTGTTAGTTGAATGCACAGAACAGAAAGAAGTTTCATACAATGCTTCTGTGTAGTTTATATTTGAACATATTATTTTTTCCACTATTACCCACTTAGCGCTACGAATGTCCAGTTGCATTTTCTACAGACAGAGTGTTTCAAAACTGTTCAATCAAAAGTATGGTTTAATTCTGTTAGCTGAATGCTCAGATCAGAAAGAAGTTTCACGGAATGCTTCTGTGTAGTTTATATTTGAATATATTCCTTTTTCCACTACTACTCTCTTAGCGCTCCAAATGTCCAGTTGCATTTTCTACAGAAAGAGTGTTCAGATCTGCTGAATCAAAAGTATCGTTTAACTCTGTTAGCTGAATGCACAGATCAGAAAGAAGTTTCACAGAATGATTCTGTATAGTTTATATTTGGAGACAATCCTTTTTCCACTATTACCCTCTTAGCGCTCCGAATCTCCACTTGCATTTTCTACAGAAATAGTGTTTCAGAACGGCTCATTCAAAACTAAGGTTCAACTCTTTTAGTTGAACAAACAGAACAGAAAGGAGTTTCACACAATTCTTCTGTGTAGTTTTTATTTGTAGACATTCTTTTTCCCAATATAGGCCTCCTAGCGCTCAGAATGTCCAATTGCAGTTTCTACAGAAAGAGTGTTTCAGAACGGCTCAATCAAAAGTAAGGTTCAACTCTGTTAGTTGAATGAACAGAACAGAAAGAAGTTTCATACAATGCTTCTGTGTAGTTTATATTTGAACATATTCTTTTTTCCACTATTACCCACTTAGCGCTACGAATGTCCAGTTGCATTTTCTACAGACAGAGTGTTTCAAAACTGCTCAATCAAAAGTATGGTTTAACTCTGTTAGCTGAATGCTCAGATCAGAAAGAAGTTTCACAGAATGCTTCTGTGTAGTTTATATTTGAATATATTCCTTTTTCCACTACTACGCTCTTAGCGCTCCAAATGTCCAGTTGCATTTTCTACAGAAAGAGTGTTCAGATCTGCTCAATCAAAAGTATGGTTTAACTCTGTTAGCTGAATGCACAGATCAGAAAGAAGTTTCACCGAATGATTCTGTGTAGTTTATATTTGAAGACATTCCTTTTTCCACTATCACCCTCTTAGCGCTCCGAATCTCCACTTGCATTTTCTACAAAAAGAGTGTTTCATAACTGCTCAATCAAAAATATGTTTTATCTCTGTTAACTGAATTTACAGATCAGAAATAAGTTTCACAGAATGCATCTGTGTAGTTTTTATTTGAAGATATTCTTTTTCCCAATGTAGGCCTCTTAGCGCTTAGCATGTCCAATTGCAGTTTCTACAGAGTGTGTTTCAGAACGGCTCAATCAAAAGTAAGGTTCAACTCTGTTAGTTGAATGCACAGAACAGAAAGAATTTTCACATAATGCTACTGTGTAGTTTATATTTGAATATATTCCTTTTTCCACTATTACCCTCTTAGCGCTCTGAATGTCCACTTGCATTTTCTACAGAAAGAGTGTTCAGAACTGCGCAATCAAAATTATGGTTTAACTCTGTTAGCTTAATGAACATATCAGAAATAAGTTTCACGCAATGCTTCTGTGTAGTTTTTATTTGAAGATATTATTTTTCCCAATAGAGGCCTCTTAGCGCTCAGAATATCCAATTGCAGTTTCTACAGAAAGAGTGTTTCAGAAAGGCTCAATCAAAAGTAAGGTTCAACTCTGTTAGTTGAATGCACAGAACAGAAAGAAGTTTCATACAATGCTTCTGTGTAGTTTATATTTGAACATATTCTTTTTTCCACTATTACCCACTTAGCGCTACGAATGTCCAGTTGCATTTTCTACAGACAGAGTGTTTCAAAACTGTTCAATCAAAAGTATGGTTTAATTCTGTTAGCTGAATGCTCAGATCAGAAAGAAGTTTCACGGAATGCTTCTGTGTAGTTTATATTTGAATATATTCCTTTTTCCACTACTACTCTCTTAGCGCTCCAAATGTCCAGTTGCATTTTCTACAGAAAGAGTGTTCAGATCTGCTCAATCAAAAGTATCGTTTAACTCTGTTAGCTGAATGCAGAGATCAGAAAGAAGTTTCACAGAATGATTCTGTATAGTTTATATTTGGAGACAATCCTTTTTCCACTATTACCCTCTTAGCGCTCCGAATCTCCACTTGCATTTTCTACAAAAAGAGTGTTTCATAACTGCTCAATCAAAAATATGTTTTATCTCTGTTAACTGAATTTACAGATCAGAAATAATTTTCACAGAATGCATCTGTGTAGTTTTTATTTGAAGATATTCTTTTTCCCAATATAGGCCTCTTAGCGCTTAGCATGTCCAATTGCAGTTTCTACAGAAAGAGTGTTTGAGAACGGCTCAATCAAAAGTAAGGTTCAACTCCGTTAGTTGAATGCACAGAACAGAAAGAATTTTCACAGAATGCTACTGTGTAGTTTATATTTGAATATATTCCTTTTTCCACTATTACCCTCTTAGCGCTCCGAATGTCCACTTGCATTTTCTACAGAAAGAGTGTTCAGAACTGCGCAATCAAAAGTATGGTTTAACTCTGTTAGCTTAATGAACATATCAGAAATAAGTTTCACGCAATGCTTCTGTGTAGTTTTTATTTGAAGATATTATTTTTCCCAATAGAGGCCTCTTAGCGCTCAGAATGTCCAATTGCAGTTTCTACAGAAAGAGTGTTTCAGAAAGGCTCAATCAAAAGTAAGGTTCAACTCTGTTAGTTGAATGCACAGAACAGAAAGAAGTTTCATACAATGCTTCTGTGTAGTTTATATTTGAACATATTCTTTTTTCCACTATTACCCACTTAGCGCTACGAATGTCCAGTTGCATTTTCTACAGACAGAGTGTTTCAAAACTGTTCAATCAAAAGTATGGTTTAATTCTGTTAGCTGAATGCTCAGATCAGAAAGAAGTTTCACGGAATGCTTCTGTGTAGTTTATATTTGAATATATTCCTTTTTCCACTACTACTGTCTTAGCGCTCCAAATGTCCAGTTGCATTTCCTACAGAAAGAGTGTTCAGATCTGCTCAATCAAAAGTATGGTTTAACTCTGTTAGCTGAATGCACAGATCAGAAAGAAGTTTCACAGAATGATTCTGTGTAGTTTATATTTGGAGACATTCCTTTTTCCACTATTACCCTCTTAGCGCTCCGAATCTCCACTTGCATTTTCTCCAGAAAGAGTGTTTCAGAACGGCTCAATCAAAACTAATGTTCAAGTCTTTTAGTTGAAAATACAGAACAGAAAGATGTTTCACACAATTCTTCTGTGTTGTTTTTATTTGTAGACATTCTTTTTCCCAATATAGGCCTCTTAGCGCTCAGAATGTCCAATTGCAGTTTCTACAGAAAGAGTGTTTCAGAACGGCTCAATCAAAAGTAAGGTTCAACTCTGTTAGTTGAATGCACTGAACAGAAAGAAGTTTCATACAATGCTTCTGTGTAGTTTATATTTGAACATATTCTTTTTTCCACTATTACCCACTTAGCGCTACGAATGTCCAGTTGCATTTTCTACAGACAGAGTGTTTCAAAACTCCTCAATCAAAAGTATGGTTTAACTCTGTTAGCTGAATGCTCAGATCAGAAATAAGTTTCACAGAATGCTTCTGTGTAGTTTATATTTGAATATATTCCTTTTTCCACTACTACGCTCTTAGCGCTCCAAACGTCCAGTTGCATTTTCTACAGAAAGAGTGTTCAGATCTGCTCAATCAAAAGTATGGTTTAACTCTGTTAGCTGAATGCACAGATCAGAAACAAGTTTCACCGAATGATTCTGTGTAGTTTATATTTGAAGACATTCCTTTTTGCACTATTACCCTCTTAGCGCTCCGAATCTCCACTTGCATTTTCTACAAAAAGAGTGTTTCATAACTGCTCAATCAAAAATATGTTTTATCTCTGTTAACTGAATTTACAGATCAGAAATAAGTTTCACAGAATGCATCTGTGTAGTTTTTATTTGAAGATATTCTTTTTCCCAATGTAGGCCTCTTAGCGCTTAGCATGTCCAATTGCAGTTTCTACAGAAAGAGTGTTTCAGAACGGATCAATCAAAAGTAAGGTTCAAATCTGTTAGTTGAATGCACAGAACAGAAAGAATTTTCACAGAATGCTACTGTGTAGTTTATATTTGAATATATTCCTTTTTCCACTATTACCCTCTTAGCGCTCCGAATGTCCACTTGCATTTTCTACAGAAAGAGTGTTCAGAACTGCGCAATCAAAAGTATGGTTTAACTCTGTTAGCTTAATGAACATATCAGGAATAAGTTTCACACAATGCTTCTGTGTAGTTTTTATTTGAAGATATTATTTTTCCCAATAGAGGCCTCTTAGCGCTCAGAATGTCCAATTGCAGTTTCTACAGAAAGAGTGTTTCAGAAAGGCTCAATCAAAAGTAAGGTACAACTCTGTTAGTTGAATGCACAGAACAGAAAGAAGTTTCATACAATGCTTCTGTGTAGTTTATATTTGAACATATTCTTTTTTCCACTATTACCCACTTAGCGCTACGAATGTCCAGTTGCGTTTTCTACAGACAGAGTGTTTCAAAACTGCTCAATCAAAAGTATGGTTTAACTCTGTTAGCTGAATGCTCAGATCAGAAAGAAGTTTCACAGAATGCTTCTGTGTAGTTTATATTTGAATATATTCCTTTTTCCACTACTACGCTCTTAACGCTCCAAATGTCCAGTTGCATTTTCTACAGAAAGAGTGTTCAGATCTGCTCAATCAAAAGTATGGTTTAACTCTGTTATCTGAATGCACAGATCAGAAAGAAGTTTCACCGAATGATTCTGTGTAGTTTATATTTGAAGACATTCCTTTTTCCTCTATTACCCTCTTAGCGCTCCGAATCTCCACTTGCATTTTCTACAAAAAGGGTGTTTCATAACTGCTCAATCAAAAATATGTTTTATCTCTGTTAACTGAATTTACAGATCAGAAATAAGTTTCACAGAATGCATCTGTGTAGTTTTTATTTGAAGATATTCTTTTTCCCAATGTAGGCCTCTTAGCGCTTAGCATGTCCAATTGCAGTTTCTACAGAAAGAGTGTTTCAGAACGGCTCAATCAAAAGTAAGGTTCAACTCTGTTAGTTGAATGCACAGAACAGAAAGAATTTTCACAGAATGCTACTGTGTAGTTTATATTTGAATATATTCCTTTTTCCACTATTACCCTCTTAGTGCTCCGAATGTCCACTTGCATTTTCTACAGAAAGAGTGTTCAGAACTGCGCAATCAAAAGTATGGTTTAACTCTGTTAGCTTAATGAACATATCAGAAATAAGTTTCACACAATGCTTCTGTGTAGTTTTTATTTGAAGATATTATTTTTCCCAATAGAGGCCTCTTAGCGCTCAGAATGTCCAATTGCAGTTTCTACAGAAAGAGTGTTTCAGAAAGGCTCAATCAAAAGTAAGGTTCAACTCTGTTAGTTGAATGCACAGAACAGAAAGAAGTTTCATACAATGCTTCTGTGTAGTTTATATTTGAACATATTCTTTTTTCCACTATTACCCACTTAGCGCTACGAATGTCCAGTTGCATTTTCTACAGACAGAGTGTTTCAAAACTGCTCAATCAAAAGTATGGTTTAACTCTGTTAGCTGAATGCTCAGATCAGAAAGAAGTTTCACAGAATGCTTCTGTGTAGTTTATATTTGAATATATTCCTTTTTCCACTACTACGCTCTTAGCGCTCCAATCGTCCAGTTGCATTTTCTACAGAAAGAGTGTTCAGATCTGCTCAATCAAAAGTATGGTTTAACTCTGTTAGCTGAATGCACAGATCAGAAAGAAGTTTCACCGAATGATTCTGTGTAGTTTATATTTGAAGACATTCCTTTTTGCACTATTACCCTCGTAGCGCTCCGAATCTCCACTTGCATTTTCCACAAAAAGAGTGTTTCATAACTGCTCAATCAAAAATATGTTTTATCTCTGTTAACTGAATTTACAGATCAGAAATAAGTTTCACAGAATGCATCTGTGTAGTTTTTATTTGAAGATATTCTTTTTCCCAATGTAGGCCTCTAACGCTTAGCATGTCCAATTGCAGTTTCTACAGAAAGAGTGTTTCAGAACGGCTCAATCAAAAGTAAGGTTCAACTCTGTTAGTTGAATGCACAGAACAGAAAGAATTTTCACAGAATGCTACTGTGTAGTTTATATTTGAATATATTCCTTTTTCCACTATTACCCTCTTAGTGCTCCGAATGTCCACTTGCATTTTCTACAGAAAGAGTGTTCAGAACTGCGCAATCAAAAGTATGGTTTAACTCTGTTAGCTTAATGAACATATCAGAAATAAGTTTCACACAATGCTTCTGTGTAGTTTTTATTTGAAGATATTATTTTTCCCAATAGAGGCCTCTTAGCGCTCAGAATGTCCAATTGCAGTTTCTACAGAAAGAGTGTTTCAGAAAGGCTCAATCAAAAGTAAGGTTCAACTCTGTTAGTTGAATGCACAGAACAGAAAGAAGTTTCATACAATGCTTCTGTGTAGTTTATATTTGAACATATTCTTTTTTCCACTATTACCCACTTAGCGCTACGAATGTCCAGTTGCATTTTCTACAGACAGAGTGTTTCAAAACTGCTCAATCAAAAGTATGGTTTAACTCTGTTAGCTGAATGCTCAGATCAGAAATAAGTTTCACAGAATGCTTCTGTGTAGTTTATATTTGAATATATTCCTTTTCCCACTACTACGCTCTTAGCGCTCCAAACGTCCAGTTGCATTTTCTACAGAAAGAGTGTTCAGATCTGCTCAATCAAAAGTATGGTTTAACTCTGTTAGCTGAATGCACAGATCAGAAAGAAGTTTCACCGAATGATTCTGTGTAGTTTATATTTGAAGACATTCCTTTTTGCACTATTACCCTCTTAGCGCTCCGAATCTCCACTTGCATTTTCCACAAAAAGAGTGTTTCATAACTGCTCAATCAAAAATATGTTTTATCTCTGTTAACTGAATTTACAGATCAGAAATAAGTTTCACAGAATGCATCTGTGTAGTTTTTATTTGAAGATATTCTTTTTCCCAATGTAGGCCTCTAACGCTTAGCATGTCCAATTGCAGTTTCTACAGAAAGAGTGTTTCAGAACGGCTCAATCAAAAGTAAGGTTCAACTCTGTTAGTTGAATGCACAGAACAGAAAGAATTTTCACAGAATGCTACTGTGTAGTTTATATTTGAATATATTCCTTTTTCCACTATTACCCTCTTAGCGCTCCGAATGTCCACTTGCATTTTCTACAGAAAGAGTGTTCAGAACTGCGCAATCAAAAGTATGGTTTAACTCTGTAAGCTTAATGAACATATCAGAAATAAGTTTCACACAATGCTTCTGTGTAGTTTTTATTTGAAGATATTATTTTTCCCAATAGAGGTCTCTTAGCGCTCAGAATGTCCAATTGCAGTTTCTACAGAAAGAGTGTTTCAGAAAGGCTCAATCAAAAGTAAGGTTAAACTCTGTTAGTTGAATGCACAGAACAGAAAGAAGTTTCATACAATGCTTCTGTGCAGTTTATATTTGAACATATTCTTTTTTCCACTATTACCCACTTAGCGCTACGAATGTCCAGTTGCATTTTCTACAGACAGAGTGTTTCAAAACTGCTCAATCAAAAGTATGGTTTAACTCTGTTAGCTGAATGCTCAGATCAGAAAGAAGTTTCACAGAATGCTTCTGTGTAGTTTATATTTGAATATATTCCTTTTTCCACTACTACGCTCTTAGCGCTCCAAACGTCCAGTTGCATTTTCTACAGAAAGAGTGTTCAGATCTGCTCAATCAAAAGTATGGTTTAACTCTGTTAGCTGAATGCACAGATCAGAAAGAAGTTTCACAGAATGATTCTGTGTAGTTTATATTTGGAGACATTCCTTTTTCCACTATTACCCTCTTAGCGCTCCGAATCTCCACTTGCATTTTCTCCAGAAAGAGTGTTTCAGAACGGCTCAATCAAAACTAAGGTTCAACTCTTTTAGTTGAACAAACAGAACAGAAAGATGTTTCACACAATTCTTCTGTGTTGTTTTTATTTGTAGACATTCTTTTTCCCAATATAGGCCTCTTAGCGCACAGAATGTCCAATTGCAGTTTCTACAGAAAGAGTGTTTCAGAACGGCTCAATCAAAAGTAAGGTTCAACTCTGTTAGTTGAATGCACAGAACAGAAAGAAGTTTCATACAATGCTTCTGTGTAGTTTATATTTGAACATATTCTTTTTTCCACTATTACCCACTTAGCGCTACGAATGTCCAGTTGCATTTTCTACAGACAGAGTGTTTCAAAACTGCTCAATCAAAAGTATGGTTTAACTCTGTTAGCTGAATGCTCAGATCAGAAAGAAGTTTCACAGAATGCTTCTGTGTAGTTTATATTTGAATATATTCCTTTTTCCACTACTACGCTCTTAGCGCTCCAATCGTCCAGTTGCATTTTCTACAGAAAGAGTGTTCACATCTGCTCAATCAAAAGTATGGTTTAACTCTGTTAGCTGAATGCACAGATCAGAAAGAAGTTTCACCGAATGATTCTGTGTAGTTTATATTTGAAGACATTCCTTTTTGCAATATTACCCTCTTAGCGCTCCGAATCTCCACTTGCATTTTCTACAAAAAGAGTGTTTCATAACTGCTCAATCAAAAATATGTTTTATCTCTGTTAACTGAATTTACAGATCAGAAATAAGTTTCACAGAATGCATCTGTGTAGTTTTTATTTGAAGATATTCTTTTTCCCAATGTAGGCCTCTTAGCGCTTAGCATGTCCAATTGCAGTTTCTACAGAAAGAGTGTTTCAGAACGGCTCAATCAAAAGTAAGGTTCAACTCTGTTAGTTGAATGCACAGAACAGAAAGAATTTTCACAGAATGCTACTGTGTAGTTTATATTTGAATATATTCCTTTTTCCACTATTACCCTCTTAGTGCTCCGAATGTCCACTTGCATTTTCTACAGAAAGAGTGTTCAGAACTGCGCAATCAAAAGTATGGTTTAACTCTGTTAGCTTAATGAACATATCAGAAATAAGTTTCACACAATGCTTCTGTGTAGTTTTTATTTGAAGATATTATTTTTCCCAATAGAGGCCTCTTAGCGCTCAGAATGTCCAATTGCAGTTTCTACAGAAAGAGTGTTTCAGAAAGGCTCAATCAAAAGTAAGGTTCAACTCTGTTAGTTGAATGCACAGAACAGAAAGAAGTTTCATACAATGCTTCTGTGTAGTTTATATTTGAACATATTCTTTTTTCCACTATTACCCACTTAGCGCTACGAATGTCCAGTTGCATTTTCTACAGACAGAGTGTTTCAAAACTGCTCAATCAAAAGTATGGTTTAACTCTGTTAGCTGAATGCTCAGATCAGAAATAAGTTTCACAGAATGCTTCTGTGTAGTTTATATTTGAATATATTCCTTTTTCCACTACTACGCTCTTAGCGCTCCAAACGTCCAGTTGCATTTTCTACAGAAAGAGTGTTCAGATCTGCTCAATCAAAAGTATGGTTTAACTCTGTTAGCTGAATGCACAGATCAGAAAGAAGTTTCACCGAATGATTCTGTGTAGTTTACATTTGAAGACATTCCTTTTTGCACTATTACCCTCTTAGCGCTCCGAATCTCCACTTGCATTTTCCACAAAAAGAGTGTTTCATAACTGCTCAATCAAAAATATGTTTTATCTCTGTTAACTGAATTTACAGATCAGAAATAAGTTTCACAGAATGCATCTGTGTAGTTTTTATTTGAAGATATTCTTTTTCCCAATGTAGGCCTCTAACGCTTAGCATGTCCAATTGCAGTTTCTACAGAAAGAGTGTTTCAGAACGGCTCCATCAAAAGTAAGGTTCAACTCTGTTAGTTGAATGCACAGAACAGAAAGAATTTTCACAGAATGCTACTGTGTAGTTTATATTTGAATATATTCCTTTTTCCACTATTACCCTCTTAGCGCTCCGAATCTCCACTTGCATTTTCTCCAGAAAGAGTGTTTCAGAACGGCTCAATCAAAACTAAGGTTCAACTCTTTTAGTTGAACAAACAGAACAGAAAGATGTTTCACACAATTCTTCTGTGTTGTTTTTATTTGTAGACATTCTTTTTCCCAATATAGGCCTCTTAGCGCACAGAATGTCCAATTGCAGTTTCTACAGAAAGAGTGTTTCAGAACGGCTCAATCAAAAGTAAGGTTCAACTCTGTTAGTTGAATGCACAGAACAGAAAGAAGTTTCATACAATGCTTCTGTGTAGTTTATATTTGAACATATTCTTTTTTCCACTATTACCCACTTAGCGCTACGAATGTCCAGTTGCATTTTCTACAGACAGAGTGTTTCAAAACTGCTCAATCAAAAGTATGGTTTAACTCTGTTAGCTGAATGCTCAGATCAGAAAGAAGTTTCACAGAATGCTTCTGTGTAGTTTATATTTGAATATATTCCTTTTTCCACTACTACGCTCTTAGCGCTCCAATCGTCCAGTTGCATTTTCTACAGAAAGAGTGTTCACATCTGCTCAATCAAAAGTATGGTTTAACTCTGTTAGCTGAATGCACAGATCAGAAAGAAGTTTCACCGAATGATTCTGTGTAGTTTATATTTGAAGACATTCCTTTTTGCAATATTACCCTCTTAGCGCTCCGAATCTCCACTTGCATTTTCTACAAAAAGAGTGTTTCATAACTGCTCAATCAAAAATATGTTTTATCTCTGTTAACTGAATTTACAGATCAGAAATAAGTTTCACAGAATGCATCTGTGTAGTTTTTATTTGAAGATATTCTTTTTCCCAATGTAGGCCTCTTAGCGCTTAGCATGTCCAATTGCAGTTTCTACAGAAAGAGTGTTTCAGAACGGCTCAATCAAAAGTAAGGTTCAACTCTGTTAGTTGAATGCACAGAACAGAAAGAATTTTCACAGAATGCTACTGTGTAGTTTATATTTGAATATATTCCTTTTTCCACTATTACCCTCTTAGTGCTCCGAATGTCCACTTGCATTTTCTACAGAAAGAGTGTTCAGAACTGCGCAATCAAAAGTATGGTTTAACTCTGTTAGCTTAATGAACATATCAGAAATAAGTTTCACACAATGCTTCTGTGTAGTTTTTATTTGAAGATATTATTTTTCCCAATAGAGGCCTCTTAGCGCTCAGAATGTCCAATTGCAGTTTCTACAGAAAGAGTGTTTCAGAAAGGCTCAATCAAAAGTAAGGTTCAACTCTGTTAGTTGAATGCACAGAACAGAAAGAAGTTTCATACAATGCTTCTGTGTAGTTTATATTTGAACATATTCTTTTTTCCACTATTACCCACTTAGCGCTACGAATGTCCAGTTGCATTTTCTACAGACAGAGTGTTTCAAAACTGCTCAATCAAAAGTATGGTTTAACTCTGTTAGCTGAATGCTCAGATCAGAAATAAGTTTCACAGAATGCTTCTGTGTAGTTTATATTTGAATATATTCCTTTTTCCACTACTACGCTCTTAGCGCTCCAAACGTCCAGTTGCATTTTCTACAGAAAGAGTGTTCAGATCTGCTCAATCAAAAGTATGGTTTAACTCTGTTAGCTGAATGCACAGATCAGAAAGAAGTTTCACCGAATGATTCTGTGTAGTTTATATTTGAAGACATTCCTTTTTGCACTATTACCCTCTTAGCGCTCCGAATCTCCACTTGCATTTTCCACAAAAAGAGTGTTTCATAACTGCTCAATCAAAAATATGTTTTATCTCTGTTAACTGAATTTACAGATCAGAAATAAGTTTCACAGAATGCATCTGTGTAGTTTTTATTTGAAGATATTCTTTTTCCCAATGTAGGCCTCTAACGCTTAGCATGTCCAATTGCAGTTTCTACAGAAAGAGTGTTTCAGAACGGCTCAATCAAAAGTAAGGTTCAACTCTGTTAGTTGAATGCACAGAACAGAAAGAATTTTCACAGAATGCTACTGTGTAGTTTATATTTGAATATATTCCTTTTTCCACTATTACCCTCTTAGCGCTCCGAATGTCCACTTGCATTTTCTACAGAAAGAGTGTTCAGAACTGCGCAATCAAAAGTATGGTTTAACTCTGTAAGCTTAATGAACATATCAGAAATAAGTTTCACACAATGCTTCTGTGTAGTTTTTATTTGAAGATATTATTTTTCCCAATAGAGGTCTCTTAGCGCTCAGAATGTCCAATTGCAGTTTCTACAGAAAGAGTGTTTCAGAAAGGCTCAATCAAAAGTAAGGTTAAACTCTGTTAGTTGAATGCACAGAACAGAAAGAAGTTTCATACAATGCTTCTGTGCAGTTTATATTTGAACATATTCTTTTTTCCACTATTACCCACTTAGCGCTACGAATGTCCAGTTGCATTTTCTACAGACAGAGTGTTTCAAAACTGCTCAATCAAAAGTATGGTTTAACTCTGTTAGCTGAATGCTCAGATCAGAAAGAAGTTTCACAGAATGCTTCTGTGTAGTTTATATTTGAATATATTCCTTTTTCCACTACTACGCTCTTAGCGCTCCAAACGTCCAGTTGCATTTTCTACAGAAAGAGTGTTCAGATCTGCTCAATCAAAAGTATGGTTTAACTCTGTTAGCTGAATGCACAGATCAGAAAGAAGTTTCACAGAATGATTCTGTGTAGTTTATATTTGGAGACATTCCTTTTTCCACTATTACCCTCTTAGCGCTCCGAATCTCCACTTGCATTTTCTCCAGAAAGAGTGTTTCAGAACGGCTCAATCAAAACTAAGGTTCAACTCTTTTAGTTGAACAAACAGAACAGAAAGATGTTTCACACAATTCTTCTGTGTTGTTTTTATTTGTAGACATTCTTTTTCCCAATATAGGCCTCTTAGCGCACAGAATGTCCAATTGCAGTTTCTACAGAAAGAGTGTTTCAGAACGGCTCAATCAAAAGTAAGGTTCAACTCTGTTAGTTGAATGCACAGAACAGAAAGAAGTTTCATACAATGCTTCTGTGTAGTTTATATTTGAACATATTCTTTTTTCCACTATTACCCACTTAGCGCTACGAATGTCCAGTTGCATTTTCTACAGACAGAGTGTTTCAAAACTGCTCAATCAAAAGTATGGTTTAACTCTGTTAGCTGAATGCTCAGATCAGAAATAAGTTTCACAGAATGCTTCTGTGTAGTTTATATTTGAATATATTCCTTTTCCCACTACTACGCTCTTAGCGCTCCAAACGTCCAGTTGCATTTTCTACAGAAAGAGTGTTCAGATCTGCTCAATCAAAAGTATGGTTTAACTCTGTTAGCTGAATGCACAGATCAGAAAGAAGTTTCACCGAATGATTCTGTGTAGTTTATATTTGAAGACATTCCTTTTTGCACTATTACCCTCTTAGCGCTCCGAATCTCCACTTGCATTTTCCACAAAAAGAGTGTTTCATAACTGCTCAATCAAAAATATGTTTTATCTCTGTTAACTGAATTTACAGATCAGAAATAAGTTTCACAGAATGCATCTGTGTAGTTTTTATTTGAAGATATTCTTTTTCCCAATGTAGGCCTCTAACGCTTAGCATGTCCAATTGCAGTTTCTACAGAAAGAGTGTTTCAGAACGGCTCAATCAAAAGTAAGGTTCAACTCTGTTAGTTGAATGCACAGAACAGAAAGAATTTTCACAGAATGCTACTGTGTAGTTTATATTTGAATATATTCCTTTTTCCACTATTACCCTCTTAGCGCTCCGAATGTCCACTTGCATTTTCTACAGAAAGAGTGTTCAGAACTGCGCAATCAAAAGTATGGTTTAACTCTGTAAGCTTAATGAACATATCAGAAATAAGTTTCACACAATGCTTCTGTGTAGTTTTTATTTGAAGATATTATTTTTCCCAATAGAGGTCTCTTAGCGCTCAGAATGTCCAATTGCAGTTTCTACAGAAAGAGTGTTTCAGAAAGGCTCAATCAAAAGTAAGGTTAAACTCTGTTAGTTGAATGCACAGAACAGAAAGAAGTTTCATACAATGCTTCTGTGCAGTTTATATTTGAACATATTCTTTTTTCCACTATTACCCACTTAGCGCTACGAATGTCCAGTTGCATTTTCTACAGACAGAGTGTTTCAAAACTGCTCAATCAAAAGTATGGTTTAACTCTGTTAGCTGAATGCTCAGATCAGAAAGAAGTTTCACAGAATGCTTCTGTGTAGTTTATATTTGAATATATTCCTTTTTCCACTACTACGCTCTTAGCGCTCCAAACGTCCAGTTGCATTTTCTACAGAAAGAGTGTTCAGATCTGCTCAATCAAAAGTATGGTTTAACTCTGTTAGCTGAATGCACAGATCAGAAAGAAGTTTCACAGAATGATTCTGTGTAGTTTATATTTGGAGACATTCCTTTTTCCACTATTACCCTCTTAGCGCTCCGAATCTCCACTTGCATTTTCTCCAGAAAGAGTGTTTCAGAACGGCTCAATCAAAACTAAGGTTCAACTCTTTTAGTTGAACAAACAGAACAGAAAGATGTTTCACACAATTCTTCTGTGTTGTTTTTATTTGTAGACATTCTTTTTCCCAATATAGGCCTCTTAGCGCACAGAATGTCCAATTGCAGTTTCTACAGAAAGAGTGTTTCAGAACGGCTCAATCAAAAGTAAGGTTCAACTCTGTTAGTTGAATGCACAGAACAGAAAGAAGTTTCATACAATGCTTCTGTGTAGTTTATATTTGAACATATTCTTTTTTCCACTATTACCCACTTAGCGCTACGAATGTCCAGTTGCATTTTCTACAGACAGAGTGTTTCAAAACTGCTCAATCAAAAGTATGGTTTAACTCTGTTAGCTGAATGCTCAGATCAGAAAGAAGTTTCACAGAATGCTTCTGTGTAGTTTATATTTGAATATATTCCTTTTTCCACTACTACGCTCTTAGCGCTCCAATCGTCCAGTTGCATTTTCTACAGAAAGAGTGTTCACATCTGCTCAATCAAAAGTATGGTTTAACTCTGTTAGCTGAATGCACAGATCAGAAAGAAGTTTCACCGAATGATTCTGTGTAGTTTATATTTGAAGACATTCCTTTTTGCAATATTACCCTCTTAGCGCTCCGAATCTCCACTTGCATTTTCTACAAAAAGAGTGTTTCATAACTGCTCAATCAAAAATATGTTTTATCTCTGTTAACTGAATTTACAGATCAGAAATAAGTTTCACAGAATGCATCTGTGTAGTTTTTATTTGAAGATATTCTTTTTCCCAATGTAGGCCTCTTAGCGCTTAGCATGTCCAATTGCAGTTTCTACAGAAAGAGTGTTTCAGAACGGCTCAATCAAAAGTAAGGTTCAACTCTGTTAGTTGAATGCACAGAACAGAAAGAATTTTCACAGAATGCTACTGTGTAGTTTATATTTGAATATATTCCTTTTTCCACTATTACCCTCTTAGTGCTCCGAATGTCCACTTGCATTTTCTACAGAAAGAGTGTTCAGAACTGCGCAATCAAAAGTATGGTTTAACTCTGTTAGCTTAATGAACATATCAGAAATAAGTTTCACACAATGCTTCTGTGTAGTTTTTATTTGAAGATATTATTTTTCCCAATAGAGGCCTCTTAGCGCTCAGAATGTCCAATTGCAGTTTCTACAGAAAGAGTGTTTCAGAAAGGCTCAATCAAAAGTAAGGTTCAACTCTGTTAGTTGAATGCACAGAACAGAAAGAAGTTTCATACAATGCTTCTGTGTAGTTTATATTTGAACATATTATTTTTTCCACTATTACCCACTTAGCGCTACGAATGTCCAGTTGCATTTTCTACAGACAGAGTGTTTCAAAACTGCTCAATCAAAAGTATGGTTTAACTCTGTTAGCTGAATGCTCAGATCAGAAATAAGTTTCACAGAATGCTTCTGTGTAGTTTATATTTGAATATATTCCTTTTTCCACTACTACGCTCTTAGCGCTCCAAACGTCCAGTTGCATTTTCTACAGAAAGAGTGTTCAGATCTGCTCAATCAAAAGTATGGTTTAACTCTGTTAGCTGAATGCACAGATCAGAAAGAAGTTTCACCGAATGATTCTGTGTAGTTTATATTTGAAGACATTCCTTTTTGCACTATTACCCTCTTAGCGCTCCGAATCTCCACTTGCATTTTCCACAAAAAGAGTGTTTCATAACTGCTCAATCAAAAATATGTTTTATCTCTGTTAACTGAATTTACAGATCAGAAATAAGTTTCACAGAATGCATCTGTGTAGTTTTTATTTGAAGATATTCTTTTTCCCAATGTAGGCCTCTAACGCTTAGCATGTCCAATTGCAGTTTCTACAGAAAGAGTGTTTCAGAACGGCTCAATCAAAAGTAAGGTTCAACTCTGTTAGTTGAATGCACAGAACAGAAAGAATTTTCACAGAATGCTACTGTGTAGTTTATATTTGAATATATTCCTTTTTCCACTATTACCCTCTTAGCGCTCCGAATGTCCACTTGCATTTTCTACAGAAAGAGTGTTCAGAACTGCGCAATCAAAAGTATGGTTTAACTCTGTAAGCTTAATGAACATATCAGAAATAAGTTTCACACAATGCTTCTGTGTAGTTTTTATTTGAAGATATTATTTTTCCCAATAGAGGTCTCTTAGCGCTCAGAATGTCCAATTGCAGTTTCTACAGAAAGAGTGTTTCAGAAAGGCTCAATCAAAAGTAAGGTTAAACTCTGTTAGTTGAATGCACAGAACAGAAAGAAGTTTCATACAATGCTTCTGTGCAGTTTATATTTGAACATATTCTTTTTTCCACTATTACCCACTTAGCGCTACGAATGTCCAGTTGCATTTTCTACAGACAGAGTGTTTCAAAACTGCTCAATCAAAAGTATGGTTTAACTCTGTTAGCTGAATGCTCAGATCAGAAAGAAGTTTCACAGAATGCTTCTGTGTAGTTTATATTTGAATATATTCCTTTTTCCACTACTACGCTCTTAGCGCTCCAAACGTCCAGTTGCATTTTCTACAGAAAGAGTGTTCAGATCTGCTCAATCAAAAGTATGGTTTAACTCTGTTAGCTGAATGCACAGATCAGAAAGAAGTTTCACAGAATGATTCTGTGTAGTTTATATTTGGAGACATTCCTTTTTCCACTATTACCCTCTTAGCGCTCCGAATCTCCACTTGCATTTTCTCCAGAAAGAGTGTTTCAGAACGGCTCAATCAAAACTAAGGTTCAACTCTTTTAGTTGAACAAACAGAACAGAAAGATGTTTCACACAATTCTTCTGTGTTGTTTTTATTTGTAGACATTCTTTTTCCCAATATAGGCCTCTTAGCGCACAGAATGTCCAATTGCAGTTTCTACAGAAAGAGTGTTTCAGAACGGCTCAATCAAAAGTAAGGTTCAACTCTGTTAGTTGAATGCACAGAACAGAAAGAAGTTTCATACAATGCTTCTGTGTAGTTTATATTTGAACATATTATTTTTTCCACTATTACCCCCTTAGCGCTACGAATGTCCAGTTGCATTTTCTACAGACAGACTGTTTCAAAACTGCTCAATCAAAAGTATGGTTTAACTCTGTTAGCTGAATGCTCAGATCAGAAATAAGTTTCACAGAATGCTTCTGTGTAGTTTATATTTGAATATATTCCTTTTTCCACTACTACGCTCTTAGCGCTCCAAACGTCCAGTTGCATTTTCTACAGAAAGAGTGTTCAGATCTGCTCAATCAAAAGTATGGTTTAACTCTGTTAGCTGAATGCACAGATCAGAAAGAAGTTTCACCGAATGATTCTGTGTAGTTTATATTTGAAGACATTCCTTTTTGCACTATTACCCTCTTAGCGCTCCGAATCTCCACTTGCATTTTCCACAAAAAGAGTGTTTCATAACTGCTCAATCAAAAATATGTTTTATCTCTGTTAACTGAATTTACAGATCAGAAATAAGTTTCACAGAATGCATCTGTGTAGTTTTTATTTGAAGATATTCTTTTTCCCAATGTAGGCCTCTAACGCTTAGCATGTCCAATTGCAGTTTCTACAGAAAGAGTGTTTCAGAACGGCTCAATCAAAAGTAAGGTTCAACTCTGTTAGTTGAATGCACAGAACAGAAAGAATTTTCACAGAATGCTACTGTGTAGTTTATATTTGAATATATTCCTTTTTCCACTATTACCCTCTTAGCGCTCCGAATGTCCACTTGCATTTTCTACAGAAAGAGTGTTCAGAACTGCGCAATCAAAAGTATGGTTTAACTCTGTAAGCTTAATGAACATATCAGAAATAAGTTTCACACAATGCTTCTGTGTAGTTTTTATTTGAAGATATTATTTTTCCCAATAGAGGTCTCTTAGCGCTCAGAATGTCCAATTGCAGTTTCTACAGAAAGAGTGTTTCAGAAAGGCTCAATCAAAAGTAAGGTTAAACTCTGTTAGTTGAATGCACAGAACAGAAAGAAGTTTCATACAATGCTTCTGTGCAGTTTATATTTGAACATATTCTTTTTTCCACTATTACCCACTTAGCGCTACGAATGTCCAGTTGCATTTTCTACAGACAGAGTGTTTCAAAACTGCTCAATCAAAAGTATGGTTTAACTCTGTTAGCTGAATGCTCAGATCAGAAAGAAGTTTCACAGAATGCTTCTGTGTAGTTTATATTTGAATATATTCCTTTTTCCACTACTACGCTCTTAGCGCTCCAAACGTCCAGTTGCATTTTCTACAGAAAGAGTGTTCAGATCTGCTCAATCAAAAGTATGGTTTAACTCTGTTAGCTGAATGCACAGATCAGAAAGAAGTTTCACAGAATGATTCTGTGTAGTTTATATTTGGAGACATTCCTTTTTCCACTATTACCCTCTTAGCGCTCCGAATCTCCACTTGCATTTTCTCCAGAAAGAGTGTTTCAGAACGGCTCAATCAAAACTAAGGTTCAACTCTTTTAGTTGAACAAACAGAACAGAAAGATGTTTCACACAATTCTTCTGTGTTGTTTTTATTTGTAGACATTCTTTTTCCCAATATAGGCCTCTTAGCGCACAGAATGTCCAATTGCAGTTTCTACAGAAAGAGTGTTTCAGAACGGCTCAATCAAAAGTAAGGTTCAACTCTGTTAGTTGAATGCACAGAACAGAAAGAAGTTTCATACAATGCTTCTGTGTAGTTTATATTTGAACATATTCTTTTTTCCACTATTACCCACTTAGCGCTACGAATGTCCAGTTGCATTTTCTACAGACAGAGTGTTTCAAAACTGCTCAATCAAAAGTATGGTTTAACTCTGTTAGCTGAATGCTCAGATCAGAAAGAAGTTTCACAGAATGCTTCTGTGTAGTTTATATTTGAATATATTCCTTTTTCCACTACTACGCTCTTAGCGCTCCAATCGTCCAGTTGCATTTTCTACAGAAAGAGTGTTCACATCTGCTCAATCAAAAGTATGGTTTAACTCTGTTAGCTGAATGCACAGATCAGAAAGAAGTTTCACCGAATGATTCTGTGTAGTTTATATTTGAAGACATTCCTTTTTGCAATATTACCCTCTTAGCGCTCCGAATCTCCACTTGCATTTTCTACAAAAAGAGTGTTTCATAACTGCTCAATCAAAAATATGTTTTATCTCTGTTAACTGAATTTACAGATCAGAAATAAGTTTCACAGAATGCATCTGTGTAGTTTTTATTTGAAGATATTCTTTTTCCCAATGTAGGCCTCTTAGCGCTTAGCATGTCCAATTGCAGTTTCTACAGAAAGAGTGTTTCAGAACGGCTCAATCAAAAGTAAGGTTCAACTCTGTTAGTTGAATGCACAGAACAGAAAGAATTTTCACAGAATGCTACTGTGTAGTTTATATTTGAATATATTCCTTTTTCCACTATTACCCTCTTAGTGCTCCGAATGTCCACTTGCATTTTCTACAGAAAGAGTGTTCAGAACTGCGCAATCAAAAGTATGGTTTAACTCTGTTAGCTTAATGAACATATCAGAAATAAGTTTCACACAATGCTTCTGTGTAGTTTTTATTTGAAGATATTATTTTTCCCAATAGAGGCCTCTTAGCGCTCAGAATGTCCAATTGCAGTTTCTACAGAAAGAGTGTTTCAGAAAGGCTCAATCAAAAGTAAGGTTCAACTCTGTTAGTTGAATGCACAGAACAGAAAGAAGTTTCATACAATGCTTCTGTGTAGTTTATATTTGAACATATTCTTTTTTCCACTATTACCCACTTAGCGCTACGAATGTCCAGTTGCATTTTCTACAGACAGAGTGTTTCAAAACTGCTCAATCAAAAGTATGGTTTAACTCTGTTAGCTGAATGCTCAGATCAGAAATAAGTTTCACAGAATGCTTCTGTGTAGTTTATATTTGAATATATTCCTTTTTCCACTACTACGCTCTTAGCGCTCCAAACGTCCAGTTGCATTTTCTACAGAAAGAGTGTTCAGATCTGCTCAATCAAAAGTATGGTTTAACTCTGTTAGCTGAATGCACAGATCAGAAAGAAGTTTCACCGAATGATTCTGTGTAGTTTATATTTGAAGACATTCCTTTTTGCACTATTACCCTCTTAGCGCTCCGAATCTCCACTTGCATTTTCCACAAAAAGAGTGTTTCATAACTGCTCAATCAAAAATATGTTTTATCTCTGTTAACTGAATTTACAGATCAGAAATAAGTTTCACAGAATGCATCTGTGTAGTTTTTATTTGAAGATATTCTTTTTCCCAATGTAGGCCTCTAACGCTTAGCATGTCCAATTGCAGTTTCTACAGAAAGAGTGTTTCAGAACGGCTCAATCAAAAGTAAGGTTCAACTCTGTTAGTTGAATGCACAGAACAGAAAGAATTTTCACAGAATGCTACTGTGTAGTTTATATTTGAATATATTCCTTTTTCCACTATTACCCTCTTAGCGCTCCGAATGTCCACTTGCATTTTCTACAGAAAGAGTGTTCAGAACTGCGCAATCAAAAGTATGGTTTAACTCTGTAAGCTTAATGAACATATCAGAAATAAGTTTCACACAATGCTTCTGTGTAGTTTTTATTTGAAGATATTATTTTTCCCAATAGAGGTCTCTTAGCGCTCAGAATGTCCAATTGCAGTTTCTACAGAAAGAGTGTTTCAGAAAGGCTCAATCAAAAGTAAGGTTAAACTCTGTTAGTTGAATGCACAGAACAGAAAGAAGTTTCATACAATGCTTCTGTGCAGTTTATATTTGAACATATTCTTTTTTCCACTATTACCCACTTAGCGCTACGAATGTCCAGTTGCATTTTCTACAGACAGAGTGTTTCAAAACTGCTCAATCAAAAGTATGGTTTAACTCTGTTAGCTGAATGCTCAGATCAGAAAGAAGTTTCACAGAATGCTTCTGTGTAGTTTATATTTGAATATATTCCTTTTTCCACTACTACGCTCTTAGCGCTCCAAACGTCCAGTTGCATTTTCTACAGAAAGAGTGTTCAGATCTGCTCAATCAAAAGTATGGTTTAACTCTGTTAGCTGAATGCACAGATCAGAAAGAAGTTTCACAGAATGATTCTGTGTAGTTTATATTTGGAGACATTCCTTTTTCCACTATTACCCTCTTAGCGCTCCGAATCTCCACTTGCATTTTCTCCAGAAAGAGTGTTTCAGAACGGCTCAATCAAAACTAAGGTTCAACTCTTTTAGTTGAACAAACAGAACAGAAAGATGTTTCACACAATTCTTCTGTGTTGTTTTTATTTGTAGACATTCTTTTTCCCAATATAGGCCTCTTAGCGCACAGAATGTCCAATTGCAGTTTCTACAGAAAGAGTGTTTCAGAACGGCTCAATCAAAAGTAAGGTTCAACTCTGTTAGTTGAATGCACAGAACAGAAAGAAGTTTCATACAATGCTTCTGTGTAGTTTATATTTGAACATATTCTTTTTTCCACTATTACCCACTTAGCGCTACGAATGTCCAGTTGCATTTTCTACAGACAGAGTGTTTCAAAACTGCTCAATCAAAAGTATGGTTTAACTCTGTTAGCTGAATGCTCAGATCAGAAAGAAGTTTCACAGAATGCTTCTGTGTAGTTTATATTTGAATATATTCCTTTTTCCACTACTACGCTCTTAGCGCTCCAATCGTCCAGTTGCATTTTCTACAGAAAGAGTGTTCACATCTGCTCAATCAAAAGTATGGTTTAACTCTGTTAGCTGAATGCACAGATCAGAAAGAAGTTTCACCGAATGATTCTGTGTAGTTTATATTTGAAGACATTCCTTTTTGCAATATTACCCTCTTAGCGCTCCGAATCTCCACTTGCATTTTCTACAAAAAGAGTGTTTCATAACTGCTCAATCAAAAATATGTTTTATCTCTGTTAACTGAATTTACAGATCAGAAATAAGTTTCACAGAATGCATCTGTGTAGTTTTTATTTGAAGATATTCTTTTTCCCAATGTAGGCCTCTTAGCGCTTAGCATGTCCAATTGCAGTTTCTACAGAAAGAGTGTTTCAGAACGGCTCAATCAAAAGTAAGGTTCAACTCTGTTAGTTGAATGCACAGAACAGAAAGAATTTTCACAGAATGCTACTGTGTAGTTTATATTTGAATATATTCCTTTTTCCACTATTACCCTCTTAGTGCTCCGAATGTCCACTTGCATTTTCTACAGAAAGAGTGTTCAGAACTGCGCAATCAAAAGTATGGTTTAACTCTGTTAGCTTAATGAACATATCAGAAATAAGTTTCACACAATGCTTCTGTGTAGTTTTTATTTGAAGATATTATTTTTCCCAATAGAGGCCTCTTAGCGCTCAGAATGTCCAATTGCAGTTTCTACAGAAAGAGTGTTTCAGAAAGGCTCAATCAAAAGTAAGGTTCAACTCTGTTAGTTGAATGCACAGAACAGAAAGAAGTTTCATACAATGCTTCTGTGTAGTTTATATTTGAACATATTCTTTTTTCCACTATTACCCACTTAGCGCTACGAATGTCCAGTTGCATTTTCTACAGACAGAGTGTTTCAAAACTGCTCAATCAAAAGTATGGTTTAACTCTGTTAGCTGAATGCTCAGATCAGAAATAAGTTTCACAGAATGCTTCTGTGTAGTTTATATTTGAATATATTCCTTTTTCCACTACTACGCTCTTAGCGCTCCAAACGTCCAGTTGCATTTTCTACAGAAAGAGTGTTCAGATCTGCTCAATCAAAAGTATGGTTTAACTCTGTTAGCTGAATGCACAGATCAGAAAGAAGTTTCACCGAATGATTCTGTGTAGTTTATATTTGAAGACATTCCTTTTTGCACTATTACCCTCTTAGCGCTCCGAATCTCCACTTGCATTTTCCACAAAAAGAGTGTTTCATAACTGCTCAATCAAAAATATGTTTTATCTCTGTTAACTGAATTTACAGATCAGAAATAAGTTTCACAGAATGCATCTGTGTAGTTTTTATTTGAAGATATTCTTTTTCCCAATGTAGGCCTCTAACGCTTAGCATGTCCAATTGCAGTTTCTACAGAAAGAGTGTTTCAGAACGGCTCAATCAAAAGTAAGGTTCAACTCTGTTAGTTGAATGCACAGAACAGAAAGAATTTTCACAGAATGCTACTGTGTAGTTTATATTTGAATATATTCCTTTTTCCACTATTACCCTCTTAGCGCTCCGAATGTCCACTTGCATTTTCTACAGAAAGAGTGTTCAGAACTGCGCAATCAAAAGTATGGTTTAACTCTGTAAGCTTAATGAACATATCAGAAATAAGTTTCACACAATGCTTCTGTGTAGTTTTTATTTGAAGATATTATTTTTCCCAATAGAGGTCTCTTAGCGCTCAGAATGTCCAATTGCAGTTTCTACAGAAAGAGTGTTTCAGAAAGGCTCAATCAAAAGTAAGGTTAAACTCTGTTAGTTGAATGCACAGAACAGAAAGAAGTTTCATACAATGCTTCTGTGCAGTTTATATTTGAACATATTCTTTTTTCCACTATTACCCACTTAGCGCTACGAATGTCCAGTTGCATTTTCTACAGACAGAGTGTTTCAAAACTGCTCAATCAAAAGTATGGTTTAACTCTGTTAGCTGAATGCTCAGATCAGAAAGAAGTTTCACAGAATGCTTCTGTGTAGTTTATATTTGAATATATTCCTTTTTCCACTACTACGCTCTTAGCGCTCCAAACGTCCAGTTGCATTTTCTACAGAAAGAGTGTTCAGATCTGCTCAATCAAAAGTATGGTTTAACTCTGTTAGCTGAATGCACAGATCAGAAAGAAGTTTCACAGAATGATTCTGTGTAGTTTATATTTGGAGACATTCCTTTTTCCACTATTACCCTCTTAGCGCTCCGAATCTCCACTTGCATTTTCTCCAGAAAGAGTGTTTCAGAACGGCTCAATCAAAACTAAGGTTCAACTCTTTTAGTTGAACAAACAGAACAGAAAGATGTTTCACACAATTCTTCTGTGTTGTTTTTATTTGTAGACATTCTTTTTCCCAATATAGGCCTCTTAGCGCACAGAATGTCCAATTGCAGTTTCTACAGAAAGAGTGTTTCAGAACGGCTCAATCAAAAGTAAGGTTCAACTCTGTTAGTTGAATGCACAGAACAGAAAGAAGTTTCATACAATGCTTCTGTGTAGTTTATATTTGAACATATTCTTTTTTCCACTATTACCCACTTAGCGCTACGAATGTCCAGTTGCATTTTCTACAGACAGAGTGTTTCAAAACTGCTCAATCAAAAGTATGGTTTAACTCTGTTAGCTGAATGCTCAGATCAGAAAGAAGTTTCACAGAATGCTTCTGTGTAGTTTATATTTGAATATATTCCTTTTTCCACTACTACGCTCTTAGCGCTCCAATCGTCCAGTTGCATTTTCTACAGAAAGAGTGTTCACATCTGCTCAATCAAAAGTATGGTTTAACTCTGTTAGCTGAATGCACAGATCAGAAAGAAGTTTCACCGAATGATTCTGTGTAGTTTATATTTGAAGACATTCCTTTTTGCAATATTACCCTCTTAGCGCTCCGAATCTCCACTTGCATTTTCTACATAAAGAGTGTTTCATAACTGCTCAATCAAAAATATGTTTTATCTCTGTTAACTGAATTTACAGATCAGAAATAAGTTTCACAGAATGCATCTGTGTAGTTTTTATTTGAAGATATTCTTTTTCCCAATGTAGGCCTCTTAGCGCTTAGCATGTCCAATTGCAGTTTCTACAGAAATAGTGTTTCAGAACGGCTCAATCAAAAGTAAGGTTCAACTCTGTTAGTTGAATGCACAGAACAGAAAGAATTTTCACAGAATGCTACTGTGTAGTTTATATTTGAATATATTCCTTTTTCCACTATTACCCTCTTAGTGCTCCGAATGTCCACTTGCATTTTCTACAGAAAGAGTGTTCAGAACTGCGCAATCAAAAGTATGGTTTAACTCTGTTAGCTTAATGAACATATCAGAAATAAGTTTCACACAATGCTTCTGTGTAGTTTTTATTTGAAGATATTATTTTTCCCAATAGAGGCCTCTTAGCGCTCAGAATGTCCAATTGCAGTTTCTACAGAAAGAGTGTTTCAGAAAGGCTCAATCAAAAGTAAGGTTCAACTCTGTTAGTTGAATGCACAGAACAGAAAGAAGTTTCATACAATGCTTCTGTGTAGTTTATATTTGAACATATTCTTTTTTCCACTATTACCCACTTAGCGCTACGAATGTCCAGTTGCATTTTCTACAGACAGAGTGTTTCAAAACTGCTCAATCAAAAGTATGGTTTAACTCTGTTAGCTGAATGCTCAGATCAGAAATAAGTTTCACAGAATGCTTCTGTGTAGTTTATATTTGAATATATTCCTTTTTCCACTACTACGCTCTTAGCGCTCCAAACGTCCAGTTGCATTTTCTACAGAAAGAGTGTTCAGATCTGCTCAATCAAAAGTATGGTTTAACTCTGTTAGCTGAATGCACAGATCAGAAAGAAGTTTCACCGAATGATTCTGTGTAGTTTATATTTGAAGACATTCCTTTTTGCACTATTACCCTCTTAGCGCTCCGAATCTCCACTTGCATTTTCCACAAAAAGAGTGTTTCATAACTGCTCAATCAAAAATATGTTTTATCTCTGTTAACTGAATTTACAGATCAGAAATAAGTTTCACAGAATGCATCTGTGTAGTTTTTATTTGAAGATATTCTTTTTCCCAATGTAGGCCTCTAACGCTTAGCATGTCCAATTGCAGTTTCTACAGAAAGAGTGTTTCAGAACGGCTCAATCAAAAGTAAGGTTCAACTCTGTTAGTTGAATGCACAGAACAGAAAGAATTTTCACAGAATGCTACTGTGTAGTTTATATTTGAATATATTCCTTTTTCCACTATTACCCTCTTAGCGCTCCGAATGTCCACTTGCATTTTCTACAGAAAGAGTGTTCAGAACTGCGCAATCAAAAGTATGGTTTAACTCTGTAAGCTTAATGAACATATCAGAAATAAGTTTCACACAATGCTTCTGTGTAGTTTTTATTTGAAGATATTATTTTTCCCAATAGAGGTCTCTTAGCGCTCAGAATGTCCAATTGCAGTTTCTACAGAAAGAGTGTTTCAGAAAGGCTCAATCAAAAGTAAGGTTAAACTCTGTTAGTTGAATGCACAGAACAGAAAGAAGTTTCATACAATGCTTCTGTGCAGTTTATATTTGAACATATTCTTTTTTCCACTATTACCCACTTAGCGCTACGAATGTCCAGTTGCATTTTCTACAGACAGAGTGTTTCAAAACTGCTCAATCAAAAGTATGGTTTAACTCTGTTAGCTGAATGCTCAGATCAGAAAGAAGTTTCACAGAATGCTTCTGTGTAGTTTATATTTGAATATATTCCTTTTTCCACTACTACGCTCTTAGCGCTCCAAACGTCCAGTTGCATTTTCTACAGAAAGAGTGTTCAGATCTGCTCAATCAAAAGTATGGTTTAACTCTGTTAGCTGAATGCACAGATCAGAAAGAAGTTTCACAGAATGATTCTGTGTAGTTTATATTTGGAGACATTCCTTTTTCCACTATTACCCTCTTAGCGCTCCGAATCTCCACTTGCATTTTCTCCAGAAAGAGTGTTTCAGAACGGCTCAATCAAAACTAAGGTTCAACTCTTTTAGTTGAACAAACAGAACAGAAAGATGTTTCACACAATTCTTCTGTGTTGTTTTTATTTGTAGACATTCTTTTTCCCAATATAGGCCTCTTAGCGCACAGAATGTCCAATTGCAGTTTCTACAGAAAGAGTGTTTCAGAACGGCTCAATCAAAAGTAAGGTTCAACTCTGTTAGTTGAATGCACAGAACAGAAAGAAGTTTCATACAATGCTTCTGTGTAGTTTATATTTGAACATATTCTTTTTTCCACTATTACCCACTTAGCGCTACGAATGTCCAGTTGCATTTTCTACAGACAGAGTGTTTCAAAACTGCTCAATCAAAAGTATGGTTTAACTCTGTTAGCTGAATGCTCAGATCAGAAAGAAGTTTCACAGAATGCTTCTGTGTAGTTTATATTTGAATATATTCCTTTTTCCACTACTACGCTCTTAGCGCTCCAATCGTCCAGTTGCATTTTCTACAGAAAGAGTGTTCACATCTGCTCAATCAAAAGTATGGTTTAACTCTGTTAGCTGAATGCACAGATCAGAAAGAAGTTTCACCGAATGATTCTGTGTAGTTTATATTTGAAGACATTCCTTTTTGCAATATTACCCTCTTAGCGCTCCGAATCTCCACTTGCATTTTCTACAAAAAGAGTGTTTCATAACTGCTCAATCAAAAATATGTTTTATCTCTGTTAACTGAATTTACAGATCAGAAATAAGTTTCACAGAATGCATCTGTGTAGTTTTTATTTGAAGATATTCTTTTTCCCAATGTAGGCCTCTTAGCGCTTAGCATGTCCAATTGCAGTTTCTACAGAAAGAGTGTTTCAGAACGGCTCAATCAAAAGTAAGGTTCAACTCTGTTAGTTGAATGCACAGAACAGAAAGAATTTTCACAGAATGCTACTGTGTAGTTTATATTTGAATATATTCCTTTTTCCACTATTACCCTCTTAGTGCTCCGAATGTCCACTTGCATTTTCTACAGAAAGAGTGTTCAGAACTGCGCAATCAAAAGTATGGTTTAACTCTGTTAGCTTAATGAACATATCAGAAATAAGTTTCACACAATGCTTCTGTGTAGTTTTTATTTGAAGATATTATTTTTCCCAATAGAGGCCTCTTAGCGCTCAGAATGTCCAATTGCAGTTTCTACAGAAAGAGTGTTTCAGAAAGGCTCAATCAAAAGTAAGGTTCAACTCTGTTAGTTGAATGCACAGAACAGAAAGAAGTTTCATACAATGCTTCTGTGTAGTTTATATTTGAACATATTCTTTTTTCCACTATTACCCACTTAGCGCTACGAATGTCCAGTTGCATTTTCTACAGACAGAGTGTTTCAAAACTGCTCAATCAAAAGTATGGTTTAACTCTGTTAGCTGAATGCTCAGATCAGAAATAAGTTTCACAGAATGCTTCTGTGTAGTTTATATTTGAATATATTCCTTTTTCCACTACTACGCTCTTAGCGCTCCAAACGTCCAGTTGCATTTTCTACAGAAAGAGTGTTCAGATCTGCTCAATCAAAAGTATGGTTTAACTCTGTTAGCTGAATGCACAGATCAGAAAGAAGTTTCACCGAATGATTCTGTGTAGTTTATATTTGAAGACATTCCTTTTTGCACTATTACCCTCTTAGCGCTCCGAATCTCCACTTGCATTTTCCACAAAAAGAGTGTTTCATAACTGCTCAATCAAAAATATGTTTTATCTCTGTTAACTGAATTTACAGATCAGAAATAAGTTTCACAGAATGCATCTGTGTAGTTTTTATTTGAAGATATTCTTTTTCCCAATGTAGGCCTCTAACGCTTAGCATGTCCAATTGCAGTTTCTACAGAAAGAGTGTTTCAGAACGGCTCAATCAAAAGTAAGGTTCAACTCTGTTAGTTGAATGCACAGAACAGAAAGAATTTTCACAGAATGCTACTGTGTAGTTTATATTTGAATATATTCCTTTTTCCACTATTACCCTCTTAGCGCTCCGAATGTCCACTTGCATTTTCTACAGAAAGAGTGTTCAGAACTGCGCAATCAAAAGTATGGTTTAACTCTGTAAGCTTAATGAACATATCAGAAATAAGTTTCACACAATGCTTCTGTGTAGTTTTTATTTGAAGATATTATTTTTCCCAATAGAGGTCTCTTAGCGCTCAGAATGTCCAATTGCAGTTTCTACAGAAAGAGTGTTTCAGAAAGGCTCAATCAAAAGTAAGGTTAAACTCTGTTAGTTGAATGCACAGAACAGAAAGAAGTTTCATACAATGCTTCTGTGCAGTTTATATTTGAACATATTCTTTTTTCCACTATTACCCACTTAGCGCTACGAATGTCCAGTTGCATTTTCTACAGACAGAGTGTTTCAAAACTGCTCAATCAAAAGTATGGTTTAACTCTGTTAGCTGAATGCTCAGATCAGAAAGAAGTTTCACAGAATGATTCTGTGTAGTTTATATTTGAATATATTCCTTTTTCCACTACTACGCTCTTAGCGCTCCAAACGTCCAGTTGCATTTTCTACAGAAAGAGTGTTCAGATCTGCTCAATCAAAAGTATGGTTTAACTCTGTTAGCTGAATGCACAGATCAGAAAGAAGTTTCACAGAATGATTCTGTGTAGTTTATATTTGGAGACATTCCTTTTTCCACTATTACCCTCTTAGCGCTCCGAATCTCCACTTGCATTTTCTCCAGAAAGAGTGTTTCAGAACGGCTCAATCAAAACTAAGGTTCAACTCTTTTAGTTGAACAAACAGAACAGAAAGATGTTTCACACAATTCTTCTGTGTTGTTTTTATTTGTAGACATTCTTTTTCCCAATATAGGCCTCTTAGCGCACAGAATGTCCAATTGCAGTTTCTACAGAAAGAGTGTTTCAGAACGGCTCAATCAAAAGTAAGGTTCAACTCTGTTAGTTGAATGCACAGAACAGAAAGAAGTTTCATACAATGCTTCTGTGTAGTTTATATTTGAACATATTCTTTTTTCCACTATTACCCACTTAGCGCTACGAATGTCCAGTTGCATTTTCTACAGACAGAGTGTTTCAAAACTGCTCAATCAAAAGTATGGTTTAACTCTGTTAGCTGAATGCTCAGATCAGAAAGAAGTTTCACAGAATGCTTCTGTGTAGTTTATATTTGAATATATTCCTTTTTCCACTACTACGCTCTTAGCGCTCCAATCGTCCAGTTGCATTTTCTACAGAAAGAGTGTTCACATCTGCTCAATCAAAAGTATGGTTTAACTCTGTTAGCTGAATGCACAGATCAGAAAGAAGTTTCACCGAATGATTCTGTGTAGTTTATATTTGAAGACATTCCTTTTTGCACTATTACCCTCTTAGCGCTCCGAATCTCCACTTGCATTTTCCACAAAAAGAGTGTTTCATAACTGCTCAATCAAAAATATGTTTTATCTCTGTTAACTGAATTTACAGATCAGAAATAAGTTTCACAGAATGCATCCGTGTAGTTTTTATTTGAAGATATTCTTTTTCCCAATGTAGGCCTCTAACGCTTAGCATGTCCAATTGCAGTTTCTACAGAAAGAGTGTTTCAGAACGGCTCAATCAAAAGTAAGGTTCAACTCTGTTAGTTGAATGCACAGAACAGAAAGAATTTTCACAGAATGCTACTGTGTAGTTTATATTTGAATATATTCCTTTTTCCACTATTACCCTCTTAGCGCTCCGAATGTCCACTTGCATTTTCTACAGAAAGAGTGTTCAGAACTGCGCAATCAAAAGTATGGTTTAACTCTGTAAGCTTAATGAACATATCAGAAATAAGTTTCACACAATGCTTCTGTGTAGTTTTTATTTGAAGATATTATTTTTCCCAATAGAGGTCTCTTAGCGCTCAGAATGTCCAATTGCAGTTTCTACAGAAAGAGTGTTTCAGAAAGGCTCAATCAAAAGTAAGGTTAAACTCTGTTAGTTGAATGCACAGAACAGAAAGAAGTTTCATACAATGCTTCTGTGCAGTTTATATTTGAACATATTCTTTTTTCCACTATTACCCACTTAGCGCTACGAATGTCCAGTTGCATTTTCTACAGACAGAGTGTTTCAAAACTGCTCAATCAAAAGTATGGTTTAACTCTGTTAGCTGAATGCTCAGATCAGAAAGAAGTTTCACAGAATGCTTCTGTGTAGTTTATATTTGAATATATTCCTTTTTCCACTACTACGCTCTTAGCGCTCCAAACGTCCAGTTGCATTTTCTACAGAAAGAGTGTTCAGATCTGCTCAATCAAAAGTATGGTTTAACTCTGTTAGCTGAATGCACAGATCAGAAAGAAGTTTCACAGAATGATTCTGTGTAGTTTATATTTGGAGACATTCCTTTTTCCACTATTACCCTCTTAGCGCTCCGAATCTCCACTTGCATTTTCTCCAGAAAGAGTGTTTCAGAACGGCTCAATCAAAACTAAGGTTCAACTCTTTTAGTTGAACAAACAGAACAGAAAGATGTTTCACACAATTCTTCTGTGTTGTTTTTATTTGTAGACATTCTTTTTCCCAATATAGGCCTCTTAGCGCACAGAATGTCCAATTGCAGTTTCTACAGAAAGAGTGTTTCAGAACGGCTCAATCAAAAGTAAGGTTCAACTCTGTTAGTTGAATGCACAGAACAGAAAGAAGTTTCATACAATGCTTCTGTGTAGTTTATATTTGAACATATTCTTTTTTCCACTATTACCCACTTAGCGCTACGAATGTCCAGTTGCATTTTCTACAGACAGAGTGTTTCAAAACTGCTCAATCAAAAGTATGGTTTAACTCTGTTAGCTGAATGCTCAGATCAGAAAGAAGTTTCACAGAATGCTTCTGTGTAGTTTATATTTGAATATATTCCTTTTTCCACTACTACGCTCTTAGCGCTCCAATCGTCCAGTTGCATTTTCTACAGAAAGAGTGTTCACATCTGCTCAATCAAAAGTATGGTTTAACTCTGTTAGCTGAATGCACAGATCAGAAAGAAGTTTCACCGAATGATTCTGTGTAGTTTATATTTGAAGACATTCCTTTTTGCAATATTACCCTCTTAGCGCTCCAAATCTCCACTTGCATTTTCTACAAAAAGAGTGTTTCATAACTGCTCAATCAAAAATATGTTTTATCTCTGTTAACTGAATTTACAGATCAGAAATAAGTTTCACAGAATGCATCTGTGTAGTTTTTATTTGAAGATATTCTTTTTCCCAATGTAGGCCTCTTAGCGCTTAGCATGTCCAATTGCAGTTTCTACAGAAAGAGTGTTTCAGAACGGCTCAATCAAAAGTAAGGTTCAACTCTGTTAGTTGAATGCACAGAACAGAAAGAATTTTCACAGAATGCTACTGTGTAGTTTATATTTGAATATATTCCTTTTTCCACTATTACCCTCTTAGTGCTCCGAATGTCCACTTGCATTTTCTACAGAAAGAGTGTTCAGAACTGCGCAATCAAAAGTATGGTTTAACTCTGTTAGCTTAATGAACATATCAGAAATAAGTTTCACACAATGCTTCTGTGTAGTTTTTATTTGAAGATATTATTTTTCCCAATAGAGGCCTCTTAGCGCTCAGAATGTCCAATTGCAGTTTCTACAGAAAGAGTGTTTCAGAAAGGCTCAATCAAAAGTAAGGTTCAACTCTGTTAGTTGAATGCACAGAACAGAAAGAAGTTTCATACAATGCTTCTGTGTAGTTTATATTTGAACATATTCTTTTTTCCACTATTACCCACTTAGCGCTACGAATGTCCAGTTGCATTTTCTACAGACAGAGTGTTTCAAAACTGCTCAATCAAAAGTATGGTTTAACTCTGTTAGCTGAATGCTCAGATCAGAAATAAGTTTCACAGAATGCTTCTGTGTAGTTTATATTTGAATATATTCCTTTTTCCACTACTACGCTCTTAGCGCTCCAAACGTCCAGTTGCATTTTCTACAGAAAGAGTGTTCAGATCTGCTCAATCAAAAGTATGGTTTAACTCTGTTAGCTGAATGCACAGATCAGAAAGAAGTTTCACCGAATGATTCTGTGTAGTTTATATTTGAAGACATTCCTTTTTGCACTATTACCCTCTTAGCGCTCCGAATCTCCACTTGCATTTTCCACAAAAAGAGTGTTTCATAACTGCTCAATCAAAAATATGTTTTATCTCTGTTAACTGAATTTACAGATCAGAAATAAGTTTCACAGAATGCATCTGTGTAGTTTTTATTTGAAGATATTCTTTTTCCCAATGTAGGCCTCTAACGCTTAGCATGTCCAATTGCAGTTTCTACAGAAAGAGTGTTTCAGAACGGCTCAATCAAAAGTAAGGTTCAACTCTGTTAGTTGAATGCACAGAACAGAAAGAATTTTCACAGAATGCTACTGTGTAGTTTATATTTGAATATATTCCTTTTTCCACTATTACCCTCTTAGCGCTCCGAATGTCCACTTGCATTTTCTACAGAAAGAGTGTTCAGAACTGCGCAATCAAAAGTATGGTTTAACTCTGTAAGCTTAATGAACATATCAGAAATAAGTTTCACACAATGCTTCTGTGTAGTTTTTATTTGAAGATATTATTTTTCCCAATAGAGGTCTCTTAGCGCTCAGAATGTCCAATTGCAGTTTCTACAGAAAGAGTGTTTCAGAAAGGCTCAATCAAAAGTAAGGTTAAACTCTGTTAGTTGAATGCACAGAACAGAAAGAAGTTTCATACAATGCTTCTGTGCAGTTTATATTTGAACATATTCTTTTTTCCACTATTACCCACTTAGCGCTACGAATGTCCAGTTGCATTTTCTACAGACAGAGTGTTTCAAAACTGCTCAATCAAAAGTATGGTTTAAATCTGTTAGCTGAATGCTCAGATCAGAAAGAAGTTTCACAGAATGCTTCTGTGTAGTTTATATTTGAATATATTCCTTTCTCCACTACTACGCTCTTAGCGCTCCAAATGTCCAGTTGCATTTTCTACAGAAAGAGTGTTCAGATCTGCTCAATCAAAAGTATGGTTTAACTCTGTTAGCTGAATGCACAGATCAGAAAGATGTTTCACCGAATGATTCTGTGTAGTTTATATTTGAAGACATTCCTTTTTCCACTATTACCCTCTTAGCGCTCCGAATCTCCACTTGCATTTTCTACAAAAAGAGTGTTTCATAACTGCTCAATCAAAAATATGTTTTATCTCTGTTAACTGAATTTACAGATCAGAAATAAGTTTCACAGAATGCATCTGTGTAGTTTTTATTTGAAGATATTCTTTTTCCCAATGTAGGCCTCTTAGCGCTTAGCATGTCCAATTGCAGTTTCTACAGAAAGAGTGTTTCAGAACGGCTCAATCAAAAGTAAGGTTCAACTCTGTTAGTTGAATGCACAGAACAGAAAGAATTTTCACAGAATGCTACTGTGTAGTTTATATTTGAATATATTCCTTTTTCCACTATTACCCTCTTAGTGCTCCGAATGTCCACTTGCATTTTCTACAGAAAGAGTGTTCAGAACTGCGCAATCAAAAGTATGGTTTAACTCTGTTAGCTTAATGAACATATCAGAAATAAGTTTCACACAATGCTTCTGTGTAGTTTTTATTTGAAGATATTATTTTTCCCAATAGAGGCCTCTTAGCGCTCAGAATGTCCAATTGCAGTTTCTACAGAAAGAGTGTTTCAGAAAGGCTCAATCAAAAGTAAGGTTCAACTCTGTTAGTTGAATGCACAGAACAGAAAGAAGTTTCATACAATGCTTCTGTGTAGTTTATATTTGAACATATTCTTTTTTCCACTATTACCCACTTAGCGCTACGAATGTCCAGTTGCATTTTCTACAGACAGAGTGTTTCAAAACTGCTCAATCAAAAGTATGGTTTAACTCTGTTAGCTGAATGCTCAGATCAGAAATAAGTTTCACAGAATGCTTCTGTGTAGTTTATATTTGAATATATTCCTTTTTCCACTACTACGCTCTTAGCGCTCCAAACGTCCAGTTGCATTTTCTACAGAAAGAGTGTTCAGATCTGCTCAATCAAAAGTATGGTTTAACTCTGTTAGCTGAATGCACAGATCAGAAAGAAGTTTCACCGAATGATTCTGTGTAGTTTATATTTGAAGACATTCCTTTTTGCACTATTACCCTCTTAGCGCTCCGAATCTCCACTTGCATTTTCCACAAAAAGAGTGTTTCATAACTGCTCAATCAAAAATATGTTTTATCTCTGTTAACTGAATTTACAGATCAGAAATAAGTTTCACAGAATGCATCTGTGTAGTTTTTATTTGAAGATATTCTTTTTCCCAATGTAGGCCTCTAACGCTTAGCATGTCCAATTGCAGTTTCTACAGAAAGAGTGTTTCAGAACGGCTCAATCAAAAGTAAGGTTCAACTCTGTTAGTTGAATGCACAGAACAGAAAGAATTTTCACAGAATGCTACTGTGTAGTTTATATTTGAATATATTCCTTTTTCCACTATTACCCTCTTAGCGCTCCGAATGTCCACTTGCATTTTCTACAGAAAGAGTGTTCAGAACTGCGCAATCAAAAGTATGGTTTAACTCTGTAAGCTTAATGAACATATCAGAAATAAGTTTCACACAATGCTTCTGTGTAGTTTTTATCTGAAGATATTATTTTTCCCAATAGAGGTCTCTTAGCGCTCAGAATGTCCAATTGCAGTTTCTACAGAAAGAGTGTTTCAGAAAGGCTCAATCAAAAGTAAGGTTAAACTCTGTTAGTTGAATGCACAGAACAGAAAGAAGTTTCATACAATGCTTCTGTGCAGTTTATATTTGAACATATTCTTTTTTCCACTATTACCCACTTAGCGCTACGAATGTCCAGTTGCATTTTCTACAGACAGAGTGTTTCAAAACTGCTCAATCAAAAGTATGGTTTAACTCTGTTAGCTGAATGCTCAGATCAGAAAGAAGTTTCACAGAATGCTTCTGTGTAGTTTATATTTGAATATATTCCTTTTTCCACTACTACGCTCTTAGCGCTCCAAACGTCCAGTTGCATTTTCTACAGAAAGAGTGTTCAGATCTGCTCAATCAAAAGTATGGTTTAACTCTGTTAGCTGAATGCACAGATCAGAAAGAAGTTTCACAGAATGATTCTGTGTAGTTTATATTTGGAGACATTCCTTTTTCCACTATTACCCTCTTAGCGCTCCGAATCTCCACTTGCATTTTCTCCAGAAAGAGTGTTTCAGAACGGCTCAATCAAAACTAAGGTTCAACTCTTTTAGTTGAACAAACAGAACAGAAAGATGTTTCACACAATTCTTCTGTGTTGTTTTTATTTGTAGACATTCTTTTTCCCAATATAGGCCTCTTAGCGCACAGAATGTCCAATTGCAGTTTCTACAGAAAGAGTGTTTCAGAACGGCTCAATCAAAAGTAAGGTTCAACTCTGTTAGTTGAATGCACAGAACAGAAAGAAGTTTCATACAATGCTTCTGTGTAGTTTATATTTGAACATATTCTTTTTTCCACTATTACCCACTTAGCGCTACGAATGTCCAGTTGCATTTTCTACAGACAGAGTGTTTCAAAACTGCTCAATCAAAAGTATGGTTTAACTCTGTTAGCTGAATGCTCAGATCAGAAAGAAGTTTCACAGAATGCTTCTGTGTAGTTTATATTGGAATATATTCCTTTTTCCACTACTACGCTCTTAGCGCTCCAATCGTCCAGTTGCATTTTCTACAGAAAGAGTGTTCACATCTGCTCAATCAAAAGTATGGTTTAACTCTGTTAGCTGAATGCACAGATCAGAAAGAAGTTTCACCGAATGATTCTGTGTAGTTTATATTTGAAGACATTCCTTTTTGCAATATTACCCTCTTAGCGCTCCGAATCTCCACTTGCATTTTCTACAAAAAGAGTGTTTCATAACTGCTCAATCAAAAATATGTTTTATCTCTGTTAACTGAATTTACAGATCAGAAATAAGTTTCACAGAATGCATCTGTGTAGTTTTTATTTGAAGACATTCTTTTTCCCAATGTAGGCCTCTAACGCTTAGCATGTCCAATTGCAGTTTCTACAGAAAGAGTGTTTCAGAACGGCTCAATCAAAAGTAAGGTTCAACTCTGTTAGTTGAATGCACAGAACAGAAAGAATTTTCACAGAATGCTACTGTGTAGTTTATATTTGAATATATTCCTTTTTCCACTATTACCCTCTTAGCGCTCCGAATGTCCACTTGCATTTTCTACAGAAAGAGTGTTCAGAACTGCGCAATCAAAAGTATGGTTTAACTCTGTTAGCTTAATGAATATATCAGAAATAAGTTTCACACAATGCTTCTGTGTAGTTTATATTTGAAGATATTATTTTTCCCAATAGAGGCCTCTTAGCGCTCAGAATGTCCAATTGCAGTTTCTACAGAAAGAGTGTTTCAGAAAGGCTCAATCAAAAGTAAGGTTCAACTCTGTTAGTTGAATGCACAGAACAGAAAGAAGTTTCACACAATGCTTCTGTGTAGTTTATATTTGAACATATTGTTTTTTCCACTATTACCAACTTAGCGCTACGAATGTCCAGTTGCATTTTCTACAGACAGAGTCTTTCAAAACTGCTCAATCAAAAATATGGTTTAACTCTGTTAGCTGAATGCTCAGATCAGAAAGAAGTTTCACAGAATGCTTCTGTGTAGTTTATATTTGAATATATTCCTTTTTCCACTACTACGCTCTTAGCGCTCCAAATGTCCAGTTGCATTTTCTACAGAAAGAGTGTTCAGATCTGCTCAATCAAAAGTATGGTTTAACTCTGTTAGCTGAATGCACAGATCAGAAAGAAGTTTCACCGAATGATTCTGTGTAGTTTATATTTGAACACATTCCTTTTTCCACTATTACCCACTTAGCGCTCCGAATCTCCACTTGCATTTTCTAAAAAAAGAGTGTTTCATAACTGCTCAATCAAAAATATGTTTTATCTCTGTTAACTGAATTTACAGATCAGAAATAAATTTCAGAGAATGCATCTGTGTAGTTTTTATTTGAAGATATTCTTTTTCCCAATGTAGGCCTCTTAGCGCTTAGCCTGTCCAATTGCAGTTTCTACAGAAAGAGTGTTTCAGAACGGCTCAATCAAAAGTATGGTTCAACTCTGTTAGTTGAATGCACAGAACAGAAAGAATTTTCACAGAATGCTACTGTGTAGTTTATATTTGAATATATTCCTTTTTCCACTATTACCCTCTTAGCGCTCCGAATGTCCACTTGAATTTTCTACAGAAAGAGTGTTCAGAACTGCGCAATCAAAAGTATGGTTTAACTCTGTTAGCTTAATGAACATATCAGAAATAAGTTTCACACAATGCTTCTGTGTAGTTTTTATTTGAAGATATTATTTTTCCCAATAGAGGCCTCTTAGCGCTCAGAATGTCCAATTGCAGTTTCTACAGAAAGAGTGTTTCAGAAAGGCTCAATCAAAAGTAAGGTTCAACTCTGTTAGTTTAATGCACAGAACAGAAAGAAGTTTCATACAATGCTTCTGTGTAGTTTATATTTGAACATATTCTTTTTTCCACTATTACCCACTTAGCGCTACGAATGTCCAGTTGCATTTTCTACAGACAGAGTGTTTCAAAACTGCTCAATCAAAAGTATGGTTTAACTCTGTTAGCTGAATGCTCAGATCAGAAATAAGTTTCACAGAATGCTTCTGTGTAGTTTATATTTGAATATATTCCTTTTTCCACTACTACTCTCTTAGCGCTCCAAATGTCCAGTTGCATTTTCTACAGAAAGAGTGTTCAGATCTGCTCAATCAAAAGTATGGTTTAACTCTGTTAGCTGAATGCACAGATCAGAAAGAAGTTTCACAGAATGATTCTGTGTAGTTTATATTTGGAGACATTCCTTTTTCCACTATTACCCTCTTAGCGCTCCGAATCTCCACTTGCATTTTCTACAGAAAGAGTGTTTCAGAACGGCTCAATCAAAACTAAGGTTCAACTCTTTTAGTTGAACAAACAGAACAGAAAGAAGTTTCACAAAATTCTTCTGTGTAGTTTTCATTTGTAGACATTCTTTTTCCCAATATAGGCCTCTTAGCGCTCAGAATGTCCAATTGCAGTTTCTACAGAAAGAGTGTTTCAGAACGGCTCAATCAAAAGTAAGGTTCAACTCTGTTAGTTGAATGCACAGAACAGAAAGAAGTTTCATACAATGCTTCTGTGTAGTTTATATTTGAACATATTCTTTTTTCCACTATTACCCACTTAGCGCTACGAATGTCCAGTTGCATTTTCTACAGACAGAGTGTTTCAAAACTGCTCAATCAAAAGTATGGTTTAAATCTGTTAGCTGAATGCTCAGATCAGAAAGAAGTTTCACAGAATGCTTCTGTGTAGTTTATATTTGAATATATTCCTTTCTCCACTACTACGCTCTTAGCGCTCCAAATGTCCAGTTGCATTTTCTACAGAAAGAGTGTTCAGATCTGCTCAATCAAAAGTATGGTTTAACTCTGTTAGCTGAATGCACAGATCAGAAAGATGTTTCACCGAATGATTCTGTGTAGTTTATATTTGAAGACATTCCTTTTTCCACTATTACCCTCTTAGCGCTCCGAATCTCCACTTGCATTTTCTACAAAAAGAGTGTTTCATAACTGCTCAATCAAAAATATGTTTTATCTCTGTTAACTGAATTTACAGATCAGAAATAAGTTTCACAGAATGCATCTGTGTAGTTTTTATTTGAAGATATTCTTTTTCCCAATGTAGGCCTCTTAGCGCTTAGCATGTCCAATTGCAGTTTCTACAGAAAGAGTGTTTCAGAACGGCTCAATCAAAAGTAAGGTTCAACTCTGTTAGTTGAATGCACAGAACAGAAAGAATTTTCACAGAATGCTACTGTGTAGTTTATATTTGAATATATTCCTTTTTCCACTATTACCCTCTTAGCGCTCCGAATGTCCACTTGCATTTTCTACAGAAAGAGTGTTCAGAACTGCGCAATCAAAAGTATGGTTTAACTCTGTTAGCTTAATGAATATATCAGAAATAAGTTTCACACAATGCTTCTGTGTAGTTTATATTTGAAGATATTATTTTTCCCAATAGAGGCCTCTTAGCGCTCAGAATGTCCAATTGCAGTTTCTACAGAAAGAGTGTTTCAGAAAGGCTCAATCAAAAGTAAGGTTCAACTCTGTTAGTTGAATGCACAGAACAGAAAGAAGTTTCACACAATGCTTCTGTGTAGTTTATATTTGAACATATTGTTTTTTCCACTATTACCAACTTAGCGCTACGAATGTCCAGTTGCATTTTCTACAGACAGAGTCTTTCAAAACTGCTCAATCAAAAATATGGTTTAACTCTGTTAGCTGAATGCTCAGATCAGAAAGAAGTTTCACAGAATGCTTCTGTGTAGTTTATATTTGAATATATTCCTTTTTCCACTACTACGCTCTTAGCGCTCCAAATGTCCAGTTGCATTTTCTACAGAAAGAGTGTTCAGATCTGCTCAATCAAAAGTATGGTTTAACTCTGTTAGCTGAATGCACAGATCAGAAAGAAGTTTCACCGAATGATTCTGTGTAGTTTATATTTGAACACATTCCTTTTTCCACTATTACCCACTTAGCGCTCCGAATCTCCACTTGCATTTTCTAAAAAAAGAGTGTTTCATAACTGCTCAATCAAAAATATGTTTTATCTCTGTTAACTGAATTTACAGATCAGAAATAAATTTCAGAGAATGCATCTGTGTAGTTTTTATTTGAAGATATTCTTTTTCCCAATGTAGGCCTCTTAGCGCTTAGCCTGTCCAATTGCAGTTTCTACAGAAAGAGTGTTTCAGAACGGCTCAATCAAAAGTATGGTTCAACTCTGTTAGTTGAATGCACAGAACAGAAAGAATTTTCACAGAATGCTACTGTGTAGTTTATATTTGAATATATTCCTTTTTCCACTATTACCCTCTTAGCGCTCCGAATGTCCACTTGAATTTTCTACAGAAAGAGTGTTCAGAACTGCGCAATCAAAAGTATGGTTTAACTCTGTTAGCTTAATGAACATATCAGAAATAAGTTTCACACAATGCTTCTGTGTAGTTTTTATTTGAAGATATTATTTTTCCCAATAGAGGCCTCTTAGCGCTCAGAATGTCCAATTGCAGTTTCTACAGAAAGAGTGTTTCAGAAAGGCTCAATCAAAAGTAAGGTTCAACTCTGTTAGTTTAATGCACAGAACAGAAAGAAGTTTCATACAATGCTTCTGTGTAGTTTATATTTGAACATATTCTTTTTTCCACTATTACCCACTTAGCGCTACGAATGTCCAGTTGCATTTTCTACAGACAGAGTGTTTCAAAACTGCTCAATCAAAAGTATGGTTTAACTCTGTTAGCTGAATGCTCAGATCAGAAATAAGTTTCACAGAATGCTTCTGTGTAGTTTATATTTGAATATATTCCTTTTTCCACTACTACTCTCTTAGCGCTCCAAATGTCCAGTTGCATTTTCTACAGAAAGAGTGTTCAGATCTGCTCAATCAAAAGTATGGTTTAACTCTGTTAGCTGAATGCACAGATCAGAAAGAAGTTTCACAGAATGATTCTGTGTAGTTTATATTTGGAGACATTCCTTTTTCCACTATTACCCTCTTAGCGCTCCGAATCTCCACTTGCATTTTCTACAGAAAGAGTGTTTCAGAACGGCTCAATCAAAACTAAGGTTCAACTCTTTTAGTTGAACAAACAGAACAGAAAGAAGTTTCACAAAATTCTTCTGTGTAGTTTTCATTTGTAGACATTCTTTTTCCCAATATAGGCCTCTTAGCGCTCAGAATGTCCAATTGCAGTTTCTACAGAAAGAGTGTTTCAGAACGGCTCAATCAAAAGTAAGGTTCAACTCTGTTAGTTGAATGCACAGAACAGAAAGAAGTTTCATACAATGCTTCTGTGTAGTTTATATTTGAACATATTCTTTTTTCCACTATTACCCACTTAGCGCTACGAATGTCCAGTTGCATTTTCTACAGACAGAGTGTTTCAAAACTGCTCAATCAAAAGTATGGTTTAAATCTGTTAGCTGAATGCTCAGATCAGAAAGAAGTTTCACAGAATGCTTCTGTGTAGTTTATATTTGAATATATTCCTTTCTCCACTACTACGCTCTTAGCGCTCCAAATGTCCAGTTGCATTTTCTACAGAAAGAGTGTTCAGATCTGCTCAATCAAAAGTATGGTTTAACTCTGTTAGCTGAATGCACAGATCAGAAAGATGTTTCACCGAATGATTCTGTGTAGTTTATATTTGAAGACATTCCTTTTTCCACTATTACCCTCTTAGCGCTCCGAATCTCCACTTGCATTTTCTACAAAAAGAGTGTTTCATAACTGCTCAATCAAAAATATGTTTTATCTCTGTTAACTGAATTTACAGATCAGAAATAAGTTTCACAGAATGCATCTGTGTAGTTTTTATTTGAAGATATTCTTTTTCCCAATGTAGGCCTCTTAGCGCTTAGCATGTCCAATTGCAGTTTCTACAGAAAGAGTGTTTCAGAACGGCTCAATCAAAAGTAAGGTTCAACTCTGTTAGTTGAATGCACAGAACAGAAAGAATTTTCACAGAATGCTACTGTGTAGTTTATATTTGAATATATTCCTTTTTCCACTATTACCCTCTTAGTGCTCCGAATGTCCACTTGCATTTTCTACAGAAAGAGTGTTCAGAACTGCGCAATCAAAAGTATGGTTTAACTCTGTTAGCTTAATGAACATATCAGAAATAAGTTTCACACAATGCTTCTGTGTAGTTTTTATTTGAAGATATTATTTTTCCCAATAGAGGCCTCTTAGCGCTCAGAATGTCCAATTGCAGTTTCTACAGAAAGAGTGTTTCAGAAAGGCTCAATCAAAAGTAAGGTTCAACTCTGTTAGTTGAATGCACAGAACAGAAAGAAGTTTCATACAATGCTTCTGTGTAGTTTATATTTGAACATATTCTTTTTTCCACTATTACCCACTTAGCGCTACGAATGTCCAGTTGCATTTTCTACAGACAGAGTGTTTCAAAACTGCTCAATCAAAAGTATGGTTTAACTCTGTTAGCTGAATGCTCAGATCAGAAATAAGTTTCACAGAATGCTTCTGTGTAGTTTATATTTGAATATATTCCTTTTTCCACTACTACGCTCTTAGCGCTCCAAACGTCCAGTTGCATTTTCTACAGAAAGAGTGTTCAGATCTGCTCAATCAAAAGTATGGTTTAACTCTGTTAGCTGAATGCACAGATCAGAAAGAAGTTTCACCGAATGATTCTGTGTAGTTTATATTTGAAGACATTCCTTTTTGCACTATTACCCTCTTAGCGCTCCGAATCTCCACTTGCATTTTCCACAAAAAGAGTGTTTCATAACTGCTCAATCAAAAATATGTTTTATCTCTGTTAACTGAATTTACAGATCAGAAATAAGTTTCACAGAATGCATCTGTGTAGTTTTTATTTGAAGATATTCTTTTTCCCAATGTAGGCCTCTAACGCTTAGCATGTCCAATTGCAGTTTCTACAGAAAGAGTGTTTCAGAACGGCTCAATCAAAAGTAAGGTTCAACTCTGTTAGTTGAATGCACAGAACAGAAAGAATTTTCACAGAATGCTACTGTGTAGTTTATATTTGAATATATTCCTTTTTCCACTATTACCCTCTTAGCGCTCCGAATGTCCACTTGCATTTTCTACAGAAAGAGTGTTCAGAACTGCGCAATCAAAAGTATGGTTTAACTCTGTAAGCTTAATGAACATATCAGAAATAAGTTTCACACAATGCTTCTGTGTAGTTTTTATTTGAAGATATTATTTTTCCCAATAGAGGTCTCTTAGCGCTCAGAATGTCCAATTGCAGTTTCTACAGAAAGAGTGTTTCAGAAAGGCTCAATCAAAAGTAAGGTTAAACTCTGTTAGTTGAATGCACAGAACAGAAAGAAGTTTCATACAATGCTTCTGTGCAGTTTATATTTGAACATATTCTTTTTTCCACTATTACCCACTTAGCGCTACGAATGTCCAGTTGCATTTTCTACAGACAGAGTGTTTCAAAACTGCTCAATCAAAAGTATGGTTTAACTCTGTTAGCTGAATGCTCAGATCAGAAAGAAGTTTCACAGAATGCTTCTGTGTAGTTTATATTTGAATATATTCCTTTTTCCACTACTACGCTCTTAGCGCTCCAAACGTCCAGTTGCATTTTCTACAGAAAGAGTGTTCAGATCTGCTCAATCAAAAGTATGGTTTAACTCTGTTAGCTGAATGCACAGATCAGAAAGAAGTTTCACAGAATGATTCTGTGTAGTTTATATTTGGAGACATTCCTTTTTCCACTATTACCCTCTTAGCGCTCCGAATCTCCACTTGCATTTTCTCCAGAAAGAGTGTTTCAGAACGGCTCAATCAAAACTAAGGTTCAACTCTTTTAGTTGAACAAACAGAACAGAAAGATGTTTCACACAATTCTTCTGTGTTGTTTTTATTTGTAGACATTCTTTTTCCCAATATAGGCCTCTTAGCGCACAGAATGTCCAATTGCAGTTTCTACAGAAAGAGTGTTTCAGAACGGCTCAATCAAAAGTAAGGTTCAACTCTGTTAGTTGAATGCACAGAACAGAAAGAAGTTTCATACAATGCTTCTGTGTAGTTTATATTTGAACATATTCTTTTTTCCACTATTACCCACTTAGCGCTACGAATGTCCAGTTGCATTTTCTACAGACAGAGTGTTTCAAAACTGCTCAATCAAAAGTATGGTTTAACTCTGTTAGCTGAATGCTCAGATCAGAAAGAAGTTTCACAGAATGCTTCTGTGTAGTTTATATTTGAATATATTCCTTTTTCCACTACTACGCTCTTAGCGCTCCAATCGTCCAGTTGCATTTTCTACAGAAAGAGTGTTCACATCTGCTCAATCAAAAGTATGCTTTAACTCTGTTAGCTGAATGCACAGATCAGAAAGAAGTTTCACCGAATGATTCTGTGTAGTTTATATTTGAAGACATTCCTTTTTGCAATATTACCCTCTTAGCGCTCCGAATCTCCACTTGCATTTTCTACAAAAAGAGTGTTTCATAACTGCTCAATCAAAAATATGTTTTATCTCTGTTAACTGAATTTACAGATCAGAAATAAGTTTCACAGAATGCATCTGTGTAGTTTTTATTTGAAGATATTCTTTTTCCCAATGTAGGCCTCTTAGCGCTTAGCATGTCCAATTGCAGTTTCTACAGAAAGAGTGTTTCAGAACGGCTCAATCAAAAGTAAGGTTCAACTCTGTTAGTTGAATGCACAGAACAGAAAGAATTTTCACAGAATGCTACTGTGTAGTTTATATTTGAATATATTCCTTTTTCCACTATTACCCTCTTAGTGCTCCGAATGTCCACTTGCATTTTCTACAGAAAGAGTGTTCAGAACTGCGCAATCAAAAGTATGGTTTAACTCTGTTAGCTTAATGAACATATCAGAAATAAGTTTCACACAATGCTTCTGTGTAGTTTTTATTTGAAGATATTATTTTTCCCAATAGAGGCCTCTTAGCGCTCAGAATGTCCAATTGCAGTTTCTACAGAAAGAGTGTTTCAGAAAGGCTCAATCAAAAGTAAGGTTCAACTCTGTTAGTTGAATGCACAGAACAGAAAGAAGTTTCATACAATGCTTCTGTGTAGTTTATATTTGAACATATTCTTTTTTCCACTATTACCCACTTAGCGCTACGAATGTCCAGTTGCATTTTCTACAGACAGAGTGTTTCAAAACTGCTCAATCAAAAGTATGGTTTAACTCTGTTAGCTGAATGCTCAGATCAGAAATAAGTTTCACAGAATGCTTCTGTGTAGTTTATATTTGAATATATTCCTTTTTCCACTACTACGCTCTTAGCGCTCCAAACGTCCAGTTGCATTTTCTACAGAAAGAGTGTTCAGATCTGCTCAATCAAAAGTATGGTTTAACTCTGTTAGCTGAATGCACAGATCAGAAAGAAGTTTCACCGAATGATTCTGTGTAGTTTATATTTGAAGACATTCCTTTTTGCACTATTACCCTCTTAGCGCTCCGAATCTCCACTTGCATTTTCCACAAAAAGAGTGTTTCATAACTGCTCAATCAAAAATATGTTTTATCTCTGTTAACTGAATTTACAGATCAGAAATAAGTTTCACAGAATGCATCTGTGTAGTTTTTATTTGAAGATATTCTTTTTCCCAATGTAGGCCTCTAACGCTTAGCATGTCCAATTGCAGTTTCTACAGAAAGAGTGTTTCAGAACGGCTCAATCAAAAGTAAGGTTCAACTCTGTTAGTTGAATGCACAGAACAGAAAGAATTTTCACAGAATGCTACTGTGTAGTTTATATTTGAATATATTCCTTTTTCCACTATTACCCTCTTAGCGCTCCGAATGTCCACTTGCATTTTCTACAGAAAGAGTGTTCAGAACTGCGCAATCAAAAGTATGGTTTAACTCTGTAAGCTTAATGAACATATCAGAAATAAGTTTCACACAATGCTTCTGTGTAGTTTTTATTTGAAGATATTATTTTTCCCAATAGAGGTCTCTTAGCGCTCAGAATGTCCAATTGCAGTTTCTACAGAAAGAGTGTTTCAGAAAGGCTCAATCAAAAGTAAGGTTAAACTCTGTTAGTTGAATGCACAGAACAGAAAGAAGTTTCATACAATGCTTCTGTGCAGTTTATATTTGAACATATTCTTTTTTCCACTATTACCCACTTAGCGCTACGAATGTCCAGTTGCATTTTCTACAGACAGAGTGTTTCAAAACTGCTCAATCAAAAGTATGGTTTAACTCTGTTAGCTGAATGCTCAGATCAGAAAGAAGTTTCACAGAATGCTTCTGTGTAGTTTATATTTGAATATATTCCTTTTTCCACTACTACGCTCTTAGCGCTCCAAACGTCCAGTTGCATTTTCTACAGAAAGAGTGTTCAGATCTGCTCAATCAAAAGTATGGTTTAACTCTGTTAGCTGAATGCACAGATCAGAAAGAAGTTTCACAGAATGATTCTGTGTAGTTTATATTTGGAGACATTCCTTTTTCCACTATTACCCTCTTAGCGCTCCGAATCTCCACTTGCATTTTCTCCAGAAAGAGTGTTTCAGAACGGCTCAATCAAAACTAAGGTTCAACTCTTTTAGTTGAACAAACAGAACAGAAAGATGTTTCACACAATTCTTCTGTGTTGTTTTTATTTGTAGACATTCTTTTTCCCAATATAGGCCTCTTAGCGCACAGAATGTCCAATTGCAGTTTCTACAGAAAGAGTGTTTCAGAACGGCTCAATCAAAAGTAAGGTTCAACTCTGTTAGTTGAATGCACAGAACAGAAAGAAGTTTCATACAATGCTTCTGTGTAGTTTATATTTGAACATATTCTTTTTTCCACTATTACCCACTTAGCGCTACGAATGTCCAGTTGCATTTTCTACAGACAGAGTGTTTCAAAACTGCTCAATCAAAAGTATGGTTTAACTCTGTTAGCTGAATGCTCAGATCAGAAAGAAGTTTCACAGAATGCTTCTGTGTAGTTTATATTTGAATATATTCCTTTTTCCACTACTACGCTCTTAGCGCTCCAATCGTCCAGTTGCATTTTCTACAGAAAGAGTGTTCACATCTGCTCAATCAAAAGTATGGTTTAACTCTGTTAGCTGAATGCACAGATCAGAAAGAAGTTTCACCGAATGATTCTGTGTAGTTTATATTTGAAGACATTCCTTTTTGCAATATTACCCTCTTAGCGCTCCGAATCTCCACTTGCATTTTCTACAAAAAGAGTGTTTCATAACTGCTCAATCAAAAATATGTTTTATCTCTGTTAACTGAATTTACAGATCAGAAATAAGTTTCACAGAATGCATCTGTGTAGTTTTTATTTGAAGACATTCTTTTTCCCAATGTAGGCCTCTAACGCTTAGCATGTCCAATTGCAGTTTCTACAGAAAGAGTGTTTCAGAACGGCTCAATCAAAAGTAAGGTTCAACTCTGTTAGTTGAATGCACAGAACAGAAAGAATTTTCACAGAATGCTACTGTGTAGTTTATATTTGAATATATTCCTTTTTCCACTATTACCCTCTTAGCGCTCCGAATGTCCACTTGCATTTTCTACAGAAAGAGTGTTCAGAACTGCGCAATCAAAAGTATGGTTTAACTCTGTTAGCTTAATGAATATATCAGAAATAAGTTTCACACAATGCTTCTGTGTAGTTTATATTTGAAGATATTATTTTTCCCAATAGAGGCCTCTTAGCGCTCAGAATGTCCAATTGCAGTTTCTACAGAAAGAGTGTTTCAGAAAGGCTCAATCAAAAGTAAGGTTCAACTCTGTTAGTTGAATGCACAGAACAGAAAGAAGTTTCACACAATGCTTCTGTGTAGTTTATATTTGAACATATTGTTTTTTCCACTATTACCAACTTAGCGCTACGAATGTCCAGTTGCATTTTCTACAGACAGAGTCTTTCAAAACTGCTCAATCAAAAATATGGTTTAACTCTGTTAGCTGAATGCTCAGATCAGAAAGAAGTTTCACAGAATGCTTCTGTGTAGTTTATATTTGAATATATTCCTTTTTCCACTACTACGCTCTTAGCGCTCCAAATGTCCAGTTGCATTTTCTACAGAAAGAGTGTTCAGATCTGCTCAATCAAAAGTATGGTTTAACTCTGTTAGCTGAATGCACAGATCAGAAAGAAGTTTCACCGAATGATTCTGTGTAGTTTATATTTGAACACATTCCTTTTTCCACTATTACCCACTTAGCGCTCCGAATCTCCACTTGCATTTTCTAAAAAAAGAGTGTTTCATAACTGCTCAATCAAAAATATGTTTTATCTCTGTTAACTGAATTTACAGATCAGAAATAAATTTCAGAGAATGCATCTGTGTAGTTTTTATTTGAAGATATTCTTTTTCCCAATGTAGGCCTCTTAACGCTTAGCCTGTCCAATTGCAGTTTCTACAGAAAGAGTGTTTCAGAACGGCTCAATCAAAAGTATGGTTCAACTCTGTTAGTTGAATGCACAGAACAGAAAGAATTTTCACAGAATGCTACTGTGTAGTTTATATTTGAATATATTCCTTTTTCCACTATTACCCTCTTAGCGCTCCGAATGTCCACTTGAATTTTCTACAGAAAGAGTGTTCAGAACTGCGCAATCAAAAGTATGGTTTAACTCTGTTAGCTTAATGAACATATCAGAAATAAGTTTCACACAATGCTTCTGTGTAGTTTTTATTTGAAGATATTATTTTTCCCAATAGAGGCCTCTTAGCGCTCAGAATGTCCAATTGCAGTTTCTACAGAAAGAGTGTTTCAGAAAGGCTCAATCAAAAGTAAGGTTCAACTCTGTTAGTTTAATGCACAGAACAGAAAGAAGTTTCATACAATGCTTCTGTGTAGTTTATATTTGAACATATTCTTTTTTCCACTATTACCCACTTAGCGCTACGAATGTCCAGTTGCATTTTCTACAGACAGAGTGTTTCAAAACTGCTCAATCAAAAGTATGGTTTAACTCTGTTAGCTGAATGCTCAGATCAGAAAGAAGTTTCACAGAATGCTTCTGTGTAGTTTATATTTGAATATATTCCTTTTTCCACTACTACTCTCTTAGCGCTCCAAATGTCCAGTTGCATTTTCTACAGAAAGAGTGTTCAGATCTGCTCAATCAAAAGTATGGTTTAACTCTGTTAGCTGAATGCACAGATCAGAAAGAAGTTTCACAGAATGATTCTGTGTAGTTTATATTTGGAGACATTCCTTTTTCCACTATTACCCTCTTAGCGCTCCGAATCTCCACTTGCATTTTCTACAGAAAGAGTGTTTCAGAACGGCTCAATCAAAACTAAGGTTCAACTCTTTTAGTTGAACAAACAGAACAGAAAGAAGTTTCACAAAATTCTTCTGTGTAGTTTTCATTTGTAGACATTCTTTTTCCCAATATAGGCCTCTTAGCGCTCAGAATGTCCAATTGCAGTTTCTACAGAAAGAGTGTTTCAGAACGGCTCAATCAAAAGTAAGGTTCAACTCTGTTAGTTGAATGCACAGAACAGAAAGAAGTTTCATACAATGCTTCTGTGTAGTTTATATTTGAACATATTCTTTTTTCCACTATTACCCACTTAGCGCTACGAATGTCCAGTTGCATTTTCTACAGACAGAGTGTTTCAAAACTGCTCAATCAAAAGTATGGTTTAAATCTGTTAGCTGAATGCTCAGATCAGAAAGAAGTTTCACAGAATGCTTCTGTGTAGTTTATATTTGAATATATTCCTTTCTCCACTACTACGCTCTTAGCGCTCCAAATGTCCAGTTGCATTTTCTACAGAAAGAGTGTTCAGATCTGCTCAATCAAAAGTATGGTTTAACTCTGTTAGCTGAATGCACAGATCAGAAAGATGTTTCACCGAATGATTCTGTGTAGTTTATATTTGAAGACATTCCTTTTTCCACTATTACCCTCTTAGCGCTCCGAATCTCCACTTGCATTTTCTACAAAAAGAGTGTTTCATAACTGCTCAATCAAAAATATGTTTTATCTCTGTTAACTGAATTTACAGATCAGAAATAAGTTTCACAGAATGCATCTGTGTAGTTTTTATTTGAAGATATTCTTTTTCCCAACGTAGGCCTCTTAGCGCTTAGCATGTCCAATTGCAGTTTCTACAGAAAGAGTGTTTCAGAACGGCTCAATCAAAAGTAAGGTTCAACTCTGTTAGTTGAATGCACAGAACAGAAAGAATTTTCACAGAATGCTACTGTGTAGTTTATATTTGAATATATTCCTTTTTCCACTATTACCCTCTTAGCGCTCCGAATGTCCACTTGCATTTTCTACAGAAAGAGTGTTCAGAACTGCGCAATCAAAAGTATGGTTTAACTCTGTTAGCTTAATGAACATATCAGAAATAAGTTTCACACAATGCTTCTGTGTAGTTTTTATTTGAAGATATTATTTTTCCCAATAGAGGCCTCTTAGCGCTCAGAATGTCCAATTGCAGTTTCTACAGAAAGAGTGTTTCAGAAAGGCTCAATCAAAAGTAAGGTTCAACTCTGTTAGTTGAATGCACAGAACAGAAAGAAGTTTCATACAATGCTTCTGTGTAGTTTATATTTGAACATATTCTTTTTTCCACTATTACCCACTTAGCGCTACGAATGTCCAGTTGCATTTTCTACAGACAGAGTGTTTCAAAACTGCTCAATCAAAAGTATGGTTTAACTCTGTTAGCTGAATGCTCAGATCAGAAATAAGTTTCACAGAATGCTTCTGTGTAGTTTATATTTGAATATATTCCTTTTTCCACTACTACGCTCTTAGCGCTCCAAACGTCCAGTTGCATTTTCTACAGAAAGAGTGTTCAGATCTGCTCAATCAAAAGTATGGTTTAACTCTGTTAGCTGAATGCACAGATCAGAAAGAAGTTTCACCGAATGATTCTGTGTAGTTTATATTTGAAGACATTCCTTTTTGCACTATTACCCTCTTAGCGCTCCGAATCTCCACTTGCATTTTCCACAAAAAGAGTGTTTCATAACTGCTCAATCAAAAATATGTTTTATCTCTGTTAACTGAATTTACAGATCAGAAATAAGTTTCACAGAATGCATCTGTGTAGTTTTTATTTGAAGATATTCTTTTTCCCAATGTAGGCCTCTAACGCTTAGCATGTCCAATTGCAGTTTCTACAGAAAGAGTGTTTCAGAACGGCTCAATCAAAAGTAAGGTTCAACTCTGTTAGTTGAATGCACAGAACAGAAAGAATTTTCACAGAATGCTACTGTGTAGTTTATATTTGAATATATTCCTTTTTCCACTATTACCCTCTTAGCGCTCCGAATGTCCACTTGCATTTTCTACAGAAAGAGTGTTCAGAACTGCGCAATCAAAAGTATGGTTTAACTCTGTAAGCTTAATGAACATATCAGAAATAAGTTTCACACAATGCTTCTGTGTAGTTTTTATTTGAAGATATTATTTTTCCCAATAGAGGTCTCTTAGCGCTCAGAATGTCCAATTGCAGTTTCTACAGAAAGAGTGTTTCAGAAAGGCTCAATCAAAAGTAAGGTTAAACTCTGTTAGTTGAATGCACAGAACAGAAAGAAGTTTCATACAATGCTTCTGTGCAGTTTATATTTGAACATATTCTTTTTTCCACTATTACCCACTTAGCGCTACGAATGTCCAGTTGCATTTTCTACAGACAGAGTGTTTCAAAACTGCTCAATCAAAAGTATGGTTTAACTCTGTTAGCTGAATGCTCAGATCAGAAAGAAGTTTTACAGAATGCTTCTGTGTAGTTTATATTTGAATATATTCCTTTTTCCACTACTACGCTCTTAGCGCTCCAAACGTCCAGTTGCATTTTCTACAGAAAGAGTGTTCAGATCTGCTCAATCAAAAGTATGGTTTAACTCTGTTAGCTGAATGCACAGATCAGAAAGAAGTTTCACAGAATGATTCTGTGTAGTTTATATTTGGAGACATTCCTTTTTCCACTATTACCCTCTTAGCGCTCCGAATCTCCACTTGCATTTTCTCCAGAAAGAGTGTTTCAGAACGGCTCAATCAAAACTAAGGTTCAACTCTTTTAGTTGAACAAACAGAACAGAAAGATGTTTCACACAATTCTTCTGTGTTGTTTTTATTTGTAGACATTCTTTTTCCCAATATAGGCCTCTTAGCGCACAGAATGTCCAATTGCAGTTTCTACAGAAAGAGTGTTTCAGAACGGCTCAATCAAAAGTAAGGTTCAACTCTGTTAGTTGAATGCACAGAACAGAAAGAAGTTTCATACAATGCTTCTGTGTAGTTTATATTTGAACATATTCTTTTTTCCACTATTACCCACTTAGCGCTACGAATGTCCAGTTGCATTTTCTACAGACAGAGTGTTTCAAAACTGCTCAATCAAAAGTATGGTTTAACTCTGTTAGCTGAATGCTCAGATCAGAAAGAAGTTTCACAGAATGCTTCTGTGTAGTTTATATTTGAATATATTCCTTTTTCCACTACTACGCTCTTAGCGCTCCAATCGTCCAGTTGCATTTTCTACAGAAAGAGTGTTCACATCTGCTCAATCAAAAGTATGGTTTAACTGTGTTAGCTGAATGCACAGATCAGAAAGAAGTTTCACCGAATGATTCTGTGTAGTTTATATTTGAAGACATTCCTTTTTGCAATATTACCCTCTTAGCGCTCCGAATCTCCACTTGCATTTTCTACAAAAAGAGTGTTTCATAACTGCTCAATCAAAAATATGTTTTATCTCTGTTAACTGAATTTACAGATCAGAAATAAGTTTCACAGAATGCATCTGTGTAGTTTTTATTTGAAGACATTCTTTTTCCCAATGTAGGCCTCTAACGCTTAGCATGTCCAATTGCAGTTTCTACAGGAAGAGTGTTTCAGAACGGCTCAATCAAAAGTAAGGTTCAACTCTGTTAGTTGAATGCACAGAACAGAAAGAATTTTCACAGAATGCTACTGTGTAGTTTATATTTGAATATATTCCTTTTTCCACTATTACCCTCTTAGCGCTCCGAATGTCCACTTGCATTTTCTACAGAAAGAGTGTTCAGAACCGCGCAATCAAAAGTATGGTTTAACTCTGTTAGCTTAATGAATATATCAGAAATAAGTTTCACACAATGCTTCTGTGTAGTTTATATTTGAAGATATTATTTTTCCCAATAGAGGCCTCTTAGCGCTCAGAATGTCCAATTGCAGTTTCTACAGAAAGAGTGTTTCAGAAAGGCTCAATCAAAAGTAAGGTTCAACTCTGTTAGTTGAATGCACAGAACAGAAAGAAGTTTCACACAATGCTTCTGTGTAGTTTATATTTGAACATATTGTTTTTTCCACTATTACCAACTTAGCGCTACGAATGTCCAGTTGCATTTTCTACAGACAGAGTCTTTCAAAACTGCTCAATCAAAAATATGGTTTAACTCTGTTAGCTGAATGCTCAGATCAGAAAGAAGTTTCACAGAATGCTTCTGTGTAGTTTATATTTGAATATATTCCTTTTTCCACTACTACGCTCTTAGCGCTCCAAATGTCCAGTTGCATTTTCTACAGAAAGAGTGTTCAGATCTGCTCAATCAAAAGTATGGTTTAACTCTGTTAGCTGAATGCACAGATCAGAAAGAAGTTTCACCGAATGATTCTGTGTAGTTTATATTTGAACACATTCCTTTTTCCACTATTACCCACATAGCGCTCCGAATCTCCACTTGCATTTTCTAAAAAAAGAGTGTTTCATAACTGCTCAATCAAAAATATGTTTTATCTCTGTTAACTGAATTTACAGATCAGAAATAAGTTTCAGAGAATGCATCTGTGTAGTTTTTATTTGAAGATATTCTTTTTCCCAATGTAGGCCTCTTAGCGCTTAGCCTGTCCAATTGCAGTTTCTACAGAAAGAGTGTTTCAGAACGGCTCAATCAAAAGTATGGTTCAACTCTGTTAGTTGAATGCACAGAACAGAAAGAATTTTCACAGAATGCTACTGTGTAGTTTATATTTGAATATATTCCTTTTTCCACTATTACCCTCTTAGCGCTCCGAATGTCCACTTGAATTTTCTACAGAAAGAGTGTTCAGAACTGCGCAATCAAAAGTATGGTTTAACTCTGTTAGCTTAATGAACATATCAGAAATAAGTTTCACACAATGCTTCTGTGTAGTTTTTATTTGAAGATATTATTTTTCCCAATAGAGGCCTCTTAGCGCTCAGAATGTCCAATTGCAGTTTCTACAGAAAGAGTGTTTCAGAAAGGCTCAATCAAAAGTAAGGTTCAACTCTGTTAGTTGAATGCACAGAACAGAAAGAAGTTTCATACAATGCTTCTGTGTAGTTTATATTTGAACATATTCTTTTTTCCACTATTACCCACTTAGCGCTACGAATGTCCAGTTGCATTTTCTACAGACAGAGTGTTTCAAAACTGCTCAATCAAAAGTATGGTTTAACTCTGTTAGCTGAATGCTCAGATCAGAAAGAAGTTTCACAGAATGCTTCTGTGTAGTTTATATTTGAATATATTCCTTTTTCCACTACTACTCTCTTAGCGCTCCAAATGTCCAGTTGCATTTTCTACAGAAAGAGTGTTCAGATCTGCTCAATCAAAAGTATGGTTTAACTCTGTTAGCTGAATGCACAGATCAGAAAGAAGTTTCACAGAATGATTCTGTGTAGTTTATATTTGGAGACATTCCTTTTTCCACTATTACCCTCTTAGCGCTCCGAATCTCCACTTGCATTTTCTACAGAAAGAGTGTTTCAGAACGGCTCAATCAAAACTAAGGTTCAACTCTTTTAGTTGAACAAACAGAACAGAAAGAAGTTTCACAAAATTCTTCTGTGTAGTTTTCATTTGTAGACATTCTTTTTCCCAATATAGGCCTCTTAGCGCTCAGAATGTCCAATTGCAGTTTCTACAGAAAGAGTGTTTCAGAACGGCTCAATCAAAAGTAAGGTTCAACTCTGTTAGTTGAATGCACAGAACAGAAAGAAGTTTCATACAATGCTTCTGTGTAGTTTATATTTGAACATATTCTTTTTTCCACTATTACCCACTTAGCGCTACGAATGTCCAGTTGCATTTTCTACAGACAGAGTGTTTCAAAACTGCTCAATCAAAAGTATGGTTTAAATCTGTTAGCTGAATGCTCAGATCAGAAAGAAGTTTCACAGAATGCTTCTGTGTAGTTTATATTTGAATATATTCCTTTCTCCACTACTACGCTCTTAGCGCTCCAAATGTCCAGTTGCATTTTCTACAGAAAGAGTGTTCAGATCTGCTCAATCAAAAGTATGGTTTAACTCTGTTAGCTGAATGCACAGATCAGAAAGATGTTTCACCGAATGATTCTGTGTAGTTTATATTTGAAGACATTCCTTTTTCCACTATTACCCTCTTAGCGCTCCGAATCTCCACTTGCATTTTCTACAAAAAGAGTGTTTCATAACTGCTCAATCAAAAATATGTTTTATCTCTGTTAACTGAATTTACAGATCAGAAATAAGTTTCACAGAATGCATCTGTGTAGTTTTTATTTGAAGATATTCTTTTTCCCAATGTAGGCCTCTTAGCGCTTAGCATGTCCAATTGCAGTTTCTACAGAAAGAGTGTTTCAGAACGGCTCAATCAAAAGTAAGGTTCAACTCTGTTAGTTGAATGCACAGAACAGAAAGAATTTTCACAGAATGCTACTGTGTAGTTTATATTTGAATATATTCCTTTTTCCACTATTACCCTCTTAGTGCTCCGAATGTCCACTTGCATTTTCTACAGAAAGAGTGTTCAGAACTGCGCAATCAAAAGTATGGTTTAACTCTGTTAGCTTAATGAACATATCAGAAATAAGTTTCACACAATGCTTCTGTGTAGTTTTTATTTGAAGATATTATTTTTCCCAATAGAGGCCTCTTAGCGCTCAGAATGTCCAATTGCAGTTTCTACAGAAAGAGTGTTTCAGAAAGGCTCAATCAAAAGTAAGGTTCAACTCTGTTAGTTGAATGCACAGAACAGAAAGAAGTTTCATACAATGCTTCTGTGTAGTTTATATTTGAACATATTCTTTTTTCCACTATTACCCACTTAGCGCTACGAATGTCCAGTTGCATTTTCTACAGACAGAGTGTTTCAAAACTGCTCAATCAAAAGTATGGTTTAACTCTGTTAGCTGAATGCTCAGATCAGAAATAAGTTTCACAGAATGCTTCTGTGTAGTTTATATTTGAATATATTCCTTTTTCCACTACTACGCTCTTAGCGCTCCAAACGTCCAGTTGCATTTTCTACAGAAAGAGTGTTCAGATCTGCTCAATCAAAAGTATGGTTTAACTCTGTTAGCTGAATGCACAGATCAGAAAGAAGTTTCACCGAATGATTCTGTGTAGTTTATATTTGAAGACATTCCTTTTTGCACTATTACCCTCTTAGCGCTCCGAATCTCCACTTGCATTTTCCACAAAAAGAGTGTTTCATAACTGCTCAATCAAAAATATGTTTTATCTCTGTTAACTGAATTTACAGATCAGAAATAAGTTTCACAGAATGCATCTGTGTAGTTTTTATTTGAAGATATTCTTTTTCCCAATGTAGGCCTCTAACGCTTAGCATGTCCAATTGCAGTTTCTACAGAAAGAGTGTTTCAGAACGGCTCAATCAAAAGTAAGGTTCAACTCTGTTAGTTGAATGCACAGAACAGAAAGAATTTTCACAGAATGCTACTGTGTAGTTTATATTTGAATATATTCCTTTTTCCACTATTACCCTCTTAGCGCTCCGAATGTCCACTTGCATTTTCTACAGAAAGAGTGTTCAGAACTGCGCAATCAAAAGTATGGTTTAACTCTGTAAGCTTAATGAACATATCAGAAATAAGTTTCACACAATGCTTCTGTGTAGTTTTTATTTGAAGATATTATTTTTCCCAATAGAGGTCTCTTAGCGCTCAGAATGTCCAATTGCAGTTTCTACAGAAAGAGTGTTTCAGAAAGGCTCAATCAAAAGTAAGGTTAAACTCTGTTAGTTGAATGCACAGAACAGAAAGAAGTTTCATACAATGCTTCTGTGCAGTTTATATTTGAACATATTCTTTTTTCCACTATTACCCACTTAGCGCTACGAATGTCCAGTTGCATTTTCTACAGACAGAGTGTTTCAAAACTGCTCAATCAAAAGTATGGTTTAACTCTGTTAGCTGAATGCTCAGATCAGAAAGAAGTTTCACAGAATGCTTCTGTGTAGTTTATATTTGAATATATTCCTTTTTCCACTACTACGCTCTTAGCGCTCCAAACGTCCAGTTGCATTTTCTACAGAAAGAGTGTTCAGATCTGCTCAATCAAAAGTATGGTTTAACTCTGTTAGCTGAATGCACAGATCAGAAAGAAGTTTCACAGAATGATTCTGTGTAGTTTATATTTGGAGACATTCCTTTTTCCACTATTACCCTCTTAGCGCTCCGAATCTCCACTTGCATTTTCTCCAGAAAGAGTGTTTCAGAACGGCTCAATCAAAACTAAGGTTCAACTCTTTTAGTTGAACAAACAGAACAGAAAGATGTTTCACACAATTCTTCTGTGTTGTTTTTATTTGTAGACATTCTTTTTCACAATATAGGCCTCTTAGCGCACAGAATGTCCAATTGCAGTTTCTACAGAAAGAGTGTTTCAGAACGGCTCAATCAAAAGTAAGGTTCAACTCTGTTAGTTGAATGCACAGAACAGAAAGAAGTTTCATACAATGCTTCTGTGTAGTTTATATTTGAACATATTCTTTTTTCCACTATTACCCACTTAGCGCTACGAATGTCCAGTTGCATTTTCTACAGACAGAGTGTTTCAAAACTGCTCAATCAAAAGTATGGTTTAACCCTGTTAGCTGAATGCTCAGATCAGAAAGAAGTTTCACAGAATGCTTCTGTGTAGTTTATATTTGAATATATTCCTTTTTCCACTACTACGCTCTTAGCGCTCCAATCGTCCAGTTGCATTTTCTACAGAAAGAGTGTTCACATCTGCTCAATCAAAAGTATGGTTTAACTCTGTTAGCTGAATGCACAGATCAGAAAGAAGTTTCACCGAATGATTCTGTGTAGTTTATATTTGAAGACATTCCTTTTTGCAATATTACCCTCTTAGCGCTCCGAATCTCCACTTGCATTTTCTACAAAAAGAGTGTTTCATAACTGCTCAATCAAAAATATGTTTTATCTCTGTTAACTGAATTTACAGATCAGAAATAAGTTTCACAGAATGCATCTGTGTAGTTTTTATTTGAAGACATTCTTTTTCCCAATGTAGGCCTCTAACGCTTAGCATGTCCAATTGCAGTTTCTACAGAAAGAGTGTTTCAGAACGGCTCAATCAAAAGTAAGGTTCAACTCTGTTAGTTGAATGCACAGAACAGAAAGAATTTTCACAGAATGCTACTGTGTAGTTTATATTTGAATATATTCCTTTTTCCACTATTACCCTCTTAGCGCTCCGAATGTCCACTTGCATTTTCTACAGAAAGAGTGTTCAGAACTGCGCAATCAAAAGTATGGTTTAACTCTGTTAGCTTAATGAATATATCAGAAATAAGTTTCACACAATGCTTCTGTGTAGTTTATATTTGAAGATATTATTTTTCCCAATAGAGGCCTCTTAGCGCTCAGAATGTCCAATTGCAGTTTCTACAGAAAGAGTGTTTCAGAAAGGCTCAATCAAAAGTAAGGTTCAACTCTGTTAGTTGAATGCACAGAACAGAAAGAAGTTTCACACAATGCTTCTGTGTAGTTTATATTTGAACATATTGTTTTTTCCACTATTACCAACTTAGCGCTACGAATGTCCAGTTGCATTTTCTACAGACAGAGTCTTTCAAAACTGCTCAATCAAAAATATGGTTTAACTCTGTTAGCTGAATGCTCAGATCAGAAAGAAGTTTCACAGAATGCTTCTGTGTAGTTTATATTTGAATATATTCCTTTTTCCACTACTACGCTCTTAGCGCTCCAAATGTCCAGTTGCATTTTCTACAGAAAGAGTGTTCAGATCTGCTCAATCAAAAGTATGGTTTAACTCTGTTAGCTGAATGCACAGATCAGAAAGAAGTTTCACCGAATGATTCTGTGTAGTTTATATTTGAACACATTCCTTTTTCCACTATTACCCACTTAGCGCTCCGAATCTCCACTTGCATTTTCTAAAAAAAGAGTGTTTCATAACTGATCAATCAAAAATATGTTTTATCTCTGTTAACTGAATTTACAGATCAGAAATAAGTTTCAGAGAATGCATCTGTGTAGTTTTTATTTGAAGATATTCTTTTTCCCAATGTAGGCCTCTTAGCGCTTAGCCTGTCCAATTGCAGTTTCTACAGAAAGAGTGTTTCAGAACGGCTCAATCAAAAGTATGGTTCAACTCTGTTAGTTGAATGCACAGAACAGAAAGAATTTTCACAGAATGCTACTGTGTAGTTTATATTTGAATATATTCCTTTTTCCACTATTACCCTCTTAGCGCTCCGAATGTCCACTTGAATTTTCTACAGAAAGAGTGTTCAGAACTGCGCAATCAAAAGTATGGTTTAACTCTGTTAGCTTAATGAACATATCAGAAATAAGTTTCACACAATGCTTCTGTGTAGTTTTTATTTGAAGATATTATTTTTCCCAATAGAGGCCTCTTAGCGCTCAGAATGTCCAATTGCAGTTTCTACAGAAAGAGTGTTTCAGAAAGGCTCAATCAAAAGTAAGGTTCAACTCTGTTAGTTGAATGCACAGAACAGAAAGAAGTTTCATACAATGCTTCTGTGTAGTTTATATTTGAACATATTCTTTTTTCCACTATTACCCACTTAGCGCTACGAATGTCCAGTTGCATTTTCTACAGACAGAGTGTTTCAAAACTGCTCAATCAAAAGTATGGTTTAACTCTGTTAGCTGAATGCTCAGATCAGAAATAAGTTTCACAGAATGCTTCTGTGTAGTTTATATTTGAATATATTCCTTTTTCCACTACTACGCTCTTAGCGCTCCAAACGTCCAGTTGCATTTTCTACAGAAAGAGTGTTCAGATCTGCTCAATCAAAAGTATGGTTTAACTCTGTTAGCTGAATGCACAGATCAGAAAGAAGTTTCACCGAATGATTCTGTGTAGTTTATATTTGAAGACATTCCTTTTTGCACTATTACCCTCTTAGCGCTCCGAATCTCCACTTGCATTTTCCACAAAAAGAGTGTTTCATAACTGCTCAATCAAAAATATGTTTTATCTCTGTTAACTGAATTTACAGATCAGAAATAAGTTTCACAGAATGCATCTGTGTAGTTTTTATTTGAAGATATTCTTTTTCCCAATGTAGGCCTCTAACGCTTAGCATGTCCAATTGCAGTTTCTACAGAAAGAGTGTTTCAGAACGGCTCAATCAAAAGTAAGGTTCAACTCTGTTAGTTGAATGCACAGAACAGAAAGAATTTTCACAGAATGCTACTGTGTAGTTTATATTTGAATATATTCCTTTTTCCACTATTACCCTCTTAGCGCTCCGAATGTCCACTTGCATTTTCTACAGAAAGAGTGTTCAGAACTGCGCAATCAAAAGTATGGTTTAACTCTGTAAGCTTAATGAACATATCAGAAATAAGTTTCACACAATGCTTCTGTGTAGTTTTTATTTGAAGATATTATTTTTCCCAATAGAGGTCTCTTAGCGCTCAGAATGTCCAATTGCAGTTTCTACAGAAAGAGTGTTTCAGAAAGGCTCAATCAAAAGTAAGGTTAAACTCTGTTAGTTGAATGCACAGAACAGAAAGAAGTTTCATACAATGCTTCTGTGCAGTTTATATTTGAACATATTCTTTTTTCCACTATTACCCACTTAGCGCTACGAATGTCCAGTTGCATTTTCTACAGACAGAGTGTTTCAAAACTGCTCAATCAAAAGTATGGTTTAACTCTGTTAGCTGAATGCTCAGATCAGAAAGAAGTTTCACAGAATGCTTCTGTGTAGTTTATATTTGAATATATTCCTTTTTCCACTACTACGCTCTTAGCGCTCCAAACGTCCAGTTGCATTTTCTACAGAAAGAGTGTTCAGATCTGCTCAATCAAAAGTATGGTTTAACTCTGTTAGCTGAATGCACAGATCAGAAAGAAGTTTCACAGAATGATTCTGTGTAGTTTATATTTGGAGACATTCCTTTTTCCACTATTACCCTCTTAGCGCTCCGAATCTCCACTTGCATTTTCTCCAGAAAGAGTGTTTCAGAACGGCTCAATCAAAACTAAGGTTCAACTCTTTTAGTTGAACAAACAGAACAGAAAGATGTTTCACACAATTCTTCTGTGTTGTTTTTATTTGTAGACATTCTTTTTCCCAATATAGGCCTCTTAGCGCACAGAATGTCCAATTGCAGTTTCTACAGAAAGAGTGTTTCAGAACGGCTCAATCAAAAGTAAGGTTCAACTCTGTTAGTTGAATGCACAGAACAGAAAGAAGTTTCATACAATGCTTCTGTGTAGTTTATATTTGAACATATTCTTTTTTCCACTATTACCCACTTAGCGCTACGAATGTCCAGTTGCATTTTCTACAGACAGAGTGTTTCAAAACTGCTCAATCAAAAGTATGGTTTAACTCTGTTAGCTGAATGCTCAGATCAGAAAGAAGTTTCACAGAATGCTTCTGTGTAGTTTATATTTGAATATATTCCTTTTTCCACTACTACGCTCTTAGCGCTCCAATCGTCCAGTTGCATTTTCTACAGAAAGAGTGTTCACATCTGCTCAATCAAAAGTATGGTTTAACTCTGTTAGCTGAATGCACAGATCAGAAAGAAGTTTCACCGAATGATTCTGTGTAGTTTATATTTGAAGACATTCCTTTTTGCAATATTACCCTCTTAGCGCTCCGAATCTCCACTTGCATTTTCTACAAAAAGAGTGTTTCATAACTGCTCAATCAAAAATATGTTTTATCTCTGTTAACTGAATTTACAGATCAGAAATAAGTTTCACAGAATGCATCTGTGTAGTTTTTATTTGAAGACATTCTTTTTCCCAATGTAGGCCTCTAACGCTTAGCATGTCCAATTGCAGTTTCTACAGAAAGAGTGTTTCAGAACGGCTCAATCAAAAGTAAGGTTCAACTCTGTTAGTTGAATGCACAGAACAGAAAGAATTTTCACAGAATGCTACTGTGTAGTTTATATTTGAATATATTCCTTTTTCCACTATTACCCTCTTAGCGCTCCGAATGTCCACTTGCATTTTCTACAGAAAGAGTGTTCAGAACTGCGCAATCAAAAGTATGGTTTAACTCTGTTAGCTTAATGAATATATCAGAAATAAGTTTCACACAATGCTTCTGTGTAGTTTATATTTGAAGATATTATTTTTCCCAATAGAGGCCTCTTAGCGCTCAGAATGTCCAATTGCAGTTTCTACAGAAAGAGTGTTTCAGAAAGGCTCAATCAAAAGTAAGGTTCAACTCTGTTAGTTGAATGCACAGAACAGAAAGAAGTTTCACACAATGCTTCTGTGTAGTTTATATTTGAACATATTGTTTTTTCCACTATTACCAACTTAGCGCTACGAATGTCCAGTTGCATTTTCTACAGACAGAGTCTTTCAAAACTGCTCAATCCAAAATATGGTTTAACTCTGTTAGCTGAATGCTCAGATCAGAAAGAAGTTTCACAGAATGCTTCTGTGTAGTTTATATTTGAATATATTCCTTTTTCCACTACTACGCTCTTAGCGCTCCAAATGTCCAGTTGCATTTTCTACAGAAAGAGTGTTCAGATCTGCTCAATCAAAAGTATGGTTTAACTCTGTTAGCTGAATGCACAGATCAGAAAGAAGTTTCAACGAATGATTCTGTGTAGTTTATATTTGAACACATTCCTTTTTCCACTATTACCCACTTAGCGCTCCGAATCTCCACTTGCATTTTCTAAAAAAAGAGTGTTTCATAACTGCTCAATCAAAAATATGTTTTATCTCTGTTAACTGAATTTACAGATCAGAAATAAGTTTCAGAGAATGCATCTGTGTAGTTTTTATTTGAAGATATTCTTTTTCCCAATGTAGGCCTCTTAGCGCTTAGCCTGTCCAATTGCAGTTTCTACAGAAAGAGTGTTTCAGAACGGCTCAATCAAAAGTATGGTTCAACTCTGTTAGTTGAATGCACAGAACAGAAAGAATTTTCACAGAATGCTACTGTGTAGTTTATATTTGAATATATTCCTTTTTCCACTATTACCCTCTTAGCGCTCCGAATGTCCACTTGAATTTTCTACAGAAAGAGTGTTCAGAACTGCGCAATCAAAAGTATGGTTTAACTCTGTTAGCTTAATGAACATATCAGAAATAAGTTTCACACAATGCTTCTGTGTAGTTTTTATTTGAAGATATTATTTTTCCTAATAGAGGCCTCTTAGCGCTCAGAATGTCCAATTGCAGTTTCTACAGAAAGAGTGTTTCAGAAAGGCTCAATCAAAAGTAAGGTTCAACTCTGTTAGTTTAATGCACAGAACAGAAAGAAGTTTCATACAATGCTTCTGTGTAGTTTATATTTGAACATATTCTTTTTTCCACTATTACCCACTTAGCGCTACGAATGTCCAGTTGCATTTTCTACAGACAGAGTGTTTCAAAACTGCTCAATCAAAAGTATGGTTTAACTCTGTTAGCTGAATGCTCAGATCAGAAAGAAGTTTCACAGAATGCTTCTGTGTAGTTTATATTTGAATATATTCCTTTTTCCACTACTACTCTCTTAGCGCTCCAAATGTCCAGTTGCATTTTCTACAGAAAGAGTGTTCAGATCTGCTCAATCAAAAGTATGGTTTAACTCTGTTAGCTGAATGCACAGATCAGAAAGAAGTTTCACAGAATGATTCTGTGTAGTTTATATTTGGAGACATTCCTTTTTCCACTATTACCCTCTTAGCGCTCCGAATCTCCACTTGCATTTTCTACAGAAAGAGTGTTTCAGAACGGCTCAATCAAAACTAAGGTTCAACTCTTTTAGTTGAACAAACAGAACAGAAAGAAGTTTCACAAAATTCTTCTGTGTAGTTTTCATTTGTAGACATTCTTTTTCCCAATATAGGCCTCTTAGCGCTCAGAATGTCCAATTGCAGTTTCTACAGAAAGAGTGTTTCAGAACGGCTCAATCAAAAGTAAGGTTCAACTCAGTTAGTTGAATGCACAGAACAGAAAGAAGTTTCATACAATGCTTCTGTGTAGTTTATATTTGAACATATTCTTTTTTCCACTATTACCCACTTAGCGCTACGAATGTCCAGTTGCATTTTCTACAGACAGAGTGTTTCAAAACTGCTCAATCAAAAGTATGGTTTAAATCTGTTAGCTGAATGCTCAGATCAGAAAGAAGTTTCACAGAATGCTTCTGTGTAGTTTATATTTGAATATATTCCTTTCTCCACTACTACGCTCTTAGCGCTCCAAATGTCCAGTTGCATTTTCTACAGAAAGAGTGTTCAGATCTGCTCAATCAAAAGTATGGTTTAACTCTGTTAGCTGAATGCACAGATCAGAAATATGTTTCACCGAATGATTCTGTGTAGTTTATATTTGAAGACATTCCTTTTTCCACTATTACCCTCTTAGCGCTCCGAATCTCCACTTGCATTTTCTACAAAAAGAGTGTTTCATAACTGCTCAATCAAAAATATGTTTTATCTCTGTTAACTGAATTTACAGATCAGAAATAAGTTTCACAGAATGCATCTGTGTAGTTTTTATTTGAAGATATTATTTTTCCCAATGTAGGCCTCTTAGCGCTTAGCATGTCCAATTGCAGTTTCTACAGAAAGAGTGTTTCAGAACGGCTCAATCAAAAGTAAGGTTCAACTCTGTTAGTTGAATGCACAGAACAGAAAGAATTTTCACACAATGCTACTGTGTAGTTTATATTTGAATATATTCCTTTTTCCACTATTACCCTCTTAGTGCTCCGAATGTCCACTTGCATTTTCTACAGAAAGAGTGTTCAGAACTGCGCAATCAAAAGTATGGTTTAACTCTGTTAGCTTAATGAACATATCAGAAATAAGTTTCACACAATGCTTCTGTGTAGTTTTTATTTGAAGATATTATTTTTCCCAATAGAGGCCTCTTAGCGCTCAGAATGTCCAATTGCAGTTTCTACAGAAAGAGTGTTTCAGAAAGGCTCAATCAAAAGTAAGGTTCAACTCTGTTAGTTGAATGCACAGAACAGAAAGAAGTTTCATACAATGCTTCTGTGTAGTTTATATTTGAACATATTCTTTTTTCCACTATTACCCACTTAGCGCTACGAATGTCCAGTTGCATTTTCTACAGACAGAGTGTTTCAAAACTGCTCAATCAAAAGTATGGTTTAACTCTGTTAGCTGAATGCTCAGATCAGAAATAAGTTTCACAGAATGCTTCTGTGTAGTTTATATTTGAATATATTCCTTTTTCCACTACTACGCTCTTAGCGCTCCAAACGTCCAGTTGCATTTTCTACAGAAAGAGTGTTCAGATCTGCTCAATCAAAAGTATGGTTTAACTCTGTTAGCTGAATGCACAGATCAGAAAGAAGTTTCACCGAATGATTCTGTGTAGTTTATATTTGAAGACATTCCTTTTTGCACTATTACCCTCTTAGCGCTCCGAATCTCCACTTGCATTTTCCACAAAAAGAGTGTTTCATAACTGCTCAATCAAAAATATGTTTTATCTCTGTTAACTGAATTTACAGATCAGAAATAAGTTTCACAGAATGCATCTGTGTAGTTTTTATTTGAAGATATTCTTTTTCCCAATGTAGGCCTCTAACGCTTAGCATGTCCAATTGCAGTTTCTACAGAAAGAGTGTTTCAGAACGGCTCAATCAAAAGTAAGGTTCAACTCTGTTAGTTGAATGCACAGAACAGAAAGAATTTTCACAGAATGCTACTGTGTAGTTTATATTTGAATATATTCCTTTTTCCACTATTACCCTCTTAGCGCTCCGAATGTCCACTTGCATTTTCTACAGAAAGAGTGTTCAGAACTGCGCAATCAAAAGTATGGTTTAACTCTGTAAGCTTAATGAACATATCAGAAATAAGTTTCACACAATGCTTCTGTGTAGTTTTTATTTGAAGATATTATTTTTCCCAATAGAGGTCTCTTAGCGCTCAGAATGTCCAATTGCAGTTTCTACAGAAAGAGTGTTTCAGAAAGGCTCAATCAAAAGTAAGGTTAAACTCTGTTAGTTGAATGCACAGAACAGAAAGAAGTTTCATACAATGCTTCTGTGCAGTTTATATTTGAACATATTCTTTTTTCCACTATTACCCACTTAGCGCTACGAATGTCCAGTTGCATTTTCTACAGACAGAGTGTTTCAAAACTGCTCAATCAAAAGTATGGTTTAACTCTGTTAGCTGAATGCTCAGATCAGAAAGAAGTTTCACAGAATGCTTCTGTGTAGTTTATATTTGAATATATTCCTTTTTCCACTACTACGCTCTTAGCGCTCCAAACGTCCAGTTGCATTTTCTACAGAAAGAGTGTTCAGATCTGCTCAATCAAAAGTATGGTTTAACTCTGTTAGCTGAATGCACAGATCAGAAAGAAGTTTCACAGAATGATTCTGTGTAGTTTATATTTGGAGACATTCCTTTTTCCACTATTACCCTCTTAGCGCTCCGAATCTCCACTTGCATTTTCTCCAGAAAGAGTGTTTCATAACGGCTCAATCAAAACTAAGGTTCAACTCTTTTAGTTGAACAAACAGAACAGAAAGATGTTTCACACAATTCTTCTGTGTTGTTTTTATTTGTAGACATTCTTTTTCCCAATATAGGCCTCTTAGCGCACAGAATGTCCAATTGCAGTTTCTACAGAAAGAGTGTTTCAGAACGGCTCAATCAAAAGTAAGGTTCAACTCTGTTAGTTGAATGCACAGAACAGAAAGAAGTTTCATACAATGCTTCTGTGTAGTTTATATTTGAACATATTCTTTTTTCCACTATTACCCACTTAGCGCTACGAATGTCCAGTTGCATTTTCTACAGACAGAGTGTTTCAAAACTGCTCAATCAAAAGTATGGTTTAACTCTGTTAGCTGAATGCTCAGATCAGAAAGAAGTTTCACAGAATGCTTCTGTGTAGTTTATATTTGAATATATTCCTTTTTCCACTACTACGCTCTTAGCGCTCCAAACGTCCAGTTGCATTTTCTACAGAAAGAGTGTTCAGATCTGCTCAATCAAAAGTATGGTTTAACTCTCTTAGCTGAATGCACAGATCAGAAAGAAGTTTCACAGAATGATTCTGTGTAGTTTATATTTGGAGACATTCCTTTTTCCACTATTACCCTCTTAGCGCTCCGAATCTCCACTTGCATTTTCTCCAGAAAGAGTGTTTCCGAACGGCTCAATCAAAACTAAGGTTCAACAATTTTAGTTGTACAAACAGAACAGAAAGATGTTTCACACAATTCTTCTGTGTTGTTTTTATTTGTAGACATTCTTTTTCCCAATATAGGCCTCTTAGCGCACAGAATGTCCAATTGCAGTTTCTACAGAAAGAGTGTTTCAGAACGGCTCAATCAAAAGTAAGGTTCAACTCTGTTAGTTGAATGCACAGAACAGAAAGAAGTTTCATACAATGCTTCTGTGTAGTTTATATTTGAACATATTCTTTTTTCCACTATTACCCACTTAGCGCTACGAATGTCCAGTTGCATTTTCTACAGACAGAGTGTTTCAAAACTGCTCAATCAAAAGTATGGTTTAACTCTGTTAGCTGAATGCTCAGATCAGAAAGAAGTTTCACAGAATGCTTCTGTGTAGTTTATATTTGAATATATTCCTTTTTCCACTACTACGCTCTTAGCGCTCCAATCGTCCAGTTGCATTTTCTACAGAAAGAGTGTTCACATCTGCTCAATCAAAAGTATGGTTTAACTCTGTTAGCTGAATGCACAGATCAGAAAGAAGTTTCACCGAATGATTCTGTGTAGTTTATATTTGAAGACATTCCTTTTTGCAATATTACCCTCTTAGCGCTCCGAATCTCCACTTGCATTTTCTACAAAAAGAGTGTTTCATAACTGCTCAATCAAAAATATGTTTTATCTCTGTTAACTGAATTTACAGATCAGAAATAAGTTTCACAGAATGCATCTGTGTAGTTTTTATTTGAAGACATTCTTTTTCCCAATGTAGGCCTCTAACGCTTAGCATGTCCAATTGCAGTTTCTACAGAAAGAGTGTTTCAGAACGGCTCAATCAAAAGTAAGGTTCAACTCTGTTAGTTGAATGCACAGAACAGAAAGAATTTTCACAGAATGCTACTGTGTAGTTTATATTTGAATATATTCCTTTTTCCACTATTACCCTCTTAGCGCTCCGAATGTCCACTTGCATTTTCTACAGAAAGAGTGTTCAGAACTGCGCAATCAAAAGTATGGTTTAACTCTGTTAGCTTAATGAATATATCAGAAATAAGTTTCACACAATGCTTCTGTGTAGTTTATATTTGAAGATATTATTTTTCCCAATAGAGGCCTCTTAGCGCTCAGAATGTCCAATTGCAGTTTCTACAGAAAGAGTGTTTCAGAAAGGCTCAATCAAAAGTAAGGTTCAACTCTGTTAGTTGAATGCACAGAACAGAAAGAAGTTTCACACAATGCTTCTGTGTAGTTTATATTTGAACATATTGTTTTTTCCACTATTACCAACTTAGCGCTACGAATGTCCAGTTGCATTTTCTACAGACAGAGTCTTTCAAAACTGCTCAATCAAAAATATGGTTTAACTCTGTTAGCTGAATGCTCAGATCAGAAAGAAGTTTCACAGAATGCTTCTGTGTAGTTTATATTTGAATATATTCCTTTTTCCACTACTACGCTCTTAGCGCTCCAAATGTCCAGTTGCATTTTCTACAGAAAGAGTGTTCAGATCTGCTCAATCAAAAGTATGGTTTAACTCTGTTAGCTGAATGCACAGATCAGAAAGAAGTTTCACCGAATGATTCTGTGTAGTTTATATTTGAACACATTCCTTTTTCCACTATTACCCACTTAGCGCTCCGAATCTCCACTTGCATTTTCTAAAAAAAGAGTGTTTCATAACTGCTCAATCAAAAATATGTTTTATCTCTGTTAACTGAATTTACAGATCAGAAATAAGTTTCAGAGAATGCATCTGTGTAGTTTTTATTTGAAGATATTCTTTTTCCCAATGTAGGCCTCTTAGCGCTTAGCCTGTCCAATTGCAGTTTCTACAGAAAGAGTGTTTGAGAACGGCTCAATCAAAAGTATGGTTCAACTCTGTTAGTTGAATGCACAGAACAGAAAGAATTTTCACAGAATGCTACTGTGTAGTTTATATTTGAATATATTCCTTTTTCCACTATTACCCTCTTAGCGCTCCGAATGTCCACTTGAATTTTCTACAGAAAGAGTGTTCAGAACTGCGCAATCAAAAGTATGGTTTAACTCTGTTAGCTTAATGAACATATCAGAAATAAGTTTCACACAATGCTTCTGTGTAGTTTTTATTTGAAGATATTATTTTTCCCAATAGAGGCCTCTTAGCGCTCAGAATGTCCAATTGCAGTTTCTACAGAAAGAGTGTTTCAGAAAGGCTCAATCAAAAGTAAGGTTCAACTCTGTTAGTTGAATGCACAGAACAGAAAGAAGTTTCATACAATGCTTCTGTGTAGTTTATATTTGAACATATTCTTTTTTCCACTATTACCCACTTAGCGCTACGAATGTCCAGTTGCATTTTCTACAGACAGAGTGTTTCAAAACTGCTCAATCAAAAGTATGGTTTAACTCTGTTAGCTGAATGCTCAGATCAGAAAGAAGTTTCACAGAATGCTTCTGTGTAGTTTATATTTGAATATATTCCTTTTTCCACTACTACTCTCTTAGCGCTCCAAATGTCCAGTTGCATTTTCTACAGAAAGAGTGTTCAGATCTGCTCAATCAAAAGTATGGTTTAACTCTGTTAGCTGAATGCACAGATCAGAAAGAAGTTTCACAGAATGATTCTGTGTAGTTTATATTTGGAGACATTCCTTTTTCCACTATTACCCTCTTAGCGCTCCGAATCTCCACTTGCATTTTCTACAGAAAGAGTGTTTCAGAACGGCTCAATCAAAACTAAGGTTCAACTCTTTTAGTTGAACAAACAGAACAGAAAGAAGTTTCACACAATTCTTCTGTGTAGTTTTTATTTGTAGACATTCTTTTTCCCAATATAGGCCTCTTAGCGCTCAGAATGTCCAATTGCAGTTTCTACAGAAAGAGTGTTTCAGAACGGCTCAATCAAAAGTAAAGTTCAACTCTGTTAGTTGAATGCACAGAACAGAAAGAAGTTTCATACAATGCTTCTGTGTAGTTTATATTTGAACATATTCTTTTTTCCACTCTTACCCACTTAGCGCTACGAATGTCCAGTTGCATTTTCTACAGACAGAGTGTTTCAAAACTGCTCAATCAAAAGTATGGTTTAACTCTGTTAGCTGAATGCTCAGATAAGAAAGAAGTTTCACAGAATGCTTCTGTGTAGTTTATATTTGAATATATTCCTTTTTCCACTACTACGCTCTTAGCGCTCCAAATGTCCAGTTGCATTTTCTACAGAAAGAGTGTTCAGATCTGCTCAATCAAAAGTATGGTTTAACTCTGTTAGCTGAATGCACAGATCAGAAACAAATTTCACCGAATGATTCTGTGTAGTTTATATTTGAAGACATTCCTTTTTCCACTATTACCCTCTTAGCGCTCCGAATGTCCACTTGCATTTTCTACAAAAAGAGTGTTTCATAACTGCTCAATCAAAAATATGTTTTATCTCTGTTAACTGAATTTACAGATCAGAAATAAGTTTCACAGAATGCATCTGTGTAGTTTTTATTTGAAGATATTCTTTTTCCCAATGTAGGCCTCTTAGCGCTTAGCATGTCCAATTGCAGTTTCTACAGAAAGAGTGTTTCAGAACGGCTCAATCTAAAGTAAGGTTCAACTCTGTTAGTTGAATGCACAGGACAGAAAGAATTTTCACAGAATGCTACTGTGTAGTTTATATTTGAATATATTCCTTTTTCCACTATTACCCTCTTAGCGCTCCGAATGTCCACTTGCATTTTCTACAGAAAGAGTGTTCAGAACTGCGCAATCAAAAGTATGGTTTAACTCTGTTAGCTTAATGAACATATCAGAAATAAGTTTCACAAAATGCTTCTGTGTAGTTTTTATTTGAAGATATTATTTTTCCCAATAGAGGCCTCTTAGCGCTCAGAATGTCCAATTGCAGTTTCTACAGAAATAGTGTTTCAGAAAGGCTCAATCAAAAGTAAGGTTCAACTCTGTTAGTTGAATACACAGAACAGAAAGAAGTTTCATACAATGCTTCTGTGTAGTTCATATTTGAACATATTCTTTTTTCCACTATTACCCACTTAGCGCTACGAATGTCCAGTTGCATTTTCTACAGACAGAGTGTTTCAAAACTGCTCAATCAAAAGTATGGTTTAACTCTGTTAGCTGAATGCTCAGATCAGAAATAAGTTTCACAGAATGCTTCTGTGTAGTTTATATTTGAATATATTCCTTTTTCCACTACTACGCTCTTAGCGCTCCAAATGTCCAGTTGCATTTTCTACAGAAAGAGTGTTCAGATCTGCTCAATCAAAAGTAAGGTTCAACTCTGTTAGTTGAATGCACAGATCAGAAAGAAGTTTCACCGAATGATTCTGTGTAGTTTATATTTGAAGACATTCCTTTTTCCACTATTACCCTCTTAGCGCTCCGAATGTCCACTTGCATTTTCTACAGAAAGAGTGTTCAGAACTGCGCAATCAAAAGTATGGTATAACTCTGTTAGCTTAATGAACATATCAGAAATAAGTTTCACACAATGCTTCTGTGTAGTTTTTATTTGAAGATATTATTTTTCCCAATAGAGGCCTCTTAGCGCTCAGAATGTCCAATTGCAGTTTCTACAGAAAGAGAGTTTCAGAAAGGCTCAATCAAAAGTAAGGTTCAACTCTGTTAGTTGAATGCACAGAACAGAAAGTAGTTTCATACAATGCTTCTGTGTAGTTTATATTTGAACATATTCTTTTTTCCACTATTACCCACTTAGCGCTACGAATGTCCAGTTGCATTTTCTACAGACAGAGTGTTTCAAAACTGCTCAATCAAAAGTATGGTTTAACTCTGTTAGCTGAATGCTCAGATCAGAAATAAGTTTCACAGAATGCTTCTGTGTAGTTTATATTTGAATATATTCCTTTTTCCACTACTACTCTCTTAGCGCTCCAAATGTCCAGTTGCATTTTCTACAGAAAGAGTGTTCAGATCTGCTCAATCAAAAGTATGGTTTAACTCTGTTAGCTGAATGCACAGATCAGAAAGAAGTTTCACAGAATGATTCTGTGTAGTTTATATTTGGAGACATTCCTTTTTCCACTATTACCCTCTTAGCGCTCCGAAACTCCACTTGCATTTTCTACAGAAAGAGTGTTTCAGAACGGCTCAATCAAAACTAAGTTTCAACTCTTTTAGTTGAACAAACAGAACAGAAAGAAGTTTCACACAATTCTTCTGTGTAGTTTTTATTTGTAGACATTCTTTTTCCCAATATAGGCCTCTTAGCGCTCAGAATGTCCAATTGCAGTTTCTACAGAAAGAGAGTTTCAGAAAGGCTCAATCAAAAGTAATGTTCAACTCTGTTAGTTGAATGCACAGAACAGAAAGAATTTTCATACAATGCTTCTGTGTAGTTTATATTTGAACATATTCTTTTTTCCACTATTACCCACTTAGCGCTACGAATATCCAGTTGCATTTTCTACAGACAGAGGGTTTCAAAACTGCTCAATCAAAAGTATGGTTTAACTCTGTTAGCTGAATGCTCAGATCAGAAAGAAGTTTCACAGAATGCTTCTGTGTATTTTATATTTGAATATATTCCTTTTTCCACTACTACGCTCTTAGCGCTCCAAATGTCCAGTTGCATTTTCTACAGAAAGAGTGTTCAGATCTGCTCAATCAAAAGTATGGTTTAACTCTGTTCGCTGAATGCACAGATCAGAAAGAAGTTTCACCGAATGATTCTGTGTAGTTTATATTTGAAGACATTACTTTTTCCACTATTACCCTCTTAGCGCTCCGAATCTCCACTTGCATTTTCTACAAAAAGAGTGTTTCATAACTGCTCAATCAAAAGTATGGTTTAACTCTGTTAGCTGAATGCTCAGATCAGAAAGAAGTTTCACAGAATACTTCTGTGTAGTTTTTATTTGAAGATATTCTTTTTCCCAACGTAGGCCTCTTAGCGCTTAGCATGTCCAATTGCAGTTTCTACAGAAACAGTGTTTCAGAACGGCTCAATCAAAAGTAAGGTTCAACTCTGTTAGTTGAATGCACAGAACAGAAAGAATTTTCACAGAATGCTACTGTGTAGTTTATATTTGAAGACATTCCTATTTCCACTATTACCCTCTTAGCGCTCCGAATGTCCACTTGCATTTTCTACAGAAAGAGTGTTCAGAACTGCGCAATCAAAAGTATGGTTTAACTCTGTTAGCTTAATGAACATATCAGAAATAAGTTTCACACAATGCTTCTGTGTAGTTTTTATTTGAAGATATTATTTTTCCCAATAGAGGCCTCTTAGCGCTCAGAATGTCCAATTGCAGTTTCTACAGAAAGAGTGTTTCAGAAAGGCTCAATCAAAAGTAAGGTTCAACTCTGTTAGTTGAATGCACAGAACAGAAAGAAGTTTCATACAATGCTTCTGTGTAGTTTATATTTGAACATATTCTTTTTTCCACTATTACCCACTTAGCGCTACGAATGTCCAGTTGCATTTTCTACAGACAGAGTGTTTCAAAACTGCTCAATCAAAAGTATGGTTTAACTCTGTTAGCTGAATGCTCAGATCAGAAAGAAGTTTCACAGAATGCTTCTGTGTAGTTTATATGTGAATATATTCCTTTTTCCACTACTATTCTCTTAGCGCTCCAAATGTCCAGTTGCATTTTCTACAGAAAGAGTGTTCAGATCTGCTCAATCAAAAGTATGGTTTAACTCTGTTAGCTGAATGCACAGATCAGAAAGAAGTTTCACAGAATGATTCTGTGTAGTTTATATTTGGAGACATTCCTTTTTCCACTATTACCCTCTTAGCGCTCCGAATCTCCACTTGCATTTTCTACAGAAAGAGTGTTTCAGAACGGCTCAATCAAAACTAAGGTTCAACTCTTTTAGTTGAACAAACAGAACAGAAAGAAGTTTCACACAATTCTTCTGTGTAGTTTTTATTTGTAGACATTCTTTTTCCCAATATAGGCCTCTTAGCGCTCAGAATGTCCAATTGCAGTTTCTACAGAAAGAGTGTTTCAGAACGGCTCAATCAAAAGTAAGGTTCAACTCTGTTAGTTGAATGCACAGAACAGAAAGAAGTTTCATACAATGCTTCTGTGTAGTTTATATTTGAACATATTCTTTTTTCCACTCTTACCCACTTAGCGCTACGAATGTCCAGTTGCATTTTCTACAGACAGAGTGTTTCAAAACTGCTCAATCAAAAGTATGGTTTAACTCTGTTAGCTGAATGCTCAGATCAGAAAGAAGTTTCACAGAATGGTTCTGTGTAGTTTATATTTGAATATATTCCTTTTTCCACTACTACGCTCTTAGCGCTCCAAATATCCAGTTGCATTTTCTACAGAAAGTGTGTTCAGATCTGCTCAATCAAAAGTATGGTTTAACTCTGTTAGCTGAATGCACAGATCAGAAAGAAGTTTCACCGAATGATTCTCTGTAGTTTATATTTGAAGACATTCCTTTTTCCACTATTACCCTCTTAGCGCTCCGAATCTCCACTTGCATTTTCTACAAAAAGAGTGTTTCATAACTGCTCAATCAAAAATATGTTTTATCTCTGTTAACTGAATTTACAGATCAGAAATAAGTTTCACAGAATGCATCTGTGTAGTTTTTATTTGAAGATATTCTTTTTCCCAATGTAGGCCTCTTAGCGCTTAGCATGTCCAATTGCAGTTTCTACAGAAAGAGTGTTTCAGAACGGCTCAATCAAAAGTAAGGTTCAACTCTGTTAGTTGAATGCACAGAACAGAAAGAATTTTCACACAATGCTACTGTGTAGTTTATATTTGAATATATTCCTTTTTCCACTATTACCCTCTTAGCGCTCCGAATGTCCACTTGCATTTTCTACAGAAAGAGTGTTCAGAACTGCGCAATCAAAAGTATGGTTTAACTCTGTTAGCTTAATGAACATATCAGAAATAAGTTTCACACAATGCTTCTGTGTAGTTTTTATTTGAAGATATTATTTTTCCCAATAGAGGCCTCTTAGCGCTCAGAATATCCAATTGCAGTTTCTACAGAAAGAGTGTTTCAGAAAGGCTCAATCAAAAGTAAGGTTCAACTCTGTTAGTTGAATGCACAGAACAGAAAGAAGTTTCATACAATGCTTCTGTGTAGTTTATATTTGAACATATTCTTTTTTCCACTATTACCCACTTAGCGCTACGAATGTCCAGTTGCATTTTCTACAGACAGAGTGTTTCAAAACTGCTCAATCAAATGTATGGTTTAACTCTGTTAGCTGAATGCTCAGATCAGAAAGAAGTTTCACAGAATGCTTCTGTGTAGTTTATATTTGAATATATTCCTTTTTCCACTACTACTCTCTTAGCCCTCCAAATGTCCAGTTGCATTTTCTACAGAAAGAGTGTTCAGATCTGCTCAATCAAAAGTATGGTTTAACTCTGTTAGCTGAATGCACAGATCAGAAAGAAGTTTCACAGAATGATTCTGTATAGTTTATATTTGGAGTCATTCCTTTTTCCACTATTACCCTCTTAGCGCTCCGAATCTCCACTTGCATTTTCTACAGAAAGAGTGTTTCAGAACGGCTCAATCAAAACTAAGGTTCAACTCTTTTAGTTGAACAAACAGAACAGAAAGAAGTTTCACACAATTCTCCTGTGTAGTTTTTATTTGTAGACATTCTTTTTCCCAATATATTCCTCCTAGCGCGCAGAATGTCCAATTGCAGTTTCTACAGAAAGAGTGTTTCAGAACGGCTCAATCAAAAGTAAGGTTCAACTCTGTTAGTTGAATGAACAGAACAGAAAGAAGTTTCATACAATGCTTCTGTGTAGTTTATATTTGAACATATTCTTTTTTCCACTATTACCCACTTAGCGCTACGAATGTCCAGTTGCATTTTCTACAGACAGAGTGTTTCAAAACTGCTCAATCAAAAGTATGGTTTAACTCTGTTAGCTGAATGCTCAGATCAGAAAGAAGTTTCACAGAATGCTTCTGTGTAGTTTATATTTGAATATATTCCTTTTTCCACTACTACGCTCTTAGCGCTCCTAATGTCCAGTTGCATTTTCTACAGAAAGAGTGTTCAGATCTGCTCAATCAAAAGTATGGTTTAACTCTGTTAGCTGAATGCACAGATCAGAAAGAAGTTTCACCGAATGATTCTGTGTAGTTTATATTTGAAGACATTCCTTTTTCCACTATTACCGTCTTAGCGCTCCGAATCTCCACTTGCATTTTCTACAAAAAGAATGTTTCATAACTGCTCAATCAAAAATATGTTTTATCTCTGTTAACTGAATTTACAGATCAGAAATAAGTTTCACAGAATGCATCTGTGTAGTTTTTATTTGAAGATATTCTTTTTCCCAATGTAGGCCTCTTAGCGCTTAGCATGTCCAATTGCATTTTCTACAGAAAGAGTGTTTCAGAACGGCTCAATCAAAAGTAAGGTTTAACTCTGTTAGTTGAATGCACAGAACAGAAAGAATTTTCACAGAATGCTACTGTGTAGTTTATATTTGAATATATTCCTTTTTCCACTATTACCCTCTTAGCGCTCCGAATGTCCACTTGTATTTTCTACAGAAAGAGTGTTCAGAACTGCGCAATCAAAAGTATGGTTTAACTCTGTAAGCTTAATGAACATATCAGAAATAAGTTTCACACAATGCTTCTGTGTAGTTTTTATTTGAAGATATTATTTTTCCCAATAGAGGTCTCTTAGCGCTCAGAATGTCCAATTGCAGTTTCTACAGAAAGAGTGTTTCAGAAAGGCTCAATCAAAAGTAAGGTTAAACTCTGTTAGTTGAATGCACAGAACAGAAAGAAGTTTCATACAATGCTTCTGTGCAGTTTATATTTGAACATATTCTTTTTTCCACTATTACCCACTTAGCGCTACGAATGTCCAGTTGCATTTTCTACAGACAGAGTGTTTCAAAACTGCTCAATCAAAAGTATGGTTTAACTCTGTTAGCTGAATGCTCAGATCAGAAAGAAGTTTCACAGAATGCTTCTGTGTAGTTTATATTTGAATATATTCCTTTTTCCACTACTACGCTCTTAGCGCTCCAAACGTCCAGTTGCATTTTCTACAGAAAGAGTGTTCAGATCTGCTCAATCAAAAGTATGGTTTAACTCTGTTAGCTGAATGCACAGATCAGAAAGAAGTTTCACAGAATGATTCTGTGTAGTTTATATTTGGAGACATTCCTTTTTCCACTATTACCCTCTTAGCGCTCCGAATCTCCACTTGCATTTTCTCCAGAAAGAGTGTTTCAGAACGGCTCAATCAAAACTAAGGTTCAACTCTTTTAGTTGAACAAACAGAACAGAAAGATGTTTCACACAATTCTTCTGTGTTGTTTTTATTTGTAGACATTCTTTTTCCCAATATAGGCCTCTTAGCGCACAGAATGTCCAATTGCAGTTTCTACAGAAAGAGTGTTTCAGAACGGCTCAATCAAAAGTAAGGTTCAACTCTGTTAGTTGAATGCACAGAACAGAAAGAAGTTTCATACAATGCTTCTGTGTAGTTTATATTTGAACATATTCTTTTTTCCACTATTACCCACTTAGCGCTACGAATGTCCAGTTGCATTTTCTACAGACAGAGTGTTTCAAAACTGCTCAATCAAAAGTATGGTTTAACTCTGTTAGCTGAATGCTCAGATCAGAAAGAAGTTTCACAGAATGCTTCTGTGTAGTTTATATTTGAATATATTCCTTTTTCCACTACTACGCTCTTAGCGCTCCAATCGTCCAGTTGCATTTTCTACAGAAAGAGTGTTCACATCTGCTCAATCAAAAGTATGGTTTAACTCTGTTAGCTGAATGCACAGATCAGAAAGAAGTTTCACCGAATGATTCTGTGTAGTTTATATTTGAAGACATTCCTTTTTGCAATATTACCCTCTTAGCGCTCCGAATCTCCACTTGCATTTTCTACAAAAAGAGTGTTTCATAACTGCTCAATCAAAAATATGTTTTATCTCTGTTAACTGAATTTACAGATCAGAAATAAGTTTCACAGAATTCATCTGTGTAGTTTTTATTTGAAGACATTCTTTTTCCCAATGTAGGCCTCTAACGCTTAGCATGTCCAATTGCAGTTTCTACAGAAAGAGTGTTTCAGAACGGCTCAATCAAAAGTAAGGTTCAACTCTGTTAGTTGAATGCACAGAACAGAAAGAATTTTCACAGAATGCTACTGTGTAGTTTATATTTGAATATATTCCTTTTTCCACTATTACCCTCTTAGCGCTCCGAATGTCCACTTGCATTTTCTACAGAAAGAGTGTTCAGAACTGCGCAATCAAAAGTATGGTTTAACTCTGTTAGCTTAATGAATATATCAGAAATAAGTTTCACACAATGCTTCTGTGTAGTTTATATTTGAAGATATTATTTTTCCCAATAGAGGCCTCTTAGCGCTCAGAATGTCCAATTGCAGTTTCTACAGAAAGAGTGTTTCAGAAAGGCTCAATCAAAAGTAAGGTTCAACTCTGTTAGTTGAATGCACAGAACAGAAAGAAGTTTCACACAATGCTTCTGTGTAGTTTATATTTGAACATATTGTTTTTTCCACTATTACCAACTTAGCGCTACGAATGTCCAGTTGCATTTTCTACAGACAGAGTCTTTCAAAACTGCTCAATCCAAAATATGGTTTAACTCTGTTAGCTGAATGCTCAGATCAGAAAGAAGTTTCACAGAATGCTTCTGTGTAGTTTATATTTGAATATATTCCTTTTTCCACTACTACGCTCTTAGCGCTCCAAATGTCCAGTTGCATTTTCTACAGAAAGAGTGTTCAGATCTGCTCAATCAAAAGTATGGTTTAACTCTGTTAGCTGAATGCACAGATCAGAAAGAAGTTTCACCGAATGATTCTGTGTAGTTTATATTTGAACACATTCCTTTTTCCACTATTACCCACTTAGCGCTCCGAATCTCCACTTGCATTTTCTAAAAAAAGAGTGTTTCATAACTGCTCAATCAAAAATATGTTTTATCTCTGTTAACTGAATTTACAGATCAGAAATAAGTTTCAGAGAATGCATCTGTGTAGTTTTTATTTGAAGATATTCTTTTTCCCAATGTAGGCCTCTTAGCGCTTAGCCTGTCCAATTGCAGTTTCTACAGAAAGAGTGTTTCAGAACGGCTCAATCAAAAGTATGGTTCAACTCTGTTAGTTGAATGCACAGAACAGAAAGAATTTTCACAGAATGCTACTGTGTAGTTTATATTTGAATATATTCCTTTTTCCACTATTACCCTCTTAGCGCTCCGAATGTCCACTTGAATTTTCTACAGAAAGAGTGTTCAGAACTGCGCAATCAAAAGTATGGTTTAACTCTGTTAGCTTAATGAACATATCAGAAATAAGTTTCACACAATGCTTCTGTGTAGTTTTTATTTGAAGATATTATTTTTCCTAATAGAGGCCTCTTAGCGCTCAGAATGTCCAATTGCAGTTTCTACAGAAAGAGTGTTTCAGAAAGGCTCAATCAAAAGTAAGGTTCAACTCTGTTAGTTTAATGCACAGAACAGAAAGAAGTTTCATACAATGCTTCTGTGTAGTTTATATTTGAACATATTCTTTTTTCCACTATTACCCACTTAGCGCTACGAATGTCCAGTTGCATTTTCTACAGACAGAGTGTTTCAAAACTGCTCAATCAAAAGTATGGTTTAACTCTGTTAGCTGAATGCTCAGATCAGAAAGAAGTTTCACAGAATGCTTCTGTGTAGTTTATATTTGAATATATTCCTTTTTCCACTACTACTCTCTTAGCGCTCCAAATGTCCAGTTGCATTTTCTACAGAAAGAGTGTTCAGATCTGCTCAATCAAAAGTATGGTTTAACTCTGTTAGCTGAATGCACAGATCAGAAAGAAGTTTCACAGAATGATTCTGTGTAGTTTATATTTGGAGACATTCCTTTTTCCACTATTACCCTCTTAGCGCTCCGAATCTCCACTTGCATTTTCTACAGAAAGAGTGTTTCAGAACGGCTCAATCAAAACTAAGGTTCAACTCTTTTAGTTGAACAAACAGAACAGAAAGAAGTTTCACAAAATTCTTCTGTGTAGTTTTCATTTGTAGACATTCTTTTTCCCAATATAGGCCTCTTAGCGCTCAGAATGTCCAATTGCAGTTTCTACAGAAAGAGTGTTTCAGAACGGCTCAATCAAACGTAAGGTTCAACTCTGTTAGTTGAATGCACAGAACAGAAAGAAGTTTCATACAATGCTTCTGTGTAGTTTATATTTGAACATATTCTTTTTTCCACTATTACCCACTTAGCGCTACGAATGTCCAGTTGCATTTTCTACAGACAGAGTGTTTCAAAACTGCTCAATCAAAAGTATGGTTTAAATCTGTTAGCTGAATGCTCAGATCAGAAAGAAGTTTCACAGAATGCTTCTGTGTAGTTTATATTTGAATATATTCCTTTCTCCACTACTACGCTCTTAGCGCTCCAAATGTCCAGTTGCATTTTCTACAGAAAGAGTGTTCAGATCTGCTCAATCAAAAGTATGGTTTAACTCTGTTAGCTGAATGCACAGATCAGAAATATGTTTCACCGAATGATTCTGTGTAGTTTATATTTGAAGACATTCCTTTTTCCACTATTACCCTCTTAGCGCTCCGAATCTCCACTTGCATTTTCTACAAAAAGAGTGTTTCATAACTGCTCAATCAAAAATATGTTTTATCTCTGTTAACTGAATTTACAGATCAGAAATAAGTTTCACAGAATGCATCTGTGTAGTTTTTATTTGAAGATATTATTTTTCCCAATGTAGGCCTCTTAGCGCTTAGCATGTCCAATTGCAGTTTCTACAGAAAGAGTGTTTCAGAACGGCTCAATCAAAAGTAAGGTTCAACTCTGTTAGTTGAATGCACAGAACAGAAAGAATTTTCACACAATGCTACTGTGTAGTTTATATTTGAATATATTCCTTTTTCCACTATTACCCTCTTAGCGCTCCGAATGTCCACTTGCATTTTCTACAGAAAGAGTGTTCAGAACTGCGCAATCAAAAGTATGGTTTAACTCTGTTAGCTTAATGAACATATCAGAAATAAGTTTCACACAATGCTTCTGTGTAGTTTTTATTTGAAGATATTATTTTTCCCAATAGAGGCCTCTTAGCGCTCAGAATATCCAATTGCAGTTTCTACAGAAAGAGTGTTTCAGAAAGGCTCAATCAAAAGTAAGGTTCAACTCTGTTAGTTGAATGCACAGAACAGAAAGAAGTTTCATACAATGCTTCTGTGTAGTTTATATTTGAACATATTCTTTTTTCCACTATTACCCACTTAGCGCTACGAATGTCCAGTTGCATTTTCTACAGACAGAGTGTTTCAAAACTGCTCAATCAAATGTATGGTTTAACTCTGTTAGCTGAATGCTCAGATCAGAAAGAAGTTTCACAGAATGCTTCTGTGTAGTTTATATTTGAATATATTCCTTTTTCCACTACTACTCTCTTAGCCCTCCAAATGTCCAGTTGCATTTTCTACAGAAAGAGTGTTCAGATCTGCTCAATCAAAAGTATGGTTTAACTCTGTTAGCTGAATGCACAGATCAGAAAGAAGTTTCACAGAATGATTCTGTATAGTTTATATTTGGAGTCATTCCTTTTTCCACTATTACCCTCTTAGCGCTCCGAATCTCCACTTGCATTTTCTACAGAAAGAGTGTTTCAGAACGGCTCAATCAAAACTAAGGTTCAACTCTTTTAGTTGAACAAACAGAACAGAAAGAAGTTTCACACAATTCTCCTGTGTAGTTTTTATTTGTAGACATTCTTTTTCCCAATATATTCCTCCTAGCGCGCAGAATGTCCAATTGCAGTTTCTACAGAAAGAGTGTTTCAGAACGGCTCAATCAAAAGTAAGGTTCAACTCTGTTAGTTGAATGAACAGAACAGAAAGAAGTTTCATACAATGCTTCTGTGTAGTTTATATTTGAACATATTCTTTTTTCCACTATTACCCACTTAGCGCTACGAATGTCCAGTTGCATTTTCTACAGACAGAGTGTTTCAAAACTGCTCAATCAAAAGTATGGTTTAACTCTGTTAGCTGAATGCTCAGATCAGAAAGAAGTTTCACAGAATGCTTCTGTGTAGTTTATATTTGAATATATTCCTTTTTCCACTACTACGCTCTTAGCGCTCCTAATGTCCAGTTGCATTTTCTACAGAAAGAGTGTTCAGATCTGCTCAATCAAAAGTATGGTTTAACTCTGTTAGCTGAATGCACAGATCAGAAAGAAGTTTCACCGAATGATTCTGTGTAGTTTATATTTGAAGACATTCCTTTTTCCACTATTACCGTCTTAGCGCTCCGAATCTCCACTTGCATTTTCTACAAAAAGAATGTTTCATAACTGCTCAATCAAAAATATGTTTTATCTCTGTTAACTGAATTTACAGATCAGAAATAAGTTTCACAGAATGCATCTGTGTAGTTTTTATTTGAAGATATTCTTTTTCCCAATGTAGGCCTCTTAGCGCTTAGCATGTCCAATTGCATTTTCTACAGAAAGAGTGTTTCAGAACGGCTCAATCAAAAGTAAGGTTTAACTCTGTTAGTTGAATGCACAGAACAGAAAGAATTTTCACAGAATGCTACTGTGTAGTTTATATTTGAATATATTCCTTTTTCCACTATTACCCTCTTAGCGCTCCGAATGTCCACTTGTATTTTCTACAGAAAGAGTGTTCAGAACTGCGCAATCAAAAGTATGGTTTAACTCTGTAAGCTTAATGAACATATCAGAAATAAGTTTCACACAATGCTTCTGTGTAGTTTTTATTTGAAGATATTATTTTTCCCAATAGAGGTCTCTTAGCGCTCAGAATGTCCAATTGCAGTTTCTACAGAAAGAGTGTTTCAGAAAGGCTCAATCAAAAGTAAGGTTAAACTCTGTTAGTTGAATGCACAGAACAGAAAGAAGTTTCATACAATGCTTCTGTGCAGTTTATATTTGAACATATTCTTTTTTCCACTATTACCCACTTAGCGCTACGAATGTCCAGTTGCATTTTCTACAGACAGAGTGTTTCAAAACTGCTCAATCAAAAGTATGGTTTAACTCTGTTAGCTGAATGCTCAGATCAGAAAGAAGTTTCACAGAATGCTTCTGTGTAGTTTATATTTGAATATATTCCTTTTTCCACTACTACGCTCTTAGCGCTCCAAACGTCCAGTTGCATTTTCTACAGAAAGAGTGTTCAGATCTGCTCAATCAAAAGTATGGTTTAACTCTGTTAGCTGAATGCACAGATCAGAAAGAAGTTTCACAGAATGATTCTGTGTAGTTTATATTTGGAGACATTCCTTTTTCCACTATTACCCTCTTAGCGCTCCGAATCTCCACTTGCATTTTCTCCAGAAAGAGTGTTTCAGAACGGCTCAATCAAAACTAAGGTTCAACTCTTTTAGTTGAACAAACAGAACAGAAAGATGTTTCACACAATTCTTCTGTGTTGTTTTTATTTGTAGACATTCTTTTTCCCAATATAGGCCTCTTAGCGCACAGAATGTCCAATTGCAGTTTCTACAGAAAGAGTGTTTCAGAACGGCTCAATCAAAAGTAAGGTTCAACTCTGTTAGTTGAATGCACAGAACAGAAAGAAGTTTCATACAATGCTTCTGTGTAGTTTATATTTGAACATATTCTTTTTTCCACTATTACCCACTTAGCGCTACGAATGTCCAGTTGCATTTTCTACAGACAGAGTGTTTCAAAACTGCTCAATCAAAAGTATGGTTTAACTCTGTTAGCTGAATGCTCAGATCAGAAAGAAGTTTCACAGAATGCTTCTGTGTAGTTTATATTTGAATATATTCCTTTTTCCACTACTACGCTCTTAGCGCTCCAATCGTCCAGTTGCATTTTCTACAGAAAGAGTGTTCACATCTGCTCAATCAAAAGTATGGTTTAACTCTGTTAGCTGAATGCACAGATCAGAAAGAAGTTTCACCGAATGATTCTGTGTAGTTTATATTTGAAGACATTCCTTTTTGCAATATTACCCTCTTAGCGCTCCGAATCTCCACTTGCATTTTCTACAAAAAGAGTGTTTCATAACTGCTCAATCAAAAATATGTTTTATCTCTGTTAACTGAATTTACAGATCAGAAATAAGTTTCACAGAATGCATCTGTGTAGTTTTTATTTGAAGACATTCTTTTTCCCAATGTAGGCCTCTAACGCTTAGCATGTCCAATTGCAGTTTCTACAGAAAGAGTGTTTCAGAACGGCTCAATCAAAAGTAAGGTTCAACTCTGTTAGTTGAATGCACAGAACAGAAAGAATTTTCACAGAATGCTACTGTGTAGTTTATATTTGAATATATTCCTTTTTCCACTATTACCCTCTTAGCGCTCCGAATGTCCACTTGCATTTTCTACAGAAAGAGTGTTCAGAACTGCGCAATCAAAAGTATGGTTTAACTCTGTTAGCTTAATGAATATATCAGAAATAAGTTTCACACAATGCTTCTGTGTAGTTTATATTTGAAGATATTATTTTTCCCAATAGAGGCCTCTTAGCGCTCAGAATGTCCAATTGCAGTTTCTACAGAAAGAGTGTTTCAGAAAGGCTCAATCAAAAGTAAGGTTCAACTCTGTTAGTTGAATGCACAGAACAGAAAGAAGTTTCACACAATGCTTCTGTGTAGTTTATATTTGAACATATTGTTTTTTCCACTATTACCAACTTAGCGCTACGAATGTCCAGTTGCATTTTCTACAGACAGAGTCTTTCAAAACTGCTCAATCCAAAATATGGTTTAACTCTGTTAGCTGAATGCTCAGATCAGAAAGAAGTTTCACAGAATGCTTCTGTGTAGTTTATATTTGAATATATTCCTTTTTCCACTACTACGCTCTTAGCGCTCCAAATGTCCAGTTGCATTTTCTACAGAAAGAGTGTTCAGATCTGCTCAATCAAAAGTATGGTTTAACTCTGTTAGCTGAATGCACAGATCAGAAAGAAGTTTCACCGAATGATTCTGTGTAGTTTATATTTGAACACATTCCTTTTTCCACTATTACCCACTTAGCGCTCCGAATCTCCACTTGCATTTTCTAAAAAAAGAGTGTTTCATAACTGCTCAATCAAAAATATGTTTTATCTCTGTTAACTGAATTTACAGATCAGAAATAAGTTTCAGAGAATGCATCTGTGTAGTTTTTATTTGAAGATATTCTTTTTCCCAATGTAGGCCTCTTAGCGCTTAGCCTGTCCAATTGCAGTTTCTACAGAAAGAGTGTTTCAGAACGGCTCAATCAAAAGTATGGTTCAACTCTGTTAGTTGAATGCACAGAACAGAAAGAATTTTCACAGAATGCTACTGTGTAGTTTATATTTGAATATATTCCTTTTTCCACTATTACCCTCTTAGCGCTCCGAATGTCCACTTGAATTTTCTACAGAAAGAGTGTTCAGAACTGCGCAATCAAAAGTATGGTTTAACTCTGTTAGCTTAATGAACATATCAGAAATAAGTTTCACACAATGCTTCTGTGTAGTTTTTATTTGAAGATATTATTTTTCCTAATAGAGGCCTCTTAGCGCTCAGAATGTCCAATTGCAGTTTCTACAGAAAGAGTGTTTCAGAAAGGCTCAATCAAAAGTAAGGTTCAACTCTGTTAGTTTAATGCACAGAACAGAAAGAAGTTTCATACAATGCTTCTGTGTAGTTTATATTTGAACATATTCTTTTTTCCACTATTACCCACTTAGCGCTACGAATGTCCAGTTGCATTTTCTACAGACAGAGTGTTTCAAAACTGCTCAATCAAAAGTATGGTTTAACTCTGTTAGCTGAATGCTCAGATCAGAAAGAAGTTTCACAGAATGCTTCTGTGTAGTTTATATTTGAATATATTCCTTTTTCCACTACTACTCTCTTAGCGCTCCAAATGTCCAGTTGCATTTTCTACAGAAAGAGTGTTCAGATCTGCTCAATCAAAAGTATGGTTTAACTCTGTTAGCTGAATGCACAGATCAGAAAGAAGTTTCACAGAATGATTCTGTGTAGTTTATATTTGGAGACATTCCTTTTTCCACTATTACCCTCTTAGCGCTCCGAATCTCCACTTGCATTTTCTACAGAAAGAGTGTTTCAGAACGGCTCAATCAAAACTAAGGTTCAACTCTTTTAGTTGAACAAACAGAACAGAAAGAAGTTTCACAAAATTCTTCTGTGTAGTTTTCATTTGTAGACATTCTTTTTCCCAATATAGGCCTCTTAGCGCTCAGAATGTCCAATTGCAGTTTCTACAGAAAGAGTGTTTCAGAACGGCTCAATCAAAAGTAAGGTTCAACTCTGTTAGTTGAATGCACAGAACAGAAAGAAGTTTCATACAATGCTTCTGTGTAGTTTATATTTGAACATATTCTTTTTTCCACTATTACCCACTTAGCGCTACGAATGTCCAGTTGCATTTTCTACAGACAGAGTGTTTCAAAACTGCTCAATCAAAAGTATGGTTTAAATCTGTTAGCTGAATGCTCAGATCAGAAAGAAGTTTCACAGAATGCTTCTGTGTAGTTTATATTTGAATATATTCCTTTCTCCACTACTACGCTCTTAGCGCTCCAAATGTCCAGTTGCATTTTCTACAGAAAGAGTGTTCAGATCTGCTCAATCAAAAGTATGGTTTAACTCTGTTAGCTGAATGCACAGATCAGAAATATGTTTCACCGAATGATTCTGTGTAGTTTATATTTGAAGACATTCCTTTTTCCACTATTACCCTCTTAGCGCTCCGAATCTCCACTTGCATTTTCTACAAAAAGAGTGTTTCATAACTGCTCAATCAAAAATATGTTTTATCTCTGTTAACTGAATTTACAGATCAGAAATAAGTTTCACAGAATGCATCTGTGTAGTTTTTATTTGAAGATATTATTTTTCCCAATGTAGGCCTCTTAGCGCTTAGCATGTCCAATTGCAGTTTCTACAGAAAGAGTGTTTCAGAACGGCTCAATCAAAAGTAAGGTTCAACTCTGTTAGTTGAATGCACAGAACAGAAAGAATTTTCACAGAATGCTACTGTGTAGTTTATATTTGAATATATTCCTTTTTCCACTATTACCCTCTTAGTGCTCCGAATGTCCACTTGCATTTTCTACAGAAAGAGTGTTCAGAACTGCGCAATCAAAAGTATGGTTTAACTCTGTTAGCTTAATGAACATATCAGAAATAAGTTTCACACAATGCTTCTGTGTAGTTTTTATTTGAAGATATTATTTTTCCCAATAGAGGCCTCTTAGCGCTCAGAATGTCCAATTGCAGTTTCTACAGAAAGAGTGTTTCAGAAAGGCTCAATCAAAAGTAAGGTTCAACTCTGTTAGTTGAATGCACAGAACAGAAAGAAGTTTCATACAATGCTTCTGTGTAGTTTATATTTGAACATATTCTTTTTTCCACTATTACCCACTTAGCGCTACGAATGTCCAGTTGCATTTTCTACAGACAGAGTGTTTCAAAACTGCTCAATCAAAAGTATGGTTTAACTCTGTTAGCTGAATGCTCAGATCAGAAATAAGTTTCACAGAATGCTTCTGTGTAGTTTATATTTGAATATATTCCTTTTTCCACTACTACGCTCTTAGCGCTCCAAACGTCCAGTTGCATTTTCTACAGAAAGAGTGTTCAGATCTGCTCAATCAAAAGTATGGTTTAACTCTGTTAGCTGAATGCACAGATCAGAAAGAAGTTTCACCGAATGATTCTGTGTAGTTTATATTTGAAGACATTCCTTTTTGCACTATTACCCTCTTAGCGCTCCGAATCTCCACTTGCATTTTCCACAAAAAGAGTGTTTCATAACTGCTCAATCAAAAATATGTTTTATCTCTGTTAACTGAATTTACAGATCAGAAATAAGTTTCACAGAATGCATCTGTGTAGTTTTTATTTGAAGATATTCTTTTTCCCAATGTAGGCCTCTAACGCTTAGCATGTCCAATTGCAGTTTCTACAGAAAGAGTGTTTCAGAACGGCTCAATCAAAAGTAAGGTTCAACTCTGTTAGTTGAATGCACAGAACAGAAAGAATTTTCACAGAATGCTACTGTGTAGTTTATATTTGAATATATTCCTTTTTCCACTATTACCCTCTTAGCGCTCCGAATGTCCACTTGCATTTTCTACAGAAAGAGTGTTCAGAACTGCGCAATCAAAAGTATGGTTTAACTCTGTAAGCTTAATGAACATATCAGAAATAAGTTTCACACAATGCTTCTGTGTAGTTTTTATTTGAAGATATTATTTTTCCCAATAGAGGTCTCTTAGCGCTCAGAATGTCCAATTGCAGTTTCTACAGAAAGAGTGTTTCAGAAAGGCTCAATCAAAAGTAAGGTTAAACTCTGTTAGTTGAATGCACAGAACAGAAAGAAGTTTCATACAATGCTTCTGTGCAGTTTATATTTGAACATATTCTTTTTTCCACTATTACCCACTTAGCGCTACGAATGTCCAGTTGCATTTTCTACAGACAGAGTGTTTCAAAACTGCTCAATCAAAAGTATGGTTTAACTCTGTTAGCTGAATGCTCAGATCAGAAAGAAGTTTCACAGAATGCTTCTGTGTAGTTTATATTTGAATATATTCCTTTTTCCACTACTACGCTCTTAGCGCTCCAAACGTCCAGTTGCATTTTCTACAGAAAGAGTGTTCAGATCTGCTCAATCAAAAGTATGGTTTAACTCTGTTAGCTGAATGCACAGATCAGAAAGAAGTTTCACAGAATGATTCTGTGTAGTTTATATTTGGAGACATTCCTTTTTCCACTATTACCCTCTTAGCGCTCCGAATCTCCACTTGCATTTTCTCCAGAAAGAGTGTTTCAGAACGGCTCAATCAAAACTAAGGTTCAACTCTTTTAGTTGAACAAACAGAACAGAAAGATGTTTCACACAATTCTTCTGTGTTGTTTTTATTTGTAGACATTCTTTTTCCCAATATAGGCCTCTTAGCGCACAGAATGTCCAATTGCAGTTTCTACAGAAAGAGTGTTTCAGAACGGCTCAATCAAAAGTAAGGTTCAACTCTGTTAGTTGAATGCACAGAACAGAAAGAAGTTTCATACAATGCTTCTGTGTAGTTTATATTTGAACATATTCTTTTTTCCACTATTACCCACTTAGCGCTACGAATGTCCAGTTGCATTTTCTACAGACAGAGTGTTTCAAAACTGCTCAATCAAAAGTATGGTTTAACTCTGTTAGCTGAATGCTCAGATCAGAAAGAAGTTTCACAGAATGCTTCTGTGTAGTTTATATTTGAATATATTCCTTTTTCCACTACTACGCTCTTAGCGCTCCAATCGTCCAGTTGCATTTTCTACAGAAAGAGTGTTCACATCTGCTCAATCAAAAGTATGGTTTAACTCTGTTAGCTGAATGCACAGATCAGAAAGAAGTTTCACCGAATGATTCTGTGTAGTTTATATTTGAAGACATTCCTTTTTGCAATATTACCCTCTTAGCGCTCCGAATCTCCACTTGCATTTTCTACAAAAAGAGTGTTTCATAACTGCTCAATCAAAAATATGTTTTATCTCTGTTAACTGAATTTACAGATCAGAAATTAGTTTCACAGAATGCATCTGTGTAGTTTTTATTTGAAGACATTCTTTTTCCCAATGTAGGCCTCTAACGCTTAGCATGTCCAATTGCAGTTTCTACAGAAAGAGTGTTTCAGAACGGCTCAATCAAAAGTAAGGTTCAACTCTGTTAGTTGAATGCACAGAACAGAAAGAATTTTCACAGAATGCTACTGTGTAGTTTATATTTGAATATATTCCTTTTTCCACTATTACCCTCTTAGCGCTCCGAATGTCCACTTGCATTTTCTACAGAAAGAGTGTTCAGAACTGCGCAATCAAAAGTATGGTTTAACTCTGTTAGCTTAATGAATATATCAGAAATAAGTTTCACACAATGCTTCTGTGTAGTTTATATTTGAAGATATTATTTTTCCCAATAGAGGCCTCTTAGCGCTCAGAATGTCCAATTGCAGTTTCTACAGAAAGAGTGTTTCAGAAAGGCTCAATCAAAAGTAAGGTTCAACTCTGTTAGTTGAATGCACAGAACAGAAAGAAGTTTCACACAATGTTTCTGTGTAGTTTATATTTGAACATATTGTTTTTTCCACTATTACCAACTTAGCGCTACGAATGTCCAGTTGCATTTTCTACAGACAGAGTCTTTCAAAACTGCTCAATCAAAAATATGGTTTAACTCTGTTAGCTGAATGCTCAGATCAGAAAGAAGTTTCACAGAATGCTTCTGTGTAGTTTATATTTGAATATATTCCTTTTTCCACTACTACGCTCTTAGCGCTCCAAATGTCCAGTTGCATTTTCTACAGAAAGAGTGTTCAGATCTGCTCAATCAAAAGTATGGTTTAACTCTGTTAGCTGAATGCACAGATCAGAAAGAAGTTTCACCGAATGATTCTGTGTAGTTTATATTTGAACACATTCCTTTTTCCACTATTACCCACTTAGCGCTCCGAATCTCCACTTGCATTTTCTAAAAAAAGAGTGTTTCATAACTGCTCAATCAAAAATATGTTTTATCTCTGTTAACTGAATTTACAGATCAGAAATAAGTTTCAGAGAATGCATCTGTGTAGTTTTTATTTGAAGATATTCTTTTTCCCAATGTAGGCCTCTTAGCGCTTAGCCTGTCCAATTGCAGTTTCTACAGAAAGAGTGTTTCAGAACGGCTCAATCAAAAGTATGGTTCAACTCTGTTAGTTGAATGCACAGAACAGAAAGAATTTTCACAGAATGCTACTGTGTAGTTTATATTTGAATATATTCCTTTTTCCACTATTACCCTCTTAGCGCTCCGAATGTCCACTTGAATTTTCTACAGAAAGAGTGTTCAGAACTGCGCAATCAAAAGTATGGTTTAACTCTGTTAGCTTAATGAACATATCAGAAATAAGTTTCACACAATGCTTCTGTGTAGTTTTTATTTGAAGATATTATTTTTCCCAATAGAGGCCTCTTAGCGCTCAGAATGTCCAATTGCAGTTTCTACAAAAAGAGTGTTTCAGAAAGGCTCAATCAAAAGTAAGGTTCAACTCTGTTAGTTGAATGCACAGAACAGAAAGAAGTTTCATACAATGCTTCTGTGTAGTTTATATTTGAACATATTCTTTTTTCCACTATTACCCACTTAGCGCTACGAATGTCCAGTTGCATTTTCTACAGACAGAGTGTTTCAAAACTGCTCAATCAAAAGTATGGTTTAACTCTGTTAGCTGAATGCTCAGATCAGAAAGAAGTTTCACAGAATGCTTCTGTGTAGTTTATATTTGAATATATTCCTTTTTCCACTACTACTCTCTTAGCGCTCCAAATGTCCAGTTGCATTTTCTACAGAAAGAGTGTTCAGATCTGCTCAATCAAAAGTATGGTTTAACTCTGTTAGCTGAATGCACAGATCAGAAAGAAGTTTCACAGAATGATTCTGTGTAGTTTATATTTGGAGACATTCCTTTTTCCACTATTACCCTCTTAGCGCTCCGAATCTCCACTTGCATTTTCTACAGAAAGAGTGTTTCAGAACGGCTCAATCAAAACTAAGGTTCAACTCTTTTAGTTGAACAAACAGAACAGAAAGAAGTTTCACACAATTCTTCTGTGTAGTTTTTATTTGTAGACATTCTTTTTCCCAATATAGGCCTCTTAGCGCTCAGAATGTCCAATTGCAGTTTCTACAGAAAGAGTGTTTCAGAACGGCTCAATCAAAAGTAAAGTTCAACTCTGTTAGTTGAATGCACAGAACAGAAAGAAGTTTCATACAATGCTTCTGTGTAGTTTATATTTGAACATATTCTTTTTTCCACTATTACCCACTTAGCGCTACGAATGTCCAGTTGCATTTTCTACAGACAGAGTGTTTCAAAACTGCTCAATCAAAAGTATGGTTTAACTCTGTTAGCTGAATGCTCAGATAAGAAAGAAGTTTCACAGAATGCTTCTGTGTAGTTTATATTTGAATATATTCCTTTTTCCACTACTACGCTCTTAGCTCTCCAAATGTCCAGTTGCATTTTCTACAGAAAGAGTGTTCAGATCTGCTCAATCAAAAGTATGGTTTAACTCTGTTAGCTGAATGCACAGATCAGAAACAAATTTCACCGAATGATTCTGTGTAGTTTATATTTGAAGACATTCCTTTTTCCACTATTACCCTCTTAGCGCTCCGAATGTCCACTTGCATTTTCTACAAAAAGAGTGTTTCATAACTGCTCAATCAAAAATATGTTTTATCTCTGTTAACTGAATTTACAGATCAGAAATAAGTTTCACAGAATGCATCTGTGTAGTTTTTATTTGAAGATATTCTTTTTCCCAATGTAGGCCTCTTAGCGCTTAGCATGTCCAATTGCAGTTTCTACAGAAAGAGTGTTTCAGAACGGCTCAATCAAAAGTAAGGTTCAACTCTGTTAGTTGAATGCACAGGACAGAAAGAATTTTCACAGAATGCTACTGTGTAGTTTATATTTGAATATATTCCTTTTTCCACTATTACCCTCTTAGCGCTCCGAATGTCCACTTGCATTTTCTACAGAAAGAGTGTTCAGAACTGCGCAATCAAAAGTATGGTTTAACTTTGTTAGCTTAATGAACATATCAGAAATAAGTTTCACAAAATGCTTCTGTGTAGTTTTTATTTGAAGATATTATTTTTCCCAATAGAGGCCTCTTAGCGCTCAGAATGTCCAATTGCAGTTTCTACAGAAAGAGTGTTTCAGAAAGGCTCAATCAAAAGTAAGGTTCAACTCTGTTAGTTGAATACACAGAACAGAAAGAAGTTTCATACAATGCTTCTGTGTAGTTCATATTTGAACATATTCTTTTTTCCACTATTACCCACTTAGCGCTACGAATGTCCAGTTGCATTTTCTACAGACAGAGTGTTTCAAAACTGCTCAATCAAAAGTATGGTTTAACTCTGTTAGCTGAATGCTCAGATCAGAAATAAGTTTCACAGAATGCTTCTGTGTAGTTTATATTTGAATATATTCCTTTTTCCACTACTACGCTCTTAGCGCTCCAAATGTCCAGTTGCATTTTCTACAGAAAGAGTGTTCAGATCTGCTCAATCAAAAGTAAGGTTCAACTCTGTTAGTTGAATGCACAGATCAGAAAGAAGTTTCACCGAATGATTCTGTGTAGTTTATATTTGAAGACATTCCTTTTTCCACTATTACCCTCTTAGCGCTCCGAATGTCCACTTGCATTTTCTACAGAAAGAGTGTTCAGAACTGCGCAATCAAAAGTATGGTATAAATCTGTTAGCTTAATGAACATATCAGAAATAAGTTTCACACAATGCTTCTGTGTAGTTTTTATTTGAAGATATTATTTTTCCCAATAGAGGCCTCTTAGCGCTCAGAATGTCCAATTGCAGTTTCTACAGAAAGAGAGTTTCAGAAAGGCTCAATCAAAAGTAAGGTTCAACTCTGTTAGTTGAATGCACAGAACAGAAAGTAGTTTCATACAATGCTTCTGTGTAGTTTATATTTGAACATATTCTTTTTTCCACTATTACCCACTTAGCGCTACGAATGTCCAGTTGCATTTTCTACAGACAGAGTGTTTCAAAACTGCTCAATCAAAAGTATGGTTTAACTCTGTTAGCTGAATGCTCAGATCAGAAATAAGTTTCACAGAATGCTTCTGTGTAGTTTATATTTGAATATATTCCTTTTTCCACTACTACTCTCTTAGCGCTCCAAATGTCCAGTTGCATTTTCTACAGAAAGAGTGTTCAGATCTGCTCAATCAAAAGTATGGTTTAACTCTGTTAGCTGAATGCACAGATCAGAAAGAAGTTTCACAGAATGATTCTGTGTAGTTTATATTTGGAGACATTCCTTTTTCCACTATTACCCTCTTAGCGCTCCGAAACTCCACTTGCATTTTCTACAGAAAGAGTGTTTCAGAACGGCTCAATCAAAACTAAGTTTCAACTCTTTTAGTTGAACAAACAGAACAGAAAGAAGTTTCACACAATTCTTCTGTGTAGTTTTTATTTGTAGACATTCTTTTTCCCAATATAGGCCTCTTAGCGCTCAGAATGTCCAATTGCAGTTTCTACAGAAAGAGAGTTTCAGAAAGGCTCAATCAAAAGTAATGTTCAACTCTGTTAGTTGAATGCACAGAACAGAAAGAATTTTCATACAATGCTTCTGTGTAGTTTATATTTGAACATATTCTTTTTTCCACTATTACCCACTTAGCGCTACGAATATCCAGTTGCATTTTCTACAGACAGAGTGTTTCAAAACTGCTCAATCAAAAGTATGGTTTAACTCTGTTAGCTGAATGCTCAGATCAGAAAGAAGTTTCACAGAATGCTTCTGTGTATTTTATATTTGAATATATTCCTTTTTCCACTACTACGCTCTTAGCGCTCCAAATGTCCAGTTGCATTTTCTACAGAAAGAGTGTTCAGATCTGCTCAATCAAAAGTATGGTTTAACTCTGTTCGCTGAATGCACAGATCAGAAAGAAGTTTCACCGAATGATTCTGTGTAGTTTATATTTGGAGACATTCCTTTTTCCACTATTACCCTCTTAGCGCTCCGAATCTCCACTTGCATTTTCTACAAAAAGAGTGTTTCATAACTGCTCAATCAAAAGTATGGTTTAACTCTGTTAGCTGAATGCTCAGATCAGAAAGAAGTTTCACAGAATACTTCTGTGTAGTTTTTATTTGAAGATATTCTTTTTCCCAACGTAGGCCTCTTAGCGCTTAGCATGTCCAATTGCAGTTTCTACAGAAACAGTGTTTCAGAACGGCTCAATCAAAAGTAAGGTTCAACTCTGTTAGTTGAATGCACAGAACAGAAAGAATTTTCACAGAATGCTACTGTGTAGTTTATATTTGAAGACATTCCTATTTCCACTATTACCCTCTTAGCGCTCCGAATGTCCACTTGCATTTTCTACAGAAAGAGTGTTCAGAACTGCGCAATCAAAAGTATGGTTTAACTCTGTTAGCTTAATGAACATATCAGAAATAAGTTTCACACAATGCTTCTGTGTAGTTTTTATTTGAAGATATTATTTTTCCCAATAGAGGCCTCTTAGCGCTCAGAATGTCCAATTGCAGTTTCTACAGAAAGAGTGTTTCAGAAAGGCTCAATCAAAAGTAAGGTTCAACTCTGTTAGTTGAATGCACAGAACAGAAAGAAGTTTCATACAATGCTTCTGTGTAGTTTATATTTGAACATATTCTTTTTTCCACTATTACCCACTTAGCGCTACGAATGTCCAGTTGCATTTTCTACAGACAGAGTGTTTCAAAACTGCTCAATCAAAAGTATGGTTTAACTCTGTTAGCTGAATGCTCAGATCAGAAAGAAGTTTCACAGAATGCTTCTGTGTAGTTTATATGTGAATATATTCCTTTTTCCACTACTATTCTCTTAGCGCTCCAAATGTCCAGTTGCATTTTCTACAGAAAGAGTGTTCAGATCTGCTCAATCAAAAGTATGGTTTAACTCTGTTAGCTGAATGCACAGATCAGAAAGAAGTTTCACAGAATGATTCTGTGTAGTTTATATTTGGAGACATTCCTTTTTCCACTATTACCCTCTTAGCGCTCCGAATCTCCACTTGCATTTTCTACAGAAAGAGTGTTTCAGAACGGCTCAATCAAAACTAAGGTTCAACTCTTTTAGTTGAACAAACAGAACAGAAAGAAGTTTCACACAATTCTTCTGTGTAGTTTTTATTTGTAGACATTCTTTTTCCCAATATAGGCCTCTTAGCGCTCAGAATGTCCAATTGCAGTTTCTACAGAAAGAGTGTTTCAGAACGGCTCAATCAAAAGTAAGGTTCAACTCTGTTAGTTGAATGCACAGAACAGAAAGAAGTTTCATACAATGCTTCTGTGTAGTTTATATTTGAACATATTCTTTTTTCCACTATTACCCACTTAGCGCTACGAATGTCCAGTTGCATTTTCTACAGACAGAGTGTTTCAAAACTGCTCAATCAAAAGTATGGTTTAACTCTGTTAGCTGAATGCTCAGATCAGAAAGAAGTTTCACAGAATGGTTCTGTGTAGTTTATATTTGAATATATTCCTTTTTCCACTACTACGCTCTTAGCGCTCCAAATATCCAGTTGCATTTTCTACAGAAAGTGTGTTCAGATCTGCTCAATCAAAAGTATGGTTTAACTCTGTTAGCTGAATGCACAGATCAGAAAGAAGTTTCACCGAATGATTCTCTGTAGTTTATATTTGAAGACATTCCTTTTTCCACTATTACCCTCTTAGCGCTCCGAATCTCCACTTGCATTTTCTACAAAAAGAGTGTTTCATAACTGCTCAATCAAAAATATGTTTTATCTCTGTTAACTGAATTTACAGATCAGAAATAAGTTTCACAGAATGCATCTGTGTAGTTTTTATTTGAAGATATTCTTTTTCCCAATGTAGGCCTCTTAGCGCTTAGCATGTCCAATTGCAGTTTCTACAGAAAGAGTGTTTCAGAACGGCTCAATCAAAAGTAAGGTTCAACTCTGTTAGTTGAATGCACAGAACAGAAAGAATTTTCACACAATGCTACTGTGTAGTTTATATTTGAATATATTCCTTTTTCCACTATTACCCTCTTAGCGCTCCGAATGTCCACTTGCATTTTCTACAGAAAGAGTGTTCAGAACTGCGCAATCAAAAGTATGGTTTAACTCTGTTAGCTTAATGAACATATCAGAAATAAGTTTCACACAATGCTTCTGTGTAGTTTTTATTTGAAGATATTATTTTTCCCAATAGAGGCCTCTTAGCGCTCAGAATATCCAATTGCAGTTTCTACAGAAAGAGTGTTTCAGAAAGGCTCAATCAAAAGTAAGGTTCAACTCTGTTAGTTGAATGCACAGAACAGAAAGAAGTTTCATACAATGCTTCTGTGTAGTTTATATTTGAACATATTCTTTTTTCCACTATTACCCACTTAGCGCTACGAATGTCCAGTTGCATTTTCTACAGACAGAGTGTTTCAAAACTGCTCAATCAAATGTATGGTTTAACTCTGTTAGCTGAATGCTCAGATCAGAAAGAAGTTTCACAGAATGCTTCTGTGTAGTTTATATTTGAATATATTCCTTTTTCCACTACTACTCTCTTAGCCCTCCAAATGTCCAGTTGCATTTTCTACAGAAAGAGTGTTCAGATCTGCTCAATCAAAAGTATGGTTTAACTCTGTTAGCTGAATGCACAGATCAGAAAGAAGTTTCACAGAATGATTCTGTATAGTTTATATTTGGAGTCATTCCTTTTTCCACTATTACCCTCTTAGCGCTCCGAATCTCCACTTGCATTTTCTACAGAAAGAGTGTTTCAGAACGGCTCAATCAAAACTAAGGTTCAACTCTTTTAGTTGAACAAACAGAACAGAAAGAAGTTTCACACAATTCTCCTGTGTAGTTTTTATTTGTAGACATTCTTTTTCCCAATATATTCCTCCTAGCGCGCAGAATGTCCAATTGCAGTTTCTACAGAAAGAGTGTTTCAGAACGGCTCAATCAAAAGTAAGGTTCAACTCTGTTAGTTGAATGAACAGAACAGAAAGAAGTTTCATACAATGCTTCTGTGTAGTTTATATTTGAACATATTCTTTTTTCCACTATTACCCACTTAGCGCTACGAATGTCCAGTTGCATTTTCTACAGACAGAGTGTTTCAAAACTGCTCAATCAAAAGTATGGTTTAACTCTGTTAGCTGAATGCTCAGATCAGAAAGAAGTTTCACAGAATGCTTCTGTGTAGTTTATATTTGAATATATTCCTTTTTCCACTACTACGCTCTTAGCGCTCCAAATGTCCAGTTGCATTTTCTACAGAAAGAGTGTACAGATCTGCTCAATCAAAAGTATGGTTTAACTCTGTTAGCTGAATGCACAGATCAGAAAGAAGTTTCACCGAATGATTCTGTGTAGTTTATATTTGAAGACATTCCTTTTTCCACTAGTACCCTCTTAGCGCTCCGAATCTCCACTTGCATTTTCTACAAAAAGAGTGTTTCATAACTGCTCAATCAAAAATATGTTTTATCTCTGTTAACTGAATTTACAGATCAGAAATATGTTTCACAGAATGCATCTGTGTAGTTTTTATTTGAAGATATTCTTTTTCCCAATGTAGGCCTCTTAGCGCTTAGCATGTCCAATTGCAGTTTCTACAGAAAGAGTGTTTCAGAACGGCTCAATCAAAAGTAAGGTTCAACTCTGTTAGTTGAATGCACAGAACAGAAAGAATTTTCACAGAATGCTACTGTGTAGTTTATATTTGAATATATTCCTTTTTCCACTATTACCCTCTTAGCGCTCCGAATGTCCACTTGCATTTTCTACAGAAAGAGTGTTCAGAACTGCGCATTCAAAACTATGGTTTAACTCTGTTAGCTTAATGAACATATCAGAAATAAGTTTCACACAATGCTTCTGTGTAGTTTTTATTTGAAGATATTATTTTTCCAAATAGAGGCCTCTTAGCGCTCAGAATGTCCAAATGCAGTTTCTACAGAAAGAGTGTTTCAGAAAGGCTCAATCAAAAGTAAGGTTCAACTCTGTTAGTTGAATGCACAGAACAGAAAGAAGTTTCATACAATGCTTCTGTGTAGTTTATATTTGAACATATTCTTTTTTCCACTATTACCCACTTAGCGCTACGAATGTCCAGTTGCATTTTCTACAGACAGAGTGTTTCAAAACTGCTCAATCAAAAGTATGGTTTAAATCTGTTAGCTGAATGCTCAGATCAGAAAGAAGTTTCACATAATGCTTCTGTGTAGTTTATATTTGAATATATTCCTTTTTCCATTACTACTCTCTTAGCGCTCCAAATGTCCAGTTGCATTTTCTACAGAAAGAGTGTTCAGATCTGCTCAATCAAAAGTATGGTTTAACTCTGTTAGCTGAATGCACAGATCAGAAAGAAGTTTCACAGAATGATTCTGTGTAGTTTATATTTGGAGACATTCCTTTTTCCTCTATTACCCTCTTAGTGCTCCGAATCTCCACTTGCATTTTCTACAGAAAGAGTGTTTCAGAACGGCTCAATCAAAACTGAGGTTCAACTCTTTTAGCTGTACAAACACAACAGAAAGAAGTTTCACACAATTCTTCTGTGTAGTTTTTATTTGTAGACATTCTTTTTCCCAATATAGGCCTCTTAGCGCTCAGAATGTCCAATTGCAGTTTCTACAGAAAGAGTGTTTCAGAACGGCTCAATCAAAAGTAAGGTTCAACTCTGTTAGTTGAATGCACAGAACAGAAAGAAGTTTCATACAATGCTTCTGTGTAGTTTATATTTGAACATATTCTTTTTTCCACTATTACCCACTTAGCGCTACGAATGTCCAGTTGCATTTTCTACAGACAGAGTGTTTCAAAACTGCTCAATCAAAAGTATGGTTTAACTCTGTTAGCTGAATGCTCAGATCAGAAAGAAGTTTCACAGAATGCTTCTGTGTAGTTTATATTTGAATATATTCCTTTTTCCACCACTACTCTCTTAGCGCTCCAAATGTCCAGTTGCATTTTCTACAGAAAGAGTGTTCAGATCTGCTCAATCAAAAGTATGGTTTAACTCTGTTAGCTGAATGCACAGATCAGAAAGAAGTTTCACCGAATGATTCTGTGTAGTTTATATTTGAAGACATTCCTTTTTCCACTATTACCCTCTTAGCGCTCCGAATCTCCACTTGCATTTTCTACAAAAAGAGTGTTTCATAACTGCTCAATCAAAAATATGTTTTATCTCTGTTAACTGAATTTACCGATCAGAAATAAGTTTCACAGAATGCATCTGTGTAGTTTTTATTTGAAGATATTCTTTTTCCCAATGTAGGCCTCTTAGCGCTTAGCATGTCCTATTGCAGTTTCTACAGAAAGAGTGTTTCAGAACGGCTCAATCAAAAGTAAGGTTCAACTCTGTTAGTTGAATGCACAGAACAGAAAGTATTTTCACAGAATGCTACTGTGTAGTTTATATTTGAATATATTCCTTTTTCCACTATTACCCTCTTAGCGCTCCGAATGTCCACTTGCATTTTCTACAGAAAGAGTGTTCAGAACTGCGCAATCAAAAGTATGGTTTAACTCTGTTAGCTTAATGAACATATCAGAAATAAGTTTCACACAATGCTTCTGTGTAGTTTTTATTTGAAGATATTATTTTTCCCAATAGATGTCTCTTAGCGCTCAGAATGTCCAATTGCAGTTTCTACAGAAAGAGTGTTTCAGAAAGGCTCAATCAAAAGTAAGGTTCAACTCTGTTAGTTGAATGCACAGAACAGAAAGAAGTTTCATACAATGCTTCTGTGTAGTTTATATTTGAACATATTCTTTTTTCCACTATTACCCACTTAGCACTACGAATGTCCAGTTGCATTTTCTACAGACAGAGTGTTTCAAATCTGCTCAATCAAAAGTATGGTTTAACTCTGTTAGCTGAATGCTCAGATCAGAAAGAAGTTTCACAGAATGCTTCTGTGTAGTTTATATTTGAATATATTCCTTTTTCCACTACTACTCTCTTAGCGCTCCAAATGTCCAGTTGCATTTTCTACAGAAAGAGTGTTCAGATCTGCTCAATCAAATGTATGGTTTAACTCTGTTAGCTGAATGCACAGATCAGAAAGAAGTTTCACAGAATGATTCTGTATAGTTTATATTTGGAGACATTCCTTTTTCCACTATTACCCTCTTAGCGCTCCGAATCTCCACTTGCATTTTCTACAGAAAGAGTGTTTCAGAACGGCTCAATCAAAACTGAGGTTCAACTCTTTTAGTTGAACAAACAGAACAGAAAGATGTTTCACACAATTCTACTGTGTAGTTTTTATTTGTAGACATTCTTTTTCCCAATATAGGCCTCTTAGCGCTCAGAATGTCCAATTGCAGTTTCTACAGAAAGAGTGTTTCATAACGGCTCAATCAAAAGTAAGGTTCAACTCTGTTAGTTGAATGCACAGAACAGAAAGAAGTTTCATACAATGCTTCTGTGTAGTTTATATTTGAACATATTCTTTTTTCCACTATTACCCACTTAGCGCTACGAATGTCCAGTTGCATTTTCTACAGACAGAGTGTTTCAAAACTGCTCAATCAAAAGTATGGTTTAACTCTGTTAGCTGAATGCTCAGATCAGAAAGAAGTTTCACAGAATGCTTCTGTGTAGTTTATATTTGAATATATTCCTTTTTCCACTACTACGCTCTTAGCGCTCCAAATGTCCAGTTGCATTTTCTACAGAAAGAGTGTACAGATCTGCTCAATCAAAAGTATGGTTTAACTCTGTTAGCTGAATGCACAGATCAGAAAGAAGTTTCACCGAATGATTCTGTGTAGTTTATATTTGAAGACATTCCTTTTTCCACTAGTACCCTCTTAGCGCTCCGAATCTCCACTTGCATTTTCTACAAAAAGAGTGTTTCATAACTGCTCAATCAAAAATATGTTTTATCTCTGTTAACTGAATTTACAGATCAGAAATATGTTTCACAGAATGCATCTGTGTAGTTTTTATTTGAAGATATTCTTTTTCCCAATGTAGGCCTCTTAGCGCTTAGCATGTCCAATTGCAGTTTCTACAGAAAGAGTGTTTCAGAACGGCTCAATCAAAAGTAAGGTTCAACTCTGTTAGTTGAATGCACAGAACAGAAAGAATTTTCACAGAATGCTACTGTGTAGTTTATATTTGAATATATTCCTTTTTCCACTATTACCCTCTTAGCGCTCCGAATGTCCACTTGCATTTTCTACAGAAAGAGTGTTCAGAACTGCGCATTCAAAACTATGGTTTAACTCTGTTAGCTTAATGAACATATCAGAAATAAGTTTCACACAATGCTTCTGTGTAGTTTTTATTTGAAGATATTATTTTTCCAAATAGAGGCCTCTTAGCGCTCAGAATGTCCAAATGCAGTTTCTACAGAAAGAGTGTTTCAGAAAGGCTCAATCAAAAGTAAGGTTCAACTCTGTTAGTTGAATGCACAGAACAGAAAGAAGTTTCATACAATGCTTCTGTGTAGTTTATATTTGAACATATTCTTTTTTCCACTATTACCCACTTAGCGCTACGAATGTCCAGTTGCATTTTCTACAGACAGAGTGTTTCAAAACTGCTCAATCAAAAGTATGGTTTAAATCTGTTAGCTGAATGCTCAGATCAGAAAGAAGTTTCACATAATGCTTCTGTGTAGTTTATATTTGAATATATTCCTTTTTCCATTACTACTCTCTTAGCGCTCCAAATGTCCAGTTGCATTTTCTACAGAAAGAGTGTTCAGATCTGCTCAATCAAAAGTATGGTTTAACTCTGTTAGCTGAATGCACAGATCAGAAAGAAGTTTCACAGAATGATTCTGTGTAGTTTATATTTGGAGACATTCCTTTTTCCTCTATTACCCTCTTAGTGCTCCGAATCTCCACTTGCATTTTCTACAGAAAGAGTGTTTCAGAACGGCTCAATCAAAACTGAGGTTCAACTCTTTTAGCTGTACAAACACAACAGAAAGAAGTTTCACACAATTCTTCTGTGTAGTTTTTATTTGTAGACATTCTTTTTCCCAATATAGGCCTCTTAGCGCTCAGAATGTCCAATTGCAGTTTCTACAGAAAGAGTGTTTCAGAACGGCTCAATCAAAAGTAAGGTTCAACTCTGTTAGTTGAATGCACAGAACAGAAAGAAGTTTCATACAATGCTTCTGTGTAGTTTATATTTGAACATATTCTTTTTTCCACTATTACCCACTTAGCGCTACGAATGTCCAGTTGCATTTTCTACAGACAGAGTGTTTCAAAACTGCTCAATCAAAAGTATGGTTTAACTCTGTTAGCTGAATGCTCAGATCAGAAAGAAGTTTCACAGAATGCTTCTGTGTAGTTTATATTTGAATATATTCCTTTTTCCACCACTACTCTCTTAGCGCTCCAAATGTCCAGTTGCATTTTCTACAGAAAGAGTGTTCAGATCTGCTCAATCAAAAGTATGGTTTAACTCTGTTAGCTGAATGCACAGATCAGAAAGAAGTTTCACCGAATGATTCTGTGTAGTTTATATTTGAAGACATTCCTTTTTCCACTATTACCCTCTTAGCGCTCCGAATCTCCACTTGCATTTTCTACAAAAAGAGTGTTTCATAACTGCTCAATCAAAAATATGTTTTATCTCTGTTAACTGAATTTACCGATCAGAAATAAGTTTCACAGAATGCATCTGTGTAGTTTTTATTTGAAGATATTCTTTTTCCCAATGTAGGCCTCTTAGCGCTTAGCATGTCCTATTGCAGTTTCTACAGAAAGAGTGTTTCAGAACGGCTCAATCAAAAGTAAGGTTCAACTCTGTTAGTTGAATGCACAGAACAGAAAGTATTTTCACAGAATGCTACTGTGTAGTTTATATTTGAATATATTCCTTTTTCCACTATTACCCTCTTAGCGCTCCGAATGTCCACTTGCATTTTCTACAGAAAGAGTGTTCAGAACTGCGCAATCAAAAGTATGGTTTAACTCTGTTAGCTTAATGAACATATCAGAAATAAGTTTCACACAATGCTTCTGTGTAGTTTTTATTTGAAGATATTATTTTTCCCAATAGATGTCTCTTAGCGCTCAGAATGTCCAATTGCAGTTTCTACAGAAAGAGTGTTTCAGAAAGGCTCAATCAAAAGTAAGGTTCAACTCTGTTAGTTGAATGCACAGAACAGAAAGAAGTTTCATACAATGCTTCTGTGTAGTTTATATTTGAACATATTCTTTTTTCCACTATTACCCACTTAGCACTACGAATGTCCAGTTGCATTTTCTACAGACAGAGTGTTTCAAATCTGCTCAATCAAAAGTATGGTTTAACTCTGTTAGCTGAATGCTCAGATCAGAAAGAAGTTTCACAGAATGCTTCTGTGTAGTTTATATTTGAATATATTCCTTTTTCCACTACTACTCTCTTAGCGCTCCAAATGTCCAGTTGCATTTTCTACAGAAAGAGTGTTCAGATCTGCTCAATCAAATGTATGGTTTAACTCTGTTAGCTGAATGCACAGATCAGAAAGAAGTTTCACAGAATGATTCTGTATAGTTTATATTTGGAGACATTCCTTTTTCCACTATTACCCTCTTAGCGCTCCGAATCTCCACTTGCATTTTCTACAGAAAGAGTGTTTCAGAACGGCTCAATCAAAACTGAGGTTCAACTCTTTTAGTTGAACAAACAGAACAGAAAGATGTTTCACACAATTCTACTGTGTAGTTTTTATTTGTAGACATTCTTTTTCCCAATATAGGCCTCTTAGCGCTCAGAATGTCCAATTGCAGTTTCTACAGAAAGAGTGTTTCATAACGGCTCAATCAAAAGTAAGGTTCAACTCTGTTAGTTGAATGCACAGAACAGAAAGAAGTTTCATACAATGCTTCTGTGTAGTTTATATTTGAACATATTCTTTTTTCCACTATTACCCACTTAGCGCTACGAATGTCCAGTTGCATTTTCTACAGACAGAGTGTTTCAAAACTGCTCAATCAAAAGTATGGTTTAACTCTGTTAGCTGAATGCTCAGATCAGAAATAAGTTTCACAGAATGCTTCTGTGTAGTTTATATTTGAATATATTCCTTTTTCCACTACTACGCTCTTAGCGCTCCAAATGTCCAGTTGCATTTTCTACAGAAAGAGTGTACAGATCTGCTCAATCAAAAGTATGGTTTAACTCTGTTAGCTGAATGCACAGATCAGAAAGAAGTTTCACCGAATGATTCTGTGTAGTTTATATTTGAAGACATTCCTTTTTCCACTAGTACCCTCTTAGCGCTCCGAATCTCCACTTGCATTTTCTACAAAAAGAGTGTTTCATAACTGCTCAATCAAAAATATGTTTTATCTCTGTTAACTGAATTTACAGATCAGAAATATGTTTCACAGAATGCATCTGTGTAGTTTTTATTTGAAGATATTCTTTTTCCCAATGTAGGCCTCTTAGCGCTTAGCATGTCCAATTGCAGTTTCTACAGAAAGAGTGTTTCAGAACGGCTCAATCAAAAGTAAGGTTCAACTCTGTTAGTTGAATGCACAGAACAGAAAGAATTTTCACAGAATGCTACTGTGTAGTTTATATTTGAATATATTTCTTTTTCCACTATTACCCTCTTAGCGCTCCGAATGTCCACTTGCATTTTCTACAGAAAGAGTGTTCAGAACTGCGCATTCAAAACTATGGTTTAACTCTGTTAGCTTAATGAACATATCAGAAATAAGTTTCACACAATGCTTCTGTGTAGTTTTTATTTGAAGATATTATTTTTCCAAATAGAGGCCTCTTAGCGCTCAGAATGTCCAAATGCAGTTTCTACAGAAAGAGTGTTTCAGAAAGGCTCAATCAAAAGTAAGGTTCAACTCTGTTAGTTGAATGCACAGAACAGAAAGAAGTTTCATACAATGCTTCTGTGTAGTTTATATTTGAACATATTCTTTTTTCCACTATTACCCACTTAGCGCTACGAATGTCCAGTTGCATTTTCTACAGACAGAGTGTTTCAAAACTGCTCAATCAAAAGTATGGTTTAAATCTGTTAGCTGAATGCTCAGATCAGAAAGAAGTTTCACAGAATTCTTCTGTGTAGTTTATATTTGAATATATTCCTTTTTCCATTACTACTCTCTTAGCGCTCCAAATGTCCAGTTGCATTTTCTACAGAAAGAGTGTTCAGATCTGCTCAATCAAAAGTATGTTTTAACTCTGTTAGCTGAATGCACAGATCAGAAAGAAGTTTCACAGAATGATTCTGTGTAGTTTATATTTGGAGACATTCCTTTTTCCTCTATTACCCTCTTAGTGCTCCGAATCTCCACTTGCATTTTCTACAGAAAGAGTGTTTCAGAACGGCTCAATCAAAACTGAGGTTCAACTCTTTTAGCTGTACAAACACAACAGAAAGAAGTTTCACACAATTCTTCTGTGTAGTTTTTATTTGTAGACATTCTTTTTCCCAATATAGGCCTCTTAGCGCTCAGAATGTCCAATTGCAGTTTCTACAGAAAGAGTGTTTCAGAACGGCTCAATCAAAAGTAAGGTTCAACTCTGTTAGTTGAATGCACAGAACAGAAAGAAGTTTCATACAATGCTTCTGTGTAGTTTATATTTGAACATATTCTTTTTTCCACTATTACCCACTTAGCACTACGAATGTCCAGTTGCATTTTCTACAGACAGAGTGTTTCAAATCTGCTCAATCAAAAGTATGGTTTAACTCTGTTAGCTGAATGCTCAGATCAGAAAGAAGTTTCACAGAATGCTTCTGTGTAGTTTATATTTGAATATATTCCTTTTTCCACTACTACTCTCTTAGCGCTCCAAATGTCCAGTTGCATTTTCTACAGAAAGAGTGTTCAGATCTGCTCAATCAAATGTATGGTTTAACTCTGTTAGCTGAATGCACAGATCAGAAAGAAGTTTCACAGAATGATTCTGTATAGTTTATATTTGGAGACATTCCTTTTTCCACTATTACCCTCTTAGCGCTCCGAATCTCCACTTGCATTTTCTACAGAAAGAGTGTTTCAGAACGGCTCAATCAAAACTAAGGTTCAACTCTTTTAGTTGAACAAACAGAACAGAAAGAAGTTTCACACAATTCTTCTGTGTAGTTTTTATTTGTAGACATTCTTTTTCCCAATATAGGCCTCCTAGCGCTCAGAATGTCCAATTGCAGTTTCTACAGAAAGAGTGTTTCAGAACGGCTCAATCAAAAGTTAGGTTCTACTCTGTTAGTTGAATGAACAGAACAGAAAGAAGTTTCATACAATGCTTCTGTGTAGTTTATATTTGAACATATTATTTTTTCCACTATTACCCACTTAGCGCTACGAATGTCCAGTTGCATTTTCTACAGACAGAGTGTTTCAAAACTGCTCAATCAAAAGTATGGTTTAACTCTGTTAGCTGAATGCTCAGATCAGAAAGAAGTTTCACAGAATGCTTCTGTGTAGTTTATATTTGAATATATTCCTTTTTCCACTACTACGCTCTTAGCGCTCCAAATGTCCAGTTGCATTTTCTACAGAAAGAGTGTTCAGATCTGCTCAATCAAAAGTATGGTTTAACTCTGTTAGCTGAATGCACAGATCAGAAAGAAGTTTCACCGAATGATTCTCTGTAGTTTATATTTGAAGACATTCCTTTTTCAACTATTACCCTCTTAGCGCTCCGAATCTCCACTTGCATTTTCTACAAAAAGAGTGTTTCATAACTGCTCAATCAAAAATATGTTTTATCTCTGTTAACTGAATTTACAGATCAGAAATAAGTTTCACAGAATGCATCTGTGTAGTTTTTATTTGAAGATATTCTTTTTCCCAATGTAGGCCTCTTAGCGCTTAGAATGTCCAATTGCAGTTTCTACAGAAAGAGTGTTTCAGAACGGCTCAATCAAAAGTAAGGTTCAACTCTGTTAGTTGAATGCACAGAACAGAAAGAATTTTCACAGAATGCTACTGTGTAGTTTATATTTGAATATATTCCTTTTTCCACTATTACCCTCTTAGCGCTCCGAATGTCCACTTGCATTTTCTACAGAAAGAGTGTTCAGAAGTGCGCAATCAAAAGTATGGTTTAACTCTGTTAGCTTAATGAACATATCAGAAATAAGTTTTACACAATGCTTCTGTGTAGTTTTTATTTGAAGATATTATTTTTCCCAATAGAGGCCTCTTAGCGCTCAGAATGTCCAATTTCAGTTTCTACAGAAAGAGTGTTTCAGAAAGGCTCAATCAAAAGTAAGGTTCAACTCTGTTAGTTGAATGCACAGAACAGAAAGAAGTTTCATACAAAGCTTCTGTGTAGTTTATATTTGAACATATTCTTTTTTCCACTATTACCCACTTAGCGCTACGAATGTCCAGTTGCATTTTCTACAGACAGAGTGTTTCAAAACTGCTCAATCAAAAGTATGGTTTAACTCTGTTAGCTGAATGCTCAGATCAGAAAGAAGTTTCACAGAATGCTTCTGTGTAGTTTATATTTGAATATATTCCTTTTTCCACTACTACGCTCTTAGCGCTCCAAATGTCCAGTTGCATTTTCTACAGAAAGAGTGTTCAGATCTGCTCAATCAAAAGTATGTTTTAACTCTGTTAGCTGAATGCACAGATCAGAAAGAAGTTTCACAGAATGATTCTGTGTAGTTTATATTTGGAGACATTCCTTTTTCCACTATTACCCTCTTAGCGCTCCGAATCTCCACTTGCATTTTCTACAGAAAGAGTGTTTCAGAACGGCTCAATCAAAACTGAGGTTCAACTCTTTTAGTTGAACAAACAGAACAGAAAGAAGTTTCACACAATTCTTCTGTGTAGTTTTTATTTGTAGACATTCTTTTTCCCAATATAGGCCTCTTAGCGCTCAGAATGTCCAATTGCAGTTTCTACAGAAAGAGTGTTTCAGAACGGCTAAATCAAAAGTAAGGTTCAACTCTGTTAGTTGAATGCACAGAACAGAAAGAAGTTTCATACAATGCTTCTGTGTAGTTTATATTTGAACATATTCTTTTTTCCACTATTACCCACTTAGCGCTACGAATGTCCAGTTGCTTTTTCTACAGACAGAGTGTTTCAAAACTGCTCAATCAAAAGTATGGTTTAACTCTGTTAGCTGAATGCTCAGATCAGAAAGAAGTTTCACAGAATGCTTCTGTGTAGTTTATATTTGTATATATTCCTTTTTCCACTACTAACCTCTTAGCGCTCCAAATGTCCAGTTGCATTTTCTACAGAAAGAGTGTTCAGATCTGCTCAATCAAAAGTATGGTTTAACTCTGTTAGCTGAATGCACAGATCAGAAAGAAGTTTCACCGAATGATTCTGTGTAGTTTATATTTGAAGACATTCCTTTTTCAACTATTACCCTCTTAGCGCTCCGAATCTCCACTTGCATTTTCTACAAAAAGAGTGTTTCATAACTGCTCAATCAAAAATATGTTTTATCTCTGTTAACTGAATTTACAGATCAGAAATAAGTTTCACAGAATGCATCTGTGTAGTTTTTATTTGAAGATATTCTTTTTCCCAATGTAGGCCTCTTAGCGCTTAGCATGTCCAATTGCAGTTTCTACAGAAAGAGTGTTTCAGAACGGCTCAATCAAAAGTAAGGTTCAACTCTGTTAGTTGAATGCACAGAACAGAAAGAATTTTCACAGAATGCTACTGTGTAGTTTATATTTGAATATATTCCTTTTTCCACTATTACCCTCTTAGCGCTCCGAATGTCCACTTGCATTTTCTACAGAAAGAGTGTTCAGAACTGCGCAATCAAAAGTATGGTTTAACTCTGTTAGCTTAATGAACATATCGGAAATAAGTTTTACACAATGCTTCTGTGTAGTTTTTATTTGAAGATATTATTTTTCCCAATAGAGGCCTCTTAGCGCTCAGAATGTCCAATTGCAGTTTCTACAGAAAGAGTGTTTCAGAAAGGCTCAATCAAAAGTAAGGTTCAACTCTGTTAGTTGAATGCACAGAACAGAAAGAAGTTTCATACAATGCTTCTGTGTAGTTTATATTTGAACATATTCTTTTTTCCACTATTACCCACTTAGCGCTACGAATGTCCAGTTGCATTTTCTACAGACAGAGTGTTTCAAAACTGCTCAATCAAAAGTATGGTTTAACTCTGTTAGCTGAATGCTCAGATCAGAAAGAAGTTTCACAGAATGCTTCTGTGTAGTTTATATTTGAATATATTCCTTTTTCCACTACTACGCTCTTAGCGCTCCAAATGTCCAGTTGCATTTTCTACAGAAAGAGTGTTCAGATCTGCTCAATCAAAAGTATGGTTTAACTCTGTTAGCTGAATGCACAGATCAGAAAGAAGTTTCACAGAATGATTCTGTATAGTTTATATTTGGAGACAATCCTTTTTCCACTATTACCCTCTTAGCGCTCCGAATCTCCACTTGCATTTTCTACAGAAAGAGTGTTTCAGAACGGCTCAATCAAAACTAAGGTTCAACTCTTTTAGTTGAACAAACAGAACAGAAAGAAGTTTCACACAATTCTTCTGTGTAGTTTTTATTTGTAGACATTCTTTTTCCCAATATAGGCCTCCTAGCGCTCAGAATGTCCAATTGCAGTTTCTACAGAAAGAGTGTTTCAGAACGGCTCAATCAAAAGTAAGGTTCAACTCTGTTAGTTGAATGAACAGAACAGAAAGAAGTTTCATACAATGCTTCTGTGTAGTTTATATTTGAACATATTATTTTTTCCACTATTACCCACTTAGCGCTACGAATGTCCAGTTGCATTTTCTACAGACAGAGTGTTTCAAAACTGCTCAATCAAAAGTATGGTTTAACTCTGTTAGCTGAATGCTCAGATCAGAAATAAGTTTCACAGAATGCTTCTGTGTAGTTTATATTTGAATATATTCCTTTTTCCACTACTACGCTCTTAGCGCTCCAAATGTCCAGTTGCATTTTCTACAGAAAGAGTGTTCAGATCTGCTCAATCAAAAGTATGGTTTAACTCTGTTAGCTGAATGCACAGATCAGAAAGAAGTTTCACCGAATGATTCTCTGTAGTTTATATTTGAAGACATTCCTTTTTCAACTATTACCCTCTTAGCGCTCCGAATCTCCACTTGCATTTTCTACAAAAAGAGTGTTTCATAACTGCTCAATCAAAAATATGTTTTATCTCTGTTAACTGAATTTACAGATCAGAAATAAGTTTCACAGAATGCATCTGTGTAGTTTTTATTTGAAGATATTCTTTTTCCCAATGTAGGCCTCTTAGCGCTTAGAATGTCCAATTGCAGTTTCTACAGAAAGAGTGTTTCAGAACGGCTCAATCAAAAGTAAGGTTCAACTCTGTTAGTTGAATGCACAGAACAGAAAGAATTTTCACAGAATGCTACTGTGTAGTTTATATTTGAATATATTCCTTTTTCCACTATTACCCTGTTAGCGCTCCGAATGTCCACTTGCATTTTCTACAGAAAGAGTGTTCAGAAGTGCGCAATCAAAAGTATGGTTTAACTCTGTTAGCTTAATGAACATATCAGAAATAAGTTTTACACAATGCTTCTGTGTAGTTTTTATTTGAAGATATTATTTTTCCCAATAGAGGCCTCTTAGCGCTCAGAATGTCCAATTGCAGTTTCTACAGAAAGAGTGTTTCAGAAAGGCTCAATCAAAAGTAAGGTTCAACACTGTTAGTTGAATGCACAGAACAGAAAAATTTCATACAATGCTTCTGTGTAGTTTATATTTGAACATATTCTTTTTTCCACTATTACCCACTTAGCGCTACGAATGTCCAGTTGCATTTTCTACAGACAGAGTGTTTCAAAACTGCTCAATCAAAAGTATGGTTTAACTCTGTTAGCTGAATGCTCAGATCAGAAAGAAGTTTCACAGAATGCTTCTGTGTAGTTTATATTTGAATATATTCCTTTTTCCACTACTACGCTCTTAGCGCTCCAAACGTCCAGTTGCATTTTCTACAGAAAGAGTGTTCAGATCTGCTCAATCAAAAGTATGTTTTAACTCTGTTAGCTGAATGCACAGATCAGAAAGAAGTTTCACAGAATGATTCTGTGTAGTTTATATTTGGAGACATTCCTTTTTCCACTATTAACCTCTTAGCGCTCCGAATCTCCACTTGCATTTTCTACAGAAAGAGTGTTTCAGAACGGCTCAATCAAAACTGATGTTCAACTCTTTTAGTTGAACAAACAGAACAGAAAGAAGTTTCACACAATTCTTCTGTGTAGTTTTTATTTGTAGACATTCTTTTTCCCAATATAGGCCTCTTAGCGCTCAGAATGTCCAATTGCAGTTTCTACAGAAAGAGTGTTTCAGAACGGCTAAATCAAAAGTAAGGTTCAACTCTGTTAGTTGAATGCACAGAACAGAAAGAAGTTTCATACAATGCTTCTGTGTAGTTTATATTTGAACATATTCTTTTTTCCACTATTACCCACTTAGCGCTACGAATGTCCAGTTGCTTTTTCTACAGACAGAGTGTTTCAAAACTGCTCAATCAAAAGTATGGTTTAACTCTGTTAGCTGAATGCTCAGATCAGAAAGAAGTTTCACAGAATGCTTCTGTGTAGTTTATATTTGTATATATTCCTTTTTCCACTACTACCCTCTTAGCGCTCCAAATGTCCAGTTGCATTTTCTACAGAAAGAGTGTTCAGATCTGCTCAATCAAAAGTATGGTTTAACTCTGTTAGCTGAATGCACAGATCAGAAAGAAGTTTCACCGAATGATTCTGTGTAGTTTATATTTGAACACATTCCTTTTTCAACTATTACCCTCTTAGCGCTCCGAATCTCCACTTGCATTTTCTACAAAAAGAGTGTTTCATAACTGCTCAATCAAAAATATGTTTTATCTCTGTTAACTGAATTTACAGATCAGAAATAAGTTTCACAGAATGCATCTGTGTAGTTTTTATTTGAAGATATTCTTTTTCCCAATGTAGGCCTCTTAGCGCTTAGCATGTCCAATTGCAGTTTCTACAGAAAGAGTGTTTCAGAACGGCTCAATCAAAAGTAAGGTTCAACTCTGTTAGTTGAATGCACAGAACAGAAAGAATTTTCACAGAATGCTACTGTGTAGTTTATATTTGAATATATTCCTTTTTCCACTATTACCCTCTTAGCGCTCCGAATGTCCACTTGCATTTTCTACAGAAAGAGTGTTCAGAACTGCGCAATCAAAAGTATGGTTTAACTCTGTTAGCTTAATGAACATATCGGAAATAAGTTTTACACAATGCTTCTGTGTAGTTTTTATTTGAAGATATTATTTTTCCCAATAGAGGCCTCTTAGCGCTCAGAATGTCCAATTGCAGTTTCTACAGAAAGAGTGTTTCAGAAAGGCTCAATCAAAAGTAAGGTTCAACTCTGTTAGTTGAATGCACAGAACAGAAAGAAGTTTCATACAATGCTTCTGTGTAGTTTATATTTGAACATATTCTTTTTTCCACTATTACCCACTTAGCGCTACGAATGTCCAGTTGCATTTTCTACAGACAGAGTGTTTCAAAACTGCTCAATCAAAAGTATGGTTTAACTCTGTTAGCTGAATGCTCAGATCAGAAAGAAGTTTCACAGAATGCTTCTGTGTAGTTTATATTTGAATATATTCCTTTTTCCACTACTACGCTCTTAGCGCTCCAAATGTCCAGTTGCATTTTCTACAGAAAGAGTGTTCAGATCTGCTCAATCAAAAGTATGGTTTAACTCTGTTAGCTGAATGCACAGATCAGAAAGAAGTTTCACAGAATGATTCTGTATAGTTTATATTTGGAGACAATCCTTTTTCCACTATTACCCTCTTAGCGCTCCGAATCTCCACTTGCATTTTCTACAGAAAGAGTGTTTCAGAACGGCTCAATCAAAACTAAGGTTCAACTCTTTTAGTTGAACAAACAGAACAGAAAGAAGTTTCACACAATTCTTCTGTGTAGTTTTTATTTGTAGACATTCTTTTTCCCAATATAGGCCTCCTAGCGCTCAGAATGTCCAATTGCAGTTTCTACAGAAAGAGTGTTTCAGAACGGCTCAATCAAAAATAAGGTTCAACTCTGTTAGTTGAATGAACAGAACAGAAAGAAGTTTCATACAATGCTTCTGTGTAGTTTATATTTGAACATATTATTTTTTCCACTATTACCCACTTAGCGCTACGAATGTCCAGTTGCATTTTCTACAGACAGAGTGTTTCAAAACTGCTCAATCAAAAGTATGGTTTAACTCTGTTAGCTGAATGCTCAGATCAGAAATAAGTTTCACAGAATGCTTCTGTGTAGTTTATATTTGAATATATTCCTTTTTCCACTACTACGCTCTTAGCGCTCCAAATGTCCAGTTGCATTTTCTACAGAAAGAGTGTTCAGATCTGCTCAATCAAAAGTATGGTTTAACTCTGTTAGCTGAATGCACAGATCAGAAAGAAGTTTCACCGAATGATTCTCTGTAGTTTATATTTGAAGACATTCCTTTTTCAACTATTACCCTCTTAGCGCTCCGAATCTCCACTTGCATTTTCTACAAAAAGAGTGTTTCATAACTGCTCAATCAAAAATATGTTTTATCTCTGTTAACTGAATTTACAGATCAGAAATAAGTTTCACAGAATGCATCTGTGTAGTTTTTATTTGAAGATATTCTTTTTCCCAATGTAGGCCTCTTAGCGCTTAGAATGTCCAATTGCAGTTTCTACAGAAAGAGTGTTTCAGAACGGCTCAATCAAAAGTAAGGTTCAACTCTGTTAGTTGAATGCACAGAACAGAAAGAATTTTCACAGAATGCTACTGTGTAGTTTATATTTGAATATATTCCTTTTTCCACTATTACCCTGTTAGCGCTCCGAATGTCCACTTGCATTTTCTACAGAAAGAGTGTTCAGAAGTGCGCAATCAAAAGTATGGTTTAACTCTGTTAGCTTAATGAACATATCAGAAATAAGTTTTACACAATGCTTCTGTGTAGTTTTTATTTGAAGATATTATTTTTCCCAATAGAGGCCTCTTAGCGCTCAGAATGTCCAATTGCAGTTTCTACAGAAAGAGTGTTTCAGAAAGGCTCAATCAAAAGTAAGGTTCAACACTGTTAGTTGAATGCACAGAACAGAAAAATTTCATACAATGCTTCTGTGTAGTTTATATTTGAACATATTCTTTTTTCCACTATTACCCACTTAGCGCTACGAATGTCCAGTTGCATTTTCTACAGACAGAGTGTTTCAAAACTGCTCAATCAAAAGTATGGTTTAACTCTGTTAGCTGAATGCTCAGATCAGAAAGAAGTTTCACAGAATGCTTCTGTGTAGTTTATATTTGAATATATTCCTTTTTCCACTACTACGCTCTTAGCGCTCCAAACGTCCAGTTGCATTTTCTACAGAAAGAGTGTTCAGATCTGCTCAATCAAAAGTATGTTTTAACTCTGTTAGCTGAATGCACAGATCAGAAAGAAGTTTCACAGAATGATTCTGTGTAGTTTATATTTGGAGACATTCCTTTTTCCACTATTAACCTCTTAGCGCTCCGAATCTCCACTTGCATTTTCTACAGAAAGAGTGTTTCAGAACGGCTCAATCAAAACTGATGTTCAACTCTTTTAGTTGAACAAACAGAACAGAAAGAAGTTTCACACAATTCTTCTGTGTAGTTTTTATTTGTAGACATTCTTTTTCCCAATATAGGCCTCTTAGCGCTCAGAATGTCCAATTGCAGTTTCTACAGAAAGAGTGTTTCAGAACGGCTAAATCAAAAGTAAGGTTCAACTCTGTTAGTTGAATGCACAGAACAGAAAGAAGTTTCATACAATGCTTCTGTGTAGTTTATATTTGAACATATTCTTTTTTCCACTATTACCCACTTAGCGCTACGAATGTCCAGTTGCTTTTTCTACAGACAGAGTGTTTCAAAACTGCTCAATCAAAAGTATGGTTTAACTCTGTTAGCTGAATGCTCAGATCAGAAAGAAGTTTCACAGAATGCTTCTGTGTAGTTTATATTTGTATATATTCCTTTTTCCACTACTACCCTCTTAGCGCTCCAAATGTCCAGTTGCATTTTCTACAGAAAGAGTGTTCAGATCTGCTCAATCAAAAGTATGGTTTAACTCTGTTAGCTGAATGCACAGATCAGAAAGAAGTTTCACCGAATGATTCTGTGTAGTTTATATTTGAACACATTCCTTTTTCAACTATTACCCTCTTAGCGCTCCGAATCTCCACTTGCATTTTCTACAAAAAGAGTGTTTCATAACTGCTCAATCAAAAATATGTTTTATCTCTGTTAACTGAATTTACAGATCAGAAATAAGTTTCACAGAATGCATCTGTGTAGTTTTTATTTGAAGATATTCTTTTTCCCAATGTAGGCCTCTTAGCGCTTAGCATGTCCAATTGCAGTTTCTACAGAAAGAGTGTTTCAGAACGGCTCAATCAAAAGTAAGGTTCAACTCTGTTAGTTGAATGCACAGAACAGAAAGAATTTTCACAGAATGCTACTGTGTAGTTTATATTTGAATATATTCCTTTTTCCACTATTACCCTCTTAGCGCTCCGAATGTCCACTTGCATTTTCTACAGAAAGAGTGTTCAGAACTGCGCAATCAAAAGTATGGTTTAACTCTGTTAGCTTAATGAACATATCAGAAATAAGTTTTACACAATGCTTCTGTGTAGTTTTTATTTGAAGATATTATTTTTCCCAATAGAGGCCTCTTAGCGCTCAGAATGTCCAATTGCAGTTTCTACAGAAAGAGTGTTTCAGAAAGGCTCAATCAAAAGTAAGGTTCAACTCTGTTAGTTGAATGCACAGAACAGAAAGAAGTTTCATACAATGCTTCTGTGTAGTTTATATTTGAACATATTCTTTTTTCCACTATTACCCACTTAGCGCTACGAATGTCCAGTTGCATTTTCTACAGACAGAGTGTTTCAAAACTGCTCAATCAAAAGTATGGTTTAACTCTGTTAGCTGAATGCTCAGATCAGAAAGAAGTTTCACAGAATGCTTCTGTGTAGTTTATATTTGAATATATTCCTTTTTCCACTACTACGCTCTTAGCGCTCCAAATGTCCAGTTGCATTTTCTACAGAAAGAGTGTTCAGATCTGCTCAATCAAAAGTATGGTTTAACTCTGTTAGCTGAATGCACAGATCAGAAAGAAGTTTCACAGAATGATTCTGTATAGTTTATATTTGGAGACAATCCTTTTTCCACTATTACCCTCTTAGCGCTCCGAATCTCCACTTGCATTTTCTACAGAAAGAGTGTTTCAGAACGGCTCAATCAAAACTAAGGTTCAACTCTTTTAGTTGAACAAACAGAACAGAAAGAAGTTTCACACAATTCTTCTGTGTAGTTTGTATTTGTAGACATTCTTTTTCCCAATATAGGCCTCCTAGCGCTCAGAATGTCCAATTGCAGTTTCTACAGAAAGAGTGTTTCAGAACGGCTCAATCAAAAGTAAGGTTCAACTCTGTTAGTTGAATGAACAGAACAGAAAGAGGTTTCATACAATGCTTCTGTGTAGTTTATATTTGAACATATTCTTTTTTCCACTATTACCCACTTAGCGCTACGAATGTCCAGTTGCATTTTCTACAGACAGAGTGTTTCAAAACTGCTCAATCAAAAGTATGGTTTAACTCTGTTAGCTGAATGCTCAGATCAGAAAGAAGTTTCACAGAATGCTTCTGTGTAGTTTATATTTGAATATATTCCTTTTTCCACTACTACGCTCTTAGCGCTCCAAATGTCCAGTTGCATTTTCTACAGAAAGAGTGTTCAGATCTGCTCAATCAAAAGTATGGTTTAACTCTGTTAGCTGAATGCACAGATCAGAAAGAAGTTTCACCGAATGATTCTCTGTAGTTTATATTTGAAGACATTCCTTTTTCAACTATTACCCTCTTAGCGCTCCGAATCTCCACTTGCATTTTCTACAAAAAGAGTGTTTCATAACTGCTCAATCAAAAATATGTTTTATCTCGGTTAACTGAATTTACAGATCAGAAATAAGTTTCACAGAATGCATCTGTGTAGTTTTTATTTGAAGATATTCTTTTTCCCAATGTAGGCCTCTTAGCGCTTAGAATGTCCAATTGCAGTTTCTACAGAAAGAGTGTTTCAGAACGGCTCAATCAAAAGTAAGGTTCAACTCTGTTAGTTGAATGCACAGAACAGAAAGAATTTTCACAGAATGCTACTGTGTAGTTTATATTTGAATATATTCCTTTTTCCACTATTACCCTCTTAGCGCTCCGAATGTCCACTTGCATTTTCTACAGAAAGAGTGTTCAGAAGTGCGCAATCAAAAGTATGGTTTAACTCTGTTAGCTTAATGAACATATCAGAAATAAGTTTTACACAATGCTTCTGTGTAGTTTTTATTTGAAGATATTATTTTTCCCAATAGAGGCCTCTTAGCGCTCAGAATGTCCAATTGCAGTTTCTACAGAAAGAGTGTTTCAGAAAGGCTCAATCAAAAGTAAGGTTCAACTCTGTTAGTTGAATGCACAGAACAGAAAGAAGTTTCATACAATGCTTCTGTGTAGTTTATATTTGAACATATCCTTTTTTCCACTATTACCCACTTAGCGCTACGAATGTCCAGTTGCATTTTCTACAGACAGAGTGTTTCAAAACTGCTCAATCAAAAGTATGGTTTAACTCTGTTAGCTGAATGCTCAGATCAGAAAGAAGTTTCACAGAATGCTTCTGTGTAGTTTATATTTGAATATATTCCTTTTTCCACTACTACGCTCTTAGCGCTCCAAATGTCCAGTTGCATTTTCTACAGAAAGAGTGTTCAGATCTGCTCAATCAAAAGTATGGTTTAATTCTGTTAGCTGAATGCACAGATCAGAAAGAAAATTCACAGAATGATTCTGTGTAGTTTATATTTGGAGACATTCCTTTTTCCACTACTACCCTCTTAGCGCTCCGAATCTCCACTTGCATTTTCTACAGAAAGAGTGTTTCAGAACGGCTCAATCAAAACTGAGGTTCAACTCTTTTAGTTGAACAAACAGAACAGAAAGAAGTTTCACACAATTCTTCTGTGTAGTTTTTATTTGTAGACATTCTTTTTCCCAATATAGGCCTCCTAGCGCTCAGAATGTCCAATTGCAGTTTCTACAGAAAGAGTGTTTCAGAACGGCTAAATCAAAAGTAAGGTTCAACTCTGTTAGTTGAATGCACAGAACAGAAAGAAGTTTCATACAATGCTTCTGTGTAGTTTATATTTGAACATATTCTTTTTTCCACTATTACCCACTTAGCGCTACGAATGTCCAGTTGCTTTTTCTACAGACAGAGTGTTTCAAAACTGCTCAATCAAAAGTATGGTTTAACTCTGTTAGCTGAATGCTCAGATCAGAAAGAAGTTTCACAGAATGCTTCTGTGTAGTTTATATTTGAATATATTCCTTTTTCCACTACTACCCTCTTAGCGCTCCAAATGTCCAGTTGCATTTTCTACAGAAAGAGTGTTCAGATCTGCTCAATCAAAAGTATGGTTTAACTCTGTTAGCTGAATGCACAGATCAGAAAGAAGTTTCACCGAATGATTCTGTGTAGTTTATATTTGAAGACATTCCTTTTTCAACTATTACCCTCTTAGCGCTCCGAATCTCCACTTGCATTTTCTACAAAAAGAGTGTTTCATAACTGCTCAATCAAAAATATGTTTTATCTCTGTTAACTGAATTTACAGATCAGAAATAAGTTTCACAGAATGCATCTGTGTAGTTTTTATTTGAAGATATTATTTTTCCCAATGTAGGCATCTTAGCGCTTAGCATGTCCAATTGCAGTTTCTACAGAAAGAGTGTTTCAGAACGGCTCAATCAAAAGTAAGGTTCAACTCTGTTAGTTGAATGCACGGAACAGAAAGAATTTTCACAGAATGCTACTGTGTAGTTTATATTTGAATATATTCCTTTTTCCACTATTACCCTCTTAGCGCTCCGAATGTCCACTTGCATTTTCTACAGAAAGAGTGTTCAGAACTGCGCAATCAAAAGTATGGTTTAACTCTGTTAGCTTAATGAACATATCAGAAATAAGTTTCACACAATGCTTCTGTGTAGTTTTTATTTGAAGATATTATTTTTCCCAATAGAGGTCTCTTAGCGCTCAGAATGTCCAATTGCAGTTTCTACAGAAAGAGTGTTTCAGAAAGGCTCAATCAAAAGTAAGGTTCAACTCTGTTAGTTGAATGCACAGAACAGAAAGAAGTTTCATACAATGCTTCTGTGTAGTTTATATTTGAACATATTCTTTTTTCCACTATTACCCACTTAGCGCTACGAATGTCCAGTTGCATTTTCTACAGACAGAGTGTTTCAAAACTGCTCAATCAAAAGTATGGTTTAACTCTGTTAGCTGAATGCTCAGATCAGGAAGAAGTTTCACAGAATGCTTCTGTGTAGTTTATATTTGAATATATTCCTTTTTCCACTACTATTCTCTTAGCGCTCCAAATGTCCAGTTGCATTTTCTACAGAAAGAGTGTTCAGATCTGCTCAATCAAAAGTATGGTTTAACTCTGTTAGCTGAATGCACAGATCAGAAAGAAGTTTCACAGAATGATTCTGTATAGTTTATATTTGGAGACATTCCTTTTTCCACTATTACCCTCTTAGCGCTCCGAATCTCCACTTGCATTTTCTACAGAAAGAGTGTTTCAGAACGGCTCAATCAAAACTAAGGTTCAACTCTTTTAGTTGAACAAACAGAACAGAAAGAAGTTTCACACAATTCTTCTGTGTAGTTTTTATTTGTAGACATTCTTTTTCCCAATATAGGCCTCCTAGCGCTCAGAATGTCCAATTGCAGTTTCTACAGAAAGAGTGTTTCAGAATGGCTCAATCAAAAGTAAGCTTCAACTCTGTTAGTTGAATGAACAGAACAGAAAGAAGTTTCATACAATGCTTCTGTGTAGTTTATATTTGAACATATTCTTTTTTCCACTATTACCCACTTAGCGCTACGAATGTCCAGTTGCATTTTCTACAGACAGAGTGTTTCAAAACTGCTCAATCAAAAGTATGGTTTAACTCTGTTAGCTGAATGCTCAGATCAGAAAGAAGTTTCACAGAATGCTTCTGTGTAGTTTATATTTGAATATATTCCTTTTTCCACTACTACGCTCTTAGCGCTCCAAATGTCCAGTTGCATTTTCTACAGAAAGAGTGTTCAGATCTGCTCAATCAAAAGTATGGTTTAACTCTGTTAGCTGAATGCACAGATCAGAAAGAAGTTTCACCGAATGATTTTGTGTAGTTTATATTTGAAGACATTCCTTTTTCCACTAGTACCCTCTTAGCGCTCCGAATCTCCACTTGCATTTTCTACAAAAAGAGTGTTTCATAACTGCTCAATCAAAAATATGTTTTTATCTCTGTTAACTGAATTTACAGATCAGAAATAAGTTTCACAGAATGCATCTGTGTAGTTTTTATTTGAAGATATTCTGTTTCCCAATGTAGGCCTCTTAGCGCTTAGCATGTCCAATTGCAGTTTCTACAGAAAGAGTGTTTCAGAACGGCTCAATCAAAAGTAAGGTTCAACTCTGTTAGTTGAATGCACAGAACAGAAAGAATTTTCACAGAATGCTACTGTGTAGTTTATATTTGAATATATTCCTTTTTCCACTATTACCCTCTTAGCGCTCCGAATGTCCACTTGCATTTTCTACAGAAAGAGTGTTCAGAACTGCGCAATCAAAAGTATGGTTTAACTCTGTTAGCTTAATGAACATATCAGAAATAAGTTTCACACAATGCTTCTGTGTAGTTTTTATTTGAAGATATTATTTTTCCCAATAGAGGCCTCTTAGCGCTCAGAATGTCCAATTGCAGTTTCTACAGAAAGAGTGTTTCAGAAAGGCTCAATCAAAAGTAAGGTTCAACTCTGTTAGTTGAATGCACAGAACAGAAAGAAGTTTCATACAATGCTTCTGTGTAGTTTATATTTGAACATATTCTTTTTTCCACTATTACCCACTTAGCGCTACGAATGTCCAGTTGCATTTTCTACAGACAGAGTGTTTCAAAACTGCTCAATCAAAAGTATGGTTTAACTCTGTTAGCTGAATGCTCAGATCAGAAAGAAGTTTCACAGAATGCTTCTGTGTAGTTTATATTTGAATATATTCCTTTTTCCACTACTACCCTCTTAGCGCTCCAAATGTCCAGTTGCATTTTCTACAGAAAGAGTGTTCAGATCTGCTCAATCAAAAGTATGGTTTAACTCTGTTAGCTGAATGCACAGATCAGAAAGAAGTTTCACCGAATGATTCTGTGTAGTTTATATTTGAAGACATTCCTTTTTCCACTATTACCCTCTTAGCGCTCCGAATGTCCACTTGCATTTTCTACAGAAAGAGTGTTCAGAACTGCGCAATCAAAAGTATGGTTTAACTCTGTTAGCTTAATGAACATATCAGAAATAAGTTTCACACAATGCTTCTGTGTAGTTTTTATTTGAAGATATTATTTTTCCCAATAGAGGTCTCTTAGCGCTCAGAATGTCCAATTGCAGTTTCTACAGAAAGAGTGTTTCAGAAAGGCTCAATCAAAAGTAAGGTTCAACTCTGTTAGTTGAATGCACAGAACAGAAAGAAGTTTCATACAATGCTTCTGTGTAGTTTATATTTGAACATATTCTTTTTTCCACTATTACCCACTTAGCGCTACGAATGTCCAGTTGCATTTTCTACAGACAGAGTGTTTCAAAACTGCTCAATCAAAAGTATGGTTTATCTCTGTTAGCTGAATGCTCAGATCAGAAAGAAGTTTCACAGAATGCTTCTGTGTAGTTTATATTTGAATATATTCCTTTTTCCACTACTACTCTCTTAGCGCTCCAAATGTCCAGTTGCATTTTCTACAGAAAGAGTGTTCAGATCTGCTTAATCAAAAGTATGGTTTAACTCTGTTAGCTGAATGCACAGATCAGAAAGAATTTTCACAGAATGATTCTGTATAGTTTATATTTGGAGACATTCCTTTTTCCACTATTACCCTCTTAGCGCTCCGAATCTCCACTTGCATTTTCTACAGAAAGAGTGTTTCAGAACGGCTCAATCAAAACTAAGGTTCAACTCTTTTAGTTGAACAAACAGAACAGAAAGAAGTTTCACACAATTCTCCTGTGTAGTTTTTATTTGTAGACATTCTTTTTCCCAATATAGGCCTCCTAGCGCTCAGAATGTCCAATTGCAGTTTCTACAGAAAGAGTGTTTCAGAACGGCTCAATCAAAAGTAAGGTTCAACTCTGTTAGTTGAATGAACAGAACAGAAAGAAGTTTCATACAATGCTTCTGTGTAGTTTATATTTGAACATATTCTTTTTTCCACTATTACCCACTTAGCGCTACGAATGTCCAGTTGCATTTTCTACAGACAGAGTGTTTCAAAACTGCTCAATCAAAAGTATGGTTTAACTCTGTTAGCTGAATGCTCAGATCAGGAAGAAGTTTCACAGAATGCTTCTGTGTAGTTTATATTTGAATATATTCCTTTTTCCACTACTATTCTCTTAGCGCTCCAAATGTCCAGTTGCATTTTCTACAGAAAGAGTGTTCAGATCTGCTCAATCAAAAGTATGGTTTAACTCTGTTAGCTGAATGCACAGATCAGAAAGAAGTTTCACAGAATGATTCTGTATAGTTTATATTTGGAGACATTCCTTTTTCCACTATTACCCTCTTAGCGCTCCGAATCTCCACTTGCATTTTCTACAGAAAGAGTGTTTCAGAACGGCTCAATCAAAACTAAGGTTCAACTCTTTTAGTTGAACAAACAGAACAGAAAGAAGTTTCACACAATTCTTCTGTGTAGTTTTTATTTGTAGACATTCTTTTTCCCAATATAGGCCTCCTAGCGCTCAGAATGTCCAATTGCAGTTTCTACAGAAAGAGTGTTTCAGAATGGCTCAATCAAAAGTAAGCTTCAACTCTGTTAGTTGAATGAACAGAACAGAAAGAAGTTTCATACAATGCTTCTGTGTAGTTTATATTTGAACATATTCTTTTTTCCACTATTACCCACTTAGCGCTACGAATGTCCAGTTGCATTTTCTACAGACAGAGTGTTTCAAAACTGCTCAATCAAAAGTATGGTTTAACTCTGTTAGCTGAATGCTCAGATCAGAAAGAAGTTTCACAGAATGCTTCTGTGTAGTTTATATTTGAATATATTCCTTTTTCCACTACTACGCTCTTAGCGCTCCAAATGTCCAGTTGCATTTTCTACAGAAAGAGTGTTCAGATCTGCTCAATCAAAAGTATGGTTTAACTCTGTTAGCTGAATGCACAGATCAGAAAGAAGTTTCACCGAATGATTTTGTGTAGTTTATATTTGAAGACATTCCTTTTTCCACTAGTACCCTCTTAGCGCTCCGAATCTCCACTTGCATTTTCTATAAAAAGAGTGTTTCATAACTGCTCAATCAAAAATATGTTTTTATCTCTGTTAACTGAATTTACAGATCAGAAATAAGTTTCACAGAATGCATCTGTGTAGTTTTTATTTGAAGATATTCTGTTTCCCAATGTAGGCCTCTTAGCGCTTAGCATGTCCAATTGCAGTTTCTACAGAAAGAGTGTTTCAGAACGGCTCAATCAAAAGTAAGGTTCAACTCTGTTAGTTGAATGCACAGAACAGAAAGAATTTTCACAGAATGCTACTGTGTAGTTTATATTTGAATATATTCCTTTTTCCACTATTACCCTCTTAGCGCTCCGAATGTCCACTTGCATTTTCTACAGAAAGAGTGTTCAGAACTGCGCAATCAAAAGTATGGTTTAACTCTGTTAGCTTAATGAACATATCAGAAATAAGTTTCACACAATGCTTCTGTGTAGTTTTTATTTGAAGATATTATTTTTCCCAATAGAGGCCTCTTAGCGCTCAGAATGTCCAATTGCAGTTTCTACAGAAAGAGTGTTTCAGAAAGGCTCAATCAAAAGTAAGGTTCAACTCTGTTAGTTGAATGCACAGAACAGAAAGAAGTTTCATACAATGCTTCTGTGTAGTTTATATTTGAACATATTCTTTTTTCCACTATTACCCACTTAGCGCTACGAATGTCCAGTTGCATTTTCTACAGACAGAGTGTTTCAAAACTGCTCAATCAAAAGTATGGTTTAACTCTGTTAGCTGAATGCTCAGATCGGAAAGAAGTTTCACAGAATGCTTCTGTGTAGTTTATATTTGAATATATTCCTTTTTCCACTACTACCCTCTTAGCGCTCCAAATGTCCAGTTGCATTTTCTACAGAAAGAGTGTTCAGATCTGCTCAATCAAAAGTATGGTTTAACTCTGTTAGCTGAATGCACAGATCAGAAAGAAGTTTCACCGAATGATTCTGTGTAGTTTATATTTGAAGACATTCCTTTTTCCACTATTACCCTCTTAGCGCTCCGAATGTCCACTTGCATTTTCTACAGAAAGAGTGTTCAGAACTGCGCAATCAAAAGTATGGTTTAACTCTGTTAGCTTAATGAACATATCAGAAATAAGTTTCACACAATGCTTCTGTGTAGTTTTTATTTGAAGATATTATTTTTCCCAATAGAGGTCTCTTAGCGCTCAGAATGTCCAATTGCAGTTTCTACAGAAAGAGTGTTTCAGAAAGGCTCAATCAAAAGTAAGGTTCAACTCTGTTAGTTGAATGCACAGAACAGAAAGAAGTTTCATACAATGCTTCTGTGTAGTTTATATTTGAACATATTCTTTTTTCCACTATTACCCACTTAGCGCTACGAATGTCCAGTTGCATTTTCTACAGACAGAGTGTTTCAAAACTGCTCAATAAAAAGTATGGTTTATCTCTGTTAGCTGAATGCTCAGATCAGAAAGAAGTTTCACAGAATGCTTCTGTGTAGTTTATATTTGAATATATTCCTTTTTCCACTACTACTCTCTTAGCGCTCCAAATGTCCAGTTGCATTTTCTACAGAAAGAGTGTTCAGATCTGCTTAATCAAAAGTATGGTTTAACTCTGTTAGCTGAATGCACAGATCAGAAAGAATTTTCACAGAATGATTCTGTATAGTTTATATTTGGAGACATTCCTTTTTCCACTATTACCCTCTTAGCGCTCCGAATCTCCACTTGCATTTTCTACAGAAAGAGTGTTTCAGAACGGCTCAATCAAAACTAAGGTTCAACTCTTTTAGTTGAACAAACAGAACAGAAAGAAGTTTCACACAATTCTCCTGTGTAGTTTTTATTTGTAGACATTCTTTTTCCCAATATAGGCCTCCTAGCGCTCAGAATGTCCAATTGCAGTTTCTACAGAAAGAGTGTTTCAGAACGGCTCAATCAAAAGTAAGGTTCAACTCTGTTAGTTGAATGAACAGAACAGAAAGAAGTTTCATACAATGCTTCTGTGTAGTTTATATTTGAACATATTCTTTTTTCCACTATTACCCACTTAGCGCTACGAATGTCCAGTTGCATTTTCTACAGACAGAGTGTTTCAAAACTGCTCAATCAAAAGTATGGTTTAACTCTGTTAGCTGAATGCTCAGATCAGAAAGAAGTTTCACAGAATGCTTCTGTGTAGTTTATATTTGAATATATTCCTTTTTCCACTACTACACTCTTAGCGCTCCTAATGTCCAGTTGCATTTTCTACAGAAAGAGTGTTCAGATCTGCTCAATCAAAAGTATGGTTTAACTCTGTTAGCTGAATGCACAGATCAGAAAGAAGTTTCACCGAATGATTCTGTGTAGTTTATATTTGAAGACATTCCTTTTTCCACTATTAACCTCTTAGCGCTCCGAATCTCCACTTGCATTTTCTACAAAAAGAATGTTTCATAACTGCTCAATCAAAAATATGTTTTATCTCTGTTAACTGAATTTACAGATCAGAAATAAGTTTCACAGAATGCATCTGTGTAGTTTTTATTTGAAGATATTCTTTTTCCCAATGTAGGCCTCTTAGCGCTTAGCATGTCCAATTGCAGTTTCTACAGAAAGAGTGTTTCAGAACGGCTGAATCAAAAGTAAGGTTCAACTCTGTTAGTTGAATGCACAGAACAGAAAGAATTTTCACAGAATGCTACTGTGTAGTTTATATTTGAATATATTCCTTTTTCCACTATTACCCTCTTAGCGCTCCGCATGTCCACTTGCATTTTCTACAGAAAGAGTGTTCAGAACTGCACAATCAAATGTATGGTTTAACTCTGTTAGCTTAATGAACATATCAGAAATAAGTTTTACACAATGCTTCTGTGTAGTTTTTATTTGAAGATATTATTTTTCCCAATAGAGGCCTCTTAGCGCTCAGAATGTCCAATTGCAGTTTCTACAGAAAGAGTGTTTCAGAAAGGCTCAATCAAACGTAAGGTTCAACTCTGTTAGTTGAATGCACAGAACAGAAAGAAGTTTCATACAATGCTTCTGTGTAGTTTATATTTGAACATATTCTTTTTTCCACTATTACAAACTTAGCGCTACGAATGTCCAGTTGCATTTCCTACAGACAGAGTGTTTCAATACTGCTCAATCAAAAGTATGGTTTAACTCTGTTAGCTGAATGCTCAGATCCGAAAGAAGTTTCACAGAATGCTTCTGTTTAGTTTATATTTCAATATATTCCTTTTTCCACTACTACTCTCTTAGCGCTCCAAATGTCCATTTGCATTTTCTACAGAAAGAGTGTTCAGATCTGCTCAATCAAAAGTATGGTTTAACTCTGTTAGCTGAATGCACAGATCAGAAAGAAGTTTCACAGAATGATTCTGTGTAGTTTATATTTGGAGACATTCCTTTTTCCACTATTACCCTCTTAGCGCTCCGAATCTCCACTTGCATTTTCTACAGAAAGAGTGTTTCAGAACGGCTCAATCAAAACTGAGGTTCAACTCTTTTAGTTGAACAAACAGAACAGAAAGATGTTTCACACAATTCTTCTGTGTAGTTTTTATTTGTAGACATTCTTTTTCCCAATATAGGCCTCTTAGCGCTCAGAATGTCCAATTGCAGTTTCTACAGAAAGAGTGTTTCAGAACGGCTCAATCAAAAGTAAGGTTCAACTCTGTTAGTTGAATGCACAGAACAGAAAGAAGTTTCATACAATGCTTCTGTGTAGTTTATATTTGAACATATTCTTTTTTCCACTATTACCCACTTAGCGCTACGAATGTCCAGTTGCATTTACTACAGACAGAGTGTTTCAAAACTGCTCAATCAAAAGTATGGTTTAACTCTGTTAGCTGAATGCTCAGATCAGAAATAAATTTCACAGAATGCTTCTGTGTAGTTTATATTTGAATATATTCCTTTTTCCACTACTACGCTCTTAGCGCTCCAAATGTCCAGTTGCATTTTCTACAGAAAGAGTGTTCAGATCTGCTCAATCAAAAGTATGGTTTAACTCTGTTAGCTGAATGCACAGATCAGAAAGAAGTTTCACCGAATGATTCTGTGTAGTTTATATTTGAAGACATTCCTTTTTCCACTAGTACCCTCTTAGCGCTCCGAATCTCCACTTGCATTTTCTACAAAAAGAGTGTTTCATAACTGCTCAATCAAAAATATGTTTTATCTCTGTTAACTGAATTTACAGATCAGAAATATGTTTCACAGAATGCATCTGTGTAGTTTTTATTTGAAGATATTCTTTTTCCCAATGTAGGCCTCTTAGCGCTTAGCATGTCCAATTGCAGTTTCTACAGAAAGAGTGTTTCAGAACGGCTCAATCAAAAGTAAGGTTCAACTCTGTTAGTTGAATGCACAGAACAGAAAGAATTTTCACAGAATGCTACTGTGTAGTTTATATTTGAATATATTCCTTTTTCCACTATTACCCTCTTAGCGCTCCGAATGTCCACTTGCATTTTCTACAGAAAGAGTGTTCAGAACTGCGCATTCAAAACTATGGTTTAACTCTGTTAGCTTAATGAACATATGAGAAATAAGTTTCACACAATGCTTCTGTGTAGTTTTTATTTGAAGATATTATTTTTCCAAATAGAGGCCTCTTAGCGCTCAGAATGTCCAAATGCAGTTTCTACAGAAAGAGTGTTTCAGAAAGGCTCAATCAAAAGTAAGGTTCAACTCTGTTAGTTGAATGCACAGAACAGAAAGAAGTTTCATACAATGCTTCTGTGTAGTTAATATTTGAACATATTCTTTTTTCCACTATTACCCACTTAGCGCTACGAATGTCCAGTTGCATTTTCTACAGACAGAGTGTTTCAAAACTGCTCAATCAAAAGTATGGTTTAAATCTGTTAGCTGAATGCTCAGATCAGAAAGAAGTTTCACATAATGCTTCTGTGTAGTTTATATTTGAATATATTCCTTTTTCCATTACTACTCTCTTAGCGCTCCAAATGTCCAGTTGCATTTTCTACAGAAAGAGTGTTCAGATCTGCTTAATCAAAAGTATGGTTTAACTCTGTTAGCTGAATGCACAGATCAGAAAGAAGTTTCACAGAATGATTCTGTGTAGTTTATATTTGGAGACATTCCTTTTTCCTCTATTACCCTCTTAGTGCTCCGAATCTCCACTTGCATTTTCTACAGAAAGAGTGTTTCAGAACGGCTCAATCAAAACTGAGGTTCAACTCTTTTAGCTGTACAACACAACAGAAAGAAGTTTCACACAATTCTTCTGTGTAGTTTTTATTTGTAGACATTCTTTTTCCCAATATAGGCCTCTTAGCGCTCAGAATGTCCAATTGCAGTTTCTACAGAAAGAGTGTTTCAGAACGGCTCAATCAAAAGTAAGGTTCAACTCTGTTAGTTGAATGCACAGAACAGAAAGAAGTTTCATACAATGCTTCTGTGTAGTTTATATTTGAACATATTCTTTTTTCCACTATTACCCACTTAGCGCTACGAATGTCCAGTTGCATTTTCTACAGACAGAGTGTTTCAAAACTGCTCAATCAAAAGTATGGTTTAACTCTGTTAGCTGAATGCTCAGATCAGAAAGAAGTTTCACAGAATGCTTCTGTGTAGTTTATATTTGAATATATTCCTTTTTCCACTACTACCCTCATAGCGCTCCAAATGTCCAGTTGCATTTTCTACAGAAAGAGTGTTCAGATCTGCTCAATCAAAAGTATGGTTTAACCCTGTTAGCTGAATGCACAGATCAGAAAGAAGTTTCACCGAATGATTCTGTGTAGTTTATATTTGAAGACATTCCTTTTTCCACTATTACCCTCTTAGCGCTCCGAATCTCCACTTGCATTTTCTACAAAAAGAGTGTTTCATAACTGCTCAATCAAAAATATGTTTTATCTCTGTTAACTGAATTTACCGATCAGAAATAAGTTTCACAGAATGCATCTGTGTAGTTTTTATTTGAAGATATTCTTTTTCCCAATGTAGGCCTCTTAGCGCTTAGCATGTCCAATTGCAGTTTCTACAGAAAGAGTGTTTCAGAACGGCTCAATCAAAAGTAAGGTTCAACTCTGTTAGTTGAATGCACAGAACAGAAAGAATTTTCACAGAATGCTACTGTGTAGTTTATATTTGAATATATTCCTTTTTCCACTATTACCCTCTTAGCGCTCCGAATGTCCACTTGCATTTTCTACAGAAAGAGTGTTCAGAACTGCGCAATCAAAAGTATGGTTTAACTCTGTTAGCTTAATGAACATATCAGAAATAAGTTTCACACAATGCTTCTGTGTAGTTTTTATTTGAAGATATTATTTTTCCCAATAGATGTCTCTTAGCGCTCAGAATGTCCAATTGCAGTTTCTACAGAAAGAGTGTTTCAGAAAGGCTCAATCAAAAGTAAGGTTCAACTCTGTTAGTTGAATGCACAGAACAGAAAGAAGTTTCATACAATGCTTCTGTGTAGTTTATATTTGAACATATTCTTTTTTCCACTATTACCCACTTAGCACTACGAATGTCCAGTTGCATTTTCTACAGACAGAGTGTTTCAAATCTGCTCAATCAAAAGTATGGTTTAACTCTGTTAGCTGAATGCTCAGATCAGAAAGAAGTTTCACAGAATGCTTCTGTGTAGTTTATATTTGAATATATTCCTTTTTCCACTACTACTCTCTTAGCGCTCCAAATGTCCAGTTGCATTTTCTACAGAAAGAGTGTTCAGATCTGCTCAATCAAAAGTATGGTTTAACTCTGTTAGCTGAATGCACAGATCAGAAAGAAGTTTCACAGAATGATTCTGTATAGTTTATATTTGGAGACATTCCTTTTTCCACTATTACCCTCTTAGCGCTCCGAATCTCCACTTGCATTTTCTACAGAAAGAGTGTTTCAGAACGGCTCAATCAAAACTAAGGTTCAACTCTTTTAGTTGAACAAACAGAACAGAAAGAAGTTTCACACAATTCTTCTGTGTAGTTTTTATTTGTAGACATTCTTTTTCCCAATATAGGCCTCCTAGCGCTCAGAATGTCCAATTGCAGTTTCTACAGAAAGAGTGTTTCAGAACGGCTCAATCAAAAGTAAGGTTCAACTCTGTTAGTTGAATGAACAGAACAGAAAGAAGTTTCATACAATGCTTCTGTGTAGTTTATATTTGAACATATTATTTTTTCCACTATTACCCACTTAGCGCTACGAATGTCCAGTTGCATTTTCTACAGACAGAGTGTTTCAAAACTGCTCAATCAAAAGTATGGTTTAACTCTGTTAGCTGAATGCTCAGATCAGAAATAAGTTTCACAGAATGCTTCTGTGTAGTTTATATTTGAATATATTCCTTTTTCCACTACTACGCTCTTAGCGCTCCAAATGTCCAGTTGCATTTTCTACAGAAAGAGTGTTCAGATCTGCTCAATCAAAAGTATGGTTTAACTCTGTTAGCTGAATGCACAGATCAGAAAGAAGTTTCACCGAATGATTCTCTGTAGTTTATATTTGAAGACATTCCTTTTTCAACTATTACCCTCTTAGCGCTCCGAACCTCCACTTGCATTTCCTACAAAAAGAGTGTTTCATAACTGCTCAATCAAAAATATGTTTTATCTCTGTTAACTGAATTTACAGATCAGAAATAAGTTTCACAGAATGCATCTGTGTAGTTTTTATTTGACGATATTCTTTTTCCCAATGTAGGCCTCTTAGCGCTTAGAATGTCCAATTGCAGTTTCTACAGAAAGAGTGTTTCAGAACGGCTCAATCAAAAGTAAGGTTCAACTCTGTTAGTTGAATGCACAGAACAGAAAGAATTTTCACAGAATGCTACTGTGTAGTTTATATTTGAATATATTCCTTTTTCCACTATTACCCTCTTAGCGCTCCGAATGTCCACTTGCATTTTCTACAGAAAGAGTGTTCAGAAGTGCGCAATCAAAAGTATGGTTTAACTCTGTTAGCTTAATGAACATATCAGAAATAAGTTTTACACAATGCTTCTGTGTAGTTTTTATTTGAAGATATTATTTTTCCCAATAGAGGCCTCTTAGCGCTCAGAATGTCCAATTGCAGTTTCTACAGAAAGAGTGTTTCAGAAAGGCTCAATCAAAAGTAAGGTTCAACTCTGTTAGTTGAATGCACAGAACAGAAAGAAGTTTCATACAATGCTTCTGTGTAGTTTATATTTGAACATATTCTTTTTTCCACTATTACCCACTTAGCGCTACGAATGTCCAGTTGCATTTTCTACAGACAGAGTGTTTCAAAACTGCTCAATCAAAAGTATGGTTTAACTCTGTTAGCTGAATGCTCAGATCAGAAAGAAGTTTCACAGAATGCTTCTGTGTAGTTTATATTTGAATATATTCCTTTTTCCACTACTACGCTCTTAGCGCTCCAAATGTCCAGTTGCATTTTCTACAGAAAGAGTGTTCAGATCTGCTCAATCAAAAGTATGGTTTAACTCTGTTAGCTGAATGCACAGATCAGAAAGAAGTTTCACAGAATGATTCTGTGTAGTTTATATTTGGAGACATTCCTTTTTCCACTATTACCCTCTTAGCGCTCCGAATCTCCACTTGCATTTTCTACAGAAAGAGTGTTTCAGAACGGCTCAATCAAAACTGAGGTTCAACTCTTTTAGTTGAACAAACAGAACAGAAAGAAGTTTCACACAATTCTTCTGTGTAGTTTTTATTTGTAGACATTCTTTTTCCCAATATAGGCCTCTTAGCGCTCAGAATGTCCAATTGCAGTTTCTACAGAAAGAGTGTTTCAGAACGGCTAAATCAAAAGTAAGGTTCAACTCTGTTAGTTGAATGCACAGAACAGAAAGAAGTTTCATACAATGCTTCTGTGTAGTTTATATTTGAACATATTCTTTTTTCCACTATTACCCACTTAGCGCTACGAATGTCCAGTTGCTTTTTCTACAGACAGAGTGTTTCAAAACTGGTCAATCAAAAGTATGGTTTAACTCTGTTAGCTGAATGCTCAGATCAGAAAGAAGTTTCACAGAATGCTTCTGTGTAGTTTATATTTGAATATATTCCTTTTTCCACTACTACCCTCTTAGCGCTCCAAATGTCCAGTTGCATTTTCTACAGAAAGAGTGTTCAGATCTGCTCAATCAAAAGTATGGTTTAACTCTGTTAGCTGAATGCACAGATCAGAAAGAAGTTTCACCGAATGATTCTGTGTAGTTTATATTTGAAGACATTCCTTTTTCAACTATTACCCTCTTAGCGCTCCGAATCTCCACTTGCATTTTCTACAAAAAGAGTGTTTCATAACTGCTCAATCAAAAATATGTTTTATCTCTGTTAACTGAATTTACAGATCAGAAATAAGTTTCACAGAATGCATCTATGTAGTTTTTATTTGAAGATATTCTTTTTCCCAATGTAGGCCTCTTAGCGCTTAGCATGTCCAATTGCAGTTTCTACAGAAAGAGTGTTTCAGAACGGCTCAATCAAAAGTAAGGTTCAACTCTGTTAGTTGAATGCACAGAACAGAAAGAATTTTCACAGAATGCTACTGTGTAGTTTATATTTGAATATATTCCTTTTTCCACTATTACCCTCTTAGCGCTCCAAATGTCCACTTGCATTTTGTACAGAAAGAGTGTTCAGAACTGCGCAATCAAAAGTATGGTTTAACTCTGTTAGCTTAATGAACATATCAGAAATAAGTTTTACACAATGCTTCTGTGTAGTTTTTATTTGAAGATATTATTTTTCCCAATAGAGGCCTCTTAGCGCTCAGAATGTCCAATTGCAGTTTCTACAGAAAGAGTGTTTCAGAAAGGCTCAATCAAAAGTAAGGTTCAACTCTGTTAGTTGAATGCACAGAACAGAAAGTAGTTTCATACAATGCTTCTGTGTAGTTTATATTTGAACATATTCTTTTTTCCACTATTACCCACTTAGCGCTACGAATGTCCAGTTGCATTTTCTACAGACAGAGTGTTTCAAAACTGCTCAATTAAAAGTATGGTTTAACTCTGTTAGCTGAATGCTCAGATCAGAAAGAAGTTTCACAGAATGCTTCTGTGTAGTTTATATTTGAATATATTCCTTTTTCCACTACTACGCTCTTAGCGCTCCAAATGTCCAGTTGCATTTTCTACAGAAAGAGTGTTCAGATCTGCTCAATCAAAAGTATGGTTTAACTCTGTTAGCTGAATGCACAGATCAGAAAGAAGTTTCACAGAATGATTCTGTATAGTTTATATTTGGAGACAATCCTTTTTCCACTATTACCCTCTTAGCGCTCCGAATCTCCACTTGCATTTTCTACAGAAAGAGTGTTTCAGAACGGCTCAATCAAAACTAAGGTTCAACTCTTTTAGTTGAACAAACAGAACAGAAAGAAGTTTCACACAATTCTTCTGTGTAGTTTTTATTTGTAGACATTCTTTTTCCCAATATAGGCCTCCTAGCGCTCAGAATGTCCAATTGCAGTTTCTACAGAAAGAGTGTTTCAGAACGGCTCAATCAAAAGTAAGGTTCAACTCTGTTAGTTGAATGAACAGAACAGAAAGAAGTTTCATACAATGCTTCTGTGTAGTTTATATTTGAACATATTATTTTTTCCACTATTACCCACTTAGCGCTACGAATGTCCAGTTGCATTTTCTACAGACAGAGTGTTTCAAAACTGCTCAATCAAAAGTATGGTTTAACTCTGTTAGCTGAATGCTCAGATCAGAAATAAGTTTCACAGAATGCTTCTGTGTAGTTTATATTTGAATATATTCCTTTTTCCACTACTACGCTCTTAGCGCTCCAAATGTCCAGTTGCATTTTCTACAGAAAGAGTGTTCAGATCTGCTCAATCAAAAGTATGGTTTAACTCTGTTAGCTGAATGCACAGATCAGAAAGAAGTTTCACCGAATGATTCTCTGTAGTTTATATTTGAAGACATTCCTTTTTCAACTATTACCCCCTTAGCGCTCCGAATCTCCACTTCCATTTTCTACAAAAAGAGTGTTTCATAACTGCTCAATCAAAAATATGTTTTATCTCTGTTAACTGAATTTACAGATCAGAAATAAGTTTCACAGAATGCATCTGTGTAGTTTTTATTTGAAGATATTCTTTTTCCCAATGTAGGCCTCTTAGCGCTTAGAATGTCCAATTGCAGTTTCTACAGAAAGAGTGTTTCAGAACGGCTCAATCAAAAGTAAGGTTCAACTCTGTTAGTTGAATGCACAGAACAGAAAGAATTTTCACAGAATGCTACTGTGTAGTTTATATTTGAATATATTCCTTTTTCCACTATTACCCTCTTAGCGCTCCGAATGTCCACTTGCATTTTCTACAGAAAGAGTGTTCAGAAGTGCGCAATCAAAAGTATGGTTTAACTCTGTTAGCTTAATGAACATATCAGAAATAAGTTTTACACAATGCTTCTGTGTAGTTTTTATTTGAAGATATTATTTTTCCCAATAGAGGCCTCTTAGCGCTCAGAATGTCCAATTGCAGTTTCTACAGAAAGAGTGTTTCAGAAAGGCTCAATCAAAAGTAAGGTTCAACTCTGTTAGTTGAATGCACAGAACAGAAAGAAGTTTCATACAATGCTTCTGTGTAGTTTATATTTGAACTTATTCTTTTTTCCACTATTACCCACTTAGCGCTACGAATGTCCAGTTGCATTTTCTACAGACAGAGTGTTTCAAAACTGCTCAATCAAAAGTATCGTTTAACTCTGTTAGCTGAATGCTCAGATCAGAAATAAGTTTCACAGAATGCTTCTGTGTAGTTTATATTTGAATATATTCCTTTTTCCACTACTACGCTCTTAGCGCTCCAAATGTCCAGTTGCATTTTCTACAGAAAGAGTGTTCAGATCTGCTCAATCAAAAGTATGGTTTAACTCTGTTAGCTGAATGCACAGATCAGAAAGAAGTTTCACAGAATGATTCTGTGTAGTTTATATTTGGAGACATTCCTTTTTCCACTATTACCCTCTTAGCGCTCCGAATCTCCACTTGCATTTTCTACAGAAAGAGTGTTTCAGAACGGCTCAATCAAAACTGAGGTTCAACTCTTTTAGTTGAACAAACAGAACGGAAAGAAGTTTCACACAATTCTTCTGTGTAGTTTTTATTTGTAGACATTCTTTTTCCCAATATAGGCCTTCTAGCGCTCAAAATGTCCAATTGCAGTTTCTACAGAAAGAGTGTTTCAGAACGGCTCAATCAAAAGTAAGGTTCAACTCTGTTAGTTGAATGAACAGAACAGAAAGAAGTTTCATACAATGCTTCTGTGTAGTTTATATTTGAACATATTATTTTTTCCACTATTACCCACTTAGCGCTACGAATGTCCAGTTGCATTTTCTACAGACAGAGTGTTTCAAAACTGCTCAATCAAAAGTATGGTTTAACTCTGTTAGCTGAATGCTCAGATCAGAAAGAAGTTTCACAGAATGCTTCTGTATAGTTTATATTTGAATATATTCCTTTTTCCACTACTACGCTCTTAGCGCTCCAAATGTCCAGTTGCATTTTCTACAGAAAGAGTGTTCAGATCTGCTCTATCAAAAGTATGGTTTAACTCTGTTAGCTGAATGCACAGATCAGAAAGAAGTTTCACCGAATGATTCTGTGTAGTTTATATTTGAAGACATTCCTTTTTCAACTATTACCCTCTTAGCGCTCCGAATCTCCACTTGCATTTTCTACAAAAAGAGTGTTTCATAACTGCTCAATCAAAAATATGTTTTATCTCTGTTAACTGAATTTACAGATCAGAAATAAGTTTCACAGAATGCATCTGTGTAGTTTTTATTTGAAGATATTCTTTTTCCCAATGTAGGCCTCTTAGCGCTTAGCATGTCCAATTGCAGTTTCTACAGAAAGAGTGTTTCAGAACGGCTCAATCAAAAGTAAGGTTCAACTCTGTTAGTTGAATGCACAGAACAGAAAGAATTTTCACAGAATGCTACTGTGTAGTTTATATTTGAATATATTCCTTTTTCCACTATTACCCTCTTAGCGCTCCGAATGTCCACTTGCATTTTCTACAGAAAGAGTGTTCAGAACTGCGCAATCAAAAGTATGGTTTAACTCTGTTAGCTTAATGAACATATCAGAAATAAGTTTCACACAATGCTTCTGTGTAGTTTTTATTTGAAGATATTATTTTTCCCAATAGAGGTCTCTTAGCGCTCAGAATGTCCAATTGCAGTTTCTACAGAAAGAGTGTTTCAGAAAGGCTCAATCAAAAGTAAGGTTCAACTCTGTTAGTTGAATGCACAGAACAGAAAGAAGTTTCATACAATGCTTCTGTGTAGTTTATATTTGAACATATTCTTTTTTCCACTATTACCCACTTAGCACTACGAATGTCCAGTTGCATTTTCTACAGACAGAGTGTTTCAAATCTGCTCAATCAAAAGTATGGTTTAACTCTGTTAGCTGAATGCTCAGATCAGAAAGAAGTTTCACAGAATGCTTCTGTGTAGTTTATATTTGAATATATTCCTTTTTCCACTACTACTCTCTTAGCGCTCCAAATGTCCAGTTGCATTTTCTACAGAAAGAGTGTTCAGATCTGCTCAATCAAAAGTATGGTTTAACTCTGTTAGCTGAATGCACAGATCAGAAAGAAGTTTCACAGAATGATTCTGTATAGTTTATATTTGGAGACATTCCTTTTTCCACTATTACCCTCTTAGCGCTCCGAATCTCCACTTGCATTTTCTACAGAAAGAGTGTTTCAGAACGGCTCAATCAAAACTAAGGTTCAACTCTTTTAGTTGAACAAACAGAACAGAAAGAAGTTTCACACAATTCTTCTGTGTAGTTTTTATTTGTAGACATTCTTTTTCCCAATATAGGCCTCCTAGCGCTCAGAATGTCCAATTGCAGTTTCTACAGAAAGAGTGTTTCAGAACGGCTCAATCAAAAGTAAGGTTCAACTCTGTTAGTTGAATGAACAGAACAGAAAGAAGTTTCATACAATGCTTCTGTGTAGTTTATATTTGAACATATTATTTTTTCCACTATTACCCACTTAGCGCTACGAATGTCCAGTTGCATTTTCTACAGACAGAGTGTTTCAAAACTGCTCAATCAAAAGTATGGTTTAACTCTGTTAGCTGAATGCTCAGATCAGAAATAAGTTTCACAGAATGCTTCTGTGTAGTTTATATTTGAATATATTCCTTTTTCCACTACTACGCTCTTAGCGCTCCAAATGTCCAGTTGCATTTTCTACAGAAAGAGTGTTCAGATCTGCTCAATCAAAAGTATGGTTTAACTCTGTTAGCTGAATGCACAGATCAGAAAGAAGTTTCACCGAATGATTCTCTGTAGTTTATATTGGAAGACATTCCTTTTTCAACTATTACCCTCTTAGCGCTCCGAACCTCCAATGCATTTCCTACAAAAAGAGTGTTTCATAACTGCTCAATCAAAAATATGTTTTATCTCTGTTAACTGAATTTACAGATCAGAAATAAGTTTCACAGAATGCATCTGTGTAGTTTTTATTTGACGATATTCTTTTTCCCAATGTAGGCCTCTTAGCGCTTAGAATGTCCAATTGCAGTTTCTACAGAAAGAGTGTTTCAGAACGGCTCAATCAAAAGTAAGGTTCAACTCTGTTAGTTGAATGCACAGAACAGAAAGAATTTTCACAGAATGCTACTGTGTAGTTTATATTTGAATATATTCCTTTTTCCACTATTACCCTCTTAGCGCTCCGAATGTCCACTTGCATTTTCTACAGAAAGAGTGTTCAGAAGTGCGCAATCAAAAGTATGGTTTAACTCTGTTACCTTAATGAACATATCAGAAATAAGTTTTACACAATGCTTCTGTGTAGTTTTTATTTGAAGATATTATTTTTCCCAATAGAGGCCTCTTAGCGCTCAGAATGTCCAATTGCAGTTTCTACAGAAAGAGTGTTTCAGAAAGGCTCAATCAAAAGTAAGGTTCAACTCTGTTAGTTGAATGCACAGAACAGAAAGAAGTTTCATACAATGCTTCTGTGTAGTTTATATTTGAACATATTCTTTTTTCCACTATTACCCACTTAGCGCTACGAATGTCCAGTTGCATTTTCTACAGACAGAGTGTTTCAAAACTGCTCAATCAAAAGTATGGTTTAACTCTGTTAGCTGAATGCTCAGATCAGAAAGAAGTTTCACAGAATGCTTCTGTGTAGTTTATATTTGAATATATTCCTTTTTCCACTACTACGCTCTTAGCGCTCCAAATGTCCAGTTGCATTTTCTACAGAAAGAGTGTTCAGATCTGCTCAATCAAAAGTATGGTTTAACTCTGTTAGCTGAATGCACAGATCAGAAAGAAGTTTCACAGAATGATTCTGTGTAGTTTATATTTGGAGACATTCCTTTTTCCACTATTACCCTCTTAGCGCTCCGAATCTCCACTTGCATTTTCTACAGAAAGAGTGTTTCAGAACGGCTCAATCAAAACTGAGGTTCAACTCTTTTAGTTGAACAAACAGAACAGAAAGAAGTTTCACACAATTCTTCTGTGTAGTTTTTATTTGTAGACATTCCTTTTCCCAATATAGGCCTCTTAGCGCTCAGAATGTCCAATTGCAGTTTCTACAGAAAGAGTGTTTCAGAACGGCTAAATCAAAAGTAAGGTTCAACTCTGTTAGTTGAATGCACAGAACAGAAAGAAGTTTCATACAATGCTTCTGTGTAGTTTATATTTGAACATATTCTTTTTTCCACTATTACCCACTTAGCGCTACGAATGTCCAGTTGCTTTTTCTACAGACAGAGTGTTTCAAAACTGCTCAATCAAAAGTATGGTTTAACTCTGTTAGCTGAATGCTCAGATCAGAAAGAAGTTTCACAGAATGCTTCTGTGTAGTTTATATTTGAATATATTCCTTTTTCCACTACTACCCTCTTAGCGCTCCAAATGTCCAGTTGCATTTTCTACAGAAAGAGTGTTCAGATCTGCTCAATCAAAAGTATGGTTTAACTCTGTTAGCTGAATGCACAGATCAGAAAGAAGTTTCACCGAATGATTCTGTGTAGTTTATATTTGAAGACATTCCTTTTTCAACTATTACCCTCTTAGCGCTCCGAATCTCCACTTGCATTTTCTACAAAAAGAGTGTTTCATAACTGCTCAATCAAAAATATGTTTTATCTCTGTTAACTGAATTTACAGATCAGAAATAAGTTTCACAGAATGCATCTATGTAGTTTTTATTTGAAGATATTCTTTTTCCCAATGTAGGCCTCTTAGCGCTTAGCATGTCCAATTGCAGTTTCTACAGAAAGAGTGTTTCAGAACGGCTCAATCAAAAGTAAGGTTCAACTCTGTTAGTTGAATGCACAGAACAGAAAGAATTTTCACAGAATGCTACTGTGTAGTTTATATTTGAATATATTCCTTTTTCCACTATTACCCTCTTAGCGCTCCGAATGTCCACTTGCATTTTGTACAGAAAGAGTGTTCAGAACTGCGCAATCAAAAGTATGGTTTAACTCTGTTAGCTTAATGAACATATCAGAAATAAGTTTTACACAATGCTTCTGTGTAGTTTTTATTTGAAGATATTATTTTTCCCAATAGAGGCCTCTTAGCGCTCAGAATGTCCAATTGCAGTTTCTACAGAAAGAGTGTTTCAGAAAGGCTCAATCAAAAGTAAGGTTCAACTCTGTTAGTTGAATGCACAGAACAGAAAGTAGTTTCATACAATGCTTCTGTGTAGTTTATATTTGAACATATTCTTTTTTCCACTATTACCCACTTAGCGCTACGAATGTCCAGTTGCATTTTCTACAGACAGAGTTTTTCAAAACTGCTCAATTAAAAGTATGGTTTAACTCTGTTAGCTGAATGCTCAGATCAGAAAGAAGTTTCACAGAATGCTTCTGTGTAGTTTATATTTGAATATATTCCTTTTTCCACTACTACGCTCTTAGCGCTCCAAATGTCCAGTTGCATTTTCTACAGAAAGAGTGTTCAGATCTGCTCAATCAAAAGTATGGTTTAACTCTGTTAGCTGAATGCACAGATCAGAAAGAAGTTTCACAGAATGATTCTGTATAGTTTATATTTGGAGACAATCCTTTTTCCACTATTACCCTCTTAGCGCTCCGAATCTCCACTTGCATTTTCTACAGAAAGAGTGTTTCAGAACGGCTCAATCAAAACTAAGGTTCAACTCTTTTAGTTGAACAAACAGAACAGAAAGAAGTTTCACACAATTCTTCTGTGTAGTTTTTATTTGTAGACATTCTTTTTCCCAATATAGGCCTCCTAGCGCTCAGAATGTCCAATTGCAGTTTCTACAGAAAGAGTGTTTCAGAACGGCTCAATCAAAAGTAAGGTTCAACTCTGTTAGTTGAATGAACAGAACAGAAAGAAGTTTCATACAATGCTTCTGTGTAGTTTATATTTGAACATATTATTTTTTCCACTATTACCCACTTAGCGCTACGAATGTCCAGTTGCATTTTCTACAGACAGAGTGTTTCAAAACTGCTCAATCAAAAGTATGGTTTAACTCTGTTAGCTGAATGCTCAGATCAGAAAGAAGTTTCACAGAATGCTTCTGTATAGTTTATATTTGAATATATTCCTTTTTCCACTACTACGCTCTTAGCGCTCCAAATGTCCAGTTGCATTTTCTACAGAAAGAGTGTTCAGATCTGCTCTATCAAAAGTATGGTTTAACTCTGTTAGCTGAATGCACAGATCAGAAAGAAGTTTCACCGAATGATTCTGTGTAGTTTATATTTGAAGACATTCCTTTTTCAACTATTACCCTCTTAGCGCTCCGAATCTCCACTTGCATTTTCTACAAAAAGAGTGTTTCATAACTGCTCAATCAAAAATATGTTTTATCTCTGTTAACTGAATTTACAGATCAGAAATAAGTTTCACAGAATGCATCTGTGTAGTTTTTATTTGAAGATATTCTTTTTCCCAATGTAGGCCTCTTAGCGCTTAGCATGTCCAATTGCAGTTTCTACAGAAAGAGTGTTTCAGAACGGCTCAATCAAAAGTAAGGTTCAACTCTGTTAGTTGAATGCACAGAACAGAAAGAATTTTCACAGAATGCTACTGTGTAGTTTATATTTGAATATATTCCTTTTTCCACTATTACCCTCTTAGCGCTCCGAAAGTCCACTTGCATTTTCTACAGAAAGAGTGTTCAGAACTGCGCAATCAAAAGTATGGTTTAACTCTGTTAGCTTAATGAACATATCAGAAATAAGTTTTACACAATGCTTCTGTGTAGTTTTTATTTGAAGATATTATTTTTCCCAATAGAGGCCTCTTAGCGCTCAGAATGTCCAATTGGAGTTTCTACAGAAAGAGTGTTTCAGAAAGGCTCAATAAAAAGTAAGGTTCAACTCTGTTAGTTGAATGCACAGAACAGAAAGAATTTTCATACAATTCTTCTGTGTAGTTTATATTTGAACATATTCTTTTTTCCACTATTACCCACTTAGCGCTACGAATGTCCAGTTGCATTTTCTACAGACAGAGTGTTTCAAAACTGCTCAATCAAAAGTATGGTTTAACTCTGTTAGCTGAATGCTCAGATCAGAAAGAAGTTTCACAGAATGCTTCTGTGTAGTTTATATTTGAATATATTCCTTTTTCCACTACTACCCTCTTAGCGCTCCAAATGTCCAGTTGCATTTTCTACAGAAAGAGTGTTCAGATCTGCTCAATCAAAAGTATGGTTTAACTCTGTTAGCTGAATGCACAGATCAGAAAGAAGTTTCACCGAATGATTCTGTGTAGTTTATATTTGAAGACATTCCTTTTTCCACTATTACCCTCTTAGCGCTCCGAATCTCCACTTGCATTTTCTACAAAAAGAGTGTTTCATAACTGCTCAATCAAAAATATGTTTTATCTCTGTTAACTGAATTTACAGATCAGAAATAAGTTTCACAGAATGCATCTGTGTAGTTTTTATTTGAAGATATTCTTTTTCCCAATGTAGGCCTCTTAGCGCTTAGCATGTCCAATTGCAGTTTCTACAGAAAGAGTGTTTCAGAACGGCTCAATCAAAAGTAAGGTTCAACTCTGTTAGTTGAATGCACAGAACAGAAACAATTTTCACACAATGCTACTGTGTAGTTCATATTTGAATATATTCCTTTTTCCACTATTACCCTCTTAGCGCTCCGAATGTCCACTTGCATTTTCTACAGAAAGAGTGTTCAGAACTGCGCAATCAAAAGTATGGTTTAACTCTGTTAGCTTAATGAACATATCAGAAATAAGTTTCACACAATGCTTCTGTGTAGTTTTTATTTGAAGATATTATTTTTCCCAATATAGGCCTCCTAGCGCTCAGAATGTCCAATTGCAGTTTCTACAGAAAGAGTGTTTCAGAAAGGCTCAATCAAAAGTAAGGTTCAACTCTGTTAGTTGAATGCACAGAACAGAAAGAAGTTTCATACAATGCTTCTGTGTAGTTTATATTTGAACATATTCTTTTTTCCACTATTACCCACTTAGCGCGACGAATGTCCAGTTGCATTTTCTACAGACAGAGTGTTTCAAAACTGCTCAATCAAAAGTATGGTTTAACTCTGTTAGCTGAATGCTCAGATCAGAAAGAAGTTTCACAGAATGCTTCTGTGTAGTTTATATTTGAATATATTCCTTTTTCCACTACTACCCTCTTAGCGCTCCAAATGTCCAGTTGCATTTTCTACAGAAAGAGTGTTCAGATCTGCTCAATCAAAAGTATGGTTTAACTCTGTTAGCTGAATGCACAGATCAGAAAGAAGTTTCACCGAATGATTCTGTGTAGTTTATATTTGAAGACATTCCTTTTTCCACTATTACCCTCTTAGCGCTCCGAATCTCCACTTGCATTTTCTACAAAAAGAGTGTTTCACAACTGCTCAATCAAAAATATGTTTTATCTCTGTTAACTGAATTTACAGATCAGAAATAAGTTTCACAGAATGCATCTGTGTAGTTTTTATTTGAAGATATTCTTTTTCCCAATGTAGGCCTCTTAGCGCTTAGCATGTCCAATTGCAGTTTCTACAGAAAGAGTGTTTCAGAACGGCTCAATCAAAAGTAAGGTTCAACTCTGTTAGTTGAATGCACAGAACAGAAACAATTTTCACACAATGCTACTGTGTAGTTTATATTTGAATATATTCCTTTTTCCACTATTACCCTCTTAGCGCTCCGAATGTCCACTTGCATTTTCTACAGAAAGAGTGTTCAGAACTGCGCAATCAAAAGTATGGTTTAACTCTGTTAGCTTAATGAACATATCAGAAATAAGTTTCACACAATGCTTCTGTGTAGTTTTTATTTGAAGATATTATTTTTCCCAATATAGGCCTCCTAGCGCTCAGAATGTCCAATTGCAGTTTCTACAGAAAGAGTGTTTCAGAAAGGCTCAATCAAAAGTAAGGTTCAACTCTGTTAGTTGAATGCACAGAACAGAAAGAAGTTTCATACAATGCTTCTGTGTAGTTTATATTTGAACATATTCTTTTTTCCACTATTACCCACTTAGCGCTACGAATGTCCAGTTGCATTTTCTACAGACAGAGTGTTTCAAAACTGCTCAATCAAAAGTATGGTTTAACTCTGTTAGCTGAATGCTCAGATCAGAAAGAAGTTTCACAGAATGCTTCTGTGTAGTTTATATTTGAATATATTCCTTTTTCCACTACTACTCTCTTAGCGCTCCAAATGTCCAGTTGCATTTTCTACAGAAAGAGTGTTCAGATCTGCTCAATCAAAAGTATGGTTTAACTCTGTTAGCTGAATGCACAGATCAGAAAGAAGTTTCACAGAATGATTCTGTATAGTTTATATTTGGAGACATTCCTTTTTCCAATATTACCCTCTTAGCGCTCCGAATCTCCACTTGCATTTTCTACAGAAAGAGTGTTTCAGAACGGCTCAATCAAAACTAAGGTTCAACTCTTTTAGTTGAACAAACAGAACAGAAAGAAGTTTCACACAATTCTTCTGTGTAGTTTTTATTTGTAGACATTCTTTTTCCCAATATAGGCCTCCTAGCGCTCAGAATGTCCAATTGCAGTTTCTACAGAAAGAGTGTTTCAGAACGGCTCAATCAAAAGTAAGGTTCAACTCTGTTAGTTGAATGAACAGAACAGAAAGAAGTTTCATACAATGCTTCGGTGTAGTTTATATTTGAATATATTCCTTTTTCCACCACTACGCTCTTAGCGCTCCAAATGTCCAGTTGCATTTTCTACAGAAAGAGTGTTCAGATCTGCTCAATCAAAAGTATGGTTTAACTCTGTTAGCTGAATGCACAGATCAGAAAGAAGTTTCACCGAATGATTCTGTGTAGTTTATATTTGAAGACATTCCTTTTTCAACTATTACCCTCTTAGCGCTCCGAATCTCCACTTGCATTTTCTACAAAAAGAGTGTTTCATAACTGCTCAATCAAAAATATGTTTTATCTCTGTTAACTGAATTTACAGATCAGAAATAAGTTTCACAGAATGCATCTGTGTAGTTTTTATTTGAAGATATTCTTTTTGCCAATGTAGGCCTCTTAGCGCTTAGCATGTCCAATTGCAGTTTCTACAGAAAGAGTGTTTCAGAACGGCTCAATCAAAAGTAAGGTTCAACTCTGTTAGTTGAATGCACAGAACAGAAAGAATTTTCACAGAATGCTACTGTGTAGTTTATATTTGAATATATTCCTTTTTCCACTATTACCCTCTTAGCGCTCCGAATGTCCACTTGCATTTTCTACAGAAAGAGTGTTCAGAACTGCGCAATCAAAAGAATGGTTTAACTCTGTTAGCTTAATGAACATATCAGAAATAAGTTTTACACAATGCTTCTGTGTAGTTTTTATTTGAAGATATTATTTTTCCCAATAGAGGCCTCTTAGCGCTCAGAATGTCCAATTGCAGTTTCTACAGAAAGAGTGTTTCAGAAAGGCTCAATCAAAGTAAGGTTGAACTCTGTTAGTTGAATGCACAGAACAGAAAGAATTTTCATACAATGCTTCTGTGTAGTTTATATTTGAACATATTCTTATTTCCACTATTACCCACTTAGCGCTACGAATGTCCAGTTGCATTTTCTACAGACAGAGTGTTTCAAAACTGCTCAATCAAAAGTATGGTTTAACTCTGTTAGCTGAATGCTCAGATCAGAAAGAAGTTTCACAGAATGCTTCTGTGTAGTTTATATTTGAATATATTCCTTTTTCTACTACTACTCTCTTAGCACTCCAAATGTCCAGTTGCATTTTCTACAGAAAGAGTGTTCAGATCTGCTCAATCAAAAGTATGGTTTAACTCTGTTAGCTGAATGCACAGATCAGAAAGTAGTTTCACAGAATGATTCTGTGTAGTTTATATTTGGAGACATTCCTTTTTCCACTATTACCCTCTTAGCGCTCCGAATCTCCACTTGCATTTTCTACAGAAAGAGTGTTTCAGAACGGCTCAATCAAAACTGAGGTTCAACTCTTTTAGTTGAACAAACAGAACAGAAAGAAGTTTCACACATTTCTTCTGTGTAGTATTTATTTGTAGACATTCTTTTTCCCAATATAGGCCTCTTAGCGCTCAGAATGTCCAATTGCAGTTTCTACAGAAAGAGTGTTTCAGAACGGCTAAATCAAAAGTAAGGTTCAACTCTGTTAGTTGAATGCACAGAACAGAAAGAAGTTTCATACAATGCTTCTGTGTAGTTTATATTTGAACATATTCTTTTTTCCACTATTACCCACTTAGCGCTACGAATGTCCAGTTGCTTTTTCTACAGACAGAGTGTTTCAAAACTGCTCAATCAAAAGTATGGTTTAACTCTGTTAGCTGAATGCTCAGATCAGAAAGAAGTTTCACAGAATGCTTCTGTGTAGTTTATATTTGAATATATTCCTTTTTCCACTACTACCCTCTTAGCGCTCCAAATGTCCAGTTGCATTTTCTACAGAAAGAGTGTTCAGATCTGCTCAATCAAAAGTATGGTTTAACTCTGTTAGCTGAATGCACAGATCAGAAAGAAGTTTCACCGAATGATTCTGTGTAGTTTATATTTGAAAACATTCCTTTTTCAACAATTACCCTCTTAGCGCTCCGAATCTCCACTTGCATTTTCTACAAAAAGAGTGTTTCATAACTGCTCAATCAAAAATATGTTTTATCTCTGTTAACTGAATTTACAGATCAGAAATAAGTTTCACAGAATGCATCTGTGTAGTTTTTATTTGAAGATATTCTTTTTCCCAATGTAGGCCTCTTAGCGCTTAGCATGTCCAATTGCAGTTTCTACAGAAAGAGTGTTTCAGAACGGCTCAATCAAAAGTAAGGTTCAACTCTGTTAGTTGAATGCACAGAACAGAAAGAATTTTCACACAATGCTACTGTGTAGTTTATATTTGAATATATTCCTTTTTCCACTATTACCCTCTTAGCGCTCCGAATGTCCACTTGCATTTTCTACAGAAAGAGTGTTCAGAACTGCGCAATCAAAAGTATGGTTTAACTCTGTTAGCTTAATGAACATATCAGAAATAAGTTTTACACAATGCTTCTGTGTAGTTTTTATTTGAAGATATTATTTTTCCCAATAGAGGCCTCTTAGCGCTCAGAATGTCCAATTGCAGTTTCTACAGAAAGAGTGTTTCAGAAAGGCTCAATCAAAAGTAAGGTTCAACTCTGTTAGTTGAATGCACAGAACAGAAAGAAGTTTCATACAATGCTTCTGTGTAGTTTATATTTGAACATATTCTTTTTTCCACTATTACCCACTTAGCGCTACGAATGTCCAGTTGCATTTTCTACAGGCAGAGTGTTTCAAAACTGCTCAATCAAAAGTATGGTTTAACTCTGTTAGCTGAATGCTCAGATCAGAAAGAAGTTTCACAGAATGCTTCTGTGTAGTTTATATTTGAATATATTCCATTTTCCACTACTACGCTCTTAGCGCTCCAAATGTCCAGTTGCATTTTCTACAGAAAGAGTGTTCAGATCTGCTCAATCAAAAGTATGGTTTAACTCTGTTAGCTGAATGCACAGATCAGAAAGAAGTTTCACAGAATGATTCTGTGTAGTTTATATTTGGAGACATTCCTTTTTCCACTATTACCCTCTTAGCGCTCCGAATCTCCACTTGCATTTTCTACAGAAAGAGTGTTTCAGAACGGCTCAATCAAAACTGAGGTTCAACTCTTTTAGTTGAACAAACAGAACGGAAAGAAGTTTCACACAATTCTTCTGTGTAGTTTTTATTTGTAGACATTCTTTTTCCCAATATAGGCCTCCTAGCGCTCAGAATGTCCAATTGCAGTTTCTACAGAAAGAGTGTTTCAGAACGGCTCAATCAAAAGTAAGGTTCAACTCTGTTAGTTGAATGAACAGAACAGAAAGAAGTTTCATACAATGCTTCTGTGTAGTTTATATTTGAACATATTATTTTTTCCACTATTACCCACTTAGCGCTACGAATGTCCAGTTGCATTTTCTACAGACAGAGTGTTTCAAAACTGCTCAATCAAAAGTATGGTTTAACTCTGTTAGCTGAATGCTCAGATCAGAAAGAAGTTTCACAGAATGCTTCTGTATAGTTTATATTTGAATATATTCCTTTTTCCACTACTACGCTCTTAGCGCTCCAAATGTCCAGTTGCATTTTCTACAGAAAGAGTGTTCAGATCTGCTCTATCAAAAGTATGGTTTAACTCTGTTAGCTGAATGCACAGATCAGAAAGAAGTTTCACCGAATGATTCTGTGTAGTTTATATTTGAAGACATTCCTTTTTCAACTATTACCCTCTTAGCGCTCCGAATCTCCACTTGCATTTTCTACAAAAAGAGTGTTTCATAACTGCTCAATCAAAAATATGTTTTATCTCTGTTAACTGAATTTACAGATCAGAAATAAGTTTCACAGAATGCATCTGTGTAGTTTTTATTTGAAGATATTCTTTTTCCACAATTACCCTCTTAGCGCTTAGCATGTCCAATTGCAGTTTCTACAGAAAGAGTGTTTCAGAACGGCTCAATCAAAAGTAAGGTTCAACTCTGTTAGTTGAATGCACAGAACAGAAAGAATTTTCACAGAATGCTACTGTGTAGTTTATATTTGAATATATTCCTTTTTCCACTATTACCCTCTTAGCGCTCCGAAAGTCCACTTGCATTTTCTACAGAAAGAGTGTTCAGAACTGCGCAATCAAAAGTATGGTTTAACTCTGTTAGCTTAATGAACATATCAGAAATAAGTTTTACACAATGCTTCTGTGTAGTTTTTATTTGAAGATATTATTTTTCCCAATAGAGCCCTCTTAGCGCTCAGAATGTCCAATTGGAGTTTCTACAGAAAGAGTGTTTCAGAAAGGCTCAATAAAAAGTAAGGTTCAACTCTGTTAGTTGAATGCACAGAACAGAAAGAATTTTCATACAATGCTTCTGTGTAGTTTATATTTGAACATATTCTTTTTTCCACTATTACCCACTTAGCGCTACGAATGTCCAGTTGCATTTTCTACAGACAGAGTGTTTCAAAACTGCTCAATCAAAAGTATGGTTTAACTCTGTTAGCTGAATGCTCAGATCAGAAAGAAGTTTCACAGAATGCTTCTGTGTAGTTTATATTTGAATATATTCCTTTTTCCACTACTACCCTCTTAGCGCTCCAAATGTCCAGTTGCATTTTCTACAGAAAGAGTGTTCAGATCTGCTCAATCAAAAGTGTGGTTTAACTCTGTTAGCTGAATGCACAGATCAGAAAGAAGTTTCACCGAATGATTCTGTGTAGTTTATATTTGAAGACATTCCTTTTTCCCACTATTAGCCCTCTTAGCGCTCCGAATCTCCAATTGCAGTTTCTACAGAAAGAGTGTTTCAGAACGGCTCAATCAAAAGTAAGGTTCAACTCTGTTAGTTGAATGCACAGAACAGAAAGAAGTTTCACACAATGCTTCTGTGTAGTTTATATTTGAAGATATTCTTTTTTCCACTATTACCCTCTTAGCGCTTACGAATGTCCAGTTGCATTTTCTACAGAAAGAGTGTTTCAGAACTGCTCAATCAAAAGTATGGTTTAACTCTGTTAGCTGAATGCTCAGATCAGAAAGAAGTTTCACAGAATGCTTCTGTGTAGTTTATATTTGAATATATTCCTTTTTCCACTACTACCCTCTTAGCGCTCCGAATGTCCAGTTGCATTTTCTACAGAAAGAGTGTTCAGAACTGCTCAATCAAAAGTATGGTTTAACTCTGTTAGCTGAATGCACAGATCAGAAAGAAGTTTCACAGAATGCTTCTGTGTAGTTTATATTTGAAGATATTCCTTTTTCCACAATTACCCTCTTAGCGCTCCGAATCTCCACTTGCATTTTCTACAAAAAGAGTGTTTCATAACTGCTCAATCAAAAGTATGGTTTAACTCTGTTAACTGAATTCACAGATCAGAAATAAGTTTCACAGAATGCTTCTGTGTAGTTTATATTTGAAGATATTCTTTTTTCCCACTATTACCCACTTAGCGCTACGCATGTCCAATTGCATTTTCTACAGAAAGAGTGTTTCAGAACGGCTCAATCAAAAGTATGGTTTAACTCTGTTAGCTGAATGCACAGATCAGAAAGAAGTTTCACAGAATGCTTCTGTGTAGTTTATATTTGAATATATTCCTTTTTCCACTATTACCCTCTTAGCGCTCCGAATGTCCACTTGCATTTTCTACAGAAAGAGTGTTCAGAACTGCTCAATCAAAAGTATGGTTTAACTCTGTTAGCTTAATGAACAGATCAGAAATAAGTTTCACACAATGCTTCTGTGTAGTTTTTATTTGAAGATATTATTTTTCCCAATATACCCTCTTAGCGCTCAGAATGTCCAATTGCAGTTTCTACAGAAAGAGTGTTTCAGAAAGGCTCAATCAAAAGTAAGGTTCAACTCTGTTAGTTGAATGCACAGAACAGAAAGAAGTTTCATACAATGCTTCTGTGTAGTTTATATTTGAACATATTCTTTTTTCCACTATTACCCTCTTAGCGCTACGAATGTCCAGTTGCATTTTCTACAGAAAGAGTGTTTCAGAACTGCTCAATCAAAAGTATGGTTTAACTCTGTTAGCTGAATGCTCAGATCAGAAAGAAGTTTCACAGAATGCTTCTGTGTAGTTTATATTTGAATATATTCCTTTTTCCACTACTACGCTCTTAGCGCTCCAAATGTCCAGTTGCATTTTCTACAGAAAGAGTGTTCAGATCTGCTCAATCAAAAGTATGGTTTAACTCTGTTAGCTGAATGCACAGATCAGAAAGAAGTTTCACAGAATGATTCTGTGTAGTTTATATTTGGAGACATTCCTTTTTCCACTATTACCCTCTTAGCGCTCCGAATCTCCACTTGCATTTTCTACAGAAAGAGTGTTTCAGAACGGCTCAATCAAAACTAAGGTTCAACTCTTTTAGTTGAACAAACAGAACAGAAAGAAGTTTCACACAATTCTTCTGTGTAGTTTTTATTTGTAGACATTCTTTTTAGCAATATAGGCCTCCTAGCGCTCAGAATGTCCAATTGCAGTTTCTACAGAAAGAGTGTTTCAGAACGGCTCAATCAAAAGTAAGGTTCAACTCTGTTAGTTGAATGAACAGAACAGAAAGAAGTTTCATACAATGCTTCTGTGTAGTTTATATTTGAATATATTCCTTTTTCCACTATTACCCTCTTAGCGCTCCGAATGTCCAGTTGCATTTTCTACAGAAAGAGTGTTCAGAACTGCTCAATCAAAAGTATGGTTTAACTCTGTTAGCTGAATGCACAGATCAGAAAGAAGTTTCACCGAATGCTTCTGTGTAGTTTATATTTGAAGATATTCCTTTTTCAACTATTACCCTCTTAGCGCTCCGAATGTCCACTTGCATTTTCTACAGAAAGAGTGTTTCATAACTGCTCAATCAAAAGTATGGTTTAACTCTGTTAGCTGAATGCACAGATCAGAAAGAAGTTTCACAGAATGCATCTGTGTAGTTTATATTTGAAGATATTCTTTTTCCACTATTACCCTCTTAGCGCTACGAATGTCCAGTTGCATTTTCTACAGAAAGAGTGTTTCAGAACTGCTCAATCAAAAGTAAGGTTCAACTCTGTTAGTTGAATGCACAGAACAGAAAGAATTTTCACAGAATGCTACTGTGTAGTTTATATTTGAATATATTCCTTTTTCCACTATTACCCTCTTAGCGCTCCGAATGTCCACTTGCATTTTCTACAGAAAGAGTGTTCAGAACTGCGCAATCAAAAGAATGGTTTAACTCTGTTAGCTTAATGAACATATCAGAAATAAGTTTTACACAATGCTTCTGTGTAGTTTTTATTTGAAGATATTACTTTTTCCAATAGAGGCCTCTTAGCGCTCCGAATGTCCACTTGCAGTTTCTACAGAAAGAGTGTTTCAGAAAGGCTCAATCAAAAGTAAGGTTGAACTCTGTTAGTTGAATGCACAGAACAGAAAGAATTTTCATACAATGCTTCTGTGTAGTTTATATTTGAACATATTCTTATTTCCACTATTACCCACTTAGCGCTACGAATGTCCAGTTGCATTTTCTACAGACAGAGTGTTTCAAAACTGCTCAATCAAAAGTATGGTTTAACTCTGTTAGCTGAATGCTCAGATCAGAAAGAAGTTTCACAGAATGCTTCTGTGTAGTTTATATTTGAATATATTCCTTTTTCTACTACTACTCTCTTAGCACTCCAAATGTCCAGTTGCATTTTCTACAGAAAGAGTGTTCAGATCTGCTCAATCAAAAGTATGGTTTAACTCTGTTAGCTGAATGCACAGATCAGAAAGAAGTTTCACAGAATGATTCTGTGTAGTTTATATTTGGAGACATTCCTTTTTCCACTATTACCCTCTTAGCGCTCCGAATCTCCACTTGCATTTTCTACAGAAAGAGTGTTTCAGAACGGCTCAATCAAAACTGAGGTTCAACTCTTTTAGTTGAACAAACAGAACAGAAAGAAGTTTCACACAATTCTTCTGTGTAGTTTTTATTTGTAGACATTCATTTTCCCAATATAGGCCTCTTAGCGCACAGAATGTCCAATTGCAGTTTCTACAGAAAGAGTGTTTCAGAACGGCTCAATCAAAAGTAAGGTTCAACTCTGTTAGTTGAATGCACAGAACAGAAAGAAGTTTCATACAATGCTTCTGTGTAGTTTATATTTGAACATATTCTTTTTTCCACTATTACCCACTTAGCGCTACGAATGTCCAGTTGCATTTTCTACAGACAGAGTGTTTCAAAACTGCTCAATCAAAAGTATGGTTTAACTCTGTTAGCTGAATGCTCAGATCAGAAAGAAGTTTCACAGAATGCTTCTGTGTAGTTTATATTTGAATATATTCCTTTATCCACTACTACCCTCTTAGCGCTCCAAATGTCCAGTTGCATTTTCTACAGAAAGAGTGTTCAGATCTGCTCAATCAAAAGTATGGTTTAACTCTGTTAGCTGAATGCACAGATCAGAAAGAAGTTTCACCGAATGATTCTGTGTATTTTATATTTGAAGACATTCCTTTTTCCACTATTACCCTCTTAGCGCTCCGAATCTCCACTTGCATTTTCTACAAAAAGAGTGTTTCATAACTGCTCAATCAAAAATATGTTTTATCTCTGTTAACTGAATTTACAGATCAGAAATAAGTTTCACAGAATGCATCTGTGTAGTTTTTATTTGAAGATATTCTTTTTCCCAATGTAGGCCTCTTAGCGCTTAGCATGTCCAATTGCAGTTTCTACAGAAAGAGTGTTTCAGAACGGCTCAATCAAAAGTAAGGTTCAACTCTGTTAGTTGAATGCACAGAACAGAAAGAATTTTCACAGAATGCTACTGTGTAGTTTATATTTGAATATATTCCTTTTTCCACTATTACCCTCTTAGCGCTCCGAATGTCCACTTGCATTTTCTACAGAAAGAGTGTTCAGAACTGCGCAATCAAAAGTATGGTTTAACTCTGTTAGCTTAATGAACATATCAGAAATAAGTTTCACACAATGCTTCTGTGTAGTTTTTATTTGAAGATATTATTTTTCCCAATAGAGGTCTCTTAGCGCTCAGAATGTCCAATTGCAGTTTCTACAGAAAGAGTGTTTCAGAAAGGCTCAATCAAAAGTAAGGTTCAACACTGTTAGTTGAATGCACAGAACAGAAAGAAGTTTCATACAATGCTTCTGTGTAGTTTATATTTGAACATATTCTTTTTTCCACTATTACCCACTTAGCGCTACGAATGTCCAGTTGCATTTTCTACAGACAGAGTGTTTCAAAACTGCTCAATCAAAAGTATGGTTTAACTCTGTTAGCTGAATGCTCAGATCAGAAAGAAGTTTCACAGAATGCTTCTGTGTAGTTTATATTTGAATATATTCCTTTTTCCACTACTACTCTCTTAGCGCTCCAAATGTCCAGTTGCATTTTCTACAGAAAGAGTGTTCAGATCTGCTCAATCAAAAGTATGGTTTAACTCTGTTAGCTGAATGCACAGATCAGAAAGAAGTTTCACAGAATGATTCTGTGTAGTTTATATTTGGAGACATTCCTTTTTCCACTATTACCCTCTTAGCGCTCCGAATCTCCACTTGCATTTTCTACAGAAAGAGTGTTTCAGAACGGCTCAATCAAAACTGAGGTTCAACTCTTTTAGTTGAACAAACAGAACAGAAAAAAGTTTCACACAATTCTTCTGTGTAGTTTTTATTTGTAGACATTCGTTTTCCCAATATAGGCCTCTTAGCGCTCAGAATGTCCAATTGCAGTTTCTACAGAAAGAGTGTTTCAGAACGGCTCAATCAAAAGTAAGGTTCAACTCTGTTAGTTGAATGCACAGAACAGAAAGAAGTTTCATACAATGCTTCTGTGTAGTTTATATTTGAACATATGCTTTTTTCCACTATTACCCACTTAGCGCTACGAATGTCCAGTTGCATTTTCTACAGACAGAGTGTTTCAAAACTGCTCAATCAAAAGTATGGTTTAACTCTGTTAGCTGAATGCTCAGATCAGAAAGAAGTTTCACAGAATGCTTCTGTGTAGTTTATATTTGAATATATTCCTTTTTCCACTACTACCCTCTTAGCGCTCCAAATGACCAGTTGCATTTTCTACAGAAAGAGTGTTCAGATCTGCTCAATCAAAAGTATGGTTTAACTCTGTTAGCTGAATGCACAGATCAGAAAGAAGTTTCACCGAATGATTCTGTGTAGTTTATATTTGAAGACATTCCTTTTTCCACTATTACCCCCTTAGCGCTCCGAATCTCCACTTGCATTTTCTACAAAGAGAGTGTTTCATAACTGCTCAATCAAAAATATGTTTTATCTCTGTTAACTGAATTTACAGATCAGAAATAAGTTTCACAGAATGCATCTGTGTAGTTTTTATTTGAAGATATTCTTTTTCCCAATGTAGGCCTCTTAGCGCTTAGCATGTCCAATTGCAGTTTCTACAGAAAGAGTGTTTCAGAACGGCTAAATCAAAAGTAAGGTTCAACACTGTTAGTTGAATGCACAGAACAGAAAGAATTTTCACAGAATGCTACTGTGTAGTTTATATTTGAATATATTACTTTTTCCACTATTACCCTCTTAGCGCTCCGAATGTCCACTTGCATTTTCTACAGAAAGAGTGTTCAGAACTGCTCAATCAAAAGTATGGTTTAACTCTGTTAGCTGAATGCTCAGATCGGAAATAAGTTTCATAGAATGCTTCTGTGTAGTTTATATTTGAATATATTCCTTTTTCCACTACTACTCTCTTAGCGCTCCAAATGTCCAGTTGCATTTTCTACAGAAAGAGTGTTCAGATCTGCTCAATCAAAAGTATGGTTTAACTCTGTTAGCTGAATGCACAGATCAGAAAGAAGTTTCACAGAATGATTCTGTATAGTTTATATTTGGAGACATTCCTTTTTCCAATATTACCCTCTTAGCGCTCCGAATCTCCACTTGCATTTTCTACAGAAAGAGTGTTTCAGAACGGCTCAATCAAAACTAAGGTTCAACTCTTTTAGTTGAACAAACAGAACAGAAAGAAGTTTCACACAATTCTTCTGTGTAGTTTTTATTTGTAGACATTCTTTTTCCCAATATAGGCCTCCTAGCGCTCAGAATGTCCAATTGCAGTTTCTACAGAAAGAGTGTTTCAGAACGGCTCAACAAAAGTAAGGTTCAACTCTGTTTGTTGAATGAACAGAACAGAAAGAAGTTTCATACAATGCTTCTGTGTAGTTTATATTTGAACATATTCTTTTTTCCACTATTACCCACTTAGCGCTACGAATGTCCAGTTGCATTTTCTACAGACAGAGTGTTTCAAAACGGCTCAATCAAAAGTATGGTTTAACTCTGTTAGCTGAATGCTCAGATCAGAAAGAAGTTTCACAGAATGCTTCTGTGTAGTTTATATTTGAATATATTCCTTTTTCCACTACTATGCTCTTAGCGCTCCAAATGTCCAGTTGCATTTTCTACAGAAAGAGTGTTCAGATCTGCTCAATCAAAAGTATGGTTTAACACTGTTAGCTGAATGCACAGATCAGAAAGAAGTTTCACCGAATGATTCTGTGTAGTTTATATTTGAAGACATTCCTTTTTCAACTATTACCCTCTTAGCGCTCCGAATCTCCACTTGCATTTTCTACAAAAAGAGTGTTTCATAACTGCTCAATCAAAAATATGTTTTATCTCTGTTAACTGAATTTACAGATCAGAAATAAGTTTCACAGAATGCATCTGTGTAGTTTTTATTTGAAGATATTCTTTTTGCCAATGTAGGCCTCTTAGCGCTTAGCATGTCCAATTGCAGTTTCTACAGAAAGAGTGTTTCAGAACGGCTCAATCAAAAGTAAGGTTCAACTCTGTTAGTTGAATGCACAGAACAGAAAGAATTTTCACAGAATGCTACTGTGTAGTTTATAATTGAATATATTCCTTTTTCCACTATTACCCTCTTAGCGCTCCGAATGTCCACTTGCATTTTCTACAGAAAGAGTGTTCAGAACTGCGCAATCAAAAGTATGGTTTAACTCTGTTAGCTTAATGAACATATCAGAAATAAGTTTTACACAATGCTTCTGTGTAGTTTTTATTTGAAGATATTATTTTTCCCAATAGAGGCCTCTTAGCGCTCAGAATGTCCAATTGCAGTTTCTACAGAAAGAGTGTTTCAGAAAGGCTCAATCAAAAGTAAGGTTCAACTCTGTTAGTTGAATGCACAGAATAGAAAGAATTTTCACAGAATGCTACTGTGTAGTTTATATTTGAAGACATTCCTTTTTCCACTATTACCCTCTTAGCGCTCCGAATCTCCACTTGCATTTTCTACAAAAAGAGTGTTTCATAACTGCTCAATCAAAAATATGTTTTATCTCTGTTAACTGAATTTACAGATCAGAAATATGTTTCACAGAATGCATCTGTGTAGTTTTTATTTGAAGATATTCTTTTTCCCAATGTAGGCCTCTTAGCGCTTAGCATGTCCAATTGCAGTTTCTACAGAAAGAGTGTTTCAGAACGGCTCAATCAAAAGTAAGGTTCAACTCTGTTAGTTGAATGCACAGAACAGAAAGAATTTTCACAGAATGCTACTGTGTAGTTTATATTTGAATATATTCCTTTTTCCACTATTACCCTCTTAGCGCTCCGAATGTCCACTTGCATTTTCTACAGAAAGAGTGTTCAGAACTGCGCAATCAAAAGTATGGTTTAACTCTGTTAGCTTAATGAACATATCAGAAATAAGTTTCACACAATGCTTCTGTGTAGTTTTTATTTGAAGATATTATTTTTCCCAATAGAGGTCTCTTAGCGCTCAGAATGTCCAATTGCAGTTTCTACAGAAAGAGTGTTTCAGAAAGGCTCAATCAAAAGTAAGGTTCAACTCTGTTAGTTGAATGCACAGAACAGAAAGAAGTTTCATACAATGCTTCTGTGTAGTTTATATTTGAACATATTCTTTTTTCCACTATTACCCACTTAGCGCTACGAATGTCCAGTTGCATTTTCTACAGACAGAGTGTTTAAAAACTGCTCAATCAAAAGTATGGTTTAACTCTGTTAGCTGAATGCTCAGATCAGAAAGAAGTTTCACAGAATGCTTCTGTGTAGTTTATATTTGAATATATTCCTTTTTCCACTACTACTCTCTTAGCGCTCCAAATGTCCAGTTGCATTTTCTACAGAAAGAGTGTTCAGATCTGCTCAATCAAAAGTATGGTTTAACTCTGTTAGCTGAATGCACAGATCAGAAAGAAGTTTCACAGAATGATTCTGTGTAGTTTATATTTGGAGACATTCCTTTTTCCACTATTACCCTCTTAGCGCTCCGAATCTCCACTTGCATTTTCTACAGAAAGAGTGTTTCAGAACGGCTCAATCAAAACTGAGGTTCAACTCTTTTAGTTGAACAAACAGAACAGAAAGAAGTTGCACACAATTCTTCTGTGTAGTTTTTATTTGTAGACATTCGTTTTCCCAATATAGGCCTCTTAGCGCTCAGAATGTCCAATTGCAGTTTCTACAGAAAGAGTGTTTCAGAACGGCTCAATCAAAAGTAAGGTTCAACTCTGTTAGTTGAATGCACAGAACAGAAAGAAGTTTCATACAATGCTTCTGTGTAGTTTATATTTGAACATATGCTTTTTTCCACTATTACCCACTTATCGCTACGAATGTCCAGTTGCATTTTCTACAGACAGAGTGTTTCAAAACTGCTCAATCAAAAGTATGGTTTAACTCTGTTAGCTGAATGCTCAGATCAGAAAGAAGTTTCACAGAATGCTTCTGTGTAGTTTATATTTGAATATATTCCTTTTTCCACTACTACCCTCTTAGCGCTCCAAATGACCAGTTGCATTTTCTACAGAAAGAGTGTTCAGATCTGCTCAATCAAAAGTATGGTTTAACTCTGTTAGCTGAATGCACAGATCAGAAAGAAGTTTCACCGAATGATTCTGTGTAGTTTATATTTGAAGACATTCCTTTTTCCACTATTACCCTCTTAGCGCTCCGAATCTCCACTTGCATTTTCTACAAAGAGAGTGTTTCATAACTGCTCAATCAAAAATATGTTTTATCTCTGTTAACTGAATTTACAGATCAGAAATAAGTTTCACAGAATGCATCTGTGTAGTTTTTATTTGAAGATATTCTTTTTCCCAATGTAGGCCTCTTAGCGCTTAGCATGTCCAATTGCAGTTTCTACAGAAAGAGTGTTTCAGAACGGCTAAATCAAAAGTAAGGTTCAACACTGTTAGTTGAATGCACAGAACAGAAAGAATTTTCACAGAATGCTACTGTGTAGTTTATATTTGAATATATTCCTTTTTCCACTATTACCCTCTTAGCGCTCCGAATGTCCACTTGCATTTTCTACAGAAAGAGTGTTCAGAACTGCTCAATCAAAAGTATGGTTTAACTCTGTTAGCTGAATGCTCAGATCGGAAATAAGTTTCACAGAATGCTTCTGTGTAGTTTATATTTGAATATATTCCTTTTTCCACTACTACTCTCTTAGCGCTCCAAATGTCCAGTTGCATTTTCTACAGAAAGAGTGTTCAGATCTGCTCAATCAAAAGTATGGTTTAAATCTGTTAGCTGAATGCACAGATCAGAAAGAAGTTTCACAGAATGATTCTGTATAGTTTATATTTGGAGACATTCCTTTTTCCAATATTACCCTCTTAGCGCTCCGAATCTCCACTTGCATTTTCTACAGAAAGAGTGTTTCAGAACGGCTCAATCAAAACTAAGGTTCAACTCTTTTAGTTGAACAAACAGAACAGAAAGAAGTTTCACACAATTCTTCTGTGTAGTTTTTATTTGAAGATATTATTTTTCCCAATAGAGGCCTCTTAGCGCTCAGAATGTCCAATTGCAGTTTCTACAGAAAGAGTGTTTCAGAAAGGCTCAATCAAAAGTAAGGTTCAACTCTGTTAGTTGAATGCACAGAACAGAAAGAATTTTCATACAATGCTTCTGTGTAGTTTATATTTGAACATATTCTTTTTTCCACTATTACCCACTTAGCGCTACGAATGTCCAGTTGCATTTTCTACAGACAGAGTGTTTCAAAACTGCTCAATCAAAAGTATGGTTTAACTCTGTTAGCTGAATGCTCAGATCAGAAAGAAGTTTCACAGAATGCTTCTGTGTAGTTTATATTTGAATATATTCCTTTTTCCACTACTACTCTCTTAGCGCTCCAAATGTCCAGTTGCATTTTCTACAGAAAGAGTGTTCAGATCTGCTCAATCAAAAGTATGGTTTAACTCTGTTAGCTGAATGCACAGATCAGAAAGAAGTTTCACAGAATGATTCTGTGTAGTTTATATTTGGAGACATTCCTTTTTCCACTATTACCCTCTTAGCGCTCCGAATCTCCACTTGCATTTTCTACAGAAAGAGTGTTTCAGAACGGCTCAATCAAAACTGAGGTTCAACTCTTTTAGTTGAACAAACAGAACAGAAAGAAGTTTCACACAATTCTTCTGTGTAGTTTTTATTTGTAGACATTCATTTTCCCAATATAGGCCTCTTAGCGCTCAGAATGTCCAATTGCAGTTTCTACAGAAAGAGTGTTTCAGAACGGCTCAATCAAAAGTAAGGTTCAACTCTGTTAGTTGAATGCACAGAACAGAAAGAAGTTTCATACAATGCTTCTGTGTAGTTTATATTTGAACATATTCTTTTTTCCACTATTACCCACTTAGCGCTACGAATGTCCAGTTGCATTTTCTACAGACAGAGTGTTTCAAAACTGCTCAATCAAAAGTATGGTTTAACTCTGTTAGCTGAATGCTCAGATCAGAAAGAAGTTTCACAGAATGCTTCTGTGTAGTTTATATTTGAATATATTCCTTTTTCCACTACTACCCTCTTAGCGCTCCAAATGTCCAGTTGCATTTTCTACAGAAAGAGTGTTCAGATCTGCTCAATCAAAAGTATGGTTTAACTCTGTTAGCTGAATGCACAGATCAGAAAGAAGTTTCACCGAATGATTCTGTGTATTTTATATTTGAAGACATTCCTTTTTCCACTATTACCCTCTTAGCGCTCCGAATCTCCACTTGCATTTTCTACAAAAAGAGTGTTTCATAACTGCTCAATCAAAAATATGTTTTATCTCTGTTAACTGAATTTACAGATCAGAAATAAGTTTCACAGATTGCATCTGTGTAGTTTTTATTTGAAGATATTCTTTTTGCCAATGTAGGCCTCTTAGCGCTTAGCATGTCCAATTGCAGTTTCTCCAGAAAGAGTGTTTCAGAACGGCTCAATCAAAAGTAAGGTTCAACTCTGTTAGTTGAATGCACAGAACAGAAAGAATTTTCACAGAATGCTACTGTGTAGTTTATATTTGAATATATTCCTTTTTCCACTATTACCCTCTTAGCGCTCCGAATGTCCACTTGCATTTTCTACAGAAAGAGTGTTCAGAACTGCGCAATCAAAAGTATGGTTTAACTCTGTTAGCTTAATGAACATATCAGAAATAAGTTTCACACAATGCTTCTGTGTAGTTTTTATTTGAAGATATTATTTTTCCCAATAGAGGTCTCTTAGCGCTCAGAATGTCCAATTGCAGTTTCTACAGAAAGAGTGTTTCAGAAAGGCTCAATCAAAAGTAAGGTTCAACTCTGTTAGTTGAATGCACAGAACAGAAAGAAGTTTCATACAATGCTTCTGTGTAGTTTATATTTGAACATATTATTTTTTCCACTATTACCCACTTAGCGCTACGAATGTCCAGTTGCATTTTCTACAGACAGAGTGTTTCAAAACTGCTCAATCAAAAGTATGGTTTAACTCTGTTAGCTGAATGCTCAGATCAGAAAGAAGTTTCACAGAATGCTTCTGTGTAGTTTATATTTGAATATATTCCTTTTTCCACTACTACTCTCTTAGCGCTCCAAATGTCCAGTTGCATTTTCTACAGAAAGAGTGTTCAGATCTGCTCAATCAAAAGTATGGTTTAACTCTGTTAGCTGAATGCACAGATCAGAAAGAAGTTTCACAGAATGATTCTGTGTAGTTTATATTTGGAGACATTCCTTTTTCCACTATTACCCTCTTAGCGCTCCGAATCTCCACTTGCATTTTCTACAGAAAGAGTGTTTCAGAACGGCTCAATCAAAACTGAGGTTCAACTCTTTTAGTTGAACAAACAGAACAGAAAGAAGTTTCACACAATTCTTCTGTGTAGTTTTTATTTGTAGACATTCGTTTTCCCAATATAGGCCTCTTAGCGCTCAGAATGTCCAATTGCAGTTTCTACAGAAAGAGTGTTTCAGAACGGCTCAATCAAAAGTAAGGTTCAACTCTGTTAGTTGAATGCACAGAACAGAAAGAAGTTTCATACAATGCTTCTGTGTAGTTTATATTTGAACATATGCTTTTTTCCACTATTACCCACTTAGCGCTACGAATGTCCAGTTGCATTTTCTACAGACAGAGTGTTTCAAAACTGCTCAATCAAAAGTATGGTTTAACTCTGTTAGCTGAATGCTCAGATCAGAAAGAAGTTTCACAGAATGCTTCTGTGTAGTTTATATTTGAATATATTCCTTTTTCCACTACTACCCTCTTAGCGCTCCAAATGACCAGTTGCATTTTCTACAGAAAGAGTGTTCAGATCTGCTCAATCAAAAGTATGGTTTAACTCTGTTAGCTGAATGCACAGATCAGAAAGAAGTTTCACCGAATGATTCTGTGTAGTTTATATTTGAAGACATTCCTTTTTCCACTATTACCCTCTTAGCGCTCCGAATCTCCACTTGCATTTTCTACAAAGAGAGTGTTTCATAACTGCTCAATCAAAAATATGTTTTATCTCTGTTAACTGAATTTACAGATCAGAAATAAGTTTCACAGAATGCATCTGTGTAGTTTTTATTTGAAGATATTCTTTTTCCCAATGTAGGCCTCTTAGCGCTTAGCATGTCCAATTGCAGTTTCTACAGAGAGAGTGTTTCAGAACGGCTAAATCAAAAGTAAGGTTCAACACTGTTAGTTGAATGCACAGAACAGAAAGAATTTTCACAGAATGCTACTGTGTAGTTTATATTTGAATATATTCCTTTTTCCACTATTACCCTCTTAGCGCTCCGAATGTCCACTTGCATTTTCTACAGAAAGAGTGTTCAGAACTGCTCAATCAAAAGTATGGTTTAACTCTGTTAGCTGAATGCTCAGATCGGAAATAAGTTTCACAGAATGCTTCTGTGTAGTTTATATTTGAATATATTCCTTTTTCCACTACTACTCTCTTAGCGCTCCAAATGTCCAGTTGCATTTTCTACAGAAAGAGTGTTCAGATCTGCTCAATCAAAAGTATGGTTTAACTCTGTTAGCTGAATGCACAGATCAGAAAGAAGTTTCACAGAATGATTCTGTATAGTTTATATTTGGAGACATTCCTTTTTCCAATATTACCCTCTTAGCGCTCCGAATCTCCACTTGCATTTTCTACAGAAAGAGTGTTTCAGAACGGCTCAATCAAAACTAAGGTTCAACTCTTTTAGTTGAACAAACAGAACAGAAAGAAGTTTCACACAATTCTTCTGTGTAGTTTTTATTTGTAGACATTCTTTTTCCCAATATAGGCCTCCTAGCGCTCAGAATGTCCAATTGCAGTTTCTACAGAAAGAGTGTTTCAGAACGGCTCAACAAAAGTAAGGTTCAACTCTGTTAGTTGAATGAACAGAACAGAAAGAAGTTTCATACAATGCTTCTGTGTAGTTTATATTTGAACATATTCTTTTTTCCACTATTACCCACTTAGCGCTACGAATGTCCAGTTGCATTTTCTGCAGACAGAGTGTTTCAAAACGGCTCAATCAAAAGTATGGTTTAACTCTGTTAGCTGAATGCTCAGATCAGAAAGAAGTTTCACAGAATGCTTCTGTGTAGTTTATATTTGAATATATTCCTTTTTCCACTACTAAGCACTTAGCGCTCCAAATGTCCAGTTGCATTTTCTACAGAAAGAGTGTTCAGATCTGCTCAATCAAAAGTATGGTTTAACTCTGTTAGCTGAATGCACAGATCAGAAAGAATTTTCACCGAATGATTCTGTGTAGTTTATATTTGAAGACATTCCTTTTTCAACTATTACCCTCTTAGCGCTCCGAATCTCCACTTGCATTTTCTACAAAAAGAGTGTTTCATAACTGCTCAATCAAAAATATGTTTTATCTCTGTTAACTGAATTTACAGATCAGAAATAAGTTTCACAGAATGCATCTGTGTAGTTTTTATTTGAAGATATTCTTTTTGCCAATGTAGGCCTCTTAGCGCTTAGCATGTCCAATTGCAGTTTCTACAGAAAGAGTGTTTCAGAACGGCTCAATCAAAAGTAAGGTTCAACTCTGTTAGTTGAATGCACAGAACAGAAAGAATTTTCACAGAATGCTACTGTGTAGTTTATAATTGAATATATTCCTTTTTCCACTATTACCCTCTTAGCGCTCCGAATGTCCACTTGCATTTTCTACAGAAAGAGTGTTCAGAACTGCGCAATCAAAAGTATGGTTTAACTCTGTTAGCTTAATGAACATATCAGAAATAAGTTTTACACAATGCTTCTGTGTAGTTTTTATTTGAAGATATTATTTTTCCCAATAGAGGCCTCTTAGCGCTCAGAATGTCCAATTGCAGTTTCTACAGAAAGAGTGTTTCAGAAAGGCTCAATCAAAAGTAAGGTTCAACTCTGTTAGTTGAATGCACAGAACAGAAAGAATTTTCATACAATGCTTCTGTGTAGTTTATATTTGAACATATTCTTTTTTCCACTATTACCCACTTAGCGCTACGAATGTCCAGTTGCATTTTCTACAGACAGAGTGTTTCAAAACTGCTCAATCAAAAGTATGGTTTAACTCTGTTAGCTGAATGCTCAGATCAGAAAGAAGTTTCACAGAATGCTTCTGTGTAGTTTATATTTGAATATATTCCTTTTTCCACTACTACTCTCTTAGCGCTCCAAATGTCCAGTTGCATTTTCTACAGAAAGAGTGTTCAGATCTGCTCAATCAAAAGTATGGTTTAACTCTGTTAGCTGAATGCACAGATCAGAAAGAAGTTTCACAGAATGATTCTGTGTAGTTTATATTTGGAGACATTCCTTTTTCCACTATTACCCTCTTAGCGCTCCGAATCTCCACTTGCATTTTCTACAGAAAGAGTGTTTCAGAACGGCTCAATCAAAACTGAGGTTCAACTCTTTTAGTTGAACAAACAGAACAGAAAGAAGTTTCACACAATTCTTCTGTGTAGTTTTTATTTGTAGACATTCATTTTCCCAATATAGGCCTCTTAGCGCTCAGAATGTCCAATTGCAGTTTCTACAGAAAGAGTGTTTCAGAACGGCTCAATCAAAAGTAAGGTTCAACTCTGTTAGTTGAATGCACAGAACAGAAAGAAGTTTCATACAATGCTTCTGTGTAGTTTATATTTGAACATATTCTTTTTTCCACTATTACCCACTTAGCGCTACGAATGTCCAGTTGCATTTTCTACAGACAGAGTGTTTCAAAACTGCTCAATCAAAAGTATGGTTTAACTCTGTTAGCTGAATGCTCAGATCAGAAAGAAGTTTCACAGAATGCTTCTGTGTAGTTTATATTTGAATATATTCCTTTTTCCACTACTACCCTCTTAGCGCTCCAAATGTCCAGTTGCATTTTCTACAGAAAGAGAGTTCAGATCTGCTCAATCAAAAGTATGGTTTAACTCTGTTAGCTGAATGCACAGATCAGAAAGAAGTTTCACCGAATGATTCTGTGTATTTTATATTTGAAGACATTCCTTTTTCCACTATTACCCTCTTAGCGCTCCGAATCTCCACTTGCATTTTCTACAAAAAGAGTGTTTCATAACTGCTCAATCAAAAATATGTTTTATCTCTGTTAACTGAATTTACAGATCAGAAATAAGTTTCACAGATTGCATCTGTGTAGTTTTTATTTGAAGATATTCTTTTTCCCAATGTAGGCCTCTTAGCGCTTAGCATGTCCAATTGCAGTTTCTCCAGAAAGAGTGTTTCAGAACGGCTCAATCAAAAGTAAGGTTCAACTCTGTTAGTTGAATGCACAGAACAGAAAGAATTTTCACAGAATGCTACTGTGTAGTTTATATTTGAATATATTCCTTTTTCCACTATTACCCTCTTAGCGTTCCGAATGTCCACTTGCATTTTCTACAGAAAGAGTGTTCAGAACTGCGCAATCAAAAGTATGGTTTAACTCTGTTAGCTTAATGAACATATCAGAAATAAGTTTCACACAATGCTTCTGTGTAGTTTTTATTTGAAGATATTATTTTTCCCAATAGAGGTCTCTTAGCGCTCAGAATGTCCAATTGCAGTTTCTACAGAAAGAGTGTTTCAGAAAGGCTCAATCAAAAGTAAGGTTCAACTCTGTTAGTTGAATGCACAGAACAGAAAGAAGTTTCATACAATGCTTCTGTGTAGTTTATATTTGAACATATTCTTTTTTCCACTATTACCCACTTAGCGCTACGAATGTCCAGTTGCATTTTCTACAGACAGAGTGTTTCAAAACTGCTCAATCAAAAGTATGGTTTAACTCTGTTAGCTGAATGCTCAGATCAGAAAGAAGTTTCACAGAATGCTTCTGTGTAGTTTATATTTGAATATATTCCTTTTTCCACTACTACTCTCTTAGCTCTCCAAATGTCCAGTTGCATTTTCTACAGAAAGAGTGTTCAGATCTGCTCAATCAAAAGTATGGTTTAACTCTGTTAGCTGAATGCACAGATCAGAAAGAAGTTTCACAGAATGATTCTGTGTAGTTTATATTTGGAGACATTCCTTTTTCCACTATTACCCTCTTAGCGCTCCGAATCTCCACTTGCATTTTCTACAGAAAGAGTGTTTCAGAACGGCTCAATCAAAACTGAGGTTCAACTCTTTTAGTTGAACAAACAGAACAGAAAGAAGTTTCACACAATTCTTCTGTGTAGTTTTTATTTGTAGACATTCTTTTTCCCAATATAGGCCTCTTAGCGCTCAGAATGTCCAATTGCAGTTTCTACAGAAAGAGTGTTTCAGAACGGCTCAATCAAAAGTAAGGTTCAACTCTGTTAGTTGAATGCACAGAACAGAAAGTAGTTTCATACAATGCTTCTGTGTAGTTTATATTTGAACATATTCTTTTTTCCACTATTACCCACTTAGCGCTACGAATGTCCAGTTGCATTTTCTACAGACAGAGTGTTTCAAAACTGCTCAATCAAAAGTATGGTTTAACTCTGTTAGCTGAATGCTCAGATCAGAAAGAACTTTCACAGAATGCTTCTGTGTAGTTTATATTTGAATATATTCCTTTTTCCACTACTACCCTCTTAGCGCTCCAAATGTCTAGTTGCATTTTCTACAGAAAGAGTGTTCAGATCTGCTCAATCAAAAGTATGGTTTAACTCTTTTAGCTGAATGCACAGATCAGAAAGATGTTTCACCGAATGATTCTGTGTAGTTTATATTTGAAGACATTCCTTTTTCCACTATTACCCTCTTAGCGCTCCGAATCTCCACTTGCATTTTCTACAAAAAGAGTGTTTCATAACTGCTCAATCAAAAATATGTTTTATCTCTGTTAACTGAATTTACAGATCAGAAATAAGTTTCACAGAATGCATCTGTGTAGTTTTTATTTGAAGATATTCTTTTTCCCAATGTAGGCCTCTTAGCGCTTAGCATGTCCAATTGCAGTTTCTACAGAATGAGTGTTTCAGAACGGCTCAATCAAAAGTAAGGTTCAACTCTGTTAGTTGAATGCACAGAACAGAAAGAATTTTCACAGAATGCTACTGTGTAGTTTATATTTGAATATATTCCTTTTTCCACTATTACCCTCTTACGCTCCGAATGTCCACTTGCATTTTCTACAGAAAGAGTGTTCAGAACTGCGCATTCAAAAGTATGGTTTAACTCTGTTAGCTTAATGAACATATCAGAAATAAGTTTCACACAATGCTTCTGTGTAGTTTTTATTTGAAGATATTATTTTTCCCAATAGAGGTCTCTTAGCGCTCAGAATGTCCAACTGCAGTTTCTACAGAAAGAGTGTTTCAGAAAGGCTCAATCAAAAGTAAGGTTCAACTCTGTTAGTTGAATGCACAGAACAGAAAGAAGTTTCATACAATGCTTCTGTGTAGTTTATATTTGAACATATTCTTTTTTCCACTATTACCCACTTAGCGCTACGAATGTCCAGTTGCATTTTCTACAGACAGAGTGTTTCAAAACTGCTCAATCAAAAGTATGGTTTAACTCTGTTAGCTGAATGCTCAGATCAGAAAGAAGTTTCACAGAATGCTTCTGTGTAGTTTATATTTGAATATATTCCTTTTTCCTCTACTACTCTCTTAGCGCTCCAAATGTCCAGTTGCATTTTCTACAGAAAGAGTGTTCAGATCTGCTCAATCAAAAGTATGGTTTAACTCTGTCAGCTGAATGCACAGATCAGAAAGAAGTTTCACAGAATGATTCTGTATAGTTTATATTTGGAGACATTCCTTTTTCCAATATTACCCTCTTAGCGCTCCGAATCTCCACTTGCATTTTCTACAGAAAGAGTGTTTCAGAACGGCTCAATCAAAACTAAGGTTCAACTCTTTTAGTTGAACAAACAGAACAGAAAGAAGTTTCACACAATTCTTCTGTGTAGTTTTTATTTGTAGACATTCTTTTTCCCAATATAGGCCTCCTTGCGCTCAGAATGTCCAATTGCAGTTTCTACAGAAAGAGAGTTTCAGCACGGCTCAATCAAAAGTAAGGTTCAACTCTGTTAGTTGAATGAACAGAACAGAAAGAAGTTTCATACAATGCTTCTGTGTAGTTTATATTTGAACATATTCTTTTTTCCACTATTACCCACCTAGCGCTACGAATGTCCAGTTGCATTTTCTACAGACAGAGTGTTTCAAAACTGCTCAATCAAAAGTATGGTTTAACTCTGTTAGCTGAATGCTCAGATCAGAAAGAAGTTTCACAGAATGCTTCTGTGTAGTTTATATTTGAATATATTCCTTTTTCCACTACTACGCTCTTAGCGCTCCAAATGTCCAGTTGCATTTTCTACAGAAAGAGTGTTCAGATCTGCTCTATCAAAAGTATGGTTTAACTCTGTTAGCTGAATGCACAGATCAGAAAGAAGTTTCACCGAATGATTCTGTGTAGTTTATATTTGAAGACATTCCTTTTTCAACTATTACCCTCTTAGCGCTCCGAATCTCCACTTGCATTTTCTACAAAAAGAGTGTTTCATAACTGCTCAATCAAAAATATGTTTTATCTCTGTTAACTGAATTTACAGATCAGAAATAAGTTTCACAGAATGCATCTGTGTAGTTTTTATTTGAAGATATTCTTTTTCCCAATGTAGGCCTCTTAGCGCTTAGCATGTCCAATTGCAGTTTCTACAGAAAGAGTGTTTCAGAACGGCTCAATCAAAAGTAAGGTTCAACTCTGTTAGTTGAATGCACAGAACAGAAAGAATTTTCACAGAATGCTACTGTGTAGTTTATATTTGAATATATTCCTTTTTCCACTATTACCCTCTTAGCGCTCCGAATGTCCACTTGCATTTTCTACAGAAAGAGTGTTCAGAACTGCGCAATCAAAAGAATGGTTTAACTCTGTTAGCTTAATGAACATATCAGAAATAAGTTTTACACAATGCTTCTGTGTAGTTTTTATTTGAAGATATTATTTTTCCCAATAGAGGCCTCTTAGCGCTCAGAATGTCCAATTGCAGTTTCTACAGAAAGAGTGTTTCAGAAAGGCTCAATCAAAAGTAAGGTTCAACTCTGTTAGTTGAATGCACAGAACAGAAAGAATTTTCATACAATGCTTCTGTGTAGTTTATATTTGAACATATTCTTATTTCCACTATTACCCACTTAGCGCTACGAATGTCCAGTTGCATTTTCTACAGACAGAGTGTTTCAAAACTGCTCAATCAAAAGTATGGTTTAACTCTGTTAGCTGAATGCTCAGATCAGAAAGAAGTTTCACAGAATGCTTCTGTGTAGTTTATATTTGAATATATTCCTTTTTCTACTACTACTCTCTTAGCGCTCCAAATGTCCAGTTGCATTTTCTACAGAAAGAGTGTTCAGATCTGCTCAATCAAAAGTATGGTTTAACTCTGTTAGCTGAATGCACAGATCAGAAAGAAGTTTCACAGAATGATTCTGTGTAGTTTATATTTGGAGACATTCCTTTTTCCACTATTACCCTCTTAGCGCTCCGAATCTCCACTTGCATTTTCTACAGAAAGAGTGTTTCAGAACGGCTCAATCAAAACTGAGGTTCAACTCTTTTAGTTGAACAAACAGAACAGAAAGAAGTTTCACACAATTCTTCTGTGTAGTTTTTATTTGTAGACGTTCATTTTCCCAATATAGGCCTCTTAGCGCACAGAATGTCCAATTGCAGTTTCTACAGAAAGAGTGTTTCAGAACGGCTCAATCAAAAGTAAGGTTCAACTCTGTTAGTTGAATGCACAGAACAGAAAGAAGTTTCATACAATGCTTCTGTGTAGTTTATATTTGAACATATTCTTTTTTCCACTATTACCCACTTAGCGCTACGAATGTCCAGTTGCATTTTCTACAGACAGAGTGTTTCAAAACTGCTCAATCAAAAGTATGGTTTAATTCTGTTAGCTGAATGCTCAGATCAGAAAGAAGTTTCACAGAATGCTTCTGTGTAGTTTATATTTGAATATATTCCTTTTTCCACTACTACCCTCTTAGCGCTCCAAATGTCCAGTTGCATTTTCTACAGAAAGAGTGTTCAGATCTGCTCAATCAAAAGTATCGTTTAACTCTGTTAGCTGAATGCACAGATCAGAAAGAAGTTTCACCGAATGATTCTGTGTATTTTATATTTGAAGACATTCCTTTTTCCACTATTACCCTCTTAGCGCTCCGAATCTCCACTTGCATTTTCTACAAAAAGAGTGTTTCATAACTGCTCAATCAAAAATATGTTTTATCTCTGTTAACTGAATTTACAGATCAGAAATAAGTTTCACAGAATGCATCTGTGTAGTTTTTATTTGAAGATATTCTTTTTGCCAATGTAGGCCTCTTAGCGCTTAGCATGTCCAATTGCAGTTTCTACAGAAAGAGTGTTTCAGAACGGCTCAATCAAAAGTAAGGTTCAACTCTGTTAGTTGAATGCACAGAACAGAAAGAATTTTCACAGAATGCTACTGTGTAGTTTATAATTGAATATATTCCTTTTTCCACTATTACCCTCTTAGCGCTCCGAATGTCCACTTGCATTTTCTACAGAAAGAGTGTTCAGAACTGCGCAATCAAAAGTATGGTTTAACTCTGTTAGCTTAATGAACATATCAGAAATAAGTTTTACACAATGCTTCTGTGTAGTTTTTATTTGAAGATATTATTTTTCCCAATAGAGGCCTCTTAGCGCTCAGAATGTCCAATTGCAGTTTCTACAGAAAGAGTGTTTCAGAAAGGCTCAATCAAAAGTAAGGTTCAACTCTGTTAGTTGAATGCACAGAACAGAAAGAATTTTCATACAATGCTTCTGTGTAGTTTATATTTGAACATATTCTTTTTTCCACTATTACCCACTTAGCGCTACGAATGTCCAGTTGCATTTTCTACAGACAGAGTGTTTCAAAACTGCTCAATCAAAAGTATGGTTTAACTCTGTTAGCTGAATGCTCAGATCAGAAAGAAGTTTCACAGAATGCTTCTGTGTAGTTTATATTTGAATATATTCCTTTTTCCACTACTACTCTCTTAGCGCTCCAAATGTCCAGTTGCATTTTCTACAGAAAGAGTGTTCAGATCTGCTCAATCAAAAGTATGGTTTAACTCTGTTAGCTGAATGCACAGATCAGAAAGAAGTTTCACAGAATGATTCTGTGTAGTTTATATTTGGAGACATTCCTTTTTCCACTATTACCCTCTTAGCGCTCCGAATCTCCACTTGCATTTTCTACAGAAAGAGTGTTTCAGAACGGCTCAATCAAAACTGAGGTTCAACTCTTTTAGTTGAACAAACAGAACAGAAAGAAGTTTCACACAATTCTTCTGTGTAGTTTTTATTTGTAGACATTCATTTTCCCAATATAGGCCTCTTAGCGCACAGAATGTCCAATTGCAGTTTCTACAGAAAGAGTGTTTCAGAACGGCTCAATCAAAAGTAAGGTTCAACTCTGTTAGTTGAATGCACAGAACAGAAAGAAGTTTCATACAATGCTTCTGTGTAGTTTATATTTGAACATATTCTTTTTTCCACTATTACCCACTTAGCGCTACGAATGTCCAGTTGCATTTTCTACAGACAGAGTGTTTCAAAACTGCTCAATCAAAAGTATGGTTTAACTCTGTTAGCTGAATGCTCAGATCAGAAAGAAGTTTCACAGAATGCTTCTGTGTAGTTTATATTTGAATATATTCCTTTTTCCACTACTACCCTCTTAGCGCTCCAAATGTCCAGTTGCATTTTCTACAGAAAGAGTGTTCAGATCTGCTCAATCAAAAGTATCGTTTAACTCTGTTAGCTGAATGCACAGATCAGAAAGAAGTTTCACCGAATGATTCTGTGTATTTTATATTTGAAGACATTCCTTTTTCCACTATTACCCTCTTAGCGCTCCGAATCTCCACTTGCATTTTCTACAAAAAGAGTGTTTCATAACTGCTCAATCAAAAATATGTTTTATCTCTGTTAACTGAATTTACAGATCAGAAATAAGTTTCACAGAATGCATCTGGGTAGTTTTTATTTGAAGATATTCTTTTTGCCAATGTAGGCCTCTTAGCGCTTAGCATGTCCAATTGCAGTTTGTACAGAAAGAGTGTTTCAGAACGGCTCAATCAAAAGTAAGGTTCAACTCTGTTAGTTGAATGCACAGAACAGAAAGAATTTTCACAGAATGCTACTGTGTAGTTTATAATTGAATATATTCCTTTTTCCACTATTACCCTCTTAGCGCTCCGAATGTCCACTTGCATTTTCTACAGAAAGAGTGTTCAGAACTGCGCAATCAAAAGTATGGTTTAACTCTGTTAGCTTAATGAACATATCAGAAATAAGTTTTACACAATGCTTCTGTGTAGTTTTTATTTGAAGATATTATTTTTCCCAATAGAGGCCTCTTAGCGCTCAGAATGTCCAATTGCAGTTTCTACAGAAAGAGTGTTTCAGAAAGGCTCAATCAAAAGTAAGGTTCAACTCTGTTAGTTGAATGCACAGAACAGAAAGAATTTTCATACAATGCTTCTGTGTAGTTTATATTTGAACATATTCTTTTTTCCACTATTACCCACTTAGCGCTACGAATGTCCAGTTGCATTTTCTACAGACAGAGTGTTTCAAAACTGCTCAATCAAAAGTATGGTTTAACTCTGTTAGCTGAATGCTCAGATCAGAAAGAAGTTTCACAGAATGCTTCTGTGTAGTTTATATTTGAATATATTCCTTTTTCCACTACTACTCTCTTAGCGCTCCAAATGTCCAGTTGCATTTTCTACAGAAAGAGTGTTCAGATCTGCTCAATCAAAAGTATGGTTTAACTCTGTTAGCTGAATGCACAGATCAGAAAGAAGTTTCACAGAATGATTCTGTGTAGTTTATATTTGGAGACATTCCTTTTTCCACTATTACCCTCTTAGCGCTCCGAATCTCCACTTGCATTTTCTACAGAAAGAGTGTTTCAGAACGGCTCAATCAAAACTGAGGTTCAACTCTTTTAGTTGAACAAACAGAACAGAAAGAAGTTTCACACAATTCTTCTGTGTAGTTTTTATTTGTAGACATTCATTTTCCCAATATAGGCCTCTTAGCGATCAGAATGTCCAATTGCAGTTTCTACAGAAAGAGTGTTTCAGAACGGCTCAATCAAAAGTAAGGTTCAACTCTGTTAGTTGAATGCACAGAACAGAAAGAAGTTTCATACAATGCTTCTGTGTAGTTTATATTTGAACATATTCTTTTTTCCACTATTACCCACTTAGCGCTACGAATGTCCAGTTGCATTTTCTACAGACAGAGTGTTTCAAAACTGCTCAATCAAAAGTATGGTTTAATTCTGTTAGCTGAATGCTCAGATCAGAAAGAAGTTTCACAGAATGCTTCTGTGTAGTTTATATTTGAATATATTCCTTTTTCCACTACTACCCTCTTAGCGCTCCAAATGTCCAGTTGCATTTTCTACAGAAAGAGTGTTCAGATCTGCTCAATCAAAAGTATCGTTTAACTCTGTTAGCTGAATGCACAGATCAGAAAGAAGTTTCACCGAATGATTCTGTGTATTTTATATTTGAAGACATTCCTTTTTCCACTATTACCCTCTTAGCGCTCCGAATCTCCACTTGCATTTTCTACAAAAAGAGTGTTTCATAACTGCTCAATCAAAAATATGTTTTATCTCTGTTAACTGAATTTACAGATCAGAAATAAGTTTCACAGAATGCATCTGTGTAGTTTTTATTTGAAGATATTCTTTTTGCCAATGTAGGCCTCTTAGCGCTTAGCATGTCCAATTGCAGTTTCTACAGAAAGAGTGTTTCAGAACGGCTCAATCAAAAGTAAGGTTCAACTCTGTTAGTTGAATGCACAGAACAGAAAGAATTTTCACAGAATGCTACTGTGTAGTTTATAATTGAATATATTCCTTTTTCCACTATTACCCTCTTAGCGCTCCGAATGTCCACTTGCATTTTCTACAGAAAGAGTGTTCAGAACTGCGCAATCAAAAGTATGGTTTAACTCTGTTAGCTTAATGAACATATCAGAAATAAGTTTTACACAATGCTTCTGTGTAGTTTTTATTTGAAGATATTATTTTTCCCAATAGAGGCCTCTTAGCGCTCAGAATGTCCAATTGCAGTTTCTACAGAAAGAGTGTTTCAGAAAGGCTCAATCAAAAGTAAGGTTCAACTCTGTTAGTTGAATGCACAGAACAGAAAGAATTTTCATACAATGCTTCTGTGTAGTTTATATTTGAACATATTCTTTTTTCCACTATTACCCACTTAGCGCTACGAATGTCCAGTTGCATTTTCTACAGACAGAGTGTTTCAAAACTGCTCAATCAAAAGTATGGTTTAACTCTGTTAGCTGAATGCTCAGATCAGAAAGAAGTTTCACAGAATGCTTCTGTGTAGTTTATATTTGAATATATTCCTTTTTCCACTACTACTCTCTTAGCGCTCCAAATGTCCAGTTGCATTTTCTACAGAAAGAGTGTTCAGATCTGCTCAATCAAAAGTATGGTTTAACTCTGTTAGCTGAATGCACAGATCAGAAAGAAGTTTCACAGAATGATTCTGTGTAGTTTATATTTGGAGACATTCCTTTTTCCACTATTACCCTCTTAGCGCTCCGAATCTCCACTTGCATTTTCTACAGAAAGAGTGTTTCAGAACGGCTCAATCAAAACTGAGGTTCAACTCTTTTAGTTGAACAAACAGAACAGAAAGAAGTTTCACACAATTCTTCTGTGTAGTTTTTATTTGTAGACATTCATTTTCCCAATATAGGCCTCTTAGCGCACAGAATGTCCAATTGCAGTTTCTACAGAAAGAGTGTTTCAGAACGGCTCAATCAAAAGTAAGGTTCAACTCTGTTAGTTGAATGCACAGAACAGAAAGAAGTTTCATACAATGCTTCTGTGTAGTTTATATTTGAACATATTCTTTTTTCCACTATTACCCACTTAGCGCTACGAATGTCCAGTTGCATTTTCTACAGACAGAGTGTTTCAAAACTGCTCAATCAAAAGTATGGTTTAACTCTGTTAGCTGAATGCTCAGATCAGAAAGAAGTTTCACAGAATGCTTCTGTGTAGTTTATATTTGAATATATTCCTTTTTCCACTACTACCCTCTTAGCGCTCCAAATGTCCAGTTGCATTTTCTACAGAAAGAGTGTTCAGATCTGCTCAATCAAAAGTATCGTTTAACTCTGTTAGCTGAATGCACAGATCAGAAAGAAGTTTCACCGAATGATTCTGTGTATTTTATATTTGAAGACATTCCTTTTTCCACTATTACCCTCTTAGCGCTCCGAATCTCCACTTGCATTTTCTACAAAAAGAGTGTTTCATAACTGCTCAATCAAAAATATGTTTTATCTCTGTTAACTGAATTTACAGATCAGAAATAAGTTTCACAGAATGCATCTGTGTAGTTTTTATTTGAAGATATTCTTTTTGCCAATGTAGGCCTCTTAGCGCTTAGCATGTCCAATTGCAGTTTGTACAGAAAGAGTGTTTCAGAACGGCTCAATCAAAAGTAAGGTTCAACTCTGTTAGTTGAATGCACAGAACAGAAAGAATTTTCACAGAATGCTACTGTGTAGTTTATAATTGAATATATTCCTTTTTCCACTATTACCCTCTTAGCGCTCCGAATGTCCACTTGCATTTTCTACAGAAAGAGTGTTCAGAACTGCGCAATCAAAAGTATGGTTTAACTCTGTTAGCTTAATGAACATATCAGAAATAAGTTTTACACAATGCTTCTGTGTAGTTTTTATTTGAAGATATTATTTTTCCCAATAGAGGCCTCTTAGCGCTCAGAATGTCCAATTGCAGTTTCTACAGAAAGAGTGTTTCAGAAAGGCTCAATCAAAAGTAAGGTTCAACTCTGTTAGTTGAATGCACAGAACAGAAAGAATTTTCATACAATGCTTCTGTGTAGTTTATATTTGAACATATTCTTTTTTCCACTATTACCCACTTAGCGCTACGAATGTCCAGTTGCATTTTCTACAGACAGAGTGTTTCAAAACTGCTCAATCAAAAGTATGGTTTAACTCTGTTAGCTGAATGCTCAGATCAGAAAGAAGTTTCACAGAATGCTTCTGTGTAGTTTATATTTGAATATATTCCTTTTTCCACTACTACTCTCTTAGCGCTCCAAATGTCCAGTTGCATTTTCTACAGAAAGAGTGTTCAGATCTGCTCAATCAAAAGTATGGTTTAACTCTGTTAGCTGAATGCACAGATCAGAAAGAAGTTTCACAGAATGATTCTGTGTAGTTTATATTTGGAGACATTCCTTTTTCCACTATTACCCTCTTAGCGCTCCGAATCTCCACTTGCATTTTCTACAGAAAGAGTGTTTCAGAACGGCTCAATCAAAACTGAGGTTCAACTCTTTTAGTTGAACAAACAGAACAGAAAGAAGTTTCACACAATTCTTCTGTGTAGTTTTTATTTGTAGACATTCATTTTCCCAATATAGGCCTCTTAGCGCTCAGAATGTCCAATTGCAGTTTCTACAGAAAGAGTGTTTCAGAACGGCTCAATCAAAAGTAAGGTTCAACTCTGTTAGTTGAATGCACAGAACAGAAAGAAGTTTCATACAATGCTTCTGTGTAGTTTATATTTGAACATATTCTTTTTTCCACTATTACCCACTTAGCGCTACGAATGTCCAGTTGCATTTTCTACAGACAGAGTGTTTCAAAACTGCTCAATCAAAAGTATGGTTTAACTCTGTTAGCTGAATGCTCAGATCAGAAAGAAGTTTCACAGAATGCTTCTGTGTAGTTTATATTTGAATATATTCCTTTTTCCACTACTACCCTCTTAGCGCTCCAAATGTCCAGTTGCATTTTCTACAGAAAGAGAGTTCAGATCTGCTCAATCAAAAGTATGGTTTAACTCTGTTAGCTGAATGCACAGATCAGAAAGAAGTTTCACCGAATGATTCTGTGTATTTTATATTTGAAGACATTCCTTTTTCCACTATTACCCTCTTAGCGCTCCGAAACTCCACTTGCATTTTCTACAAAAAGAGTGTTTCATAACTGCTCAATCAAAAATATGTTTTATCTCTGTTAACTGAATTTACAGATCAGAAATAAGTTTCACAGATTGCATCTGTGTAGTTTTTATTTGAAGATATTCTTTTTCCCAATGTAGGCCTCTTAGCGCTTAGCATGTCCAATTGCAGTTTCTCCAGAAAGAGTGTTTCAGAACGGCTCAATCAAAAGTAAGGTTCAACTCTGTTAGTTGAATGCACAGAACAGAAAGAATTTTCACAGAATGCTACTGTGTAGTTTATATTTGAATATATTCCTTTTTCCACTATTACCCTCTTAGCGTTCCGAATGTCCACTTGCATTTTCTACAGAAAGAGTGTTCAGAACTGCGCAATCAAAAGTATGGTTTAACTCTGTTAGCTTAATGAACATATCAGAAATAAGTTTCACACAATGCTTCTGTGTAGTTTTTATTTGAAGATATTATTTTTCCCAATAGAGGTCTCTTAGCGCTCAGAATGTCCAATTGCAGTTTCTACAGAAAGAGTGTTTCAGAAAGGCTCAATCAAAAGTAAGGTTCAACTCTGTTAGTTGAATGCACAGAACAGAAAGAAGTTTCATACAATGCTTCTGTGTAGTTTATATTTGAACATATTCTTTTTTCCACTATTACCCACTTAGCGCTACGAATGTCCAGTTGCATTTTCTACAGACAGAGTGTTTCAAAACTGCTCAATCAAAAGTATGGTTTAACTCTGTTAGCTGAATGCTCAGATCAGAAAGAAGTTTCACAGAATGCTTCTGTGTAGTTTATATTTGAATATATTCCTTTTTCCACTACTACTCTCTTAGCTCTCCAAATGTCCAGTTGCATTTTCTACAGAAAGAGTGTTCAGATCTGCTCAATCAAAAGTATGGTTTAACTCTGTTAGCTGAATGCACAGATCAGAAAGAAGTTTCACAGAATGATTCTGTGTAGTTTATATTTGGAGACATTCCTTTTTCCACTATTACCCTCTTAGCGCTCCGAATGTCCACTTGCATTTTCTACAGAAAGAGTGTTCAGAACTGCGCAATCAAAAGTATGGTTTAACTCTGTTAGCTTAATGAACATATCAGAAATAAGTTTCACACAATGCTTCTGTGTAGTTTTTATTTGAAGATATTATTTTTCCCAATAGAGGTCTCTTAGCGCTCAGAATGTCCAATTGCAGTTTCTACAGAAAGAGTGTTTCAGAAAGGCTCAATCAAAAGTAAGGTTCAACTCTGTTAGTTGAATGCACAGAACAGAAAGAAGTTTCATACAATGCTTCTGTGTAGTTTATATTTGAACATATTCTTTTTTCCACTATTACTCACTTAGCGCTACGAATGTCCAGTTGCATTTTCTACAGACAGAGTGTTTCAAAACTGCTCAATCAAAAGTATGGTTTAACTCTGTTAGCTGAATGCTCAGATCAGAAAGAAGTTTCACAGAATGCTTCTGTGTAGTTTATATTTGAATATATTCCTTTTTCCACTACTACTCTCTTAGCGCTCCAAATGTCCAGTGGCATTTTCTACAGAAAGAGTGTTCAGATCTGCTCAATCAAAAGTATGGTTTAACTCTGTTAGCTGAATGCACAGATCAGAAAGAAGTTTCACAGAATGATTCTGTATAGTTTATATTTGGAGACATTCCTTTTTCCAATATTACCCTCTTAGCGCTCCGAATCTCCACTTGCATTTTCTACAGAAAGAGTGTTTCAGAACGTCTCAATCAAAACTAAGGTTCAACTCTTTTAGTTGAACAAACAGAACAGAAAGAAGTTTCACACAATTCTTCTGTGTAGTTTTTATTTGTAGACATTCTTTTTCCCAATATAGGCCTCCTAGCGCTCAGAATGTCCAATTGCAGTTTCTACAGAAAGAGTGTTTCAGAACGGCTCAATCAAAAGTAAGGTTCAACTCTGTTAGTTGAATGAACAGAACAGAAAGAAGTTTCATACAATGCTTCTGTGTAGTTTATATTTGAACATATTCTTTTTTCCACTATTACCCACTTAGCGCTACGAATGTCCAGTTGCATTTTCTACAGACAGAGTGTTTCAAAACTGCTCAATCAAAAGTATGGTTTAACTCTGTTAGCTGAATGCTCAGATCAGAAAGAAGTTTCACAGAATGCTTCTGTGTAGTTTATATTTGAATATATTCCTTTTTCCACCACTACGCTCTTAGCGCTCCAAATGTCCAGTTGCATTTTCTACAGAAAGAGTGTTCAGATCTGCTCAATCAAAAGTATGGTTTAACTCTGTTAGCTGAATGCACAGATCAGAAAGAAGTTTCACCGAATGATTCTGTGTAGTTTATATTTGAAGACATTCCTTTTTCAACTATTACCCTCTTAGCGCTCCGAATCTCCACTTGCATTTTCTACAAAAAGAGTGTTTCATAACTGCTCAATCAAAAATATGTTTTATCTCTGTTAACTGAATTTACAGATCAGAAATAAGTTTCACAGAATGCATCTGTGTAGTTTTTATTTGAAGATATTCTTTTTGCCAATGTAGGCCTCTTAGCGCTTAGCATGTCCAATTGCAGTTTCTACAGAAAGAGTGTTTCAGAACGGCTCAATCAAAAGTAAGGTTCAACTCTGTTAGTTGAATGCACAGAACAGAAAGAATTTTCACAGAATGCTACTGTGTAGTTTATATTTGAATATATTCCTTTTTCCACTATTACCCTCTTAGCGCTCCGAATGTCCACTTGCATTTTCTACAGAAAGAGTGTTCAGAACTGCGCAATCAAAAGAATGGTTTAACTCTGTTAGCTTAATGAACATATCAGAAATAAGTTTTACACAATGCTTCTGTGTAGTTTTTATTTGAAGATATTATTTTTGCCAATAGAGGCCTCTTAGCGCTCAGAATGTCCAATTGCAGTTTCTACAGAAAGAGTGTTTCAGAAAGGCTCAATCAAAAGTAAGGTTCAACTCTGTTAGTTGAATGCACAGAACAGAAAGAATTTTCATACAATGCTTCTGTGTAGTTTATATTTGAACATATTCTTATTTCCACTATTACCCACTTAGCGCTACGAATGTCCAGTTGCATTTTCTACAGACAGAGTGTTTCAAAACTGCTCAATCAAAAGTATGGTTTAACTCTGTTAGCTGAATGCTCAGATCAGAAAGAAGTTTCACAGAATGCTTCTGTGTAGTTTATATTTGAATATATTCCTTTTTCTACTACTACTCTCTTAGCGCTCCAAATGTCCAGTTGCATTTTCTACAGAAAGAGTGTTCAGATCTGCTCAATCAAAAGTATGGTTTAACTCTGTTAGCTGAATGCACAGATCAGAAAGAAGTTTCACAGAATGATTCTGTGTAGTTTATATTTGGAGACATTCCTTTTTCCACTATTACCCTCTTAGCGCTCCGAATCTCCACTTGCATTTTCTACAGAAAGAGTGTTTCAGAACGGCTCAATCAAAACTGAGGTTCAACTCTTTTAGTTGAACAAACAGAACAGAAAGAAGTTTCACACAATTCTTCTGTGTAGTTTTTATTTGTAGACATTCATTTTCCCAATATAGGCCTCTTAGCGCACAGAATGTCCAATTGCAGTTTCTACAGAAAGAGTGTTTCAGAACGGCTCAATCAAAAGTAAGGTTCAACTCTGTTAGTTGAATGCACAGAACAGAAAGAAGTTTCATACAATGCTTCTGTGTAGTTTATATTTGAACATATTCTTTTTTCCACTATTACCCACTTAGCGCTACGAATGTCCAGTTGCATTTTCTACAGACAGAGTGTTTCAAAACTGCTCAATCAAAAGTATGGTTTAACTCTGTTAGCTGAATGCTCAGATCAGAAAGAAGTTTCACAGAATGCTTCTGTGTAGTTTATATTTGAATATATTCCTTTTTCCACTACTACCCTCTTAGCGCTCCAAATGTCCAGTTGCATTTTCTACAGAAAGAGTGTTCAGATCTGCTCAATCAAAAGTATCGTTTAACTCTGTTAGCTGAATGCACAGATCAGAAAGAAGTTTCACCGAATGATTCTGTGTATTTTATATTTGAAGACATTCCTTTTTCCACTATTACCCTCTTAGCGCTCCGAATCTCCACTTGCATTTTCTACAAAAAGAGTGTTTCATAACTGCTCAATCAAAAATATGTTTTATCTCTGTTAACTGAATTTACAGATCAGAAATAAGTTTCACAGAATGCATCTGTGTAGTTTTTATTTGAAGATATTTTATTTCCCAATGTAGGCCTCTTAGCGCTTAGCATGTCCAATTGCAGTTTCTACAGAAAGAGTGTTTCAGAACGGCTCAATCAAAAGTAAGGTTCAACTCTGTTAGTTGAATGCACAGAACAGAAAGAATTTACACAGAATGCTACTGTGTAGTTTATATTTGAATATATTCCTTTTTCCACTATTACCCTCTTAGCGCTCCGAATGTCCACTTGCATTTTCTACAGAAAGAGTGTTCAGAACTGCGCAATCAAAAGTATGGTTTAACTCTGTTAGCTTAATGAACATATCAGAAATAAGTTTCACACAATGCTTCTGTGTAGTTTTTAGTTGAAGATATTATTTTTCCCAATAGAGGTCTCTTAGCGCTCAGAATGTCCAATTGCAGTTTCTACAGAAAGAGTGTTTCAGAAAGGCTCAATCAAAAGTAAGGTTCAACTCTGTTAGTTGAATGCACAGAACAGAAAGAAGTTTCATACAATGCTTCTGTGTAGTTTATATTTGAACATATTCTTTTTTCCACTATTACCCACTTAGCGCTACGAATGTCCAGTTGCATTTTCTACAGACAGAGTGTTTCAAAACTGCTCAATCAAAAGTATGGTTTAACTCTGTTAGCTGAATGCTCAGATCAGAAAGAAGTTTCACAGAATGCTTCTGTGTAGTTTATATTTGAATATATTCCTTTTTCCACTACTACTCTCTTAGCGCTCCAAATGTCCAGTTGCATTTTCTACAGAAAGAGTGTTCAGATCTGCTCAATCAAAAGTATGGTTTAACTCTGTTAGCTGAATGCACAGATCAGAAAGAAGTTTCACAGAATGATTCTGTGTAGTTTATATTTGGAGACATTCCTTTTTCCACTATTACCCTCTTAGCGCTCCGAATCTCCACTTGCATTTTCTACAGAAAGAGTGTTTCAGAACGGCTCAATCAAAACTGAGGTTCAACTCTTTTAGTTGAACAAACAGAACAGAAAGAAGTTTCACACAATTCTTCTGTGTAGTTTTTATTTGTAGACATTCGTTTTCCCAATATAGGCCTCTTAGCGCTCAGAATGTCCAATTGCAGTTTCTACAGAAAGAGTGTTTCAGAACGGCTCAATCAAAAGTAAGGTTCAACTCTGTTAGTTGAATGCACAGAACAGAAAGTAGTTTCATACAATGCTTCTGTGTAGTTTATATTTGAACATATTCTTTTTTCCACTAATACCCACTTAGCGCTACGAATGTCCAGTTGCATTTTCTACAGACAGAGTGTTTCAAAACTGCTCAATCAAAAGTATGGTTTAACTCTGTTAGCTGAATGCTCAGATCAGAAAGAAGTTTCACAGAATGCTTCTGTGTAGTTTATATTTGAATATATTCCTTTTTCCACTACTACCCTCTTAGCGCTCCAAATGACCAGTTGCATTTTCTACAGAAAGAGTGTTCAGATCTGCTCAATCAAAAGTATGGTTTAACTCTGTTAGCTGAATGCACAGATCAGAAAGAAGTTTCACCGAATGATTCTGTGTAGTTTATATTTGAAGACATTCCTTTTTCCACTATTACCCTCTTAGCGCTCCGAATCTCCACTTGCATTTTCTACAAAAAGAGTGTTTCATAACTGCTCAATCAAAATATGTTTTATCTCTGTTAACTGAATTTACAGATCAGAAATAAGTTTCACAGAATGCATCTGTGTAGTTTTTATTTGAAGATATTCTTTTTCCCAATGTAGGCCTCTTAGCGCTTAGCATGTCCAATTGCAGTTTCTACAGAAAGAGTGTTTCAGAACGGCTCAATCAAAAGTAAGGTTCAACACTGTTAGTTGAATGCACAGAACAGAAAGAATTTTCACAGAATGCTACTGTGTAGTTTATATTTGAATATATTCCTTTTTCCACTATTACCCTCTTAGCGCTCCGAATGTCCACTTGCATTTTCTACAGAAAGAGTGTTCAGAACTGCGCAATCAAAAGTATGGTTTAACTCTGTTAGCTTAATGAACATATCAGAAATAAGTTTCACACAATGCTTCTGTGTAGTTTTTATTTGAAGATATTATTTTTCCCAATAGAGGTCTCTTAGCGCTCAGAATGTCCAATTGCAGTTTCTACAGAAAGAGTGTTTCAGAAAGGCTCAATCAAAAGTAAGGTTCAACTCTGTTAGTTGAATGCACAGAACAGAAAGAAGTTTCATACAATGCTTCTGTGTAGTTTATATTTGAACATATTCTTTTTTCCACTATTACTCACTTAGCGCTACGAATGTCCAGTTGCATTTTCTACAGACAGAGTGTTTCAAAACTGCTCAATCAAAAGTATGGTTTAACTCTGTTAGCTGAATGCTCAGATCAGAAAGAAGTTTCACAGAATGCTTCTGTGTAGTTTATATTTGAATATATTCCTTTTTCCACTACTACTCTCTTAGCGCTCCAAATGTCCAGTGGCATTTTCTACAGAAAGAGTGTTCAGATCTGCTCAATCAAAAGTATGGTTTAACTCTGTTAGCTGAATGCACAGATCAGAAAGAAGTTTCACAGAATGATTCTGTATAGTTTATATTTGGAGACATTCCTTTTTCCAATATTACCCTCTTAGCGCTCCGAATCTCCACTTGCATTTTCTACAGAAAGAGTGTTTCAGAACGTCTCAATCAAAACTAAGGTTCAACTCTTTTAGTTGAACAAACAGAACAGAAAGAAGTTTCACACAATTCTTCTGTGTAGTTTTTATTTGTAGACATTCTTTTTCCCAATATAGGCCTCCTAGCGCTCAGAATGTCCAATTGCAGTTTCTACAGAAAGAGTGTTTCAGAACGGCTCAATCAAAAGTAAGGTTCAACTCTGTTAGTTGAATGAACAGAACAGAAAGAAGTTTCATACAATGCTTCTGTGTAGTTTATATTTGAACATATTCTTTTTTCCACTATTACCCACTTAGCGCTACGAATGTCCAGTTGCATTTTCTACAGACAGAGTGTTTCAAAACTGCTCAATCAAAAGTATGGTTTAACTCTGTTAGCTGAATGCTCAGATCAGAAAGAAGTTTCACAGAATGCTTCTGTGTAGTTTATATTTGAATATATTCCTTTTTCCACCACTACGCTCTTAGCGCTCCAAATGTCCAGTTGCATTTTCTACAGAAAGAGTGTTCAGATCTGCTCAATCAAAAGTATGGTTTAACTCTGTTAGCTGAATGCACAGATCAGAAAGAAGTTTCACCGAATGATTCTGTGTAGTTTATATTTGAAGACATTCCTTTTTCAACTATTACCCTCTTAGCGCTCCGAATCTCCACTTGCATTTTCTACAAAAAGAGTGTTTCATAACTGCTCAATCAAAAATATGTTTTATCTCTGTTAACTGAATTTACAGATCAGAAATAAGTTTCACAGAATGCATCTGTGTAGTTTTTATTTGAAGATATTCTTTTTGCCAATGTAGGCCTCTTAGCGCTTAGCATGTCCAATTGCAGTTTCTACAGAAAGAGTGTTTCAGAACGGCTCAATCAAAAGTAAGGTTCAACTCTGTTAGTTGAATGCACAGAACAGAAAGAATTTTCACAGAATGCTACTGTGTAGTTTATATTTGAATATATTCCTTTTTCCACTATTACCCTCTTAGCGCTCCGAATGTCCACTTGCATTTTCTACAGAAAGAGTGTTCAGAACTGCGCAATCAAAAGAATGGTTTAACTCTGTTAGCTTAATGAACATATCAGAAATAAGTTTTACACAATGCTTCTGTGTAGTTTTTATTTGAAGATATTATTTTTGCCAATAGAGGCCTCTTAGCGCTCAGAATGTCCAATTGCAGTTTCTACAGAAAGAGTGTTTCAGAAAGGCTCAATCAAAAGTAAGGTTCAACTCTGTTAGTTGAATGCACAGAACAGAAAGAATTTTCATACAATGCTTCTGTGTAGTTTATATTTGAACATATTCTTATTTCCACTATTACCCACTTAGCGCTACGAATGTCCAGTTGCATTTTCTACAGACAGAGTGTTTCAAAACTGCTCAATCAAAAGTATGGTTTAACTCTGTTAGCTGAATGCTCAGATCAGAAAGAAGTTTCACAGAATGCTTCTGTGTAGTTTATATTTGAATATATTCCTTTTTCTACTACTACTCTCTTAGCGCTCCAAATGTCCAGTTGCATTTTCTACAGAAAGAGTGTTCAGATCTGCTCAATCAAAAGTATGGTTTAACTCTGTTAGCTGAATGCACAGATCAGAAAGAAGTTTCACAGAATGATTCTGTGTAGTTTATATTTGGAGACATTCCTTTTTCCACTATTACCCTCTTAGCGCTCCGAATCTCCACTTGCATTTTCTACAGAAAGAGTGTTTCAGAACGGCTCAATCAAAACTGAGGTTCAACTCTTTTAGTTGAACAAACAGAACAGAAAGAAGTTTCACACAATTCTTCTGTGTAGTTTTTATTTGTAGACATTCATTTTCCCAATATAGGCCTCTTAGCGCACAGAATGTCCAATTGCAGTTTCTACAGAAAGAGTGTTTCAGAACGGCTCAATCAAAAGTAAGGTTCAACTCTGTTAGTTGAATGCACAGAACAGAAAGAAGTTTCATACAATGCTTCTGTGTAGTTTATATTTGAACATATTCTTTTTTCCACTATTACCCACTTAGCGCTACGAATGTCCAGTTGCATTTTCTACAGACAGAGTGTTTCAAAACTGCTCAATCAAAAGTATGGTTTAACTCTGTTAGCTGAATGCTCAGATCAGAAAGAAGTTTCACAGAATGCTTCTGTGTAGTTTATATTTGAATATATTCCTTTTTCCACTACTACCCTCTTAGCGCTCCAAATGTCCAGTTGCATTTTCTACAGAAAGAGTGTTCAGATCTGCTCAATCAAAAGTATCGTTTAACTCTGTTAGCTGAATGCACAGATCAGAAAGAAGTTTCACCGAATGATTCTGTGTATTTTATATTTGAAGACATTCCTTTTTCCACTATTACCATCTTAGCGCTCCGAATCTCCACTTGCATTTTCTACAAAAAGAGTGTTTCATAACTGCTCAATCAAAAATATGTTTTATCTCTGTTAACTGAATTTACAGATCAGAAATAAGTTTCACACAATGCATCTGTGTAGTTTTTATTTGAAGATATTCTTTTTCCCAATGTAGGCCTCTTAGCGCTTAGCATGTCCAATTGCAGTTTCTACAGAAAGAGTGTTTCAGAACGGCTCAATCAAAAGTAAGGTTCAACTCTGTTAGTTGAATGCACAGAACAGAAAGAATTTTCACAGAATGCTACTGTGTAGTTTATATTTGAATATATTCCTTTTTCCACTATTACCCTCTTAGCGCTCCGAATGTCCACTTGCATTTTCTACAGAAAGAGTGTTCAGAACTGCGCAATCAAAAGTATGGTTTAACTCTGTTAGCTTAATGAACATATCAGAAATAAGTTTCACACAATGCTTCTGTGTAGTTTTTATTTGAAGATATTATTTTTCCCAATAGAGGTCTCTTAGCGCTCAGAATGTCCAATTGCAGTTTCTACAGAAAGAGTGTTTCAGAAAGGCTCAATCAAAAGTAAGGTTCAACTCTGTTAGTTGAATGCACAGAACAGAAAGAAGTTTCATACAATGCTTCTGTGTAGTTTATATTTGAACATATTCTTTTTTCCACTATTACCCACTTAGCGCTACGAATGTCCAGTTGCATTTTCTACAGACAGAGTGTTTCAAAACTGCTCAATCAAAAGTATGGTTTAACTCTGTTAGCTGAATGCTCAGATCAGAAAGAAGTTTCACAGAATGCTTCTGTGTAGTTTATATTTGAATATATTCCTTTTTCCACTACTACTCTCTTAGCGCTCCAAATGTCCAGTTGCATTTTCTACAGAAAGAGTGTTCAGATCTGCTCAATCAAAAGTATGGTTTAACTCTGTTAGCTGAATGCACAGATCAGAAAGAAGTTTCACAGAATGATTCTGTGTAGTTTATATTTGGAGACATTCCTTTTTCCACTATTACCCTCTTAGAGCTCCGAATCTCCACTTGCATTTTCTACAGAAAGAGTGTTTCAGAACGGCTCAATCAAAACTGAGGTTCAACTCTTTTAGTTGAACAAACAGAACAGAAAGAAGTTTCACACAATTCTTCTGTGTAGTTTTTATTTGTAGACATTCGTTTTCCCAATATAGGCCTCTTAGCGCTCAGAATGTCCAATTGCAGTTTCTACAGAAAGAGTGTTTCAGAACGGCTCAATCAAAAGTAAGGTTCAACTCTGTTAGTTGAATGCACAGAACAGAAAGTAGTTTCATACAATGCTTCTGTGTAGTTTATATTTGAACATATTCTTTTTTCCACTATTACCCACTTAGCGCTACGAATGTCCAGTTGCATTTTCTACAGACAGAGTGTTTCAAAACTGCTCAATCAAAAGTATGGTTTAACTCTGTTAGCTGAATGCTCAGATCAGAAAGAAGTTTCACAGAATGCTTTTGTGTAGTTTATATTTGAATATATTCCTTTTTCCACTACTACCCTCTTAGCGCTCCAAATGACCAGTTGCATTTTCTACAGAAAGAGTGTTCAGATCTGCTCAATCAAAAGTATGGTTTAACTCTGTTAGCTGAATGCACAGATCAGAAAGATGTTTCACCGAATGATTCTGTGTAGTTTATATTTGAAGACATTCCTTTTTCCACTATTACCCTCTTAGCGCTCCGAATCTCCACTTGCATTTTCTACAAAAAGAGTGTTTCATAACTGCTCAATCAAAATATGTTTTATCTCTGTTAACTGAATTTACAGATCAGAAATAAGTTTCACAGAATGCATCTGTGTAGTTTTTATTTGAAGATATTCTTTTTCCCAATGTAGGCCTCTTAGCGCTTAGCATGTCCAATTGCAGTTTCTACAGAAAGAGTGTTTCAGAACGGCTCAATCAAAAGTAAGGTTCAACACTGTTAGTTGAATGCACAGAACAGAAAGAATTTTCACAGAATGCTACTGTGTAGTTTATATTTGAATATATTCCTTTTTCCACTATTACCCTCTTAGCGCTCCGAATCTCCACTTGCATTTTCTACAGAAAGAGTGTTTCAGAACGGCTCAATCAAAACTGAGGTTCAACTCTTTTAGTTGAACAAACAGAACAGAAAGAAGTTTCACACAATTCTTCTGTGTAGTTTTTATTTGTAGACATTCTTTTTCCCAATATAGGCCTCTTAGCGCTCAGAATGTCCAATTGCAGTTTCTACAGAAAGAGTGTTTCAGAACGGCTCAATCAAAAGTAAGGTTCAACTCTGTTAGTTGAATGCACAGAACAGAAAGAAGTTTCATACAATGCTTCTGTGTGGTTTATATTTGAACATATTCTTTTTTCCACTATTACCCACTTAGCGCTACGAATGTCCAGTTGCATTTTCTACAGACAGAGTGTTTCAAAACTGCTCAATCAAAAGTATGGTTTAACTCTGTTAGCTGAATGCTCAGATCAGAAAGAAGTTTCACAGAATGCTTCTGTGTAGTTTATATTTGAATATACTCCTTTTTCCACTACTACCCTCTTAGCGCTCCAAATGTCCAGTTGCATTTTCTACAGAAAGAGTGTTCAGATCTGCTCAATCAAAAGTATGGTTTAACTCTGTTAGCTGAATGCACAGATCAGAAAGAAGTTTCACCGAATGATTCTGTGTAGTTTATATTTGAAGACATTTCATTTTCCACTATTACCCTCTTAGCGCTCCGAATCTCCACTTGCATTTTCTACAAAAAGAGTGTTTCATAACTGCTCAATCAAAAATATGTTTTATCTCTGTTAACTGAATTTACAGATCAGAAATATGTTTCACAGAATGCATCTGTGTAGTTTTTATTTGAAGATATTCTTTTTCGCAATGTAGGCCTCTTAGCGCTTAGCATGTCCAATTGCAGTTTCTACAGAAAGAGTGTTTCAGAACGGCTCAATCAAAAGTAAGGTTCAACTCTGTTAGTTGAATGCACAGAACAGAAAGAATTTTCACAGAATGCTACTGTGTAGTTTATATTTGAATATATTCCTTTTTCCACTATTACCCTCTTAGCGCTCCGAATGTCCACTTGCATTTTCTACAGAAAGAGTGTTCAGAACTGCGCAATCAAAAGTATGGTTTAACTCTGTTAGCTTAATGAACATATCAGAAATAAGTTTCACACAATGCTTCTGTGTAGTTTTTATTTGAAGATATTATTTTTCCCAATAGAGGTCTCTTAGCGCTCAGAATGTCCAATTGCAGTTTCTACAGAAAGAGTGTTTCAGAAAGGCTCAATCAAAAGTAAGGTTCAACTCTGTTAGTTGAATGCACAGAACAGAAAGAAGTTTCATACAATGCTTCTGTGTAGTTTATATTTGAACATATTCTTTTTTCCACTATTACCCACTTAGCGCTACGAATGTCCAGTTGCATTTTCTACGGACAGAGTGTTTCAAAACTGCTCAATCAAATGTATGGTTTAACTCTGTTAGCTGAATGCTCGGATCAGAAAGAAGTTTCACAGAATGCTTCTGTGTAGTTTATATTTGAATATATTCCTTTTTCCACTACTACCCTCTTAGCGCTCCAAATGTCCAGTTGCATTTTCTACAGAAAGAGTGTTCAGATCTGCTCAATCAAAAGTATGGTTTAACTCTGTTAGCTGAATGCACAGATCAGAAAGAAGTTTCACCGAATGATTCTGTGTAGTTTATATTTGAAGACATTCCTTTTTCCACTATTACCCTCTTAGCGCTCCGAATCTCCACTTGCATTTTCTACAAAAAGAGTGTTTCATAACTGCTCAATCAAAAATATGTTTTATCTCTGTTAACTGAATTTACAGATCAGAAATAAGTTTCACAGAATGCATCTGTGTAGTTTTTATTTGAAGATATTCTTTTTCCCAATGTAGGCCTCTTAGCGCTTAGCATGTCCAATTGCAGTTTCTACAGAAAGAGTGTTTCAGAACGGCTCAATCAAAAGTAAGGTTCAACTCTGTTAGTTGAATGCACAGAACAGAAAGAATTTTCACAGAATGCTACTGTGTAGTTTATATTTGAATATATTCCTTTTTCCACTATTACCCTCTTAGCGCTCCGAATGTCCACTTGAATTTTCTACAGAAAGAGTGTTCAGAACTGCGCAATCAAAAGTATGGTTTAACTCTGTTAGCTTAATGAACATATCAGAAATAAGTTTCACACAATGCTTCTGTGTAGTTTTTATTTGAAGATATTATTTTTCCCAATAGAGGTCTCTTAGGGCTCAGAATGTCCAATTGCAGTTTCTACAGAAAGAGTGTTTCAGAAAGGCTCAATCAAAAGTAAGGTTCAACTCTGTTAGTTGAATGCACAGAACAGAAAGAAGTTTCATACAATGCTTCTGTGTAGTTTATATTTGAACATATTCTTTTTTCCACTATTACCCACTTAGCGCTACAAATGTCCAGTTGCATTTTCTACAGACAGAGTGTTTCAAAACTGCTCAATCAAATGTATGGTTTAACTCTGTTAGCTGAATGCTCAGATCAGAAAGAAGTTTCACAGAATGCTTCTGTGTAGTTTATATTTGAATATATTCCTTTTTCCACTACTACTCTCTTAGCGCTCCAAATGTCCAGTTGCATTTTCTACAGAAAGAGTGTTCAGATCTGCTCAATCAAAAGTATGGTTTAACTCTGTTAGCTGAATGCACAGATCAGAAAGAAGTTTCACAGAATGATTCTGTGTAGTTTATATTTGGAGACATTCCTTTTTCCACTATTACCCTCTTAGCGCTCCGAATCTCCACTTGCATTTTCTGCAGAAAGAGTGTTTCAGAACGGCTCAATCAAAACTGAGGTTCAACTCTTTTAGTTGAACAAACAGAACAGAAAGAAGTTTCACACAATTCTTCTGTGTAGTTTTTATTTGTAGACATTCTTTTTCCCAATATAGGCCTCTTAGCGCTCAGAATGTCCAATTGCAGTTTCTACAGAAAGAGTGTTTCAGAACGGCTCAATCAAAAGTAAGGTTCAACTCTGTTAGTTGAATGCACAGAACAGAAAGAAGTTTCATACAATGCTTCTGTGTAGTTTATATTCGAACATATTCTTTTTTCCACTATTACCCTCTTAGCGCTACGAATGTCCATTTGCATTTTCTACGGACAGAGTGTTTCAAAACTGCTCAATCAAATGTATGGTTTAACTCTGTTAGCTGAATGCTCGGATCAGAAAGAAGTTTCACAGAATGCTTCTGTGTAGTTTATATTTGAATATATTCCTTTTTCCACTACTACCCTCTTAGCGCTCCAAATGTCCAGTTGCATTTTCTACAGAAAGAGTGTTCAGATCTGCTCAATCAAAAGTATGGTTTAACTCTGTTAGCTGAATGCACAGATCAGAAAGAAGTTTCACCGAATGATTCTGTGTAGTTTATATTTGAAGACATTTCATTTTCCACTATTACCCTCTTAGCGCTCCGAATCTCCACTTGCATTTTCTACAAAAAGAGTGTTTCATAACTGCTCAATCAAAAATATGTTTTATCTCTGTTAACTGAATTTACAGATCAGAAATATGTTTCACAGAATGCATCTGTGTAGTTTTTATTTGAAGATATTCTTTTTCCCAATGTAGGCCTCTTAGCGCTTAGCATGTCCAATTGCAGTTTCTACAGAAAGAGTGTTTCAGAACGGCTCAATCAAAAGTAAGGTTCAACTCTGTTAGTTGAATGCACAGAACAGAAAGAATTTTCACAGAATGCTACTGTGTAGTTTATATTTGAATATATTCCTTTTTCCACTATTACCCTCTTAGCGCTCCGAATGTCCACTTGCATTTTCTACAGAAAGAGTGTTCAGAACTGCGCAATCAAAAGTATGGTTTAACTCTGTTAGCTTAATGAACATATCAGAAATAAGTTTCACACAATGCTTCTGTCTAGTTTTTATTTGAAGATATTATTTTTCCCAATAGAGGTCTCTTAGCGCTCAGAATGTCCAATTGCAGTTTCTACAGAAAGAGTGTTTCAGAAAGGCTCAATCAAAAGTAAGGTTCAACTCTGTTAGTTGAATGCACAGAACAGAAAGAAGTTTCATACAATGCTTCTGTGTAGTTTATATTTGAACATATTCTTTTTTCCACTATTACCCACTTAGCGCTACGAATGTCCAGTTGCATTTTCTACGGACAGAGTGTTTCAAAACTGCTCAATCAAATGTATGGTTTAACTCTGTTAGCTGAATGCTCGGATCAGAAAGAAGTTTCACAGAATGCTTCTGTGTAGTTTATATTTGAATATATTCCTTTTTCCACTACTACCCTCTTAGCGCTCCAAATGTCCAGTTGCATTTTCTACAGAAAGATTGTTCAGGTCTGCTCAATCAAAAGTATGGTTTAACTCTGTTAGCTGAATGCACAGATCAGAAAGAAGTTTCACCGAATGATTCTGTGTAGTTTATATTTGAAGACATTCCTTTTTCCACTATTACCCTCTTAGCGCTCCGAATCTCCACTTGCATTTTCTACAAAAAGAGTGTTTCATAACTGCTCAATCAAAAATATGTTTTATCTCTGTTAACTGAATTTACAGATCAGAAATAAGTTTCACAGAATGCATCTGTGTAGTTTTTATTTGAAGATATTCTTTTTCCCAATGTAGGCCTCTTAGCGCTTAGCATGTCCAATTGCAGTTTCTACAGAAAGAGTGTTTCAGAACGGCTCAATCAAAAGTAAGGTTCAACTCTGTTAGTTGAACGCACAGAACAGAAAGAATTTTCACAGAATGCTACTGTGTAGTTTATATTTGAATATATTCCTTTTTCCACAATTACCCTCTTAGCGCTCCGAATGTCCACTTGAATTTTCTACAGAAAGAGTGTTCAGAACTGCGCAATCAAAAGTATGGTTTAACTCTGTTAGCTTAATGAACATATCAGAAATAAGTTTCACACAATGCTTCTGTGTAGTTTTTATTTGAAGATATTATTTTTCCCAATAGAGGTCTCTTAGGGCTCAGAATGTCCAATTGCAGTTTCTACAGAAAGAGTGTTTCAGAAAGGCTCAATCAAAAGTAAGGTTCAACTCTGTTAGTTGAATGCACAGAACAGAAAGAAGTTTCATACAATGCTTCTGTGTAGTTTATATTTGAACATATTCTTTTTTCCACTATTACCCACTTAGCGCTACGAATGTCCAGTTGCATTTTCTACAGACAGAGTGTTTCAAAACTGCTCAATCAAAAGTATGGTTTAACTCTGTTAGCTGAATGCTCAGATCAGAAAGAAGTTTCACAGAATGCTTCTGTGTAGTTTATATTTGAATATATTCCTTTTTCCACTACTACTCTCTTAGCGCTCCAAATGTCCAGTTGCATTTTCTACAGAAAGAGTGTTCAGATCTGCTCAATCAAAAGTATTGTTTAACTCTGTTAGCTGAATGCACAGATCAGAAAGAAGTTTCACAGAATGATTCTGTGTAGTTTATATTTGGAGACATTCCTTTTTCCACTATTACCCTCTTAGAGCTCCGAATCTCCACTTGCATTTTCTACAGAAAGAGTGTTTCAGAACGGCTCAATCAAAACTGAGGTTCAACTCTTTTAGTTGAACAAACAGAACAGAAAGAAGTTTCACACAATTCTTCTGTGTAGTTTTTATTTGTAGACATTCGTTTTCCCAATATAGGCCTCTTAGCGCTCAGAATGTCCAATTGCAGTTTCTACAGAAAGAGTGTTTCAGAACGGCTCAATCAAAAGTAAGGTTCAACTCTGTTAGTTGAATGCACAGAACAGAAAGTAGTTTCATACAATGCTTCTGTGTAGTTTATATTTGAACATATTTTTTTTCCACTATTACCCACTTAGCGCTACGAATGTCCAGTTGCATTTTCTACAGACAGAGTGTTTCAAAACTGCTCAATCAAAAGTATGGTTTAACTCTGTTAGCTGAATGCTCAGATCAGAAAGAAGTTTCACCGAATGATTCTGTGTAGTTTATATTTGGAGACATTCCTTTTTCCACTATTACCCTCTTAGCGCTCCGAATATCCACTTGCATTTTCTGCAGAAAGAGTGTTTCAGAACGGCTCAATCAAAACTGAGGTTCAACTCTTTTAGTTGAACAAACAGAACAGAAAGAAGTTTCACACAATTCTTCTGTGTAGTTTTTATTTGTAGACATTCTTTTTCCCAATATAGGCCTCTTAGCGCTCAGAATGTCCAATTGCAGTTTCTACAGAAAGAGTGTTTCAGAACGGCTCAATCAAAAGTAAGGTTCAACTCTGTTAGTTGAATGCACAGAACAGAAAGAAGTTTCATACAATGCTTCTGTGTAGTTTATATTCGAACATATTCTTTTTTCCACTATTACCCTCTTAGCGCTACGAATGTCCATTTGCATTTTCTACGGACAGAGTGTTTCAAAACTGCTCAATCAAATGTATGGTTTAACTCTGTTAGCTGAATGCTCGGATCAGAAAGAAGTTTCACAGAATGCTTCTGTGTAGTTTATATTTGAATATATTCCTTTTTCCACTACTACCCTCTTAGCGCTCCAAATGACCAGTTGCATTTTCTACAGAAAGAGTGTTCAGATCTGCTCAATCAAAAGTATGGTTTAACTCTGTTAGCTGAATGCACAGATCAGAAAGATGTTTCACCGAATGATTCTGTGTAGTTTATATTTGAAGACATTCCTTTTTCCACTATTACCCACTTAGCGCTCCGAATCTCCACTTGCATTTTCTACAAAAAGAGTGTTTCATAACTGCTCAATCAAAATATGTTTTATCTCTGTTAACTGAATTTACAGATCAGAAATAAGTTTCACAGAATGCATCTGTGTAGTTTTTATTTGAAGATATTCTTTTTCCCAATGTAGGCCTCTTAGCGCTTAGCATGTCCAATTGCAGTTTCTACAGAAAGAGTGTTTCAGAACGGCTCAATCAAAAGTAAGGTTCAACACTGTTAGTTGAATGCACAGAACAGAAAGAATTTTCACAGAATGCTACTGTGTAGTTTATATTTGAATATATTCCTTTTTCCATTATTACCCTCTTAGCGCTCCGAATGTCCACTTGCATTTTCTACAGAAAGAGTGTTCAGAACTGCGCAATCAAAAGTATGGTTTAACTCTGTTAGCTTAATGAACATATCAGAAATAAGTTTCACACAATGCTTCTGTGTAGTTTTTATTTGAAGATATTATTTTTCCCAATAGAGGTCTCTTAGCGCTCAGAATGTCCAATTGCAGTTTCTACAGAAAGAGTGTTTCAGAAAGGCTCAATCAAAAGTAAGGTTCAACTCTGTTAGTTGAATGCACAGAACAGAAAGAAGTTTCATACAATGCTTCTGTGTAGTTTATATTTGAACATATTCTTTTTTCCACTATTACTCACTTAGCGCTACGAATGTCCAGTTGCATTTTCTACAGACAGAGTGTTTCAAAACTGCTCAATCAAAAGTATGGTTTAACTCTGTTAGCTGAATGCTCAGATCAGAAAGAAGTTTCACAGAATGCTTCTGTGTAGTTTATATTTGAATATATTCCTTTTTCCACTACTACTCTCTTAGCGCTCAAAATGTCCAGTTGCATTTTCTACAGAAAGAGTGTTCAGATCTGCTCAATCAAAAGTATGGTTTAACTCTGTTAGCTGAATGCACAGATCAGAAAGATGTTTCACAGAATGATTCTGTGTAGTTTATATTTGGAGACATTCCTTTTTCCACTAATACCCTCTTAGCGCTCCGAATCTCCACTTGCATTTTCTACAGAAAGAGTGTTTCAGAACGGCTCAATCAAAACTGAGGTTCAACTCTTTTAGTTGAACAAACAGAACAGAAAGAAGTTTCACACAATTCTTCTGTGTAGTTTTTATTTGTAGACATTCTTTTTCCCAATATAGGCCTCTTAGCGCTCAGAATGTCCAATTGCAGTTTCTACAGAAAGAGTGTTTCAGAACGGCTCAATCAAAAGTAAGGTTCAACTCTGTTAGTTGAATGCACAGAACAGAAAGAAGTTTCATACAATGCTTCTGTGTGGTTTATATTTGAACATATTCTTTTTTCCACTATTACCCACTTAGCGCTACGAATGTCCAGTTGCATTTTCTACAGACAGAGTGTTTCAAAACTGCTCAATCAAAAGTATGGTTTAACTCTGTTAGCTGAATGCTCAGATCAGAAAGAAGTTTCACAGAATGCTTCTGTGTAGTTTATATTTGAATATATTCCTTTTTCCACTACTACCCTCTTAGCGCTCCAAATGTCCAGTTGCATTTTCTACAGAAAGAGTGTTCAGATCTGCTCAATCAAAAGTATGGTTTAACTCTGTTAGCTGAATGCACAGATCAGAAAGAAGTTTCACCGAATGATTCTGTGTAGTTTATATTTGAAGACATTTCATTTTCCACTATTACCCTCTTAGCGCTCCGAATCTCCACTTGCATTTTCTACAAAAAGAGTGTTTCATAACTGCTCAATCAAAAATATGTTTTATCTCTGTTAACTGAATTTACAGATCAGAAATATGTTTCACAGAATTCATCTGTGTAGTTTTTATTTGAAGATATTCTTTTTCGCAATGTAGGCCTCTTAGCGCTTAGCATGTCCAATTGCAGTTTCTACAGAAAGAGTGTTTCAGAACGGCTCAATCAAAAGTAAGGTTCAACTCTGTTAGTTGAATGCACAGAACAGAAAGAATTTTCACAGAATGCTACTGTGTAGTTTATATTTGAATATATTCCTTTTTCCACTATTACCCTCTTAGCGCTCCGAATGTCCACTTGCATTTTCTACAGAAAGAGTGTTCAGAACTGCGCAATCAAAAGTATGGTTTAACTCTGTTAGCTTAATGAACATATCAGAAATAAGTTTCACACAATGCTTCTGTGTAGTTTTTATTTGAAGATATTATTTTTCCCAATAGAGGTCTCTTAGCGCTCAGAATGTCCAATTGCAGTTTCTACAGAAAGAGTGTTTCAGAAAGGCTCAATCAAAAGTAAGGTTCAACTCTGTTAGTTGAATGCACAGAACAGAAAGAAGTTTCATACAATGCTTCTGTGTAGTTTATATTTGAACATATTCTTTTTTCCACTATTACCCACTTAGCGCTACGAATGTCCAGTTGCATTTTCTACGGACAGAGTGTTTCAAAACTGCTCAATCAAATGTATGGTTTAACTCTGTTAGCTGAATGCTCGGATCAGAAAGAAGTTTCACAGAATGCTTCTGTGTAGTTTATATTTGAATATATTCCTTTTTCCACTACTACCCTCTTAGCGCTCCAAATGTCCAGTTGCATTTTCTACAGAAAGAGTGTTCAGATCTGCTCAATCAAAAGTATGGTTTAACTCTGTTAGCTGAATGCACAGATCAGAAAGAAGTTTCACCGAATGATTCTGTGTAGTTTATATTTGAAGACATTCCTTTTTCCACTATTACCCTCTTAGCGCTCCGAATCTCCACTTGCATTTTCTACAAAAAGAGTGTTTCATAACTGCTCAATCAAAAATATGTTTTATCTCTGTTAACTGAATTTACAGATCAGAAATAAGTTTCACAGAATGCATCTGTGTAGTTTTTATTTGAAGATATTCTTTTTCCCAATGTAGGCCTCTTAGCGCTTAGCATGTCCAATTGCAGTTTCTACAGAAAGAGTGTTTCAGAACGGCTCAATCAAAAGTAAGGTTCAACTCTGTTAGTTGAATGCACAGAACAGAAAGAATTTTCACAGAATGCTACTGTGTAGTTTATATTTGAATATATTCCTTTTTCCACTATTACCCTCTTAGCGCTCCGAATGTCCACTTGAATTTTCTACAGAAAGAGTGTTCAGAACTGCGCAATCAAAAGTATGGTTTAACTCTGTTAGCTTAATGAACATATCAGAAATAAGTTTCACACAATGCTTCTGTGTAGTTTTTATTTGAAGATATTATTTTTCCCAATAGAGGTCTCTTAGGGCTCAGAATGTCCAATTGCAGTTTCTACAGAAAGAGTGTTTCAGAAAGGCTCAATCAAAAGTAAGGTCAACTCTGTTAGTTGAATGCACAGAACAGAAAGAAGTTTCATACAATGCTTCTGTGTAGTTTATATTTGAACATATTCTTTTTTCCACTATTACCCACTTAGCGCTACAAATGTCCAGTTGCATTTTCTACAGACAGAGTGTTTCAAAACTGCTCAATCAAATGTATGGTTTAACTCTGTTAGCTGAATGCTCAGATCAGAAAGAAGTTTCACAGAATGCTTCTGTGTAGTTTATATTTGAATATATTCCTTTTCCACTACTACTCTCTTAGCGCTCCAAATGTCTAGTTGCATTTTCTACAGAAAGAGTGTTCAGATCTGCTCAATCAAAAGTATGGTTTAACTCTGTTAGCTGAATGCACAGATCAGAAAGAAGTTTCACAGAATGATTCTGTGTAGTTTATATTTGGAGACATTCCTTTTTCCACTATTACCCTCTTAGCGCTCCGAATCTCCACTTGCATTTTCTGCAGAAAGAGTGTTTCAGAACGGCTCAATCAAAACTGAGGTTCAACTCTTTTAGTTGAACAAACAGAACAGAAAGAAGTTTCACACAATTCTTCTGTGTAGTTTTTATTTGTAGACATTCTTTTTCCCAATATAGGCCTCTTAGCGCTCAGAATGTCCAATTGCAGTTTCTACAGAAAGAGTGTTTCAGAACGGCTCAATCAAAAGTAAGGTTCAACTCTGTTAGTTGAATGCACAGAACAGAAAGAAGTTTCATACAATGCTTCTGTGTAGTTTATATTCGAACATATTCTTTTTTCCACTATTACCCTCTTAGCGCTACGAATGTCCAGTTGCATTTTCTACGGACAGAGTGTTTCAAAACTGCTCAATCAAATGTATGGTTTAACTCTGTTAGCTGAATGCTCGGATCAGAAAGAAGTTTCACAGAATGCTTCTGTGTAGTTTATATTTGAATATATTCTTTTTTCCACTACTACCCTCTTAGCGCTCCAAATGTCCAGTTGCATTTTCTACAGAAAGAGTGTTCAGATCTGCTCAATCAAAAGTATGGTTTAACTCTGTTAGCTGAATGCACAGATCAGAAAGAAGTTTCACCGAATGATTCCGTGTGGTTTATATTTGAAGACATTTCATTTTCCACTATTACCCTCTTAGCGCTCCGAATCTCCACTTGCATTTTCTACAAAAAGAGTGTTTCATAACTGCTCAATCAAAAATATGTTTTATCTCTGTTAACTGAATTTACAGATCAGAAATATGTTTCACAGAATGCATCTGTGTAGTTTTTATTTGAAGATATTCTTTTTCCCAATGTAGGCCTCTTAGCGCTTAGCATGTCCAATTGCAGTTTCTACAGAAAGAGTGTTTCAGAACGCCTCAATCAAAAGTAAGGTTCAACTCTGTTAGTTGAATGCACAGAACAGAAAGAATTTTCACAGAATGCTACTGTGTAGTTTATATTTGAATATATTCCTTTTTCCACTATTACCCTCTTAGCGCTCCGAATGTCCACTTGCATTTTCTACAGAAAGAGTGTTCAGAACTGCGCAATCAAAAGTATGGTTTAACTCTGTTAGCTTAATGAACATATCAGAAATAAGTTTCACACAATGCTTCTGTCTAGTTTTTATTTGAAGATATTATTTTTCCCAATAGAGGTCTCTTAGCGCTCAGAATGTCCAATTGCAGTTTCTACAGAAAGAGTGTTTCAGAAAGGCTCAATCAAAAGTAAGGTTCAACTCTGTTAGTTGAATGCACAGAACAGAAAGAAGTTTCATACAATGCTTCTGTGTAGTTTATATTTGAACATATTCTTTTTTCCACTATTACCCACTTAGCGCTACGAATGTCCAGTTGCATTTTCTACGGACAGAGTGTTTCAAAACTGCTCAATCAAATGTATGGTTTAACTCTGTTAGCTGAATGCTCGGATCAGAAAGAAGTTTCACAGAATGCTTCTGTGTAGTTTATATTTGAATATATTCCTTTTTCCACTACTACCCTCTTAGCGCTCCAAATGTCCAGTTGCATTTTCTACAGAAAGATTGTTCAGATCTGCTCAATCAAAAGTATGGTTTAACTCTGTTAGCTGAATGCACAGATCAGAAAGAAGTTTCACCGAATGATTCTGTGTAGTTTATATTTGAAGACATTCCTTTTTCCACTATTACCCTCTTAGCGCTCCGAATCTCCACTTGCATTTTCTACAAAAAGAGTGTTTCATAACTGCTCAATCAAAAATATGTTTTATCTCTGTTAACTGAATTTACAGATCAGAAATAAGTTTCACAGAATGCATCTGTGTAGTTTTTATTTGAAGATATTCTTTTTCCCAATGTAGGCCTCTTAGCGCTTAGCATGTCCAATTGCAGTTTCTACAGAAAGAGTGTTTCAGAACGGCTCAATCAAAAGTAAGGTTCAACTCTGTTAGTTGAACGCACAGAACAGAAAGAATTTTCACAGAATGCTACTGTGTAGTTTATATTTGAATATATTCCTTTTTCCACAATTACCCTCTTAGCGCTCCGAATGTCCACTTGAATTTTCTACAGAAAGAGTGTTCAGAACTGCGCAATCAAAAGTATGGTTTAACTCTGTTAGCTTAATGAACATATCAGAAATAAGTTTCACACAATGCTTCTGTGTAGTTTTTATTTGAAGATATTATTTTTCCCAATAGAGGTCTCTTAGGGCTCAGAATGTCCAATTGCAGTTTCTACAGAAAGAGTGTTTCAGAAAGGCTCAATCAAAAGTAAGGTTCAACTCTGTTAGTTGAATGCACAGAACAGAAAGAAGTTTCATACAATGCTTCTGTGTAGTTTATATTTGAACATATTCTTTTTTCCACTATTACCCACTTAGCGCTACGAATGTCCAGTTGCATTTTCTACAGACAGAGTGTTTCAAAACTGCTCAATCAAAAGTATGGTTTAACTCTGTTAGCTGAATGCTCAGATCAGAAAGAAGTTTCACAGAATGCTTCTGTGTAGTTTATATTTGAATATATTCCTTTTTCCACTACTACTCTCTTAGCGCTCCAAATGTCCAGTTGCATTTTCTACAGAAAGAGTGTTCAGATCTGCTCAATCAAAAGTATGGTTTAACTCTGTTAGCTGAATGCACAGATCAGAAAGAAGTTTCACAGAATGATTCTGTGTAGTTTATATTTGGAGACATTCTTTTTCCACTATTACCCTCTTAGCGCTCCGAATCTCCACTTGCATTTTCTGCAGAAAGAGTGTTTCAGAACGGCTCAATCAAAACTGAGGTTCAACTCTTTTAGTTGAACAAACAGAACAGAAAGAAGTTTCACACAATTCTTCTGTGTAGTTTTTATTTGTAGACATTCTTTTTCCCAATATAGGCCTCTTAGCGCTCAGAATGTCCAATTGCAGTTTCTACAGAAAGAGTGTTTCAGAACGGCTCAATCAAAAGTAAGGTTCAACTCCGTTAGTTGAATGCACAGAACAGAAAGAAGTTTCATACAATGCTTCTGTGTAGTTTATATTCGAACATATTCTTTTTTCCACTATTACCCTCTTAGCGCTACGAATGTCCAGTTGCATTTTCTACGGACAGAGTGTTTCAAAACTGCTCAATCAAATGTATGGTTTAACTCTGTTAGCTGAATGCTAGGATCAGAAAGAAGTTTCACAGAATGCTTCTGTGTAGTTTATATTTGAATATATTCCTTTTTCCACTACTACCCTCTTAGCGCTCCAAATGTCCAGTTGCATTTTCTACAGAAAGAGTGTTCATATCTGCTCAATCAAAAGTATGGTTTAACTCTGTTAGCTGAATGCACAGATCAGAAAGAAGTTTCACAGAATGATTCTGTGTAGTTTATATTTGGAGACATTCCTTTTTCCACTATTACCCTCTTAGCGCTCCGAATCTCCACTTGCATTTTCTGCAGAAAGAGTGTTTCAGAACGGCTCAATCAAAACTGAGGTTCAACTCTTTTAGTTGAACAAACAGAACAGAAAGAAGTTTCACACAATTCTTCTGTGTAGTTTTTATTTGTAGACATTCTTTTTCCCAATATAGGCCTCTTAGCGCTCAGAATGTCCAATTGCAGTTTCTACAGAAAGAGTGTTTCAGAACGGCTCAATCAAAAGTAAGGTTCAACTCTGTTAGTTGAATGCACAGAACAGAAAGAAGTTTCATACAATGCTTCTGTGTAGTTTATATTTGAATATATTCTTTTTTCCACTATTACCCACTTAGCGCTACGAATGTCCAGTTGCATTTTCTACGGACAGAGTGTTTCAAAACTGCTCAATCAAATGTATGGTTTAACTCTGTTAGCTGAATGCTCGGATCAGAAAGAAGTTTCACAGAATGCTTCTGTGTAGTTTATATTTGAATATATTCCTTTTTCCACTACTACCCTCTTAGCGCTCCAAATGTCCAGTTGCATTTTCTACAGAAAGAGTGTTCAGATCTGCTCAATCAAAAGTATGGTTTAACTCTGTTAGCTGAATGCACAGATCAGAAAGAAGTTTCACCGAATGATTCTGTGTAGTTTATATTTGAAGACATTTCATTTTCCACTATTACCCTCTTAGCGCTCCGAATCTCCACTTGCATTTTCTACAAAAAGAGTGTTTCATAACTGCTCAATCAAAAATATGTTTTATCTCTGTTAACTGAATTTACAGATCAGAAATATGTTTCACAGAATGCATCTGTGTAGTTTTTATTTGAAGATATTCTTTTTCCCAATGTAGGCCTCTTAGCGCTTAGCATGTCCAATTGCAGTTTCTACAGAAAGAGTGTTTCAGAACGGCTCAATCAAAAGTAAGGTTCAACTCTGTTAGTTGAATGCACAGAACAGAAAGAATTTTCACAGAATGCTACTGTGTAGTTTATATTTGAATATATTCCTTTTTCCACTATTACCCTCTTAGCGCTCCGAATGTCCACTTGCATTTTCTACAGAAAGAGTGTTCAGAACTGCGCAATCAAAAGTATGGTTTAACTCTGTTAGCTTAATGAACATATCAGAAATAAGTTTCACACAATGCTTCTGTGTAGTTTTTATTTGAAGATATTATTTTTCCCAATAGAGGTCTCTTAGCGCTCAGAATGTCCAATTGCAGTTTCTACAGAAAGAGTGTTTCAGAAAGGCTCAATCAAAAGTAAGGTTCAAATCTGTTAGTTGAAAGCACAGAACAGAAAGAAGTTTCATACAATGCTTCTGTGTAGTTTATATTTGAACATATTCTTTTTTCCACTATTACCCACTTAGCGCTACGAATGTCCAGTTGCATTTTCTACAGACAGAGTGTTTCAAAACTGCTCAATCAAAAGTATGTTTTAACTCTGTTAGCTGAATGCTCAGATCAGAAAGAAGTTTCACAGAATGCTTCTGTGTAGTTTATATTTGAATATATTCCTTTTTCCACTACTACTCTCTTAGCGCTCCAAATGTCCAGTTGCATTTTCTACAGAAAGAGTGTTCAGATCTGCTCAATCAAAAGTATGGTTTAACTCTGTTAGCTGAATGCACAGATCAGAAAGAAGTTTCACAAAATGATTCTGTGTAGTTTATATTTGGAGACATTCCTTTTTCCACTATTACCCTCTTAGCGCTCCGAATCTCCACTTGCATTTTCTACAGAAAGAGTGTTTCAGAACGGCTCAATCAAAACTGAGGTTCAACTCTTTTAGTTGAACAAACAGAACAGAAAGAAGTTTCACACAATTCTTCTGTGTAGTTTTTATTTGTAGACATTCTTTTTCCCAATATAGGCCTCTTAGCGCTCAGAATGTCCAATTGCAGTTTCTACAGAAAGAGTGTTTCAGAACGGCTCAATCAAAAGTAAGGTTCAACTCTGTTAGTTGAATGCACAGAACAGAAAGAAGTTTCATACAATGCTTCTGTGTAGTTTATATTTGAACATATTCTTTTTTCCACTATTACCCACTTAGCGCTACGAATGTCCAGTTGCATTTTCTACAGACAGAGTGTTTCAAAACGGCTCAATCAGAAGTATGGTTTAACTCTGTTAGCTGAATGCTCAGATCAGAAAGAAGTTTCACAGAATGCTTCTGTGTAGTTTATATTTGAATATATTCCTTTTTCCACTACTACCCTCTTAGCGCTCCAAATGTCCAGTTGCATTTTCTACAGAAAGAGTGTTCAGATCTGCTCAATCAAAAGTATGTTTTAACTCTGTTAGCTGAATGCACAGATCAGAAAGAAGTTTCACCGAATGATTCTGTGTAGTTTATATTTGAAGACATTCCTTTTTCCACTATTACCCTCTTAGCGCTCCGAATCTCCACTTGCATTTTCTACAAAAAGAGTGTTTCATAACTGCTCAATCAAAAATATGTTTTATCTCTGTTAACTGAATTTACAGATCAGAAATAAGTTTCACAGAATGCATCTGTGTAGTTTTTATTTGAAGATATTCTTTTTCCCAATGTAGGCCTCTTAGCGCTTAGCATGTCCAATTGCAGTTTCTACAGAAAGAGTGTTTCAGAACGGCTCAATCAAAAGTAAGGTTCAACTCTGTTAGTTGAACGCACAGAACAGAAAGAATTTTCACAGAATGCTACTGTGTAGTTTATATTTGAATATATTCCTTTTTCCACAATTACCCTCTTAGCGCTCCGAATGTCCACTTGAATTTTCTACAGAAAGAGTGTTCAGAACTGCGCAATCAAAAGTATGGTTTAACTCTGTTAGCTTAATGAACATATCAGAAATAAGTTTCACACAATGCTTCTGTGTAGTTTTTATTTGAAGATATTATTTTTCCCAATAGAGGTCTCTTAGGGCTCAGAATGTCCAATTGCAGTTTCTACAGAAAGAGTGTTTCAGAAAGGCTCAATCAAAAGTAAGGTTCAACTCTGTTAGTTGAATGCACAGAACAGAAAGAAGTTTCATACAATGCTTCTGTGTAGTTTATATTTGAACATATTCTTTTTTCCACTATTACCCACTTAGCGCTACGAATGTCCAGTTGCATTTTCTACAGACAGAGTGTTTCAAAACTGCTCAATCAAAAGTATGGTTTAACTCTGTTAGCTGAATGCTCAGATCAGAAAGAAGTTTCACAGAATGCTTCTGTGTAGTTTATATTTGAATATATTCCTTTTTCCACTACTACTCTCTTAGCGCTCCAAATGTCCAGTTGCATTTTCTACAGAAAGAGTGTTCAGATCTGCTCAATCAAAAGTATGGTTTAACTCTGTTAGCTGAATGCACAGATCAGAAAGAAGTTTCACAGAATGATTCTGTGTAGTTTATATTTGGAGACATTCCTTTTTCCACTATTACCCTCTTAGCGCTCCGAATCTCCACTTGCATTTTCTGCAGAAAGAGTGTTTCAGAACGGCTCAATCAAAACTGAGGTTCAACTCTTTTAGTTGAACAAACAGAACAGAAAGAAGTTTCACACAATTCTTCTGTGTAGTTTTTATTTGTAGACATTCTTTTTCCCAATATAGGCCTCTTAGCGCTCAGAATGTCCAATTGCAGTTTCTACAGAAAGAGTGTTTCAGAACGGCTCAATCAAAAGTAAGGTTCAACTCCGTTAGTTGAATGCACAGAACAGAAAGAAGTTTCATACAATGCTTCTGTGTAGTTTATATTCGAACATATTCTTTTTTCCACTATTACCCTCTTAGCGCTACGAATGTCCAGTTGCATTTTCTACGGACAGAGTGTTTCAAAACTGCTCAATCAAATGTATGGTTTAACTCTGTTAGCTGAATGCTCGGATCAGAAAGAAGTTTCACAGAATGCTTCTGTGTAGTTTATATTTGAATATATTCCTTTTTCCACTACTACCCTCTTAGCGCTCCAAATGTCCAGTTGCATTTTCTACAGAAAGAGTGTTCAGATCTGCTCAATCAAAAGTATGGTTTAACTCTGTTAGCTGAATGCACAGATCAGAAAGAAGTTTCACAGAATGATTCTGTGTAGTTTATATTTGGAGACATTCCTTTTTCCACTATTACCCTCTTAGCGCTCCGAATCTCCACTTGCATTTTCTGCAGAAAGAGTGTTTCAGAACGGCTCAATCAAAACTGAGGTTCAACTCTTTTAGTTGAACAAACAGAACAGAAAGAAGTTTCACACAATTCTTCTGTGTAGTTTTTATTTGTAGACATTCTTTTTCCCAATATAGGCCTCTTAGCGCTCAGAATGTCCAATTGCAGTTTCTACAGAAAGAGTGTTTCAGAACGGCTCAATCAAAAGTAAGGTTCAACTCTGTTAGTTGAATGCACAGAACAGAAAGAAGTTTCATACAATGCTTCTGTGTAGTTTATATTTGAATATATTCTTTTTTCCACTATTACCCACTTAGCGCTACGAATGTCCAGTTGCATTTTCTACGGACAGAGTGTTTCAAAACTGCTCAATCAAATGTATGGTTTAACTCTGTTAGCTGAATGCTCGGATCAGAAAGAAGTTTCACAGAATGCTTCTGTGTAGTTTATATTTGAATATATTCCTTTTTCCACTACTACCCTCTTAGCGCTCCAAATGTCCAGTTGCATTTTCTACAGAAAGAGTGTTCAGATCTGCTCAATCAAAAGTATGGTTTAACTCTGTTAGCTGAATGCACAGATCAGAAAGAAGTTTCACCGAATGATTCTGTGTAGTTTATATTTGAAGACATTTCATTTTCCACTATTACCCTCTTAGCGCTCCGAATCTCCACTTGCATTTTCTACAAAAAGAGTGTTTCATAACTGCTCAATCAAAAATATGTTTTATCTCTGTTAACTGAATTTACAGATCAGAAATATGTTTCACAGAATGCATCTGTGTAGTTTTTATTTGAAGATATTCTTTTTCCCAATGTAGGCCTCTTAGCGCTTAGCATGTCCAATTGCAGTTTCTACAGAAAGAGTGTTTCAGAACGGCTCAATCAAAAGTAAGGTTCAACTCTGTTAGTTGAATGCACAGAACAGAAAGAATTTTCACAGAATGCTACTGTGTAGTTTATATTTGAATATATTCCTTTTTCCACTATTACCCTCTTAGCGCTCCGAATGTCCACTTGCATTTTCTACAGAAAGAGTGTTCAGAACTGCGCAATCAAAAGTATGGTTTAACTCTGTTAGCTTAATGAACATATCAGAAATAAGTTTCACACAATGCTTCTGTGTAGTTTTTATTTGAAGATATTATTTTTCCCAATAGAGGTCTCTTAGCGCTCAGAATGTCCAATTGCAGTTTCTACAGAAAGAGTGTTTCAGAAAGGCTCAATCAAAAGTAAGGTTCAAATCTGTTAGTTGAAAGCACAGAACAGAAAGAAGTTTCATACAATGCTTCTGTGTAGTTTATATTTGAACATATTCTTTTTTCCACTATTACCCACTTAGCGCTACGAATGTCCAGTTGCATTTTCTACAGACAGAGTGTTTCAAAACTGCTCAATCAAAAGTATGTTTTAACTCTGTTAGCTGAATGCTCAGATCAGAAAGAAGTTTCACAGAATGCTTCTGTGTAGTTTATATTTGAATATATTCCTTTTTCCACTACTACTCTCTTAGCGCTCCAAATGTCCAGTTGCATTTTCTACAGAAAGAGTGTTCAGATCTGCTCAATCAAAAGTATGGTTTAACTCTGTTAGCTGAATGCACAGATCAGAAAGAAGTTTCACAAAATGATTCTGTGTAGTTTATATTTGGAGACATTCCTTTTTCCACTATTACCCTCTTAGCGCTCCGAATCTCCACTTGCATTTTCTACAGAAAGAGTGTTTCAGAACGGCTCAATCAAAACTGAGGTTCAACTCTTTTAGTTGAACAAACAGAACAGAAAGAAGTTTCACACAATTCTTCTGTGTAGTTTTTATTTGTAGACATTCTTTTTCCCAATATAGGCCTCTTAGCGCTCAGAATGTCCAATTGCAGTTTCTACAGAAAGAGTGTTTCAGAACGGCTCAATCAAAAGTAAGGTTCAACTCTGTTAGTTGAATGCACAGAACAGAAAGAAGTTTCATACAATGCTTCTGTGTAGTTTATATTTGAACATATTCTTTTTTCCACTATTACCCACTTAGCGCTACGAATGTCCAGTTGCATTTTCTACAGACAGAGTGTTTCAAAACGGCTCAATCAGAAGTATGGTTTAACTCTGTTAGCTGAATGCTCAGATCAGAAAGAAGTTTCACAGAATGCTTCTGTGTAGTTTATATTTGAATATATTCCTTTTTCCACTACTACCCTCTTAGCGCTCCAAATGTCCAGTTGCATTTTCTACAGAAAGAGTGTTCAGATCTGCTCAATCAAAAGTATGTTTTAACTCTGTTAGCTGAATGCACAGATCAGAAAGAAGTTTCACCGAATGATTCTGTGTAGTTTATATTTGAAGACATTCCTTTTTCCACTATTACCCTCTTAGCGCTCCGAATCTCCACTTGCATTTTCTACAAAAAGAGTGTTTCATAACTGCTCAATCAAAAATATGTTTTATCTCTGTTAACTGAATTTACAGATCAGAAATAAGTTTCACAGAATGCATCTGTGTAGTTTTTATTTGAAGATATTCTTTTTCCCAATGTAGGCCTCTTAGCGCTTAGCATGTCCAATTGCAGTTTGTACAGAAAGAGTGTTTCAGAACGGCTCAATCAAAAGTAAGGTTCAACTCTGTTAGTTGAACGCACAGAACAGAAAGAATTTTCACAGAATGCTACTGTGTAGTTTATATTTGAATATATTCCTTTTTCCACAATTACCCTCTTAGCGCTCCGAATGTCCACTTGAATTTTCTACAGAAAGAGTGTTCAGAACTGCGCAATCAAAAGTATGGTTTAACTCTGTTAGCTTAATGAACATATCAGAAATAAGTTTCACACAATGCTTCTGTGTAGTTTTTATTTGAAGATATTATTTTTCCCAATAGAGGTCTCTTAGGGCTCAGAATGTCCAATTGCAGTTTCTACAGAAAGAGTGTTTCAGAAAGGCTCAATCAAAAGTAAGGTTCAACTCTGTTAGTTGAATGCACAGAACAGAAAGAAGTTTCATACAATGCTTCTGTGTAGTTTATATTTGAACATATTCTTTTTTCCACTATTACCCACTTAGCGCTACGAATGTCCAGTTGCATTTTCTACAGACAGAGTGTTTCAAAACTGCTCAATCAAAAGTATGGTTTAACTCTGTTAGCTGAATGCTCAGATCAGAAAGAAGTTTCACAGAATGCTTCTGTGTAGTTTATATTTGAATATATTCCTTTTTCCACTACTACTCTCTTAGCGCTCCAAATGTCCAGTTGCATTTTCTACAGAAAGAGTGTTCAGATCTGCTCAATCAAAAGTATGGTTTAACTCTGTTAGCTGAATGCACAGATCAGAAAGAAGTTTCACAGAATGATTCTGTGTAGTTTATATTTGGAGACATTCCTTTTTCCACTATTACCCTCTTAGCGCTCCGAATCTCCACTTGCATTTTCTGCAGAAAGAGTGTTTCAGAACGGCTCAATCAAAACTGAGGTTCAACTCTTTTAGTTGAACAAACAGAACAGAAAGAAGTTTCACACAATTCTTCTGTGTAGTTTTTATTTGTAGACATTCTTTTTCCCAATATAGGCCTCTTAGCGCTCAGAATGTCCAATTGCAGTTTCTACAGAAAGAGTGTTTCAGAACGGCTCAATCAAAAGTAAGGTTCAACTCCGTTAGTTGAATGCACAGAACAGAAAGAAGTTTCATACAATGCTTCTGTGTAGTTTATATTCGAACATATTCTTTTTTCCACTATTACCCTCTTAGCGCTACGAATGTCCAGTTGCATTTTCTACGGACAGAGTGTTTCAAAACTGCTCAATCAAATGTATGGTTTAACTCTGTTAGCTGAATGCTCGGATCAGAAAGAAGTTTCACAGAATGCTTCTGTGTAGTTTATATTTGAATATATTCCTTTTTCCACTACTACCCTCTTAGCGCTCCAAATGTCCAGTTGCATTTTCTACAGAAAGAGTGTTCAGATCTGCTCAATCAAAAGTATGCTTTAACTCTGTTAGCTGAATGCACAGATCAGAAAGAAGTTTCACCGAATGATTCTGTGTAGTTTATATTTGAAGACATTTCATTTTCCACTATTACCCTCTTAGCGCTCCGAATCTCCACTTGCATTTTCTACAAAAAGAGTGTTTCATAACTGCTCAATCAAAAATATGTTTTATCTCTGTTAACTGAATTTACAGATCAGAAATATGTTTCACAGAATGCATCTGTGTAGTTTTTATTTGAAGATATTCTTTTTCCCAATGTAGGCCTCTTAGCGCTTAGCATGTCCAATTGCAGTTTCTACAGAAAGAGTGTTTCAGAACGGCTCAATCAAAAGTAAGGTTCAACTCTGTTAGTTGAATGCACAGAACAGAAAGAATTTTCACAGAATGCTACTGTGTAGTTTATACTTGAATATATTCCTTTTTCCACTATTACCCTCTTAGCGCTCCGAATGTCCACTTGCATTTTCTACAGAAAGAGTGTTCAGAACTGCGCAATCAAAAGTATGGTTTAACTCTGTTAGCTTAATGAACATATCAGAAATAAGTTTCACACAATGCTTCTGTGTAGTTTTTATTTGAAGATATTATTTTTCCCAATAGAGGTCTCTTAGCGCTCAGAATGTCCAATTGCAGTTTCTACAGAAAGAGTGTTTCAGAAAGGCTCAATCAAAAGTAAGGTTCAAATCTGTTAGTTGAAAGCACAGAACAGAAAGAAGTTTCATACAATGCTTCTGTGTAGTTTATATTTGAACATATTCTTTTTTCCACTATTACCCACTTAGCGCTACGAATGTCCAGTTGCATTTTCTACAGACAGAGTGTTTCAAAACTGCTCAATCAAAAGTATGTTTTAACTCTGTTAGCTGAATGCTCAGATCAGAAAGAAGTTTCACAGAATGCTTCTGTGTAGTTTATATTTGAATATATTCCTTTTTCCACTACTACTCTCTTAGCGCTCCAAATGTCCAGTTGCATTTTCTACAGAAAGAGTGTTCAGATCTGCTCAATCAAAAGTATGGTTTAACTCTGTTAGCTGAATGCACAGATCAGAAAGAAGTTTCACAAAATGATTCTGTGTAGTTTATATTTGGAGACATTCCTTTTTCCACTATTACCCTCTTAGCGCTCCGAATCTCCACTTGCATTTTCTACAGAAAGAGTGTTTCAGAACGGCTCAATCAAAACTGAGGTTCAACTCTTTTAGTTGAACAAACAGAACAGAAAGAAGTTTCACACAATTCTTCTGTGTAGTTTTTATTTGTAGACATTCTTTTTCCCAATATAGGCCTCTTAGCGCTCAGAATGTCCAATTGCAGTTTCTACAGAAAGAGTGTTTCAGAACGGGTCAATCAAAAGTAAGGTTCAACTCTGTTAGTTGAATGCACAGAACAGAAAGAAGTTTCATACAATGCTTCTGTGTAGTTTATATTTGAACATATTCTTTTTTCCACTATTACCCACTTAGCGCTACGAATGTCCAGTTGCATTTTCTACAGACAGAGTGTTTCAAAACGGCTCAATCAGAAGTATGGTTTAACTCTGTTAGCTGAATGCTCAGATCAGAAAGAAGTTTCACAGAATGCTTCTGTGTAGTTTATATTTGAATATATTCCTTTTTCCACTACTACCCTCTTAGCGCTCCAAATGTCCAGTTGCATTTTCTACAGAAAGAGTGTTCAGATCTGCTCAATCAAAAGTATGGTTTAACTCTGTTAGCTGAATGCACAGATCAGAAAGAAGTTTCACCGAATGATTCTGTGTAGTTTATATTTGAAGACATTCCTTTTTCCACTATTACCCTCTTAGCGCTCCGAATCTCCACTTGCATTTTCTACAAAAAGAGTGTTTCATAACTGCTCAATCAAAAATATGTTTTATCTCTGTTAACTGAATTTACAGATCAGAAATAAGTTTCACAGAATGCATCTGTGTAGTTTTTATTTGAAGATATTCTTTTTCCCAATGTAGGCCTCTTAGCGCTTAGCATGTCCAATTGCAGTTTCTACAGAAAGAGTGTTTCAGAACGGCTCAATCAAAAGTAAGGTTCAACTCTGTTAGTTGAACGCACAGAACAGAAAGAATTTTCACAGAATGCTACTGTGTAGTTTATATTTGAATATATTCCTTTTTCCACAATTACCCTCTTAGCGCTCCGAATGTCCACTTGAATTTTCTACAGAAAGAGTGTTCAGAACTGCGCAATCAAAAGTATGGTTTAACTCTGTTAGCTTAATGAACATATCAGAAATAAGTTTCACACAATGCTTCTGTGTAGTTTTTATTTGAAGATATTATTTTTCCCAATAGAGGTCTCTTAGGGCTCAGAATGTCCAATTGCAGTTTCTACAGAAAGAGTGTTTCAGAAAGGCTCAATCAAAAGTAAGGTTCAACTCTGTTAGTTGAATGCACAGAACAGAAAGAAGTTTCATACAATGCTTCTGTGTAGTTTATATTTGAACATATTCTTTTTTCCACTATTACCCACTTAGCGCTACGAATGTCCAGTTGCATTTTCTACAGACAGAGTGTTTCAAAACTGCTCAATCAAAAGTATGGTTTAACTCTGTTAGCTGAATGCTCAGATCAGAAAGAAGTTTCACAGAATGCTTCTGTGTAGTTTATATTTGAATATATTCCTTTTTCCACTACTACTCTCTTAGCGCTCCAAATGTCCAGTTGCATTTTCTACAGAAAGAGTGTTCAGATCTGCTCAATCAAAAGTATGGTTTAACTCTGTTAGCTGAATGCACAGATCAGAAAGAAGTTTCACAGAATGATTCTGTGTAGTTTATATTTGGAGACATTCCTTTTTCCACTATTACCCTCTTAGCGCTCCGAATCTCCACTTGCATTTTCTGCAGAAAGAGTGTTTCAGAACGGCTCAATCAAAACTGAGGTTCAACTCTTTTAGTTGAACAAACAGAACAGAAAGAAGTTTCACACAATTCTTCTGTGTAGTTTTTATTTGTAGACATTCTTTTTCCCAATATAGGCCTCTTAGCGCTCAGAATGTCCAATTGCAGTTTCTACAGAAAGAGTGTTTCAGAACGGCTCAATCAAAAGTAAGGTTCAACTCTGTTAGTTGAATGCACAGAACAGAAAGAAGTTTCATACAATGCTTCTGTGTAGTTTATATTCGAACATATTCTTTTTTCCACTATTACCCTCTTAGCGCTACGAATGTCCAGTTGCATTTTCTACGGACAGAGTGTTTCAAAACTGCTCAATCAAATGTATGGTTTAACTCTGTTAGCTGAATGCTCGGATCAGAAAGAAGTTTCACAGAATGCTTCTGTGTAGTTTATATTTGAATATATTCCTTTTTCCACTACTACCCTCTTAGCGCTCCAAATGTCCAGTTGCATTTTCTACAGAAAGAGTGTTCAGATCTGCTCAATCAAAAGTATGGTTTAACTCTGTTAGCTGAATGCACAGATCAGAAAGAAGTTTCACCGAATGATTCTGTGTAGTTTATATTTGAAGACATTTCATTTTCCACTATTACCCTCTTAGCGCTCCGAATCTCCACTTGCATTTTCTACAAAAAGAGTGTTTCATAACTGCTCAATCAAAAATATGTTTTATCTCTGTTAACTGAATTTACAGATCAGAAATATGTTTCACAGAATGCATCTGTGTAGTTTTTATTTGAAGATATTCTTTTTCCCAATGTAGGCCTCTTAGCGCTTAGCATGTCCAATTGCAGTTTCTACAGAAAGAGTGTTTCAGAACGGCTCAATCAAAAGTAAGGTTCAACTCTGTTAGTTGAATGCACAGAACAGAAAGAATTTTCACAGAATGCTACTGTGTAGTTTATATTTGAATATATTCCTTTTTCCACTATTACCCTCTTAGCGCTCCGAATGTCCACTTGCATTTTCTACAGAAAGAGTGTTCAGAACTGCGCAATCAAAAGTATGGTTTAACTCTGTTAGCTTAATGAACATATCAGAAATAAGTTTCACACAATGCTTCTGTGTAGTTTTTATTTGAAGATATTATTTTTCCCAATAGAGGTCTCTTAGCGCTCAGAATGTCCAATTGCAGTTTCTACAGAAAGAGTGTTTCAGAAAGGCTCAATCAAAAGTAAGGTTCAAATCTGTTAGTTGAAAGCACAGAACAGAAAGAAGTTTCATACAATGCTTCTGTGTAGTTTATATTTGAACATATTCTTTTTTCCACTATTACCCACTTAGCGCTACGAATGTCCAGTTGCATTTTCTACAGACAGAGTGTTTCAAAACTGCTCAATCAAAAGTATGTTTTAACTCTGTTAGCTGAATGCTCAGATCAGAAAGAAGTTTCACAGAATGCTTCTGTGTAGTTTATATTTGAATATATTCCTTTTTCCACTACTACTCTCTTAGCGCTCCAAATGTCCAGTTGCATTTTCTACAGAAAGAGTGTTCAGATCTGCTCAATCAAAAGTATGGTTTAACTCTGTTAGCTGAATGCACAGATCAGAAAGAAGTTTCACAAAATGATTCTGTGTAGTTTATATTTGGAGACATTCCTTTTTCCACTATTACCCTCTTAGCGCTCCGAATCTCCACTTGCATTTTCTACAGAAAGAGTGTTTCAGAACGGCTCAATCAAAACTGAGGTTCAACTCTTTTAGTTGAACAAACAGAACAGAAAGAAGTTTCACACAATTCTTCTGTGTAGTTTTTATTTGTAGACATTCTTTTTCCCAATATAGGCCTCTTAGCGCTCAGAATGTCCAATTGCAGTTTCTACAGAAAGAGTGTTTCAGAACGGGTCAATCAAAAGTAAGGTTCAACTCTGTTAGTTGAATGCACAGAACAGAAAGAAGTTTCATACAATGCTTCTGTGTAGTTTATATTTGAACATATTCTTTTTTCCACTATTACCCACTTAGCGCTACGAATGTCCAGTTGCATTTTCTACAGACAGAGTGTTTCAAAACGGCTCAATCAGAAGTATGGTTTAACTCTGTTAGCTGAATGCTCAGATCAGAAAGAAGTTTCACAGAATGCTTCTGTGTAGTTTATATTTGAATATATTCCTTTTTCCACTACTACCCTCTTAGCGCTCCAAATGTCCAGTTGCATTTTCTACAGAAAGAGTGTTCAGATCTGCTCAATCAAAAGTATGGTTTAACTCTGTTAGCTGAATGCACAGATCAGAAAGAAGTTTCACCGAATGATTCTGTGTAGTTTATATTTGAAGACATTCCTTTTTCCACTATTACCCTCTTAGCGCTCCGAATCTCCACTTGCATTTTCTACAAAAAGAGTGTTTCATAACTGCTCAATCAAAAATATGTTTTATCTCTGTTAACTGAATTTACAGATCAGAAATAAGTTTCACAGAATGCATCTGTGTAGTTTTTATTTGAAGATATTCTTTTTCCCAATGTAGGCCTCTTAGCGCTTAGCATGTCCAATTGCAGTTTCTACAGAAAGAGTGTTTCAGAACGGCTCAATCAAAAGTAAGGTTCAACTCTGTTAGTTGAACGCACAGAACAGAAAGAATTTTCACAGAATGCTACTGTGTAGTTTATATTTGAATATATTCCTTTTTCCACAATTACCCTCTTAGCGCTCCGAATGTCCACTTGAATTTTCTACAGAAAGAGTGTTCAGAACTGCGCAATCAAAAGTATGGTTTAACTCTGTTAGCTTAATGAACATATCAGAAATAAGTTTCACACAATGCTTCTGTGTAGTTTTTATTTGAAGATATTATTTTTCCCAATAGAGGTCTCTTAGGGCTCAGAATGTCCAATTGCAGTTTCTACAGAAAGAGTGTTTCAGAAAGGCTCAATCAAAAGTAAGGTTCAACTCTGTTAGTTGAATGCACAGAACAGAAAGAAGTTTCATACAATGCTTCTGTGTAGTTTATATTTGAACATATTCTTTTTTCCACTATTACCCACTTAGCGCTACGAATGTCCAGTTGCATTTTCTACAGACAGAGTGTTTCAAAACTGCTCAATCAAAAGTATGGTTTAACTCTGTTAGCTGAATGCTCAGATCAGAAAGAAGTTTCACAGAATGCTTCTGTGTAGTTTATATTTGAATATATTCCTTTTTCCACTACTACTCTCTTAGCGCTCCAAATGTCCAGTTGCATTTTCTACAGAAAGAGTGTTCAGATCTGCTCAATCAAAAGTATGGTTTAACTCTGTTAGCTGAATGCACAGATCAGAAAGAAGTTTCACAGAATGATTCTGTGTAGTTTATATTTGGAGACATTCCTTTTTCCACTATTACCCTCTTAGCGCTCCGAATCTCCACTTGCATTTTCTGCAGAAAGAGTGTTTCAGAACGGCTCAATCAAAACTGAGGTTCAACTCTTTTAGTTGAACAAACAGAACAGAAAGAAGTTTCACACAATTCTTCTGTGTAGTTTTTATTTGTAGACATTCTTTTTCCCAATATAGGCCTCTTAGCGCTCAGAATGTCCAATTGCAGTTTCTACAGAAAGAGTGTTTCAGAACGGCTCAATCAAAAGTAAGGTTCAACTCTGTTAGTTGAATGCACAGAACAGAAAGAAGTTTCATACAATGCTTCTGTGTAGTTTATATTCGAACATATTCTTTTTTCCACTATTACCCTCTTAGCGCTACGAATGTCCAGTTGCATTTTCTACAGACAGAGTGTTTCAAAACGGCTCAATCAGAAGTATGGTTTAACTCTGTTAGCTGAATGCTCAGATCAGAAAGAAGTTTCACAGAATGCTTCTGTGTAGTTTATATTTGAATATATTCCTTTTTCCACTACTACCCTCTTAGCGCTCCAAATGTCCAGTTGCATTTTCTACAGAAAGAGTGTTCAGATCTGCTCAATCAAAAGTATGGTTTAACTCTGTTAGCTGAATGCACAGATCAGAAAGAAGTTTCACCGAATGATTCTGTGTAGTTTATATTTGAAGACATTCCTTTTTCCACTATTACCCTCTTAGCGCTCCGAATCTCCACTTGCATTTTCTACAAAAAGAGTGTTTCATAACTGCTCAATCAAAAATATGTTTTATCTCTGTTAACTGAATTTACAGATCAGAAATAAGTTTCACAGAATGCATCTGTGTAGTTTTTATTTGAAGATATTCTTTTTCCCAATGTAGGCCTCTTAGCGCTTAGCATGTCCAATTGCAGTTTCTACAGAAAGAGTGTTTCAGAACGGCTCAATCAAAAGTAAGGTTCAACTCTGTTAGTTGAACGCACAGAACAGAAAGAATTTTCACAGAATGCTACTGTGTAGTTTATATTTGAATATATTCCTTTTTCCACAATTACCCTCTTAGCGCTCCGAATGTCCACTTGAATTTTCTACAGAAAGAGTGTTCAGAACTGCGCAATCAAAAGTATGGTTTAACTCTGTTAGCTTAATGAACATATCAGAAATAAGTTTCACACAATGCTTCTTTGTAGTTTTTATTTGAAGATATTATTTTTCCCAATAGAGGTCTCTTAGGGCTCAGAATGTCCAATTGCAGTTTCTACAGAAAGAGTGTTTCAGAAAGGCTCAATCAAAAGTAAGGTTCAACTCTGTTAGTTGAATGCACAGAACAGAAAGAAGTTTCATACAATGCTTCTGTGTAGTTTATATTTGAACATATTCTTTTTTCCACTATTACCCACTTAGCGCTACGAATGTCCAGTTGCATTTTCTACAGACAGAGTGTTTCAAAACTGCTCAATCAAAAGTATGGTTTAACTCTGTTAGCTGAATGCTCAGATCAGAAAGAAGTTTCACAGAATGCTTCTGTGTAGTTTATATTTGAATATATTCCTTTTTCCACTACTACTCTCTTAGCGCTCCAAATGTCCAGTTGCATTTTCTACAGAAAGAGTGTTCAGATCTGCTCAATCAAAAGTATGGTTTAACTCTGTTAGCTGAATGCACAGATCAGAAAGAAGTTTCACAGAATGATTCTGTGTAGTTTATATTTGGAGACATTCCTTTTTCCACTATTACCCTCTTAGCGCTCCGAATCTCCACTTGCATTTTCTGCAGAAAGAGTGTTTCAGAACGGCTCAATCAAAACTGAGGTTCAACTCTTTTAGTTGAACAAACAGAACAGAAAGAAGTTTCACACAATTCTTCTGTGTAGTTTTTATTTGTAGACATTCTTTTTCCCAATATAGGCCTCTTAGCGCTCAGAATGTCCAATTGCAGTTTCTACAGAAAGAGTGTTTCAGAACGGCTCAATCAAAAGTAAGGTTCAACTCTGTTAGTTGAATGCACATAACAGAAAGAAGTTTCATACAATGCTTCTGTGTAGTTTATATTTGAACATATTCTTTTTTCCACTATTACCCACTTAGCGCTACGAATGTCCAGTTGCATTTTCTACGGACAGAGTGTTTCAAAACTGCTCAATCAAATGTATGGTTTAACTCTGTTAGCTGAATGCTCGGATCAGAAAGAAGTTTCACAGAATGCTTCTGTGTAGTTTATATTTGAATATATTCCTTTTTCCACTACTACCCTCTTAGCGCTCCAAATGTCCAGTTGCATTTTCTACAGAAAGAGTGTTCAGATCTGCTCAATCAAAAGTATGGTTTAACTCTGTTAGCTGAATGCACAGATCAGAAAGAAGTTTCACCGAATGATTCTGTGTAGTTTATATTTGAAGACATTTCATTTTCCACTATTACCCTCTTAGCGCTCCGAATCTCCACTTGCATTTTCTACAAAAAGAGTGTTTCATAACTGCTCAATCAAAAATATGTTTTATCTCTGTTAACTGAATTTACAGATGAGAAATATGTTTCACAGAATGCATCTGTGTAGTTTTTATTTGAAGATATTATTTTTCCCAATGTAGGCCTCTTAGCGCTTAGCATGTCCAATTGCAGTTTCTACAGAAAGAGTGTTTCAGAACGGCTCAATCAAAAGTAAGGTTCAACTCTGTTAGTTGAATGCACAGAACAGAAAGAATTTTCACAGAATGCTACTGTGTAGTTTATATTTGAATATATTCCTTTTTCCACTATTACCCTCTTAGCGCTCCGAATGTCCACTTGCATTTTCTACAGAAAGAGTGTTCAGAACTGCGCAATCAAAAGTATGGTTTAACTCTGTTAGCTTAATGAACATATCAGAAATATGTTTCACACAATGCTTCTGTGTAGTTTTTATTTGAAGATATTATTTTTCCCAATAGAGGTCTCTTAGCGCTCAGAATGTCCAATTGCAGTTTCTACAGAAAGAGTGTTTCAGAAAGGCTCAATCAAAAGTAAGGTTCAAATCTGTTAGTTGAAAGCACAGAACAGAAAGAAGTTTCATACAATGCTTCTGTGTAGTTTATATTTGAACATATTCTTTTTTCCACTATTACCCACTTAGCGCTACGAATGTCCAGTTGCATTTTCTACAGACAGAGTGTTTCAAAACTGCTCAATCAAAAGTATGTTTTAACTCTGTTAGCTGAATGCTCAGATCAGAAAGAAGTTTCACAGAATGCTTCTGTGTAGTTTATATTTGAATATATTCCTTTTTCCACTACTACTCTCTTAGCGCTCCAAATGTCCAGTTGCATTTTCTACAGAAAGAGTGTTCAGATCTGCTCAATCAAAAGTATGGTTTAACTCTGTTAGCTGAATGCACAGAACAGAAAGAAGTTTCACAAAATGATTCTGTGTAGTTTATATTTGGAGACATTCCTTTTTCCACTATTACCCTCTTAGCGCTCCGAATCTCCACTTGCATTTTCTACAGAAAGAGTGTTTCAGAACGGCTCAATCAAAACTGAGGTTCAAATCTTTTAGTTGAACAAACAGAACAGAAAGAAGTTTCACACAATTCTTCTGTGTAGTTTTTATTTGTAGACATTCTTTTTCCCAATATAGGCCTCTTAGCGCTCAGAATGTCCAATTGCAGTTTCTACAGAAAGAGTGTTTCAGAACGGCTCAATCAAAAGTAAGGTTCAACTCTGTTAGTTGAATGCACAGAACAGAAAGAAGTTTCATACAATGCTTCTGTGTAGTTTATATTTGAACATATTCTTTTTTCCACTATTACCCACTTAGCGCTACGAATGTCCAGTTGCATTTTCTACAGACAGAGTGTTTCAAAACGGCTCAATCAGAAGTATGGTTTAACTCTGTTAGCTGAATGCTCAGATCAGAAAGAAGTTTCACAGAATGCTTCTGTGTAGTTTATATTTGAATATATTCCTTTTTCCACTACTACCCTCTTAGCGCTCCAAATGTCCAGTTGCATTTTCTACAGAAAGAGTGTTCAGATCTGCTCAATCAAAAGTATGGTTTAACTCTGTTAGCTGAATGCACAGATCAGAAAGAAGTTTCACCGAATGATTCTGTGTAGTTTATATTTGAAGACATTCCTTTTTCCACTATTACCCCCTTAGCGCTCCGAATCTCCACTTGCATTTTCTACAAAAAGAGTGTTTCATAACTGCTCAATCAAAAATATGTTTTATCTCTGTTAACTGAATTTACAGATCAGAAATATGTTTCACAGAATGCATCTGTGTAGTTTTTATTTGAAGATATTCTTTTTCCCAATGTAGGCCTCTTAGCGCTTAGCATGTCCAATTGCAGTTTCTACAGAAAGAGTGTTTCAGAACGGCTCAATCAAAAGTAAGGTTCAACTCTGTTAGTTGAATGCACAGAACAGAAAGAATTTTCACAGAATGCTACTGTGTAGTTTATATTTGAATATATTCCTTTTTCCACTATTACCCTCTTAGCGCTCCGAATGTCCACTTGCACTTTCTACAGAAAGAGTGTTCAGAACTGCGCAATCAAAAGTATGGTTTAACTCTGTTAGCTTAATGAACATATCAGAAATAAGTTTCACACAATGCTTCTGTGTAGTTTTTATTTGAAGATATTATTTTTCCCAATAGAGGTCTCTTAGCGCTCAGAATGTCCAATTGCAGTTTCTACAGAAAGAGTGTTTCAGAAAGGCTCAATCAAAAGTAAGGTTCAACTCTGTTAGTTGAATGCACAGAACAGAAAGAAGTTTCATACAATGCTTCTGTGTAGTTTATATTTGAACATATTCTTTTTTCCACTATTACCCACTTAGCGCTACGAATGTCCAGTTGCATTTTCTACAGACAGAGTGTTTCAAAACTGCTCAATCAAAAGTATGGTTTAACTCTGTTAGCTGAATGCTCAGATCAGAAAGAAGTTTCACAGAATGCTTCTGTGTAGTTTATATTTGAATATATTCCTTTTTCCACTACTACTCTCTTAGCGCTCCAAATGTCCAGTTGCATTTTCTACAGAAAGAGTGTTCAGATCTGCTCAATCAAAAGTATGGTTTAACTCTGTTAGCTGAATGCACAGATCAGAAAGAAGTTTCACAGAATGATTCTGTGTAGTTTATATTTGGAGACATTCCTTTTTCCACTATTACCCTCTTAGCGCTCCAAATCTCCACTTGCATTTTCTACAGAAAGAGTGTTTCAGAACGGCTCAATCAAAACTGAGGTTCAACTCTTTTAGTTGAACAAACAGAACAGAAAGAGGTTTCACACAATTCTTCTGTGTAGTTTTTATTTGTAGACATTCTTTTTCCCAATATTGGCCTCTTAGCGCTCAGAATGTCCAATTGCAGTTTCTACAGAAAGAGTGTTTCAGAACGGCTCAATCAAAAGTAAGGTTCAACTCTGTTAGTTGAATGCACAGAACAGAAAGAAGTTTCATACAATGCTTCTGTGTAGTTTATATTTGAACATATTCTTTTTTCCACTATTACCCACTTAGCGCTACGAATGTCCAGTTGCATTTTCTACGGACAGAGTGTTTCAAAACTGCTCAATCAAAAGTATGGTTTAACTCTGTTAGCTGAATGCTCGGATAAGAAAGAAGTTTCACAGAATGCTTCTGTGTAGTTTATATTTGAATATATTCCTTTTTCCACTACTATCCTCTTAGCGCTCCAAATGTCCAGTTGCATTTTCTACAGAAAGAGTGTTCAGATCTGCTCAATCAAAAGTATGGTTTAACTCTGTTAGCTGAATGCACAGATCAGAAAGAAGTTTCACCGAATGATTCTGTGTAGTTTATATTTGAAGACATTCCTTTTTCCACTATTACCCACTTAGCGCTCCGAATCTCCACTTGCATTTTCTACAAAAAGAGTGTTTCATAACTGCTCAATCAAAAATATGTTTTATCTCTGTTAACTGAATTTACAGATCAGAAATAAGTTTCACAGAATGCATCTGTGTAGTTTTTATTTGAAGATATTCTTTTTCCCAATGTAGGCCTCTTAGCGCTTAGCATGTCCAATTGCAGTTTCTACAGAAAGAGTGTTTCAGAACGGCTCAATCAAAAGTAAGGTTCAACTCTGTTAGTTGAATGCACAGAACAGAAAGAATTTTCACAGAATGCTACTGTGTAGTTTATATTTGAATATATTCCTTTTTCCACTATTACCCTCTTAGCGCTACGAATGTCCACTTGCATTTTCTACAGAAAGAGTGTTCAGAACTGCGCAATCAAAAGTATGGTTTAACTCTGTTAGCTTAATGAACATATCAGAAATAAGTTTTACACAATGCTTCTGTGTAGTTTTTATTTGAAGATATTATTTTTCCCAATAGAGGCCTCTTAGCGCTCAGAATGTCCAATTGCAGTTTCTACAGAAAGAGTGTTTCAGAAAGGCTCAATCAAAAGTAAGGTTCAACTCTGTTAGTTGAATGCACAGAACAGAAAGAATTTTCATACAATGCTTCTGTGTTGTTTATATTTGAACATATTCTTTGTTCCACTATTACCCACTTAGCGCTACGAATGTCCAGTTGCATTTTCTACAGACAGAGTGTTTCAAAACTGCTCAATCAAAAGTATGGTTTAACTCTGTTAGCTGAATGCTCAGATCAGAAAGAAGTTTCACAGAATGCTTCTGTGTAGTTTATATTTGAATATATTCCTTTTTCCACTACTACTCTCTTAGCGCTCCAAATGTCCAGTTGCATTTTCTACAGAAAGAGTGTTCAGATCTGCTCAATCAAAAGTATGTTTTAACTCTGTTAGCTGAATGCACAGATCAGAAAGAAGTTTCACAGAATGATTCTGTGTAGTTTATATTTGGAGACATTCCTTTTTCCACTATTACCCTCTTAGCGCTCCGAATCTCCACTTGCATTTTCTACAGAAAGAGTGTTTCAGAACGGCTCAATCAAAACTGAGGTTCAACCCTTTTAGTTGAACAAACAGAACAGAAAGAAGTTTCACACAATTCTTCTGTGTAGTTTTTATTTGTAGACATTCATTTTCCCAATATAGGCCTCTTAGCGCTCAGAATGTCCAATTGCAGTTTCTACAGAAAGAGTGTTTCAGAACGGCTCAATCAATAGTAAGGTTCAACTCTGTTTGTTGAATGCACAGAACAGAAAGAAGTTTCATACAATGCTTCTGTGTAGTTTATATTTGTACATATTCTTTTTTCCACTATTACCCACTTAGCGCTACGAATGTCCAGTTGCATTTTCTACAGACAGAGTGTTTCAAAACTGCTCAATCAAAAGTATGGTTTAACTCTGTTAGCTGAATGCTCAGATCAGAAAGAAGTTTCACAGAATGCTTCTGTGTAGTTTATATTTGAATATATTCCTTTTTCCACTACTACCCTCTTAGCGCTCCAAATGTCCAGTTGCATTTTCTACAGAAAGAGTGTTCAGATCTGCTCAATCAAAAGTATGCTTTAACTCTGTTAGCTGAATGCACAGATCAGAAAGAAGTTTCACCGAATGATTCTGTGTAGTTTATATTTGAAGACATTCCTTTTTAAACTATTACCCTCTTAGCGCTCCGAATCTCCACTTCCATTTTCTACAAAAAGAGTGTTTCATAACTGCTCAATCAAAAATATGTTTTATCTCTGTTAACTGAATTTACAGATCAGAAATAAGTTTCACAGAATGCATCTGTGTAGTTTTTATTTGAAGATATTCTTTTTCCCAATGTAGGCCTCTTAGCGCTTAGCATGTCCAATTGCAGTTTCTACAGAAAGAGTGTTTCAGAACGGCTCAATCAAAAGTAAGGTTCAACTCTGTTAGTTGAATGCACAGAACAGAAAGAATTTTCACAGAATGCTACTGTGTAGTTTATATTTGAATATATTCCTTTTTCCACTATTACCCTCTTAGCGCTCCGAATGTCCACTTGCATTTTCCACAGAAAGAGTGTTCAGAACTGCGCAATCAAAAGTATGGTTTAACTCTGTTAGCTTAATGAACATATCAGAAATAAGTTTCACACAATGCTTCTGTGTAGTTTTTATTTGAAGATATTATTTTTCCCAATAGAGGTCTCTTAGCGCTCAGAATGTCCAATTGCAGTTTCTACAGAAAGAGTGTTTCAGAAAGGCTCAATCAAAAGTAAGGTTCAACTCTGTTAGTTGAATGCACAGAACAGAAAGAAGTTTCATACAATGCTTCTGTGTAGTTTATATTTGAACATATTCTTTTTTCCACTATTACCCACTTAGCGCTACGAATGTCCAGTTGCATTTTCTACAGACAGAGTGTTTCAAAATTGCTCAATCAAAAGTATGGTTTAACTCTGTTAGCTGAATGCTCAGATCAGAAAGAAGTTTCACAGAATGCTTCTGTGTAGTTTATATTTGAATATATTCCTTTTTCCACTACTACTCTCTTAGCGCTCCAAATGTCCAGTTGCATTTTCTACAGAAAGAGTGTTCAGATCTGCTCAATCAAAAGTATGGTTTAACTCTGTTAGCTGAATGCACAGATCAGAAAGAAGTTTCACAGAATGATTCTGTGTAGTTTATATTTGGAGACATTCCTTTTTCCACTATTACCCTCTTAGCGCTCCGAATCTCCACTTGCATTTTCTACAGAAAGAGTGTTTCAGAACGGCTCAATCAAAACTGAGGTTCAACCCTTTTAGTTGAACAAACAGAACAGAAAGAAGTTTCACACAATTCTTCTGTGTAGTTTTTATTTGTAGACATTCATTTTCCCAATATAGGCCTCTTAGCGCTCAGAATGTCCAATTGCAGTTTCTACAGAAAGAGTGTTTCAGAACGGCTCAATCAATAGTAAGGTTCAACTCTGTTAGTTGAATGCACAGAACAGAAAGAAGTTTCATACAATGCTTCTGTGTAGTTTATATTTGTACATATTCTTTTTTCCACTATTACCCACTTAGCGCTACGAATGTCCAGTTGCATTTTCTACAGACAGAGTGTTTCAAAACTGCTCAATCAAAAGTATGGTTTAACTCTGTTAGCTGAATGCTCAGATCAGAAAGAAGTTTCACAGAATGCTTCTGTGTAGTTTATATTTGAATATATTCCTTTTTCCACTACTACCCTCTTAGCGCTCCAAATGTCCAGTTGCATTTTCTACAGAAAGAGTGTTCAGATCTGCTCAATCAAAAGTATGCTTTAACTCTGTTAGCTGAATGCACAGATCAGAAAGAAGTTTCACCGAATGATTCTGTGTAGTTTATATTTGAAGACATTAGTTTTTAAACTATTACCCTCTTAGCGCTCCGAATCTCCACTTCCATTTTCTACAAAAAGAGTGTTTCATAACTGCTCAATCAAAAATATGTTTTATCTCTGTTAACTGAATTTACAGATCAGAAATAAGTTTCACAGAATGCATCTGTGTAGTTTTTATTTGAAGATATTCTTTTTCCCAATGTAGGCCTCTTAGCGCTTAGCATGTCCAATTGCAGTTTCTACAGAAAGAGTGTTTCAGAACGGCTCAATCAAAAGTAAGGTTCAACTCTGTTAGTTGAATGCACAGAACAGAAAGAATTTTCACAGAATGCTACTGTGTAGTTTATATTTGAATATATTCCTTTTTCCACTATTACCCTCTTAGCGCTCCGAAAGTCCACTTGCATTTTCTACAGAAAGAGTGTTCAGAACTGCGCAATCAAAAGTATGGTTTAACTCTGTTAGCTTAATGAACATATCAGAAATAAGTTTCACACAATGCTTCTGTGTAGTTTTTATTTGAAGATATTATTTTTCCCAATAGAGGTCTCTTAGCGCTCAGAATGTCCAATTGCAGTTTCTACAGAAAGAGTGTTTCAGAAAGGCTCAATCAAAAGTAAGGTTCAACTCTGTTAGTTGAATGCACAGAACAGAAAGAAGTTTCATACAATGCTTCTGTGTAGTTTATATTTGAACATATTCTTTTTTCCACTATTACCCACTTAGCGCTACGAATGTCCAGTTGCATTTTCTACAGACAGAGTGTTTCAAAACAGCTCAATCAAAAGTATGGTTTAACTCTGTTAGCTGAATGCTCAGATCAGAAAGAAGTTTCACAGAATGATTCTGTGTAGTTTATATTTGGAGACATTCTTTTTCCACTATTACCCTCTTAGCGCTCCGAATCTCCACTTGCATTTTCTACAGAAAGAGTGTTTCAGAACGGCTCAATCAAAACTGAGGTTCAACCCTTTTAGTTGAACAAACAGAACAGAAAGAAGTTTCACACAATTCTTCTGTGTAGTTTTTATTTGTAGACATTCATTTTCCCAATATAGGCCTCTTAGCGCTCAGAATGTCCAATTGCAGTTTCTACAGAAAGAGTGTTTCAGAACGGCTCAATCAAAAGTAAGGTTCAACTCTGTTAGTTGAATGCACAGAACAGAAAGAAGTTTCATACGATGCTTCTGTGTAGTTTATATTTGAACATATTCTTTTTTCCACTATTACCCACTTAGCGCTACGAATGTCCAGTTGCATTTTCTACAGACAGAGTGTTTCAAAACTGCTCAATCAAAAGTATGGTTTAACTCTGTTAGCTGAATGCTCAGATCAGAAAGAAGTTTCACAGAATGCTTCTGTGTAGTTTATATTTGAATATATTCCTTTTTCCACTACTACCCTCTTAGCGCTCCAAATGTCCAGTTGCATTTTCTACAGAAAGAGTGTTCAGATCTGCTCAATCAAAAGTATGGTTTAACTCTGTTAGCTGAATGCACAGATCAGAAAGAAGTTTCACCGAATGATTCTGTGTAGTTTATATTTGAAGACATTCCTTTTTCCACTATTACCCTCTTAGCGCTCTGAATCTCCACTTGCATTTTCTACAAAAAGAGTGTTTCATAACTGCTCAATCAAAAATATGTTTTATCTCTGATAACTGAATTTACAGATCAGAAATAAGTTTCACAGAATGCATCTGTGTAGATTTTATTTGAAGATATTCTTTTTCCCAATGTAGGCCTCTTAGCGCTTAGCATGTCCAATTGCAGTTTCTACAGAAAGAGTGTTTCAGAACGGCTCAATCAAAAGTAAGGTTCAACTCTGTTAGTTGAATGCACAGAACAGAAAGAATTTTCACAGAATGCTACTGTGTAGTTTATATTTGAATATATTCCTTTTTCCACTATTACCCTCTTAGCGCTCCGAATGTCCACTTGCATTTTCTACAGAAAGAGTGTTCAGAACTGCGCAATCAAAAGTATGGTTTAACTCTGTTAGCTTAATGAACATATCAGAAATAAGTTTCACACAATGCTTCTGTGTAGTTTTTATTTGAAGATATTATTTTTCCCAATAGAGGTCTCTTAGGGCTCAGAATGTCCAATTGCAGTTTCTACAGAAAGAGTGTTTCAGAAAGGCTCAATCAAAAGTAAGGTTCAACTCTGTTAGTTGAATGCACAGAACAGAAAGAAGTTTCATACAATGCTTCTGTGTAGTTTATATTTGAACATATTCTTTTTTCCACTATTACCCACTTAGCGCTACGAATGTCCAGTTGCATTTTCTACAGACAGAGTGTTTCAAAACAGCTCAATCAAAAGTATGGTTTAACTCTGTTAGCTGAATGCTCAGATCAGAAAGAAGTTTCACAGAATGCTTCTGTGTAGTTTATATTTGAATATATTCCTTTTTCCACTACTACTCTCTTAGTGCTCCAAATGTCCAGTTGCATTTTCTACAGAAAGAGTGTTCAGATCTGCTCAATCAAAAGTATGGTTTAACTCTGTTAGCTGAATGCACAGATCAGAAAGAAGTTTCACAGAATGATTCTGTGTAGTTTATATTTGGAGACATTCCTTTTTCCACTATTACCCTCTTAGCGCTCCGAATCTCCACTTGCATTTTCTACAGAAAGAGTGTTTCAGAACGGCTCAATCAAAACTGAGGTTCAACTCTTTTAGTTGAACAAACAGAACAGAAAGAAGTTTCACACAATTCTTCTGTGTAGTTTTTATTTGTAGACATTCATTTTCCCAATATAGGCCTCCTAGCGCTCAGAACGTCCAACTGCAGTTTCTACAGAAAGAGTGTTTCAGAACGGCTCAATCAAAAGTAAGGTTCAACTCTGTTAGTTTAATGAACAGAACAGAAAGAAGTTTCATACAATGCTTCTGTGTAGTTTATATTTGAACATATTCTTTTTTCCACTATTACCCACTTAGCCCTACGAATGTCCAGTTGCATTTTCTACAGACAGAGTGTTTCAAAACTGCTCAATCAAAAGTATGGTTTAACTCTGTTAGCTGAATGCTCAGATCAGAAAGAAGTTTCACAGAATGCTTCTGTGTAGTTTATATTTGAATATATTCCTTTTTCCACTACTACTCTCTTAGCGCTCCAAATGTCCAGTTGCATTTTCTACAGAAAGAGTGTTCAGATCTGCTCAATCAAAAGTATGGTTTAACTCTGTTAGCTGAATGCACAGATCAGAAAGAAGTTTCACAGAATGATTCTGTGTAGTTTATATTTGGAGACATTCTTTTTCCACTATTACCCTCTTAGCGCTCCGAATCTCCACTTGCATTTTCTACAGAAAGAGTGTTTCAGAACGGCTCAATCAAAACTGAGGTTCAACCCTTTTAGTTGAACAAACAGAACAGAAAGAAGTTTCACACAATTCTTCTGTGTAGTTTTTATTTGTAGACATTCATTTTCCCAATATAGGCCTCTTAGCGCTCAGAATGTCCAATTGCAGTTTCTACAGAAAGAGTGTTTCAGAACGGCTCAATCAAAAGTAAGGTTCAACTCTGTTAGTTGAATGCACAGAACAGAAAGAAGTTTCATACGATGCTTCTGTGTAGTTTATATTTGAACATATTCTTTTTTCCACTATTACCCACTTAGCGCTACGAATGTCCAGTTGCATTTTCTACAGACAGAGTGTTTCAAAACTGCTCAATCAAAAGTATGGTTTAACTCTGTTAGCTGAATGCTCAGATCAGAAAGAAGTTTCACAGAATGCTTCTGTGTAGTTTATATTTGAATATATTCCTTTTTCCACTACTACCCTCTTAGCGCTCCAAATGTCCAGTTGCATTTTCTACAGAAAGAGTGTTCAGATCTGCTCAATGAAAAGTATGGTTTAACTCTGTTAGCTGAATGCACAGATCAGAAAGAAGTTTCACCGAATGATTCTGTGTAGTTTATATTTGAAGACATTCCTTTTTCCACTATTACCCTCTTAGCGCTCTGAATCTCCACTTGCATTTTCTACAAAAAGAGTGTTTCATAACTGCTCAATCAAAAATATGTTTTATCTCTGATAACTGAATTTACAGATCAGAAATAAGTTTCACAGAATGCATCTGTGTAGATTTTATTTGAAGATATTCTTTTTCCCAATGTAGGCCTCTTAGCGCTTAGCATGTCCAATTGCAGTTTCTACAGAAAGAGTGTTTCAGAACGGCTCAATCAAAAGTAAGGTTCAACTCTGTTAGTTGAATGCACAGAACAGAAAGAATTTTCACAGAATGCTACTGTGTAGTTTATATTTGAATATATTCCTTTTTCCACTATTACCCTCTTAGCGCTCCGAATGTCCACTTGCATTTTCTACAGAAAGAGTGTTCAGAACTGCGCAATCAAAAGTATGGTTTAACTCTGTTAGCTTAATGAACATATCAGAAATAAGTTTCACACAATGCTTCTGTGTAGTTTTTATTTGAAGATATTATTTTTCCCAATAGAGGTCTCTTAGCGCTCAGAATGTCCAATTGCAGTTTCTACAGAAAGAGTGTTTCAGAAAGGCTCAATCAAAAGTAAGGTTCAACTCTGTTAGTTGAATGCACAGAACAGAAAGAAGTTTCATACAATGCTTCTGTGTAGTTTATATTTGAACATATTCTTTTTTCCACTATTACCCACTTAGCGCTACGAATGTCCAGTTGCATTTTCTACAGACAGAGTGTTTCAAAACAGCTCAATCAAAAGTATGGTTTAACTCTGTTAGCTGAATGCTCAGATCAGAAAGAAGTTTCACAGAATGCTTCTGTGTAGTTTATATTTGAATATATTCCTTTTTCCACTACTACTCTCTTAGCGCTCCAAATGTCCAGTTGCATTTTCTACAGAAAGAGTGTTCAGATCTGCTCAATCAAAAGTATGTTTTAACTCTGTTAGCTGAATGCACAGATCAGAAAGAAGTTTCACAGAATGATTCTGTGTAGTTTATATTTGGAGACATTCCTTTTTCCACTATTACCCTCTTAGCGCTCCGAATCTCCACTTGCATTTTCTACAGAAAGAGTGTTTCAGAACGGCTCAATCAAAACTGAGGTTCAACTCTTTTAGTTGAACAAACAGAACAGAAAGAAGTTTCACACAATTCTTCTGTGTAGTTTTTATTTGTAGACATTCATTTTCCCAATATAGGCCTCCTAGCGCTCAGAACGTCCAACTGCAGTTTCTACAGAAAGAGTGTTTCAGAACGGCTCAATCAAAAGTAAGGTTCAACTCTGTTAGTTTAATGAACAGAACAGAAAGAAGTTTCATACAATGCTTCTGTGTAGTTTATATTTGAACATATTCTTTTTTCCACTATTACCCACTTAGCGCTACGAATGTCCAGTTGCATTTTCTACAGACAGAGTGTTTCAAAACTGCTCAATCAAAAGTATGGTTTAACTCTGTTAGCTGAATGCTCAGATCAGAAATAAGTTTCACAGAATGCTTCTGTGTAGTTTATATTTGAATATATTCCTTTTTCCACTACTACGCTCTTAGCGCTCCAAATGTCCAGTTGCATTTTCTACAGAAAGGGTGTTCAGAACTGCTCAATCAAAAGTATGGTTTAACTCTGTTAGCTGAATGCACAGATCAGAAAGAAGTTTCACCGAATGATTCTGTGTAGTTTATATTTGAAGGCATTCCTTTTTCCACTATTACCCTCTTAGCGCTCCGAATCTCCACTTGCATTTTCTACAAAAAGAGTGTTTCATAACTGCTCAATCAAAAATATGTTTTATCTCTGTTAACTGAATTTACAGATCAGAAATAAGTTTCACAGAATGCATCTGTGTAGTTTTTATTTGAAGATATTCTTTTTCCCAATGTAGGCCTCTTAGCGCTTAGCATGTCCAATTGCAGTTTCTACAGAAAGAGTGTTTCAGAACGGCTCAATCAAAAGTAAGGTTCAACTCTGTTAGTTGAATGCACAGAACAGAAAGAATTTTCACAGAATGCTACTGTGTAGTTTATATTTGAATATATTCCTTTTTCCACTATTACCCTCTTTGCGCTCCGAATGTCCACTTGCATTTTCTACAGAAAGAGTGTTCAGAACTGCGCAATCAAAAGTATGGTTTAACTCTGTTAGCTTAATGAACATATCAGAAATAAGTTTCACACAATGCTTCTGTGTAGTTTTTATTTGAAGATATTATTTTTCCCAATAGAGGCCTCTTAGCGCTCAGAATGTCCAATTGCAGTTTCTACAGAAAGAGTGTTTCAGAAAGGCTCAATCAAAAGTAAGGTTCAACTCTGTTAGTTGAATGCACAGAACAGAAAGAAGTTTCATACAATGCTTCTGTGTAGTTTATATTTGAACATATTCTTTTTTCCACTATTACCCACTTAGCGCTACGAATATCCAGTTGCATTTTCTACAGACAGAGTGTTTCAAAACTGCTCAATCAAAAGTATGGTTTAACTCTGTTAGCTGAATGCTCAGATCAGAAAGAAGTTTCACAGAATGCTTCTGTGTAGTTTATATTTGAATATATTCCTTTTTGCACTACTACTCTCTTAGCGCTCCAAATGTCCAGTTGCATTTTCTACAGAAAGAGTGTTCAGATCTGCTCAATCAAAAGTATGATTTAAATCTGTTAGCTGAATGCACAGATCAGAAAGAAGTTTCACAGAATGATTCTGTGTAGTTTATATTTGGAGACATTCCTTTTTCCACTATGACCCTCTTAGCGCTCCAAATCTCCACTTGCATTTTCTACAGAAAGAGTGTTTCAGAACGGCTCAATCAAAACTAAGGTTCAACTCTTTTAGTTGAAGAAACAGAACAGAAAGAATTTTCACACAATTCTTCTGTGTAGTTTTTATTTGTAGACATTCTTATTCCCAATATAGGCCTCCTAGCGCTCAGAATGTCCAATTGCTGTTTCTACAGAAAGAGTGTTTCAGAACAGCTCAATCAAAAGTAAGGTTCAACTCTGTTAGTTGAATGCACAGAACAGAAAGAAGTTTCATACAATGCTTCTGTGTAGTTTATATTTGAACATATTCTTTTTTCCACTATTACCCACTTAGCGCTACGAATGTCCAGTTGCATTTTCTACAGACAGAGTGTTTCAAAACTGCTCAATCAAAAGTATGGTTTAACTCTGTTAGCTGAATGCTCAGATCAGAAAGAAGTTTCACAGAATGCTTCTGTGTAGTTTATATTTGAATATATTCCTTTCTCCACTACTACTCTCTTAGCGCTCCAAATGTCCAGGTGCATTTTCTACAGAAAGAGTGTTCAGATCTGCTCAATCAAAAGTATGGTTTAAGTCTGTTAGCTGAATGCACAGATCAGAAAGAAGTTTCACAGAATGATTCTGTGTAGTTTATATTTGGAGACATTCCTTTTTCCACTATTACCCTCTTAGCGCTCCGAATCTCCACTTGCATTTTCTACAGAAAGAGTGTTTCAGAACAGCTCAATCAAAACTAAGGTTCAACTCTTTTAGTTGAACAAACAGAACAGAAAGAAGTTTCACACAATTCTTCTGTTTAGTTTTTATTTGTAGACAATCTTTTTCCCAATATAGGCCTCCTAGCGCTCAGAATGTCCAATTGCAGTTTCTACAGAAAGAGTGTTTCAGAACGGCTCAATCAAAAGTAAGGTTCAACTCTGTTAGTTGAATGCACAGAACAGAAAGAATTTTCACAGAATGCTACAGTGTAGTTTATATTTGAATATATTCCTATTTCCACTATTACCCTCTTAGCGCTCCGAATGTCCACTTGCATTTTCCACAGAAAGAGTGTTCAGAACTGCGCAATCAAAAGTATGGTTTAACTCTGTTAGCTTAATGAACATATCAGAAATAAGTTTCACACAATGCTTCTGTGTAGTTTTTATTTGAAGATATTATTTTTCCCAATAGAGGTCTCTTAGCGCTCAGAATGTCCAATTGCAGTTTCTACAGAAAGAGTGTTTCAGAAAGGCTCAATCAAAAGTAAGGTTCAACTCTGTTAGTTGAATGCACAGAACAGAAAGAAGTTTCATACAATGCTTCTGTGTAGTTTATATTTGAACATATTCTTTTTTCCACTATTACCCACTTAGCGCTACGAATGTCCAGTTGCATTTTCTACATACAGAGTGTTTCAAAACTGCTCAATCAAAAGTATGGTTTAAATCTGTTAGCTGAATGCTCAGATCAGAAAAAAGTTTCACAGAATGCTTCTGTGTAGTTTATATTTGAATATATTCCTTTTTCCACTACTACTCTCTTAGCGCTCCAAATGTCCAGTTGCATTTTCTACAGAAAGAGTGTTCAGATCTGCTCAATCAAAAGTATGGTTTAACTCTGTTAGCTGAATGCACAGATCAGAAAGAAGTTTCACAGAATGATTCTGTGTAGTTTATATTTGGAGACATTCTTTTTCCACTATTACCCTCTTAGCGCTCCGAATCTCCACTTGCATTTTCTACAGAAAGAGTGTTTCAGAACGGCTCAATCAAAACTGAGGTTCAACCCTTTTAGTTGAACAAACAGAACAGAAAGAAGTTTCACACAATTCTTCTGTGTAGTTTTTATTTGTAGACATTCATTTTCCCAATATAGGCCTCTTAGCGCTCAGAATGTCCAATTGCAGTTTCTACAGAAAGAGTGTTTCAGAACGGCTCAATCAAAAGTAAGGTTCAACTCTGTTAGTTGAATGCACAGAACAGAAAGAAGTTTCATACGATGCTTCTGTGTAGTTTATATTTGAACATATTCTTTTTTCCACTATTACCCACTTAGCGCTACGAATGTCCAGTTGCATTTTCTACAGACAGAGTGTTTCAAAACTGCTCAATCAAAAGTATGGTTTAACTCTGTTAGCTGAATGCTCAGATCAGAAAGAAGTTTCACAGAATGCTTCTGTGTAGTTTATATTTGAATATATTCCTTTTTCCACTACTACCCTCTTAGCGCTCCAAATGTCCAGTTGCATTTTCTACAGAAAGAGTGTTCAGATCTGCTCAATCAAAAGTATGGTTTAACTCTGTTAGCTGAATGCACAGATCAGAAAGAAGTTTCACCGAATGATTCTGTGTAGTTTATATTTGAAGACATTCCTTTTTCCACTATTACCCTCTTAGCGCTCCGAATCTCCACTTGCATTTTCTACAAAAAGAGTGTTTCATAACTGCTCAATCAAAAATATGTTTTATCTCTGATAACTGAATTTACAGATCAGAAATAAGTTTCACAGAATGCATCTGTGTAGATTTTATTTGAAGATATTCTTTTTCCCAATGTAGGCCTCTTAGCGCTTAGCATGTCCAATTGCAGTTTCTACAGAAAGAGTGTTTCAGAACGGCTCAATCAAAATTAAGGTTCAACTCTGTTAGTTGAATGCACAGAACAGAAAGAATTTTCACAGAATGCTACTGTGTAGTTTATATTTGAATATATTCCTTTTTCCACTATTACCCTCTTAGCGCTCCGAATGTCCACTTGCATTTTCTACAGAAAGAGTGTTCAGAACTGCGCAATCAAAAGTATGGTTTAACTCTGTTAGCTTAATGAACATATCAGAAATAAGTTTCACACAATGCTTCTGTGTAGTTTTTATTTGAAGATATTATTTTTCCCAATAGAGGTCTCTTAGCGCTCAGAATGTCCAATTGCAGTTTCTACAGAAAGAGTGTTTCAGAAAGGCTCAATCAAAAGTAAGGTTCAACTCTGTTAGTTGAATGCACAGAACAGAAAGAAGTTTCATACAATGCTTCTGTGTAGTTTATATTTGAACATATTCTTTTTTCCACTATTACCCACTTAGCGCTACGAATGTCCAGTTGCATTTTCTACAGACAGAGTGTTTCAAAACAGCTCAATCAAAAGTATGGTTTAACTCTGTTAGCTGAATGCTCAGATCAGAAAGAAGTTTCACAGAATGCTTCTGTGTAGTTTATATTTGAATATATTCCTTTTTCCACTACTACTCTCTTAGCGCTCCAAATGTCCAGTTGCATTTTCTACAGAAAGAGTGTTCAGATCTGCTCAATCAAAAGTATGGTTTAACTCTGTTAGCTGAATGCACAGATCAGAAAGAAGTTTCACAGAATGATTCTGTGTAGTTTATATTTGGAGACATTCCTTCTTCCACTATTACCCTCTTAGAGCTCCGAATCTCCACTTGCATTTTCTACAGAAAGAGTGTTTCAGAACGGCTCAATCAAAACTGAGGTTCAACTCTTTTAGTTGAACAAACAGAACAGAAAGAAGTTTCACACAATTCTTCTGTGTAGTTTTTATTTGTAGACATTCATTTTCCCAATATAGGCCTCCTAGCGCTCAGAACGTCCAACTGCAGTTTCTACAGAAAGAGTGTTTCAGAACGGCTCAATCAAAAGTAAGGTTCAACTCTGTTAGTTTAATGAACAGAACAGAAAGATGTTTCATACAATGCTTCTGTGTAGTTTATATTTGAACATATTCTTTTTCCACTATTACCCACTTAGCGCTACGAATGTCCAGTTGCATTTTCTACAGACAGAGTGTTTCAAAACTGCTCAATCAAAAGTATGGTTTAACTCTGTTAGCTGAATGCTCAGATCAGAAATAAGTTTCACAGAATGCTTCTGTGTTATTTATATTTGAATATATTCCTTTTTCCACTACTACGCTCTTAGCGCTCCAAATGTCCAGTTGCATTTTCTACAGAAAGAGTGTTCAGATCTGCTCAATCAAAAGTATGGTTTAACTCTGTTAGCTGAATGCACAGATCAGAAAGAAGTTTCACCGAATGATTCTGTGTAGTTTATATTTGAAGACATTCCTTTTTCCACTATTACCCTCTTAGCGCTCCGAATCTCCACTTGCATTTTCTACAAAAAGAGTGTTTCATAACTGCTCAATCAAAAATATGTTTTATCTCTGTTAACTGAATTTACAGATCAGAAATAAGTTTCACAGAATGCATCTGTGTAGTTTTTATTTGAAGATATTCTTTTTCCCAATGTAGGCCTCTTAGCGCTTAGCATGTCCAATTGCAGTTTCTACAGAAAGAGTGTTTCAGAACGGCTCAATCAAAAGTAAGGTTCAACTCTGTTAGTTGAATGCACAGAACAGAAAGAATTTTCACAGAATGCTACTGTGTAGTTTATATTTGAATATATTCCTTTTTCCACTATTACCCTCTTTGCGCTCCGAATGTCCACTTGCATTTTCTACAGAAAGAGTGTTCAGAACTGCGCAATCAAAAGTATGGTTTAACTCTGTTAGCTTAATGAACATATCAGAAATAAGTTTCACACAATGCTTCTGTGTAGTTTTTATTTGAAGATATTATTTTTCCCAATAGAGGCCTCTTAGCGCTCAGAATGTCCAATTGCAGTTTCTACAGAAAGAGTGTTTCAGAAAGGCTCAATCAAATGTAAGGTTCAACTCTGTTAGTTGAATGCACAGAACAGAAAGAAGTTTCATACAATGCTTCTGTGTAGTTTATATTTGAACATATTCTTTTTTCCACTATTACCCACTTAGCGCTACGAATATCCAGTTGCATTTTCTACAGACAGAGTGTTTCAAAACTGCTCAATCAAAAGTATGGTTTAACTCTGTTAGCTGAATGCTCAGATCAGAAAGAAGTTTCACAGAATGCTTCTGTGTAGTTTATATTTGAATATATTCCTTTTTGCACTACTACTCTCTTAGCGCTCCAAATGTCCAGTTGCATTTTCTACAGAAAGAGTGTTCAGATCTGCTCAATCAAAAGTATGATTTAAATCTGTTAGCTGAATGCACAGATCAGAAAGAAGTTTCACAGAATGATTCTGTGTAGTTTATATTTGGAGACATTCCTTTTTCCACTATGACCCTCTTAGCGCTCCAAATCTCCACTTGCATTTTCTACAGAAAGAGTGTTTCAGAACGGCTCAATCAAAACTAAGGTTCAACTCTTTTAGTTGAAGAAACAGAACAGAAAGAATTTTCACACAATTCTTCTGTGTAGTTTTTATTTGTAGACATTCTTATTCCCAATATAGGCCTCCTAGCGCTCAGAATGTCCAATTGCAGTTTCTACAGAAAGAGTGTTTCAGAACGGCTCAATCAAAAGTAAGGTTCAACTCTGTTAGTTGAATGCACAGAACAGAAAGAAGTTTCATACAATGCTTCTGTGTAGTTTATATTTGAACATATTCTTTTTTCCACTATTACCCACTTAGCGCTACGAATGTACAGTTGCATTTTCTACAGACAGAGTGTTTCAAAACTGCTCAATCAAAAGTATGGTTTAACTCTGTTAGCTGAATGCTCAGATCAGAAAGTAGTTTCACAGAATGCTTCTGTGTAGTTTATATTTGAATATATTCCTTTCTCCACTACTACTCTCTTAGCGCTCCAAATGTCCAGGTGCATTTTCTACAGAAAGAGTGTTCAGATCTGCTCAATCAAAAGTATGGTTTAAGTCTGTTAGCTGAATGCACAGATCAGAAAGAAGTTTCACAGAATGATTCTGTGTAGTTTATATTTGGAGACATTCCTTTTTCCACTATTACCCTCTTAGCGCTCCGAATCTCCACTTGCATTTTCTACAGAAAGAGTGTTTCAGAACAGCTCAATCAAAACTAAGGTTCAACTCTTTTAGTTGAACAAACAGAACAGAAAGAAGTTTCACACAATTCTTCTGTGTAGTTTTTATTTGTAGACAATCTTTTTCCCAATATAGGCCTCCTAGCGCTCAGAATGTCCAATTGCAGTTTCTACAGAAAGAGTGTTTCAGAACGGCTCAATCAAAAGTAAGGTTCAACTCTGTTAGTTGAATGCACAGAACAGAAAGAAGTTTCATACAATGCTTCTGTGTAGTTTATATTTGAACATATTCTTTTTTCCACTATTACCCACTTAGCGCTACGAATGTCCAGTTGCATTTACTGCAGACAGAGTGTTTCAAAACTGCTCAATCAAATGTGTGGTTTAACTCTGTTAGCTGAATGCTCAGATCAGAAAGAAGTTTCACAGAATGCTTCTGTGTAGTTTATATTTGAATATATTCCTTTTTCCACTACTACTCTCTTAGCGCTCCAAATGTCCAGTTGCATTTTCTACAGAAAGAGTGTTCAGATCTGCTCAATCAAAAGTATGGTTTTACTCTGTTAGCTGAATGCACAGATCAGAAAGAAGTTTCACAGAATGATTCTGTGTAGTTTATATTTGGAGACATTCCTTTTTCCACTATTACCCTCTTAGCGCTCCGAATCTCCACTTGCATTTTCTACAGAAAGAGTGTTTCAGAACGGCTCAGTCAAAACTAAGGTTCAACTCTTTTATTTGAACAAACAGAACAGAAAGGAGTTTCACACAATTCTTCCGTGTAGTTTTTATTTGTAGACATTCTTTTTCCCAATATAGGCCTCCTAGCGCTCAGAATGTCCAATTGCAGTTTCTACAGAAAGAGTGATTCAGAACGGCTCAATCAAAAGTAAGGTTCAACTCTGTTAGTTGAATGCACAGAACAGAAAGAAGTTTCATACAATGCTTCTGTGTAGTTTATATTTGAACATATTCTTTTTTCCACTATTACCCACTTAGCGCTACGAATGTCCAGTTTCATTTTCTACAGACAGAGTGTTTCAAAACTGCTCAATCAAAAGTGTGGTTTAACTCTGTTAGCTGAATGCTCAGATCAGAAATAAGTTTCACAGAATGCTTCTGTGTAGTTTATATTTGAATATATTCCTTTTTCCACTACTACGCTCTTAGCGCTCCAAATGTCCAGTTGCATTTTCTACAGAAAGAGTGTTCAGATCTGCTCAATCAAAAGTATGGTTTAACTCTGTTAGCTGAATGCACAGATCAGAAAGAAGTTTCACCGAATGATTCTGTGTAGTTTATATTTGAAGACATTCCTTTTTCCACTATTACCCTCTTAGCGCTCCGAATCTCCACTTGCATTTTCTACAAAAAGAGTGTTTCATAACTGCTCAATCAAAAATATGTTTTATCTCTGTTAACTGAATTTACAGATGAGAAATAAGTTTCACAGAATGCATCTGTGTAGTTTTTATTTGAAGATATTGTTTTTCCCAATGTAGGCCTCTTAGCGCTTAGCATGTCCAATTGCAGTTTCTACAGAAAGAGTGTTTCAGAACGGCTCAATCAAAAGTAAGGTTCAACTCTGTTAGTTGAATGCACAGAACAGAAAGAATTTTCACAGAATGCTACTGTGTAGTTTATATTTGCATATATTCCTTTTTCCACTATTACCCTCTTAGCGCTCCGAATGTCCACTTGCATTTTCTACAGAAAGAGTGTTCAGAACTGCGCAATCAAAAGTATGGTTTAACTCTGTTAGCTTAATGAACATATCAGAAATAAGTTTCACACAATGCTTCTGTGTAGTTTTTATTTGAAGATATTATTTTTCCCAATAGAGGCCTCTTAGCGCTCAGAATGTCCAATTGCACTTTCTACAGAAAGAGTGTTTCAGAAAGGCTCAATCAAAAGTAAGGTTCAACTCTGTTAGTTGAATGCACAGAACAGAAAGAAGTTTCATACAATGCTTCTGTGTAGTTTATATTTGAACATATTCTTTTTTCCACTATTACCCACTTAGCGCTACGAATATCCAGTTGCATTTTCTATAGACAGAGTGTTTCAAAACTGCTCAATCAAAAGTATGGTTTAACTCTGTTAGCTGAATGCTCAGATCAGAAAGAAGTTTCACAGAATGCTTCTGTGTAGTTTATATTTGAATATATTCCTTTTTGCACTACTACTCTCTTAGCGCTCCAAATGTCCAGTTGCATTTTCTACAGAAAGAGTGTTCAGATCTGCTCAATCAAAAGTATGATTTAAATCTGTTAGCTGAATGCACAGATCAGAAAGAAGTTTCACAGAATGATTCTGTGTAGTTTATATTTGGAGACATTCCTTTTTCCACTATGACCCTCTTAGCGCTCCAAATCTCCACTTGCATTTTCTACAGAAAGAGTGTTTCAGAACGGCTCAATCAAAACTAAGGTTCAACTCTTTTAGTTGAAGAAACAGAACAGAAAGAATTTTCACACAATTCTTCTGTGTAGTTTTTATTTGTAGACATTCTTATTCCCAATATAGGCCTCCTAGCGCTCAGAATGTCCAATTGCAGTTTCTACAGAAAGAGTGTTTCAGAACGGCTCAATCAAAAGTAAGGTACAACTCTGTTAGTTGAATGCACAGAACAGAAAGAAGTTTCATACAATGCTTCTGTGTAGTTTATATTTGAACATATTCTTTTTTCCACTATTACCCACTTAGCGCTACGAATGTACAGTTGCATTTTCTACAGACAGAGTGTTTCAAAACTGCTCAATCAAAAGTATGGTTTAACTCTGTTAGCTGAATGCTCAGATCAGAAAGTAGTTTCACAGAATGCTTCTGTGTAGTTTATATTTGAATATATTCCTTTCTCCACTACTACTCTCTTAGCGCTCCAAATGTCCAGGTGCATTTTCTACAGAAAGAGTGTTCAGATCTGCTCAATCAAAAGTATGGTTTAAGTCTGTTAGCTGAATGCACAGATCAGAAAGAAGTTTCACAGAATGATTCTGTGTAGTTTATATTTGGAGACATTCCTTTTTCCACTATTACCCTCTTAGCGCTCCGAATCTCCACTTGCATTTTCTACAGAAAGAGTGTTTCAGAACAGCTCAATCAAAACTAAGGTTCAACTCTTTTAGTTGAACAAACAGAACAGAAAGAAGTTTCACACAATTCTTCTGTGTAGTTTTTATTTGTAGACAATCTTTTTCCCAATATAGGCCTCCTAGCGCTCAGAATGTCCAATTGCAGTTTCTACAGAAAGAGTGTTTCAGAACGGCTCAATCAAAAGTAAGGTTCAACTCTGTTAGTTGAATGCACAGAACAGAAAGAAGTTTCATACAATGCTTCTGTGTAGTTTATATTTGAACATATTCTTTTTTCCACTATTACCCACTTAGCGCTACGAATGTCCAGTTGCATTTACTGCAGACAGAGTGTTTCAAAACTGCTCAATCAAATGTGTGGTTTAACTCTGTTAGCTGAATGCTCAGATCAGAAAGAAGTTTCACAGAATGCTTCTGTGTAGTTTATATTTGAATATATTCCTTTTTCCACTACTACTCTCTTAGCGCTCCAAATGTCCAGTTGCATTTTCTACAGAAAGAGTGTTCAGATCTGCTCAATCAAAAGTATGGTTTTACTCTGTTAGCTGAATGCACAGATCAGAAAGAAGTTTCACAGAATGATTCTGTGTAGTTTATATTTGGAGACATTCCTTTTTCCACTATTACCCTCTTAGCGCTCCGAATCTCCACTTGCATTTTCTACAGAAAGAGTGTTTCAGAACGGCTCAGTCAAAACTAAGGTTCAACTCTTTTATTTGAACAAACAGAACAGAAAGGAGTTTCACACAATTCTTCCGTGTAGTTTTTATTTGTAGACATTCTTTTTCCCAATATAGGCCTCCTAGCGCTCAGAATGTCCAATTGCAGTTTCTACAGAAAGAGTGTTTCAGAACGGCTCAATCAAAAGTAAGGTTCAACTCTGTTAGTTGAATGCACAGAACAGAAAGAAGTTTCATACAATGCTTCTGTGTAGTTTATATTTGAACATATTCTTTTTTCCACTATTACCCACTTAGCGCTACGAATGTCCAGTTTCATTTTCTACAGACAGAGTGTTTCAAAACTGCTCAATCAAAAGTGTGGTTTAACTCTGTTAGCTGAATGCTCAGATCAGAAATAAGTTTCACAGAATGCTTCTGTGTAGTTTATATTTGAATATATTCCTTTTTCCACTACTACGCTCTTAGCGCTCCAAATGTCCAGTTGCATTTTCTACAGAAAGAGTGTTCAGATCTGCTCAATCAAAAGTATGGTTTAACTCTGTTAGCTGAATGCACAGATCAGAAAGAAGTTTCACCGAATGATTCTGTGTAGTTTATATTTGAAGACATTCCTTTTTCCACTATTACCCTCTTAGCGCTCCGAATCTCCACTTGCATTTTCTACAAAAAGAGTGTTTCATAACTGCTCAATCAAAAATATGTTTTATCTCTGTTAACTGAATTTACAGATGAGAAATAAGTTTCACAGAATGCATCTGTGTAGTTTTTATTTGAAGATATTGTTTTTCCCAATGTAGGCCTCTTAGCGCTTAGCATGTCCAATTGCAGTTTCTACAGAAAGAGTGTTTCAGAACGGCTCAATCAAAAGTAAGGTTCAACTCTGTTAGTTGAATGCACAGAACAGAAAGAATTTTCACAGAATGCTACTGTGTAGTTTATATTTGCATATATTCCTTTTTCCACTATTACCCTCTTAGCGCTCCGAATGTCCACTTGCATTTTCTACAGAAAGAGTGTTCAGAACTGCGCAATCAAAAGTATGGTTTAACTCTGTTAGCTTAATGAACATATCAGAAATAAGTTTCACACAATGCTTCTGTGTAGTTTTTATTTGAAGATATTATTTTTCCCAATAGAGGCCTCTTAGCGCTCAGAATGTCCAATTGCAGTTTCTACAGAAAGAGTGTTTCAGAAAGGCTCAATCAAAAGTAAGGTTCAACTCTGTTAGTTGAATGCACAGAACAGAAAGAAGTTTCATACAATGCTTCTGTGTAGTTTATATTTGAACATATACTTTTTTCCACTATTACCCACTTAGCGCTACGAATGTCCAGTTGCATTTTCTACAGACAGAGTGTTTCAAAACTGCTCAATCAAAAGTATGGTTTAACTCTGTTAGCTGAATGCTCAGATCAGAAAGAAGTTTCACAGAATGCTTCTGTGTAGTTTATATTTGAATATATTCCTTTTTCCACTACTACTCTCTTAGCGCTCCAAATGTCCAGTTGCATTTTCTACAGAAAGAGTGTTCAGATCTGCTCAATCAAAAGTATGGTTTAACTCTGTTAGCTGAATGCAAAGATCAGAAAGAAGTTTCACAGAATGTTTCTGTGTAGTTTATATTTGGAGACATTCCTTTTTCCACTATTACCCTCTTAGCGCTCCGAATCTCCACTTGCATTTTCTACAGAAAGAGTGTTTCAGAACGGCTCAATCAAAACTAAGGTTCAACTCTTTTAGTTGAACAAACAGAACAGAAAGTAGTTTCACACAATTCTTCTGTGTAGTTTTTATTTGTAGACATTCTTTTTCCCAATATAGGCCTCCTAGCGCTCAGAATGTCCAATTGCAGTTTCTACAGAAAGAGTGTTTCAGAACGGCTCAATCAAAAGTAAGGTTCAACTCTGTTAGTTGAATGAACAGAACAGAAAGATGTTTCATACAATGCTTCTGTGTAGTTTATATTTGAACATATTCTTTTTTCCACTATTACCCACTTAGCGCTACGAATGTCCAGTTGCATTTTCTACAGACAGAGTGTTTCAAAACTGCTCAATCAAAAGTATGGTTTAACTCTGTTAGCTGAATGCTCAGATCAGAAATAAGTTTCACAGAATGCTTCTGTGTAGTTTATATTTGAATATATTCCTTTTTCCACTACTACGCTCTTAGCGCTCCAAATGTCCAGTTGCATTTTCTACAGAAAGAGTGTTCAGATCTGCTCAATCAAAAGTATGGTTTAACTCTGTTAGCTGAATGCACAGATCAGAAAGAAGTTTCACCGAATGATTCTGTGTAGTTTATATTTGAAGACATTCCTTTTTCCACTATTACCCTCTTAGCGCTCCGAATCTCCACTTGCATTTTCTACAAAAAGAGTGTTTCATAACTGCTCAATCAAAAATATGTTTTATCTCTGTTAACTGAATTTAGAGATGAGAAATAAGTTTCACAGAATGCATCTGTGTAGTTTTTATTTGAAGATATTGTTTTTCCCAATGTAGGCCTCTTAGCGCTTAGCATGTCCAATTGCAGTTTCTACCGAAAGAGTGTTTCAGAACGGCTCAATCAAAAGTAAGGTTCAACTCTGTTAGTTGAATGCACAGAACAGAAAGAATTTTCACAGAATGCTACTGTGTAGTTTATATTTGAATATATTCCTTTTTCCACTATTACCCTCTTAGCGCTCCGAATGTCCACTTGCATTTTCTACAGAAAGAGTGTTCAGAACTGCGCAATCAAAAGTATGTTTTAACTCTGTTAGCTTAATGAACATATCAGAAATAAGTTTCACACAATGCTTCTGTGTAGTTTTTATTTGAAGATATTATTTTTCCCAATAGAGGCCTCTTAGCGCTCAGAATGTCCAATTGCAGTTTCTACAGAAAGAGTGTTTCAGAAAGGCTCAATCAAAAGTAAGGTTCAACTCTGTTAGTTGAATGCACAGAACAGAAAGAAGTTTCATACAATGCTTCTGTGTAGTTTATATTTGAACATATTCTTTTTTCCACTATTACCCACTTAGCGCTACGAATATCCAGTTGCATTTTCTACAGACAGAGTGTTTCAAAACTGCTCAATCAAAAGTATGGTTTAACTCTGTTAGCTGAATGCTCAGATCAGAAAGAAGTTTCACAGAATGCTTCTGTGTAGTTTATATTTGAATATATTCCTTTTTGCACTACTACTCTCTTAGCGCTCCAAATGTCCAGTTGCATTTTCTACAGAAAGAGTGTTCAGATCTGCTCAATCAAAAGTATGGTTTAAATCTGTTAGCTGAATGCACAGATCAGAAAGAAGTTTCACAGAATGATTCTCTGTAGTTTATATTTGGAGACATTCCTTTTTCCACTATGACCCTCTTAGCGCTCCAAATCTCCACTTGCATTTTCTACAGAAAGAGTGTTTCAGAACGGCTCAATCAAAACTAAGGTTCAACTCTTTTAGTTGAAGAAACAGAACAGAAAGAATTTTCACACAATTCTTCTGTGTAGTTTTTATTTGTAGACATTCTTATTCCCAATATAGGCCTCCTAGCGCTCAGAATGTCCAATTGCAGTTTCTACAGAAAGAGTGTTTCAGAACGGCTCAATCAAAAGTAAGGTTCAACTCTGTTAGTTGAATGCACAGAACAGAAAGAAGTATCATACAATGCTTCTGTGTAGTTTATATTTGAACATATTCTTTTTTCCACTATTACCCACTTAGCGCTACGAATGTACAGTTGCATTTTCTACAGACAGAGTGTTTCAAAACTGCTCAATCAAAAGTATGGTTTAACTCTGTTAGCTGAATGCTCAGATCAGAAAGAAGTTTCACAGAATGCTTCTGTGTAGTTTATATTTGAATATATTCCTTTCTCCACTACTACTCTCTTAGCGCTCCAAATGTCCAGGTGCATTTTCTACAGAAAGAGTGTTCAGATCTGCTCAATCAAAAGTATGGTTTAACTCTGTTAGCTGAATGCACAGATCAGAAAGAAGTTTCACAGAATGATTCTGTGTAGTTTATATTTGGAGACATTCCTTTTTCCACTATTACCCTCTTAGCGCTCCGAATCTCCACTTGCATTTTCTACAGAAAGAGTGTTTCAGAACAGCTCAATCAAAACTAAGGTTCAAATCTTTTAGTTGAACAAACAGAACAGAAAGAAGTTTCACACAATTCTTCTGTGTAGTTTTTATTTGTAGACATTCTTTTTCCCAATATAGGCCTCCTAGCGCTCAGAATGTCCAATTGCAGTTTCTACAGAAAGAGTGTTTCAGAACGGCTCAATCAAAAGTAAGGTTCAACTCTGTTAGTTGAATGCACAGAACAGAAAGAAGTTTCATACAATGCTTCTGTGTAGTTTATATTTGAACATATTCTTTTTTCCACTATTACCCACTTAGCGCTACGAATGTCCAGTTTCATTTTCTACAGACAGAGTGTTTCAAAACTGCTCAATCAAAAGTGTGGTTTAACTCTGTTAGCTGAATGCTCAGATCAGAAATAAGTTTCACAGAATGCTTCTGTGTAGTTTATATTTGAATATATTCCTTTTTCCACTACTACGCTCTTAGCGCTCCAAATGTCCAGTTGCATTTTCTACAGAAAGAGTGTTCAGATCTGCTCAATCAAAAGTATGGTTTAACTCTGTTAGCTGAATGCACAGATCAGAAAGAAGTTTCACCGAATGATTCTGTGTAGTTTATATTTGAAGACATTCCTTTTTCCACTATTACCCTCTTAGCGCTCCGAATCTCCACTTGCATTTTCTACAAAAAGAGTGTTTCATAACTGCTCAATCAAAAATATGTTTTATCTCTGTTAACTGAATTTACAGATGAGAAATAAGTTTCACAGAATGCATCTGTGTAGTTTTTATTTGAAGATATTGTTTTTCCCAATGTAGGCCTCTTAGCGCTTAGCATGTCCAATTGCAGTTTCTACCGAAAGAGTGTTTCAGAACGGCTCAATCAAAAGTAAGGTTCAACTCTGTTAGTTGAATGCACAGAACAGAAAGAATTTTCACAGAATGCTACTGTGTAGTTTATATTTGAATATATTCCTTTTTCCACTATTACCCTCTTAGCGCTCCGAATGTCCACTTGCATTTTCTACAGAAAGAGTGTTCAGAACTGCGCAATCAAAAGTATGTTTTAACTCTGTTAGCTTAATGAACATATCAGAAATAAGTTTCACACAATGCTTCTGTGTAGTTTTTATTTGAAGATATTATTTTTCCCAATAGAGGCCTCTTAGCGCTCAGAATGTCCAATTGCAGTTTCTACAGAAAGAGTGTTTCAGAAAGGCTCAATCAAAAGTAAGGTTCAACTCTGTTAGTTGAATGCACAGAACAGAAAGAAGTTTCATACAATGCTTCTGTGTAGTTTATATTTGAACATATTCTTTTTTCCACTATTACCCACTTAGCGCTACGAATATCCAGTTGCATTTTCTACAGACAGAGTGTTTCAAAACTGCTCAATCAAAAGTATGGTTTAACTCTGTTAGCTGAATGCTCAGATCAGAAAGAAGTTTCACAGAATGCTTCTGTGTAGTTTATATTTGAATATATTCCTTTTTGCACTACTACTCTCTTAGCGCTCCAAATGTCCAGTTGCATTTTCTACAGAAAGAGTGTTCAGATCTGCTCAATCAAAAGTATGGTTTAAATCTGTTAGCTGAATGCACAGATCAGAAAGAAGTTTCACAGAATGATTCTCTGTAGTTTATATTTGGAGACATTCCTTTTTCCACTATGACCCTCTTAGCGCTCCAAATCTCCACTTGCATTTTCTACAGAAAGAGTGTTTCAGAACGGCTCAATCAAAACTAAGGTTCAACTCTTTTAGTTGAAGAAACAGAACAGAAAGAATTTTCACACAATTCTTCTGTGTAGTTTTTATTTGTAGACATTCTTATTCCCAATATAGGCCTCCTAGCGCTCAGAATGTCCAATTGCAGTTTCTACAGAAAGAGTGTTTCAGAACGGCTCAATCAAAAGTAAGGTTCAACTCTGTTAGTTGAATGCACAGAACAGAAAGAAGTATCATACAATGCTTCTGTGTAGTTTATATTTGAACATATTCTTTTTTCCACTATTACCCACTTAGCGCTACGAATGTACAGTTGCATTTTCTACAGACAGAGTGTTTCAAAACTGCTCAATCAAAAGTATGGTTTAACTCTGTTAGCTGAATGCTCAGATCAGAAAGAAGTTTCACAGAATGCTTCTGTGTAGTTTATATTTGAATATATTCCTTTCTCCACTACTACTCTCTTAGCGCTCCAAATGTCCAGGTGCATTTTCTACAGAAAGAGTGTTCAGATCTGCTCAATCAAAAGTATGGTTTAACTCTGTTAGCTGAATGCACAGATCAGAAAGAAGTTTCACAGAATGATTCTGTGTAGTTTATATTTGGAGACATTCCTTTTTCCACTATTACCCTCTTAGCGCTCCGAATCTCCACTTGCATTTTCTACAGAAAGAGTGTTTCAGAACAGCTCAATCAAAACTAAGGTTCAAATCTTTTAGTTGAACAAACAGAACAGAAAGAAGTTTCACACAATTCTTCTGTGTAGTTTTTATTTGTAGACATTCTTTTTCCCAATATAGGCCTCCTAGCGCTCAGAATGTCCAATTGCAGTTTCTACAGAAAGAGTGTTTCAGAACGGCTCAATCAAAAGTAAGGTTCAACTCTGTTAGTTGAATGCACAGAACAGAAAGAAGTTTCATACAATGCTTCTGTGTAGTTTATATTTGAACATATTCTTTTTTCCACTATTACCCACTTAGCGCTACGAATGTCCAGTTGCATTTACTGCAGACAGAGTGTTTCAAAACTGCTCAATCAAATGTGTGGTTTAACTCTGTTAGCTGAATGCTCAGATCAGAAAGAAGTTTCACAGAATGCTTCTGTGTAGTTTATATTTGAATATATTCCTTTTTCCACTACTACTCTCTTAGCGCTCCAAATGTCCAGTTGCATTTTCTACAGAAAGAGTGTTCAGATCTGCTCAATCAAAAGTATGGTTTAACTCTGTTAGCTGAATGCACAGATCAGAAAGAAGTTTCACAGAATGATTCTGTGTAGTTTATATTTGGAGACATTCCTTTTTCCACTATTACCCTCTTAGCGCTCCGAATCTCCACTTGCATTTTCTACAGAAAGAGTGTTTCAGAACGGCTCAATCAAAACTAAGGTTCAACTCTTTTAGTTGAACAAACAGAACAGAAAGAAGTTTCACACAATTCTTCCGTGTAGTTTTTATTTGTAGACATTCTTTTTCCCAATATAGGCCTCCTAGCGCTCAGAATGTCCAATTGCAGTTTCTACAGAAAGAGTGTTTCAGAACGGCTCAATCAAAAGTAAGGTTCAACTCTGTTAGTTGAATGCACAGAACAGAAAGAAGTTTCATACAATGCTTCTGTGTAGTTTATATTTGAACATATTCTTTTTTCCACTATTACCCACTTAGCGCTACGAATGTCCAGTTGCATTTACTGCAGACAGAGTGTTTCAAAACTGCTCAATCAAATGTGTGGTTTAACTCTGTTAGCTGAATGCTCAGATCAGAAAGAAGTTTCACAGAATGCTTCTGTGTAGTTTATATTTGAATATATTCCTTTTTCCACTACTACTCTCTTAGCGCTCCAAATGTCCAGTTGCATTTTCTACAGAAAGAGTGTTCAGATCTGCTCAATCAAAAGTATGGTTTAACTCTGTTAGCTGAATGCACAGATCAGAAAGAAGTTTCACAGAATGATTCTGTGTAGTTTATATTTGGAGACATTCCTTTTTCCACTATTACCCTCTTAGCGCTCCGAATCTCCACTTGCATTTTCTACAGAAAGAGTGTTTCAGAACGGCTCAATCAAAACTAAGGTTCAACTCTTTTAGTTGAACAAACAGAACAGAAAGAAGTTTCACACAATTCTTCCGTGTAGTTTTTATTTGTAGACATTCTTTTTCCCAATATAGGCCTCCTAGCGCTCAGAATGTCCAATTGCAGTTTCTACAGAAAGAGTGTTTCAGAACGGCTCAATCAAAAGTAAGGTTCAACTCTGTTAGTTGAATGCACAGAACAGAAAGAAGTTTCATACAATGCTTCTGTGTAGTTTATATTTGAACATATTCTTTTTTCCACTATTACCCACTTAGCGCTACGAATGTCCAGTTGCATTTACTGCAGACAGAGTGTTTCAAAACTGCTCAATCAAATGTGTGGTTTAACTCTGTTAGCTGAATGCTCAGATCAGAAAGAAGTTTCACAGAATGCTTCTGTGTAGTTTATATTTGAATATATTCCTTTTTCCACTACTACTCTCTTAGCGCTCCAAATGTCCAGTTGCATTTTCTACAGAAAGAGTGTTCAGATCTGCTCAATCAAAAGTATGGTTTAACTCTGTTAGCTGAATGCACAGATCAGAAAGAAGTTTCACAGAATGATTCTGTGTAGTTTATATTTGGAGACATTCCTTTTTCCACTATTACCCTCTTAGCGCTCCGAATCTCCACTTGCATTTTCTACAGAAAGAGTGTTTCAGAACGGCTCAATCAAAACTAAGGTTCAACTCTTTTAGTTGAACAAACAGAACAGAAAGAAGTTTCACACAATTCTTCCGTGTAGTTTTTATTTGTAGACATTCTTTTTCCCAATATAGGCCTCCTAGCGCTCAGAATGTCCAATTGCAGTTTCTACAGAAAGAGTGTTTCAGAACGGCTCAATCAAAAGTAAGGTTCAACTCTGTTAGTTGAATGCACAGAACAGAAAGAAGTTTCATACAATGCTTCTGTGTAGTTTATATTTGAACATATTCTTTTTTCCACTATTACCCACTTAGCGCTACGAATGTCCAGTTGCATTTTCTACAGACAGAGTGTTTCAAAACTGCTCAATCAAAAGTATGGTTTAACTCTGTTAGCTGAATGCTCAGATCAGAAATAAGTTTCACAGAATGCTTCTGTGTAGTTTATATTTGAATATATTCCTTTTTCCACTACTACGCTCTTAGCGCTCCAAATGTCCAGTTGCATTTTCTACAGAAAGAGTGTTCAGATCTGCTCAATCAAAAGTATGGTTTAACTCTGTTAGCTGAATGCACAGATCAGAAAGAAGTTTCACCGAATGATTCTGTGTAGTTTATATTTGAAGACATTCCTTTTTCCACTATTACCCTCTTAGCGCTCCGAATCTCCACTTGCATTTTCTACAAAAAGAGTGTTTCATAACTGCTCAATCAAAAATATGTTTTATCTCTGTTAACTGAATTTACAGATGAGAAATAAGTTTCACAGAATGCATCTGTGTAGTTTTTATTTGAAGATATTGTTTTTCCCAATGTAGGCCTCTTAGCGCTTAGCATGTCCAATTGCAGTTTCTACAGAAAGAGTGTTTCAGAACGGCTCAATCAAAAGTAAGGTTCAACTCTGTTAGTTGAATGCACAGAACAGAAAGAATTTTCACAGAATGCTACTGTGTAGTTTATATTTGAATATATTCCTTTTTCCACTATTACCCTCTTAGCGCTCCGAATGTCCACTTGCATTTTCTACAGAAAGAGTGTTCAGAACTGCGCAATCAAAAGTATGGTTTAACTCTGTTAGCTTAATGAACATATCAGAAATAAGTTTCACACAATGCTTCTGTGTAGTTTTTATTTGAAGATATTATTTTTCCCAATAGAGGCCTCTTAGTGCTCAGAATGTCCAATTGCAGTTTCTACAGAAAGAGTGTTTCAGAAAGGCTCAATCATAAGTAAGGTTCAACTCTGTTAGTTGAATGCACAGAACAGAAAGAAGTTTCATACAATGCTTCTGTGTAGTTTATATTTGAACATATTCTTTTTTCCACTATTACCCACTTAGCGCTACGAATGTCCAGTTGCATTTTCTACAGACAGAGTGTTTCAAAACTGCTCAATCAAAAGTATGGTTTAACTCTGTTAGCTGAATGCTCAGATCAGAAATAAGTTTCACAGAATGCTTCTGTGTAGTTTATATTTGAATATATTCCTTTTTCCACTACTACGCTCTTAGCGCTCCAAATGTCCAGTTGCATTTTCTACAGAAAGAGTGTTCAGATCTGCTCAATCAAAAGTATGGTTTAACTCTGTTAGCTGAATGCACAGATCAGAAAGAAGTTTCACCGAATGATTCTGTGTAGTTTATATTTGAAGACATTCCTTTTTCCACTATTACCCTCTTAGCGCTCCGAATCTCCACTTGCATTTTCTACAAAAAGAGTGTTTCATAACTGCTCAATCAAAAATATGTTTTATCTCTGTTAACTGAATTTACAGATCAGAAATAAGTTTCACAGAATGCAGCTGTGTAGTTTTTATTTGAAGATATTCATTTTCCCAATGTAGGCCTCTTAGCGCTTAGCATGTCCAATTGCAGTTTCTACAGAAAGAGTGTTTCAGAACGGCTCAATCAAAAGTAAGGTTCAACTCTGTTAGTTGAATGCACAGAACAGAAAGAATTTTCACAGAATGCTACTGTGTAGTTTATATTTGAATATATTCCTTTTTCCACTATTACCCTCTTAGCGCTCCGAATGTCCACTTGCATTTTCTACAGAAAGAGTGTTCAGAACTGCGCAATCAAAAGTATGGTTTAACTCTGTTAGCTTAATGAACATATCAGAAATAAGTTTCACACAATGCTTCTGTGTAGTTTTTATTTGAAGATATTATTTTTCCCAATAGAGGCCTCTTAGCGCTCAGAATGTCCAATTGCAGTTTCTACAGAAGAGTTTTTCAGAAAGGCTCAATCAAAAGTAAGGTTCAACTCTGTTAGTTGAATGCACAGAACAGAAAGAAGTTTCATACAATGCTTCTGTGTAGTTTATATTTGAACATATTCTTTTTTCCACTATTACCCACTTAGCACTACGAATGTCCAGTTGCATTTTCTACAGACAGAGTGTTTCAAAACTGCTCAATCAAAAGTATGGTTTAACTCTGTTAGCTGAATGCTCAGATCAGAAAGAAGTTTCACAGAATGCTTCTGTGTAGTTTATATTTGAATATATGCGTTTTTGCACTACTATTCTCTTAGCGCTCCAAATGTCCAGTTGCATTTTCTACAGAAAGAGTGTTCAGATCTGCTCAATCAAAAGTATGATTTAAATCTGTTAGCTGAATGCACAGATCAGAAAGAAGTTTCACAGAATGATTCTGTGTAGTTTATATTTGGAGACATTCCTTTTTCCACTATGACCCTCTTAGCACTCCAAATCTCCACTTGCATTTTCTACAGAAAGAGTGTTTCAGAACGGCTCAATCAAAACTAAGGTTCAACTCTTTTAGTTGAAGAAACAGAACAGAAAGAATTTTCACACAATTCTTCTGTGTAGTTTTTATTTGTAGACATTCTTATTCCCAATATAGGCCTCCTAGCGCTCAGAATGTCCAATTGCAGTTTCTACAGAAAGAGTGTTTCAGAACGGCTCAATCAAAAGTAAGGTTCAACTCTGTTAGTTGAATGCACAGAACAGAAAGAAGTTTCATACAATGCTTCTGTGTAGTTTATATTTGAACATATTCTTTTTTCCACTATTACCCACTTAGCGCTACGAATGTACAGTTGCATTTTCTACAGACAGAGTGTTTCAAAACTGCTCAATCAAAAGTATGGTTTAACTCTGTTAGCTGAATGCTCAGATCAGAAAGAAGTTTCACAGAATGCTTCTGTGTAGTTTATATTTGAATATATTCCTTTTTGCACTACTACTCTCTTAGCGCTCCAAATGTCCAGTTGCATTTTCTACAGAAAGAGTGTTCAGATCTGCTCAATCAAAAGTATGGTTTAAATCTGTTAGCTGAATGCACAGATCAGAAAGAAGTTTCACAGAATGATTCTCTGTAGTTTATATTTGGAGACATTCCTTTTTCCACTATGACCCTCTTAGCGCTCCAAATCTCCACTTGCATTTTCTACAGAAAGAGTGTTTCAGAACGGCTCAATCAAAACTAAGGTTCAACTCTTTTAGTTGAAGAAACAGAACAGAAAGAATTTTCACACAATTCTTCTGTGTAGTTTTTATTTGTAGACATTCTTATTCCCAATATAGGCCTCCTAGCGCTCAGAATGTCCAATTGCAGTTTCTACAGAAAGAGTGTTTCAGAACGGCTCAATCAAAAGTAAGGTTCAACTCTGTTAGTTGAATGCACAGAACAGAAAGAAGTTTCATACAATGCTTCTGTGTAGTTTATATTTGAACATATTCTTTTTTCCACTATTACCCACTTAGCGCTACGAATGTACAGTTGCATTTTCTACAGACAGAGTGTTTCAAAACTGCTCAATCAAAAGTATGGTTTAACTCTGTTAGCTGAATGCTCAGATCAGAAAGAAGTTTCACAGAATGCTTCTGTGTAGTTTATATTTGAATATATTCCTTTCTCCACTACTACTCTCTTAGCGCTCCAAATGTCCAGGTGCATTTTCTACAGAAAGAGTGTTCAGATCTGCTCAATCAAAAGTATGGTTTAACTCTGTTAGCTGAATGCACAGATCAGAAAGAAGTTTCACAGAATGATTCTGTGTAGTTTATATTTGGAGACATTCCTTTTTCCACTATTACCCTCTTAGCGCTCCGAATCTCCACTTGCATTTTCTACAGAAAGAGTGTTTCAGAACAGCTCAATCAAAACTAAGGTTCAAATCTTTTAGTTGAACAAACAGAACAGAAAGAAGTTTCACACAATTCTTCTGTGTAGTTTTTATTTGTAGACATTCTTTTTCCCAATATAGGCCTCCTAGCGCTCAGAATGTCCAATTGCAGTTTCTACAGAAAGAGTGTTTCAGAACGGCTCAATCAAAAGTAAGGTTCAACTCTGTTAGTTGAATGCACAGAACAGAAAGAAGTTTCATACAATGCTTCTGTGTAGTTTATATTTGAACATATTCTTTTTTCCACTATTACCCACTTAGCGCTACGAATGTCCAGTTGCATTTACTGCAGACAGAGTGTTTCAAAACTGCTCAATCAAATGTGTGGTTTAACTCTGTTAGCTGAATGCTCAGATCAGAAAGAAGTTTCACAGAATGCTTCTGTGTAGTTTATATTTGAATATATTCCTTTTTCCACTACTACTCTCTTAGCGCTCCAAATGTCCAGTTGCATTTTCTACAGAAAGAGTGTTCAGATCTGCTCAATCAAAAGTATGGTTTAACTCTGTTAGCTGAATGCACAGATCAGAAAGAAGTTTCACAGAATGATTCTGTGTAGTTTATATTTGGAGACATTCCTTTTTCCACTATTACCCTCTTAGCGCTCCGAATCTCCACTTGCATTTTCTACAGAAAGAGTGTTTCAGAACGGCTCAATCAAAACTAATGTTCAACTCTTTTAGTTGAACAAACAGAACAGAAAGAAGTTTCACACAATTCTTCCGTGTAGTTTTTATTTGTAGACATTCTTTTTCCCAATATAGGCCTCCTAGCGCTCAGAATGTCCAATTGCAGTTTCTACAGAAAGAGTGTTTCAGAACGGCTCAATCAAAAGTAAGGTTCAACTCTGTTAGTTGAATGCACAGAACAGAAAGAAGTTTCATACAATGCTTCTGTGTAGTTTATATTTGAACATATTCTTTTTTCCACTATTACCCACTTAGCGCTACGAATGTCCAGTTGCATTTACTGCAGACAGAGTGTTTCAAAACTGCTCAATCAAATGTGTGGTTTAACTCTGTTAGCTGAATGCTCAGATCAGAAAGAAGTTTCACAGAATGCTTCTGTGTAGTTTATATTTGAATATATTCCTTTTTCCACTACTACTCTCTTAGCGCTCCAAATGTCCAGTTGCATTTTCTACAGAAAGAGTGTTCAGATCTGCTCAATCAAAAGTATGGTTTAACTCTGTTAGCTGAATGCACAGATCAGAAAGAAGTTTCACAGAATGATTCTGTGTAGTTTATATTTGGAGACATTCCTTTTTCCACTATTACCCTCTTAGCGCTCCGAATCTCCACTTGCATTTTCTACAGAAAGAGTGTTTCAGAACGGCTCAATCAAAACTAAGGTTCAACTCTTTTAGTTGAACAAACAGAACAGAAAGAAGTTTCACACAATTCTTCCGTGTAGTTTTTATTTGTAGACATTCTTTTTCCCAATATAGGCCTCCTAGCGCTCAGAATGTCCAATTGCAGTTTCTACAGAAAGAGTGTTTCAGAACGGCTCAATCAAAAGTAAGGTTCAACTCTGTTAGTTGAATGCACAGAACAGAAAGAAGTTTCATACAATGCTTCTGTGTAGTTTATATTTGAACATATTCTTTTTTCCACTATTACCCACTTAGCGCTACGAATGTCCAGTTGCATTTACTGCAGACAGAGTGTTTCAAAACTGCTCAATCAAATGTGTGGTTTAACTCTGTTAGCTGAATGCTCAGATCAGAAAGAAGTTTCACAGAATGCTTCTGTGTAGTTTATATTTGAATATATTCCTTTTTCCACTACTACTCTCTTAGCGCTCCAAATGTCCAGTTGCATTTTCTACAGAAAGAGTGTTCAGATCTGCTCAATCAAAAGTATGGTTTAACTCTGTTAGCTGAATGCACAGATCAGAAAGAAGTTTCACAGAATGATTCTGTGTAGTTTATATTTGGAGACATTCCTTTTTCCACTATTACCCTCTTAGCGCTCCGAATCTCCACTTGCATTTTCTACAGAAAGAGTGTTTCAGAACGGCTCAATCAAAACTAAGGTTCAACTCTTTTAGTTGAACAAACAGAACAGAAAGAAGTTTCACACAATTCTTCCGTGTAGTTTTTATTTGTAGACATTCTTTTTCCCAATATAGGCCTCCTAGCGCTCAGAATGTCCAATTGCAGTTTCTACAGAAAGAGTGTTTCAGAACGGCTCAATCAAAAGTAAGGTTCAACTCTGTTAGTTGAATGCACAGAACAGAAAGAAGTTTCATACAATGCTTCTGTGTAGTTTATATTTGAACATATTCTTTTTTCCACTATTACCCACTTAGCGCTACGAATGTCCAGTTGCATTTTCTACAGACAGAGTGTTTCAAAACTGCTCAATCAAAAGTATGGTTTAACTCTGTTAGCTGAATGCTCAGATCAGAAATAAGTTTCACAGAATGCTTCTGTGTAGTTTATATTTGAATATATTCCTTTTTCCACTACTATGCTCTTAGCGCTCCAAATGTCCAGTTGCATTTTCTACAGAAAGAGTGTTCAGATCTGCTCAATCAAAAGTATGGTTTAACTCTGTTAGCTGAATGCACAGATCAGAAAGAAGTTTCACCGAATGATTCTGTGTAGTTTATATTTGAAGACATTCCTTTTTCCACTATTACCCTCTTAGCGCTCCGAATCTCCACTTGCATTTTCTACAAAAAGAGTGTTTCATAACTGCTCAATCAAAAATATGTTTTATCTCTGTTAACTGAATTTACAGATGAGAAATAAGTTTCACAGAATGCATCTGTGTAGTTTTTATTTGAAGATATTGTTTTTCCCAATGTAGGCCTCTTAGCGCTTAGCATGTCCAATTGCAGTTTCTACAGAAAGAGTGTTTCAGAACGGCTCAATCAAAAGTAAGGTTCAACTCTGTTAGTTGAATGCACAGAACAGAAAGAATATTCACAGAATGCTACTGTGTAGTTTATATTTGAATATATTCCTTTTTCCACTATTACCCTCTTAGCGCTCCGAATGTCCACTTGCATTTTCTACAGAAAGAGTGTTCAGAACTGCGCAATCAAAAGTATGGTTTAACTCTGTTAGCTTAATGAACATATCAGAAATAAGTTTCACAAAATGCTTCTGTGTAGTTTTTATTTGAAGATATTATTTTTCCCAATAGAGGCCTCTTAGTGCTCAGAATGTCCAATTGCAGTTTCTACAGAAAGAGTGTTTCAGAAAGGCTCAATCATAAGTAAGGTTCAACTCTGTTAGTTGAATGCACAGAACAGAAAGAAGTTTCATACAATGCTTCTGTGTAGTTTATATTTGAACATATTCTTTTTTCCACTATTACCCACTTAGCGCTACGAATGTCCAGTTGCATTTACTGCAGACAGAGTGTTTCAAAACTGCTCAATCAAATGTGTGGTTTAACTCTGTTAGCTGAATGCTCAGATCAGAAAGAAGTTTCACAGAATGCTTCTGTGTAGTTTATATTTGAATATATTCCTTTTTCCACTACTACTCTCTTAGCGCTCCAAATGTCCAGTTGCATTTTCTACAGAAAGAGTGTTCAGATCTGCTCAATCAAAAGTATGGTTTAACTCTGTTAGCTGAATGCACAGATCAGAAAGAAGTTTCACAGAATGATTCTGTGTAGTTTATATTTGGAGACATTCCTTTTTCCACTATTACCCTCTTAGCGCTCCGAATCTCCACTTGCATTTTCTACAGAAAGAGTGTTTCAGAACGGCTCAATCAAAACTAAGGTTCAACTCTTTTAGTTGAACAAACAGAACAGAAAGAAGTTTCACACAATTCTTCCGTGTAGTTTTTATTTGTAGACATTCTTTTTCCCAATATAGGCCTCCTAGCGCTCAGAATGTCCAATTGCAGTTTCTACAGAAAGAGTGTTTCAGAACGGCTCAATCAAAAGTAAGGTTCAACTCTGTTAGTTGAATGCACAGAACAGAAAGAAGTTTCATACAATGCTTCTGTGTAGTTTATATTTGAACATATTCTTTTTTCCACTATTACCCACTTAGCGCTACGAATGTCCAGTTGCATTTACTGCAGACAGAGTGTTTCAAAACTGCTCAATCAAATGTGTGGTTTAACTCTGTTAGCTGAATGCTCAGATCAGAAAGAAGTTTCACAGAATGCTTCTGTGTAGTTTATATTTGAATATATTCCTTTTTCCACTACTACTCTCTTAGCGCTCCAAATGTCCAGTTGCATTTTCTACAGAAAGAGTGTTCAGATCTGCTCAATCAAAAGTATGGTTTAACTCTGTTAGCTGAATGCACAGATCAGAAAGAAGTTTCACAGAATGATTCTGTGTAGTTTATATTTGGAGACATTCCTTTTTCCACTATTACCCTCTTAGCGCTCCGAATCTCCACTTGCATTTTCTACAGAAAGAGTGTTTCAGAACGGCTCAATCAAAACTAAGGTTCAACTCTTTTAGTTGAACAAACAGAACAGAAAGAAGTTTCACACAATTCTTCCGTGTAGTTTTTATTTGTAGACATTCTTTTTCCCAATATAGGCCTCCTAGCGCTCAGAATGTCCAATTGCAGTTTCTACAGAAAGAGTGTTTCAGAACGGCTCAATCAAAAGTAAGGTTCAACTCTGTTAGTTGAATGCACAGAACAGAAAGAAGTTTCATACAATGCTTCTGTGTAGTTTATATTTGAACATATTCTTTTTTCCACTATTACCCACTTAGCGCTACGAATGTCCAGTTGCATTTTCTACAGACAGAGTGTTTCAAAACTGCTCAATCAAAAGTATGGTTTAACTCTGTTAGCTGAATGCTCAGATCAGAAATAAGTTTCACAGAATGCTTCTGTGTAGTTTATATTTGAATATATTCCTTTTTCCACTACTACGCTCTTAGCGCTCCAAATGTCCAGTTGCATTTTCTACAGAAAGAGTGTTCAGATCTGCTCAATCAAAAGTATGGTTTAACTCTGTTAGCTGAATGCACAGATCAGAAAGAAGTTTCACCGAATGATTCTGTGTAGTTTATATTTGAAGACATTCCTTTTTCCACTATTACCCTCTTAGCGCTCCGAATCTCCACTTGCATTTTCTACAAAAAGAGTGTTTCATAACTGCTCAATCAAAAATATGTTTTATCTCTGTTAACTGAATTTACAGATGAGAAATAAGTTTCACAGAATGCATCTGTGTAGTTTTTATTTGAAGATATTGTTTTTCCCAATGTAGGCCTCTTAGCGCTTAGCATGTCCAATTGCAGTTTCTACAGAAAGAGTGTTTCAGAACGGCTCAATCAAAAGTAAGGTTCAACTCTGTTAGTTGAATGCACAGAACAGAAAGAATATTCACAGAATGCTACTGTGTAGTTTATATTTGAATATATTCCTTTTTCCACTATTACCCTCTTAGCGCTCCGAATGTCCACTTGCATTTTCTACAGAAAGAGTGTTCAGAACTGCGCAATCAAAAGTATGGTTTAACTCTGTTAGCTTAATGAACATATCAGAAATAAGTTTCACAAAATGCTTCTGTGTAGTTTTTATTTGAAGATATTATTTTTCCCAATAGAGGCCTCTTAGTGCTCAGAATGTCCAATTGCAGTTTCTACAGAAAGAGTGTTTCAGAAAGGCTCAATCATAAGTAAGGTTCAACTCTGTTAGTTGAATGCACAGAACAGAAAGAAGTTTCATACAATGCTTCTGTGTAGTTTATATTTGAACATATTCTTTTTTCCACTATTACCCACTTAGCGCTACGAATGTCCAGTTGCATTTTCTACAGACAGAGTGTTTCAAAACTGCTCAATCAAAAGTATGGTTTAACTCTGTTAGCTGAATGCTCAGATCAGAAATAAGTTTCACAGAATGCTTCTGTGTAGTTTATATTTGAATATATTCCTTTTTCCACTACTACGCTCTTAGCGCTCCAAATGTCCAGTTGCATTTTCTACAGAAAGAGTGTTCAGATCTGCTCAATCAAAAGTATGGTTTAACTCTGTTAGCTGAATGCACAGATCAGAAAGAAGTTTCACCGAATGATTCTGTGTAGTTTATATTTGAAGACATTCCTTTTTCCACTATTACCCTCTTAGCGCTCCGAATCTCCACTTGCATTTTCTACAAAAAGAGTGTTTCATAACTGCTCAATCAAAAATATGTTTTATCTCTGTTAACTGAATTTACAGATCAGAAATAAGTTTCACAGAATGCAGCTGTGTAGTTTTTATTTGAAGATATTCGTTTTCCCAATGTAGGCCTCTTAGCGCTTAGCATGTCCAATTGCAGTTTCTACAGAAAGAGTGTTTCAGAACGGCTCAATCAAAAGTAAGGTTCAACTCTGTTAGTTGAATGCACAGAACAGAAAGAATTTTCACAGAATGCTACTGTGTAGTTTATATTTGAATATATTCCTTTTTCCACTATTACCCTCTTAGCGCTCCGAATGTCCACTTGCATTTTCTACAGAAAGAGTGTTCAGAACTGCGCAATCAAAAGTATGGTTTAACTCTGTTAGCTTAATGAACATATCAGAAATAAGTTTCACACAATGCTTCTGTGTAGTTTTTATTTGAAGATATTATTTTTCCCAATAGAGGCCTCTTAGCGCTCAGAATGTCCAATTGCAGTTTCTACAGAAAGAGTTTTTCAGAAAGGCTCAATCAAAAGTAAGGTTCAACTCTGTTAGTTGAATGCACAGAACAGAAAGAAGTTTCATACAATGCTTCTGTGTAGTTTATATTTGAACATATTCATTTTTCCACTATTACCCACTTAGCGCTACGAATGTCCAGTTGCATTTTCTACAGACAGAGTGTTTCAAAACTGCTCAATCAAAAGTATGGTTTAACTCTGTTAGCTGAATGCTCAGATCAGAAAGAAGTTTCACAGAATGCTTCTGTGTAGTTTATATTTGAATATATGCGTTTTTGCACTACTATTCTCTTAGCGCTCCAAATGTCCAGTTGCATTTTCTACAGAAAGAGTGTTCAGATCTGCTCAATCAAAAGTATGATTTAAATCTGTTAGCTGAATGCACAGATCAGAAAGAAGTTTCACAGAATGATTCTGTGTAGTTTATATTTGGAGACATTCCTTTTTCCACTATGACCCTCTTAGCACTCCAAATCTCCACTTGCATTTTCTACAGAAAGAGTGTTTCAGAACGGCTCAATCAAAACTAAGGTTCAACTCTTTTAGTTGAAGAAACAGAACAGAAAGAATTTTCACACAATTCTTCTGTGTAGTTTTTATTTGTAGACATTCTTATTCCCAATATAGGCCTCCTAGCGCTCAGAATGTCCAATTGCAGTTTCTACAGAAAGAGTGTTTCAGAACGGCTCAATCAAAAGTAAGGTTCAACTCTGTTAGTTGAATGCACAGAACAGAAAGAAGTTTCATACAATGCTTCTGTGTAGTTTATATTTGAACATATTCTTTTTTCCACTATTACCCACTTAGCGCTACGAATGTACAGTTGCATTTTCTACAGACAGAGTGTTTCAAAACTGCTCAATCAAAAGTATGGTTTAACTCTGTTAGCTGAATGCTCAGATCAGAAAGAAGTTTCACAGAATGCTTCTGTGTAGTTTATATTTGAATATATTCCTTTCTCCACTACTACTCTCTTAGCGCTCCAAATGTCCAGGTGCATTTTCTACAGAAAGAGTGTTCAGATCTGCTCAATCAAAAGTATGGTTTAACTCTGTTAGCTGAATGCACAGATCAGAAAGAAGTTTCACAGAATGATTCTGTGTAGTTTATATTTGGAGACATTCCTTTTTCCACTATTACCCTCTTAGCGCTCCGAATCTCCACTTGCATTTTCTACAGAAAGAGTGTTTCAGAACGGCTCAATCAAAACTAATGTTCAACTCTTTTAGTTGAACAAACAGAACAGAAAGAAGTTTCACACAATTCTTCCGTGTAGTTTTTATTTGTAGACATTTTTTTCCCAATATAGGCCTCCTAGCGCTCAGAATGTCCAATTGCAGTTTCTACAGAAAGAGTGTTTCAGAACGGCTCAATCAAAAGTAAGGTTCAACTCTGTTAGTTGAATGCACAGAACAGAAAGAAGTTTCATACAATGCTTCTGTGTAGTTTATATTTGAACATATTCTTTTTTCCACTATTACCCACTTAGCGCTACGAATGTCCAGTTGCATTTACTGCAGACAGAGTGTTTCAAAACTGCTCAATCAAATGTGTGGTTTAACTCTGTTAGCTGAATGCTCAGATCAGAAAGAAGTTTCACAGAATGCTTCTGTGTAGTTTATATTTGAATATATTCCTTTTTCCACTACTACTCTCTTAGCGCTCCAAATGTCCAGTTGCATTTTCTACAGAAAGAGTGTTCAGATCTGCTCAATCAAAAGTATGGTTTAACTCTGTTAGCTGAATGCACAGATCAGAAAGAAGTTTCACAGAATGATTCTGTGTAGTTTATATTTGGAGACATTCCTTTTTCCACTATTACCCTCTTAGCGCTCCGAATCTCCACTTGCATTTTCTACAGAAAGAGTGTTTCAGAACGGCTCAATCAAAACTAAGGTTCAACTCTTTTAGTTGAACAAACAGAACAGAAAGAAGTTTCACACAATTCTTCCGTGTAGTTTTTATTTGTAGACATTCTTTTTCCCAATATAGGCCTCCTAGCGCTCAGAATGTCCAATTGCAGTTTCTACAGAAAGAGTGTTTCAGAACGGCTCAATCAAAAGTAAGGTTCAACTCTGTTAGTTGAATGCACAGAACAGAAAGAAGTTTCATACAATGCTTCTGTGTAGTTTATATTTGAACATATTCTTTTTTCCACTATTACCCACTTAGCGCTACGAATGTCCAGTTGCATTTACTGCAGACAGAGTGTTTCAAAACTGCTCAATCAAATGTGTGGTTTAACTCTGTTAGCTGAATGCTCAGATCAGAAAGAAGTTTCACAGAATGCTTCTGTGTAGTTTATATTTGAATATATTCCTTTTTCCACTACTACGCTCTTAGCGCTCCAAATGTCCAGTTGCATTTTCTACAGAAAGAGTGTTCAGATCTGCTCAATCAAAAGTATGGTTTAACTCTGTTAGCTGAATGCACAGATCAGAAAGAAGTTTCACCGAATGATTCTGTGTAGTTTATATTTGAAGACATTCCTTTTTCCACTATTACCCTCTTAGCGCTCCGAATCTCCACTTGCATTTTCTACAAAAAGAGTGTTTCATAACTGCTCAATCAAAAATATGTTTTATCTCTGTTAACTGAATTTACAGATGAGAAATAAGTTTCACAGAATGCATCTGTGTAGTTTTTATTTGAAGATATTGTTTTTCCCAATGTAGGCCTCTTAGCGCTTAGCATGTCCAATTGCAGTTTCTACAGAAAGAGTGTTTCAGAACGGCTCAATCAAAAGTAAGGTTCAACTCTGTTAGTTGAATGCACAGAACAGAAAGAATTTTCACAGAATGCTACTGTGTAGTTTATATTTGAATATATTCCTTTTTCCACTATTACCCTCTTAGCGCTCCGAATGTCCACTTGCATTTTCTACAGAAAGAGTGTTCAGAACTGCGCAATCAAAAGTATGGTTTAACTCTGTTAGCTTAATGAACATATCAGAAATAAGTTTCACAAAATGCTTCTGTGTAGTTTTTATTTGAAGATATTATTTTTCCCAATAGAGGCCTCTTAGTGCTCAGAATGTCCAATTGCAGTTTCTACAGAAAGAGTGTTTCAGAAAGGCTCAATCATAAGTAAGGTTCAACTCTGTTAGTTGAATGCACAGAACAGAAAGAAGTTTCATACAATGCTTCTGTGTAGTTTATATTTGAACATATTCTTTTTTCCACTATTACCCACTTAGCGCTACGAATGTCCAGTTGCATTTTCTACAGACAGAGTGTTTCAAAACTGCTCAATCAAAAGTATGGTTTAACTCTGTTAGCTGAATGCTCAGATCAGAAATAAGTTTCACAGAATGCTTCTGTGTAGTTTATATTTGAATATATTCCTTTTTCCACTACTACGCTCTTAGCGCTCCAAATGTCCAGTTGCATTTTCTACAGAAAGAGTGTTCAGATCTGCTCAATCAAAAGTATGGTTTAACTCTGTTAGCTGAATGCACAGATCAGAAAGAAGTTTCACCGAATGATTCTGTGTAGTTTATATTTGAAGACATTCCTTTTTCCACTATTACCCTCTTAGCGCTCCGAATCTCCACTTGCATTTTCTACAAAAAGAGTGTTTCATAACTGCTCAATCAAAAATATGTTTTATCTCTGTTAACTGAATTTACAGATCAGAAATAAGTTTCACAGAATGCAGCTGTGTAGTTTTTATTTGAAGATATTCGTTTTCCCAATGTAGGCCTCTTAGCGCTTAGCATGTCCAATTGCAGTTTCTACAGAAAGAGTGTTTCAGAACGGCTCAATCAAAAGTAAGGTTCAACTCTGTTAGTTGAATGCACAGAACAGAAAGAATTTTCACAGAATGCTACTGTGTAGTTTATATTTGAATATATTCCTTTTTCCACTATTACCCTCTTAGCGCTCCGAATGTCCACTTGCATTTTCTACAGAAAGAGTGTTCAGAACTGCGCAATCAAAAGTATGGTTTAACTCTGTTAGCTTAATGAACATATCAGAAATAAGTTTCACACAATGCTTCTGTGTAGTTTTTATTTGAAGATATTATTTTTCCCAATAGAGGCCTCTTAGCGCTCAGAATGTCCAATTGCAGTTTCTACAGAAAGAGTTTTTCAGAAAGGCTCAATCAAAAGTAAGTTTCAACTCTGTTAGTTGAATGCACAGAACAGAAAGAAGTTTCATACAATGCTTCTGTGTAGTTTATATTTGAACATATTCTTTTTTCCACTATTACCCACTTAGCGCTACGAATGTCCAGTTGCATTTTCTACAGACAGAGTGTTTCAAAACTGCTCAATCAAAAGTATGGTTTAACTCTGTTAGCTGAATGCTCAGATCAGAAAGAAGTTTCACAGAATGCTTCTGTGTAGTTTATATTTGAATATATTCGTTTTTGCACTACTATTCTCTTAGCGCTCCAAATGTCCAGTTGCCTTTTCTACAGAAAGAGTGTTCAGATCTGCTCAATCAAAAGTATGATTTAAATCTGTTAGCTGAATGCACAGATCAGAAAGAAGTTTCACAGAATGATTCTGTGTAGTTTATATTTGGAGACATTCCTTTTTCCACTATGACCCTCTTAGCACTCCAAATCTCCACTTGCATTTTCTACAGAAAGAGTGTTTCAGAACGGCTCAATCAAAACTAAGGTTCAACTCTTTTAGTTGAAGTAACAGAACAGAAAGAATTTTCACACAATTCTTCTGTGTAGTTTTTATTTGTAGACATTCTTATTCCCAATATAGGCCTCCTAGCGCTCAGAATGTCCAATTGCAGTTTCTACAGAAAGAGTGTTTCAGAACGGCTCAATCAAAAGTAAGGTTCAACTCTGTTAGTTGAATGCACAGAACAGAAAGAAGTTTCATACAATGCTTCTGTGTAGTTTATATTTGAACATATTCTTTTTTCCACTATTACCCACTTAGCGCTACGAATCTCCAGTTGCATTTTCTACAGACAGAGTGTTTCAAAACTGCTCAATCAAATGTATGGTTTAACTCTGTTAGCTGAATGCTCAGATCAGAAAGAAGTTTCACAGAATGCTTCTGTGTAGTTTATATTTGAATATATTCCTTTCTCCACTACTACTCTCTTAGCGCTCCAAATGTCCAGTTGCATTTTCTACAGAAAGAGTGTTCAGATCTGCTCAATCAAAAGTATGGTTTAAGTCTGTTAGCTGAATGCACAGATCAGAAAGAAGTTTCACAGAATGATTCTGTGTAGTTTATATTTGGAGACATTCCTTTTTCCACTATTACCCTCTTAGCGCTCCGAATCTCCACTTGCATTTTCTACAGAAAGAGTGTTTCAGAACAGCTCAATCAAAACTAAGGTTCAACTCTTTTAGTTGAACAAACAGAACAGAAAGAAGTTTCACACAATTCTTCTGTGTAGTTTTTATTTGTAGACATTCTTTTTCCCAATATAGGCCTCCTAGCGCTCAGAATGTCCAATTGCAGTTTCTACAGAAAGAGTGTTTCAGAACGGCTCAATCAAAAGTAAGGTTCAACTCTGTTAGTTGAATGCACAGAACAGAAAGATGTTTCATACAATGCTTCTGTGTAGTTTATATTTGAACATATTCTTTTTTCCACTATTACCCACTTAGCGCTACGAATGTCCAGTTGCATTTACTGCAGACAGAGTGTTTCAAAACTGCTCAATCAAAAGTGTGGTTTAACTCTGTTAGCTGAATGCTCAGATCAGAAAGAAGTTTCACAGAATGCTTCTGTGTAGTTTATATTTGAATATATTCCTTTTTCCACTACTACTCTCTTAGCGCTCCAAATGTCCAGTTGCATTTTCTACAGAAAGAGTGTTCAGATCTGCTCAATCAAAAGTATGGTTTTACTCTGTTAGCTGAATGCACAGATCAGAAAGAAGTTTCACAGAATGATTCTGTGTAGTTTATATTTGGAGACATTCCTTTTTCCACTATTACCCTCTTAGCGCTCCGAATCTCCACTTGCATTTTCTACAGAAAGAGTGTTTCAGAACGGCTCAGTCAAAACTAAGGTTCAACTCTTTTAGTTGAACAAACAGAACAGAAAGGAGTTTCACACAATTCTTCCGTGTAGTTTTTATTTGTAGACATTCTTTTTCCCAATATAGGCCTCCTAGCGCTCAGAATGTCCAATTGCAGTTTCTACAGAAAGAGTGTTTCAGAACGGCTCAATCAAAAGTAAGGTTCAACTCTGTTGGTTGAATGCACAGAACAGAAAGAAGTTTCATACAATGCTTCTGTGTAGTTTATATTTGAACATATTCTTTTTTCCACTATTACCCACTTAGCGCTACGAATGTCCAGTTGCATTTTCTACAGACAGAGTGTTTCAAAACTGCTCAATCAAAAGTATGGTTTAACTCTGTTAGCTGAATGCTCAGATCAGAAATAAGTTTCACAGAATGCTTCTGTGTAGTTTATATTTGAATATATTCCTTTTTCCACTACTATGCTCTTAGCGCTCCAAATGTCCAGTTGCATTTTCTACAGAAAGAGTGTTCAGATCTGCTCAATCAAAAGTATGGTTTAACTCTGTTAGCTGAATGCACAGATCAGAAAGAAGTTTCACCGAATGATTCTGTGTAGTTTATATTTGAAGACATTCCTTTTTCCACTATTACCCTCTTAGCGCTCCGAATCTCCACTTGCATTTTCTACAAAAAGAGTGTTTCATAACTGCTCAATCAAAAATATGTTTTATCTCTGTTAACTGAATTTACAGATGAGAAATAAGTTTCACAGAATGCATCTGTGTAGTTTTTATTTGAAGATATTGTTTTTCCCAATGTAGGCCTCTTAGCGCTTAGCATGTCCAATTGCAGTTTCTACAGAAAGAGTGTTTCAGAACGGCTCAATCAAAAGTAAGGTTCAACTCGGTTAGTTGAATGCACAGAACAGAAAGAATTTTCACAGAATGCTACTGTGTAGTTTATATTTGCATATATTCCTTTTTCCACTATTACCCTCTTAGCGCTCCGAATGTCCACTTGAATTTTCTACAGAAAGAGTGTTCAGAACTGCGCAATCAAAAGTATGGTTTAACTCTGTTAGCTTAATGAACATATCAGAAATAAGTTTCACACAATGCTTCTGTGTAGTTTTTATTTGAAGATATTATTTTTCCCAATAGAGGCCTCTTAGCGCTCAGAATGTCCAATTGCAGTTTCTACAGAAAGAGTGTTTCAGAAAGGCTCAATCATAAGTAAGGTTCAACTCTGTTAGTTGAATGCACAGAACAGAAAGAAGTTTCATACAATGCTTCTGTGTAGTTTATATTTGAACATATTCTTTTTTCCACTATTACCCACTTAGCGCTACGAATGTCCAGTTGCATTTTCTACAGACAGAGTGTTTCAAAACTGCTCAATCAAAAGTATGGTTTAACTCTGTTAGCTGAATGCTCAGATCAGAAAGAAGTTTCACAGAATGCTTCTGTGTAGTTTATATTTGAATATATTCCTTTTTCCACTACTACGCTCTTAGCGCTCCAAATGTCCAGTTGCATTTTCTACAGAAAGAGTGTTCAGATCTGCTCAATCAAAAGTATGGTTTAACTCTGTTAGCTGAATGCACAGATCAGAAAGAAGTTTCACCGAATGATTCTGTGTAGTTTATATTTGAAGACATTCCTTTTTCCACTATTACCCACTTAGCGCTCCGAATCTCCACTTGCATTTTCTACAAAAAGAGTGTTCCATAACTGCTCAATCAAAAATATGTTTTATCTCTGTTAACTGAATTTACAGATCAGAAATAAGTTTCACAGAATGCATCTGTGTAGTTTTTATTTGAAGATATTCGTTTTCCCAATGTAGGCCTCTTAGCGCTTAGCATGTCCAATTGCAGTTTCTACAGAAAGAGTGTTTCAGAACGGCTCAATCAAAAGTAAGGTTCAACTCTGTTAGTTGAATGCACAGAACAGAAAGAATTTTCACAGAATGCTACTGTGTAGTTTATATTTGAATATATTCCTTTTTCCACTATTACCCTCTTAGCGCTCCAAATGTCCACTTGCATTTTCTACAGAAAGAGTGTTCAGAACTGCGCAATCAAAAGTATGGTTTAACTCTGTTAGCTTAATGAACATATCAGAAATAAGTTTCACACAATGCTTCTGTGTAGTTTTTATTTGAAGATATTATTTTTCCCAATAGAGGCCTCTTAGCGCTCCGAATCTCCACTTGCATTTTCTCCAGAAAGAGTGTTTCAGAACGGCTCAATCAAAACTAATGTTCAAGTCTTTTAGTTGAACATACAGAACAGAAAGATGTTTCACACAATTCTTCTGTGTTGTTTTTATTTGTAGACATTCTTTTTCCCAATATAGGCCTCTTAGCGCTCAGAATGTCCAATTGCAGTTTCTACAGAAAGAGTGTTTCAGAACGGCTCAATCAAAAGTAAGGTTCAACTCTGTTAGTTGAATGCACTGAACAGAAAGAAGTTTCATACAATGCTTCTGTGTAGTTTATATTTGAACATATTCTTTTTTCCACTATTACCCACTTAGCGCTACGAATGTCCAGTTGCATTTTCTACAGACAGAGTGTTTCAAAACTGCTCAATCAAAAGTATGGTTTAACTCTGTTAGCTGAATGCTCAGATCAGAAATAAGTTTCACAGAATGCTTCTGTGTAGTTTATATTTGAATATATTCCTTTTTCCACTACTACGCTCTTAGCGCTCCAAACGTCCAGTTGCATTTTCTACAGAAAGAGTGTTCAGATCTGCTCAATCAAAAGTATGGTTTAACTCTGTTAGCTGAATGCACAGATCAGAAACAAGTTTCACCGAATGATTCTGTGTAGTTTATATTTGAAGACATTCCTTTTTGCACTATTACCCTCTTAGCGCTCCGAATCTCCACTTGCATTTTCTACAAAAAGAGTGTTTCATAACTGCTCAATCAAAAATATGTTTTATCTCTGTTAACTGAATTTACAGATCAGAAATAAGTTTCACAGAATGCAGCTGTGTAGTTTTTATTTGAAGATATTCGTTTTCCCAATGTAGGCCTCTTAGCGCTTAGCATGTCCAATTGCAGTTTCTACAGAAAGAGTGTTTCAGAACGGCTCAATCAAAAGTAAGGTTCAACTCTGTTAGTTGAATGCACAGAACAGAAAGAATTTTCACAGAATGCTACTGTGTAGTTTATATTTGAATATATTCCTTTTTCCACTATTACCCTCTTAGCCCTCCGAATGTCCACTTGCATTTTCTACAGAAAGAGTGTTCAGAACTGCGCAATCAAAAGTATGGTTTAACTCTGTTAGCTTAATGAACATATCAGAAATAAGTTTCACACAATGCTTCTGTGTAGTTTTTATTTGAAGATATTATTTTTCCCAATAGAGGCCTCTTAGCGCTCAGAATGTCCAATTGCAGTTTCTACAGAAAGAGTTTTTCAGAAAGGCTCAATCAAAAGTAAGTTTCAACTCTGTTAGTTGAATGCACAGAACAGAAAGAAGTTTCATACAATGCTTCTGTGTAGTTTATATTTGAACATATTCTTTTTTCCACTATTACCCACTTAGCGCTACGAATGTCCAGTTGCATTTTCTACAGACAGAGTGTTTCAAAACTGCTCAATCAAAAGTATGGTTTAACTCTGTTAGCTGAATGCTCAGATCAGAAAGAAGTTTCACAGAATGCTTCTGTGTAGTTTATATTTGAATATATTCGTTTTTGCACTACTATTCTCTTAGCGCTCCAAATGTCCAGTTGCCTTTTCTACAGAAAGAGTGTTCAGATCTGCTCAATCAAAAGTATGATTTAAATCTGTTAGCTGAATGCACAGATCAGAAAGAAGTTTCACAGAATGATTCTGTGTAGTTTATATTTGGAGACATTCCTTTTTCCACTATGACCCTCTTAGCACTCCAAATCTCCACTTGCATTTTCTACAGAAAGAGTGTTTCAGAACGGCTCAATCAAAACTAAGGTTCAACTCTTTTAGTTGAAGTAACAGAACAGAAAGAATTTTCACACAATTCTTCTGTGTAGTTTTTATTTGTAGACATTCTTATTCCCAATATAGGCCTCCTAGCGCTCAGAATGTCCAATTGCAGTTTCTACAGAAAGAGTGTTTCAGAACGGCTCAATCAAAAGTAAGGTTCAACTCTGTTAGTTGAATGCACAGAACAGAAAGAAGTTTCATACAATGCTTCTGTGTAGTTTATATTTGAACATATTCTTTTTTCCACTATTACCCACTTAGCGCTACGAATGTACAGTTGCATTTACTGCAGACAAAGTGTTTCAAAACTGCTCAATCAAAAGTGTGGTTTAACTCTGTTAGCTGAATGCTCAGATCAGAAAGAAGTTTCACAGAATGCTTCTGTGTAGATTATATTTGAATATATTCCTTTTTCCACTACTACTCTCTTAGCGCTCCAAATGTCCAGTTGCATTTTCTACAGAAAGAGTGTTCAGATCTGCTCAATCAAAAGTATGGTTTTACTCTGTTAGCTGAATGCACAGATCAGAAAGAAGTTTCACAGAATGATTCTGTGTAGTTTATATTTGGAGACATTCCTTTTTCCACTATTACCCTCTTAGCGCTCCGAATCTCCACTTGCATTTTCTACAGAAAGAGTGTTTCAGAACGGCTCAGTCAAAACTAAGGTTCAAATCTTTTAGTTGAACAAACAGAACAGAAAGGAGTTTCACACAATTCTTCCGTGTAGTTTTTATTTGTAGACATTCTTTTTCCCAATATAGGCCTCCTAGCGCTCAGAATGTCCAATTGCAGTTTCTACAGAAAGAGTGTTTCAGAACGGCTCAATCAAAAGTAAGGTTCAACTCTGTTAGTTGAATGCACAGAACAGAAAGAAGTTTCATACAATGCTTCTGTGTAGTTTATATTTGAACATATTCTTTTTTCCACTATTACCCACTTAGCGCTACGAATGTCCAGTTGCATTTTCTACAGACAGAGTGTTTCAAAACAGCTCAATCAAAAGTATGGTTTAATTCTGTTAGCTGAATGCTCAGATCAGAAATAAGTTTCACAGAATGCTTCTGTGTAGTTTATATTTGAATATATTCCTTTTTCCACTACTATGCTCTTAGCGCTCCAAATGTCCAGTTGCATTTTCTACAGAAAGAGTGTTCAGATCTGCTCAATCAAAAGTATGGTTTAACTCTGTTAGCTGAATGCACAGATCAGAAAGAAGTTTCACCGAATGATTCTGTGTAGTTTATATTTGAAGACATTCCTTTTTCCACTATTACCCTCTTAGCGCTCCGAATCTCCACTTGCATTTTCTACAAAAAGAGTGTTTCATAACTGCTCAATCAAAAATATGTTTTATCTCTGTTAACTGAATTTACAGATGAGAAATAAGTTTCACAGAATGCATCTGTGTAGTTTTTATTTGAAGATATTGTTTTTCCCAATGTAGGCCTCTTAGCGCTTAGCATGTCCAATTGCAGTTTCTACAGAAAGAGTGTTTCAGAACGGCTCAATCAAAAGTAAGGTTCAACTCTGTTAGTTGAATGCACAGAACAGAAAGAATTTTCACAGAATGCTACTGTGTAGTTTATATTTGCATATATTCCTTTTTCCACTATTACCCTCTTAGCGCTCCGAATGTCCACTTGAATTTTCTACAGAAAGAGTGTTCAGAACTGCGCAATCAAAAGTATGGTTTAACTCTGTTAGCTTAATGAACATATCAGAAATAAGTTTCACACAATGCTTCTGTGTAGTTTTTATTTGAAGATATTATTTTTCCCAATAGAGGCCTCTTAGCGCTCAGAATGTCCAATTGCAGTTTCTACAGAAAGAGTGTTTCAGAAAGGCTCAATCATAAGTAAGGTTCAACTCTGTTAGTTGAATGCACAGAACAGAAAGAAGTTTCATACAATGCTTCTGTGTAGTTTATATTTGAACATATTCTTTTTTCCACTATTACCCACTTAGCGCTACGAATGTCCAGTTGCATTTTCTACAGACAGAGTGTTTCAAAACTGCTCAATCAAAAGTATGGTTTAACTCTGTTAGCTGAATGCTCAGATCAGAAAGAAGTTTCACAGAATGCTTCTGTGTAGTTTATATTTGAATATATTCCTTTTTCCACTACTACGCTCTTAGCGCTCCAAATGTCCAGTTGCATTTTCTACAGAAAGAGTGTTCAGATCTGCTCAATCAAAAGTATGGTTTAACTCTGTTAGCTGAATGCACAGATCAGAAAGAAGTTTCACCGAATGATTCTGTGTAGTTTATATTTGAAGACATTCCTTTTTCCACTATTACCCACTTAGCGCTCCGAATCTCCACTTGCATTTTCTACAAAAAGAGTGTTCCATAACTGCTCAAAAATATGTTTTATCTCTGTTAACTGAATTTACAGATCAGAAATAAGTTTCACAGAATGCATCTGTGTAGTTTTTATTTGAAGATATTCGTTTTCCCAATGTAGGCCTCTTAGCGCTTAGCATGTCCAATTGCAGTTTCTACAGAAAGAGTGTTTCAGAACGGCTCAATCAAAAGTAAGGTTCAACTCTGTTAGTTGAATGCACAGAACAGAAAGAATTTTCACAGAATGCTACTGTGTAGTTTATATTTGAATATATTCCTTTTTCCACTATTACCCTCTTAGCGCTCCTAATGTCCACTTGCATTTTCTACAGAAAGAGTGTTCAGAACTGCGCAATCAAAAGTATGGTTTAACTCTGTTAGCTTAATGAACATATCAGAAATAAGTTTCACACAATGCTTCTGTGTAGTTTTTATTTGAAGATATTATTTTTCCCAATAGAGGCCTCTTAGCGCTCAGAATGTCCAATTGCAGTTTCTACAGAAAGAGTTTTTCAGAAAGGCTCAATCAAAAGTAAGGTTCAAATCTGTTAGTTGAATGCACAGAACAGAAAGAAGTTTCATACAATGCTTCTGTGTAGTTTATATTTGAACATATTCTTTTTTCCACTATTACCCACTTAGCGCTACGAATGTCCAGTTGCATTTTCTACAGACAGAGTGTATCAAAACTGCTCAATCAAAAGTATGGTTTAACTCTGTTAGCTGAATGCTCAGATCAGAAAGAAGTTTCACAGAATGCTTCTGTGTAGTTTATATTTGAATATATTCCTTTTTGCACTACTACTCTCTTAGCGCTCCAAATGTCCAGTTGCATTTTCTACAGAAAGAGTGTTCAGATCTGCTCAATCAAAAGTATGATTTAAATCTGTTAGCTGAATGCACAGATCAGAAAGAAGTTTCACAGAATGATTCTGTGTAGTTTATATTTGGAGACATTCCTTTTTCCACTATGACCCTCTTAGCACTCCAAATCTCCACTTGCATTTTCTACAGAAAGAGTGTTTCAGAACGGCTCAATCAAAACTAAGGTTCAACTCTTTTAGTTGAAGAAACAGAACAGAAAGAATTTTCACACAATTCTTCTGTGTAGTTTTTATTTGTAGACATTCTTATTCCCAATATAGGCCTCCTAGCGCTCAGAATGTCCAATTGCAGTTTCTACAGAAAGAGTGTTTCAGAACGGCTCAATCAAAAGTAAGGTTCAACTCTGTTAGTTGAATGCACAGAACAGAAAGAAGTTTCATACAATGCTTCTGTGTAGTTTATATTTGAACATATTCTTTTTTCCACTATTACCCACTTAGCGCTACGAATGTCCAGTTGCATTTTCTACAGACAGAGTGTTTCAAAACTGCTCAATCAAAAGTATGGTTTAACTCTGTTAGCTGAATGCTCAGATCAGAAAGAAGTTTCACAGAATGCTTCTGTGTAGTTTATATTTGAATATATTCCTTTTTCCACTACTACGCTCTTAGCGCTCCAAATGTCCAGTTGCATTTTCTACAGAAAGAGTGTTCAGATCTGCTCAATCAAAAGTATGGTTTAACTCTGTTAGCTGAATGCACAGATCAGAAAGAAGTTTCACCGAATGATTCTGTGTAGTTTATATTTGAAGACATTCCTTTTTCCACTATTACCCACTTAGCGCTCCGAATCTCCACTTGCATTTTCTACAAAAAGAGTGTTCCATAACTGCTCAATCAAAAATATGTTTTATCTCTGTTAACTGAATTTACAGATCAGAAATAAGTTTCACAGAATGCATCTGTGTAGTTTTTATTTGAAGATATTCGTTTTCCCAATGTAGGCCTCTTAGCGCTTAGCATGTCCAATTGCAGTTTCTACAGAAAGAGTGTTTCAGAACGGCTCAATCAAAAGTAAGGTTCAACTCTGTTAGTTGAATGCACAGAACAGAAAGAATTTTCACAGAATGCTACTGTGTAGTTTATATTTGAATATATTCCTTTTTCCACTATTACCCTCTTAGCGCTCCTAATGTCCACTTGCATTTTCTACAGAAAGAGTGTTCAGAACTGCGCAATCAAAAGTATGGTTTAACTCTGTTAGCTTAATGAACATATCAGAAATAAGTTTCACACAATGCTTCTGTGTAGTTTTTATTTGAAGATATTATTTTTCCCAATAGAGGCCTCTTAGCGCTCAGAATGTCCAATTGCAGTTTCTACAGAAAGAGTGTTTCAGAAAGGCTCAATCATAAGTAAGGTTCAACTCTGTTAGTTGAATGCACAGAACAGAAAGAAGTTTCATACAATGCTTCTGTTTAGTTTATATTTGAACATATTCTTTTTTCCACTATTACCCACTTAGCGCTACGAATGTCCAGTTGCATTTTCTACAGACAGAGTGTTTCAAAACTGCTCAATCAAAAGTATGGTTTAACTCTGTTAGCTGAATGCTCAGATCAGAAAGAAGTTTCACAGAATGCTTCTGTGTAGTTTATATTTGAATATATTCCTTTTTCCACTACTACGCTCTTAGCGCTCCAAATGTCCAGTTGCATTTTCTACAGAAAGAGTGTTCAGATCTGCTCAATCAAAAGTATGGTTTAACTCTGTTAGCTGAATGCACAGATCAGAAAGAAGTTTCACCGAATGATTCTGTGTAGTTTATATTTGAAGACATTCCTTTTTCCACTATTACCCACTTAGCGCTCCGAATCTCCACTTGCATTTTCTACAAAAAGAGTGTTCCATAACTGCTCAAAAATATGTTTTATCTCTGTTAACTGAATTTACAGATCAGAAATAAGTTTCACAGAATGCATCTGTGTAGTTTTTATTTGAAGATATTCGTTTTCCCAATGTAGGCCTCTTAGCGCTTAGCATGTCCAATTGCAGTTTCTACAGAAAGAGTGTTTCAGAACGGCTCAATCAAAAGTAAGGTTCAACTGTGTTAGTTGAATGCACAGAACAGAAAGAATTTTCACAGAATGCTACTGTGTAGTTTATATTTGAATATATTCCTTTTTCCACTATTACCCTCTTAGCGCTCCTAATGTCCACTTGCATTTTCTACAGAAAGAGTGTTCAGAACTGCGCAATCAAAAGTATGGTTTAACTCTGTTAGCTTAATGAACATATCAGAAATAAGTTTCACACAATGCTTCTGTGTAGTTTTTATTTGAAGATATTATTTTTCCCAATAGAGGCCTCTTAGCGCTCAGAATGTCCAATTGCAGTTTCTACAGAAAGAGTTTTTCAGAAAGGCTCAATCAAAAGTAAGGTTCAAATCTGTTAGTTGAATGCACAGAACAGAAAGAAGTTTCATACAATGCTTCTGTGTAGTTTATATTTGAACATATTCTTTTTTCCACTATTACCCACTTAGCGCTACGAATGTCCAGTTGCATTTTCTACAGACAGAGTGTTTCAAAACTGCTCAATCAAAAGTATGGTTTAACTCTGTTAGCTGAATGCTCAGATCAGAAAGAAGTTTCACAGAATGCTTCTGTGTAGTTTATATTTGAATATATTCCTTTTTGCACTACTACTCTCTTAGCGCTCCAAATGTCCAGTTGCATTTTCTACAGAAAGAGTGTTCAGATCTGCTCAATCAAAAGTATGATTTAAATCTGTTAGCTGAATGCACAGATCAGAAAGAAGTTTCACAGAATGATTCTGTGTAGTTTATATTTGGAGACATTCCTTTTTCCACTATGACCCTCTTAGCACTCCAAATCTCCACTTGCATTTTCTACAGAAAGAGTGTTTCAGAACGGCTCAATCAAAACTAAGGTTCAACTCTTTTAGTTGAAGAAACAGAACAGAAAGAATTTTCACACAATTCTTCTGTGTAGTTTTTATTTGTAGACATTCTTATTCCCAATATAGGCCTCCTAGCGCTCAGAATGTCCAATTGCAGTTTCTACAGAAAGAGTGTTTCAGAACGGCTCAATCAAAAGTAAGGTTCAACTCTGTTAGTTGAATGCACAGAACAGAAAGAAGTTTCATACAATGCTTCTGTGTAGTTTATATTTGAACATATTCTTTTTTCCACTATTACCCACTTAGCGCTACGAATGTCCAGTTGCATTTTCTACAGACAGAGTGTTTCAAAACTGCTCAATCAAAAGTATGGTTTAACTCTGTTAGCTGAATGCTCAGATCAGAAAGAAGTTTCACAGAATGCTTCTGTGTAGTTTATATTTGAATATATTCCTTTTTCCACTACTACGCTCTTAGCGCTCCAAATGTCCAGTTGCATTTTCTACAGAAAGAGTGTTCAGATCTGCTCAATCAAAAGTATGGTTTAACTCTGTTAGCTGAATGCACAGATCAGAAAGAAGTTTCACCGAATGATTCTGTGTAGTTTATATTTGAAGACATTCCTTTTTCCACTATTACCCACTTAGCGCTCCGAATCTCCACTTGCATTTTCTACAAAAAGAGTGTTCCATAACTGCTCAATCAAAAATATGTTTTATCTCTGTTAACTGAATTTACAGATCAGAAATAAGTTTCACAGAATGCATCTGTGTAGTTTTTATTTGAAGATATTCGTTTTCCCAATGTAGGCCTCTTAGCGCTTAGCATGTCCAATTGCAGTTTCTACAGAAAGAGTGTTTCAGAACGGCTCAATCAAAAGTAAGGTTCAACTCTGTTAGTTGAATGCACAGAACAGAAAGAATTTTCACAGAATGCTACTGTGTAGTTTATATTTGAATATATTCCTTTTTCCACTATTACCCTCTTAGCGCTCCTAATGTCCACTTGCATTTTCTACAGAAAGAGTGTTCAGAACTGCGCAATCAAAAGTATGGTTTAACTCTGTTAGCTTAATGAACATATCAGAAATAAGTTTCACACAATGCTTCTGTGTAGTTTTTATTTGAAGATATTATTTTTCCCAATAGAGGCCTCTTAGCGCTCAGAATGTCCAATTGCAGTTTCTACAGAAAGAGTTTTTCAGAAAGGCTCAATCAAAAGTAAGGTTCAAATCTGTTAGTTGAATGCACAGAACAGAAAGAAGTTTCATACAATGCTTCTGTGTAGTTTATATTTGAACATATTCTTTTTTCCACTATTACCCAGTTAGCGCTACGAATGTCCAGTTGCATTTTCTACAGACAGAGTGTTTCAAAACTGCTCAATCAAAAGTATGGTTTAACTCTGTTAGCTGAATGCTCAGATCAGAAAGAAGTTTCACAGAATGCTTCTGTGTAGTTTATATTTGAATATATTCCTTTTTGCACTACTACTCTCTTAGCGCTCCAAATGTCCAGTTGCATTTTCTACAGAAAGAGTGTTCAGATCTGCTCAATCAAAAGTATGATTTAAATCTGTTAGCTGAATGCACAGATCAGAAAGAAGTTTCACAGAATGATTCTGTGTAGTTTATATTTGGAGACATTCCTTTTTCCACTATGACCCTCTTAGCACTCCAAATCTCCACTTGCATTTTCTACAGAAAGAGTGTTTCAGAACGGCTCAATCAAAACTAAGGTTCAACTCTTTTAGTTGAAGAAACAGAACAGAAAGAATTTTCACACAATTCTTCTGTGTAGTTTTTATTTGTAGACATTCTTATTCCCAATATAGGCCTCCTAGCGCTCAGAATGTCCAATTGCAGTTTCTACAGAAAGAGTGTTTCAGAACGGCTCAATCAAAAGTAAGGTTCAACTCTGTTAGTTGAATGCACAGAACAGAAAGAAGTTTCATACAATGCTTCTGTGTAGTTTATATTTGAACATATTCTTTTTTCCACTATTACCCACTTAGCGCTACGAATGTACAGTTGCATTTTCTACAGACAGAGTGTTTCAAAACTGCTCAATCAAAAGTATGGTTTAACTCTGTTAGCTGAATGCTCAGATCAGAAAGAAGTTTCACAGAATGCTTCTGTGTAGTTTATATTTGAATATATTCCTTTCTCCACTACTACTCTCTTAGCGCTCCAAATGTCCAGGTGCATTTTCTACAGAAAGAGTGTTCAGATCTGCTCAATCAAAAGTATGGTTTAAGTCTGTTAGCTGAATGCACAGATCAGAAAGAAGTTTCACAGAATGATTCTGTGTAGTTTATATTTGGAGACATTCCTTTTTCCACTATTACCCTCTTAGCGCTCCGAATCTCCACTTGCATTTTCTACAGAAAGAGTGTTTCAGAACAGCTCAATCAAAACTAAGGTTCAACTCTTTTAGTTGAACAAACAGAACAGAAAGAAGTTTCACACAATTATTCTGTGTAGTTTTTATTTGTAGACATTCTTTTTCCCAATATAGGCCTCCTAGCGCTCAGAATGTCCAATTGCAGTTTCTACAGAAAGAGTGTTTCAGAACGGCTCAATCAAAAGTAAGGTTCAACTCTGTTAGTTGAATGCACAGAACAGAAAGAAGTTTCATACAATGCTTCTGTGTAGTTTATATTTGAACATATTCTTTTTTCCACTATTACCCACTTAGCGCTACGAATGTCCAGTTGCATTTACTGCAGACAGAGTGTTTCAAAACTGCTCAATCAAATGTGTGGTTTAACTCTGTTAGCTGAATGCTCAGATCAGAAAGAAGTTTCACAGAATGCTTCTGTGTAGTTTATATTTGAATATATTCCTTTTTCCACTACTACTCTCTTAGCGCTCCAAATGTCCAGTTGCATTTTCTACAGAAAGAGTGTTCAGATCTGCTCAATCAAAAGTATGGTTTTACTCTGTTAGCTGAATGCACAGATCAGAAAGAAGTTTCACAGAATGATTCTGTGTAGTTTATATTTGGAGACATTCCTTTTTCCACTATTACCCTCTTAGCGCTCCGAATCTCCACTTGCATTTTCTACAGAAAGAGTGTTTCAGAACGGCTCAGTCAAAACTAAAGTTCAACTCTTTTAGTTGAACAAACAGAACAGAAAGGAGTTTCAGACAATTCTTCCGTGTAGTTTTTATTTGTAGACATTCTTTTTCCCAATATAGGCCTCCTAGCGCTCAGAATGTCCAATTGCAGTTTCTACAGAAAGAGTGTTTCAGAACGGCTCAAGCAAAAGTAAGGTTCAACTCTGTTAGTTGAATGCACAGAACAGAAAGAAATTTCATACAATGCTTCTGTGTAGTTTATATTTGAACATATTCTTTTTTCCACTATTACCCACTTAGCGCTACGAATGTCCAGTTGCATTTTCTACAGACAGAGTGTTTCAAAACTGCTCAATCAAAAGTATGGTTTAACTCTGTTAGCTGAATGCTCAGATCAGAAATAAGTTTCACAGAATGCTTCTGTGTAGTTTATATTTGAATATATTCCTTTTTCCACTACTACGCTCTTAGCGCTCCAAATGTCCAGTTGCATTTTCTACAGAAAGAGTGTTCAGATCTGCTCAATCAAAAGTATGGTTTAACTCTGTTAGCTGAATGCACAGATCAGAAAGAAGTTTCACCGAATGATTCTGTGTAGTTTATATTTGAAGACATTCCTTTTTCCACTATTACCCTCTTAGCGCTCCGAATCTCCACTTGCATTTTCTACAAAAAGAGTGTTTCATAACTGCTCAATCAAAAATATGTTTTATCTCTGTTAACTGAATTTACAGATGAGAAATAAGTTTCACAGAATGCATCTGTGTAGTTTTTATTTGAAGATATTCTTTTTCCCAATGTAGGCCTCTTAGCGCTTAGCATGTCCAATTGCAGTTTCTACAGAAAGAGTGTTTCAGAACGGCTCAATCAAAAGTAAGGTTCAACTCTGTTAGTTGAATGCACAGAACAGAAAGAATTTTCACAGAATGCTACTGTGTAGTTTATATTTGCATATATTCCTTTTTCCACTATTACCCTCTTAGCGCTCCGAATGTCCACTTGCATTTTCTACAGAAAGAGTGTTCAGAACTGCGCAATCAAAAGTATGGTTTAACTCTGTTAGCTTAATGAACATATCAGAAATAAGTTTCACACAATGCTTCTGTGTAGTTTTTATTTGAAGATATTATTTTTCCCAATAGAGGCCTCTTAGCGCTCAGAATGTCCAATTGCAGTTTCTACAGAAAGAGTGTTTCAGAAAGGCTCAATCATAAGTAAGGTTCAACTCTGTTAGTTGAATGCACAGAACAGAAAGAATTTTCATACAATGCTTCTGTGTAGTTTATATTTGAACATATTCTTTTTTCCACTATTACCCACTTAGCGCTACGAATGTCCAGTTGCATTTTCTACAGACAGAGTGTTTCAAAACTGCTCAATCAAAAGTATGGTTTAACTCTGTTAGCTGAATGCTCAGATCAGAAAGAAGTTTCACAGGATGCTTCTGTGTAGTTTATATTTGAATATATTCCTTTTTCCACTACTACTCTCTTAGCGCTCCAAATGTCCAGTTGAATTTTCTACAGAAAGAGTGTTCAGATCTGCTCAATCAAAAGTATGGTTTAACTCTGTTAGCTGAATGCAAAGATCAGAAAAAAGTTTCACAGAATGATTCTGTGTAGTTTATATTTGGAGACATTCCTTTTTCCACTATTACCCTCTTAGCGCTCCGAATCTCCACTTGCATTTTCTACAGAAAGAGTGTTTCAGAACGGCTCAATCAAAACTAAGGTTCAACTCTTTTAGTTGAACAAACAGAACAGAAAGTAGTTTCACACAATTCTTCTGTGTAGTTTTTATTTGTAGACATTCTTTTTCCCAATATAGGCCTCCTAGCGCTCAGAATGTCCAATTGCAGTTTCTACAGAAAGAGTGTTTCAGAACGGCTCAATCAAAAGTAAGGTTCAACTCTGTTAGTTGAATGCACAGAACAGAAAGATGTTTCATACAATGCTTCTGTGTAGTTTATATTTGAACATATTCTTTTTTCCACTATTACCCACTTAGCGCTACGAATGTCCAGTTGCATTTTCTACAGACAGAGTGTTTCAAAACTGCTCAATCAAAAGTATGGTTTAACTCTGTTAGCTGAATGCTCAGATCAGAAATAAGTTTCACAGAATGCTTCTGTGTAGTTTATATTTGAATATATTCCTTTTTCCACTACTACTCTCTTAGCGCTCCAAATGTCCAGTTGCATTTTCTACAGAAAGAGTGTTCAGATCTGCTCAATCAAAAGTATGGTTTAACTCTGTTAGCTGAATGCACAGATCAGAAAGAAGTTTCACCGAATGATTCTGTGTACTTTATATTTGAAGACATTCCTTTTTCCACTATTACCCTCTTAGCGCTCCGAATCTCCACTTGCATTTTCTACAAAAAGAGTGTTTCATAACTGCTCAATCAAAAATATATTTTATCTCTGTTAACTGAATTTACAGATGAGAAATAAGTTTCACAGAATGCATCTGTGTAGTTTTTATTTGAAGATATTTTTTTTCCCAATGTAGGCCTCTTAGTGCTTAGCATGTCCAATTGCAGTTTCTACAGAAAGAGTGTTTCAGAACGGCTCAATCAAAAGTAAGGTTCAACTCTGTTAGTTGAATGCACAGAACAGAAAGAATTTTCACAGAATGCTACTGTGTAGTTTATATTTGAATATATTCCTTTTTGCACTACTACTCTCTTAGCGCTCCAAATGTCCAGTTGCATTTTCTACAGAAAGAGTGTTCAGATCTGCTCAATCAAAAGTATGATTTAAATCTGTTAGCTGAATGCACAGATCAGAAAGAAGTTTCACAGAATGATTCTGTGTAGTTTATATTTGGAGACATTCCTTTTTCCACTATGACCCTCTTAGCCCTCCAAATCTCCACTTGCATTTTCTACAGAAAGAGTGTTTCAGAACGGCTCAATCAAAACTAAGGTTCAACTCTTTTAGTTGAAGAAACAGAACAGAAAGAATTTTCACACAATTCTTCTGTGTAGTTTTTATTTGTAGACATTCTTATTCCCAATATAGGCCTCCTAGCCCTCAGAATGTCCAATTGCAGTTTCTACAGAAAGAGTGTTTCAGAACGGCTCAATCAAAAGTAAGGTTCAACTCTGTTAGTTGAATGCACAGAACAGAAAGAAGTTTCATACAATGCTTCTGTGTAGTTTATATTTGAACATATTCTTTTTTCCACTATTACCCACTTAGCGCTACGAATGTACAGTTGCCTTTTCTACAGACAGAGTGTTTCAAAACTGCTCAATCAAAAGTATGGTTTAACTCTGTTAGCTGAATGCTCAGATCAGAAAGAAGTTTCACAGAATGCTTCTGTGTAGTTTATATTTGAATATATTCCTTTCTCCACTACTACTCTCTTAGCGCTCCAAATGTCCAGGTGCATTTTCTACAGAAAGAGTGTTCAGATCTGCTCAATCAAAAGTATGGTTTAAGTCTGTTAGCTGAATGCACAGATCAGAAAGAAGTTTCACAGAATGATTCTGTGTAGTTTATATTTGGAGACATTCCTTTTTCCACTATTACCCTCTTAGCGCTCCGAATCTCCACTTGCATTTTCTACAGAAAGAGTGTTTCAGAACAGCTCAATCAAAACTAAGGTTCAACTCTTTTAGTTGAACAAACAGAACAGAAAGAAGTTTCACACAATTCTTCTGTGTAATTTTTATTTGTAGACATTCTTTTTCCCAATATAGGCCTCCTAGCGCTCAGAATGTCCAATTGCAGTTTCTACAGAAAGAGTGTTTCAGAACGGCTCAATCAAAAGTAAGGTTCAACTCTGTTAGTTGAATGCACAGAACAGAAAGAAGTTTCATACAATGCTTCTGTGTAGTTTATATTTGAACATATTCTTTTTTCCACTATTACCCACTTAGCGCTACGAATGTCCAGTTGCATTTTCTACAGACAGAGTGTTTCAAAACTGCTCAATCAAAAGTATGGTTTAACTCTGTTAGCTGAATGCTCAGATCAGAAATAAGTTTCACAGAATGCTTCTGTGTAGTTTATATTTGAATATATTCCTTTTTCCTCTACTACGCTCTTAGCGCTCCAAATGTCCAGTTGCATTTTCTACAGAAAGAGTGTTCAGATCTGCTCAATCAAAAGTATGGTTTAACTCTGTTAGCTGAATGCACAGATCAGAAAGAAGTTTCACCGAATGATTCTGTGTAGTTTATATTTGAAGACATTCCTTTTTCCACTATTACCCTCTTAGCGCTCCGAATCTCCACTTGCATTTTCTACAAAAAGAGTGTTTCATAACTGCTCAATCAAAAATATGTTTTATCTCTGTTAACTGAATTTACAGATGAGAAATAAGTTTCACAGAATGCATCTGTGTAGTTTTTATTTGAAGATATTCTTTTTCCCAATGTAGGCCTCTTAGCGCTTAGCATGTCCAATTGCAGTTTCTACAGAAAGAGTGTTTCAGAAGGGCTCAATCAAAAGTAAGGTTCAAATCTGTTAGTTGAATGCACAGAACAGAAAGAATTTTCACAGAATGCTACTGTGTAGTTTATATTTGCATATATTCCTTTTTCCACTATTACCCTCTTAGCGCTCCGAATGTCCACTTGCATTTTCTACAGAAAGAGTGTTCAGAACTGCGCAATCAAAAGTATGGTTTAACTCTGTTAGCTTAATGAACATATCAGAAATAAGTTTCACACAATGCTTCTGTGTAGTTTTTATTTGAAGATATTATTTTTCCCAATAGAGGCCTCTTAGCGCTCAGAATGTCCAATTGCAGTTTCTACAGAAAGAGTGTTTCAGAAAGGCTCAATCATAAGTAAGGTTCAACTCTGTTAGTTGAATGCACAGAACAGAAAGAAGTTTCATACAATGCTTCTGTGTAGTTTATATTTGAACATATTCTTTTTTCCACTATTACCCACTTAGCGCTACGAATGTCCAGTTGCATTTTCTACAGACAGAGTGTTTCAAAACTGCTCAATCAAAAGTATGGTTTAACTCTGTTAGCTGAATGCTCAGATCAGAAAGAAGTTTCACAGAATGCTTCTGTGTAGTTTATATTTGAATATATTCCTTTTTCCACTACTACTCTCTTAGCGCTCCAAATGTCCAGTTGCATTTTCTACAGAAAGAGTGTTCAGATCTGCTCAATCAAAAGTATGGTTTAACTCTGTTAGCTGAATGCAAAGATCAGAAAGAAGTTTCACAGAATGATTCTGTGTAGTTTATATTTGGAGACATTCCTTTTTCCACTATTACCCTCTTAGCGCTCCGAATCTCCACTTGCATTTTCTACAGAAAGAGTGTTTCAGAACGGCTCAATCAAAACTAAGGTTCAACTCTTTTAGTTGAACAAACAGAACAGAAAGTAGTTTCACACAATTCTTCTGTGTAGTTTTTATTTGTAGACATTCTTTTTCCCAATATAGGCCTCCTAGCGCTCAGAATGTCCAATTGCAGTTTCTACAGAAAGAGTGTTTCAGAACGGCTCAATCAAAAGTAAGGTTCAACTCTGTTAGTTGAATGCACAGAACAGAAAGATGTTTCATACAATGCTTCTGTGTAGTTTATATTTGAACATATTCTTTTTTCCACTATTACCCACTTAGCGCTACGAATGTCCAGTTGCATTTTCTACAGACAGAGTGTTTCAAAACTTCTCAATCAAAAGTATGGTTTAACTCTGTTAGCTGAATGCTCAGATCAGAAATAAGTTTCACAGAATGCTTCTGCGTAGTTTATATTTGAATATATTCCTTTTTCCACTACTACGCTCTTAGCGCTCCAAATGTCCAGTTGCATTTTCTACAGAAAGAGTGTTCAGATCTGCTCAATCAAAAGTATGGTTTAACTCTGTTAGCTGAATGCACAGATCAGAAAGAAGTTTCACCGAATGATTCTGTGTAGTTTATATTTGAAGACATTCCTTTTTCCACTATTACCCTCTTAGCGCTCCGAATCTCCACTTGCATTTTCTACAAAAAGAGTGTTTCATAACTGCTCAATCAAAAATATGTTTTATCTCTGTTAACTGAATTTACAGATGAGAAATAAGTTTCACAGAATGCATCTGTGTAGTTTTTATTTGAAGATATTTTTTTTCCCAATGTAGGCCTCTTAGTGCTTAGCATGTCCAATTGCAGTTTCTACAGAAAGAGTGTTTCAGAACGGCTCAATCAAAAGTAAGGTTCAACTCTGTTAGTTGAATGCACAGAACAGAAAGAATTTTCACAGAATGCTACTGTGTAGTTTATATTTGAATATATTCCTTTTTCCACTATTACCCTCTTAGCGCTCCTAATGTCCACTTGCATTTTCTACAGAAAGAGTGTTCAGAACTGCGCAATCAAAAGTATGGTTTAACTCTGTTAGCTTAATGAACATATCAGAAATAAGTTTCACACAATGCTTCTGTGTAGTTTTTATTTGAAGATATTATTTTTCCCAATAGAGGCCTCTTAGCGCTCAGAATGTCCAATTGCAGTTTCTACAGAAAGAGTGTTTCAGAAAGGCTCAATCATAAGTAAGGTTCAACTCTGTTAGTTGAATGCACAGAACAGAAAGAAGTTTCATACAATGCTTCTGTGTAGTTTATATTTGAACATATTCTTTTTTCCACTATTACCCACTTAGCGCTACGAATGTCCAGTTGCATTTTCTACAGACAGAGTGTTTCAAAACTGCTCAATCAAAAGTATGGTTTAACTCTGTTAGCTGAATGCTCAGATCAGAAAGAAGTTTCACAGAATGCTTCTGTGTAGTTTATATTTGAATATATTCCTTTATCCACTTCTACTCTCTTAGCGCTCCAAATGTCCAGTTGCATTTTCTACAGAAAGAGTGTTCAGATCTGCTCAATCAAAAGTATGGTTTAACTCTGTTAGCTGAATGCACAGATCAGAAAGAAGTTTCACAGAATGATTCTGTGTAGTTTATATTTGGAGACATTCCTTTTTCCACTATTACACTCTTAGCGCTCCGAATCTCCACTTGCATTTTCTACAGAAAGAGTGTTTCAGAACGGCTCAATCAAAACTAAGGTTCAACTCTTTTAGTTGAACAAACAGAACAGAAAGAAGTTTCACACAATTCTTCTGTGTAGTTTTTATTTGTAGACATTCTTTTTCCCAAAATAGGCCTCTTAGCGCTCAGAATGTCCAATTGCAGTTTCTACAGAAAGAGTGTTTCAGAACGGCTCAATCAAAAGTAAGGTTCAACTCTGTTAGTTGAATGCACAGAACAGAAAGAAGTTTCATAAAATGCTTCTGTGTAGTTTATATTTGAACATATTCTTTTTTCCACTCTTTCCCTCTTAGCGCTACGAATGTCCAGTTGCATTTTCTACAGACAGAGTGTTTCAAAACTGCTCAATCAAAATATGGTTTAACTCTGTTAGCTGAATGCTCAGATCAGAAAGAAGTTTCACAGAATGCTTCGGTGTAGTTTATATTTGAATATATTCCTTTTTCCACTACTACGCTCTTAGCGCTCCAAATGTCCAGTTGCATTTTCTACAGAAAGAGTGTTCAGATCTGCTCAATCAAAAGTATGGTTTAACACAGTTAGCTGAATACACAGATCAGAAAGAAGTTTCACCGAATGATTCTGTGTAGTTTATATTTGGAGACATTCCTTTTTCCACTATTACCCTCTTAGCGCTCCGAATCTCCACTTGCATTTTCTACAAAAAGAGTGTTTCATAACTGCTCAATCAAAAATATGTTTTATCTCTGTTAACTGAATTTACAGATCAGAAATAAGTTTCACAGAATGCATCTGTGTTGTTTTTATTTGAAGATATTCTTTTTTCCAATGTAGGCCTCTTAGCGCTTAGCATGTCCAATTGCAGTTTCTACAGAAAGAGTGTTTCAGAACGGCTCAATCAAAAGTAAGGTTCAACTCTGTTAGTTGAATGCACAGAACAGAAAGAATTTTCACAGAATGCTACTGTGTAGTTTATATTTGAATATATTCCTTTTTCCACTATTACCCTCTTAGCGCTCCGAATGTCCACTTGCATTTTCTACAGAAAGAGTGTTCAGAACTGCGCAATCAAAAGTATGGTTTAACTCTGTTAGCTTAATGAACATATCAGGAATAAGTTTCACACAATGCTTCTGTGTAGTTTTTATTTGAAGATATTATTTTTCCCAATAGAGGCCCCTTAGCGCTCAGAATGTCCAATTGCAGTTTCTACAGAAAGAGTGTTTCAGAAAGGCTCAATCAAAAGTAAGGTTCAACTCTGTTTGTTGAATGCACAGAACAGAAAGAAGTTTCATACAATGCTTCTGTGTAGTTTATATTTGAACATATTCTTTTTTCCACTATTACCCACTTAGCGCTACGAATGTCCAGTTGCATTTTCTACAGACAGAGTGTTTCAAAACTGCTCAATCAAAAGTATGGTTTAACTCTGTTAGCTGAATGCTCAGATCAGAAAGAAGTTTCACAGAATGCTTCTGTGTAGTTTATATTTGAATATATTCCTTTTTCCACTACTACTCTCTCAGCGCTCCAAATGTCCAGTTGCATTTTCTACAGAAAGAGTGTTCAGATCTGCTCAATCAAAAGTATGGTTTAACTCTGTTAGCTGAATGCAAAGATCAGAAAGAAGTTTCACAGAATGATTCTGTGTAGTTTATATTTGGAGACATTCCTTTTTCCACTATTACCCTCTTAGCGCTCCGAATCTCCACTTGCATTTTCTACAGAAAGAGTGTTTCAGAACGGCTCAATCAAAACTAAGGTTCAACTCTTTTAGTTGAACAAACAGAACAGAAAGTAGTTTCACACAATTCTTCTGTGTAGTTTTTATTTGTAGACATTCTTTTTCCCAATATAGGCCTCCTAGCGCTCAGAATGTCCAATTGCAGTTTCTACAGAAAGAGTGTTTCAGAACGGCTCAATCAAAAGTAAGGTTCAACTCTGTTAGTTGAATGCACAGAACAGAAAGGTGTTTCATACAATGCTTCTGTGTAGTTTATATTTGAACATATTCTTTTTTCCACTATTACCCACTTAGCGCTACGAATGTCCAGTTGCATTTTCTACAGACAGAGTGTTTCAAAACTGCTCAATCAAAAGTATGGTTTAACTCTGTTAGCTGAATGCTCAGATCAGAAATAAGTTTCACAGAATGCTTCTGTGTAGTTTATATTTGAATATATTCCTTTTTCCACTACTACGCTCTTAGCGCTCCAAATGTCCAGTTGCATTTTCTACAGAAAGAGTGTTCAGATCTGCTCAATCAAAAGTATGGTTTAACTCTGTTAGCTGAATGCACAGATCAGAAAGAAGTTTCACCGAATGATTCTGTGTAGTTTATATTTGAAGACATTCCTTTTTCCACTATTACCCTCTTAGCGCTCCGAATCTCCACTTGCATTTTCTACAAAAAGAGTGTTTCATAACTGCTCAATCAAAAATATGTTTTATCTCTGTTAACTGAATTTACAGATGAGAAATAAGTTTCACAGAATGCATCTGTGTAGTTTTTATTTGAAGATATTGTTTTTCCCAATGTAGGCCTCTTAGTGCTTAGCATGTCCAATTGCAGTTTCTACAGAAAGAGTGTTTCAGAACGGCTCAATCAAAAGTAAGGTTCAACTCTGTTAGTTGAATGCACAGAACAGAAAGAATTTTCACAGAATGCTACTGTGTAGTTTATATTTGAATATATTCCTTTTTCCACTATTACCCTCTTAGCGCTCCGAATGTCCACTTGCATTTTCTACAGAAAGAGTGTTCAGAACTGCGCAATCAAAAGTATGGTTTAACTCTGTTAGCTTAATGAACATATCAGGAATAAGTTTCACACAATGCTTCTGTGTAGTTTTTATTTGAAGATATTATTTTTCCCAATAGAGGCCCCTTAGCGCTCAGAATGTCCAATTGCAGTTTCTACAGAAAGAGTGTTTCAGAAAGGCTCAATCAAAAGTAAGGTTCAACTCTGTTTGTTGAATGCACAGAACAGAAAGAAGTTTCATACAATGCTTCTGTGTAGTTTATATTTGAACATATTCTTTTTTCCACTATTACCCACTTAGCGCTACGAATGTCCAGTTGCATTTTCTACAGACAGAGTGTTTCAAAACTGCTCAATCAAAAGTATGGTTTAACTCTGTTAGCTGAATGCTCAGATCAGAAAGAAGTTTCACAGAATGCTTCTGTGTAGTTTATATTTGAATATATTCCTTTTTCCACTACTACTCTCTCAGCGCTCCAAATGTCCAGTTGCATTTTCTACAGAAAGAGTGTTCAGATCTGCTCAATCAAAAGTATGGTTTAACTCTGTTAGCTGAATGCAAAGATCAGAAAGAAGTTTCACAGAATGATTTTGTGTAGTTTATATTTGGAGACATTCCTTTTTCCACTATTACCCTCTTAGCGCTCCGAATCTCCACTTGCATTTTCTACAGAAAGAGTGTTTCAGAACGGCTCAATCAAAACTAAGGTTCAACTCTTTTAGTTGAACAAACAGAACAGAAAGAAGTTTCACACAATTCTTCTGTGTAGTTTTTATTTGTAGACATTCTTTTTCCCAAAATAGGCCTCTTAGCGCTCAGAATGTCCAATTGCAGTTTCTACAGAAAGAGTGTTTCAGAACGGCTCAATCAAAAGTAAGGTTCAACTCTGTTAGTTGAATGCACAGAACAGAAAGAAGTTTCATAAAATGCTTCTGTGTAGTTTATATTTGAACATATTCTTTTTTCCACTCTTTCCCACTTAGCGCTACGAATGTCCAGTTGCATTTTCTACAGACAGAGTGTTTCAAAACTGCTCAATCAAAAGTATGGTTTAACTCTGTTAGCTGAATGCTCAGATCAGAAAGAAGTTTCACAGAATGCTTCTGTGTAGTTTATATTTGAATATATTCCTTTTTCCACTACTACGCTCTTAGCGCTCCAAATGTCCAGTTGCAATTTCTACAGAAAGAGTGTTCAGATCTGCTCAATCAAAAGTATGGTTTAACACAGTTAGCTGAATGCACAGATCAGAAAGAAGTTTCACCGAATGATTCTGTGTAGTTTATATTTGGAGACATTCCTTTTTCCACTATTACCCTCTTAGCGCTCCGAATCTCCACTTGCATTTTCTACAAAAAGAGTGTTTCATAACTGCTCAATCAAAAATATGTTTTATCTCTGTTAACTGAATTTACAGATCAGAAATAAGTTTCACAGAATGCATCTGTGTTGTTTTTATTTGAAGATATTCTTTTTTCCAATGTAGGCCTCTTAGCGCTTAGCATGTCCAATTGCAGTTTCTACAGAAAGAGTGTTTCAGAACGGCTCAATCAAAATTAAGGTTCAACTCTGTTAGTTGAATGCACAGAACAGAAAGAATTTTCACAGAATGCTACTGTGTAGTTTATATTTGAATATATTCCTTTTTCCACTATTACCCTCTTAGCGCTCCGAATGTCCACTTGCATTTTCTACAGAAAGAGTGTTCAGAACTGCGCAATCAAAAGTATGGTTTAACTCTGTTAGCTTAATGAACATATCAGGAATAAGTTTCACACAATGCTTCTGTGTAGTTTTTATTTGAAGATATTATTTTTCCCAATAGAGGCCCCTTAGCGCTCAGAATGTCCAATTGCAGTTTCTACAGAAAGAGTGTTTCAGAAAGGCTCAATCAAAAGTAAGGTTCAACTCTGTTTGTTGAATGCACAGAACAGAAAGAAGTTTCATACAATGCTTCTGTGTAGTTTATATTTGAACATATTCTTTTTTCCACTATTACCCACTTAGCGCTACGAATGTCCAGTTGCATTTTCTACAGACAGAGTGTTTCAAAACTGCTCAATCAAAAGTATGGTTTAACTCTGTTAGCTGAATGCTCAGATCAGAAAGAAGTTTCACAGAATGCTTCTGTGTAGTTTATATTTGAATATATTCCTTTTTCCACTACTACTCTCTTAGCGCTCCAAATGTCCAGTTGCATTTTCTACAGAAAGAGTGTTCAGATCTGCTCAATCAAAAGTATGTTTTAACTCTGTTAGCTGAATGCACAGATCAGAAAGAAGTTTCACAGAATGATTCTGTGTAGTTTATATTTGGAGACATTCCTTTTTCCACTATTACCCTCTTAGCGCTCCGAATCTCCACTTGCATTTTCTACAGAAAGAGTGTTTCAGAACGGCTCAATCAAAACTAAGGTTCAACTCTTTTAGTTGAACAAACAGAACAGAAAAAAGTTTCACACAATTCTTCTGTGTAGTTTTTATTTGTAGACATTCTTTTTCCCAATATAGGCCTCCTAGCGCTCAGAATGTCCAATTGCAGTTTCTACAGAAAGAGTGTTTCAGAACGGCTCAATCAAAAGTAAGGTTCAACTCTGTTAGTTGAATGCACAGAACAGAAAGATGTTTCATACAATGCTTCTGTGTAGTTTATATTTGAACATATTCTTTTTTCCACTATTACCCACTTAGCGCTACGAATGTCCAGTTGCATTTTCTACAGACAGAGTGTTTCAAAACTGCTCAATCAAAAGTATGGTTTAACTCTGTTAGCTGAATGCTCAAATCAGAAAGAAGTTTCACAGAATTCTTCTGTGTAGTTTATATTTGAATATATTCCTTTTTCCACTACTACGCTCTTAGCGCTCCAAATGTCCAGTTGCATTTTCTACAGAAAGAGTGTTCAGATCTGCTCAATCAAAAGTATGGTTTAACTCTGTTTGCTGAATGCACAGATCAGAAAGAAGTTTCACCGAATGATTCTGTGTAGTTTATATTTGAAGACATTACTTTTTCCACTATTACCCTCTTAGCGCTCCGAATCTCCACTTGCATTTTCTACAAAAAGAGTGTTTCATAACTGCTCAATCAAAAATATGTTTTATCTCTGTTAACTGAATTTACAGATCAGAAATAAGTTTCACAGAATGCATCTGTGTAGTTTTTATTTGAAGATATTCTTTTTCCCAATGTAGGCCTCTTAGCGCTTAGCATGTCCAATTGCAGTTTCTACAGAAAGAGTGTTTCAGAACGGCTCAATCAAAAGTAAGGTTCAACTCTGTTAGTTGAATGCACAGAACAGAAAGAATTTTCACAGAATGCTACTGTGTAGTTTATATTTGAATATATTCCTTTTTCCACTATTACCCTCTTAGCGCTCCGAATGTCCACTTGCATTTTCTACAGAAAGAGTGTTCAGAACTGCGCAATCAAAAGTATGGTTTAACTCTGTTAGCTTAATGAACATATCAGAAATAAGTTTCACACAATGCTTCTGTGTAGTTTTTATTTGAAGATATTATTTTTCCCAATAGAGGCCTCTTAGCGCTCAGAATGTCCAATTGCAGTTTCTACAGAAAGAGTGTTTCAGAAAGGCTCAATCAAAGTAAGGTTCAACTCTGTTAGTTGAATGCACAGAACAGAAAGAAGTTTCATACAATGCTTCTGTGTAGTTTATATTTGAACATATTCTTTTTTCCACTATTACCCCCTTAGCACTACGAATGTCCAGTTGCAATTTCTACAGACAGAGTGTTTCAAAACTGCTCAATCAAAAGTATGGTTTAACTCTGTTAGCTGAATGCTCAGATCAGAAAGAAGTTTCACAGAATGCTTCTGTGTAGTTTATATTTGAATATATTCCTTTCTCCACTACTACTCTCTTAGCGCTCCAAATGTCCAGTTGCATTTTCCACAGAAAGAGTGTTCAGATCTGCTCAATCAAAAGTATGGTTTAACTCTGTTAGCTGAATGCACAGATCAGAAAGAAGTTTCACAGAATGATTCTGTGTAGTTTATATTTGGAGACATTCCTTTTTCCACTATTACCCTCTTAGCGCTCCGAATCTCCACTTGCATTTTCTACAGAAAGAGTGTTTCAGAACGGCTCAATCAAAACTAAGGTTCAACTCTTTTAGTTGAACAAACAGAACAGAAACAAGTTTCACACAATTCTTCTGTGTAGTTTTTATTTGTAGACATTCTTTTTCCCAATATAGGCCTCCTAGCGCTCAGAATGTCCAATTGCAGTTTCTACAGAAAGAGTGTTTCAGAACGGCTCAATCAAAAGTAAGGTTCAACTCTGTTAGTTGAATGCACAGAACAGAAAGAAGTTTCATACAATGCTTCTGTGTAGTTTATATTTGAACATATTCTTTTTTCCACTATTACCCACTTAGCGCTACGAATGTCCAGTTGCATTTTCTACAGACAGAGTGTTTCAAAACTGCTCAATCAAAAGTATGGTTTAACTCTGTTAGCTGAATGCTCAGATCAGAAAGAAGTTTCACAGAATGCTTCTGTGTAGTTTATATTTGAATATATTCCTTTTTCCACTACTACGCTCTTAGCGCTCAAAATGTCCAGTTGCATTTTCTACAGAAAGAGTGTTCAGATCTGCTCAATCAAAAGTATGGTTTAACTCTGTTAGCTGAATGCACAGATCAGAAAGAAGTTTCACCGAATGATTCTGTGTAGTTTATATTTGGAGACATTCCTTTTTCCACTATTACCCTCTTAGCGCTCCGAATCTCCACTTGCATTTTCTACAGAAAGAGTGTTTCAGAACGGCTCAATCAAAACTAAGGTTCAACTCTTTTAGTTGAACAAACAGAACAGAAAGAAGTTTCACACAATTCTTCTGTGTAGTTTTTATTTGTAGACATTCTTTTTCCCAATATAGGCCTCCTAGCGCTCAGAATGTCCAATTGCAGTTTCTACAGAAAGAGTGTTTCAGAACGGCTCAATCAAAAGTAAGGTTCAACTCTGTTAGTTGAATGCACAGAACAGAAAGAAGTTTCATACAATGCTTCTGTGTAGTTTATATTTGAATATATTCTTTTTTCCACTATTACCCACTTAGCGCTACGAATGTCCAGTTGCATTTTCTACAGACAGAGTGTTTCAAAACTGCTCAATCAAAAGTATGGTTTAACTCTGTTAGCTGAATGCTCAGATCAGAAATAAGTTTCACAGAATGCTTCTGTGTAGTTTATATTTGAATATATTCCTTTTTCCACTACTACGCTCTTAGCGCTCCAAATGTCCAGTTGCATTTTCTACAGAAAGAGTGTTCAGATCTGCTCAATCAAAAGTATGGTTTAACTCTGTTAGCTGAATGCACAGATCAGAAAGAAGTTTCACCGAATGATTCTGTGTAGTTTATATTTGAAGACATTCCTTTTTCCACTATTACCCTCTTAGCGCTCCGAATCTCCACTTGCATTTTCTACAAAAAGAGTGTTTCATAACTGCTCAATCAAAAATATGTTTTATCTCTGTTAACTGAATTTACAGATGAGAAATAAGTTTCACAGAATGCATCTGTGTAGTTTTTATTTGAAGATATTGTTTTTCCCAATGTAGGCCTCTTAGCGCTTAGCATGTCCAATTGCAGTTTCTACAGAAAGAGTGTTTCAGAACGGCTCAATCAAAAGTAAGGTTCAACTCTGTTAGTTGAATGCACAGAACAGAAAGAATTTTCACAGAATGCTACTGTGTAGTTTATATTTGCATATATTCCTTTTTCCACTATTACCCTCTTAGCGCTCCAAATGTCCACTTGCATTTTCTACAGAAAGAGTGTTCAGAACTGCGCAATCAAAAGTATGGTTTATCTCTGTTAGCTTAATGAACATATCAGAAATAAGTTTCACACAATGCTTCTGTGTAGTTTTTATTTGAAGATATTATTTTTCCCAATAGAGGCCTCTTAGCGCTCAGAATGTCCAATTGCAGTTTCTACAGAAAGAGTGTTTCAGAAAGGCTCAATCATAAGTAAGGTTCAACTCTGTTAGTTGAATGCACAGAACAGAAAGAAGTTTCATACAATGCTTCTGTGTAGTTTATATTTGAACATATTCTTTTTTCCACTATTACCCACTTAGCGCTACGAATGTCCAGTTGCATTTTCTACAGACAGAGTGTTTCAAAACTGCTCAATCAAAAGTATGGTTTAACTCTGTTAGCTGAATGCTCAGATCAGAAAGAAGTTTCACAGAATGCTTCTGTGTAGTTTATATTTGAATATATTCCTTTTTCCACTACTACTCTCTTAGCGCTCCAAATGTCCAGTTGCATTTTCTACAGAAAGAGTGTTCAGATCTGCTCAATCAAAAGTATGGTTTAACTCTGTTAGCTGAATGCAAAGATCAGAAAGAAGTTTCACAGAATGATTCTGTGTAGTTTATATTTGGAGACATTCCTTTTTCCACTATTACCCTCTTAGCGCTCCGAATCTCCACTTGCATTTTCTACAGAAAGAGTGTTTCAGAACGGCTCAATCAAAACTAAGGTTCAACTCTTTTAGTTGAACAAACAGAACAGAAAGTAGTTTCACACAATTCTTCTGTGTAGTTTTTATTTGTAGACATTCTTTTTCCCAATATAGGCCTCCTAGCGCTCAGAATGTCCAATTGCAGTTTCTACAGAAAGAGTGTTTCAGAACGGCTCAATCAAAAGTAAGGTTCAACTCTGTTAGTTGAATGCACAGAACAGAAAGATGTTTCATACAATGCTTCTGTGTAGTTTATATTTGAACATATTCTTTTTTCCACTATTACCCACTTAGCGCTACGAATGTCCAGTTGCATTTTCTACAGACAGAGTGTTTCAAAACTGCTCAATCAAAAGTATGGTTTAACTCTGTTAGCTGAATGCTCAGATCAGAAATAAGTTTCACAGAATGCTTCTGTGTAGTTTATATTTGAATATATTCCTTTTTCCACTACTACGCTCTTAGCGCTCCAAATGTCCAGTTGCATTTTCTACAGAAAGAGTGTTCAGATCTGCTCAATCAAAAGTATGGTTTAACTCTGTTAGCTGAATGCACAGATCAGAAAGAAGTTTCACCGAATGATTCTGTGTAGTTTATATTTGAAGACATTCCTTTTTCCACTATTACCCTATTAGCGCTCCGAATCTCCACTTGCATTTTCTACAAAAAGAGTGTTTCATAACTGCTCAATCAAAAATATGTTTTATCTCTGTTAACTGAATTTACAGATGAGAAATAAGTTTTACAGAATGCATCTGTGTAGTTTTTATTTGAAGATATTGTTTTTCCCACTGTAGGCCTCTTAGTGCTTAGCATGTCCAATTGCAGTTTCTACAGAAAGAGTGTTTCAGAACGGCTCAATCAAAAGTAAGGTTCAACTCTGTTAGTTGAATGCACAGAACAGAAAGAATTTTCACAGAATGCTACTGTGTAGTTTATATTTGAATATATTCCTTTTTCCACTATTACCCTCTTAGCGCTCCTAATGTCCACTTGCATTTTCTACAGAAAGAGTGTTCAGAACTGCGCAATCAAAAGTATGGTTTAACTCTGTTAGCTTAATGAACATATCAGAAATAAGTTTCACACAATGCTTCTGTGTAGTTTTTATTTGAAGATATTATTTTTCCCAATAGAGGCCTCTTAGCGCTCAGAATGTCCAATTGCAGTTTCTACAGAAAGAGTGTTTCAGAAAGGCTCAATCATAAGTAAGGTTCAACTCTGTTAGTTGAATGCACAGAACAGAAAGAAGTTTCATACAATGCTTCTGTGTAGTTTATATTTGAACATATTCTTTTTTCCACTATTACCCACTTAGCGCTACGAATGTCCAGTTGCATTTTCTACAGACAGAGTGTTTCAAAACTGCTCAATCAAAAGTATGGTTTAACTCTGTTAGCTGAATGCTCAGATCAGAAAGAAGTTTCACAGAATGCTTCTGTGTAGTTTATATTTGAATATATTCCTTTATCCACTTCTACTCTCTTAGCGCTCCAAATGTCCAGTTGCATTTTCTACAGAAAGAGTGTTCAGATCTGCTCAATCAAAAGTATGGTTTAACTCTGTTAGCTGAATGCACAGATCAGAAAGAAGTTTCACAGAATGATTCTGTGTAGTTTATATTTGGAGACATTCCTTTTTCCACTATTACCCTCTTAGCGCTCCGAATCTCCACTTGCATTTTCTACAGAAAGAGTGTTTCAGAACGGCTCAATCAAAACTAAGGTTCAACTCTTTTAGTTGAACAAACAGAACAGAAAGAAGTTTCACACAATTCTTCTGTGTAGTTTTTATTTGTAGACATTCTTTTTCCCAAAATAGGCCTCTTAGCGCTCAGAATGTCCAATTGCAGTTTCTACAGAAAGAGTGTTTCAGAACGGCTCAATCAAAAGTAAGGTTCAACTCTGTTAGTTGAATGCACAGAACAGAAAGAAGTTTCATAAAATGCTTCTGTGTAGTTTATATTTGAACATATTCTTTTTTCCACTCTTTCCCACTTAGCGCTACGAATGTCCAGTTGCATTTTCTACAGACAGAGTGTTTCAAAACTGCTCAATCAAAAGTATGGTTTAACTCTGTTAGCTGAATGCTCAGATCAGAAAGAAGTTTCACAGAATGCTTCTGTGTAGTTTATATTTGAATATATTCCTTTTTCCACTACTACGCTCTTAGCGCTCCAAATGTCCAGTTGCATTTTCTACAGAAAGAGTGTTCAGATCTGCTCAATCAAAAGTATGGTTTAACACAGTTAGCTGAATACACAGATCAGAAAGAAGTTTCACCGAATGATTCTGTGTAGTTTATATTTGGAGACATTCCTTTTTCCACTATTACCCTCTTAGCGCTCCGAATCTCCACTTGCATTTTCTACAAAAAGAGTGTTTCATAACTGCTCAATCAAAAATATGTTTAATCTCTGTTAACTGAATTTACAGATCAGAAATAAGTTTCACAGAATGCATCTGTGTTGTTTTTATTTGAAGATAATCTTTTTTCCAATGTAGGCCTCTTAGCGCTTAGCATGTCCAATTGCAGTTTCTACAGAAAGAGTGTTTCAGAACGGCTCAATCAAAAGTAAGGTTCAACTCTGTTAGTTGAATGCACAGAACAGAAAGAATTTTCACAGAATGCTACTGTGTAGTTTATATTTGAATATATTCCTTTTTCCACTATTACCCTCTTAGCGCTCCGAATGTCCACTTGCATTTTCTACAGAAAGAGTGTTCAGAACTGCGCAATCAAAAGTATGGTTTAACTCTGTTAGCTTAATGAACATATCAGGAATAAGTTTCACACAATGCTTCTGTGTAGTTTTTATTTGAAGATATTATTTTTCCCAATAGAGGCCTCTTAGCGCTCAGAATGTCCAATTGCAGTTTCTACAGAAAGAGTGTTTCAGAAAGGCTCAATCATAAGTAAGGTTCAACACTGTTAGTTGAATGCACAGAACAGAAAGAAGTTTCATACAATGCTTCTGTGTAGTTTATATTTGAACATATTCTTTTTTCCACTATTACCCACTTAGCGCTACGAATGTCCAGTTGCATTTTCTACAGACAGAGTGTTTCAAAACTGCTCAATCAAAAGTATGGTTTAACTCTGTTAGCTGAATGCTCAGATCAGAAAGAAGTTTCACAGAATGCTTCTGTGTAGTTTATATTTGAATATATTCCTTTTTCCACTACTACTCTCTTAGCGCTCCAAATGTCCAGTTGCATTTTCTACAGAAAGAGTGTTCAGATCTGCTCAATCAAAAGTATGGTTTAACTCTGTTAGCTGAATGCAAAGATCAGAAAGAAGTTTCACAGAATGATTCTGTGTAGTTTATATTTGGAGACATTCCTTTTTCCACTATTACCCTCTTAGCGCTCCGAATCTCCACTTGCATTTTCTACAGAAAGAGTGTTTCAGAACGGCTCAATCAAAACTAAGGTTCAACTCTTTTAGTTGAACAAACAGAACAGAAAGTAGTTTCACACAATTCTTCTGTGTAGTTTTTATTTGTAGACATTCTTTTTCCCAATATAGGCCTCCTAGCGCTCAGAATGTCCAATTGCAGTTTCTACAGAAAGAGTGTTTCAGAACGGCTCAATCAAAAGTAAGGTTCAACTCTGTTAGTTGAATGCACAGAACAGAAAGATGTTTCATACAATGCTTCTGTGTAGTTTATATTTGAACATATTCTTTTTTCCACTATTACCCACTTAGCGCTACGAATGTCCAGTTGCATTTTCTACAGACAGAGTGTTTCAAAACTGCTCAATCAAAAGTATGGTTTAACTCTGTTAGCTGAATGCTCAGATCAGAAATAAGTTTCACAGAATGCTTCTGTGTAGTTTATATTTGAATATATTCCTTTTTCCACTACTACGCTCTTAGCGCTCCAAATGTCCAGTTGCATTTTCTACAGAAAGAGTGTTCAGATCTGCTCAATCAAAAGTATGGTTTAACTCTGTTAGCTGAATGCACAGATCAGAAAGAAGTTTCACCGAATGATTCTGTGTAGTTTATATTTGAAGACATTCCTTTTTCCACTATTACCCTATTAGCGCTCCGAATCTCCACTTGCATTTTCTACAAAAAGAGTGTTTCATAACTGCTCAATCAAAAATATGTTTTATCTCTGTTAACTGAATTTACAGATGAGAAATAAGTTTTACAGAATGCATCTGTGTAGTTTTTATTTGAAGATATTGTTTTTCCCACTGTAGGCCTCTTAGTGCTTAGCATGTCCAATTGCAGTTTCTACAGAAAGAGTGTTTCAGAACGGCTCAATAAAAAGTAAGGTTCAACTCTGTTAGTTGAATGCACAGAACAGAAAGAATTTTCACAGAATGCTACTGTGTAGTTTATATTTGAATATATTCCTTTTTCCACTATTACCCTCTTAGCGCTCCTAATGTCCACTTGCATTTTCTACAGAAAGAGTGTTCAGAACTGCGCAATCAAAAGTATGGTTTAACTCTGTTAGCTTAATGAACATATCAGAAATAAGTTTCACACAATGCTTCTGTGTAGTTTTTATTTGAAGATATTATTTTTCCCAATAGAGGCCTCTTAGCGTTCAGAATGTCCAATTGCAGTTTCTACAGAAAGAGTGTTTCAGAAAGGCTCAATCATAAGTAAGGTTCAACTCTGTTAGTTGAATGCACAGAACAGAAAGAAGTTTCATACAATGCTTCTGTGTAGTTTATATTTGAACATATTCTTTTTTCCACTATTACCCACTTAGCGCTACGAATGTCCAGTTGCATTTTCTACAGACAGAGTGTTTCAAAACTGCTCAATCAAAAGTATGGTTTAACTCTGTTAGCTGAATGCTCAGATCAGAAAGAAGTTTCACAGAATGCTTCTGTGTAGTTTATATTTGAATATATTCCTTTATCCACTTCTACTCTCTTAGCGCTCCAAATGTCCAGTTGCATTTTCTACAGAAAGAGTGTTCAGATCTGCTCAATCAAAAGTATGGTTTAACTCTGTTAGCTGAATGCACAGATCAGAAAGAAGTTTCACAGAATGATTCTGTGTAGTTTATATTTGGAGACATTCCTTTTTCCACTATTACCCTCTTAGCGCTCCGAATCTCCACTTGCATTTTCTACAGAAAGAGTGTTTCAGAACGGCTCAATCAAAACTAAGGTTCAACTCTTTTAGTTGAACAAACAGAACAGAAAGAAGTTTCACACAATTCTTCTGTGTAGTTTTTATTTGTAGACATTCTTTTTCCCAAAATAGGCCTCTTAGCGCTCAGAATGTCCAATTGCAGTTTCTACAGAAAGAGTGTTTCAGAACGGCTCAATCAAAAGTAAGGTTCAACTCTGTTAGTTGAATGCACAGAACAGAAAGAAGTTTCATAAAATGCTTCTGTGTAGTTTATATTTGAACATATTCTTTTTTCCACTCTTTCCCACTTAGCGCTACGAATGTCCAGTTGCATTTTCTACAGACAGAGTGTTTCAAAACTGCTCAATCAAAAGTATGGTTTAACTCTGTTAGCTGAATGCTCAGATCAGAAAGAAGTTTCACAGAATGCTTCTGTGTAGTTTATATTTGAATATATTCCTTTTTCCACTACTACGCTCTTAGCGCTCCAAATGTCCAGTTGCATTTTCTACAGAAAGAGTGTTCAGATCTGCTCAATCAAAAGTATGGTTTAACACAGTTAGCTGAATACACAGATCAGAAAGAAGTTTCACCGAATGATTCTGTGTAGTTTATATTTGGAGACATTCCTTTTTCCACTATTACCCTCTTAGCGCTCCGAATCTCCACTTGCATTTTCTACAAAAAGAGTGTTTCATAACTGCTCAATCAAAAATATGTTTAATCTCTGTTAACTGAATTTACAGATCAGAAATAAGTTTCACAGAATGCATCTGTGTTGTTTTTATTTGAAGATAATCTTTTTTCCAATGTAGGCCTCTTAGCGCTTAGCATGTCCAATTGCAGTTTCTACAGAAAGAGTGTTTCAGAACGGCTCAATCAAAAGTAAGGTTCAACTCTGTTAGTTGAATGCACAGAACAGAAAGAATTTTCACAGAATGCTACTGTGTAGTTTATATTTGAATATATTCCTTTTTCCACTATTACCCTCTTAGCGCTCCTAATGTCCACTTGCATTTTCTACAGAAAGAGTGTTCAGAACTGCGCAATCAAAAGTATGGTTTAACTCTGTTAGCTTAATGAACATATCAGAAATAAGTTTCACACAATGCTTCTGTGTAGTTTTTATTTGAAGATATTATTTTTCCCAATAGAGGCCTCTTAGCGCTCAGAATGTCCAATTGCAGTTTCTACAGAAAGAGTGTTTCAGAAAGGCTCAATCATAAGTAAGGTTCAACTCTGTTAGTTGAATGCACAGAACAGAAAGAAGTTTCATACAATGCTTCTGTGTAGTTTATATTTGAACATATTCTTTTTTCCACTATTACCCACTTAGCGCTACGAATGTCCAGTTGCATTTTCTACAGACAGAGTGTTTCAAAACTGCTCAATCAAAAGTATGGTTTAACTCTGTTAGCTGAATGCTCAGATCAGAAAGAAGTTTCACAGAATGCTTCTGTGTAGTTTATATTTGAATATATTCCTTTATCCACTTCTACTCTCTTAGCGCTCCAAATGTCCAGTTGCATTTTCTACAGAAAGAGTGTTCAGATCTGCTCAATCAAAAGTATGGTTTAACTCTGTTAGCTGAATGCACAGATCAGAAAGAAGTTTCACAGAATGATTCTGTGTAGTTTATATTTGGAGACATTCCTTTTTCCACTATTACCCTCTTAGCGCTCCGAATCTCCACTTGCATTTTCTACAGAAAGAGTGTTTCAGAACGGCTCAATCAAAACTAAGGTTCAACTCTTTTAGTTGAACAAACAGAACAGAAAGAAGTTTCACACAATTCTTCTGTGTAGTTTTTATTTGTAGACATTCTTTTTCCCAAAATAGGCCTCTTAGCGCTCAGAATGTCCAATTGCAGTTTCTACAGAAAGAGTGTTTCAGAACGGCTCAATCAAAAGTAAGGTTCAACTCTGTTAGTTGAATGCACAGAACAGAAAGAAGTTTCATAAAATGCTTCTGTGTAGTTTATATTTGAACATATTCTTTTTTCCACTCTTTCCCACTTAGCGCTACGAATGTCCAGTTGCATTTTCTACAGACAGAGTGTTTCAAAACTGCTCAATCAAAAGTATGGTTTAACTCTGTTAGCTGAATGCTCAGATCAGAAAGAAGTTTCACAGAATGCTTCTGTGTAGTTTATATTTGAATATATTCCTTTTTCCACTACTACGCTCTTAGCGCTCCAAATGTCCAGTTGCATTTTCTACAGAAAGAGTGTTCAGATCTGCTCAATCAAAAGTATGGTTTAACACAGTTAGCTGAATACACAGATCAGAAAGAAGTTTCACCGAATGATTCTGTGTAGTTTATATTTGGAGACATTCCTTTTTCCACTATTACCCTCTTAGCGCTCCGAATCTCCACTTGCATTTTCTACAAAAAGAGTGTTTCATAACTGCTCAATCAAAAATATGTTTAATCTCTGTTAACTGAATTTACAGATCAGAAATAAGTTTCACAGAATGCATCTGTGTTGTTTTTATTTGAAGATAATCTTTTTTCCAATGTAGGCCTCTTAGCGCTTAGCATGTCCAATTGCAGTTTCTACAGAAAGAGTGTTTCTGAACGGCTCAATCAAAAGTAAGGTTCAACTCTGTTAGTTGAATGCACAGAACAGAAAGAATTTTCACAGAATGCTACTGTGTAGTTTATATTTGAATATATTCCTTTTTCCACTATTACCCTCTTAGCGCTCCGAATGTCCACTTGCATTTTCTACAGAAAGAGTGTTCAGAACTGCGCAATCAAAAGTATGGTTTAACTCTGTTAGCTTAATGAACATATCAGGAATAAGTTTCACACAATGCTTCTGTGTAGTTTTTATTTGAAGATATTATTTTTCCCAATAGAGGCCTCTTAGCGCTCAGAATGTCCAATTGCAGTTTCTACAGAAAGAGTGTTTCAGAAAGGCTCAATCATAAGTAAGGTTCAACACTGTTAGTTGAATGCACAGAACAGAAAGAAGTTTCATACAATGCTTCTGTGTAGTTTATATTTGAACATATTCTTTTTTCCACTATTACCCACTTAGCGCTACGAATGTCCAGTTGCATTTTCTACAGACAGAGTGTTTCAAAACTGCTCAATCAAAAGTATGGTTTAACTCTGTTAGCTGAATGCTCAGATCAGAAAGAAGTTTCACAGAATGCTTCTGTGTAGTTTATATTTGAATATATTCCTTTTTCCACTACTACTCTCTTAGCGCTCCAAATGTCCAGTTGCATTTTCTACAGAAAGAGTGTTCAGATCTGCTCAATCAAAAGTATGGTTTAACTCTGTTAGCTGAATGCAAAGATCAGAAAGAAGTTTCACAGAATGATTCTGTGTAGTTTATATTTGGAGACATTCCTTTTTCCACTATTACCCTCTTAGCGCTCCGAATCTCCACTTGCATTTTCTACAGAAAGAGTGTTTCAGAACGGCTCAATCAAAACTAAGGTTCAACTCTTTTAGTTGAACAAACAGAACAGAAAGTAGTTTCACACAATTCTTCTGTGTAGTTTTTATTTGTAGACATTCTTTTTCCCAATATAGGCCTCCTAGCGCTCAGAATGTCCAATTGCAGTTTCTACAGAAAGAGTGTTTCAGAACGGCTCAATCAAAAGTAAGGTTCAACTCTGTTAGTTGAATGCACAGAACAGAAAGATGTTTCATACAATGCTTCTGTGTAGTTTATATTTGAACATATTCTTTTTTCCACTATTACCCACTTAGCGCTACGAATGTCCAGTTGCATTTTCTACAGACAGAGTGTTTCAAAACTGCTCAATCAAAAGTATGGTTTAACTCTGTTAGCTGAATGCTCAGATCAGAAATAAGTTTCACAGAATGCTTCTGTGTAGTTTATATTTGAATATATTCCTTTTTCCACTACTACGCTCTTAGCGCTCCAAATGTCCAGTTGCATTTTCTACAGAAAGAGTGTTCAGATCTGCTCAATCAAAAGTATGGTTTAACTCTGTTAGCTGAATGCACAGATCAGAAAGAAGTTTCACCGAATGATTCTGTGTAGTTTATATTTGAAGACATTCCTTTTTCCACTATTACCCTATTAGCGCTCCGAATCTCCACTTGCATTTTCTACAAAAAGAGTGTTTCATAACTGCTCAATCAAAAATATGTTTTATCTCTGTTAACTGAATTTACAGATGAGAAATAAGTTTTACAGAATGCATCTGTGTAGTTTTTATTTGAAGATATTGTTTTTCCCACTGTAGGCCTCTTAGTGCTTAGCATGTCCAATTGCAGTTTCTACAGAAAGAGTGTTTCAGAACGGCTCAATAAAAAGTAAGGTTCAACTCTGTTAGTTGAATGCACAGAACAGAAAGAATTTTCACAGAATGCTACTGTGTAGTTTATATTTGAATATATTCCTTTTTCCACTATTACCCTCTTAGCGCTCCTAATGTCCACTTGCATTTTCTACAGAAAGAGTGTTCAGAACTGCGCAATCAAAAGTATGGTTTAACTCTGTTAGCTTAATGAACATATCAGAAATAAGTTTCACACAATGCTTCTGTGTAGTTTTTATTTGAAGATATTATTTTTCCCAATAGAGGCCTCTTAGCGCTCAGAATGTCCAATTGCAGTTTCTACAGAAAGAGTGTTTCAGAAAGGCTCAATCATAAGTAAGGTTCAACTCTGTTAGTTGAATGCACAGAACAGAAAGAAGTTTCATACAATGCTTCTGTGTAGTTTATATTTTAACATATTCTTTTTTCCACTATTACCCACTTAGCGCTACGAATGTCCAGTTGCATTTTCTACAGACAGAGTGTTTCAAAACTGCTCAATCAAAAGTATGGTTTAACTCTGTTAGCTGAATGCTCAGATCAGAAAGAAGTTTCACAGAATGCTTCTGTGTAGTTTATATTTGAATATATTCCTTTATCCACTTCTACTCTCTTAGCGCTCCAAATGTCCAGTTGCATTTTCTACAGAAAGAGTGTTCAGATCTGCTCAATCAAAAGTATGGTTTAACTCTGTTAGCTGAATGCACAGATCAGAAAGAAGTTTCACAGAATGATTCTGTGTAGTTTATATTTGGAGACATTCCTTTTTCCACTATTACCCTCTTAGCGCTCCGAATCTCCACTTGCATTTTCTACAGAAAGAGTGTTTCAGAACGGCTCAATCAAAACTAAGGTTCAACTCTTTTAGTTGAACAAACAGAACAGAAAGAAGTTTCACACAATTCTTCTGTGTAGTTTTTATTTGTAGACATTCTTTTTCCCAAAATAGGCCTCTTAGCGCTCAGAATGTCCAATTGCAGTTTCTACAGAAAGAGTGTTTCAGAACGGCTCAATCAAAAGTAAGGTTCAACTCTGTTAGTTGAATGCACAGAACAGAAAGAAGTTTCATAAAATGCTTCTGTGTAGTTTATATTTGAACATATTCTTTTTTCCACTCTTTCCCACTTAGCGCTACGAATGTCCAGTTGCATTTTCTACAGACAGAGTGTTTCAAAACTGCTCAATCAAAAGTATGGTTTAACTCTGTTAGCTGAATGCTCAGATCAGAAAGAAGTTTCACAGAATGCTTCTGTGTAGTTTATATTTGAATATATTCCTTTTTCCACTACTACGCTCTTAGCGCTCCAAATGTCCAGTTGCATTTTCTACAGAAAGAGTGTTCAGATCTGCTCAATCAAAAGTATGGTTTAACACAGTTAGCTGAATACACAGATCAGAAAGAAGTTTCACCGAATGATTCTGTGTAGTTTATATTTGGAGACATTCCTTTTTCCACTATTACCCTCTTAGCGCTCCGAATCTCCACTTGCATTTTCTACAAAAAGAGTGTTTCATAACTGCTCAATCAAAAATATGTTTAATCTCTGTTAACTGAATTTACAGATCAGAAATAAGTTTCACAGAATGCATCTGTGTTGTTTTTATTTGAAGATAATCTTTTTTCCAATGTAGGCCTCTTAGCGCTTAGCATGTCCAATTGCAGTTTCTACAGAAAGAGTGTTTCAGAACGGCTCAATCAAAAGTAAGGTTCAACTCTGTTAGTTGAATGCACAGAACAGAAAGAATTTTCACAGAATGCTACTGTGTAGTTTATATTTGAATATATTCCTTTTTCCACTATTACCCTCTTAGCGCTCCGAATGTCCACTTGCATTTTCTACAGAAAGAGTGTTCAGAACTGCGCAATCAAAAGTATGGTTTAACTCTGTTAGCTTAATGAACATATCAGGAATAAGTTTCACACAATGCTTCTGTGTAGTTTTTATTTGAAGATATTATTTTTCCCAATAGAGGCCTCTTAGCGCTCAGAATGTCCAATTGCAGTTTCTACAGAAAGAGTGTTTCAGAAAGGCTCAATCAAAAGTAAGGTTCAACTCTGTTGGTTGAATGCACAGAACAGAAAGAAGTTTCATACAATGCTTCTGTGTAGTTTATATTTGAACATATTCTTTTTTCCACTATTACCCACTTAGCGCTACGAATGTCCAGTTGCATTTTCTACAGACAGAGTGTTTCAAAACTGCTCAATCAAAAGTATGGTTTAACTCTGTTAGCTGAATGCTCAGATCAGAAAGAAGTTTCACAGAATGCTTCTGTGTAGTTTATATTTGAATATATTCCTTTTTCCACTACTACTCTCTTAGCGCTCCAAATGTCCAGTTGCATTTTCTACAGAAAGAGTGTTCAGATCTGCTCAATCAAAAGTATGTTTTAACTCTGTTAGCTGAATGCACAGATCAGAAAGAAGTTTCACAGAATGATTCTGTGTAGTTTATATTTGGAGACATTCCTTTTTCCACTATTACCCTCTTAGCGCTCCGAATCTCCACTTGCATTTTCTACAGAAAGAGTGTTTCAGAACGGCTCAATCAAAACTAAGGTTCAACTCTTTTAGTTGAACAAACAGAACAGAAAGAAGTTTCACACAATTCTTCTGTGTAGTTTTTATTTGTAGACATTCTTTTTCCCAATATAGGCCTCCTAGCGCTCAGAATGTCCAATTGCAGTTTCTACAGAAAGAGTGTTTCAGAACGGCTCAATCAAAAGTAAGGTTCAACTCTGTTAGTTGAATGCACAGAACAGAAAGATGTTTCATACAATGCTTCTGTGTAGTTTATATTTGAACATATTCATTTTTCCACTATTACCCACTTAGCGCTACGAATGTCCAGTTGCATTTTCTACAGACAGAGTGTTTCAAAACTGCTCAATCAAAAGTATGGTTTAACTCTGTTAGCTGAATGCTCAAATCAGAAAGAAGTTTCACAGAATTCTTCTGTGTAGTTTATATTTGAATATATTCCTTTTTCCACTACTACGCTCTTAGCGCTCCAAATGTCCAGTTGCATTTTCTACAGAAAGAGTGTTCAGATCTGCTCAATCAAAAGTATGGTTTAACTCTGTTAGCTGAATGCACAGATCAGAAAGAAGTTTCACCGAATGATTCTGTGTAGTTTATATTTGAAGACATTACTTTTTCCACTATTACCCTCTTAGCGCTCCGAATCTCCACTTGCATTTTCTACAAAAAGAGTGTTTCATAACTGCTCAATCAAAAATATGTTTTATCTCTGTTAACTGAATTTACAGATCAGAAATAAGTTTCACAGAATGCATCTGTGTAGTTTTTATTTGAAGATATTGTTTTTCCCAATGTAGGCCTCTTAGCGCTTAGCATGTCCAATTGCAGTTTCTACAGAAAGAGTGTTTCAGAACGGCTCAATCAAAAGTAAGGTTCAACTCTGTTAGTTGAATGCACAGAACAGAAAGAATTTTCACAGAATGCTACTGTGTAGTTTATATTTGAATATATTCCTTTTTCCACTATTACCCTCTTAGCGCTCCGAATGTCCACTTGTATTTTCTACAGAAAGAGTGTTCAGAACTGCGCAATCAAAAGTATGGTTTAACTCTGTTAGCTTAATGAACATATCAGAAATAAGTTTCACACAATGCTTCTGTGTAGTTTTTATTTGAAGATATTATTTTTCCCAATAGAGGCCTCTTAGCGCTCAGAATGTCCAATTGCAGTTTCTACAGAAAGAGTGTTTCAGAAAGGCTCAATCAAAAGTAAGGTTCAACTCTGTTAGTTGAATGCACAGAACAGAAAGAAGTTTCATACAATGCTTCTGTGTAGTTTATATTTGAACATATTCTTTTTTCCACTATTACCCCCTTAGCACTACGAATGTCCAGTTGCAATTTCTACAGACAGAGTGTTTCAAAACTGCTCAATCAAAAGTATGGTTTAACTCTGTTAGCTGAATGCTCAGATCAGAAAGAAGTTTCACAGAATGCTTCTGTGTAGTTTATATTTGAATATATTCCTTTCTCCACTACTACTCTCTTAGCGCTCCAAATGTCCAGTTGCATTTTCCACAGAAAGAGTGTTCAGATCTGCTCAATCAAAAGTATGGTTTAACTCTGTTAGCTGAATGCACAGATCAGAAAGAAGTTTCACAGAATGATTCTGTGTAGTTTATATTTGGAGACATTCCTTTTTCCACTATTACCCTCTTAGCGCTCCGAATCTCCACTTGCATTTTCTACAGAAAGAGTGTTTCAGAACGGCTCAATCAAAACTAAGGTTCAACTCTTTTAGTTGAACAAACAGAACAGAAACAAGTTTCACACAATTCTTCTGTGTAGTTTTTATTTGTAGACATTCTTTTTCCCAATATAGGCCTCCTAGCGCTCAGAATGTCCAATTGCAGTTTCTACAGAAAGAGTGTTTCAGAACGGCTCAATCAAAAGTAAGGTTCAACTCTGTTAGTTGAATGCACAGAACAGAAAGAAGTTTCATACAATGCTTCTGTGTAGTTTATATTTGAACATATTCTTTTTTCCACTATTACCCACTTAGCGCTACGAATGTCCAGTTGCATTTTCTACAGACAGAGTGTTTCAAAACTGCTCAATCAAAAGTATGGTTTAACTCTGTTAGCTGAATGCTCAGATCAGAAAGAAGTTTCACAGAATGCTTCTGTGTAGTTTATATTTGAATATATTCCTTTTTCCACTACTACGCTCTTAGCGCTCAAAATGTCCAGTTGCATTTTCTACAGAAAGAGTGTTCAGATCTGCTCAATCAAAAGTATGGTTTAACTCTGTTAGCTGAATGCACAGATCAGAAAGAAGTTTCACCGAATGATTCTGTGTAGTTTATATTTGGAGACATTCCTTTTTCCACTATTACCCTCTTAGCGCTCCGAATCTCCACTTGCATTTTCTACAGAAAGAGTGTTTCAGAACGGCTCAATCAAAACTAAGGTTCAACTCTTTTAGTTGAACAAACAGAACAGAAAGAAGTTTCACACAATTCTTCTGTGTAGTTTTTATTTGTAGACATTCTTTTTCCCAATATAGGCCTCATAGCGCTCAGAATGTCCAATTGCAGTTTCTACAGAAAGAGTGTTTCAGAACGGCTCAATCAAAAGTAAGGTTCAACTCTGTTAGTTGAATGCACAGAACAGAAAGTAGTTTCATACAATGCTTCTGTGTAGTTTATATTTGAACATATTTTTTTTCCACTATTACCAAATTAGCGCTACGAATGTCCAGTTGCATTTTCTACAGACAGAGTGTTTCAAAACTGCTCAATCAAAAGTATGGTTTAACTCTGTTAGCTGAATGCTCAGATCAGAAAGAAGTTTCACAGAATGCTTCTGTGTAGTTTATATTTGAATATATTCCTTTTTCCACTACTACGCTCTTAGCGCTCCAAATGTCCAGTTGCATTTTCTACAGAAAGAGTGTTCAGATCTGCTCAATCAAAAGTATGGTTTAACTCTGTTAGCTGAATGCACAGATCAGAAAGAAGTTTCACCGAATGATTCTGTGTAGTTTATATTTGGAGACATTCCTTTTTCCACTATTACCCTCTTAGCGCTCCGAATCTCCACTTGCATTTTTTACAAAAAGAGTGTTTCATAACTGCTCAATCAAAAATATGTTTTTTCTCTGTTAACTGAATTTACAGATCAGAAATAAGTTTCACAGAATGCATCTGTGTAGTTTTTATTTGAAGATATTCTTTTTCCCAATGTAGACCTCTTAGCGCTAAGCATGTCCAATTGCAGTTTCTACAGAAACAGTGTTTCAGAACGGCTCAATCAAAAGTAAGGTTCAAATCTGTTAGTTGAATGCACAGAACAGAAAGAATTTTCACAGAATGCTACTGTGTAGTTTATATTTGAATATATTCCTTTTTCCACTATTACCCTCTTAGCGCTCCGAATGTCCACTTGCATTTTCTACAGAAAGAGTGTTCAGAACTGCGCATTCAAAAGTATGGTTTAACTCTGTTAGCTTAATGAACATATCAGAAATAAGTTTCACACAATGCTTCTGTGTAGTTTTTATTTGAAGATATTATTTTTCCCAATAGAGGCCTCTTAGCGCTCAGAATGTCCAATTGCAGTTTCTACAGAAAGAGTGTTTCAGAAAGGCTCAATCAAAAGTAAGGTTCAACTATGTTAGTTGAATGCACAGAACAGAAAGAATTTTCATACAATGCTTCTGTGTAGTTTATATTTGAACATATTCTTTTTTCCACTCTTACCCACTTAGCGCTACGAATGTCCAGTTGCATTTTCTACAGACAGAGTGTTTCAAAACTGCTCAATCAAAAGTATGGTTTAACTCTGTTAGCTGAATGCTCAGATCAGAAAGAAGTTTCACAGAATGCTTCTGTGTAGTTTATATTTGAATATATTCCTTTTTCCACTAGTACTCTCTTAGCGCTCCAAATGTCCAGTTGCATTTTCTACAGAAAGAGTGTTCAGATCTGCTCAATCAAAAGTATGGTTTAACTCTGTTAGCTGAATGCACAGATCAGAAAGAAGTTTCACCGAATGATTCTGTGTAGTTTATATTTGAAGACATTCCTTTTTCCACTATTACCCTCTTAGCGCTCCGAATCTCCACTTGCATTTTCTACAAAAAGAGTGTTTCATAACTGCTCAATCAAAAATATGTTTTATCTCTGTTAACTGAATTTACAGATCAGAAATAAGTTTCACAGAATGCATCTGTGTAGTTTTTATTTGAAGATATTCTTTTTCCCAATGTAGGCCTCTTAGCGCTTAGCATGTCCAATTGCAGTTTCTACAGAAAGAGTGTTTCAGAACGGCTCAATCAAAAGTAAGGTTCAACTCTGTTAGTTGAATGCACAGAACAGAAAGAATTTTCACAGAATGCTACTGTGTAGTTTATATTTGATTATATTCTTTTTCCAATATTACCCTCTTAGCGCTTCGAATGTCCACTTGCATTTTCTACAGAAAGAGTGTTCAGAACTGCGCAATCAAAAGTATGGTTTAACTCTGTTAGCTTAATGAACATATCAGGAATAAGTTTCACACAATGCTTCTGTGTAGTTTTTATTTGAAGATATTATTTTTCCCAATAGAGGCCTCTTAGCGCTCAGAATGTCCAATTGCAGTTTCTACAGAAAGAGTGTTTCAGAAAGGCTGAATCAAAAGTAAGGTTCAACTCTGTTAGTTGAATGCACAGAACAGAAAGAAGTTTCATACAATGCTTCTGTGTAGTTTATATTTGAACATATTCTTTTTTCCACTATTACCCACTTAGCGCTACGAATGTCCAGTTGCATTCTCTACAGACAGAGTGTTTCAAAACTGCTCAATCAAAAGTATGGTTTAACTCTGTTAGCTGAATGCTCAGATCAGAAAGAAGTTTCACAGAATGCTTCTGTGTAGTTTATATTTGAATATATTCCTTTTTCCACTACTACTCTCTTAGCGCTCCAAATGTCCAGTTGCATTTTCTACAGAAAGAGTGTTCAGATCTGCTCAATCAAAAGTATGGTTTAACTCTCTTAGCTGAATGCACAGATCAGAAAGAAGTTTCACAGAATGATTCTGTATAGTTTATATTTGGAGACATTCCTTTTTCCACTATTACCCTCTTAGCGCTCCGAATCTCCACTTGCATTTTCTACAGAAAGAGTGTTTCAGAACGGCTCAATCAAAACTAAGGTTCAACTCTTTTAGTTGAACAAACAGAACAGAAAGAAGTTTCACACAATTCTTCTGTGTAGTTTTTTTTGTAGACATTCATTTTCCCAATATAGGCCTCCTAGCGCTCAGAATGTCCAATTGCAGTTTCTACAGAAAGAGTGTTTCAGAACGGCTCAATCAAAAGTAAGGTTCAACTCTGTTAGTTGAATGAACAGAACAGAAAGAAGTTTCATACAATGCTTCTGTGTAGTTTATATTTGAACATATTCTTTTTTCCACTATTACCCACTTAGCGCTACGAATGTCCAGTTGCATTTTCTACAGACAGAGTGTTTCAAAACTGCTCAATCAAAAGTATGGTTTAAATCTGTTAGCTGAATGCTCAGATCAGAAAGAAGTTTCACAGAATGCTTCTGTGTAGTTTATATTTGAATATATTCCTTTTTCCACTACTACGCTCATAGCGCTCCAAATGTCCAGTTGCATTTTCTCCAGAAAGAGTGTTCAGATCTGCTCAATCAAAAGTATGGTTTAACTCTGTTAGCTGAATGCACAGATCAGAAAGAAGTTTCACCGAATGATTCTGTGTAGTTTATATTTGAAGACATTCCTTTTTCCACTATTACCGTCTTAGCGCTCCGATTCTCCACTTGCATTTTCTACAAAAAGAGTGTTTCATAACTGCTCAATCAAAAATATGTTTTATCTCTGTTAACTGAATTTACAGATCAGAAATAAGTTTCACAGAATGCATCTGTGTAGTTTTTATTTGAAGATATTCTTTTTCCCAATGTAGGCCTCTTAGCGCTTAGCATGTCCAATTGCAGTTTCTACAGAAAGAGTGTTTCAGAACGGCTCAATCAAAAGTAAGGTTCAACTCTGTTAGTTGAATGCACAGAACAGAAAGAATTTTCACAGAATGCTACTGTGTAGTTTATATTTGATTATATTCTTTTTCCAATATTACCCTCTTAGCGCTTCGAATGTCCACTTGCATTTTCTACAGAAAGAGTGTTCAGAACTGCGCAATCAAAAGTATGGTTTAACTCTGTTAGCTTAATGAACATATCAGGAATAAGTTTCACACAATGCTTCTGTGTAGTTTTTATTTGAAGATATTATTTTTCCCAATAGAGGCCTCTTAGCGCTCAGAATGTCCAATTGCAGTTTCTACAGAAAGAGTGTTTCAGAACGGCTCAATCAAAAGTAAGGTTCAACTATGTTAGTTGAATGCACAGAACAGAAAGAATTTTCATACAATGCTTCTGTGTAGTTTATATTTGAACATATTCTTTTTTCCACTCTTACCCACTTAGCGCTACGAATGTCCAGTTGCATTTTCTACAGACAGAGTGTTTCAAAACTGCTCAATCAAAAGTATGGTTTAACTCTGTTAGCTGAATGCTCAGATCAGAAAGAAGTTTCACAGAATGCTTCTGTGTAGTTTATATTTGAATATATTCCTTTTTCCACTAGTACTCTCTTAGCGCTCCAAATGTCCAGTTGCATTTTCTACAGAAAGAGTGTTCAGATCTGCTCAATCAAAAGTATGGTTTAACTCTGTTAGCTGAATGCACAGATCAGAAAGAAGTTTCACCGAATGATTCTGTGTAGTTTATATTTGAAGACATTCCTTTTTCCACTATTACCCTCTTAGCGCTCCGAATCTCCACTTGCATTTTCTACAAAAAGAGTGTTTCGTAACTGCTCAATAAAAATATGTTTTATCTCTGTTAACTGAATTTACAGATCAGAAATAAGTTTCACAGAATGCATCTGTGTAGTTTTTATTTGAAGATATTCTTTTTCCCAATGTAGGCCTCTTAGCGCTTAGCATGTCCAATTGCAGTTTCTACAGAAAGAGTGTTTCAGAACGGCTCAATCAAAAGTAAGGTTCAACTCTGTTAGTTGAATGCACAGAACAGAAAGAATTTTCACAGAATGCTACTGTGTAGTTTATATTTGATTATATTCTTTTTCCAATATTACCCTCTTAGCGCTTCGAATGTCCACTTGCATTTTCTACAGAAAGAGTGTTCAGAACTGCGCAATCAAAAGTATGGTTTAACTCTGTTAGCTTAATGAACATATCAGGATTAAGTTTCACACAATGCTTCTGTGTAGTTTTTATTTGAAGATATTATTTTTCCCAATAGAGGCCTCTTAGCGCTCAGAATGTCCAATTGCAGTTTCTACAGAAAGAGTGTTTCAGAAAGGCTGAATCAAAAGTAAGGTTCAACTCTGTTAGTTGAATGCACAGAACAGAAAGAAGTTTCATACAATGCTTCTGTGTAGTTTATATTTGAACATATTCTTTTTTCCACTATTACCCACTTAGCGCTACGAATGTCCAGTTGCATTCTCTACAGACAGAGTGTTTCAAAACTGCTCAATCAAAAGTATGGTTTAACTCTGTTAGCTGAATGCTCAGATCAGAAAGAAGTTTCACAGAATGCTTCTGTGTAGTTTATATTTGAATATATTCCTTTTTCCACTAGTACTCTCTTAGCGCTCCAAATGTCCAGTTGCATTTTCTACAGAAAGAGTGTTCAGATCTGCTCAATCAAAAGTATGGTTTAACTCTGTTAGCTGAATGCACAGATCAGAAAGAAGTTTCACCGAATGATTCTGTGTAGTTTATATTTGAAGACATTCCTTTTTCCACTATTACCCTCTTAGCGCTCCGAATCTCCACTTGCATTTTCTACAAAAAGAGTGTTTCATAACTGCTCAATCAAAAATATGTTTTATCTCTGTTAACTGAATTTACAGATCAGAAATAAGTTTCACAGAATGCATCTGTGTAGTTTTTATTTGAAGATATTCTTTTTCCCAATGTAGGCCTCTTAGCGCTTAGCATGTCCAATTGCAGTTTCTACAGAAAGAGTGTTTCAGAACGGCTCAATCAAAAGTAAGGTTCAACTCTGTTAGTTGAATGCACAGAACAGAAAGAATTTTCACAGAATGCTACTGTGCAGTTTATATTTGATTATATTCTTTTTCCAATATTACCCTCTTAGCGCTTCGAATGTCCACTTGCATTTTCTACAGAAAGAGTGTTCAGAACTGCGCAATCAAAAGTATGGTTTAACTCTGTTAGCTTAATGAACATATCAGGAATAAGTTTCACACAATGCTTCTGTGTAGTTTTTATTTGAAGATATTATTTTTCCCAATAGAGGCCTCTTAGCGCTCAGAATGTCCAATTGCAGTTTCTACAGAAAGAGTGTTTCAGAAAGGCTGAATCAAAAGTAAGGTTCAACTCTGTTAGTTGAATGCACAGAACAGAAAGAAGTTTCATACAATGCTTCTGTGTAGTTTATATTTGAACATATTCTTTTTTCCACTATTACCCACTTAGCGCTACGAATGTCCAGTTGCATTCTCTACAGACAGAGTGTTTCAAAACTGCTCAATCAAAAGTATGGTTTAACTCTGTTAGCTGAATGCTCAGATCAGAAAGAAGTTTCACAGAATGCTTCTGTGTAGTTTATATTTGAATATATTCCTTTTTCCACTACTACTCTCTTAGCGCTCCAAATGTCCAGTTGCATTTTCTACAGAAAGAGTGTTCAGATCTGCTCAATCAAAAGTATGGTTTAACTCTCTTAGCTGAATGCACAGATCAGAAAGAAGTTTCACAGAATGATTCTGTATAGTTTATATTTGGAGACATTCCTTTTTCCACTATTACCCTCTTAGCGCTCCGAATCTCCACTTGCATTTTCTACAGAAAGAGTGTTTCAGAACGGCTCAATCAAAACTAAGGTTCAACTCTTTTAGTTGAACAAACAGAACAGAAAGAAGTTTCACACAATTCTTCTGTGTAGTTTTTTTTGTAGACATTCATTTTCCCAATATAGGCCTCCTAGCGCTCAGAATGTCCAATTGCAGTTTCTACAGAAAGAGTGTTTCAGAACGGCTCAATCAAAAGTAAGGTTCAACTCTGTTAGTTGAATGAACAGAACAGAAAGAAGTTTCATACAATGCTTCTGTGTAGTTTATATTTGAACATATTCTTTTTTCCACTATTACCCACTTAGCGCTACGAATGTCCAGTTGCATTCTCTACAGACAGAGTGTTTCAAAACTGCTCAATCAAAAGTATGGTTTAACTCTGTTAGCTGAATGCTCAGATCAGAAAGAAGTTTCACAGAATGCTTCTGTGTAGTTTATATTTGAATATATTCCTTTTTCCACTACTACTCTCTTAGCGCTCCAAATGTCCAGTTGCATTTTCTACAGAAAGAGTGTTCAGATCTGCTCAATCAAAAGTATGGTTTAACTCTCTTAGCTGAATGCACAGATCAGAAAGAAGTTTCACAGAATGATTCTGTATAGTTTATATTTGGAGACATTCCTTTTTCCACTATTACCCTCTTAGCGCTCCGAATCTCCACTTGCATTTTCTACAGAAAGAGTGTTTCAGAACGGCTCAATCAAAACTAAGGTTCAACTCTTTTAGTTGAACAAACAGAACAGAAAGAAGTTTCACACAATTCTTCTGTGTAGTTTTTTTTGTAGACATTCATTTTCCCAATATAGGCCTCCTAGCGCTCAGAATGTCCAATTGCAGTTTCTACAGAAAGAGTGTTTCAGAACGGCTCAATCAAAAGTAAGGTTCAACTCTGTTAGTTGAATGAACAGAACAGAAAGAAGTTTCATACAATGCTTCTGTGTAGTTTATATTTGAACATATTCTTTTTTCCACTATTACCCACTTAGCGCTACGAATGTCCAGTTGCATTTTCTACAGACAGAGTGTTTCAAAACTGCTCAATCAAAAGTATGGTTTAACTCTGTTAGCTGAATGCTCAGATCAGAAAGAAGTTTCACAGAATGCTTCTGTGTAGTTTATATTTGAATATATTCCTTTTTCCACTAGTACTCTCTTAGCGCTCCAAATGTCCAGTTGCATTTTCTACAGAAAGAGTGTTCAGATCTGCTCAATCAAAAGTATGGTTTAACTCTGTTAGCTGAATGCACAGATCAGAAAGAAGTTTCACCGAATGATTCTGTGTAGTTTATATTTGAAGACATTCCTTTTTCCACTATTACCCTCTTAGCGCTCCGAATCTCCACTTGCATTTTCTACAAAAAGAGTGTTTCATAACTGCTCAATCAAAAATATGTTTTATCTCTGTTAACTGAATTTACAGATCAGAAATAAGTTTCACAGAATGCATCTGTGTAGTTTTTATTTGAAGATATTCTTTTTCCCAATGTAGGCCTCTTAGCGCTTAGCATGTCCAATTGCAGTTTCTACAGAAAGAGTGTTTCAGAACGGCTCAATCAAAAGTAAGGTTCAACTCTGTTAGTTGAATGCACAGAACAGAAAGAATTTTCACAGAATGCTACTGTGCAGTTTATATTTGATTATATTCTTTTTCCAATATTACCCTCTTAGCGCTTCGAATGTCCACTTGCATTTTCTACAGAAAGAGTGTTCAGAACTGCGCAATCAAAAGTATGGTTTAACTCTGTTAGCTTAATGAACATATCAGGAATAAGTTTCACACAATGCTTCTGTGTAGTTTTTATTTGAAGATATTATTTTTCCCAATAGAGGCCTCTTAGCGCTCAGAATGTCCAATTGCAGTTTCTACAGAAAGAGTGTTTCAGAAAGGCTGAATCAAAAGTAAGGTTCAACTCTGTTAGTTGAATGCACAGAACAGAAAGAAGTTTCATACAATGCTTCTGTGTAGTTTATATTTGAACATATTCTTTTTTCCACTATTACCCACTTAGCGCTACGAATGTCCAGTTGCATTCTCTACAGACAGAGTGTTTCAAAACTGCTCAATCAAAAGTATGGTTTAACTCTGTTAGCTGAATGCTCAGATCAGAAAGAAGTTTCACAGAATGCTTCTGTGTAGTTTATATTTGAATATATTCCTTTTTCCACTACTACTCTCTTAGCGCTCCAAATGTCCAGTTGCATTTTCTACAGAAAGAGTGTTCAGATCTGCTCAATCAAAAGTATGGTTTAACTCTCTTAGCTGAATGCACAGATCAGAAAGAAGTTTCACAGAATGATTCTGTATAGTTTATATTTGGAGACATTCCTTTTTCCACTATTACCCTCTTAGCGCTCCGAATCTCCACTTGCATTTTCTACAAAAAGAGTGTTTCATAACTGCTCAATCAAAAATATGTTTTATCTCTGTTAACTGAATTTACAGATCAGAAATAAGTTTCACAGAATGCATCTGTGTAGTTTTTATTTGAAGATATTCTTTTTCCCAATGTAGGCCTCTTAGCGCTTAGCATGTCCAATTGCAGTTTCTACAGAAAGAGTGTTTCAGAACGGCTCAATCAAAAGTAAGGTTCAACTCTGTTAGTTGAATGCACAGAACAGAAAGAATTTTCACAGAATGCTACTGTGTAGTTTATATTTGAATATATTACCTTTTCCACTATTACCCTCTTAGCGCTGCGAATGTCCACTTGCATTTTCTACAGAAAGAGTGTTCAGAACTGCGCAATCAAAAGTATGGTTTAACTCTGTTAGCTTAATGAACATATCAGAAATAAGTTTCACACAATGCTTCCGTGTAGTTTTTATTTGAAGATATTATTTTTCCCAATAGAGGCCTCTTAGCGCTCAGAATGTCCAATTGCAGTTTCTACAGAAAGAGTGTTTCAGAAAGGCTCAATCAAAAGTAAGGTTCAACTCTGTTAGTTGAATGCACAGAACAGAAAGAAGTTTCATACAATGCTTCTGTGTAGTTTATATTTGAACATATTCTTTTTTCCACTATTACCCACTTAGCGCTACGAATGTCCAGTTGCATTTTCTACAGACAGAGTGTTTCAAAACTGCTCAATCAAAAGTATGGTCTAACTCTGTTAGCTGAATGTTCAGATCAGAAAGAAGTTTCACAGAATGCTTCTGTGTAGTTTATATTTGAATATATTCCTTTTTCCACTACTACTCTCTTAGCGCTCCAAATGTCCAGTTGCATTTTCTACAGAAAGAGTGTTCAGATCTGCTCAATCAAAAGTATGGTTTAACTCTGTTAGCTGAATGCACAGATCAGAAAGAAGTTTCACCGAATGATTCTGTGTAGTTTATATTTTTAGACATTCCTTTTTCCACTATTACCCTCTTAGCGCTCCGAATCTCCACTTGCATTTTCTACAGAAAGAGTGTTTCAGAACGGCTCAATCAAAACGAAGGTTCAACTCTTTTAGTTGAACAAACAGAACAGAAAGAAGTTTCACACAATTCTTCTGTGTAGTTTTTATTTGTAGACATTCTTTTTCCCAATATAGGCCTCTTAGCGCTCAGAATGTCCAATTGCAGTTCCTACAGAAAGAGTGTTTCAGAACGGCTCAATCAAAAGTAAGGTTCAACTCTGTTAGTTGAATGCACAGAACAGAAAGAAGTTTCATACAATGCTTCTGTGTAGTTTATATTTGAACATATTCTTTTTTCCACTATTACCCACTTAGCGCTACGAATGTCCAGTTGCATTTTCTACAGACAGAGTGTTTCAAAACTGCTCAATCAAAAGTATGGTCTAACTCTGTTAGCTGAATGCTCAGATCAGAAAGAAGTTTCACAGAATGCTTCTGTGTAGTTTATATTTGAATATATTCCTTTTTCCACTACTACGCTCTTAGCGCTCCAAATATCCAGTTGCATTTTCTACAGAAAGAGTGTTCAGATCTGCTCAATCAAAAGTATGGTTTAACTCTGTTAGCTGAATGCACAGATCAGAAAGAAGTTTCACCGAATGATTCTGTGTAGTTTATATTTGAAGACATTCCTTTTTCCACTATTACCCTCTTAGCGCTCCGAATCTCCACTTGCATTTTCTACAAAAAGAGTGTTTCATAACTGCTCAATCAAAAATATGTTTTATCTCTGTTAACTGAATTTACAGATCAGAAATAAGTTTCACAGAATGCATCTGTGTAGTTTTTATTTGAAGATATTCTTTTTCCCAATGTAGGCCTCTTAGCGCTTAGCATGTCCAATTGCAGTTTCTACAGAAAGAGTGTTTCAGAACGGCTCAATCAAAAGTAAGGTTCAACTCTGTTAGTTGAATGCACAGAACAGAAAGAATTTTCACAGAATGCTACTGTGCAGTTTATATTTGATTATATTCTTTTTCCAATATTACCCTCTTAGCGCTTCGAATGTCCACTTGCATTTTCTACAGAAAGAGTGTTCAGAACTGCGCAATCAAAAGTATGGTTTAACTCTGTTAGCTTAATGAACATATCAGGAATAAGTTTCACACAATGCTTCTGTGTAGTTTTTATTTGAAGATATTATTTTTCCCAATAGAGGCCTCTTAGCGCTCAGAATGTCCAATTGCAGTTTCTACAGAAAGAGTGTTTCAGAAAGGCTGAATCAAAAGTAAGGTTCAACTCTGTTAGTTGAATGCACAGAACAGAAAGAAGTTTCATACAATGCTTCTGTGTAGTTTATATTTGAACATATTCTTTTTTCCACTATTACCCACTTAGCGCTACGAATGTCCAGTTGCATTCTCTACAGACAGAGTGTTTCAAAACTGCTCAATCAAAAGTATGGTTTAACTCTGTTAGCTGAATGCTCAGATCAGAAAGAAGTTTCACAGAATGCTTCTGTGTAGTTTATATTTGAATATATTCCTTTTTCCACTACTACTCTCTTAGCGCTCCAAATGTCCAGTTGCATTTTCTACAGAAAGAGTGTTCAGATCTGCTCAATCAAAAGTATGGTTTAACTCTCTTAGCTGAATGCACAGATCAGAAAGAAGTTTCACAGAATGATTCTGTATAGTTTATATTTGGAGACATTCCTTTTTCCACTATTACCCTCTTAGCGCTCCGAATCTCCACTTGCATTTTCTACAGAAAGAGTGTTTCAGAACGGCTCAATCAAAACTAAGGTTCAACTCTTTTAGTTGAACAAACAGAACAGAAAGAAGTTTCACACAATTCTTCTGTGTAGTTTTTTTTGTAGACATTCATTTTCCCAATATAGGCCTCCTAGCGCTCAGAATGTCCAATTGCAGTTTCTACAGAAAGAGTGTTTCAGAACGGCTCAATCAAAAGTAAGGTTCAACTCTGTTAGTTGAATGAACAGAACAGAAAGAAGTTTCATACAATGCTTCTGTGTAGTTTATATTTGAACATATTCTTTTTTCCACTATTACCCACTTAGCGCTACGAATGTCCAGTTGCATTCTCTACAGACAGAGTGTTTCAAAACTGCTCAATCAAAAGTATGGTTTAACTCTGTTAGCTGAATGCTCAGATCAGAAAGAAGTTTCACAGAATGCTTCTGTGTAGTTTATATTTGAATATATTCCTTTTTCCACTACTACTCTCTTAGCGCTCCAAATGTCCAGTTGCATTTTCTACAGAAAGAGTGTTCAGATCTGCTCAATCAAAAGTATGGTTTAACTCTCTTAGCTGAATGCACAGATCAGAAAGAAGTTTCACAGAATGATTCTGTATAGTTTATATTTGGAGACATTCCTTTTTCCACTATTACCCTCTTAGCGCTCCGAATCTCCACTTGCATTTTCTACAGAAAGAGTGTTTCAGAACGGCTCAATCAAAACTAAGGTTCAACTCTTTTAGTTGAACAAACAGAACAGAAAGAAGTTTCACACAATTCTTCTGTGTAGTTTTTTTTGTAGACATTCATTTTCCCAATATAGGCCTCCTAGCGCTCAGAATGTCCAATTGCAGTTTCTACAGAAAGAGTGTTTCAGAACGGCTCAATCAAAAGTAAGGTTCAACTCTGTTAGTTGAATGAACAGAACAGAAAGAAGTTTCATACAATGCTTCTGTGTAGTTTATATTTGAACATATTCTTTTTTCCACTATTACCCACTTAGCGCTACGAATGTCCAGTTGCATTTTCTACAGACAGAGTGTTTCAAAACTGCTCAATCAAAAGTATGGTTTAACTCTGTTAGCTGAATGCTCAGATCAGAAAGAAGTTTCACAGAATGCTTCTGTGTAGTTTATATTTGAATATATTCCTTTTTCCACTAGTACTCTCTTAGCGCTCCAAATGTCCAGTTGCATTTTCTACAGAAAGAGTGTTCAGATCTGCTCAATCAAAAGTATGGTTTAACTCTGTTAGCTGAATGCACAGATCAGAAAGAAGTTTCACCGAATGATTCTGTGTAGTTTATATTTGAAGACATTCCTTTTTCCACTATTACCCTCTTAGCGCTCCGAATCTCCACTTGCATTTTCTACAAAAAGAGTGTTTCATAACTGCTCAATCAAAAATATGTTTTATCTCTGTTAACTGAATTTACAGATCAGAAATAAGTTTCACAGAATGCATCTGTGTAGTTTTTATTTGAAGATATTCTTTTTCCCAATGTAGGCCTCTTAGCGCTTAGCATGTCCAATTGCAGTTTCTACAGAAAGAGTGTTTCAGAACGGCTCAATCAAAAGTAAGGTTCAACTCTGTTAGTTGAATGCACAGAACAGAAAGAATTTTCACAGAATGCTACTGTGCAGTTTATATTTGATTATATTCTTTTTCCAATATTACCCTCTTAGCGCTTCGAATGTCCACTTGCATTTTCTACAGAAAGAGTGTTCAGAACTGCGCAATCAAAAGTATGGTTTAACTCTGTTAGCTTAATGAACATATCAGGAATAAGTTTCACACAATGCTTCTGTGTAGTTTTTATTTGAAGATATTATTTTTCCCAATAGAGGCCTCTTAGCGCTCAGAATGTCCAATTGCAGTTTCTACAGAAAGAGTGTTTCAGAAAGGCTGAATCAAAAGTAAGGTTCAACTCTGTTAGTTGAATGCACAGAACAGAAAGAAGTTTCATACAATGCTTCTGTGTAGTTTATATTTGAACATATTCTTTTTTCCACTATTACCCACTTAGCGCTACGAATGTCCAGTTGCATTCTCTACAGACAGAGTGTTTCAAAACTGCTCAATCAAAAGTATGGTTTAACTCTGTTAGCTGAATGCTCAGATCAGAAAGAAGTTTCACAGAATGCTTCTGTGTAGTTTATATTTGAATATATTCCTTTTTCCACTACTACTCTCTTAGCGCTCCAAATGTCCAGTTGCATTTTCTACAGAAAGAGTGTTCAGATCTGCTCAATCAAAAGTATGGTTTAACTCTCTTAGCTGAATGCACAGATCAGAAAGAAGTTTCACAGAATGATTCTGTATAGTTTATATTTGGAGACATTCCTTTTTCCACTATTACCCTCTTAGCGCTCCGAATCTCCACTTGCATTTTCTACAAAAAGAGTGTTTCATAACTGCTCAATCAAAAATATGTTTTATCTCTGTTAACTGAATTTACAGATCAGAAATAAGTTTCACAGAATGCATCTGTGTAGTTTTTATTTGAAGATATTCTTTTTCCCAATGTAGGCCTCTTAGCGCTTAGCATGTCCAATTGCAGTTTCTACAGAAAGAGTGTTTCAGAACGGCTCAATCAAAAGTAAGGTTCAACTCTGTTAGTTGAATGCACAGAACAGAAAGAATTTTCACAGAATGCTACTGTGTAGTTTATATTTGAATATATTACCTTTTCCACTATTACCCTCTTAGCGCTGCGAATGTCCACTTGCATTTTCTACAGAAAGAGTGTTCAGAACTGCGCAATCAAAAGTATGGTTTAACTCTGTTAGCTTAATGAACATATCAGAAATAAGTTTCACACAATGCTTCCGTGTAGTTTTTATTTGAAGATATTATTTTTCCCAATAGAGGCCTCTTAGCGCTCAGAATGTCCAATTGCAGTTTCTACAGAAAGAGTGTTTCAGAAAGGCTCAATCAAAAGTAAGGTTCAACTCTGTTAGTTGAATGCACAGAACAGAAAGAAGTTTCATACAATGCTTCTGTGTAGTTTATATTTGAACATATTCTTTTTTCCACTATTACCCACTTAGCGCTACGAATGTCCAGTTGCATTTTCTACAGACAGAGTGTTTCAAAACTGCTCAATCAAAAGTATGGTCTAACTCTGTTAGCTGAATGTTCAGATCAGAAAGAAGTTTCACAGAATGCTTCTGTGTAGTTTATATTTGAATATATTCCTTTTTCCACTACTACTCTCTTAGCGCTCCAAATGTCCAGTTGCATTTTCTACAGAAAGAGTGTTCAGATCTGCTCAATCAAAAGTATGGTTTAACTCTGTTAGCTGAATGCACAGATCAGAAAGAAGTTTCACCGAATGATTCTGTGTAGTTTATATTTTTAGACATTCCTTTTTCCACTATTACCCTCTTAGCGCTCCGAATCTCCACTTGCATTTTCTACAGAAAGAGTGTTTCAGAACGGCTCAATCAAAACGAAGGTTCAACTCTTTTAGTTGAACAAACAGAACAGAAAGAAGTTTCACACAATTCTTCTGTGTAGTTTTTATTTGTAGACATTCTTTTTCCCAATATAGGCCTCTTAGCGCTCAGAATGTCCAATTGCAGTTCCTACAGAAAGAGTGTTTCAGAACGGCTCAATCAAAAGTAAGGTTCAACTCTGTTAGTTGAATGCACAGAACAGAAAGAAGTTTCATACAATGCTTCTGTGTAGTTTATATTTGAACATATTCTTTTTTCCACTATTACCCACTTAGCGCTACGAATGTCCAGTTGCATTTTCTACAGACAGAGTGTTTCAAAACTGCTCAATCAAAAGTATGGTCTAACTCTGTTAGCTGAATGCTCAGATCAGAAAGAAGTTTCACAGAATGCTTCTGTGTAGTTTATATTTGAATATATTCCTTTTTCCACTACTACGCTCTTAGCGCTCCAAATATCCAGTTGCATTTTCTACAGAAAGAGTGTTCAGATCTGCTCAATCAAAAGTATGGTTTAACTCTGTTAGCTGAATGCACAGATCAGAAAGAAGTTTCACCGAATGATTCTGTGTAGTTTATATTTGAAGACATTCCTTTTTCCACTATTACCCTCTTAGCGCTCCGATTCTCCACTTGCATTTTCTACAAAAAGAGTGTTTCATAACTGCTCAATCAAAAATATGTTTTATCTCTGTTAACTGAATTTACAGATCAGAAATAAGTTTCACAGAATGCATCTGTGTAGTTTTTATTTGAAGATATTCTTTTTCCCAATGTAGGCCTCTTAGCGCTTAGCATGTCCAATTGCAGTTTCTACAGAAAGAGTGTTTCAGAACGGCTCAATCAAAAGTAAGGTTCAACTCTGTTAGTTGAATGCACAGAACAGAAAGAATTTTCACAGAATGCTACTGTGTAGTTTATATTTGAATATATTGCTTTTTCCACTATTACCCTCTTAGTGCTCCGAATGTCCACTTGCAATTTCTACAGAAAGAGTGTTCAGAACTGCGCAATCAAACGTATGGTTTAACTCTGTTAGCTTAATGAACATATCAGAAATAAGTTTCACACAATGCTTCTGTGTAGTTTTTATTTGAAGATATTATTTTTCCCAATAGAGGCCTCTTAGCGCTCAGAATGTCCAATTGCAGTTTCTACAGAAAGAGTGTTTCAGAAAGGCTCAATCAAAAGTAAGGTTCAACTCTGTTAGTTGAATGCACAGAACAGAAAGAAGTTTCATACAATGCTTCTGTGTAGTTTATATTTGAACATATTCTTTTTTCCACTATTACCCACTTAGCGCTACGAATGTCCAGTTGCATTTTCTACAGACAGAGTGTTTCAAAACTGCTCAATCAAAAGTATGGTTTAACTCTGTTAGCTGAATGCTCAGATCAGAAAGAAGTTTCACAGAATGCTTCTGTGTAGTTTATATTTGAATATATTCCTTTTTCCACTACTACTCTCTTAGCGCTCCAAATGTCCAGTTGCATTTTCTACAGAAAGAGTGTTCAGATCTGCTCAATCAAAAGTATGGTTTAACTCTGTTAGCTGAATGCACAGATCAGAAAGAAGTTTCACCGAATGATTCTGTGTAGTTTATATTTGGAGACATTTCTTTTTCCACTATTACCCTCTTAGCGCTCCGAATCTCCACTTGCATTTTCTACAGAAAGAGTGTTTCAGAACGGCTCAATCAAAACTAAGGTTCAAATCTTTTATTTGAACAAACAGAACAGAAAGAAGTTTCACACAATTCTTCTGTGTAGTTTTTATTTGTAGACATTCTTTTTCCCAATATAGGCCTCTTAGCGCTCAGAATGTCCAATTGCAGTTCCTACAGAAAGAGTGTTTCAGAACGGCTCAATCAAAAGTAAGGTTCAACTCTGTTAGTTGAATGCACAGAACAGAAAGAAGTTTCATACAATGCTTCTGTGTAGTTTATATTTGAACATATTATTTTTTCCACTATTACCCACTTAGCGCTACGAATGTCCAGTTGCATTTTCTACAGACAGAGTGTTTCAAAACTGCTCAATCAAAAGTATGGTTTAACTCTGTTAGCTGAATGCTCAGATCAGAAATAAGTTTCACAGAATGCTTCAGTGTAGTTTATATTTGAATATATTCCTTTTTCCACTACTACGCTCTTAGCGCTCCAAATGTCCAGTTGCATTTTCTACAGAGTGTTCAGATCTGCTCAATCAAAAGTGTGGTTTACATCAGTTAGCTGAATGCACAGATCAGAAAGAAGTTTCACCGAATGATTCTGTGTAGTTTATATTTGAAGACATTCCTTTTTCCACTGTTACCCTCTTAGCGCTCCGAATCTCCACTTGCATTTTCTACAAAAAGAGTGTTTCATAACTGCACAATCAAAAATATGTTTTATCTCTGTTAACTGAATTTACAGATCAGAAATAAGTTTCACAGAATGCATCTGTGTAGTTTTTATTTGAAGATATTCTTTTTCCCAATGTAGGCCTCTTAGCCCTTAGCATGTCCAATTGCAGTTTCTACAGAAAGAGTGTTTCAGAGCGGCTCAATCAAAAGTAAGGTTCAACTCTGTTAGTTGAATGCACAGAACAGAAAGAATTTTCACAGAATGCTACTGTGTAGTTTATATTTGAATATATTCCTTTTTCCACTATTACCCTCTTAGCGCTCCGAATGTCCACTTGCATTTTCTACAGAAAGAGTGTTCAGAACTGCGCAATCAATAGTATGGTTTAACTCAGTTAGCTTAATGAACATATCAGAAATAAGTTTCACACAATGCTTCTGTGCAGTTTTTATTTGAAGATATTATTTTTCCCAATAGAGGCCTCTTAGCGCTCAGAATGTCCAATTGCAGTTTCTACAGAAAGAGTGTTCAGATCTGCTCAATCAAAAGTATGGTTTAACTCTGTTAGCTGAATGCACAGATCAGAAAGAAGTTTCACAGAATGATTCTGTGTAGTTTATATTTGGAGACATTCCTTTTTCCACTATTACCCTCTTAGCGCTCCGAATCTCCACTTGCATTTTCTACAGAAAGAGTGTTTCAGAACGGCTCAATCAAAACTAAGGTTCAACCCTTTTAGTTGAAAAAACAGAACAGAAAGAAGTTTCACACAATTCTTCTGTGTAGTTTTTATTTGTAGACATTCTTTTTCCCAATATAGGCCTCTTAGCGCTCAGAATGTCCAATTGCAGTTTCTACAGAAAGAGTGTTTCAGAACGGCTCAATCAAAAGTAAGGTTCAACTCTGTTAGTTGAATGCACAGAACAGAAAGAAGTTTCATACAATGCTTCTGTGTAGTTTATATTTGAACATATTCTTTTTTCCACTATTACCCACTTAGCGCTACGAATGTCCAGTTGCATTTTCTACAGACAGAGTGTTTCAAAACTGCTCAATCAAAAGTATGGTTTAACTCTGTTAGCTGAATGCTCAGATCAGAAAGAAGTTTCACAGAATGCTTCTGTGTAGTTTATATTTGAATATATTCCTTTTTCCACTACTACTCTCTTAGCGCTCCAAATGTCCAGTTGCATTTTCTACAGAAAGTCTGTTCAGATCTGCTCAATCAAAAGTATGGTTTCACTCTGTTAGCTGAATGCACAGATCAGAAAGAAGTTTCACCGAATGATTCTGTGTAGTTTATATTTGGAGACATTTCTTTTTCCACTATTACCCTCTTAGCGCTCCGAATCTCCACTTGCATTTTCTACAGAAAGAGTGTTTCAGAACGGCTCAATCAAAACTAAGGTTCAACTCTTTTAGTTGAACAAACAGAACAGAAAGAAGTTTCACACAATTCTCCTGTGTAGTTTTTATTTGTAGACATTCTTTTTCCCAATATAGGCCTCTTAGCGCTCAGAATGTCCAATTGCAGTTCCTACAGAAAGAGTGTTTCAGAACGGCTCAATCAAAAGTAAGGTTCAACTCTGTTAGTTGAATGCACAGAACAGAAAGAAGTTTCGTACAATGCTTCTGTGTAGTTTATATTTGAACATATTCTTTTTTCCACTATTACCCACTTAGCGCTACGAATGTCCAGTTGCATTTTCTACAGACAGAGTGTTTCAAAACTGCTCAATCAAAAGTATGGTTTAACTCTGTTAGCTGAATGCTCAGATCAGAAATAAGTTTCACAGAATGCTTCTGTGTAGTTTATATTTGAATATATTCCTTTTTCCACTACTACGCTCTTAGCGCTCCAAATGTCCAGTTGCATTTTCTACAGAAAGAGTGTTCAGATCTGCTCAATCAAAAGTATGGTTTAACTCTGTTAGCTGAATGCACAGATCAGAAAGAAGTTTCACCGAATGATTCTGTGTAGTTTATATTTGAAGACATTCCTTTTTCCACTATTACCTTCTTAGCGATCCGATTCTCCACTTGCATTTTCTACAAAAAGAGTGTTTCATAACTGCTCAATCAAAAATATGTTTTATCTCTGTTAACTGAATTTACAGATCAGAAATAAGTTTCACAGAATGCATCTGTGTAGTTTTTATTTGAAGATATTCTTTTTCCCAATGTAGGCCTCTTAGCGCTTAGCATGTCCAATTGCATTTTCTACAGAAAGAGTGTTCATAACTGCGCAATCAAACGTATGGTTTAACTCTGTTAGCTTAATGAACATATCAGAAATAAGTTTCACACAATGCTTCTGTGTAGTTTTTATTTGAAGATATTATTTTTCCCATAGAGGCATCTTAGCGCTCAGAATGTCCAATTGCAGTTTCTACAGAAAGAGTGTTTCAGAAAGGCTCAATCAAAAGTAAGGTTCAACTCTGTTAGTTGAATGCACAGAACAGAAAGAAGTTTCATACAATGCTTCTGTGTAGTTTATATTTGAACATATTCTTTTTTCCACTATTACCCACTTAGCGCTACGAATGTCCAATTGCATTTTCTACAGACAGAGTGTTTCAAAACTGCTCAATCAAAAGTATGGTTTAACTCTGTTAGCTGAATGCTCAGATCAGAAAGAAGTTTCACAGAATGCTTCTGTGTAGTTTATATTTGAATATATTCCTTTTTCCACTACTAATCTCTTAGCGCTCCAAATGTCCATTTGCATTTTCTACAGAAAGAGTGTTCAGATCTGCTCAATCAAAATTATGGTTTAACTCTGTTAGCTGAATGCACAGATCAGAAAGAAGTTTCACAGAATGATTCAGAATAGTTTATATTTGGAGACATTCCTTTTTCCACTATTACCCTCTTAGCGATCCGAATCTCCACTTGCATTTTCTACAGAAAGAGTGTTTCAGAACGGCTCAATCAAAACGAAGGTTCAACTCTTTTAGTTGAACAAACAGAACAGAAAGAAGTTTCACACAATTCTTCTGTGTAGTTTTTATTTGTAGACATTCTTTTTCCCAATATAGGCCTCTTAGCGCTCAGAATGTCCAATTGCAGTTTCTACAGAAAGAGTGTTTCAGAACGGCTCAATCAAAAGTAAGGTTCAACTCTGTTAGTTGAATGCACAGAACAGAAAGAAGTTTCATACAATGCTTCTGTGTAGTTTATATTTGAACATATTCTTTTTTCCACTATTACCCACTTAGCGCTACGAATGTCCAGTTGCATTTTCTACAGACAGAGTGTTTCAAAACTGCTCAATCAAAAGTATGGTTTAATTCTGTTAGCTGAATGCTCAGATCAGGAAGAAGTTTCACAGAATGCTTCTGTGTAGTTTATATTTGAATATATTCCTTTTTCCACTACTACTCTCTTAGCGCTCCAAATGTCCAGTTGCATTTTCTACAGAAAGAGTGTTCAGATCTGCTCAATCAAAAGTATGGTTTAACTCTGTTAGCTGAATGCACAGATCAGAAAGAAGTTTCACAGAATGATTCTGTATAGTTTATATTTGGAGACATTCCTTTTTCCACTATTACCCTCTTAGCGCTCCGAATCTCCACTTGCATTTTCTACAGAAAGAGTGTTTCAGAACGGCTCAATCAAAACTAAGGTTCAACTCTTTTAGTTGAACAAACAGAACAGAAAGAAGTTTCACACAATTCTTCTGTGTAGTTTTATTTGTAGACATTCATTTTCCCAATATAGGCCTCATAGCGCTCAGAATGTCCAATTGCAGTTTCTACAGAAAGAGTGTTTAAGAACGGCTCAATCAAAAGTAAGGTTCAACTCTGTTAGTTGAATGAACAGAACAGAAAGAAGTTTCATACAATGCTTCTGTGTAGTTTATATTTGAACATATTCTTTTTTCCACTATTACCCACTTAGCGCTACGAATGTCCAGTTGCATTTTCTACAGACAGAGTGTTTCAAAACTGCTCAATCAAAAGTATGGTTTAACTCTGTTAGCTGAATGCTCAGATCAGAAAGAAGTTTCACAGAATGCTTCTGTGTAGTTTATATTTGAATATATTCCTTTTTCCACTACTACGCTCTTAGCGCTCCAAATGTCCAGTTGCATTTTCTACAGAGTGTTCAGATCTGCTCAATCAAAAGTATGGTTTAAATCTGTTAGCTGAATGCACAGATCAGAAAGAAGTTTCACCGAATGATTCTGTGTAGTTTATATTTGAAGACATTCCTTTTTCCACTGTTACCCTCTTAGCGCTCCGAATCTCCACTTGCATTTTCTACAAAAAGAGTGTTTCATAACTGCACAATCAAAAATATGTTTTATCTCTGTTAACTGAATTTACAGATCAGAAATAAGTTTCACAGAATGCATCTGTGTAGTTTTTATTTGAAGATATTCTTTTTCCCAATGTAGGCCTCTTAGCCCTTAGCATGTCCAATTGCAGTTTCTACAGAAAGAGTGTTTCAGAACGGCTCAATCAAAAGTAAGGTTCAACTCTGTTAGTTGAATGCACAGAACAGAAAGCATTTTCACAGAATGCTACTGTGTAGTTTATATCTGAATATATTCCTTTTTCCACTATTACCCTCTTAGCGCTCCGAATGTCCACTTGCATTTTCTACAGAAAGAGTGTTCAGAACCGCGCAATCAATAGTATGGTTTAACTCTGTTAGCTTAATGAACATATCAGAAATAAGTTTCACACAATGCTTCTGTGTAGTTTTTATTTGAAGATATTATTTTTCCCAATAGAGGCCTCTTAGCGCTCAGAATGTCCAATTGCAGTTTCTACAGAAAGAGTGTTCAGATCTGCTCAATCAAAAGTATGGTTTAACTCTGTTAGCTGAATGCACAGATCAGAAAGAAGTTTCACAGAATGATTCTGTGTACTTTATATTTGGAGACATTCCTTTTTCCACTATTACCCGCTTAGCGCTCCGAATCTCCACTTGCATTTTCTACAGAAAGAGTGTTTCAGAACGGCTCAATCAAAACTAAGGTTCAACTCTTTTAGTTGAAAAAACAGAACAGAAAGAAGTTTCACACAATTCTTTTGTGTAGTTTTTATTTGTAGACATTCTTTTTCCCAATATAGGCCTCTTAGCGCTCAGAATGTCCAATTGCAGTTTCTACAGAAAGAGTGTTTCAGAACGGCTCAATCAAAAGTAAGGTTCAACTCTGTTAGTTGAATGCACAGAACAGAAAGAAGTTTCATACAATGCTTCTGTGTAGTTTATATTTGAACATATTCTTTTTTCCACTATTACCCACTTAGCGCTACGAATGTCCAGTTGCATTTTCTACAGACAGAGTGTTTCAAAACTGCTCAATCAAAAGTATGGTTTAACTCTGTTAGCTGAATGCTCAGATCAGAAAGAAGTTTCACAGAATGCTTCTGTGTAGTTTATATTTGAATATATTCCTTTTTCCACTACTACGCTCTTAGCGCTCCAAATGTCCAGTTGCATTTTCTACAGAAAGAGTGTTCAGATCTGCTCAATCAAAAGTATGGTTTAACTCTGTTAGCTGAATGCACAGATCAGAAAGAAGTTTCACCGAATGATTCTGTGTAGTTTATATTTGAAGACATTCCTTTTTCCACTATTACCCTCTTAGCGCTCCGATTCTCCACTTGCATTTTCTACAAAAAGAGTGTTTCATAACTGCTCAATCAAAAATATGTTTTATCTCTGTTCACTGAATTTACAGATCAGAAATAAGTTTCACAGAATGCATCTGTGTAGTTTTTATTTGAAGATATTCTTTTTCCCAATGTAGGCCTCTTAGCGCTTAGCATGTCCAATTGCAGTTTCTACAGAAAGAGTGTTTCAGAACGGCTCAATCAAAAGTAAGGTTCAACTCTGTTAGTTGAATGCACAGAACAGAAAGAATTTTCACAGAATGCTACTGTGTAGTTTATATTTGAATATATTCCTTTCTCCACTATTACCCTCTTAGCGCTCCGAATGTCCACTTGCATTTTCTACAGAAAGAGTGTTCAGAACTGCGCAATCAAACGTATGGTTTAACTCTGTTAGCTTAATGAACATATCAGAAATAAGTTTCACACAATGCTTCTGTGTAGTTTTTATTTGAAGATATTATTTTTCCCAATATAGGCCTCTTAGCGCTCAGAATGTCCAATTGCAGTTTCTACAGAAAGAGTGTTTCAGAAAGGCTCAATCAAAAGTAAGGTTCAACTCTGTTAGTTGAATGCACAGAACAGAAAGAAGTTTCATACAATGCTTCTGTGTAGTTTATATTTGAACATATTCTTTTTTCCACTATTACCCACTTAGCGCTACGAATGTCCAGTTGCATTTTCTACAGACAGAGTGTTTCAAAACTGCTCAATCAAAAGTATGGTTTAACTCTGTTAGCTGAATGCTCAGATCAGAAAGAAGTTTCACAGAATGCTTCTGTGTAGTTTATATTTGAATATATTCCTTTTTCCACTACTAATCTCTTAGCGCTACAAATATCCAGTTGCATTTTCTACAGAAAGAGTGTTCAGATCTGCTCAATCAAAAGTATGGTTTAACTCTGTTAGCTGAATGCACAGATCAGAAAGAAGTTTCACAGAATGATTCTGTATAGTTTATATTTGGAGACATTCCTTTTTCCACTATTACCCTCTTAGCGCTCCGAATCTCCACTTGCATTTTCTACAGAAAGAGTGTTTCAGAACGGCTCAATCAAAACGAAGGTTCAACTCTTTTAGTTGAACAAACAGAACAGAAAGAAGTTTCACACAATTCTTCTGTGTAGTTTTTATTTGTAGACATTCTTTTTCCCAATATAGGCCTCTTAGCGCTCAGAATGTCCAATTGCAGTTTCTACAGAAAGTGTGTTTCAGAACGGCTCAATCAAAAGTAAGGTTCAACTCTGTTAGTTGAATGCACAGAACAGAAAGAAGTTTCATACAATGCTTCTGTGTAGTTTATATTTGAACATATTCTTTTTTCCACTATTACCCACTTAGCGCTACGAATGTCCAGTTGCATTTTCTACAGACAGAGTGTTTCAAAACTGCTCAATCAAAAGTATGGTTTAACTCTGTTAGCTGAATGCTCAGATCAGAAAGAAGTTTCACAGAATGCTTCTGTGTAGTTTATATTTGAATATATTCCTTTTTCCACTACTAATCTCTTAGCGCTCCAAATGTCCAGTTGCATTTTCTACAGAAAGAGTGTTCAGATCTGCTCAATCAAAAGTATGGTTTAACTCTGTTAGCTGAATGCACAGATCAGAAAGAAGTTTCACAGAATGATTCTGTATAGTTTATATTTGGAGACATTCCTTTTTCCACTATTACCCTCTTAGCGCTCCGAATCTCCACTTGCATTTTCTACAGAAAGAGTGTTTCAGAACGGCTCAATCAAAACTAAGGTTCAACTCTTTTAGTTGAACAAACAGAACAGAAAGAAGTTTCACACAATTCTTCTGTGTAGTTTTTATTTGTAGACATTCATTTTCCCAATATAGGCCTCCTAGCGCTCAGAATGTCCAATTGCAGTTTCTACAGAAAGAGTGTTTCAGAACGGCTCAATCAAAAGTAAGGTTCAACTCTGTTAGTTGAATGAACAGAACAGAAAGAAGTTTCATACAATGCTTCTGTGTAGTTTATATTTGAACATATTCTTTTTTCCACTATTACCCACTTAGCGCTACGAATGTCCAGTTGCATTTTCTACAGACAGAGTGTTTCAAAACTGCTCAATCAAAAGTATGGTTTAACTCTGTTAGCTGAATGCTCAGATCAGAAATAAGTTTCACAGAATGCTTCTGTGTAGTTTATATTTGAATATATTCCTTTTTCCACTACTACGCTCTTAGCACTCCAAATGTCCAGTTGCATTTTCTACAGAGTGTTCAGATCTGCTCAATCAAAAGTATGGTTTAAATCTGTTAGCTGAATGCACAGATCAGAAAGAAGTTTCACCGAATGATTCTGTGTAGTTTATATTTGAAGACATTCCTTTTTCCACTGTTACCCTCTTAGCGCTCCGAATCTCCACTTGCATTTTCTACAAAAAGATTGTTTCATAACTGCACAATCAAAAATATGTTTTATCTCTGTTAACTGAATTTACAGATCAGAAATAAGTTTCACAGAATGCATCTGTGTAGTTTTTATTTGAAGATATTCTTTTTCCCAATGTAGGCCTCTTAGCCCTTAGCATGTCCAATTGCAGTTTCTACAGAAAGAGTGTTTCAGAACGGCTCAATCAAAAGTAAGGTTCAACTCTGTTAGTTGAATGCACAGAACAGAAAGCATTTTCACAGAATGCTACTGTGTAGTTTATATTTGAATATATTTCTTTTTCCACTATTACCCTCTTAGCGCTCCGAATGTCCACTTGCATTTTCTACAGAAAGAGTGTTCAGAACTGCGCAATCAATAGTATGGTTTAACTCTGTTAGCTTAATGAACATATCAGAAATAAGTTTCACACAATGCTTCTGTGTAGTTTTTATTTGAAGATATTATTTTTCCCAATAGAGGCCTCTTAGCGCTCAGAATGTCCAATTGCAGTTTCTACAGAAAGAGTGTTCAGATCTGCTCAATCAAAAGTATGGTTTAACTCTGTTAGCTGAATGCACATATCAGAAAGAAGTTTCACAGAATGATTCTGTGTAGTTTATATTTGGAGACATTCCTTTTTCCGCTATTACCCTCTTAGCGCTCCGAATCTCCACTTGCATTTTCTACAGAAAGAGTGTTTCAGAACGGCTCAATCAAAACTAAGGTTCAACTCTTTTAGTTGAAAAAACAGAACAGAAAGAAGTTTCACACAATTCTTTTGTGTAGTTTTTATTTGTAGACATTCTTTTTCCCAATATAGGCCTCTTAGCGCTCAGAATGTCCAATTGCAGTTTCTACAGAAAGAGTGTTTCAGAACGGCTCAATCAAAAGTAAGGTTCAACTCTGTTAGTTGAATGCACAGAACAGAAAGAAGTTTCATACAATGCTTCTGTGTAGTTTATATTTGAACATATTCTTTTTTCCACTATTACCCACTTAGCGCTACGAATGTCCAGTTGCATTTTCTACAGACAGAGTGTTTCAAAACTGCTCAATCAAAAGTATGGTTTAACTCTGTTAGCTGAATGCTCAGATCAGAAAGAAGTTTCACAGAATGCTTCTGTGTAGTTTATATTTGAATATATTCCTTTTTCCACTACTACTCTCTTAGCGCTCCAAATGTCCAGTTGCATTTTCTACAGAAAGAGTGTTCAGATCTGCTCAATCAAAAGTATGGTTTAACTCTGTTAGCTGAATGCACAGATCAGAAAGAAGTTTCACCGAATGATTCTGTGTAGTTTATATTTGGAGACATTTCTTTTTCCACTATTACCCTCTTAGCGCTCCGAATCTCCACTTGCATTTTCTACAGAAAGAGTGTTTCAGAACGGCTCAATCAAAACTAAGGTTCAACTCTTTTAGTTGAACAAACAGAACAGAAAGAAGTTTCACACAATTCTTCTGTGTAGTTTTTATTTGTAGACATTCTTTTTCCCAATATAGGCCTCTTAGCGCTCAGAATGTCCAATTGCAGTTCCTACAGAAAGAGTGTTTCAGAACGGCTCAATCAAAAGTAAGGTTCAACTCTGTTAGTTGAATGCACAGAACAGAAAGAAGTTTCATACAATGCTTCTGTGTAGTTTATATTTGAACATATTCTTTTTTCCACTATTACCCACTTAGCGCTACGAATGTCCAGTTGCATTTTCTACAGACAGAGTGTTTCAAAACTGCTCAATCAAAAGTATGGTTTAACTCTGTTTGCTGAATGCTCAGATCAGAAAGAAGTTTCACAGAATGCTTCTGTGTAGTTTATATTTGAATATATTCCTTTTTCCACTACTACGCTCTTAGCGCTCCAAATGTCCAGTTGCATTTTCTACAGAAAGAGTGTTCAGATCTGCTCAATCAAAAGTATGGTTTAACTCTGTTAGCTGAATGCACAGATCAGAAAGAAGTTTCACCGAATGATTCTGTGTAGTTTATATTTGAAGACATTCCTTTTTCCACTATTACCCTCTTAGCGCTCCGATTCTCCACTTGCATTTTCTACAAAAAGAGTGTTTCATAACTGCTCAATCAAAAATATGTTTTATCTCTGTTCACTGAATTTACAGATCAGAAATAAGTTTCACAGAATGCATCTGTGTAGTTTTTATTTGAAGATATTCTTTTTCCCAATGTAGGCCTCTTAGCGCTTAGCATGTCCAATTGCAGTTTCTACAGAAAGAGTGTTTCAGAACGGCTCAATCAAAAGTAAGGTTCAACTCTGTTAGTTGAATGCACAGAACAGAAAGAATTTTCACAGAATGCTACTGTGTAGTTTATATTTGAATATATTCCTTTCTCCACTATTACCCTCTTAGCGCTCCGAATGTCCACTTGCATTTTCTACAGAAAGAGTGTTCAGAACTGCGCAATCAAACGTATGGTTTAACTCTGTTAGCTTAATGAACATATCAGAAATAAGTTTCACAGAATGCTTCTGTGTAGTTTTTATTTGAAGATATTATTTTTCCCAATAGAGGCCTCTTAGCGCTCAGAATGTCCAATTGCAGTTTCTACAGAAAGAGTGTTTCAGAAAGGCTCAATCAAAAGTATGGTTCAACTCTGTTAGTTGAATGCACAGAACAGAAAGAAGTTTCATACAATGCTTCTGTGTAGTTTATATTTGAACATATTCTTTTTTCCACTATTACCCACTTAGCGCTACGAATGTCCAGTTGCATTTTCTACAGACAGAGTGTTTCAAAACTGCTCAATCAAAAGTATGGTTTAACTCTGTTAGCTGAATGCTCAGATCAGAAAGAAGTTTCACAGAATGCTTCTGTCTAGTTTATATTTGAATATATTCCTTTTTCCACTACTAATCTCTTAGCGCTCCAAATGTCCAGTTGCATTTTCTACAGAAAGAGTGTTCAGATCTGCTCAATCAAAAGTATGGTTTAACTCTGTTAGCTGAATGCACAGATCAGAAAGAAGTTTCACAGAATGATTCTGTATAGTTTATATTTGGAGACATTCCTTTTTCCACTATTACCCTCTTAGCGCTCCGAATCTCCACTTGCATTTTCTACAGAAAGAGTGTTTCAGAACGGCTCAATCAAAACGAAGGTTCAACTCTTTTAGTTGAACAAACAGAACAGAAAGAAGTTTCACACAATTCTTCTGTGTAGTTTTTATTTGTAGACATTCTTTTTCCCAATATAGGCCTCTTAGCGCTCAGAATGTCCAATTGCAGTTTCTACAGAAAGAGTGTTTCAGAACGGCTCAATCAAAAGTAAGGTTCAACTCTGTTAGTTGAATGCACAGAACAGAAAGAAGTTTCATACAATGCTTCTGTGTAGTTTATATTTGAACATATTCTTTTTTCCACTATTACCCACTTAGCGCTACGAATGTCCAGTTGCATTTTCTACAGACAGAGTGTTTCAAAACTGCTCAATCAAAAGTATGGTTTAACTCTGTTAGCTGAATGCTCAGATCAGAAAGAAGTTTCACAGAATGCTTCTGTGTAGTTTATATTTGAATATATTCCTTTTTACACTACTAATCTCTTAGCGCTCAAAATGTCCAGTTGCATTTTCTACAGAAAGAGTGTTCAGATCTGCTCAATCAAAAGTATGGTTTAACTCTGTTAGCTGAATGCACAGATCAGAAAGAAATTTCACCGAAGGATTCTGTGTAGTTTATATTTGAAGACATTCCTTTTTCCACTATTACCCTCTTAGCGCTCCGAATCTCCACTTGCATTTTCTACAGAAAGAGTGTTTCATTCCTGCTCAATCAAAAATATGTTTTATCTCTGTTAACTGAATTTACAGATCAGAAATAAGTTTCACAGAATGCATCTGTGTAGTTTTTATTTGAAGATATTCTTTTTCCCAATGTAGGCCTCTTAGCGCTTAGCATGTCCAATTTCAGTTTCTACAGAAAGAGTGTTTCAGAACGGCTCAATCAAAAGTAAGGTTCAACTCTTTTAGTTGAATGCACAGAACAGAAAGAATTTTCACAGAATGCTACTGTGTAGTTTATATTTGAATATATTCCTTTTTCCACTATTACCCTCTTAGCGCTCCGAATGTCCACTTGCATTTTCTACAGAAAGAGTGTTCAGAACTGCGCAATCAAAAGTATGGTTTAACTCTGTTAGCTTAATGAACATATCAGAAATAAGTTTCACACAATGCTTCTGTGTAGTTTTTATTTGAAGATATTATTTTTCCCAATAGAGGCCTCTTAGCGCTCAGAATGTCCAATTGCAGTTTCTACAGAAAGAGTGTTTCAGAAAGGCTCAATCAAAAGTAAGGTTCAACTCTGTTAGTTGAATGCACAGAACAGAAAGAAGTTTCATACAATGCTTCTGTGTAGTTTATATTTGAACATATTCTTTTTTCCACTATTACCCACTTAGCGCTACGAATGTCCAGTTGCATTTTCTACAGACAGAGTATTTCAAAACTGCTCAATCAAAAGTATAGTTTTACTCTGTTAGCTGAATGCTCAGATCAGAACGAAGTTTCACAAAATGATTCTGTGTAGTTTATATTTGAAGACATTCCTTTTTCCACTATTACCCTCTTAGCGCTCCGAATCTCCACTTGCATTTTCTACAGAAAGAGTGTTTCAGAACGGCTCAATCAAAACTAAGGTTCAACTCTGTTAGCTTGAATGAACAGATCAGAAATAAGTTTCACACAATGCTTCTGTGTAGTTTTTATTTGAAGATATTCTTTTTCCCAATATAGGCCTCTTAGCGCTCAGAATGTCCAATTGCAGTTTCTACAGAAAGAGTGTTTCAGAACGGCTCAATCAAAAGTATGGTTCAACTCTGTTAGTTGAATGCACAGAACAGAAAGAAGTTTCACAGAATGATTCTGTGTAGTTTATATTTGAATATATTCCTTTTTCCACTATTACCCTCTTAGCGCTCCGAATGTCCACTTGCATTTTCTACAGAAAGAGTGTTCAGAACTGCGCAATCAAAAGTATGGTTTAACTCTGTTAGCTTAATGAACATATCAGAAATAAGTTTCACACAATGCTTCTGTGTAGTTTTTATTTGAAGATATTATTTTTCCCAATAGAGGCCTCTTAGCGCTCAGAATGTCCAATTGCAGTTTCTACAGAAAGAGTGTTTCAGAAAGGCTCAATCAAAAGTAAGGTTCAACTCTGTTAGTTGAATGCACAGAACAGAAAGAAGTTTCATACAATGCTTCTGTGTAGTTTATATTTGAACATATTCTTTTTTCCACTATTACCCACTTAGCGCTACGAATGTCCAGTTGCATTTTCTACAGACAGAGTGTTTCAAAACTGCTCAATCAAAAGTATGGTTTAACTCTGTTAGCTGAATGCTCAGATCAGAAAGAAGTTTCACAGAATGCTTCTGTGTAGTTTATATTTGAATATATCCCTTTTTCCACTACTACTCTCTTAGCGCTCCAAATGTCCAGTTGCATTTTCTACAGAAAGAGTGTTCAGATCTGCTCAATCAAAAGTATGGTTTAACTCTGTTAGCTGAATGCACAGATCAGAAAGAAGTTTCACAGAATGATTCTGTGTAGTTTATATTTGGAGACATTCCTTTTTCCACTATTACCCTCTTAGCGCTCCGAATCTCCACTTGCATTTTCTACAGAAAGAGTGTTTCAGAACGGCTCAATCAAAACTAAGGTTCAACTCTTTTAGTTGAACAAACAGAACAGAAAGAAGTTTCACACAATTCTTCTGTGTAGTTTTTATTTGTAGACATTCTTTTTCCCAATATAGGCCTCTTAGCGCTCAGAATGTCCAATTGCAGTTTCTACAGAAAGAGTGTTTCAGAACGGCTCAATCAAAAGTAAGGTTCAACTCTGTTAGTTGAATGTACAGAACAGAAAGAAGTTTCATACAATGCTTCTGTGTAGTTTATATTTGAACATATTCTTTTTTCCACTATTACCCACTTAGCGCTACGAATGTCCAGTTGCATTTTCTACAGACAGAGTGTTTCAAAACTGCTCAATCAAAAGTATGGTTTAACTCTGTTAGCTGAATGCTCAGATCAGAAAGAAGTTTCACAGAATGCTTCTGTGTAGTTTATATTTGAATATATTCCTTTTTCCACTACTACGCTCTTAGCGCTCCAAATGTCCAGTTGCATTTTCTACAGAAAGAGTGTTCAGATCTGCTCAATCAAAAGTATGGTTTAACTCTGTTAGCTGAATGCACAGATCAGAAAGAAGTTTCACCGAATGATTCTGTGTAGTTTATATTTGAAGACATTCCTTTTTCCACTATTACCCTCTTAGCGCTCCGAATCTCCACTTGCATTTTCTACAAAAAGAGTGTTTCATAACTGCTCAATCAAAAATATGTTTTATCTCTGTTAACTGAATTTACAGATCAGAAATAAGTTTCACAGAATGCATCTGTGTAGTTTTTATTTGAAGATATTCTTTTTCCCAATGTAGGCCTCTTAGCGCTTAGCATGTCCAATTGCAGTTTCTACAGAAAGAGTGTTTCAGAACGGCTCAATCAAAAGTAAGGTTCAACTCTGTTAGTTGAATGCACAGAACAGAAAGAATTTTCACAGAATGCTACTGTGTAGTTTATATTTGAATATATTCCTTTTTCCACTATTACCCTCTTAGCGCTCCGAATGTCCACTTGCATTTTCTACAGAAAGAGTGTTCAGAACTGCGCAATCAAAAGTATGGTTTAACTCTGTTAGCTTAATGAACATATCAGAAATAAGTTTCACACAATGCTTCTGTGTAGTTTTTATTTGAAGATATTATTTTTCCCAATAGAGGCCTCTTAGCGCTCAGAATGTCCAATTGCAGTTTCTACAGAAAGAGTGTTTCAGAAAGGCTCAATCAAAAGTAAGGTTCAACTCTGTTAGTTGAATGCACAGAACAGAAAGAAGTTTCATACAATGCTTCTGTGTAGTTTATATTTGAACATATTCTTTTTTCCACTATTACCCACTTAGCGCTACGAATGTCCAGTTGCATTTTCTACAGACAGAGTGTTTCAAAACTGCTCAATCAAAAGTATGGTTTAACTCTGTTAGCTGAATGCTCAGATCAGAAAGAAGTTTCACAGAATGCTTCTGTGTAGGTTATATTTGAATATATTCCTTTTTCCACTTCTACTCTCTTAGCGCTCCAAATGTCCAGTTGCATTTTCTACAGAAAGAGTGTTCAGATCTGCTCAATCAAAAGTATGGTTTAACCCTGTTAGCTGAATGCACAGATCAGAAAGAAGTTTCACAGAATGATTCTGTGTAGTTTATATTTGGAGACATTCCTTTTTCCAGTATTACCCTCTTAGCGCTCCGACTCTCCACTTGCATTTTCTACAGAAAGAGTGTTTCAGAACGGCTCAATCAAAACTAAGGTTCAACTCTTTTAGTTGAACAAACAGAACAGAAAGAAGTTTCACACAATTCTTCTGTGTAGTTTTTATTTGTAGACATTCTTTTTCCCAATATAGGCCTCTTAGCCCTCAGAATGTCCAATTGCAGTTTCTACAGAAAGAGTGTTTCAGAACGGCTCAATCAAAAGTAAGGTTCAACTCTGTTAGTTGAATGTACAGAACAGAAAGACGTTTCATACAATGCTTCTGTGTAGTTTATATTTGAACATATTCTTTTTTCCACTATTACCCACTTAGCGCTACGAATGTCCAGTTGCATTTTCTACAGACAGAGTGTTTCAAAACTGCTCAATCAAAAGTATGGTTTAACTCTGTTAGCTGAATGCTCAGATCAGAAAGAAGTTTCACAGAATGCTTCTGTGTAGTTTATATTTGAATATATTCCTTTTTCCACTACTACGCTCTTAGCGCTCCAAATGTCCAATTGCATTTTCTACAGAAAGAGTGTTCAGATCTGCTCAATCAAAAGTATGGTTTAACTCTGTTAGCTGAATGCACAGATCAGAAAGAAGTTTCACCGAATGATTCTGTGTAGTTTATATTTGAAGACATTCCTTTTTCCACTATTACCCTCTTAGCGCTCCGAATCTCCACTTGCATTTTCTACAAAAAGAGTGTTTCATAACTGCTCAATCAAAAATATGTTTTATCTCTGTTAACTGAATTTACAGATCAGAAATAAGTTTCACAGAATGCATCTGTGTAGTTTTTATTTGAAGATATTCTTTTTCCCAATGTAGGCCTCTTAGCGCTTAGCATGTCCAATTGCAGTTTCTACAGAAAGAGTGTTTCAGTACGGCTCAATCAAAAGTAAGGTTCAACTCTGTTAGTTGAATGCACAGAACAGAAAGAATTTTCACAGAATGCTACTGTGTAGTTTATATTTGAATATATTCCTTTTTCCACTATTACCCTCTTAGCGCTCCGAATGTCCACTTGCATTTTCTACAGAAAGAGTGTTCAGAACTGCGCAATCAAAAGTATGGTTTAACTCTGTTAGCTTAATGAACATATCAGAAATAAGTTTCCCACAATGCTTCTGTGTAGTTTTTATTTGAAGATATTATTTTTCCCAATAGAGGCCTCTTAGCGCTCAGAATGTCCAATTGCAATTTCTACAGAAAGAGTGTTTCAGAAAGGCTCAATCAAAAGTAAGGTACAACTCTGTTAGTTGAATGCACAGAACAGAAAGAAGTTTCATACAATGCTTCTGTGTAGTTTATATTTGAACATATTCTTTTTTCCACTATTACCCACTTAGCGCTACGAATGTCCAGTTGCATTTTCTACAGACAGAGTGTTTCAAAACTGCTCAATCAAAAGTATGGTTTAACTCTGTTAGCTGAATGCTCAGATCAGAAAGAAGTTTCACAGAATGCTTCTGTGTAGTTTATATTTGAATATATTCCTTTTTCCACTACTACGCTCTTAGCGCTCCAAATGTCCAGTTGCATTTTCTACAGAAAGAGTGTTCAGATCTGCTCAATCAAAAGTATGGTTTAACTCTGTTAGCTGAATGCACAGATCAGAAAGAAGTTTCACCGAATGATTCTGTGTAGTTTATATTTGAAGACATTCTTTTTTCCACTATTACCCTCTTAGCGCTCCGAATCTCCACTTGCATTTTCTACAAAAAGAGTGTTTCATAACTGCTCAATCAAAAATATGTTTTATCTCTGTTAACTGAATTTACAGATCAGAAATAAGTTTCACAGAATGCATCTGTGTAGTTTTTATTTGAAGATATTCTTTTTCCCAATGTAGGCCTCTTATCGCTTAGCATGTCCAATTGCAGTTTCTACAGAAAGAGTGTTTCAGAACGGCTCAATCAAATGTAAGGTTCAACTCTGTTAGTTGAATGCACAGAACAGAAAGAATTTTCACAGAATGCTACTGTGTAGTTTATATTTGAATATATTCCTTTTTCCACTATTACCCTCTTAGCGCTCCGAATGACCACTTGCATTTTCTACAGAAAGAGTGTTCAGAACTGCGCAATCAAAAGTATGGTTTAATTCTGTTAGCTTAATGAACATATCAGAAATAAGTTTCACACAATGCTTCTGTGTAGTTTTTATTTGAAGATATTATTTTTCCCAATAGAGGGCTCTTAGCGCTCAGAATGTCCATTTGCAGTTTCTACAGAAAGAGTGTTTCAGCAAGGCTCAATCAAAAGTAAGGTTCAACTCTGTTAGTTGAATGCACAGAACAGAAAGAAGTTTCATACAATGCTTCTGTGTAGTTTATATTTGAACATATTCTTTTTTCCACTATTACCCACTTAGCGCTACGAATGTCCAGTTGCATTTTCTACAGACAGAGTGTTTCAAAACTGCTCAATCAAAAGTATGGTTTAACTCTGTTAGCTGAATGCTCAGATCAGAAAGAAGTTTCACAGAATGCTTCTGTGTAGGTTATATTTGAATATATTCCTTTTTCCACTTCTACTCTCTTAGCGCTCCAAATGTCCAGTTGCATTTTCTACAGAAAGAGTGTTCAGATCTGCTCAATCAAAAGTATGGTTTAACTCTGTTAGCTGAATGCACAGATCAGAAAGAAGTTTCACAGAATGATTCTGTGTAGTTTATATTTGGAGACATTCCTTATTCCACTATTACCGTCTTAGCGCTCCGAATCTCCACTTGCATTTTCTACAGAAAGAGTGTTTCAGAACGGCTCAATCAAAACTAAGGTTCAACTCTTTTAGTTGAACAAACAGAACAGAAAGAAGTTTCACACAATTCTTCTGTGTAGTTTTTATTTGTAGACATTCTTTTTCCCAATATAGGCCTCTTAGCGCTCAGAATGTCCAATTGCAGTTTCTACAGAAAGAGTGTTTCAGAACGGCTCAATCAAAAGTAAGGTTCAACTCTGTTAGTTGAATGCACAGAACAGAAAGAAGTTTCATACAATGCTTCTGTGTAGTTTAGATTTGAACATATTCTTTTTTCCACTATTACCCACTTAGCGCTACGAATGTCCAGTTGCATTTTCAACAGACAGACTGTTTCAAAACTGCTCAATCAAAAGTATGGTTTAACTCTGTTAGCTGAATGCTCAGATCAGAAAGAAGTTTCACAGAATGCTTCTGTGTAGTTTATATTTGAATATATTCCTTTTTCCACTACTACGATCTTAGCGCTCCAAATGTCCAGTTGCATTTTCTACAGAAAGAGTGTTCAGATCTGCTCAATCAAAAGTATGGTTTAACTCTGTTAGCTGAATGCACAGATCAGAAAGGAGTTTCACCGAATGATTCTGTGTAGTTTATTTTGAAGACATTTCTTTTTCCACTATTACCCTCTTCGCGCTCCGAATCTCCACTTGCATTTTCTACAGAAAGAGTGTTTCATAACTGCTCAGTCAAAAATATGTTTTATCTCTGTTAACTGAATTTACAGATCAGAAATAAGTTTCACAGAATGCATCTGTGTAGTTTTTATTTGAAGATATTCTTTTTCCCAATGTAGGCCTCTTAGCGCTTAGCATGTCCAATTGCAGTTTCTACAGAAAGAGTGTTTCAGAACGGCTCAATCAAAAGTAAGGTTCAACACTGTTAGTTGAATGCACAGAACAGAAAGAATTTTCACAGAATGCTACTGTGTAGTTTTGTATTTGAATATATTCCTTTTTCCACTATTACCCTCTTAGCGCTCCGAATGTCCACTTGCATTTTCTACAGAAAGAGTGTTCAGAACTGCGCAATCAAAAGTATGGTTTAACTCTGTTAGCTTAATGAACATATCAGAAATAAGTTTCACACAATGCTTCTGTGTAGTTTTTATTTGAAGATATTATTTTTCCCAATAGAGGCCTCTTAGCGCTCAGAATGTCCAATTGCAGTTTCTACAGAAAGAGTGTTTCAGAAAGGCTCAATCAAAAGTAAGGTTCAACTCTGTTAGTTGAATGCACAGAACAGAAAGAAGTTTCATACAATGCTTCTGTGTAGTTTATATTTGAACATATTCTTTTTTCCACTATTACCTACTTAGCGCTACGAATGTCCAGTTGCATTTTCTACAGACAGAGTGTTTCAAAACTGCTCAATCAAAAGTATGGTTTAACTCGGTTAGCTGAATGCTCAGATCAGAAAGAAGTTTCACAGAATGCTTCTGTGTAGTTTATATTTGAATATATTCCTTTTTCCACTACTACCCTCTTAGCGCTCCAAATGTCCAGTTGCATTTTCTACAGAAAGAGTGTTCAGATCTGCTCAATCAAAAGTATGGTTTAACTCTGTTAGCTGAATGCACAGATCAGAAAGAAGTTTCACCGAATGATTCTGTGTAGTTTATATTTGAAGACATTCCTTTTTCCACTATTACCCTCTTAGCGCTCCGAATCTCCACTTGCATTTTCTACAAAAAGAGTGTTTCATAACTGCTCAATCAAAAATATGTTTTATCTCTGTTAACCGAATTTACAGATCATGAATAAGTTTCACAGAATGCATCTGTGTAGTTTTTATTTGAAGATATTCTTTTTCCCAATGTAGGCCTCTTAGCGCTTAGCATGTCCAATTGCAGTTTCTACAGAAAGAGTGTTTCAGAACGGCTCAATCAAAAGTAAGGTTCAACTCTGTTAGTTGAATGCACAGAACAGAAAGAATTTTCACAGAATGCTACTGTGTAGTTTATATTTGAATATATTCCTTTTTCCACTATTACCCTCTTAGCGCTCCGAATGTCCACTTGAATTTTCTACAGAAAGAGTGTTCAGAACTGCGCAATCAAAAGTATGGTTTAACTCTGTTAGCTTAATGAACATATCAGAAATAAGTTTCACACAATGCTTCTGTGTAGTTTTTATTTGAAGATATTATTTTTCCCAATAGAGGCCTCTTAGCGCTCAGAATGTCCAATTGCAGTTTCTACAGAATCAGAGTTTCAGAAAGGCTCAATCAAAAGTAAGGTTCAACTCTGTTAGTTGAATGCACAGAACAGAAAGAAGTTTCATACAATGATACTGTGTAGTTTATATTTGAACATATTCTTTTTTCCACTATTACCCACTTAGCGCTACGAATGTCCAGTTGCATTTTCTACAGACAGAGTGTTTCAAAGCTGCTCAATCAAAAGTATGGTTTAACTCTGTTAGCTGAATGCTCAGATCAGAAAGAAGTTTCACAGAATGCTTCTGTGTAGTTTATATTTGAATATATTCCTTTTTCGACTACTACGCTCTTAGCGCTCCAAATGTCCAGTTGCATTTTCTACAGAAAGAGTGTTCAGATCTGCTCAATCAAAAGTATGGTTTAACTCTGTTAGCTGAATGCACAGATCAGAAAGAAGTTTCACAGAATGATTCTGTGTAGTTTATATTTGGAGACATTCCTTTTTCCACTATTACCCTCTTAGCGCTCAGAATCTCCACTTGCATTTTCTACAGAAAGAGTGTTTCAGAACGGATCAATCAAAACTAAGTTTCAACTCTTTTAGTTGAACAAACAGAACAGAAAGAAGTTTCACACAATTCTTCTGTGTAGTTTTAATTTGTAGACATTCTTTTTCCCAATATAGGCCTCCTAGCGCTCAGAATGTCCAATTGCAGTTTCTACAGAAAGAGTGTCTCAGAACGGCTCAATCAAAACTAAGGTTCAACACTGTTAGTTGAATGCACAGAACAGAAAGAAGTTTCATAAAATGCTTCTGTGTAGTTTATATTTGAACATATTCTTTATTCCACTATTACCCACTTAGTGCTACGAATGTCCAGTTGCATCTTCTACAGACAGAGTGTTTCAAAACTGCTCAATCAAAAGTATGGTTTAACTCTGTTAGCTGAATGCTCAGATCAGAAAGAAGTTTCACAGAATGCTTCTGTGTAGTTTATATTTGAATATATTCCTTTTTCCACTACTACGCTCTTAGCGCTCCAAATGTCCAGTTGCATTTTCTACAGAAAGAGTGTTCAGATCTGCTCAATCAAAAGTATGTTTTAACTCTGTTAGCTGAATGCACAGATCAGAAAGAAGTTTCACCGAATGATTCTGTGTAGTTTATATTGGAAGACATTCCTTTTTCCACTATTACCTTCTTAGCGCTCCGAATCTCCACTTGCATTTTCTACAAAAAGAGTGTTTCATAACTGCTCAATCAAAAATATGTTTTATCTCTGTTAACTGAATTTACAGATCAGAAATAAGTTTCACACAATGCTTCTGTGTAGTTTTTATTTGAAGATATTATTTTTCCCAATATAGGCCTCTTAGCGCTCAGAATTTCCATTTGCAGTTTCTACAGAAAGAGTGTTTCAGAAAGGCTCAATCAAAATTAAGGTTCAACTCTGTTAGTTGAATGCACAGAACAGAAAGAAGTTTCATACAATGCTTCTGTGTAGTTTATATTTGAACATATTCTTTTTTCCACTATTACCCACTTAGCGCTACGAATGTCCAGTTGCATTTTCTACAGACAGAGTGTTTCAAAACTGCTCAATCAAATGTATGGTTTAACTCTGTTAGCTGAATGCTCAGATCAGAAAGAAGTTTCACAGAATGCTTCTGTGTAGTTTATATTTGAATATATTCCTTTTTCCACTACTACTCTCTTAGCGCTCCAAATGTACAGTTGCATTTTCTACAGAAAGAGTGTTCAGATCTGCTCAATCAAAAGTATGGTTTAACTCTGTTAGCTGAATGCACAGATCAGAAAGAAGTTTCACCGAATGATTCTGTGTAGTTTATATTTGGAGACATTCCTTTTTCCACTATTACCCTCTTAGCGCTCCGAATCTCCACTTGCATTTTCTACAGAAAGAGTGTTTCAGAACGGCTCAATCAAAACTAATGTTCAACTCTTTTAGTTGAACAAACAGAACAGAAAGGAGTTTCACACAATTCTTCTGTGTAGTTTTTATTTGTAGACATTCTTTTTCTCAATATAGGCCTCCTAGCGCTCAGAATGTCCAATTGCAGTTTCTACAGAAAGAGTGTTTCAGAACGGCTCAATCAAATGTAAGGTTCAACTCTGTTAGTTGAATGCACAGAACAGAAAGAAGTTTCATACAATGGTTCTGTGTAGTTTATATTTGAACATATTCTTTTTTCCACTATTACCCACTTAGCGCTACGAATGTCCAGTTGCATTTTCTACGGACAGAGTGTTTCAAAACTGCTCAATCAAAAGTATGGTTTAACTCTGTTAGCTGAATGCTCAGATCAGAAAGAAGTTTCACAGAATGCTTCTGTGTAGTTTATATTTGAATATATTCCTTTTTCCACTACTACGCTCTTAGCGCTCCAAATGTCCAGTTGCATTTTCTACAGAAAGAGTGTTCAGATCTGCTCAATCAAAAGTATGGTTTAACTCTGTTAGCTGAATGCACAGATCAGAAAGAAGTTTCACCGAATGATTCTGTGTAGTTTATATTTGAAGACATTCCTTTTTCCACTATTACCCTCTTAGCGCTCCGAATCTCCACTTGCATTTTCTACAAAAAGTGTGTTTCATAACTGCTCAATCAAAAATATGTTTTATCTCTGTTAACTGAATTTACAGATCAGAAATAAGTTTCACAGAATGCATCTGTGTAGTTTTTATTTGAAGATATTCTTTTTCCCAATGTAGGCCTCTTAGCGCTTAGCATGTCCAATTGCAGTTTCTACAGAAAGAGTGTTTCAGAACGGCTCAATCAAAAGTAAGGTTCAACTCTGTTAGTTGAATGCACAGAACAGAAAGAATTTTCACAGAATGCTACTGTGTAGCTTATATTTGAATATATTCCTTTTTCCACTATTACCCTCTTAGCGCTCCGAATGTCCACTTGCATTTTCTACAGAAAGAGTGTTCAGAACTGCGCAATCAAAAGTATGGTTTAACTCTGTTAGCTTAATGAACATATCAGAAATAAGTTTCACACAATGCTTCTGTGTAGTTTTTATTTGAAGATATTATTTTTCCCAATAGAGGCCTCTTAGCGCTCAGAATGTCCAATTGCAGTTTCTACAGAAAGAGTGTTTCAGAAAGGCTCAATCAAAAGTAAGGTTCAACTCTGTTAGTTGAATGCACAGAACAGAAAGAAGTTTCATACAATGCTTCTGTGTAGTTTATATTTGAAAATATTCTTTTTTCCACTATTACCTACTTAGCGCTACGAATGTCCATTTGCATTTTCTACAGACAGAGTGTTTCAAAACTGCTCAATCAAAAGTATGGTTTAACTCTGTTAGCTGAATGCTCAGATCAGAAAGAAGTTTCACAGAATGCTTCTGTGTAGTTTATATTTGAATATATTCCTTTTTCCACTACTACGCTCTTAGCGCTCCAAATGTCCAGTTGCATTTTCTACAGAAAGAGTGTTCAGATCTGCTCAATCAAAAGTATGGTTTAACTCTGTTAGCTGAATGCACAGATCAGAAAGAAGTTTCACCGAATGATTCTGTGTAGTTTATATTTGAAGACATTCCTTTTTCCACTATTACCCTCTTAGCGCTCCGAATCTCCACTTGCATTTTCTACAAAAAGAGTGTTTCATAACTGCTCAATCAAAAATATGTTTTATCTCTGTTAACTGAATTTACAGATCAGAAATAAGTTTCACACAATGCATCAGTGTAGTTTTTATTTGAAGATATTCTTTTTCCCAATGTAGGCCTCTTAGCGCTTAGCATGTCCAATTGCAGTTTCTACAGAAAGAGTGTTTCAGAACGGCTCAATCAAAAGTAAGGTTCAACTCTGTTAGTTGAATGCACAGAACAGAAAGAATTTTCACAGAATGCTACTGTGTAGTTTATATTTGAATATATTCCTTTTTCCACTATTACACTCTTAGCGCTCCGAATGTCCACTTGCATTTTCTACAGAAAGAGTGTTCAGAACTGCGCAATCAAAAGTATGGTTTAACTCTGTTAGCTTAATGAACATATCAGAAATAAGTTTCACACAATGCTTCTGTGTAGTTTTTATTTGAAGATATTATTTTTCCCAATAGAGGCCTCTTAGGGCTCAGAATGTCCAATTGCAGTTTCTACAGAAAGAGTGTTTCAGAAAGGCTCAATCAAAAGTAAGGTTCAACTCTGTTAGTTGAATGCACAGAACAGAAAGAAGTTTCATACAATGCTTCTGTGTAGTTTATATTTGAACATATTCTTTTTTCCACTATTACCTACTTAGTGCTACGAATGTCCAGTTGCATTTTCTACAGACAGAGTGTTTCAAAACTGCTCAATCAAAAGTATGGTTTAACTCTGTTAGCTGAATGCTCAGATCAGAAAGAAGTTTCACAGAATGCTTCTGTGTAGTTTATATTTGAATATATTCCTTTTTCCACTACTACCCTCTTAGCGCTCCAAATGTCCAGTTGCATTTTCTACAGAAAGAGTGTTCAGATCTGCTCAATCAAAAGTATGGTTTAACTCTGTTAGCTGAATGCACAGATCAGAAAGAAGTTTCACCGAAGGATTCTGTGTAGTTTATATTTGAAGACATTCCTTTTTCCACTATTAACCTCTTAGCGCTCCGAATCTCCACTTGCATTTTCTACAAAAAGAGTGTTTCATAACTGCTCAATCAAAAATATGTTTTATCTCTGTTAACTGAATTTACAGATCAGAAATAAGTTTCACAGAATGCATCAGTGTAGTTTTTATTTGAAGATATTCTTTTTCCCAATGTAGGCCTCTTAGCGCTTAGCATGCCCAATTGCAGTTTCTACAGAAAGAGTGTTTCAGAACGACTCAAACAAAAGTAAGGTTCAACTCTGTTAGTTGAATGCACAGAACAGAAAGAATTTTCACAGAATGCTACTGTGTAGTTTATATTTGAATATATTCCTTTTTACACTATTACCCTCTTAGCGCTCCGAATGTCCACTTGCATTTTCTACAGAAAGAGTGTTCAGAACTGCGCAATCAAAAGTATGGTTTAACTCTGTTAGCTTAATGAACATATCAGAAATAAGTTTCACACAATGCTTCTGTGTAGTTTTTATTTGAAGATATTATTTTTCCCAATAGAGGCCTCTTAGCGCTCAGAATGTCCAATTGCAGTTTCTACAGAAAGAGTGTTTCAGAAAGGCTCAATCATAAGTAAGGTTCAACTCTGTTAGTTGAATGTACAGAACAGAAAGAAGTTTCATACAATGCTTCTGTGTAGTTTATATTTGAACATATTCTTTTTTCCACTATTACCCACTTAGCGCTACGAATGTCCAGTTGCATTTTCTACAGACAGAGTGTTTCAAAACTGCTCAATCAAAAGTATGGTTTAACTCTGTTAGCTGAATGCTCAGATCAGAAAGAAGTTTCACAGAATGCATCTGTGTAGTTTATATTTGAATATATTCTTTTTTCCACTTCTACTCTCTTAGCGCTCCAAATGTCCAGTTGCATTTTCTACAGAAAGAGTGTTCAGATCTGCTCAATTAAAAGTATGGTTTAACTCTGTTAGCTGAATGCACAGATCAGAAAGAAGTTTCACAGAATGATTCTGTGTAGTTTATATTTGGAGTCATTCCTTATTCCACTATTACCCTCTTAGCGCTCCGAATCTCCACTTGCATTTTCTACAGAAAGAGTGTTTCAGAACGGCTCAATCAAAACTAAGGTTCAACTCTTTTAGTTGAACAAACAGAACAGAAAGAAGTTTCACACAATTTTTCTGTGTAGTTTTTATTTGTAGACATTCTTTTTCCCAATATAGTCATCTTAGCGCTCAGAATGTCAAACTGCAGTTTCTACAGAAAGAGTGTTTCAGAACGGCTCAATCAAAAGTAAGGTTCAACTCTGGTAGTTGAATGCAGAGAACAGAAAGAAGTTTCATACAATGCTTCTGTGTAGTTTATATTTGAACATATTCTTTTTTCCACTATTACCCACTTAGCGCTACGAATGTCCAGTTGCATTTTCTACAGACAGAGTGTTTCAAAACTGCTCAATCAAAAGTATGGTTTAACTCTGTTAGCTGAATGCTCAGATCAGAAAGAAGTTTCACAGAATGCTTCTGTGTAGTTTATATTTGAATATATTCCTTTTTCCACTACTACGCTCTTAGCGCTCCAAATGTCCAGTTGCATTTTCTACAGAAAGAGTGTTCAGATCTGCTCAATCAAATGTATGGTTTAACTCTGTTAGCTGAATGCACAGATCAGAAAGAAGTTTCACCGAATGATTCTGTGTAGTTTATAATTGAAGACATTTCTTTTACCACTATTACCCTCTTAGCGCTCCGAATCTCCACTTGCATTTTCTACAAAAAGAGTTTTTCATAACTGCTCAATCAAAAATATGTTTTATCTCTCTTAACTGAATTTACAGATCATAAATAAGTTTCACAGAATGCATCTGTGTAGATTTTATTTGAAGATATTCTTTTTCCCAATGTAGGCATCTTAGCGCTTAGCATGCCCAATTGCAGTTTCTACAGAAAGAGTGTTTCAGAACGGCTCAATCAAAAGTAAGGTTCAACTCTGTTAGTTGAATGCACAGAACAGAAAGAATTTTCACAGAATGCTTCTGTGTAGTTTATATTTGAATATATTCCTTTTTCCACTATTACCCTCTTAGCGCTCCGAATGTCCACTTGCATTTTCTACAGAAAGAATGTTCAGAACTGCGCAATCAAAAGTATGGTTTAACTCTGTTAGCTTAATGAACATATCAGAAATAAGTTTCACACAATGCTTCTGTGTAGTTTTTATTTGTAGATATTATTTTTCCCAATAGAGGCCTCTTAGCGCTCAGAATGTCCAATTGCAGTTTCTACAGAAAGAGTTTTTCAGAAAGGCTCAATCAAATGTAAGGTTCAACTCTGTTAGTTGAATGCACAGAACAGAAAGAAGTTTCATACAATGCTTCTGTGTAGTTTATATTTGAACATATTCTGTTTTCCACTATTACCCACTTAGCGCTACGAATGTCCAGTTGCATTATCTACAGACAGAGAGTTTCAAAACTGCTCAATCAAAAGTATGGTTTAACTCTGTTAGCTGAATGCTCAGATCAGAAAGAAGTTTCACAGAATGCTTCTGTGTAGTTCATATTTGAATATATTCCTTTTTCCACTACTACACTCTTAGCGCTCCAAATGTCCAGTTGCATTTTCTACAGAAAGAGTGTTCAGATCTGCTCAATCAAAAGTATGGTTTAACTCTGTTAGCTGAATGCACAGATCAGAAAGAAGTTTCACAGAATGATTCTGTGTAGTTTATATTTGGAGACATTCCTTTTTCCACTATTACCCTCTTAGCGCTCCAAATCTCCACTTGCATTTTCTACAGAAAGAGTGTTTCAGAACGGCTCAATCAAAACTAAGGTTCAACTAGTTTAGTTGAACAAACAGAACAGAAAGAAGTTTCACACAATTCTTCTGTGTAGTTTTAATTTGTAGACATTCTTTTTCCCAATATAGGCCTCCTAGCGCTCAGAATGTCCAATTGCAGTTTCTACAGAAAGAGTGTCTCAGAAAGGCTCAATCAAAACTAAGGTTCAACACTGTTAGTTGAATGCACAGAACAGAAAGAAATTTCATAAAATGCTTCTGTGTAGTTTATATTTGAACATATTCTTTATTCCACTATTACCCACTTAGTGCTACGAATGTCCAGTTGCATCTTCTACAGACAGAGTGTTTCAAAACTGCTCAATCAAAAGTATGGTTTAACTCTGTTAGCTGAATGCTCAGATCAGAAAGAAGTTTCACAGAATGCTTCTGTGTAGTTTATATTTGAATATATTCCTTTTTCCACTACTACGCTCTTAGCGCTCCAAATGTCCAGTTGCATTTTCTACAGAAAGAGTGTTCAGATCTGCTCAATCAAAAGTATGTTTTAACTCTGTTAGCTGAATGCACAGATCAGAAAGAAGTTTCACCGAATGATTCTGTGTAGTTTATATTGGAAGACATTCCTTTTTCCACTATTACCTTCTTAGCGCTCCGAATCTCCACTTGCATTTTCTACAAAAAGAGTGTTTCATAACTGCTCAATCAAAAATATGTTTTATCTCTGTTAACTGAATTTACAGATCAGAAATAAGTTTCACACAATGCTTCTGTGTAGTTTTTATTTGAAGATATTATTTTTCCCAATATAGGCCTCTTAGCGCTCAGAATTTCCATTTGCAGTTTCTACAGAAAGAGTGTTTCAGAAAGGCTCAATCAAAATTAAGGTTCAACTCTGTTAGTTGAATGCACAGAACAGAAAGAAGTTTCATACAATGCTTCTGTGTAGTTTATATTTGAACATATTCTTTTTTCCACTATTACCCACTTAGCGCTACGAATGTCCAGTTGCATTTTCTACAGACAGAGTGTTTCAAAACTGCTCAATCAAAAGTATGGTTTAACTCTGTTAGCTGAATGCTCAGATCAGAAAGAAGTTTCACAGAATGCTTCTGTGTAGTTTATATTTGAATATATTCCTTTTTCCACTACTACGCTCTTAGCGCTCCAAATGTCCAGTTGCATTTTCTACAGAAAGAGTGTTCAGATCTGCTCAATCAAAAGTATGGTTTAACTCTGTTAGCTGAATGCACAGATCAGAAAGAAGTTTCACAGAATGATTCTGTGTAGTTTATATTTGGAGACATTCCTTTTTCCACTATTACCCTCTTAGCGCTCCGAATCTCCACTTGCATTTTCTACAGAAAGAGTGTTTCAGAACGGCTCAATCAAAACTAATGTTCAACTCTTTTAGTTGAACAAACAGAACAGAAAGGAGTTTCACACAATTCTTCTGTGTAGTTTTTATTTGTAGACATTCTTTTTCTCAATATAGGCCTCCTAGCGCTCAGAATGTCCAATTGCAGTTTCTACAGAAAGAGTGTTTCAGAACGGCTCAATCAAATGTAAGGTTCAACTCTGTTAGTTGAATGCACAGAACAGAAAGAAGTTTCATACAATGGTTCTGTGTTGTTTATATTTGAACATATTCTTTTTTCCACTATTACCCACTTAGCGCTACGAATGTCCAGTTGCATTTTCTACGGACAGAGTGTTTCAAAACTGCTCAATCAAAAGTATGGTTTAACTCTGTTAGCTGAATGCTCAGATCAGAAAGAAGTTTCACAGAATGCTTCTGTGTAGTTTATATTTGAATATATTCCTTTTTCCACTACTACGCTCTTAGCGCTCCAAATGTCCAGTTGCATTTTCTACAGAAAGAGTGTTCAGATCTGCTCAATCAAAAGTATGGTTTAACTCTGTTAGCTGAATGCACAGATCAGAAAGAAGTTTCACCGAATGATTCTGTGTAGTTTATATTTGAAGACATTCCTTTTTCCACTATTACCCTCTTAGCGCTCCGAATCTCCACTTGCATTTTCTACAAAAAGAGTGTTTCATAACTGCTCAATCAAAAATATGTTTTATCTCTGTTCACTGAATTTACAGATCAGAAATAAGTCTCACAGAATGCATCTGTGTAGTTTTTATTTGAAGATATTCTTTTTCCCAATGTAGGCCTCTTAGCGCTTAGCATGTCCAATTGCAGTTTCTACAGAAAGAGTGTTTCAGAACGGCTCAATCAAAAGTAAGGTTCAACTCTGTTAGTTGAATGCACAGAACAGAAAGAATTTCCACAGAATGCTACTGTGTAGTTTATATTTGAATATATTCCTTTCTCCACTATTACCCTCTTAGCGCTCCGAATGTCCACTTGCATTTTCTACAGAAAGAGTGTTCAGAACTGCGCAATCAAACGTATGGTTTAACTCTGTTAGCTTAATGAACATATCAGAAATAAGTTTCACACAATGCTTCTGTGTAGTTTTTATTTGAAGATATTATTTTTCCCAATAGAGGCCTCTTAGCGCTCAGAATGTCCAATTGCAGTTTCTACAGAAAGAGTGTTTCAGAAAGGCTCAATCAAAAGTAAGGTTCAACTCTGTTAGTTGAATGCACAGAACAGAAAGAAGTTTCATACAATGCTTCTGTGTAGCTTATATTTGAACATATTCTTTTTTCCACTATTACCCACTTAGCGCTACGAATGTCCAGTTGCATTTTCTACAGACAGAGTGTTTCAAAACTGCTCAATCAAAAGTATGGTTTAACTCTGTTAGCTGAATGCTCAGATCAGAAAGAAGTTTCACAGAATGCTTCTGTGTAGTTTATATTTGAATATATTCCTTTTTCCACTACTAATCTCTTAGCGCTCCAAATGTCCAGTTGCATTTTCTACAGAAAGTGTGTTCAGATCTGCTCAATCAAAAGTATGGTTTAACTCTGTTAGCTGAATGCACAGATCAGAAAGAAGTTTCACAGAATGATTCTGTATAGTTTATATTTGGAGACATTCCTTTTTCCACTATTACCCTCTTAGCGCTCCGAATCTCCACTTGCATTTTCTACAGAAAGAGTGTTTCAGAACGGCTCAATCAAAACGAAGGTTCAACTCTTTTAGTTGAACAAACAGAACAGAAAGAAGTTTCACACAATTCTTCTGTGTAGTTTTTATTTGTAGACATTCTTTTTCCCAATATAGGCCTCTTAGCGCTCAGAATGTCCAATTGCAGTTTCTACAGAAAGAGTGTTTCAGAACGGCTCAATCAAAAGTAAGGTTCAACTCTGTTAGTTGAATGCACAGAACAGAAAGAAGTTTCATACAATGCTTCTGTGTAGTTTATATTTGAACATATTCTTTTTTCCACTATTACCCACTTAGCGCTACGAATGTCCAGTTGCATTTTCTACAGACAGAGTGTTTCAAAACTGCTCAATCAAAAGTATGGTTTAACTCTGTTAGCTGAATGCTCAGATCAGAAAGAAGTTTCACAGAATGCTTCTGTGTAGTTTATATTTGAATATATTCCTTTTTCCACTACTAATCTCTTAGCGCTCCAAATGTCCAGTTGCATTTTCTACAGAAAGAGTGTTCTGATCTGCTCAATCAAAAGTATGGTTTAACTCTGTTAGCTGAATGCACAGATCAGAAAGAAGTTTCACAGAATGATTCTGTATAGTTTATATTTGGAGACATTCCTTTTTCCACTATTACCCTCTTAGCGCTCCGAATCTCCACTTGCATTTTCTACAGAAAGAGTGTTTCAGAACGGCTCAATCAAAACTAAGGTTCAACTCTTTTAGTTGAACAAACAGAACAGAAAGAAGTTTCACACAATTCTTCTGTGTAGTTTTTATTTGTAGATATTCTTTTTCCCAATATAGGCCTCCTAGCGCTCAGAATGTCCAATTGCAGTTTCTACAGAAAGAGTGTTTCAGAACGGCTCAATCAAAAGTAAGGTTCAACTCTGTTAGTTGAATGAACAGAACAGAAAGAAGTTTCATACAATGCTTCTGTGTAGTTTATATTTGAACATATTCTTTTTTCCACTATTACCCACTTAGCGCTACGAATGTCCAGTTGCATTTTCTACAGACAGAGTGTTTCAAAACTGCTCTATCAAAAGTATGGTTCAACTCTGTTAGCTGAATGCTCAGATCAGAAATAAGTTTCACAGAATGCTTCTGTGTAGTTTATATTTGAATATATTCCTTTTTCCACTACTACGCTCTTAGCGCTCCAAATGTCCAGTTGCATTTTCTACAGAGTGTTCAGATCTGCTCAATCAAAAGTATGGTTTAACTCTGTTAGCTGAATGCACAGATCAGAAAGAAGTTTCACCGAATGATTCTGTGTAGTTTATATTTGAAGACATTCCTTTTTCCACTATTACCCTCTTAGCGCTCCGAATCTCCACTTGCATTTTCTACAAAAAGAGTGTTTCATAACTGCACAATCAAAAATATGTTTTATCTCTGTTAACTGAATTTACAGATCAGAAATAAGTTTCACAGAATGCATCTGTGTAGTTTTTATTTGAAGATATTCTTTTTCCCAATGTAGGCCTCTTAGCCCTTAGCATGTCCAATTGCAGTTTCTACAGAAAGAGTGTTTCAGAACGGCTCAATCAAAAGTAAGGTTCAAATCTGTTAGTTGAATGCACAGAACAGAAAGAATTTTCACAGAATGCTACTGTGTAGTTTATATTTGAATATATTCCTTTTTCCACTATTACCCTCTTAGCGCTCCGAATGTCCACTTGCATTTTCTACAGAAAGAGTGTTCAGAACTGCGCAATCAATAGTATGATTTAACTCTGTTAGCTTAATGAACATATCAGAAATAAGTTTCACACAATGCTTCTGTGTAGTTTTTATTTGAAGATATTATTTTTCCCAATAGAAGCCTCTTAGCGCTCAGAATGTCCAATTGCAGTTTCTACAGAAAGAGTGTTCAGATCTGCTCAATCAAAAGTATGGTTTAACTCTGTTAGCTGAATGCACAGATCAGAAAGCAGTTTCACAGAATGATTCTGTGTAGTTTATATTTGGAGACATTCCTTTTTCCACTATTACCCTCTTAGCGCTCCGAATCTCCACTTGCATTTTCTACAGAAAGAGTGTTTCAGAACGGCTCAATCAAAACTAAGGTTCAACTCTTTTAGTTGAACAAACAGAACAGAAAGGAGTTTCACACAATTCTTTTGTGTAGTTTTTATTTGTAGACATTCTTTTTCCCAATATAGGCCTCTTAGCGCTCAGAATGTCCAATTGCAGTTTCTACAGAAAGAGTGTTTCAGAACGGCTCAATCAAAAGTAAGGTTCAACTCTGTTAGTTGAATGCACAGAACAGAAAGAAGTTTCATACAATGCTTCTGTGTAGTTTATATTTGAACATATTCTTTTTTCCACTATTACCCACTTAGCTCTACGAATGTCCAGTTGCATTTTCTACAGACAGAGCGTTTCAAAACTGCTCAATCAAAAGTATGGTTTAAATCTGTTAGCTGAATGCTCAGATCAGAAATAAGTTTCACAGAATGCTTCTGTGTAGTTTATATTTGAATATATTCCTTTTTCCACTACTACGCTCTTAGCGCTCCAAATGTCCAGTTGCATTTTCTACAGAAAGAGTGTTCAGATCTGCTCAATCAAAAGTATGGTTTAACGCTGTTAGCTGAATGCACAGATCAGAAAGAAGTTTCACCGAATGATTCTGTGTAGTTTATATTTGAAGACATTCCTTTTTCCACTATTACCCTCTTAGCGCTCCGAATCTCCACTTGCATTTTCTACAAAAAGAGTGTTTCATAACTGCTCAATCAAAAATATGTTTTATCTCTGTTAACTGAATTTACAGATCAGAAATAAGTTTCACAGAATGCATCTGTGTAGTTTTTATTTGAAGATATTCTTTTTCCCAATGTAGGCCTCTTAGCGCTTAGCATGTCCAATTGCAGTTTCTACAGAAAGAGTGTTTCAGAACGGCTCAATCAAAAGTAAGGTTCAACTCTGTTAGATGAATGCACAGAACAGAAAGAATTTTCACAGAATGCTACTGTGTAGTTTATATTTGAATATATTCCTTTTTCCACTATTACCCTCTTAGCGCTCCGAATGTCCACTTGCATTTTCTACAGAAAGAGTGTTCAGAACTGTGCAATCAAAAGTATGGTTTAACTCTGTTAGCTTAATGAACATATCAGAAATAAGTTTCACACAATGCTTCTGTGTAGTTTTTATTTGAAGATATTATTTTTCCCAATAGATGCCTCTTAGCGCTCAGAATGTCCAATTGCAGTTTCTACAGAAAGAGTGTTTCAGAAAGGCTCAATCAAAATTAAGGTTTAACTCTGTTAGTTGAATGCACAGAACAGAAAGAAGTTTCATACAATGCTTCTGTGTAGTTTATATTTGAACATATTTTTTTTTCCACTATTACCCACTTAGCGCTACGAATGTCCAGTTGCATTTTCTACAGACAGAGTGTTTCAAAACTGCTCAATCAAAAGTATGGTTTAACTCTGTTAGCTGAATGCTCAGATCAGAAGGAAGTTTCACAGAATGCTTCTGTGTAGTTTATATTTGAATATATTCCTTTTTCCACTACTACCCTCTTAGCGCTCCAAATGTCCAGTTGCATTTTCTACAGAAAGAGTGTTCAGATCTGCTCAATCAAAAGTATGGTTTAACTCTGTTAGCTGAATGCACAGATCAGAAAGAAGTTTCACCGAATGATTCTGTGTAGTTTATATTTGAAGACATTCCTTTTTCCACTATTACCCACTTAGCGCTCCGAATCTCCACTTGCATTTTCTACAAAAAGAGAGTTTCATAACTGCTCAATCAAAAATATGTTTTATCTCTGTTAACTGAATTTACAGATCAGAAATAAGTTTCACAGAATGCATCAGTGTAGTTTTTATTTGAAGATATTCTTTTTCCCAATGTAGGCCTCTTAGCGCTTAGCATGTCCAATTGCAGTTTCTACAGAAAGAGTGTTTCAGAACGGCTCAATCAAAACTAAGGTTCAACTCTTTTAGTTGAACAAACAGAACAGAAAGAAGTTTCACACAATTCTTCTGTGTAGTTTTTATTTGTAGACATTCTTTTTCCCAATATAGGCCTCTTAGTGCTCAGAATGTCCAATTGCAGTTTCTACAGAAAGAGTGTTTCAGAACGGCTCAATCAAAAGTAAGGTTCAACTCTGTTAGTTGAATGCACAGAACAGAAAGAAGTTTCATACAATGATTCTGTGTAGTTTCTATTTGAACATATTCTTTTTTCCACTATTACCCACTTAGCGCTCCGAATGTCCACTTGCATTTTCTACAGAAAGAGTGTTCAGAACTGCGCAATCAAAAGTATGGTTTAACTCTGTTAGCTTAATGAACATATCAGAAATAAGTTTCACACAATGCTTCTGTGTAGTTTTTATTTGAAGATATTATTTTTCCCAATAGAGGTCTCTTAGCGCTCAGAATGTCCAATTGCAGTTTCTACAGAAAGAGTGTTTCAGAAAGGCTCAATTAAAAGTAAGGTTCAACTCTGTTAGGTGAATGCACAGAACAGAAAGAAGTTTCATACAATGCTTCTGTGTAGTTTATATTTGAACATATTCTTTTTTCCACTATTACCCACTTAGCGCTACGAATGTCCAGTTGCATTTTCTACAGACAGAGTGTTTCAAAACTGCTCAATCAAAAGTATGGTTTAACTCTGTTAGCTGAATGCTCAGATCAGAAAGAAGTTTCACAGAATGCTTCTGTGTAGTTTATATTTGAATATATCCCTTTTTCCACTACTACTCTCTTAGCGCTCCAAATGTCCAGTTGCATTTTCTACAGAAAGAGTGTTCAGATCTGCTCAATCAAAAGTATGGTTTAACTCTGTTAGCTGAATGCACAGATCAGAAAGCAGTTTCACAGAATGATTCTGTATAGTTTATATTTGGAGACATTCCTTTTTCCACTATTACCCTCTTAGCGCTCCGAATCTCCACTTGCATTTTCCACAGAAAGAGTGTTTCAGAACGGCTCAATCAAAACTAAGGTTCAACTCTTTTAGTTGAACAAACAGAACAGAAAGAAGTTTCACACAATTCTTCTGTGTAGTTTTTATTTGTAGACATTCTTTTTCCCAATATAGGCCTCCTAGCGCTCAGAATGTCCAATTGCAGTTTCTACAGAAAGAGTGTTTCAGAACGGCTCAATCAAAAGTAAGGTTCAACTCTGTTAGTTGAATGAACAGAACAGAAAGAAGTTTCATACAATGCTTCTGTGTAGTTTATATTTGAACATATTCTTTTTTCCACTATTACCCACTTAGCGCTACGAATGTCCAGTTGCATTTTCTACAGACAGAGTTTTTCAAAACTGCTCAATCAAAACTATGGTTTAACTCTGTTAGCTGAATGCTCAGATCAGAAAGAAGTTTCACAGAATGCTTCTTTGTAGTTTATATTTGAATATATTCCTTTTTCCACTACTACGCTCTTAGCGCTCCAAATGTCCAGTTGCATTTTCTACAGAAAGAGTGTTCAGATCTGCTCAATCAAAAGTATGGTTTAACTCTGTTAGCTGAATGCACAGATCAGAAAGAAGTTTCACCGAATGATTCTGTGTAGTTTATATATGAAGACATTCCTTTTTCCACTATTACCCTCTTAGCGCTCCGAATCTCCACTTGCATTTTCTACAAAAAGAGTGTTTCATAACTGCTCAAACAAAAATATGTTTTATCTCTGTTAACTGAATTTACAGATCAGAAATAAGTTTCACAGAATGCATCTGTGTAGTTTTTATTTGAAGATATTCTTTTTCCCAATGTAGGCCTCTTAGCGCTTAGCATGTCCAATTGCAGTTTCTACAGAAAGAGTGTTTCAGAACGGCTCAATCAAAAGTAAGGTTCAACTCTGTTAGTTGAATGCACAGAACAGAAAGAATTTTCACAGAATGCTACTGTGTAGTTTATATTTGAATATATTCCTTTTTCCACTATTACCCTCTTAGCGCTCCGAATGTCCACTTGCATTTTCTACAGAAAGAGTGTTCAGAACTGCGCAATCAAAAGTATGGTTTAACTCTGTTAGCTTAATGAACATATCAGAAATAAGTTTCACACAATGCTTCTGTGTAGTTTTTATTTGAAGATATTATTTTTCCCAATAGAGGCCTCTTAGCGCTCAGAATGTCCAATTGCAGTTTCTACAGAAAGAGTGTTTCAGAAAGGCTCAATCAAAAGTAAGGTTCAACTCTGTTAGTTGAATGCACAGAACAGAAAGAAGTTTCATACAATGCTTCTGTGTAGTTTATATTTGAACATATTCTTTTTTCCACTATTACCCACTTAGCGCTACGAATGTCCAGTTGCATTTTCTACAGACAGAGTGTTTCAAAACTGCTCAATCAAAAGTATGGTTTAACTCTGTTAGCTGAATGCTCAGATCAGAAAGAAGTTTCACAGAATGCTTTTGTGTAGTTTATATTTGAATATATTCATTTTTCCACTACTACTCTCTTAGCGCTCCAAATGTCCAGTTGCATTTTCTACAGAAAGAGTGTTCAGATCTGCTCAATCAAAAGTATGGTTTAACTCTGTTAGCTGAATGCACAGATCAGAAAGAAGTTTCACAGAATGATTCTGTGTAGTTTATATTTGGAGACATTCCTTTTTCCACTATTACCCTCTTAGCGCTCCGACTCTCCACTTGCATTTTCTACAGAAAGAGTGTTTCAGAACGGCTCAATCAAAACTAAGGTTCAACTCTTTTAGTTGAACAAACAGAACAGAAAGAAGTTTCACACAATTCTTCTGTGTAGTTTTAATTTGTAGACATTCTTTTTCCCAATATAGGCCTCTTAGCCCTCAGAATGTCCAATTGCAGTTTCTACAGAAAGAGTGTTTCAGAACGGCTCAATCAAAAGTAAGGTTCAACTCTGTTAGTTGAATGCACAGAACAGAAAGACGTTTCATACAATGCTTCTGTGTAGTTTATATTTGAACATATTCTTTTTTCCACTATTACCCACTTAGCGCTACGAATGTCCAGTTGCATTTTCTACAGACAGAGTGTTTCAAAACTGCTCAATCAAAAGTATGGTTTAACTCTGTTAGCTGAATGCTCAGATCAGAAAGAAGTTTCACAGAATGCTTCTGTGTAGTTTATATTTGAATATATTCCTTTTTCCACTACTACGCTCTTAGCGCTCCAAATGTCCAATTGCATTTTCTACAGAAAGAGTGTTCAGATCTGCTCAATCAAAAGTATGGTTTAACTCTGTTAGCTGAATGCACAGACCAGAAAGAAGTTTCACCGAATGATTCTGTGTAGTTTATATTTGAAGACATTCCTTTTTCCACTATTACCCTCTTAGCGCTCCGAATCTCCACTTGCATTTTCTACAAAAAGAGTGTTTCATAACTGCTCAATCAAAAATATGTTTTATCTCTGTTAACTGAATTTACAGATCAGAAATAAGTTTCACACAATGCTTCTGTGTAGTTTTTATTTGAAGATATTATTTTTCCCAATAGAGGCCTCTTAGCGCTCAGAATGTCCAATTGCAGTTTCTACAGAAAGAGTGTTTCAGAACGGCTCAATCAAAAGTCAGGTTCAACACTGTTAGTTGAATGCACAGAACAGAAAGAATTTTCACAGAATGCTACTGTGTAGTTTTGTATTTGAATATATTCCTTTTTCCACTATTACCCTCTTAGCGCTCCGAATGTCCACTTGCATTTTCTACAGAAAGAGTGTTCAGAACTGCGAAATCAAAAGTATTTTTTAACTCTGTTAGCTTAATGAACATATCAGAAATAAGTTTCACACAATGCTTCTGTGTAGTTTTTATTTGAAGATATTATTTTTCCCAATAGAGGCCTCTTAGCGCTCAGAATGTCCAATTGCAGTTTCTACAGAAAGAGTGTTTCAGAAAGGCTCAATCAAAAGTAAGGTTCAACTCTGTTAGTTGAATGCACAGAACAGAAAGAAGTTTCATACAATGCTTCTGTGTAGTTTATATTTGAACATATTCTTTTTTCCACTATTACCTACTTAGCGCTACGAATGTCCAGTTGCATTTTCTACAGACAGAGTGTTTCAAAACTGCTCAATCAAAAGTATGGTTTAACTCTGTTAGCTGAATGCTCAGATCAGAAAGAAGTTTCACAGAATGCTTCTGTGTAGTTTATATTTGTATATATTCCTTTTTCCACTACTACCCTCTTAGCGCTCCAAATGTCCAGTTGCATTTTCTACAGAAAGAGTGTTCAGATCTGCTCAATCAAAAGTATGGTTTAATTCTGTTAGCTGAATGCACAGATCAGAAAGAAGTTTCACCGAATGATTCTGTGTAGTTTATATTTGAAGACATTCCTTTTTCCACTATTACCCTCTTAGCGCTCCGAATCACCACTTGTATTTTCTACAAAAAGAGTGTTTCATAACTGCTCAATCAAAAATATGTTTTATCTCTGTTAACCGAATTTACAGATCATAAATAAGTTTCACAGAATGCATCTGTGTAGTTTTTATTTGAAGATATTCTTTTTCCCAATGTAGGCCTCTTAGCGCTTAGCATGTCCAATTGCATTTTCTACAGAAAGAGTGTTTGAGAACAGCTCAATCAAAAGTAAGGTTCAACTCTGTTAGTTGAATGCACAGAACAGAAAGAATTTTCACAGAATGCTACTGTGTAGTTTATATTTGAATATATTCCTTTTTCCACTATTACCCTCTTAGCGCTCCGAATGTCCACTTGAATTTTCTACAGAAAGAGTGTTCAGAACTGCGCAATCAAAAGTATGGTTTAACTCTGTTAGCTTAATGAACATATCAGAAATAAGTTTCACACAATGCTTGTGTGTAGTTTTTATTTGAAGATATTATTTTTCCCAATAGAGGCCTCTTAGCGCTCAGAATGTCCAATTGCAGTTTCTACAGAATCAGAGTTTCAGAAAGGCTCAATCAAAAGTAAGGTTCAACTCTGTTAGTTGAATGCACAGAACAGAAAGAAGTTTCATACAATGATTCTGTGTAGTTTATATTTGAACATATTCTTTTTTCCACTATTACCCACTTAGCGCTACGAATGTCCAGTTGCATTTTCTACAGACAGAGTGTTTCAAAACTGCTCAATCAAAAGTATGGTTTAACTCTGTTAGCTGAATGCTCAGATCAGAAAGAAGTTTCACAGAATGCTTCTGAGTAGTTTATATTTGAATATATTCCTTTTTCCACTACTACGCTCTTAGCGCTCCAAAAGTCCAGTTGCATTTTCTACAGAAAGAGTGTTCAGATCTGCTCAATCAAAAGTATGGTTTAACTCTGTTAGCTGAATGCACAGATCAGAAAGAAGTTTCACAGAATGATTCTGTGTAGTTTATATTTGGAGACATTCCTTTTTCCACTATTACCCTCTTAGCGCTCCGAATCTCCACTTGCATTTTCTACAGAAAGAGTGTTTCAGAACGGATCAATCAAAACTAAGTTTCAACTCTTTTAGTTGAACAAACAGAACAGAAAGAAGTTTCACACAATTCTTCTGTGTAGTTTTTATTTGTAGAAATTCTTTTTCCCAATATAGGCCTCCTAGCGCTCAGAATGTCCAATTGCAGTTTATACAGAAAGAGTGTTTCAGAACGGCTCAATCAAAAGTAAGGTTCAACTCTGTTAGTTGAATGCACAGAACAGAAAGAAGTTTCATACAATCCTTCTGTGTAGTTTATATTTGAACATATTCTTTTTTCCACTATTACCCACTTAGCGCTACGAATGTCCAGTTGCATTTTCTACAGACAGAGTGTTTCAAAACTGCTCAATCAAAAGTATGGTTTAACTCTGTTAGCTAAATGCTCAGATCAGAAATAAGTTTCACAGAATGCTTCTGTGTAGTTTATATTTGAATATATTCCTTTTTCCACTACTACGCTCTTAGCGCTCCAAATGTCCAGTTGCATTTTCTACAGAAAGAGTGTTCAGATCTGCTCAATCAAAAGTATGGTTTAACTCTGTTAGCTGAATGCACAGATCAGAAAGAAGTTTCACCGAATGATTCTGTGTAGTTTATATTTGAAGACATTCCTTTTTCCACTATTACCCTCTTAGCGCTCCGAATCTCCACTTGCATTTTCTACAAAAAGAGTGTTTCATAACTGCTCAATCAAAAATATGTTTTATCTCTGTTAACTGAATTTACAGATCAGAAATAAGTTTCACAGAATGCATCTGTGTAGTTTTTATTTGAAGATATTCTTTTTCCCAAAGTAGGCCTCTTAGCGCTTAGCATGTCCAATTGCAGTTTCTACAGAAAGAGTGTTTCAGAACGGCTCAATCAAAAGTAAGGTTCAACTCTGTTAGTTGAATGCACAGAACAGAAAGAATTTTCACAGAATGCTACTGTGTAGTTTATATTTGAATATATTCCTTTTTCCACTATTACCCTCTTAGCGCTCCGAATGTCCAATTGCATTTTCTACAGAAAGAGTGTTCAGAACTGCGCAATCAAAAGTATGGTTTAACTCTGTTAGCTTAATGAACATATCAGAAATAAGTTTCACACAATGCTTCTGTGTAGTTTTTATTTGAAGATATTATTTTTCCCAATAGAGGCCTCTTAGCGCTCAGAATGTCCATTTGCAGTTTCTACAGAAAGAGTGTTTCAGAAAGGCTCAATCATAAGTAAGGTTCAACTCTGTTAGTTGAATGCACAGAACAGAAAGAAGTTTCATACAATGCTTCTGTGTAGTTTATATTTGAACATATTCTTTTTTTTACTATTACCCACTTAGCGCTTCGAATGTCCAGTTGCATTTTCTACAGACAGAGTGTTTCAAAACTGCTCAATCAAAAGTATGGTTTAACTCTGTTAGCTGAATGCTCAGATCAGAAAGAAGTTTCACAGAATGCTTCTGTGTAGGTTATATTTGAATATATTCCTTTTTCCACTTCTACTCTCTTAGCGCTCCAAATGTCCAGTTGCATTTTCTACAGAAAGAGTGTTCAGATCTGCTCAATCAAAAGTATGGTTTAACTCTGTTAGCTGAATGCACAGATCAGAAAGAAGTTTCACAGAATGATTCTGTGTAGTTTATATTTGGAGACATTCCTTATTCCACTATTACCCTCTTAGCGCTCCGAATCTCCACTTGCATTTTCTACAGAAAGAGTGTTTCAGAACGGCTCAATCAAAACTAAGGTTCAACTCTTTTAGTTGAACAAACAGAACAGAAAGAAGTTTCACACAATTCTTCTGTGTAGTTTTTATTTGTAGACATTCTTTTTCCCAATATAGGCCTCTTAGCGCTCAGAATGTCCAATTGCAGTTTCTACAGAAAGAGTGTTTCAGAACGGCTCAATCAAAAGTAAGGTTCAACTCTGTTAGTTGAATGCACAGAACAGAAAGAAGTTTCATACAATGCTTCTCTGTAGTTTAGATTTGAACATATTCTTTTTTCCACTATTACCCACTTAGCGCTACGAATGTCCAGTTGCATTTTCTACAGACAGACTGTTTCAAAACTGCTCAATCAAAAGTATGGTTTAACTCTGTTAGCTGAATGCTCAGAACAGAAAGAAGTTTCACAGAATGCTTCTGTGTAGTTTATATTTGAATATATTCCTTTTTCCACTACTACGCTCTTAGCGCTCAAAATGTCCAGTTGCATTTTCTACAGAAAGAGTGTTCAGATCTGCTCAATCAAAAGTATGGTTTAACTCTGTTAGCTGAATGCACAGATCAGAAAGGAGTTTCACCAAATGATTCTGTGTAGTTTATATTTGAAGACATTCCTTTTTCCTCTATTAACCTCTTCGCGCTCCGTATCTCCACTTGCATTTTCTACAGAAAGAGTGTTTCATAACTGCTCAATCAAAAATATGTTTTATCTCTGTTAACTGAATTTACAGATCAGAAATAAGTTTCACAGAATGCATCTGTGTAGTTTTTATTTGAAGATATTCTTTTTCCCAATGTAGGCCTCTTAGCGCTTAGCATGTCCAATTGCAGTTTCTACAGAAAGAGTGTTTCAGAACGGCTCAATCAAAAGTAAGGTTCAACACTGTTAGTTGAATGCACAGAACAGAAAGAATTTTCACAGAATGCTACTGTGTAGTTTTGTATTTGAATATATTCCTTTTTCCACTATTACCCTCTTAGCGCTCCGAATCTCCACTTGCATTTTCTACAGAAAGAGTGTTCAGAACTGCGCAATCAAAAGTATGGTTTAACTCTGTTAACTTAATGAACATATCAGAAATAAGTTTCACACAATGCTTCTGTGTAGTTTTTATTTGAAGATATTTTTTTTCCCAATAGAGGCCTCTTAGCGCTCAGAATGTCCAATTGCAGTTTCTACAGAAAGAGTGTTTCAGAAAGGCTCAATCAAAAGTAAGGTTCAACTCTGTTAGTTGAATGCACAGAACAGAAAGAAGTTTCATACAATGCTTCTGTGTAGTTTATATTTGAACATATTCTTTTTTCCACTATTACCTACTTAGCGCTACGAATGTCCAGTTGCATTTTCTACAGACAGAGTGTTTCAAAACTGCTCAATCAAAAGTATGGTTTAACTCTGTTAGCTGAATGCTCAGATCAGAAAGAAGTTTCACAGAATGCTTCTGTGTAGTTTATATTTGAATATATTCCTTTTTCCACTACTACCCTCTTAGCGCTCCAAATGTCCAGTTGCATTTTCTACAGAAAGAGTGTTCAGATCTGCTCAATCAAAAGTATGGTTTAACTCTGTTAGCTGAATGCACAGATCAGAAAGAAGTTTCACCGAATGATTCTGTGTAGTTTATATTTGAAGACATTCCTTTTTCCACTATTACCCTCTTAGCGCTCCGAATCTCCACTTGCATTTTCTACAAAAAGAGTGTTTCATAACTGCTCAATCAAAAATATGTTTTATCTCTGTTAACCGAATTTACAGATCATAAATAAGTTTCACAGAATGCATCTGTGTAGTTTTTATTTGAAGATATTCTTTTTCCCAATGTAGGCCTCTTAGCGCTTAGCATGTCCAATTGCAGTTTCTACAGAAAGAGTGTTTGAGAACGGCTCAATCAAAAGTAAGGTTCAACTCTGTTAGTTGAATGCACAGAACAGAAAGAATTTTCACAGAATGCTACTGTGTAGTTTATATTTGAATATATTCCTTTTTCCACTATAACCCTCTTAGCGCTCCGAATGTCCACTTGAATTTTCTACAGAAAGAGTGTTCAGAACTGCGCAATCAAAAGTATGGTTTAACTCTGTTAGCTTAATGAACATATCAGAAATAAGTTTCACACAATGCTTCTGTGTAGTTTTTATTTGAAGATATTATTTTTCCCAATAGAGGCCTCTTAGCGCTCAGAATGTCCAATTGCAGTTTCTACAGAATCAGAGTTTCAGAAAGGCTCAATCAAAAGTAAGGTTCAACTCTGTTAGTTGAATGCACAGAACAGAAAGAAGTTTCATGCAATGATTCTGTGTAGTTTATATTTGAACATATTCTTTTTTCCACTATTACCCACTTAGCGCTACGAATGTCCAGTTGCATTTTCTACAGACAGAGTGTTTCAAAACTGCTCAATCAAAAGTATGGTTTAACTCTGTTAGCTGAATGCTCAGATCAGAAAGAAGTTTCACAGAATGCTTCTGTGTAGTTTATATTTGAATATATTCCTTTTTCCACTACTACGCTCTTAGCGCTCCAAATGTCCAGTTGCATTTTCTACAGAAAGAGTGTTCAGATCTGCTCAATCAAAAGTATGGTTTAACTCTGTTAGCTGAATGCACAGATCAGAAAGAAGTTTCACCGAATGATTCTGTGTAGTTTATATTTGAAGACATTCCTTTTTCCACTATTACCCTCTTAGCGCTCCGAATCTCCACTTGCATTTTCTACAGAAAGAGTGTTTCAGAACGGCTCAATCAAAACTAAGGTTCAACTCTTTTAGTTGAACAAACAGAACAGAAAGAAGTTTCACACAATTCTTCTGTGTAGTTTTTATTTGTAGACATTCTTTTTCCCAATATAGGCCTCTTAGCGCTCAGAATGTCCAACTGCAGTTTCTACAGAAAGAGTGTTTCAGAACGGCTCAATCAAAAGTAAGGTTCAACTCTGGTAGTTGAATGCACAGAACAGAAAGAAGTTTCATACAATGCTTCTGTGTTGTTTATATTTGAACATATTCTTTTTTCCACTATTACCCACTTAGCGCTACGAATGTCCAGTTGCATTTTCTACAGACAGAGTGTTTCAAAACTGCTCAATCAAAAGTATGGTTTAACTCTGTTAGCTGAATGCTCAGATCAGAAAGAAGTTTCACAGAATGCTTCTGTGTAGTTTATATTTGAATATATTCCTTTTTCCACTACTACGCTCTTAGCGCTCCAAATGTCCAGTTGCATTTTCTAGAGAAAGAGTGTTCAGATCTGCTCAATCAAATGTATGGTTTAACTCTGTTAGCTGAATGCACAGATCAGAAAGAAGTTTCACCGAATGATTCTGTGTAGTTTATATTTGAAGACATTCCTTTTACCACTATTACCCTCTTAGCGCTCCGAATCTCCACTTGCATTTTCTACAAAAAGAGTGTTTCATAACTGCTCAATCAAAAATATGTTTTATCTCTGTTAACTGAATTTACAGATCATAAATAAGTTTCACAGAATGCATCTGTGTAGATTTTATTTGAAGATATTCTTTTTCCCAATGTAGGCCTCTTAGCGCTTAGCATGCCCAATTGCAGTTTCTACAGAAAGAGTGTTTCAGAACGGCTCAATCAAATGTAAGGTTCAACTCTGTTAGTTGAATGCACAGAACAGAAAGAATTTTCACAGAATGCTTCTGTGTAGTTTATATTTGAATATATTCATTTTTCCACTATTACCCTCTTAGCGCTCCGAATGTCCACTTGCATTTTCTACAGAAAGAATGTTCAGAACTGCGCAATCAAAAGTATGGTTTAACTCTGTTAGCTTAATGAACATATCAGAAATAAGTTTCACACAATGCTTCTGTGTAGTTTTTATTTGTAGATATTATTTTTCCCAATAGAGGCCTCTTAGTGCTCAGAATGTCCAATTGCAGTTTCTACAGAAAGAGTTTTTCAGAAAGGCTCAATCAAAAGTAAGGTTCAACTCTGTTAGTTGAATGCACAGAACAGAAAGAAGTTTCATACAATGCTTCTGTGTAGTTTATATTTGAACATATTCTTTTTTCCACTATTACCCACTTAGCGCTACGAATGTCCAGTTGCATTATCTACAGACAGAGAGTTTCAAAACTGCTCAATGAAAAGTATGGTTTAACTCTGTTAGCTGAATGCTCAGATCAGAAAGAAGTTTCACAGAATGCTTCTGTGTAGTTCATATTTGAATATATTCCTTTTTCCACTACTACACTCTTAGCGCTCCAAATGTCCAGTTGCATTTTCTACAGAAAGAGTGTTCAGATCTGCTCAATCAAAAGTATGGTTTAACTCTGTTAGCTGAATGCACAGATCAGAAAGAAGTTTCACAGAATGATTCTGTGTAGTTTATATTTGGAGACATTCCTTTTTCCACTATTACCCTCTTAGCGCTCCAAATCTCCACTTGCATTTTCTACAGAAAGAGTGTTTCAGAACGGCTCAATCAAAACTAAGGTTCAACTAGTTTAGTTGAACAAACAGAACAGAAAGAAGTTTCACACAATTCTTCTGTGTAGTTTTAATTTGTAGACATTCTTTTTCCCAATATAGGCCTCCTAGCGCTCAGAATGTCCAATTGCAGTTTCTACAGAAAGAGTGTCTCAGAACGGCTCAATCAAAACTAAGGTTCAACACTGTTAGTTGAATGCACAGAACAGAAAGAAGTTTCATAAAATGCTTCTGTGTAGTTTATATTTGAACATATTCTTTATTCCACTATTACCCACTTAGTGCTACGAATGTCCAGTTGCATCTTCTACAGACAGAGTGTTTCAAAACTGCTCAATCAAAAGTATGGTTTAACTCTGTTAGCTGAATGCTCAGATCAGAAAGAAGTTTCACAGAATGCTTCTGTGTAGTTTATATTTGAATATATTCCTTTTTCCACTACTACGCTCTTAGCGCTCCAAATGTCCAGTTGCATTTTCTACAGAAAGAGTGTTCAGATCTGCTAAATCAAAAGTATGTTTTAACTCTGTTAGCTGAATGCACAGATCAGAAAGAAGTTTCACCGAATGATTCTGTGTAGTTTATATTGGAAGACATTCCTTTTTCCACTATTACCTTCTTAGCGCTCCGAATCTCCACTTGCATTTTCTACAAAAAGAGTGTTTCATAACTGCTCAATCAAAAATATGTTTTATCTCTGTTAACTGAATTTACAGATCAGAAATAAGTTTCACACAATACTTCTGTGTAGTTTTTATTTGAAGATATTATTTTTCCCAATATAGGCCTCTTAGCGCTCAGAATTTCCATTTGCAGTTTCTACAGAAAGAGTGTTTCAGAAAGGCTCAATCAAAATTAAGGTTCAACTCTGTTAGTTGAATGCACAGAACAGAAAGAAATTTCATACAATGCTTCTGTGTAGTTTATATTTGAACATATTCTTTTTTCCACTATTACCCACTTAGCGCTACGAATGTCCAGTTGCATTTTCTACAGACAGAGTGTTTCAAAACTGCTCAATCAAAAGTATGGTTTAACTCTGTTAGCTGAATGCTCAGATCAGAAAGAAGTTTCACAGAATGCTTCTGTGTAGTTTATATTTGAATATATTCCTTTTTCCACTACTACTCTCTTAGCGCTCCAAATGTCCAGTTGCATTTTCTACAGAAAGAGTGTTCAGATCTGCTCAATCAAAAGTATGGTTTAACTCTGTTAGCTGAATGCACAGATCAGAAAGAAGTTTCACAGAATGATTCTGTGTAGTTTATATTTGGAGACATTCCTTTTTCCACTATTACCCTCTTAGCGCTCCGAATCTCCACTTGCATTTTCTACAGAAAGAGTGTTTCAGAACGGCTCAATCAAAACTAATGTTCAACTCTTTTAGTTGAACAAACAGAACAGAAAGGAGTTTCACACAATTCTTCTGTGTAGTTTTTATTTGTAGACATTCTTTTTCTCAATATAAGCCTCCTAGCGCTCAGAATCTCCAATTGCAGTTTCTACAGAAAGAGTGTTTCAGAACGGCTCAATCAAATGTAAGGTTCAACTCTGTTAGTTGAATGCACAGAACAGAAAGAAGTTTCATACAATGCTTCTGTGTAGTTTATATTTGAACATATTCTTTTTTCCACTATTACCCACTTAGCGCTACGAATGTCCAGTTGCATTTTCTACGGACATAGTGTTTCAAAACTGCTCAATCAAAAGTATGGTTTAACTCTGTTAGCTGAATGCTCAGATCAGAAAGAAGTTTCACAGAATGCTTCTGTGTAGTTTATATTTGAATATATTCCTTTTTCCACTACTACGCTCTTAGCGCTCCAAATGTCCAGTTGCATTTTCTACAGAAAGAGTGTTCAGATCTGCTCAATCAAAAGTATGGTTTAACTCTGTTAGCTGAATGCACAGATCAGAAAGAAGTTTCACCGAATGATTCTGTGTAGTTTATATTTGAAGACATTCATTTTTCCACTATTACCCTCTTAGCGCTCCGAATCTCCACTTGCATTTTCTACAAAAAGTGTGTTTCATAACTGCTCAATCAAAAATATGTTTTATCTCTGTTAACTGAATTTACAGATCAGAAATAAGTTTCACAGAATGCATCTGTGTAGTTTTTATTTGAAGATATTCTTTTTCCCAATGTAGGCCTCTTAGCGCTCCGAATCTCCACTTGCATTTTCTACAGAAAGAGTGTTTCAGAACGGCTCAATCAAAACTAAGGTTCAACCCTTTTAGTTGAACAAACAGAACAGAAAGAATTTTCACAGAATGCTACTGTGTAGTTTATATTTGAATATATTCCTTTTTCCGCTATTACCCTCTTAGCGCTCCGAATGTCCACTTGCATTTTCTACAGAAAGAGTGTTCAGAACTGCGCATTCAAAAGTATGGTTTAACTCTATTAGCTTAATGAACATATCAGAAATAAGTTTCACACAATGCTTCTGTGTAGTTTTTATTTGAAGATATTATTTTTCCCAATAGAGGCCTCTTAGCGCTCAGAATGTCCAATTGCAGTTTCTACAGAAAGAGTGTTTCAGAAAGGCTCAATCATAAGTAAGGTTCAACTCTGTTAGTTGAATGCACAGAACAGAAAGAAGTTTCATACAATGCTTCTGTGTAGTTTATATTTGAACATATTCTTTTTTCCACTATTACCCACTTAGCGCTACGAATGTCCAGTTGCATTTTCTACAGACAGAGTGTTTAAAAACTGCTCAATCAAAAGTATGGTTTAACTCTGTTAGCTGAATGCTCAGATCAGAAAGAAGTTTCACAGAATGCTTCTGTGTAGTTTATATTTGAATATATTCCTTTTTCCACTACTACTCTCTTAGCGCTCCAAATGTCCAGTTGCATTTTCTACAGAAAGAGTGTTCAGATCTGCTCAATCAAAAGTATGGTTTAACTCTGTTAGCTGAATGCACAGATCAGAAATAAGTTTCACAGAATGATTCTGCGTAGTTTATATTTGTAGACATTCCTTTTTCCACTATTACCCTCATAGCGCTCCGAATCTCCACTTGCATTTTCTACAGAAACAGTGTTTCAGAACGGCTCAAGCAAAACTAAGGTTCAACTCTTTTAGTTGAACAAACAGAACAGAAAGAAGTTTCACACAATTCTTCTGTGTAGTTTTTATTTGTAGACATTCTTTTTCCCAATATAGGCCTCCTAGCGCTCAGAATGTCCAATTGCAGTTTCTACAGAAAGAGTGTTTCAGAACGGCTCAATCAAAAGTAAGGTTCAACTCTGTTAGTTGAATGCACAGAACAGAAAGAAGTTTCATACAATGCTTCTGTGTAGTTTATATTTGAACATATTCTTTTTTCCACTATTACCCACTTAGCGCTACGAATGTCCAGTTGCATTTTCTACAGACAGAGTGTTTCAAAACTGCTCAATCAAAAGTATGGTTTAACTCTGTTAGCTGAATGCTCAGATCAGAAAGAAGTTTCACAGAATGCTTCTGTGTAGTTTATATTTGAATATATTCCTTTTTCCACTACTACGCTCTTAGCGCTCCAAATGTCCAGTTGCATTTTCTACTGAAAGAGTGTTCAGATCTGCTCAATCAAAAGTATGGTTTAACTCTCTTAGCTGAATGCACAGGTCAGAAAGAAGTTTCACCGAATGATTCTGTGTAGTTTATATTTGAAGACATTCCTTTTTCCACTATTACCCTCTTAGCGCTCCGAATCTCCACTTGCATTTTCTACAAAAAGCGTGTTTCATAACTGCTCAATCAAAAATATGTTTTATCTATGTTAACTGAATTTACAGATCAGAGATAAGTTTCACAGAATGCATCTGTGTAGTTTTTATTTGAAGATATTCTTTTTCCCAATGTAGGCCTCTTAGCGCTTAGCATGTCCAATTGCAGTTTCTACAGAAAGAGTGTTTCAGAACGGCTCAATCAAAAGTAAGGTTCAACTCTTTTAGTTGAATGCACAGAACAGAAAGAATTTTCACAGAATGCTACTGTGTAGTTTATATTTGAATATATTCCCTTTTCCACTATTACCCTCTTAGCGCTCCGAATGTCCACTTGCATTTTCTACAGAAAGAGTGTTCAGAACTGCGCAATCAAAAGTATGGTTTAACTCTGTTAGCTTAATGAACATATCAGAAATAAGTTTCACACAATGCTTCTATGTACTTTTTATTTGAAGATATTATTTTTCCCAATAGAGGCCTCTTAGCGCTCAGAATGTCCAATTGCAGTTTCTACAGAAAGAGTGTTTCAGAAAGGCTCAATCAAAAGTAAGGTTCAACTCTGTTAGTTGAATGCACAGAACAGGAAGAAGTTTCATACAATGCTTCTGTGTAGTTTATATTTGAACATATTTTTTTTCCACTATTACCCACTTAGCGCTACGAATGTCCAGTTGCATTTTCTACAGACAGAGTGTTTAAAAACTGCTCAATCAAAAGTATGGTTTAACTCTGTTAGCTGAATGCTCAGATCAGAAAGAAGTTTCACAGAATGCTTCTGTGTAGTTTATATTTGAATATATTCCTTTTTCCACTACTAATCTCTTAGCGCTCCAAATGTCCAGTTGCATTTTCTACAGAAAGAGTGTTCAGATCTGCTCAATCAAAAGTATGGTTTAACTCTGTTAGCTGAATGCACAGATCAGAAAAATTTTCACAGAATGATTCTGTGTAGTTTATATATGGAGACATTCCTTTCTCCACTATTACCCTCTTAGCGCTCCGAATCTCCACTTGCATTTTCTACAGAAAGCGTGTTTCTGAACGGCTCAATCAAAATTAAGGTTCAACTCTTTTAGTTGAACAAACAGAACAGAAAGAAGTTTCACACAATTCTTCTGTGTAGTTTTTATTTGTAGACATTCTTTTTCCCAATATAGGCCTCTTAGCGCTCAGAATGTCCAATTGCAGTTTCTACAGAAAGAGTGTTTCAGAACGGCTCAATCAAAAGTAAGGTTCAACTCTGTTAGTTGAATGCACAGAACAGAAAGAAGTTTCATACAATGCTTCTGTGTAGTTTATATTTGAACATATTCTTTTTTCCACTATTACCCACTTAGCGCTACGAATGTCCAGTTGCATTTTCTACAGACAGAGTGTTTCAAAACTGCTCAATCAAAAGTATGGTTTAACTCTGTTAGCTGAATGCTCAGATCAGAAAGAAGTTTCACTGAATGCTTCTGTGTAGTTTATATTTGAATATATTCCTTTTTCCACTACTACGCTCTTAGCGCTCCAAATGTCCAGTTGCATTTTCTACTGAAAGAGTGTTCAGATCTGCTCAATCAAAAGTATGGTTTAACTCTGTTAGCTGAATGCACAGATCAGAAAGAAGTTTCACCGAATGATTCTGTGTAGTTTATATTTGAAGACATTCCTTTTTCCACTATTACCCTCTTAGCTCTTCGAATCTCCACTTGCATTTTCTACAAAAAGAGTGTTTCATTACTGCTCCATCAAAAATATGTTTTATCTCTGTTAACTGAATTTACAGATCAGAAATAAGTTTCACAGAATGCATCTGTGTAGTTTTTATTTGAAGATATTCTTTTTCCCAATGTAGGCCTCTTAGCGCTTAGCATGTCCAATTGCAGTTTCTACAGAAAGAGTGTTTCAGAACGGCTCAATCAAAAGTAAGGTTCAACTCTGTTAGTTGAATGCACAGAACAGAAAGAATTTTCACAGAATGCTACTGTGTAGTTTATATTTGAATATATTCCTTTTTCCACTATTACCCTCTTAGCGCTCCGAATGTCCAATTGCATTTTCTACAGAAAGAGTGTTCAGAACTGCGCAATCAAAAGTATGGTTTAACTCTGTTAGCTTAATGAACATATCAGAAATAAGTTTCACACAATGCTTCTGTGTAGTTTTTATTTGAAGATAATAATTTTCCCAATAGAGGCCTCTTAGCGCTCAGAATGTCCAATTGCAGTTTCTACAGAAAGAGTGTTTCAGAAAGGCTCAATCAAAAGTAAGGTTCAACTCTGTTAGTTGAATGCACAGAACAGAAAGAAGTTTCATACAATGCTTCTGTGTAGTTTATATTTGAACATATTCTTTTTTCCACTATTACCCACTTAGCGCTACGTAGGTCCAGTTGCATTTTCTACAGACAGAGTGTTTCAAAACTGCTCAATCAAAAGTATGGTTTAACTCGGTTAGCTGAATGCTCAGATCAGAAAGAAGTTTCACAGAATGCTTCTCTGTAGTTTATATTTGAGTATATTCCTTTTTCCACTACTACTCTCTTAGCGCTCCAAATGTCCAGTTGCATTTTCTACAGAAAGAGTGTTCAGATCTGCTCAATCAAAAGTATGGTTTAACTCTGTTAGCTGAATGCACAGATCAGAAAGAAGTTTCACAGAATGATTCTGTGTAGTTTATATTTGGAGACATTCCTTTTTCCACTATTACCCTCTTAGCGCTCCGAATCTCCACTTGCATTTTCTACAGAAAGAGTGTTTCAGAACGGCTCAATCAAAACTAAGGTTCAACTCTTTTAGTTGAACAAACAGAACAGAAAGAAGTTTCACACAATTCTTCTGTGTAGTTTTTATTTGTAGACATTCTTTTTCCCAATATAGGCCTCTTAGCGCTCAGAATATCCAATTGCAGTTTCTACAGAAAGAGTGTTTCAGAACGGCTCAATCAAAAGTAAGGTTCAACTCTCTTAGTTGAATGCACAGAACAGAAAGAAGTTTCATACAATGCTTCTGTGTAGTTTATATTTGAACATATTCTTTTTTCCACTATTACCCACTTAGCGCTACGAATGTCCAGTTGCATTTTCTACAGACAGAGTGTTTCAAAACTGCTCAATCAAAAGTATGGTTTAACTCTGTTAGCTGAATGCTCAGATCAGAAAGAAGTTTCACAGAATGCTTCTGTGTAGTTTATATTTGAATATATTCCATTTTCCACTACTACTCTCTTAGCGCTCCTAATGTCCAGTTGCATTTTCTACAGAAAGAGTGTTCAGATCTGCTCAATCAAAAGTATGGTTTAAATCTGTTAGCTGAATGCACAGATCAGAAAGAAGTTTCACAGAATGATTCTGTGTAGTTTATATTTGGAGACATTCCTTTTTCCACTATTACCCTCTTAGCGCTCCGAATCTCCCCTTGCATTTTCTACAGAAAGAGTGTTTCAGAACGTCTCAATCAAAACTAAGGTTCAACTCTTTTAGTTGAACAAACAGAACAGAAAGAAGTTTCACACAATTCTTCTGTGTAGTTTTTATTTGTAGACATTCTTTTTCCCAATATAGGCCTCTTAGCGCTCAGAATGTAAAATTGCAGTTTCTACAGAAAGAGTGTTTCAGAACGGCTCAATCAAAAGTAAGGTTCAACTCTCTTAGTTGAATGCACAGAACAGAAAGAAGTTTCATACAATGCTTCTGTGTAGTTTATATTTGAACATATTCTTTTTTCCACTATTACCCACTTAGCGCTACGAATGTCCAGTTGCATTTTCTACAGACAGAGTGTTTCAAAACTGCTCAATCAAAAGTATGGTTTAACTCTGTTAGCTGAATGCTCAGATCAGAAAGAAGTTTCACAGAATGCTTCTGTGTAGTTTATATTTGAATATATTCCTTTTTCCACTACTACGCTCTTAGCGCTCCAAATGTCCAGTTGCATTTTCTACAGAAAGAGTGTTCAGATCTGCTCAATCAAAAGTATGGTTTAACTCTGTTAGCTGAATGCACAGATCAGAAAGAAGTTTCACCGAATGATTCTGTGTAGTTTATATTTGAAGACATTCCTTTTTCCACTATTACCCTCTTAGCGCTCCGAATCTCCACTTGCATTTTCTACAAAAAGAGTGTTTCATAATTGCTCAATCAAAAATATGTTTTATCTCTGTTAACTGAATTTACAGATCAGAAATAAGTTTCACAGAATGCATCTGTGTAGTTTTTATTTGAAGATATTCTTCTTCCCAATGTAGGCCTCTTAGCGCTTTGCATGTCCAATTGCAGTTTCTACAGAAAGAGTGTTTCAGAACGGCTCAATCAAAAGTAAGGTTCAACTCTGTTAGTTGAATGCACAGAACAGAAAGAATTTTCACAGAATGCTACTGTGTAGTTTATATTTGAATATATTCCTTTTTCCACTATTACCCTCTTAGCGCTCCGAATGTCCACTTGCATTTTCTACAGAAAGAGTGTTCAGAACTGCGCAATCAAAAGTATGGTTTAACTCTGTTAGCTTAATGAACATATCAGAAATAAGTTTCACACAATGCTTCTGTGTAGTTTTTATTTGAAGATATTATTTTTCCCAATAGAGGCCTCTTAGCGCTCAGAATGTCCAATTGCAGTTTCTACAGAAAGAGTGTTTCAGAAAGGCTCAATCAAAAGTAAGGTTCAACTCTGTTAGTTGAATGCACAGAACAGAAAGAAGTTTCATACAATGCTTCTGTGTAGTTTATATTTGAACATATTCTTTTTTCCACTATTACCCACTTAGCGCTACGAATGTCCAGTTGCATTTTCTACAGACAGAGTGTTTCAAAACTGCTCAATCAAAAGTATGGTTTAACTCTGTTAGCTGAATGCTCAGATCAGAAAAAAGTTTCACAGAATGCTTCTGTGTAGTTTATATTTGAATATATTCCTTTTTCCACTACTACTCTCTTAGCGCTCCAAATGTCCAGTTGCATTTTCTACAGAAAGAGTGTTCAGATCTGCTCAATCAAAAGTATGGTTTAACTCTGTTAGCTGAATGCACAGATCAGAAAGAAGTTTCACAGGATGATTCTGTGTACTTTATATTTGGAGACATTCCTTTTTCCACTATTACCCTCTTAGCGCTCCGAATCTCCACTTGCATTTTCTACAGAAAGAGTGTTTCAGAACGGCTCAATCAAAACTAAGGTTCAACTCTTTTAGTTGAACAAACAGAACAGAAAGAAGTTTCACACAATTCTTCTGTGTAGTTTTTATTTCTAGACATTCTTTTTCCCAATATAGGCCTCTTAGCGCTCAGAATGTCCAATTGCAGTTTCTACAGAAAGAGTGTTTCATAACGGCTCAATCAAAAGTAAGGTTCAACTCTGTTAGTTGAATGCACAGAACAGAAAGAAGTTTCATACAATGCTTCTGTGTAGTTTATATTTGAACATATTCTTTTTTCCACAATTACCCACTTAGCGCTACGAATGTCCAGTTGCATTTTCTACAGACAGAGTGTTTCAAAACTGCTCAATCAAAGTATGGTTTAACTCTGTTAGCTGAATGCTCAGATCAGAAAGAAGTTTCACAGAATGCTTCTGTGTAGTTTATATTTGAATATATTCCTTTTTCCACTACTACGCTCTTAGCGCTCCAAATGTCCAGTTGCATTTTCTACATAAAGAGTGTTCAGATCTGCTCAATCAAAAGTATGGTTTAACTCTGTTAGCTGAATGCACAGATCAGAAAGAAGTTTCACCGAATGATTCTTTGTAGTTTATATTTGAAGACATTCTTTTTTCCACTATTACCCTCTTAGCGCTCCGAATCTCCACTTGCATTTTCTACAAAAAGAGTGTTTCATAACTGCACAATCAAAAATATGTTTTATCTCTGTTAACTGAATTTACAGATCAGAAATAAGTTTCACAGAATGCATCTGTGTAGTTTTTATTTGAAGATATTCTTTTTCCCAATGTAGGCCTCTTAGCGCTTAGCATGTCCAATTGCAGTTTCTACAGAAAGAGTGTTTCAGAACGGCTCAATCAAAAGTAAGGTTCAACTCTGTTAGTTGAATGCACAGAACAGAAAGAATTTTCACAGAATGCTACTGTGTAGTTTATATTTGAATATATTCCTTTTTCCACTATTACCCTCTTAGCGCTCCGAATGTCCACTTGCATTTTCTACAGAAAGAGTATTCAGAACTGCGCAATCAAAAGTATGGTTTAACTCTCTTAGCTGAATGCACAGGTCAGAAAGAAGTTTCACCGAATGATTCTGTGTAGTTTATATTTGAAGACATTCCTTTTTCCACTATTACCCTCTTAGCGCTCCGAATCTCCACTTGCATTTTCTACAAAAAGCGTGTTTCATAACTGCTCAATCAAAAATATGTTTTATCTATGTTAACTGAATTTACAGATCAGAGATAAGTTTCACAGAATGCATCTGTGTAGTTTTTATTTGAAGATATTCTTTTTCCCAATGTAGGCCTCTTAGCGCTTAGCATGTCCAATTGCAGTTTCTACAGAAAGAGTGTTTCAGAACGGCTCAATCAAAAGTAAGGTTCAACTCTTTTAGTTGAATGCACAGAACAGAAAGAGTTTTCACAGAATGCTACTGTGTAGTTTATATTTGAATATATTCCCTTTTCCACTATTACCCTCTTAGCGCTCCGAATGTCCACTTGCATTTTCTACAGAAAGAGTGTTCAGAACTGCGCAATCAAAAGTATGGTTTAACTCTGTTAGCTTAATGAACATATCAGAAATAAGTTTCACACAATGCTTCTATGTACTTTTTATTTGAAGATATTATTTTTCCCAATAGAGGCCTCTTAGCGCTCAGAATGTCCAATTGCAGTTTCTACAGAAAGAGTGTTTCAGAAAGGCTCAATCAAAAGTAAGGTTCAACTCTGTTAGTTGAATGCACAGAACAGGAAGAAGTTTCATACAATGCTTCTGTGTAGTTTATATTTGAACATATTCTTTTTTCCACTATTAACCACTTAGCGCTACGAATGTCCAGTTGCATTTTCTACAGACAGAGTGTTTAAAAACTGCTCAATCAAAAGTATGGTTTAACTCTGTTAGCTGAATGCTCAGATCAGAAAGAAGTTTCACAGAATGCTTCTGTGTAGTTTATATTTGAATATATTCCTTTTTCCACTACTAATCTCTTAGCGCTCCAAATGTCCAGTTGCATTTTCTACAGAAAGAGTGTTCAGATCTGCTCAATCAAAAGTATGGTTTAACTCTGTTAGCTGAATGCACAGATCAGAAAAATTTTCACAGAATGATTCTGTGTAGTTTATATATGGAGACATTCCTTTCTCCACTATTACCCTCTTAGCGCTCCGAATCTCCACTTGCATTTTCTACAGAAAGCGTGTTTCTGAACGGCTCAATCAAAATTAAGGTTCAACTCTTTTAGTTGAACAAACAGAACAGAAAGAAGTTTCACACAATTCTTCTGTGTAGTTTTTATTTGTAGACATTCTTTTTCCCAATATAGGCCTCTTAGCGCTCAGAATGTCCAATTGCAGTTTCTACAGAAAGAGTGTTTCAGAACGGCTCAATCAAAAGTAAGGTTCAACTCTGTTAGTTGAATGCACAGAACAGAAAGAAGTTTCATACAATGCTTCTGTGTAGTTTATATTTGAACATATTCTTTTTTCCACTATTACCCACTTAGCGCTACGAATGTCCAGTTGCATTTTCTACAGACAGAGTGTTTCAAAACTGCTCAATCAAAAGTATGGTTTAACTCTGTTAGCTGAATGCTCAGATCAGAAAGAAGTTTCACTGAATGCTTCTGTGTAGTTTATATTTGAATATATTCCTTTTTCCACTACTACGCTCTTAGCGCTCCAAATGTCCAGTTGCATTTTCTACAGAAAGAGTGTTCAGATCTGCTCAATCAAAAGTATGGTTTAACTCTGTTAGCTGAATGCACAGATCAGAAAGAAGTTTCACCGAATGATTCTGTGTAGTTTATATTTGAAGACATTCCTTTTTCCACTATTACCCTCTTAGCGCTTCGAATCTCCACTTGCATTTTCTACAAAAGAGTGTTTCATTACTGCTCCATCAAAAATATGTTTTATCTCTGTTAACTGAATTTACAGATCAGAAATAAGTTTCACAGAATGCATCTGTGTAGTTTTTATTTGAAGATATTCTTTTTCCCAATGTAGGCCTCTTAGCGCTTAGCATGTCCAATTGCAGTTTCTACAGAAAGAGTGTTTCAGAACGGCTCAATCAAAAGTAAGGTTCAACTCTGTTAGTTGAATGCACAGAACAGAAAGAATTTTCACAGAATGCTACTGTGTAGTTTATATTTGAATATATTCCTTTTTCCACTATTACCCTCTTAGCGCTCCGAATGTCCAATTGCATTTTCTACAGAAAGAGTGTTCAGAACTGCGCAATCAAAAGTATGGTTTAACTCTGTTAGCTTAATGAACATATCAGAAATAAGTTTCACACAATGCTTCTGTGTAGTTTTTATTTGAAGATATTAATTTTCCCAATAGAGGCCTCTTAGCGCTCAGAATGTCCAATTGCAGTTTCTACAGAAAGAGTGTTTCAGAAAGGCTCAATCAAAAGTAAGGTTCAACTCTGTTAGTTGAATGCACAGAACAGAAAGAAGTTTCATACAATGCTTCTGTGTAGTTTATATTTGAACATATTCTTTTTTCCACTATTACCCACTTAGCGCTACGTAGGTCCAGTTGCATTTTCTACAGACAGAGTGTTTCAAAACTGCTCAATCAAAAGTATGGTTTAACTCGGTTAGCTGAATGCTCAGATCAGAAAGAAGTTTCACAGAATGCTTCTCTGTAGTTTATATTTGAGTATATTCCTTTTTCCACTACTACTCTCTTAGCGCTCCAAATGTCCAGTTGCATTTTCTACAGAAAGAGTGTTCAGATCTGCTCAATCAAAAGTATGGTTTAACTCTGTTAGCTGAATGCACAGATCAGAAAGAAGTTTCACAGAATGATTCTGTGTAGTTTATATTTGGAGACATTCCTTTTTCCACTATTACCCTCTTAGCGCTCCGAATCTCCACTTGCATTTTCTACAGAAAGAGTGTTTCAGAACGGCTCAATCAAAACTAAGGTTCAACTCTTTTAGTTGAACAAACAGAACAGAAAGAAGTTTCACACAATTCTTCTGTGTAGTTTTTATTTGTAGACATTCTTTTTCCCAATATAGGCCTCTTAGCGCTCAGAATATCCAATTGCAGTTTCTACAGAAAGAGTGTTTCAGAACGGCTCAATCAAAAGTAAGGTTCAACTCTCTTAGTTGAATGCACAGAACAGAAAGAAGTTTCATACAATGCTTCTGTGTAGTTTATATTTGAACATATTCTTTTTTCCACTATTACCCACTTAGCGCTACGAATGTCCAGTTGCATTTTCTACAGACAGAGTGTTTCAAAACTGCTCAATCAAAAGTATGGTTTAACTCTGTTAGCTGAATGCTCAGATCAGAAAGAAGTTTCACAGAATGCTTCTGTGTAGTTTATATTTGAATATATTCCTTTTTCCACTACTACTCTCTTAGCGCTCCTAATGTCCAGTTGCATTTTCTACAGAAAGAGTGTTCAGATCTGCTCAATCAAAAGTATGGTTTAAATCTGTTAGCTGAATGCACAGATCAGAAAGAAGTTTCACAGAATGATTCTGTGTAGTTTATATTTGGAGACATTCCTTTTTCCACTATTACCCTCTTAGCGCTCCGAATCTCCCCTTGCATTTTCTACAGAAAGAGTGTTTCAGAACGTCTCAATCAAAACTAAGGTTCAACTCTTTTAGTTGAACAAACAGAACAGAAAGAAGTTTCACACAATTCTTCTGTGTAGTTTTTATTTGTAGACATTCTTTTTCCCAATATAGGCCTCTTAGCGCTCAGAATGTCCAATTGCAGTTTCTACAGAAAGAGTGTTTCAGAACGGCTCAATCAAAAGTAAGATTCAACTCTGTTAGTTGAATGCACAGAACAGAAAGAAGTTTCATACAATGCTTCTGTGTAGTTTATATTTGAACATATTCTTTTTTCCACTATTACCCACTTAGCGCTACGAATGTCCAGTTGCATTTTCTACAGACAGAGTGTTTCAAAACTGCTCAATCAAAAGTATGGTTTAACTCTGTTAGCTGAATGCTCAGATCAGAAAGAAGTTTCACAGAATGCTTCTGTGTAGTTTATATTTGAATATATTCCTTTTTCCACTACTACGCTCTTAGCGCTCCAAATGTCCAGTTGCATTTTCTACAGAAAGAGTGTTCAGATCTGCTCAATCAAAAGTATGGTTTAACTCTGTTAGCTGAATGCACAGATCAGAAAGAAGTTTCACCGAATGATTCTGTGTAGTTTATATTTGAAGACATTCCTTTTTCCACTATTACCCTCTTAGCGCTCCGAATCTCCACTTGCATTTTCTACAAAAAGAGTGTTTCATAATTGCTCAATCAAAAATATGTTTTATCTCTGTTAACTGAATTTACAGATCAGAAATAAGTTTCACAGAATGCATCTGTGTAGTTTTTATTTGAAGATATTCTTCTTCCCAATGTAGGCCTCTTAGCGCTTTGCATGTCCAATTGCAGTTTCTACAGAAAGAGTGTTTCAGAACGGCTCAATCAAAAGTAAGGTTCAACTCTGTTAGTTGAATGCACAGAACAGAAAGAATTTTCACAGAATGCTACTGTGTAGTTTATATTTGAATATATTCCTTTTTCCACTATTACCCTCTTAGCGCTCCGAATGTCCACTTGCATTTTCTACAGAAAGAGTGTTCAGAACTGCGCAATCAAAAGTATGGTTTAACTCTGTTAGCTTAATGAACATATCAGAAATAAGTTTCACACAATGCTTCTGTGTAGTTTTTATTTGAAGATATTATTTTTCCCAATAGAGGCCTCTTAGCGCTCAGAATGTCCAATTGCAGTTTCTACAGAAAGAGTGTTTCAGAAAGGCTCAATCAAAAGTAAGGTTCAACACTGTTAGTTGAATGCACAGAACAGAAAGAAGTTTCATACAATGCTTCTGTGTAGTTTATATTTGAACATATTCTTTTTTCCACTATTACCCACTTAGCGCTACGAATGTCCAGTTGCATTTTCTACAGACAGAGTGTTTCAAAACTGCTCAATCAAAAGTATGGTTTAACTCTGTTAGCTGAATGCTCAGATCAGAAAAAAGTTTCACAGAATGCTTCTGTGTAGTTTATATTTGAATATATTCCTTTTTCCACTACTACTCTCTTAGCGCTCCAAATGTCCAGTTGCATTTTCTACAGAAAGAGTGTTCAGATCTGCTCAATCAAAAGTATGGTTTAACTCTGTTAGCTGAATGCACAGATCAGAAAGAAGTTTCACAGGATGATTCTGTGTACTTTATATTTGGAGACATTCCTTTTTCCACTATTACCCTCTTAGCGCTCCGAATCTCCACTTGCATTTTCTACAGAAAGAGTGTTTCAGAACGGCTCAATCAAAACTAAGGTTCAACTCTTTTAGTTGAACAAACAGAACAGAAAGAAGTTTCACACAATTCTTCTGTGTAGTTTTTATTTCTAGACATTCTTTTTCCCAATATAGGCCTCTTAGCGCTCAGAATGTCCAATTGCAGTTTCTACAGAAAGAGTGTTTCATAACGGCTCAATCAAAAGTAAGGTTCAACTCTGTTAGTTGAATGCACAGAACAGAAAGAAGTTTCATACAATGCTTCTGTGTAGTTTATATTTGAACATATTCTTTTTTCCACAATTACCCACTTAGCGCTACGAATGTCCAGTTGCATTTTCTACAGACAGAGTGTTTCAAAACTGCTCAATCAAAGTATGGTTTAACTCTGTTAGCTGAATGCTCAGATCAGAAAGAAGTTTCACAGAATGCTTCTGTGTAGTTTATATTTGAATATATTCCTTTTTCCACTACTACGCTCTTAGCGCTCCAAATGTCCAGTTGCATTTTCTACAGAAAGAGTGTTCAGATCTGCTCAATCAAAAGTATGGTTTAACTCTGTTAGCTGAATGCACAGATCAGAAAGAAGTTTCACCGAATGATTCTTTGTAGTTTATATTTGAAGACATTCCTTTTTCCACTATTACCCTCTTAGCGCTCCGAATCTCCACTTGCATTTTCTACAAAAAGAGTGTTTCATAACTGCTCAATCAAAAATATGTTTTATCTCTGTTAACTGAATTTACAGATCAGAAATAAGTTTCACAGAATGCATCTGTGTAGTTTTTATTTGAAGATATTCTTTTTCCCAATGTAGGCCTCTTAGCGCTTAGCATGTCCAATTGCAGTTTCTACAGAAAGAGTGTTTCAGAACGGCTCAATCAAAAGTAAGGTTCAACTCTGTTAGTTGAATGCACAGAACAGAAAGAATTTTCACAGAATGCTACTGTGTAGTTTATATTTGAATATATTCCTTTTTCCACTATTACCCTCTTAGCGCTCCGAATGTCCACTTGCATTTTCTACAGAAAGAGTGTTCAGAACTGCGCAATCAAAAGTATGGTTTAACTCTGTTAGCTTAATGAACATATCAGAAATAAGTTTCACACAATGCTTCTGTGTAGTTTTTATTTGAAGATATTATTTTTCCCAATATAGGCCTCTTAGCGCTCAGAATGTCCAATTGCAGTTTCTAAAGAAAGAGTGTTTCAGAAAGGCTCAATCAAAAGTAAGGTTCAACTCTGTTAGTTGAATGCACAGAACAGAAAGAAGTTTCATACAAGGCTTCTGTGTAGTTTATATATGAACATATTCTTTTTTCCACTATTACCCACTTAGCGCTACGAATGTCCAGTTGCATTTTCTACAGACAGAGTGTTTCAAAACTGCTCAATCAAAAGTATGGTTTAACTCTGTTAGCTGAATGCTCAGATCAGAAAGAAGTTTCACAGAATGTTTCTGTGTAGTTTATATTTGAATATATTGCTTTTTCCACTACTACTCTCTTAGCGCTCCAAATGTCCAGTTGCATTTTCTACAGAAAGAGTGTTCAGATCTGCTCAATCAAAAGTATGTTTTAACTCTGTTAGCTGAATGCACAGATCAGAAAGAAGTTGCACAGAATGATTCTGTGTAGTTTATATTTGGAGACATTCCTTTTTCCACTATTACCCTCTTAGCGCTCCGAGTCTCCACTTGCATTTTCTACAGAAAGAGTGTTTCAGGACGGCTCAATCAAAACTAAGGTTCAACCCTTTTAGTTGAACAAACAGAACAGAAAGAAGTTTCACACAATTCTTCTGTGTAGTTTTTATTTGTAGACATTCTTTTTCCCAATATAGGCCTCCTAGCGCTCAGAATTTCCAATTGCAGTTTCTACAGAAAGAGTGTTTCAGAACGGCTCAATCAAAAGTAAGATTCAACTCTGTTAGTTGAATGCACAGAACAGAAAGAAGTTTCATACAATGCTTCTGTGTAGTTTATATTTGAACATATTTTTTTTTCCACTATTACCCACTTAGCGCTACGAATGTCCAGTTGCATTTTCTACAGACAGAGTGTTTCAAAATTGCTCAATCAAATGTATGGTTTAACTCTGTTAGCTGAATGCTCAGATCAGAAAGAAGTTTCACAGAATGCTTCTGTGTAGTTTATATTTGAATATATTCCTTTTTCCACTACTACGCTCTTAGCGCCCCAAATGTCCAGTTGCATTTTCTACAGAAAGAGTGTTCAGATCTGCTCAATCAAAAGTATGTTTTAACTGTGTTAGCTGAATGCACACATCAGAAAGAAGTTTCACCGAATGATTCTGTGTAGTTTATATTTGAAGACATTCCTTTTTCCACTATTACCCTCTTAGCGCTCCGAATCTCCACTTGCATTTTCTACAAAAAGAGTGTTTCATAACTGCTCAATCAAAAATATGTTTTATCTCTGTTAGCTGAATTTACAGATCAGAAATAAGTTTCACAGAATGCATCTGTGTAGTTTTTATTTGAAGATATTCCTTTTCCCAATGTAGGCCTCTTAGCGCTTAGCATGTCCAATTGCAGTTTCTACAGAAAGAGTGTTTCAGAACGGCTCCATCAAAAGTAAGGTTCAACTCTGTTAGTTGAATGCATAGAACAGAAAGAATTTTCACAGAATGCTACTGTGTAGTTTATATTTGAATATATTCCTTTTTCCATTATTACCCTCTTAGCGCTCCGAATGTCCACTTGCATTATCTACAGAAAGAGTGTTCAGAACTGCGCAATCAAAAGTATGGTTTAACTCTGTTAGCTTAATGAACATATCAGAAATAAGTTTCACACAATGCTTCTGTGTGGTTTTTATTTGAAGATATTATTTTTCCCAATAGAGGCCTCTTAGCGCTCAGAATGTCCAATTGCAGTTTCTACAGAAAGAGTGTTTCAGAAAGGCTCAATCAAAAGTAAGGTTCAACTCTGTTAGTTGAATGCACAGAACAGAAAGAAGTTTCATACAATGCTTCTGTGTAGTTTATATTGAACATATTCTTTTTTCCACTATTACCCACTTAGCGCTACGAATGTCCAGTTGCATTTTCTACAGACAGAGTGTTTCAAAACTGCTCAATCAAAAGTATGGTTTAACTCTGTTAGCTGAATGCTCAGATCATAAAGAAGTTTCACAGAATGCTTCTGTGTAGTTTATATTTGAATATATTCCTTTTTCCACTACTACTCTCTTAGCGCTCCAAATGTCCAGTTGCATTTTCTACAGAAAGAGTGTTCAGATCTGCTCAATCAAAAGTATGGTTTAACTCTGTTAGCTGAATGCACAGATCAGAAAGAAGTTTCACCGAATTATTCTGTGTAGTTTATATTTGAAGACATTCCTTTTTCCACTATTACCCTCTTAGCGCTCCGAATCTCCACTTGCATTTTCTACAGAAAGAATGTTTCAGAACGGCTCAATCAAAACTAAGGTTCAACTCTTTTAGTTGAACAAACAGAACAGAAAGATGTTTCACACAATTCTTCTGTGTAGTTTTTATTTGTAGACATTCTTTTTCCCAATATAGGCCTCCTAGCGCTCAGAATGTCCAATTGCAGTTTCTACAGAAAGAGTGTTTCAGAACGGCTCAATCAAAAGTAAGGTTCAACTCTGTTAGTTGAATGCACAGAACAGAAAGAAGTTTCATACAATGCTTCTGTGTAGTTTATATTTGAACATATTCTTTTTTCCACTATTACCCACTTAGCGCTACGAAAGTCCAGTTGCATTTTCTACAGACTGAGTGTTTCAAAACTGCTCAATCAAAAGTATGGTTTAACTCTGTTAGCTGAATGCTCAGATCAGAAAGAAGTTTCACAGAATGCTTCTGTGTAGTTTATATTTGAATATATTCCTTTTTCCACTACTACGCTCTTAGCGCTCCAAATGTCCAGTTGCATTTTCTACAGAAAGAGTGTTCAGATCTGCTCAATCAAAAGTATGGTTTACCTCTGTTAGCTGAATGCACAGATCAGAAGGAAGTTTCACCGAATGATTCTGTGTAGTTTATATTTGAAGACATTCCTTTTTCCACTATTACCCTCTTAGCGCTCCGAATCTCCACTTGCATTTTCTACAAAAAGAGTGTTTCATAACTGCTCAATCAAAAATATGTTTTATCTCTGTTAACTGAATTTACAGATCAGAAATAAGTTTCACAGAATGCATCTGTGTAGTTTTTATTTGAAGATATTCTTTTTCCCAATGTAGGCCTCTTAGCGCTTAGCATGTCCAATTGCAGTTCCTACAGAAAGAGTGTTTCAGAACGGCTCAATCAAAAGTAAGGTTCAACTCTGTTAGTTGAATGCACAGAACAGAAAGAATTTTCACAGAATGCTATTGTGTAGTTTATATTTGAATATACTCCTTTTTCCACTATTACCCTCTTAGCGCTCCGAATGTCCACTTGCATTTTCTACAGAAAGAGTGTTCAGAACTGCGCAATCAAAAGTATGGTTTAACTCTGTTAGCTTAATGAACATATCAGAAATAAGTTTCACACAATGCTTCTGTGTAGTTTTTATTTGAAGATATTATTTTTCCCAATATAGGCCTCTTAGCGCTCAGAATGTCCAATTGCAGTTTCTACAGAAAGAGTGTTTCAGAAAGGCTCAATCAAAAGTAAGGTTCAACTCTGTTAGTTGAATGCACAGAACAGAAAGAAGTTTCATACAATGCTTCTGTGTAGTTTATATTTGAACATATTCTTTTTTCCACTATTACCCACTTAGCGCTACGAATGTCCAGTTGCATTTTCTACAGACAGAGTGTTTCAAAACTGCTCAATAAAAAGTATGGTTTAACTCTGTTAGCTGCATGCTCAGATCAGAAAGAAGTTTCACAGAATGCTTCTGTGTAGTTTATATTTGAATATATTCCTTTTTCCACTACTACTCTCTTAGCGCTCCAAATGTCCAGTTGCATTTTCTACAGAAAGAGTGTTCAGATCTGCTCAATCAAAAGTATGGTTTAACTCTGTTAGCTGAATGCACAGATCAGAAAGAAGTTTTACAGAATGATTATGTGTAGTTTATATTTGGAGACATTCCTTTTTCCACTATTACGCTCTTAGCGCTCCGAATCTCCATTTGCATTTTCTACAGAAAGAGTGTTTCAGAACGGCTCAATCAAACTATGTTTCAACTCTTTTAGTTGAACAAACAGAACAGAAAGAAGTTTCACACAATTCTTCTGTGTAGTTTTTATTTGTAGACATTCTTTTTCCCAATATAGGCCTCTTAGCGCTCAGAATGTCCAATTGCAGTTTCTACAGAAAGAGTGTTTCAGAACGGCTCAATCAAAAGTAAGGTTCAACTCTGTTAGTTGAATGCACAGAACAGAAAGAAGTTTCATACAATGCTTCTGTGTAGTTTATATTTGAACATATTCTTTTTTCCACTATTACCCACTTAGCGCTACGAATGTCCAGTTGCATTTTCTACAGACAGAGTGTTTCAAAACTGCTCAATCAAAAGTATGGTTTAACTCTGTTAGCTGAATGCTCAGATCAGAAAGAAGTTTCACAGAATGCTTCTGTGTAGTTTATATTTGAATATATTCCTTTTTCCACTACTACGCTCTTAGCGCTCCAAATGTCCAGTTGCATTTTCTACAGAAAGAGTGTTCAGATCTGCTCAATCAAAAGTATGGTTTAACTCTGTTAGCTGAATGCACAGATCAGAAAGAAGTTTCACCGAATGATTCTGTGTAGTTTATATTTGAAGACATTCCTTTTTCCACTATTATCCTCTTAGCGCTCCGAATCTCCACTTGCATTTTCTACAAAAAGAGTGTTTCATAACTGCTCAATCAAAAATATGTTTTATCTCTGTTAACTGAATTTACAGATCAGAAATAAGTTTCACAGAATGCATCTGTGTAGTTTTTATTTGAAGATATTCTTTTTCCCAATGTAGGCCTCTTAGCGCTTAGCATGTCCAATTGCAGTTTCTACAGAAAGAGTGTTTCAGAACGGCTCAATCGAAAGTAAAGTTCAACTCTGTTAGTTGAATGCACAGAACAGAAAGAATTTTCACAGAATGCTACTGTGTAGTTTATATTTGAATATATTCCCTTTTCCACTATTACCCTCTTAGCGCTGCGAATGTCCACTTGCATTTTCTACAGAAAGAGTGTTCAGAACTGCGCAATCAAAAGTATGGTTTAACTCTGTTAGCTTAATGAACATATCAGAAATAAGTTTCACACAATGATTCTGTGTAGTTTTTATTTGAAGATATTATTTTTCCCAATATAGGCCTCTTAGCGCTCAGAATGTCCAATTGCAGTTTCTACAGAAAGAGTGTTTCAGAAAGGCTCAATCAAAAGTAAGGTTCAACTCTGTTAGTTGAATGCACATAACAGAAAGAAGTTTCATACAATGCTTCTGTGAAGTTTATATTTGAACATATTATTTTTTCCACTATTACCCACTTAGCGCTAAGAATGTCCAGTTGCATTTTCTACAGACAGAGTGTTTCAAAACTGCTCAATCAAAAGTATGGTTTAACTCTGTTAGCTGAATGCTCAGATCAGAAAGAAGTTTCACAGAATGCTTCTGTGTAGTTTATATTTGAATATATTCCTTTTTGCACTACTACTCTCTTAGCGCTCCAAATGTCCAGTTGCATTTTCTACAGAAAGAGTGTTCAGATCTGCTCAATCAAAAGTATGGTTTAACTCTGTTAGCTGAATGCACAGATCAGAAAGACGTTTCACAGAATGATTCTCTGTAGTTTATATTTGGAGACATTCCTTTTTCCACTATTACCCTCTTAGCGCTCCGAATCTCCACTTGCATTTTCTACAGAAAGAGTGTTTCAGAACGGCTCAATCAAAACTAAGGTTCAACTCTTTTAGTTGAACAAACAGAACAGAAAGAAGTTTCACACAATTCTTCTGTGTAGTTTTTATTTGTAGACATTCTTTTTCCCAATATAGGCCTCTTAGCGCTCAGAATGTCCAATTGCAGTTTCTACAGAAAGAGTGTTTCAGAACGGCTCAATCAAAAGTAAGGTTCAACTCTGTTAGTTGAATGCACAGAACAGAAAGAAGTTTCATACAATGCTTCTGTGTAGTTTATATTTGAACATATTCTTTTTTCCACTATTACCCACTTAGCGCTACGAATGTCCAGTTGCATTTTCTACAGACAGAGTGTTTCAAAACTGCTCAATCAAAAGTATGGTTTAACTCTGTTAGCTGAATGCTCAGATCAGAAAGAAGTTTCACAGAATGCTTCTGTGTAGTTTATATTTGAATATATTCCTTTTTCCACTACTACGCTCTTAGCGCTCCAAATGTCCAGTTGCATTTTCTACAGAAAGAGTGTTCAGATCTGCTCAATCAAAAGTATGGTTTAACTCTGTTAGCTGAATGCACAGATCAGAAAGAAGTTTCACCGAATGATTCTGTGTAGTTTATATTTGAAGACATTCCTTTTTCCACTATTATCCTCTTAGCGCTCCGAATCTCCACTTGCATTTTCTACAAAAAGAGTGTTTCATAACTGCTCAATCAAAAATATGTTTTATCTCTGTTAACTGAATTTACAGATCAGAAATAAGTTTCACAGAATGCATCTGTGTAGTTTTTATTTGAAGATATTCTTTTTCCCAATGTAGGCCTCTTAGCGCTTAGCATGTCCAATTGCAGTTTCTACAGAAAGAGTGTTTCAGAACGGCTCAATCGAAAGTAAAGTTCAACTCTGTTAGTTGAATGCACAGAACAGAAAGAATTTTCACAGAATGCTACTGTGTAGTTTATATTTGAATATATTCCCTTTTCCACTATTACCCTCTTAGCGCTGCGAATGTCCACTTGCATTTTCTACAGAAAGAGTGTTCAGAACTGCGCAATCAAAAGTATGGTTTAACTCTGTTAGCTTAATGAACATATCAGAAATAAGTTTCACACAATGATTCTGTGTAGTTTTTATTTGAAGATATTATTTTTCCCAATATAGGCCTCTTAGCGCTCAGAATGTCCAATTGCAGTTTCTACAGAAAGAGTGTTTCAGAAAGGCTCAATCAAAAGTAAGGTTCAACTCTGTTAGTTGAATGCACATAACAGAAAGAAGTTTCATACAATGCTTCTGTGAAGTTTATATTTGAACATATTATTTTTTCCACTATTACCCACTTAGCGCTAAGAATGTCCAGTTGCATTTTCTACAGACAGAGTGTTTCAAAACTGCTCAATCAAAAGTATGGTTTAACTCTGTTAGCTGAATGCTCAGATCAGAAAGAAGTTTCACAGAATGCTTCTGTGTAGTTTATATTTGAATATATTCCTTTTTGCACTACTACTCTCTTAGCGCTCCAAATGTCCAGTTGCATTTTCTACAGAAAGAGTGTTCAGATCTGCTCAATCAAAAGTATGGTTTAACTCTGTTAGCTGAATGCACAGATCAGAAAGACGTTTCACAGAATGATTCTCTGTAGTTTATATTTGGAGACATTCCTTTTTCCACTATTACCCTCTTAGCGCTCCGAATCTCCACTTGCATTTTCTACAGAAAGAGTGTTTCAGAACGGCTCAATCAAAACTAAGGTTCAACTCTTTTAGTTGAACAAACAGAACAGAAAGAAGTTTCACACAATTCTTCTGTGTAGTTTTTATTTGTAGACATTCTTTTTCCCAATATAGGCCTCCTAGCGCTCAGAATGTCCAATTGCAGTTTCTACAGAAAGAGTGTTTCAGAACGGCTCAATCAAAAGTAAGGTTCAACTCTGTTAGTTGAATGCACAGAACAGAAAGAAGTTTCATACAATGCTTCTGTGTAGTTTATATTTGAACATATTCTTTTTTCCACTATTACCCACTTAGCACTACGAATGCCCAGTTGCATTTTCTACAGACAGAGTGTTTCAAAACTGCTCAATCAAAAGTATGGTTTAACTCTGTTAGCTGAATGCTCAGATCAGAAAGAAGTTTCACAGAATGCTTCTGTGTAGTTTATATTTGAATATATTACTTTTTCCACTACTACGCTCTTAGCGCTCCAAATGTCGAGTTGCATTTTCTACAGAAAGAGTGTTCAGATCTGCTCAATCAAAAGTATGGTTTAACTCTGTTAGCTGAATGCACAGATCAGAAAGAAGTTTCACCGAATGATTCTGTGTAGTTTATATTTGAAGACATTCCTTTTTCCACTATTATCCTCTTAGCGCTCCGAATCTCCACTTGCATTTTCTACAAAAAGAGTGTTTCATAACTGCTCAATCAAAAATATGTTTTATCTCTGTTAACTGAATTTACAGATCAGAAATAAGTTTCACAGAATGCATCTGTGTAGTTTTTATTTGAAGATATTCTTTTTCCCAATGTATGCCTCTTAGCGCTTAGCATGTCCAATTGCAGTTTCTACAGAAAGAGTGTTTCAGAACGGCTCAATCGAAAGTAAAGTTCAACTCTGTTAGTTGAATGCACAGAACAGAAAGAATTTTCACAGAATGCTACTGTGTAGTTTATATTTGAATATATTCCCTTTTCCACTATTACCCTCTTAGCGCTGCGAATGTCCACTTGCATTTTCTACAGAAAGAGTGTTCAGAACTGCGCAATCAAAAGTATGGTTTAACTCTGTTAGCTTAATGAACATATCAGAAATAAGTTTCACACAATGATTCTGTGTAGTTTTTATTTGAAGATATTATTTATCCCAATATAGGCCTCTTAGCGCTCAGAATGTCCAATTGCAGTTTCTACAGAAAGAGTGTTTCAGAAAGGCTCAATCAAAAGTAAGGTTCAACTCTGTTAGTTGAATGCACATAACAGAAAGAAGTTTCATACAATGCTTCTGTGAAGTTTATATTTGAACATATTCTTTTTTCCACTATTACCCACTTAGCGCTACGAATGTCCAGTTGCATTTTCTACAGACAGAGTGTTTCAAAACTGCTCAATCAAAAGTATGGTTTAACTCTGTTAGCTGAATGCTCAGATCAGACAGAAGTTTCACAGAATGCTTCTGTGTAGTTTATATTTGAATATATTCCTTTTTCCACTACTATTCTCTTAGCGCTCCAAATGTACAGTTGCATTTTCTACAGAAAGAGTGTTCAGATCTGCTCAATAAAAAGTATGGTTTAACTCTGTTAGCTGAATGCACAGATCAGAAAGAAGTTTCACAGAATGATTCTGCGTAGTTTATATTTGGAGACATTCCTTTTTCCACTATTACCCTCTTAGCGCTCCGAATCTCCACTTTCATTTTCTACAAAAAGTGTGTTTCATAACTGCTCCATCAAAAATATGTTTTATCGCTGTTAACTGAATTTACAGATCAGAAATAAGTTTCATAGAATGCATCTGTGTAGTTTTTATTTGAAGATATTCTTTTTCCCAATGTAGGCCTCTTAGCGCTTAGCATGTCCAATTGCAGTTACTACAGAAAGAGTGTTTCAGAACGGCTCAATCAAAAGTAAGGTTCAACTCTGTTAGTTGAATGCACATAACAGAAAGAATTTTCACAGAATGCTACTGTGTAGTTTATATTTGAATATATTCCTTTTTCCACTATTACCCTCTTAGCGCTCCGAATGTCCACTTGCATTTTCTACAGAAAGAGTGTTCAGAACTGCGCAATCAAAAGTATGGTTTAACTCTGTTAGCTTAATGAACATATCAGAAATAAGTTTCACACAATGCTTCTGTGTAGTTTTTATTTGAAGATATTAGTTTTCCCAATAGAGGCCTCTTAGCGCTCAGAATGTCCAATTGCAGTTTCTACAGAAAGAGTGTTTCAGAAAGGCTCAATCAAATGTAAGGTTCAACTCCGTTAGTTGAATGCACAGAACAGAAAGAAGTTTCATACAATGTTTCTGTGTAGTTTATATTTGAACATATTCTTTTTTCCACTATTACCCACTTAGCGCTACGAATGTCCAGTTGCATTTTCTACAGACAGAGTGTTTCAAAACTGCTTAATCAAAAGTATGGTTTAACTCTGTTAGCTGAATGCTCAGATCAGAAAGAAGATTCACAGAATGCTTCTGTGTAGTTTATATTTGAATACATTCCTTTTTCCACTACTACTCTCTTAGCGCTCCATATGTCCAGTTGCATTTTCTACAGAAAGAGTGTTCAGATCTGCTCAATCAAAAGTATGGTTTAACTCTGTTAGCTGAATGCACAGATCAGAAAGAAGTTTCACAGAATGATTCTGTGTACTTTATATTTGGAGACATTCCTTTTTCCACTATTACCCTCTTAGCGCTCCGAATCTCCACTTGCATTTTCTACAGAAAGAGTGTTTCAGAACGGCTCAATCAAAACTAAGGTTCAACTCTTTTAGTTGAACAAACAGAACAGAAAGGTGTTTCACACAATTATTCTGTGTAGTTTTTATTTGTAGACATTCTTTTTCCCAATATAGGCCTCTTAGCGCTCAGAATATCCAATTGCAGTTTCTACAGAAAGAGTGTTTCAGAACGGCTCAATCAAAAGTAAGGTTCAACTCTGTTAGTTGAATGCACAGAACAGAAAGAAGTTTCATACAATGCTTCTGTGTAGTTTATATTTGAACATATTCTTTTTTCCACTATTACCCACTTAGCGCTACGAATGTCCAGTTGCATTTCCTACAGACAGAGTGTTTCAAAACTGCTCAATCAAAAGTATGGTTTAACTCTGTTAGCTGAATGCTCAGATCAGAAAGAAGTTTCACAGAATGCTTCTGTGTAGTTTATATTTGAATATATTCCTTTTTCCGCTATTACGCTCTTAGCGCTCCAAATGTCGAGTTGCATTTTCTACAGAAAGAGTGTTCAGATCTGCTCAATCAAAAGTATGGTTTAACTCTGTTAGCTGAATGCAAATATCAGAAAGAAGTTTCACCGAATGATTCTGTGTAGTTTATATTTGAAGACATTCCTTTTTCCACTATTACCCTCTTAGCGCTCCGAATCTCCACTTGCATTTTCTACAAAAAGAGTGTTTCATAACTGCTCAATCAAAAATATGTTTTATCTCTGTTAACTGAATTTACAGATCAGAAATAAGTTTCACATAATGCATCTGTGTAGTTTTTATTTGAAGATATTCTTTTTCCCAATGTAGGCCTCTTAGCGCTTAGCATGTCCAATTGCAGTTTCTACAGAAAGAGTGTTTCAGAACGGCTCAATCAAAAGTAAGGTTCAACTCTGTTAGTTGAATGCACAGAACAGAAAGAATTTTCACAGAATGCTACTGTGTAGTTTATATTTGAATATATTCCCTTTTCCACTATTACCCTCTTAGCGCTCCGAATGTCCACTTGCATTTTCTACAGAAAGAGTGTTCAGAACTGCGCAATCAAAAGTATGGTTTAACTCTGTTAGCTTAATGAACATATCAGAAATAAGTTTCACACAATGCTTCTGTGTAGTTTTTATTTGAAGATATTATTTTTCCCAATATAGGCCTCTTAGCGCTCAGAATGTCCAATTGCAGTTTCTACAGAAAGAGTGTTTCAGAAAGGCTCAATCAAAAGTAAGGTTCAACTCTGTTAGTTGAATGCACAGAACAGAAAGAAGTTTCATACAATGCTTCTGTGTAGTTTATATTTGAACATATTCTTTTTTCCACTATTACCCACTTAGCGCTACGAATGTCCAGTTGCATTTTCTACAGACAGAGTGTTTCAAAACTGCTCAATCAAAAGTATGGTTTAACTCTGTTAGCTGAATGCTCAGATCAGAAAGAAGTTTCACAGAATGCTTCTGTGTAGTTTATATTTGAATATATTCCTTTTTCCACTACTACTCTCTTAGCGCTCCAAATGTCCAGTTGCATTTTCTACAGAAAGAGTGTTCAGATCTGCTCAATCAAAAGTATGGTTTAACTCTGTTAGCTGAATGCACAGATCAGAAAGAAGTTTTACAGAATGATTATGTGTAGTTTATATTTGGAGACATTCCTTTTTCCACTATTACCCACTTAGCGCTCCGAATCTCCATTTGCATTTTCTACAGAAAGAGTGTTTCAGAACGGCTCAATCAAAACTAAGGTTCAACTCTTTTAGTTGAACAAACAGAACAGAAAGGTGTTTCACACAATTCTTCTGTGTAGTTTTTATTTGTAGACATTCTTTTTCCCAATATAGGCCTCTTAGCGCTCAGAATATCCAATTGCAGTTTCTACAGAAAGAGTGTTTCAGAACGGCTCAATCAAAAGTAAGGTTCAACTCTGTTAGTTGAATGCACAGAACAGAAAGAAGTTTCATACAATGCTTCTGTGTAGTTTATATTTGAACATATTCTTTTTTCCACTATTACCCACTTAGCGCTACGAATGTCCAGTTGCATTTCCTACAGACAGAGTGTTTCAAAACTGCTCAATCAAAAGTATGGTTTAACTCTGTTAGCTGAATGCTCAGATCAGAAAGAAGTTTCACAGAATGCTTCTGTGTAGTTTATATTTGAATATATTCCTTTTTCCACTACTACGCTCTTAGCGCTCCAAATGTCGAGTTGCATTTTCTACAGAAAGAGTGTTCAGATCTGCTCAATCAAAAGTATGGTTTAACTCTGTTAGCTGAATGCAAAGATCAGAAAGAAGTTTCACCGAATGATTCTGTGTAGTTTATATTTGAAGACATTCCTTTTTCCACTATTACCCTCTTAGCGCTCCGAATCTCCACTTGCATTTTCTACAAAAAGAGTGTTTCATAACTGCTCAATCAAAAATATGTTTTATCTCTGTTAACTGAATTTACAGATCAGAAATAAGTTTCACATAATGCATCTGTGTAGTTTTTATTTGAAGATATTCTTTTTCCCAATGTAGGCCTCTTAGCGCTTAGCATGTCCAATTGCAGTTTCTACAGAAAGAGTGTTTCAGAACGGCTCAATCAAAAGTAAGGTTCAACTCTGTTAGTTGAATGCACAGAACAGAAAGAATTTTCACAGAATGCTACTGTGTAGTTTATATTTGAATATATTCCCTTTTCCACTATTACCCTCTTAGCGCTCCGAATGTCCACTTGCATTTTCTACAGAAAGAGTGTTCAGAACTGCGCAATCAAAAGTATGGTTTAACTCTGTTAGCTTAATGAACATATCAGAAATAAGTTTCACACAATGCTTCTGTGTAGTTTTTATTTGAAGATATTATTTTTCCCAATATAGGCCTCTTAGCGCTCAGAATGTCCAATTGCAGTTTCTACAGAAAGAGTGTTTCAGAAAGGCTCAATCAAAAGTAAGGTTCAACTCTGTTAGTTGAATGCACCGAACAGAAAGAAGTTTCATACAATGCTTCTGTGTAGTTTATATTTGAACATATTCTTTTTTCCACTATTACCCACTTAGCGCTACGAATGTCCAGTTGCATTTTCTACAGACAGAGTGTTTCAAAACTGCTCAATCAAAAGTATGGTTTAACTCTGTTATCTGAATGCTCAGATCAGAAAGAAGTTTCACAGAATGCTTCTGTGTAGTTTATATTTGAATATATTCCTTTTTCCACTACTACTCTCTTAGAGCTCCAAATGTCCAGTTGCATTTTCTACAGAAAGAGTGTTCAGATCTGCTCAATCAAAAGTATGGTTTAACTCTGTTAGCTGAATGCACAGATCAGAAAGAAGTTTTACAGAATGATTATGTGTAGTTTATATTTGGAGACATTCCTTTTTCCACTATTACCCTCTTAGCGCTCCGAATCTCCATTTGCAATTTCTACAGAAAGAGTGTTTCAGAACGGCTCAATCAAAACTATGTTTCAACTCTTTTAGTTGAACAAACAGAACAGAAAGAAGTTTCACACAATTCTTCTGTGTAGTTTTTATTTGTAGACACTCTTTTTCCCAATATAGGCCTCTTAGCGCTCAGAATGTCCAATTGCAGTTTCTACAGAAAGAGTGTTTCAGAACGGCTCAATCAAAAGTAAGGTTCAACTCTGTTAGTTGAATGCACAGAACAGAAAGAAGTTTCATACAATGCTTCTGTGTAGTTTATATTTGAACATATTCTTTTTTCCACTATTACCCACTTAGCGCTACGAATGTCCAGTTGCATTTTCTACAGACAGAGTGTTTCAAAACTGCTCAATCAAAAGTATGGTTTAACTCTGTTAGCTGAATGCTCAGATCAGAAAGAAGTTTCACAGAATGCTTCTGTGTAGTTTATATTTGAATATATTCCTTTTTCCACTACTACGCTCTTAGCACTCCAAATGTCCAGTTGCATTTTCTACAGAAAGAGTGTTCAGATCTGCTCAATCAAAAGTATGGTTTAACTCTGTTAGCTGAATGCACAGATCAGAAAGAAGTTTCACCGAATGATTCTGTGTAGTTTATATTTGAAGACATTCCTTTTTCCACTATTACCCTCTTAGCGCTCCGAATCTCCACTTGCATTTTCAACAAAAAGAGTGTTTCATAACTGCTCAATCAAAAATATGTTTTATCTCTGTTAACTGAATTTACAGATCAGAAATAAGTTTCACAGAATGCATCTGTGTAGTTTTTATTTGAAGATATTCTTTTTCCCAATGTAGGCCTCTTAGCGCTTAGCATGTCCAATTGCAGTTTCTACAGAAAGAGTGTTTCAGAACGGCTCAATCAAAAGAAAGGTTCAACTCTGTTAGTTGAATGCACAGAACAGAAAGAATTTTCACAGAATGCTACTGTGTAGTTTATATTTGAATATATTACCTTTTCCACTATTACCCTCTTAGCGCTGCGAATGTCCACTTGCATTTTCTACAGAAAGGGTGTTTCAGAACGGCTCAATCAAAACTAAGGTTCAACTCTTTTAGTTGAACAAACAGAACAGAAAGATGTTTCACACAATTCTTCTGTGTAGTTTTTATTTGTAGACATTCTTTTTCCCAATATAGGCCTCTTAGCGCTCAGAATGTCCAATTGCAGTTTCTACAGAAAGAGTGTTTCAGAAAGGCTCAATCAAAAGTAAGGTTCAACTCTGTTAGTTGAATGCCCAGAACAGAAAGAAGTTTCATACAATGCTTCTGTGTAGTTTATATTTGAACATATTCTTTTTTCCACTATTACCCACTTAGCGCTACGAATGTCCAGTTGCATTTTCTACAGACAGAGTGTTTCAAAACTGCTCAATCAAAAGTATGGTTTAACTCTGTTAGCTGAATGCTCAGATCAGAAAGAAGTTTCACAGAATGCTTCTGTGTAGTTTATATTTGAATATATTCCTTTTTCCACTACTACGCTCTTAGCGCTCCAAATGTCCAGTTGCATTTTCTACAGAAAGAGTGTTCAGATCTGCTCAATCAAAAGTATGGTTTAACTCTGTTAGCTGAATGCACAGATCAGAAAGAAGTTTCACCGAATGATTCTGTGTAGTTTATATTTGAAGACATTCCTTTTTCCACTATTACCCTCTTAGCGCTCCGAATCTCCACTTGCATTTTCAACAAAAAGAGTGTTTCATAACTGCTCAATCAAAAATATGTTTTATCTCTGTTAACTGAATTTACAGATCAGAAATAAGTTTCACAGAATGCATCTGTGTAGTTTTTATTTGAAGATATTCTTTTTCCCAATGTAGGCCTCTTAGCGCTTAGCATGTCCAATTGCAGTTTCTACAGAAAGAGTGTTTCAGAACGGCTCAATCAAAAGTAAGGTTCAACTCTGTTAGTTGAATGCACAGAACAGAAAGTATTTTCACAGAATGCTACTGTGTAGTTTATATTTGAATATATTACCTTTTCCACTATTACCCTCTTAGCGCTGCGATTGTCCACTTGCATTTTCTACAGAAATAGTGTTCAGAACTGCGCAATCAAAAGTATGGTTTAACTCTGTTAGCTTAATGAACATATCAGAAATAAGTTTCACACAATGCTTCTGTGTAGTTTTTATTTGAAGATATTATTTTTCCCAATATAGGCCTCTTAGCGCTCAGAATGTCTAATTGCAGTTTCTACAGAAAGAGTGTTTCAGAAAGGCTCAATCAAAGTAAGGTTCAACTCCGTTAGTTGAATGCACAGAACAGAAAGAAGTTTCATACAATGCTTCTGTGTAGTTTATATTTGAACATATTTTTTTCCACTATTACCCACTTAGCGCTACGAATGTCCAGTTGCATATTCTACAGACAGAGTGTTTCAAAACTGCTCAATCAAAAGTATGGTTTAACTCTGTTATCTGAATGCTCAGATCAGAAAGAAGTTTCACAGAATGCTTCTGTGTAGTTTATATTTGAATATATTCCTTTTTCCACTACTACTCTCTTAGCGCTCCAAATGTCCAGTTGCATTTTCTACAGAAAGATTGTTCAGATCTGCTCAATCAAAAGTATGGTTTAACTCTGTTAGCTGAATGCACAGATCAGAAAGAAGTTTCACAGAATGATTCTGTGTAGTTTATATTTGGAGACATTCCTTTTTCCACTATTACCCTCTTAGCGCTCCGAATCTCCACTTGCATTTTCTACAGAAAGAGTGTTTCAGAACGTCTCAATCAAAACTAAGGTTCAACTCTTTTAGTTGAACAAACAGAACAGAAAGAAGTTTCACAAAATTCTTCTGTGTAGTTTTTATTTGTAGACATTCTTTTTCCCAATATAGGCCTCTTAGCCCTCAGAATGTCCAATTGCAGTTTCTACAGAAAGAGTGTTTCAGAACGGCTCAATCAAAAGTAAGATTCAACTCTGTTAGTTGAATGCACAGAACAGAAAGAAGTTTCATACAATGCGTCTGTGTAGTTTATATTTGAACATATTCTTTTTTCCACTATTACCCACTTAGCGCTACGAATGTCCAGTTGCATTTTCTACAGACAGAGTGTTTCAAAATTGCTCAATCAAAAGTATGGTTTAACTCTGTTAGCTGAATGCTCAGATCAGAAAGAAGTTTCACAGAATGCTTCTGTGTAGTTTATATTTGAATATATTCCTTTTTCCACTACTACGCTCTTAGCGCTCCAAATGTCCAGTTGCATTTTCTACAGAAAGAGTGTTCAGATCTGTTCAATCAAAAGTATGGTTTAACTCTGTTAGCTGAATGCACAGATCAGAAAGAAGTTTCACCGAATGATTCTGTGTAGTTTATATTTGAAGACATTCCTTTTTCCACTATTACCCTCTTAGTGCTCCGAATCTCCACTTGCATTTTCTACAAAAAGAGTGTTTCATAATTGCTCAATCAAAAATATGTTTTATCTCTGTTAACTGAATTTACAGATCAGAAATAAGTTTCACAGAATGCATCTGTGTAGTTTTTATTTGAAGATATTCTTTTTCCCAATGTAGGCCTCTTAGCGGTTAGCATGTCCAATTGCAGTTTCTACAGAAAGAGTGTTTCAGAACGGCTCAATCAAAAGTAAGGTTCAACTCTGTTAGTTGAATGCACAGAACAGAAAGAATTTTCACAGAATGCTACTGTGTAGTTTATATTTGAATATATTCCTTTTTCCACTATTACCCTCTTAGCGCTCCGAATGTCCACTTGCATTTTCTACAGAAAGAGTGTTCAGAACTGCGCAATCAAAAGTATGGTTTAACTCTGTTAGCTTAATGAACATATTAGAAATAAGTTTCACACAATGCTTCTGTGTAGTTTTTATTTGAAGATATTAGTTTTCCCAATAGAGGCCTCTTAGCGCTCAGAATGTCCAATTGCAATTTCTACAGAAAGAGTGTTTCAGAAAGGCTCAATCAAAAGTAAGGTTCAACTCCGTTAGTTGAATGCACAGAACAGAAAGAAATTTCATACAATGTTTCTGTGTAGTTTATATTTGAACATATTCTTTTTTCCACTATTACCCACTTAGCGCTACGAATGTCCAGTTGCATTTTCTACAGACAGAGTGTTTCAAAACTGCTTAATCAAAAGTATGGTTTAACTCTGTTAGCTGAATGCTCAGATCAGAAAGAAGATTCACAGAATGCTTCTGTGTAGTTTATATTTGAATACATTCCTTTTTCCACTACTACTCTCTTAGCGCTCCAATTGTCCAGTTGCATTTTCTACAGAAAGAGTGTTCAGATCTGCTCAATCAAAAGTATGGTTTAACTCTGTTAGCTGAATGCACAGATCAGAAAGAAGTTTCACAGAATGATTCTGTGTAGTTTATATTTGGAGACATTCCTTTTTCCACTATTACCCTCTTAGCGCTCCGAATCTCCACTTGCATTTTCTACAGAAAGAGTGTTTCAGAACGGCTCAATCAAAACTAAGGTTCAACTCTTTTAGTTGAACAAACAGAACAGAAAGGTGTTTCACACAATTCTTCTGTGTAGTTTTTATTTGTAGACATTCTTTTTCCCAATATAGGCCTCTTAGCGCTCAGAATATCCAATTGCAGTTTCTACAGAAAGAGTGTTTCAGAACGGCTCAATCAAAAGTAAGGTTCAACTCTGTTAGTTGAATGCACAGAACAGAAAGTAGTTTCATACAATGCTTCTGTGTAGTTTATATTTGAACATATTCTTTTTTCCACTATTACCCACTTAGCGCTACGAATGTCCAGTTGCATTTCCTACAGACAGAGTGTTTCAAAACTGCTCAATCAAAAGTATGGTTTAACTCTGTTAGCTGAATGCTCAGATCAGAAAGAAGTTTCACAGAATGCTTCTGTGTAGTTTATATTTGAATATATTCCTTTTTCCACTACTACGCTCTTAGCGCTCCAAATGTCGAGTTGCATTTTCTAGAGAAAGAGTGTTCAGATCTGCTCAATCAAAAGTATGGTTTAACTCTGTTAGCTGAATGCAAAGATCAGAAAGAAGTTTCACCGAATGATTCTGTGTAGTTTATATTTGAAGACATTCCTTTTTCCACTATTACCCTCTTAGCGCTCCGAATCTCCACTTGCATTTTGTACAAAAAGAGTGTTTCATAACTGCTCAATCAAAAATATGTTTTATCTCTGTTAACTGAATTTACAGATCAGAAATAAATTTCACATAATGCATCTGTGTAGTTTTTATTTGAAGATATTCTTTTTCCCAATGTTGGCCTCTTAGCGCTTAGCATGTCCAATTGCAGTTTGTACAGAAAGAGTGTTTCAGAACGGCTCAATCAAAAGTAAGGTTCAACTCTGTTAGTTGAATGCACAGAACAGAAAGAATTTTCACAGAATGCTACTGTGTAGTTTATATTTGAATATATTCCCTTTTCCACTATTACCCTCTTAGCGCTCCGAAGGTCCACTTGCATTTTCTACAGAAAGAGTGTTCAGAACTGCGCAATCAAAAGTATGGTTTAACTCTGTTAGCTTAATGAACATATCAGAAATAAGTTTCACACAATGCTTCTGTGTAGTTTTTATTTGAAGATATTATTTTTCCCAATATAGGCCTCTTAGCGCTCAGAATGTCCAATTGCAGTTTCTACAGAAAGAGTGTTTCAGAACGGCTCAATCAAAAGTAAGGTTCAACTCTGTTAGTTGAATGCACAGAACAGAAAGAATTTTCACAGAATGCTACTGTGTAGTTTATATTTGAATATATTACCTTTTCCACTATTACCCTCTTAGCGCTGCGAATGTCCACTTGCATTTTCTACAGAAAGGGTGTTTCAGAACGGCTCAATCAAAACTAAGGTTCAACTCTTTTAGTTGAACAAACAGAACAGAAAGATGTTTCACACAATTCTTCTGTGTAGTTTTTATTTGTAGACATTCTTTTTCCCAATATAGGCCTCTTAGCGCTCAGAATGTCCAATTGCAGTTTCTACAGAAAGAGTGTTTCAGAAAGGCTCAATCAAAAGTAAGGTTCAACTCTGTTAGTTGAATGCACAGAACAGAAAGAAGTTTCATACAATGCTTCTGTGTAGTTTATATTTGAACATATTCTTTTTTCCACTATTACCCACTTAGCGCTACGAATGTCCAGTTGCATTTTCTACAGACAGAGTGTTTCAAAACTCCTCAATCAAAAGTATGGTTTAACTCTGTTAGCTGAATGCTCAGATCAGAAAGAAGTTTCACAGAATGCTTCTGTGTAGTTTATATTTGAATATATTCCTTTTTCCACTACTACGCTCTTAGCGCTCCAAATGTCCAGTTGCATTTTCTACAGAAAGAGTGTTCAGATCTGCTCAATCAAAAGTATGGTTTAACTCTGTCAGCTGAATGCACAGATCAGAAAGAAGTTTCACCGAATGATTCTGTGTAGTTTATATTTGAAGACATTCCTTTTTCCACTATTAGCCTCTTAGCGCTCCGAATCTCCACTTGCATTTTCAACAAAAAGAGTGTTTCATAACTGCTCAATCAAAAATATGTTTTATCTCTGTTAACTGAATTTACAGATCAGAAATAAGTTTCACAGAATGCATCTGTGTAGTTTTTATTTGAAGATATACTTTTTCCCAATGTAGGCCTCTTAGCGCTTAGCATGTCCAATTGCAGTTTCTACAGAAAGAGTGTTTCAGAACGGCTCAATCAAAAGTAAGGTTCAACTCTGTTAGTTGAATGCACAGAACAGAAAGAATTTTCACAGAATGCTACTGTGTAGTTTATATTTGAATATATTCCTTTTTCCACTATTACCCTCTTAGCGCTCCGAATGTCCACTTGCATTTTCTACAGAAAGAGTGTTCAGAACTGCGCAATCAAAAGTATGGTTTAACTCTGTTAGCTTAATGAACATATCAGAAATAAGTTTCACACAATGCTTCTGTGTAGTTTTTATTTGAAGATATTAGTTTTCCCAATAGAGGCCTCTTAGCGCTCAGAATGTCCAATTGCAGTTTCTCCAGAAAGAGTGTTTCAGAAAGGCTCAATCAAAAGTAAGGTTCAACTCCGTTAGTTGAATGCACAGAACAGAAAGAAGTTTCATACAATGTTTCTGTGTAGTTTATATTTGAACATATTCTTTTTTCCACTATTACCCACTTAGCGCTACGAATGTCCAGTTGCATTTTCTACAGACAGAGTGTTTCAAAACTGCTTAATCAAAAGTATGGTTTAACTCTGTTCGCTGAATGCTCAGATCAGAAAGAAGATTCACAGAATGCTTCTGTGTAGTTTATATTTGAATACATTCCTTTTTCCACTACTACTCTCTTAGCGCTCCAAATGTCCAGTTGCATTTTCTACAGAAAGAGTGTTCAGATCTGCTCAATCAAAAGTATGTTTTAACTCTGTTAGCTGAATGCACAGATCAGAAAGAAGTTTCACCGAATGATTCTGTGTAGTTTATATTTGGAGACATTCCTTTTTCCACTATTACCGTCTTAGCGCTCCGAATCTCCACTTGCATTTTCTACAGAAAGAGTGTTTCAGAACGGCTCAATCAAAACTAAGGTTCAACTCTTTTAGTTGAACAAACAGAACAGAAAGGTGTTTCACACAATTCTTCTGTGTAGTTTTTATTTGTAGACATTCTTTTTCCCAATATAGGCCTCTTAGCGCTCAGAATATCCAATTGCAGTTTCTACAGAAAGAGTGTTTCAGAACGGCTCAATCAAAAGTAAGGTTCAACTCTGTTAGTTGAATGCACAGAACAGAAAGTAGTTTCATACAATGCTTCTGTGTAGTTTATATTTGAACATATTCTTTTTTCCACTATTACCCACTTAGCGCTACGAATGTCCAGTTGCATTTCCTACAGACAGAGTGTTTCAAAACTGCTCAATCAAAAGTATGGTTTAACTCTGTTAGCTGAATGCTCAGATCAGAAAGAAGTTTCACAGAATGCTTCTGTGTAGTTTATATTTGAATATATTCCTTTTTCCACTACTACGCTCTTAGCGCTCCAAATGTCGAGTTGCATTTTCTAGAGAAAGAGTGTTCAGATCTGCTCAATCAAAAGTATGGTTTAACTCTGTTAGCTGAATGCAAAGATCAGAAAGAAGTTTCACCGAATGATTCTGTGTAGTTTATATTTGAAGACATTCCTTTTTCCACTATTACCCTCTTAGCGCTCCGAATCTCCACTTGCATTTTGTACAAAAAGAGTGTTTCATAACTGCTCAATCAAAAATATGTTTTATCTCTGTTAACTGAATTTACAGATCAGAAATAAGTTTCACATAATGCATCTGTGTAGTTTTTATTTGAAGATATTCTTTTTCCCAATGTTGGCCTCTTAGCGCTTAGCATGTCCAATTGCAGTTTCTACAGAAAGAGTGTTTCAGAACGGCTCAATCAAAAGTAAGGTTCAACTCTGTTAGTTGAATGCACAGAACAGAAAGAATTTTCACAGAATGCTACTGTGTAGTTTATATTTGAATATATTCCCTTTTCCACTATTACCCTCTTAGCGCTCCGAATGTCCACTTGCATTTTCTACAGAAAGAGTGTTCAGAACTGCGCAATCAAAAGTATGGTTTAACTCTGTTAGCTTAATGAACATATCAGAAATAAGTTTCACACAATGCTTCTGTGTAGTTTTTATTTGAAGGTATTATTTTTCCCAATATAGGCCTCTTAGCGCTCAGAATGTCCAATTGCAGTTTCTACAGAAAGAGTGTTTCAGAACGGCTCAATCAAAAGTAAGGTTCAACTCTGTTATTTGAATGCACAGAACAGAAAGAATTTTCACAGAATGCTACTGTGTAGTTTATATTTGAATATATTACCTTTTCCACTATTACCCTCTTAGCGTGCGAATGTCCACTTGCATTTTCTACAGAAAGGGTGTTTCAGAACGGCTCAATCAAAACTAAGGTTCAACTCTTTTAGTTGAACAAACAGAACAGAAAGATGTTTCACACAATTCTTCTGTGTAGTTTTTATTTGTAGACATTCTTTTTCCCAATATAGGCCTCTTAGCGCTCAGAATGTCCAATTGCAGTTTCTACAGAAAGAGTGTTTCAGAAAGGCTCAATCAAAAGTAAGGTTCAACTCTGTTAGTTGAATGCACAGAACAGAAAGAAGTTTCATACAATGCTTCTGTGTAGTTTATATTTGAACATATTCTTTTTTCCACTATTACCCACTTAGCGCTACGAATGTCCAGTTGCATTTTCTACAGACAGAGTGTTTCAAAACTGCTCAATCAAAAGTATGGTTTAACTCTGTTAGCTGAATGCTCAGATCAGAAAGAAGTTTCACAGAATGCTTCTGTGTAGTTTATATTTGAATATATTCCTTTTTCCACTACTACGCTCTTAGCGCTCCAAATGTCCAGTTGCATTTTCTACAGAAAGAGTGTTCAGATCTGCTCAATCAAAAGTATGGTTTAACTCTGTTAGCTGAATGCACAGATCAGAAAGAAGTTTCACCGAATGATTCTGTGTAGTTTATATTTGAAGACATTCCTTTTTCCACTATTACCCTCTTAGCGCTCCGAATCTCCACTTGCATTTTCTACAAAAAGAGTGTTTCATAACTGCTCAATCAAAAATATGTTTTATCTCTGTTAACTGAATTTACAGATCAGAAATAAGTTTCACAGAATGCATCTGTGTAGTTTTTATTTGAAGATATTCTTTTTCCCAATGTAGGCCTCTTAGCGCTTAGCATGTCCAATTGCAGTTTCTACAGAAAGAGTGTTTCAGAACGGCTAAATCAAAAGTAAGGTTCAACTCTGTTAGTTGAATGCACAGAACAGAAAGAATTTTCACAGAATGCTATTGTGTAGTTTATATTTGAATATACTCCTTTTTCCACTATTACCCTCTTAGCGCTCCGAATGTCCACTTCCATTTTCTACAGAAAGAGTGTTCAGAACTGCGCAATCAAAAGTATGGTTTAACTCTGTTAGCTTAATGAACATATCAGAAATAAGTTTCACACAATGCTTCTGTGTAGTTTTTATTTGAAGATATTATTTTTCCCAATAGAGGCCCCTTAGCGCTCAGAATGTCCAATTGCAGTTTCTACAAAAAGAGTGTTTCAGAAAGGCTCAATCAAAAGTAAGGTTCAACTCTGTTAGTTGAATGCACAGAACAGAAAGAAGTTTCATACAATGCTTCTGTGTAGTTTATATTTGAACATATTCTTTTTTCCACTATTACCCACTTAGCGCTACGAATGTCCAGTTGCATTTTCTACAGACAGAGTGTTTCAAAACGGCTCAATCAAAAGTATGGTTTAACTCTGTTAGCTGCATGCTCAGATCAGAAAGAAGTTTCACAGAATGCTTCTGTGTAGTTTATATTTGAATATATTCCTTTTTCCACTACTACTCTCTTAGCGCTCCAAATGTCCAGTTGCATTTTCTACAGAAAGAGTGTTCAGATCTGCTCAATCAAAAGTATGGTTTAACTCTGTTAGCTGAATGCACAGATCAGAAATACGTTTCACAGAATGATTCTGTGTAGTTTATATTTGGAGACATTCCTTTTTCCACTATTACCCTCTTAGCGCTCCGAATCTCCACTTGCATTTTCTACAGAAAGAGTGTTTCAGAACGGCTCAATCAAAACTAAGGTTCAACTCTTTTAGTTGAACAAACAGAACAGAAAGAAGTTTCACACAATTCTTCTGTTTAGTTTTTATTTGTAGACATTCATTTTCCCAATATAGGCCTCCTAGCGCTCAGAATGTCCAATTGCAGTTTCTACAGAAAGAGTGTTTCAGAACGGCTCAATCAAAAGTAAGGTTCAACTCTGTTAGTTGAATGCACAGAATAGAAAGAAGTTTCATACAATGCTTCTGTGTAGTTTATATTTGAACATATTCTTTTTTCCACTATTACCCACTTAGCACTACGAATGCCCAGTTGCATTTTCTACAGACAGAGTGTTTCAAAACTGCTCAATCAAAAGTATGGTTTAACTCTGTTAGCTGAATGCTCAGATCAGAAAGAAGTTTCACAGAATGCTTCTGTGTAGTTTATATTTGAATATATTCCTTTTTCCACTACTACGCCCTTAGCACTCCAAATGTCCAGTTGCATTTTCTACAGAAAGAGTGTTCAGATCTGCTCAATCAAAAGTATGGTTTAACTCTGTTAGCTGAATGCACAGATCAGAAAGAAGTTTCACCGAATGATTCTGTGTAGTTTATATTTGAAGACATTGCTTTTTCCACTATTACCCTCTTAGCGCTCTGAATCTCCACTTGCATTTTCTACAAAAAGAGTGTTTCATAACTGCTCAATCAAAAATATGTTTTATCTCTGTTAACTGAATTTACAGATCAGAAATAAGTTTCACAGAATGCATCTGTGTAGTTTTTATTTGAAGATATTCTTTTTCCCAATGTAGGCCTCTTAGCGCTTAGCATGTCCAATTGCAGTTTCTACAGAAAGAGTGTTTCAGAACGGCTCCATCAAAAGTAAGGTTCAACTCTGTTAGTTGAATGCACAGAACAGAAAGAATTTTCACAGAATGCTACTGTGTAGTTTATATTTGAATATATTCCTTTTTCCACTATTACCCTCTTAGCGCTCCGAATGTTCACTTGCATTTTCTACAGAAAGAGTGTTCAGAACTGCGCAATCAAAAGTATGGTTTAACTCTGTTAGCTTAATGAACATATCAGAAATAAGTTTCACACAATGCTTCTGTGTAGTTTTTATTTGAAGATATTATTTTTCCCAATAGAGGCCTCTTAGCGCTCAGAATGTCCAATTGCAGTTTCTACAGAAAGAGTGTTTCAGAAAGGCTCAATCAAAAGTAAGGTTCAACTCTGTTAGTTGAATGCACAGAACAGAAAGAAGTTTCATACAATGCTTCTGTGTAGTTTATATTGAACATATTCTTTTTTCCACTATTACCCACTTAGCGCTACGAATGTCCAGTTGCATTTTCTACAGACAGAGTGTTTCAAAACGGCTCAATCAAAAGTATGGTTTAACTCTGTTAGCTGCATGCTCAGATCAGAAAGAAGTTTCACAGAATGCTTCTGTGTAGTTTATATTTGAATATATTCCTTTTTCCACTACTACTCTCTTAGCGCTCCAAATGTCCAGTTGCATTTTCTACAGAAAGAGTGTTCAGATCTGCTCAATCAAAAGTATGGTTTAACTCTGTTAGCTGAATGCACAGATCAGAAAGACGTTTCACAGAATGATTCTGTGTAGTTTATATTTGGAGACATTCCTTTTTCCACTATTACCCTCTTAGCGCTCCGAATCTCCTCTTGCATTTTCTACAGAAAGAGTGTTTCAGAACGGCTCAATCAAAACTAAGGTTCAACTCTTTTAGTTGAACAAACAGAACAGAAAGAAGTTTCACACAATTCTTCTGTGTAGTTTTTATTTGTAGACATTCTTTTTCCCAATATAGGCCTCCTAGCGCTCAGAATGTCCAACTGCAGTTTCTACAGAAAGAGTGTTTCAGAACGGCTCAATCAAAAGTAAGGTTCAACTCTGTTAGTTGAATGCACAGAATAGAAAGAAGTTTCATACAATGCTTCTGTGTAGTTTATATTTGAACATATTCTTTTTTCCACTATTACCCACTTAGCACTACGAATGCCCAGTTGCATTTTCTACAGACAGAGTGTTTCAAAACTGCTCAATCAAAAGTATGGTTTAACTCTGTTAGCTGAATGCTCAGATCAGAAAGAAGTTTCACAGAATGCTTCTGTGTAGTTTATATTTGAATATATTCCTTTTTCCACTACTACGCTCTTAGCGCTCCAAATGTCCAGTTGCATTTTCTACAGAAAGAGTGTTCAGATCTGCTCAATCAAAAGTATGGTTTAACTCTGTTAGCTGAATGCACAGATCAGAAAGAAGTTTCACCGAATGATTCTGTGTAGTTTATATTTGAAGACATTCCTTTTTCCACTATTACCCTCTTAGCGCTCCGAATCTCCACTTGCATTTTCTACAAAAAGAGTGTTTCATAACTGCTCAATCAAAAATATGTTTTATCTCTGTTAACTGAATTTACAGATCAGAAATAAGTTTCACAGAATGCATCTGTGTAGTTTTTATTTGAAGATATTCTTTTTCCCAATGTACGCCTCTTAGCGCTTAGCATGTCCAATTGCAGTTTCTACAGAAAGAGTGTTTCAGAACGGCTCCATCAAAAGTAAGGTTCAACTCTGTTAGTTGAATGCACAGAACAGAAAGAATTTTCACAGAATGCTACTGTGTAGTTTATATTTGAATATATTCCTTTTTCCACTATTACCCTCTTAGCGCTCCGAATGTTCACTTGCATTTTCTACAGAAAGAGTGTTCAGAACTGCGCAATCAAAAGTATGGTTTAACTCTGTTAGCTTAATGAACATATCAGAAATAAGTTTCACACAATGCTTCTGTGTAGTTTTTATTTGAAGATATTATTTTTCCCAATAGAGGCCTCTTAGCGCTCAGAATGTCCAATTGCAGTTTCTACAGAAAGAGTGTTTCAGAAAGGCTCAATCAAAAGTAAGGTTCAACTCTGTTAGTTGAATGCACAGAACAGAAAGAAGTTTCATACAATGCTTCTGTTTAGTTTATATTGAACATATTCTTTTTTCCACTATTACCCACTTAGCGCTACGAATGTCCAGTTGCATTTTCTACAGACAGAGTGTTTCAAAACTGCTCAATCAAAAGTATGGTTTAACTCTGTTAGCTGAATGCTCAGATCAGAAAGAAGTTTCACAGTATGCTTCTGTGTAGTTTATATTTGAATATATTCCTTTTTCCACTACTACTCTCTTAGCGCTCGAAATGTCCAGTTGCATTTTCTACAGAAAGAGTGTTCAGATTTGCTCAATCAAAAGTATGGTTTAATTCTGTTAGCTGAATGCACAGATCAGAAAGAAGTTTCACAGAATGATTCTGTGTAGTTTATATTTGGAGACATTCCTTTTTCCACTATTACCCTCTTAGCGCTCCGAATCTCCACTTGCATTTTCTACAGAAAGAGTGTTTCAGAACGGCTCAATCAAAACTAAGGTTCAACTCTTTTAGTTGAACCAACCGAACAGAAAGAAGTTTCACACAATTCTTCTGTGTAGTTTTTATTTGTAGACATTCTTTTTCCCAGTATAGGCCTCTTAGCGCTCAGAATGTCCAATTGCAGTTTCTACAGAAAGAGTGTTTCAGAACGGCTCAATCAAAAGTAAGATTCAACTCTGTTAGTTGAATGCACAGAACAGAAAGAAGTTTCATACAATGCTTCTGTGTAGTTTATATTTGAACATATTATTTTTTCCACTATTACCCACTTAGCGCTACGAATATCCAGTTGCATTTTCTACAGACAGAGTGTTTCAAAACTGCTCAATCAAAAGTATGGTTTAACTCTGTTAGCTGAATGCTCAGATCAGAAAGAAGTTTCACAGAATGCTTCTGTGTAGTTTATATTTGAATATATTCCTTTTTCCACTACTACGCTCTTAGCGCTCCAAATGTCCAGTTGCATTTTCTACAGAAAGAGTGTTCAGATCTGCTCAATCAAAAGTATGGTTTAACTCTGTTAGCTGAATGCACAGATCAGAAAGAAGTTTCACCGAATGATTCTGTGTAGTTTATATTTGAAGACATTCCATTTTCCACTATTACCCTCTTAGCGCTCCGAATCTCCACTTGCATTTTCTACAAAAAGAGTGTTTCATAACTGCTCAATCAAAAATATGTTTTATCTCTGTTAACTGAATTTACAGATCAGAAATAAGTTTCACAGAATGCATCTGTGTAGTTTTTATTTGAAGATATTCTTTTTCCCAATGTAGGCCTCTTAGCGCTTAGCATGTCCAATTGCAGTTTCTACAGAAAGAGTGTTTCAGAACGGCTCCATCAAAAGTAAGGTTCAACTCTGTTAGTTGAATGCACAGAACAGAAAGAATTTTCACAGAATGCTACTGTGTAGTTTATATTTGAATATATTCCTTTTTCCACTATTAAACTCTTAGCGCTCCGAATGTCCACTTGCATTTTCTACAGAAAGAGTGTTCAGAACTGCGCAATCAAAAGTATGGTTTAACTCTTAGCTTAATGAACATATCAGAAATAAGTTTCACACAATGCGTCTGTGTAGTTTTTATTTGAAGATATTATTTTTCCCAATAGAGGCCTCTTAGCGCTCAGAATGTCCAATTGCAGTTTCTACAGAAAGAGTGTTTCAGAAAGGCTCAATCAAAAGTAAGGTTCAACTCTGTTAGTTGAATGCACAGAACAGAAAGATGTTTCATACAATGCTTCTGTGTAGTTTATATTGAACATATTCTTTTTTCCACTATTACCCACTTAGCGCTACGAATGTCCAGTTGCATTTTCTACAGACAGAGTGTTTCAAAACTGCTCAATCAAAAGTATGGTTTAACTCTGTTAGCTGAATGCTCAGATCAGAAAGAAGTTTCACAGAATGCTTCTGTGTAGTTTATATTTGAATATATTCCTTTTTCCAATACTACTCTCTTAGCGCTCCAAATGTCCAGTTGCATTTTCTACAGAAAGAGTGTTCAGATCTGCTCAATCAAAAGTATGGTTTAACTCTGTTAGCTGAATGCACAGATCAGAAAGAAGTTTCACAGAATGATTCTGTGTAGTTTATATTTGGAGACATTCCTTTTTCCACTATTATCCTCTTAGCGCTCCGAATCTCCACTTGCATTTTCTACAGAAAGAGTGTTTCAGAACGGCTCAATCAAAACTAAGGTTCAACTCTTTTAGTTGAACAAACAGAACAGAAAGAAGTTTCACACAATTCTTCTGTGTAGTTTTATTTGTAGACATTCTTTTTCCCAATATAGGCCTCCTAGCGCTCAGAATTTCCAATTGCAATTTCTACAGAAAGAGTGTTTCAGAACGGCTCAATCAAAAGTAAGGTTCAACTCTGTTAGTTGAATGCACAGAACAGAAAGAAATTTCATACAATGCGTCTGTGTAGTTTATATTTGAACATATTCTTTTTTCCACTCTTACCCACTTAGCGCTACGAATGTCCAGTTGCATTTTCTACAGACAGAGTGTTTCAAAACTGCTCAATCAAAAGTATGGTTTAACTCTGTTAGCTGAATGCTCAGATCAGAAAGAAGTTTCACAGAATGCTTCTGTGTAGTTTATATTTGAATATATTCCTTTTTCCACTACTACGCTCTTAGCGCTCCAAATGTCCAGTTGCATTTTCTACAGAAAGAGTGTTCAGATCTGCTCAATCAAAAGTATGGTTTAACTCTGTTAGCTGAATGCACAGATCAGAAGGAAGTTTCACCGAATGATTCTGTGTAGTTTATATTTGAAGACATTCCTTTTTCCACTATTACCCTCTTAGCGCTCCGAATCTCCACTTGCATTTTCTACAAAAAGAGTGTTTCATAACTGCTCAATCAAAAATATGTTTTATCTCTGTTAACTGAATTTACAGATCAGAAATAAGTTTCACAGAATGCATCTGTGTAGTTTTTATTTGAAGATATTCTTTTTCCCAATGTAGGCCTCTTAGCGCTTAGCATGTCCAATTGCAGTTTCTACAGAAAGAGTGTTTCAGAACGGCTAAATCAAAAGTAAGGTTCAACTCTGTTAGTTGAATGCACAGAACAGAAAGAATTTTCACAGAATGCTATTGTGTAGTTTATATTTGAATATACTCCTTTTTCCACTATTACCCTCTTAGCGCTCCGAATGTCCACTTGCATTTTCTACAGAAAGAGTGTTCAGAACTGCGCAATCAAAAGTATGGTTTAACTCTGTTAGCTTAATGAACATATCAGAAATAAGTTTCACACAATGCTTCTGTGTAGTTTTTATTTGAAGATATTATTTTTCCCAATAGATGCCTCTTAGCGCTCAGAATGTCCAATTGCAGTTTCTACAGAAAGAGTGTTTCAGAAAGGCTCAATCAAAAGTAAGGTTCAACTCTGTTAGTTGAATGCACAGAACAGAAAGAAGTTTCATACAATGCTTCTGTGTAGTTTATATTTGAACATATTCTTTTTTCCACTATTACCCACTTAGCGCTACGAATGTCCAGTTGCATTTTCTACAGACAGAGTGTTTCAAAACGGCTCAATCAAAAGTATGGTTTAACTCTGTTAGCTGCATGCTCAGATCAGAAAGAAGTTTCACAGAATGCTTCTGTGTAGTTTATATTTGAATATATTCCTTTTTCCACTACTACTCTCTTAGCGCTCCAAATGTCCAGTTGCATTTTCTACAGAAAGAGTGTTCAGATCTGCTCAATCAAAAGTATGGTTTAACTCTGTTAGCTGAATGCACAGATCAGAAAGACGTTTCACAGAATGATTCTGTGTAGTTTATATTTGGAGACATTCCTTTTTCCACTATTACCCTCTTAGCGCTCCGAAACTCCACTTGCATTTTCTACAGAAAGAGTGTTTCAGAACGGCTCAATCAAAACTAAGGTTCAACTCTTTTAGTTGAACAAACAGAACAGAAAGAAGTTTCACACAATTCTTCTGTGTAGTTTTTATTTGTAGACATTCTTTTTCCCAATATAGGCCTCCTAGCGCTCAGAATGTCCAATTGCAGTTTCTACAGAAAGAGTGTTTCAGAACGGCTCAATCAAAAGTAAGGTTCAACTCTGTTAGTTGAATGCACAGAACAGAAAGAAGTTTCATACAATGCTTCTGTGTAGTTTATATTTGAACATATTCTTTTTTCCACTATTACCCACTTAGCACTACGAATGCCCAGTTGCATTTTCTACAGACAGAGAGTTTCAAAACTGCTCAATCAAAAGTATGGTTTAACTCTGTTAGCTGAATGCTCAGATCAGAAAGAAGTTTCACAGAATGCTTCTGTGTAGTTTATATTTGAATATATTCCTTTTTCCACTACTACGCTCTTAGCGCTCCAAATGTCCAGTTGCATTTTCTACAGAAAGAGTGTTCAGATCTGCTCAATCAAAAGTATGGTTTAACTCTGTTAGCTGAATGCACACATCAGAAAGAAGTTTCACCGAATGATTCTGTGTAGTTTATATTTGAAGACATTCCTTTTTCCACTATTACCCTCTTAGCGCTCCGAATCTCCACTTGCATTTTCTACAAAAAGAGTGTTTCATAACTGCTCAATCAAAAATATGTTTTATCTCTGTTAACTGAATTTACAGATCAGTAATAAGTTTCACAGAATGCATCTGTGTAGTTTTTATTTGAAGATATTCTTTTTCCTAATGTAGGCCTCTTAGCGCTTAGCATGTCCAATTGCAGTTTCTACAGAAAGAGTGTTTCAGAACGGCTCCATCAAAAGTAAGGTTCAACTCTGTTAGTTGAATGCACAGAACAGAAAGGATTTTCACAGAATGCTACTGTGTAGTTTATATTTGAATATATTCCTTTTTCCATTATTACCCTCTTAGCGCTCCGAATGTCCACTTGCATTTTCTACAGAAAGAGTGTTCAGAACTGCGCAATCAAAAGTATGGTTTAACTCTGTTAGCTTAATGAACATATCAGAAATAAGTTTCACAAAATGCTTCTGTGTAGTTTTTATTTGAAGATATTATTTTTCCCAATAGAGGCCTCTTAGCGCTCAGAATGTCCAATTGCAGTTTCTACAGAAAGAGTGTTTCAGAAAGGCTCAATCAAAAGTAAGGTTCAACTCTGTTAGTTGAATGCACAGAACAGAAAGAAGTTTCATACAATGCTTCTGTGTAGTTTATATTTGAACATATTCTTTTTTCCACTATTACCCACTTAGCGCTACGAATGTCCAGTTGCATTTTCTACAGACAGAGTGTTTCAAAACTGCTCAATCAAAAGTATGGTTTAACTCTGTTAGCTGAATGCTCAGATCAGAAAGAAGTTTCACAGAATGCTTCTGTGTAGTTTATATTTGAATATATTCCTTTTTCCACTACTACTCTCTTAGCGCTCCAAATGTCCAGTTGCATTTTCTACAGAAAGAGTGTTCAGATTTGCTCAATCAAAAGTATGGTTTAACCCTGTTAGCTGAATGCACAGATCAGAAAGAAGTTTCACAGAATGATTCTGTGTAGTTTATATTTGGAGACATTCCTTTTTCCACTATTACCCTCTTAGCGCTCCGAATCTCCACTTGCATTTTCTACAGAAAGAGTGTTTCAGAACGTCTCAATCAAAACTAAGGTTCAACTCTTTTAGTTGAACAAACAGAACAGAATGTCGTTTCAAACAATTCTTCTGTGTAGTTTTTATTTGTAGACATTCTTTTTCCCAATATAGGCCTCCTAGCGCTCAGAATGTCCAATTGCAGTTTCTACAGAAAGAGTGTTTCAGAACGGCTCAATCAAAAGTAAGGTTCAACTCTGTTAGTTGAATGCACAGAACAGAAAGATGTTTCATACAATGCTTCTGTGTAGTTTATATTTGAACATATTTTTTTTCCACTATTACCCACTTAGCGCTACGAATGTCCAGTTGCATTTTCTACAGACAGAGTGTTTCAAAACTGCTCAATCAAAAGTATGGTTTAACTCTGTTAGCTGAATGCTCAGATCAGAAAGAAGTTTCACAGAATGCTTCTGTGTAGTTTATATTTGAATATATTCCTTTTTCCACTACTACGCTCTTAGCGCTCCAAATGTCCAGTTGCATTTTCTACAGAAAGAGTGTTCAGATCTGCTCAATCAAAACTATGGTTTACCTCTGTTAGCTGAATGCACAGATCAGAAGGAAGTTTCACCGAATGATTCTGTGTAGTTTATATTTGAAGACATTGCTTTTTCCACTATTACCCACTTAGCGCTCCGAATCTCCACTTGCATTTTCTACAAAAAGAGTGTTTCATAACTGCTCAATCAAAAATATGTTTTATCTCTGTTAACTGAATTTACAGATCAGAAATAAGTTTCACAGAATGCATCTGTGTAGTTTTTATTTGAAGATATTCTTTTTCCCAATGTAGGCCTCTTAGCGCTTAGCGTGTCCAATTGCAGTTTCTACAGAAAGAGTGTTTCAGAACGGCTCAATCAAAAGTAAGCTTCAACTCTGTTAGTTGAATGCACAGAACAGAAAGAATTTTCACAGAATGCTATTGTGTAGTTTATATTTGAATATACTCCTTTTTCCACTATTACCCTCTTAGCGCTCCGATTGTCCACTTGCATTTTCTACAGAAAGAGTGTTCAGAACTGCGCAATCAAAAGTATGGTTTAACTCTTAGCTTAATGAACATATCAGAAATAAGTTTCACACAATGCTTCTGTGTAGTTTTTATTTGAAGATATTATTTTTCCCAATAGAGGCCTCTTAGCGCTCAGAATGTCCAATTGCAGTTTCTACAGAAAGAGTGTTTCAGAAAGGCTCAATCAAAAGTAAGGTTCAACTCTGTTAGTTGAATGCACAGAACAGAAAGATGTTTCATACAATGCTTCTGTGTAGTTTATATTGAACATATTCTTTTTTCCACTATTACCCACTTAGCGCTACGAATGTCCAGTTGCATTTTCTACAGACAGAGTGTTTCAAAACTGCTCAATCAAAAGTATGGTTTAACTCTGTTAGCTGAATGCTCAGATCAGAAAGAAGTTTCACAGAATGCTTCTGTGTAGTTTATATTTGAATATATTCCTTTTTCCAATACTACTCTCTTAGCGCTCCAAATGTCCAGTTGCATTTTCTACAGAAAGAGTGTTCAGATCTGCTCAATCAAAAGTATGGTTTAACTCTGTTAGCTGAATGCACAGATCAGAAAGAAGTTTCACAGAATGATTCTGTGTAGTTTATATTTGGAGACATTCCTTTTTCCACTATTATCCTCTTAGCGCTCCGAATCTCCACTTGCATTTTCTACAGAAAGAGTGTTTCAGAACGGCTCAATCAAAACTAAGGTTCAACTCTTTTAGTTGAACAAACAGAACAGAAAGAAGTTTCACACAATTCTTCTGTGTAGTTTTATTTGTAGACATTCTTTTTCCCAATATAGGCCTCCTAGCGCTCAGAATTTCCAATTGCAATTTCTACAGAAAGAGTGTTTCAGAACGGCTCAATCAAAAGTAAGGTTCAACTCTGTTAGTTGAATGCACAGAACAGAAAGAAATTTCATACAATGCGTCTGTGTAGTTTATATTTGAACATATTCTTTTTTCCACTCTTACCCACTTAGCGCTACGAATGTCCAGTTGCATTTTCTACAGACAGAGTGTTTCAAAACTGCTCAATCAAAAGTATGGTTTAACTCTGTTAGCTGAATGCTCAGATCAGAAAGAAGTTTCACAGAATGCTTCTGTGTAGTTTATATTTGAATATATTCCTTTTTCCACTACTACGCTCTTAGCGCTCCAAATGTCCAGTTGCATTTTCTACAGAAAGAGTGTTCAGATCTGCTCAATCAAAAGTATGGTTTAACTCTGTTAGCTGAATGCACAGATCAGAAGGAAGTTTCACCGAATGATTCTGTGTAGTTTATATTTGAAGACATTCCTTTTTCCACTATTACCCTCTTAGCGCTCCGAATCTCCACTTGCATTTTCTACAAAAAGAGTGTTTCATAACTGCTCAATCAAAAATATGTTTTATCTCTGTTAACTGAATTTACAGATCAGAAATAAGTTTCACAGAATGCATCTGTGTAGTTTTTATTTGAAGATATTCTTTTTCCCAATGTAGGCCTCTTAGCGCTTAGCATGTCCAATTGCAGTTTCTACAGAAAGAGTGTTTCAGAACGGCTAAATCAAAAGTAAGGTTCAACTCTGTTAGTTGAATGCACAGAACAGAAAGAATTTTCACAGAATGCTATTGTGTAGTTTATATTTGAATATACTCCTTTTTCCACTATTACCCTCTTAGCGCTCCGAATGTCCACTTGCATTTTCTACAGAAAGAGTGTTCAGAACTGCGCAATCAAAAGTATGGTTTAACTCTGTTAGCTTAATGAACATATCAGAAATAAGTTTCACACAATGCTTCTGTGTAGTTTTTATTTGAAGATATTATTTTTCCCAATAGATGCCTCTTAGCGCTCAGAATGTCCAATTGCAGTTTCTACAGAAAGAGTGTTTCAGAAAGGCTCAATCAAAAGTAAGGTTCAACTCTGTTAGTTGAATGCACAGAATAGAAAGAAGTTTCATACAATGCTTCTGTGTAGTTTATATTTGAACATATTCTTTTTTCCACTATTACCCACTTAGCGCTACGAATGTCCAGTTGCATTTTCTACAGACAGAGTGTTTCAAAACGGCTCAATCAAAAGTATGGTTTAACTCTGTTAGCTGCATGCTCAGATCAGAAAGAAGTTTCACAGAATGCTTCTGTGTAGTTTATATTTGAATATATTCCTTTTTCCACTACTACTCTCTTAGCGCTCCAAATGTCCAGTTGCATTTTCTACAGAAAGAGTGTTCAGATCTGCTCAATCAAAAGTATGGTTTAACTCTGTTAGCTGAATGCACAGATCAGAAAGACGTTTCACAGAATGATTCTGTGTAGTTTATATTTGGAGACATTCCTTTTTCCACTATTACCCCCTTAGCGCTCCGAATCTCCACTTGCATTTTCTACAGAAAGAGTGTTTCAGAACGGCTCAATCAAAACTAAGGTTCAACTCTTTTAGTTGAACAAACAGAACAGAAAGAAGTTTCACACAATTCTTCTGTGTAGTTTTTATTTGTAGACATTCTTTTTCCCAATATAGGCCTCCTAGCGCTCAGAATGTCCAATTGCAGTTTCTACAGAAAGAGTGTTTCAGAACGGCTCAATCAAAAGTAAGGTTCAACTCTGTTAGTTGAATGCACAGAACAGAAAGAAGTTTCATACAATGCTTCTGTGTAGTTTATATTTGAACATATTCTTTTTTCCACTATTACCCACTTAGCACTACGAATGCCCAGTTGCATTTTCTACAGACAGAGTGTTTCAAAACTGCTCAATCAAAAGTATGGTTTAACTCTGTTAGCTGAATGCTCAGATCAGAAAGAAGTTTCACAGAATGCTTCTGTGTAGTTTATATTTGAATATATTCCTTTTTCCACTACTACGCTCTTAGCGCTCCAAATGTCCAGTTGCATTTTCTACAGAAAGAGTGTTCAGATCTGCTCAATCAAAAGTATGGTTTAACTCTGTTAGCTGAATGCACACATCAGAAAGAAGTTTCACCGAATGATTCTGTGTAGTTTATATTTGAAGACATTCCTTTTTCCACTATTACCCTCTTAGCGCTCCGAATCTCCACTTGCATTTTCTACAAAAAGAGTGTTTCATAACTGCTCAATCAAAAATATGTTTTATCTCTGTTAACTGAATTTACAGATCAGTAATAAGTTTCACAGAATGCATCTGTGTAGTTTTTATTTGAAGATATTCTTTTTCCTAATGTAGGCCTCTTAGCGCTTAGCATGTCCAATTGCAGTTTCTACAGAAAGAGTGTTTCAGAACGGCTCCATCAAAAGTAAGGTTCAACTCTGTTAGTTGAATGCACAGAACAGAAAGGATTTTCACAGAATGCTACTGTGTAGTTTATATTTGAATATATTCCTTTTTCCATTATTACCCTCTTAGCGCTCCGAATGTCCACTTGCATTTTCTACAGAAAGAGTGTTCAGAACTGCGCAATCAAAAGTATGGTTTAACTCTGTTAGCTTAATGAACATATCAGAAATAAGTTTCACAAAATGCTTCTGTGTAGTTTTTATTTGAAGATATTATTTTTCCCAATAGAGGCCTCTTAGCGCTCAGAATGTCCAATTGCAGTTTCTACAGAAAGAGTGTTTCAGAAAGGCTCAATCAAAAGTAAGGTTCAACTCTGTTAGTTGAATGCACAGAACAGAAAGAAGTTTCATACAATGCTTCTGTGTAGTTTATATTTGAACATATTCTTTTTTCCACTATTACCCACTTAGCGCTACGAATGTCCAGTTGCATTTTCTACAGACAGAGTGTTTCAAAACTGCTCAATCAAAAGTATGGTTTAACTCTGTTAGCTGAATGCTCAGATCAGAAAGAAGTTTCACAGAATGCTTCTGTGTAGTTTATATTTGAATATATTCCTTTTTCCACTACTACTCTCTTAGCGCTCCAAATGTCCAGTTGCATTTTCTACAGAAAGAGTGTTCAGATTTGCTCAATCAAAAGTATGGTTTAACCCTGTTAGCTGAATGCACAGATCAGAAAGAAGTTTCACAGAATGATTCTGTGTAGTTTATATTTGGAGACATTCCTTTTTCCACTATTACCCTCTTAGCGCTCCGAATCTCCACTTGCATTTTCTACAGAAAGAGTGTTTCAGAACGTCTCAATCAAAACTAAGGTTCAACTCTTTTAGTTGAACAAACAGAACAGAATGTCGTTTCAAACAATTCTTCTGTGTAGTTTTTATTTGTAGACATTCTTTTTCCCAATATAGGCCTCCTAGCGCTCAGAATGTCCAATTGCAGTTTCTACAGAAAGAGTGTTTCAGAACGGCTCAATCAAAAGTAAGGTTCAACTCTGTTAGTTGAATGCACAGAACAGAAAGATGTTTCATACAATGCTTCTGTGTAGTTTATATTTGAACATATTTTTTTTCCACTATTACCCACTTAGCGCTACGAATGTCCAGTTGCATTTTCTACAGACAGAGTGTTTCAAAACTGCTCAATCAAAAGTATGGTTTAACTCTGTTAGCTGAATGCTCAGATCAGAAAGAAGTTTCACAGAATGCTTCTGTGTAGTTTATATTTGAATATATTCCTTTTTCCACTACTACGCTCTTAGCGCTCCAAATGTCCAGTTGCATTTTCTACAGAAAGAGTGTTCAGATCTGCTCAATCAAAACTATGGTTTACCTCTGTTAGCTGAATGCACAGATCAGAAGGAAGTTTCACCGAATGATTCTGTGTAGTTTATATTTGAAGACATTGCTTTTTCCACTATTACCCTCTTAGCGCTCCGAATCTCCACTTGCATTTTCTACAAAAAGAGTGTTTCATAACTGCTCAATCAAAAATATGTTTTATCTCTGTTAACTGAATTTACAGATCAGAAATAAGTTTCACAGAATGCATCTGTGTAGTTTTTATTTGAAGATATTCTTTTTCCCAATGTAGGCCTCTTAGCGCTTAGCGTGTCCAATTGCAGTTTCTACAGAAAGAGTGTTTCAGAACGGCTCAATCAAAAGTAAGCTTCAACTCTGTTAGTTGAATGCACAGAACAGAAAGAATTTTCACAGAATGCTATTGTGTAGTTTATATTTGAATATACTCCTTTTTCCACTATTACCCTCTTAGCGCTCCGATTGTCCACTTGCATTTTCTACAGAAAGAGTGTTCAGAACTGCGCAATCAAAAGTATGGTTTAACTCTGTTAGCTTAATGAACATATCAGAAATAAGTTTCACACAATGCTTCTGTGTAGTTTTTATTTGAAGATATTATTTTTCCCAATAGAGGCCTCTTAGCGCTCAGAATGTCCAATTGCAGTTTCTACAGAAAGAGTGTTTCAGAAAGGCTCAATCAAAGTAAGGTTCAACTCTGTTAGTTGAATGCACAGAACAGAAAGAAGTTTCATACAATGCTTCTGTGTAGTTTATATTTGAACATATTCTTTTTTCCACTATTACCCACTTAGCGCTACGAATGTCCAGTTGCATTTTCTACAGACAGAGTGTTTCAAAACTGCTCAATCAAAAGTATGGTTTAACTCTGTTAGCTGCATGCTCAGATCAGAAAGAAGTTTCACAGAATGCTTCTGTGTAGTTTATATTTGAATATATTCCTTTTTCCACTACTACTCTCTTAGCGCTCCAGATGTCCAGTTGCATTTTCTACAGAAAGAGTGTTCAGATCTGCTCAAGCAAAAGTATGGTTTAAGTCTGTTAGCTGAATGCACAGATCAGAAAGACGTTTCACAGAATGATTCTGTGTAGTTTATATTTGGAGACATTCCTTTTTCCACTATTACCCTCTTAGCGCTCCGAATCTCCACTTGCATTTTCTACAGAAAGAGTGTTTCAGAACCGCTCAATCAAAACTAAGGTTCAACTCTTTTAGTTGAACAAACAGAACAGAAAGAAGTTTCACACAATTCTTCTGTGTAGTTTTTATTTGTAGACATTCTTTTTCCCAATATAGGCCTCCTAGCGCTCAGAATGTCCAATTGCAGTTTCTACAGAAAGAGTGTTTCAGAACGGCTCAATCAAACGTAAGGTTCAACTCTGTTAGTTGAATGCACAGAACAGAAAGGAGTTTCATACAATGCTTCTGTGTAGTTTATATTTGAACATATTCTTTTTTCCACTATTACCCACTTAGCACTACGAATATCCAGTTGCATTTTCTACAGACAGAGTGTTTCAAAACTGCTCAATCAAATGTATGGTTTAACTCTGTTAGCTGAATGCTCAGATCAGAAAGAAGTTTCACAGAATGCTTCTGTGTAGTTTATATTTGAATATATTCCTTTTTCCACTACTACGCTCTTAGCGCTCCAAATGTCCAGTTGCATTTTCTACAGAAAGAGTGTTCAGATCTGCTCAATCAAAAGTATGGTTTTACTCTGTTAGCTGAATGCACATATCAGAAGGATGTTTCACCGAATGTTTCTGTGTAGTTTATATTTGAAGACATTCCTTTTTCCACTATTACCCTCTTAGCGCTCCGAATCTCCACTTGCATTTTCTACAAAAAGAGTGTTTCATAACTGCTCAATCAAAAATATGTTTTATCTCTGTTAACTGAATTTACAGATCAGAAATAAGTTTCACAGAATGCATCTGTGTAGTTTTTATTTGAAGATATTCTTTTTCCCAATGTAGGCCTCTTAGCGCTTAGCATGTCCAATTGCAGTTTCTACAGAAAGAGTGTTTCAGAACCGCTCAATCAAAATAAGGTTCAACTCTGTTATTTGAATGCACAGAACAGAAAGAATTTTCACAGAATGCTACTGTGTAGTTTATATTTGAATATATTCCTTTTTCCACTATTACCCTCTTAGCGCTCCGAATGTCCACTTGCATTTTCTACAGAAAGAGTGTTCAGAACTGCGCAATCAAAAGTATGGTTTAACTCTGTTAGCTTAATGAACATATCAGAAATAAGTTTCACACAATGCTTCTGTGTAGTTTTTATTTGAAGATATTATTTTTCCCAATATAGGCCTCTTAGCGCTCAGAATGTCCAATTGCAGTTTCTACAGAAAGAGTGTTTCAGAAAGGCTCAATCAAAAGTAAGGTTCAACTCTGTTAGTTGAATGCACAGAACAGAAAGAAGTTTCATACAATGCTTCTGTGTAGTTTATATTTGAACATATTCTTTTTTCCACTATTACCCACTTAGCGCTACGAATGTCCAGTTGCATTTTCTACAGACAGAGTGTTTCAAAACTGCTCAATCAAAAGTATGGTTTAACTCTGTTATCTGAATGCTCAGATCAGAAAGAAGTTTCACAGAATGCTTCTGTGTAGTTTATATTTGAATATATTCCTTTTTCCACTACTATTCTCTTAGCGCTCCAAATGTCCAGTTGCATTTTCTACAGAAAGAGTGTTCAGATCTGCTCAATCAAAAGTATGGTTTAACTCTGTTAGCTGAATGCACAGATCAGAAAGAAGTTTCACAGAATGATTCTGTGTAGTTTATATTTGGAGACATTCCTTTTTCCACTATTACCCTCTTAGCGCTCCGAATCTCCACTTGCATTTTCTACAGAAAGAGTGTTTCAGAACGGCTCAATCAAAACTAAGGTTCCACTCTTTTAGTTGAACAAACAGAACAGAAAGAAGTTTCACACAATTCTTCTGTGTAGTTTTTATTTGTAGACATTCTTTTTCCCAATATAGGCCTCTTAGCGCGCAGAATGTCCAATTGCAGTTTCTACAGAAAGAGTGTTTCAGAACGGCTCAATCAAAAGTAAGGTTCAACTCTGTTAGTTGAATGCACAGAACAGAAAGTAGTTTCATACAATGCTTCTGTGTAGTTTATATTTGAACATATTCTTTTTTCCACTATTACCCACTTAGCGCTACGAATGTCCAGTTGCATTTTCTACAGAAAGAGTGTTCAGATCTGCTCAATCAAAAGTATGGTTTAACTCTGTTAGCTGAATGCACAGATCAGAAAGAAGTTTCACCGAATGATTCTGTGTAGTTTATATTTGAAGACATTCCTTTTTCCACTATTACCCTCTTAGCGCTCCGAATCTCCACTTGCATTTTCTACAAAAAGAGTGTTTCATAACTGCTCAATCAAAAATATGTTTTTTCTCTGTTAACTGTATTTACAGATCAGAAATAAGTTTCACAGAATGCATCTGTGTAGTTTTTATTTGAAGATATTCTTTTTCCCAAGGTAGGCCTCTTAGCGTTTAGCATGTCCAATTGCAGTTTCTACAGAAAGAGTGTTTCAGAACGGCTCAATCAAAAGTAAGGTTCAACTCTGTTAGTTGAATGCACAGAACAGAAAGAATTTTCACAGAATGCTACTGTGTAGTTTATATTTGAATATATTCCTTTTTCCACTATTACCCTCTTAGCGCTCCGAATGTCCACTTGCATTTTCTACAGAAAGAGTGTTTAGAACTGGGCAATCAAAAGTATGGTTTACCTCTGTTAGCTTAATCAACATATCAGAAATAAGTTTCACACAATGCTTCTGTGTAGTTTTCATTTGAAGATATTATTTTTCCCAATATAGGCCTCTTAGCGCTCAGAATGTCCAATTGCAGTTTCTACAGAAAGAGTGTTCTGAACTGCGCAATCAAAATTATGGTTTAACTCTGTTAGCTGAATGCACATATCAGAAATAAGTTTCAAACAATGCTTCTGTGTAATTTTTATTTGAAGATATTATTTTTCCCAATATAGGCCTCTTAGCGCTCAGAATGTCCAATTGCAGTTTGTACAGTAAGAGTGTTTCAGAACGGCTCAATCAAATATAAGGTTCAACTTTCTTAGTTGAATGCACAGAACAGAAGGAGGTTTCACTGAATGCTTCTGTGTAGTATTTAGTTGAAGATACTCCTTTTTGGACTATTACACAATTAGCGCTCCGAATATCCACTGGCAGTTTCTACACAAAGAGTGTTTCAGAACTGCTCCTTCAAAAGTAAGGCTCAACTCTGTTAGTTGAATTCGGAGAACAGAAAGGGGTTTCAGAGAATGCTTCTGTGTAGTTTTTAATTGGAGATATCCCTTTTTCCTCTATTACCATCTTAGTGCTCCGAATGTCCTCTTGCATTTTCTACAAAAAGATTGTTTCATAACTGCTCAATCAAAAATATGGTTTAGCTCTGTTAACTGAATTTACAGATCAGGAATAAGTTTCACAGAATGCATCTGTGTAGTTTTTATTTGAAGATATACTTTTTCCCAGTGTAGGCCTCTTAGCGCTTAGAATGTCCAATTGCAGTTTCTACAAAAAGAATGTTTCAGAACGGCTCAATCAAAAGTAAGGTTCAACTCTGTTAGTTGAATGCACAGAACAGAAAGAAGTTTCACAGAATGCTACTGTGTAGTTTATATTTGAATATATTCCTTTTTCCACTATTACCCTCTTAGCGCTCCGAATGTCCACTAGCATTTTCTACAGAAAGAGTGTTCGGAACTGCGCAATCAAAAGTATGGTTTAACTCTGTTTGCTGAATGCACACATCAGAAATAAGTTTCACACAATGCTTCTGTGTAGTTTTTATTTGAAGATATTTTTTTTCCCAATATAGGCCTCTTAGCGCTCAGAATGTCCAATTGCAGTTTCTACAGAAAGAGTGTTCCAGAACGGCTCAATCTAAAGTAAGGTTCAACTCTGTTAACTGAATGCACAGAACAGAAGGATGTTTCATACAATGCTTCTGTGTAGTATATATTTGAACATATTCTTTTTTCCACTATTACCCACTTAGCGCTACGAATGTCCAGTTGCATTTTCTACAGACAGAGTGTTTCAAAACTGCTCAATCAAAAGTATGGTTTAACTCTGTTAGCTGAATGCTCAGATCAGAAAGAAGTTTCACAGAATGCTTCTGTGTAGTTTATATTTGAATATATTCCTTTTTCCACTACTACCCTCTTAGCGCTCCAAATGTCCAGTTGCATTTTCTACAGAAAGTGTGTTCAGATCTGCTCTATCAAAAGTATGGTTTAACTCTTTTAGCTGAATGCACAGATCAGAAAGAAGTTTCACCGAATGATTCTGTGTAGTTTATATTTGAAGACATTCCTTTTTCCACTATTACCCACTTAGCACTCCGTATCTCCACTTGCATTTTGTACAGAAAGAGTGTTTCAGAACGGCTCAATCAAAACTAAGGTTCAAATCTTTTAGTTGAATGAACAGAACAGAAAGAAGTTTCACAGAATGCATCTGTGTAGTTTTTATTTGAAGATATTCTTTTTCCCAATGTAGGCCTCTTAGCGCTTAGAATGTCCAATTGCAGTTTCTACAGAAAGAGTGTTTCAGAACGGCTCAATCAAAAGTAAGGTTCAACACTGTTAGTTGAATGCACAGAAGAGAAAGAAGTTTCACAGAATCCTACTGTGTAGTTTATATTTGAATATATCCCTTTTTCCACTATTACCCTCTTAGCGCTCCGAATGTCCACTTGCATTTTCTACAGAAAGAGTGTTCTGAACTGCGTAATCAAAAGTATGGTTTAACTCTGTTAGCTGAATGCACATATCAGAAATAAGTTTCAAACAATGCTTCTGTGTAATTTTTATTTGAAGATATTATTTTTCCCAATATAGGCCTCTTAGCGCTCAGAATGTCCAATTGCAGTTTCTACAGAAAGAGTGTTTCAGAACGGCTGAATCAAATGTAAGTTTCAACTCTCCTAGTTGAATGCACAGAACAGAAAGTAGTTTCACTGAATGCTTCTGTGTGGTATTTAGTTGAAGATACTCCTTTTTGGACGATTACACACTTAGCGCTCCGAATATCCACTGGCAGTTTCTACACAAAGAGTGTTTCAGAACTGCTCCTTCAAAAGTAAGGCTCAACTCTGTTAGTTGAATGCGGAGAACAGAAAGGGGTTTCAGAGAATGCTTCTGTGTAGTTTTTAATTGGAGATATCCCTTTTTCCTCTATTACAATCTTAGTGCTCCGAATGTCCACTTGCATTTTCTACTAAAAGATTGTTTCATAACTGCTCAATCAAAAATATGGTTTAGCTCTGTTTACTGAATTTACAGATCAGAAATAAGTTTCACAGAATGCATCTGTGTAGTTTTTTTTGAAGATATTCTTTTTCCCAATGTAGGCCTCTTAGTGCTTAGAATGTCCAATTGCAGTTTCTACAGAAAGAGTGTTTCAGAACGGCTCAATCAAAAGTAAGGTTCAACTCTGTTAGTTGAATGCACAGAACAGAAAGAAGTTTCACAAAATGCTACTGTGTAGTTTATATTTGAATATATCCCTTTTTCCACAATTACCCTCTTAGCGCTCCGAATGACCACTTGCATTTTCTACAGAAAGAGTGTTCGGAACTGCGCAATCAAAAGTATGGTTTAACTCTGTTAGCTGAATGCTCAGATCAGAAAGAATTTTCACAGAATGCTTCTGTGTAGTTTATATTTGAATATATTCCTTTTTCCACTACTACCCTCTTAGCGCTCCAAATGTCCAGTTGCATTTTCTACAGAAAGAGTGTTGAGATCTGCTCAATCAAAAGTATGGTTTAACTCTGTTAGCTGAATGCACAGATCAGAAAGTAGTTTCACAGAATGATTCTGTGTAGTTTATATTTGAAGACATTCCTTTTTCCACTATTACCATCTTAGCTCTCCGAATCTCCACTTGCATTTTCTACAGAAAGAGTGTTTCAGAACGTCTCAATCAAAACTAAGGTTCAACACTTTTAGTTGAATGAACAGAACAGAAAGAAGTTTCACAGAATGCTTCTGTGTAGTTTTTATTTGTAGATATTGTATTTCCCAATATAGGCCTCTTAGCGCTCAGAATGTCCAATTGCAGTTTCTACAGAAAGAGTGTTTCAGAACGGCTCAATCAAAAGTAAGGTTCAACCCCGGTAGTTGAATGCACAGAACAGAAAGTCGTTTCACAGAATGCTTCTGTGTAGTTTATATTTGTATATATTCCTTTTTCCAATATTACCCTCTTAGCGCTCCGAATGTCCACTTGCATTTTCTACAAAAGAGTGTTCTGAACTGCGCAATGAAAAGTATGGTTTAACTCTGTGAGCTGAATGCACATATCAGAAATAAGTTTCAAACAATGCTTCTGTGTAGTTTTTATTTGAAGATATTATTTTTCCCAATATAGGCCTCTTAGCGCTCAGAATGTCCAATTGCAGTTTCTACAGAAAGAGTGTTTCACAACGGCTCAATCAAATGTAAGGTTCACCTCTCTTAGTTGAATGCACAGAACAGAAAGAAGTTTCACAGAATGCTTCTGTGTAGTATTTAGTTGAAGATACTCCTTTTTGGACTATTACCCACTTAGCGCTCCGAATATCCCCTGGCAGTTTCTACACAAAGAGTGTTTCAGAACTGCTCCTTCAAAAGTAAGGCTCAACTCTGTTAGTTGAATGCGGAGAACAGAAAGGGGTTTCAGAGAATACTTCTGTGTAGTTTTTAATTGGAGATATTCCTTTTTCCTCTATTACAATCTTAGCGCTCCGAATGTCCACTTGCATTTTCTACAAAAAGAGTGTTTCACAACTGCTCAATCAAAAATATGGTTTATCTCTGTTAACTGAATTTACAGATCAGAAATAAGTTTCACAGAATGCATCTGTGTAGTTTTTATTTGAAGATATTCTTTTTCCCAATGTAGGCCTCTTAGCGCTTAGAATGTCCAATTGCAGTTTCTACAGAAAGAGTGTTTCAGAACGGCTCAATCAAAAGTAAGGTTCAACACTGTTAGTTGAATGCACAGAAGAGAAAGAAGTTTCACAGAATCCTACTGTGTAGTTTATATTTGAATATATCCCTTTTTCCACTATTACCCTCTTAGCGCTCCGAATGTCCACTTGCATTTTCTACAGAAAGAGTGTTCTGAACTGCGTAATCAAAAGTATGGTTTAACTCTGTTAGGTGAATGCACATATCAGAAATAAGTTTCAAACAATGCTTCTGTGTAATTTTTATTTGAAGATATTTTTTTTCCCAATATGTGCCTCTTAGCGCTCAGAATGTCCAATTGCAGTTTCTACAGAAAGAGTGTTTCAGAACGGCTGAATCAAATGTAAGGTTCAACTCTCCTAGTTGAATGCACAGAACAGAAAGTAGTTTCACTGAATGCTTCTGTGTGGTATTTAGTTGAAGATACTCCTTTTTGGACTATTACACACTTAGCGCTCCGAATATCCACTGGCAGTTTCTACACAAAGAGTGTTTCAGAACTGCTCCTTCAAAAGTAAGGCTCAACTCTGTTAGTTGAATGCGGAGAACAGAAAGGGGTTTCAGAGAATGCTTCTGTGTAGTTTTTAATTGGAGATATCCCTTTTTCCTCTATTACAATCTTAGTGCTTCGAATGTCCACTTGCATTTTCTACTAAAAGATTGTTTCATAACTGCTCAATCAAAAATATGGTTTAGCTCTGTTTACTGAATTTACAGATCAGAAATAAGTTTCACAGAATGCATCTGTGTAGTTTTTATTTGAAGATATTCTTTTTCCCAATGTAGGCCTCTTAGTGCTTAGAATGTCCAATTGCAGTTTCTACAGAAAGAGTGTTTCAGAACGGCTCAATCAAAAGTAAGGTTCAACTCTGTTAGTTGAATGCACAGAACAGAAAGAAGTTTCACAGAATGCTACTGTGTAGTTTATATTTGAATATATCCCTTTTTCCACAATTACCCTCTTAGCGCTCCGAATGTCCACTTGCATTTTCTAGAGAAAGAGTGTTCGGAACTGCGCAATCAAAAGTATGGTTTAACTCTGTTAGCTGAATGCTCAGATCAGAAAGAATTTTCACAGAATGCTTCTGTGTAGTTTATATTTGAATATATTCCTTTTTCCACTACTACCCTGTTAGCGCTCCAAATGTCCAGTTGCATTTTCTACAGAAAGAGTGTTGAGATCTGCTCAATCAAAGTATGGTTTAACTCTGTTAGCTGAATGCACAGATCAGAAAGTAGTTTCACAGAATGATTCTGTGTAGTTTATATTTGAAGAAATTCCTTTTTCCACTATTACCATCTTAGCTCTCCGAATCTCCACTTGCATTTTCTACAGAAAGAGTGTTTCAGAACGTCTCAATCAAAACTAAGGTTCAACACTTTTAGTTGAATGAACAGAACAGAAAGAAGTTTCACAGAATGCTTCTGTGTAGTTTTTATTTGTAGATATTGTATTTCCCAATATAGGCCTCTTAGCGCTCAGAATGTCCAATTGCAGTTTCTACAGAAAGAGTGTTTCAGAACGGCTCAATCAAAAGTAAGGTTCAACCCCGGTAGCTGAATGCACAGAACAGAAAGTCGTTTCACAGAATGCTTCTGTGTAGTTTATATTTGTATATATTCCTTTTTCCAATATTACCCTCTTAGCGCTCCGAATGTCCACTTGCATTTTCTACAAAAGAGTGTTCTGAACTGCGCAATGAAAAGTATGGTTTAACTCTGTGAGCTGAATGCACATATCAGAAATAAGTTTCAAACAATGCTTCTGTGTAGTTTTTATTTGAAGATATCATTTTTCCCAATATAGGCCTCTTAGCGCTCAGAATGTCCAATTGCAGTTTCTACAGAAAGAGTGTTTCACAACGGCTCAATCAAATGTAAGGTTCACCTCTCTTAGTTGAATGCACAGAACAGAAAGAAGTTTCACAGAATGCTTCTGTGTAGTATTTAGTTGATGATACTCCTTTTTGGACTATTACCCACTTAGCGCTCCGAATATCCCCTGGCAGTTTCTACACAAAGAGTGTTTCAGAACTGCTCCTTCAAAAGTAAGGCTCAACTCTGTTAGTTGAATGCGGAGAACAGAAAGGGGTTTCAGAGAATGCTTCTGTGTAGTTTTTAATTGGAGATATCCCTTTTTCCTCTATTACAATCTTAGTGCTCCGAATGTCCACTTGCATTTTCTACTAAAAGATTGTTTCATAACTGCTCAATCAAAAATGTAGTTTAGCTCTGTTTACTGAATTTACAGATCAGAAATAAGTTTCACAGAATGCATCTGTGTAGTTTTTATTTGAAGATATTCTTTTTCCCAATGTAGGCCTCTTAGCGCTTAGAATGTCCAATTGCAGTTTCTACAGAAAGAGTGTTTAAGAATGGCTCAATCAAAAGTAAGGTTCAACTCTGTTAGTTGAATGCACAGAACAGAAAGAAGTTTCACAGAATGCTACTGTGTAGTTTATATTTGAATATATCCCTTTTTCCACAATTACCCTCTTAGCGCTCCGAATGTCCACTTGCATTTTCTACAGAAAGAGTGTTCGGAACTGCGCAATGAAAAGTATGGTTTAACTCTGTTAGCTGAATGCTCAGATCAGAAAGAAGTTTCACAGAATGCTTCTGTGTAGTTTATATTTGAATATATTCCTTTTTCCACTACTACCCTCTTAGCGCTCCAAATGTCCAGTTGCATTTTCTACAGAAAGAGTGTTCAGATCTGCTCAATCAAAAGTATGGTTTAAATCTGTTAGCTGAATGCACAGATCAGAAAGTAGTTTCACAGAATGATTCTGTGTAGTTTATATTTGAAGACATTCCTTTTTCCACTATTACCATCTTAGCTCTCCGAATCTCCACTTGCATTTTCTACAGAAAGAGTGTTTCAGAACGGCTCAATCAAAACTAAGGTTCAACACTTTTAGTTGAATGAACAGAACAGAAAGAAGTTTCACAGAATGCTTCTGTGTAGTTTTTAGTTGAAGATACTCCTTTTTGGACTATTTCCCACTTAGCGCTCTGAATATCCACTGGCAGTTTCTACAAAAACAGTGTTTCAGAACTGCTCCTTCAAACGTAAGGTTCAACTCTGTTAGTTGAATGCGGAGAACAGAGGGGGTTTCAGAGAATGCTTCTGTGTAGTTTTTAATTGGAGATATTCCTTTTTCCTCTATTACAATCTTAGCGCTCCGAATGTCCACTTGCATTTTCAACAAAAAGAGTATTTCATAACTGCCCAATCAAAAATATGGTTAAGCTCTGTTAACTGAATTTACAGATCATAAATAAGTTTCACAGAATGCATCTTTGTAGTTTTTATTTGAAGATATTCTTTTTCCCACTGTAGGCCTCTTAGCGCTTAGAATGTCCAATTGCAGTTTCTACAAAAAGAGTGTTTCAGAACGGCTCAATCAAAAGTAAGGTTCAACTCTGTTAGTTGAATGCACAGAACAGAAAGAATTTTCACAGAATGCTACTGTGTAGTTTATATTTGAATATATTCCTTTTTCCACTATTACCCTCTTAGCGCTCCGAATGTCCACTTGCATTTTCTACAGAAATAGTGTTCGGAACTGCACAATCAAAAGTATGGTTTAACTCTGTTAGCTGAATGCACATATCAGAAATAAGTTTCACACAATGCTTCTGTGTAGTTTTTATTTGAAGATATTATTTTTCCCAATATAGGCCTCCTAGCGCTCAGAATGTCCAATTGCAGTTTCTACAGAAAGAGTGTTTCAGAACGGCTCAATCAAAAGTAAGGTTCAACTCTTTTAGTTGAATGAACAGAACAGAATGAAGTTTCACAGAATGCTTCTGTGTAGTTTTTATTTGTAGATATTCTTTTTCCCAATATAGGCCACTTAGCGCTCAGAATGTCCAATTGCAGTTTTTACAGAAAGAGTGTTTCAGAACGGCTCAATCAAAAGTAAGGTTCAACTCTGTTAGTTGAATGCACAGAACAGAAAGAAGTTTCATACAATGCTTCTGTGTAGTTTATATTTGAACATATTCTTTTTTCCACTATTACCCACTTAGCGCTATGAATGTCCAGTTGCATTTTCTACAGACAGAGTGTTTCAGAACTGCTCAATCAAAAGTATGGTTTAACTCTGTTAGCTTAATGCTCAGATCAGAAAGAATTTTCACAGAATGCTTCTGTGTAGTTTATATTTGAATATTTTACTTTTTCCACTACTACCCTCTTAGCTCTCCAAATGTCCAGTTGCATTTTCTATAGAAAGAGTGTTCAGATCTGCTCAATCAAAAGTATGGTTTAACTCTGTTAGCTGAATGCACAGATCAGAAATAAGTATCACAGAATGCTTCTGTGTAGTTTTTATTTGTAGATATTCTTTTTCCCAATATAGGCCTCTTAGCGCTCAGAATGTCCAATTGCAGTTTCTACAGAAAGAGTGTTTCAGAACGGCTCAATCAAAACTAAGGTACAACTCTTTTAGTTGAATGAACAGAACAGAAAGAAGTTTCACAGAATGCTTCTGTGTACTTTTTATTTGTAGATATTCATTTTCCCAATATAGGCCTCTTAGTGCTCAGAATGTCCAATTGCAGTTTCTACAGAAAGAGTGTTTCAGAACGGCTCAATCATAAGTAAGGTTCAACCCTGGAAATTGAATGCATAGAACAGAAAGAAGTTTCACAGAATGCTTCTGTGTAGTTTATATTTGAATATATTCCTTTTTCCACTATTTCCCTCTTAGCGCTCCGAATGTCCACTTGCATTTTCTACAGAAAGAGTGTTCTGAACTGCGCAATGAAAAGTATGGTTTAACTCTGTTAGCTGAATGCACATATCAGAAATAAGTTTCAAACAATGCTTCTGTGTAGTTTTTATTTGAAGATATTTTTTTTCCCAATATAGGCCTCTTAGCGCTCAGAATGTCCAATTGCAGTTTCTACAGAAAGAGTGTTTCAGAACGGCTCAATCAAATGTAAGGTTCAACTCTCTTAGTTGAATGCACAGAACAGAAAGAAGTTTCACAGAATGCTTCTGTGTAGTATTTAGTTGAAGATACTCCTTTTTGGACTATTACCCACTTAGCGCTCCGAATATCCCCTGGCAGTTTCTACACAAAGAGTGTTTCAGAACTGCTCCTTCAAAAGTAAGGCTCAACTCTGTTAGTTGAATGCGGAGAACAGAAAGGGGTTTCAGAGAATACTTCTGTGTAGTTTTTAATTGGAGATATTCCTTTTTCCTCTATTACAATCTTAGCGCTCCGAATGTCCACTTGCATTTTCTACAAAAAGAGTGTTTCACAACTGCTCAATCAAAAATATGGTTTATCTCTGTTAACTGAATTTACAGATCAGAAATAAGTTTCACAGAATGCATCTGTGTAGTTTTTATTTGAAGATATTCTTTTTCCCAATGTAGGCCTCTTAGCGCTTAGAATGTCCAATTGCAGTTTCTACAGAAAGAGTGTTTCAGAACGGCTCAATCAAAAGTAAGGTTCAACACTGTTAGTTGAATGCACAGAAGAGAAAGAAGTTTCACAGAATCCTACTGTGTAGTTTATATTTGAATATATCCCTTTTTCCACTATTACCCTCTTAGCGCTCCGAATGTCCACTTGCATTTTCTACAGAAAGAGTGTTCTGAACTACGTAATCAAAAGTATGGTTTAACTCTGTTAGGTGAATGCACATATCAGAAATAAGTTTCAAACAATGCTTCTGTGTAATTTTTATTTGAAGATATTTTTTTTCCCAATATGTGCCTCTTAGCGCTCAGAATGTCCAATTGCAGTTTCTACAGAAAGAGTGTTTCAGAACGGCTGAATCAAATGTAAGGTTCAACTCTCCTAGTTGAATGCACAGAACAGAAAGTAGTTTCACTGAATGCTTCTGTGTGGTATTTAGTTGAAGATACTCCTTTTTGGACTATTACACACTTAGCGCTCCGAATATCCACTGGCAGTTTCTACACAAAGAGTGTTTCAGAACTGCTCCTTCAAAAGTAAGGCTCAACTCTGTTAGTTGAATGCGGAGAACAGAAAGGGGTTTCAGAGAATGCTTCTGTGTAGTTTTTAATTGGAGATATCCCTTTTTCCTCTATTACAATCTTAGTGCTTCGAATGTCCACTTGCATTTTCTACTAAAAGATTGTTTCATAACTGCTCAATCAAAAATATGGTTTAGCTCTGTTTACTGAATTTACAGATCAGAAATAAGTTTCACAGAATGCATCTGTGTAGTTTTTATTTGAAGATATTCTTTTTCCCAATGTAGGCCTCTTAGTGCTTAGAATGTCCAATTGCAGTTTCTACAGAAAGAGTGTTTCAGAACGGCTCAATCAAAAGTAAGGTTCAACTCTGTTAGTTGAATGCACAGAACAGAAAGAAGTTTCACAGAATGCTACTGTGTAGTTTATATTTGAATATATCCCTTTTTCCACAATTACCCTCTTAGCGCTCCGAATGTCCACTTGCATTTTCTAGAGAAAGAGTGTTCGGAACTGCGCAATCAAAAGTATGGTTTAACTCTGTTAGCTGAATGCTCAGATCAGAAAGAATTTTCACAGAATGCTTCTGTGTAGTTTATATTTGAATATATTCCTTTTTCCACTACTACCCTGTTAGCGCTCCAAATGTCCAGTTGCATTTTCTACAGAAAGAGTGTTGAGATCTGCTCAATCAAAGTATGGTTTAACTCTGTTAGCTGAATGCACAGATCAGAAAGTAGTTTCACAGAATGATTCTGTGTAGTTTATATTTGAAGAAATTCCTTTTTCCACTATTACCATCTTAGCTCTCCGAATCTCCACTTGCATTTTCTACAGAAAGAGTGTTTCAGAACGTCTCAATCAAAACTAAGGTTCAACACTTTTAGTTGAATGAACAGAACAGAAAGAAGTTTCACAGAATGCTTCTGTGTAGTTTTTATTTGTAGATATTGTATTTCCCAATATAGGCCTCTTAGCGCTCAGAATGTCCAATTGCAGTTTCTACAGAAAGAGTGTTTCAGAACGGCTCAATCAAAAGTAAGGTTCAACCCCGGTAGCTGAATGCACAGAACAGAAAGTCGTTTCACAGAATGCTTCTGTGTAGTTTATATTTGTATATATTCCTTTTTCCAATATTACCCTCTTAGCGCTCCGAATGTCCACTTGCATTTTCTACAAAAGAGTGTTCTGAACTGCGCAATGAAAAGTATGGTTTAACTCTGTGAGCTGAATGCACATATCAGAAATAAGTTTCAAACAATGCTTCTGTGTAGTTTTTATTTGAAGATATCATTTTTCCCAATATAGGCCTCTTAGCGCTCAGAATGTCCAATTGCAGTTTCTACAGAAAGAGTGTTTCACAACGGCTCAATCAAATGTAAGGTTCACCTCTCTTAGTTGAATGCACAGAACAGAAAGAAGTTTCACAGAATGCTTCTGTGTAGTATTTAGTTGATGATACTCCTTTTTGGACTATTACCCACTTAGCGCTCCGAATATCCCCTGGCAGTTTCTACACAAAGAGTGTTTCAGAACTGCTCCTTCAAAAGTAAGGCTCAACTCTGTTAGTTGAATGCGGAGAACAGAAAGGGGTTTCAGAGAATGCTTCTGTGTAGTTTTTAATTGGAGATATCCCTTTTTCCTCTATTACAATCTTAGTGCTCCGAATGTCCACTTGCATTTTCTACTAAAAGATTGTTTCATAACTGCTCAATCAAAAATGTAGTTTAGCTCTGTTTACTGAATTTACAGATCAGAAATAAGTTTCACAGAATGCATCTGTGTAGTTTTTATTTGAAGATATTCTTTTTCCCAATGTAGGCCTCTTAGCGCTTAGAATGTCCAATTGCAGTTTCTACAGAAAGAGTGTTTAAGAATGGCTCAATCAAAAGTAAGGTTCAACTCTGTTAGTTGAATGCACAGAACAGAAAGAAGTTTCACAGAATGCTACTGTGTAGTTTATATTTGAATATATCCCTTTTTCCACAATTACCCTCTTAGCGCTCCGAATGTCCACTTGCATTTTCTACAGAAAGAGTGTTCGGAACTGCGCAATGAAAAGTATGGTTTAACTCTGTTAGCTGAATGCTCAGATCAGAAAGAAGTTTCACAGAATGCTTCTGTGTAGTTTATATTTGAATATATTCCTTTTTCCACTACTACCCTCTTAGCGCTCCAAATGTCCAGTTGCATTTTCTACAGAAAGAGTGTTCAGATCTGCTCAATCAAAAGTATGGTTTAAATCTGTTAGCTGAATGCACAGATCAGAAAGTAGTTTCACAGAATGATTCTGTGTAGTTTATATTTGAAGACATTCCTTTTTCCACTATTACCATCTTAGCTCTCCGAATCTCCACTTGCATTTTCTACAGAAAGAGTGTTTCAGAACGGCTCAATCAAAACTAAGGTTCAACACTTTTAGTTGAATGAACAGAACAGAAAGAAGTTTCACAGAATGCTTCTGTGTAGTTTTTAGTTGAAGATACTCCTTTTTGGACTATTTCCCACTTAGCGCTCTGAATATCCACTGGCAGTTTCTACAAAAACAGTGTTTCAGAACTGCTCCTTCAAACGTAAGGTTCAACTCTGTTAGTTGAATGCGGAGAACAGAGGGGGTTTCAGAGAATGCTTCTGTGTAGTTTTTAATTGGAGATATTCCTTTTTCCTCTATTACAATCTTAGCGCTCCGAATGTCCACTTGCATTTTCAACAAAAAGAGTATTTCATAACTGCCCAATCAAAAATATGGTTAAGCTCTGTTAACTGAATTTACAGATCATAAATAAGTTTCACAGAATGCATCTTTGTAGTTTTTATTTGAAGATATTCTTTTTCCCACTGTAGGCCTCTTAGCGCTTAGAATGTCCAATTGCAGTTTCTACAAAAAGAGTGTTTCAGAACGGCTCAATCAAAAGTAAGGTTCAACTCTGTTAGTTGAATGCACAGAACAGAAAGAATTTTCACAGAATGCTACTGTGTAGTTTATATTTGAATATATTCCTTTTTCCACTATTACCCTCTTAGCGCTCCGAATGTCCACTTGCATTTTCTACAGAAATAGTGTTCGGAACTGCACAATCAAAAGTATGGTTTAACTCTGTTAGCTGAATGCACATATCAGAAATAAGTTTCACACAATGCTTCTGTGTAGTTTTTATTTGAAGATATTATTTTTCCCAATATAGGCCTCCTAGCGCTCAGAATGTCCAATTGCAGTTTCTACAGAAAGAGTGTTTCAGAACGGCTCAATCAAAAGTAAGGTTCAACTCTTTTAGTTGAATGAACAGAACAGAATGAAGTTTCACAGAATGCTTCTGTGTAGTTTTTATTTGTAGATATTCTTTTTCCCAATATAGGCCACTTAGCGCTCAGAATGTCCAATTGCAGTTTTTACAGAAAGAGTGTTTCAGAACGGCTCAATCAAAAGTAAGGTTCAACTCTGTTAGTTGAATGCACAGAACAGAAAGAAGTTTCATACAATGCTTCTGTGTAGTTTATATTTGAACATATTCTTTTTTCCACTATTACCCACTTAGCGCTATGAATGTCCAGTTGCATTTTCTACAGACAGAGTGTTTCAGAACTGCTCAATCAAAAGTATGGTTTAACTCTGTTAGCTTAATGCTCAGATCAGAAAGAATTTTCACAGAATGCTTCTGTGTAGTTTATATTTGAATATTTTACTTTTTCCACTACTACCCTCTTAGCTCTCCAAATGTCCAGTTGCATTTTCTATAGAAAGAGTGTTCAGATCTGCTCAATCAAAAGTATGGTTTAACTCTGTTAGCTGAATGCACAGATCAGAAATAAGTATCACAGAATGCTTCTGTGTAGTTTTTATTTGTAGATATTCTTTTTCCCAATATAGGCCTCTTAGCGCTCAGAATGTCCCATTGCAGTTTCTACAGAAAGAGTGTTTCAGAACGGCTCAATCAAAACTAAGGTACAACTCTTTTAGTTGAATGAACAGAACAGAAAGAAGTTTCACAGAATGCTTCTGTGTACTTTTTATTTGTAGATATTCATTTTCCCAATATAGGCCTCTTAGCGCTCAGAATGTCCAATTGCAGTTTCTACAGAAAGAGTGTTTCAGAACGGCTCAATCATAAGTAAGGTTCAACCCTGGAAATTGAATGCATAGAACAGAAAGAAGTTTCACAGAATGCTTCTGTGTAGTTTATATTTGAATATATTCCTTTTTCCACTATTTCCCTCTTAGCGCTCCGAATGTCCACTTGCATTTTCTACAGAAAGAGTGTTCTGAACTGCGCAATCAAAAGTATGGTTTAACTCTGTTAGCTGAATGCACATATCAGAAATAAGTTTCAAACAATGCTTCTGTGTAGTTTTTATTTGAAGATATTTTTTTTCCCAATATAGGCCTCTTAGCGCTCAGAATGTCCAATTGCAGTTTCTACAGAAAGAGTGTTTCAGAACGGCTCAATCAAATGTAAGGTTCAACTCTCTTAGTTGAATGCACAGAACAGAAAGAAGTTTCACAGAATGCTTCTGTGTAGTATTTAGTTGAAAATACTCCTTTTTGGACTATTACCCACTCAGTGTTCCGAATATCCACTGGCAGTTTCTACACAAAGAGTGTTTCAGAACTGCTCCATCAAAAGTAAGGCTCAACTCTGTTAGTTGAATGCGGAGAACAGAAAGGGGTTTCAGAGAATGCTTCTGTGCAGTTTTTAATTGGAGATATTCCTTTTTCCTCTATTACAATCTTAGCGCTCCGAATGTCCACTTGCATTTTCTACAAAAAGAGTGCTTCATAACTGCTCAATCAAAAATATTGTTTAGCTCTTTTAACTGAATTTACAGATCAGAAATAAGTTTCACAGAATGCATCTGTGTAGTTTTTATTTGAAGATATTCTTTTTCCCAATGTAGGCCTCTTAGCCCTTGGAATGTAAAATTGCAGTTTCTACAGAAAGAGTGTTTCAGAACGGCTCAATCAAAAGTAAGGTTCAACTCTGTTAGTTGAATGCACAGAACAGAAAGAAGTTCCACAGAATGCTACTGTGTAGTTTATATTTGAATATATTCCTTTTTCCACTATTACCCTCTTAGCGCTCCGAATGTCCACTTGCATTTTCTACAGAAAGAGTGTTCGGAACTGCGCAATCAAAAGTATGGTTTAACTCTGTTAGGTGAATGCACATATCAGAAATAAGTCTCACACAATGCTTCTGTGTAGGTTTTATTTGAAGATATTTTTTTTCCCAATATAGGCCTCTTAGCGCTCAGAATGTCCAATTGCATTTTCTACAGAAAGAGTGTTTCAGAACGGCTCAATCAAAAGTAAGGTTCAACTCTGTTAGTTGAATGCACAGAACAGAAAGAAGTTTCATACAATGCTTCTGTGTAGTTTATATTTGATAATATTCTTTTTTCCACTATTACCCACTTAGCGCTACGAATCTCCAGTTGCATTTTCTACAGACAGAATGTTTCAAAACTGCTCAATCAAAAGTATGGTTTAACTCTGTTAGCTGAATGCTCAGATCAGAAAGAAGTTTCACAGAATGCTTCTGTGTAGTTTATATTTGAATATATTCCTTTTCCACTACTACCTTCTTAGCGCTCCAAATATCCAGTTGCATTTTCTACAGAAAGAGTGTTCAGATCTGCTCAATCAAAAGTATGGTTTAACTCTGTTAGCTGAATGCACAGATCAGAAAGAAGTTTCACCGAATGATTCTGTGTAGTTTATATTTGCAGACATTCCTATTTCCTCTATTACCCTCTTAGCGCTCCGAATCTCCACTTGCATTTTCTACAGAAAGAGTGGTTCAGAACGGCTCAATCAAAACTAAGGTTCAACTCTTTTAATTGAATGAACAGAACAGAAAGAAGTTTCACAGTATGCTTCTGTGTAGTTTTTATTTGTAGATATTCTCTTTCCCAATATAGGCCTCTTAGCGCTCAGAATGTCCAATTGCAGTTTCTACAGAAACAGTGTTTCAGAACGGCTCAATCAAAACTAAGGTTCAACTCTTTTAGTTGAATGAACAGAACAGAAAGAAGTTTCACAGAATGCTACTGTGTAGTTTATATTTGAATATATTCCTTTTTCCAATCTTACCCTCATAGCGCTTCGAATGTCCACTTGCATTTTCCACAGAAAGAGTGTTCTGAACTGCGCAATCAAAAGTATGGTTTCACTCTGTTAGCTGAATGCACATATCAGAAATAAGTTTCAAACAATGCTTCTGTGTAGTTTTTATTTGAAGATATTATTTTTCCCAATATAGGCCTCTTAGCACTCAGAATGTCCAATTCCAGTTTCTACAGAAAGAGTGTTTCAGAATGGCTCAATCAAATGTAAGGTTCAACTCTCTTAGTTGAATGCACAGAACAGAAAGAAGTTTCACAGAATGCTTCTGTGTAGTATTTAGTTGAAGATACTCCTTTTTGGACTATTACCCACTTAGCGCTCCGAATATCCACTGGCAGTTTCTACACAAAGAGGGTTTCAGAACTGCTCCTTCGAAAGTAAGGCTCAACTCTCTTAGTTGAATGCGGAGAACAGAAAGTGGTTTCAGAGAATGCTTCTGTGTAGTTTTTAATTGGAGATATTCCTTTTTCCTCTATTACAATCTTAGCGCTCCGAATGTCCACTTGCATTTTCTACAAAAAGAGGGTTTCATAACTGCTCAATCAAAAATATGGTTTAGCTCTGTTATCTGAATTTACAGATCAGAAATAAGTTTCACAGAATGCATCTGTGTAGTTTTTATTTGAACATATTATTTTTCCCAATGTAGGCCTCTTAGCGCTCAGAATGTCCAATTGCAGTTTCTACAGAAAGAGTGTTTCAGAACGGCTCAATCAAAAGTAAGGTTCAACTCTTTTAGTTGAATGCACAGAACAGAAAGAAGTTTCATACAATGCTTCTGTGTAGTTTATATTTGAACATATTCTTTTTTCCAATATTACCCACTTAGCGCTACGAATGACCAGTTGCATTTTCTACAGACAGAGTGTTTCAAAACTGCTCAATCAAAAGTATGGTTTAACTCTGTTAGCTGAATGCTCACATCAGAAAGAAGTTTCACAGAATGCTTCTGTGTAGTTTATATTTGAATATATTCCTTTTTCCACTACTACCCTCTTAGCGCTCCAAATGTCCAGTTGCATTTTCTACAGAAAGAGTGTTCAGATCTGCTGAATCAAACTATGGTTTAACTCTGTTAGCTTAATGCACAGATCAGAAAGAAGTTTCACAGAATCATTCTGTGCAGTTTATATTTGAAGACATTCCATTTTCCACTATTACCCTCTTAGCGCTCCGAATCTCCACTTGCATTTTCTACAGAAAGAGTGTTTCAGAACGGCTCAATCAAATCTAAGGTTCAAATCTGTTAGTTGAATGCACAGAACAGAATGTAGTTTCACAGATTGCTTCTGTGTAGTTTGTATTTGAAGATATTCCTTTTTCCACTGTTACCCTCTTAGAGCTCAGATTGTCCACTTGCATTTTCTACAGAAAGTGTGTTCAGAACTGCTCTATCAAAAGTATGATTTATCTCTGTTAGGTGAATGCAGAGATCAGAAGTAAGTTTCACAGAATTCTTCTGTGTAGTTTATATATGAAAATATTCCATTTTCCACTATTACCCACTTAGCTCTCTGAATGTCCAGTTGCATTTTCTACAGAAAGAGTGTTTCAGAACTGCTCAATCAAAAGTATGGTTTAGCTCTGTTAGCTGAATGCAGAGATCAGAAAGATGTTTCACAGAATGCTGCTGTGTAGTGTTTATATGGAGATATTCTTTTTACCAATGTAGGCCTCTTAGCGCACAGAATGTCCAATTGCAGTTTCTACAGAAAGAGTGTTTCAGCAAGGCTCAATCAAAAGTAAGGTTCAACTCTGTTAGTTGAATGCACAGAACAGAAAGAAGTTTCATACAATGCTTCTGTGTAGTTTATATTTGAACATATTCTTTTTTCCACTCTTACCCACTTAGCGCTACGAATGTCCAGTTGCATTTTCTACAGACAGAGTGTTTCAAAACTGCTCAATCAAAAGTATGGTTTAACTCTGTTAGCTGAATGCTCAGATCAGAAAGAAGTTTCACAGAATGCTTCTGTGTAGTTTATATTTGAATATATTCCTTTTTCCACTACTACCCTCTTAGCGCTCCAAATGTCCAGTTGCATTTTCTACAGAAAGAGTGTTCAGATCTGCTCTATCAAAAGTATGGTTTAACTCTTTTAGCTGAATGCACAGATCAGAAAGAAGTTTCACCGAATGATTCTGTGTAGTTTATATTTGAAGACATTCCTTTTTCCACTATTACCCACTTAGCACTCCGTATCTCCACTTGCATTTTGTACAGAAAGAGTGTTTCAAAACGGCTCAATCAAAACTAAGGTTCAAATCTTTTAGTTGAATGAACAGAACAGAAAGAAGTTTCACAGAATGCATCTGTGTAGTTTTTATTTGAAGATATTCTTTTTCCCAATGTAGGCCTCTTAGCGCTTAGAATGTCCAATTGCAGTTTCTACAGAAAGAGTGTTTCAGAACGGCTCAATCAAAAGTAAGGTTCAACACTGTTAGTTGAATGCACAGAAGAGAAAGAAGTTTCACAGAATCCTACTGTGTAGTTTATATTTGAATATATCCCTTTTTCCACTATTACCCTCTTAGCGCTCCGAATGTCCACTTGCATTTTCTACAGAAAGAGTGTTCTGAACTGCGTAATCAAAAGTATGGTTTAACTCTGTTAGCTGAATGCACATATCAGAAATAAGTTTCAAACAATGCTTCTGTGTAATTTTTATTTGAAGATATTATTTTTCCCAATATAGGCCTCTTAGCGCTCAGAATGTCCAATTGCAGTTTCTACAGAAAGAGTGTTTCAGAACGGCTGAATCAAATGTAAGTTTCAACTCTCCTAGTTGAATGCACAGAACAGAAAGTAGTTTCACTGAATGCTTCTGTGTGGTATTTAGTTGAAGATACTCCTTTTTGGACGATTACACACTTAGCGCTCCGAATATCCACTGGCAGTTTCTACACAAAGAGTGTTTCAGAACTGCTCCTTCAAAAGTAAGGCTCAACTCTGTTAGTTGAATGCGGAGAACAGAAAGGGGTTTCAGAGAATGCTTCTGTGTAGTTTTTAATTGGAGATATCCCTTTTTCCTCTATTACAATCTTAGTGCTCCGAATGTCCACTTGCATTTTCTACTAAAAGATTGTTTCATAACTGCTCAATCAAAAATATGGTTTAGCTCTGTTTACTGAATTTACAGATCAGAAATAAGTTTCACAGAATGCATCTGTGTAGTTTTTTTTGAAGATATTCTTTTTCCCAATGTAGGCCTCTTAGTGCTTAGAATGTCCAATTGCAGTTTCTACAGAAAGAGTGTTTCAGAACGGCTCAATCAAAAGTAAGGTTCAACTCTGTTAGTTGAATGCACAGAACAGAAAGAAGTTTCACAAAATGCTACTGTGTAGTTTATATTTGAATATATCCCTTTTTCCACAATTACCCTCTTAGCGCTCCGAATGACCACTTGCATTTTCTACAGAAAGAGTGTTCGGAACTGCGCAATCAAAAGTATGGTTTAACTCTGTTAGCTGAATGCTCAGATCAGAAAGAATTTTCACAGAATGCTTCTGTGTAGTTTATATTTGAATATATTCCTTTTTCCACTACTACCCTCTTAGCGCTCCAAATGTCCAGTTGCATTTTCTACAGAAAGAGTGTTGAGATCTGCTCAATCAAAAGTATGGTTTAACTCTGTTAGCTGAATGCACAGATCAGAAAGTAGTTTCACAGAATGATTCTGTGTAGTTTATATTTGAAGACATTCCTTTTTCCACTATTACCATCTTAGCTCTCCGAATCTCCACTTGCATTTTCTACAGAAAGAGTGTTTCAGAACGTCTCAATCAAAACTAAGGTTCAACACTTTTAGTTGAATGAACAGAACAGAAAGAAGTTTCACAGAATGCTTCTGTGTAGTTTTTATTTGTAGATATTGTATTTCCCAATATAGGCCTCTTAGCGCTCAGAATGTCCAATTGCAGTTTCTACAGAAAGAGTGTTTCAGAACGGCTCAATCAAAAGTAAGGTTCAACCCCGGTAGTTGAATGCACAGAACAGAAAGTCGTTTCACAGAATGCTTCTGTGTAGTTTATATTTGTATATATTCCTTTTTCCAATATTACCCTCTTAGCGCTCCGAATGTCCACTTGCATTTTCTACAAAAGAGTGTTCTGAACTGCGCAATGAAAAGTATGGTTTAACTCTGTGAGCTGAATGCACATATCAGAAATAAGTTTCAAACAATGCTTCTGTGTAGTTTTTATTTGAAGATATTATTTTTCCCAATATAGGCCTCTTAGCGCTCAGAATGTCCAATTGCAGTTTCTACAGAAAGAGTGTTTCACAACGGCTCAATCAAATGTAAGGTTCACCTCTCTTAGTTGAATGCACAGAACAGAAAGAAGTTTCACAGAATGCTTCTGTGTAGTATTTAGTTGAAGATACTCCTTTTTGGACTATTACCCACTTAGCGCTCCGAATATCCCCTGGCAGTTTCTACACAAAGTGTGTTTCAGAACTGCTCCTTCAAAAGTAAGGCTCAACTCTGTTAGTTGAATGCGGAGAACAGAAAGGGGTTTCAGAGAATACTTCTGTGTAGTTTTTAATTGGAGATATTCCTTTTTCCTCTATTACAATCTTAGCGCTCCGAATGTCCACTTGCATTTTCTACAAAAAGAGTGTTTCACAACTGCTCAATCAAAAATATGGTTTATCTCTGTTAACTGAATTTACAGATCAGAAATAAGTTTCACAGAATGCATCTGTGTAGTTTTTATTTGAAGATATTCTTTTTCCCAATGTAGGCCTCTTAGCGCTTAGAATGTCCAATTGCAGTTTCTACAGAAAGAGTGTTTCAGAACGGCTCAATCAAAAGTAAGGTTCAACACTGTTAGTTGAATGCACAGAAGAGAAAGAAGTTTCACAGAATCCTACTGTGTAGTTTATATTTGAATATATCCCTTTTTCCACTATTACCCTCTTAGCGCTCCGAATGTCCACTTGCATTTTCTACAGAAAGAGTGTTCTGAACTGCGTAATCAAAAGTATGGTTTAACTCTGTTAGGTGAATGCACATATCAGAAATAAGTTTCAAACAATGCTTCTGTGTAATTTTTATTTGAAGATATTTTTTTTCCCAATATGTGCCTCTTAGCGCTCAGAATGTCCAATTGCAGTTTCTACAGAAAGAGTGTTTCAGAACGGCTGAATCAAATGTAAGGTTCAACTCTCCTAGTTGAATGCACAGAACAGAAAGTAGTTTCACTGAATGCTTCTGTGTGGTATTTAGTTGAAGATACTCCTTTTTGGACTATTACACACTTAGCGCTCCGAATATCCACTGGCAGTTTCTACACAAAGAGTGTTTCAGAACTGCTCCTTCAAAAGTAAGGCTCAACTCTGTTAGTTGAATGCGGAGAACAGAAAGGGGTTTCAGAGAATGCTTCTGTGTAGTTTTTAATTGGAGATATCCCTTTTTCCTCTATTACAATCTTAGTGCTTCGAATGTCCACTTGCATTTTCTACTAAAAGATTGTTTCATAACTGCTCAATCAAAAATATGGTTTAGCTCTGTTTACTGAATTTACAGATCAGAAATAAGTTTCACAGAATGCATCTGTGTAGTTTTTATTTGAAGATATTCTTTTTCCCAATGTAGGCCTCTTAGTGCTTAGAATGTCCAATTGCAGTTTCTACAGAAAGAGTGTTTCAGAACGGCTCAATCAAAAGTAAGGTTCAACTCTGTTAGTTGAATGCACAGAACAGAAAGAAGTTTCACAGAATGCTACTGTGTAGTTTATATTTGAATATATCCCTTTTTCCACAATTACCCTCTTAGCGCTCCGAATGTCCACTTGCATTTTCTAGAGAAAGAGTGTTCGGAACTGCGCAATCAAAAGTATGGTTTAACTCTGTTAGCTGAATGCTCAGATCAGAAAGAATTTTCACAGAATGCTTCTGTGTAGTTTATATTTGAATATATTCCTTTTTCCACTACTACCCTGTTAGCGCTCCAAATGTCCAGTTGCATTTTCTACAGAAAGAGTGTTGAGATCTGCTCAATCAAAGTATGGTTTAACTCTGTTAGCTGAACGCACAGATCAGAAAGTAGTTTCACAGAATGATTCTGTGTAGTTTATATTTGAAGAAATTCCTTTTTCCACTATTACCATCTTAGCTCTCCGAATCTCCACTTGCATTTTCTACAGAAAGAGTGTTTCAGAACGTCTCAATCAAAACTAAGGTTCAACACTTTTAGTTGAATGAACAGAACAGAAAGAAGTTTCACAGAATGCTTCTGTGTAGTTTTTATTTGTAGATATTGTATTTCCCAATATAGGCCTCTTAGCGCTCAGAATGTCCAATTGCAGTTTCTACAGAAAGAGTGTTTCAGAACGGCTCAATCAAAAGTAAGGTTCAACCCCGGTAGCTGAATGCACAGAACAGAAAGTCGTTTCACAGAATGCTTCTGTGTAGTTTATATTTGTATATATTCCTTTTTCCAATATTACCCTCTTAGCGCTCCGAATGTCCACTTGCATTTTCTACAAAAGAGTGTTCTGAACTGCGCAATGAAAAGTATGGTTTAACTCTGTGAGCTGAATGCACATATCAGAAATAAGTTTCAAACAATGCTTCTGTGTAGTTTTTATTTGAAGATATCATTTTTCCCAATATAGGCCTCTTAGCGCTCAGAATGTCCAATTGCAGTTTCTACAGAAAGAGTGTTTCACAACGGCTCAATCAAATGTAAGGTTCACCTCTCTTAGTTGAATGCACAGAACAGAAAGAAGTTTCACAGAATGCTTCTGTGTAGTATTTAGTTGATGATACTCCTTTTTGGACTATTACCCACTTAGCGCTCCGAATATCCCCTGGCAGTTTCTACACAAAGAGTGTTTCAGAACTGCTCCTTCAAAAGTAAGGCTCAACTCTGTTAGTTGAATGCGGAGAACAGAAAGGGGTTTCAGAGAATGCTTCTGTGTAGTTTTTAATTGGAGATATCCCTTTTTCCTCTATTACAATCTTAGTGCTCCGAATGTCCACTTGCATTTTCTACTAAAAGATTGTTTCATAACTGCTCAATCAAAAATGTAGTTTAGCTCTGTTTACTGAATTTACAGATCAGAAATAAGTTTCACAGAATGCATCTGTGTAGTTTTTATTTGAAGATATTCTTTTTCCCAATGTAGGCCTCTTAGCGCTTAGAATGTCCAATTGCAGTTTCTACAGAAAGAGTGTTTAAGAATGGCTCAATCAAAAGTAAGGTTCAACTCTGTTAGTTGAATGCACAGAACAGAAAGAAGTTTCACAGAATGCTACTGTGTAGTTTATATTTGAATATATCCCTTTTTCCACAATTACCCTCTTAGCGCTCCGAATGTCCACTTGCATTTTCTACAGAAAGAGTGTTCGGAACTGCGCAATGAAAAGTATGGTTTAACTCTGTTAGCTGAATGCTCAGATCAGAAAGAAGTTTCACAGAATGCTTCTGTGTAGTTTATATTTGAATATATTCCTTTTTCCACTACTACCCTCTTAGCGCTCCAAATGTCCAGTTGCATTTTCTACAGAAAGAGTGTTCAGATCTGCTCAATCAAAAGTATGGTTTAAATCTGTTAGCTGAATGCACAGATCAGAAAGTAGTTTCACAGAATGATTCTGTGTAGTTTATATTTGAAGACACTCCTTTTTCCACTATTACCATCTTAGCTCTCCGAATCTCCACTTGCATTTTCTACAGAAAGAGTGTTTCAGAACGGCTCAATCAAAACTAAGGTTCAACACTTTTAGTTGAATGAACAGAACAGAAAGAAGTTTCACAGAATGCTTCTGTGTAGTTTTTAGTTGAAGATACTCCTTTTTGGACTATTTCCCACTTAGCGCTCTGAATATCCACTGGCAGTTTCTACAAAAACAGTGTTTCAGAACTGCTCCTTCAAACGTAAGGTTCAACTCTGTTAGTTGAATGCGGAGAACAGAGGGGGTTTCAGAGAATGCTTCTGTGTAGTTTTTAATTGGAGATATTCCTTTTTCCTCTATTACAATCTTAGCGCTCCGAATGTCCACTTGCATTTTCAACAAAAAGAGTATTTCATAACTGCCCAATCAAAAATATGGTTAAGCTCTGTTAACTGAATTTACAGATCATAAATAAGTTTCACAGAATGCATCTTTGTAGTTTTTATTTGAAGATATTCTTTTTCCCACTGTAGGCCTCTTAGCGCTTAGAATGTCCAATTGCAGTTTCTACAAAAAGAGTGTTTCAGAACGGCTCAATCAAAAGTAAGGTTCAACTCTGTTAGTTGAATGCACAGAACAGAAAGAATTTTCACAGAATGCTACTGTGTAGTTTATATTTGAATATATTCCTTTTTCCACTATTACCCTCTTAGCGCTCCGAATGTCCACTTGCATTTTCTACAGAAATAGTGTTCGGAACTGCACAATCAAAAGTATGGTTTAACTCTGTTAGCTGAATGCACATATCAGAAATAAGTTTCACACAATGCTTCTGTGTAGTTTTTATTTGAAGATATTATTTTTCCCAATATAGGCCTCCTAGCGCTCAGAATGTCCAATTGCAGTTTCTACAGAAAGAGTGTTTCAGAACGGCTCAATCAAAAGTAAGGTTCAACTCTTTTAGTTGAATGAACAGAACAGAATGAAGTTTCACAGAATGCTTCTGTGTAGTTTTTATTTGTAGATATTCTTTTTCCCAATATAGGCCACTTAGCGCTCAGAATGTCCAATTGCAGTTTTTACAGAAAGAGTGTTTCAGAACGGCTCAATCAAAAGTAAGGTTCAACTCTGTTAGTTGAATGCACAGAACAGAAAGAAGTTTCATACAATGCTTCTGTGTAGTTTATATTTGAACATATTCTTTTTTCCACTATTACCCACTTAGCGCTATGAATGTCCAGTTGCATTTTCTACAGACAGAGTGTTTCAGAACTGCTCAATCAAAAGTATGGTTTAACTCTGTTAGCTTAATGCTCAGATCAGAAAGAATTTTCACAGAATGCTTCTGTGTAGTTTATATTTGAATATTTTACTTTTTCCACTACTACCCTCTTAGCTCTCCAAATGTCCAGTTGCATTTTCTATAGAAAGAGTGTTCAGATCTGCTCAATCAAAAGTATGGTTTAACTCTGTTAGCTGAATGCACAGATCAGAAATAAGTATCACAGAATGCTTCTGTGTAGTTTTTATTTGTAGATATTCTTTTTCCCAATATAGGCCTCTTAGCGCTCAGAATGTCCAATTGCAGTTTCTACAGAAAGAGTGTTTCAGAACGGCTCAATCAAAACTAAGGTACAACTCTTTTAGTTGAATGAACAGAACAGAAAGAAGTTTCACAGAATGCTTCTGTGTACTTTTTATTTGTAGATATTCATTTTCCCAATATAGGCCTCTTAGTGCTCAGAATGTCCAATTGCAGTTTCTACAGAAAGAGTGTTTCAGAACGGCTCAATCATAAGTAAGGTTCAACCCTGGAAATTGAATGCATAGAACAGAAAGAAGTTTCACAGAATGCTTCTGTGTAGTTTATATTTGAATATATTCCTTTTTCCACTATTTCCCTCTTAGCGCTCCGAATGTCCACTTGCATTTTCTACAGAAAGAGTGTTCTGAACTGCGCAATGAAAAGTATGGTTTAACTCTGTTAGCTGAATGCACATATCAGAAATAAGTTTCAAACAATGCTTCTGTGTAGTTTTTATTTGAAGATATTTTTTTTCCCAATATAGGCCTCTTAGCGCTCAGAATGTCCAATTGCAGTTTCTACAGAAAGAGTGTTTCAGAACGGCTCAATCAAATGTAAGGTTCAACTCTCTTAGTTGAATGCACAGAACAGAAAGAAGTTTCACAGAATGCTTCTGTGTAGTATTTAGTTGAAGATACTCCTTTTTGGACTATTACCCACTTAGCGCTCCGAATATCCCCTGGCAGTTTCTACACAAAGAGTGTTTCAGAACTGCTCCTTCAAAAGTAAGGCTCAACTCTGTTAGTTGAATGCGGAGAACAGAAAGGGGTTTCAGAGAATACTTCTGTGTAGTTTTTAATTGGAGATATTCCTTTTTCCTCTATTACAATCTTAGCGCTCCGAATGTCCACTTGCATTTTCTACAAAAAGAGTGTTTCACAACTGCTCAATCAAAAATATGGTTTATCTCTGTTAACTGAATTTACAGATCAGAAATAAGTTTCACAGAATGCATCTGTGTAGTTTTTATTTGAAGATATTCTTTTTCCCAATGTAGGCCTCTTAGCGCTTAGAATGTCCAATTGCAGTTTCTACAGAAAGAGTGTTTCAGAACGGCTCAATCAAAAGTAAGGTTCAACACTGTTAGTTGAATGCACAGAAGAGAAAGAAGTTTCACAGAATCCTACTGTGTAGTTTATATTTGAATATATCCCTTTTTCCACTATTACCCTCTTAGCGCTCCGAATGTCCACTTGCATTTTCTACAGAAAGAGTGTTCTGAACTACGTAATCAAAAGTATGGTTTAACTCTGTTAGGTGAATGCACATATCAGAAATAAGTTTCAAACAATGCTTCTGTGTAATTTTTATTTGAAGATATTTTTTTTCCCAATATGTGCCTCTTAGCGCTCAGAATGTCCAATTGCAGTTTCTACAGAAAGAGTGTTTCAGAACGGCTGAATCAAATGTAAGGTTCAACTCTCCTAGTTGAATGCACAGAACAGAAAGTAGTTTCACTGAATGCTTCTGTGTGGTATTTAGTTGAAGATACTCCTTTTTGGACTATTACACACTTAGCGCTCCGAATATCCACTGGCAGTTTCTACACAAAGAGTGTTTCAGAACTGCTCCTTCAAAAGTAAGGCTCAACTCTGTTAGTTGAATGCGGAGAACAGAAAGGGGTTTCAGAGAATGCTTCTGTGTAGTTTTTAATTGGAGATATCCCTTTTTCCTCTATTACAATCTTAGTGCTTCGAATGTCCACTTGCATTTTCTACTAAAAGATTGTTTCATAACTGCTCAATCAAAAATATGGTTTAGCTCTGTTTACTGAATTTACAGATCAGAAATAAGTTTCACAGAATGCATCTGTGTAGTTTTTATTTGAAGATATTCTTTTTCCCAATGTAGGCCTCTTAGTGCTTAGAATGTCCAATTGCAGTTTCTACAGAAAGAGTGTTTCAGAACGGCTCAATCAAAAGTAAGGTTCAACTCTGTTAGTTGAATGCACAGAACAGAAAGAAGTTTCACAGAATGCTACTGTGTAGTTTATATTTGAATATATCCCTTTTTCCACAATTACCCTCTTAGCGCTCCGAATGTCCACTTGCATTTTCTAGAGAAAGAGTGTTCGGAACTGCGCAATCAAAAGTATGGTTTAACTCTGTTAGCTGAATGCTCAGATCAGAAAGAATTTTCACAGAATGCTTCTGTGTAGTTTATATTTGAATATATTCCTTTTTCCACTACTACCCTGTTAGCGCTCCAAATGTCCAGTTGCATTTTCTACAGAAAGAGTGTTGAGATCTGCTCAATCAAAGTATGGTTTAACTCTGTTAGCTGAATGCACAGATCAGAAAGTAGTTTCACAGAATGATTCTGTGTAGTTTATATTTGAAGAAATTCCTTTTTCCACTATTACCATCTTAGCTCTCCGAATCTCCACTTGCATTTTCTACAGAAAGAGTGTTTCAGAACGTCTCAATCAAAACTAAGGTTCAACACTTTTAGTTGAATGAACAGAACAGAAAGAAGTTTCACAGAATGCTTCTGTGTAGTTTTTATTTGTAGATATTGTATTTCCCAATATAGGCCTCTTAGCGCTCAGAATGTCCAATTGCAGTTTCTACAGAAAGAGTGTTTCAGAACGGCTCAATCAAAAGTAAGGTTCAACCCCGGTAGCTGAATGCACAGAACAGAAAGTCGTTTCACAGAATGCTTCTGTGTAGTTTATATTTGTATATATTCCTTTTTCCAATATTACCCTCTTAGCGCTCCGAATGTCCACTTGCATTTTCTACAAAAGAGTGTTCTGAACTGCGCAATGAAAAGTATGGTTTAACTCTGTGAGCTGAATGCACATATCAGAAATAAGTTTCAAACAATGCTTCTGTGTAGTTTTTATTTGAAGATATCATTTTTCCCAATATAGGCCTCTTAGCGCTCAGAATGTCCAATTGCAGTTTCTACAGAAAGAGTGTTTCACAACGGCTCAATCAAATGTAAGGTTCACCTCTCTTAGTTGAATGCACAGAACAGAAAGAAGTTTCACAGAATGCTTCTGTGTAGTATTTAGTTGATGATACTCCTTTTTGGACTATTACCCACTTAGCGCTCCGAATATCCCCTGGCAGTTTCTACACAAAGAGTGTTTCAGAACTGCTCCTTCAAAAGTAAGGCTCAACTCTGTTAGTTGAATGCGGAGAACAGAAAGGGGTTTCAGAGAATGCTTCTGTGTAGTTTTTAATTGGAGATATCCCTTTTTCCTCTATTACAATCTTAGTGCTCCGAATGTCCACTTGCATTTTCTACTAAAAGATTGTTTCATAACTGCTCAATCAAAAATGTAGTTTAGCTCTGTTTACTGAATTTACAGATCAGAAATAAGTTTCACAGAATGCATCTGTGTAGTTTTTATTTGAAGATATTCTTTTTCCCAATGTAGGCCTCTTAGCGCTTAGAATGTCCAATTGCAGTTTCTACAGAAAGAGTGTTTAAGAATGGCTCAATCAAAAGTAAGGTTCAACTCTGTTAGTTGAATGCACAGAACAGAAAGAAGTTTCACAGAATGCTACTGTGTAGTTTATATTTGAATATATCCCTTTTTCCACAATTACCCTCTTAGCGCTCCGAATGTCCACTTGCATTTTCTACAGAAAGAGTGTTCGGAACTGCGCAATGAAAAGTATGGTTTAACTCTGTTAGCTGAATGCTCAGATCAGAAAGAAGTTTCACAGAATGCTTCTGTGTAGTTTATATTTGAATATATTCCTTTTTCCACTACTACCCTCTTAGCGCTCCAAATGTCCAGTTGCATTTTCTACAGAAAGAGTGTTCAGATCTGCTCAATCAAAAGTATGGTTTAAATCTGTTAGCTGAATGCACAGATCAGAAAGTAGTTTCACAGAATGATTCTGTGTAGTTTATATTTGAAGACATTCCTTTTTCCACTATTACCATCTTAGCTCTCCGAATCTCCACTTGCATTTTCTACAGAAAGAGTGTTTCAGAACGGCTCAATCAAAACTAAGGTTCAACACTTTTAGTTGAATGAACAGAACAGAAAGAAGTTTCACAGAATGCTTCTGTGTAGTTTTTAGTTGAAGATACTCCTTTTTGGACTATTTCCCACTTAGCGCTCTGAATATCCACTGGCAGTTTCTACAAAAACAGTGTTTCAGAACTGCTCCTTCAAACGTAAGGTTCAACTCTGTTAGTTGAATGCGGAGAACAGAGGGGGTTTCAGAGAATGCTTCTGTGTAGTTTTTAATTGGAGATATTCCTTTTTCCTCTATTACAATCTTAGCGCTCCGAATGTCCACTTGCATTTTCAACAAAAAGAGTATTTCATAACTGCCCAATCAAAAATATGGTTAAGCTCTGTTAACTGAATTTACAGATCATAAATAAGTTTCACAGAATGCATCTTTGTAGTTTTTATTTGAAGATATTCTTTTTCCCACTGTAGGCCTCTTAGCGCTTAGAATGTCCAATTGCAGTTTCTACAAAAAGAGTGTTTCAGAACGGCTCAATCAAAAGTAAGGTTCAACTCTGTTAGTTGAATGCACAGAACAGAAAGAATTTTCACAGAATGCTACTGTGTAGTTTATATTTGAATATATTCCTTTTTCCACTATTACCCTCTTAGCGCTCCGAATGTCCACTTGCATTTTCTACAGAAATAGTGTTCGGAACTGCACAATCAAAAGTATGGTTTAACTCTGTTAGCTGAATGCACATATCAGAAATAAGTTTCACACAATGCTTCTGTGTAGTTTTTATTTGAAGATATTATTTTTCCCAATATAGGCCTCCTAGCGCTCAGAATGTCCAATTGCAGTTTCTACAGAAAGAGTGTTTCAGAACGGCTCAATCAAAAGTAAGGTTCAACTCTTTTAGTTGAATGAACAGAACAGAATGAAGTTTCACAGAATGCTTCTGTGTAGTTTTTATTTGTAGATATTCTTTTTCCCAATATAGGCCACTTAGCGCTCAGAATGTCCAATTGCAGTTTTTACAGAAAGAGTGTTTCAGAACGGCTCAATCAAAAGTAAGGTTCAACTCTGTTAGTTGAATGCACAGAACAGAAAGAAGTTTCATACAATGCTTCTGTGTAGTTTATATTTGAACATATTCTTTTTTCCACTATTACCCACTTAGCGCTATGAATGTCCAGTTGCATTTTCTACAGACAGAGTGTTTCAGAACTGCTCAATCAAAAGTATGGTTTAACTCTGTTAGCTTAATGCTCAGATCAGAAAGAATTTTCACAGAATGCTTCTGTGTAGTTTATATTTGAATATTTTACTTTTTCCACTACTACCCTCTTAGCTCTCCAAATGTCCAGTTGCATTTTCTATAGAAAGAGTGTTCAGATCTGCTCAATCAAAAGTATGGTTTAACTCTGTTAGCTGAATGCACAGATCAGAAATAAGTATCACAGAATGCTTCTGTGTAGTTTTTATTTGTAGATATTCTTTTTCCCAATATAGGCCTCTTAGCGCTCAGAATGTCCCATTGCAGTTTCTACAGAAAGAGTGTTTCAGAACGGCTCAATCAAAACTAAGGTACAACTCTTTTAGTTGAATGAACAGAACAGAAAGAAGTTTCACAGAATGCTTCTGTGTACTTTTTATTTGTAGATATTCATTTTCCCAATATAGGCCTCTTAGCGCTCAGAATGTCCAATTGCAGTTTCTACAGAAAGAGTGTTTCAGAACGGCTCAATCATAAGTAAGGTTCAACCCTGGAAATTGAATGCATAGAACAGAAAGAAGTTTCACAGAATGCTTCTGTGTAGTTTATATTTGAATATATTCCTTTTTCCACTATTTCCCTCTTAGCGCTCCGAATGTCCACTTGCATTTTCTACAGAAAGAGTGTTCTGAACTGCGCAATCAAAAGTATGGTTTAACTCTGTTAGCTGAATGCACATATCAGAAATAAGTTTCAAACAATGCTTCTGTGTAGTTTTTATTTGAAGATATTTTTTTTCCCAATATAGGCCTCTTAGCGCTCAGAATGTCCAATTGCAGTTTCTACAGAAAGAGTGTTTCAGAACGGCTCAATCAAATGTAAGGTTCAACTCTCTTAGTTGAATGCACAGAACAGAAAGAAGTTTCACAGAATGCTTCTGTGTAGTATTTAGTTGAAAATACTCCTTTTTGGACTATTACCCACTCAGTGTTCCGAATATCCACTGGCAGTTTCTACACAAAGAGTGTTTCAGAACTGCTCCATCAAAAGTAAGGCTCAACTCTGTTAGTTGAATGCGGAGAACAGAAAGGGGTTTCAGAGAATGCTTCTGTGCAGTTTTTAATTGGAGATATTCCTTTTTCCTCTATTACAATCTTAGCGCTCCGAATGTCCACTTGCATTTTCTACAAAAAGAGTGCTTCATAACTGCTCAATCAAAAATATTGTTTAGCTCTTTTAACTGAATTTACAGATCAGAAATAAGTTTCACAGAATGCATCTGTGTAGTTTTTATTTGAAGATATTCTTTTTCCCAATGTAGGCCTCTTAGCCCTTGGAATGTAAAATTGCAGTTTCTACAGAAAGAGTGTTTCAGAACGGCTCAATCAAAAGTAAGGTTCAACTCTGTTAGTTGAATGCACAGAACAGAAAGAAGTTCCACAGAATGCTACTGTGTAGTTTATATTTGAATATATTCCTTTTTCCACTATTACCCTCTTAGCGCTCCGAATGTCCACTTGCATTTTCTACAGAAAGAGTGTTCGGAACTGCGCAATCAAAAGTATGGTTTAACTCTGTTAGGTGAATGCACATATCAGAAATAAGTCTCACACAATGCTTCTGTGTAGGTTTTATTTGAAGATATTTTTTTTCCCAATATAGGCCTCTTAGCGCTCAGAATGTCCAATTGCATTTTCTACAGAAAGAGTGTTTCAGAACGGCTCAATCAAAAGTAAGGTTCAACTCTGTTAGTTGAATGCACAGAACAGAAAGAAGTTTCATACAATGCTTCTGTGTAGTTTATATTTGATAATATTCTTTTTTCCACTATTACCCACTTAGCGCTACGAATCTCCAGTTGCATTTTCTACAGACAGAATGTTTCAAAACTGCTCAATCAAAAGTATGGTTTAACTCTGTTAGCTGAATGCTCAGATCAGAAAGAAGTTTCACAGAATGCTTCTGTGTAGTTTATATTTGAATATATTCCTTTTCCACTACTACCTTCTTAGCGCTCCAAATATCCAGTTGCATTTTCTACAGAAAGAGTGTTCAGATCTGCTCAATCAAAAGTATGGTTTAACTCTGTTAGCTGAATGCACAGATCAGAAAGAAGTTTCACCGAATGATTCTGTGTAGTTTATATTTGCAGACATTCCTATTTCCTCTATTACCCTCTTAGCGCTCCGAATCTCCACTTGCATTTTCTACAGAAAGAGTGGTTCAGAACGGCTCAATCAAAACTAAGGTTCAACTCTTTTAATTGAATGAACAGAACAGAAAGAAGTTTCACAGTATGCTTCTGTGTAGTTTTTATTTGTAGATATTCTCTTTCCCAATATAGGCCTCTTAGCGCTCAGAATGTCCAATTGCAGTTTCTACAGAAACAGTGTTTCAGAACGGCTCAATCAAAACTAAGGTTCAACTCTTTTAGTTGAATGAACAGAACAGAAAGAAGTTTCACAGAATGCTACTGTGTAGTTTATATTTGAATATATTCCTTTTTCCAATCTTACCCTCATAGCGCTTCGAATGTCCACTTGCATTTTCCACAGAAAGAGTGTTCTGAACTGCGCAATCAAAAGTATGGTTTCACTCTGTTAGCTGAATGCACATATCAGAAATAAGTTTCAAACAATGCTTCTGTGTAGTTTTTATTTGAAGATATTATTTTTCCCAATATAGGCCTCTTAGCACTCAGAATGTCCAATTCCAGTTTCTACAGAAAGAGTGTTTCAGAATGGCTCAATCAAATGTAAGGTTCAACTCTCTTAGTTGAATGCACAGAACAGAAAGAAGTTTCACAGAATGCTTCTGTGTAGTATTTAGTTGAAGATACTCCTTTTTGGACTATTACCCACTTAGCGCTCCGAATATCCACTGGCAGTTTCTACACAAAGAGGGTTTCAGAACTGCTCCTTCGAAAGTAAGGCTCAACTCTCTTAGTTGAATGCGGAGAACAGAAAGTGGTTTCAGAGAATGCTTCTGTGTAGTTTTTAATTGGAGATATTCCTTTTTCCTCTATTACAATCTTAGCGCTCCGAATGTCCACTTGCATTTTCTACAAAAAGAGGGTTTCATAACTGCTCAATCAAAAATATGGTTTAGCTCTGTTATCTGAATTTACAGATCAGAAATAAGTTTCACAGAATGCATCTGTGTAGTTTTTATTTGAACATATTATTTTTCCCAATGTAGGCCTCTTAGCGCTCAGAATGTCCAATTGCAGTTTCTACAGAAAGAGTGTTTCAGAACGGCTCAATCAAAAGTAAGGTTCAACTCTTTTAGTTGAATGCACAGAACAGAAAGAAGTTTCATACAATGCTTCTGTGTAGTTTATATTTGAACATATTCTTTTTTCCAATATTACCCACTTAGCGCTACGAATGACCAGTTGCATTTTCTACAGACAGAGTGTTTCAAAACTGCTCAATCAAAAGTATGGTTTAACTCTGTTAGCTGAATGCTCACATCAGAAAGAAGTTTCACAGAATGCTTCTGTGTAGTTTATATTTGAATATATTCCTTTTTCCACTACTACCCTCTTAGCGCTCCAAATGTCCAGTTGCATTTTCTACAGAAAGAGTGTTCAGATCTGCTGAATCAAACTATGGTTTAACTCTGTTAGCTTAATGCACAGATCAGAAAGAAGTTTCACAGAATCATTCTGTGCAGTTTATATTTGAAGACATTCCATTTTCCACTATTACCCTCTTAGCGCTCCGAATCTCCACTTGCATTTTCTACAGAAAGAGTGTTTCAGAACGGCTCAATCAAATCTAAGGTTCAAATCTGTTAGTTGAATGCACAGAACAGAATGTAGTTTCACAGATTGCTTCTGTGTAGTTTGTATTTGAAGATATTCCTTTTTCCACTGTTACCCTCTTAGAGCTCAGATTGTCCACTTGCATTTTCTACAGAAAGTGTGTTCAGAACTGCTCTATCAAAAGTATGATTTATCTCTGTTAGGTGAATGCAGAGATCAGAAGTAAGTTTCACAGAATTCTTCTGTGTAGTTTATATATGAAAATATTCCATTTTCCACTATTACCCACTTAGCTCTCTGAATGTCCAGTTGCATTTTCTACAGAAAGAGTGTTTCAGAACTGCTCAATCAAAAGTATGGTTTAGCTCTGTTAGCTGAATGCAGAGATCAGAAAGATGTTTCACAGAATGCTGCTGTGTAGTGTTTATATGGAGATATTCTTTTTACCAATGTAGGCCTCTTAGCGCACAGAATGTCCAATTGCAGTTTCTACAGAAAGAGTGTTTCAGCAAGGCTCAATCAAAAGTAAGGTTCAACTCTGTTAGTTGAATGCACAGAACAGAAAGAAGTTTCATACAATGCTTCTGTGTAGTTTATATTTGAACATATTCTTTTTTCCACTCTTACCCACTTAGCGCTACGAATGTCCAGTTGCATTTTCTACAGACAGAGTGTTTCAAAACTGCTCAATCAAAAGTATGGTTTAACTCTGTTAGCTGAATGCTCAGATCAGAAAGAAGTTTCACAGAATGCTTCTGTGTAGTTTATATTTGAATATATTCCTTTTTCCACTACTACCCTCTTAGCGCTCCAAATGTCCAGTTGCATTTTCTACAGAAAGAGTGTTCAGATCTGCTCTATCAAAAGTATGGTTTAACTCTTTTAGCTGAATGCACAGATCAGAAAGAAGTTTCACCGAATGATTCTGTGTAGTTTATATTTGAAGACATTCCTTTTTCCACTATTACCCACTTAGCACTCCGTATCTCCACTTGCATTTTGTACAGAAAGAGTGTTTCAAAACGGCTCAATCAAAACTAAGGTTCAAATCTTTTAGTTGAATGAACAGAACAGAAAGAAGTTTCACAGAATGCATCTGTGTAGTTTTTATTTGAAGATATTCTTTTTCCCAATGTAGGCCTCTTAGCGCTTAGAATGTCCAATTGCAGTTTCTACAGAAAGAGTGTTTCAGAACGGCTCAATCAAAAGTAAGGTTCAACACTGTTAGTTGAATGCACAGAAGAGAAAGAAGTTTCACAGAATCCTACTGTGTAGTTTATATTTGAATATATCCCTTTTTCCACTATTACCCTCTTAGCGCTCCGAATGTCCACTTGCATTTTCTACAGAAAGAGTGTTCTGAACTGCGTAATCAAAAGTATGGTTTAACTCTGTTAGCTGAATGCACATATCAGAAATAAGTTTCAAACAATGCTTCTGTGTAATTTTTATTTGAAGATATTATTTTTCCCAATATAGGCCTCTTAGCGCTCAGAATGTCCAATTGCAGTTTCTACAGAAAGAGTGTTTCAGAACGGCTGAATCAAATGTAAGTTTCAACTCTCCTAGTTGAATGCACAGAACAGAAAGTAGTTTCACTGAATGCTTCTGTGTGGTATTTAGTTGAAGATACTCCTTTTTGGACGATTACACACTTAGCGCTCCGAATATCCACTGGCAGTTTCTACACAAAGAGTGTTTCAGAACTGCTCCTTCAAAAGTAAGGCTCAACTCTGTTAGTTGAATGCGGAGAACAGAAAGGGGTTTCAGAGAATGCTTCTGTGTAGTTTTTAATTGGAGATATCCCTTTTTCCTCTATTACAATCTTAGTGCTCCGAATGTCCACTTGCATTTTCTACTAAAAGATTGTTTCATAACTGCTCAATCAAAAATATGGTTTAGCTCTGTTTACTGAATTTACAGATCAGAAATAAGTTTCACAGAATGCATCTGTGTAGTTTTTTTTGAAGATATTCTTTTTCCCAATGTAGGCCTCTTAGTGCTTAGAATGTCCAATTGCAGTTTCTACAGAAAGAGTGTTTCAGAACGGCTCAATCAAAAGTAAGGTTCAACTCTGTTAGTTGAATGCACAGAACAGAAAGAAGTTTCACAAAATGCTACTGTGTAGTTTATATTTGAATATATCCCTTTTTCCACAATTACCCTCTTAGCGCTCCGAATGACCACTTGCATTTTCTACAGAAAGAGTGTTCGGAACTGCGCAATCAAAAGTATGGTTTAACTCTGTTAGCTGAATGCTCAGATCAGAAAGAATTTTCACAGAATGCTTCTGTGTAGTTTATATTTGAATATATTCCTTTTTCCACTACTACCCTCTTAGCGCTCCAAATGTCCAGTTGCATTTTCTACAGAAAGAGTGTTGAGATCTGCTCAATCAAAAGTATGGTTTAACTCTGTTAGCTGAATGCACAGATCAGAAAGTAGTTTCACAGAATGATTCTGTGTAGTTTATATTTGAAGACATTCCTTTTTCCACTATTACCATCTTAGCTCTCCGAATCTCCACTTGCATTTTCTACAGAAAGAGTGTTTCAGAACGTCTCAATCAAAACTAAGGTTCAACACTTTTAGTTGAATGAACAGAACAGAAAGAAGTTTCACAGAATGCTTCTGTGTAGTTTTTATTTGTAGATATTGTATTTCCCAATATAGGCCTCTTAGCGCTCAGAATGTCCAATTGCAGTTTCTACAGAAAGAGTGTTTCAGAACGGCTCAATCAAAAGTAAGGTTCAACCCCGGTAGTTGAATGCACAGAACAGAAAGTCGTTTCACAGAATGCTTCTGTGTAGTTTATATTTGTATATATTCCTTTTTCCAATATTACCCTCTTAGCGCTCCGAATGTCCACTTGCATTTTCTACAAAAGAGTGTTCTGAACTGCGCAATGAAAAGTATGGTTTAACTCTGTGAGCTGAATGCACATATCAGAAATAAGTTTCAAACAATGCTTCTGTGTAGTTTTTATTTGAAGATATTATTTTTCCCAATATAGGCCTCTTAGCGCTCAGAATGTCCAATTGCAGTTTCTACAGAAAGAGTGTTTCACAACGGCTCAATCAAATGTAAGGTTCACCTCTCTTAGTTGAATGCACAGAACAGAAAGAAGTTTCACAGAATGCTTCTGTGTAGTATTTAGTTGAAGATACTCCTTTTTGGACTATTACCCACTTAGCGCTCCGAATATCCCCTGGCAGTTTCTACACAAAGTGTGTTTCAGAACTGCTCCTTCAAAAGTAAGGCTCAACTCTGTTAGTTGAATGCGGAGAACAGAAAGGGGTTTCAGAGAATACTTCTGTGTAGTTTTTAATTGGAGATATTCCTTTTTCCTCTATTACAATCTTAGCGCTCCGAATGTCCACTTGCATTTTCTACAAAAAGAGTGTTTCACAACTGCTCAATCAAAAATATGGTTTATCTCTGTTAACTGAATTTACAGATCAGAAATAAGTTTCACAGAATGCATCTGTGTAGTTTTTATTTGAAGATATTCTTTTTCCCAATGTAGGCCTCTTAGCGCTTAGAATGTCCAATTGCAGTTTCTACAGAAAGAGTGTTTCAGAACGGCTCAATCAAAAGTAAGGTTCAACACTGTTAGTTGAATGCACAGAAGAGAAAGAAGTTTCACAGAATCCTACTGTGTAGTTTATATTTGAATATATCCCTTTTTCCACTATTACCCTCTTAGCGCTCCGAATGTCCACTTGCATTTTCTACAGAAAGAGTGTTCTGAACTGCGTAATCAAAAGTATGGTTTAACTCTGTTAGGTGAATGCACATATCAGAAATAAGTTTCAAACAATGCTTCTGTGTAATTTTTATTTGAAGATATTTTTTTTCCCAATATGTGCCTCTTAGCGCTCAGAATGTCCAATTGCAGTTTCTACAGAAAGAGTGTTTCAGAACGGCTGAATCAAATGTAAGGTTCAACTCTCCTAGTTGAATGCACAGAACAGAAAGTAGTTTCACTGAATGCTTCTGTGTGGTATTTAGTTGAAGATACTCCTTTTTGGACTATTACACACTTAGCGCTCCGAATATCCACTGGCAGTTTCTACACAAAGAGTGTTTCAGAACTGCTCCTTCAAAAGTAAGGCTCAACTCTGTTAGTTGAATGCGGAGAACAGAAAGGGGTTTCAGAGAATGCTTCTGTGTAGTTTTTAATTGGAGATATCCCTTTTTCCTCTATTACAATCTTAGTGCTTCGAATGTCCACTTGCATTTTCTACTAAAAGATTGTTTCATAACTGCTCAATCAAAAATATGGTTTAGCTCTGTTTACTGAATTTACAGATCAGAAATAAGTTTCACAGAATGCATCTGTGTAGTTTTTATTTGAAGATATTCTTTTTCCCAATGTAGGCCTCTTAGTGCTTAGAATGTCCAATTGCAGTTTCTACAGAAAGAGTGTTTCAGAACGGCTCAATCAAAAGTAAGGTTCAACTCTGTTAGTTGAATGCACAGAACAGAAAGAAGTTTCACAGAATGCTACTGTGTAGTTTATATTTGAATATATCCCTTTTTCCACAATTACCCTCTTAGCGCTCCGAATGTCCACTTGCATTTTCTAGAGAAAGAGTGTTCGGAACTGCGCAATCAAAAGTATGGTTTAACTCTGTTAGCTGAATGCTCAGATCAGAAAGAATTTTCACAGAATGCTTCTGTGTAGTTTATATTTGAATATATTCCTTTTTCCACTACTACCCTGTTAGCGCTCCAAATGTCCAGTTGCATTTTCTACAGAAAGAGTGTTGAGATCTGCTCAATCAAAGTATGGTTTAACTCTGTTAGCTGAACGCACAGATCAGAAAGTAGTTTCACAGAATGATTCTGTGTAGTTTATATTTGAAGAAATTCCTTTTTCCACTATTACCATCTTAGCTCTCCGAATCTCCACTTGCATTTTCTACAGAAAGAGTGTTTCAGAACGTCTCAATCAAAACTAAGGTTCAACACTTTTAGTTGAATGAACAGAACAGAAAGAAGTTTCACAGAATGCTTCTGTGTAGTTTTTATTTGTAGATATTGTATTTCCCAATATAGGCCTCTTAGCGCTCAGAATGTCCAATTGCAGTTTCTACAGAAAGAGTGTTTCAGAACGGCTCAATCAAAAGTAAGGTTCAACCCCGGTAGCTGAATGCACAGAACAGAAAGTCGTTTCACAGAATGCTTCTGTGTAGTTTATATTTGTATATATTCCTTTTTCCAATATTACCCTCTTAGCGCTCCGAATGTCCACTTGCATTTTCTACAAAAGAGTGTTCTGAACTGCGCAATGAAAAGTATGGTTTAACTCTGTGAGCTGAATGCACATATCAGAAATAAGTTTCAAACAATGCTTCTGTGTAGTTTTTATTTGAAGATATCATTTTTCCCAATATAGGCCTCTTAGCGCTCAGAATGTCCAATTGCAGTTTCTACAGAAAGAGTGTTTCACAACGGCTCAATCAAATGTAAGGTTCACCTCTCTTAGTTGAATGCACAGAACAGAAAGAAGTTTCACAGAATGCTTCTGTGTAGTATTTAGTTGATGATACTCCTTTTTGGACTATTACCCACTTAGCGCTCCGAATATCCCCTGGCAGTTTCTACACAAAGAGTGTTTCAGAACTGCTCCTTCAAAAGTAAGGCTCAACTCTGTTAGTTGAATGCGGAGAACAGAAAGGGGTTTCAGAGAATGCTTCTGTGTAGTTTTTAATTGGAGATATCCCTTTTTCCTCTATTACAATCTTAGTGCTCCGAATGTCCACTTGCATTTTCTACTAAAAGATTGTTTCATAACTGCTCAATCAAAAATGTAGTTTAGCTCTGTTTACTGAATTTACAGATCAGAAATAAGTTTCACAGAATGCATCTGTGTAGTTTTTATTTGAAGATATTCTTTTTCCCAATGTAGGCCTCTTAGCGCTTAGAATGTCCAATTGCAGTTTCTACAGAAAGAGTGTTTAAGAATGGCTCAATCAAAAGTAAGGTTCAACTCTGTTAGTTGAATGCACAGAACAGAAAGAAGTTTCACAGAATGCTACTGTGTAGTTTATATTTGAATATATCCCTTTTTCCACAATTACCCTCTTAGCGCTCCGAATGTCCACTTGCATTTTCTACAGAAAGAGTGTTCGGAACTGCGCAATGAAAAGTATGGTTTAACTCTGTTAGCTGAATGCTCAGATCAGAAAGAAGTTTCACAGAATGCTTCTGTGTAGTTTATATTTGAATATATTCCTTTTTCCACTACTACCCTCTTAGCGCTCCAAATGTCCAGTTGCATTTTCTACAGAAAGAGTGTTCAGATCTGCTCAATCAAAAGTATGGTTTAAATCTGTTAGCTGAATGCACAGATCAGAAAGTAGTTTCACAGAATGATTCTGTGTAGTTTATATTTGAAGACACTCCTTTTTCCACTATTACCATCTTAGCTCTCCGAATCTCCACTTGCATTTTCTACAGAAAGAGTGTTTCAGAACGGCTCAATCAAAACTAAGGTTCAACACTTTTAGTTGAATGAACAGAACAGAAAGAAGTTTCACAGAATGCTTCTGTGTAGTTTTTAGTTGAAGATACTCCTTTTTGGACTATTTCCCACTTAGCGCTCTGAATATCCACTGGCAGTTTCTACAAAAACAGTGTTTCAGAACTGCTCCTTCAAACGTAAGGTTCAACTCTGTTAGTTGAATGCGGAGAACAGAGGGGGTTTCAGAGAATGCTTCTGTGTAGTTTTTAATTGGAGATATTCCTTTTTCCTCTATTACAATCTTAGCGCTCCGAATGTCCACTTGCATTTTCAACAAAAAGAGTATTTCATAACTGCCCAATCAAAAATATGGTTAAGCTCTGTTAACTGAATTTACAGATCATAAATAAGTTTCACAGAATGCATCTTTGTAGTTTTTATTTGAAGATATTCTTTTTCCCACTGTAGGCCTCTTAGCGCTTAGAATGTCCAATTGCAGTTTCTACAAAAAGAGTGTTTCAGAACGGCTCAATCAAAAGTAAGGTTCAACTCTGTTAGTTGAATGCACAGAACAGAAAGAATTTTCACAGAATGCTACTGTGTAGTTTATATTTGAATATATTCCTTTTTCCACTATTACCCTCTTAGCGCTCCGAATGTCCACTTGCATTTTCTACAGAAATAGTGTTCGGAACTGCACAATCAAAAGTATGGTTTAACTCTGTTAGCTGAATGCACATATCAGAAATAAGTTTCACAAAATGCTTCTGTGTAGTTTTTATTTGAAGATATTATTTTTCCCAATATAGGCCTCCTAGCGCTCAGAATGTCCAATTGCAGTTTCTACAGAAAGAGTGTTTCAGAACGGCTCAATCAAAAGTAAGGTTCAACTCTTTTAGTTGAATGAACAGAACAGAATGAAGTTTCACAGAATGCTTCTGTGTAGTTTTTATTTGTAGATATTCTTTTTCCCAATATAGGCCACTTAGCGCTCAGAATGTCCAATTGCAGTTTTTACAGAAAGAGTGTTTCAGAACGGCTCAATCAAAAGTAAGGTTCAACTCTGTTAGTTGAATGCACAGAACAGAAAGAAGTTTCATACAATGCTTCTGTGTAGTTTATATTTGAACATATTCTTTTTTCCACTATTACCCACTTAGCGCTATGAATGTCCAGTTGCATTTTCTACAGACAGAGTGTTTCAGAACTGCTCAATCAAAAGTATGGTTTAACTCTGTTAGCTTAATGCTCAGATCAGAAAGAATTTTCACAGAATGCTTCTGTGTAGTTTATATTTGAATATTTTACTTTTTCCACTACTACCCTCTTAGCTCTCCAAATGTCCAGTTGCATTTTCTATAGAAAGAGTGTTCAGATCTGCTCAATCAAAAGTATGGTTTAACTCTGTTAGCTGAATGCACAGATCAGAAATAAGTATCACAGAATGCTTCTGTGTAGTTTTTATTTGTAGATATTCTTTTTCCCAATATAGGCCTCTTAGCGCTCAGAATGTCCAATTGCAGTTTCTACAGAAAGAGTGTTTCAGAACGGCTCAATCAAAACTAAGGTACAACTCTTTTAGTTGAATGAACAGAACAGAAAGAAGTTTCACAGAATGCTTCTGTGTACTTTTTATTTGTAGATATTCATTTTCCCAATATAGGCCTCTTAGCGCTCAGAATGTCCAATTGCAGTTTCTACAGAAAGAGTGTTTCAGAACGGCTCAATCATAAGTAAGGTTCAACCCTGGAAATTGAATGCATAGAACAGAAAGAAGTTTCACAGAATGCTTCTGTGTAGTTTATATTTGAATATATTCCTTTTTCCACTATTTCCCTCTTAGCGCTCCGAATGTCCACTTGCATTTTCTACAGAAAGAGTGTTCTGAACTGCGCAATCAAAAGTATGGTTTAACTCTGTTAGCTGAATGCACATATCAGAAATAAGTTTCAAACAATGCTTCTGTGTAGTTTTTATTTGAAGATATTTTTTTTCCCAATATAGGCCTCTTAGCGCTCAGAATGTCCAATTGCAGTTTCTACAGAAAGAGTGTTTCAGAACGGCTCAATCAAATGTAAGGTTCAACTCTCTTAGTTGAATGCACAGAACAGAAAGAAGTTTCACAGAATGCTTCTGTGTAGTATTTAGTTGAAAATACTCCTTTTTGGACTATTACCCACTCAGTGTTCCGAATATCCACTGGCAGTTTCTACACAAAGAGTGTTTCAGAACTGCTCCATCAAAAGTAAGGCTCAACTCTGTTAGTTGAATGCGGAGAACAGAAAGGGGTTTCAGAGAATGCTTCTGTGCAGTTTTTAATTGGAGATATTCCTTTTTCCTCTATTACAATCTTAGCGCTCCGAATGTCCACTTGCATTTTCTACAAAAAGAGTGCTTCATAACTGCTCAATCAAAAATATTGTTTAGCTCTTTTAACTGAATTTACAGATCAGAAATAAGTTTCACAGAATGCATCTGTGTAGTTTTTATTTGAAGATATTCTTTTTCCCAATGTAGGCCTCTTAGCCCTTGGAATGTAAAATTGCAGTTTCTACAGAAAGAGTGTTTCAGAACGGCTCAATCAAAAGTAAGGTTCAACTCTGTTAGTTGAATGCACAGAACAGAAAGAAGTTCCACAGAATGCTACTGTGTAGTTTATATTTGAATATATTCCTTTTTCCACTATTACCCTCTTAGCGCTCCGAATGTCCACTTGCATTTTCTACAGAAAGAGTGTTCGGAACTGCGCAATCAAAAGTATGGTTTAACTCTGTTAGGTGAATGCACATATCAGAAATAAGTCTCACACAATGCTTCTGTGTAGGTTTTATTTGAAGATATTTTTTTTCCCAATATAGGCCTCTTAGCGCTCAGAATGTCCAATTGCATTTTCTACAGAAAGAGTGTTTCAGAACGGCTCAATCAAAAGTAAGGTTCAACTCTGTTAGTTGAATGCACAGAACAGAAAGAAGTTTCATACAATGCTTCTGTGTAGTTTATATTTGATCATATTCTTTTTTCCACTATTACCCACTTAGCGCTACGAATCTCCAGTTGCATTTTCTACAGACAGAATGTTTCAAAACTGCTCAATCAAAAGTATGGTTTAACTCTGTTAGCTGAATGCTCAGATCAGAAAGAAGTTTCACAGAATGCTTCTGTGTAGTTTATATTTGAATATATTCCTTTTCCACTACTACCTTCTTAGCGCTCCAAATATCCAGTTGCATTTTCTACAGAAAGAGTGTTCAGATCTGCTCAATCAAAAGTATGGTTTAACTCTGTTAGCTGAATGCACAGATCAGAAAGAAGTTTCACCGAATGATTCTGTGTAGTTTATATTTGCAGACATTCCTATTTCCTCTATTACCCTCTTAGCGCTCCGAATCTCCACTTGCATTTTCTACAGAAAGAGTGTTTCAGAACGGCTCAATCAAAACTAAGGTTCAACTCTTTTAATTGAATGAACAGAACAGAAAGAAGTTTCACAGTATGCTTCTGTGTAGTTTTTATTTGTAGATATTCTCTTTCCCAATATAGGCCTCTTAGCGCTCAGAATGTCCAATTGCAGTTTCTACAGAAACAGTGTTTCAGAACGGCTCAATCAAAACTAAGGTTCAACTCTTTTAGTTGAATGAACAGAACAGAAAGAAGTTTCACAGAATGCTACTGTGTAGTTTATATTTGAATATATTCCTTTTTCCAATCTTACCCTCATAGCGCTTCGAATGTCCACTTGCATTTTCCACAGAAAGAGTGTTCTGAACTGCGCAATCAAAAGTATGGTTTCACTCTGTTAGCTGAATGCACATATCAGAAATAAGTTTCAAACAATGCTTCTGTGTAGTTTTTATTTGAAGATATTATTTTTCCCAATATAGGCCTCTTAGCACTCAGAATGTCCAATTCCAGTTTCTACAGAAAGAGTGTTTCAGAATGGCTCAATCAAATGTAAGGTTCAACTCTCTTAGTTGAATGCACAGAACAGAAAGAAGTTTCACAGAATGCTTCTGTGTAGTATTTAGTTGAAGATACTCCTTTTTGGACTATTACCCACTTAGCGCTCCGAATATCCACTGGCAGTTTCTACACAAAGAGGGTTTCAGAACTGCTCCTTCGAAAGTAAGGCTCAACTCTCTTAGTTGAATGCGGAGAACAGAAAGTGGTTTCAGAGAATGCTTCTGTGTAGTTTTTAATTGGAGATATTCCTTTTTCCTCTATTACAATCTTAGCGCTCCGAATGTCCACTTGCATTTTCTACAAAAAGAGGGTTTCATAACTGCTCAATCAAAAATATGGTTTAGCTCTGTTATCTGAATTTACAGATCAGAAATAAGTTTCACAGAATGCATCTGTGTAGTTTTTATTTGAACATATTATTTTTCCCAATGTAGGCCTCTTAGCGCTCAGAATGTCCAATTGCAGTTTCTACAGAAAGAGTGTTTCAGAACGGCTCAATCAAAAGTAAGGTTCAACTCTTTTAGTTGAATGCACAGAACAGAAAGAAGTTTCATACAATGCTTCTGTGTAGTTTATATTTGAACATATTCTTTTTTCCAATATTACCCACTTAGCGCTACGAATGACCAGTTGCATTTTCTACAGACAGAGTGTTTCAAAACTGCTCAATCAAAAGTATGGTTTAACTCTGTTAGCTGAATGCTCACATCAGAAAGAAGTTTCACAGAATGCTTCTGTGTAGTTTATATTTGAATATATTCCTTTTTCCACTACTACCCTCTTAGCGCTCCAAATGTCCAGTTGCATTTTCTACAGAAAGAGTGTTCAGATCTGCTGAATCAAACTATGGTTTAACTCTGTTAGCTTAATGCACAGATCAGAAAGAAGTTTCACAGAATCATTCTGTGCAGTTTATATTTGAAGACATTCCATTTTCCACTATTACCCTCTTAGCGCTCCGAATCTCCACTTGCATTTTCTACAGAAAGAGTGTTTCAGAACAGCTCAATCAAATCTAAGGTTCAAATCTGTTAGTTGAATGCACAGAACAGAATGTAGTTTCACAGATTGCTTCTGTGTAGTTTGTATTTGAAGATATTCCTTTTTCCACTGTTACCCTCTTAGAGCTCAGATTGTCCACTTGCATTTTCTACAGAAAGTGTGTTCAGAACTGCTCTATCAAAAGTATGATTTATCTCTGTTAGGTGAATGCAGAGATCAGAAGTAAGTTTCACAGAATTCTTCTGTGTAGTTTATATATGAAAATATTCCATTTTCCACTATTACCCACTTAGCTCTCTGAATGTCCAGTTGCATTTTCTACAGAAAGAGTGTTTCAGAACTGCTCAATCAAAAGTATGGTTTAGCTCTGTTAGCTGAATGCAGAGATCAGAAAGATGTTTCACAGAATGCTGCTGTGTAGTGTTTATATGGAGATATTCTTTTTACCAATGTAGGCCTCTTAGCGCACAGAATGTCCAATTGCAGTTTCTACAGAAAGAGTGTTTCAGCAAGGCTCAATCAAAAGTAAGGTTCAACTCTGTTAGTTGAATGCACAGAACAGAAAGAAGTTTCATACAATGCTTCTGTGTAGTTTATATTTGAACATATTCTTTTTTCCACTCTTACCCACTTAGCGCTACGAATGTCCAGTTGCATTTTCTACAGACAGAGTGTTTCAAAACTGCTCAATCAAAAGTATGGTTTAACTCTGTTAGCTGAATGCTCAGATCAGAAAGAAGTTTCACAGAATGCTTCTGTGTAGTTTATATTTGAATATATTCCTTTTTCCACTACTACCCTCTTAGCGCTCCAAATGTCCAGTTGCATTTTCTACAGAAAGAGTGTTCAGATCTGCTCTATCAAAAGTATGGTTTAACTCTTTTAGCTGAATGCACAGATCAGAAAGAAGTTTCACCGAATGATTCTGTGTAGTTTATATTTGAAGACATTCCTTTTTCCACTATTACCCACTTAGCACTCCGTATCTCCACTTGCATTTTGTACAGAAAGAGTGTTTCAAAACGGCTCAATCAAAACTAAGGTTCAAATCTTTTAGTTGAATGAACAGAACAGAAAGAAGTTTCACAGAATGCATCTGTGTAGTTTTTATTTGAAGATATTCTTTTTCCCAATGTAGGCCTCTTAGCGCTTAGAATGTCCAATTGCAGTTTCTACAGAAAGAGTGTTTCAGAACGGCTCAATCAAAAGTAAGGTTCAACACTGTTAGTTGAATGCACAGAAGAGAAAGAAGTTTCACAGAATCCTACTGTGTAGTTTATATTTGAATATATCCCTTTTTCCACTATTACCCTCTTAGCGCTCCGAATGTCCACTTGCATTTTCTACAGAAAGAGTGTTCTGAACTGCGTAATCAAAAGTATGGTTTAACTCTGTTAGCTGAATGCACATATCAGAAATAAGTTTCAAACAATGCTTCTGTGTAATTTTTATTTGAAGATATTATTTTTCCCAATATAGGCCTCTTAGCGCTCCGAATGACCACTTGCATTTTCTACAGAAAGAGTGTTTCCGAACTGCTCAATCAAAAGTATGGTTTAACTCTGTTAGCTGAATGCACAGATCAGTATGAAGTTTCACAGAATGTTTCTGTGTAGTTTTCATTGGAAGATAGTCCTTTCTCATATATAGGCCTCTTAGCGCTCCGAATATCCAATTGCAGTTTCTACAGAAAGAGTGTTTCAGAACGGCTCAATGAAAAGTAGGGTTCAACTCTTTTAGTTGAATTCACAGAACAGAAAGAAGTTTCACAGAATGCTTCTGTGTAGTATTTATTTGAAGGTATTCCTTTTTCCACTATTAACCTCTTAGCGCTCCAAATGTCCAGTTGCATTTTCTACAGAAGGAGTGTTCAGAACTGCTCAAACATAAGTGTGGTTTAACCCTGTTAGGTGAATGCACAGATCAGAAAGAAGTTTCACAGAATTCTTCTGTGTAGTTTATATTTGAAGATATTCCATTTTTCACTATTACCCACTTAGCGCTCTGAATCTCCAGTTGCATTATCTACAGAAAGATTGTTTCAGAACTGCTCAATCAAAAGAATGGTTTAACTCTGTTAGCTGAATGCACAGAACAGAAAGAAGTTTCACAGAATGCTGCGGTGTAATGGTTATATGAAGATATTCTTTTTACCAATATAGGCCTCTTAGCGCTCAGAATGTCCAATTGCAGTTTCTACAGAAAGGGTGTTTCAGAAAAGCTCAATCAAAAGTAAGGTTCAACAATGTTAGTTGAATGCACAGAACAAAAAGAAGTTTCACAGAATGCTTCTGTGTAGTTTATATTTGAATATATTGCTTTTTCCAATACTACCCTCTTAGCGCTCCAAATGTCCAGTTGCATTTTCTACAGAAAGAGTGTTCAGAACTGCTCAATCAAATGTATGATTTAACTCTCTTAGCTGAATGCACAGATTAGAAAGAAGTTGCACAGAATGCTTCTGTGTAGTTTTTATTTGAAGATATTCTTTTTCCCAATATAGGCCTCTAGCGCTCAGATTGTCCAATTGCAGTTTCTACACAAAGAGTGTTTAAGAACTGCTCCTTCAAAAGTAGGGCTCAACTCTGTTATTTGAATGCACAGAACAGAAAGTAGTTTCACAGAATGCTTCTCTGTAATTCATATTTGACGATATTACTTTTTCCACTATTACCCACTTAGAGCTCCGAATGTCCACTTGCATTTTCTACAGAAAGTGTGTTCAGAACTGCTCAATCAAAAGTATGGTTTAACTCTGTTATTTGAATGCACAGATCAGAAAGAAGTTTCACAGAATTCTTCTGTGTAGTTTTTATTTGAAGATATTCCTTTTTCCAATATAGGTCTCTTAGCGCTCAGAATGTCAAATTGCAGTATCTGCAGAAAGAGAGTTTCAGAACTGCTCAATCAAAAGTAAGGTTCAATACTGTTAGTTGAATGCACGGAACAGAAAGAAGTTTCAGAGAATGCTTCTGTGTAGTTTATATTTGAAGATATTACTTTTTTCACTATTACCCTCTTAGCGCTCCGAATCACCACTTGCATTTTCTACAGAAAGAGTGTTTCAGAACGGCTCAATCAAAAGTAAGGTTCAACTCTTTTAGTTGAATGAACAGAACAGAAAGAAGTTTCACAGAATGCTTCTGTGTAGTATTTAGTTATAGATATTCCTTTTTCATCTATTACCCTCTTAGCGTTCCGAATGTCCACTGGCAGTTTCTACACAATGAGTGTTTCAGAACAGCTCCTTCAAAGTAAGGCTCAAATCTGTTAGTTGAATGCAGAGAACAGAAAAGAGTTTCAGAGAATGCTTCTGTGTAGTTTTAATTTGGGGATATTCCTTTTTCCACTAATACAATCTTAGCGCTCCGAATGTCCACTTGCATTTTCTACAGAAAGAGTGTCCCATAAATTCTCAATCAAAAGTATCGTTTAACTCTGTTAGCTGAATGCACAGATCAGAAATAAGTTTCACAGAATGCTTCTGAGTAGTTTTTATTTGGAGATATTCTTTTTCCCAATATAGGCCACTTAGCGCTCAGAATGTCCAATTGCAGTTTCTACAGAATGAGTGTTTCAGAAGGCTCAATCAAAAGTAAGGTTCAACTCTGTTAGTTGAATGCACAGAACAGAAAGAAGTTTCACAGAATGCTTCTGTTTAGTTTATATTTGAATGTATTCCTTTTTCCACTATTACCATCTTAGCGCTCCGAATGTCCACTTGCATTTTCTACAGAAAGAGGGTTTCAGAACGGTTCCATCAAAAGTAAGGTTCAACTCTGTTACTTGAATGCACAGAACAGCAAGAAGTTTCACAGAATGCTTCTGTGTAGTTTATATTTGAATATATTCCTTTTTCCAGTATTACCCTCTTAGTGCTCCGAATGTCCACTTGCATTTTCTACAGAAAGAGTGTTCAGAACGGCTCAATCAAAAGTATGGTTTTACTCTGTTATTTGAATGCACATAACAGAAATAAGTTTCACAGAATCCTTCCGTGTAGTATTTTGTTGAAGATATTCCTTTTTCGACTATTATCCTCTTAGCTCTCCGAATGTCCAATTTCAGTTTCTACACAAAGAGTGTTTCAGAACTGCTCCTTCAAAAGTAGTGCTCAATTCTGTTAGTTGAATGCAGAGAACAGAAAGGAGTTACACAGAATGCCTCTGTGTAGTTTATATTTGAATATATTCCCTTTTTCAGTATTACCCTCTTAGCGCTCTGAATGTCCACTTGCATTTTCTACAGAAAGAGTGTTCAGAACTGCTCAATCAAAAGTATGGTTTAACTCTGTTAGCTGAATGCACAGATCAGAAATAATTTTCACAGAATGCTTCTGTGTACTTTTTATTTGAAGATATTCCTTTCTCCAATATAGGAGTCTTAGCGCTCAGTATGTCCAATTGCAGTATCTACAGAAAGAGTGTTTCTGAACTGCTCAATCCAATGTAAGGTTCAACTCTGTTAGTTGAATGAACGGAACAGAAAGAAGTTTCATAGAATGCTTCTGTGTAGTTTATATTTGAAGATGTTCCTTTTTCCACTATTACCTTCTAAGCGCTCCGAATGTCCACTTGCATTTTCTACAGAAAGAGTGTTTCCGAACTGCTCAATCAAAAGTATGGTTTAATTCTGTTAGCTGAATGCACAGATCAGTACGACGTTTCACGGAATGCTTCTGTGTAGTTTTTATTTGAAGATAGTCCTTTTTCCAATATAGGCCTCTTAGCGCTCCGAATATCCAATTGCAGTTTCTACAGAAAGAGTGTTTCAGAATGGCTCAATCAAAAGTAGGGTTCAACACTTTTAGTTGAATTCACAGAACAGAAAGTAGTTTCACAGATTGCTTCTGTGTAGTATTTATTTGAAGGTATTCCTTTTTCCACTATTACCCTAGTAGCGCTCGGAATGTCCACTTGCAGTTTCTACAGAAAGTGTGTTTCAGGGCTGCTCCTTCAAAAATAAGGCTCAACTCTGTTAGTTGAATGCAGAGAACAGAAAGAAGTTTCAGAGAATGCCTCTGTGTAGTTTTTATTTGAAGATATTACTTTTTCCACAATTACCAACTTAGCGCACCGAATGTCCACTTGCATTTTCTACAGAAAGAGTGTTTCAGAACTGCTAAATCAAATGTATCATTTAATTCTGTTAGCTGAATGCACAGATCAGAAAGTAGTTTCAGAGAATGCATCTCTGTAGTTTTTATTTGAAGACATTATTTTTCTCAATATAGGACTCTTAGCGTTCAGAAATCCAATTACACTTTCTACAGAAAGAGTGTTTCAGAACTGCTCAATCAAAATTAAGGTTCAACTCTGTTAGTTGAATGCACAGAACAGAATGTAGTTTCACAGAATGCTTCTATGTAGTTTATATTTGAATATATTCCATTTTCCACTATTACCCACTTAGCGCTCTGAATGTCCAGTTGCATTTTCTACAGAAAGAGTGTTTCAGAACTGCTCAATCAAAAGTATGGTTTAACTCTGTTAGCTGAATGCACAGATCAGAAAGAAGCTTCACAGAATGCTGCTGTGTAGTGTTTATATGAAGATATTCTTTTTACCAATATAGGCCTCTTAGATCTCCGAATGTCCACTTGCATTTTCTACAGAAAGTGTGTTCAGAACTGCTCTATCAAAAGTATGGTTTAACTGTGTTAGGTGAATGCACAGATCAGAAATAAGTTTCACAGAATTCTTCTGTGTAGTTTATATTTGAAGATATTCCATTTTCCACTATTACCCACTTAGCGCTCTGAATGTCCAGTTGCATTTTCTACAGAAAGAGTGTTTCAGAAGTGCTCAATCAAAAGTATGGTTTAACTCTGTTAGCTGAATGCACAGATCAGAAAGAAGTTTCACAGAATGCTGCTGTGTAGTGTTTATATGAAGATATTCTTTTTACCAATATAGGCCTCTTAGCGCTCAGAATGTCCAATTGCATTTTCTACAGAAAGAGTGTTTCAGAAAGGCTCAATCAAAAGTAAGGTTCAACTATGTTAGTTGAATGCACAGAACAGAAACAAGTTTCACAGAATGCTTCTGTGTAGTTTATATTTGAATATATTCCTTTTTGCACTACTACCCTCTTAGCGCTCCAAATGTCCAGTTGTATTTTCTACAGAAAGAGTGTTCAGAACTGATCAATCAAATGTATGATTTAACTCTGTTAGCTGAATGCACAGATCAGAAAAAGTGTCACAGAATGCTTCTGTGTAGTTTTTATTTGAAGATATTCTTTTTCCCAATATAGGCCTCTTATCGCTCAGATTGTCCAATTGAATTTTCTACAGAAAGAGTGTTTCAGAATGGCTCTATCAAAAGTAAGGTTCAACTCTGTTATTTGAATGCACAGAACAGAAAGTAGTTTCACAGAATGCTTGTCTGTAGTTCTTATTTGACGATATTTCTTTTTCCACTATTACCCTCTTAGAGCTCCGAATGTCCACTTGCATTTTCTACAGAAAGAGTGTTCAGAACTGCTCAATCAAAAGTATGGTTTAACTCTGTTAGTTGAATGCACAGATCAGAAAGAAGTTTCACAGAATTCTTCTGTGTATTTTTTATTTGAAGATATTCCTTTTTCCAATATAGGACTCTTAGCGTTCAGAATTTCCAATTGCAGTATCTACAGAAAGAGAGTTTCAGAACTGGTCAATCAAAAGTAAGGTTCAATATTGTTAGTTGAATGCAAGGAACAGAAAGAAGTTCTACAGAATACTTCTGTGTAGTTTATATTTGAAGATATTCCTTTTTCCTCTATTACCCTCTTAGCGCTCCGAATCACCACTTGCATTTTCTACAGAAAGAGTGTTTCAGAACGGCTCAATCAAAAGTAAGGTTCAACTCTTTTAGTTGAATGCACAGAAAAGAAAGAAGTTTCACAGAATGCTTCTGTTTAGTATTTAGTTGAAGATATTCCTTTTTCGACTATTACCCTCTTAGCGTTCCGAATGTCCACTGGCAGTTTCTACACAAAGAGTGTTTCAGAACAGCACCTTCAAAAGTAAGGCTCAACTCTGTTAGTTTAATGCAGAGAACAGAAAGGAGTTTCAGAGAATGCTTCTGTGTAGTTTTTATTTGGGGATATTCCTTTTTCCACTATTACAATCTTAGCGCTCCTAATGTCCACTTGCATTTCCTACAGAAACAGTGTTTAATAACTGCTCAATCAAAAGTATGGTTTAACTCTGTTATCTGAATGCACAGATCAGAAATAAGTTTCACAGAATTCTTCTGAGTAGTTTTTATTTGGAGATATTCTTTTTCCCAATATAGGCCACTTAGCGCTCAGAATGTCCAATTGCAATTTCTACAGAATGAGTGTTTCAGGACGGCTCAATCAAAAGTAAGGTTCAACTCTGTTAGTTGAATGCACAGAACAGAAAGAAGTTTCACAGAATTCTTCTGTGTAGTTTATATTTGAATATATTCCTTTTTCCTGTATTACCTTCTTAGTGCTCCGAATGTCCACTTGCATTTTCTTCAGAAAGAGTGTTCATAATGGCTCAATCAAAAGTATGGTTTTACTCTGTTAGTTGAATGCACATATCAGAAATAAGTTTCACAGAATGCTTCTGTGTAGTATTTAGCTGAAGATATTCCTTTTTCGACTTTTATCCTCTTAGCTCTCCGAATGTCCAATTTCAGTTTCTACACAAAGAGTGTTTCGGAACTGCTCCTTCAAAAGTAAGGCTCAACTCTGTTAGTTGAATGCAGAGAACAGAAAGAAGTTGCAGAGAACAGAAAGAAATTTCACAGAATGCTTCTGTTTACTTTATATTTGAATATATTCCTTTTTCCACTACTACCCTCTTAGCGCTGCAAATGTCCAGTTGCATTTTCTACAGAAAGAGTGTTCAGAACTGCTCAATCAAAAGTACGGTTTAACTCTGTTAGCTGAATGCACAGATCAGAAAGATGTTTCACAGAATGATTCTGTGTAGTTTATATTTGAAGATATTCCTTTCTGTTCTCTGCATTAAAATCAATCAAAAAATTATATTGAAATTGAAATACTGAATTTTATACTAAAGACAAGGCATACAACTGAAAATGAAATTTTCCAGGTGAAAATTTCCAAATCATAAATATGTAGGGACAAATAACTTTATTTATAAAGAAAAAGATAATTCTAATTAATTGATGATTCAAAGGTTTACAACTTTAAAAGTAAATATTATCTTTGAAGTAAAGTCCATTTAAATTATTTATGCCGCCAAAATTTTAGTAATTGTATATGTATATCATGTAAACTTTTTCGAGAAAGATGGAATTGGAAATGTTAGAGTATTATGCGGAAAAAATCACCTAAAGGAAAAAATTATCTCCTCATGAAATATTACTTTAGCCACTTTGACAGGTGTAGGTAAAAGAACACTTAATGCACATCAATATGATTAGGAGATGCGCGCTTAGAAATACGTTATCATTGAAAAGAGAATTGTATTATCAGGTTTGCAGGGGCCCTTCTTATCCTTCATATTTATGTAACTTTGTCATCTATAGAAAGATTATAAGAATTTTAAAAATAGCTGATAGTTAAGAAACATCACCATAACACTGTGCTGAATGCATAATAAAACATTTCCCTTCTCTCTAAAAGCCTTTTAAAATTATGTACCATAATCAGTATGGCCAGCAGAAGGTCATTTCCATGTTCAAGTTCCTCTGTTTCTCGAGGGTGAGAATCCTTCTATAGTCTTCTGAGGGTGATACTGTAGTGTTTTCTTAGCCTGATTATTTTTATCTATTTTTTCCGATCCTTTCCTTTGTATATTTACATTTTACATATTGAAAGTTATTTTTTCAAATATTTTATATGCAAATTTACAAAGTACAACGACTGTACATTAAAATAACTTATTTATGCCATATGGAAGATTAAATATAATTTTACAATATCTAATATTGATTGTTTAGTTTCTAATCATTGATACTTGACATGATTTTTCCCAGCATACCTCAAAATATTCTTCAAAATCCTGCGAATTAATTCCTGTAACACTTCTGAGGTGTATTAATAAGCTAGAGATGTAAAGAAGATTTGCAGAGAAAATTAGGTTCCCAAATTAGAAATTTTGTCCCACTATCGACTAGAAACCTCTTGAAATGATCAAAAACAATAATAATGCATGTCATAGAGGAAAACCAATAAGGCTGCTGCAGCATGACTACCTCTGTGACCTCATACTAGTTACGTGTGGGTCCCTACTTCTGTGACCTCAGACAAGTTACGTGTGGGTCCGCACTTATTTTCTTCATCTCTAATAAATATTTGACAAATCTCATTTTCAAAAGTCTTTTAAGGCCTATCCACCTTTATTTTTCAGATGGAGTTTTGCTCTCATTGCCCAGGCTGCAGTGCAATGTCATGGTCTCGGCTCACACAACCTCCGACTCCCGGGTTCATGTGATTCTCCTGCCTCCACCTCCTGAGTAGCTGGGATTACAGGTGCGCAACACAACGCCCAGCTAATTTTTTGTATTTTTAGTAGAGATGGGGTTTCACCATGTTGGTCAGGCTGGTCTTGAACTCCCGACCTCAGGTGATCTGCACGCCTCGGCCTCTCAAAGTGCTGGGATTACAGGCATGAGCAACCGCGGCCTGTGAGGGCTTTCTACTTTTAAGATGTCAGGACGTATAGCCTGGGAGGTAAATGGTAGTATATATATACATATATATATATATATGTATATATATATACACACAACACTGTATATATATACATATATACGGTATATTATACTATATATACATATATACTGAATATTATACTCTATATATACATATCTACTGTATATTATATGTATATATATATACACATACACACATACACACATACACACATGAGACAGAGAGAAGAGATAGACAATTTCATGTGAAAATATAAACTGTTAACATAATATTTTGCTTCTCTGAGGAATATTTAGCATTGTTCTCAATCTTCTCTGCAGAATTTAAGCATTTTTCTCAGAACTCACCAGATAGAATGAGGGAGGGGCCATATGATACGAGCCAGAGATGAAGGGAGAACAATAGAGAGGGTGCTTTGGGAAAAATAGTACAGTAAGGCTAGGGAATACTTCTCTCCAACAAAAAGACCAAGGTCACAGCTGTATCTCTTCAGAAGCCAAACTTTCTTTTAAAATGTCAATTTCCATCTATTTCTTGCTTCACAGACATTCCATTCATTGCTGGATTTCAAATAAAGCCTTTCCATGTGCAACCTTTCTATAGAAAAAGAGAAATATGGGGGACAGTACAGTCTAAGAAGTGATTAAGAATATCTAGTGGACTTTCCCAGACTGTAAATCTTTACATATATCTGAGCCTAATGAGGTGATTTATTGTGCTATAATGCACAGTGAACTATACAGATGCTTCTTTTTGATCATGCTGCAGAATGGAACTAAATACTAAATACCAAATAGCACTCCCATGATTCTTATACATGTCATTCATATGGCATATTTATGCTTTTTTATATAGCAATTCTTATTCTTAGCTCTTAGGCAATTACGGAATCTTTTTGTCATTTTAATAATCATGCTCCATTTGAGTTATGCAAGGTAGAAATTCTAAGTAGAAAATCTTGTTTTTATTGAAAGTTTTTAGTAAACATTTTGGAAAAAGTCTGTTTTTTGATGCTACTTCTGCACACTTTCTCAACATGATATTACTTGGTATTGTCCTTATTAACCATAGTACACCATATTCTGCAAATGTTAGAGAGGGTTAAAAATCAGTCATGTATAAGTAAAGCTAATGAAATAGAAAGGAAACCATATTTAGGAAATGGAAGGCAGAAGCAAATGTATTAACCGTGAGTTAGAAACGGTTTAGTCTTTGGAATGAAGCAGCAAGAGTTTAAAAATCTGGTTTGTGATTCACTAGCTTTGTGACCTTGGAGAATTACTTCAGATTTCTGAGTATCAGTTTAGTAGGTGATATCAATTGCAACTTCGCAGAAATATCACAAGTATTAAATAAAGGACTTAGTATCTGGGAGAGCATAGAAAATTACTAATAGTTACATTTTTGTTAATATTACCGTTATTATTATCATACGTATAGTATTTTCTTTCACTGACAATGCATTTAGGACATAAGGAGAACTATAGAACAGTGCTTCTCCAACTTAAATGCAGAGCATGAATCACCTGGAGTTTTGTCAAAATGCGAATTCTGACTCAGTAGCCCTGCAAACTAAGGAAATCTTGATAATGCTGGTGCTGCTAGTTCACCAACAGACCACACGTTTTGCAACAGCTATATAGAATGTCCTGTTTCTTTTTTTAATCACAAAACATGGCAAGCTCTAAAATAAAGCAGAATAACAGATTTAAATGTTAATACTCATGTCCTCAATTTATAATTTCTCCCTCCCTAACAATGGTATAATTCTGATTAAAAATTAGCAAAGAAAAAAATGGAAATTAATCTTCCTATGTTTATTCTTTTAACAAATTCTGTGTGATTACTACTGGGTTACTTGCTGTAGGAAATAGAAAAATTGCTTTGACATAGATCCTCAAGAATCTGTCCCACTACAAGCTTATTTTTGTAGGAAGCTAAAAGATTTATATAAATAACCGTAATTAAAGAGACAAATGAAGAAGTGCAATGAAAGACGTAGGGAAAGTGCTAGAGGAGTTCAGGGTGGAGGAAAATTATCCTATAATAATATCTATGCATAACATTATGCTATCTTCCCTAACCAGCGCTTGACCAGATTGTCACAGTGAACTTTGGTCCTTTCTTATATCTTAGTTTTGGTTCCCACATCCTTCTGTTTGGGGAAGTTCTTGTTTTCCTCATGTAATGACAACAACACTTAAACAATGTATACTAGATAAAAGGAACTATATTGCTTGCTTTATTTACATAGTTAATTTAATTTGTACAATGAACTATGAAGTAATCAGCATTATTTCCTTCATTTTACATATGAGAAAATGGAGAATCAGCGACATTGAATCATCTCAAGTTTCTAAAATATCCACTCTCACCAGGCTGTTTACCCTGTTTTTGTCTGTATGCTGCTATAACAAAATGCCACAGATTGAGTAATTCATAAAAAACAGAAATGTATTTCTCACAGTTCTGGGGCTGAGAAGTCCGAAATCAAGGCAGTGGAGATTTGGCAGTTGGTCCCGAGGTGGCACCTTCTTGCTTCGTCTTCACGTGACAAAAGTGGGCAAAAACGGACAATGTAACGACATGGCAGAAGAGACTGAGGAGCCCGGCATTCCTCTAAAGCATCTTTTACGAGGACGTTTATCTCATTCATGAGGGTGGATCCTTCTTCATTTAATCACTTAACCAAAAGCCCCATCTCTTGATGTCATTGTCCTGGGATTTTAGTTTCAACATACAAACTTTGGATGGGCACATAGGTTCAAATCATAGCACCCTCCAAATTATAATGCCTCTCTCATGCCTGTTCTCCTTGAAGTACCCTCTGGTTTTGCTCTCTTCATTCTTGCCATCACAGTTAACCCTTCAGTTCCATTTCTTTAAGTAATCTCTAAATTTGTAAGATGGTTCCATCTTTTTTTTTTGTATATGGCAGTCTCTCAAACATATTTGTCATATGAACTAAGCAGGTAAATATGTAAATGCCAGCTAAATTTTAGTGAATGATATAATGGCCTAAAGTTGTATCTACCCTTCAGCCAAATATATTTACTTTTAGTAGCAATCTCCTGTCATATACAAAGTCACGACTCTAGGGGTAAACATTTTAGCCTGTGGGTAAGATGTAAAGCAGTGGTATGTTATAGTGACAACTCACTGTCATAGCACTGGGACATGCTCCTCTATCTGCTACAAATTGAATCAACAAAATATATATGATTTTGTCAGATTTAAATGTATGCTCCTGTTAGTAAAATAAAAGTATGGGAAAACTTTACGGAGTAGATTTAATAGAAATGTTTTCCTGAGTTATCTGCCTTCTTTATTTTTATGTTATGCTTTAAGTCTATGGTCAATGTATAGAGCTATGATTGATGTGCTTTTCCAATTCTGTTCAGATCAGACAGGTTAATTTTCTTCTTTTAAATCTTCTTGAATTTTGTCTAACACTTTTTGTTCCAATTTCTTACTAGATTATACTCCCTTCCCTAACTGCTTCATGATTACTTATACACAAACAATATTATGATATTGACACATTGAATTCATTTTAGGTGATGATTTTGGTCATAAACATGAGCAGGTTGTGAAGTGTTTCAGCCATCCCAGGGCATGGCTGTGAGTCCCTTGTCTAATGTTTCAAAAAAATCTTGAATTTGTGATGATGCTGTGATGGTCCCTCAGATATTCTTACACACATCTTTGCCCCTTGTTCCCTCTAACTTTCCTCTTCTGATAAAAAAGCAAACACTGCCAAGCTCAAATGGAATTACATTTGGATGCAAGTGTCACTATGCAATGGTTGCCAATAAAAGTACACAAGGAATTTTATTATGGTGAATTAAAGGCAAACAGACTTCAGAGAAATGAGCACGAACATGAAAATGGCGCATGGTACGCGGATCTCACTGGAAAGTCATTCGGTACACAATGTTTTCACTAGAAAAATCCATTAGCTTTAGCTAGAAATTGAAATTACTTTGTAGGAAATCAGAATAAAATATGTGAAAACATTATATTCTGTGCAAGATTAATACCACGCCTGGTGTTGAAAGGTTTGTGGTCTTGCTTCGACGATGCTAAAAGGTCAGAAACCACAAAGATGCATATGTGTTGTCGTTTGCACAGTTACTAATTTTTCTCATTATTTCCATAATGCGATGTGCTGTTTCAACAGAGAAACCCTCTGGAGAGTGGCTTGCACTGTTTTCAGGCAGCTCTTTTGCTTTCATGTTTTGGCCTTGGCCAGGGAATTCAGACAGACTTTTCAGTTATTTTCGACAAGAATGTATTCATTGATTGTTTTAAATAATAATAAATAGATTTTAAAATTACTGTACATTACTGCACTTTAAACGCCATGAGGTCAAGGACTCTAAAGTCTGGACATCATTGTATACCCTACATCTTGCACAAGGTTTAGAAAAAATGGCATGGACACCTATTTTTTGAATCAATAAATGAATACATAAAAGAATTCCAAACTCTAGTCCAAGGTTTTAGATTAATAATGTATTAAAATGCGTAAAATTTATAGACAAAACTCTTCTTATTTAGAAGTTTATTCTTTAGTTGGAGAGATAAAATATATGCACATAAAAGCTTAAGGAAAAATAATAAGGGTTTTGAAGTACTTACTATGTGAAAAATTTAGCATAAATCTTACATCCATTTATGTAACACATTTTATACGTTGCATTATTTATATATAGTGCTGATTGGTAGAATTCATATGTGAACGGAACTATAAAAATTTTGAGGATAAGCACTAGAAACACAGAATAAATAGAGTGTTAACATGCAAAACACAGAAATACTTCAATTGACTAGGTGAAAGAAAAGATTTCTGGTTCCATGTACACTGATTATTGAGGGATGAGTATGACATTATTATGCCAGAATCAATAAATATTTTAAATAGGGAGAAAACTATAATTATATATCTTTGTGTTCAACAGGAGTAGCAGTACTGATAAAGTAGAAGTTTGTTATACCTTTTTTATAGTCTTTTAAAGTTGTTTATAAATAAAATCTACTCTTAGTTAATTAATGGTTGATGTTCATTGAAGTGTTTTCAAATTTTTGACCTCTGAATTGCCTTGTACATATGGAGAAATAAAGCTTGCCTAGCATAATTTCTTGAGTGGAGAATGAATGATCTGGATAGATTTGTTGACAATATGTCTGTACTTATTTTATTAATTCTTTAATCTTCATGAAGAAAAATATAAAAGTCATATTCTAGTATTTTATACCATGGAAAAAATGTCTTATCCTTTTCCTAAGGAAAAATACATCATGACACAAAAGTAAAGTTAATTAAATTACTTACTTTATTAATTAACTGTCTATTATTTCTATGGGTTGAAGTAAATTTGATACTCAATGCTATTTAATCTAATTCTAAAAGCTTGAATGAGTAATGATTTTTTCATGTAAGGTTAGTTGAAATAAATTATCACTGATTTTCAGATTTAATATTAATTAGCTATTGCATATTCTTAATGGGAAATAAGTGTTTAAAAAGCCCTTTTTGGTTGCGAAAAGACCACGCCCATTGTAGACTTCTTAGAATACATCACATCTGGCCTCCTTTTTAGAGTGGGGAATTCAACTCATAAGTGGCTGGACATTGATTCTGAACATTTTGAACATTATTTGCCTGTCTTCACTCATACTGGTTGCTGTTCTTTTATAAGTAATCACCATGTTTAGCATGCACTTGAACTATTGTTACTTAGGGTGCTTGACTATTTACAAGTCTCACTAGGATTCTAGGTATTCATTAGTCTCGTGGTGTGTATTTGCTGATGGTCCTATTATCTTTGTTGGTTCAGTTACACAGTACCATCCAAGATGCTGCAACACATTATACACAGGCTATGGGTTGTGGGAGCTACAGATTTCAGTTATTATTTAGGCTCAGAAACTTAGAATCTCTGCAAGGTTGGACATGATCCTTAGTCTTGTTTTAAGACCGTCTTGTTTTAAAAGTTAAACCCAAATTCTTAAAATATGGAATAGGGGTGCTAGTAGTGCTCACAGAATTGTAGTAAAGATCAGCTGGGAAAGAAGAGCCTATTAAACAGAGCCTGGTATTTAATAAGTATCAGCTGCCTTCAATTAGGAATCTGTGTTGTCATGATTAGAAGATTGCTGGTTTATTTTACAGATCTGTAAGTATAGCCAAAATATGTCAAAATAACCACCAGAAAGAATCATATACCGTCCCTTGAACATTTCATCCCTAGAATCTAGCCAGATTAGCATGTCTATACTGGCAATACTGTTAACACAGATTGTGCTCAAACCCCTCATTGACTTTTCAGCACCTGTAAATTACTGGAGATTTAGGAAGAAGTCTGGGGTTATGGCTTAGTTAAGCTGAGTGGCCAGAAAGTGTGAGATGCTGGATGCCTCCTCCAGTTCATTTCTCCAGCGGCCGCACCAGGCGTATCCATAGCTCCGCTCCCGGGAGCTCGTCTCCGGCGTGGGGTGTGTGCGCACCCCTGGCCGGGCGGAGCCTGGAGCCTGCTCATTAGCAGCGCGGGCAGCTCGTGCGCCCGCAGGAGGGAGGCGGAAGCACAGCCCTGAGCCGCCAGCAGGAGGAGGGAGCGCGGCGGCTGCAGGCAGGGGAGGGAGAGGAAAGAACGGAGGGACGGTTCCCGGACAGAGCGGGAGGAATCGGGGAGCGGCCAGTCCAGGGGGAGCTGCTCCGCTGCGCTGCGCTCGTTATTCACAGGACGCGGCGGCGCTTCCCGGGGCCGCTTCCCGGTCCCCTGGGTGGAGGCTGCCGTCTAAACCTGACTCCAGGTGAGTTCCCCAAAGAGGCGAAGCGAGGGGTCTCGAACCAGAGACTTGGAACTGGCGAGGCTGCTCGGCTCCCCAAGCGCTGCTGCCTTGACATTTCCCGATTCACGGGAGGTTTTGGGGGCGGCTGCACAGGCTGGAGGGGCGGATGGGCGGTTGCGATCCTCAGCCGGCGTGGGGGCGTTCGGGAGGAATTAGCTTCAGTGAACGGGGTTTTAGGAGATGTCCGCAAGGCACGCGCTATGTACGCGTTTCTAGACGAGGTTTTGAGACAGAAATTTGGCTTCCCGGATGCCCGTTTTGGCCTTCTGTCCTTCCTTTTGCTTGCCTCATGCCCAATTTTCCAAGCCGAGGAAAGGACTGGAAGGGCGTGGAAGTAGGAGGTCTGGGCACAGCATTCGGCAGGGCAGCCCTGGTCTCCAAGTTTGGGGGTGGGGGGTGGGACTCTTTTCCTTTCAGCCTAATTTACCAGGGGAAAACCCGCAGAGCACCTTGAGGTGCCTTTGCTCCGCACCCTCCATAAGCTTATTAGAGGGAACTTGAGGCTCGCTAGACAACCTGTGACAGGTGACGGCAATTTAGCTTAAAAGCCATGTTGGTTCACTTCGTCTCCTCTTTATCCTTTGTTGCAAAATTGATACCTTTTTGGATTTCTTTAACAGCACAAAGTTTAAGTGGCCGGCTGACAGGAAATATTTCTTTTGAAAATGCTATGAGAAAAGTGATGAGTTAACGTTGAGAGAAAGGCAACTTTATTTTCTCGGAAGAACTTTGGGGAAAGAGATTGATAGGGAAATTCTGGGCATGAAATTATGGACATTTCCCACAGAACTTCCTTCATTTATTTATTTTTTTACATTTCCTTCATTTTTTTTTTAATCGTGTGTGTGTGTATCAGAGAGACAAAATTCGTTGGAGGTATTAGGACTTTATTTGGTTTAGAAGTTTCTTTCTTACTAATAGCACTAATTTGTGATCTTCATGATTATAAGAATTTACTAAGTGTTTTGCTTTTAGGTGTTTTGGGTCTGTTTTTTAAAAAAATTCAATACTTACTTTGTGGGCCCTGCTGAATACCTGTCAATAAAATCGGTGGGCATACAGTTAGTGACATGACCCCTGTGGATTTAATAGCAGGTAAGTATACAAATGATAAGTTTAGGAAATAAATGTCAGAATCAACATTTAGGTGTGAAATTGAAATATCTTTCAAATATTTACCAAACTCTCTTATAGGATCCAATGTCATTTTATGGTCAAGAGAGCTTAAAGGTTTCTCAGATTGAGATATATGTATCTACTTTGTTAATCCAAATGTAATGTTTTATTTTGTTCTTTAATGACTGTTTGAATTCAACAAATAAAACTTGCATATTTAATGTAAGGTTCTTTCACATATATTACTTCTCCAATTTTTAATATAAATTTAAGGAGAAAAGCAATATTCCATTTTGTAGATGAAGAGACTGTGTCACAGAAGTATTACTTTACCTAGATTTCTGTAATTATTATGTTATAAACTTAGAAATTACATATTATTCTGGAACATATAAAATATATGAATGTTATAAACCATAAGAATTCAGACCTATGCTATTTAACTTCAAGTTTAGTTCTTTACCCAAACAATTGCATGACTACATTGAGACTACTGAAGTAATTATATATGAACACGCTATACGAAAAAATACTTAAAACATTTCTTATTTTTGTCGTTTCTCTTTGATATAAAATATACTATAATTTAATGGAGTTATATTCCATATTTAGATGCTCCTAACTTCCAAATAACACCTAAACTCCTAAAAACTGACCTGTGTCCTTCTTAATAGAAGTGGCTTGACCGGGAGACCCAATTTTTACTAAGAATATTCTTGGGATAATTTATGTCTTATAATCAAGATAAAGACAGGCCACATTTAGTTGTATTTTTAAACCACTTAGTGTGAAGTTGCAACGCAGACATAACTTGCTTTCAGGCTACACTGCCAGCTTTGCAGTGAATAGTCTTTAAGATTCCGTGGAAACATTGGCAGATATAGCTAATGTCTATCTGATGTAGGATTTATGAGAAAAGGAGAGGTAGAAACTGAATGCTCTTATATTTCATATGTGACCACATTCATAAAACTTTATTGATAAGTACTTTGTTGTCTGACACGGGCTGATACAAATAGGCTTCTTCAAGAGTTGAGGAAGAAAACTAAATCCCTATAATACAGCCTTTTTCCTCCTTTTCTTTCTTAAGCGGTAATAGTTGATCCTAGCTTTTGTGTGTCTATGCATGCTCAATACAGTTAGGGGTATAAGGAGAAGTTAAGCAAGAATATTGAATGCTAGCTAGGAAAGTTTTTGGAGTCTCAAATACTTTGGAACGATTTTTCACATTATATACATAAAATTCCTAGTTACATTTGGGAACTAAGTATATTATACACAACTTTGCATCTGATTACAGGATTCCCTGTACATTTATAGCTCAGGTATTCTGGAAAGAGTCAAGATAATTAGTTTTATGGCTCTTGCCCGTGTGACCTGTTTCTTTCTGGTCCTGATATTAAAAGGATGACTTAAATTTTCTGGAATGTCAAAATTTTCTCTTCCCTTGGATCCTACAAAATACTTCAAGCAGTGTATGTGTGATACTCGCTGTCATTCCAACATTTCCAATCCTCCTGAGAATGCTAAACAATGCCCTAGATTTCTTCCTTTGTAATTCTTTCAGATAGAGGGTTAGCTGAGTTAGGAAGAAAGGAGAGAGGGAGAGAAGAAGAGAGATGACATTTTATCCCTCAGGAAAGAACAAGACCAATTGTATTCCTAATTTAGAAATATTATTCTACAAACATTCCTGAACAAGAGGGCTTTGCATATACATTAAAGCAGAATACCTAGTCAACTTCTAGTTATGCCATGTAGTGAAATGGAAGTAAGATGAGCAGGCCGAGATCATTTTTGTTGGAGAACTGAGACCACATGAAATAGGTAACAGAGTTACCCCAACTGGGGGGCAAGAGGACTTGAAAGTTTCCTCCATAAATTTGCAGTTAGTACAGGGCTGCTCCAGTGATCAGAGTCATGAATGCCCTAGAGTGTCTGTATAACCCTGTACACAGGCTGAGACAGCTCTAACGGCCCAGAAAAGCCTCTGGACAGAATCACTGCACCCTTGGACATTGTCCGACCGCATGTATGAGAATAGTGAGTGCTGAGGAGTTGTGGGTAGCTCGGTACAACTCTTGCTAAAGGAGTGTCATCAACATTCATTGCTGAAAGTGAATTTTTTCATTCACATATGTGATGCCTATTAGGTCATGATTTCTTGGATACCAATTTGTACAAGATATGAATTAATTTTTGAACATCCTTTCTTAAAAGTACCATGTTCATATAGTTGCTCATTTTAATATGAGTAGTTCAGATGGGACATAATAGAGTAAGGAAATGATTGAACATCCTAAGATCTAGTGTATATACCTTTGTTCATGATGAGATTCATCCCCTGTCCCCCTTTGTAGTGACACTGATGGCATAAGGAGTATTAGATGAAATTTAATGCAGAAAACAATGGGATATATGAATGGTAGATATGGTTGACAACCACCATTTTCACTGAAGTTGTTTCAAAGCAAAGAAATTTGGGATAAATTCATTTTATTTGCTCCTGAAGGGTAATTAGGAATAAGTAGGAATTGTGAAGAGGCTGTAGTGTTGACATTAAGAGAAGTTTTTGATTCTTAAAATAGGATATATTACACAAGAGTGAACAAACAGAAGATACTGAACAAATATTCTGTCATAAGTAAGTGATGGATTATTCGGACTTGTTGAACTATGTTTTTAAATGTATTATTTAAATATTTAAATATTATTAAAACCTTAAATAATATTTAAATTTTATAAAAGTTGTAGAAAATTATGTTTTCAATACAAATATACACTTATAAGCTATATTGTAGATATGGGAGTAAACAATGCAATTTTTTTTAACTGAGTGAAAAATTTAGTTTTTTAAAATTCCAAATGGAGCTAACAGCTTAGTGTGATACATATTTTGAATTTCAAAATTTGTAACCAAATAGGACAAATGTGTTGAACTGTACTTTTCTTGAAGAACCGTGATAAGAATGAGCAGTGAAAAAATTACAGCATACTTACCAGGGATCAAATACTTGCTTAGGGTTAATAAGAAAAATCTCAGCAAACGCTAGAAATGAGGTACACGATCTATCAGAGACCCATGATTAAAGTGGTATCTTGTTAGGTATATGAGCTTGAAAAGAAACGGCATAGCTTCACTTTACCCCAGTTGCTTCTTTTGTAAAACGGGGAGACTAAGAGTGTGGTAACTCAAAATCCTTTGTTAATGATTTTCTTCTTAGAACAGTGCCAGGTCCAATTAGGATTAGATTGCTATTTTTATTATTGATATTTGCCCTAGTTCTGCCTTTTATTGACTGTGTGAAATTGGTGAAGATCCCTTTCTGAAGCTTTGTTTCTTACCTACAAGCTGGGAATAGAATACTTGCTATGAAGAGTGGTTGTTAGTACATTAGAAAGGCTGGATATTTGTTGATATAAGGGGCTCAGCGCATGGTAGAAATTTGATAGCATTTTTTTCTTGCCCTCCCATGTATTACTGTGGAGACATCCCACATATTATGTCCAAGTTTTTATTTTCCCCTCAAATGCAATGTCAAGCACAAAACATTCCCATCTCCCAATTCTCTTCTGATGTTCTACAACCATTAAAGTATAGAAAACTAGAATGAGTGTTTTTATAACTTTTGCTGTACTTAAGCATGTGGAGAGAAGAGCGCTAGATCACAGGACACACTTTGATAGGAAAAGGGAAATATTTACACTGCAAACAACTTTCTCCTCATGCTTAACAGTTTTATGCTGTCATTCTGTCAGCACCAAGTGAGATTTTTCTATTTAAATAGTTTTCTATTTGTGGTATGATAATTCATGTATGGACTTCATGTAACTAACATAAATATAATGGATGGTTGAGAAGTGGTTTATTTTTACCAAGAGGAAAAAATGTGTACACGATTTTTTAAAATATTGCTTTGAAAATATTTAAAATTAATTTTGATTCAGTTGGTGGAAGATAGCGTCACAAATTCACTGCTAGTGGTATTCTTGAGAAGTAATGTTTGAATTTTCTAGGTATTGTCCCCAGACTGGCTTAAAAGAATTTAATTTTAGATGTAAATTTTCTGCTTAACATGGAAGATTTTCCCTGAAAATATTAGCTTCATCAGATACATAGTTGCTTAGGGGTAGCTGCATGGAATTATGGGAAGAGTGAAATAGAAAAAAATTTTCATGTCTAAGTTATACATACTGGTGTAATCATATTGATTGGATGATAATGATAATTACATCAATAATGTGATTGAAAGGGTAAGCAAGTAACATATACTACAGTTACTAATATAATCCTGTGATTGAGTTTACCACTTCGTTTCTCTTTCCTGGAAACCCTTAAGTTTGTCACTATTGCACTTTATTTCCTTTGCTTATTGTAGTGGTGTATTAGTTGTATTACTGCTGCTATAACAAATTACGACACATTTACATAACTTAACACATATTTATTGTCTTGCAGTTTCAAAGGTCAGAAGTCCAAAATCACTTTAATATGGCTAAGTCAATGTGTCTGCAGTGTGGGTTCCTTCTGGAGGTGCTGAGGGGAGAATCCATTCTCTTGCATTTTCTGCTTCTGGTGGCACCTGTCTTCATTGTCTTTTCCCCATTCCTCCATTTTCAAGGTGCGTTGCTTTTATTTCTGTTTCTGTCTCCGCGCTGTCTCCTCCTTTAACTTTGAGTCCTTCTCTCCACTTCATCTAAGGACTCCTGTGATTACTTTGGACTCACGTGGATGATCTGGGATAATCACCTTGTCTCCAGATCCTTAAATGAATCGTATCTACAAGTCCTTTGGCTGTGTAAGGCAGCACATTCCCAGGGCCGGGAGATTAGGTGAAGAACATCTTTTGGGACTATTATGCAGCCTATCACAAGTGGTAATATCACTTTTATGCCTTGAGACCCTGAAATTAATGTACTTGCTTACGCATGGAAAAACAATGTATCTGTGGGGGTAACAGTTTATTTTTGAACCATTAGAAGGTATTGATGGGGAAGTTTTCATCTGACAACAGATACTGATAAATTAAATACCCTTAGATTTGTCAAAACTAGCTTTAGTAAAATATAAGTAAAAGTATTTGCACTGCTAGGGTCAAAAATATTAATTAAACCCATTATTTATCAAGGCCAAGTCCTGGATTAGTTAGGTTTAAATTAACCTAGAACATTATCTTCCATAGTGCTTAATTGTGAAGCTTAGTTCTTGTTGACAAAAGCTCATCCATATAAGAAAGCATCGAAAGGTTGGTGTTTTTTAACCTTTGCAGAATATAACTTTTCAAAGGGATGTTAGACAGTAGTTCCATCACAATTGATGCAGTTCACAGACATTCTTTGTGAATATTTTATCTCATGAGTTATATCTATGACACTAATCATAGACTTCTAGAAGAAATTTAGCAATGGTCATGTCAGCCTTTCAAATCTTTCTGTAACCTAGAAGAGGATCATTGCATAAGATAGATTCATTTTCCCCTTTATTCCATTGTTGCCAGAGAGAACTTGAAATGCCCTGTTCAAATTAATTTAATGCAAATGAATTCTTGCTGCCTCACAAGTAGTTTGTCCTTCATTTTTCTTAAAATTAGATTGAAAATGGATGTGACCTGCTTTACTGGTTGTTGTGCAGGAAGCGTTGTCCTTCCTGAAAGCTCCCTCAGTTGTCAAAATGAAGCCATTAAGAGTAAAGTAAATTATATTATCTGATCATAGTATCACAATTGACCTTAAAACAATAAATTTTATAATCAGTGCAAATTGCTGAATAGTGTTTGCAGTTGTAGAAATTTCAAAGGAAACCCTGGTTGAGATACAAAGCTGCTATAATCATTTTTAAAATCTTTGTTTTTCTTTTACTTTGGAACAGTAGTGCAGTAAGTACTTTTGCCTTATTGTTCTCTCTGCCTTCCAGAAACCCTCATTCAAATATTCTAAGTTTTTAAGTCTTTTTCATTTCTTTTAATATTGTAACATTTAACAATGTCAAAGAAAGTATAATTTTTCTGGAAATCAAGCTAAAAATAAAGAGAAGCCGATGTAAATGAACATCAAATTAACAAGATTGATTAGGAAAAGTAATTTTTGAAAAGGGCCCAAAATCCCTTTGCACATAAATGCAAAAGAATTTAGTGAAAGAAGGTGAAACTGGAGTAAAGAACTCTACGGATGCGTAAGTAACTCTTAATAAGAATGAGTAACGTACATGCATATCTTTAGCTCCCAGTTTCAGAGATACAGTAGTTGTACAACAAATGGTCCTTTCCTGCTGTTAAGGAAGCCTCTCCTCCTCCAGCCATGCCATTCCTCAGAGCAAGCTCTTCCACTGAGTTTTCAGCAACCATAAGTAAGAAGGATGGTACGATAGGCTGCGTGTACATATGGCCCTCATTAGCAGGCCAACTGTTCCTTTTGCCCACCCACATCACTGGGGACATATGGCGTTACTTTGACTGTTGAAACAAGTGTGTGTGGACATATCTTGGTATGAGTAAAAGACTGTTGATTGTCTTTCTCTTGTCGCTCGTGCAACCGTCTCCTTGTGGAGATCGTATTATCCATAACACTAGATTTGAGGATGATAAATGACGTTGTTATTATTAACTGAATTTGCCTCTCTAGTTTGATCACAAAACCAGCGAATGTTTGCTTATGGAACATGTAAAGCTTATAGAAGACGGAAAGCTTACAGAAAGAAATGATGGCTTTTCTAAGCATAAGAGTCAGGTCTTTTTCAATCAAAAACTAACTCATTCAAAAATTCAAGAGTTCTGTAAAACCAGAACAGCAGAGGTTTCAGAAATGCTATTGAGATCATTTATTATAAAATAGCCATTAATGAAATGTAATAGTGAGTCTGTTGTTGTGACTATGTGGAGAAATGAATGAGAAAATATAAGATAGGCTGGAATGAAGAGAGTCATCGGATCCCAGCATAATTCATTTTGTATAGTTCACAGTATTGTAACTTTAAAAAATTATGAATTTTTTCAGTACTGTGAATTCTGAATTTGCAATATGAGGCTTTTCAATCCTTGCAACAAGTGTGTATTTTTCAGTGGTTCTAGAATTATCGGGGCTTTCGAGCTGCTTCTGATAAGAAGGCAAGGCTAGAGGACTTGTGTTGAGGTGGCATTTGCACAGGACTTTAGATAACATACATCGATGATGTAGAGAGAAGAGCGGGTGATGTTGCTGTGGATTATAGGGGAAAGGCACCTTTTGCTCCCTCTGCTGACCTCTTTGTGTATTCAGCTGTGTAGCATATTTCTTGTATAATTACATAGTAATTTCACACACTACATTAAGAAAATCTGAACAATTTTTACTAAACTCATGTTTTCTAAATATTAAGTAAATAAAACCAATATTTGGCTAGGTAACATTTATAAAAACAGGATTTCTAGATAGATGATGATAAATTTTCATCTATATCTATAGAGCTGATAAATTTTCAAAACCCTTTGAATATCACTTGTACTACAAAGTCTCGTTTCAGTTTCAGTGCCATGGCACATTGATTAATCACCACTAAAGCGGTACATGAAATATTTGGCAATATAGGTATTTGGTAATGGTGATTGATGCACAGAATACGGCACCATTATTATGCACTGGCCTTGAGAACTTTAGTTTTCATCTTCGATCACCTGATAGAGAACAAACTAACAGCTTTTTTCTTTCACCTTGCTGGAGAATAAACTAACAACTTCAAATTATCTGATCCATCCAAAAACTTATTTCCGTGAAACTCACTGATTTATTTATTATTTCGTGGGGATCACTATTATTTGCTGTAGTAAAATATCAAATGATCGATGTTTTATACCAACATGGCAGCTCACATGGTAGGCAACAGAATGAAAACAAACAGGTTTACTACCAAGAATTATACTATATTGCTTTTATTGACAGAAAAAGCATACAGATAATTTTATTCAGAGATTTTATGTGAATTATTTTGATAAGTGTACACATATATTTATAACTGACCTTTCTTTGTCAAGTGTGTGCCCACACACGTATTCATACTAAATCAATCTTAGAGATCTTATCCAAAGATTGAATTTCTTAAAGTGACTGTTCCAAATATGTATAATTTATGGCAAAAAAGTCACAAAATGGCAATACAAGGAGGCATAAAACTGAAGATAAAGGGGGAGATGATGGTTAAAAACACCTGTAAATGAATAATTGATTTTGATTTAAATTCTTTTTAGTTCTTAGCTGATGAAATGAATATAAATGAAATTATTATGCAAAACACCTCTATTTGTTGTATATGCATGTACATATATGTGTTACAAATACAAAACTGATAGGATATTATTTAACATATATTCACACTCATAATGTGCATATATGTACAAAATGAAAATGAGTGCTTGTTTTATATGTATGTATACACACACATACACATATTGCATACTTTCATTTTTTAAAATTTTACTTTAAGTTCTGGGATACATGTGCTGAACATGCAGGTTTGTTACATAGGTATACTTGTGCCATGGTAATTTGCTGCACCCATCAACCCGTCATCTAGGTTTTAAGCTCCACATGCATTAGCTATTTGTCCTAATGCTCTCCCTCCCCTTTCCCCACACCCACCTACAGACCCCAGTGTGTGATGTTCCTCTCCCTGTGTCAACATGTTCTCATTGTTCAGCACCCACTTATGAGTGAGAACATGCAGTGTTTGGTTTTCTGTTCCTGTGTTAGTTTGCTGAGGATGATGGTTTCCAGCTTCATCCATATCCCCGCAAAGGACGTGAACTCATCCTTTTTTATGGCTGTGTAGTATTCCATGGTGAATATGTGCCACATTTTCTTCATCCAGTCTATCAGTGATGGGCATTATGTTGGTTCCAAGTCTTTGCTATTGTAAATAGTCCCATGATAAACATATATGTACATGTGTCTTTAGAGTAGAATGATGTATAATCCTTTGGTATATACCCAGTAATGGGATTGCTGGGTCAAATGGTATTTCTGGTTTTATATCCTTGAGGAATCACCACATTGTATTCCACAATGGTTGAACTATTTTACAAGCCCACCAACAGTGTAAAAGTGTTCCTATTTCTCTGCATCTTCTCCAGCATCTGCTGTTTCCAGAATTTTTAATGATCACCATTCTAACTGGTGTGAGATGGTATGTCATTGTGGTTTTGATTTGCATTTCTCTAATGAACAGTGATAATGAGCTTTTTTCCTATGTTTATTGGCCATATACATATCTTCTTTTGAGGAGTGTCTGTTCATATCCTTTGCCCACTTTTTGATGGGGTTGTTTGTTTTTTTTTTCTTGTAAATTTGTTTAAGTTCCTTCTAGATTCTGGATATTAGACCTTTGTCAGATGGATAGATTGCAAAAATTTTCTCATATTTTGTAGGTTGCCTGTTCACTCTTGTGATAGTTTATTTTACTGAGCAGAAGCTCTTTAGTTTGATTAGATTCCATCTGTCAATTTTGGCTGTTGTTTCAAGTGCTGTTGGTGATTTAGTCATGAAGTCTTTGCCCACACCTATGTCCTGAATCATATTGCCTAGGTTTTCTTCTAGGGTTTTTATAGTTTTAGGTTTTACATTTATGTTTTTAATCCACCTTGAGTTAATTCTTTTATAAGGTATAATGAAGGGGTCTAGTTTCTCTTTTCTGCATATGGCTACCCAGTTTTCCCAGCGCCATTAATTACATAGGGAATCCTTTCCCCATTGCTTGCTTTTGTCAGGTTTGTTGAAGATCAGATTGTTGTAGATGTGTGGTGTTATTTCTGAGGCCTCTATTCTGTTTCATTGGTCTATATATCTGTTTTGGTATTAGCACCATGCTGTTTTGGTTACTTTAGCTTTGTAATATAGTTTGAAGTCAGGCAGCGTCATGCCTCCAGCTTTGTTCTTTTTGCTTAGGTTAGCCTTGGCTCCACAGGCTCTTTTTTGCTTCCATATGAAATTTAACATAGTTTTTTTCTAGTTCTGTGAAGAAAGTCAATGGTAGCTTGATGGGAATAGCATTGAATCTATAAATTACTTTGGGCAATATGGCCATTTTCAAGATATTGAGTCTTCCTATCCATGAGGATGGAGTGTTTCTCTATATGTTTGTGTCCTGTCATTTCCTTGAGCTCTGGTTTGTAGTTTTCTTTGAAGAGGTCCTTCACATCCCTTGTAGGTTGTATTCCTAGGTATTTTGTTTTCTTTATAGCAATTGTGAATGGGAGTTTACTAATGATTTGGCTCTCTGCTTGTCTGTTATTGGTATATAAGAATGATTGTGATTTTTGCACATGAATTTTATATCCTGAGACTTTGCCAAAGTTGCTTATCAGGTTAAGGAATTTTTGGGCTGAGGTGGTGGCGTTTTGTAAATATACAATCATGTCATCTGCAGACAGAGACAATTTGATTTCCTCTCTTCCTATTTGCATGCTTTTATTTCTTTCTCTTACTCGATTGCCCTGGCCAGAACTTCCAATACTATGTTGATAAGAGTGGGGAGAGAGGGCATCCTACTCTTGGGCCAGTTTTCAAAGGTAATGCTTCCAGCTTTTGGCCATTTAGCATGATATTAGCTATGCATTTGTCATAAATAGCTCTTATTTTTGTGAGATATGTTCCATCAATACCTAGTTTATTGAGAGTTTTTAGTATGAGGGGTGTTGAATTTTATTGAAGGCCTTTTCTGCATCTATTGAGATAATCATGTGGTTTTTGTCATTGGTTCTGTTTATGTGATGGATTATGTTTATTGATTTGCATATGTTGAACCAGCCTTTCATGCCAGGCATGAAGCCAACTTGATCGTGGTGGATAAGTTTTTGATGTGCTGCTGGATTCTCTTGCCAGTATTTTATTCAGGATTTTCGCATCGATGTTCATCAGTGATATTGGCCTGAAATTTTCTTTTTCTATTGGGTCTCCGCCAGGTTTTGGAATCAGAGTGATGCTGGCCTCATAAAATGATTTAGGGAGGAGTCTTTCTTTTTCTATTGTTCAGAATAGTTTCAGAAGGAATGGTACCAGCTCCTCTTTGTACCTCTGGTAGAACTCGGCTGTGAAGACATCTGGTCCTGGGCTTTTTTTGGTTGGTAGGCTAGTAATTACTGAGTCAATTTCAGAACTTGTTATTGGTCTATTCAGGGATTTGACTTCTTCCTGCTTTAGTCTTGGGAGGGTGTATGTGTCCAGGACTTTATCCATTTCTTCTAGATTTTCTAGTTTATTTGTGTAGAGGTGTTTACAGTATTCTCTAATAATAGTTTGTATTTCTGTGGGATCAGTGGCGATATCCCCTTTATCGTTTTTTAATGTGTCTATTTGATCTTTCTCTCTTTTCTTCCTTGTTAGTCTGGCTACCGGTCTATCTATTTTGTTAATCTTTTCAAAAAACCCACTCCTAGATTCATTGATTTTTTTTTTTGAAGGTTTTTTTGTGTTTCTCTCCCATTCGGTTCTGCTGTGATCTTAGTTATTTCTTGTTTTATACTAGGTTTTTAATGTGTTTTCCATTGCTTCTTTTGATTGTGATGTTAGGGTGTCTATTTTAGATCTTTCCCACTTTCTAATGTGGACATTTAATGCTGTAAATTTCCCTCTAAACACTGTTTTAACTGTATCCCAGAAATTCTGATATGTTGTGTCTTTGTTCTCATTGGTTTCAAAGAACTTATTTATTTCTGCCTTAATTTTGCTATTTACCCAGTAGTCATTCATAAGCAGGTTGTTCAGTTTCCATGTAGTTGTGCAGTTTTGAGTGAGCTTCTTAATTCTGAGTTCTAATTTGATTACACTGTGGTGTGAGAGATTGTTTGTTATGATTTTCATTCTTTTGCATTTGCTGAGGAGTGTTTTACTTCCAATTATGTGGTTGATTTTAGAATAAGTGCTATGTGGTGCTGAGAAGAATGTATATTCTGTTGATTTGGGGTGGAGAGTTCTGTAGGTATCTATTAGGTCCACTTGGACCAGAGCTGAGTTCAAGTCTGAATATCCTTGTTAATTTCCTTTCTTGTTGATCTGTCTAATATTGATAGTGGGTTGTTAAAGTTTCCCACTATTATTGTGTGGGAGTCTAAGTCTCCTTGTAGGTCTCTAGGAACTCGTTTTATGAATCCTGGTGCTCCTGTATTTGGCATATATATATATTTAGGATACTTAGCTCTTCTTGTTGCATTGATCCCTTTACTACTATGTAATGCCCTTCTTTGTCCTTTTTTATCCTTGTTGGTTTAAAGTCTGTTTTATTAGAGACTAGGATTGCAACTCCTGCTTTTTTTTTCTTTCTTTCCATTTGCTTGGTAAATATTCCTCCATCCCTTTATTTTGAGCCTATGTGTGACCTTGCAAGTGAGATGTGTCTCCTGAATACAGCACACCTGTGGGTATTGACTCTTTATCCAATTTGCCAGTGTATGTCTTTTAATTGGGGCATTTAGCTCATTTATATTTACCGTTAATATTGTTATGTGTGAATTTGGTCCTGTCATCATGATGTTAGCTGGTTATTCTGCACATTAGTTGAAGCAGTTTCTTCCTAGTTTCATTGGTTTATATATTTTGGTGTGTTTTTGCAGAGGCTGGTACTGGTTTTTCCTTTCCATGTTTAGTGCTTCCTTTAGGAGCTCTTGGAAGGCAGGTCTGATGGTGACTAAATCTGTCAGCATCTGCTTGTCTGTAAAGGATTTTATTTCTCATTCACTTATGAAGCTTAGTTTGGCTGGTTATGAAATTCCATATGTACATCATGGAAACGAGTGCATGTGATACACACACACACACACGCACACACATTGCATACTTTCATTTTTGTGTCCATTTCTTTTCTGATTTTATCAGCAGCCAACTAAAGAAAATAGAAAAAAAAATTGGTAATTCGATCTTTCATGTTCTGCATCTTCCAGCTTCACAACTTATAGTTTTCTATTTTTATTGTTATTGTGATCAGAATGAAAATGTATACAATAGAATCAGAATCAGGTCAGAATCAACAAAAATACTATAATGTTTGTACATGCTTTCGATGCAGTTTGTCTCTGCAAAGGGTGTGTGTGTTTCTATGCACATGTGCATGTACACAAGTGTGTAAATAAGTGTTTTATTCATGATGGAGAAAGGCTGGTCAAAATGATTCTGAATGAGATAGCACCACTACAGCAGATAATTAGGTCTCTATCAATAAAACAAGTCATTAAACATGTTTCTAAGCATCTACTCAGTATCTGGCACAATGTTAAGTAGTGTAAATATAATCATTAGCAAAATTCAGCTTCTACCCTCAATGGTATATGTGTAGAACAAATTGGTAAAGCTGGAGTACATTTCAGGACCAAAAACAGTTTCTGTGTAGTTCCCACTTCATCAAGACCATGTTGTATACCTCTCATACACTTAAGCCATAGGGAAGCAATTATTCCATCCATCCTTTTACAGGGTAGTGGTGGGGAAGAAGAGCTGACTGTCATGCTTGAATTCACATAATTTCATAATTAAATAATTTCATGTTACATAATCTCGATAAACCTAAAATCCAATATATGATAAAGATAGTGTTTCAAATCAGTGGATAAGTGATAAACAGTTCATAAAATGGTGTTCAGATAATTGGCTATATGTATTTTATAGTTGCACAAAGGTATAATATGTCATTAATAAATATTAATTCCATAGTGGATGTCAAATACACTTTTCCAAAATATAAAGAAAAAATACCATAGACAAATATCACTTGCAACATTACGGTTAAAATTAAATATCCAAACATAGCCCTAACCAATAACAGAAAATTTAAAAAAAAATTTATGGATTGGAATTTGTTAAAATATAAAACTTTTCTTTTTCAGAGGATACAATGAATATGTGTAAAAAGCAAATATCAAATCAGCAACAAGTGCTTGCAGTTCACTTGACATATTTAAAATATGAGTAGTTCCAACAAATCATAAATAAATGATTAGTAGTCCAATAAAAAAAAGACAAAGTACATTGACAGGAAACTGTATGAAACTCATGAACACTAAATGTCTTAGATTCTCTATTGTTAAACAAAATGCAAAAACAATAGAGAACATTATGAATATGGAGTTAATATTTAACAAAATTATTTTATCCATGTTATAAGTAAATATTTACATCCAAAAACCCTTGTTTTCTCTGAAAGTTGTCACTTATGAGTCTATTTTGAAAATGTTTAAAGAATAGTAATTAATTAACTTTAATAAATAGGTACTCCTATTGAGGGAAAACAGACATTTCCATAATTTTTCTTCTGTTTCTAATCTAGTAGATGGTAGGAAAATAATGACAATTGCATATTCATACCTGGAGAATATGCATTCCATTTCTTTTAAACTTTTGCATTCTCAAAACTATATTGATACCTCAAAGCATACCCTTTGCTGTTGAAAACAGCCTTTCAAGTATAAAGACACACACATCACTTTCCTTAAATCTTATATAAGGCAAGGGCCTAGATTCCTATCAGAAAATGTATTTCAAGAATGCTTTTTTAGTAGTTCCTGTGGCCTTATCTTATAGAGGAAGGTTTTTTTTTAAACATACACACAGTATTTGATGCACATTTTTATTGGAAAGAGCTTTTATTTCCTTAAATGTTTTGTTGTCTAAGTGTGAAAAGTATCCTGCAGTGGAATTTAGTGGCACAGATGCTTATTGTGATAGATGAGATGAACTTGCTTCCCTAAGCATGCATGGTCATGAAATGCATCTGGCTTCTGTACGTAAAAGTCAGTTATGTTCCCAAATGTGTCTCTGCATTTACACAGACGTTTAGGGGCAGACACCCTACTGTTCCCTCAAAAGGCGGCTCTGCTTAATTATGAAGTTCAAGTTAGACCAGAAGTTGGAAAATACTAAATTCCACATTGCAGACAGAGCCTGAGCAGGTGATGTCACCACTGCATTCTAAGGTGGCAAGTCCTCAGAGAAGTCACTTATCACCTTACCATGGAGAAAAATAACCGTGTCCAGAACACAAGAGGATGCTTTTAGGTAGCGTACAATCAAGTGTGCAAACCTGTGCAATACATACCAGATGAAATCCAGTTCAGAGGCTCAGGAAAACAAACAAATGAGGATATGCTTTAAAAAATAGGACTTAATATAAACAGTCGTGAGAGTAAAACTATTGCTAAGCACATAGGAAACATAAACCAGGCTTTCAGGAAGGAGTTTGGCACATGTGTGCACTGGTAGGAGGTGTAATGTGCAGAAATCCGGCCTTTTGTGGCATAGCAACTAAAGTTCCTTTTCTATTGTCCAGACAACCTTAAATATTCCTTTATGCAGTACTATTTTAAAAAGGCCATCTACTGTGCACAATGTGTTAGCATCAAGGACATGAAATTTATCTGGAATATACCAAAACTTTAATCAATAGACTAGGACCAAAGCTTTTAAAAACAGGTTTTCGTAGATAAATCATTATAAGTTATTATTTCCTCGCCATAGGTAAGGCATGATAGATAACTTTACTTTTTCTCAGTCACTTAGTGTGTAGGTAGAATAATGACCCTTAGCAGGATGACCTTTTGAATGTGTTGTTAGGCAGCATGGAAGCATTATGGTTAGAGGTGGAATTAAGATTGCTAATCACCTCACCTTAAACTGGAGCGATTATCCTGAATTATCTAGGTGGGCCCACTGTAGTCACAAAGAACCTTCAGACAGGAAGGCGGAGAGACCAGAGTGAGCAGAAGAGCTTGGGGAAACTGGAGCCGAGGCTGAAGTGATGTGCTGTGTCCAAGATGTGCAGAGGCCAAGAGCTCAGGGATACATGTGACCCCTCAAACCTGGTGAATTCTCTCCTGGAATCTCTAGACAAAATATACACTTGATGATACCTTGATTTTAGGACACTAAGACCCATTTTGGACTTCTGACCCCCAGAAGTATAAAGAAAAAAAATGTGTTGTTTTAAGCCTCTGAGTTTATGTTAATTTACTGTAACAGCAGTAAGAAACTAACACAGTAAGACGGCTTTTATTTTTATGTGATGTATAGAATTAAATTGGATATGCTAGGAAATATTGGAAATTTATTGATTTATTTTTTTGTCTGAGCTGGAGTCTGGCTCTGTCGCCCAGGCTGGAGTGCAGTGGCGCGATCTCGGCTCACTGCATGCTCTGCCTCCCGGGTTCCCGCCATTCTCCTGCCTCAGCCTCCCGAGTAGCTGGGACTACAGGCGCCGCCACCACGCCGGCTAATTTTCTGTATTTTTAGTAGAGACGGGGTTTCACCGTGGTCTCGATCTCCTGACCTCGTGATCCGCCCGCCTCGGCCTCCCAAAGTGCTGGGATTACAAGTGTGAGCCACCGCGCCCGGCCAGGAATTTATTTTCTTAATATAGTTCTTCATATTAGAATAATGAGAACCATCGAGTAATGAAGTGTTCTATTTTGTGAAGGATGATTATATAAACAGTACGAAGGTTAAAAACCGGGCGGGACCGGCTGGGCACAATGGCTCGTTCATGTAATCCCAGCACTTTGGGAGGCCGGGGCAGGTGGATCTCTTGAGCCCAGGAGTCTCAGATCAGCCTGGGCAACATGTGAAACCCCATCTCCACAAAAATACAAAAACCAGGCAGACGTGGTGGCGGCGCCTGTGGTCCCAGCCACTCAAGAGGCTGCGGTGGAAGGATCGGAGCCCGGCAGGTGCAGGCTGCGGTGGACCGTGATTATGCCACTGCGCTCCAGTCTGGGTGACAGAGTGAGACCTTGTCTCCATTAAATAAATAGATAAATAAATATATATATATAAGTAAAAGAGGAGGGTGTCTTTTGAAGGCTATTAAAGTCGTCTAAGTGTCCTCTGATTATATGAGGCTGGAATGGTGCATGGAATGTTGTGTTGAATAACCTGATACAGTCTCTGAAACTATAGAAGCATTAGTAATTTTAGCCTGAGAGTGCTATAATCTGGGATAATTTGGTCCAATACTTCCAGAGAGGGTTGAAGTTTTGAGATAGCTGGAGTTATTTCAGTTGAAGACCTGAATATGAGGCAACTGGATACTCAATTACAATTCAATTTCTACTCTTTATATAAGGTAGAAATGGGTAACATGTGGGACACTGTGTTAAAAGTAATGCAGCCATAGTGTAGTGGTAGAAGCAGATGAAAAGTACTATAATAGTCGTATAGATGAGGTACTGCAAAGAAGCAGAGTTGAAAAATTGGAGATAAATGTCAGTTTTCCAGAGCCATGGGATGAAAACCAAACAGGATTACAACAGATTCAATTCACTCAAGATGTCTAACTTGGTAATAGGTCAGAAAACTCAATTTGTCGTATTTTCTTAAAAGTACACAAAAATGTTCCTTTTGATAAAACACGTGTAGTGCACCTTCGGATTTGATTTTTCTTTATGTTCTGTAAACTGCTCACAGTAAAACAGAAAAAAAGCCTGACAAATATGATGGTCCTTAAACCTTGTAGGAGTATGATGCTTCTCCAAAGAATAGAGGTTTTCCTAGGAAGGCCCTAAGCAAGGAATCAAGTTTCCTTTTGCAAGAAATAAAATTCTCAAAAGTTCCCTGCACCTTGGAAAGGCTCTGGTTGAAATTAATAGCACAACGTTATTTATTTAAATTTTAACTTTTAAGTTCAGGGGTACAAGTGTAGGTTTGTTACAGAGGTAAGCTTATGCCATGGGATTGGTTGTACAGTTTATTTCATCACCCAGATATTAAGCCTAATATCCATTAGTTGTTTTTCCTGATCCTCATAGCAAATATTACCCCCATAAAGTTTTATGGTTACTTTTTTCTTATCTTCTGATTAATGCCATTAGATTCACCAATTGAAATTATTTTTCAGTAGTTTAATTCCCTCTAGAAGGTTTAAAAAATGTTTCTGAATTTCCTAAGTCTTCTTTCTTTGTTAGTCTTCTAAAAAGCTATATTCAATAGAATTCATGTGCTTAGGTACAGTTTCACTAAAAGCGTATCTTCAACATTTGATCTGTTTAAAAGTTCTTAAGGTGTTAAGGAACATTAGGTATCAGAGTTTATGGCATTTGATTAATCTGAATAAATCTTGGCATCAAATTGAATTCAGCAAAAGTAACAGTGATAAATCAGGGAGCAATATTTGAAATGTCTCCAGGAAACATTTTAAAACAATTTTTAAGTTCACTAATTTGAGTCATTACACTTGGCCCTAATATGGTAGATTTTAAGTGAAGCTCAGTCGAACCTGGCAGATATCATATACAAACTTTTAATAGTCCTAACAATTCCTGTACCTCATTTGGATAAAGATTATTTCCAGAGCATCAGTGCTTTGACCAGAAAGGCATTTATTATTCTGTAACACTTTTCTTGAGAAATTAGCATGATTCATCATTTGAGTACGCTCTCTCAGATAAGATTCTAATATTTGGGTGTGAATAAAACTTCAGGGCATTGAAAACAGCTGGAAGATAGACAATAGGGTGATCATCCTCTCTTGTCATTCTCTATCAAGGTCCTCTTTAATTATTGGCCTAAACAGCTATAACTTTATGGTGAAAACAAACCGCTCGGATATAGCGTTAAAGGTTGAAATAATGAATTATACATAAATCGATTTAGTTCAGTTATATTCTGTTGAATTGGGAGAACATCGAATTTTTAAATTTCTCTGCATTTCTTGAAGTTAGGAATAAAAGCTGGGGTGGGGTCTCCTGAAATAATGAGGTCTAGAATAATTTCTGTTAAATTTACTTTTTAGTAGGATAAGTCTACTAAAATCAATATGAATGGAACCTTCAATGTACCACTGAAGATAATTAATCTTTGAGAGGTTAAGTAACCATTACAAGGTAATTTACCTAATTAGCAACTAAACCAACCAAATTTTAGATTTCTTAACTTTAAGACTATTGCTCACATAGTCACGTAAAGTATATCTTCCACATAGTCACAGGCAATCACAAGCTAACACGAGCAGTTAGCACAAAATAGATGTTCCACATAGAATGCAGAACAAAAAAAGACACTTTAAAAATCCTTTTCCCTTTTCCAAATTCATATTTAAAAAGTTTCTTGTGGAATTTCCCAAATGCCAGCATGGCCACATATAATACAGATTGATACTCAGACCTCTAATGAGAAACAGTTAGAATTATGCTAAACAAGGAACATTCTATATTGATTTCACAAATTCTCCTCTTTCCACTTATAGTTTCTCATAAAATGTAACATGTTTGTCTCGTGTGGAGTCTGTATAGAAAAAGTGTGATAACTGAAGATATAGACACACAGGTGTATGTATGTCTGTGTGTTCCTGTGTATTATAGCCTTTCTTTAATGGTTTTCTCTTTATATTTATATATATATATATATATATATACTTTAAGTTCTAGGACACATGTGCACAACGTGCAGGTTTGTTACATATGTATACATGTGCCATGTTGGTGTGCTGCACCCAGTAACTCATCATTTACATTAGGTATATCTCCAAATGCTGTCCCTCCCCCTCACCCCACCCCATGACAGGCCCCGGAGTGTGATGTTCCCCTTCCTGGGTCCATGTGTTCTCATTGTTCAATTCACACCTATGAGTGAGAACATGCAGCGTTTGGTTTTTTTTGTCCTTGTGATAGTTTGCTGAGAATTATGGTTTCCAGCTTCATCCATGTGTCTACAAAGGACATGAACTCATCCTTTTTTATGGCTGCATAGTATTCCATGGTGTATATGTGCCACATTTTCTTTTTTTTTTATTATACTTTAGGTTTTAGGGTACATATGCACAATGTGCAGGTTTGTTACATATGTATCCAGCCACATTTTCTTAATCCAGTCTATCATTGTTGGACGTTTGGGTTGGTTCCAAGTCTTTGCTATTGTGAATAGTGCCACAATAAACATACGTGTGCATGTGTCTTTATAGCAGCATGACTTATAATCCTTTGGGTATATATACATATATATAAAAAAAAACTATATATATATATTTTGGGGACGGAGTTTCTCTCTGTCACCCGGCTGGAGTGCAGTGGCGCGATCTCGGCTCACTGCAAGCTCCGCCTCCCGGGTTCACACCATTCTCCTGCCTCAGCCTCCAGAGTAGCTGGGACTACAGGTGCCCGCCACCATGCCCGGCTAATTTTTTGCATTTTTAGTACAGACGGGGTTTCACCGTGTTAGCCAGGATGGTCTCGATCTCCTGACCTCATGATCCACCCTCCTCGGCCTCCCAAAGTGCTGGGATTACAGGCATGAACCACCGCGCCAGGTCTCTATTTAAGTTAGCTCTGTCCAGGGCAAACCAGCATTTCAAAGATACAAACTGTTTTTGCAAAAAACAGGTATACACCTATCCATAATGCAGACATTATGTCTACTTATTTCTCTCTAAATAGATCTTTCATTTTAACAAGTACTTCACCTTCACAAAATTTAGTTGAGTCAGTGAACTCTTATCCAGATGCTATATCTTGGCCAGATTATCAAGAATTAAGCCTCACAGATAGGCTGTTTCCATTTCCTTTAACAAAGTTTATCAGTCCTGAGTTACTTCTTGATTTCTTGCCAGTGGCATATAATGATGACTCAGCCAAGTCAGTTCCCAGAGTTGGACTCTTTTTTTTCTTATACACAGGAAACTTCTTTTCCAAGAATACTTGTTCCAGTTGCTCACAATCTTCATAGTTGATGATTATAGAATGATCTATGTACTTTCAGTGTACCTTCAAAAATGAGATCTGCAGCTGGATAAGACGTGTGTGTGTGTGTGTGTGTGTGTGTCTTAGTAGACTTAAACCGTTCATTGAATAAGAAGCCTAGTTGATAGTGTAAGGTGAGAGTTAGAAGAACAGGGAATTATTTGGTTTAAGGAATTGTGAAGAAATGTGCTATGCCATTAAAATTTTTCTCTACTTTTGTGTTAAATCTTAATTTTGTGCAGAATTTACTAAGCTGCAGGAAACTGTCAAAATTGACTCTTGCTAAGTTCCATATTGGTTTGTAATTATCTTAAAACAAAAGTTGGTTGATACTAAAGTGCAGTTTTTCCTCTAGCTTTCATAAATTGAGACAGGTCTTTTTCTCACCCTCCACATACCTATGGCTGGAAGCCGAGGTGGTTGTTCTTGGTTCCCGTTACAACTTCTAGACTGTTAATTTCTCCGCTCCTTGCAAATTAGACTGTTCCTTTGAAACTCAAACCCCTTGGAAATATCGGCCATGCCCCTTTGGTATTACCATCATCAACAGACCTCCCTCCTGGGCACTCTGGTCTTATTTTTTTTTTTTTTTGAGATGGAGTCTTGCTCTGTCACCCATGCTGGAGTGTAATGGTGTGATCTCGGCTCACTGCAACCTCCTCCTCCCGGTTTCAAGTGATTCTCCTGCCTCAGGTTCCTGAGTAACTGGGATTACAGGTGCATACCACCACACCCAGCTAATTTTTGTATTTTTGGTAGAGACGGGGTTTCGCCATGTTGGCCAGGCTGGTCTCGAACTCCTGACCTCAGGTGATATGCCTGCCTCAGCCCCCCAAAGTTCTGGGATTACAGGCATGATCCACTGCACCTGGCCTCTTGCCATTTATTTAAGGCTGTAGATCTTTTGCTCAATATCATCTTCAGGCAAGTTCAGCCATCATTTTAGTGGCTCAGCTTTCACGTGAAAGGACCAGTACAAACCTCGGTTCCCCGTTTTTTGACATCTTTATTTCCATTACTTTTTTTCTTTCCTCCACTTTATTGTCATCAAATCTGAAACATTTTCTATAAGGGTATATACCACCAGGATCTAGATGCAAATATTCTGCCTCCTGGACATCACTCCTTGCCAGCTCGTTGGCTCAGATGTCCTCATTCCTACAACCCTTCATTTTCACTGAGACTCTTCTTAGGACACAGCTGCTGCTGCTCCCTCACGATCCATCCGTACTCTCTTGCTTTCAGTTTCCACGTTTTCCTCCTCAAATGCCATAGTTCATTTTTAGCATTCCCTTGCAACTACCCTGAGCTTCATTTTCCCACAATTTATTTGTTTCTGTTTCTCTTCCCAAATTTTAAATATTGATGTTTCTAAGGGTTCTGTCCTAATTGCTCTTCTTTTCTCTCCACACACATACTCTCTCTAAGCTCTAAACACTACTAAACAGCTCATAATTTCCAGTCTTAGAGTTTGGCCCAGACCTTTATTCTGGGAGTTGATGATTTACATGACAATAGCACTCGAATAATTCAGAGGTAACATGTCCTGGTTTCCCACATGTCAGTAAGTGGCACTGCCAGCCATGCTAGACGCTTATAAGTCATTTTTGGCCCTTCCTCAATATTCTGACAATACCCAATTCAACATTCATTTAAAAAATATTTTGGTTCCAAATACATCTGTAATTTCCTCCACCTCTTTTGATTTCCAATGTCCCCAGCCTAGCCAGAGCCACATATTTTCTTACCTATGCTTATTTTCTTAGGTCATCCTTAGTCAACCTACTTTAATTCTTAATCTCCTACACCCTGTTAGCTACAGAGAAACCAAAGTGATCTCTTAACATGTCTTTCAGTTTCCAACTCTCCCACTTTTCTGGTGTACTTGGACTAACATTTATGTTCCTCATCATTACTAATGAAGACCTGTACTGTTTCACATATCCTTCTCTTTCAGCCACGTCTCACATTAGTCTTTCTCCCTTCTGTACTTCATCCAGATTCCTACTTTTCAGTTTTTCATTTCATCCAATTCACAGGTTTCTTCTACATGCCAAGATCTTGCTCATATATTAGGGTCCATGAACACTGGGGGTTTTTCCTAAAAGACGAATCTTTCTGTAGTGTATGAAAAGCTAACTCTTTTTATTCTCAGGTCTTACCTTAAATATTCTCACTTGAAAGAAGTGGTTAGAATCTGTATAATCCAAATTAATATTTCTTTTTTTCTTTTTCTTTTGAGACAGGGTCTTGCTGTGTCACCCAGGCTGGAGTGCAGTGGCACAATCTTGGCTCACTGAAACCTCTGCCTCCTGGGTTCAAGCAGTTTTCCTTTCTCAGCCTCCTGAGTAGCTGGGACTACAAGCGCACACCACTACACCCGGCTAACTTTTTTATTTTTAGTAGAGATGGGGTTTTGCCATGTTGATCAGACTGGTCTGAAACTCCTGGACTGAAGTGATCCATCCGCCTTGGCCTCCCAAAATGCTGGGATTACAGGCATAAGCCACCACGCCCGGCCCAAATTAATATATCTATATATAAAAATTATATGTATGAATCTTATATAATCTGAATTAAGATTGTATCTAATGTTCGCCCCAAAACCCTTGTTGTACATTCAGTCCCTTGCTTCACTTTGCATGTGAACACATTTTGTAATAATCTCTTCTCTTTGCTCAGTTGGGTTTCTGTGCCTGTCTTCATCTTCAGAATTGAAACCCTGGGAGTACAGGACTGTGGCTTTCTTATTCACCACTGCAGCTCCGTAACTAAGAGAGCATCTGATACATATGTGTGAAGGGAATTGGTTAAATATAGACCACTATGTCCAGTGGAGTCCACAGCCTATTCACTTCATGTAGTTTCCAAGAAACAAAGGCTTCTCAACATATATTAATGAATGAGATATGGGCCAGGATATCTGGTCTGGCTGGAGATGGCTTAACTTTGAGTTCACTTGAGAGGGTATCAGTGTGAGCAGGGATGCTTTCACTCACTTCAAGAATTGCATGGTGTTTAGGGGGAAGAATCACCCTGCTTCTCTGGAGAGACATGAGGGCTCTGTGGCTCCTGTGGGCTCTCAAACTGTTGGAAGATGACTGCTAAACCTGAGTTTTCAGGTCTCCTAGTTATATTCATTTAAACTTATAGATGATTTGTCACTATTTTAAGTTGTTTTTCACTGAAAATTCAGTCTGAATATAGAGCCTTATTTCATTCAGAACAGAAAGAATGGGTTACGGTGAAATCTGTTTATCTATAATTTTTAAGTAAGTACAATTTTATAAACCAGTTATTCCTAACTTGAGAGGCCTGGAGGATTTATTACAATGTGTATTTCAGGGCCACATCTGCAGAAGTTTTGATACAACATTTCCTTACTAATCCCCCTGACAGCACATTTTAGCAGGCATCCTGTGTTATTGAGAAGCAGAACGTTTATGCACCACACTTTGGGAGAGAGAAGTGCATGTTATGTTACCATTTAAAGATGCCTGGTTCTTGTGGGGCAAATTGGCAAATGATTTATCTGAACTAATGGCAGAGTGGAATTTTAATATTTTAGGGTTTTCAGGAATCTTAGAGCTGTTTTCATTTGTCTCATACATAGAGCCTGAACCTTGAAGACATTAATGAATTTGTCACAGAAATTAAATTGGGCCAAAATTTACATTTCCAACCCATGTCTGTGCTCTTCATTCTAAAGCACAATGGCCTAGAGTCATATTTTAACCTCTAACTTTTATCTTATTAAAAAATAAAATAAAATAAATAATTGTAAATACATGCATGTATTATACCTATATATACAATTTATATACATTACAATATTAATTTGAACTACACATGACATCACTAGTAAAGGCCAGTTACAGTTTAGACTGAGATAAGCCCTGTGAGAATTTACTAAGATCAAAAAGACTCCTTTTAATAGTGACTCAGTGGCACCTACTCTAAGGACAAAGGCTCCAGTATGTATCCTAATCTAAGTTATTACTGAATGTGAGTCCTGTGATAGCTTCTAATGAAAATTTCCCATTGGAAAAAATCAATGTTAATAACTGGAACTCGAGAGCTGTAATGGGTTCTGCTGTGTTTTTCGGGCTTAGACTGTGTGCTATAATATGCTAAGAAGAGGAGTTGATGACCTGTGAGCTCTGGTCACTTCCTGATCTCATTTGATTCTTTGGTCTTTAGTTTTAAAAGGGTGATCAGAGAGGTTGCTTTATAATGGAGAAGTTGAACAAAAGGACCATCAACCTGCAGGCTCACTGGCACAGCGCAAGTTTCACCGGATAAGCATTTCAGTAAAGAGGACTATTGCCAACAGCAATACTTGCAAGGAAGCTTTGTTCCAGAGAGGATTTTTGTTTTTAAAGAAGCTGCTAGAAAAACTGACACTAGAAGCTAACTAGAGTCACTCTTTCTAGATATCAATGAAATTGTAAGTCTGAAGACATTACTTACCTAGATACAGAAATGGACTTTATTTAAGAACCAACTTTATACATATCTAATATACCTAGGCTTGTTGATCAAGTTGGCTGGCTGGGGAAGAATAAGACCATCTAGAAGATCCACATGATGAGAGAAAGCATTCGGGGAGGGCAGACAGATACTTGATGCTGGCCACAGATAGAACCCAGAGACGCTCTGTGATTGAAGTGGTTCTAATACCTAGAAGCTTCGATTTGCTCTTATAACGTGTTCTAAAGCCATTTAATTCAAGACTACCCTTCCTAGTTGGTACCTGTAGATGTAATGCATCTCCTAAGGTATTACTCTAGGCTCCATCGGACAGAACAACTACATGGAGGTAGGTGGTGGAGCCTCCGGACTCCACGACACATTTCACAGTGCTGTTTACTCCAAAACACTGGCCTAATTGAACTAATGTAGCTATTGGGTAAGACGAGAAGTAATACACGAACATTCTTAAAGTCTGTTCTCTTTTGCCTTGTGACCTTAAACATTTGAAAGACCAAGATGAACACTATTGAATAGAATTGTGTTTCCATCGTCATAACTAACCTGAAAGCCTAAGTTTTACCTCTTTCACTGCACATCCGATCTATTTTATGGGCAGAAGAGCACAATGGGCTCAGCTATCCAGGCTTTAGGAGTTATTTTAATCTTTAAAGAACAATAGACACAAGTAAAAGTACATACATAAAGTAGGTATTTTATATTTAATTTTTATTTTCATATGCATGAAAAGGGTGCTCCAAAAAAAGATTAGAGAAGTCCATGGCATGTCTTTCTGGTTAATGTTACTTTATTTTTTGGTTCATCTACCATACTACTTACAAGTTACTTGATTTTGTTCATGGAAAATTATTTTAAATGAATTGATTTTACTTTTCATCAGCACAGTTGTTGACTAATACCAAAGTTGGTTAGAAAGTTACGATTTTTGTATTTATAGAATGGCAGGGGCAGCATTTAGATAATACATCATAGTAACTTGGCATTTATGAAATATTAGTTTTCCATAAACATGAACTCAGAGAGGAAGGTTACATTTTTTTAAATTATAATAACATTTTGAAAAGCATCTGTCCTTTAAAATGTTACTAAAATATATATTGGAACTGGTGTTTTAGATGCCAGTCCTTCCTGAAGAGTGTTTTGAGATTTTTTTCAAATACTGCCTCAGTTCTATATAAAATAGAAAAAATTCTGCCTTGTAAAATGACTACTGGATGTAGGTAAGAAGAAGTTAAGGAAATATTACATAAAAATAGATTTGCAAAGGTAATTTGCTGGAGGATTATTTACACTTTGATGAGTGGATCTGGATATTTTGATACTAAGTGAAAGTGGTTCCACTGGAATTAGAAGGGAACAGAGATCTGCAAGCAGGAGTGAAAAGAATGTGTGTAAGCCGGGCACGGTGGCTCATGCCTGACCTCAGGTGAGCCGCCCACTTCAGCCTCCCAAAGTGCTGGGATGACACGCTTGTTAAGTGGTACTCTAATTAATCAGTAACTTAAACCTCAAAAGAGATTCATTATGTACACAAAATTAATCTTGTGTAATCAAGTGTATAAGTAAAATTAATTGAAGAAATCAAGAAACGCACGGTGGCTGACACCTGTAATCTCAGTGCTTTCGGAAGTCCAGGTGGGAGGATCCCTTGACTTAAGGAGGCTGAGACCAGTCAAGCAACACGGTGGGACCCATCTCTGTAAAAAAATTAGCCGGGGATGGTGGTGCGTGCCTGTAGTCCGAGCTACTTGAGAGGCCGAGGCAAAAGTATCGCTTGAGCCTAGGACTTGGAGTCTGCAGTGAGCTATGATCACACCACTGACTCCAGCCAGAGCAACAGAGGGAGACAATGAGAACACGTGGACACAGGAAGGGGAACATCACACTCTGGGGACTGTGGTGGGGTGGGGGGAGGGGGCAGGGACAGCATTAGGAGATACACCTAATGCTATATGACGAGTTAATGGGTGCAGCACATCAACATGGCACATGGATACATATGTAACAAACCTGCACATTGTGCACATGTACCCCAAAACTCAAAGTATAATAATAAATAAATAATAAACCACAAAACACTTGTAATTCCACATCCAGATATATAAACCACAGGAATACTTAGATAAACACACGCTATACACACATATAGTATATATATGATAAAATATATTTGTATGTTCAACTTGGGAAAGGTTGATGATTTTAGAAACAAACTAATAATTCTTTTGCCTTGTGCTCTAATGATTTTCAATATGAAGATGTATTTGGGATCAAATACATGAGGCTCCACATACAAGACATCTTTCTTTCCCCTCTTCTCAGCACCATTTTTTGGCTGATTATTGGACTACAACTGGGAGATCTAGAACTAAATTCCTGCTTAGTGTTTACTTGTTCAGAGCATAGGCTTTGAAATCGTCCTGTTTTGCCTCAGTCTCCACAGTGGTACCTACTAACCTCATGACTAGGGGATCGTGTAGCATTTCTCTAAGCCTTCTTTTCTTAGCTGTGAAGTGGTAAATTGTGGAAGTGCTTTGTTCATAGGATTTCTGTGAAAACTGAATTGGGTAAAGAAGGTAAGGCATTTAGCACAGTAAAATAACCTGGATTACAGTAACTTTTCCAGGAGTGTTTATTAGTACTTAAACTGTCATTGTCATCAAAATTCTGTTTTTACATATGAACTTAGAAATGTCATTGTAACCTTCTCAACTCATTTGGTCATTTAAAATGGAGAGGTTGAGTTAGGTGTTTCTTAAATTTCTCTTTAGCTCTGATACTATGAGTCTGACGTTAAGTAATGCAAAGTTGGTAATTAAATCTTCCCCTTTCGTGATGTAGGAGAAAGGCATAAAAAATTTCTGGGTGACTGGATTCCCTTGCAAGTTTATTAGAATTGTAATTACGTAGCATTTTGAATAAAGCATTCATTCTGGAAATCATTAAGTTTATTTTTCTTAACTCCGTTATTTTGTCAACTGTGGAAAAATTGGGATTTAGGAGTAACCTCTGATTTAAAATTCCACCTACTAACCATTTAAATTGTAGTCTTGTAATTTCCTAACTTTAGTCTTGAAGGTGTTTCTCATTCTTATGCGTTATTATACTGTATTATATATTTATGCAACATAAAATTTATAGTTTTAACTATTGCACATGTTTACATATGAAAGGTGTAATTTTGAACTTATCATTATTAAATTTGCTAGTTTTGCTTCACTATTCATTTTGGACACTTATCCATATTAGTACATGCAACTCAAGTTTATTCTTTTGAGCTACTGTATATCATTCAAATGTATGAATAAATAACCTTGCTTTGGTGGACATTTAAGTATTTTCATGTATCAGTATGAAAAGCAGTTTCAAAATGAACATTCAAATATACATTGTCATATATGTGTATAATATTTGTATATATGAAGGTTCCTGTGGGTCATATATCTGAAATCAAAATTACAAGTGTTTTGTACCTTCTATAATTAATTTTACTCTCAATTTTAAGTAAACAAGATTAGTTTTTGCACATGATGCATCTCTTTATTCAGTTAAAATTACTGACATAATTAGAATACCACTTAAAACTTGAGAATATTTTCAAGGGTATTTATGCAAAACTTACATAAATGTGTTGAAAAGTCCTTTTGTATATATGTAGAGATTACATGGTATGTTAAATTCATCAATTTGCCTAAATATCAAGTTATACTTAAGTAGTGTCCATACACCATGCTTTTGCTTGACTGAACTCCAATATGTATATCGGGAGTACTTTTTAACATTCATAGGTTAAGTGGCCTGTTTTGGAAAATGATATTAAAAATGGAATTCAGATGAATGCTTAAAGATTAAAAATGAATGAGCTTTCGTATTAATCATCAATATGACAACCCTAAAGGGAAGCATGATTTTCAAATGTACCTCCTTGTAGGCAGGATAATTCAGAAATGCACAGTGCATATTAGATATGGGATTTGAGTCGTAGTGTATTTCTCTAAGAATGTAATTTATTGTACTTTCACATCCACCCCACTGAATATGCAGAGTTTAAGATGCAATGGCCAGAAGACACGAGCGTGTCACTAGAAGGATGTGGACGTGGGCTCCGGGGCTGTTGATGATGACGGTGGTGTTTTGGGGTCATCTGGGGAATGGACAAGGCCAAGGTAAGTGCAAGGATTTTCTAATTCTTTGCGAGTTGGATGCGAATTTCACTTTGTGATGAAATTATGTTTAGTGTTTGGTTTGATGTTTAAGCAATTTGTTACAATCTTCCGTCAGGTTTTTGTTACAGGGTATTGTAATATCTCTGCAGTTAAATTGAAATAGAATTAAGTGTGAGTAAATGCATCAAAATTGAAGCCATGTTTCTGAAATTGGCTTTTCTCTGTTGTAATTGATGATATGTATATATATGTGAGGTATTATGAGGCCATATATATGCGTGTGTCTCTGTTGCATTTGGTGACATGTATATATATGTGAGGTATTACGAGGCCATATAAATTCGAGTGTGTGGGTTTTGGGTGGGTGGGTGTGCCTGTGAGTTTGTGTATGTGGTATTTTACAGGAACACGTAGCATATAAAGTTGTTGTGATTTTGAAGAAAAGTTTTTGGACGTTTGTCTGTTTAGGGTTTTTATGTTTTTGGATGTTTGTCTCTTTAGGGTTTTTATGTTTAACATTTTAAAATTTCAAGAACCTATTCTTAAAGGATGTGATGTTCTTTAGAAATTAAATGAAAAATGTGACGTTTCTCGTTCTTCTGCCAAGGGTATTTAGGGGAAATTAATGAGAGAGTGGAGCTGCAAGGTTGTGGCATCCTGAAATGTCAGTTGGAGAGTAGAAAAGGGCCATAGATTTTGGAATAAGGCTTTCAATACTGATTTCATCAATAGCTGTATGGAGTGGTTTGTGCCAAATCTAGTATCTGTGAATGTATTTTGTGATAAGTATTGTATTATTTTTGGAGGTGTGTTGCCTGCTCATATACAAATTGCAATTCTGTACTTTATGTGATAAAACATCCTGACACCCCTGAAATTTTCTTTTCCTTTCGGGGCAAGTATATTCAGCATTGATTTTCTGCATTTTCAAGGCTTGAAATGAAATCTGTGAGCAGGAAGTTTACAGAGTTATTTCAAGGGATAGATATATTTCTCCAGATAAAATTGAAAGTGTGCAGTGTTATTATATAATTGTGATGAAGTTGAGCTTTGCTAGTTTGGAGTATCTAATAAAGTTTAACACTTTTTAAAAGATCCTTCAAAAAGATCAGTTTTCTTGCCATATGTAATATTGTTCAATGAAGATTTGAAATGAAATAGATATTTTTTCAAAACCACAAATGCATCTGTGCCTTTGTATATGAACAGTTGTATATACATGTAAGCAGATAATACATTTTGTTAATTAAGATCAGCTTTGATTTTAATTTTTCTTTCCTGTCATTCAGAATTTGTATTTGCATCTAATAGAATTCTCATTTTTCTTTTGTGATAAAACTAATGTAAAATATATTCAATACACATAGTAGTTTTTTTCACCAAAGGTCTAAAACAAGAATATGTAGACAGTAGCTACGTTGGATTTCTTTGGCTATAAGAGTTGTCTATTTCTCTGGTGATGTGTAGAATTACTAAAATGCAGCATGACAACTGTTTCTCTGTAATAGTGATCCAACATGACATGTAGTATTACACAGGGTTGCTAATACCTTCCTCTGACCATCATTTCCAGTAATTGTGGCTTGTTTTAGATGAGGAATAGGTTATTAGATATTTAAAATATTTGAGAAAAATAGGTATCTTCTCTCTTATTTACCCAAACCCTTTTATTTACTCAATATTGATGGCTCAAGTATTCTATCTTTCACTAGGGACCATCATTTATTAAAAAATGGCCTGAAATCAATTCCAAGTCTAGCTGTAGTGAAGCTTCTAGTGGGAAATGCAAGTTAAGTAATTTGTTTTCTTTCTAAAAGGATAAATTAAAATAGACAATGATTCAAAGAACAAAACAACTTAATAGAAAACATAATGGAATGCTTTGATACTATGATTCAGGGAATTTTGCTTCCTTAGTGGTAGCTAGATTGAGTGAAGGAGATTGCTTAGGTATAATGAGCAAATCTTATAATTGCAAGTATAACCCAAGCTGCATATCATCATTTAGCTCAATAAGCCTCATTAAATATTAAATATTACCTTTTAACTTTTATGCAATTAAGCAGAATTTAAAAATAAAAGTTTTAAAAATTAAAGTTTTTATTACTAAGTATCTTTTAAAATACAAATCTCACAGCTCCTTATTGTCAAGAAAAGAACACATGAAAATTTATAAATAAGGTTTTCTCTCTATTAAATTTACAGTCTTGCATTAAATATTGGTTATTGGGACCCACCATGTCCATGATTATGATTAAGTATCAATGAAAGATGACTCTTGCAGCAAATATGCATGCAAATGTTTTAAGATTATTTTCACATTATTTCACATAATTTCTTAAGCATAATAGGATAAGTAAATTATACTTTCTACACAAGCTCTTCATATTTATGAATAGACCATGTTCTAAATTTTTCAATCATTGGGGAATCCCAATGTCATATTTATGAATGGACCATGTTCTAAATGTTTCAGTCATTGGGGAATCCCAATGTCATATTTATGAATGGACCATGTTCTAAAAGTTTCAGTCATTGGGGAATCCCAGTGTCGTATTTATGAATGGACCATGTTCTAAATGTTTCAGTCATTGGGGAATCCCAGTGTCGTATTTATGAGTGGACCATGTTCTAAATGTTTCAGTCATTGGGGAATCCCAGTGTCGTATTTATGAATGGACCATGTTCAAAATGTTTCAGTCATTGGGGAATCCCAGTGTCGTATTTATGAATCGACCATGTTCTAAATGTTTCAGTCATTGAGGAATCTTCCTAGAGAAACCGTGTGAGAAATTGTAGCTAAGCTCAAAAACGGAAGACAAAAATCGATTTAACGAGGAATGTAGATTAATGTCATAGTATTATCGCGACTGTGTGCAACCACTACTTACAAACAATGATATAAGAAATGCAATCTGAAATCTGAATTCTAAATAGGAATGTAGTGCCATTATCCCTCTGGGACCCTTAGGGTCAAAATAAGATAAAAGTGATGAATGGTGGGTTGGAAGTCAGTCAGTGATCCTTGTCAAATTTTTGTATCTGTCAAGAAAAGCATCTGCTTGAGGACATCCATTTTCCTACTTCTGAGTTACAGAATAATAGGTACTTATCCTGAATGTGACATTCCCTGACGTGGACTCTGTCTTTGCTGCTTAGGTGGTGTGTGCATGAGAAAGTGCTTAACATCTGAAAACGGAGAGAATCCTTAGAGAAAGATATATATGAATTTTAAAAGGAAATATACCTACGATGGAAATAAAACAAATAGCATAAATATCTAGCTGTATTTGGTCTTTTTGGTAACTATTACAATATATACATTTTCAAACAACTAAGTTCAGCACTGACTTTGGGAGAATCTAGATAAAACTGAACTGACATATAATAAGCATTGGTGTAATTAATAGCACAGCGGGCAGAACCATGGGGGTATTTCCTGAGGAAGAGGGACTATAGAGAGGCAAAAGAAAACCCAGCTCATTCTGGGGAGTGCCAGGAGCAGTTATTATATTCAGAACTGAGAACTTATTTCTAACTCACCAACCCATAGTTCTGGCTGAAGTGCAGTGGTGCAGTCATAGCTCATTCTCAGCCCCAAACTCCTGGGTTCATATGGTCCTCTCATCTCAGCCTCCTGGTAGCTATGACCACAGGTGTGCACTACTTTGTCCAGCCAGTTTATTTTATATTTTATTTTCATTTCATTTGTAAAGACTGGGTCTTGCTATGTTGCCCAGGCAGGTCACAAACTCCTATCCTCAAGCAGTCCTCTAACCTAGGCCTCCCAAAGTACTGACATTACAGGCATGAGCCATTGCATCTGGCTCAAAAATATTTCTGTCCTAATGGCTTTAACAAAGAAGTGCCGTTTTGGGGATATATACAATGGTGTGCTGCTTGGGAGTGACAAAAAAATAATTATAAGAAGAATGGAACGAATATGTCAGTATGTTTTCAAAAGCAAGTTAGCCCAAGTTTTTAAACAAGCATAATTTTAGGGTTTTTGTAACTAACTTAGGGTTTAAATGTAGCAAAAATTTTAAACATTATCATGAATACACAGAAAATTTTAATCAATTTGGTTTCCATGATGAATTTACATGCTTAAATTCCTAATTTCAATTTGCTGCTAGATATGAGAAAGTTTGAGATTTTGAAGAAGCAAGTGGTTCTTACAAATGTAGCAAACTTAAATTTTGAGGACAATTTAATTTAACTTCCATTTTTATGACCAGATTTTGGGTCAGCTGTTAAGCATTCAAAAAATAAAATCTGATAATATCTGGCAATTCCAATTTTCAGTTTTATTGATCTTCACCATGAAATAATATATAAGGTAAGGGGCAAAATTTTGGAAAAGCAGATCACTTTGTTGTCCTATTTAGCAAGTTCTCAAATTATGCCATCTTGGAATCATTACAAGTAATTATACGAAGACAGTATCTTGTGTTTTGTATTTCATTGTTACACATCCAATTGTTCTCTAGAGATATCAGAGAAAACCCACTCAAGAAGGGAAGGTTAGATAAACAGCCCTCTCTCTCTCTCTCTCTGTCTTTGCCTCCATTTGGTTCCTTATGTTCATTTCTCAGTGCATTTCAGTTACTTTTATTGTTCCCTTCATTTTCTCTTTCATTCCAGAAGTTTAAGTGATTGCATAATTCTTTTGACAGCTGAAAGTAGTATCCGACTTTGAATGAAAGGTTTACAGCTACAGCTTTTCAATTAGAAAATCTCAGATCATGTGATCTATGAGTTTTAATATCTTAGGATCTCGACCAGTAAGGAATAATCACTTTGAAAAACCTTGATGCTACCTAGAGTTTGTGTTTTGTGAGGTTGCTTGGTAAATTATTTTCCTTTGATAATTGAATATTGCTTCAAGAGAGGTGAGCTCAGACGTTTGGCAATGAATATTGAATGTGTATTCCAAGAGACATGACCTTAAAATATCATCAAGCTAAGTAGTAGTGAAATTGAACTCTGCTGTATAATAGAAGTCAGTGTTTCTTACATCTTTGTGATATATAAATATTTTTACATTGTGGTAGATAATAATTTGTATGGGAACATTTAATTGAATTTAATTTATCCTATGGCAGAATTATGTTGCATAGGTCATTTTAGTTTTTGATTTAAGCATCTTAAAATTACAAATGCAAATATTCAACACGTAAAACCCACATGAATACACACTCCCAAACATTTGAAATCCTAACAGTCATTTCCAACAGCTTTTTCCTACAAAAGAAGTCAGCTCTTCTTAGAGAAGACATGCATTCCCATAGCTTGAGAGGTGCACACTATAAGGTAAACAGAGAAAGGATTACAGCAGTTTAAGTATACCAGCGGATTTACTTTATAGACAATAGACTTTTGAATTACTTGTCTTCAAAATTTGGTTTCTTGAGAAAATTATCTGTGTAGATTAATCATGCATTTCAGATACTTTCCAGACATCTGAATGTTGTTTTCTTAAAAGTAGCCAGCACGCCTTTTTATGCAGTCTGCATGGGAGATAGTAAGAGATGTGTATGCTGTATATCTACTAGTAGAGATTTGTTTATGAGTGCTTCCTTAAAAAATTATTTTTTCTGAAGAAAGGGATTTCTTTTTTATAATTTAGATTAGATGATTTTAAATGTTTTTAGGTTTTAACCTCTCTGATCATCAGGGTCATTGCCATGGAAAAAATGCAAGTTATAGCATATTTCATTTTTATAAGGAAAGAAGTTGATAATTTAGACTTTTTTCTTTTACTAAATTGAATTACATCACTCAATATTTGGATGGCATTAATTCACAATAGCAACAAAAAAATCTTACTATTCAACAAAATAAAGTATGATTTCCTTCACATTTAACTTAATTTGTTCTTTAAAACATCTCCTAACGAAGGTTTTCTCATCCTCTGAAGCTGAATTTATTTAGGAAAAAATATTTTAAACACCATCCCAAGTGATATAACTATTTTTATTGAGCTTTGATGTTCTATTTGAACATATTTGAAGACTGTACAAGCAATTTAGAATTAAGATTTTATTTGGAGATTTTGGTTGTATTTGAAATCTGTTGTGGAATTAAACATGAAGAATACGTCAATTTACTAGATGTCATTGTCTATGACACATTTTAGTCTTATCTTTCTGCCTATATGTAAAGAGGAATAGAAATAATTGGTATAAACAGGAAAAAAGAAGTAAAGTGGTAGGATCAGATGTGAGAAATATATAAGCTAAGATACTCTTTTTTTGTTTGTTTGTTTTTTGTTTTTGTGAGACAGAGTCTTGCTCTGTTGCCCAGGCTGGAGTGCAGTGACACAATCTTGGCTCACTGCGGCCTCCACCTCCCAGGCTCAATGGTTCTCCTGCCTCAGCCTCCTGTGTAGCTGGGATTACAGGTACGCATCACCACACCCGGCTAATTTTTGGATTTTTAGTAGAGACTAGGTTTGACCATGTTGGCTAGGCTAGTCTCAAACTCCTGACTTCAGTTGATCCGCCCAATTCAGCCTCCCAAAATTCTGGGATTTCAAGTGTGAGCCACCAGGGCCAGCCTAAGCTAAGATATTCTAGAAGCTATTAATAGTAAAATATAATGTAAATTGTTTAAAATTAATCTGTATATGAAATTTTTTCTAGGACTTTCCTGCCAGAAAAGTAGGAATAGAATGGCAAAAGGAACGAGGTTCCTTCTACAAGTAGGCACACATCCTATTTCACTTTATCCTGTGATCAGTCTCATAACCATCTCCTGGTGTGAAGTGCTAAAACTGTGCTTTAAGAATAACTTAAGTCCTTTATGTACAAACTAAAGTATGAGAGCCTGAACCTTGGAAACCAAGAGATTCCAAAAAGCCTTATGTGTGAGACTGGGTGCCACAGATCTTGGCAGAAATTACTGCTTATTCTTAATTCTTATTGTTCCTTTCTAGCACTTCAATTTATAATGCCAATATCTACCTCAGCCTAAAGACAAGCTCTAGAATCACTTGTGTTACTTATTACATTTCTTTTAAAAAGCTCATGAATTACACATGAATTTCAAAGTTGCCAACTGAGATTCCAAGGACTTAGAAAAGAAAAAACGTGGCACCTTTCCATTATAAAGGCTGTACGCAGTCTTCATAGTGTTTGTCTTTAAGGGACAACATGCCTCATCCATCAGCAACTTTTCTTCCTTAAATCATCATATCTTGCCTAAAAAGGTTTTCTGAAAACTAAGATTTGCAGATTGTTATATCACATCTTAATCTACGTATCAACTTTAGCATTATCAAAGCATGAACTGTTCTGGGTTTTCATAGTTAATTATGTTTGTGGTAATAACTGGGATGCAATTGTTTTTCTTCTGATGATTTTGTACTTGCTTTTCTTATGGTAACTTCTGATGCTTGTTTGTAAGATCTTCCTCTCTTTTCTCCATCTGGTTATCTTCTTACCTTCTGTCCTTTAACTCAGATGTCACCCACACTGTGTGTCTTTCTGGATTGCTTCTTATTTAACTGTTGCTTCTCATAGTTTACATACCTCCTCCTGTACCACACTATCAACATTTCTCAAGCTGCACTATATGCTGGGTTGTGTCTTTATTTATTTATAAGTTCCTTGATAATTCGGACTATATATTAGTATATTCAAAAAATACTTATGAAGTGTTTACTTTGGGTCAGGAATTATTGAGTGAAGGAAATTGACCAAAACTCTGCCATCATGAAGCTCGCATTCTAACTTAGGGAGACAGATAACAGACAATGAGCCACATAAATATGCAAAGTATCGTAAGTTAGATGGTGAAAAGTAATCCTGGATGGGGATCAGATAATTTTGATAGGATAATTTTTAACTGGGTAGTCAAGAAAGGCCGCACAGAGAAGATGGCAATTGGAAGAACAAGGTGGTGAGAACTGCTGAGTCTGGAGCAAACACACAATTTGGAGCAGTAGAAGATTCCAGAAGTAACAGAATAGAGGCGAAGAAGTGGGAATTGTGTGGAGTCTTTTACTTGCTGTTGTAATGACCTTGGCTATGCTTTGAAGTGAGGTGGAAAGTTGGCAGGGACCTTAGTTTTCTTTTTAATAATTCACTATGAATTTTGAACGGTCACTATTATAGACTCAATAATTTTGCTTTATTACTCTTGCAATTGACTACAAAAGAGCATATTGAAGAAATGTTAAATTCTAATTTAAACTGATTGAAATAGGTTTTTATCTTTTTATATTTCTCATCACTGAATATCTCATTTTTAATTAGTTTGAAAGCATTCTAAGATAGTGAGCCAATGCAATTTAGCATAATGCATAACTTATTATTCATCAGATTTAGGTATTTAACCGAGGATGCTAATTAGGAAAGTAACTTGTTCTGTTGGATGATTTTGATAAAGCTACTTTCAAATGATTATCACATCCATTGATGTCATATTAAGTTGTGTTTCTGGAAACCAAATTTAGGCAGTGGTAATGAGTTAATATCTCTAAGTGGATACCTTCTATCTCTACAGTCAAGGATACTTGAAAGTGGAAAAACATACTGGCTTCAAGTCTTGGGAACTAGGACTTACCGGAAATGTGTGTGTTTGTTTTGTTTCCTGGTGGAATTGTCTTCTCGGAAAGATGGTGTTTCCTTTTCAATAGGAAAAAATTGATCCTATGCTGCTTTACTTTAATGCTTTGCTTTTGTCAAAATAGTGTTTTCTTAGGAAAATTAACCTATCATAATATAATGAAAAGAGAAATGCTGAAGACACAAAATGATGTCCATGTTAATATTGAGTAGGAAGCATCAAGGGACATGAGAAGAGGGAAGCGAAGAGAGAGAGAAGAGAAATTTATAGTGTAACAACAATTAGTAAAAAGGATTAGCATATACATGTAGTCAATAAGTCAATAAATGGCTGTTTATAGAAAGCCTACCAGGCACTAGGGGATATAGCAGTGAAGAAGGCAAAGACACAATTGGCTATACTGTAGTGAGGAGGGAAAGAGGAGGAAGACATACAAATACCTAAACAAAGCAATGGTGTGAAGGGCTATAAAGTACACTACTACGAAGAAGATTACATGTGATAACATGGCTGAGTAAAACTGTCAAGGAGGAAGGCACTGATCTGGCTGTAGGTATTTCAGAGCATTTTTCTCTCTGAGGAGGTAATATTTCATTTGAGAGTTGAGTGAAGACAAAGAGGAAGGTACTTTGAAGATCTGGGGTGCTCTGAGCAGAAAGAAGGGCAGATATAAAGATTCTGTAATTTAAAAAGAGAGCTTGATAGTTTCTTACAAAGAAAAGAAGGCCGGTTTGGCTGGAATGTCCATGAAGGAAGAGCATGGAGAGAGATTACATGAGTGTTCTCAGGGACCAAATCTAGATCTTATATCAAAGTGTGAATATAAATTAACTACATTGAGAATTGTATGATGGATGTGTGATAAGATGAGGTTAGCCCTTAGGAGGGTGTACTATTGTGGAAGGGTACAGTAGTGAAGGAAGGGGGTTCATTTAGCTGACTATTGCACCTGTCCAGTTGAAGGATGATGGTAGTTGGGATTATGAGTGTAGCAATAAAGTTGGAGAAAATCAGTTGAGATTGGAAGTTGATTTGAAGATGATTGAATTTACTGAGCAAGAATTATATCAAGGTATTTGGATGTAGGGACATGGGGGATTATGGTCACTTTTAGTGATATGGCAAAGTCTTGATGACATGAGGCAGTTTGCAAGTGACAGAGGTGTGGGTAGGTGCGTATGTGTGATTGATTTTACATTTTTTAATCTTAAATTAAGACGCTAGTTAGAATCCAAGTGGAGACATCAAGTAGGCACTGACAAGTTGACTTGGCTAGAGATGTGAGTTAGATCATCGTAGCCTATAGAGCATGCCTAAAGTCATGAATCTAGGTGAGGGGTTGGAAAACTATTATAGCCCATGAGCCAGATCTGGTCTGCCACCTATTTTTGTATGGCTCATGAGTTATAAGTACGTGTGGCATTTATAAGTCTAAAATGTAAAATACAGGGAAATTTTTCAGCAGGGAAAGTTCCATAAATTTGCCTCTTGGCAACACAAAGCCTGCAATATTTACTATCTGGCTCTTTGTCAAAAATGTTACTGACTCCTGATCTGGATGAAACCCTGTGAGGAGAGAGTGTTGATAGAAGAGAGAGAAGCATCACAGTGGAAATTAAAATTATGTCAACTGAAGTGTGTAGGGTAGAGAATTTAAGCCTGAGTATAACAGTAAGAGATTAACAGTAAATTCATTATCAGCGTGATCAATGAAACCTTTAGGGGCAAAGAGGAACTATCTTCGTCACACCTTTCACTCACTCATAGAAAGATCTTAGGCAGGAAATATAACTTGTTTGAAGATCTGAGATAAGGCTAATGTAGTTTGGACAAAGAAAGCCAATGGGAGGATGACATTACATCTGGCCAAAGATTTAGGGAAGAGCCAAATACTTCAGGCTTTTTAAAGTGATCTTTAGATAAAGAGGAGGTCATCAAGCCATTCCGAAGTTGGAGGATCAAATCACATCTGATGGGAAAAAATCTGGCTGTATGTGCATCTAGGATGTAAGGAAGCCAACATGGATGTGAAGTTAAAATTGTCCATTGCAAATAATAAAATGAAGGCCCCAGGTAGCCTTTGCAAGGGCAGATTTGGTATAAAATCCTTATTGGAATGGGCTTAAGCAGTAACGGGAATACGGATCTAGCTGTTGTGTTTAGTGGAATTTTATCAGTCTTTTTGTTGTGTATGATATATAGATGGTCAAAATAAGGAACTTCTACATTTTCGGTTTTTGTTTTATTTTAATTGAGATTTGAATTAAAAATAAGAAACTTTTATTTTGAAACTTGGAGACTGTGTTTAAAAAGTATAGAGTAGGGCTAGAAAAAAACCTAAAACTCTCCTGATGAGGAGAGTGCTAATCGTGACTCTAATAATAATAAAATACTTTTCTGATAATTTTTTGTGTGTTTCATTATTTATATATGTATGGGAAGTTGTACCCTAGCCACATGCCAATTCACCTGGTGAACTTGCTCTTCAACGTGGCACAAATATTTCCTTCTATCTTTAGCCTTCCGGGGTTTCTCACATGGACTATCGGCTCTTCCTACTTCAACCTGCTGGTAGTACCCTGTAGGAGACATGCTACTCCATGACAACAGGCACCACGCTGTAGGGGAATTACCATACCTGTCAATCACTATCTCTAGAATGTGGCCTTTCATGAGCCCTGAGATTTCATACTGTTTCTCTGAGCTGTAACAATATTTATATTGAAAAAATAAACATGTTCTTCTATCTTTAATATTTTATATCTTATAATTTGAATATCCCATTTTCATTATACTACTTAGCTGCTAAGTTATGTTATAAAAACAAGTTTTAATTATCTGCAAACACCTTCAAATCTAATCCTTACCGGTGAAGACTGATGTCTGGTTAACATCTGTTAGGACATTTATTTCCATAAAGTATTTATAGCGCCTTTCTGTTATTGATTGGTATGATAAATGTGTAACTCTTACACAAAGATAAAATTTTTAGATTTTTGTATTTAAAATACTGGTTATCAAAAGAAAAACCCAGATGTTATTTGTTTATGTTTCTGCTTGAGGTACTGAATCTATTTCAAGTCATATTTCTCAGTATTGATATACTTAATTTTGCTGAAATAATAACACACTAACTTTAGCTACTTTTTTTCTCAGTGTGTCTCCTTGTCGCTCACCATTTCCGCCTCATTTCACTTCTCATCTTTATTTCTTTTTCTTTGGTCTTCTTTTACTTTAGGGATTCTTTCAATTTAGAAGTGTTCTTGTTTTCTGTTAATTACTATTCTTCTTGGATGTACACAGATATCCTTTTCCATTTCATTTGTGAATTCATCTCAGAGGCATTTTGTGTGTGCCTTTTACTCATAGCTTCTCAGAAGTCCCTTTCGAGGTTACCGATTTAACATGTCATGTACTATAAGGTTTGCATGGCATGGTGGCAGCTGACTTTGGTCTTTACAAGGATTGAAATGTTCACTCAACATGGATTGGTAGAATTTTTTTTTTCCTTAAACATTTCATCGCCTTGTAAACAAACAAAAGCAAACCCAAGACTCAAAACTGACATTACTATTGGTGCCCCTGGAAATAGCTACCTTCTCACTAAAGTAGATTTTGTCATCCAACTTTATGTGTTGTTGAACACACATGGTGCTGTATGAGCACTCACTCACTAGTCTAGAAAACATTGCTATGACCAGTTACCAGAAAAATAAATTCAGATTGCTCTTCACCTTCCACAGATGACCCTTCTGAAAGCCATTTGAATTCATTATAAATTATAGTTATATTAGTGTGACTTTAATTCACTTGTAATCTGAACTTTATGTGCAATGCATTTTTTCCCGTGTTTAATCATTTTTGAATGCTAAATCATTTTTTTTTTTTTTTTTTTCTTGAGACGGAGTCTTGCTCTGTCACCCAGGCTGGAGTGCAGTGGCGCGATCTCGGCTCACTGCAAGCTCCGCCTCCCGGGTTCACACCATTCTCCTGCCTCAGCCTCTCCAAGTAGCTGGGACTACAGGCGCCCGCCACCACGCCCGGCTAATTTTTTGTATTTTTAGTAGAGACGGGGTTTCACCATGGTCTCGATCTCCTGACCTCGTGATCCACCCACCTCGGCCCCCCAAAGTGCTGGGATTACAAGCGTGAGCCACCACGCCCGGCCAAATGCTAAATCATTTGCCAACAAATGGCTTGTCCTTGAGAAAGAATTTAAGGCTGAAAGTACATTAAGTGCCATCTGGGTATCTGTGTCAATGGTTTTGTCACTACATATGTGTGTGTGTGTGCATATCACCTACTTTATCACATTTATTTGATAAAATTGATATGCAATCTCTAAATCATTGTGTCTCCAACTTGTGTTATACCACAAATACAAATTTTTGTCCTAAAATTGGTGGTACCCTTTGTAAAACTAGAAGTTCTCATTTGTGCAAAGGAAGGAAAAATAAAACAAGAAACAAATTCAATAAAAAAATTAAAGGTCAGATTTCTTTTATAGCTGCTGAGTTCCTTTCATTCCTTTCCATCATCCTCACATTCCCAAATCTCAACAAAGTTAAGAAATTAAAACACACATCATGAGATCATATGTTCACCTTGTTCAGGAACTGAAGGATTACATATACAAGACTATACCTTAATAAGTAGAGGGAGAAATAGGAAGATATAAATAGAATATGAAAATTTATTATAATGCAGTTCTATTCTAAAGTGTTTCCTAGGTAGGCTAAGAGTATGTTGCCAGGAAATTTTAAGAGACCCACTCCATTATATAGAAGAGGATGTGTGTAGATCCCTTAATTCTGAAATGTTTAGAACTGAGTACAACAGGTCTTTGAATAACGACGTTTCATTCAATGTCATTTCATTATAATGTTGATGAGAAAAAACAAATTGATTCCAATTGGGGTTCAGTGTCTGTGTAGAGCTTATATATTCTCCCCATGTCTGCATTGATATTCTCTGGATGCTCCAGTTTCCTCTCACTTCCCAAGGCTGTGCATGTGAGGTTGATTGACGTGTCTATGTGGTCCCAGTCTGAGTAACTGTGGGTATGTGTGAGTGCACCTGCAATGCGACGGCGCCCTGTCCAGGGCTGGTTCCCACATTGCGTCCTGAGCTGACAGGATAGGCTGCGGTCAACTGCAACCCCAAACTGAAATAAGTAGGTAAATAATGATTTTACGAGCTTTTATTAATCTTAAACGTATGAATAGCTGAAATTTATTTCAGCATTTAATATTAGAAGTGTTTTGATCTTTATTTACAAGTTTGTTGACGTTTTAGTTACCAAAAGCCATAGAAGCTTAACTCTTTTGATGTCAACCTATGGTAAAATGGGTTTCGCTTACTGTATTTTTGTACCAATTAACCATCCCCAATTTATCCCTCCGTATGCGTGTATCAAAACATCACGTGACCATAAATATATATACCTATGACCAGTTTTCAAGCACCTGTCGATGATGTTAAGTGAAGACTTATTGTAGTCCTTTTTTGGCATAACAAAAATGTGTGTGTTTTGTTCAAGATTGGAAAAGTTCTTTGTGTAAAGAACTAGACAGTAAATATTATAGGCTTTGCTGGCCATATGTAGTCTCTGTCTCTCCTTCATCTACTCATTCTTCTTCTCCCCTTCCTTCTCCTTCTTTAAACACTTCCAAAATGCCAAAACAATTTTTAGCTCTCAGCCATATGAAGCAAGCCATTGATTAAATTTGGCTTGTAGGCCCATAAAGTGTGAATTCCTTTACATCATCAGAATGCCGCATATATATGAAATGTTATCTATGAGAAATTAATGGTGCTCCCAGCAGAGAGAAATTAGCCTAAGTTAAGTTTGGGCTTTGGAATTCAGGGGAATGCCATGCACAAAAATGCTCTGCTTTTAAAACTAGTTACTAACAGTCCATTTCTGATATCAGAAATACATGAAAACTACCAATTGAATGGACATTATTCACTACTTTAGTGCTGCTACTCCTGTGTGGTGGAAAAAGAATCCAGAAAGTTTTCCTGTCCATTTGAACATTCATGCAATAAAAATTTCCAAATCTTTTTTTGAACACATTTTTATCTGATAGCTCTCTTGTGTACTTTATAAGTACCTTTTGCTGCTTATTCTCAGTAACTGTATCGAAACAATCTGTTTTCCTTTATCAATCAAAATAAAATAAGAAATTTAGCTTAATACTAATATTAAGCTGAAGTGCAAGATATATGAAAAAGAGAGAAAAGAAGCAGGATAAACTGACCTTTTGATAACTGCAGAGGACAGCAGATCAAAGACTGGACTTTAACGTCTGACATTTTCAGAATCTATCACAGTAAGTCCACTGGGTCCAGAAATAGGTTTTAATCCTAGATTGAAATGACTCACAATGCTGTCATGACATTGAGTTTGATGGAAAAAGTGAAGTTAAAGTTTTTCTCAATATTTTTTTAAAATCAATGATTGATTTAACTATAAAATGGACTGATTCTGAAGAACTCATTCTGACGTTGGAGGTAAAAATGCTTTTACTCTAATCATTAAAATCAATTTCTCTAGATATCTGACTTTATTCTGCTTTATAACATAGAGAATGAAACTATATTTATTAATGAAGTGTAATCTAGCAAAGTGGCATAAGCATAATTATCAGTCACTTACTAAAGTTGTGTGTTTTTTTCCATTGCATGAAAACCCTGCCTTGTTTTAATTTTTATTGACTCTTTAAAAGCAATTTTAGGTTTGTAGAAAGAAGTGAATAAGCATTCACACGTCATCCTCAGCCTCTACCCCAATTTCCCCGATTTTTAACATCTTGCAATAGTGTGGTACATTTGTTATAGTTGATGAGTCAATATTGGTACATTATTATTGACTAAAGTATGTAGTTTGTATTAGAGTTTACTCCTTGTCTTATGAATTCTATAGGTTTTGTCAAATGTGTAATGACAAATAATCCTCATTACAGTGTCATACAGAATAATGGATTCACTCTCCTAAAATTCTTCCTTGCTCCATCCGTTCATCGTTTCCTCTACTAATTTATGTAGAAGATAAATTAGTAGATTGAGTTGATGGTTATAGCAGTTTAAAGCACAGATAGAAAACTAGATTGACCTACCTACCCAGACTGTGCTTCTCACTCTCACTGTGCCCTTTCTTAACCTTTGGAAATGCTTTTATTCATATATAAAATAGGCTATAACTTCATATAGTTGTATTACAAAAAGTTAATGCACAGAAAAAGACTTGTGCTAGGTATATGGTTTCTTCTCAGTTAAATGGAAGCCATTGCATGTGTTTGTCAATAGAATTCGTCATACTTTATCTCACATATCTTTACGTCATTGTTGGCACATGACATGTTTAGACTGCACAAATCTCCTCCAAATCCCTAATAGCCACTGATCTCTTTACTGTCTCCATAGTTTTGCTTTCTCCAGAAGGTCATGCAGTTGAATCATACGGTATGTAGACTTTTCAGACTGTCTTCTTTCACTTGGCAATATGCATTTAAAGGTTCCTGTGTGTCTTCTGTAGCTTGACAGAATACTATTCCATTGCCTGGATATACCACAGTTTATTTTTCCATTCACTTCCTGAAAGACATTTCGATTTTAGTGATCATGAATAAGGCTCCTGTAACATTCATGGGAAGAAGGCTTTTGTGTGCATGTAAGTTTTCAAATCCTTTAAGTAAATACCAGGGAATGTAATTGCTGGGTTGTTTGGTAGGGTATGTTTAGTTTTATAAGAAACTGCCAAACTGACTGCCAAAGTAGCTGTACTATTCTGCATTCTCACCAGCAATGAATAAAAGTTCCTCTTTCTCCTCACATTTGCCAGCTTTTGGTATCATCAGACTTTTGGATATTGGTCATTTTAATAGTCATGTAATAATATCTCACGGTTGCTGTGACTTGCAGTTCCCTAATGATACATGACTAGTAACTTCAAAATCCCCATTTGACAGCTGTATTTAGACCTTTGGACTATTTTTTAAATGAGTTGTTTTCTTTCTTATTTTCGAGTTCTCTGTATACTTTAAATACCAGTAATTTATCTGATATGTTTTGAAAATGTTTTGAATATGTTTTGAAAAGATTTTCTCCCAACCTGTGGCTTTTGTTTTCATTCTAAGCACAGTTTGAATAACAAAAGTCTTTAATTTTAATGATGCTCAATTTCTCAATTTTTTCTTTGTCTAACCCAATAAATCAGAAAGCTTTTTATCATTTCACATGACTTAATATTCAGGCAAGGTCTATATAGGCCCCTTTCAAACAGTCATAAAGTTTAGAAGCTCTGACCTCACAAACAATAACAACGACAACATAGAAACAAAAATGACAGCTTTCGATGTTGTCTCAGTAATTTCTTAATTCAAGAACAGATTACTGAGCTTTATAAGCAATACGTATAGATATCAATTTCACAATAAAATACCTTATGATATTTATCAAATCACCTTAGTTTTGGTCACTTATTACTATTAGACTAAAATGTAATTTGTCAGACATGAGAAATCTTTTTGTAGTATTTTTTAGAGAACCAAGTATTTGTTTTAGCCTTTTCAGTTCTTCTCTTGCTGTTTCTCCAGTATAGTCATTCCAATTGTCTCTATAGATGTATTAATACCAGGTACATAATAAACACAATTATCTCCCACGTGTACCCCAACCCCATTCCCTGTTCATGCAGTCAACATAAAGGAAGCAGGTCAAAAGGAAGCAGGTCATGTACCCTGTGATGTGCTGGGTTGTAAGGAAAGGTACACAATTAATGTACCATGTCTGAGTTTTCTTCTTCTCTGTATTTGTTCCATTTAATGCATGTATGTTTTTTATTCCTCAGGCCTCTCCAGTCCTAACACACTCAGGGATACTTGATACAGCTATAAGGCTGTGTCTTTATCAGGTACCTTTGGGTTACCCCCGGCCAGGGGTGGGAAATAGAGGAAGTGAATGTCTGTATCCTCATTAAGTATCACACAGAGCAGAAACATAAAGAAGCCTGTGCCATGAATGGGTCTCTTCTTTCTCCAAAAACCACCTACCCCTTCAACTCCCACTGCTTAAAGGAAAATCTTGTATTAGTCTCCCCATTTTCTCCTCAAACTTGCTTTAGCAAAGCAGTTCTTAAACCTCTGTTAATGTATGTCCCCACCCCTAACTCAACACACAGTCTCATGTCACATCACAGAAAAGAAGTTCAAAACAAAACAAAACAAAGCCACAGTCTTATAAGAAAAATAGGTAAGTTTTACAAAAGTTGTGTACTGTATCTCTGCTTTGAATTTTGTCATTGGCCAAGGATAGTAAAACTCTTGGAAAACTATAAAACAGGAACTTACTTAATATATTTTACCCAAGATTTTTCAAACATTTTTGGAAGGATACTTATTAACATCTTGCAGAGGTAATGTTACATGAAAAACTTAGCATAAGACCAATCAGGTATTCTATGCAATAATGCAGATATATGAAAAAATAATATAATGAAATAAATGACTTTTCAAAAGGTATTGATCCTAGATCCACATTCTTTTTTTGGTTCAGGTGAGGCAATTAGAATGTGAAAAAAAGAAGCATAGAACAACTGTCTAATGAGAGGGACGAATGTTCCTGGGTGGAAAGTTATTAGAAGATAAATTAGTAGATTGACCCTTTTGCTGTCTACGCAGGTTTTTTTTTTTTTTTGCTAGTACCAATAGAAACAAATTCATTTTATGGTTTGTGTCACTGGAAATGTATAACTTAGTGGTAGCTATATAGCAAACTTTCAATATGTAATAATAAGAGCTTAGATGTAGATTTAATATCATTATTTAATTTATTTGCTTGAATACCAGTGAGGAATTTCCACTTAAGCCCTCGTTTTCCAGATGAGTGTTTAATTGAATTCCAGAATTCATTTTGAAATAGAACTTTGTGTAGAATATGAATTTCTTTGCAAGAAGAATCATTTGTACACTTGGGTTTGAGAGCAGTTTAATGTCAATATAACTTCTTTCCAGGCTTTCATTTCCTACTTTTTGATATGGGAATAATCTCATGGCGTGATTGTGAAAGTCTTAAAAGATAATGTTTGGGGGGAGGGGAAGGGATAGCAATAGGAGATATACCTAATGTTAAATGATGAGTTAATGGGTGCAGCACACCTACATGGCACATGTATACATATGTAACAAACCTCCACGTTGTGCACATGTACCCTAAATCTTAAAGTATAATAAAAAAAGATAATGTTTGCAAAGATACTCTGTGCACTCAAAGCGTGCTCTATGAACTTCATTACCGTTCACACTTTGGGTTTATGAGGCTTCCATTTGCTGGCAATTGAAATGTGACTCTGAGTTAGATGCCGTGGTGTGGGAGATGATGTTTATTGGAGTTTAAAGCCCAGATAGACAACTAGATTGTCCTGCCCACCCAGACTGTGCTTCTCACTCTCACCGTGCCCTTTCTTAACCTTTGGAAACACCTGTATTTATATATAAAATAGTTTCATATACTATTTTATACTATATACTTCATATAGTTGTATTATGAAAAGTTAATGCACAGAAAAAGACTTGTGCTAGGTATACGGTTTCTTCTCAATTAAATGGAAGCTATTGCCTGTATTTGTCAATAGAATTCATCATACTTTATCTCACATATTCAGTGCTTTACATCATTTTTGGCACATGGTATGTTTAGACTGTGCAAGGGTTAATTACGCCAAATTTATCTATCTACAGTTAATATAGCCCAAGGTACCTTGTTTAGCTGAGCCAAAGTTTGTATTTATTAAAAATGTAAATTTATCTTGAAGTGATGCCTGATCTTACAGAACTATGGGTTCCAATCTCTAAATCACTGTGATCAGTAGTAAAACTATGTACTCTGTGTCTGTCCTACTAGCTATATTGCCGGAATCTGGAGCATGACTTTTGGGTCTTTCTGTAATGCCTTACCTCTCATCAAAATTCACAAAATTCACAAGACCTGCTCTCTGGATTGTGAGACTTTTGCATTACAAAGAAAAAGGTGCTGTCCTAATGGCATTCCAAAGCCATTTGAAATGAGTTGCTTTCGTTTCCAGGGAGTCATTTTTATGTTGGTTATCATTACTTTACCATTACCTTTTAATTTGGAAATGTTAAAATCCATTGCCATGCTCCTTGGAATATAAAGATCATATAGGGTCATTGAGATGAGTCTGAAAGTATGAGTCACTGGAGACCTTCGAGTGGGATAATGTTGTTAATATTACTGGTATTCTATTCTTCACGTTTCCTCCAGTAAAATGTAAAGTGACCAAAATATAAGCGTCACGCAGGCAAAGATTCTTTTATTTGTTCAACGAACACTGCCTTCACATAGTAGTTAATATTCACTACTAGAATGCATGTTGAATGGCATCTCTTTTATTTGCCATTAGCGTTGGTCCACTTTATAGCAGTTGGACAAAAAAATTGGACAAAGTGTGTTGATCTTTTATGAAAAAATAGATATCTCTTTCTTTCTTTCATTGTTGTGTTTTCTGTGGGCAAGTTGATAGACACTGTAGTCCTGATGTTATTTTAGGGATACAGTTGAAGTTACTAGATCTTTTAGAGTTTATTTAATTATAATATGAAGCTTTGAGTTTCTGTTTCGTTATTAAATAATTTATTTTATGATAGTGTTGTTTAACTTAGTGTGCAAGGCCTACAAATAAACCTAATAAATATCTTACAAACTACCTTAAAATAAATCTAACATTTTTTACTGAAATATTTTTAAACATGTTGAAGTTGGAATGCCACGTAATTGTATACACACACACACAAAACACACACACACACACACACACATTAGGTTTTCATTTGGTTTCTTTGTTCCTATTATTGAAATTCCTATGCTAATAACCATATCAATTTATGAAACTCATTTTGAGAAAAAAGGCCTAAAATATAACTCATTTTTAAAATGATTTTCTCTTAATTTATAATGTAATACTTTAATAAAATATGGTAGGGCAATTTTGTATAAATATTTCTGCTAAGTTTTCTACATAAGTTACTGCATATAGTCTAGTTTTTAATAGAAGGGTTTTTTTTTTTGCTTCAGTATCCACTTTAAAGTCAATGACATTTAGTGTTTTCTACTTTACAGTTCTAAGTTACTTTTGCTTAAAAAGTCATCTGACTTTTAAGTTAATGTCCAACTTGATTACTATCTCTCTGCATCTCATCGATGTGTTCTTGAAAGTAGTTAGATTTTGAAAGACATTACTAAGAGGGCTTTTTCTCATCTTTGGAGAGTAACTTGGGGTAAATGGTTGTCTTTCGTCTTTGTCCTCCCCTCTACCCGCAACTCCCTATCCCAGATCATTAGCTGAACTTGTGTGCTCAGGTTAATGTTCTGTTTCACCTTTCTTGTCAAATTGCTAGAGACAACTCTCTTCAGTTATATAATGTACACACAGAATCTCATCTTTTTAATCTCTCTCTTTTAAACAAATGTGTTCACCCTCAGATTTCTGTCATTTAGAACAGGACTTCCTATTAGAAATATAAAAATTTTCATTCATGTGGAATCTTCAATACAAAAAAAACCAGAAAAACACATATCAATGGTTTGCTTGTGTCATGCTGATAGTTGGGGGACAGCTGATATTAGAAAAAGTGACACTATATTTCTGAACACAAACCTTGTTTCATCTTAGAATGTGGTGTTGAACCAATTTTGTACCTCAGTGCTATAAACCTTAATGAGTTGTTAATGTGTGATTAACTGCCTTGGCCAAACTCAAAATCTTATTCACACATACAATACACACAGTGAACTTATTTTTATTTGTTCAGTCAGTCCTTTAGTCCTTCATTTATTTCACAAACATTCATTGACACTTACGTGGCAGCACTCTTATAAGAATAGAATATACCCTGTTAAATCAGACATGATACTTGCTTTTGTGGAGCTTATGCTTTAATGGAGAAACAGAAAGTCAAGCAAAACCTCAAACTATATAACTTTAAATTGGATATGTGCTAATGAAGGAAAATGTGGCACTGTAAGAAAAAATAATAGGGAGTTAAAGGATAAATAGGAGTTTGGTGGATGAAATTTATGAAGGGCTGAAGATTTAAAACAAAAGAAACTGATGCAGGAGGGTGCAGCTTTGGAGTCAAGAATGAAGTTCTAGGAAATAGCAAGGAAATGGTAGGAGAGGAGGTCAAAGTAGGTAGGATTTTATATATTATCAATGGGAAAATATTGAACAACCCTAAGCAGAAACGCAATGATATATGTTCATCTTCATTACAAATTCTTCTATCTTTAGTAGACCTGTTTTCAGGCAAAATTTCATGAGAGAATAGTAACAAAGAGAAAAAAAGTGGTGTTCTCAGATTATCTCTAACTCACCTGATGACTTGAAGTTAAATGACCTCAACATTTTGTGAGGCTTTTCCTTCTTATAAAGTAAGGAGTTTAGATGAGGTGAGGTGTCCAATTTCATTTAGCTTCAATTTCCTGTAATTTGACAGCTGTCAAGTCATGTTTTGATTTGTTCTGTTTGTGAGCCAGAGTAACTTTAAGGCAGTATATTAACTAGGAGAACTATTTCTTTACTTTTAAACTTCAAAATTATGATGACGTAAGTATTTTAAAGAGCATTTAGAAAGTAGACAAATGAAAAATTTTTAACATTTTGGAATGCTTCTTTTATTTCTTTTTGAAACCTAGGTTTTTGGTGGTAGTGGTGATATTTATTTTTGCCAAACTAACCATTCCATGTAATTTTGTAGCATTTTGGGTTGATGACCACCGTAAGTCTAGTATTCCTATATGTGTTAAAACTTATCTTTACAATTAATGTATTTTCACTGAATTATTTAATTAAAAATTAAACTACGATTTCTAATACATGTTCAGTGAGATATTATTAGGCATTACCTGAAAGGGATTTCTGGAGAAAGAAAGAATTTCTGGTTAAAAGGAGTTGAGCAGGTTTTCCTAGAGCGATTCTCTCGGTCTCTAGGATGGAGCTACAGCATAAAATATCCTCCTAATTTACTTCACAAATTAGCCCTTAGATTTCATGAATTACTTATAATTCTTTTTGTAGACCACAGTTTCTTTGCTCTTCAGTATTTCACTTGCTTATGTGAGTTTCTAAAACTAAGTTTAATTTTGGAAATTCTTAATTTTATGTTTATATTTTGAATTTTGTTTAAAATTAAGTTTAGTAAAAAGCTAGGTTTTTATTTCTACCTACAAATTCAGTGTCCCATCAATAGAAAAAAAATTCTCAATAATATTTTGAAGTTACTTTAGTCTTTGTCATTAAAGAATAAAAATTTACCAGGCAGAAATGCCCCAGAAGCTACCTATGGAGGAAATATAAATATTATTATTACCTACTAATATTAATATACAAAATAGTCAATTATGTGTATAGAAGTTAAATGTATATAAAAGTTAAATATTTATAAATGATACAGGACTCACGTGTTTGTATGCTCTGACTGCTGTGCAGTCACAGTCTTATAAATTGATAAACAGAGTTTGCAGTAAAGAAGGAGTTTAATGATTGCAGGACAGCTGAGTGAGGAGATGCGAGCACCCTCAAATCTGTCTTTCCAGAGAGTACTTGGTTGGGGTGAAGGGATTGTAGAGGGCCACGGGCTGGATAAATGGGGTCACTGACTGGTTTGGGTTAGGGGGTTTAAATCACCAGGATGTGGAAACTTCGCCCTTTAGTGAGTCAGCTTCTCCTGGAGCCCTTCGGAGGAGCTGATGTCAGTAGTTTCACTGGTATGTAGGATCTGAAAGAATACCTCAGAGAGAAAACTTAACACTTCACAATGCTCAGGTTGTTATCTATGAGTAGTTAAGTTTAACTATAATCTTGTGACAGGATATAAATGATTGTGGGGCTGTACCTAATAAACAATTATGAGGAAGCAGGACAGATAGCAAGTTAACTTAATGTTTAAGACTGGATGTGTTGGAAGCTTATTTTTATTTCATCCCCTCCCTCCTTTCCCAAATAATTTTATAAAGATTATAGGGGTGGTTTATATATATATGTATAAATAACTTCTAATATTTTATCAGTTAATAAAAGCTCACATTTTCTAGACATTTTTGTTGATTAAGCTAATAAGATGGCTTTTACCAATGGATCTTGAAACGTGGTATGCTAAATGAATTTCTGTTTTCAAAAAGAATTGTGCATGATCAATAATTCACTAAAACAGTAGGCAAGTAAACTATATCACTAAGACAGTAGGCAAGTAAACTATATTTTTAAATTTACTAGTGGTGTAATCTTGAGCAAGTCACCTGACACTTCATGCCTTAATTTATAAAAGAAAAAAGAGAACTTCCTAAATTACAGAGTTGGGTTCAAATATGAATGAGAAATAGAAATATGAAGGTATTGGAAATATTAGAAATAGGAATATGAAGGTATCTGCTATAGTGTTAGTGACTGACATGTACTTAACTATCATTGACAAAATTATTATTCTTTTCTTTTTTGAAATAATGGAGACATAGTAGAGAAGATTTTGTTAATTTGAGGTGTTTTAACTCTTTATTCAGTAAGTTCTTTGTAAAAATTTATAGGAAGAACTGAAGGGATATAAAGGGTTCATAATAAACACAGCAGATGATTTCTGATCCTTAAATCCAGAAACTGGGCCCTAGTCTATTTTACTTTCTTATTTCTTGCAAACTACCTAGAAAAAGTTGGAGAATGGCACTATTTTTTTTTATTGATCTCAGCTTCAAAAATTTCAAAATGTAGTTTTTCATTAGTAGTAATTCAAGCTAGAACATATAATATATTCAACATTACACTAAGTGATTTACTTTTATATAAGTTATTTCATTTAACCTTAAGAATACTTCGTGGATATATTTATATTTACTTTTACAGATTAATAGATTGTTATTAGCAGAGTTTGGGTAACTTGCCGAACTCTGATACATTGCTAAGGAGTGATTCACCTATAATTGAGCCAGGTTTCTTCTAAATACTATGCTCCACTGTAAATATATGAGATTACAGGTTAAAGTTTGAGAATTACTTCTAAGTAATAAATAGCTCACTCAATTTTAATATCGATTCTGGTAAAATTCTTTATAAAGGGTTTAGCATTCTTTATAATGTTTGGGGTTGGGTCAGGGAGAAGATAATGAAAAGAGAACAGAGCAGATAAGAAACATTTTGCACATCTGACTTCCAAACTGATCCTCTAAATAGATTTTTTTATGCTATCTCATCAAATTGAAACTTTTTGATGGATATAGAAACAAAAAATATTGTATTAAAAATATTGAGAAAGATTGAGGAGAAAGAAAATTTTTTTGAAGAGAATCAAACTATAGTATTTTAGGTATATTTCTGTGTGAATCTTGAAAGTAGGGAAAGAAATATGTCAGCAAAAATACTAGAAGTAATTTATTATTTGATTGTCACAAAAACATTGATTGAACTTGCAATCACTAATCTAGGATGCTCTTGCTCTGACTTATATTCCTTTCCCAAATATTCCAAACCATGACCTTGTATTAATAAAAGAAGACATTCAAGTAGTATATTGATAGTTTACAAGCACTTAGAATGTATATTTTGAAATTTTCTGGTGATCTGACGAGTGACTTTGAGTCTCAAAATTAGAGAAGTTTCTAATAATTCTGGATTAAATAAAATGTGAGGGAGTGAATCTTGAAACAAAAGGAAAAGAACTCATCCATACAAGGAAAGGACTTTGTGATTAACACCTGACTTTTCATCAGAAACAATGATAGTCAGAACACAGTGGGATAGCACATCCAAAGTGCTGAAAGAAAGAATAAGTGTCTTGTTCTGTTTATGTTACCAAAGTTGTAATGTGCGTAGGATTTATATTTAAAGGGGAAAAACTTTAAGGGGAATTAGACATAGTCAATGGAAAGAATATGACCAATAATGTGTTCTAGATCTGGCTTGGTTAGATATAACACGTTTAACTTTGGATAATTCAGGAATCCTTTGCAAATCTTTGTTTCTTTGCCTCCAATATAACTGGGCTGGAGTCAACACTAAAAAGCTTGAACTCTCAATATTGTGTATATCTGTTATTTCAAGTTATCTTTGCCTCCGATATAACTGGGCTGGAGTCAACACTAAAAGCTTGGACTCCAAATATAGTGTATATCTGTTATTTCAAGTTAGTATATTTTATGTTTCCTTCTTGATGGAAGCTTGTCTTATTTTGTTCTCTACAGTCTGTATTTTTTTCTTTTCATAGTTCTGCAGCAATTGTTTTTGAAATATAAAAATAATTCTTTTGTGCTGTGTGAAAATATGCATCCTTTTATTTCAGCTGCCAGACAGATGTGTTATTTCAAGTGGGAGACTATGATTTTTCTCTATAGATGATGGGTGGGGTTTTGTTGTTGTTGTTGCCATTTGTTTGTTTGTCTAACTTTACTAGTAGGTAGATTATTTGAATGACTGATCTGATTAACCATCATTCCTTCTAAATCTGTCTCCTTTCCTTCAGGTCTCTCATCCGAACACATTAGAAATTCTCAATACAGTTGGTATTGTGCCCAGCTAAATCCATCTGATTTTTGTTTTTAAAAATGGCAAGTTGATATAACATTTCATCATACTATATAAAATAGAAAAATCAGAACAAAATGTAATTGACAGTTTTCTGAGTGTCTTTTAGCTTAAGTTTTGAAATTGTTTTTGTCTATTTTTATTTAGGGTCTCACTCTGTCACCCAGGGTGGAGTGCAGTGGTTCAATTATGGCTCACTGTACTCTTGATCTCCTGGGCTCAAGCAGTCCTCTCAACTCAGCCCCCAAGTAGCCAGAACTACAGGTGTGTGCCACCACACCCAGCTTTATTTTTTATTAAAGAAAAACAATTGTAGACCTTAGCTTTCATTATGTTGCTCTGGCTGGTCTTGAACTTCCAACCTCAAGTGATCCTCCCACCTTTGCCTCCCAAGGTGCTGGGATTAAAAGTGTGAACCACCTCACGAAACTGTTTTTTTAAATTATCATTAGAATACTTGATAAAATAAAATAAAATAAATATCTGAAAATGATTCTGACATAGTTGGGTGCTGGCTTTAAAAAGTCCATTATGTCCGTTTTCTAAGGTGGCACTTAAACACATGCACACACGCACAGACTGGGTGGCTTAAACAACAGATATTTATTTTCTCACAGTTCTAGGGGCTGTAAATCCAAGGTCAAAGTGCTCCTCTGAGGACCATGATGGAAGGATCTGTTTTAGGCCTCTCTTCTTGGCTTGTAGGTGTCTGCCTTCATGCAGTTGTACTTCTGTGCATGCATGTAGCTGATTTTTACCCCTTTCCAAATTTTATTTTATATGGACTTCATTTTTGTTGGATTGGAACCCACCCTGAGGGCCTCATTTTAACTGAATTCTTATTTAAAACATCCAAATATGGTTACTTTCAGAAATACTAGGCTTTAGAATTTCACCATGTGAATTTGGAGAGAGGGGAGCACAGTTCAGCCCATAACTAACACACGGTAAGTAACTATTGACCAAGTTACTCATGTTACTCAAGAGAGATAATTCACTTTTTTAATACAAAGCAATTTTTTTCCTCAGTAGGTGTAAGAGTGTGTCACACAGAAGTAGCATTTTAACATATAAGATACGTAGCTGAGCTGTAAATATAGGAGACAGTATGATAATTTTTACATTTCAAATTCTCTGCCTGCATTAGAATATTTTTGCAGAATGTGTAAAACAATCTAATGAATTGATTGGAATGTGTGGGAACAAGAAATATGGTTGTGGTTTTTACATAAAGCTTTTATATAGTTCCTTTAAAAATATAATTCTCATTTACCGATTTCCCTAAGGTAATGGGTATATTTTGTTTAATTATTTTTGATCCCTTGATTTTTCTGACTATGGTTCACAAAAAAACCATAAGATAAAGTACCATCCTGTACCTTATTTTCATTCGACAGTTTTTTTCTGCTAAATTAATATTTTGTATATTTTTATTTTGTATATATTTGGTATAATTCTGTTAATATTTTATATATTTTGCATATTTGTATATGAGATGCAGATGCCTTAGACAACATGAAAATATCTTTGAACATCCCTATTTTACCAAGGAAGAAAGATAAGCAAAGAACATGATTTAATAGATTTTAGGATTAACTGGTAAGTTACACGAGTTTCAATTTCCCAGAACTCTAATATATATCCCTGCATTCTTATTATGAAATATACAGAAAACACCATTTTGTTGCCCATTGTTACATTTATTTATATTGTACACATAATCTCAAAGTTTATATTTTGCCACCATTTATGCATGAATTTTTCATGACAAATATTCCTAAGTATTCCCATTATAGGTATATGTTTCCCAGAATAGTGGTTTCAGGATGTCGTACTATTATCCAACTGTCAATTTACTTATTTATTTTATTTATTTTTTCTGTTTATTTTTAAGGCTAAGTGCGAGTGGAAAAGAAAACAAGAAATCTGTAACTGGTTGTGATTAATTAGTTTTGAACACCACTACATTTGGACTAGCCTGCTAATTTATTTTTCATCTATACTTACCTCATCAGCACTCCCTAATTCGTGCTTATCTTAAGCAATTGAAATTTTCACCCAAGCTTTAACCTAGTTAGAAATATATTTTTCTAAAACTCAAACTCCATACTGTTGAGGCCATACCTTTCTGAAATGCAGTAATATTTTCACTACTGTTTAAATCCAAACATTTCTAACTCTGTGTTGCAGATATGGATATGAAGAGGCTACTGCTACAAGTTTATACAGGCTGGGTATTTTGCACTTTAGTGACTGATTACTGTTTCTTTAGGAATGGACATATTTGTCTTGTTCTATAGTTGCCATTCATTGAATTGTTAAATGTGCGGTCAATATTGTATATGAGCTATTCAGATATGTGTGACGTGCACGTGCACAGAGATCTTTGTCCTTTGTGATTAGTATAACTGTGCATACCCATCTTTTTGTGAGTCTCTTGGTCATTCAAATTCAGCTACTCATCCTGTACTTTATCTTCATGCAACAGTTTTTTTTCTGCTAAATTAATATTTTGTATATTTTTATTTTGTATATATTTGGCATAATTCTGTTAATATTTTATATATTTTGTATACTTGCATATGAGATGCAGATGCTTTAGACAACAAGAAAATATCTTTGAACATCCCTATTTTACCAAGGAAGAAAGATAACCAAAGCACATGATTAATAGATTTTAGAATTAACTGGTAAGTTACACAAATTTCAATTTCCCAGAACTCCAATATATATCCCTGCATTCTTATCGTGAAATATACAGTAACAAGGAATGAAATTAATGTATTAAAGTATCTCAATCTATCTAATTAAATGGTATTTTGAAAAGGACTTTAATGCTCTTTTGACATTGAAATAAAGTGAGTTTATCTTGAGATTCCATATGATAATGAAGAGCTGGTAATTACATCTTTACATTTTATTGCTCTTTAAATGGCAGAATCTTCATTATTTCTGCAAGAGGTCACAAACATGTTCATCTTAACTTGACTATTATACAAATAAGGCTTTATTAATACATCTATAGAAGTAGCCAAATCACTTTGCCTAAATAACTTTTTTTTTAAAGAGACATATGCAAAAAAACATGAATGTATCATGAATTAATTTGTGCATGGTTTCCCTATAAAATAGTCACAGTAGCAACCACAATTATGGTAAATTAAAAGTTGTAAAACTAAATGTTTTTACATCAACAGTTTTCTCTTTAATGCTGTTTTCAGTTTAATGCTGGCCTATTTTTCTGGGCTTCCATACAGACTTTATAATTAGTTGGATACAGTGGTTGTATGATTAATAAAATATAGACTGGTGCTGCCATGTTTGCATTTGAATCCTGCCTCAGCCACCCAATATGGTATGAATGACGTCAAGTCAGAACCTGCGTTTTCTCATACAGAAAAATAGTCATAGAAACAGCAATCTCATAATGTTGTGTGTTGGTTAAATAAGAAAGTTATGTAAAACTGTCAAAGCACAATAGCTACACATAACAGGCATTCAAGTATTAGTGCCTATATTCTGATCTCTGTTGCCCTCACTTTTCTATTCCCCCAAGTGATAACAGAAGCTACATTTAAAATCACTATTCCACTCTACGATTTCTGTTGTAGAAAAATAGAGAAATCTGTGTTTTCTTATGTAGTAACTTTTATCTGTATATCTTCTTGAGTCTCTGGAGTTGTATAATTTTCATATATATAATTAATTTGACCTCCGGTCTCTACAGATAGTTTATCAACACACTGCTACACATAGACCCAGGTCTTTGATTTCCACAATGTGTGTGTCTGCATGTGTATTTATTAATATGCTTTATGTTCTGGCTGTTGAGTTGATGGGAGAAAAGTGAAGAAATCATAAGTAAAATTTTTACTCCACGATAAGGTGCTGATTTTTCTTTTAAGGAGTATACCAATATAACTATTTAAACTTGGAACTATTAAGGTATCTTTTTTCTCTTTTTTGTAAGTATCTCAAGCTGAAATGACTGTCAGCAGGATGAGGCACATGCCAGTATATGCTGCCAATTTGAGATAGTTCATATCCCAGGACTTTTTTAGAATTGTCTATGTGCCAGTCTTGACAAAATTTCAGTTACTTGCAGAGTTTTCCTTTGTGCAGAAGTGAACTCAGTTCAGATATTTTGACTTCACTACTAAAAGTGTGTAAGTCAATTTTCTATAACTGGAGACAACTGAGTCAACTTTTAAAATAATCCTAGGTGTCTCTAGGATTACTATATATTAACACAAAAAGGGTTATAACCACATACTACAATAATTAAAATAACATAAAATTACAAACAAATTCATGGCACTCAGACTTAATAGGTATGTATGGCCCTTACACATTTATTTATCCTAACAATTTGTTCTGATGGCAAAAACGTACCCAAGTAGGAAGAATAATGTTAGAAGGCATGGAGTAATCTTGCATTTTTCATTATAATTTCATATATAATTTCATTTTTCATATATAATTTTGTTTTTAATGCATAGTTACCATGCATTAAAAACCAACTTTCTTTTTAGCCTCTTTAAATAAACACATTTAACACAATCAAGATGGCAGAGATTTTCAGGGATCACCTTATCAAGTTGCCCATTTCTAAGAGTATTTGGAAGCAGATATTACTAAAAACAGTAGTTAGGGTGCCATAATTGCCTTGAGGTAATATTGACTGTAAGTATCTTCAGTGTCCAGAAGTTTTCCTGAAAAATAACTTCAAATATAAACTTCACGTGATAATTTACTTTCTTAAATTACAATAGTTTATTTTTGTTTCGTTGTTTTCGAAAATGGTTGCGATCAAGGTGACACATGCATACATGATCAGAGAGGCAGTTAATTAGGACGATAGATGCCTGAATCAAGATTTGCTGTTCTGTTTGTGTTTCATATGTTGCAAAAATAATATATTCACAGCAAAGTTACTGATGGTTTGGCTGTCAACGCTATGGATGTTATTACTGTCCCTCAGGCTTTGCTGATGAGTCTACATGTATCAGGTTGTCTCCTTCCTCTACTTATCTTCCGTCTTTGCCGCTCTAATAGGATCGAAGTAATTGTAAATCTCTCCCATTGAGTTATTTTTTCAAGTTTTGAAATTTTTAGTGTATAAATTGTTAAGTTTTGATAACCTACATTTTAGTTTATTTACTTATTTTCATGGTACATATTTAAGGCATACATATATGCCATGAAATTATTACTAAAATCAAGCCAGTTAACATATCCATCACCTTTGATAGTTTTATTTTTATGTGATTGGCAAGAGCACCTAAAAAATATACTTTTAGAAAATTTTCAGTATAGAATACAATATTATTAACTATTGGTATCATACTATACGTTAGATACAACTTACTCATCCTACATGACTGCCAGTTTGTACCCTTTGATCTGCTTTTTTTCATTTCTTCTTAATCCTTATCCCTGATGACCACCATTCTACTGTTTCTGTATACTTGGCTTGTTTTTAGATAGCACATAGAAGTGAGATCATGAAGCATTTTTCTTTCCATGTCTGGTTTTATTTTACTTAGCATAATGCCATCCAGGTTCATCCATATCATCAAAAATGGCAATTTTAATCTTTTTTTAAGATTGAATACTATATACATAATATTTATACTATTATTACAGAGTTTATAAGATTATAATATATATTATAACTAGATATCATAATTTGTTTATCCAATTGTTTTCATAGCTTGGCTATTGTGAACTATACTGCAATAAACATGGGAACACAGATGTATCTTTCATAGACTGATTTCAGTTCCTTTGGGTGTATACCCAGCAGGGGGATTGTGGAGTCATACAGTAACTCTAGTTTAAATTTTTGAGGAACCCTCATACCGTTTCCCAAAATGGATGTATCAGTTTACATTCCCACCAGCAGTGAACATGGGTTTCCTTTTTCCACACCCTCATCACACTTCTCTCTTTTTTATATAACAACCATCCTAACAGTTGTGAAATGATATATTTGTTTTGATTAACATTTTTCTGATTAATGATGTTGAGCACCTTTTCATACACTTGTTGCCCTTCGTATGTGTTTTTTAAATAACGTCTATTCAGATACTTTGGCTATTTATCAGTCGGATTTTTTTTTGACATTGAGTTGTGTGAGATTTTTATTTCACATGTCAACCCCTATCTGACATATGGTTTGTAAATATTCTCTCCCATTCTGCAGGCTGTCTTTTCATTTTGTTGAGTGTTTGCTGTGCAGAAGCTTTTTATGCACTGCATTTTGATGCAGTCTCACTTGTTTATTTTTGCTTTTGTTGCCTGAGCTTTTGGTGTGATAGCTAAAAAACCATTGTCAAGGCCCATATCAAGGAGTTGTTTTCTCTGTGTTTTCTTCTGGGAATTTTATACTTTCAGGTCTTACACGTGGGCCTTTAATCCACCTTGAGTTGGTTTTGTGTACAGTCTAAGATAAGGGTCCAGTTTTATTCTTTAATATGTAGATAACCAGACTCTCACTGTTGCTTCTTCACAGGAACCATTCTTTGCCCCAATTTTGGCCAAGTGCCTTCTACACCACCTTCAAGTCTAAGTGCAACAGAAAATGCACCTTCTCAGGAAAGACATTTATTGTTCACTCATAATTCGGTCTTTAATAGACATATCCAATAGAATATACAGTTCGCAAGATTAAAAACAAGGTTTATATTGCTTCATAAGAAGCAAGCACATTTTTGAAGCACACGGTAATTCTTGACAATGAAACCTGCAACTCATTATGATTTTTAAGTTGTGTGAGATGTGGATACCCAGCATTTTCATGATGAGGCTGTGCTTTCTTACATTTTCAGTGATGAAGAAGACATGCCAACAGAGGGTTAGTTCCAGATAAAATGAAATGTTCCAAACAGTATGTATTGTTTATTTGAATCATCTGTGGGGGAAGGAAAGATAATTTTCCAAAGGACATTCCTCCTAAATTCTGTCTTAAAGTTGTTTGTAAGTAGAAGATTGAGTTTATATTACATTACAAGACCATAATGTCTTTATTAAATTCACTGTGCAATCTTTAATCAAATAAGTAAATGCATTATTTATTTCCAAGTTTGAAGCACACATTCTCTTCAGCTGAAATGCCAATTCTGGAGGAAAACATATCCAATTATATATGAAACTGAAGGCCATTTTTACTTTTTATTATTCTTGTAGCATTTAAAGACCAAAAGCCTGTCTTATATCTAGTTGCATGTTTTCAGGAAATATGCTTTTGGAAACTATTCTCATGAATATGAAATTAACCTCAATAAATAATTTATTTTTGAACTCTTATTTCTTGCTAATTAAATATCTTTGGCCAAAACATTTTTAATCCTCCTATTTGTTCTTTGAGAAATTTTGACAATAAATTCAAAACTTTTAATGGAGAATATTTAAAAGGTCTTCTTAGAATAAAAAGAAATTTTACTTTTTTTCTTCATCAAAGTTGTGTATCCCTATATTTCTAATGTTTAGGACATAAACAATTAGGTGTGATTATGACCACTAAATAACTAAGAACAATATACATTTTTAGATTTCAGGCTTTAAAAGTAAAACACTAGTTAGAATTTTATGGTTAAATCATGTTCTTTGTACCATGAAAGAAAAGAAAATCATCGTGTTGTATATCAAAATATAATAATGAGGTATCATCTCTCTCAGAGATCTCTGAAAAACATCATAAAACCTGAACATGTTTCTTTTCAGTAATATTTGAGTGATGAAGGCATCAAAAACTTGGAACAAAATAAGATTAAAGCAGAATAATAGCTTAAAAATTAGGTCTAAATTCCAGTTCTCTTGCTTGTGGCAAAACTTTGGTCAAGTAAGTAACCTCTGATTTCTCATTGTCTTCATCGATAAAGACAGAAAAATTCAATTCATCCTACTTTGCCAAACTCTGTGAGAAAGCTGCATAACTTTGAAATTTTGTGGTAGCATAGAATTTCTTAACCATCTAGATTATTAAAAATTCATTTAAAAATTAGCTATTTTTTGAAGTACAAATTCTAATAAATTCTATAACATTGAAAAAATAATTTTTCAAGTTTGGAAAACTTCAGGCTATGTGGCTAAATCAGAGGGCAATAGAGCATGTATACACCAATATATATCAAATTTTTCTTGTAACATTTTAGAGATTCTTAACTTTTACAGAAGCTTATTCACAAAAAGGGTTGCTACAAATTCAGAAATATATCCTTCAGCCTCTTCCATTAATTAGAAAACATTATATAATCAGTCACACCTGTCCAAAGTACATAATAAAATATAGCATCCTAAATAAGTATTTGTTACTTTTATTGCTTATGTTGTGAAATCGAAGCTTATTGCAAAGTAAATCAAATAAATTATTCTGTTCTGTGCTTATAAAAGTGAGATTTCAGACCCAATTTTAGATAATTTGCCATCATCATGGAAACGGAAAAGGTTGCTAAGTCAGTTATTTGTTCTTTCTTTCCCGTCTCCTGGGGGTCCAGTAAATGATTATTGAAAAAGTGCTTATCAAAAAACTATTTTGAGCAACATAATTTAGAAGAAATATTATTAAGACACAAGCATTTTTAAGAGAGTTGTGAAATATTCATAGAAATGATCAATAAAATCAAAATGTGTGAAATACCACACAATAGTATACTTGATTGTTATGGGGGTGCAAAGTTAAAGTATTCTAAGGTGAGCGTGAAGTTCTGGAAAGTACTTTTTGGCCATTGACGAGGACTTTGTTTCAATGAAGGAAGCAAGAAGGGAGTGTTGAGGCAGGGACACTGGGCATCATGTTGAACAAATAGTAAAGACCAAAGACAGATTCTGGAAAATGGATGGCCTCTTGAGAGAAAAATTATGTTTGTGATACCAGCTTGACTTATTACTCTTATATAAGCAACTTCTAAATAAATGAAACCAAATTTGATTATGTTAGGGATTGCCTGGACAGAGACTTGGATTTTGGAGAAATTCAGGGCATAATTTTCTTGAATTCAAATCATGTAGATCATTGATTCTCAAAGAGTGGTCTTTGATCCAACAACATCGGTGTTACATTGAGACGTCAATTCTTGGACCCCCAGATCTGTTGAATCAGAAACTCAGGAAATCTCAGCAGTCTCTTTTGCAGCACGTCCCCTGGGTGACTCCATTGCACAGTGGAGTTTGAAAACCACTGCTGTGGACAAACAACCGAAGTCCCTCTAAGGCCGTCTGGCACTAGCTGTGGCAGCCTGTTAAGTGTGGCTCCTGCAGGACCATCCCTTGTTCACTCTATCTATTAAAGTTTAGTGGCAGATGGAAAGATAACAAATGATAGGGTACAATTTTGTATGTAAACCATAATCCGCGAAATAATCTATTTTCAATCTTCTAACTAGAAGGTACTTCACTCGAATTTAAGCTATTCTAAATAACAACATTTCTCTGAATTAAGAAGACATAGAGTCAAAGGACCAGGCAATCAATTACTAATTAGTGGTTAGTTAACAAGAAATAAATAAAACTATTATCAGAATGTCATTTACATAAGCAAAGCATAGCCAGGTAGGTAGATCCTATTAGAAGGATTATAAGATGAATAACTACACATCTATTCTGTAACACTAGAAATTATAAAAATGAAAAAAATTTAATTATCAAATGAACAAATATTGTAAGATTCCTTCACAGTGGTTTATCTTCATTATTGGAAGAGTGCTTTAGTACAAACTTTCTAGGCTCAGTTTGGCAGAATTTATCAAGAATTTAAAAAATATGGCCATTGACACAATAATACGGTTAAACAATCACCTTAAGGGAATAGAAATCTAATCCAAGAACTAAAGAACCAGGAACTGATAAGGCAAAAGGGACTAAGTGATGGAAAGAGCAAGAGGGAGAGATGTGAGACCTTGCACCAAAGATAAAACTTAAAACTACAACAACGAAAATTATGGATAGACACTGTTACCTGTATATGAACATTAAGGAAAAGTAACAGTCAAAATTTTGTCTGGAATAATAGAAATGTTGTAAAAACAGGAGAGTAAGAAAAGGAAACTGATTGTATAGAATGTGAAGTGTGATTGTGGATTCCTCTCTGATACAGAGGGTTCATCAAGCACTGACAAATAATTGTGTGTGTGTGGATAGACTTAAATTCCCACAAATCAGCACCATTTATTTTATGGCCACATGATGCCATAATATATAGACATAAAACCATGAAATCACAAAGCAAGAAATGAAATTCTACATGGAATTGTCAACTTTGTCAAAATAAAAACATGCCTAGAAAAAATGAAAAGTTAATTCAGCAAAACAATGCATAAGGCTGATTATCTCACACTGGCAGATTCATTGGTAATTACATAATAATAAATATTATTAGTATCATTATTGATTTGCAGCATAGTGTTGAACAGAGCACTCTCTAGAGCCTGACTAACTCACATGAACCTTGATCCCGTCACTTTGTGGTGAACTCAAGTAATTTAGCCTCTCAGAACCTCAGTTTTTCCATCTCTAAAATAGTGATAAGGTAATGCCTATCTTTAATCAGGGCTAAATGGATAAATTATTTATAGGGGTTGGGAAGGTGCTTGGTGTTGTAATTACTCAATAAATAAAATATCCAATAATTTTTTTAAAATAAAAGTATAAAAATTATGTAAGGTTTATAATCATAAAAATACTCGAATCCAAAGATATTTACAACACAACGATATATTCTTTTTAAAAAATACTAACATTTAGGTTAGCTAATATTTGGTGTCCTATATATGAACAACAACAACATAAGGCTACATGTGAAAGAACCAAGTGGATGTCCACTTCAATAAGAGTGAGGGGTCAGAGGAAGGTAAGTTTGTGCTTCGTGATAAATAGTGTTGCACGGAGGCAAGTTCAGGGACGTTTCTTAGAGGAAGTAATTTGGGCTATATGGAAGACTAATTGTAAAGTAAGGTTGAGAGCAAGGGTATTCAAATGCTGAAATATGATCCATGCAAAGTATGAAAATGTAAAGGGTTGTCCAGGTGGCAATGTGCAGATTTGTGGCCATTCGTGATGGCAGATATGGTTTTGTTTGCCATCTCTAGTTGAGTCTAGTACTGCTGATTTTGGCCAGACTATCCAGGAATTTGATGATCCAATTAATGAATCTGGTGTCGGAGTATAAAGATAGAATTAAGCTTTTAGGAAGACTAACGTGGCAATAGTGTGTGTTATGAGCGACAGGAAAGAGGAATTGCCCTACAGAAGGCCTAAAAGCCCAGAAACTAAAAAGGCAAGGAATAGTGATGGAAGGAGCAAGAGGGAGAGATGTGAGACCTCGCACCAAAAATAAAAATTAAAACAACAAAAAAAGTATAGATAGACTCTGTTACCTGAAAGCAACAGTGAAAATTTTGTCTGGAATAATAGAAATTTTGAAAAAACAGGAGAGTAAGAAAAGGAAACTAATTTTATAGAAAGAATGTTAATTTGATTTTGGATTACTGAAATGACAGCAGGCCATGGAAATGAAAGGAGCTAAGTAGCAGAGGGAATTGGTGATAGGAAGTTTTAGATGGAGTGGCTTCCGATTCATCAAATAAAAATAATAGTTGAGATTTCAGAGGTAGAAGAAAAGAGAAAATTTGAAGGCAGAAGATTAAAATTAATTACCCAGGGTTAGAAAAAAATCGTAAAAAAGAAGCCAGTAAAGATGGCGGGAAAGGGCTCATGAGTAGTTAAGGTAGGGATGAGGGAGGAGAAAAACCATGGTAATGTGGTTATATAACATGAGAATAATATGGAAGGAAGGGGTAATTATTTTACAGAAGAAAGTGAAGGAAAACAGCAATAGGTAATGGTGAGGACCAAATACTGCGAACAGCTTACAGTTTGCTGAAACTGAAGGGACATTGGGATTGACCATTGTGAGGTGATTATGATTGCTAAATATAGTGCATTTGGTGAATACAAAATGGAGAGGGTGAAAGAAGCAATGTATGAAAATATTTCAACGCAAGAAAGAATAGATTCAGGCATTTGGTAAATGTAAAATATAGTAGGCACAAAATGCATAGCAGTGCATAGAAACAGATAAGTATTAATTTTTTGTTCAGAGGCACTCAGTTACAAAAGAAATTATGTTCGCTGTTGCAATTATTATCAGCATAATAGGAGGAAATATTATGCACCCTGTATTTTGAAAGATAGGTGCATTTGAACAGTTGAGAGTAGCTATACTTCAAAGTAGCTATCATGGGAATGTTTCGGGGGTTAAAATCATTAATTAAGTAAAATTTATCTAAAATTTGTCAAAGTATTGTTGGCATTAACAGACAATTTAATTTTATGAATTATGGCTTGTCTTGTAATTCTATGTACTGCGTCAAATGTAAATTTGGCTAAACAATGTTTCGGATTTTACTGTTAGCAGTTATTCTCTAATGTTAGGTAAACATTTATAATGTTTTCAATTATTTGAGTTTAATTTTGCAAGAGATTTATTGAAAAGTTTAGTGAGTTGTAAATTTCCATATTGCACAATAAGAGGCAGTTTTGAGAGGCTAAAATATGTAGATACATTTACTTTCACAACTTTTTAGACTTAAGTGACATTATATTTATTCGATGGCAGCAGGAAAATAGTTGTTGATGCCATGTAAAACATAGAGAGATGTGTGTTTATACAGATAGTGTTTTTGATAAATTGATGAGCTTTATTTTATTTTTGTCGGGCTATAACATATTTTTAACCTGTCCTCAAAATATAAATAATAACAAGTAAAATGAACTTGTTAACAAGTATAATAATCTTTTTCACAATGGCTGAAAAAGATTGAATTATTTTTGAGATTCATAATGTATGCTTAAAATTTGGAAGAAGATACATACTTTGGGATTAGAATTGGCTAGATATAAAATAGTTGGCAGATATCTAGACAATTATCACTGTCATATATTGGTTTATTTTGTAATTGGGTACAATACATGAATATTGGCAAATTGGGTAAATAAGGTCTTCCACAGATACAAATTTAAACATATTTGTACAAATTTAATAGTTTGTTGGCCTCTTTATAGGTACTTTTGCAAGGCCAAATTCTTTATCAAATTATTTATATAAAAATGAATAATTTTTATAAATGACTAAGATATTCGAATATTTGAAGAGCAATTTCGTCTACCCTTTATTTATATGTACTAATATATTTTGGTAGCCTCTGTTTAGATCAATTTCATCTACACTTTATTTATATGTACTAATATATTTTGGTAGCCTCTGTTTAGATCAATTTCATCTCCTCTTTATTTATATATACTCTTTATTTATATATATATACTTTATATATACTCTATTTATATATACTTTATTTATATATATATATTAAATATACTTTATTTGTATATATATAAACTCTTTTTTTCCCATTATTTGGCTATCACTAGTTACCAATGTTTATTTTTTGAAGTAATATGATCCTTGATATCAACAATTATGACATTCAATCAACAATGTGGTTGATAGAAGCCTTAAGAAAATTACCTGCTCTGATTACTTCTCAGTGAACAGGAGATGCTAACATGACCATATAGAAATAGTGTGTGAGAATTAAATCAAAGATTATGTGTGAATCTGTGATCTATAATTTATTAGCATAAAATCACTAAACAGCAAAATCCCATCTGGCTATAATTGGGAGAGATACTCACTAATGGAAGACAGGAAGTAGTATTAATCTGATTTCTACAGGACCAGGGGGCTTTTTATTGGTTGAGCCTAAGTTGGGCCATAGAACTCCAGTCACTGCCATGAAATTCTGAAAATCATTGAATAGCAACTCTCAGTGTACATGAAGCAGAAGTCCCATTGCCAGGTAATAGAGGTCTTTGGCTTGTGCCTATGAGCTTTCATTGGAGAGGAGAGAATAGTGTCAATATCCATGCAAATGGGAACAGCAGAAGCACAAGTTATAAAACTTAATTAAAAAGAAACTCTGCCAAAAATTTACATGTGACTATGCATATACCATGACCCAGAAACTCAATAAAAATGTGTACATGTGTTTAAAAAACCGTACTGAAATGTTTGTGTTAGCAGTATTCAAAATAGCCACACACTGGAGATCACTCAAATGCCCAGAAAATGTAGAAGAGATAAATTAATTATTGCACATTCATGCAGTGTAATACTATTAAGCAATAAGATTGAACTACAACCGTGGGCTATAGTTAAATGACTCTCCAAAATACAGTGTTGAGTGAAGAAATCTAGACACAGAAGATACATACTGTTTAATTCCACTTATACAAAGTAGAAAGGAAGGAAATTTTTTGTGACTCTTGGAGTGGAAGAGACGAATTTCAAAGACATTAGCAATATTTCTTATCTGATTTGACTATTGGCTACATGGGTATTGATGTATAATACATTCTCCAAATGTATTACATGTTAATAAAAGTTTAAAAATCAATTTTTCATTGTCACAAAGAATGAATGGTTATTTTCAATAATTCATATTAAAAACAAAATCTAAGGAAGTTCCATTGTGACACAGAGCATTGTAAGACAAGGAGGATGTAATATACGGAAGAGGAATTAGAAACAAAAAGAAGACTCGGAGGAAATAAAAGGGAGGGAAATCCACTTATGAATGGCACAAACCATGTTTCTTTGCCACACATCTGTGGAAAGGGTTACTCCATACCATAGAATGGAATAATTAAAGACTCATTATCTATATGGTGTGTTTTATTTTTAGCTGGTTGCCTCAAAAGTTACGTTACCTATCAAGGAAATGGCTTAGTGTTTGCTTCCCATTATGTAGCTTAGGTATTCTCAATTATCCCTCTGTTCTTTATAATGTGTTGTGTGGATCACTCTTTCATATAGTATCAAAGAATTGCAAAATAATACTTTTGTGCATAGAGTTCTACAATATGATTAAAAGCAACCAATTCAGGAAAACATGCTAATTAACAGATCAAACACTTAACGAAAGGAATTCTCGCCTGGCCTTACTCTGTCTCACAAATGTGCCTGGCAACTTAATAGACACTTGATAGGTTCTGATACGACTAGAGAACAGATCACAAGAAAGGTCCAAACATACACCAAACACATAGCTGAAAACTAAAGTTGAAAAAAAATTCATGGTCTGTGCTTGGTAGAATGGATTATCTCAACCTACTACTACTTGTTGGAAATATCTAACTTAAAGTCAAATAGCTAATTGTAGACATAAAAAAGTTGCGTCTCCATATTTGGTTTTCAGTTGATTCAATGGAGAACAATTTTAGTTTTGAATCCATAAAGTTGAAAACTCTTCCTTTTTGAAAATGCTTAAAAAGCTTTTCTGCCACAAGCAACTCTTTCTACATGCCATATTTTATACTAGTTAGAGCCATTATTTGAGTTTACTTAAAATATAAGGATATGAATTTAGCTAAATAAATGAGTAGGGGTATGCTAGTTGCAAGTTAACTAGGATGGATCAATGTTCATGATAAGGAAATTTGAAAAGCGTCAACTGCCATATTGATACATACACATCAGCATATACTTTGTACTCAAAGATCCAGAAAAGGTAGAGTGACAAAGATAAATTGCACTATACATTACTTTCTGCTATTGATTATTTTCACTATTTACAACTTGTGGTATTTTGGGTAACAATGAGACATTCTTGTATACCACATGAACAATTTTGAAAACAATGAGTAAATTATTATAGCTTTAACATTTTCTCATTGAACTTGTCAATTTAGAGACACTATCCTGAAACCAGCTCTATGGAAAGATGTTATAATGTAAAGGAAGTTAAATGAGCAAGAAGTAATACAACGTTAGTTCAAATATGTCCCAATTTTTCAAAATAGTGATATATTACACATCAAAACAGTTTGTAAAGCTATATCTGAAAAAATCAGCAATAGTAGTTTTCTGTAGATATTAAATTTTACCATCGTAAATATGGTGTAGAGAATTATAGTTCAGAGTAACTTGAATTGGAATCATGGTGCTTCCACTTAAAAACTGGTTGGCTTTTGTTAAACATTTCACTTCTTTGTTTTCTGTTTTTTCATAAGTCTAGTGAATATAATAATGGGCTCTCTTTTTGCAGGGTTTTGTAGAGTAGTCAATAATTTTAAAAAAGTACTTAGAATGCCAAAATTATTCAATAAGGTTTAGTTATTATTTTACTAATATTTTATCTTAGCTAGTATTTCAAACTTCAAGATCTTTCATTTTTAATTTAATATGCAATTGATGGTGTTCAACAAAATTTTACCTATGTTTTACAAAAATAATATATTTTCTTTTTTTTTTATTATACTTTAGGTTTTAGGGTACATGTGCACAATGTGCATGTTTGTTACATATGTATCCATGTGCCATGTTGATTTCCTGAACCCATTAACTTGTCATTTAGCATTAGGTATATCTCCTAATGCTGTCCCTCCCCCCTTCCTCCACCCCACAACAGTCCCCGGAGTGTGATGTTCCCCTTCCTGTGTCCATGAGTTCTCATTGTTCAATTCCCACCTATGAGTGAGAACATGCGGTGTTTGGTTTTTTGTCCTTGTGATAGTTTACTGAGAATGATGTTTTCCAATTTCATCCATGTCCCTACAAAGGACATGAACTCATCCTTTTTTATGGCTGCATAGTATTCCACGGTGTATATGTGCCACATTATCTTAATCCAGTCTATTGTTGTTGGACATTTGGGTTGGTTCCAAGTCTTTGCTATTGTGAATAGTGCCGCAATAAACATACGTGTGCATGTGTCTTTATAGCAGCATGATTTATAGTCCTTTGGGTATATACCCAGTAATGGGATGGCTGGGTCAAATGGTATTTCTAGTTCTAGATCCCTGAGGAATCGCCACACTGACTTCCACAATGGTTGAACTAGTTTACAGTCCCACCAACAGTGTAAAACTGTTCCTATTTCTCCACATCCTCTCCAGCACATGTTTTTTCCTGATTTTTTAATGATGGCCATTCTAACTAGTGTGAGATGTTATCTCACTGTGGTTTTGATTTGCATTTCTCTGATGGCCAGTGATGATGAACATTTCTTCATGTGTTTTTTGGCTGCATGAATGTCTTCTTTTGAGAAGTGTCTGTTCATGTCCTTCGCCCACCTTTTGATGGGGATGTTTGTTTTTTTCTTGTAAATTTGTTTGAGTTCATTGTAGATTCTGGATATTAGCCCTTTGTCAGATGAGTAGGTTGCAAAAATTTTCTCCCATTCTGTAGGTTGCCTGTTCACACTGATGGTAGTTTCTTTTGCTGTGCAGAAGCTCTTTAATTGGATCCCATTTGTCAATTTTGGCTTTTGTTGCCATTGCTTTTGGAGTTTTAGACATGAAGTCCTTGCCCACGCCTATGTCCTGAATGGTATTGCCTAGGTTTTCTTGTAGGATTTTAATGGTTTTAGGTCTAACATTTAAGTCTTTAATCCATCTTGAATTAATTTTTGTATAAGGGATAAGGAAGGGATCCAGTTTCAGCTTTCTATATATGGCTAGCCAGTTTTCCCAGCACCATTTATTAAATAGGGAATCCTTTCTCCATTTCTTGTTTTTGTCAGGTTTGTCAAAGATCAGATAGTTGTAGATATGCGGCATCATTTCTGAGGGCTCTGTTCTGTTCCATTGATCTATGTCTCTGTTGTGGTACCAGTACCATGCTGTTTTGGTTACTGTAGCCTTGTAGTATTGTTTGAAGTCAGGTAGCGTGATGCCTCCAGCTTTGTTCTTTTGGCTTAGGATTGACTTGGCGATGCGGGCTCTTTTTTGGTTCCATATGAACTTTAAAGTAGTTTTTTCCAATTCTGTGAAGAAAGTCATTGGTAGCTTGATGGGGATGCCATTGAATCTATAAATTACCTTGGGCAGTATGGCCATTTTCACGATATTGATTCTTCCAATCCATGAGCATGGAATGTTCTTCCATTTGTTTGTATCCTCTTTTATTTCATTGAGCAGTGGTTTGTAGTTCTTGAAGAGGTCCTTCATGTCCCTTGTAAGTTGGATTCCTAGGTATTTTATTCTCTTTGAAGCAATTGTGAATGGGAGTTCACTCATGATTTGGCTCTCTGTCTGTCTGTGATTGGTGTACAAGAATGCTTGTGATTTTTGTACATTGATTTTGTATCCTGAGACTTTGCTGAAGTTGCTAATCAGCTTAAGGAGATTTTGGGCTGAGACAATGGTGTTTTCTAGATATACAATCATGTCATCTGCAAACAGGGACAATTTGACTTCCTCTTTTCCTAACTGAATACCCTTTATTTCCTTCTCCTGCCTGATTGCTCTGGCCAGAACTTCCAACACTATGTTGAATAGGAGCGGTGAGAGAGGGCATCCCTGTCTTGTGCCAGTTTTCAGAGGGAATGCTTCCAGTTTTTGACCATTCAGTATGATATTGGCTGTGGGTTTGTCGTAGATAGCTCTTATTATTTTGAGATACGTCCCATCAATACCTAATTTATTGAGAGTTTTTAGCATGAAGGGTTGTTGAATTTTGTCAAAGGCCTTTTCTGCATCTATTGAGATAAACATGTGGTTTTTGTCTTTGGTTCTGTTTATATGCTGGATTACATTTATTGATTTGTGTATGTTGAACCAGCCTTGCATCCCAGGGATGAAGCCCACTTGATTATGGTGGATAAGCTTTTTGATGTGCTGCTGGATTCGGTTTGCCAGTATTTTATTGAGGATTTTTGCATCAATGTTCATCAAGGATATTGGTCTGAAATTCTCTTTTGTGGTTATGTCTCTGCCAGGCTTTGGTATCAGGACGATGCTCGCTTCATAAAATGTGTTAGGGAGGATTCCCTCTTTTTCTATCGATTGGAATAGTTTCAGAAGGAATGGTACCAGTTCCTCCTTTTACCTCTGGTAGAATTCGGCTGTGAATCCATCAGGACCTGGACTCTTTTTGTTTGGTAAGCTATTGATTATTGCCACAATTTCAGAACCTGTTATTGGTCTATTCAGAGATTCAACTTCTTCCTGATTTAGTCTTGGGAGGGTGTATTTGTCGAGGAATTTATCCATTTCTTCTAGATTTTCTAGTATATTTGCATAGAGGTGTTTGTAGTATTCTCTGATGGTAGATTGTATTTCTGTGGGATCGGTGGTGATATCCCCTTTTTCATTTTTTATTGCATCTATTTGATTCTTCTCTCTTTTCTTCTTTATTCGTCTTGCTAGCGGTCTATCAATGTTGTTGATCTTTTCAAATAACCAGCTCCTGGATTCATAAATTTTTTGAAGGGTTTTTTGTGTCTCTATTTCCTTCAGTTCTGCTCTGATTTTAGTTATTTCTAGCCTTCTGCTAGCTTTTGAATGTGTTTGTTCTTGCTTTTCTAGTTCTTTTAATTGTGATGTTAGGGTGTCAGTTTTGGATCTTTCCTGCTTTCTCTTGTGGGCATTTAGTGCTATAAATTTCCCTCTACACACTGCTTTGAACGTGTCCCAGAGATTCTGGTATGTTGTGTCTTTGTTCTCATTGGTTTCAAAGAACATCTTTATTTCTGCCTTCATTTCATTATGTACCCAGTAGTCATTCAGGAGCAGGTTGTTCAGTTTCCATGTACTTGAGCGGTCTTGAGTGAATTTCTTAATCCTGAGTTCTAGTTTGATTGCACTGTGGTCTGAGAGAGAGTTTGTTATAATTACTGTTCTTTTACATTTGCTGAGGAGAGCTTTACTTCCAACGATGTGGTCAATTTTGGAATAGGTGTGGTGTGGTGCTGAAAAAAATGTATATTCTGTTGATTTGGGGTGGAGAATTCTGTAGATGTCTATTAGGTCCACTTTATGTAGAGCTGAGTTCAATTCCTGGATATCCTTGTTAACTTTCTGTCTCATTGATCTGTCTAATGTTGACAGTGGGGTGTTAAAATCTCCCATTATTATTGTGTGGGAGTTTAAGTCCCTTTGTAGGTCACTCAGGACTTGCTTTATGAATCTGGGTGCTCCTGTGTTGGCTGCATATATATTTAGGATAGTTAGCTCTTCTTTTTGAATTGATCCCTTTACCATTATGTAATGGCCTTCTTTGTCTCTTTTGATCTTTGTTGGTTTAAAGTCTATTTTATCAGAGACTAGGATTGCAACCCCTGCCTTTTTTTGTTTTCCATTTACTTGATAGATCTTCCTCCATCCCTTTATTTTGAGTCTATTTGTGTCTCTGCACGTGAGATGGGTTTCCTGAATACAGCACACTGATGGGTCCTGACTCCTTATCCAGTTTGCTGGTCTATGTCTTTTAACTGGAGCATTTAGCCCATTTACATTTAACGTGAATATTGTTATGTGTGAATCTGATCCTGTCATTATGATGTTAGTTGGTTACTTTGCTCGTTAGTTGCTGCAGTTTCTTCCTAGCCTCGATGGTCTTTACAATTTGGCATGTTTTTGCAGGGGCTGGTACCGGTTGTTCCTTTCCATATTTAGTACTTCCTTCAGGAGCTCTTTTAGGGCAGGCCTGGTGGTGACAAAATCACTCAGCGTTTGCTTCTCTGTAAAGTATTTTATTTCTCCTTCACTTATAAAGCTTAGTTTGGCTGGATAGGAAATTCTGGGCTGAAAATTCTTGTCTTTAAGAATGTTGAATATTGGCCCCCACTCTGTTCTGGCTTGTAGAGTTTCTGCCGAGAGATCAGCTCTTAGTCTGATGGGCTTCCCTTTGTGGGTAACCCGACCTTTCTCACTGGCTGCCCTTAACATTTTTTCCTTCATTTCAACTTTGGTGAATCTGACAATTATGTGTCTTGGAGTTGCTCTTCTCAAGGAGTATCTTTGTGGCATTCTCTGTATTTCCTGAATCTGAATGTTGGCCTGCCTTGCTAGATTGGGGAAGGTCTCCTGGATAATATCTTGCAGAGTGTTTTCCAACTTGGTTCCATTCTCCCCATCATTTTCAGATACACCAATCAGATGTAGGTTTGGTCTTTTCACATAGTCCCAAATTTCTTGGAGGGTTTGTTCATTTCTTTTTATTCTTTTTTCTCTAAACTTCCCTTCTCTCTTCATTTCATTCATTTCATCTTCCATCAGCGATACCCTTTCTTCCAGTTGATCGCATCTGCTACTGAGACTTCTGCAATCTTCGCGTAGTTCCCGATACTTGGCTTTCAGCTCCATTAGCTCCTTGAAGCCCTTCTCTCCATTGGTTATACTAGTTATCCAGTCTTCTAATTTTTTTTTCAAAGTTTTTAACTTCTTTGCTATTGTTTTGAATTTCCTCTCGTAGCTCAGAGTAGTTTGATCGTCTGAAGCCTTCTTCTCTCAACTAGTCAAAGTCATCCTCCATCCAGCTTTGTTCTGTTGCTGGTGAGGAACTGTGTTCCTTTGGAGGAGGAGAGGTGCTCTGTTTTTTAGAGTTTCCAGTTTTTCTGCTCTGTTTTTTCCCCATCTTTGTGGTTTTATCTACTTTTTGTCTTTGATGATGGTGATGTACAGATGCGTTTTTGGTGTGGATGTCCTTTCTGTTTGTTAGTTTTCCTTCTACCAGACGGGACCCTCAGCTGCAGGTCTGTTGGAGTTTGCTAGAGGTCCACTCCAGACCCTGTTTGGCTGGGTGTCAGCAGTGGTGGCTGCAGAACAGCGGATTTTCATGAGACCACAAATTAAGCTGTCTGATAGTTCCTCTGGAAGTTTTGTCTCAGAGGAGTACCTGGCCGAGTGAGGTGTCATTCTGTCCCTACTGGGGGGGTGCCTCCCAGTTAGGCTGCTCAGGGGTGAGGGACCCACTTCAGAAGGCAGTCTGTCCGTTCTCAGATCTCCAGCTGTGTGCTGGGAGAACCACTACTCACTTCAAAGCTGTCAGTCAGACAGGGACATTTAAGTGTGAGGAGGTTCCTGCTGACTTTTTGTTTGTCTGTGTCCTGCCCCCAGAGGTGGAGCCTACAGAGGCAGGCTGGCCTCCTTGAGCTGTGGTGGGCTCCACCCAGTTCGAGCTTCCTGGCTGCTTTGTTTACCTAAGCAAGCCTGGGCAATGGCAGGCGGCCCTCCCCCAGCGTCGCTGCCGCCTTGCAGCTTGATCTCAGACTGCTGTGCTAGCCATCAGTGAGACTCCGTGGGCATAGGACCCTCCGAGCCAGGTGCGGGACACAATCTCCTAGTGTGCCATTTTCCAGGCCCGTTGGAAAAGCGCAGTATTAGGATGGGACTGACCCGATATTCCAGGTGCCGTCTGTTACCCCTTTCTTTGACTAGGAAAGGGAACTCCTTGACCCCTTGCACTTCCCAAGTGAGGCAATGCCTCGCCCTGCTTCGGCTCGCGCACAGTGCACTTCACCGACTGTCCTGCACCCACTGTTTGGCACTCCCTAGTGAGATGAAACCGGTACCTCAAGCAGAAATGCAGAAATCACCCGTCTTCTGTGTCGCTGGGGCTGGGAGCTGGAGACCGGAGCTGTTCTTATTCGGCCATCTTGGCTCCACCCCCAAAAAACAAAATATTTTCTAAATGCTTCACAATTTTAAAATAAAGCAAAATATTTAAAAAATTGATTAAAGGAAGTGAGACAAAAAAGTAAAAAGCTGTCTGAAAATTTTAAAATTACTGTAGTTATATATATTTAATATGCAGTATTTGGTATTCAGCTTATTAACTGATATCCGTCCTTAAGAGTTAATAATTGATCTGAACTCTCAACAGTAGTAAAACTGCACTGTGTGGTAAAGACACATGCAAGTTCCATGAAAATTTTACCAACCAAGTGAATAACTTTACAGAATACATAGACACAGTGATTTATACCAGTAATCTCTTTAAAGTGAGGTTTTTCTAGGAAACTATGCCATTTTCTTGACAAGCTCACATCTTGTTATTATCACTGGAATGGGGCAGAGCACATGTGGGATGGAGCGGGAGTAAGTGCTTGTGCATTTTTGCTTCCTCACTGGCTCCTCTCCCTCCACCGTGAGATCATACCTGGGTTAGTGTGCTAAAGAATGAGAGATTAGAACACAGGTGAATACTTTCAGCTGAGGGCAAACTATGTCAACCAATGTCTGCCTGACCCACCAGCTGAAAACCGATGCATGTGTAAGATCCACTGCTCCCAGCTCAGATAGGCAGAACCAGTTAACTAATCTATAGACATTTGAAAAATAATAAGTGATTGTTTTAAGCTATTAAATTTGGAGGTGGTATGTTACAAAAAGTTATGGCAGTGATAACTAACAGATGCTCTATCATACTAGGATGGCATGATAAAGATATGTGGGACAGTAACTGGCTAGGGATAAAGGGATGAGTGAACCTTATATTTTTAAAGGAAGGGAATATACACACATATACAGAGAGAGATAATAATAGACTTGCTTATTTAATTGTATACTAATTATCTTATCCAAGACAGGCAGGGGAAGTGCTGTACAATGTCTTGAATAGAAAGCAGAGAATAGGATCAGCCCAAGTGGATAGTGTTGAACCCCACAAGAATGGATATAAGTTTATCTAGTAAGTGATTACATTGGAAAAATCGTTCCGAGGACAGGTTTTTTTTCACACTCTAACCTATGGGGAGCACATGGAAATTCTCTTCTGGCACATAATTTTTAGAGTTGTTAATGGAAATTTAGGACATAACATGCGTTAAAATGCCTTGTCTACTAGTGTCCAAAATAAGTTGGGTGCTTTGTGTGTTTCTTGTGTCCCTTCAATGTCTATATAAACTTCTTAAGAGCCTCAGCATTCTGAAATTCAGATAATGACCAGTAAAACACAACCTTTATTTCTTCTAAGCCTGAAAGCTACACATTGTTTTAGTTAATTCTTAATTTCTTCCAAAGTATAAATTTTGTAGAGATGTTGATATCCTTTAATCCAGTATTTAGGAAGTATGCCATTTAATTTTATGTAAGTTGCTTAGTTTATTTTTTCAGACTGTTTTTTCAAGAAATTCCATTTCCTAAAAAATACCCATGGGAGCCTTGGATAAGGATGAAAATGCTAAATTATATGCATAAAATACAAAATTAAAAATCAGTGACGTTTTTCAAGTTACATAAACTTGTCTTCCATTTGTAGTAGGTGTTTCGTGTTACTATTAGCTGGATGAGTAGTAATACCAGTTAAAGTCCTCACGTTCCACATTTCCAAGTGATACAGGGCAAAGTATTTTGCCATCATGGACTTCAGATTTCATAAAGAAAGTGCTTCCATTTCTCTTATTAAATGAATTCTCTGAACTCCTAAAATGTATAAACTTTATGAGTATGTGGAACATGAGCCTCCCTCTCTGCCTTCTGCTTTCAGAATGATGTCAGTGCTTGAAAACGGAAAACAGTTCAGTGTCTTTAGGGGTTCCTGATCCAACAATTACTTATTCCATTCATCTTCTATAGAAGCATTTCTGATGATGTTTGAATTTGACTTTCAGTCTGAGCCAAATGTATATGGCTTTTTTTTCTGCTTAGTATTCATTATCACACTTACTCTTGAAATTATTTTTTTTTTTTTTTTTTTTTTTTATTATACTTTAGGGTTTTAGGGTACATGTGCACAATGTGCAGGTTTGTTACATATGTATCCATGTGCCATGTTGATTTCCTGCACCCATTAATTCGTCATTTAGCATTAGGTGTATCTCCTAATGCTGTCCCTCCCCCCTCCCCCCACCCCACAACAGTCCCCGGAGCGTGATGTTCCCCTTCCTGTGTCCATGAGTTCTCATTGTTCAATTCCCACCTATGAGTGAGAACATGCGGTGTTTGGTTTTTTGTCCTTGCGATAGTTTACTGAGAATGATGTTTTCCAGTTTCATCCATGTCCCTACAAAGGACACGAACTCATCATTTTTTATGGCTGCATAGTATTCCATGGTGTATATGTGCCACATTTTCTTAATCCAGTCTATCGTTGTTGGACATTTGGGTTGGTTCCAACTCTTTGCTATTGTGAATAGTGCCGCAATAAACATACGTGTGCATGTGTCTTTATAGAAATTATAAAAAACTGTTGTGAAGCAAACAGATGTGAGTAAGTTACCTCAAATCTTTTCATGAGTCAGCATCCATGACTGTGGAAGAGGCAGCAGTTTATTTTCGCATGAAATATGTCAAGTTTCTGTAGTCAAACTATACAAAGCTGGGCTGCACCTAATTATTGGTATAAATTACATAAGGCATCTAAACAGTGATAATTTAGAAGACTCAAAGCACTGCTATTCACTTAAATCTGAAGAGGCTCTGACTGGACACATGTATCTCTGACAAAAAGTCCGAGTGCCATGTAGATGTTTATGTTGGCTTTCCTTGATTCTCGGCCAGTAACTTCTGTGAGGTCCGATAAGGCAAGCAATGAATTCTCTCTTAGCCTCATCTTCTTCATTTGTAAAATTGTTAAATATTTTGCAGGACTTCTTCATACTCAGACTTTAATTGTGGTTGGCTTAGAACTCTTTCTCTTTCAACATTGTCTTCATTTCTCCACCGTTTTACTAAACCTTAGTCGTGATTGTTGATATGTCCTCAAGTATCATATATGCACCACGTTCCTTGGAGGTGGTAGAGTGTAGTGAATGGTCAAACAGGTTCTGGGTTTAAATCCTGCATCCTCTGCTTTCTAGCTGTGTGATTTGGGTCAGGCTAGTTGCTATCTGAGCCTCATTTTCCTCATCTGATTGTTTTAAAGACAAAATAGTATATAAGACAAAAGAGATAAACAATATGTGAAAATATTCCAGCCTCTGACACATCGAAATTCTCAAGAAATATTTACTGTTCTCAGAACAATATTCTATTCTATTCACAATAACAATTGTTAAAATTTTTATGCCTGTTCTAAGCTAAAATCTCTACAAGTCCAAGGGTTAATCAAGAAACATTAAATGTCCCCCAAATAATTATTTCTATTTAACATACTTTAATTTTAAAACAGTTTTAGGTTCACAGCAAAACTGAGCATTGAAGTGTAAAAGCTTTAAGATAATTTTTTGCCCTTTCAGTATTTAATTTATTTTATTTAGACCTGATTAATTATAAAATTATTTTTCCTTAGCCATGGGAATTCAATATTACGTTATAAAGATATTTCAACTGGAAAGCGTTTTTTTTTTTTTTTTTTTTTTTTGAGACGGAGTCTGGCTCTGTCGCCCAGGCTGGAGTGCAGGGGCACGATTTCGGCTCACTGCAAGCTCCGCCTCCCAGGTTCACCCTGTTCTCCTGCCTCAGCCTCCCTAGTAGCTGGGACTACAGGCGCCTGCCACCATGCCTGGCTAATTTTTCGTATTTTTAGTAGAGACGGTATTTCACCATGTTAGCCAGGATGGTCTCGATCTCCTGACCTCGTGATCCACCCACCTCGGGCTCCCAAAGTTAATTTTTGAATATATTTCAGATTTTGCTCTAGCATATTTAATGAGATATTAATGTTACTATACAATCTAAATTTTGGCATATCATTTTATATCCCTCAGCGTTTAAAAATCCTTTGTCATTATAGCTTGTACTCTCTGTCTTTTAATAGTGAACTTAATCTATTCATACTAAATATGATTTTGACATATATGGATATATTTCTGCATCTTTAATAAAATTTCACTGTATTTTTACTTCTTTACTTTTTTCGTTTGTTTTCTGCTTTTCATTGACTTGATTGCATATTTTTCGGGGGTGTGTTGTTTGTATATTTCCTTTTCTATTTAATCTGTGTCGCTTTTCATTGCTCTTTAGTTATTAAATGTTGAATAAAGTGCATTAGCACTAATGAAGCACAAGGTTGCATTAACAAAGTACAACTTGAATCAATCATCTCCTTCTACCTGAACAATTTAAGGGCTATAGAAAATTTTAGATATGATCATCTCTTCCAGTTTTTATGTTATTGCAACTTGTAAATATAATTATGTTTTGTTTTTTAAGTTCCAAGCTAAATAGTCATTATCCTTAATGTTATTATTGCTGTTACTTTGGTTATTGATTATTTAGATACACCAACGTGTTTTCAAGTTTCTGTATAACTCAGTGCCACTTAGATCTCACTCTTTTCTTCTCATTGAAGCTTATGTTTTGGTGCTCTTTGGTATGTAAACTCAATCATTTATTTGAATGTGTGTGTGTGTGTCTGTGGCAGGGTCTCAGGCTTTCACCCAGGCTGCAGTGCTGTGGTGCAATCATGGTTCACTGCAGCCTTGACTTTCTGGGCTCAAGCAGGTCTCCCACCTCAGCCTCCTGGGTAACTGGTACTACAGGCATTTGCCACCACGCCCACCCCAGGATAATTGTATTTTTAGTAGAAATGAAGTTTCGCCATCTTGTCCAGGCTGGTCTTGAACTCTTGAGCTCAAGCAGTCTGCTCTCCCCAGCCTCCCAAAGTGCTGAGATTACAGGCATGAACAACCATGGCTGTCCTGAAAATTATCTTATTTTATATATCTTACTCTTAATAATTTAGAAAGGTTTAAAATAATAGATTGATGGATATTTTCTCTTAGCACTTTGAAGAGTTTAAAATCATAGGTTGATGGAAATTTTCTCTTAGCACTATTGTCTTTTATAATTTCAAGATACTTTCATTTTAAATTATGAGTGGAAAACAGAAATTACCTAAAAGGGCACAATTACTAGACTGACAGTATTATGGGTTGAATTGTGTACCTTCAGCAAATAATGAGGCGGTAATTCCAGTAGCTGTGAATGTGACCTTGTATGGCAATACAGCCTTTGCAGATGACCAAGTCAGGATGAGGTCATTAGGATGGGTCCAATCCAATATGACTCTGTCCTTTCAAAAAGGAGAAATGTGGACACAGGGAAAGATAGGCATACAGAGAAGGCGATGTGAAGACACAGGAAGAATGCCATTGATAAGCCAAGCGATATGGTCTGGCTTAGCTCCCGTAACTCCTATGTGTTGTGGGAGGGATCTGGGGGAGGTAATTGAATCACGGTTGTAGCTTCCATAACTCCCATATGTTGTGGGAGGGACCTGATGAGAGATCATTGAATCACGGTGTTTTTTTCCCCATGCTGTTCTTGTGGTGGTGAATGAGTCTCACAAGATCTGTTGGTTTGATAAGGGGTCTCCTCTTTGCTTGGTTCTCATTCTCTCTTGCCTGCCGCCATGTGAAATGAGCCTTTCGTCTTCTGCCATGACTATGAGGCCTTCCCAGCACATGGAACTGTGAGTTCAGTAAACCTCTTTTTCTGTATAAATTACCCAGTCTCTGGTATGTCTTCATGAGCAGCAGGAGAACAGACTAAAACACCAAGAAACACCCAAAGCTGCAAGACATTAGGAGAGAGACTTCTCTGGAAAGCTTTTTCCTTTTGGCTCTCAGAAAGAGCCACCTTTTCAACACCATGATTTTAGACTTCTACCCTCCAGAACTCTGAGACAGTACACTTCTGATTAAGCCACCCACTGTGCGCTGTTTTGTTAGAGCAGTCCCAGGAAAGTACTACAGCTACAAATCGTAAACAGAAACAAGAGCCAGGAGAAACCAGAACCTTCAACCCTCCATGTAGTACTCTATCCTTTCTTTCTGGAGGTTTTCAGAAGGCATTTCAAGGATTCAGCAGGGGGTTGGTAGACCATGCTGGGCCCACTGTGTCCCATTCCTGCCAGATTCCTGCAGGAACTGCACGGTTTACTAGGTTACACTTTCTGTTTATGGCTTCTCAGGATGCACACTTGACCCTATGCCCTCTCTTAATCCTGGCAGCCCCCCATACTCTGCCTAAATAAATACCAGTGGACATAACTACCAACATGCCAAAGTCCTCAACATCTCATATTCCATGCAAGAATACGTAGAGAGGCTCTTTATACTGTCATAGATTATACCAGCCGGGTATCCAAGTGATGTCAACAGGGCCCCAGTGTTTTTAGACATTTTAATAAAAATTCCTTTTTAAAAAATCAGATTTTGCTATAAAGTCATGCTTATAATCCCTATGTTCTTTTCTTGACAGTATGTTTTTCCAAAAGAATCCTCAGCCATCCACATAAAAACAGTTTCCATATATGCGAACTGGAAATTTTTATAACTGGTAGAAACAGACTAAAAACTGGACTTTCAAAAAATACAGTTGGCCTTTCATGTGTACAAGCTCCACATTCACAGATTCAACCAACTATGGATAGAAAATACAGTATTCCCAGATTGGGCAGCCCAAGGATGCAGAGGGCTCAGTTTTAATTTTCCCAGGTTATACAGGACCAATGTTGGAATTTTAGCACTTCTGGATTTTGGCATCCATCAGGGTTCTAGAACTATTCCCTCATGGAGAACGTGGAAGCACTGTATATACCAATGGCAAATAAGCAGTGAAAATTTGCTTTACGCCACTAGTCATTAGGAAAACGCAATTAAAACTGCAATGAGATGCCCTATACAGCTACTAGGATGGCTATAATAAAATCAGAGAAGACGGAGTACTGATGAGGATATGTAGAAACATCAGTGGTATAGTTGCTTTGGATAACAATAGGGAAGTTTCTTTTAAATTTAAATATACATTTATCACATGACTCAACTATCAATTCCTGGATGTTTACCCAAGAGAAATAAAAGCATATTCATACAGAGACCCATTTGCTAATGTTTATAGCAACTTTATTTGCATGGCCTTAAACTAGAAATAATCCAGAGGCCCATGTATTAGTAAAGGTATAATCAAATGGAACACTAGTTTGCGATAAAAAAAATACAATATAGACATATGTAACAGCATGAATAAATCTCCAACGCATTAAGTAAACTCAATAAAAAACAATCAAGGCTACATAGTATATGATTCAATTTTTGTGACATTATTTAATAGCCAAAACTGTAGCCACCCAAATCTGAGTGGGGTAGACAGGGGCTAGGTGTCAGGTTGGGGGTGAGGACTGATTACTAAGGGGCACTAGGTAACATAGTACTTTAGGTTGCTGTAACAGAATATCATAGACTGGGTAGTTTATAAACAACCAAAATTCATTTTTCACAGTTTTGGAGACTAGAAGTTCAAATTCAAGTTACTGACAGATTCAGTGCCTGGTAATGACTCACTTCCTGATTCAGAGGTGGCTGTCATTCTTTGGTCTCCTCACATTGTAGAAGGACGGGATATCTCCAGGGTCTCTTATAAAAAGCACTATCTCCTTTGATTAAGTCTCTGTTCTTATGACCTAATCACCCTCCATAGCCTCCAACTCCCAATACCGTTATATTGGGTATTAGATTTCAGCATAAAATTTCAGAAGAATATAAAAATTGAATCTATAGAAGAAGGGAATTTTTAGGATGAAATGTCTCCATTGAAGTGGTTGTTACACTACTGTAAACATTTGTCAAAAATCATCAAAATGAACACTTAGAAAATGCTGTTATATATAATTATCGTTTGGTTGTGTCCCTCCAAAAGGCATGTGTTGGAATATAATCCAATGAACCACTGTTGGGAGGTGGGGCCCAATGGGAGGTGTTTAGGTCATGAAAGCAGAAGCCTTGTGAACAGATTCATGCTGATTTAAAATAACTTAAGGCTGGGAGTTCAATCTCTTGCTGTCTCACCTTCCACCATGAGATGACACAGAAAGAAGGTCCTCACCAGACACTTGCCTTTGCATCTTGGATTTTCCAGTTTCCAGAACCATGAAGAATCTCTACAAATTGCCCAGTCTCTTATATTCCATTATAGCAGCACAGACTGAATGGAACTATACATGCATTGCATTTGAATGACTATTAGTAAGAAATTAAACTTTCACCACAATAAAGGAATCTTTGAATGAGCACTGGGTCCCTCTGAGCAAGGACATGGACAGATGTTATGTAAGAGAAAGGATTGGATCAGAACTTTGAGAGCAGAAAGCATCAAATATTCTACAGCTTGAGCCTTCTGTAATGGTAGCAGTAGGAACTGAAGATTCCTATGTTTTTGTTATCTTACATGGTGAATTGGACTCCACTAATGGAGGGGCTTAAGATATGAGCAGCCATTTATTTTGTATAAACAGTTGTGCAAAATGAATGTGCCAATAAACCATAACAAAATAAATTGGGAGAGCTTCAAATCTAATCCACCTTTTAGGAAGTCTATGATGGATAGACTTGACCTACAGAATCTAGGCACACTTTTGATAAGCCAATAATTTCCTCTCTATATAGATACCCCTAATTCAGGCTTCAGGGGCTAAAAAGTGTTTCCAGAGTTGCAACAAAATGATCAATACTTGAACAATATAACACACACTACAAGATTCCTTACTTTGAATGTTGAATATGTGTAGATATAGAGATACTAACTGAAGAAATTAAAGTTTGGCAGCTTTTGAAAATGTAGTCATTCAAATATGTAAGGCATTGTTTGATGACACAACCAAAAATAAAGTTTTCATATTTCTTTATTCAGTATTTTACATAATCTAGGGAGATATAAACTTCTGGCTAACAACAAAATAAATGTTCGCTTAAGAAACAAGACTCCCAGACTTAAACATCGTTACAAAAATACATATGTGACCAGCTATGTTTGGTTTCTCCACTGTCTTTTGGTTGCACTCTAATTTTTCCAGCTTGAAGTATCTTGTCCTTATGCATTTTTAGACATCCAATACAGAGGTAATATTTATTTATTCAGTATTTGTCACTTTGAGAGTACTATGTTTTCTCAGATCTGAATCATCAAGTTGTTCTTGAATATTATACATTTCATTTTCAGGGTAGAATAAACTTTGTACTGATTATATTTGAATTTGTTACTTGAAGTGGAAATTGTAAGTGATAGCAGAAAGCCTGAGTGCTTTGAAATGAGGAATACTGGATAGTGAAATATTGGTTTAAATTCTGGATCTTCCAGTGATAGCTGCCATCAAGGACACAATTTCTTATCATTTTTAGCTTTAAATCACTCAATTTGGACATAGAAATAATAAACACATTTTACAAAGTTATGCTGGTGTGATGAGATCAGCATTCAGTAAAGGGAAGCTGATACGACTGTCAGTCAACGGATTCATCTAGCTATTTACCTACCCTTCTTTTGTTTTCCTCTCTGCAGCCAAAAGATTTAAGTTCAAATTCTGGATTGATGGTTTATTACATCTGTGACTTTTAGCAAGTTATGTACTTTGCGGTCTAAAATTTCACACTTATAAAGTATGATATTAACATTAAAGAGTCTATAAGAATCTAGTTTAGTGCCTGAAATATAGTAGGTGCTCATTTAATGACAGCTACTGCTATTTTAACTTTTAGACATCACTATTACTACAAAACTGGCTTTGATATTTTACCTTTCTAAAATCTATTTTTTTGCTTCCTAAAATGCAGACTGTCCTGCATCCAAACTATATTGGAAATTAAATATTTTAATGGAAAATAAAAATCACACACAGGTCAAGTAAGTTATAGTGGTTTTGAACAAAAGGCATACAATTTCTTTTTAAAAAAATATAAAAAGTATTAAAACTATGTTCAACACGAATATACTTATGTGTGTATTATATACATGCTGGAAATATCAGTTTTTAAGGGACTACATAGCAGCTACATGTTTTGATAATTGACATTATTCAGCAAATTTTTCTAATACATGAAGTATGTCAAATGATGAGTTCAGTATAACATTTTTATCTGCATTGCTTTGTTACTTTTGTGCATTACTATTAAATGCATTGTTATATGTTGCTGTAAGTTGTATTATTGCATATTAAAATCATTCTTAGATAAAATAAAAATCAACAAGGTCATTTGCACAGCTCGAGAAAATGTTTTTATCATACGGAGATTACGCATTTTTCTTTTAGCACTTTTTTTTGCATGAAATCAATTATTTCAGGTTTTTTTTTTAAAAAAACAGCTTCCAGGTAAAGTAAATATTTTCACTTTTAGCTACACATGGATATCCTCCATTATTTATGTTGTCATATACTTATCTTAGTAAAAGGTTTGACTAAAAATAACTGCTTATCCAAAGTGTACTTATGTTAAGTGTAGATATATTTTGAGTAAATAAAAAGCAGGTATTTTTTTCAGAGATAATCTTAAAAATGCTTTTTCATGAATCTCGAAGTTAAATAGCTGGAAATGAAATCCAGAAGTAAATGATACCACTTGTAAACATACCTCTGACATTAGGAGTATACAGGAAATTATGACAAGTGTCTGTTATCATAGATAAGTAAGGGTATCCCATGGGTAACTAAAAATGAGCATATTTAATGGGAGCCAAGTTTCGTATTTTTAAAAGACATGGAGAAATTTATTTCATAAGAAAAATCTGTTTAAAATGGAAAATCTTTGTAAAAAAACTACTCTTTTTAAAATCCTTTGCTAATGGCCTTCTTGAACTTTATCTTAATGTATATAAGAATTCTTCAAAAATCACATTATATAATTAATTAAGGATTTTAGAGAAAATTAGAAAGATACTGCAATATGTCAACAATGTTTAAAACTGATGTTAAATAAGTCTGGGCGCAGTGCCTCACTCCTGTAATCCCAGCACTTTCGTAGGTGGGTCACCTGAGGTCAGGAGTTCAAGACCAGCTTGGCCAACATGGTGATACCCCAACTCCACTAAAAATATGCAAATTACCTGTGTGTGGTGGTGGATACCTCTAGTTACAACTACTCTGGGAGGCTGAGGCAGGAGAATTGCTTGAACCTGGGAGGTGGAGGTTACAGTGAGCGGAGATCACGCCACTGCACTCCAGCCTGAGAGACAGAGCAAGACTGTTAAAAAAAAAAAAAAGAAAAAAATATCGCTGCTAAATACGTTTCTGGCTATTACTAATTTCTATTTGTGATGGTCTAGTTTGTGCTTTTCTTTTTTAATAAAGACTTGTTTTTTAAAAGAAAGCACAGTGATCTGGATGATGTCTTATGGTAAAGCCTTGGGGTAAACTCCAAAGGGTAAGTATTAGCAGTGTCGATGCCACCTCATTACAGTAACCACAATACCACATTTAAAGTGAAAAAAAAATCAGACTTTTGTGAAGTGTCTTGCAAATTCAAATCCTTTCTATGATGGCAAATAAAACAGGAATTTGGAGCACCAAACTTGCCCCTTCCTCTGCAATAAACTAAACACAAAAGTTTCAAACATGTTTTAGAATGAATTCCTAATTTTATACATCAAATGACCACCCTCTCATCACATTGAATACCTATGGTAAGAAATTAGAATTCTCTCTCTCGTCCTTCCTTGTTAGTGTAGGGTAGAAGGGATTTTTTTTCCTCATCCATCACTAGGTTCATGGCTGAAGCACCTATAACAAAAGACAGTTTAACAACAGAAAAGCGTACATATTTATTTAATGTAAATTTTATGTGACATGTGGACCTTCAGAAATGAAGACCCAAAGAAATGGCGAAATCTATGTATATTTATGCTTAGGTTGGATGGGGAGTAGACAGTCATGAGGAAGCATGATTGAACAGAGGGAGTATGATCTAATGGTAATAAGCTGGGGGAACTTAGCAAGGCCTGTTTGTTCATATTACTTTCTGTGTCCCAGTGTGACATTCCTTGTCTCCAGATATGAGGCACATGAGGCTCTTATCACATACTTCAGAGGAAGATCAGATTTTTTTTTTTTTTTTGAGACAGTGTCTCCTCTGTCGCCCAGGCTGGAGGGCAGTGGCATGATCTCCGCTCACTGCAAGCTGCACCTCCCGGGTTCACACCGTTTTCCTGCCTCAGCCTCCCGAGTAGCTGGGACTACAGGCACTGCCACCACACCCGGATAATTTTTTGTATTTTTAGTAGAGACGAGGTTTCACCGTGTTAGCCAGGATGGTCTCGATCTCCTGACCTCGTGATCCACCCACCTCGGCCTCCCAAAGTGCTGGGATTACAGGCGTGAGCCACCGCACCCAGCTGAACATCAGATTCTTTTACAGCTTGCTTCAGAGAAGAAGGATTGGAGAAGGTCAGAGACCTTTGTCCTTTGTGATTTTCTCAAATGTGAAGGTGCCATCTTCTGGGGTAGCACGTTCTGAACCCAATGCTCTGGGGTAGCGTGTTTTTATTTGTAGAATATCAAGAGAATGGTGTTGCATCTTTCAGAAAACCCAGTCTAGAAAATCTTAGGAATGAAATATACAACCTAATTTTATACATTTTTCTAATTTCTATTTATGGTTAATATTTGAAGAAACATTCCCTCATGCATATATAGTTTTAGTTTAATGTAAGTGGATAAGATACATAATAGTGCTGGTTGCAAAGATTTTGTGTTCCAGAAGAGTTCAATAATATTTTCCTTAAAGGTTGGCTTGTAAGAAGAAAATTTATTTCCAACATTTTAATCTTTGACTCTGCATTAGCCATTTTCAAGTAGATAAATTAATTTTTTTCACTTGAGTTATTTACTGAAAATTCGTGAACTTAATTGCTGAAAAGCTTCAGCTTTTGCTGTTTTTTTTTTTTCGCTAATCAGTGATTCAGTGATTACTATTTCTTTTCTATTTTCTTTATATGTACTGTAATTTCTCAATGGCATTCAAAAAACCCTGGAAAGCACATTGAAAGTGGAATTATTTGAGCTGGACATATACTTGTGCATTAAAAAATTCTCCAAATATGTCTTTAAAACTTAATTAAAAATGTCAACTTAGAAACTTAATGTGCCTGGGTCTTAGTCCAGAGGACAGTGGTATCAGCTGAAACAGGAAGATAATGGAAGGGGATTTGAACTTTATGATAAGGACTCCTGGTCAGTTTAAGAAAGACAATGACAGGATCAGAATATACGTTACTGCCTGCTGTGTATATGCAGCAATAGCGGTTATACCTGGTTCTTTGTCTCCAAATCAGAGCACAGGCCCAACAAGAACAATCCTCGGTCCACTTATGAGGGAGTCTTATCCACTCAGTTGGAGGGATGGTTTCCCTGCATATTGCTGCAAACTTCCTGTCACTGCACCAGAGGTTTAGAATTAGCATTAATGACCTTCAAACAGCTTAATTTCCCCAGAGTCATTGAACACAGCTAGTTGGCCCTACTAGGCTGAAAGCCATATGGCATCAATTGTAAATGTTTTGCTACCATTTCCCAACATAACCACCTGCCTGATTTACTGTTTGCTGGATGCTCACCTTGAATGTGAATATGTCCACATAATTTTTTTCTTTAAATTAAGAAATGTAGTTTAAAATTATGATTCATTTTATCCTATTAAGATGTTGAAGGGGGATGCTGAAGAAGATTCACATTGTCAGTTTTGTATAAATCCACTTGTTGGAGAAAAGTGTTGAAATGAAATTAACAAAACCATCATATAAATATAAACGTGTAGATTGTTAAAATTACAGTTTTAGGAAATTTGCAACATAAAGTACAAGGTAAATAAATATCTCATTTTGAACTCACATATTTAGTACAAAATATTGCCCAAAATCCATCCTAGGGCTTGGGGATATTTAGAAAAGAGAAGACCCCCAGAGCTATAAATCATTAAAAAACCAGATAGCTTAACTTCAAAATGCATTTTATTTTTCTTAATCTTGGGTTTCAAGATAAAACCTTGAAGAAAACTGTAGAAGCCTTTACTCTTAGCCATAAAATAGACTCCATTTCCCCCCCTTTCCTACCATGTATACTCCCTTCACATTTATCTAATTGTATGCTGTCATCTATATGCCTTCTTAGAAGTTGCAGGGGCTAATCTTGAGTCTGACAAAGGAAGCTTGGAGACTCAGCTGCAAAATTCCCAAGATTACTGCAAGGTGGCTGGCTAGTCAACAACCCCGCCATTGTTGAGATGCTGCCAGCTCGTGATTCAGGAGGACTGAGACACAAAATAGCCACCAGAGCAAAACACACAGACACTGTACTCAGCACAATTCTTGCGCACCTTCCTTATCAATTTTTCCACACTTAAACCCCTACCCTCACCCCCAAAATTGAAGTGGTTGGTTTGAATGGGAATCCGGCCACATCCCCTTTACTAGTTTTGGTTAGTAAAATCCCTTTCTTTCCACCAGACCTCACTCTTGTGAATTGGACTCTGCAAGTGGTAAGCATTCAGATCTGTATTCAGTTACAACGAAGTGATCTCTCTGCAATGGATACAGAAAAGATAGGTTCAAGGGGAAATATAGGGGAAGAGGGAGCGGGAACTTAAATATTGGGGATAAATGAATTTGGGATAATTAAAAGCAGACATAGAGAAAATTCTGAAGGGACACTGGTAATAGTGTATATGGAGACATTGTGCTCCTCAATGGAAATGTTGAGGGTACAATATTGCTTCCATGCATCTCCCTTTCAGCAATTCAGCCCAGTGACTTGATGCAATGACATCACCCGTTCTCTTCTGAGGAAACAGTTTTAGACATTCAAAGCCCAGTTGTTCAATGTAGCCGAGATTCTTTAATTTCTATTTCAGCTAATTAGTAGCAATACAAACTCTTGCCAAACAAGAAATGTGAATTCTTAAAGATTAAATTTTATTTTATCTCTATCTAGAGGTAGGAAACCAATCTTTTGGGAGGCACAAATTAGGATGACAGCCAAAATTCATTTCTTCATTCCAAAATAAAGCCTTTATGTGTAGCGAATTATTTTTCATAATTCTAGAAAGTGGCATGTTCCAGCAATTATAATTATAAAGTGTACTGTTTTTGGAGGGTAAAATAGTAAGTCACATCATTAAGGTCAAAATGATGTTTAAAGGAAAACTATAACTATGCCTTTAGTATATTAAAATTAGATAATATTTTGTACATCTATCCCTGCAAAATAAAACACTTTTTATATGTTTTCTTTGGCTCACACACAACTAAATTTGATGAGATAAAATATACAAATATTTGACAGGGTCAATTTCCTTTTCAAGTTGGATTTTAATTAATTCAATAAGCATGTATTGATGACCTACTGTATGCAATACATTTGGCTATATTTAGCATATCTCATTTTGCTCTATCATCACGGATCGTGATGTTTGTGACGGGGGATGTTTGCGACTGGAAGCTTTTTTTTCCCATTAGCCAAATAAATAAGTAGGTAAATGCTTAAATATTTTTTTAAAAATCCACGTGGTGTTATTTTGAGAGGTATAGAATTTATCTAAGCTCCAGTTCCTTCCATTGGAAAAATGAGTATTTAAATGAGGTAATATGTATAAAGGCAATGGCGGCTGGGCACGGTGGCTTGTGCGTGTAATCCCCGCAATTTGGGAGGCCCAGGTGGGACGATCGCTTTAGCCCGGGAGTTCAAGATCAGCCTGGGCAACAGGGAAAGACCCAGTTTCTACAAAATATTTTTAAAGTTAGCTGGGTGCAGTGGCACGTGCCTGTAGTCCCAGCTACTTGGGAGGCTGTGGCAGAAGGATTGCTTAGGCCTGGGAGGTTAAGGTTGCAGTGAGCTGTGATCGCGCTACTGCACTCCAATCTGAACCACAGAGTGAGACCCTGTCTCTAAAAATAAATACAGAAATAAAGACATACATACATACATACATAAAAAATAAGGCAAAGAGTAGGCCCTCAATAACATGAGCTAATATCAATCTGTATTTCCATAAATTGGTATCATTCTATGTATCCATAGCCTCCAAACCTGTTATAGTCCAGTCTTTGGCTCCTTTTCCTGTGGCTTTAAAAATTTATATTAGATAAGGAAAAGAATCACACTATATACTTACCCTTAACTGTTTTATAGTTATTTTCAGATTTACATTTCCTGTGGTTACCAAATTACAAATGGCTACATGTAAAAACATACCTTTCTGGACAGTTTAGTTTCTCAAAGTTCAGAGCAACTCATATGCACTTACATGTAAAAATTATATAAAATATGCATATGTTAACTTCTCATATATACTTAAAAGATACCTAACAAAATTGAGAGTTCGCAATGGTGTTACACACATATTTGAAGTTGCAAATAGAAAAAAACAGATATCCAGAAATCAGGCTGAGTTTATACCCTAGAGATATTTGCAATTCCTCCATAATAAAGTGACAGAATTTGTGACTTTGAAGCTAAAAATTATGCATAACTGCATTTTACACCATTTTAGCCATCAACAACTTATATTAACAACTAAATTAAGTTATACATCAAGCCAGAAAAGATCGCAAATTTCTTATGTTCTAGTATTGGAAGAAGAAAGGCATTTTTAGTTTAAAATTAAGTATGTGACACAAAATGGCCAGATGGTGCACACAATCCATTTGTTGCAGGGCTTCTAGTTCTTTCCATGCATTGGAAGAAAACCAGGTGACAAGTTAGGCAGCAGTTTTTATGTAGGACATTTCCAAATTGCATATAATCAGAGAATAAGGATCTAGAAGGTAACTTCCAACTAAAACAAGCCATTCTGACTCAAAGTCACAAGAATTCAGTCTTAATAATCACAAATGCTTTCTGTTCTCAAGCTTAAAAATCTATTCTCTATTTTCTTTGGACTCACAGTGTCTTAGAATTTTTGCACACATAGTCTTACATTTTCCTCTTCACAGAATGGGATTGGCAGAAAAAATGAGAGAACTTTTTGCAGTTAGTGATTTTTTCCAAGATCACAGAGCTAGTCAATACACCATGTGATTCACATAAAACATGAGAATAGCCAGTATGGGGTACCTAGAAATGAGGAGCATTGCAATTATAATACAAACAAAAATTATACCCCATTTTACTAGTTTGAATCATTACCACAATAAACATGGATTCATAAGTTAGGCTGTGATAGAACCAAAAGAAGACATTTATGTGATTTTTTTTTAATGGCATGCATCTGCTCAGGACAGGCTGTACTTTTTAGAGGAACAACTTTATCCTTCAGTAAAAAATTCTGAAGAAGTGTGATATCAAAGCTCAATTAAACTTGATATTTAAAGTCTTTATACCAAAATAATCTATTCATGAACAATACAAGAATGAGATTTGGCAGGAAAGCTATGTCAGTATATCTCATGTCAGTGCCTAGCTAGGATGCTAATTCACAAGAAAAAATATTGTCATTCTCCAATGTCGGACAGTTATTTGAAGCCTGTCTGCTTTTTTTGGTAGAGATACTTTAAATAAGGAACCTGGGGAAAGAGTTACAGATATCTACTGGCATGAAGAGGAAGACCGTTTACTGAATATAATTGAATGGATATTTTTATGAGTATTGGTATTATTTCAATTTTCAATTAAAAAAATAAACTGGTATATGCAAAATCTTCATGGTGTGGGCCATATTGAAAGATAGTAAATAATTGAAATAAAATGCCGAGATATTGGTGGGGACCCGTCTGCACCTACTAGGGTCTTGATGTTACCTGAGCCCCCTTAGGTATTTTAAATATGTGCCAGAAGACAGTGCTTCTCAGGACATGATTTTTCTATTCCTAAAAATAAGTTACAGGAAAAATAGACAAATGAAGACTAAATGTTTCAAGAGGGAACCCATATAATGGGTTAAATGAGGCATAGGATAGCAGTGTGTGAGGCATTTTGTATTAGAGCTCATTTAAAATACCATCGGTTACATGAGGTTTCAGAAAAAAAGAAAACAGCCTGTGTTCTGCATAAACAACTGTATGCAATGTATTGTAAAATGGGTATGAGGAATTAAGGAAAGAATGCCTTTTCTTCTGGTGTTCATCTTCCTCCTGGTTCCTAGCCAACTACAACAATTTGTTTTATAATCTTGCTTATGGCACCTTCCATGGCAACAGGTGTTTACTCATTTTGACAAATGCCACTTTATTAACAATCGTGATGTATGCAAAGAGGACTAACAATCCCTCTAGTTATGCAAAGGACAGGCACAGTACCCGCTGGGGATCAGAGCCTACCAACTTTGTGACAGCTCACAGTATATTTTCACTATTGAAGCCAATGGAGTATATATTGAATATACACGTTGTTCAAGGATTGGTCCTGCTTTGTGCTTGAGGCTTATTTTATTTTCAATGTGTCCTGATTTATTAAACTAGTTTTATGATGGGCACACCTAAAGAGCATCTGCCTCCTATAGAAGAAATGGCCATGTTATAGTGACAAACTTGGCAATGTAGAAATAAACTTAGAAATGTAGGCAAATATGAGATGATACCTGAACATCATCTCAGCCACACCACAGTTATTGAGATATTGTTTTCTAAGGGTAAGGTCCAAACACTTTATCATATTTTTATATCTTGCATGTAGTAGATAATTTATATACATACCAATCACACACACACACACACACACACACAGACACTCAATGTCATAGCAATCTAATTAGAAATAAAAGCTTCTAAATTTCAAATAATGTGGAGCAAAACTATAAAATATTGTCTTAAGTTTTACAAATTTTTTAAAAAGATGATTCACAGAATTATGGAGGATATTGATCCAATTGAATAAAACATAAAGCCCTGAATACTTCTCCACTCTTCCATTTTTATAGAAACTAAGAAGCAATTTAAAGATTTCTTTTTTAATGTGAAGAAAAATGTTTTGTTAGATTTTCTGCTAAATGCCATTTAAATAATCAATTCGCCAACATTTAGGGAAATTGAGTATGCCACTTCCCTAAAAAGCTTGTCATTTCTCTTTAGGGTAACGTGTAACAGAGATGCATAGGAAAATTCAGGGATGTGCTTTGAAATACTATTAGTAGATAGCAAATGGGGGATAGATGGATAAAAATTTATTCTATATATTACTGGGCAATAGTTAAAGGGAATAATGTATCTCTCTATATACATGGGTCTCAAAATTGGCCTCAAAAATGATACTGAGTTAAAAAACACTAAGTGAAACATGGTGAATATCACATTTCCCTGTGTAAATATAAAAATAGAAAAAATATAACAATCATTGTTGATATATATTTAGGAAAGAAAGGATTAATTGTTTAATATTGAGAGTAGATTAGACACACACATATATTAAGTATATAAGAATTAGCCTTTGGATTTAATTTTTTGTTTTAATCTGCTGTATCTCTATTTACTATTTCATTCATTATTATTTTTGGTTTTTATAATTGCATTTCTTCTGCTTGGGTTTCTTATGTTTTCCCTAATATCTTAAGTTAACTGTTGAATTTATCTGTTTTCAGACTTTATTGCTTTCTTGTAGGTTTTAAATATGCTTTCCTATTTCCAAATCTACAAATTTTTCAAAAAAAATTGTTTTTTTCTGACTTTGAACTTCGTTGTGCTTAGAGAAGTATATCTGTCTGATAATTCCTTGGAATTGGCTGATATGTGCATTATGTCTTCCCCACGTGGTTCGGTTTTCTCTGAAGCTCCGTGCGTACCTGAGAACACTGTGTATTCCTTCGTATGATGGGTTTGCTGACTTCTTCATATGTTTTGAGGAAAGTTATTAGAGGCATCGAAGTTGAAATGAGTGTATAATTATCATTGTTTTATGATGTTTTCCATTCTATGTGATGCTTTGTGCCTTAAAGACTTCACTCTATAATATTAATATAGATACACCAGCTTTCCTTTGACTAATATTTAAGCTGCCTAATTTCTTATCCATTGTGTATAAGTTTTCCCATGTTTTTATTTTCATGTGTGGTTCTTCGATAGTATAATCCTGGATCTTGTCTTTTATTGAATTTAACCTTTAACTAGAAAGTTAATTTATTTACATTTATTAGGATTGCTGTTATATTTGGATTCATTACCATCCTATTTCTTTTTATGTATATTCCTATTTTGCTTCATCGCTTTTACTTTTTATCACTTTTTCTGCATCCTTTACATGAAGTTTTTATTTAAATTTTATTTCCCTCTTTATTCTTTTAATAGCTACCATGAAATTTTAACAGATTTATTTAAAGTCTACATTAATCATTTTCTCTATTCCTTCTTTATATAACATAGGGAGCTTCGAATTATAAAAATCAAATCACCTGCTATTTAGTCTTACTTATTGTCCCATATTTTAATTATATCCTTTCTTTATTCCCAAATTTCATATTTTTGTTATTTCACATACACTCTGTGGTTTATCTACATGCTTTCCACGTTCTTCACTCAACATTTCTTCTTGTATCTCCAGCTTTCCTTTTGTGGTTATTTTCCATCTTGTTGACATATCATCAAAATTTGTTGAAGTGTGAATCTATTCACTTTTAGGTTTCCTAAAGGGAGTTTTAGTTTTTCTTTTAGGTTTACTTACATCTTACTTTTGAATTATTTCAAACATGACAAAATATGTGAGAGGAGTACAAATATTAATACTTCCTATATACCTTGCGCCCACATCCTTTACTTGTTTATGTTTTACTGAATGCACTTTATCATTCTCTCTCTCTCTCTCTTTCTTCATCCTCAGTGTTCATTTTATTACCATGTTGACAGGAAGAGTTGTTCTTGATATTAAGTAAGGATTTTAAATCAGCTTATTATCACTGCAAATTTCCAAAAGACAGAAAGAAGGGTAACAGTGTGAATCTCTCTATGGCTTCTAGTAAAAATGGAAATATTGCTTAGATTGGAGGAAGGTCATAGAGCACTCTCAGAAGAAATATGATCGTATTGCCATCATAGAAGCAATACATTTGTCTTTTGTCTCCTTACTTGTTTATATTTTTTCAACTATTTAAATCAAACAATTTGAGGTGAAAGTTCACCACCACTCTCACCTACCAATAACAAGATAGAACACTGGAAATATTATTTCCCAAACATGAGTTTTCATTTTGATGATAGTCAGCTACTAATCTAGATGCTTGATATAAGAGACATTATCTAAGCTCTACCATACCTGTATCAGTAGAATTACTTCCCTATTATACATGAAGATATACAGGCATACCTTGGAGATATTGCAGATTCAGTTCCAGACCACTGCAGTAAAGCAAACATTGCAATAAAATGAGTCATATAAATTTGTTGCTTTTCCAATGCATAAAAAAGTCATGTTTACATTACAATATAAGCAGCTGAGTGTGCAATAGAAGTATGTCTAAAAAACAATGCACATACTTTAATTTTAAAATACTTTATTGCTAAAATGCTAAGGATTATCTGTTCCTTGATCAAGTTGTGATTTTTCACAGGTAAAGGGTTTGGTCCCAGTGTTGGTGGCTGCTGACCAATCAGGGTGGTGGTTTCTTAAGGTTAATGTGGCTGTGGCAATTTCTTCTAACAAGGCAGCAATGAAGTTTGCCACATTGGTTGATTTTTCCTTTCGTGAAAGATTTTTTTTTTTTTTTTGTAGCATGTGATGCTGTTTGATAACTTTTTCCCCACAGTAGAACTTCTTTCAAACCCAAATTCTGCCACTGCTTTATCAATTCAGTTTCTGTAATATTCTAAATTCTTTGTTGTTATTTCAGGAATGTTCACAGCATCATTACCAGGAGTAGATTCTATCTCATGGAACAACTTTCTTTGCTCATCTGTAAGAAACAACTCCTAATGCATTAAAATTGTATCTTGAAACTGCAGCAACTCAGTCACATCTTCAGGCTCCACTTCTAATTCTAGTTGTCTTGCTGTTTCCACCACATCCGCATTTACTTCCACTGAAGAGTTAAACCCCTCAAAGTCATCTGTGAGAGTTGGACTCAACTTCTTCTAAACTCCTGTTATTGTTGATATTTTGGACTCCTCCCAGGAATCACAAATGTCCTTAGTGTCATCTAGAGTGGTGAATCCTTTCCAGAAGATTTTCAATTTATTTTACCCAGATTCATCAAGGGAGTCATTATGGCAGCAATAATCTTACTATGTTTAGTTCTTATGTAATAAAACTTGAAAGTTGAAATTACTCCTTGATTCAGAGGCTACAGAATGGATGTTGTGTTAACGAGCTTAAAAACACGAATATCCTTGTTCATCTCCATCAGAACTCTTGGGTGTTCAGGTACATTGTCAATGAACAGCAATATTTTGAAAGGACTCTTTTTTTTCTGAGCAGTAGGTCTCAAGAGCAGGATAAAAATATCCAGTAGACCATACTGTTAACAGATATGCTGTCATTCAGACTTTGCTCCATTTATAGAGTACAGGGACAGTAGATTTAGCACAATTTTTACTATTTTCAGAATCGTTAATCAGTATTGGCTTCAACTTCAATTTACCAGCTGCATTAGCCCCTACCAAGAGTGTCACCCTGTGCACTGAAGCTTTAAAGCCAGACATTGACTTATTTTCTAGCCATGAACGTCCTAGACAGCATCTCCTTTCAATATAAGTCTGTTTCATCTACACTGAAAATCTCTTGTTTAGTGTAACAACCTTCATCTATTATCTTAGCTAGATTTTCCAGATTATGTGCTAAAGCTTCTATATCAGCACATGCTACTACTTCACCTTGCACTTTTTCTTTTATTTTGGGATGGCTTCTTTCCTTAAAAATTATCAACCAACTTCTTCTAGCTTCCAACTTTTCTACTTCATTTCTCTCAGCCTGAAGATAATTGAAAATAATTTGGGCCTTGTTGTAGTTGGTTTGGTTTTCTATCCAGACTAATAAAACGTTCTTCATATCAGCAACAAGTCTCTTTTACATTCTTTGTCGTTCATTTGTTCACTGTAGTAGCACTTTCAATTACCTTCAAGAACTTTTCCTTTGTGTTCCTAAGTTGGCTGTTTGTTATAAGAGACCTAGCTTTTAGCCTCTCTCAGCTTTCAACATGCTTTCTTCATTAAGTTTAATCATTTCCAGCTTTTGACTTAAAGTGAGAGATGTATGATGCTTTTCTTCTCACTTGAACACTTACAGGCCATTGTAGGGTTATTACTTGGCCGAATTTTAATATTGTTGTGTCTCAGGGAATAGTGAGGCTTGAGGAGAAGAAGAGAGATGGAAGAACAGCTAGTTGCTGAAGAAGTGGGAACACACATGATATTAATTAAGTTCACTATCTTATATGTGCAGAGTGTATGGTGTCCCACAAACAATTACAATAGTGACATAAAAGATCATTGATCACAGATAACCATAACTAATATAATGACAATGAAAAAACCTGAAATATTGTGAGAGGTACTGAACTGTGACCCAGAAACCAAAAGTGAGCACATATTGTTGGAAAAAATGGTGTGGATAGAATTGCACAAGGCAGGCTGGTCAAAACCTTCAATTTGTAAAATCACAACATCTACAAGAAAAGTGCAATGAAACAAAGTACGCTTGCCATTGCTCCAGGTTACAGAGAGAAAAAGTGGAAGAGATTAGATTCAAATCAAATCTCTGTGATGCCAAAATCCATGATCTTAATCATTAAATACATTGCTTCCAATTTTATGTCTAGATAATATATATTTCATAGGTTTTATATAAAAATCTATTGTTTAACATCATCTCATTAGTAATATATATATAATATTCAGAAAGTTTAAACAATGGTTACTTAAATGAACTACTGCTTTATTAAGCAAGATACAAATCTTAATCTGTAATATATATTTAGAAGTAGGATTTATAACATTAAAATAAGCCATGATGGTTTTTCCAAAATAATGAGAAAATGACCCCTTAAATCAATTATACTTTAAAAAGAAAGATGCCTGTTTTGTCTGTCTTTATGAAGGAGACGAAATTTGGCAAGGCAAAAACTTTAGGTTGTTAAAAGAAGCAAGTTAACTCATGTTTATGTTTTATAACTTATTTTATTTTTTAAAACAACCTTGAGTTGAGTTTTCTTTGTATTTATTTTGTACTATTTTAAGATGTATAGGTCATTTGCAAGTAGTTAGTTGCTGAATTTTCGGTGCAATCCAAATACTTAGTTTAGTATTACCTGTGGTTTACCTGCTAATTTAAACAGATGACTATAACATGCAAATTAAGATTATAACCACGCATTTTCAACTGCAAACTATATGGAAAGAGTATTCGATATGAAAAAGACAAAATAAAAATTTCATAGTTTCTATTTTCTTTGCAGTTTAAAAATGAATTGGAAAATGAATTAGTAATAATGTTTAAAATGCATTTAATTGTGTTTTTTAATGTTGCATGGCATAAAATTTTGATAGCTCGGTTAGAAATGTATGTCTGAACTAGATTTCACAGAAACTGTTTTCCTCTTTCTATTGGTGAAATACTAACTGCTGTGTCTTGATATGACCACTTGATGGAACTCTTTCATTTTGTTTTCAGCATTCTCTAAGCAGTGACAAACTTACCTTTCTGGGCAGGTATAAAAGTATATATATGTATGTGTGTGTGTATATATACATGTGTATGTATGTGTGTGTGTATATATATGTATATATATGTGCGTGCCTATATATATGTATATATATGTGTGTATATATGTGTATATATATGTATGCTTAAAGGAATTCGTTATTTGGCATATTTAGTATTCTCTACCTTTTTTATGTATGTCAATTTTATTTATTTCTATGGAGAACCACAGTGTTAGTAAGTCGATCTGTAGAAAAAAAAATACTACTTCTTAAATAAACTCTTGTTCTCATTTCCCTCCAAGAATTTTTGGCAGAAAATTAATTTTAAATAATTCTTAATATTTAAATATAATAATATCCAAAATGTTATTTTCTTTATAATCAAACTGAAACTCTATTTCTGGGATGCCTTCAAAATTAATAGTCAGAAGCATTCACAAGGTCTTGGGAATTAGAGGGTGTTAGGTAGTTGTGGGAACTTCCTAACAATTATCCTTATAAAGAAAGATAGCTTGAGAAGAGGAGAGATTGATTTTGAAGTGAAGCTTTCAATAAAGTCATATAGAACAATTAGGAAAAACTAGAAGTGAAGGACGGGGTGAAAATCACCTTCTCTTCTTTGAAAACATTGACGCTATAGGTCATCCAAGAGCTGTGGATTAGGTATCAATCATCTATTTGTGACCTTTCATTTAAACTTTCTGAAGTTTTGCATAAAATAGGGATAATCATAAATCTCTCACGAGGCTCAGATACAATAAAACTCACTATAGAAACACATTTGTAAACTCTAAAAACATCGTGGAACTAGTAGTTGTTGGAATGATCACATTGTTGTAAAGAAAGCCCACATTAAGCATGTCAGCATATCTCGGAGAAAAAGGCCGTCTTCGGTAACTCTACCTTACAAAATATTTTCCATGCTCTGTAGTGTCTGGCTCCTAGTCAGAAGAATCTCAAGGAAGTAAGGCCTCTTTTTTGTTTGCCATTTATTCTAAGTGATCTCTGCCACTTCAGTGGCATCTAGTCCTATGCTAATGGTGGCCAAATCATTTTTCCAGTACAGAATCTCTACATGAACTCCACCATCCTATTAGACACTTTCTCCCCAATATTCTGAAAACTTAAATTTCTCTTTGCTTAAACCAAACTCACTGTGTTTATTCTGCAAAACTGTTGCATACACTTGGCTGACAGAGTTTTTGGTTTTTAAATTGATGACTGTGATTAATTTCTCTTTTGGCTCCCCAGTACCCAGCCTACAGTAGTCAGTCACTGATTAACCATTGAATGAATGAAGTATTCTGAAGCTCAAGACATAGATTTGACCGAATGGTGATAATTTCAAACATTAATTTGTTTTATTGTGACTCTGTTAGAGATTGGCTTATACAATATTACTTTCCTAGTGATTCTTGTTTTTATCTATTTTTGGTCTACACAAGGCATTGAAAATATAAGGCACTGAATGTGCCCTCATTTTCAGAGTTTAAAAGAAATTTCATTGCTGCACTAATGATAAAAATTTAATCAAATCTTTTTTAGGAATAAGTTATAAAATACTATTCATGCTTTTTCTCAATATACACTTTTTCTTCTTCAATTACTGGAGTGAGGAAACTCACTTAAGAGGAATGTCTTTCAATAAGAGCAGCTGTAAGGAAAAAGCATATTTTCACTGCCAAGAAAAACTATCAGATAAAATACATTCATTGTACAAAAGAATTATGAACGATTTCTGTAGACATGCAATATGGTATGTACTATTGAATGTGTTGAGGATAAAGTAATAAACAAAAGTACATGTTCTTACATTCTTTGAGCTTGTGTGGGAAACCCAATATAAACAAATGTGCTATTTATATTTTGGTTTAACTTACTTTATTTCAGGTTGCAACAGAACTATACAAAATGTGAAGTAGGGAAGGTGATGAAGTAACACAGGCTGCTATTTTCTAATGGGTTGTCAGAGAAGATCTGTCTAAGGGGAGACTTTATATAGATATCTGAGTGAAATGATGGGCCAAGTCATTTGGGGAAGACATTTTGGATTGCCTCGAGAGGTCTCAAGAACCTTCCAGGGCTCTCCAGAACCCCTCTTCAGGGATCTCTGAAAAGATACTGATTACAGAGATGTCTGAGGACTGAGCTGGGACAATCCAACATTTGTAGTACTGATGCAAAGAAAGCCCACCAAAAGAGATTTAGATCATTTCTACAGTTCTATAAAAATATTTTTATGACTCCTAATTTTCATTTAGTTAGCGTATTTTTTCTTCTTCATGTCACCTTTACCCTTTTGTTGACTGTAAAGAAATCCATACACTTACGCAATGTATTCTGTGACAGCATAAGCTGTTTTCAATGATGGGAGCATCAATTTATAGGTAAGTATAACTCAATTAAAGCACATAAGTTCAGGTACTAAAATCAATACAAAGAGCATATTCTGCTACCTCCCAGTCGCCCGCCCCCGGTTTACATATGCTTAACATTTCTGGTGGGCAGAATCTTGCTGCTTGTGTGGGATTCTTGACATCACAATATTCATCGTAGAGTAGGCATGCAATGGTTTTAATTTAAATCAATAAGTTAATCTCAAGGGGCAGGGAAGTGAGCAAAAGGGGGCTTATGACCCTTTTTCCTAAAGAGCAACCAATGGTCAGCCATCATTGATTGCTACACAAGGCCACTCCTGAGATCCCAGTTCTAATATCATAAAAAATCAAGTACATGAAAATAATAGAAAGTGAAACCCATGCTTTCCTGACAACAGTGTCTTGCTTCTGGAGATAAAACTAATGATTTTCCCAGAAAATTTTTAAGCAACATTTGGAGGAAAAGCTAAAGAGAGATTTGAATATTATTCCTTTAGGACAGGATTGCCTGGTAACTTACAGGGCACCTATTTAAATGTGAACTTCAGATAAGCCTCTAAGTATTTAAGAGGTTCTTATACTAAAAAGTTATTTGTTTTTTACATGAAATTGAAATATAAGTAGAAATCCTCTATTTATATTTGCTAAATCTGACAATCCTATGTTAGGAATACTTTAGACAGATTAGGGTAAGATACATTTTCTGGAAACATCAAGCAACCTATTTTTGTTCGTCCATCAATCAAAGCCAAGGAGCCAATAGGATAGATTAGTATGGCTAAATGTCTTAGGCTATTGGCAAAAAGTGTGGATGTAGTATTTTTCAAGACAAAATAAAAGAAAGGAAGTTAGCTTTTAGATGTACGAAATGTTCTTTCTTAGCTATGATTTTATTAAAAATATACTGAGATGAGAAAATCAATCCTTTCTCAGATGAGAAGAAATCCAAACATAAGCACAATAAAACGTGTGAAAGCAATAAAATACATGCTATAGAATTCAACCATATTCAAATATATACTGATAGAGCAAATATGAGAGAGGATAATAGTACATGAAGCTAAACTAGGCCCTCTTCCATGAAAAATCATAGGCTCAAATTGTCTGTGGAGGGGCTAGGCCACTCATAATGACAAAAGATGAAGACAATAATAAGAGTTATATAACATTTTTAGTAGTTATATTAAGCTTCTAAGTGAGGTTAAAAAGTAACAGAAATATTCCCAACCGTGTGATAAAAACATTAAAAAATTACTACAATTGACAGAACTCCAGGATCATAGGAGACTTGTTAGATTCTAAAGGAAGTTGCTAATGAATAAGGAAAGCTGTTAAACAGGCATTGAAAATCTCCAAAGAACTAGGGCATGCATTAAAGAAATCTTCAGGAAAATGCAATATAGTAAAATTCAGAAAAAAATGTTTAACTGTGGTGTGGTATAAAACTCCAGTGGTGTGAATTTCAGAATCAAGAATAGACCTGAGAAGGAAGAGGAAGAGGAGTAGGAGGGGGACCTTTCTACCAAAGATCATTACCTGTCAAAACCATGAAGTCTCTTAATAAAATAAGCTACTGACTAGATTTTAAATTTGCATTGGAAATGCCATGACGATTAAAAATTTTTACATAAAAAAAGGCCTTGGTTATTTGAATGTGTTCTCTAACTCTGGTTGTGTGCTTGGAATTAAAGCCCTATCACTGGCGTTCCAACTCTGCTGTGATCCTGTTTTGGGGGCTAGTTCCTGGCAATGATGCTATGAGCATATTTGCCAAATTGTCTAAAGACCACTTTTCTTGTTATGCAAATATCAGTTTAGTCATCCAACTTGTGTATACAGTTCTGGAACAAGAAGCATCTGGAAAAAAAAGAACATATTATGACACTTAGCTAAAAGTGGGGGATGGGGATATTCTTTGGAGGAAAAGAATTCTATCAAGGACCTAATATATTTAATTCTGTTCGTTAAAAACAAATTTCCAATGGTTTCAAACCAGAAATTAATTAAAATAAAAATGGGAGTTAACATGAAATATTAACAAAACTTTATCATTCCTATTTGTTTTTGTTAACTGTGATTAATAAGTGTTCAGAAAAAACATGGCATTATATTAATGTCTCGTAAATATTTGAAAATGTATAATTTAGCACTTCTTACATTTCTTTATTATTATTATTATACTTTAAGTTCTAGGGTACATGTGCACAATGTGCAGGTTTGTATACATGTGCCATGTTGGTGTGCTGCACCCATTAACTCCTCATTTACGTTAGGTATTTCTCCTAATGCTATCCCTCCGCCAACCCCCCACCCCATGACAGGCTGTGGTGTGTGATATTCCCAACCCAGTGTTCAAATGTTCTCGTTGTTCAATTCCCACCTGTGAGTGAGAACATGCAGTGTTTGGTTTTCTGTCCTTGCGATAGTTTGCTCAGAATGATGGTTTCCAGCTTCATCCATGTCCCTACAAAGGACATGAACTCATCCTTTTTACAGCTGCATAGTATTCCATGGTGTATATGTGCCACATTTTCTTAATCTAATCTATCATTGATGGACACTTGGGTTGATTGCAAGTCTTTGCTATTGTGAATAGTGCCACAATAAACATATGTGTGCATGTCTTTATAGCAGCATGATTTATAATCCTTTGTGTATATACCCAGTAATGGAATTGCTGGGTCAAATGGTATTTCTAGTTTGAGATGCTTGAGGAATCACCACACTGTCTTCCACAATGGTTGAACTACTTTACAGTCCCACCAACAGTGTAAAAGCCTTCCTATTTCTCCACATCCTCTCCAGCACCTATTGTTTCCTGACTTTTTAATGATCGCCATTCTAACTGGTGTGAGATGGCATCTCATTGTGGTTTTGATTTGCATTTCTCTGATGACCAGTGATGATGAGCCTTTTTTCATGTGTGTGTTGGCTGAATAAAGGTCTTCTTTTGAAAAGTGTCTGTTCATATCCTTTGCCCATGTTTTGATGGGGCTGTTCGATTTTTTCTTGTAAATTTGTTAAAGTCTTCGTTGATTCTGGATATTAGACCTTTGTCAGATGAGTAGATTGCAAAAATTTCCTCCCATTCTGTAGGTTGCCTGTTCACTCTGATGGTAGTTTCTTTTGCTGTGCAGAAGCTCTTTAGTTTAATTAGATCCCATTTGTCTATCTTGGCTTTTGTTGCCACTGCTTTTGGTGTTTTAGTCATGAAGTCCTTGCCCATGCCTATGTCCTGAATGGTATTGCCTAGGTTTTCTTCTGGGTTTTCATGGTTTTACATATCACATTTAAGTCTTTAATCCATCTTGAATTAATTTTTGTATAAGGTGTAAGGAAGGGATCCAGTTTCAGCTTTCTACATATGGCTAGCCAGTTTTCCCAGCACCATTTATTAAATAGGAAATCATTTCCCCATTTCTTGTTTTAGTCAGGTTTGTCAAAGATCAGACGGTTTTAGATGTGTGGTGGTATTTCTGAGGCCTCTGTTCTATTCCATTCCTCTATGTTTCTGTTTTGGTACCAGTACCATGCTGTTTTGGTTACTGTAGCCTTGTAGTATAGTTGGAAGTCGGGTAGCATGATTCCTCCAGCTTTGTTGTTTTTGCTTAGGATTGGCTTGGCAATACAGGCTCTTTTTTGGTTCCATATGAACTTTAAAGTAGTTTGTTTCCAATTCTGTGAAGAAAGTCATTGGTAGCTTGATGGGGATGGCATTGAATCTATAAATTACCTTGGGGAGTATGGCCATTTTCACAATAGTGATTCTTCCTATCCATGAGCATGGAATGTTCTTCCATTTGTTTGTATCCTCTTTTATTTCATTGAGCAGTGGTTTGTAGTTCTCCTTGAAGAGGTCCTTCACATCCCTTGTGAATTGGATTCTTAGATATTTTATTCTCTTTGTAGCAATTGTGAATGGGAGTTCACTCATGATTTAGCTCTCTGTCTGTTACTGGTGTATAGGAATGCTTGTGATTTTTGCAGATTGATTTTGTATCCTGAGACTTTGCTGAAGTTACTTATCAGATTAAGGAGATTTTGGGCTGAGATGATGGGGTTTTCTAAATATAAATCATGTCGTCTGCAAACAGGGAGAATTTGACTTTCTCTTTTCCTAATTGAATATTTATTTCTCTTTATTTCTTTATTTCTTTCTCTTGCCTGATTGCCCTGGCCAGAACTTCCAGCACTATGTTGAATAGGAGTGGTGAGAGAGGGCATCCCCGTCTTGTGCCAGTTTTCAAAGGGAATGCTTCCAGTTTTTGCATATTCAGTAAGATATTGGCTGTGCGTCTGTCATAAATAGCTCTTATTATTTTGAGATACGTCCCATCAATACCAAATTTATTGAGAGTTTTTAGCACGAAGCGCTGTTGAATTTTGTCAAGGGCCTTTTCTAAATCTATTGAGATAATCATGTGGTTTTTGTCTTTGGTTCTGTTTATCTGATGGATTATATCTATTGATTTGCGTATGTTAAACCAGCATTGCATCCCAGGGATGAAGCCAACTTGATCTTGGTGGATAAGCTTTTTGATGTGCTGCTGGATTCGGTTTGCCAGTATTTTATTGAGGATTTTCGCATCGATGTTCATCAGGGATATTGGTCTAAAATTCTCTTTTTTTGTTGTGTCTCTGACAGGCTTTGGTATCAGGATGAAGCTGGCCTCATTAAATGAGTTAGGGAGGATTCCCTCTTTTCCTATTGTTTGGAATAGTTTCAGAAGGAATGGTACCACTTCCTCTTTGTACCTCTAGTAGAATTCAGCTGTGAATCCTGGACTTTTTTTGGTTGGTAGCTATTAATTATTGCCTCAATTTCAGAGTCTGTTGTTGGTCTATTCAGGGGTTCAGCATCTTTCTGGTTTAGTCTTGGGAGGGTGTATGTGTCCAGGAATTTATCCATTTCTTCTAGATTTTCTAATTTATTTGCATAGAGGCATTTATATTATTCTCTGAGGGTAATTTGTATTTCTGTGGGATCGGTGGTGATATCCCCTTTATCATTTTTTATTGAGTCTATTTGATTCTTCTCTCTTTTCTTCTTTATTAGTCTTGCTAGTGGTCTATCAGTTTTGTTGATCTTTTCAGAAAACCAGCTCCTGGATTCATTGATTTTTTGAAGGGTGTTTTGTGTCTCTATTTCCTTCAGTTCTGCTCTGATCTTATTTCCTGACTTCTGCTAGCTTTGGGATGTGTTTGCTCTTGCTTCTCTAGTTCTTTTAATAGTGATATTAGGGTGTCGATTTTGGATCTTTGCTGCTTTCTCTTGTGGGCATTTAGTGCTATAAATTTCCCTCTACACACTGCTTTGTATGTGTGCCAGAGATTCTGGTATGTTGTGTCTTTGTTCTCATTGGTTTCAAAGAACATCTTTATTTCTACCTTCATTTCGTTATGTACCCAGTAGTCATTCAGGAGCAGGTTGTTCAGTTTCTATGTAGTTGTGCAGTTTTGAGTGAGTTTCTTAATCCTGAGTTCTAATTTGATTGCACTGTGGTCTGAGAGATAGTTTGTTGTGATTTGTGTTCTTTTACATTTGCTGAGGAGAAGCACTTCTTACATTTCTGATGTGAAAACTGTTTAAACACTATGGCATCCTAGTTTAATAATTACATATTGAGTGGTCCAAACAGACCATAAATTTTTCCGAAAGCAATATTCATATCACACACATTGAAGTTATTTTCGACTGGATATTATACGATGCTGCTTATTTAGGCAAGATAGGGTTTTCTTTTAATATTGCAATGTGTGATGTACTAAAGAACGTTTATGTTGAAGCTTTAAAAAGACAGAAATAAGAGAAACCCAAACACATTCTGACTGGCTTTAAAAGTAAGAATAAATAGTCCTTCCAAAGCATCATAAAATGGATATAACAGCAAAAAAAAAAAAAAAAATGGGTAGAAATGTTATCGTTGTTTATTCTTTGTTTCCTCAAGGGGAAAAAATAGCACTTTTATCATGGTTGGGACATAACTTCTAAAGAAAAACAAGTTTAGAGCTTTCTATGTATTTTCTATTTCTTTCTTTAGACAATATTACCACGTGGTCTGGTCTAATGCAGCTGTGACACATACACACACACACACATCACCGACCAGGATAGGCTGTGCTATTGCTTTTGCTTCTTAGTGTGAATATTGAAAGGCCAGCTCTTTGGACACTGGCTTCCTGTACGTCCTGCTGTGTTTCCTGCTTGAATGCACAAGCCTTATTGCACCGAGTATGTTTTGCAGAAATATACCTTGATATGCCACATAATTCCCATACACATTTGCGGGCCTGCACTCATTATCTATTGAAAACAATCTGACCGAAAAGTGACAGTCTCGATTGCGATTTTCATTTGATCTTACAAATTATTTCCAAGGGCCACGGTGTTGGCACATTTGTAACTCCTGTGTCTCCTTCACCCTCTACAACAGACTTAGCCCCACCTTTTCATGGAAAAGCACAAGACCCTCAAATCATTGTGTTGTCCTAATGGCTTTCAAAGAATTACTTCCTTCGAAGTTATTTTCCTCTTTTTTTAACTTACATTTCTAAAGCTAGAGTCAGGATAGTTGATTCTGGTGCTGAAAAAAAATCAGTTAATAACGATTTTTATAAACTTCTACACATTTCTTTTGTGTAGGGTTGGTGTCGTGGAATATTGTGCATTTGGAGGTTAGAAAGAAAGTGGTTCACTTTTTTTTTTTTGAGGCAGGATTTCACTCTGTTGCCCAGGCTGGAGTGCAGTGGTGCGATCTCGGCTCACTGCAACCACCGCCTCCCGGGTTCAAGTGATTCTCCTGCCTCAGCCTCCCAAGTAGCTGGGATTACAGGCACGTGCCACCACGCCCAGTAAATTTTTGTATTTTTAGTAGAAATGGGGTTTCACCATGTTGGCCAGGCTGGTCTCCAACTCCTGACCTCAGGTGATCTGCCTGCCTCGGCCTCCCAAAGTGCTGGTATTACAGGTGAGAGCCAACACGCCTGGCTGGTTCACATTTTAAATATGTTACTTTTTAACCAAATGATTTGGGGCAAGTTTCTCCTGTTTTTCTTTTTTTTTTGAAATAGAGTTTCATTCTTGTTGCCCAGGGTGGAGTTCAATGGCGCGATCTCAGCTCACCACAACCTCCGCCTCCCAGGTTCAAGCGATTCTCCTGCCTCAGCTTCCCTAGTAGCTGGGATTACAGGCATGCGCCACCATGCCCAGCTAATTTCATGTTTTTAGTAGAGACGGGGTTTCTCCATGTTGGTGAGGCTGGTCTCAAACTCCCGACGTCAGGTGATCCGCCCGCCTTGGCCTCCCAAAGTGCTGGGATTACAGGCATGAGCCACTGTGCCCGGCCATTTCTCCCCTTTTTCACATGTGTTTTCTCAGCTATAAAATATTATTTATCCCTGTAGATCTCTATTCACCTCGAAAGTCAAGATAAAACTTTCCATTTGCTTCCCAGTATATATTTGGACATTTTGCCATACTGAACTTACCCATGCCTGTTTTTCAGTGTGTTCATTTGTATTACTTTGGAGAAGCTATTATCTTGCCATCCTCTTTGTTGTCTTCTGATTTCTACTCCCTATTTTTCATTGAGATTTTCTTCTGCCCTCAGGTAGTACATGCTCATCCATCTCCATTGTATATCAATAGGCCTTTGAAAATAATCCTAGCTGTAAATCCTGACGATTAAATAATTCAGAATTATTTCCTCATCTGCATCATCCTGATATATATTCCTATGTTGCCCACACTGTGTTCAGTGGTAGAAACACATGCTAAATTATGCATGTACATTTTCTTTTTTCTTTTTTTTTTTAGACAGAGTATCACTCTGTTGCCCAGGCTGGAGTGCACTGGCACGATCTTGGCTCACTGCAACCTCTGCCTCCTGGCTTCAAGCGATTCTGCTGCGTCAGCCTCCCAAGTAGCTGGGATTACAGGTGTCCACCACCATGCCTGGCCAATTTTTGTATTTTTACTAGAGACGGGGTTTCATTTGTGGGCTGGGCTGATTTCAAATTCTTGACCTCGTTATCTGCCCTCCTCGGACTCCCAAAGTTCATTTTCCAGTCACTATTTATGCATTCTTCAATCATACTGCTTTTCTCAGCATATACATACATAAAATGTTTTCTGTGCATGAAGCCTTATTCTAGGCACTGGGTATAGACTAAAAACAAAAAAAAAATAGGATAATCTATTCCCCTGCCCCCTTGAAACTCACAGTCAAACAGGAGAAAAATATATGAAACAAAAGAATAAAGTAAATAATTTTGTCATTTGAATAAACACAAAGATAGAGTGATGTTATAGAACAAAATCCTTAAGTACTTTTGGACAATGAGTAAGAGGTTTTAAAGAAATGCCATTTAAACAGATACTTTAAAAATAAAGAAAGATTCACTGAATGACAGGGATCAAGGAGGAAGTATGAATAAGTAAAATTAACCTGGAGAGGAACTTAAGGAAGAAACGTAGATCAGAATGTGCAGAGCTTTGAAACAGTCATTTTAAGAATGTTCTTACCTTATCTGAAGGGTACTGGGAAGATACCGAAAAGTTTCAGCAGAAGGGTAACATGACCTCAATTGTATTTTTAAAGAAATCATTCTAGTTTCTGTTTGTGGAGCAAGAAAAAAGAAAGATTGTTTGGGAAAGAACAGGAAGTGGGGGAAAATCATGAGTAGAATTCTACAAGCAGGTTTTGCAAATATATGTCTAGAGCTAGAAGAAATATCTGGTACAGATATAAATTTGGGTCCCTTCAGTCTATCATTATTAAAGGAAAGAATGGGAGTAGGTGAGATTCCATTGAGTGTATATTGCAAGAAGAGTGGGGAAAAGTGTGGGGAAAACACTTTAAAAATAAGTAGAAAAGTAAGACCTGGTAACGAACAATCTAGAAGCAAGAATTATAGAGGTGTGAGGAACATCCTCAGAATGAGGTTGCATTGTATGATGGTTGCTGTGATCACAGCCCTCTTTAAGGGTGGCCTCAACTGCCTGCAACCAATGACTGATCAACAGACGGATATGAAGGCACAGTCTACCCGTTCCAACTAGAACTTGGCCTTTATGCAACTCTGAAGTGTTATTTTAACACCAGTGTCCCCATAGGCTGAAGCTGCATCCAGCCCACTTTCTCTCCTTGTCCTACCATGCTTCTCTCTACTTTCCTAGATATTGCTCCCAAGAGAATTCCATAAAAGACATCCTTCTTGTTAGTATCAATCTGACATTCTCCTTCCCTGGGAACACAACTGGTAGCACATGGAAAACTGCGTGTGTGTGTGTGTGTGTATGTGTGTGTATGTATGTGTGTATGTGTGTGTATGTGTGTGTGTGTATGTGTGTGTTTAAAGAGTGTGCTAGATTGTGTCTAGTAATCCTGCACAGTCAATAAATAATGTCTGCAATAGGAACAAAGTAGTGATTAGCCCTTTTGTTTCAGTAGTGAATGCAGCTAAATTGGTCAAGTCATGCCAGCAGCAATGGAATTGGACCGTGTAGAGGAATAAGAGAGGGAGACTGAGGATGGGTAATGTTGACAATCTTACTGAAGAGCTTAGGAGGAAACACAAAATCAGGACAGTGGTAGCACATGTAAAATTTGTTTCAGGTGGAAGAAATGACATTGACTTTGGAATGTTCCTCCACAGGTGGGGGAGCGGCCATAGGAAAGACTGGCGTTAGGTTGACTAGAGGAGGATGCAGCACAGTTTCCTGTCTTGGCTTTTGTTTGTTTCAGGGAAGAAAGAGACAAAGATTAAGGACAGCAGAGGGAAATACAGAGTTGTGTTTGTGGTAAAAGATTAAAATAGTCATTCTGAAGGGTGATGGGTTGAATTGAGAAAATAAACGTGGTCTCTTTTTTTTAGGCAGCATCAGGAGTTCAGTTGAGAGTAACGACAATGAATTTATATGGCACAAATGTAGGCAATCACATATTCTACTTGTTTTCTTGTTTAATATAAATGGCCATGCATTTTGGGTTGGTTGGTAAATGGTGTTTGTGATGAAAACATCTGTTTCCCTTTTTTTTACTCTCAAGAAAAGAAAAACATTTAAAGAATATTTAAATTATCTTGCATTTGAAAAGAACACATGAATAAGCTTACATAAACATTTTCTCTGTTGGGGAATACTTCCTAATGAATCACATCCTTTGTCTATAGGGTAAAAGGAAAGAACATTATCTGACTAATAAGGAAGAAGGAGCACTTTGTGAATCTATAACAATAAGCATAGATATTTGTCAGTCTAAACTTACCTTGTTGAGCCTCTATAATTAGAATATGACTGATGAAGAGAATAAATATTTGTATATAATGTAATGAAAGGCCTTGTAAAGTTTATTTGCATAGGAGATGCAGGTGGAAGCCTGGCTCAAATTAATCAGTATTATCTGCAGAAATGATTGCATTCCACTTCGGAGAATAAACGACAGGACATCCTGTGGTTCCTTTGAATTCTGGACATTACATGAAAGGGGACATATTATTGTTCTCTTAAATAATATCCGACTTGTAATTAAAAATGAATGTAGGGTTTAATGACTTCTTTTGTCTTCTTTTTTGTGCAGAGAAAACTTCTAAAGCTCATTTTTAACATTTGCTATTCAATTTATAGATTTATAAGCCTAGTTCTTCTCTAGGTCTCTTTCATTACTGAGATTATTTTATTTTTAAAATGGGAAATTGCAGCAATTATTTTAAGGGCTTATGAATTTTTTTAATCTTGGTTACAAATGTAAAACATTTTCAAATATTTTTAAATTTATTTATAAACCTTTATAACTTATTTTTTGAGTGCTTCAAATTTAGGACAGTAAATTTTTTCTGCATATCTAAATAACTTTTATAAATCTAATTAATAAAAATAGTGACCCTAAAATGCATCTAGTTGTTCCAAAATAATATATAAATACTAAAATATCAATTTAAAATACCATGTCAAAATCAAGCGAATAATTACATATTTTAAGTTTGAAATTATGAAACCATCATTCCAATTCACTAAGAATTCCAAACGTAATATATTTTATTTCATTTAAGTTCTTTAGTGTCTGCATCTACAAACAAAATTTCCCCGATAATTTTATTTTTGTAAGAACAATCAATATGGTGAATCCAAACGCTTTGCCAAATGTTCCAATATTGTTTATATTAGTAAGAAATTTAAAATCAAATATCTGTTTCAAGTACTCAACTGCACATTAGATATTGTACCTTTAAAACTCACTCTCTGCTGGGCATGGGGGCTCATGCCTGTAATCCCAGCACTTTGGGAGGCCAAGGAGGGCAGATCACCTGAGGTCAGGAGTTCAAGCCCAGCCTGGCCAACATGGAGAAACCTTGTCTCTACTAACAATACAAAAATTAGCCCGGCGTGGTGGGGTGCATCTGTAGTGCCAGTTACTCAGGAGGCTGAGGCAGGAGAATTGCTTGAACTGGGAGGGGGAGGTTGCAGTGAGCTGAGATCCCACCACTGCCCTCCAGCCTAGGCGACAGAGTGAGACTCTCTCTCAAAAAACAAAACGAAGCTTTCTCTCATAAGCGAAGTTCTCTTAAACATTACACGTATGTAGATTTCCAACACAGATTGGATCCTTTCCAATGCCAAACTATCTTTACTAGGATTTCAGATTTTTAAAGTATTTCTATGCTTAATTGGAAACCTGCCGAGGCTAAGGAGACGTGTACACATCATGAAAGCAACGACTATCTGGTAACTGAAGATACTCACAATACCAAACACTTAATTCTAAATCTTATGCTGTGGGAGATCATGTCATCCTGTGCGACTATGATTTATTATGACCGGAAATCTTTGCCAGGATTTTGACAGATATTTTTAGATTCTGTTTTTTTTTTCTGAGCTACTAATAAAAACTTATGTAGAGCTTTTATGTTGGTGACCCTCAGACCTCAAGGAGGAAGTTATACCACCCATTCCCTGGAGTTCCTTGGAACAGATTTTCTAATTCTCCTGTCTAATCACAGAACTCTGCCCTCCCACCTACATTGGTCATTTTTCTGTATGTCGAATGCATTATTTTAGCTCTTAAGAAACATATGTGTATTTTCCAACTAAACCTTAAAACTTCGTGGGAATACCAATGAATGCCTTTTCCATCTAACTTTAAAGAACTTTGAACTTCATAGAATTTTCTATTTTTTCATGTTCTTAATACCACAAAACACAGGTATTAATATCATACGTTATATGGCATTTGCATATCTCTTATAGCTTTATCTGACATGGGTTTGAAAATTATAAGGTCATTCTATTGGCATTTATTTAATTATTGCTTATGACATTTTATGTTGATTGAGCCCTACTTTTTTGGCTTTTGGAAATAAAGACTGCTGTGATTTTGTCTGTAATGGCGCAAACACGTTGTCATTCATTGACATATGAATGTACTTCAAGTTTAAAAGATGTCCTGTTTCTCTTGATCATCAGAAATCTCAGAGCTGACAGCACCAGGCATGTGTGTTTGTGTGTGTGTGACAGAGAGTGAGAGAAGGAGAGAGAGAGAGAGAGATTAAAAAAACACCCCAGAACATAGTAAAGTGACAGAAACAAATTAAAGATGAATTAAATTTCATCCAAACTTTAAATATGGTCATTTTGCATCTTTGAGAAAGTTGGGTAGCTTATTCTAGGACGATCATATTGGAGAAAGGATGGAATACCTGATTAGTATATTAACATAATTTTGAAGACATGAAATGAATAAAGTACTTGTTTCTAATGCGTGATATGCAGGTGTATGTAAGAACTTTGTTAATAGTTGTCTTTTTGAAACAGTAATAGGTGTTTCCAGGTGTGCACAGGTATGTGCGAATATCAGAGATTAAAATAGAAACGGAACCAAAAAGCTGTGCCATCATTGAAAATATATTTGTTTAAAGACTACGTGACACTTAGGAGGCATTTTAATGCAGTATTTTATGTATGCAATTATTTACATATGTTTAAGTGTTTTTTATTTGACTTCCATAAAGTTTAGATTTGTTGCAATCTTATTTTTACCCTTGAGGGAAGAGAGAGACCCTCTCATATTGTTTTATACTCAGTACTTGTTTTAAGAAAAAAACTAGGAAGTGAAATCAAAGACAGGCAGCTCAGCGCCAGACCCAAAACCAGGCCTGGGCCTGCCTGGCCTAAACCTAGTAGCTAAAAATCAACTCATGACTTAGAACCCGATGTTACCCATAGATTTCAGGCATTGTATGGAAGAACATTGTGAAACTCCCTGCCCTGTTCCGTTTCACTCTGACCACCGGTGCATGCAGCCCCTGCCACGTACCCCTTGCTTGCTCAAATCAATCACGACCCTTTCTTGTGAAATGCTTAGTGTTGTGAGCCCTTAAAAGGGACAGAAATTGTGCACTTGGGGAGCTCGGGTTTTGAGGCAGTAGCTTGCTGATGCTCCCCGCTGAATAAAGCCCTTCCTTCTACAACTCGGCGTCTGAGGGGTTTTGTCTGCGGCTCATCCTGCTACACCCTTAGTAGTATCTGAATCTTGGAAAGGAAGGGGAGGGAATATCCAAATATCTTAAACGGGGTTCTCGGACTTCTAATAAACAGTTAAAATCTTACACACAAGGTATTTAAAGCATACAGATGATTCTACATTTGTTCTAACAGATCATAGTGCCATGAATATTTGTCCATTAACGAACATCCCTTACGTGTAAGAACATTTTGCCACTGTGCTTTTAGTTATCCCCTTTTCACCTACTGTCCCCTGGAATAGTCTCTCCCTTTCGTTTCTCAGGGGTCTTCTTGAGCCTGAAGCTTTTATTGGGCCTCACTTTTTGCTGCTTTGTTCCTTCGCCAGTTCTGGGCCTTTTTGCTGCGTCGACTACGGGTTGAAAAAAGGAGAAAGCGCAACCCCAAGCTACTGACCTATGAGTAACAAGGTCACCGAATTCCCCTTAGTCCTGCTGGGGTCTGATCCTCTACTCTGTGAAGACCACGGCTGGGGAAGACCTAACCTTCACTCCAGCTCGCTTGGATTTGTCAGTCTTTGATGATGGAAGCCTGAAATGCAGACCTTATACCCTAACCAATTCTTCCTCGACCAAAAAAAAAAAACAACCAAAAACCAAACCAAACCAAACAAAAAAACACGGCCACCTCTTTATGACCAACCATAGTTTTGGTTTAACCCTTCAAGACGCACTTATCTACTTAATCCACCATTATATTGTAGTATCACGCTAAGCATGGAGTTATTATCAAGGATCAAATGGCCTCTGGCCTTTTGGAATCCACATGATCTTGGAACTCTGTGAAGATTGTCTTCGGATCACTTTGCCCTGCTGTGGTTCACCTCACCCCGTGCATTTTGACTTTTCTATCTCCTTCCCTATTGTTGTGTAAAGTTACATCACGATGTTGAGTGGTGTGTTTTACACCCCAATGTCCCATAAACAAATACTTTTAATACCCTTTTGTTGGTCTAATTTGTAAGTGACCATTTTATACGCCACAGTAAGTACCTGTAAATTTGGAGAAAAAGAAAAGAGAATTGTGTTGTTCTTGTGCTAAGAAAGGGCAGCATTAAACTCCTCTGTAACCTCTTTTCTGTATTTCCGTTTTAACAAGGGTAGAGTTATCACAAAGTGGGTGAATGTAAGCATTCTTCCCTCAAACATCTGTGTTCTTCAGCCTGTCCCACTTCACCCTTTCCAAAGAAGGGCAGGTTTTTAAATAGAAGAGAAGCAATGTTGAATAAAGAGTATATCAGAACGCTCCATAATTCATATAACCTCCAGACAAGTTCTCAAGTTTATTGGTCAGAAAACACATGGTGACATTCACTACTTTTTTGTTATTATTGTAAAGATTTCTGTGAGAGTGTGGGGCTCAGTCAAACTTTGTAGGGAGAAATAAGCCACAGTCACAGAGATTCATTCATTCATTCATTCATTCAACACGTAGCTTTGTTTCTATTATGCCCCAGTGTCCTAGGCTCTGGGGATTAGACAGTGACCAAAACTGACAGGTATTTAGCCTCATGGAGCTTAAAGCATATTGAAGGGAACAGACAAAACTCACATAGGAATGTGCGATGTGCATAAATAAAATACTTTCGGTAAGTGCCATGACTAAAATACACCGAGGGCTGACATACAGTTGCATGTTGCGTAAGAGAGACTTGCGTTAGGTAAGGTGTCTAGGTTAGCTGTCTCTGAGGAAATTGCATTTCAGCTGGGACCTTAAAAGATTACAGTGAGGTCAGAGAGTGTCCTAGGCAGAGATAAATAGAATGCGTAAAGGACTTTACGTTGAAAAATTCCTAAGCTGTTTGAAAAACTGATAGGGGCCAAGTTGCAGGTGAAATGGATGACAGCAAGTCAAGCTATTACCATTTTATTACAAACCACACATAGGGACTTTAAATGTTCCAGAATTTTGATTTTTTTTATTACCTGGGAGAGAATGTAATTTTATTTTCATCAAATCTTGTTCTTATAAACTCCTTTTACATTTTGCTTTCATCTGAGTAAGCTGACCATATAGTGCCCTCGTGTGGCGTAGTGCTGTATTACACGATTAATACTGTAGACTCTTTGAGGCATGATTTTAGCAAAATTCTTTTACACCTTTTTCAGTTAATCTAAGTCACTTCTAGCTGCTCTCTCTCAGACTCAAACATAGAATCTTATTTATTTGTGTTGTTGTGTTTTACTACGTTCTCACATTCCACTGTGGAATGGACACGCGCTGGGAGCACAGACTCCAGTGACCTCGGGATCCAGGCAGACTGAGAACAAAAATGAGGGAGGCCAGACTAGACCTGAAACAAAGACTCTGAGAGATTTGGAGACGCAGGTTATAGGAAAGACTTTCAATTTTATGTATTTACTTTATAAATAAGTAATGCCAAAATAAATAGCCTTGGGGACCATTGTATTTTTCAGTCTCTGTCCCCAGATTTCTACGTTTAGCAAATGTACATGGTTAATTTCTCAGTCAACACCACAAATGCTTTGTAACCTTTTGTGCATTTTGACTATTTTAGAACTGATTATTTTGTGCATCAAGTTGTCTATTTCTGTTTCCAAGTTCAGCATTTTGCCACACGTTTATTTTGGAAAGTATTTCAGGAATCTTTGTTGCTCAAAACCAAGCACTGTAGCTGGAGCTGGTTTCTTTCCTCCTCTCCCTTCCTCTCTCTTCCTTCTTCCTTCCTAAGGCTTGAGCCATTTTTCACTAGAAGAGTTTTATTTTTAATTTTATTTTTATGTATTTTTTTGACAAATGACTGCCAGTATGCTTTATGGAATGCAGCTGTTGAACTTTATTTCCTGCTTTTCTTTGCATTAAAGTAGTCCCAAAATTGTTTTCTGAGGAACTCTTAACTTTGACTGCCAGCGCTGCTTGTGTACCTTTCAAGTCAGAAATTGAGCGGTCTGTTCAGGCCCATCTTTATCCAGCTCCTGCTTTTCATATGAGGATGTTTGTGCTACATGCAATTTTGTTGACTTTTGGAGTATAAAGCTTTGTTTGTAAATGAAAACATAGAATTACAGCTTTCCCGGTACTTGTCTGGGACTATAATCACGAATTCACTGCAGCTGGATACTTTTCAGACACGTGGATAAGATAAATAATATTTATGAAAGATGGCCTGGAGGAAACGAAGCCATCCATTCTGCCATGTTATCTAAAATCTGTTTCAAGATGAAGTGAGACCACCAAAAATGCCTAACTGGCTGGGCGTGGTGGCTCACGCCTGTAATCCCAGCACTTTGGGAGGCTGAGGCGGGCGGATCATGAGGTGAGGAGATCGAGACCATCCTGGCTAACACGGTGAAACCCCGTCTCTACTAAAAACACAAAAAATTAGCCAGGCGTGGTGGCGGCGCCTGTAGTCCCAGCTACTTGGGAGGCTGAGGCGGGAGAATGGTGTGAACCCGGGAGGCGGAGCTTGCAGTGAGCCGAGATTGCACCACTGCACTCCAGCCTGGGCGACAGAGTGAGACTCTGTCTCAAAAAAAAAAAAAAAAAAAAGAAAAGAAAAAAAAGCCTAACTGGACCACATCGTACTGGGCCCAACACAGTCGCTTCTTACTGAACTGCTTTAGCCATCATAAAACCTTCTCTTCATGAGGGGCCGTAGGAAATATTTTCTCTTATTTCATATTGGTGTTCTCCCAAATAACTAGAATATATCATGCACGGTCTTGTTACTGGTTATATTTTCTCCTTTCTGCATGTTAATTAGAAAACTCAAAGTCAAATTTGTGCTCTGCCCTGACTCAGTGCATGATTCGCCAGTGTCCATTTGTTCACTGACCACATTTCTGACACCATCTTGCTTCCCTATTTTTTGTATTTTCTAAAGGTTCTTTCTAAAGAGTTTAAGTATTTTATATTGCTATATTGTATGCATTTGCAAGAAACTTAAATGCATTTGGAACAGAAGTGATAGATAAGTAACAACCATGTGATCGCTATCGATTCTGTACCTAATTATAAGTACATAATTCCTGGCTTAACCGTCTGTAACCTAAATAAGTAAGAATTAATACACCCTATAATTCCTCGATAGCTGAAACCTCCCCCCAGATTAATTTTATAAGCCATGCTAATCCTATTTCTCAGTGCACAGAGGTTGAACTTGTGGACTAATAGTGCATTAATATTCCTCATGAAAAATATAGCTAAATAGGGAGAAAGGAGATGAAAAGAACCAAAAATATTCTTTTAAGGATAATATTTGATCCTCTGCATCCATTCATTAAAGCTAATATTCATTCTCCGTTTCTCTCTGTCCATCTGGTTCTATGAAAAGACCTAGCCTGCTCTCAACATGTGTGTGACATTAATAGATGTTAGTGATACAGAGATTGCCGTCCGTGCAGATTCACAGCACTATGTGGAGGTGAGAAGGAGTCTTGTTTACCACTTAGGATCTGGATCTCTGGTCTGCTTTGTCATGCAACACAATCCTTCTGGGATTTGTAAGTGACGACAAGCCTCAGCGATAATTATATTAAAATGCTTTTAACTTAGTGTAAACATAATTTAATAAGATGTAGATGTTCAAAAGGCTAGCCTTGAATTCAGTCTTGAGACCAGAGACAATATGCCTGTGTGCATGGTGTATGTCTGGAAAGCATGTACATTCTTTGACCCCAGTTAATTTCTACGAAGAAGTGTGTTAGTCTCTGATCTAATAATCTCATCTGCAGATTACTACATTTTTATTACGATAAAGAACACCTGGGCTTTTAAAATATAGTAAGGTTATCTTACCTGGAATATTAAATATTATTGAAGTTACAACTTTGGAGAAATTATATTTTTAATGAATATGGTTATATTATACCTGTTCGTTATTAGAGTAGCCCTCAAAGTTGGTGATTTATCAATGCGTTGCTGCTGAATAACAATAGCTTTATTGAATGTCTGCTTCATACTGAGCGTTGTATAAGAGGCTTTTCATATATTATCTCATTTAGTCATCATAAAACATTTTATGGAATGCATTGTCAACATTTTGTGAATGAAATGTGGAGTAAATTGTTTGCATTCCCGTAGGTGGGCAGGTTTTTTATGCTAAAAAAAAAAGAGAATGGTTGCATTCACATCTCTTAACCTATATGCACACTTCCTTTGCACAGTGGGGTTTGGCAAAGCTCTATCTTCTGCTAGTGTTAGGGCAATTCTGATTGAAATCATACCATTTTAGATAAAATTAAAATTAAACTTGTATTTGTATAACTTGAAAATTGTGAATTTTTCCTGCACTGACAGGGAGGCACACTTCATGATTGGCACTCAGGTTTATGTTTTAGAGTAGCAAACAGACAGTGATAAGCCAGAAAAATGAGTTTGTACATAAACTGCAAATATTTTTACTTAATATAGTAAGCAGTAAATAATTAGTCAATGTTTTTGATCATATGAATGACAATTTGAACGTGGGAATATTGCAGCCCTTATGCACTGCAGATGAGATTATGGATTGTCACACTGGTTGAAAAAACAATATGAAATTATACAATATGTTTTAAGATGCTCACAACCCCTAAAAAGCTAGCAAGGAATCTCAGACACATGTGCATAAGGACACACAAGAGCATCCATGGCAGCTCTGTCTACGGTAACGGGGCACTGAAGATTAGCAGGAGAGCAAGTTAACAAATCATAGCATGTTTACAAATGGAATACTACACAGCAGTGTGAATGAGGGACCGGAACTGTAAATGTTAACAAGATTAATCTCAGGAACACAATGTTGAATGAAAATAGCACACCACAGAAAGATACATATTTCTTGAGTATACTTGAATAAAGTTCAAAGCACGCAACACTAAACAACATATTAGAGGCACATATGAAGGTACAACTATTAATAAAGATAAAGAGGAATTAAAAACCACACAAGATACAGGATAATGGTAATCTCTCTGGGGGAGAGAGTTGTCAGGATGAGGGACCCTCAGGGACCCTAAGGGTTTCGGCAACGTCTTTTTTTTATTTTTTTCGAGACGGAGTCTCTCTGTCACCCAGGCTGGAGTGCAGTGGCGCGATCTCGGCTCACTGCAAGCTCTGCCTCCCGGGTTCCCGCCATTCTCCTGCCTCAGCCTCTCCGAGTAGCTGGGACTACAGGCGCCGCCACCACGCCCGGCTAATTTTTTGTATTTTTAGTAGAGATGGGGTTTCACTGTGTTAGCCAGGATGGTCTCGATCTCCTGACCCCGTGATCCGCCCGCCTCGGCCTCCCAAAGTGCTGGGATTACAAGCGTGAGCCACCGTGCCCAGCCTCAGCAACTTCGTATTTTGAGCTGGGTAGCTAGGCGGTGGGTGTAAGGAACCCCCTTTTCCATTTAATCTCAGTGTCTCACATTTATCACAAGCATTTTTTGTTTTTGCTTTTGTTTTTTTGAGACAGGGTATTGCTGTGCTGCCCAGGTTGGAGGGCAATGATGTGACCACAGCTCACTGCTACAGCCACGACCTCTTGGGCTCAAGCAATCCTGTCACCTCAGCCTCTGGAGTAGCTGAGACCACAGGGGCATGCCACCACCCCTGGCTAATTTAAGTGTATATATATATATATATATATATATATATATATATATATATATATATAGAGTGTGTGTGTGTGTGTGTGTGTGTGTGTGTGTGTAGAGACAGAGTTTGCCATATTGCCCAGGCTGATCTCAAACTCCTGGACTCAAGTGATCCATCTCCCTCAGTCTCCCAAAGTGCTGGGATTACAGGCGAGAGCCACAGAGCCTGGACACAAGCGTTCCTTTAGTGTCTATGTATTAAATATTCCAACAAGGACAAACAATGAGAAAATATTTAGACCTTAAATATTTTCTAAGTAAACTTATTTATATCGCACTCTTTAGAGAAGCACCTCCTCTTACTTTATTATTTACACATATTCTTCTCTGAATTTAATTCATAAAAGTTATTGTCCACTGTCCTCTAATTTGTGCCACTTTTTCATCAAATGAGGAAGATATGTGTGTGTCCTCGTACCCTGGGTGGCATGTTGCAAATTTTTCACTCCTGGTAGTGCATAGTCCCTCTCTGGAAATCAGGTCAATTGGTAGAGTCCTCTGTATTTCTGCCTCCTGCCCCAGTGTTTTAAAAATGATAAAAAGATAGGCCTCTTCTTCTTCGTGCTGTAATACAACCCAAGCATAGCAAAGCTTTGATTAAATGAGTACAGAATAGTTGGTAGCTGATGCTTGCTATTCCCCAGTGTGATGGTTAATAACGAGTGTCAACTTGATTGGGTTGAAAGATGCAAATAACTGTTCCTGGGTGTGTCTTTGAGGGTATTGCCAAAGGACATTAGCATTTGAGTCAGTGGACTGAGAGACACAGACCCACCCTCAATCTGGGTGGGCGCTGTCTAAGAAGCTGCCATTGTGGCTAAGATAAAAGCAGGCAGGAGAACGCAGAAGGACCAGACTGGCTAAGTCCTCTGGTCTCCATCTTTCTCCCGTGCTGGGTGCTTTCTGCCCTCGAACATCGGACTCTGAGTTCTTCAGCTTTCAGACTCTTGGATTACACCAGTGATTTGCCAGGGGCTCTGGCGTCTTCGGCCACACACTGAAGGGGACACTGCTGGCTTCCCTACTTTTGCAGTTTGGGACTCAGACTGGCTTCCTGGGTCCTCAGCTTGCAGATGGCGTATTGGGGGCTTCACCTTAAGATCATGTGAGTCAATTCTCCTAATAAACTCCCTTTCATGCATACATCTATCCTATTAGTCCAGTCGCCCTAGAGAACCCTGACTAATACACCCAGCTAGGAGGTACAGTTAAGTTGTCAATACCACCCACAGGCTGGTTCTTGTGGCCACTGCCTCTTACAGTGTTTATTTCTCCATCGAGTTCGCAACGGCTGTGGCTTGCTGTGCTCTCCCTCTTCTCTCTCAGTACCTGATGGCCAGAGCTGTTTCCAGATCTTTGCCTTTATAAATGCCTTCTTCCCTCCTACAGCTGATTCCTTCCAACAGGGCTCAGCAGGTGAAAGGCAGTTCACACAAGTCTTCTCTAATGAATACTGCTGTGATGCTTTTTGAAATTACTAACATTCCTATCGCTTTCATTAAACAGTGAAGATAGAAGATTAAAGGCCACTATCCCTGCACAAGAGCTCCTCCTTGTGGCCTGCCCATGTTTTAAATGTGCAAACCTTGGTGATATATTGATATCCTGTGATGAGTTCATCCCACATCAACAATTGAGTTTTCTTCTGTTCTTTCGTATTTTATCACGTGTATAATTATTTTTCTCCAGATGAATCTTGTACTGTTTGTTATATTTACTTGTTCTTATATATATTGCCATATTGCCTAGGCTGGAAAAAAAATTGACTTACGCACTTATTTAGTGCCTCATTTGAAAAAAATGATGGTTTCAATTATTTGAAACTCTAAAGTACATTTTCTTCATGTCCGTTTTCTATATTTTAAAAATGAAGTACTTTCATATGTATTCATGTCACTACAGTCATAAGTTCCCGTCCAAAGTTCCACTGAAGAACCACGTTATCTTACACATCTCAAAGGAATTTAGCTGATGAAATAATTTGAACTAATCAAGGAACGGATAACATCCTACTTTTTGCAGACTTTGCTTTCACATGTATATTACACATGGACTATATTATAACAGTGTTTGCAAAAATTACTTTTAAGTACATTAATCACTGTTTCTGACAGGTAAAATGCTGAAATAAGCTTCTTGTAATGAGTGTGAATATTTTTTTGGGGCTTGCAGAATATTGCAGATTAATATCACAGAAAGCATGTCTAGTTCATGCAACAATTATTTTCATGCAAATTTTGTGGGTCTTTACAAATAATACATATTTGTTACCACTCTTCTTGATAGCGAAGAAAATAAAAATAATAAATATTTGAGAAAAGATCAGGTTCACTTATACTACATATACCACATTATCTTTCATATCAATAGTTTCCTTGCACTTTAAACCTGTAACAAAACATGAGAAATTTTAGAAGGGAAAATATTGGAAGATAAATTAATACCTCTGAAGCCTGTATTCCTATAAATTTAGTTGATAAAGCTCAGCTTATTTAGAGTTTTGAAGAGATATTTTCTCTTCAATGAAGAAATCTCCATAATTGAATGATCTAAATTTCAATGATTAAAAGTACTAGTAAAAGAAAATATTTATAGAAAAGCATTCCTTTAACAATTTTTACGTCCAAAATATGATTTAATTTTTCATGAAATGGGAATATGAATGATCATACATTCTTTTCCACACACTTCATAAATTTAAAAGTTCTCAATCTATTTTAAAAACCCATATGTAAACAACAGTGTCATAAGATATGTTAAGAACTACAGCAGTCAGAAAAAGTTAACAACCCTTGAAATGGCACAGGAAAGGACAGGATGTCTTCCAGGAAGAGGTGCCAATTCTGTTTAAAATTAAGAGACAACGGAGTAATGCAAATACTAACTTTACCCTGCAAATTGCAACATTTATCATCTAGCATCAAATGTGTATGCTGGGACTGACGCATGCACGCACAGATGGTTTGTGTTCTATAATAAAGTTAATTGGTGAAATAAAATAATGGGTTTAATTTCTAGCAAAGAAATGCTTGGTTAATCTAAATTAGTAATATTTGCTTATGGAATTTCCTACCCCAATTATTTCAGATGCTGTCCCTGAGATTTTTTTTGTTAAACTGCATGATACACATTTTGGGTGAAGTATTTTTAAAACTTAGGGTATCTCCTTATTTTCTGATTAAAGTAAATTTTCTCAGTGTTTCTGTAAGGACTTTGGCAAATACTCTTTCTGCTTTCTAAAACAAAATATAAGAACCAGAAATCTTTGTAATCCTTCACTATGTTGATGTCTTTTACAGCAGATTTCTCAGGAAGTATTGTTTGTCGTTCCAAACTGAAATTTTCCCTTCATAATCTAACATTCATATCTTCAAATCTGACCAAACTCTGTGTAAGTGATATTTTGTAAAACTCATTCTGTGTTTAGGACAACTGAACACAAAGTTGTCACCTTCAAAATAGCTAAGTGGTCATATCACATGTTAAATTGATTGGGGAAATTTTAAACATTGAAAGTGTTCAAATCTGGATTTTTCCTTAAGAAATATAACCTTTGGTTATTTATATTTGAAAGAAGCTAGTTTTATGAATTAAGCTTTAATTCTGAGATAATTACATGGTCATAGGCAGTTATAAGAAATAATGCAGAGATATTTTATTGCCACTTGCCTAGCTTCCCCCAGTGGTAATGTAGGCCAAACTATAGCACAGTATCGTAACAAAGATGCTGACATCGATATAATCCACTGAACTTATTCAGGGTCAGTTTTACTTTTTACGTTAAAGTACATGATTCATTTAGTTTTTGTTTTTAAAATAAAATATCTGAGGGACAAGTCTGCTGACTTAGTTCTTTAAATTTTACAACTAATGCAAAGTTACTGAGACTTACAGAGCTTTGAGAAGTGCACTGTTATTTCCAGAGTTAAATTTAAATAAAACACTTAAACTCTGAGACTATTTTCTAGTTGTAAAAAGGTTAAAACTGCATTGTAGCTGTTCCTTTCCTTTCATTTCAAAACCTAAACAATGTTCTATTATTTAAAGGTAGTTCATTAATAAGCAAAGATTTGTTACAACTGTGATGAGAATAACATGTATGTATATTTTAGCATTTGAATACATTCTACATGAAAACATTTCTTTATATTTAAACTATTATTTCATACAAATAGAAGTCAAAAGAAATGTTATCAGATGCTATAAAATAACTCTTCCATAATGTAGGATGCACTGGGAAAATAGTGAATAAAATATCATGTGCTGTTTTGGCATTAGATTTTCCATACATGAAGATAAATGGGTTCATTAACTTCTTCCACCCATCTTTTATATTTTGTAGATTGACTTCATATTACTGTGATAAGAGGCAGATTGAAATCCTGGCTTCCTGATGATATATCTTCTTGTATGAACTCTTGTTGATGTAGATTAAGTGGGCTAGCAGATACAGTAGTACTCATAAAATAGCTTTTCAGAGCTTTATATAGTTTAATAAACATTTGCCTATTTCCCAAAAATATCGTGCAAACATACTAAATATAAAGTCAACAATCTGTACTTTATATATCTATTACCATTGTATAACAATGTAATTTATCTATTTGAAACTAAATTGACCAAAGACATTAACAAACATATAGGGAAATTTAAGTTTTATGTCTTTATGGAAATATGTTTTAAGTCCTGCCTTTTTGTAATTGAGAGTTATATTTTTACTCGAATATTTAAATGTTATATGTAATTACAATCATAAGGCAACACCTATCATGAATGAATCCTGATTTGGTGAGGTGAAATGTCTTAGTTTATGTTTGTATAAATTGTATACAATATTGTGTAATTTGTATAAAATATTTTATCTGAATTTAGTTCTTTAGGTCAGATGGAAAAACCTCTCCTGCCTAGCCCTACCTCCAATAATTGGAAAATCTACTTACTGACATGTCAAGTCACTTCTCTTGAGGAATCAACTTCTAAAAGTAGTAGTCATAGAGTGAGTTTAGACGGAAATTCAGAAACGTCAACTAAAGTTAACTATACCCCTGTTGTTCACTGTTATCATGACTTTCATTTTTCTATCCGGCCAAAAATACTTCTAGTTTTATTCCCTCCAAGTTTAATGCCTTCTTGTTTACATGCCTATTGCATGTTGTCACTTATAAGTAGGAGCTGAAGAGTAAGGACACATGGACATAAACAGAGATAACAGACACTGAGAATTCCAACAGGATTTGGATTATGTATTATATTATTCACATTAAGTCCTATGAGCCTATCAGTGGAGGGGCATAATAATTATTTCAAAAATAATTTTAAACATGGAAGTTTGAAACGCATTTTTGGCATTGTTTATCATGGAAAGTTGGAGAGAAGAGCAGAGATTTTCTAGCTGTCCTCTTGGTATGCCTGCTTATGCATTAGCTTGAATAAACTGACACATCCCGTGTCAGCCCTGAAACCCTTAAGCTGAAGTTTGGGGAGGTGAGGAATCTCTGGACATATCCTTGAGTTGATTGATTATCAGTTTGAAAGGGCAGTGTACTAGTCTGTTCTCATGCTGCTAATAAAGACACACCCGAGACTGGGTCATTTATGAAGGAAAGAGGTTTAATGGACTCACAGTTCTACATTGCTGGAGAGGCTTCACAATCATGGCTGAAGGCGAATGAGGAGCAAAGTCACATCTTACATGGCAGCAGGGAAGAGGGCATGTGCTTTATAAAACCATCAGCTCTCATGAGACTTATTCAACATCACGAGAACAGCATGGAAAATAACCACCTCCATGATTCAGTATCTTGCACGGGGTCCCTCCCACAACCTGTGGGGATTCTGGGAGCTACAATTCAAGATGAGATTTGGGCAGGGACACAAAGCCAAACCATATCAGGCAGACCTTACTAATTGTCACCACCATCTTTTTATTGTATTTATCTTATGTTCTAATTTTAGACGCAGAGATTATTTGTTACATGGCTATTCCATGCGTGATGGTAGGGAATGTGCTTCTAGTACACCTGTCACCCAAATGGTGAACATTACACTCAATAGGCAGTTTATGAACCCTCACTCCCCAGTCGCCCTCCCTGCTTTTGGAGTTTTCAGTGTCTGTTATCTCCATCTTTATGTCCATGTGTCCCCATTATTTAGCTCCTACTTGTGAGAATGTGAAATGATTTGAGTTCCTGCTTCTGGGTTTGTTCACTTAGAATAATAGCCTCCAGCTCCATCCACATTGCTGCAAAGGGCATGATTTTATTATTTTTATGACTGTGTGGTATTCCATGGTGTATATATACATTTTTTAAATCTAATCAACTGTTGACCACCAGCTTTTATTTTATTTTATTTTATTTTTTTAAATTTTATTTTTTGAGACGGAGTCTCGCTCTGTTGCCAGGCTGGAGTGCAGTGGTGCCATCTCGGCTAGCTGCAACCTCCGCCTCCTGGGTTCAAGCCATTCTCCTGCTTCAGCCTCCCAAGTAGCTGGGACTACAGGCACCACCACCACACCCGGCTGGACCACCAGCTTTTAAAAACAAACTTGATTGACTAATTTTACTAGTTTTTGTGACTCACGACTCATTCAACACTTTGGGGATTAAAAATACATCCTCTGGTTTTGCATCCATGGATTCAACCAAGTGCTAATTGAAAATATTTGAAAAAATGAAAAACAAAAAAATGATACAAATAACACAAATGATAAACAATACAGTATAACAACTACATAGCATTCACATTGTATTAAGTATTATAACAACTCTGTAGATAATTTAAAGTATACGGGAGGATGGGCATAGATTATATATACATATTACACCATTTTAAGTAAAGGACTTGAGTATCTGCAGATTCTGAGGAGGGTCCGTTCTGGAAGCAGTGCCCCACAGGTACCAAGGGATGACTGTATTCAGACTGAAACAAAATATTCTTAAACAGAAATCATTGGCCCATATAATAAAGTTCTAATACTAACCCTGCTTTTAAAAACTTTAAATTACATGATATTTTCTTTATAAAATGGTGACTTTTTAAAAGGCATGATCATGTTGGTTGTATTTAATTTTAACTACGTGTTCTAAAAGGGTCTCTAAAATAAAATTGAAAAAAAAAAACCCATTCACTTTTAAAATACTGAGGTTTTGTTGCCTGTTTATAGAGGAGGTTACAAAAAAAAAGAAAAAGGATCTTACATGTATCACTACACTGAAGCAATTGCCTTCAGAATACTTAGCATAGACTTAAATTTGAGTCTTGTAACATTCTGAGGAACATTTATGATGGGAGGGTTGCAGATGTTTATGGCAATTTAAGGAGGTACAAATCTTAAACATACATCAGTAGATTATGAATTCAGAAGTGGTGATTGGTAGCACTTTATAATCTGCAAATTGATTTGCTAAAGTCTACCATATAATAGAGGAAAGTGTAATGTCAGATGTAGCAAATTGCAATTTTGGGGCATATGTTAATAGTATGCAGTTTCAATCCCCCATTAAAACAAAACAAAACAGCTAAAATTATGGTCTTTTTAAAAAAAATAATTATGTTGTGTATGCATGTGTATGTATTTAAACTATGTTATTTACCTGAATATTCTGTCTACTTAACTTTGGAGTTCCCCAAATTTTCTAAAGACCAGTTAGAAACAAAATGAGATCTTAAAATATTTTATCATGAGCATCTGGATTCCGTTCCTTTGTGTGTAATATTTTAAGTTACCATCATCTCTCACCGTCTAGGGCCTTTTATTTATACATGCTTCAATCTGATACTAGGCGTATGCAGGCTTATTCAAATGTGTGCCACTCACAGCCTGCAGTGCCTACGACATTGCAGGAGTTTCTTAAAGTCATTTAGACTCTCCATCCTTGGGTTTATACGACACATTTTTTACTTCAGTAATTCAGTAAGAATAGTCCTCAGTACCTCAGGAGGAGCAAAGTTTCTTATGCTTAGAGATGTTAATATTTAGAAGCTTTGGAAGGTTAGAAATACTTTAAAGGAGACAAGCATTCTCATTAAAAAGCTAGAATATTTCCATATTTACTTTATAAACATGTTCATGGTTGATAGATAAGTCAGTTTTGGGTCACAAAAAGGGGTTGTGCTGCACACTTCTGCATTTGGAATTATCCTCAACATAGTAAGCTTTCAGGGTGACACGTAGATGGAACTTTTTTAGAGATACATCACTTTCTCGGGAAAGTATTGTGGAGTAGAAAAGATTTATAGAGCTGGAACCGTATTATACGGAGCTGTAGATCACTGCTGCTGACCAATGCGACCAGCTTTTTTTTTCCCTTTTTGCAAATATTCACCAAATGTCCTTTGTCTTGTCTTTCCTTTTTGAAGTAACAATTCAATTAGTTTTTTTGGTCTGAAAAATCAGATCATTCCCTGTTCTACATCATTTTTCTTGATTTTTGTTCCTAATCTCATACCATAAACAAATGTTTTTGTTTGTCTGTGTTTGTCAGGAATGACAGATTTAACAGCAAAGCATAAATGTAGATAGGTAGTTAAAAATCCAGTACAGTAAATCACTGCTTTTACCATGTGTTTGTGAAGGGTTATGATTAAAAATGGAACCTGAGTGAGGAAGATAAAAGAAATCCAAAAATGTTATTTTAGGAGGATAGTGTTGTAACGTTCAGAATTGTAATCATTATAAAGAGCTTTTTTTTTCTCTTTTTTTAAACTATCACTTCTGGGACACATGTGCGGAATGTGCACGTTTGTTACGTAGGTATAGACGTGCCATGGTGGATAGCTGCACCCATCAACCCGTCACCTCCATTAGGTATTTCTCCTAATGCTCTCCCTCCCATAACCCCCACCCCTGACAGGCCCCAGTGTGTGATGTCCCCTCCCTGTGTCCACGTGTTCTAATTGTTCAACTCCCACTTAGGAGTGAGAACACGCGGTGTTTGGTTTTCTCTAAAGAACATTTTTAAAAGGAAAACGGATACTATAGTTATTACTACTGAATGTATTTAGAAGTTCTAATAAGTTCATATTATGAATGTAATACTGCCTTTTGCATGAAGCACCTAGTGGGTAATTATAAAACTCATTGCGACCTAATTGATGAAATAGGTAGAGTGACAATTTCCACTTGTTGATGAACGTTACACATGAACTATCACATGTCGAAACAGCAGAAACTCTTTTTTTTTTCTTTTTTTGTTATTTGGTTGCAAGATGGTTTCTTTGCCTTTGTCTTTTAATTATTATTATACTTTAGGTTTTAGGGTCCATGTGCACAACGTGCAGGTTTGTTACATATGTATCCATGTGCCGTGTTGGTTTGCTGCACCCATTAACTGGTCATTTAACATTAGGTATATCTCCTAATGCTGTCCCTTCCCCCACCCCACAACAGTCCCCGGAGTGTGATGTTCCCCTTCCTGTGTCCATGTGTTCTCATTGTTCAATTCCCACCTATGAGTGAGAACATGGGGTGTTTGGTTTTTTGTCCTTGTGATAGTTTACTGAGAATGATGGTTTCCAGCTTCATCCATGTCCCTACAAAGGACATGAACTCATCCTTTTTTATGGCTGCATAGTATTCCATGGTGTATATGTGCCACATTTTCTTAATCCAGTCTATCATTGTTGGACGTTTGGGTTGGTTCGAAGTCTTTGCTATTGTGAATAGTGCCTCAGTAAACATACGTGTGCATATGTCTTTCTAGCAGCATGATTTATAATCCTTTGGGTATATGCCCAGTAATGGGATGGCTGGGTCAAATGGTATTTCTAGTTCTAGATGCCTGAGAAATGGCCACACTGACTTCCACAATGGTTGAACTAGTTTACAGTCCCACCAACAGTGTAAAAGTCTTCCTATTTCTCCACATCCTCTCCAGCACCTGTTGTTTCCTGACTTTTTAATGATGGCCATTCTAACTGGTGTGAGATGGTATCTCACTGTGGTTTTGATTTGCATTTCTCTGATGGCCAGTGATGATGAGCATTTTTTCATGTGTTTTTTGGCTGCATATATGTCTTCTTTTGAGAAGTGTCTGTTCATGTCCTTCACCCACTTTTTGATGGGGTTGTTTTTTTCTTGTAAATTTGTTTGAGTTCATTGTAGATTCTGGATATTAGCCCTTTGTCAGATGAATAGGTTGTGAATATTTTCTCCCATTCTGTAGGTTGCCTGTTCACTCTGATGGTGGTTTCTTTTGCTGTGCAGAAGCTCTTGAGTTTAATTAGATCCCATTTGTCAATTTTGGCTTTTGTTGCCATTGCTTTTGGTGTTTTAGACATGAAGTCCTTGCCCATGCCTATGTGCTGAATGGTATTGCCTAGGTTTTCTTCTAGGGTTTTTATGGTTTTAGGTCTAACATGTAAGTCTTTAATCCATCTTGAATTAGTTTTTGTATAAGGTGTAAGGAAGGGATCCAGTTTCAGCTTTCTACATATGGCTAGCCAGTTTTCCCAGCACCATTTATTAAATAGGGAATCCTTTCCCCATTTCTTGTTTTTGTCAGGTTTGTCAAAGATCAGATGGTTGTAGATGTGTGGTGTTATTTCTGAGGGCTCTGTTCTGTTCCATTGGTCTATATCTCTGTTTTGGTACCAGAGAAATTCTTTTATATATTTTTAAGACATTATCACATCAAGGTATTTTGGTGTGATTTCCAACAGAATCGGCTAGAAAATGTTTTTTTTTTAAAAAAGACAATGTGATTTGAGTATTTGGTTATCATCACTGACCATAACTATAAATCATTTCCATTCTCTTATAAACCAAAAACTACCTGTGGGAAAATTATTAGCAATCACATCTATGCTGAATGTTCATTCTTATGTAAATTAAAAAGCATTTTCACACAGAGACCTGATTTTTGTGTACATCAGATACAGAATAAAATCTAATATGGGTATTGTATTAATAATCCCATGTGGTGAAGGAACGATTAAGTATATCTGTAACCATAATCTTGAGAAATATTTTACCTTTTAGTAAATAATAAAACCCAACTGCTGTTGCAGCTCTCTGAGGTTTATAAAATTATGCTAGGGTTAGTTGTTTTAATCAGCACAGGACATTTTCTCCCCAGATCTGTTGTCTTCCGGGAAAACATTGGCTTCCACAGAAGGTGGTCGTTTTGAAGGCTGGCAGAGATTTCTGCTGGTGACTGTCACCGAGGATTTTCATCCCTAACAATGGGAAGTGTAAATATAATCTGATTGCTGTGGCTAATTTGGGTCCCTTTACAACTGTAAATAACTAGTCCAAGGTTTTTGCTTAAGGTGTCACACCAATGTTACAACTCTTTTGAATTTTTTCAAGTCAGGAATAGACATCTCCTTCTTACTGCTGTGTGAAAGATAATTAATAGATCTTGTCTGTGACTCTTAACTTGGAAAAATGATTTGTTATGGGCAGAGAAATAACAGAGAATAAGAAATCTCAAACTTCGCCATCTCATGATCATCCCTGTTCCCACCGTGGAATTTGATTTAATGTTCTTCCACCTTGGACAGCGGTCAGTGTTTCAACATTAGAAATTCTAGAAGCATGTTCTTGCTACAGTTTCACCCCAAGGACAAGATTATTGCAAAACTCCACTCGATTTGAGGATTTTATTTTCCCTGGTATGATTTGCAGCCACCTGGAAAATGCCATGTTTATTTATGTTATTCTTCTTTATAAAGATTGCAAAAAATCAATGTCAAGGTGAATTCACATGTGCAAATTCTCAGCAACAAGTTAATTTCATGTCAAAGTTTAAAAAAAAGTTATCATTCCTAAAACCAATTTTAGAAGCTGGAATTGTTTTACTGAGTAAATTCAGGTAAAGTGCATGCTTCCTTTGAACACCTGCATCCTGCATCTCATGGTCAGCAACCAAGTTAATAATTAGGAAACGCATCGCATTTCTGCTGAGTTGTTTGAACTCTCTATGTTTAAGTATAGTGTCATTATTCAGATTGGGTTTTTCTTTTTTTTGGTAAGATGTATTTTTTACTTTTAAAGGAACCTTTAGTCATTGTTTACTCTGTAACTAAACGTGGATACAGATATAAAATATTGCTTGCCTGTATTTTCTGTATTTGACCAGGAGTTATTAACAGAGTTGTTTGATAGCAGAGACGTGTTCTGTTGAAATTTGTGAAAAAAAAACATATTTTATCTAGATGAACCTGTTTTCCAAATACTTTTTTGATATACAGCTGGAAGCACCAGAAATTTCCCTCCTGGAGAAAGTAAAGTCACACTTTTTAATTGTATTAGTTCTGTGCAGCTGCTGTAACAAATTACCTCTAATGGCTTGGTGGCTAAAACCCCAGAAATCCATTGTCTTATAATTATGTAGCTTAGAAATTCAACAAGGGTCTCAGTGGGCTGAAATCGAGGTATCAGCAGGACTGAGTTCCTTTCTGGAGGTTCTACAGGATCCATTTCCTTTCTTTTTCTATCCGGCAGGGGCCACCCGCATTCCTGTGGTCCCACAGCATCCTCAAAGCCAGCAACACTGCTCTCTTTTTTCCTTCCATAGTCACATCTCCCTCTGACTCTCGCTCTTCAGCTTCTCTTTCCCATTTTAGAGACCATTCTGATGTCACTGGGCTTCCTGGGATGACTCTAAATAATCTACCTATTTTGAGGCCAACTGGCTAGCAACCTTAACTTTCCCTGTGGCATGTAACCTAACATATTCACAGGTGTACAGAGATTAGAATGCGGACGTTCTTGGGGGATATGGCCTAGTTCTGCCCACCACAAAGATGGAGCCAACTTTTAAAACAATCTTTGAAAGGCATAACTGACTTTTGGGTGCAACAGTAAAATTTAAATATTAATAAGATAATCAAAACAGCACGTCTAAAATAATTTGTTTTAAAAGTTAACTTACAAATTTCAATTGAAACATAATTTTTTATCAGAAATCCTAGCAGAGTTATATGCTGTCCGACTACTTCACTAATGTGATCCCCAAACAATTACAGGTGTACGAGTCACTGTAGTTTTACAACATTAGCAAAACATTGTACCAGGTTTTGTCAGTCACAAAACGCGAAATTTCAAATCCAAGTTTCTCCCTCCTTCATTGATATGAAGTGAAGTCAACACTCAATCTTACCTGGCATTCTTCTTACTTGGGATTAGCAACATATGCTTATATGAGGGTTATAGGCCTGTGTTCTAGATGCAAAGGAAATTGGGTTTGTGCTTTCATCTTAGAGACGAATTTATAAGGTGAAATTTTCCCAGACACAGGCATAGTATTCAAAGAAGTGCAGATCAAAAAGCATGAATAGTGTTAGCTATACGGCTGTCAGAACGGAATCGTTGCTTGACCCTAGCAAATCATAGCTTTGTTCTGTTTTCCCCCAGATAATGGTGAGAAATCACAGAAAACATTGGGGGAGATTTCAAAATTGTTAAAATCATATATGTTGGAGTTAATATAGGAGAAAATAACGCCTACTGATACTAATATTTGTCTATGTCATTTTTAACAATCAGAGTTCATTTAAGTGATTTTCTATTCATAAGTTAGAAATCTATTACTGTAAGTTCTTGATTAAGCTTATTAGATGCATTCATTCTAAAAGCCTGGTTACATTTTGTCACATATCAGCTCATTTAAACAACTGGCACTCAAATACTTAACCTATGTTTATGCAAGGTAACACTAACTATAGTCTTTAAAGAGGGAATGAGTCACCATACTTGGCAGCTATGCAAAAGTTTTGCATTGTTAATCATGAGCGTAATGTAATGTGGCAGAGGGCATGGGGCCTTTTGAGTTACTGGGCGAAGTCTAAAAATAGCTGCCGTTCACTGAGTCCAGACCATAGACGTTGCTCTGAGAATTTTTTTATGCTGCCCTCCTCCCTTTTTTTTTTTTTTTTTGAGACTGAGTCTCGCTCTGTAGCCCAGGCTGGAGTGCAGTGGCACAATCTTGGCTCACTGCAAACTCCACCTCCCGGGTTCCCGCCATTCTCCTGCCTCAGCCTCTGAGTAGCTGGGACTACAGGCGCCACCAGCATGCCAAGCTAATTTTTTTGTATTTTTAGTAGAGATGGGGTTTCACCGTGGTCTCGATCTCCTCACCTCGTGATCCGCCCGCCTCGGCCTCCCAAAGTGCTGGGATTACAAGCGTGAGCCACCGCGCCCAGCCAAATCTGTAGTCTTACACCGATTTATAACTTAGAATGGATAATGCAAATGAATACTCAAACTTATTTAATTATTTGATAATATTTTATATAAGTTAACTTCTTTAGTTGTACAAAATATTAAATTACGAAACCAAATATTTTTTATAATGAACCATTTTCTTAAGAATAATACAATAGACATAAGACTAATAAGACTTTGCAAAAATTGAGATGTTTATTGAACATTTTTCAAATTAGCAAGAATAAATTTAAGAGAAAACTTTATTTTAAGGATATTAGAATCCACAGAGAAGAAAGGAATAGAGAAATATGATTTAGTCTGCCAATTTTATATGTGAAAAAACAGGCTCACCTATGTTAAGGAATGCAGTCAGTTAGACTGACAAAGAAATGAAATTAGAAATTAGGTTTTCAGACATTTATCTTAGTGGTACTTTATAATAAGTTCTTTTCTGTTCTCTTTAAAATTTCATGTTTATTGTTTTAAGAATTTCAGAAATAATATATAAATATTAAAAGATAATTAAGCTGATAGATATAATCAATCAAGTTAGCTTAGAATGCATCAGAATCTTTTGGAATCCGGGTGTTATCTTCTTGGCTGCGTGTTTGAAGCCAGCAATTTCTTTTCAATTGTCTTTTTGCCTTAATGTGAATTCTTTATTAGCTCTTTCGAAACAAAGACACTTTCCATGGACAAATACGAGTCTCCAGCTCGATGACTGTAGGGTGCCTGAGGTTGTGTGGCTGACACAGGAAGCCCGAGGCAATAGCTGAGCAAAGTGGTTCAGGTTGTGAATTCTGGAGTCGGCTTTTTTGGTTTGAATCCCAGATTAGACACAAATCAGAAATGTGATCACAGGCCAGTTATCTGATTTTTCTAAGCCCCAGTTCCCTTCAGTTAAAAATGGGGATAATAAAGAATACAACACAGCTCACATCTGTTGTATGATTAATTATTGTATATCAAGATCAAAGGAGGACAATATCTGCATAATAATCAACAAATAACAGCTATTGTGTATACTAGTAACAGGGACTAAGAGGAATCTTTCTGAACAAATGTTTGGAAAACATGGTAGAGATTGGCAGCCAAATTTAGTCAAATAGTTTACAGAATTCCTGCGATTCACTGCTTTTCTTTACAATAGATACCAGAGCCTTGGAAATGTTTAAAAAAAAAAAACTATTGTTTACCTGAAGATCAATAAATATATCAGGCTCCGCACAATTAAGTAGAAAAAGAATCTTTTTTATATTATTATTATCCTGTAGCATTTATCTGTACTTGGTGTCATATCAAAAACGTTTCCGAGAGGGCCTGGTTTCTGCCAATTACGAAGTAGGAACTGTATTTATTTTGTAAACTTTCACCAATGCTCTAGTTACCAATGTTTATTTTTGCCTTCTAGTCTTGTCATATGAGAAATCTCACTGAAAACTACAATACCCTCTAGTGTACATGATTGCATATAGTTTAAACATTAATGTTGTTTTAGGATTTTTATGCAAAGCAGTAAAAGTTTGAGGTTAAGCCCTAAAATATCATTTTATTCATTTATCTGGCAAACTTACTGAACATGTAATATGTGATAGATAGTAATTTAGCTGCTGGATATATAGCAGTGAACGACGGGTAAAAATTTGTGTTCTCTTAAAATCTAAAGGGGTAAGACAATTATCAAAGAAAATATTTAAATCTCATAATATGTCGTGTATTGGTGAGTGCTAAGGAGAAGAAGTACACATGGAGGGTGGAGGGTTACAAGGTCAGGAAAGACTTCATTAAGCAGGTGAAATGTGAGCAAAGACACAAATGAAAAGAGAAGGCAAGCCCTGCAGAATGGCCTAGTTGTTAAGAGCACAGACTTTGCAGGTAGAGAGGCGTGCAGGTGTCTGGTGTGTTTGAGGGAGGGTAAGGAGTTCTGTCTGACTGGGCTGTAGTCAGCTAAAGGACAGTGAGAGCAGAAGGAGACAGCGGGGTAATGGAGCCAAATTACATAGTTCCTTGTAGGCCTCCGTAACACCTCAGGCTTTTACTTTGAATGAGATGGAAAGCCACTGAGGAGTTTGTAACCAGCCATACCTTATGGTCTGGTTTAATACGAGAAACTGTCACTGTGGGTGCCATGGAGAAGGTGCCCTAAGTGTTCACAGTGTGTTCATTGGAAATGCTAAGCCTTCTACCTGTGTGCCAGACACTGTCACCTCTCACCTAATGCAGGAACATCATTCCCCCAACTTTTCCCTTTCTTCTGCATCATCAATTCTCCTCCTGCTAATTAATAATATTCTTCACATGCAAACATGCTACAATTATTCTTATTTTAAAATACCTTTCCATATTCTACAAATCTCTCAAGATACTGCCTCCTTTCTCTGACCCTCACAGCAAAACTCCATGCACCCATTATACCCAAATCCTTTCATCTTGGTTTTTAAAGCTTCCACCCCAATCTGCCTTCTCCTTTTCTACTGTCCAAAATTTGTTGTTGCCAAGGATAACATTGATCTCCATATTCTTCAACTTTTAGTCCTTTTCACAAAATTTGACACAGGTAATCTTCGACTTCTCCTTGAAACATGTTTGTCACCTGGGTTCCAGGTCACAGTATTGTCAGTTCTATTCACCATGTTATAGCTGTTGCTTCCTGCGTTCCTTCGTTCACCACCATCTTCCTGATTTCTCAGTTACAGCACAGAAGGGATGATTCTGGCATTTATTTACTTTATTTAAATGCATTTTCTTTTTTACCTCAGATGGTGTCATGCTTTAACTCCTATGCATATACTGCCGATTTTCAAGTTTATAATCCCCAGCCTTCATTGTGCTGTAGAACTGTGGAATTGTACATTGAGCCACCTAGTTGATATTACTTCTTGAAATCTAATAAGTAACTCAAGGTTATTATTTGCAAAATTGACCCTCTGATTTTCTCCCTAAACCTGGTTCTGCCGCAACTTGGCCAGCTCAATAAATGACAGTTTTATTCTTCGATAATTTAAACCAAACTCTATGAAGTTATCCTTACCTGCTATTTCTATTTTTCCCAGATTCAATCCATCAGGAAATCCTGCAAGTCTACTTTTAAACTGAATGCCTGTTGAGGTAATTTGCACAGACACTACTTGGTATAAACCACCATCAGCTCTCAATGGAATATTGCCTTAGTTTCCTGTTTGCGTCTAGAGCTGATGAAGCCGGACAGCAGGCTGATGGCTAGTTTTTTTTTTTTTTTCCTGAAAGAAATAAATTATTGTAATTTGGTGGGTCTTAAATAACTGACTTTGAAATTATATAATCTCATTAAAAATACATACACTATTTTTTAATGAAAATTAGAAACATCCTAAACTTTATTTAGTAAAGTCTTGACAAGTTCTTTCTGTGTGAGTTTTAATGGTGAAATCTTGTTCAAGAACAAAGAACACGTTCGGACGTGTTAGGTAAGGGAAGGTCTAAGATAAACTCAGAGAGAAGAGGCCTATTGCTTTATTAGAATTTGTGATTCTTTGAGAGTCTTAATGTCACAAAAACAAGTATAAAAAGAAACCATAGAAATACCTCATTAGCCATCTAGTTTTTAATATGCTGTCTAACCAAGGGTTGCATTTCTTGAGTCAAAGGTAGCATTTTATGATTCATAATTTCTACCATTGCTAAAATTTTAAATTTGGTCTTAACATTTGATTGGTTCTCTTTCATAATTGCAATTTCAAGGCCTATAGTTTGTCTGGGTTGATAATTATTCAGATGAATGATTTATCCATTTAGATAAATATCAACTGGTTCTAATAATTTGCAGTTACTCTTTATGTCAGGTTGCTTAATCATAAATGCTTTCTTAAGACCTCCTCTTTGTCAAAACTGTTCTTTAGATTCCCATAAAACACTTCTGGAGTTAGAATTTTCCCCATCATTTCTAAAGATAAATGGAAGAACTCAGAAATTAATTTGACCTCTTTGCTGCCTTGCCATCCTACTTAATTACTACAGAGTTAACTATAAAAGCTATTATTTCATCAGTAACTATCTAATTTATAATATCCTATACTGAGTATAAAATGTATGAACTGGTTGGGTTATCTGGCTTTATGTTACATAATTGCCCGTTCAAATTTTTATTTCAACCTGGTTTATGTGCTTTGCGACATTTTGGATATATTCGTATTTTTGGGTATTTCTCGTTTTAGTAGAGACTGATGTGAGAATTTGCTCATTTTCTAATCGGACTTTTTCAGGTCATAGAAAAATTAAGGAATGATATTGTCATTTAAATTCACTAAGAGAGTTGGAAAACACCAGCAGTGATTTACAAGTTAAGGAAAGTAAACAGATGCTTTAAAAATATATATTTTTTAATGATTATAATATTATTATTAATTGAAAGCTGATTTTCAGGAATGGAAACAAATGTTGATTTGTGGGTTCTTAATGTCAAGCTAACACCTGTTTCTGGTAGTTTAATTTACTTTGGTCCACTCTCTTCTTTATGTAAGAGTAAAAAGTGTTTTGTGGAACACACTTCAGTACCAAGAAAAGCTTGTTAAAGCTGTTCTACAGTATATATTCTCAAATCCATGTCATGCCACATCTTTTCATACGTTGTAAGTCAGTGGTTTAGGACATAAAAAAATGATGTTTCTCAAAACGCTTGTTATTTACTCACACATACTGTGTTCTAGCATTCTAGAAGTGTCTTGGTAGATTTAAAGATTGGTTTGCTCTGTCACACTATAATCTAACAAAGTTTTCTTTGGCTTTTAAATCTAATCTCTGAGGCTGGATAGTAGACTTTCTTTCCCCCGCAAAAAAAATTTCGTTGGATTTTTTTCCCTTGAGGCATATCAAATTCTTATTTCCTTTAGGTTATAAAGAAATAGAGATTCAAAACATTGTGTTGAAACTTTTTCATATTTTACCCCCTATTTTGTGGAGAAATGTTTCAAAAAGTAGCCAATGCTATATTTCTTAGTTGTATTTTATTTTTACTTCATATTATGTTGAATATAAAATAAAACTTGAGAGATGCATTTACCAGTTTATTCAATAAGGCCTTTTCTTTATATATACTCCTAGATAAATTTTAGCAGGAAGGTCAGAAACTTGTACTAAATTAGAGCTTAGTTTTTTTGTTTTGTTTTTTTAAGACCTACAAACTCCTCTTGTATCAGCACACTTCATATTATGGCTTAAGCTGTTATCAGAAATACTATTTCTTAATATCATATATTATTCTTTAAAGCGCAACAATTTAATACAACTATATTTATTAAGACCCTCACAGATCAAGAGCTGAGGGTGTTTATAAATGAAACATAAAAGATGACAGACATAGGGCCAGTGGTCTCGAGTAATGTCCATGAAACCCCAGTGCAGGAATGCAGGCAGGCCTCAGAGGCAGTAAAGTTATACTAAGAAGTAGAAAGTTGACAATTGTTTCTCTACCTATTCAGACCTCTGTTTCCTCATTTGTCAAATGAAATCAATAATAGAAAGTACCTCCCAGGACAAAAGATGGGATGGATATAAAGCATTCTCACACTTTGGCACATAATAATTTTTCAGTGTTCCACAAGAAACCTTTATTTTGTTTTATCTTATTTTGTCCCTATTCTTTCCCCAGTCACTTGAAATGTTGGAAGGAAGGTGAGTGGACTGATCTGCTTACTGCTCTTGACTGCTCTTGTGTTGTGGCTGAAATTTGTAGGGGAGGCTGCTCTCCATAATTAAGTCTAGTATCATTGTTTCATACGTGTGCTTTTAATATTTTTAAAACATTTATTTAAAAACTTAAGCCTAACTGATTTGTGAACTTCTCAGAATGAGTATTCTTCTGAAAATATTAAATTAATAAGAAAATTAAGCACAATATAAGGAAGACAGTTATATAAAAACTGAACAATAAGTTAAATTGGAGTGTAGTCCAAGGCACTTGGGATGCTAGAGCTGTTATAAGTGAGCTTTCAATTTATGTCAAGAGTCCTGGTAGATAGAAGATTAAGAGTCTTTGTATCTTACCATCTTATAAAGTAAGTTATACGGGTTCAACTAGAGAGATAAGCAGTGTCCTGACAAACGTGAATACGGGTTCCCTTTTAAAAACGTTTCTAATAAAGGCATTGCGTTGAGCTTGCCTCCAATGTGGCATCTCGGTGGAGACATGAAGCTGAGGCTCCAGGTCCGTGGAGGTCATTTCTCACTCTTCAGTTCCATCAGATGATACGCCAGGGGTTAGGAGAAGCTACACCCCATCTCACATTTCAACTCTGCTGCAATGAGAAGGAAATAAGTCAAGGAAAATGCCTCACTTCGTTAAGGCAGGGGCAAGAGAGAAGAAGAGCACCATGGTTTGTTCATGATTTAAAAATATTCAGCCAGATGGCCCACAAGTAAATGTGGCCCAATTAATTGGTAATGTGTAATCAGATTAGCATTTCTTGCCTTCTTAGAGGAGTATGAAATGGGCAAAGAGATGGACAGAGGTGCCAAACATATCTTCTTCCTTAATTTCTCATGAGGAAAAAGATGATGAGTAAAAAGGAAGGAATTAAATGAAGTTAAACTAATATTAAGTGAGATGTATCAATGTGTTAGGTTAAATACTTGTCATTAATCTGGAGGAATTAGTATAAAGTAAAATCTAAGACTGTTCATAGTAAAATAGTCAATAAAATGAATATAAACGCAGATAGCCCACATATGCTAGTTTTTTAATGAAAAAGTTCTCTTTCAGATATGGCCCTTCACAATATATGTAAAGAAGACACAAAATAAATTGATCAAAAAATGGTAAAGTAACATGTCAGATTATTTTTGAAAGATGTTCCTTTAAGCAAAAGTTAATGAAATGATGGTAGTTGCATATAAAGAAAGAAATATGTGACAATAGGGTCTTTCATATTCACTAGAAACATACTTGGCGATGAGACTTAACCCATTAGGCATGAATACGAACAGAAATGGAAGACATTCAGACACAAGTGATCATTTGTGAGACATGAGCTTGGTCGTATTTATCCTGCTGAGTTCTTTGTTGAAACGACATTGCTTCCCCACATGATCTTTCCCACAGCCCGTCTGAATTGTGCTGTGTGGAGCCGTGTCACCCAGGCTTTCTGTGCCAGGGCCACCTTGTGATGGCTCATCCAGTATCTACTATCCACTAGCCAGTAACTTCCAAGGCTGAGAGTGGCCAGGGGAGGAAGAAAGATTATGTCCTTATTACCAGGAAAGCAAGGTACACTGGTGATATCTACAGCCTGAATGTGACCAAATGCAGAGTGGAGAATCTCTGACATCATTCCACATCTAGGAGTTCCTATACGCTGTTCCTCTGTCTTTGCCTCCCGTCTGGAGTTAAATGAGGGATATTTTAAAAAATGTTCCCCTGAAGACTTTTCCTATTTTTTTTTTTTTTTTGCTAGTGTTCCTGTTTTCCATATAACAAGTATCAAAAAGCATAGATGTGCTATTTGCAAAACTAACTGAAAATTTCTTAGATTGAATTAAATGTAACATTTTACACCGTGTAGTGCCTTTTTAAACCAGGTATTGCATTCAAATCAGCGATTCGCTACAGTATCCCAGTAACTTAGACAAACAAACGAGCATCTAAAATCTGATCACATCTCTTCCTTAACGGCTCCCATGAGTCAATAGAAACAGCAAAACAGAAGGAAAAGGAACATCTATAAAGGCCGCCTTAGTGCCAAGAAATTTTTATCCATCATTATATTCAAGCATGGCAATAACACTGTGAGGCAATTGTCTTGTACTTACTTACAGAGCAGATAATAAAACAGGATCAGGAAGATACAGTAACTTTTCCTGGCTCTAAGTAACTAATTGATGAAAAAGTTTGGGTTCAAATTCAGAGCTATCCAATTCCATATTCTGTACTAATTCCAAATTCTTTATTACTTAAAATATTATTTTAGCAAATAGCTCAACGAAAACTTTTCACAGAGCAAAAAGGTTATTGCATTAATGCTCGCATGTACATTTGACCGATAATCTGTTGTCCTTTTATGTGACTGTAATTTTACCCACATTGAAATGTTTTTCCAATGTTGGTTATAGATGGGGTTTGAATGTCCTTTACTCTGCTGCGCCTCCCTTTGAGATCAACTGCATCCATTTGCTGGATGGTTAACTTAGGTTACGTAAATCTATAACTATGTATCAGAGTTTTTTTGGTCTGAATTGCTATCTCTAAATAAGTAACCCAGAAGAAAATTGCACTGGCCTTTCACCAGCACAACTGTTTTAGTCTTAAGACACCAGCAAATATATCCTCTGTTTCAGTGACCAATGAAAGGCCATATTAACTCACAGTTGGCTATGGCTGGCATTTTAGCATGATATAAAAAATGGAAATCATAAAGAATCCTATGGACATTTTGTACTATAGATATTATTTTTATAGAGGGTGGAGGTGCTTCATTTATGCATTCTAAGGAACAAAATTTAGCTAGTAATTAACAGTATTTAACCTGTGTAAAGTCTTTTATGCAAGCTGTAAAATTAATTTTGTTACAGAAATTGCATTACACTTAACAGCTGATGACCTATCTTACCACAGTAATGTATTTTTCATTAAAATGAAACATTGTGTTTCAGAAGCAGGAGCCAGGAATCAGGGGTTGAACTGGAAACGGCCACATGTGTTATATAGAATTGCTGTCTTCCAAAAGAGCATATAACCTGGCATTTCTCAGTTTATTACTGCATCAAGATGAGCAGATTTAAACTCTAATTAAAGAGATGCCATACATTGTCTTTTTACAACTTCGGTGACGTTAACTGTTGTCCTGTCGAACTATCCCTGGTAAATTATAACTGTTGTTTTGGTCTTTTATGTAAGCTCAGACGTCTAGGTTGGATTTATCGTGAAGTTGGAGTATTTTCCTGTTTAATTCGGGCTCTACTTCCCTACTGTAATATTTTACTCCCTGGTAGTGCAAAGTGAATTTTGTTTGTTTTTATTTTAGTTGTTGTCGATTATCCCCTAAAACATAATTTTCAGTAGTACACAATAAATGCAGTGTGGATGGCAACTTCGGTAATTAATTGAGTCCATGAATGGAGTGATTATATTTTAAACGTTTCCCATAATGTGTAGAAAAGCAAAACAACATGAAACTAGGGATTGGGGAATTTGGAAATCTTATATAAATTTGATAATGTTTTAAAATCTTAATGAGGCCGGGTGAGGTGGCTTATGCCTGTAATCTCAGCACTTTGGGAGGCCGAGTGGGAGGATCATTTGAGGTCAGGAGTTCGAGACCAGCCTGGCCAACATGGCGAAACCCTGTCTCTACCAAAGATACAAAAATTAGCCATAAGTGGTGGTGGGCACCTGTAGTCCCAGGTACCCGGGAGGCTGAGGCAGGAGAATTGCTTGAACTCCAGAGATGGAGGTTGCAGTGAAGTGAGATCGTGCCACTGCACTCCAGCCTGGGTGACAAAGTGAGACTCCGTCTCAAAATAATAATAATAACAACAATAATAAATAAAATCGTAATGAATTTTCATTATAACGATTCTTCTTGAACAATATTTTTCCTATTATTATTTAAAAAAAGAAGTAATATACAAATGGGTAAGGAGGAAACACATGTGGGTATGACAAATTAAAATTTTAAGAAACGTTAGATGTAAAGACAAAAATGGATAATTAAACATACCTTAGATTCTGAGTTGCAGTGGAAAAGTAGGAACAAAGTGGAGATAATCAGCAAAGTGAGTTGGAAGATCAAAGAACTGATTAAAGGAGTCTATTCCAATTCTAAGACAAACACTAGTTGCCAACTTCCATTGATAACCATTCCCCCTTTGCCACCAAAATCAAACAGAAGAGCGTAATTGCCTCATTTCTTAGAATGAACCTGCAATATAAATTTACTGCTAACAACCTGCTTTCCACCCCCTCTCTTCTTCCCAGAGAACTGCTTAATTTTTCAAAATTTCACAATACTGGAATATAATCTTCCTTTAGTGGCAATTAGAAGAGTGGAAAATCAATGCAACATTCGTATGACAGAGTTTGGTAGCGAGAGGATCGTAACAACCTGTGTTTTCGTTATTGGTTGTGAGGTAGGCCAGATTTTTTGTTAATGTTTCTGAGTTGAAATTCTTAAGTTGTTCTATTACTTAACCTATAACATTGTTTCATAGAAACAGATTTGGATGTATTTGGAGAATCTGAATCTGAGTCAACTTTTGCACAACTCAGTCCTAGTGTTGGATTTAGCAGTAAGTGATGTATTTATTTATGTATTTATTTACTTATTTATTTTTAATGACAGGGTCTTGTCCTGTCATCCCCAGGCTGGAGTGCAATAGCATGATCATAGTTCACTGCAGCCTTGACCTCCTAGGCTCAAGCAATCCTCCTGCTCAGCTTCCCAAGTAGCTAGGACTACAGACGCACACCACCTTGCCCAGCTAATTCTCATTCTTTGTAGAGACAGAGTCTCCCTATGTTGCCCAGGCTGGTCTCAAACTCCTGAACGCAAGAGATCCTCCTTCCTTGGCCTCCTAAAGTGCTGGGATTATAGGTGTGAGCCACCATGCCTGGCCTCAGTAATAAGCTTTTAAAGAACAAAATCAAATTGTTCAATATCTTAACTAATGTAACATAGTACTTTAAAAATTAGAAAAACAAAAAGCTTGCTATATGTAATTGGAGTAGATGATACATAATAAAATAACTTCAATGTTGAGTTTTTTGAGGGACCTCCATGGTTTTACTGGTTTACATCTCTACTAACAGTGTGCAAGTGCCCCTTTCTCCTCATTCTCATCAAAATTCATTGTTGCCTGTGTTTTATTTTTGATAAAACCATTTTAATTGGGGTGAGATAACAAGATAACAGCTCATCGTAGTTTTGATTTGTATTTCTCTGATGACTAGTGCTGCTGAGCACATGGACGGAACTGGAAGACGCCACGTTAAGTGAAATGAGCTACGCACAGAAAGACCAGTATCTCCTGTTTTCACTCATATGTGGGAGCTAAAAAAACTGATCTTACAGAGATAGGAGAACAATGATTATAATAAACTGGGAAGGGTAGTGAAGAAACAAGTATTAAGAGGGGTTGGTTAATGAGTACAAATACAATTAGATGAAAGTAATAAAATCTAGTGTTCATTATCACAATAAGGTAACCACAGGTAACAATAATTTATTGCGTATTTCAAAGTAACTAGAAGAGTGAAGTTGGAGTGTTCCTAACACAATGAAACAATAAATGCTTGAGGTGATGAATATCCCAATAACCCTCTTGTGATCATTAAACATTGTATGTGTGTATCAAAATATCACATGTACTCCCATAAATATGTGCAATTATGATGTATCATTAAACATTGAAAATTTATTTAGTATTATTAGTTTTTTTTGTTTGTTTTTTTGTTTTTTTTTTGTAGAGACAGAGTCTTGCTCTGTCACCCAAGCTGGAGTGCAGTGGCACAATCTGGGCTCAGTGCAACCTCCGCCTCCCAGGTTCAAGCAGTTCTTCCATCTCAGCCTCCCAAGTAGCTGGGATTACAGGTGCATGCCGCCACGCCCGGCTAATTTCTTTTGTATTTTAGTGAAGACGGGACTTCACCGTGTTGCCCAGGCTGGTCTCGAAGTCCTGAGCTCAGGCAATCCGCCCGCCTTGGCCTCCCAGAGTGCCAGGTAAAATTTAGGATTTTAAATGAAGTAAAGTGTGACTAAGTAGGCAGAAATTACAAACAAGGGATGAACAACAACAAAAATGAAAGAAAGAAAAGAAAGAAAGAAATTTCTACAAAATCCTGAAAGATTGGCTTTACTAAAAATCTTGTAATTTGGAAAATGAGAGAAGAAAAATAGAACCAATGATATGCCTGATTGTTGCCCTCAAATATTTTATAGCAGGAATGCATAAGAATGAGATAACATAATTGGCCTTCACATAGATACAATATTTAAATGCTTTTCCCTTTTGTGTAGAAACATGACACACTGATTTCTCATGTTGAAGGCGAAATTAAATCTAGCCAAGTAGTGACCCGGCTCTCCGCCTGCCGTGGTTTAGTGAAGACCAGCAATTCTAGTCCGAGCTTAGAAGCCTCGGAGAGGATGCTGACGAAAGCACCGCTGCCTAACTCTCTGACCCAGGCTCAGTGCATACTGACCACCAGAAAAATCGGCTCTATTTGTGGCTTCAGCGCTTATTATTCCTGGTTGCTTTCAAATATCCTAACATAGTGAGACCATGAAGACATTTATAATTCAGTCCTAAAGTAAAATTCAACCATGTTTTTTTCTACTGTTCCCAAAGTCCAACTTGTGCAGGACTTCAGGTGGAAGAACTGGTGCCTGGATTATGTTGTAAAAAACAGTATTTTAGCCTGATGGTAGGAGGATAACACATTCTTTTTCGTTTCTGCAAAAGATGCTAATTTCTGCCATTGTTAAGTTTCAGATTCACTCTCTTTAATCAAAGAACCCCTAAATGGATCTGAGGAGTTGCTTACAAAGAATTTTTTGATCATGTATGTCTGCTCACTGTCTACTCAGTTGTCACATTTATAAATGAAAGCATTTTAAAATTAGATATCAGTCTTTATTTTCATCATTTTCACTTATTTCAGGAGCAAATTATCTGTTAAAATTTCTTTTTCAACCATCTACAACAGATCTAAATAGGCCAAGGATATGTAGTAAGATATATGACTCTTTATGCAAACAAAGAAGAGAAAATAGATCATCTTTTTCTTTGCGGCACTGGAATTACCATATTTAAAGCATTCTTCAAACTATTTTTAATCCTTGATTTTGCCAGTATGACATGCAATCTTACAATTGTTTGTCCTATTAGTATTCCTTTATAAAAATATTCTCTCATGCTAAAGAGACTGGCTTGTTAATGGAAAAAAATTCAACCAAGTGAAATTTATAGCTCCTCTTTTAAAAACACAGCTCTTTAAGGGCTTTGTGGCAAGAAATCAGGGGCATTAGCAACCACTTTCAAGTTACTTTAAGGGAAAATTCATGAGAATCATTGAAAATTAGTTTTATAATTTTTTTACAAAATTTTATATATACACACATATATACACATACATATATGTGTATATATATATTCTATTCCATGTACAAACTACATTTTTAAGCAGGCATTACTTAGATGCTTACTAGATGGAAATTAACAATCTATGGTTCTAAAACGTAGATTTATGTAGACTGATGTAGATACTTGAATTTTGCCCCAGCTCTACTTCCTAATAGATGTATGAATAGTCATGTAACTGAACCTATCTGAACCGATTTTCTCTGTAAATGGTGAAAATTATGCCTCAACAAAGGGATAGTGAAATGGGTAATATTTGATAATATGAATTTAGCTCAGCCTCACATAGTTAAGCAATCAATAAACAATAATAAAAATAATAAATAACTTGTTTTAATACTTCCCTATCTTTCAATACCTGGCATAGAATTGGATGAGAATGAAAAATTCACCTATGTCACCAAAGCAGACGTGAATTGAACACTTAGATATGTTTCACTTCACTCAGCTCCTGCAGAGAAATTTGCCATCAGAAAACAACCCATGTCTGAGGCTGCTGGATAAGAGCTTAAGGTCCCCTTTTCATAGATGTTCTCATTTCTCTCGAGCTGGATACCACACCTGTCCTTTAAAGGCCTGTAAGTAGCTAAACTATCATGGTTTTAAGTCTGTACAATTTCCCTTTGTCCTGTATATAGAATACAAAATGGCACATGAAAATACACACACACATACACACACACCAGAAAAACTGAAAGAAAAGATAAAGGAAAGCCTCAAGAGCAAAATACTCAGATGCAGAAGTGTAGACATGCATTTAAAATCTAACTTTATTTTGCTAATGAAAATAGAATCAAGCCACAGATTTTTGTGACTGGCAAAGGTAATTGAGCCCCCAACCGTTAATCTCCTTTCTTCACTCCAAGCTACTTGATTCATTCAACAAACATATTTACTATCTACAAGCTTCAGTCACTGAGCCATATGCCCAAATAAATGTCAATCAACGCCCTAAAGATAGACTGATGTAAAAGGTAAGAAATTTCAATCCACTGTGTTGCATACCATGACAAAGTAGGTATAAGAGATGATGTGACTACTCTTACTACCAGAAATTAGGGAAGACTCACCAGAGAAAGTCACATTTAAGATGAGTCCTTAAGGGTTTAGCAGAAATTTAATGGATTGAGAAGAGGAAAGTTCCTTTTCGATTTTTTTACAACTAAGTGTGTAAAGGCATAAAAAGTTATGCTATGTGCAGAGATCAATGGGAAGGGTAGATGAGGAGAGTATAGGATGCCGAGTGGGAAATGAGAAGCAGGAACAAGAGGGTAAACAACTGGCAGTTTCTTAAATAGAAGAGCTACATAATTGACTCTTATCTGTATACAAAATAACTCCTGTGTTCCCTGGAAAAGATTGTTTAGGAGAGAGTGACAAGTTAGCAGAGGCCAGTAAGAGTGGAGGGAGTGACAAGCCTTTTGTCTTTACCTCCTTCAAGTCTCTGCTCAAATATTGCCACTTTACAGAGATTGATTTGAATGACCTTTAAATAACAGTCGCTGCTACTCTCTTTCCTTATTTCCTATTTTATTTTTCTTTGAAAAAATCATTACAGGATTAGTTATGATTTTCCCATTAGTATGTCATTTTTTATATCTTTTGAGATAATTGCCATAGCCTCAGTGACCAGAATGTTGCCTGGGACGTAGTAGCTACTCAGTAAATATTTTGTGAATAAATCAATGATTTTTTTCAAAATGTGAGCTCATGAAGACCCGGCCCAAGGCGATCACCACGGGCATAGAGTAGAGAGTACAGACTTAAGAAGCTTTTCCAAATTAAATCAACCAAACGTATTTGGCGATGGAATATATGTAATGAGGGAGGAAAGATCAAAAAAGGAGGTGCTTCCTTCACAGTGTGGGAGATTGGATGAATTATGATGACATTCACCGAAATGAAATGTAATATGAACACCTTTGGGAAGGAGATCATAAATTCAGTAATCAGGGGTGTTAAACATCAGTTCTCTGTCAGTCAAAAGGGAATGGAATTGCAGGCCTGGGGCCCAGGAGAAAGCTCTGAGATTAAGGTAGGGATGTATAAATCATTAAAAATTGATAGCAGTAGAAGACACAAGTATAAAAGTCATATGAATAGTGAGCATAAGAATATAAATACTGCAAAGTTTAGAGCATTTGGAAAAATATTAAGGTCAGGAAATAAAACGATAATATTTTTAAAATGAGAGTTAAGGATGACAAAAATTCTATGATTCCGAAGTTGCACTGGGAGTCTTTGAGATTGGCCACTGTTCATCAGGAGAACTAGATAAGTTTTTGTTTTTGTTTTGTTTTTTAGCAACAGCATGGGAAGGAAAAAAATACACTTTTTGCTAGACTAGTTTGTGATTTTTGCACTTTAAAGTGTAGAAACTTACTAAGCTTTTAGATTTCAGAAATATGTAGGTCAACATCTGAGTTTAGATTCATAGAGCACTTTTTGTCTTTCACCAGTTTCCTGATAGAACCAGCATCTGAAATGTTCCCTCCTGTCCCAAAAGTCTACACTTCCTATGGCTTCTTCTATGTACTTATTTCCCGTTTGAATGTCTTTCCTTTAATTCTATATGTTACAAAGCAGAAATAATTGAATAGCTTGTAGACTTTCTCAGGTGCACACCCTTTTCTCTCTCCTCTAAATTGGTCACCAAAATTCCATCATGGCAATGTCAACAATGATGGCAACATGACGGTTACCACAACTGCATGCTCATCAGGGAGGCATTGGAAAGCCACCCATCCATTGGTGAGCTTCTTCCAACTGACACCTGGGAAACGGCCACTTACCCGCTCTCAGTCTATTGTTTTTAATGGAACTGGGACTGCTGGATATTGTGTTGGGGAAAAAAATCCATGCAGAACCAATGATATGTAAGAATTAATGGAATTCCTAGAAAAAAGCAGACACTTTTGTGCTCTTTCGTGAGGGAATATGAGAAACAGCTGCTGCCATGTTGTAATCATAAAAGCAAACCTTAAGTATGAAGCCAAATATGTAGAAGAATGCAGATCTGAGAAACAAAGAAACAAAAAGAAAATAGTTATGGAAGCTCTTCATATGACTCATGTAGACTTTTTAGTCATATGAAGTAAGAAGTGGCTGTTCCTTAAGGTGGAGTTGCTTAGTCTTCTCCACAGCCACCAGAGTCCTAATTAGTCATTTATCATGTGCCATTAATTGTGCTACATATTTTATGAACATGATGTCATTATATTATATCATTTAATTTTCAGCACAATTCTATGAGGCAGTTATTACTACTGTTTTACAGATAAGAAAGCTGAGGAACAGAAAGGATGAGGAATTTACTCAAAATTACACAGTTAATTGAGGCACAGATGCAGGAATTAAACCCTAACCTATTCTAAATCCCTCAATATTATTCCACCTGTCCTGACCCGAATTTCGCTACATATTAGGGTTTCCATTATAATATCTGGCGTGCGGTTTCCTCTAAAGTCTGTCCATACTAGTGCCCTGTCTCCATCTTCTCATTTCTGTAAATGGATTTTTAAATTATGGGGTTTACATTTCTTTTCTATCTACGTACACTGACAGAAGAATTACCACCTTACAGAATGAAATCACATTAATATGTCCTTGCTGCTCAAGAGGCAATTAGGGTATTCTCTGTGGACTCATCCAATCCTTGGACCACATCTTATTTTGTGAAACATATAGAAACCGAGCTTAATTAAATTAATAAAATAAAATGAAATACATAAATGTTCAGAATGTGTCTGAATTAGTACCCAACTACATTACTTAGGTAATATTTAGGCTTTTAAAAAAAAATTTATGAAAACTCATGTAACACCTGTGTGCTTGGAAATGCTGACTATTCTTGTGCTTAAAGCTTATCCATGATCTGCTTCAGAGTTTGTGTAACACAAACCCCCAGTTTACATACACACACACACACACACACACATATACCTATATGATATGTATGCATGGAAAATTGAGTATATGCATATAGAAACATATCATTAAGTGGATTTCTAAAGTTCTTAAGAATCATTGACAAACCAATTCATTCTCAAAGACACCTTTAACAAATGTTTGATTCTTATCTTACCTTAGTTAAGTATTATAGGAATGCTATGGAAGTTTGACCTGATTTACAAAAGCTAATTTATCAGATATCAAGGAATCCCAGATTTTGTTTCTACTTTTAAAAAGGTAAACAAAAAATCACAAGCATTGCATATCTTTATCTTTTAAATGGAAGTAAATCTAGCAGGTATTTTTTAAAATAAAAAATATACATGAGACTTGCAGTTTTCATTACAGCATGTAAAGAGCTTAGCAGTCACCACTTCATTCTAACAACAAGTTAAAAGCTTATCAAATGAAAAACTAACAGTTCTTTTCAGATCCATCTAGACGTCAGATCACAGAGCAAACTGTTGCCCCTGAAATCGGAGAGACACACAGGCAGATACAGAGATTCAAAACCTACTTGCACAGAAACCCGTCAGCAGTAACACCTGTGGGAACCAGTGCCAGAGTAGGGAAACCTGAACCATAATTGAGGAATTGCTGGAGGCCCACTGTGGACAACTCTGAGAATTAAAAGCTCCAAGGGAGCACGTCACAAAGGGCCCCCACACTTTTGTGAATTTGAGCTCTAAGAACTCTACCGGGTCCTCACAGTGAATATTGGATAAAAGTCTCTCAAGCTTCTGCAAGGGAGAGGGAGAAATGAACCGATTTGAAATACAAAAGGGCAACCGTTCTTAAAGACTTGTCTTCCAGAGAAACTATTTTATCAGGGACTGACCGTCTGGGGTATTGTCAAAGCCTAACTGACGTGAAGGAAGGAAAATATCCTGTGTATTAGTCTGTCCTCACGCAGCAAAAGGATATACTTGAGACTGAGTAATTTCTGAAGGAAAGGTGTTTACTTGACTCACAGTACGGCCTGGCTTCAGAAGCCTCAGGAAACTTACAATCATGGTGGAATCGGAGCAAACACATCCTTCTTCACGTGGTGGCAGCAAGAAGTGAGAGCGAAGGGGAGGAAAAGCCGCTTATAAAACCACCAGATGTCAGGAGAATTCACCCACCACCATGAGAACAGCACGGAGGTAACGGCCCCCAGGATTCCATCACCTCCCGCTAAGTCCCTCCTATGACCCGTGTGGACTATGGGAACTACAGTTCAGTATGAGATTTGGGTGGGGACACAGCCAAACCATATCACCCAACTTCAGCCACTGCTTGTCATCCTATGTCACCCAGTGGGCAGAGGTTGTGGATGGGGCTGAGAAGCAGGTGAAATTCATAGTCCGAAGTCACAGGCTCAACAAAATACTAATAACTTCCTCTACTGCAACACCTTAGCAATCTACTAAAGGCCTGTTTGCTGCAGTTCTATTTACCCAGTACATCATGTCTTCCTTTCAACACAATATTACGAGGCATACTAAAATGTAATAAGCACAATTTGAAAACAAAGAACAATCATCAAAATCAGAGTCAGATAAGGCAAGAAAGTTGGAAGTATTAGACAAGAAATTTTTTATTTAGTAACTATGATCAATATGCTATGAGATTTAATAGAAAAAGTAAATAACTTGGAAGAACACATAGACAATGTGAACAGATGAAAATTATAAAAAAGAGTCAAAAAGAAGTGTTAGAGTTTAAAAACACTAACAGCAATGGCGAGTGCCTTTGATGCGTCATTAACAGACTAGACGTGTATGAGAAAAGCCTCTCTGAGCTGGAGAATATGACTACAGAAACATCCACAATAGAAAAGAGAAGAGACAAATGATGAAATAAATCAGAATATAATATCCAAGAAATGGGAAACAACTAAAAACTATGCATAAAGGGAATACAAGAAGAAGAAAGAAAGAAGCAGGATTTGAAGCAATAATAACAGAGTTTCTCCCAAATTAATGACAGACACCAAACCACAGATCCAGAAAGCTCAGAGAACACCAAAGAGCATAAATGTCAGAAAACCTGCACGTAGGCATATTATACTCAAACTTCAGAAAAGGAAAGGCAAAGAAAAAGCCTAAAAAGATGCCAGATTTTTAAAATACCTATTTATAAAAGATCAAAGAAAAATATTATATCTGACTTCTTTTCAGAAGCAGTGTAAGCAAGAACAGAATGGGTTTAAATATTTAATGTCTTGGTAGAAATCAAACACTCTCCAAGCTAGAATTCTGTACCCTGCAAAATTATCCTCCAAAAGTGGAAGAGAAAGAAAGACACCCTCAAACATAAATTGAGAGAATGTTTGGTCAGTAGACCTGCCTTGCAAGAAATGTTAAAAAAAAAAGTTATGTAGAAAGAAGGAAAAGTATACAGGTTACAAAGTCATATCTACATAAAGAAGTGAATAGAATCAGAAAAGGAATAAGTGAAGATAAACCTTTTATTTTTGTTATTTTATCTAATAGTTGCTTCAAAATAATAATAGCAATAATGAATTAGATTGTTTACACTTCTGTTCATATATATGGCTATGTGTAAATAAAATGAGTGACACTAATGATACAAGAGACAGGAGTGAGTAATTAGGATTATTGTGTTATAAAGTTCACACACTACCCATGAGGCAGTAAAGCATTGTTTCAAAGTGCATTTGGATTAGATGTAAAGGTATATTGCAACCTGTAGGGCAAGTAATTTTAATTGTAAGTAATATGGATGATATTAACACACTATAGACAAAGACTGTAAGAATGGATCAAGAAACTATAAGCAATTATATGTTATTTATAAAAAGTCTTATATCTAAAGACTCATAGATGAAAAGTAAAAAATAGGATGGTGAGAGATACACTATGCTAATACTAATCAAAAGAAAGCAGGAGTAGCTATATCAATTTCAGACAGAACAGACTTCAGAGCAAAGGAAGTTATCAGGGATAAAGAAAAATATTACATAATGATAAAGGGTCAATACTCCAAGAGCACATAAAAATCCTTAATGTGTATGCACCTAACATCAGAGTGTTATAACATGTGAGGCAAAAACTGATAGGACTGCAAGGAAAAATGCATAAATCCACTCATAATTAGAGACCTTAATACCCTGCCACCATAAGTGGACAAATCCAACAGGCAGAAAATTGGTAAGGACATGGATGTACAGCATTACCAAATCATTTGGATGTAACTGACATATAGACTACTTTATCTGACAATAGCGTATTACACAGTCTTTCAAGCTCACATAGAACATTCACCAAGATAGATTACATCTGAACAATAAAATCACACCTTAACAAATTAAAAAAGATAGAAACCATGCATTGTCTGCTATCAGACTACACTGGAATTACACTAGGTCGATCACAGAAAGACAGCTGGAAAAATCTCAAAATCTTGGAGGTTAAATAACACATTTCTAAATAACCCATGGGTCAAATAAAATATCTCAAGAGAAAGTAAAAATATATTTTGAACTGAATTTAAAAGAAAATACAGTTTATCAAAATTTGTGGGAGGCAACAAAAGCAATGCATGAGGGAAATTTATAGCATCGAATGCACATGTTAGGAAAGATGAAAGAACAAGCAACAATATAACCTTCCACATTAAGAAACTAGAAAAACAGAACAAATTAAATCCAAAGTAGGCAGAGAAAAGAAATAATAAAAATTAGTGGAGGAATCAATGAAACTAAAGACGGATTCAAATAATCAGTGAAACAAAAAACTGGTTATTTGAAAAGATCGGAGTGGAAGAGAGAGAGAATGAGAGAGACCACGCGAATTACCAATATCGGAAATGAAAAAGAGGACATCACTATAGATTTATGGGCATTAAAAGGGTAGTAAAAGAATATTACGAACAAATCTGTGCTTCCAAATTGGGTAATCCAAATAAAATTGACCAATTCCTTAAAAGACACCATCTGTCAAATCTTCCACTGAAAGAAACAGAGTTATAATAGGCTTATATCCATTAAGGAAATTGACTTAATCAGTTACCAGAATAGAAACACCAGACCCAGATGAGTTCAGGGAGGAATTTTAGCACACATTTATAAAATAAATTATGCCAATTCTCCACAGTCTCTTTTGGAAGGCAAAAACAAAGGAGATACTTTCAAACTCATTATTTGAGGCCAGCTTTACCCTAATAGAAAAACCAAAGATATTATAAGAAAAGCAAACTACAAAACAATGTCTGTCAGGAAAATAGCTGCAGTAATACTCAAGAAAATATTAGCAAATTAAATTGAGCATGTATAAAAAGAATTATACACCACAACCAAATTAGATTTATCTAGGCATGCAAGTCTGGTTAAATATTTAAAAATGAATTAATGTAACCCATCACATCAACAGACTGAAGAAGAAAAATTACATGATAATACTAATATATGAAGAAAAAACATTAGACAAAATCAAACACCCATTCACGATAAATTCTCAGTAAACTAGGAACAGAGAACTTCTTCAAGTTGATAAAGCATATCTGGAAAAAGCTCTAAATCTACAGCTAATATCATACGTAACAGTGAGAAACTCAAAGCTTCCACGTTAAGATCAGGAAAAATGCAAGGAGATTCAATTCACCACTCTTCTCAAGATTGTACTGGAAGTTCGAGCTAATCAAATAAGAAAACAAAATTTTAAAATATAGAGTGGAAAGGAATAAAAAGAACTTTCCTTGTTTGCAGATGACATGATTGTTGACATAAAAAATCCAAAAGAATTCTCAGAAAAATTCCTGGAATATTAGTGATTATAGAAAGGTATCAGAATATAAGGTTAATATACAAAACTCAGTTGCTTTTCTACATATTAGCAATGAACAAACACAATTTGAAATTACAAACACACTAATATTTACATTATTATCCCTCAAAATGATATACTTAGGTATAAATCTAACAAAATATGTACAAAATCTATGTAAGGAACACAGCAAAACTCTCATGAACGATTTCAAAGAACTAGGCTGGGTGCGGTGGCTCATGCTTGTAATCCCAACACTTTGGGAGAGTGAGGCAGGCAGACCACCTGAGGTCAGGAGTTCGAGACCAGCCTGGCTGACATGGTGAAACTCCATCTCTACTAAGAATAGTGGCAGGCGCCTATAATCCCAGCTGCTCTGCAGGCTAAGGCAGGAAAATAGCTTGAATCTGAGAGATCATGCCACTGCACTCCAGCCTGGGTAACAGAGTGAGATCCTGTCAAAAAATAAATAAATAAATAAATAAAGGATATATTTCATGCTTTTGTATAAAAACCTCAAGGTAGTCAAGATATCAGTTCTCCCAAACTTGATCTATAGTTTCAACACAATCCGAAATAATCTTAGCAAGTTATTCTATAGATATCAACAAAGTGATTCTAACGTTTATACAGAGAAGCAAAAGAATCAGAATTGCCAATTTAATATTGAAGAAGAATAAAATTGGAGGAGTGATGCTATCAAACTTTGACTTACTATAAAGCTATTGTAATCAAATTAGTGTGGTGTTGGTGAAAGAATAGACAAATAGATAAATAGAACAGAATAGAGAGCCCAGAAATAGACCCACATAAATGGAGTTAACTGATCTTGACGAATGAGTGAAGGTAATACAGTGGAACAAATACAGTCTTCTCAGAAAATGGTGCAGTTTTCCATGTGCTAACAGTTGTGTTCCCAGGGAAGGAGAATGTCTGATGGGTACTAACAAGAAGGATGTCTTTTATGGAATTCTCTTGGGATCAATACCTAGGAAAGTAGAGAGAAGCATGGTAGGACAAGGAGAAAAAGTGGGCTGGATGCAGCTTCAGCCTATGGGGACACTGGTAAAATAACACTTCAGAGCTGTATAAAGGCCAAGTTCTAGTTGGAACGGGTAGACTGTGCCTTCATATCCGTCTATTGATCAGTCATTGGTTGCAGGCAGTTGAGGCCACCCTTAAAGAGGGCTGTGATCACAGCACCCATCATACAATGTAACCTCATTCTGAGGATGTTCCTCACACCTCTATCATTCTTGCATCTTGATTGTTCATTACCAGGTCCTACTTTTCTACTTAATTTTAAAGTGTTGAAGTTCCTCATAATTTCTTTTCCCCACTCTTCATGCAATATACACTCAGTGCAATCTCACCTACTCCCCTTCTTTCCTTTAATAATGATAGACTGAAGGGACCCAAATTTATATCTGTACCAGATATTTCCTCTAGCTCTAGACATATATTTGCAAAACCTACTTGTAGAATTCTACTCATGATCTTCCCCCACTTCCTGTTCTTTCCCAAACAATCTTTCTTTTTTCTTGCTCCACAAACAGAAACTAGAATGATTTCTTTAAAAATACAAATGAGGTCAAGTTACCCTTCTGCTGAAACTTTTCGGTATCTTCCCAGTAACCTTCAGATAAGGTAAGAACATTCTTAAAATGACTGTTTCAAAGCTCTTCACATTCTGATCTACGTTTCTTCCTTAAGTTATTCTCTAGGTTAATTTTACTTATTCATACTTCCTCCTTGATCCCTGTCATTTGGTGAATCTTTCTTTATTTTTAAAGTATCTGTTTAAATGGCATTTCTTTAAAAACTCTTATTCATTGTCTAAAAGTACTTAAGGATTTTGTTCTATAATATCACTCTATCTTTGTGTTTATTCAAATGACAAAATTATGTACTTTATTCTTTTGTTTCATATATTTTTCTTCTGTTTGCCCGTGAGTTTCAAGGGGGCAGGGGAACAGATTATCCTATTTTTTTTTGTTTTTATTCTATCCCCAGTGCCTAGAATAAGGCTTCATGCACAGAAAACATTTTATGTATGTATATGCTGAGAAAAGCAGTATGATTGAAGAATGCATAAATAGTGACTGGAAAATGAACATGCGAATCCCAGCACTTTGGGAGTCCGAGGAGGGCAGATCATGAGGTCAAGAATTTGAGACCAGCCCAGCCCACAAGTGAAACCCCGTCTCTAGTAAAAATACAAAAATTGGCCAGGCGTGGTGGTGGACACCTGTAATCCCAGCTACTTGGGAGGCTGAGGCAGCAGAATCACTTGAAGCCAGGAGGCAGAGGTTGCAGTGAGCCAAGATCGTGCCAGTGCACTCCAGCCTGGGCAACAGAGTGATACTCTGTCTAAAAAAAAAAAGTAAAAAGGAAATGTACATGCATAATTTAGCATGTGTTTCTACCACTGAACACAGTGTGGGCAACATAGGAATATATATCAGGATGATGCAGATGAGTAAATAATTCTGAATTATTTAATAGTCAGGATTTATAGCTAGGATTATTTTCAAAGGCCTATTAATATAAAATGGAGATGGATGAGCATGTACTACCTGAGGGCAGAAGAAAATCTCAATGAAAAATATGGAGTAGAAATCAGAAGGCAACAAAGAGGATGGCAAGATAATTGCTTTTCCAAAGTAATGCAAATGAACACACTGAAAAACAGGCATGGGTAAGTTCACTATGGCAAAATGTCCAAATATATACTGGCAAGCAAATGGAAAGTTTTATCTTGACTTTCGAGGTGAATAGAGATCTACAGGGATAAATAATATTTTATAGCTGAGAAAACACATGTGAAAAAGGGGAGAAATGGCCGGGCGCAGTGGCTCACGCCTGTAATCCCAGCACTTTGGGAGGCCGAGGCGGGTGGATGACCTGACGTCGGGAGTGTGAGACCAGCCTGACCAACATGGAGAAACCCCGTCTCTACAAAAAACACAAAATTAGCTGGGCATGGTGGTGCATGCCTGTAATCCCAGCTACTAGGGAAGCTGAGGCAGGGGAATCGCTTGAACCTGGGAGGCAGAGGTTGTGGTGAGCCGTGATCGCGTCACTGAACTCCAGCCTGGGCAACAAGAGTGAAACTCCATTTCAAAAAAAAAGAAAAACGGGAGAAACTTGCCCCAAATCATTTGGTTAAAAAGTTGCATATTTAAAATGTGAACCAGCCAGGCGCGTTGGCTCACACCTGTAATACCAGCACTTTGGGAGGCCGAGGCAGGCAGATCACCTGAGGTCAGGAGTTTGAGACCAGCCTGGCAAACATGGTGAAACCCCGTCTCTACTAAAAATACAAAAATTAACTGGGCGTGGTGGCACGTGCCTGTAATCCCAGCTACTTGGGAGGCTGAGGCAGGAGAATCACTTGAACCCGGGAGGCGGTGGTTGCAGTGAGCCGGGATCGCACCACTGCACTCCAGCCTGGGCGACAGAGTGAAATCCTGCCTCAAAAATAAATAAATAAATAAAAGTAAACCAGTTTCTTTCTAACCTCCAAATGCACAATATTCCACGACACCAACCCTACACCAAAGAAATGTGTAGAAGTTTATAAAAATGGTTATTAACTGATTTTTTTCAGCACCAGAATCAACTATCCTGACTCTAGCTTTAGAAACGTAAGTTAAAAAAAGAGGAAAATAACTTCGAAGGAAGTAATTCTTTGAAAGCCGTTAGGACAACACAATGATTTGAGGGTCTTGTGCTTTTCCATGAAAAGGTGGGGCTAAGTCTGTTGTAGAGGGTGAAGGAGACACAGGAGTTAAAAATGTGCCAACACCGTGGCCCTTGGAAATAACTTGTAAGATCAAATGAAAATCGCAATCGAGACTGTCACTTTTCGATCAGATTGTTTTCAATCGATAATGAGTGCAGGCCCGCAAATGTGTATGGGTGTTATGTGGCATATCAAGGTACATTTCTGCAGAACATACTCAGTGCAATATGGCTTGTGGGTACAACATTCCTTTATATAATTGCACTCAACTAATGTATGCCTTGGAAAGCAAGCACATCAAACATTATGTCTTAACAGACTTCTGAAAGAAAAACTGGAGTTCCTGGTGGCTCTTAAACAGTCTGCTGGTTATTTTATGGCATAGAGGAGAAAATTTACCCTGCAGAAATCTAGCCGAGCACATCCTCAGACTGATCACATTCACCTTCTCATCATGGTTCCAGTCTCAATTAAAAAAAAAAAAAACAACAAAGAATCATATTTGAGTAATCTGTTCTGAATCATACAGGGAAAGTCCATGCTGAGATAATACTTATGCATCTGTCTTAGAACATGTCTAGAATATTTACTAGGAAGACTCACTATCAAAAGGGATTTTGGCATATGTGCATTAATTCAGCAAGCCTCATTTCTTCAATACCAAACATGCGCCAGACATTGTCCTAGGAAGAGAGGATTTAGAAAAAAAAAAAAATAAAGATATATTTACCGCAGTCCAGCCATAGAAAAAGATAAGTAAGTAATTAAATGCAGGAGTATACTATAGCTTCAAAGATAAAACTTATGAAGGTCTGGAAATTAGCACACATGGGATAAAACAGTCACTTCTACATAAGAGGAGGCGATTATCAAGAAGATTCACATAAGATTCAGTATTGAGCTAAGGTTAAAGAGAGAAGCATTGTTCTTGGACCAAGTTTTCTGGGAGGTGGGAGAGTAAAAGAAGTCCGGGACCAAAGGAAGCTACAACAGAGAGCACTGAATGAGCAGCCTTGCAGGTCTGACCCAGACTGCCATCTGAGAAAATTACAGGCAGTTTGATTGGCTGGGGCACAGGCCGTGAGGTGGGGCATGATGAGTGACAGCTGGAACCAGGCAAGGCTCATAAATGTCACACTAAGGAATTTTCACTGTTTTCTACCAGCCACTGGAAGAAACTGAAGAGCTTAAAGCAAGATAATGGCACATCACAAAACACATGGATTCGAGGTGGTAAGACAAAAAGAAGTTACTGTAGCAGAAGCATTAGGAAGTAGACTTGTATTAATTTAACTGCAAAATAATTACTTCTCCTACCCCCACAACAACATTCCAACACACAGAACTAATGTGGGTTATTAATTATTTCCCACTGTTCCCTACTGAAACAACATACTTTCAACTTTATTCTTTCAGTTCTGAGCGTGCTTATCTGCAAAGATATATAACCTAGTCTCCACGTCTTATCATAGAAAATTAGTACAGGTGACTTGTCTATTTTCAAACAGGGAGAAAAATAGAAATAGATGCATTTAGTCCTTCTGAATTAACCAGCTAAGCTACTTGAGGAGGAAGAGATTATATCAAAATTGTAAACTTTTAAAACTAATTTAACATTATAACCACAAATGGATATATAAATTTTTTTCCTTCAGGGAATACTTGGGAGAAAAATTAGAATCCATGCTCCTGCCTTATTCAAAGCAAAATGATATTGGGTGCAGCTGTTCATTTCAAAGGCCACTGCACATCTCCCATAAAAGCAGTGTGCTACAGTGATAAAAACTGCCCACCAATGGTCATGCCTATGCGCGTTTTCTAAGGTGTTTGCCACCCTCCTGTCAAGAGGTGAAGTCTGTTTCTTTAACTCCTGAATCTGGGTTGCCCACGTGGCTTGCTTTGATCAATGAAATGTCACAGAAGTTATGTTCTAGGACTTTTGAGCTCAGGTCTTCAGTTTCTACTTTCCCTTTCGGAACTCAGCTCCGAATAAAGAATTCCGGAATCTCCTATTAAGGAGGGTAACCACACAGAGAGACGGGAGAGTGACAGGCCACAGGCAGAAACACAATCTACATGGAAGAGACCCATGGCATTCCAGCCAACAGCAAGTACCAGGCCCCACGTGCAAATGAGGCCAATGGGTTCCACTATGTCCAGCTGAGCTGTCCCAGCCAAAACCATGTCAATCATGGACGAGTTCTCTCTTCTTCATCCTGCCCATATTGCTGTCTCATGGCATCATACCCAATAAAATGGCTGTGATTTGAAGTCATTAAGCTTTGCGGTGCTTTATTACATAGCAACATATAAATAATAATGAGTAGTAAAATGCTTATTGCTAACTTTTCAGTGTAAAATTCCAGTGGCAGACCATGATGCCATGTAGAAAATATCTGGCTCAATTCGTACAAAAATGGCACAGCGTGTGGGACTCAGAGGAAACACCACGGTAGCAGGCCCTATATGCACAGCAGGACACACAGGAAGCCAGTGTCCAAGGAGCTGAAGGTGACCCTGTGGCCTTTCAATATTCACACGAAGAAGCAAAAGCAATAGCACAGCATATCCTGGTCGGTGATGTGTGTGTATGTGTATGTGTCACAGCTGCATTAGACCAGACCACGTGGTAACATTGTCTAAAGAAAGAAATAGAAAATACATAGAAAGCTCTAAACTTGTTTTTCTTTAGAAGTTATGTCCCAACCATGATAAAAGTGTTATTTTTCCTCCTTGAGGAAACAAAGAAAAATCAACGATAACATTTCTACCCATTTTTTTTTTTTTTTGCTGTTATATCCATTTTATGATGCTTTGCAAGTACTATTTATTCTTACTTTTACAGCCAGTCAGAATGTGTTTGGGTTTCTCTTATTTCTGTCTTTTTAAAGCTTCAACATTAAAGTTCTTTAGTACATCACACATTGCAATATTAAAAGAAAACACTATCTTGCCTAAATAAGCAGTATCGTATAATATCCAGTCGAAACTAACTTCAATGTACGTGATATGAATATTGCTTTCTGAAAACTTTACGGTCTGTTTGGACCACTCAATATGTAATTTTTAAACTAGGATGCCATAGCGTTTAAACAGTTTTCACATCAGAAATGTAAGAAGTGCTTCTCCTCAGCAAATGTAAAAGAACACACATCACAACAAACTATCTCTCAGACCACAGTGCAATCAAATTAGAACTCAGGATTAAGAAACTCACTCAAAACTGCACAACTACATGGAAACTGAACAACCTGCTCCTGAATGAGTACTGGGTACATAACGAAATGAAGGCAGAAATAAAGATGTTCTTTGAAACCAATGAGAAAAAAGACACAACATACCAGAATCTCTGGGACACATTCAAAGCAGTATGTAGAGGGAAATTTATAGCACTAAATTCCCACAAGAGAAAGCAGGAAAGATCTAAAATCAACACCCTAACATGACTATTAAAAGAACAAGAGAAGCAAGAGCAAACACATCCCAAAGCTAGCAGAAGTCAGGAAATAACTAAGATCAGAGCAGAACTGAAGGAAATAGAGACACAAAACACCCTTCAAAAAAACCAATGAATCCAGGAGCTGGTTTTTTTTAAAAGATCAACAAAATTGATAGACCGCTAGCAAGACAAATAAAGAAGAAAAGAGAGAAGAATCAAATAGACGCAATAAAAAATGATAAAGGGGATATCACCACCGATCCCACAGAAATACAAACTACCATCAGAGAATACTATAAATGCCTCTATGCAAATAAATTAGAAAATCTAGAAGAAATGGATAAATTCCTGGACACATACACCCTCCCAAGACTAAACCAGAAAGATGCTGAATCCCTGAATAGACCAACAACAGACTCTGAAATTGAGGCAATAATTAATAGCCTACCAACCAAAAAAAGTCCAGGATTCACAGCTGAATTCTACTAGAGGTACAAAGAGGAACTGGTACCATTCCTTCTGAAACTATTCCAAACAATAGGAAAAGAGGGAATCCTCCCTAACTCATTTTATGAGGCCAGCTTCATCCTGATACCAAAGCCTGTCAGAGACACAACAAAAAAAGAGAATTTTAGACCAACATCCCTGATGAACATCGCTGCGAAAATCCTCAGTAAAATACTGGCAAACCGAATCCAGCAGCACATCAAAAAGCGTATCCACCAAGATCAATTTGGCTTCATCCCTGGGATGCAATGCTGGTTTAACATACGCAAATCAATAGATATAATCCATCACATAAACAGAACCAAATACAAAAACCACATGATTATCTCAATAGATTTAGAAAAGGCCCTTGACAAAATTCAACAGCGCTTCGTGCTAAACACTCTCAATAAATTTGGTATTGATGGGACGTATCTCAAAATAATAAGAACTATTTACGACAAACGCACAGTCAATATCTTACTGAATGTGCAACAACTGGAATCATGCCCTTTGAAAACCGGCACAAGACAGGGATGGCCTCTCTCACCACTCCTATTCAACATAGTGCTGGAAGTTCTGGCCAGGGCAATCAGGCAAGTGAAAGAAATAAAGAAATAAAGAGAAATAAATATTCAATTAGGAAAAGAGAAAGTCAAATTGTCCCTGTTTGCAGACGACATGATTTATATTTAGAAAACCCCATCATCTCAGCCCAAAATCTCCTTAAGCTGATAAGTAACTTCAGCAAAGTCTCAGGATACAAAATCAATGTGCAAAAATCACAAGCATTCCTATACACCAGTAACAGACAGAGAGCTAAATCATGAGTGAACTCCCATTCACAATTGCTACAAAGAGAATAAAATACATAAGAATCCAATTCACAAGGGATGTGAAAGACCTCTTCAAGGAGAACTACAAACCACTGCTCAATGAAATAAAAGAGGATACAAACAAATGGAAGAACATTCCATGCTCATGGATAGGAAGAATCACTATTGTGAAAATGGCCATACTCCCCAAGGTAATTTATAGATTCAATGCCATCCCCATCAAGCTACCAATGACTTTCTTCACAGAATTGGAAAAAAACTACTTTAAAGTTCACATGGAACCAAAAAAGAGCCTGTATTGCCAAGCCAATCCTAAGCAAAAACAACAAAGCTGGAGGCATCATGCTACCTGACTTCCAACTATACTACAAGGCTACAGTAACCAAAACAGCATGGTACTGGTACCAAAACAGATACATAGATGAAAGGAACAGAACAGAGGCCTCAGAAATACCACCACACATCTAAAACCATCTTATCTTTCACAAACCTGACTAAAACAAGAAATGGGGAAATGATTTCCTATTTAATAAATGGTGCTGGGAAAACTGGCTAGCCATATGTAGAAAGCTGAAACTGGATCCCTTCCTGACACCTTATACAAAAATTAATTCAAGATGGATTAAAGACTTAAATGTTATATGTAAAACCGTAAAAGCCCAGAAGAAAACCTAGGCAATACCATTCAGGACATAGGCATGGGCAAGGACTTCATGACTAAAACACCAAAAGCAGTGGCAACAAAAGCCAAGATAGACAAATGGGATCTAATTAAACTAAAGAGCTTCTGCACAGCAAAAGAAACTACCATCAGAGTGAACAGGCAACCTACAGAATGGGAGGAAATTTTTGCAATCTACCCATCTGACAAAGGGCTAATATCCAGAATCAACGAAGACTTTAACAAATTTACAGGAAAAAATCGAACAGCCCCATCAAAACGTGGGCAAAGGATATGAACAGACACTTTTCAAAGGAAGACCTTTATTCAGCCAACACACACATGAAAAAAGGCTCATCATCACTGGTCATCAGAGAAATGCAAATCAAAACCACAATGAGAAACCATCTCACACCAGTTAGAATGGCCATCATTTAAAAAGTCAGGAAACAACAGGTGCTGGAGATGATGTGGAGTAATAGGAAGGATTTTACACTGTTGGTGGGACTGTAAAGTAGTTCAACCATTGTGGAAGACAGTGTGGTGATTCCTCAAGGATCTCAAACTAGAAATACCATTTGACCCAGCAATTCTATTACTGGGTATATACCCAAAGGATTATAAATCATGCTACTATAAAGACATGAACACATATGTTTATTGTGGCACTATTCACAATAGCAAAGACTTGCAACCAACCCAAGTGTCCATCAATGATAGATTAGATTAAGAAAATGTGGCACATATACACCATGGAATACTATGCAACTGTAAAAAAGGATGAGTTCATGTCCTTTGTAGGGACATGGATGAAGCTGGAAACCATCATTCTGAGCAAACTACCGCAAGGACAGAAGACCAAACACTGCATGTTCTCACTCACAGGTGGGAATTGAACAATGAGAACATTTGAACACTGGGTTGGGAATATCACACACCAGAGCCCGTCATGGGGTGGGGGGTTGGGGGAGGGATAGCATTAGGAGAAATACCTAACGTAAATGAGGAGTTAATGGGTGCAGCACACCAACATGGCACATGTATACAAACCTGCACATTGTGCACATGTACCCTAGAACTTAAAGTATAATAATAATAATAAAGAAATGTAAGAAGTGCTAAATTACAGATTTTCAAATATTTAGGAGACATTAATATAATGCCATGTTTTTTCTGAACACTTATTAAGCACAGTTAACAAAAACAAATAGAAATGATAAAGTTTTGTTAATATTTCATGTTAACTCCCATTTTTATTTTAATTAATTTCTGGCTTGAAACCATTGGAAATTTGTTTTTAACGAACAGAATTAAATACATTAGGTCCTTGATAGAATTCTTTTCCTCCAAAGAATATCACCATTCCCCACTTTTATCTAACTGTCATAATATGTTCTTTTTTTTCCAGATGCTTCTTGTTCCAGAACTGTATACACAAGTTGGACGACTAAACTGATATTTGCATAACAAGAAAAGTGGTCTTTAGACAATTTGGCAAATATGCTCATAGCAGCACTGCCAGGAACTAACCCCCAAAATAGGATCACAGCAGAGTTGGAACGCCAGTGATAGGGCTTTATTTCCAAGCACACAACCAGAGTTAGAGAACACATTCAAATAACCCAGGCCTTTTTTTATGTAAAAATTTTTAATAATCATGGCATTTCCAATGCAAATTTAAAATCTAGTCAGTAGCTTATTTTATTAAGAGACTTCATGGTTTTGACAGGTAATGATCTTTGCTAGAAAGGTCCCCCTCATCCTCCTCCTCCTCTTCTTTCTCAGGTCTATTCTTGATTCTGAAATTCACACCACTGGAATTTTATACCACACCACAGTTACACATTTTTTTCTGAATTTTACTATATTGCATTTTCCTGAGGATTTCTTTAATGCATGCCCTAGTTCTTTGGAGACTTTCAATGCCTGTTTAACAGCTTTCCTTATTCATTAGCAACTTCCTTTAGAATCTAACAAGTCTCTTATGATCCTGGAGTTCTGTCAATTGTAGTAATTTTTTATTGTTTTTATCACACGGTTGGGAATATTTGTTACTTTTTACCCTCACTTAGAAGCTTAATATAACTACTAAAAATGTTATTAATGTCTAAAATCTTATTAATGTCTTCATCTTTTGTCATTATGAGTGGCCTAGCCCCTCCATAGACAATTTGAGCCTATGATTTTTCATGGAAGAGGGCATAGTTTAGCTTCATGTATTATTATCCTCTCTCATATTTGCTCTATCAGTATATATTGGAATATGGTTGAATTCTATAGCATGTATTTTATTGCTTTCACACGTTTTATTGCGCTTATGTTTGGATTTCTTCTCATCTGAGAAAGGATTGATTTTCTCATCTCAGTATATTTTTAATAAAATCATAGCTAAGAAAGAACATTTCATCCATCTAAAAGCTAACTTCCTTTCTTTTATTTTGTCCTGAAAAATACTACACCCACACATTTTTGCCAATAGCCTAAGACATTTAGCCATACTAATCTATCCTATTGGCTCCTTGGCTTTGATTGATGGACTAACAAAAATAGCTTGCTTGATGTTTCCAGAGAAAGTATCTTACCCTCATCTGTCTAAAGTATTCCTAACATAGGATTGTCAGATTTAGCAAATAAAAATATAGGATTTCTACTTATATTTCAATTTCATGTAAAAAACAAATAACTTTTTAGTATAAGAACATCTTAAATACTTAGAGGCTTATCTGAAGTTCACATTTAAATAGGTGCCCTGTAAGTTACCAGGCAATCCTGTCCTAAAGGAATAATATTCAAATCTCTCTTTAGCTTTTCCTCCAAATGTTGCTTAAAAATTTTCTGGGAAAATCATTAGTTTTATCTCCAGAAGCAAGACACGGTTGTCAGAAAAGGATGGGTTTCATTTTCTATTATTTTCATGTACTTGATTATTTATGATATTAGAACTGGGATCTCAGGAGTGGCCTTGTGTAGCAATCAATGGTGGCTGACCATTGGTTGCTCTTTAGGAAAAAGGGTCATAAGCCCCCTTTTGCTCACTTCCCTGCCCCTTGAAATTAACTTATTGATTTAAATTAAAAGCATTGCATGCCTACTCTACGATGAATATTGTGATGTCAAGAATCCCAAACAAGCAGCAAGATTCTGTCCACCAGAAATGTTAAGCATATGTAAACCGGAGGCGGGCGACTGGGAGGTACCAGAATATGCTCTTTGTATTGATTTTAGTACCTGAACTTATGTGCTTTAATTGAGTTATACTTACCTATAAATTGATGCTCCCATCATTGAAAACAGCTTATGCTGTTACAGAATACATTGCGTAAGTGTATGGATTCCTTTACAGTCAACCAAAGGGTAAAGGTGACATGAAGAAGAAAAAATACGCTAACTAAATGAAAATTGGGAGTCATAAAAACATTTTTATAGAACTATAGAAATGATCTAAATCTCTTTTGGTGGGCTTTCTTTGCATCAGTACTACAAATGTTGGATTGTCCCAGCTCTGTCCTCAGACATCTCTGTAATCAGTATCTTGTCAGAGATCCCTGAAGAGGGGTTCTGGAGAGCCCTGGAAGGTTCTTGAGACCTCTCGAGGCAATCCAAAATGTCTTCCCGAAATGCCTTGGCCCATCATTTCACTCAGATATCTATATAAAGTCTCCCCTTAGACAGATCTTCTCTGACAACCCATTAGAAAATAGCAGCCTCTGTTACTTCATCACCTTCCCTACTTCACATTTTGTATAGTTCTGTTGCAACCTGAAATAAAATAATTTAAACCGAAATATAAATAGCACATTTGTTTATATTGGGTTTCCCACACAAGCTCAAAGAATGTAAGGACATGTACTTTTGTTTATTACTTTATCCCCAACACATTCAATAGTACATACCATATTGCATGTCTACAGAAATCGTTTGTAATTTTTTTGTACAATGAATGTATTTTATCTGATAGTTTTTCTTGGCAGTGAAAATATGCTTTTCCCTTACAGCTGCTCTTATTGAAAGACATTACTCTTAAGTGAATTTCCTCACTCCAGTAATTCAAGAAGAAAAAGTGTATATAGAGAAAAAGCATTAATAGTGTTTTATAACTTATTCCTAAAAGTGGGTTGATTAAATGTTTATCATTAGTGCAGCAATGAAGTTTCTTTTAAACTCTGAAAATGAGGGCACATTCAGTGCCTTATATTTTCAATGCCTTGTGTAGACCAAAAATAGATAAAAACAAGAATCACTAGGAAAGTAATATTGTATAAGCCAATCTCTAACAGAGTCACAATAAAACAAATTAATGTTTGAAATTATCACCATTAGGTCAAATCTGTGTCTTGAGCTTCAAAATACTTCATTCATTCAATGGTTAATCGGTCACTGACTACTGTAGGCTGGGTACTGGGGAGCCAAAAGAGAAATTAATCACGGTCATCAATTTAAAAACCAAAAACTCTGTCAGCCAAGTGTATGCAACAGTTTTGCAGAATAAACACAGTGAGTTTGGTTTAAGACAGAGAAATTTAAGTTTCCAGAATATTGGGGAGAAAGTGTCTAATAGGATGGTGGAGTTCATGTAGAGATTCTGGACTGGAAAAATGATTTGGCCACCATTAGCATAGGACTAGATGCCACTGAAGTGGCAGAGATCACTTAGAATAAACGGCAAACAAAAAAGAGGCCTTACTTCCTTGAGATTCTTCTGACTAGGAGCCAGACACTACAGAGCATGGAAAATATTTTGTAAGGTAGAGTTACCGAAGACGGCCTTTTTCTCCGAGATATGCTGACATGCTTAATGTGGGCTTTCTTTACAACAATGTGATCATTCCAACAACTACTAGTTCCACGATGTTTTTAGAGTTTACAAATGTATTACTACAGTGAGTTTTATTGTATCTGAGCCTCGTGAGAGATTTACGATTATCCCTATTTTATGCAAAACTTCAGAAAGTTTAAATGAAAGGTCACAAATAGATGATTGATACCTAATCCACAGCTCTTGGATGACCTATAGCGTCAATGTTTTCAATGAAGAGAAGGTGATTTTCACCCCATCCTTCACTTCTAGTTCTTCCTAATTGTTCTATATGACTTTATTGAAAGCTTCACTTCAAAATCAATCTCTCCCCTTCTCAAACTATCTTTCTTAATAAGGAAAATTGTTAGGAAGTTCCCACAGCTACCTAACACCCTCTAATTCCCAAGACCTTGTGAATGCTTCTGACTATGAATTTTGAAGGCATTCCAGAAATACAGTTTCAGTTTGATTATAAAGCAAATAACATCTTGGATATTATTATATTTAAATATTTAGAATTATTTAAAATTAATTTTTTGCAAAAAATTCTTGGAGGGAAATGAGAACAAGAGTTTATTTAAGAAGTAGAATTTTATTTCTTTTTCTACAGGTCGACTTACTAACACTGTGGTTCTCCATAGAAATAAATAAAATTCACATACATAAAAAACGGTAGAGAATACTAAATGTGCCAAATAACGAATTCCTTTAAGCATAGATATATATATATACACATATATACACATATATATATACATATATACATACGCACACATATATATACATATATATACACACACACACATACATATACATGTATATATACACACACATACATACTTATATACACTTTTATACCTGCCAAGAAAGGTAAGTTTGTCACTGCTTAGAGATTGCTGAAAGCAAAATGAAAGAGTTCCATCAAGTGGTCATATCAAGACACAGCAGTTAGTATTTCACCAATAGAAAGAGGAAAACAATTTCTCTGAAATCTAGTTCAGACATAGATTTCTAACCGAGCTATTAAAATTTTATGCCATGCAACATTAAAAAACACAATTAAATGCATTTTAAACATTATTACTAATTCATTTTCCAATTCATTTTTAAACTGCAAAGAAAATAGAAACTATGTGATTTTTATTTTTTATCTTTTTCATAACGAATACTCTCTCCATATAGTTTGCAGTTGAAAATGCGTGGTTATAATCTTAATTTGCATGTTATAGTCATTTTTTAAAATTAGCAGGTAAACCACAGGTAATACTAAACTAAGTATTTGGATTGCACCGAAAATTCAGAAACTAACTACTTGCAAATGACCTATACATCTTAAAATAGTACAAAATAAATACAAAGAAAACTCTACTCAAGGTTGTTTTAAAAAATAAAATAAGTTATAAAACATAAACATGAGTTAACTTGCTTCTTTTAACAATCTATAGTTTTTGCCTTGCCAAATTTCATCTCCTTCATAAAGACAGACAAAACAGGCATCTTTCTTTTTAAAGTATAATTGATTTAAGGGGTCATCTTCTCATTATTTTGGAAAAACCATCATGGCTTATTTTAATGTTATAAATGCTACTTCTAAATATATATTACAGATTAAGATTTGTTTCTTGCTTAATAAAGCAGTAGTTCATTTAAGCAACCATTGTTTAATTAAACTTTCTGAATATTATATATATATTACTAATGAGATGAGGTTAAACAATAGATTTTTATATAAAACCTTTGAAATATATATTATCTAGACATAAAATTGGAAGCAATGTATTTAATGATTAAGATCATGGATTTTGGCATCAGAAAGATTTGATTTGAATCTAATCTCTTCCACTTTTTTTCTCTGTAACCTGGAGCAATGACAAGCGTACTTTGTTTCATTGCACTTTTCTTGTAGATGTTGTGTTTTTTACAAATTGAAGGTTTGTGGCCAGCCTGCCTTGAGCAATTCTATCCACACTATTTTTTCCAACAATATGTGCTCACTTTTGGTTTCTGGGTCACAGTTCAATACTTCTCACAATATTTCAGATTTTATCATTGTCATTATATTACTTATGGTTATCTGTGATCAATGATCTTTTATGTCACTATTGTAATTGTGGGACACCATACACTCTGCACATATAAGATAGCAAACTTAATTAATATCATGTGTGTTCCCACTTCTTCAGCAGCTAGCTGTTCTTCCATCTCTCTTCTTCTCCTCAAGCCTCACTATTCCCTGAGACACAACAATATTAAAATTAGACCAAGTAATAACCCTGCAATGGCCTGTAAGTGTTCAAGTGAGAAGAAAAGCATCATACATCTCTCACTTTAAGTCAAAAGCTGGAAATGATTAAACTTAATGAAGAAGGCATGTTGAAAGCTGAGAGAGGCTAAAAGCTAGGTCTCTTATAACAAACAGCCAACTTATGAACACAAAGGAAAAGTTCTTGAAGGTAATTGACAGTGCTACTACAGTGAACAAATGAACGATGAAGAATGTAAAACAGGCTTGTTGCTGATATGAAGAACGTTTTATCAGTCTGGATAGAAAATCAAACCAACTACAACAAGGCCCAAATTATCTTCAATTCTCTTCAGGCTGAGAGAAATGAAGAAGAAAAGTTGGAAACTAGAAGAAGTTGATTGATAATTTTTAAGGAAAGAAGCCATCCCAAAATAAAAGAAAAAGTGCAAGGTGAAGTAGTAGAATGTGCTGATGTAGAAGCTTTAGCACATAATCTGGAAAATCTAGCTAAGATAATAGATGAAGTTTGTTACACTAAACAAGAGATTTTCAGTGTAGATGAAACAGACTTATATTGAAAGAAGATGCTGTCTAGGACGTTCATGGCTAGAAAATAAGTCAATGCCTGGCTTTAAAGCTTCAGTGCACAGGGTGACACTCTTGGTAGGGGCTAATGCAGCTGGTAAATTGAAGTTGAAGCCAATACTGATTAACGATTCTGAAAATAGCAAGAATTATGCTAAATCTACTGTGCCTGTACTCTATAAATGGAGCAAAGTCTGAATGACAGCATATCTGTTAACAGTATGGTCTACTGGATATTTTTATCCCGCTCTTGAGACCTACTGCTCAGAAAAAAAAGAGTCCTTTCAAAATATTGCTGTTCATTGACAATGTACCTGACCACCCAAGAGTTCCGATGGAGGTGAACAAGGATATCAGTGTTTCTAAGCTCGTTAACACAACATCCATTCTGTAGCCTCTGAATCAAAGAGTAATTTCAACTTTCAAGTTTTATTACATAAGAACTAAACATGGTAAGGTTATTGCTGCCATAATGACTACTCTGATTAATCTGGGTAAAATAAATTGAAAATCTTCAGGAAAGGATTCACCACTCTAGATGACACTAAGGACATTTGTGATTCCTGGGAGGAGTCCAAAATATCAACAATAACAGGAGTTTAGAAGAAGTTGAGTCCAACTCTCACAGATGACCTTGAGGGGTTTAACTCTTCAGTGGAAGTAAATGCGGATGTGGTGGAATCAGCAAGACAACTAGAATTAGAACTGGAGCCTGAAAATGTGACTGAGTTGCTGCAGTTTCAAGATACAATTTTAATGCATTAGGATTTGTTTCTTAGAGATGAGCAAAGAAAGTCGTTCCTTGAGATAGAATCTACTCCTGGTAATGATGCTGTGAACATTCTTCAAATAACAACAAAGAATTTAGAATATTACAGAAACTTAGTTGATAAAGCAATGGTAGAATTTGGGTTTGAAAGAAGTTGTACTGTGGGGAAAAAGCTATCAAACAGCATCACGTTACAAAAAAAAAAAAAAAATCTTTCATGAAAGGAAAAGTCAACCAATGTGGCAAACTTCATTGCTGCCTTGTTAGAAGAAATTGCCACAGCCATATTAACTTTAAGAAACCACCACCCTGATTGGTCAGCTGCCACCAACACTTGGACCAAACCCTTTACCTGTGAAAAATCACAACTTGATGAAGGAACAGATAATCATTAGCATTTTAACAATAAAGTATTTTAAAATTAAAGTATGTACATTGTTTTTTAGACATACTTCTATTGCACACTCAGCTGCTTATATTGTAATGTAAACATGACTTTTTTATGCATTGGAAAACCAACAAACTTGTATGACTCACTTTATTGCAATGCTTGCTTTACTGCAGTGGTCTGGAACTGAATCTGTAATATCTCCAAGGTATGCCTGTATATCTTCATGTATAATAGGGAAGTAATTCTACTGATACAGGTATGGTAGAGCTTAGATAATGTCTCTTATATCAAGCATCTAGATTAGTAGCTGACTATCATCAAAATGAAAACACATGTTTGTGAATTAATATTTCCACTGTTCTATCTTGTTATTGGTAGGTGAGAGTGGTGGTGAACTTTCACCTCAAATTGTTTGATTTAAATAGTTGAAAAAATATAAACAAGTAAGGAGACAAAAGACAAATGTATTGCTTCTATGATGACAATACGATCATATTTCTTCTGAGTGCTCTATGACCTTCCTCCAATCTAAGCAATATTTCCATTTCTACTAGAAGCCAGAGAGATTCACACTGTTACCCTTCTTTCTGTCTTTTGGAAATTTGCAGTGATAATAAGTTGATTTAAAATCCTTACTTAATATCAAGAACAACTCTTCCTGTCAACATGGTAATAAAATGAACACTGAGGATGAAGAGAGAGAGAATGATAAAGTGCATTCAGTAAAACATAAACAAGTAAAGGATGTGGGCGCAAGGTATATAGGAAGTATTAATAGTTGTACTCCTCTCACATATTTTGTCATGTGTGAAATAATTCAAAAGTAAGATGTAAGTAAACCTAAAAGAAAAACTAAAACTCCCTTTAGGAAACCTAAAAGTGAATAGATTCACACTTCAACAAACTTTTGACGATATGTCAGCAAGATGGAAAATAACTACAAAAGGAAAGCTGCAGATACAAGAAGAAATGTTGAGTGAAGAACATGGAAAGCATGTAGATAAACCACAGGGTCTGTGTGAAATAACAAAAAAATTAAATTTGGGAATACAGAAAGGATATAATTAAAATATGGGACAATAAGTAAGACTAGCAGGTGATTTGATTTTTATAATTCTAAGGTCCCTATGTTATATAAAGAAGGAATAGAGAAAATGATTAATGTAGACTTTAAGTAAATAAATCTGTTAAAATTTCATGGTAACTATTAAAAGAATAAAGAGGGAAATAGAATTTAAATAAAAACTTCATGTAAAAGATGCAGAAAAAGTGATAAAAAGTAAAAGCGATGAAGCAAAAGAGGAACATACAAAACAAGAAATAGGATGGTAATGAATCCAAATATATCAGCAATCCTAATAAATGTAAATAAATTAACTTTCTAGTTAAAGGTTAAATTCAATAAAAGATAAGATCCAGGATTATACTATCGAAGAATCACACATGAAAATAAAAACATGGAAAAACTGATACACAAAGGATAAGAAATTAGGCAGCTTAAATATTAGTCAAAGGAAAGCTGGTGTATCTATATTAATATTATAGAGTGAAGTCTTTAAGGCACAAAGCATCATATAGAATGGAAAACATCATAAAACAATGATAATTATACACTCATTTCAACTTTGATGCCTCTAATAACTTGCCTCAAAACATATAAAGAAGTCAACAAACCCATCATACCAAGGAATACACAGTGTTCTCAGGTACGCACGGAGCTTCAGAGAAAGCCGAACCACATGGGGAAGACATAATGCACATATCAGCCAATTCCAAGGAATTATCAGACAGATATACTTCTCTTAGCACAACGAAGTTCAAAGTCAGAAAAAAACATTTTTTTTTTGAAAAATTTGTAGATTTGGAAATAGGAAAGCATATTTAAAACATACAAGAAAGCAATAAAGTCTGAAAACCGATAAATTCAACAGTTAACTTAAGATATTAGGGAAAATATAAGAAACCCAAGCAGAAGAAATGCAATTATAAAAACCAACAATAATAATGAATGAAATAGTAAATAGAGATACAGCAGATTAAAACAAAAAGATTAACAAATCGAAAGGCTAATTCTTATATATTTAATATATGTGTGTGTCTAATCTACTCTCAATATTAAACTATTAATCCTTTCTTTCCTAAATATATATCAACAATGATTGTTATATTTTTTCTATTTTTATATTTACACAGGGAAATGTGATATTCACCATGTTTCACTTAGTGTTTTTTAACTCAGTATCATTTTTGAGGCCAATTTTGAGACCCATGTGTATAGAGAGATACTTTATTCCTTTTAACTATTGCCCAGTAATATATAGATTAAATTTTTATCCATCTATCCCCCATTTGCTATCTACTAATAGTATTTCAAAGCACATCCCTGAATTTTCCTATGCATCTCTGTTACACGTTACCCTAAAGAGAAATGACAAGCTTTTTAGAGAAGTGGCATACTCAATTTCCCTAAATGTTGGCAAATTGATTATTTAAATGGCATTTAGCAGAAAATCTAACAAAACATTTTTCTTCACATTAAAAAAGAAATCCTTAAATTGCTTCTTAGTTTCTATAAAAATGGAAGAGTGGAGAAGTATTCAGGGCTTTATGTTTTATTCAATTGGATCAATATCCTCCATAATCCTGTGAATCACCTTTTTAAAAAATTTGTAAAACTTAAGACAATATTTTATAGTTTTGCTCCACATTGTTTGAAATTTAGAAACTTTTATTTCTAATTAGATTGCTATGACATTAAGTGTGTGTGTGTGTGTGTGATTGGTAGGTATATAAATTATCTACTACATGCAAGATATAAAAATATGATAAAGTGTTTGGACCTTACCCTTAGAAAACAATATCTCAATAACTGTGGTGTGGCTGAGATGATGTTCAGGTATCATCTCATATTTGCCTACATTTCTAAGTTTATTTCTACATTGCCAAGTTTGTCACTATAACATGGCCATTTCCTGTATAGGAGACAGATGCTCTTTAGGTGTGTCCATCATAAAACTAGTTTAATAAATCAGGACACATTGAAAATAAAATAAGCCTCAAGCATAAAGCAGGACCAATCCTTGAACAAAGTGTATATTCAATATATACTCCATTGGCTTCAATAGTGAAAATATACTGTGAGCTGTCACAAAGTTGGTAGGCTCTGATCCCCAGCGGGTACTGTGCCTGTCCTTTGCATAACTAGAGGGATTGTTAGTCCTCTTTGCATACATCACGATTGTTAATAAAGTGACATTTGTCAAAATGAGTAAGCACCTGTTGCCATGGAAGGTGCCATAAGCAAGATTATAAAACAAATTGTTGTAGTTGGCTAGGAACCAGGAGGAAGATGAACACCAGAAGAAAAGGCATTCTTTCCTTAATTCCTCATACCCATTTTACAATGCATTGCATACAGTTGTTTATGCAGAACACAGGCTGTTTTCTTTTTTTCTGAAACCTCATGTAACCGATGGTATTTTAAATGAGCTCTAATACAAAATGCCTCACACACTGCTATCCTATGCCTCATTTAACCCATTATATGGGTTCCCTCTTGAAACATTTAGTCTTCATTTGTCTATTTTTCCTGTAACTTATTTTTAGGAATAGAAAAATCATGTCCTGGGAAGCATGTCTTCTGGCACATATTTAAAATACCTAAGGGGGCTCAGGTAACATCAAGACCCTAGTAGGTGCAGACGGGTCCCCACCAATATCTTGGCATTTTATTTCAATTATTTACTATCTTTCAATATGGCCCACAGCATGAAGATTTTGCATATACCAGTTTATTTTTTAATTGAAAATTGAAATAATACCAATACTCATAAAAAAATCCATTCAATTCTATTCAGTAAATAGTCTTCCTCTTCATGCCAGTAGATATCTGTAACTCTTTCCCCAGGTTCCTTATTTAAAGTATCTTTACCAAAAAAAGCAGACAGGCTTCAAATAACCGTCTGACATTGGAGAATGACAATATTTTTTCTTGTGAATTAGCATCCTAGCTAGGCACTGATATGAGATATACTGACATAGCTTTCCTGCCAAATCTCATTCTTGTATTGTTCATGATTAGATTCATTATTTTGGTACAAAGACTTTAAATATCAAGTTTAATTGATCTTTTATATCACACTTCTCCAGAATTTTTTACTGAAGGATAAATTTGTTCCTCTAAAAAGCACAGCCTGTCCCGAGCAGATGCATGCCATTAAAAAAAAAAAAAATCACATAAATGTCTTCTTTTGGTTCTATCACAGCCTAACATATGAATCCATGTTTATTGTGGTAATGATTCAAACTAGTAAAATGGGGTATAATTTTTGTTTGTATTATAATTGCAGTGCTCCTCATTTCTAGGTACCCCATACTGGCTATTCTCATGTTTTATGTGAATCTCAGGGTGTATTGACTAGCTCTGTGATCTTGGAAAAAATGACTGGCTGCAAAAAGTTCTCTCATTTCTTCTGCCAATCCCATTCTCTGAAGAGGAAAATGTAAGACTATGTGTGCAAAAATTCTAAGACACTGAGAGTCCAAAGAAAATAGAGAATAGATATTTAAGCTTGAGACCAGAAAGCATTTGTGATTATTAAGACTGAATTCTTGTGACTTTGAGTCAGAATGGCTTGTTTTTAGTTGGAAGTTATCTTCTAGATCCTTATTCTCTGATTATATGCAATTTGGAAATGTCCTACATAAAAACTGCTGCCTAACTTGTCACCTGGTTTTCTTCCAATGCACAGAAAGAACTAGAAGCCCTGCAACAAATGGATTATGTGCACCATCTGGCCATTTTGTGTCGCATACTAAATTTTAAACTAAAAATGCCTTTCTTCTTCCCATACTAGAACATAAGAAATTTGCTATCTTTTCTGGCTTGATGTATAACTTAATTTATTTGTTAATATAAGTTGTTGATGGCTAAAATTGTGTAAAATGTAGTTATACATAATTTTTAGCTTCAAAGTCACAAATTTTGTCACTTTATTATGGAGGAATTGCAAATATCTCTAGGGTATAAACTCAGCCTGATTTCTGGATATCTGTTTTTTTCTATTTGCAACTTCAAATATGTGTGTAACGCCATTGAGAACTCTCAATTTTGTTAGGTGTCTTTCAAGTATATATGAGAAGTTAACATATGCATATTTTATATAATTTTTACATGTAAGTGCATATGAGTTCCTCTGAACTTTGAGAAACTAAACTGTCCAGAAAGGTATGTTTTTACATGTAGCCATTTGTAATTTGGTAACCACAGGAAATGTAAATCTGAAAATAACTATAAAACAGTTAAGGATAAGTATATAGTGTGATTCTTTTCCTTATCTAATATAAATTTTTAAAGCCACAGGAAAAGGAGCCGAAGACTGGACTATAACAGGTTTGGAGGCTATGAATACATAGAATGATACCAATTTATGGAAATACAGATTGATATTAGCTCATGTTATTGAGGGCCTACTCTTTGCCTTTTTTGTGTATGTATGTATGTATGTCTTTATTTATTTATTTCTGTATTTATTTATTTTTAGAGACAGGGTCTCACTCTGTGGTTCAGATTGGAGGGCAGTAGCGCGATCACAGCTCACTGCAACCTCAACCTCCCAGGCCTAAGCAATCCTTCTGCTACAGCCTCCCAAGTAGCTGGGACTACAGGCACGTGCCACTGCACCCAGCTAAATTTAAAAATATTTTGTAGAAACTGGGTCTTTCCCTGCTGCCCAGGCTGATCTTGAACTCCCGGGCTAAAGCGATCGTCCCACCTGGGCCTCCCAAATTGCGGGGATTACACGCACAAGCCACCGTGCCCAGCCACCATTGCCTTTATACATATTACCTCATTTAAATATGCATTTTTCCAATGGAAGGAACTGGAGCTTAGATAAATTCTATACCTCTCAAAATAACACCACGTGGATTTTTAAAAAAATCTTTAAGCATTTACCTACTTATTTATTTGGCTAATGGGAAAAAAAAGCTCCCAGTCACAAACATCCCCCGTCACAAACATCACGATCCATGATGATAGAGCAAAATCAGATATGCTAAATTTAGCCAAATGTATTGCATACAGTAGGTCATCAATACATGCTTATTGAATTAATTAAAATCCAACTTGAAAAAGAAATTGACCCTGTCAAATATTTGTATATTTTATCTCATCAAATTTAGTTGTGTGTGAGCCAAAGAAAACATATGAAAAGTGTTTTATTTTGCAGGGACAGATGTATAAAATATTATCTAATTTTAATATACTAAAGGCATAGTTATAGTTTTCCTTTAAACATCATTTTGACCTTAATGATGTGACTTACTATTTTACCCTCCAAAAACAGTACACTTTATAATTATAATTGCTGGAACACGCCACTTTCTAGAATTACGAAAAATAATTCATTACACATAAAGGCTTTATTTTGGAATGAATAAATGAATGTTGGCTGTCATCGTAATTTGTGCCTCCCGAAAGATTGGTTTCCTACCTCTAGATAGAGAGAAAATAAAATTTAATCTTTAAGAATTCACATTTCTTGTTTGGCAAGAGTTTGTATTGCTACTAATTAGCTGAAATAGAAAATAAAGAATCTCGGCTACATTGAACAACTGGGCTTTGAATGTCTAAAACTGTTTCCTCAGAAGAGAACAGGTGATGTCATTGCATCAAGTCACTGGGATGAATTGCTGAAAGGGAGATGCATGGAAACAATATCGTACCCTCAAAATTTCCATTGAGGAGCACAATGTCTCCATATACACTATTACCAGTTTCCCTTCAGAATTTTCTCTATGTCTGCTTTTAATTATCCCAAATTCATTTATCCCCCCTATTTAAGTTCCCCCTCCCTCTTCCCCTATATTTCCCCTTGAACCTATCTTTTCTGTATCCATTGCAGAGAGATCACTTCGTTGTAACTGAATACAGATCTGAATGCTTACCACTTGCAGAGTCCAATTCACAAGAGTGAGGTCTGGTGGAAAGAAAGGGATTTTACTAACCAAAACTAGTAAAGGGGATGTGGCCGGATTCCCATCCAAAGCAACCACTTCAATTTTGGGGGTGAGGGTAGGAGTTTAAGTGTGGAAAAATTGATAAGGAAGGCGCGCAAAATTGTGCTGAGTACAATGTCTGTGTGTCTTGCTCTGGTGGCTATTTTGTGTCTCAGTCCTCCTGAATCACGAGCTGGCAGCATCTCAACAATGGCGGGGTTGTTGACTAGCCAGCCACCTTGAAATAATCTTGGGAATTTTGCAGCTGAGTCTCCAAGCTTCCTTTGTCAGACTCAAGATTAGCCCCTGCAACTTCTAAGAAGGCATATAGATGACAGCATACAATTAGACAAATGTGAAGGGAGTATACATGGTAGGAAAGGGAGGGATATGGAGTCTATTTTATGGCTAAGAGAAAAGGCTTCTACAGTTTTCTTCAAGGTTTTATCTTGAAACCCAAGACTAAAAAAAATAAAATGCATTTTGAAGTTAAGCTATCTGGTTTTTTAATGATTTATAGCTCTGGGGGTCTTCTCTTTTCTAAATATCCCCAAGCCCTAGGATGGATTTTGGGCAATATTTTGTACTAAATATGTGAGTTCAAAATGAGATATTTATTTACCTTGTACTTTATGTTGCAAATTTCCTAAAACTGTAATTTTAACAATCTACACGTTTATATTTATGTGATGGTTTTGTTAATTTCATTTCAACACTTTTCTCCAACAAGTGGATTTATACAAAACTGACAATGTGAATCTTCTTCAGCATCCCCCTTCAACATCTTAATAGGATAAAATGAATCATAATTTTAAACTACATTTCTTAATTTAAAGAAAAAAATTATGTGGACATATTCACATTCAAGGTGAGTATCCAGCAAACAGTAAATCAGGCAGGTGGTTATGTTGGGAAATGGTAGCAAAACATTTACAATTGATGCCATATGGCTTTCAGCCTAGTAGGGCCAACTAGCTGTGTTCAATGACTCTGGGGAAATTAAGCTGTTTGAAGGTCATTAATGCTAATTCTAAACCTCTGGGGCAGTGACAGGAAGTTGGCAGCAATATGCAGGGAAACCATACCTCCAACTGAGTGGATAAGCCTCCTTCATAAGTGGACCGAGGATTGTTCTTGTTGGGCCTGTGCTCTGATTTGGAGACAAAGAACCAGGTATAACCACTATTGCTGCATATACACAGCAGGCAGTAACGTATATTCTGATCCTGCCATTGTCTTTCTTAAACTGACCAGGAGTCCTTATCATAAAGTTCAAATCCCCTTCCATTATCTTCCTGTTTCAGCTGATACCACTGTCCTCTGGACTAAGCCCCAGGCACATTAAGTTTCTAAGTTGACATTTTTAATTAAGTTTTAAAGACATATTTGGAGAATTTTTTAATGCACAAGTATATGTCCAGCTCAAATAATTCCACTTTCAATGTGCTTTCCTGGGTTTCTTGAATGCCATTGAGAAATTACAGTACATATAAAGAAAATAGAAAAGAAATAGTAATCACTGAATCAATGATTAGCGAAAAAAAAACAGCAAAAGCTAAAGCTTTTCAGCAATTAAGTTCACCAATTTTCAGTAAATAACTCAAGTGAAAAAAATTAATTTATCTACTTGAAAATGGCTAATGCAGAGTCAAAGATTAAAATGTTGGAAATAAATTTTCTTCTTCCACGCCAACCTTTAAGGAAAATATTATTGAACTCTTCTGGAACACAAAATCTTTGCAACCAGCATTATTATGTATATTATCCACTTACATTAAATTAAAACTCTATATGCATGAGGGAATGTTTCTTCAAATATTAACCATAAATAGAAATTAGAAAAATGTATAAAATTAGGTTGTATATTTCATTCCTAAGATTTTCTAGACTGGGTTTTCTGAAAGATGCAACACCATTCTCTTGATATTCTACAAATAGAAACACGCTACCCCAGAGCATTGGGTTCAGAACGTGCTACCCCAGAAGATGGCACCTTCACATTTGAGAAAATCACAAAGGAGAAAGGTCTCTGACCTTCTCCAATCCTTCTTCTCTGAAGCAAGCTGTAAAAGAATCTGATCTTCAGCTGGGTGCGGTGGCTCACTCCTGTAATCCCAGCACTTTGGGACGCCGAGGTGGGTGGATCATGAGGTCAGGAGATTGAGACCATCCTGGCTAACACGGTGAAACCTCGTCTCTACTAAAAATACAAAAAATTATCCGGGTGTGGTGGTGGCGCCTGTAGTCCCAGCTACTCGGGAGGCTGAGGTAGGAAAACGGTGTGAACCCGGGAGGTGGAGCTTGCAGTGAGCGGAGATCACGCCACTGCCCTCCAGCCTGGGCGACAGAGCGAGACTCTGTCTCAAAAAAAAAATAAAAAAAGAATCTGATCTTCCTCTGAAGTATGTGATAAGAGCCTCATGTGCCTCATATCTGGAGACAAGGAATGTCACACTGGGACACAGAAAGTAATATGAACAAACAGGCCTTGCTAAGTTCCCCCAGCTTATTACCATTAGATCATACTCCTTCTGTTCAATCATGCTTCCTCATGACTGTCTACTCCCCATCCAACCTAAGCATAAATATACATAGATTTCGCCATTTCTTTGGGTCTTCATTTCTGAAGGTCCACATGTCACATAAAATTTACATTAAATAAATATGTATGCTTTTCTGTTGTTAAACTGCCTTTTGTTATAGGTGCTTCAGCCATGAACCTAGTGATGGATGAGAAAAAAAAATCCCTTCTACCCTACACTAACAAGGAAGGACGAGAGAGAGAATTCTAATTTCTTACCATAGGTATTCAATGTGATGAGAGGGTGGTCATTTGATGTATAAAATTAGGAATTCATTCTAAAACATGTTTGAAACTTTTGTTTAGTTTATTGCAGAGGAAGGGGCAAGTTTGGTGCTCCAAATTCCTGTTTTATTTGCCATCGTAGAAAGGATTTGAATTTGCAAGACACTTCAGAAAAGTCTGATTTTTTTTTCACTTTAAATGTGGTATTGTGGTTACTGTAATGAGGTGGCATCGACACTGCTAATACTTACCCTTTGGAGTTTACCCCAAGGCTTTACCATAAGACATCATCCAGATCACTGTGCTTTCTTTTAAAAAACAAGTCTTTATTAAAAAGAAAAGCACAAACTAGACCATCACAAATAGAAATTAGGAATAGCCAGAAACGTATTTAGCAGCGATATTTTTTTCTTTTTTTTTTTTAACAGTCTTGCTCTGTCTCTCAGGCTGGAGTGCAGTGGCGTGATCTCGGCTCACTGTAACCTCCACCTCCCAGGTTCAAGCAATTCTCCTGCCTCAGCCTCCCAGAGTAGTTGTAACTAGAGGTATCCACCACCACACCCAGGTAATTTGCATATTTTTAGTAGAGTTGGGGTATCACCATGTTGGCCAAGCTGGTCTTGAACTCCTGACCTCAGGTGACCCGCCTACGAAAGTGCTGGGATTACAGGAGTGAGGCACTGCACCCAGACTTATTTAACATCAGTTCTAAACATTGTTGACACATTGCAGTATCTAATTTTCTCTAGTATCCTTAATTAATTATATAATGTGACTTTTGAAGAATTCTTATATACATTAAGATAAAGTTCAAGAAGGCCATTAGCAAAGGATTTTAAAAAGAGTAGTTTTTTTACAAAGATTTTCCATTTTAAACAGATTTTTCTTATAAAATAAATTTCTCCATGTCTTTTAAAAATACGAAACTTGGCTCCCATTAAATATGCTCATTTTTAGTTACCCATGGGATACCCTTACTTATCTATGATAACAGATACTTGTCATAATTTCCTGTATACTCCTAATGTCAGAGGTATGTTTACAAGTGGTATCATTTACTTCTGGATTTCATTTCCAGCTATTTAACCTCCAGATTCATGATAAAGCATTTTTAAGATTATCTCTGAAAACAATACCTGCTTTTTATCTACTCAAAATATATCTACACTTAACATAAGTACACTTTGGATAAGCAGTTATTTTTAGGCAAACTTTTACTAAGATAAGTATATGACAACATAAATAATGGAGGATATCCATGTGTAGCTAAAAGTGAAAATATTTACTTTACCTGGAAGATGTGTTTTTTTTTAAAAAAAAACCCTGAAACAATTGATTTCATGCAAAAAAAGTGCTAAAAGAAAAATGCGTAATCTCTGTATGATAAAAACATTTTCTCGAGCTGTGCAAATGACCTTGTTGATTTTTATTTTATCTAAGAATGATTTTAATATGCAATAATACAACTTACAGCAACATATAACAATGCATTTAATAGTAATGCACAAAAGTAACAAAGCAATGCAGATAAAAATGTTATACTGAACTCATCATTTGACATACTTCCTGTATTAGAATAATTTGCTGAATAATGTCAATTATCAAAACATGTAGCTGCTATGTAGTCCCTTAAAAACTGATATTTCCAGCATGTATATAATACACATATAAGTATATTCGTGTTGAACATAGCTTTAGTACTTTTTATATTTTTTTAAAAAGAAATTGTATGCCTTTTGTTCAAAACCACTATAACTTACTTGACCTGTGTGTGATTTTTATTTTCCGTTAAAATATTTAATTTCCAATATAGTTTGGATGTAGGACAGTCTGCATTTTAGGAAGCAAAAAAATAAATTTTAGAAAGGTAAAATATCAAAGCCAGTTTTGTAGTAATAGTGATGTCTAAAAGTTGAAATAGTAGCTGTCATTAAATGAGCACCTACTATATTTCAGGCACTAAACTGGATTCTTATAGACTCTTTAATAATAATATCATACATTATAAATGTGAAATTTTAGACTGCAAAGTACATAATTTGCTAAAAGTCACAGATGTAATAAACTGTCAATCCAGAATTTGAACTTAAATCTTTTGGCTGCAGAGAGGAAAACAAAAGAACGGTAGGTAAATAGCTAGATGAATCCGTTGACTGACAGTCGTATCGGCTTCCCTTTACTGAATGCTGATCTCATCACACCAGTATAACTTTGTAAAATGTGTTTATTATTTCCATGTTCAAAGTGAGTGACTTAAGGCTAAAAATGATAAGAAATGTGTCCTTGATGGCAGCTATCACTGGAAGATCCAGAATTTTAACCAATATTTCACTATCCAGTATTACTCATTTCAAAGCACTCAGCCTTTCTGCTATCACATACAATTTCCACTTCAAGTAACAAATTCAAATATAATCGGTACAAAGTTTATCCTACCCTGAAAATGAAATGTATAATATTCAAGAACAACTTGATGATTCACATCTGAGAAAACATAGTACTCTCAAAGTGACAAATACTGAATAAATAAATATTACCTCTGTATTGGATGTCTAAAAATGAGTAAGGACAAGATACTTCAAGCTGGAAAAATTAGAATGCAAACAAAAGACAACGGAGAAACCAAACATAGCTGGTCACATATGTATTTTTGTAACGATTTTTAAGTCTGGGAGTCTTGTTTCCTAAGCAAACATTTATTTTTTTGTTAGCCAGAAGTTTATATCTCCCTAGATTATGTAAAATACTGAAAAAAGAAATATGAAAACTTTATTTTTAGTTGTGTCATCAAACAGTGCCTTACATATTTGAATGACTACACTTTCAAAAGCTGCCAAACTTTAATTTCTTCTGTTAGTATCTATATCTACACATATTCAACATTCAAAGTAAGGAATCTTGTAGTGTGTGTTATATTGTTCAAGTATTGATGATTTTGTTGCAACTCTGGGAACACTTTTTAGCCCCTGAAGCCTGAATTAGGGGTATCTATATAGAGAGGAAATTATTGGCTTATCAAAAGTGTGCATAGATTCTGTAGGTCAAGTCTATCCATCATAGACTTCCTAAAAGGTGGATTAGATTTGAAGCTCTCCCAATTTATTTTGTTATGGTTTATTGGCACATTCATTTTGCACAACTGTTTATACAAAATAAATGGCTGCTGATATCTTAAGCCCCTCCATTAGTGGAGTCCAATTCACCATCTAAGATAACAAAAACATAGGAATCTTCAGTTCCTACTGCTACCATTACAGAAGGCTCAAGCTGTAGAATATTTGATGCTTTCTGCTCTCAAAGTTCTGATCCAGTCCTTTCTCTTACATAACATCTGTCCATGGCCTTGCTCAGAGGGACCCAGTGCTCATTCAAAGATCCCTTTATTGTGGTGAATGTTTAATTTCTTACTAATATTCATTCAAATGCAATACATGTATAGTTACATTCAGTCTGTGCTGCTATAATGGAATATAAGAGACTGGGCAATTTGTAGAGATTCTTCATGGTTCTGGAAACTGGAAAATCCAAGATGCAAAGGCAAGTGTCTGGTGAGGACCTTCTTTCTGTGTCATCTCATGGTGGAAGGTGAGACAGCAAGAGATTGAACTCCCAGCTTTAAGTTATTTTAAATCAGCATGAATCTGTTCACAAGGCTTCAGCCTTCATGACCTAAACACCTCCCATTGGGCCCCACCTCCCAACAGTGGTTCATTGGATTATGTTCCAACACATGCCTTTTGGAGGGACACAGCCAAACGATAATGATATATAACAGCATTTTCTAAGTGTTCATTTTGATGAATTTTGACAAATGTTTACAGTAGTGTAACAACCACTTCAATGGAGACGTTTCATCCTAAAAATTCCCTTGTTCTATAGATTCAATTTTTATATTCTTCTGAAATTTTATGCTGAAATCTAATACCCAATATAATGGTATTGCGAGTTGGAGGCTTTGGAAGGTGATTAGATCATAAGAACAGAGACTTAATCAAAGGAGTTAGTGCTTTTTATAAGAGACCCTGGAGATATCCCGTCCTTCTACAATGTGAGGAGACAAAAGAATGACAGCCACCTCTGAATCAGGAAGTGAGTCATTACCAGGCACTGAATCTGTCAGTAACGTGAATTTGAACTTCTGGTCACCAAAACTGTGAAAAATAAATTTTGGTTGTTTATAAACTACCCAGTCTATGATATTCTGTTACAGCAACCTAAAGTACTATGTTACCTGGTGCCCCTTTGTAATCAGTCCTCGCCCCCAACCTGACACCTAGCCCCTGTCTACCCCACTCAGATTTGGGTGGCTACAGTTTTGGCTATTAAATAATGTCACAAAAATTGAAGCATATACTATGTAGCTTTGATTGTTTTTTATTGAGTTTACTTAATGCGTTGGAGATTTATTCATGCTGTTACATATGTCTATATTGTATTTTTTTATCGCAAACTAGTGTTCCATTTGATTATACCTTTACTAATACATGGGCCTCTGGATTATTTCTAGTTTAAGGCCATGCAAATAAAGTTGCTATAAACATTAGCAAATGGGTCTCTGTATGAACATGCTTTTATTTCTCTTGGGTAAACATCCAGGAATTGACAGTTGAGTCATATGATAAATGTATATTTAAATTTAAAAGAAACTTCCCTATTGTTATCCAAAGCAACTATACCACTGATGTTTCTACATATCCTCATCAGTACTCCGTCTTCTGTGATTTGATTATAGCCGTCCTAGTAGCTGTATAGAGCATCTCATTGCAGTTTTAATTGCATTTTCCTAATGACTAGTGGCGTTAAGCAAATTTTCACTGCTTATTTGCCATTGGTATATACAGTGGTTCCACGTTCTCCGTGAGAGATTAGTTCTAGAACCCTGATGGATGCCAAAATCCAGAAATGCTAAAATTCCAACATTGGTCCTGTATAACCTGGGAAAATTAAAACTGAGCCCTCTGCATCCTTGGGCTGCCCAATCTGGGAATACTATATTTTCTATCCATAGTTGGTTGAATCTGTGAATGCGGAGCTCGTACACAGGAAAGGCCAACTATATTTTTTGAAAGTCCAGTTTTTAGTCTGTTTCTACCAGTTATAAAAATTTCCAGTTCGCATATATGGAAACTGTTTTTATGTGGATGGCTGAGGATTCTTTTGGAAAAACATACTGTCAAGAAAAGAACATAGGGATTATAAGCCTGACTCTATAGCAAAATCTGATTTTTTAAAAAGAAATTTTTATTAAAATGTCTAAAAAACACTGGGGCCCTGTTGACATCACTTGGATACCCGGCTGGTATAATCTATGACAGTATAAAGAGCCCGTCTATGTACTCTTCCATGGAATATGAGATGTTGAGGACTTTGGCATGTCGGTAGTTATGTCCACTGGTATTTATTTAGGCAGAGTATGGGGGGTTGCCAGGATTAAGAGAGGGCATAGGGTCAAGTGTGCATCCTGAGAAGCCATAAACAGAAAAGAAAGTGTAACCTAGTAAACCGTGCAGTTCCCGCAGGAATCTGGCAGGAATGGGACACAGTGGGCCCAGCATGGTCTACCAACCCCCTGCCGAATCCTTGAAATTCCTTCTGAAAACCTCCAGAAAGAAAGGACAGAGTACTGCATAGAGGGTTGAAGGTTCTGGTTTCTCCTGGCTCTTGTTTCTGTTTACGATTTGTATCTGTAGTAGTTTCCTGGGACTGCCCTAACAAAACAGCGCACAGTGGGTGGCTTAACCATAAGTGTACTGTCTCAGAGTTCTGGAAGGCAGAAGTCTAAAATCATGGTGTTGAAAAGGTGGCTCCTTCTGAGAGCCACAAGGAAAAAGCTATTCCAGAGAAGTCTCTCTCCTTATGTCATGCAGCTTTGGGTGTTTCTTGGTGTTTTAGTCTGTTCTCCTGCTGCTCATGAAGACATACCAGAGACTGGATAATTTATACAGAAAAAGAGGTTTAATGAACTCACAGTTCCATGTGCTGGGAAGGCCTCATAGTCATGGCAGAAGACGAAAGGCTCATTTCACATGGCGGCAGGCAAGAGAGAATGAGAACCAAGCAAAGAGGAGACCCCTTATCAAACCAACAGATCTTGTGAGACTCATTCACCACCACAAGAACAGTATGGGGAAAACCACCCCGTGATTCAATGATCTCTCACCAGATCCCTCCCACAACACATGGGAGTTACGGAAACTACAACCATGATTCAATTACCTCCCCCAAATCCCTCCCACAACACATGGGAGTTACAGGAGCTAAGACAGACCATATCGCTTGGCTTATCAATGGCATTCTTCCTGTGTCTTCACATCGCCTTCTCTGTATACCTATCTTTCCCTGTGTCCACATTTCTCCTTTTTGTAACTACAGAGTCATATCGGATTGGGCCCATCCTAATGACTTCATCCTGACTTGGTCATCTGCAAAGGCTGTATTTCCATACAAGGTCACATTCACAGCTACTGGAATTACCGCCTCATTATTTGCTGAAGGTACACAATTCAACCCATAACACTGTCAGTCTAGTAATTGTGCCCTTTTAGGTAATTTCTGTTTTCTACTCATAATTTAAAATGAAAGCATCTTGAAATTATAAAAGACAATAGTGCTAAGAGAAAATTTCCATCAACCTATGATTTTAAACTCTTCAAAGTGCTAAGAGAAAATATCCATCAATCTATTATTTTAAACCTTTCTAAATTATTAAGAGTAAGATATATAAAATAAGATAATTTTCAGGACAGCCATGGTTGTTCATGCGTGTAATCTCAGCACTTTGGGAGGCTCGGGAGAGCAGACTGCTTGAGCTCAAGAGTTCAAGACCAGCCTGGACAAGATAGTGAAACTTCATTTCTACTAAAAATACAAACAATTAGCCTGGTGTGGGCATGGTGGCAAATGCCTGTAGTCCCAGTTACCCAAGAGGCTGAGGTGGGAGACCTGCTTGAGCCCAGAAAGTCAAGGCTGCAGTGAACCATGATTGCACCACAGCACTGCAGCCTGGGTGACAGCCTGAGACCCTGCCACATACACACACACACATATTCAAATAAATGATTGAGTTTACATACCAAAGAGCACCAAAATATATGCTTCAATGAGAAGAAAAGAGTGAGATCTAAGTGGCACTGAGTTATACAGAAACTTGAAAACACGTTGGTGTATCTAAATAATCAATAACCAAAGTAACAGCAATAATAACATTAAGGATAATGACTATTTAGCTTGGAATTTAAAAAACAATACATAATTATATTTACAAATTGCAATAATATAAAAACTGGAAGAGATGATCATATCTAAAATTTTCTACAGCCTTTAAATTGTTCAGGTAGAAGGAGATGATTGTTTCAAGTTGTACTTTGCTAATGCAACCTTGTGCTTCATTAGTGCTAATGCACTTTGTTCAACATTTAATAACTAAAGAGCAATGAAAAGCGACACAGATTAAATGGAAAAGGAAATATACAAACAACACACCCCCCAAAAATATGCAATCAAGTCAATGAAAAGCAGAAAACAAACGAAAAAAGTAAAGAAGTAAAAATACAGTGAAATTTTATTAAAGATGCAGAAATATATCCATATGTGTCAAAATCATATTTAGTATAAATACATTAAGTTCACTATTAAAAGACAGAGAGTACAAGCTATAATGACAAAGGATTTTTACACGCTGAGGGACATAAAATGATATGCCAAAATTTAGATTGTATAGTGACATTAATATCTCATTAAATATGCTAGAGCAAAATCTGAAATATATTCAAAAATTAACTTTGGGAGCCCGAGGTGGGTGGATCAAGAGGTCGGCAGATCGAGACCATCCTGGCTAACATGGTGAAATACCATCTCTACTAAAAATACAAAAAATTAGCCAGGCATGGTGGCAGGCGCCTGTAGTCCCAGCTACTAGGGAGGCTGAGGCAGGAGAACAGGGTGAACCCGGGAGGTGGAGCTTGCAGTGAGCCGAGATCGTGCCCCTGCACTCCAGCCTGGGCGACAGAGCCAGATTCCATCTCAAAAAAAAAAAAAAAAAAAAAAAAAAGCTTTCCAGTTGAAATATCTTTATAACGTAATATTGAATTCTCATGGCTAAGGAAAAATAATTTTATAATTAATCAGGTCTAAATAAAATAAATTAAATACTGAAAGGGCAAAAAATTATCTTAAAGCTTTTACACTTCAATGCTCAGTTTTGCTGTGAACCTAAAACTGTTTTAAAATTAAATTATGTTAAATAGAAATAATTATTTGTGGGACATTTAATGTTTCTTGATTAACCCTTGGACTTGTAGAGATTTTAACTTAGAACAGGCATAAAAATTGTAACAATTGTTATTGTGAATAGAATAGAATATTGTTCTGAGAACAGTAAATATTTCTTGAGAATTTCGATGTGTCAGAGGCTGGAATATTTTCACATATTGTTTAACTCTTTTGTCTTATATACTATTTTGTCTTTAAAACAATCAGATGAGGAAAATGAGGCTCAGATAGCAACTAGCCTGACCCAAATCACACAGCTAGAAAGCAGAGGATGCAGGATTTAAACCCAGAACCTGTTTGACTATTCACTACACTCTACCACCTCCAAGGAACGTGGTGCGTATATGATACTTGAGGACATATCAACAGTCACGACTAAGATTTAGTAAAACGGTGGAGAAATGAAGACAATGTTGAAAGAGAAAGAGTTCTAAGCCAACCACAATTAAAGTCTGAGTATGAAGAAGTCATGCAAAATATTTAACAATTTTACAAATGAAGAAGATGAGGCTAAGAGAGAATTCATTGCTTGCCTTATCGGACATCACAGTCCTCACTAATTATTTTAGTTTGTGTTTTCTTTCACATGTCTTGAAACTTGCACCATCCTATAATAGTCACTAGAATTTAGTACTTAATTTTTCTCTCGTTTCTGTGCATCTGTGCATGGAGAGGGATACCCCTGCTGCATGCTGATAGAAACTGACATTGTTTGAAAACACCTACTTTCATTTCCTAAATATGTGACTTCAAATATAACATAATTAAATATATAAATACTTAGGATATTTTTCTCTCTCTTAAAATTTATCTTAGCTTTGCAGGCCATAAGCTCAGAAATATGTGTTCCTTGTAAAAGCCACCATCTTGACCTCTTATTCTCCAACCATTAGCACAGTAAGTGTGCATTTAAACAGTTAACTAGCTATGAAATTGTTGGTAGAGGAGTTCTACAAAAACTGCAATGTATTAAAATCCTGTTTGGTCACAACTTTCTGAGGGAGGGAAGAAAACTTCATATGAGTTATGGCGATGTAATTTATGTTGATTATAAGAAAAAATTTGTTTAGGCCAATAAAATTCAAATTAACAAAGCACATTCAGAAACGAGGTTTAAAACATAAATAGCATGAAATAGGGGAGATTAGAGCTAATATTTTCCAGGAGCTAAATAAACACACAAGCTCATATAGCATTTATTGTAAAGGTTAGAAGAGAAATCTAATTCAATATATTTAATGTACATGTAGAATGATTAGAATCTGTCTGGTTCTTGATAAATATAATCTAAAGAATTAGTTTAGACATCTTTCTCCCATCTTCAGTCAGAGTTTTATAAATTAATGAAATTATCTATTATCATTTCATCTTAGATGTCATAAGACTTTGGAAACAGGGGGTATTAGGGACTAATTTACAACACATAAATAGCTTGAACAGGTGGTACTTAATACCATCACAGATACTGGTCACTGGGTAGAGTTCACAGTTATGGAAGTGAATGCCAATTAGAAAAATGTTCATATCCTCATCACTGAGTAAACTTAAACTAAGTGAAAAGACACCACTTGCCAGGTGCAGTGGCTCAGGCCTGTAATCCCAGCACTTTGGGAGGCCGAGGCAGGCAGATCACGAGGTCAGGAGATCGAGACCATCCTGGCTAACAGGGTGAAACCCCGTCTCTACTAAAAATGCAAAAAAAAAATTAGCCAGGCGTGGTTGCGGACAACTGTAGTCCCAGCTACTCGGGAGGCTGAGGCAGGAGAATGGTGTGAACCCGGGAGGCGGAGCTTGCAGTGAGCCGAGATTGCACCACTGCACTCCAGCCTGGGCGACAGAGCGAGACTCCGTCTCAGGAAAAAAAAAAAAGAATGGATGAATACAAATGCCTTTAATTCCGTTCAGACTTAAGACTTCACAGTTCTCAGAGACACCAAAGAAATTCTTTCCAAAAGTTTTTTTTGCAGAGATATATTTAAAGGCATAATTATATTTTTAAGAGCTTCCCAGATTGTAACAAATATAAGTAACTTCAACTAGCAAATAAGAAATTCATAAATGTAGCTAGCTGCTCAGTATTGCTGATTTGATATCATTTGATATCTTCGAAGTGTACCAACATTTAATGAGGATATAACTGAGTGAATCCTGCAACAGAAATATTAACATATGTGCTAAAATGAGCTATAATGGATATATATATTTCCAATGTCATTTAGAGCAAATACTTATATTAATCAGGCTGAATTATATGACTCCTACATTGAATCTTTGAACAATTGAGTTACAGTGGCAAATAATAGACAAATAAATGACATAATTAGATCATAAACTGATTTAGTAGTCTTATATAATTTTTATGTAGAGCCTGAAGGAAGAGTGCTGATCATGAAATAGTATCCTAAAAGAATGCAGCTATTACTTAATAATACAAGGAAATCAGAAAATTTGTCAAGGATCATGCAGCATAGTAAGTAGTGATGATTTACATATATCTGAATAGATGATTTACATATATCAGAATAGATGATTTACATATATCAGAACTGATGATTTACATATATCAGAACTGATGATTTACATATATCAGAATAGATGATTTACATATATCAGAATTGATGACTTACATATATCAGAATATTCATCCCTTAACTTAACTACTCATAGATAACAACTTGAGCATTGTGAAATGTTGTTTTCTCTCTGAGGTATTCTTTCAGATCCTACATACCAGTGAAACTACTGACATCAGCTCCTCCGAAGGGCTCCAGGAGAAGCTGACTCACTAAAGGGTGAAGTTTCTATATCCTGGTGATTTAAGATTTAATCCCCCTAACCCAAACCAGTCAGTGACCCCATTTATCCAGCCCCTGGTCCTCTACAATCCCTTCACCCCAACCAAGTACTCTCTGGAAAGACAGATTTGAGGGTGCTCGCATCTCCTCACTCAGCTGTCCTGCAATCATTAAACTCCTTCTTTACTGCAAACTCTGTTTATCAATTTATCAGACTGTGACTGCACAGCAGTCAGAGAATACAAACACGTGAGTCCTGTATCATTTATAAATATTTAACTTTTATATATATTTAACTTCTATACACATAATTGACTATTTTGTATATTACTATTAGTAGGTAATAATAATATTTATATTTCCTCCATAGGTAGCTTCTGGGGCATTTCTGCCTGGTAAATTTTATTCTTTAATGACAAAGACTAAAGTAAGTAACTTTAAAATATTATTGAGAATTTTTTTTCTATTGATGGGACACTGAATTTGTAGGTAGAAATAAAAACCTAGCTTTTTACTAAACTTAATTTTAAACACAATTCAAAATATAAATATAAAATTAAGAATTTCCAAAATTAAACTTAGTTTTAGAAACTCACATAAGCAAGTGTAATACTGAAGAGCAAAGAAACTGTGGTCTACAAAAAAAATTATAAGTAATTCATGAAATCTAAGGGCTAATTTGTGAAGTAAATTAGGAGGATATTTTATGCTGTAGCACCATCCTAGAGACCAAGAGAATCGCTCTAGGAAAACCTGCTCAACTCCTTTTAACCAGAAATTCTTTCTTTCTCCAGAAATCCCTTTCAGGTAATGCCTAATAATATCTCACTGAACATGTATTAGAAATCGTAGTTTAATTTTTAATTAAATAATTCAGTGAAAATATATTAATTGTAAAGATAAATTTTAACACATATGGGAATACTAGACTTACGGTGGTCATCAACCCAAAATGCTACAAAATTACATGGGATGGTTAGTTTGGCAAAAATAAATATCAACACTACCACCAAAAACCTAGGTTTCAAAAAGAAATACAAGAAGCATTCCAAAATGTTAAAAATTTTTCATTTGTCTACTTTCTAAATGCTCTTTAAAATACTTATGTCATCATAATTTTGAAGTTTAAAAGTAAAGAAATCGTTCTCCTAGTTAATATACTGCCTTAAAGTTACTCTGGCTCACAAACAGAACAAATCAAAGCATGACTTGACAGCCGTCAAATTACAGGAAATTGAAGCTAAATGAAATTGGACACCTCACCTCATCTAAACTCCTTACTTTATAAGAAGGAAAAGCCTCACAAAATGTTGAAGTCATTTAGCTTAAAGTCATCAGGTGAGTTAGAGATAATCTGAGAACACCACTTTTTTTCTCTTTGTTACTATTCTCTCATGAAGTTTTGCCTGAAAACAGGTCTACTAAAGATATAAGAATTTGTAATGAAGATGAATATATATCATTGTCTTTCTGCTTAGGGTTGTTCAATATTTTCCCATTGATAATATATAAAATCCTACCTACTTTGACCTCCTATCATTGCCTTTCTGCTTAGGGTTGTTCAATATTTTCCCATTGATAATATATAAAATCCAACCTACTTTGACCCCCTATCATTGCCTTTCTGCTTAGGGTTGTTCAATATTTTCCCATTGATAATATATAAAATCCTACCTACTTTGACCTCCTCTCCCACCATTTCCTTGCTATCTCCTAGAACTTCATTCTTGACTCCAAAGCTGCACCCTCCTGCATCAGTTTCTTTTGTTTGAAATCTTCAGCCCTTCATAAATTTCATCCACCAAACTCCTATTTATCCTTTAACTCCCTATTATTTTTTCTTACACTGCCACATTTTCCTTCATTAGCACATATCCAATTTAAAGTTATATAGTTTGAGTTTTTGCTTGACTTTCTGTTTCTCCACTAAAGCATAAGCTCCACAAAAGCAAGTATCATGTCTGATTTAACAGGGTATATTCTATTCTTATAAGAGTGCTGCCACGTAAGTGTCAATGAATGTTTGTGAAATAAATGAAGGACTAAAGGAGTGACTGAACAAATAAAAATAAGTTCTCTGTGTGTATTGTATGTGTGAATAAGATTTTGAGTTTGGCCAAGGCAGTTAATCACATATTAACAACTCATTAAAGTTTATTGCTATGAGGTACACAATTGGTTCAACACCAAATTCTAAGATGAAACAAGGTTTGTGTTCAGAAATATAGTGACACTTTTTCTAATATCAGTTGCCCTCCAACTATCAGCATGACACATGCAAACCATTGATACGTGTTTTTCTGTTTTTTTTTGTATTGAAGATACAACATGAAGGAAAATTATTATATTTCTAATAGGAAGTCCTGTTCTAAATGACAACAAATCTGAGCGTGAACACATTTGTTTAAAAGAGAGAGATTAAAAAGATGAGATTCTGTTTGTACAGTATATAACTGAAGAGAGTTGTATCTAGCAATTTGACAAGAAAGGTGAAACAGAACATTAACCTGAGCACACAAGTTCAGCTAATGATCTGGGATGGGGAGTTGTGGGTAGAGAGGAGGACAAAGATGAAAGACAACCGTTTACCCCAAGTTACTCTCCAAAGATGAGAAAAAGCCCTCTTAGTAATGTCTTTCAAAATCTAACTACTTTCAAGAACACATCGATAAGATACAGAGAGATAACAATCAAGTTGGACAGTAACTTAAAAGTCAGATGTCTTTTTAAGCATAAGTAACTTAGAACTGTAAAGTAAAAAACACTAAATGTCATTGACTTTAAAGTGGATACTGAAGAAAAAGAAAACCCTTCTATTAAAAACTAGACTACATGCAGTAACTTATGTAGAAAACTTAGCATAAATATTTATACAAAATTGCCCTACCCTATTTTATTAAAGTATGACATTATAAATTAAGAGAAAATCATTTTAAAAATGAGTTATATTTTAGGCCTTTTTTCTCAAAATGAGTTTCATAAATTGATATGGTTATTAGCATAGGAATTTCAATAATAGGAACAAAGAAACCAAAAGAAAATGTGTGTGTGTGTATGTATACAATTACCTGGCATTCCAACTTCAACATGTTTAAAAATATTTCAGTAAAAAATGTTAGATTTATTTTAAGGTAGTTTGTAAGATATTTATTAGGTTTATTTGTAGGCCTTGCACACTAAGTTAAGCAACACTATCATAAAATAAATTATTTAATAATGAAACAGAAACTCAAAGCTTCATATTATAATTAAATAAACTCTAAAGTATCTAGTAACTTCAACTGTATCCCTAAAATAACATCAGGTCTACAGTGTGTATCAACTTGCCCAGAGAAAACGCAACAATGAAAGAAAGAAAGAGATATCTATTTTTTCATAAAAGATCAACACACTTTGTCCAATTTTTTTGTCCAACTGCTATCAAGTGGGCCAACGCTAATGGCAAATAAAAGAGCTGCCATTCAACATGCATTCTAGTAGTGAATATTAACTGACTACTCTGTGAAAGCAGTGTTCGTTGAACAAATAAAAGAATCTTTGCCTGCGTGACGCTTATATTTTGGTCACTTTACATTTTACTGGAGGAAACGTGAAGAATAGAATACCAGCAATATTAACAACATTATCCCACTAGAAGGTCTCCAGTGACTGATACTTTCAGACTCATGTCAATGACCCTATATGATCTTTATATTCCAAGGAGCATGGCAATGGATTTTAACATTTCCAAATTAAAAGGTAATGGTAAAGTAATGATAACCAACACAAAAATGACTCCCTGGAAACGACAGCAACTCATTTCAAATGGCTTTGGAATGCCATTAGGACAGTACCTTTTTCTTTGTAATGCAAAAGTCTCACAATCCAGAGAGCAGGTCTTGTGAATTTTGTGAATTTTGATGAGAGGTAAGGCATTACAGAAAGACCCAAAAGTCATGCTCCAGATTCCGGCAATATAGCTAGTAGGACAGACACAGAGTACATAGTTTTACTACTGATCACAGTGATTTAGAGATTGGAACCCATAGTTCTGTGAGATCAGGCATCACTTCAAGATAAATTTACATTTTTAATAAATGCAAACTTTGGCTCAGCTAAACAAGGTACCTTGGGCTATATTAACTGTAGATAGATAAATTTGGCGTAATTAACCCTTGCACAGTCTAAACATACCATGTGCCAAAAATGATGTAAAGCACTGAATATGTGAGATAAAGTATGATGAATTCCATTGACAAATACAGGCAATAGCTTCCATTTAATTGAGAAGAAACCGTATACCTAGCACAAGTCTTTTTCTGTGCATTAACTTTTCATAATACAACTATATGAAGTATATAGTATAAAATAGTATATGAAACTATTTTATATATAAATAAAGGTGTTTCCAAAGGTTAAGAAAGGGCACGGTGAGAGTGAGAAGCACAGTCTGGGTGGGCAGGACAATCTAGTTGTCTATCTGTGCTTTAAACTCCAATAAACATCATCTCCCACACCACAGCATCTAACTCAGAGTCACATTTCAATTGCCAGCAAATGGAAGCCTCATAAACCCAAAATGTGAACGGCAATGAAGTTCATAGAGCACGCTTTGAGTGCACAGAGTATCTTTGCAAACATTATCTTTTTTTATTACACTTTATGTTTTAGGGTACATGTGCACAACGTGGAGGTTTGTTACATATGTATACATGTGCCATGTAGGTGTGCTGCACCCATTAACTCATCATTTAACATTAGGTATATCTCCTATTGCTATCCCTTCCCCTCCCCCCAAACATTATCTTTTAAGACTTTCACAATCACGCCATGAGATTATTCCCATATCAAAAAGTAGGAAATGAAAGCCTGGAAAGAAGTTATATTGACATTAAACTGCTCTCAAACCCAAGAGTACAAATGATTCTTCTTGCAAAGAAATTCATATTCTACACAAAGTTCTATTTCAAAATGAATTCTGGAATTCAATTAAACACTCATCTGGAAAACGAGAGCTTAAGTGGAAATTCCTCACTGGTATTCAAGCAAATAAATTAAATAATGATATTAAACCTACATCTAATCTCTTATTATTACATATTCAAAGTTTGCTATACAGCTACCACTAAGTTATACATTTCCAGTGACACAAACCATAAAATGAATTTGTTTCTATTGGTACTAGCAAAAAAAAAAAAAACCTGCGTAGACAGCAAAAGGGTCAATCTACTAATTTATCTTCTAATAACTTTCCACCCAGGAACGTTCGTCCCTCTCATTAGACAGTTGTTCTATGCTTCTTTTTTTCACATTCTAATTGCCTCACCTGAACCAAAAAAAGAATGTGGATCTAGGATCAATACCTTTTGAAAAGTCATTTATTTCATTATATTATTTTTTCATATATCTGCATTATTGCATAGAATACCTGATTGGTCTTATGCTAAGTTTTTCATGTAACATTACCTCTGCAAGATGTTAATAAGTATCCTTCCAAAAATGTTTGAAAAATCTTGGGTAAAACATATTACGTAAGTTCCTGTTTTATAGTTTTCCAAGAGTTTTACTATCCTTGGCCAATGACAAAATTCAAAGCAGAGATACAGTACACAACTTTTGTAAAACTTACCTATTTTTCTTATAAGACTGTGGCTTTGTTTTGTTTTGTTTTGAACTTCTTTTCTGTGATGTGACATGAGACTGTGTGTTGAGTTAGGGGTGGGGACATACATTAACAGAGGTTTAGGAACTGCTTTGCTAAAGCAAGTTTGAGGAGAAAATGGGGAGACTAATACAAGATTTTCCTTTAAGCAGTGGGAGTTGAAGGGGTAGGTGGTTTTTGGAGAAAGAAGAGACCCATTCATGGCACAGGCTTCTTTATGTTTCTGCTCTGTGTGATACATAATGAGGATACAGACATTCACTTCCTCTATTTCCCACCCCTGGCCGGGGGTAACCCAAAGGTACCTGATAAAGACACAGCCTTATAGCTGTATCAAGTATCCCTGAGTGTGTTAGGACTGGAGAGGCCTAAGGAATAAAAAACATACATGCATTAAATGGAACAAATACAGAGAAGAAGAAAACTCAGACATGGTACATTAATTGTGTACCTTTCCTTACAACCCAGCACATCACAGGGTACATGACCTGCTTCCTTTTGACCTGCTTCCTTTATGTTGACTGCATGAACAGGGAAGGGGGTTGGGGTACACGTGGGAGATAATTGTGTTTATTATGTACCTGGTATTAATACATCTATAGAGACAATTGGAATGACTATACTGGAGAAACAGCAAGGGAAGAACTGAAAAGGCTAAAACAAATACTTGGTTCTCTAAAAAATACTCCAAAGGATTTCTCATGTCTGACAAATTACATTTTAGTCTAATAGTAATAAGTGACCAAAACTAAAGTAATTTGATAAATATCATAAGGTATTTTATTGTGAAATTGATATCTATACGTATTGCTTATAAAGCTCAGTAATCTGTTCTTGAATTGAGAAATTACTGAGACAACATCAAAAGCTGTCATTTTTGTTTCTATGTTGTCGTTGTTATTGTTTGTGAGGTCAGAGCTTCTAAACTTTATGACTGTTTGAAAGGGGCCTATATAGACCTTGCCTGAATATTAAGTCATGTGAAATGATAAAAAGCTTTCTGATTTATTGGGTTAGACAAAGAAAAAATTGAGAAATTGAGCATCATTAAAATTAAAGACTTTTGTTATTAAAACTGTGCTTAGAATGAAAACAAAAGCCACAGGTTGGGAGAAAATTTTTTCAAAACATATTCAAAACATTTTCAAAACATATCAGATAAATTACTGGTATTTAAAGTATACAGAGAACTCGAAAATAAGAAAGAAAACAACTCATTTAAAAAATAGTCCAAAGGTCTAAATACAGCTGTCAAATGGGGATTTTGAAGTTACTAGTCATGTATCATTAGGGAACTGCAAGTCACAGCAACCGTGAGATATTATTACATGACTATTAAAATGACCAATATCCAAAAGTCTGATGATACCAAAAGCTGGCAAATGTGAGGAGAAACAGGAACTTTTATTCATTGCTTGTGAGAATGCAGAATAGTACAGCTACTTTGGCAGTCAGTTTGGCAGTTTCTTATAAAACTAAACATACTCCTACCACACAACCCAGCAATTACATTCCCGGTATTTACTTAAAGGATTTGAAAACTTACATGCACACAAAAGCCTTCTTCCCATGAATGTTACAGGAGCCTTATTCATGATCACTAAAATCGAAATGTCCTTCAGGAAGTGAATGGAAAAATAAACTGTGGTATATCCAGGCAATGGAATAGTATTCTGTCAAGCTACAGAAGACACACAGGAACATTTAAATGCATATTGCCAAGTGAAAGAAGCCAGTCTGAAAAGTCTACATACCGTATGATTCAACTACATGACCTTCTGGAGAAAGCAAAACTATGGAGACAGTAAAGAGATCAGTGGCTATTAGGGATTTGGAGGAGATTTGTGCAGTCTAAACATGTCATGTGCCAACAATGACGTAAAGATATGTGAGATAAAGTATGACGAATTCTATTGACAAACACACGCAATGGCTTCCATTTAACTGAGAAGAAACCATATACCTAGCACAAGTCTTTTTCTGTGCATTAACTTTTTGTAATACAACTATATGAAGTTATAGCCTATTTTATATATGAATAAAAGCATTTCCAAAGGTTAAGAAAGGGCACAGTGAGAGTGAGAAGCACAGTCTGGGTAGGCAGGTCAATCTAGTTTTCTATCTGTGCTTTAAACTGCTATAACCACCAACTCAATCTACTAATTTATCTTCTACATAAATTAGTAGAGGAAACGATGAACGGATGGAGCAAGGAAGAATTTTAGGAGAGTGAATCCATTATTCTGTATGACACTGTAATGAGGATTATTTGTCATTACACATTTGACAAAACCTATAGAATTCATAAGACAAGGAGTAAACTCTAATACAAACTACATACTTTAGTCAATAGTAATGTACCAATATTGACTCATCAACTATAACAAATGTACCACACTATTGCAAGATGTTAAAAATCGGGGAAATTGGGGTAGAGGCTGAGGATGACGTGTGAATGCTTATTCACTTCTTTCTACAAACCTAAAATTGCTTTTAAAGAGTCAATAAAAATTAAAACAAGGCAGGGTTTTCATGCAATGGAAAAAAACACACAACTTTAGTAAGTGACTCATAATTATGCTTATGCCACTTTGCTAGATTACACTTCATTAATAAATATAGTTTCATTCTTTATGTTATAAAGCAGAATAAAGTCAGATATCTAGAGAAATTGATTTTAATGATTAGAGTAAAAGCATTTTCACCTCCAACGTCAGAATGAGTTCTTCAGAATCAGTCCATTTTATAGTTAAATCAATCATTGATTTTAAAAAAATATTGAGAAAAACTTTAACTTCACTTTTTCCATCAAACTCAATGTCATGACAGCATTGTCATTTCAATCTAGGATTAAAACCTATTTCTGGACCCAGTGGACTTACTGTGATAGATTCTGAAAATGTCAGACGTTAAAGTCCAGTCTTTGATCTGCTGTCCTCTGCAGTTATCAAAAGGTCAGTTTATCCTGCTTCTTTTCTCTCTTTTTCATATATCTTGCACTTCAGCTTAATATTAGTATTAAGCTAAATTTCTTATTTTATTTTGATTGATAAAGGAAAACAGATTGTTTCAATACAGTTACTGAGAATAAGCAGCAAAACGTACTTATAAAGTACACAAGAGAGCTGTAAGATAAAAATTTGTTCAAAAAAAGATTTGGAAATTTTTATTGCATGAATGTTCAAATGGAAAGGAAAACTTTCTGGATTCTTTTTCCACCACACAGGAGTAGCAGCACTAAAGTAGTGAATAATGTCCGTTCAATTGGTAGTTTTCATGTATTTCTGATATCAGAAATGGACTGTTAGTAACTAGTTTTAAAAGCAGAGCATTTTTGTGCATGGCATTCCCCTGAATTCCAAAGCCCAAACTTAACTTAGGCTAATTTCTCTCTGCTGGGAGCACCATTAATTTCTCATAGATAACATTTCATATATATGCGGCATTCTGATGATGTAAAGGAATTCACACATTATGGGTCTACAAGCCAAATTTAATCAATGGCTTGCTTCATATGGCTGAGAGCTAAAAATTGTTTTGGCATTTTGGAAGTGTTTAAAGAAGGAGAAGGAAGGGGAGAAGAAGAATGAGTAGATGAAGGAGAGACAGAGACTACATATGGCCAGCAAAGCCTATAATATTTACTGTCTAGTTCTTTACACAAAGAACTTTTCCAATCTTGAACAAAACACACACATTTTCGTTATGCCAAAAAAGGACTACAATAAGTCTTCACTTAACATCATTGACAGGTGCTTGAAAACTGGTCATAGGTATATATATTTATGGTCACGTGATGTTTTGATACACGCATACGGAGGGATAAATTGGGGATGGTTAATTGGTACAAAAATACAGTAAGCGAAACCCATTTTACCATAGGTTGACATCAAAAGAGTTAAGCATCTATGGCTTTTGGTAACTAAAACGTCAACAAACTTGTAAATAAAGATCAAAACACTTCTAATATTAAATGCTGAAATAAATTTCAGCTATTCATACGTTTAAGATTAATAAAAGCTAGTAAAATCATTATTTACCTACTTATTTCAGTTTAGGGTTGCAGTTGACCGCAGCCTATCCTGTCAGCTCAGGACGCAATGTGGGAACCAGCCCTGGACAGGGCGCCGTCGCATTGCAGGTGCACTCACACATACCCACAGTTACTCAGACTGGGACCACATAGACACGTCAATCAACCTCACATGCACAGCCTTGGGAAGTGAGAGGAAACTGGAGCATCCAGAGAATATCAATGCAGACATGGGGAGAATACATAAGCTCTACACAGACAGTGAACCCCAATTGGAATCAATTTGTTTTTTCTCATCAACATTATAATGAAATGACATTGAATGAAACGTCGTTATTCAAAGACCTGTTGTACTCAGTTCTAAACATTTCAGAATTAAGAGATCTACACACATCCTCTTCTATATAATGGAGTGGGTCTCTTAAAATTTCCTGGCAACATACTCTTAGCCTGCCTAGGAAACACTTTAGAATACAACTGCATTATAATAAATTTTCATATTCTATTCATATCTTCATATTTCTCCCTCTACTTATTAAGGTATAGTCTTGTATATGTAATCCTTCAGTTCCTGAACAAGGTGAACATATGATCTCATGATGTGTGTTTTAATTTCTTAACTTTGTTGAGATTTGGGAATGTGAGGATGATGGAAAGGAAAGAAAGGAACTCAGCAGCTATAAAAGAAATCTGACCTTTAATTTTTTTATTGAATTTGTTTCTTGTTTTATTTTTCCTTCCTTTGCACAAATGAGAACTTCTAGTTTTACAAAGGGTACCATCAACTTTAGGACAAAAATTTGTATTTGTGGCATAACACAAGTTGGAGACACAATGATTTAGAGATTGCATATCAATTTTATCAAATAAATGTGATAAAGTAGGTGATATGCACACACACACACATTTGTAGTGACAAAACCATTGACACAGATACCCAGATGGCACTTAATGTACTTTCAGCCTTAAATTCTTTCTCAAGGACAAGCCATTTGTTTGCAAATGATTTAGCATTCAAAAATGATTAAACACGGGAAAAAATGCATTGCACATAAAGTTCAGATTACAAGTGAATTAAAGTCACACTAATATAACTATAATTTATAATGAATTCAAATGGCTTTCAGAAGGGTCATCTGTGGAAGGTGAAGAGCAATCTGAATTTATTTTTCTGGTAACTGGTCACAGCAATGTTTTCTAGACTAGTGAGTGAGTGCTCATACAGCACCATGTGTGTTCAACAACACATAAAGTTGGATGACAAAATCTACTTTAGTGAGAAGGTAGCTATTTCCAGGGGCACCAATAGTAATGTCAGTTTTGAGTCTTGGGTTTGCTTTTGTTTGTTTACAAGGCGATGAAATGTTTAAGGAAAAAATAAATTCTACCAATCCATGTTGAGTGAACATTTCAATCCTTGTAAAGACCAAAGTCAGCTGCCACCATGCCATGCAAACCTTATAGTACATGACATGTTAAATCAGTAACCTCGAAAGGGACTTCTGAGAAGCTATGAGTAAAAGGCACACACAAAATGCCTCTGAGATGAATTCACAAATGAAATGGAAAAGGATAACTGTGTACATCCAAGAAGAATAGTAATTAACAGAAAACAAGAACACTTCTAAATTGAAAGAATCCCTAAAGTAAAAGAAGACCAAAGAAAAAGAAATAAAGATGAGAAGTGAAATGAGGCGGAAATGGTGAGCGACAAGGAGACACACTGAGAAAAAAAGTAGCTAAAGTTAGTGTGTTATTATTTCAGCAAAATTAAGTATATCAATACTGAGAAATATGACTTGAAATAGATTCAGTACCTCAAGCAGAAACATAAACAAATAACATCTGGGTTTTTCTTTTGATAACCAGTATTTTAAATACAAAAATCTAAAAATTTTATCTTTGTGTAAGAGTTACACATTTATCATACCAATCAATAACAAAAAGGCGCTATAAATACTTTATGGAAATAAATGTCCTAACAGATGTTAACCAGACATCAGTCTTCACCGGTAAGGATTAGATTTGAAGGTGTTTGCAGATAATTAAAACTTGTTTTTATAACATAACTTAGCAGCTAAGTAGTATAATGAAAATGGGATATTCAAATTATAAGATATAAAATATTAAAGATAGAAGAACATGTTTATTTTTTCAATATAAATATTGTTACAGCTCAGAGAAACAGTATGAAATCTCAGGGCTCATGAAAGGCCACATTCTAGAGATAGTGATTGACAGGTATGGTAATTCCCCTACAGCGTGGTGCCTGTTGTCATGGAGTAGCATGTCTCCTACAGGGTACTACCAGCAGGTTCAAGTAGGAAGAGCCGATAGTCCATGTGAGAAACCCCGGAAGGCTAAAGATAGAAGGAAATATTTGTGCCACGTTGAAGAGCAAGTTCACCAGGTGAATTGGCATGTGGCTAGGGTACAACTTCCCATACATATATAAATAATGAAACACACAAAAAATTATCAGAAAAGTATTTTATTATTATTAGAGTCACGATTAGCACTCTCCTCATCAGGAGAGTTTTAGGTTTTTTTCTAGCCCTACTCTATACTTTTTAAACACAGTCTCCAAGTTTCAAAATAAAAGTTTCTTATTTTTAATTCAAATCTCAATTAAAATAAAACAAAAACCGAAAATGTAGAAGTTCCTTATTTTGACCATCTATATATCATACACAACAAAAAGACTGATAAAATTCCACTAAACACAACAGCTAGATCCGTATTCCCGTTACTGCTTAAGCCCATTCCAATAAGGATTTTATACCAAATCTGCCCTTGCAAAGGCTACCTGGGGCCTTCATTTTATTATTTGCAATGGACAATTTTAACTTCACATCCATGTTGGCTTCCTTACATCCTAGATGCACATACAGCCAGATTTTTTCTTATCAGATGTGATTTGATCCTCCAACTTCGGAATGGCTTGATGACCTCCTCTTTATCTAAAGATCACTTTAAAAAGCCTGAAGTATTTGGCTCTTCCCTAAATCTTTGGCCAGATGTAATGTCATCCTCCCATTGGCTTTCTTTGTCCAAACTACATTAGCCTTATCTCAGATCTTCAAACAAGTTATATTTCCTGCCTAAGATCTTTCTATGAGTGAGTGAAAGGTGTGACGAAGATAGTTCCTCTTTGCCCCCAAAGGTTTCATTGATCACGCTGATAATGAATTTACTGTTAATCTCTTACTGTTATACTCAGGCTTAAATTCTCTACCCTACACACTTCAGTTGACATAATTTTAATTTCCACTGTGATGCTTCTCTCTCTTCTATCAACACTCTCTCCTCACAGGGTTTCATCCAGATCAGGAGTCAGTAACATTTTTGACAAAGAGCCAGATAGTAAATATTGCAGGCTTTGTGTTGCCAAGAGGCAAATTTATGGAACTTTCCCTGCTGAAAAATTTCCCTGTATTTTACATTTTAGACTTATAAATGCCACACGTACTTATAACTCATGAGCCATACAAAAATAGGTGGCAGACCAGATCTGGCTCATGGGCTATAATAGTTTTCCAACCCCTCACCTAGATTCATGACTTTAGGCATGCTCTATAGGCTACGATGATCTAACTCACATCTCTAGCCAAGTCAACTTGTCAGTGCCTACTTGATGTCTCCACTTGGATTATAACTAGCGTCTTAATTTAAGATTAAAAAATGTAAAATCAATCACACATACGCACCTACCCACACCTCTGTCACTTGCAAACTGCCTCATGTCATCAAGACTTTGCCATATCACTAAAAGTGACCATAATCCCCCATGTCCCTAAATCCAAATACCTTGATATAATTCTTGCTCAGTAAATTCAATCATCTTCAAATCAACTTCCAATCTCAACTGATTTTCTCCAACTTTATTGCTACACTCATAATCCCAACTACCATCATCCTTCAACTGGACAGGTGCAATAGTCAGCTAAATGAACCCCCTTCTTTCACTACTGTACCCTTCCACAATAGTACACCCTCCTAAGGGCTAACCTCATCGTATCACACATCCATCATACAATTCTCAATGTAGTTAATTTATATTCACACTTTGATATAAGATCTAGATTTGGTCCCTGAGAACACTCATGTAATCTCTCTCCATGCTCTTCCTTCATGGACATTCCAGCCAAACCGGCCTTCTTTTCTTTGTAAGAAACTATCAAGCTCTCTTTTTAAATTACAGAATCTTTATATCTGCCCTTCTTTCTGCTCAGAGCACCCCAGATCTTCAAAGTACCTTCCTATTTGTCTTCACTCAACTCTCAAATGAAATATTACCTCCTCAGAGAGAAAAATGCTCTGAAATACCTACAGCGAGATCAGTGCCTTCCTCCTTGACAGTTTTACTCAGCCATGTTATCACATGTAATCTTCTTCGTAGTAGTGTACTTTATAGCCCTTCACACCATTGCTTTGTTTAGGTATTTGTATGGCTTCCTCCTCTTTCCCTCCTCACTACAGTATAGCCAATTGTGTCTTTGCCTTCTTCACTGCTATATCCCCTAGTGCCTGGTAGGCTTTCTATAAACAGCCATTTATTGACTTATTGACTACATGTATATGCTAATCCTTTTTACTAATTGTTGTTACACTATAAATTTCTCTTCTCCCTCTCTTCGCTTCCCTCTTCTCATGTCCCTTGATGCTTCCTACTCAATATTAACATGGACATCATTTTGTGTCTTCAGCATTTCTCTTTTCATTATATTATGATAGGTTAATTTTCCTAAGAAAACACTATTTTGACAAAAGCAAAGCATTAAAGTAAAGCAGCATAGGATCAATTTTTTCCGATTGAAAAGGAAACACCATCTTTCCGAGAAGACAATTCCACCAGGAAACAAAACAAACACACACATTTCCGGTAAGTCCTAGTTCCCAAGACTTGAAGCCAGTATGTTTTTCCACTTTCAAGTATCCTTGACTGTAGAGATAAAAGGTATCCACTTAGAGATATTAACTCATTACCACTGCCTAAATTTGGTTTCCAGAAACACAACTTAATATGACATCAATGGATGTGATAATCATTTGAAAGTAGCTTTATCAAAATCATCCAACAGAACAAGTTACTTTCCTAATTAGCATCCTCGGTTAAATACCTAAATCTGATGAATAATAAGTTATGCATTATGCTAAATTGCATTGGCTCACTATCCTAGAATGCTTTCAAACTAATTAAAAATGAGATATTCAGTGATGAGAAATATAAAAAGATAAAAACCTATTTCAATCAGTTTAAATTAGAATTTAACATTTCTTCAATACGCTCTTTTGTAGTCAATTGCAAGAGTAATAAAGCAAAATTATTGAGTCTATAATAGTGACCGTTCAAAATTCATAGTGAATTATTAAAAAGAAAACTAAGGTCCCTGCCAACTTTCCACCTCACTTCAAAGCATAGCCAAGGTCATTACAACAGCAAGTAAAAGACTCCACACAATTCCCACTTCTTCGCCTCTATTCTGTTACTTCTGGAATCTTCTACTACTCCAAATTGTGTGTTTGCTCCAGACTCAGCAGTTCTCACCACCTTGTTCTTCCAATTGCCATCTTCTCTGTGCGGCCTTTCTTGACTACCCAGTTAAAAATTATCCTATCAAAATTATCTGATCCCCATCCAGGATTACTTTTCACCATCTAACTTACGATACTTTGCATATTTATGTGGCTCATTGTCTGTTATCTGTCTCTCTAAGTTAGAATGCGAGCTTCATGATGGCAGAGTTTTGGTCAATTTCCTTCACTCAATAATTCCTGACCCAAAGTAAACACTTCATAAGTATTTTTTGAATATACTAATATATAGTCCGAATTATCAAGGAACTTATAAATAAATAAAGACACAACCCAGCATATAGTGCAGCTTGAGAAATGTTGATAGTGTGGTACAGGAGGAGGTATGTAAACTATGAGAAGCAACAGTTAAATAAGAAGCAATCCAGAAAGACACACAGTGTGGGTGACATCTGAGTTAAAGGACAGAAGGTAAGAAGATAACCAGATGGAGAAAAGAGAGGAAGATCTTACAAACAAGCATCAGAAGTTACCATAAGAAAAGCAAGTACAAAATCATCAGAAGAAAAACAATTGCATCCCAGTTATTACCACAAACATAATTAACTATGAAAACCCAGAACAGTTCATGCTTTGATAATGCTAAAGTTGATACGTAGATTAAGATGTGATATAACAATCTGCAAATCTTAGTTTTCAGAAAACCTTTTTAGGCAAGATATGATGATTTAAGGAAGAAAAGTTGCTGATGGATGAGGCATGTTGTCCCTTAAAGACAAACACTATGAAGACTGCGTACAGCCTTTATAATGGAAAGGTGCCACGTTTTTTCTTTTTTAAGTCCTTGGAATCTCAGTTGGCAACTTTGAAATTCATGTGTAATTCATGAGTTTTTTAAAAGAAATGTAATAAGTAACACAAGTGATTCTAGAGCTTGTCTTTAGGCTGAGGTAGATATTGGCATTATAAATTGAAGTGCTAGAAAGGAACAATAAGAATTAAGAATAAGCAGTAATTTCTGCCAAGATCTGTGGCACCCAGTCTCACACATAAGGCTTTTTGGAATCTCTTGGTTTCCAAGGTTCAGGCTCTCATACTTTAGTTTGTACATAAAGGACTTAAGTTATTCTTAAAGCACAGTTTTAGCACTTCACACCAGGAGATGGTTATGAGACTGATCACAGGATAAAGTGAAATAGGATGTGTGCCTACTTGTAGAAGGAACCTCGTTCCTTTTGCCATTCTATTCCTACTTTTCTGGCAGGAAAGTCCTAGAAAAAATTTCATATACAGATTAATTTTAAACAATTTACATTATATTTTACTATTAATAGCTTCTAGAATATCTTAGCTTAGGCTGGCCCTGGTGGCTCACACTTGAAATCCCAGAATTTTGGGAGGCTGAAGTGGGCGGATCAACTGAAGTCAGGAGTTTGAGACTAGCCTAGCCAACATGGTCAAACCTAGTCTCTACTAAAAATCCAAAAATTAGCCGGGTGTGGTGATGCGTACCTGTACTCCCAGCTACACAGGAGGCTGAGGCAGGAGAACCATTGAGCCTGGGAGGTGGAGGCCGCAGTGAGCCAAGATTGTGTCACTGCACTCCAGCCTGGGCAACAGAGCAAGACTCTGTCTCACAAAAACAAAAAACAAACAAACAAAAAAAGAGTATCTTAGCTTATATATTTCTCACATCTGATCCTACCACTTTACTTCTTTTTTCCTGTTTATACCAATTATTTCTATTCCTCTTTACATATAGGCAGAAAGATAAGACTAAAATGTGTCATAGACAATGACATCTAGTAAATTGACGTATTCTTCATGTTTAATTCCACAACAGATTTCAAATACAACCAAAATCTCCAAATAAAATCTTAATTCTAAATTGAGTGCTTGTACAGTCTTCAAATATGTTCAAATAGAACATCAAAGCTCAATAAAAATAGTTATATCACTTGGGATGGTGTTTAAAATATTTTTTCCTAAATAAATTCAGCTTCAGAGGATGAGAAAACCTTCGTTAGGAGATGTTTTAAAGAACAAATTAAGTTAAATGTGAAGGAAATCATACTTTATTTTGTTGAATAGTAAGATTTTTTTGTTGCTATTGTGAATTAATGCCATCCAAATATTGAGTGATGTAATTCAATTTAGTAAAAGAAAAAAGTCTAAATTATCAACTTCTTTCCTTATAAAAATGAAATATGCTATAACTTGCATTTTTTCCATGGCAATGACCCTGATGATCAGAGAGGTTAAAACCTAAAAACATTTAAAATCATCTAATCTAAATTATAAAAAAGAAATCCCTTTCTTCAGAAAAAATAATTTTTTAAGGAAGCACTCATAAATCTCTGCTAGTAGATATACAGCATACACATCTCTTACTATCTCCCATGCAGACTGCATAAAAAGGCGTGCTGGCTACTTTTAAGAAAACAACATTCAGATGTCTGGAAAGTATCTGAAATGCATGATTAATCTACACAGATAATTTTCTCAAGAAACCAAATTTTGAAGACAAGTAATTCAAAAGTCTATTGTCTATAAAGTAAATCCGCTGGTATACTTAAACTGCTGTAATCCTTTCTCTGTTTACCTTATAGTGTGCACCTCTCAAGCTATGGGAATGCATGTCTTCTCTAAGAAGAGCTGACTTCTTTTGTAGGAAAAAGCTGTTGGAAATGACTGTTAGGATTTCAAATGTTTGGGAGTGTGTATTCATGTGGGTTTTACGTGTTGAATATTTGCATTTGTAATTTTAAGATGCTTAAATCAAAAACTAAAATGACCTATGCAACATAATTCTGCCATAGGATAAATTAAATTCAATTAAATGTTCCCATACAAATTATTATCTACCACAATGTAAAAATATTTATATATCACAAAGATGTAAGAAACACTGACTTCTATTATACAGCAGAGTTCAATTTCACTACTACTTAGCTTGATGATATTTTAAGGTCATGTCTCTTGGAATACACATTCAATATTCATTGCCAAACGTCTGAGCTCACCTCTCTTGAAGCAATATTCAATTATCAAAGGAAAATAATTTACCAAGCAACCTCACAAAACACAAACTCTAGATAGCATCAAGGTTTTTCAAAGTGATTATTCCTTACTGGTCGAGATCCTAAGATATTAAAACTCATAGATCACATGATCTGAGATTTTCTAATTGAAAAGCTGTAGCTGTAAACCTTTCATTCAAAGTCGGATACTACTTTCAGCTGTCAAAAGAATTATGCAATCACTTAAACTTCTGGAATGAAAGAGAAAATGAAGGGAACAATAAAAGTAACTGAAATGCACTGAGAAATGAACATAAGGAACCAAATGGAGGCAAAGACAGAGAGAGAGAGAGAGAGGGCTGTTTATCTAACCTTCCCTTCTTGAGTGGGTTTTCTCTGATATCTCTAGAGAACAATTGGATGTGTAACAATGAAATACAAAACACAAGATACTGTCTTCGTATAATTACTTGTAATGATTCCAAGATGGCATAATTTGAGAACTTGCTAAATAGGACAACAAAGTGATCTGCTTTTCCAAAATTTTGCCCCTTAGCTTATATATTATTTCATGGTGAAGATCAATAAAACTGAAAATTGGAATTGCCAGATATTATCAGATTTTATTTTTTGAATGCTTAACAGCTGACCCAAAATCTGGTCATAAAAATGGAAGTTAAATTAAATTGTCCTCAAAATTTAAGTTTGCTACATTTGTAAGAACCACTTGCTTCTTCAAAATCTCAAACTTTCTCATATCTAGCAGCAAATTGAAATTAGGAATTTAAGCATGTAAATTCATCATGGAAACCAAATTGATTAAAATTTTCTGTGTATGCATGATAATGTTTAAAATTTTTGCTACATTTAAACCCTAAGTTAGTTACAAAAACCCTAAAATTATGCTTGTTTAAAAACTTGGGCTAACTTGCTTTTGAAAACATACTGACATATTCGTTCCATTCTTCTTATAATTATTTTTTTGTCACTCCCAAGCAGCACACCATTGTATATATCCCCAAAACGGCACTTCTTTGTTAAAGCCATTAGGACAGAAATATTTTTGAGCCAGATGCAATGGCTCATGCCTGTAATGTCAGTACTTTGGGAGGCCTAGGTTAGAGGACTGCTTGAGGATAGGAGTTTGTGACCTGCCTGGGCAACATAGCAAGACCCAGTCTTTACAAATGAAATGAAAATAAAATATAAAATAAACTGGCTGGACAAAGTAGTGCACACCTGTGGTCATAGCTACCAGGAGGCTGAGATGAGAGGACCATATGAACCCAGGAGTTTGGGGCTGAGAATGAGCTATGACTGCACCACTGCACTTCAGCCAGAACTATGGGTTGGTGGGTTAGAAATAAGTTCTCAGTTCTGAATATAATAACTGCTCCTGGCACTCCCCAGAATGAGCTGGGTTTTCTTTTGCCTCTCTATAGTCCCTCTTCCTCAGGAAATACCCCCATGGTTCTGCCCGCTGTGCTATTAATTACACCAATGCTTATTATATGTCAGTTCAGTTTTATCTAGATTCTCCCAAAGTCAGTGCTGAACTTAGTTGTTTGAAAATGTATATATTGTAATAGTTACCAAAAAGACCAAATACAGCTAGATATTTATGCTATTTGTTTTATTTCCATCGTAGGTATATTTCCTTTTAAAATTCATATATATCTTTCTCTAAGGATTGTCTCCGTTTTCAGATGTTAAGCACTTTCTCATGCACACACCACCTAAGCAGCAAAGACAGAGTCCACGTCAGGGAACGTCACATTCAGGATAAGTACCTATTATTCTGTAACTCAGAAGTAGGAAAATGGATGTCCTCAAGCAGATGCTTTTCTTGACAGATACAAAAATTTGACAAGGATCACTGACTGACTTCCAAACCACCATTCATCACTTTTATCTTATTTTGACCCTAAGGGTCCCAGAGGGATAATGGCACTACATTCCTATTTAGAATTCAGATTTCAGATTGCATTTCTTATATCATTGTTTATAAGTAGTGGTTGCACACAGTCGCGATAATACTATGACATTAATCTACATTCCTCGTTAAATCGATTTTTGTCTTCCGTTTTTGAGCTTAGCTACAATTTCTCACACGGTTTCTCTAGGAAGATTCCTCAATGACTGAAACATTTAGAACATGGTCGATTCATAAATACGACACTGGGATTCCCCAATGACTGAAACATTTTGAACATGGTCCATTCATAAATACGACACTGGGATTCCCCAATGACTGAAACATTTAGAACATGGTCCACTCATAAATACGACACTGGGATTCCCCAATGACTGAAACATTTAGAACATGGTCCATTCATAAATACGACACTGGGATTCCCCAATGACTGAAACTTTTAGAACATGGTCCATTCATAAATATGACATTGGGAATCCCCAATGACTGAAACATTTAGAACATGGTCCATTCATAAATATGACATTGGGATTCCCCAATGATTGAAAAATTTAGAACATGGTCTATTCATAAATATGAAGAGCTTGTGTAGAAAGTATAATTTACTTATCCTATTATGCTTAAGAAATCATGTGAAATAATGTGAAAATAATCTTAAAACATTTGCATGCATATTTGCTGCAAGAGTCATCTTTCATTGATACTTAATCATAATCATGGACATGGTGGGTCCCAATAACCAATATTTAATGCAAGACTGTAAATTTAATAGAGAGAAAACCTTATTTATAAATTTTCATGTGTTCTTTTCTTGACAATAAGGAGCTGTGAGATTTGTATTTTAAAAGATACTTAGCAATAAAAACTTTAATTTTTAAAACTTTTATTTTTAAATTCTGCTTAATTGCATAAAAGTTAAAAGGTAATATTTAATATTTAATGAGGCTTATTGAGCTAAATGATGATATGCAGCTTGGGTTATACTTGCAATTATAAGATTTGCTCATTATACCTAAGCAATCTCCTTCACTCAATCTAGCTACCACTAAGGAAGCAAAATTCCCTGAATCATAGTATCAAAGCATTCCATTATGTTTTCTATTAAGTTGTTTTGTTCTTTGAATCATTGTCTATTTTAATTTATCCTTTTAGAAAGAAAACAAATTACTTAACTTGCATTTCCCACTAAAAGCTTCACTACAGCTAGACTTGGAATTGATTTCAGGCCATTTTTTAATAAATGATGGTCCCTAGTGAAAGATAGAATACTTGAGCCATCAATATTGAGTAAATAAAAGGGTTTGGGTAAATAAGAGAGAAGATACCTATTTTTCTCAAATATTTTAAATATCTAATAACCTATTCCTCATCTAAAACAAGCCACAATTACTGGAAATGATGGTCAGAGGAAGGTATTAGCAACCCTGTGTAATACTACATGTCATGTTGGATCACTATTACAGAGAAACAGTTGTCATGCTGCATTTTAGTAATTCTACACATCACCAGAGAAATAGACAACTCTTATAGCCAAAGAAATCCAACGTAGCTACTGTCTACATATTCTTGTTTTAGACCTTTGGTGAAAAAAACTACTATGTGTATTGAATATATTTTACATTAGTTTTATCACAAAAGAAAAATGAGAATTCTATTAGATGCAAATACAAATTCTGAATGACAGGAAAGAAAAATTAAAATCAAAGCTGATCTTAATTAACAAAATGTATTATCTGCTTACATGTATATACAACTGTTCATATACAAAGGCACAGATGCATTTGTGGTTTTGAAAAAATATCTATTTCATTTCAAATCTTCATTGAACAATATTACATATGGCAAGAAAACTGATCCTTTTGAAGGATCTTTTAAGAAGTGTTAAACTTTATTAGATACTCCAAACTAGCAAAGCTCAACTTCATCACAATTATATAATAACACTGCACACTTTCAATTTTATCTGGAGAAATATATCTATCCCTTGAAATAACTCTGTAAACTTCCTGCTCACAGATTTCATTTCAAGCCTTGAAAATGCAGAAAATCAATGCTGAATATACTTGCCCCGAAAGGAAAAGAAAATTTCAGGGGTGTCAGGATGTTTTATCACATAAAGTACAGAATTGCAATTTGTATATGAGCAGGCAACACACCTCCAAAAATAATACAATACTTATCACAAAATACATTCACAGATACTAGATTTGGCACAAACCACTCCATACAGCTATTGATGAAATCAGTATTGAAAGCCTTATTCCAAAATCTATGGCCCTTTTCTACTCTCCAACTGACATTTCAGGATGCCACAACATTGCAGCTCCACTCTCTCATTAATTTCCCCTAAATACCCTTGGCAGAAGAACGAGAAACGTCACATTTTTCATTTAATTTCTAAAGAACATCGCATCCTTTAAGAATAGGTTCTTGAAATTTTAAAATGTAAAACATAAAAACCCTAAAGAGACAAACATCCAAAAACATAAAAACCCTAAACAGACAAACGTCCAAAAACTTTTCTTCAAAATCACAACAACTTTATATGCTACGTGTTCCTGTAAAATACCACATACACAAACTCACAGGCACACCCACCCACCCAAAACCCACACACTCGAATATATATGGCCTCGTAATACCTCACATATATATACATGTCACCAAATGCAACAGAGACACACGCATATATATGGCCTCATAATACCTCACATATATATACATATCATCAATTACAACAGAGAAAAGCCAATTTCAGAAACATGGCTTCAATTTTGATGCATTTACTCACACTTAATTCTATTTCAATTTAACTGCAGAGATATTACAATACCCTGTAACAAAAACCTGACGGAAGATTGTAACAAATTGCTTAAACATCAAACCAAACACTAAACATAATTTCATCACAAAGTGAAATTCGCATCCAACTCGCAAAGAATTAGAAAATCCTTGCACTTACCTTGGCCTTGTCCATTCCCCAGATGACCCCAAAACACCACCGTCATCATCAACAGCCCCGGAGCCCACGTCCACATCCTTCTAGTGACACGCTCATGTCTTCTGGCCATTGCATCTTAAACTCTGCATATTCAGTGGGGTGGATGTGAAAGTACAATAAATTACATTCTTAGAGAAATACACTACGACTCAAATCCCATATCTAATATGCACTGTGCATTTCTGAATTATCCTGCCTACAAGGAGGTACATTTGAAAATCATGCTTCCCTTTAGGGTTGTCATATTGATGATTAATACGAAAGCTCATTCATTTTTAATCTTTAAGCATTCATCTGAATTCCATTTTTAATATCATTTTCCAAAACAGGCCACTTAACCTATGAATGTTAAAAAGTACTCCCGATATACATATTGGAGTTCAGTCAAGCAAAAGCATGGTGTATGGACACTACTTAAGTATAACTTGATATTTAGGCAAATTGATGAATTTAACATACCATGTAATCTCTACATATATACAAAAGGACTTTTCAACACATTTATGTAAGTTTTGCATAAATACCCTTGAAAATATTCTCAAGTTTTAAGTGGTATTCTAATTATGTCAGTAATTTTAACTGAATAAAGAGATGCATCATGTGCAAAAACTAATCTTGTTTACTTAAAATTGAGAGTAAAATTAATTATAGAAGGTACAAAACACTTGTAATTTTGATTTCAGATATATGACCCACAGGAACCTTCATATATACAAATATTATACACATATATGACAATGTATATTTGAATGTTCATTTTGAAACTGCTTTTCATACTGATACATGAAAATACTTAAATGTCCACCAAAGCAAGGTTATTTATTCATACATTTGAATGATATACAGTAGCTCAAAAGAATAAACTTGAGTTGCATGTACTAATATGGATAAGTGTCCAAAATGAATAGTGAAGCAAAACTAGCAAATTTAATAATGATAAGTTCAAAATTACACCTTTCATATGTAAACATGTGCAATAGTTAAAACTATAAATTTTATGTTGCATAAATATATAATACAGTATAATAACGCATAAGAATGAGAAACACCTTCAAGACTAAAGTTAGGAAATTACAAGACTACAATTTAAATGGTTAGTAGGTGGAATTTTAAATCAGAGGTTACTCCTAAATCCCAATTTTTCCACAGTTGACAAAATAACGGAGTTAAGAAAAATAAACTTAATGATTTCCAGAATGAATGCTTTATTCAAAATGCTACGTAATTACAATTCTAATGAACTTGCAAGGGAATCCAGTCACCCAGAAATTTTTTATGCCTTTCTCCTACATCACGAAAGGGGAAGATTTAATTACCAACTTTGCATTACTTAACGTCAGACTCATAGTATCAGAGCTAAAGAGAAATTTAAGAAACACCTAACTCAACCTCTCCATTTTAAATGACCAAATGAGTTGAGAAGGTTACAATGACATTTCTAAGTTCATATGTAAAAACAGAATTTTGATGACAATGACAGTTTAAGTACTAATAAACACTCCTGGAAAAGTTACTGTAATCCAGGTTATTTTACTGTGATAAATGCCTTACATTCTTTACCCAATTCAGTTTTCACAGAAATCCTATGAACAAAGCACTTCCAAAATTTACCACTTCACAGCTAAGAAAACAAGGCTTAGAGAAATGCTACACGATCCCCTAGTCATGAGGTTAGTAGGTACCACTGTGGAGACTGAGGCAAAACAGGACGATTTCAAAGCCTATGCTCTGAACAAGTAAACACTAAGCAGGAATTTAGTTCTAGATCTCCCAGTTGTAGTCCAATAATCAGCCAAAAAATGGTGCTGAGAAGAGGGGAAAGAAAGATGTCTTGTATGTGGAGCCTCATGTATTTGATCCCAAATACATCTTCATATTGAAAATCGTTAGAGCACAAGGCAATAGAATTATTAGTTTGTTTCTAAAATCATCAACCTTTCCCAAGTTGAACATACAAATATATTTTATCATATATATACTATATGTGTGTATAGCGTGTGTTTATCTAAGTATTCCTGTGGTTTATATATCTGGATGTGGAATTACAAGTGTTTTGTGGTTTATTATTTATTTATTATTATACTTTGAGTTTTGGGGTACATGTGCACAATGTGCAGGTTTGTTACATATGTATCCATGTGCCATGTTGATGTGCTGCACCCATTAACTCGTCATATAGCATTAGGTGTATCTCCTAATGCTGTCCCTGCCCCCTCCCCCCACCCCACCACAGTCCCCAGAGTGTGATGTTCCCCTTCCTGTGTCCACGTGTTCTCATTGTCTCCCTCTGTTGCTCTGGCTGGAGTCAGTGGTGTGATCATAGCTCACTGCAGACTCCAAGTCCTAGGCTCAAGCGATACTTTTGCCTCGGCCTCTCAAGTAGCTCGGACTACAGGCACGCACCACCATCCCCGGCTAATTTTTTTACAGAGATGGGTCCCACCGTGTTGCTTGACTGGTCTCAGCCTCCTTAAGTCAAGGGATCCTCCCACCTGGACTTCCGAAAGCACTGAGATTACAGGTGTCAGCCACCGTGCGTTTCTTGATTTCTTCAATTAATTTTACTTATACACTTGATTACACAAGATTAATTTTGTGTACATAATGAATCTCTTTTGAGGTTTAAGTTACTGATTAATTAGAGTACCACTTAACAAGCGTGTCATCCCAGCACTTTGGGAGGCTGAAGTGGGCGGCTCACCTGAGGTCAGGCATGAGCCACCGTGCCCGGCTTACACACATTCTTTTCACTCCTGCTTGCAGATCTCTGTTCCCTTCTAATTCCAGTGGAACCACTTTCACTTAGTATCAAAATATCCAGATCCACTCATCAAAGTGTAAATAATCCTCCAGCAAATTACCTTTGCAAATCTATTTTTATGTAATATTTCCTTAACTTCTTCTTACCTACATCCAGTAGTCATTTTACAAGGCAGAATTTTTTCTATTTTATATAGAACTGAGGCAGTATTTGAAAAAAATCTCAAAACACTCTTCAGGAAGGACTGGCATCTAAAACACCAGTTCCAATATATATTTTAGTAACATTTTAAAGGACAGATGCTTTTCAAAATGTTATTATAATTTAAAAAAATGTAACCTTCCTCTCTGAGTTCATGTTTATGGAAAACTAATATTTCATAAATGCCAAGTTACTATGATGTATTATCTAAATGCTGCCCCTGCCATTCTATAAATACAAAAATCGTAACTTTCTAACCAACTTTGGTATTAGTCAACAACTGTGCTGATGAAAAGTAAAATCAATTCATTTAAAATAATTTTCCATGAACAAAATCAAGTAACTTGTAAGTAGTATGGTAGATGAACCAAAAAATAAAGTAACATTAACCAGAAAGACATGCCATGGACTTCTCTAATCTTTTTTTGGAGCACCCTTTTCATGCATATGAAAATAAAAATTAAATATAAAATACCTACTTTATGTATGTACTTTTACTTGTGTCTATTGTTCTTTAAAGATTAAAATAACTCCTAAAGCCTGGATAGCTGAGCCCATTGTGCTCTTCTGCCCATAAAATAGATCGGATGTGCAGTGAAAGAGGTAAAACTTAGGCTTTCAGGTTAGTTATGACGATGGAAACACAATTCTATTCAATAGTGTTCATCTTGGTCTTTCAAATGTTTAAGGTCACAAGGCAAAAGAGAACAGACTTTAAGAATGTTCGTGTATTACTTCTCGTCTTACCCAATAGCTACATTAGTTCAATTAGGCCAGTGTTTTGGAGTAAACAGCACTGTGAAATGTGTCGTGGAGTCCGGAGGCTCCACCACCTACCTCCATGTAGTTGTTCTGTCCGATGGAGCCTAGAGTAATACCTTAGGAGATGCATTACATCTACAGGTACCAACCAGGAAGGGTAGTCTTGAATTAAATGGCTTTAGAACACGTTATAAGAGCAAATCGAAGCTTCTAGGTATTAGAACCACTTCAATCACAGAGCGTCTCTGGGTTCTATCTGTGGCCAGCATCAAGTATCTGTCTGCCCTCCCCGAATGCTTTCTCTCATCATGTGGATCTTCTAGATGGTCTTATTCTTCCCCAGCCAGCCAACTTGATCAACAAGCCTAGGTATATTAGATATGTATAAAGTTGGTTCTTAAATAAAGTCCATTTCTGTATCTAGGTAAGTAATGTCTTCAGACTTACAATTTCATTGATATCTAGAAAGAGTGACTCTAGTTAGCTTCTAGTGTCAGTTTTTCTAGCAGCTTCTTTAAAAACAAAAATCCTCTCTGGAACAAAGCTTCCTTGCAAGTATTGCTGTTGGCAATAGTCCTCTTTACTGAAATGCTTATCCGGTGAAACTTGCGCTGTGCCAGTGAGCCTGCAGGTTGATGGTCCTTTTGTTCAACTTCTCCATTATAAAGCAACCTCTCTGATCACCCTTTTAAAACTAAAGACCAAAGAATCAAATGAGATCAGGAAGTGACCAGAGCTCACAGGTCATCAACTCCTCTTCTTAGCATATTATAGCACACAGTCTAAGCCCGAAAAACACAGCAGAACCCATTACAGCTCTCGAGTTCCAGTTATTAACATTGATTTTTTCCAATGGGAAATTTTCATTAGAAGCTATCACAGGACTCACATTCAGTAATAACTTAGATTAGGATACATACTGGAGCCTTTGTCCTTAGAGTAGGTGCCACTGAGTCACTATTAAAAGGAGTCTTTTTGATCTTAGTAAATTCTCACAGGGCTTATCTCAGTCTAAACTGTAACTGGCCTTTACTAGTGATGTCATGTGTAGTTCAAATTAATATTGTAATGTATATAAATTGTATATATAGGTATAATACATGCATGTATTTACAATTATTTATTTTATTTTATTTTTTAATAAGATAAAAGTTAGAGGTTAAAATATGACTCTAGGCCATTGTGCTTTAGAATGAAGAGCACAGACATGGGTTGGAAATGTAAATTTTGGCCCAATTTAATTTCTGTGACAAATTCATTAATGTCTTCAAGGTTCAGGCTCTATGTATGAGACAAATGAAAACAGCTCTAAGATTCCTGAAAACCCTAAAATATGAAAATTCCACTCTGCCATTAGTTCAGATAAATCATTTGCCAATTTGCCCCACAAGAACCAGGCATCTTTAAATGGTAACATAACATGCACTTCTCTCTCCCAAAGTGTGGTGCATAAACGTTCTGCTTCTCAATAACACAGGATGCCTGCTAAAATGTGCTGTCAGGGGGATTAGTAAGGAAATGTTGTATCAAAACTTCTGCAGATGTGGCCCTGAAATACACATTGTAATAAATCCTCCAGGCCTCTCAAGTTAGGAATAACTGGTTTATAAAATTGTACTTACTTAAAAATTATAGATAAACAGATTTCACCGTAACCCATTCTTTCTGTTCTGAATGAAATAAGGCTCTATATTCAGACTGAATTTTCAGTGAAAAACAACTTAAAATAGTGACAAATCATCTATAAGTTTAAATGAATATAACTAGGAGACCTGAAAACTCAGGTTTAGCAGTCATCTTCCAACAGTTTGAGAGCCCACAGGAGCCACAGAGCCCTCATGTCTCTCCAGAGAAGCAGGGTGATTCTTCCCCCTAAACACCATGCAATTCTTGAAGTGAGTGAAAGCATCCCTGCTCACACTGATACCCTCTCAAGTGAACTCAAAGTTAAGCCATCTCCAGCCAGACCAGATATCCTGGCCCATATCTCATTCATTAATATATGTTGAGAAGCCTTTGTTTCTTGGAAACTACATGAAGTGAATAGGCTGTGGACTCCACTGGACATAGTGGTCTATATTTAACCAATTCCCTTCACACATATGTATCAGATGCTCTCTTAGTTACGGAGCTGCAGTGGTGAATAAGAAAGCCACAGTCCTGTACTCCCAGGGTTTCAATTCTGAAGACGAAGACAGGCACAGAAACCCAACTGAGCAAAGAGAAGAGATTATTACAAAATGTGTTCACATGCAAAGTGAAGCAAGGGACTGAATATACAACAAGGGTTTTGGGGCGAACATTAGATACAATCTTAATTCAGATTATATAAGATTCATACATATAATTTTTATATATAGATATATTAATTTGGGCCGGGCGTGGTGGCTTATGCCTGTAATCCCAGCATTTTGGGAGGCCAAGGCGGATGGATCACTTCAGTCCAGGAGTTTCAGACCAGTCTGATCAACATGGCAAAACCCCATCTCTACTAAAAATAAAAAAGTTAGCCGGGTGTAGTGGTGTGCGCTTGTAGTCCCAGCTACTCAGGAGGCTGAGAAAGGAAAACTGCTTGAACCCAGGAGGCAGAGGTTTCAGTGAGCCAAGATTGTGCCACTGCACTCCAGCCTGGGTGACACAGCAAGACCCTGTCTCAAAAGAAAAAGAAAAAAAGAAATATTAATTTGGATTATACAGATTCTAACCACTTCTTTCAAGTGAGAATATTTAAGGTAAGACCTGAGAATAAAAAGAGTTAGCTTTTCATACAATACAGAAAGATTCGTCTTTTAGGAAAAACCCCCAGTGTTCATGGACCCTAATATATGAGCAAGATCTTGGCATGTAGAAGAAACCTGTGAATTGGATGAAATGAAAAACTGAAAAGTAGGAATCTGGATGAAGTACAGAAGGGAGAAAGACTAATGTGAGACGTGGCTGAAAGAGAAGGATATGTGAAACAGTACAGGTCTTCATTAGTAATGATGAGGAACATAAATCTTAGTCCAAGTACACCAGAAAAGTGGGAGAGTTGGAAACTGAAAGACATGTTAAGAGATCACTTTGGTTTCTCTGTAGCTAACAGGGTGTAGGAGATCAAGAATTAAAGTAGGTTGACTAAGGATGACCTAAGAAAATAAGCGTAGGTAAGAAAATATGTGGCTCTGGCTAGGCTGGGGACATTGGAAATCAAAAGAGGTGGAGGAAATTACAGATGTATTTGGAACCAAAATATTTTTTAAATGAATGTTGAATTGGATATTGTCAGAATATTGAGGAAGGGCCAAAAATGACTTATAAGCGTCTAGCATGGCTGGCAGTGCCACTTACTGACATGTGGGAAACCAGGACATGTTACCTCTGAATTATTCGAGTGCTATTGTCATGTAAATCATCAACTCCCAGAATAAAGGTCTGGGCCAAACTCTAAGACTGGAAATTATGAGCTGTTTAGTAGTGTTTAGAGCTTAGAGAGAGTATGTGTGTGGAGAGAAAAGAAGAGCAATTAGGACAGAACCCTTAGAAACATCAATATTTAAAATTTGGGAAGAGAAACAGAAACAAATAAATTGTGGGAAAATGAAGCTCAGGGTAGTTGCAAGGGAATGCTAAAAATGAACTATGGCATTTGAGGAGGAAAACGTGGAAACTGAAAGCAAGAGAGTACGGATGGATCGTGAGGGAGCAGCAGCAGCTGTGTCCTAAGAAGAGTCTCAGTGAAAATGAAGGGTTGTAGGAATGAGGACATCTGGGCCAACGAGCTGGCAAGGAGTGATGTCCAGGAGGCAGAATATTTGCATCTAGATCCTGGTGGTATATACCCTTATAGAAAATGTTTCAGATTTGATGACAATAAAGTGGAGGAAAGAAAAAAATAATGGAAATAAAGATGTCAAAAAACGGGGAACCGAGGTTTGTACTGGTGCTTTCACGTGAAAGCTGAGCCACTAAAATGATGGCTGAACTTGCCTGAAGATGATATTGAGCAAAAGATCTACAGCCTTAAATAAATGGCAAGAGGCCAGGTGCAGTGGATCATGCCTGTAATCCCAGCATTTTGGGGGGCTGAGGCAGGCATATCACCTGAGGTCAGGAGTTCGAGACCAGCCTGGCCAACATGGCGAAACCCCGTCTCTACCAAAAATACAAAAATTAGCTGGGTGTGGTGGTATGCACCTGTAATCCCAGTTACTCAGGAACCTGAGGCAGGAGAATCACTTGAAACCGGGAGGAGGAGGTTGCAGTGAGCCGAGATCACACCATTACACTCCAGCATGGGTGACAGAGCAAGACTCCATCTCAAAAAAAAAAAAAAAAATAAGACCAGAGTGCCCAGGAGGGAGGTCTGTTGATGATGGTAATACCAAAGGGGCATGGCTGATATTTCCAAGGGGTTTGAGTTTCAAAGGAACAGTCTAATTTGCAAGGAGCGGAGAAATTAACAGTCTAGAAGTTGTAACGGGAACCAAGAACAACCACCTCGGCTTCCAGCCATAGGTATGTGGAGGGTGAGAAAAAGACCTGTCTCAATTTATGAAAGCTAGAGGAAAAACTGCACTTTAGTATCAAGCAACTTTTGTTTTAAGATAATTACAAACCAATATGGAACTTAGCAAGAGTCAATTTTGACAGTTTCCTGCAGCTTAGTAAATTCTGCACAAAATTAAGATTTAACACAAAAGTAGAGAAAAATTTTAATGGCATAGCACATTTCTTCACAATTCCTTAAACCAAATAATTCCCTGTTCTTCTAACTCTCACCTTACACTATCAACTAGGCTTCTTATTCAATGAACGGTTTAAGTCTACTAAGACACACACACACACACACACACACACGTCTTATCCAGCTGCAGATCTCATTTTTGAAGGTACATTGAAAGTACATAGATCATTCTATAATCATCAACTATGAAGATTGTGAGCAACTGGAACAAGTATTCTTGGAAAAGAAGTTTCCTGTGTATAAGAAAAAAAAGAGTCCAACTCTGGGAACTGACTTGGCTGAGTCATCATTATATGCCACTGGCAAGAAATCAAGAAGTAACACAGGACTGATAAACTTTGTTAAAGGAAATGGAAACAGCCTATCTGTGAGGCTTAATTCTTGATAATCTGGCCAAGATATAGCATCTGGATAAGAGTTCACTGACTCAACTAAATTTTGTGAAGGTGAAGTACTTGTTAAAATGAAAGATCTATTTAGAGAGAAATAAGTAGACATAATGTCTGCACTATGGATAGGTGTATACCTGTTTTTTGCAAAAACAGTTTGTATCTTTGAAATGCTGGTTTGCCCTGGACAGAGCTAACTTAAATAGAGACCAGGCGCGGTGGTTCATGCCTGTAATCCCAGCACTTTGGGAGACCGAGGAGGGTGGATCATGAGGTCAGGAGATCGAGACCATCCTGGCTAACACGGTGAAACCCCGTCTGTACTAAAAATGCAAAAAATTAGCCGGGCATGGTGGCGGGCACCTGTAGTCCCAGCTACTCTGGAGGCTGAGGCAGGAGAATGGTGTGAACCCGGGAGGCGGAGCTTGCAGTGAGCCGAGATCGCGCCACTGCACTCCAGCTGGGTGACAGAGCAAAACTCCGTCCCAAAAATATATATATATAGTTTTTTTATATATATATGTATATATACCCAAAGGATTATAAGTCATGCTGCTATAAAGGCACATGCACACGTATGTTTATTGTGGCACTATTCACAATAGCAAAGACTTGGAACCAACCCAAACGTCCAACGATGATAGACTGGATTAAGAAAATGTGGCTGGATACATATGTAACAAACCTGCACATTGTGCATATGTACCCTAAAACCTAAAGTATAATAAAAAAAAGAAAAAAAAAAGAAAATGTGGCACATATACACCATGGAATACTATGCAGCCATAAAAAAGGATGAGTTCATGTCCTTTGTAGACACATGGATGAAGCTGGAAACCATAATTCTCAGCAAACTATCACAAGGACAAAAAAAACCAAACGCTGCATGTTCTCACTCATAGGTGTGAATTGAACAATGAGAACACATGGACCCAGGAAGGGGAACATCACACTCCGGGGCCTGTCATGGGGTGGGGTGAGGGGGAGGGACAGCATTTGGAGATATACCTAATGTAAATGATGAGTTACTGGGTGCAGCACACCAACATGGCACATGTATACATATGTAACAAACCTGCACGTTGTGCACATGTGTCCTAGAACTTAAAGTATATATATATATATATATATATATATATATATATATATAAATATAAAGAGAAAACCATTAAAGAAAGGCTATAATACACAGGAACACACAGACATACATACACCTGTGTGTCTATATCTTCAGTTATCACACTTTTTCTATACAGACTCCACACGAGACAAACATGTTACATTTTATGAGAAACTATAAGTGGAAAGAGGAGAATTTGTGAAATCAATATAGAATGTTCCTTGTTTAGCATAATTCTAACTGTTTCTCATTAGAGGTCTGAGTATCAATCTGTATTATATGTGGCCATGCTGGCATTTGGGAAATTCCACAAGAAACTTTTTAAATATGAATTTGGAAAAGGGAAAAGGATTTTTAAAGTGTCTTTTTTTGTTCTGCATTCTATGTGGAACATCTATTTTGTGCTAACTGCTCGTGTTAGCTTGTGATTGCCTGTGACTATGTGGAAGATATACTTTACGTGACTATGTGAGCAATAGTCTTAAAGTTAAGAAATCTAAAATTTGGTTGGTTTAGTTGCTAATTAGGTAAATTACCTTGTAATGGTTACTTAACCTCTCAAAGATTAATTATCTTCAGTGGTACATTGAAGGTTCCATTCATATTGATTTTAGTAGACTTATCCTACTAAAAAGTAAATTTAACAGAAATTATTCTAGACCTCATTATTTCAGGAGACCCCACCCCAGCTTTTATTCCTAACTTCAAGAAATGCAGAGAAATTTAAAAATTCGATGTTCTCCCAATTCAACAGAATATAACTGAACTAAATCGATTTATGTATAATTCATTATTTCAACCTTTAACGCTATATCCGAGCGGTTTGTTTTCACCATAAAGTTATAGCTGTTTAGGCCAATAATTAAAGAGGACCTTGATAGAGAATGACAAGAGAGGATGATCACCCTATTGTCTATCTTCCAGCTGTTTTCAATGCCCTGAAGTTTTATTCACACCCAAATATTAGAATCTTATCTGAGAGAGCGTACTCAAATGATGAATCATGCTAATTTCTCAAGAAAAGTGTTACAGAATAATAAATGCCTTTCTGGTCAAAGCACTGATGCTCTGGAAATAATCTTTATCCAAATGAGGTACAGGAATTGTTAGGACTATTAAAAGTTTGTATATGATATCTGCCAGGTTCGACTGAGCTTCACTTAAAATCTACCATATTAGGGCCAAGTGTAATGACTCAAATTAGTGAACTTAAAAATTGTTTTAAAATGTTTCCTGGAGACATTTCAAATATTGCTCCCTGATTTATCACTGTTACTTTTGCTGAATTCAATTTGATGCCAAGATTTATTCAGATTAATCAAATGCCATAAACTCTGATACCTAATGTTCCTTAACACCTTAAGAACTTTTAAACAGATCAAATGTTGAAGATACGCTTTTAGTGAAACTGTACCTAAGCACATGAATTCTATTGAATATAGCTTTTTAGAAGACTAACAAAGAAAGAAGACTTAGGAAATTCAGAAACATTTTTTAAACCTTCTAGAGGGAATTAAACTACTGAAAAATAATTTCAATTGGTGAATCTAATGGCATTAATCAGAAGATAAGAAAAAAGTAACCATAAAACTTTATGGGGGTAATATTTGCTATGAGGATCAGGAAAAACAACTAATGGATATTAGGCTTAATATCTGGGTGATGAAATAAACTGTACAACCAATCCCATGGCATAAGCTTACCTCTGTAACAAACCTACACTTGTACCCCTGAACTTAAAAGTTAAAATTTAAATAAATAACGTTGTGCTATTAATTTCAACCAGAGCCTTTCCAAGGTGCAGGGAACTTTTGAGAATTTTATTTCTTGCAAAAGGAAACTTGATTCCTTGCTTAGGGCCTTCCTAGGAAAACCTCTATTCTTTGGAGAAGCATCATACTCCTACAAGGTTTAAGGACCATCATATTTGTCAGGCTTTTTTTCTGTTTTACTGTGAGCAGTTTACAGAACATAAAGAAAAATCAAATCCGAAGGTGCACTACACGTGTTTTATCAAAAGGAACATTTTTGTGTACTTTTAAGAAAATACGACAAATTGAGTTTTCTGACCTATTACCAAGTTAGACATCTTGAGTGAATTGAATCTGTTGTAATCCTGTTTGGTTTTCATCCCATGGCTCTGGAAAACTGACATTTATCTCCAATTTTTCAACTCTGCTTCTTTGCAGTACCTCATCTATACGACTATTATAGTACTTTTCATCTGCTTCTACCACTACACTATGGCTGCATTACTTTTAACACAGTGTCCCACATGTTACCCATTTCTACCTTATATAAAGAGTAGAAATTGAATTGTAATTGAGTATCCAGTTGCCTCATATTCAGGTCTTCAACTGAAATAACTCCAGCTATCTCAAAACTTCAACCCTCTCTGGAAGTATTGGACCAAATTATCCCAGATTATAGCACTCTCAGGCTAAAATTACTAATGCTTCTATAGTTTCAGAGACTGTATCAGGTTATTCAACACAACATTCCATGCACCATTCCAGCCTCATATAATCAGAGGACACTTAGACGACTTTAATAGCCTTCAAAAGACACCCTCCTCTTTTACTTATATATATATATTTATTTATCTATTTATTTAATGGAGACAAGGTCTCACTCTGTCACCCAGACTGGAGCGCAGTGGCATAATCACGGTCCACCGCAGCCTGCACCTGCCGGGCTCCGATCCTTCCACCGCAGCCTCTTGAGTGGCTGGGACCACAGGCGCCGCCACCACGTCTGCCTGGTTTTTGTATTTTTGTGGAGATGGGGTTTCACATGTTGCCCAGGCTGATCTGAGACTCCTGGGCTCAAGAGATCCACCTGCCCCGGCCTCCCAAAGTGCTGGGATTACATGAACGAGCCATTGTGCCCAGCCGGTCCCGCCCGGTTTTTAACCTTCGTACTGTTTATATAATCATCCTTCACAAAATAGAACACTTCATTACTCGATGGTTCTCATTATTCTAATATGAAGAACTATATTAAGAAAATAAATTCCTGGCCGGGCGCGGTGGCTCACACTTGTAATCCCAGCACTTTGGGAGGCCGAGGCGGGCGGATCACGAGGTCAGGAGATCGAGACCACGGTGAAACCCCGTCTCTACTAAAAATACAGAAAATTAGCCGGCGTGGTGGCGGCGCCTGTAGTCCCAGCTACTCGGGAGGCTGAGGCAGGAGAATGGCGGGAACCCGGGAGGCAGAGCATGCAGTGAGCCGAGATCGCGCCACTGCACTCCAGCCTGGGCGACAGAGCCAGACTCCAGCTCAGACAAAAAAATAAATCAATAAATTTCCAATATTTCCTAGCATATCCAATTTAATTCTATACATCACATAAAAATAAAAGCCGTCTTACTGTGTTAGTTTCTTACTGCTGTTACAGTAAATTAACATAAACTCAGAGGCTTAAAACAACACATTTTTTTTCTTTATACTTCTGGGGGTCAGAAGTCCAAAATGGGTCTTAGTGTGCTAAAATCAAGGTATCATCAAGTGTATATTTTGTCTAGAGATTCCAGGAGAGAATTCACCAGGTTTGAGGGGTCACATGTATCCCTGAGCTCTTGGCCTCTGCACATCTTGGACACAGCACATCACTTCAGCCTCGGCTCCAGTTTCCCCAAGCTCTTCTGCTCACTCTGGTCTCTCCGCCTTCCTGTCTGAAGGTTCTTTGTGACTACAGTGGGCCCACCTAGATAATTCAGGATAATCGCTCCAGTTTAAGGTGAGGTGATTAGCAATCTTAATTCCACCTCTAACCATAATGCTTCCATGCTGCCTAACAACACATTCAAAAGGTCATCCTGCTAAGGGTCATTATTCTACCTACACACTAAGTGACTGAGAAAAAGTAAAGTTATCTATCATGCCTTACCTATGGCGAGGAAATAATAACTTATAATGATTTATCTACGAAAACCTGTTTTTAAAAGCTTTGGTCCTAGTCTATTGATTAAAGTTTTGGTATATTCCAGATAAATTTCATGTCCTTGATGCTAACACATTGTGCACAGTAGATGGCCTTTTTAAAATAGTACTGCATAAAGGAATATTTAAGGTTGTCTGGACAATAGAAAAGGAACTTTAGTTGCTATGCCACAAAAGGCCGGATTTCTGCACATTACACCTCCTACCAGTGCACACATGTGCCAAACTCCTTCCTGAAAGCCTGGTTTATGTTTCCTATGTGCTTAGCAATAGTTTTACTCTCACGACTGTTTATATTAAGTCCTATTTTTTAAAGCATATCCTCATTTGTTTGTTTTCCTGAGCCTCTGAACTGGATTTCATCTGGTATGTATTGCACAGGTTTGCACACTTGATTGTACGCTACCTAAAAGCATCCTCTTGTGTTCTGGACACGGTTATTTTTCTCCATGGTAAGGTGATAAGTGACTTCTCTGAGGACTTGCCACCTTAGAATGCAGTGGTGACATCACCTGCTCAGGCTCTGTCTGCAATGTGGAATTTAGTATTTTCCAACTTCTGGTCTAACTTGAACTTCATAATTAAGCAGAGCCGCCTTTTGAGGGAACAGTAGGGTGTCTGCCCCTAAACGTCTGTGTAAATGCAGAGACACATTTGGGAACATAACTGACTTTTACGTACAGAAGCCAGATGCATTTCATGACCATGCATGCTTAGGGAAGCAAGTTCATCTCATCTATCACAATAAGCATCTGTGCCACTAAATTCCACTGCAGGATACTTTTCACACTTAGACAACAAAACATTTAAGGAAATAAAAGCTCTTTCCAATAAAAATGTGCATCAAATACTGTGTGTATGTTTAAAAAAAAACCTTCCTCTATAAGATAAGGCCACAGGAACTACTAAAAAAGCATTCTTGAAATACATTTTCTGATAGGAATCTAGGCCCTTGCCTTATATAAGATTTAAGGAAAGTGATGTGTGTGTCTTTATACTTGAAAGGCTGTTTTCAACAGCAAAGGGTATGCTTTGAGGTATCAATATAGTTTTGAGAATGCAAAAGTTTAAAAGAAATGGAATGCATATTCTCCAGGTATGAATATGCAATTGTCATTATTTTCCTACCATCTACTAGATTAGAAACAGAAGAAAAATTATGGAAATGTCTGTTTTCCCTCAATAGGAGTACCTATTTATTAAAGTTAATTAATTACTATTCTTTAAACATTTTCAAAATAGACTCATAAGTGACAACTTTCAGAGAAAACAAGGGTTTTTGGATGTAAATATTTACTTATAACATGGATAAAATAATTTTGTTAAATATTAACTCCATATTCATAATGTTCTCTATTGTTTTTGCATTTTGTTTAACAATAGAGAATCTAAGACATTTAGTGTTCATGAGTTTCATACAGTTTCCTGTCAATGTACTTTGTCTTTTTTTTATTGGACTACTAATCATTTATTTATGATTTGTTGGAACTACTCATATTTTAAATATGTCAAGTGAACTGCAAGCACTTGTTGCTGATTTGATATTTGCTTTTTACACATATTCATTGTATCCTCTGAAAAAGAAAAGTTTTATATTTTAACAAATTCCAATCCATAAATTTTTTTTTAAATTTTCTGTTATTGGTTAGGGCTATGTTTGGATATTTAATTTTAACCGTAATGTTGCAAGTGATATTTGTCTATGGTATTTTTTCTTTATATTTTGGAAAAGTGTATTTGACATCCACTATGGAATTAATATTTATTAATGACATATTATACCTTTGTGCAACTATAAAATACATATAGCCAATTATCTGAACACCATTTTATGAACTGTTTATCACTTATCCACTGATTTGAAACACTATCTTTATCATATATTGGATTTTAGGTTTATCGAGATTATGTAACATGAAATTATTTAATTATGAAATTATGTGAATTCAAGCATGACAGTCAGCTCTTCTTCCCCACCACTACCCTGTAAAAGGATGGATGGAATAATTGCTTCCCTATGGCTTAAGTGTATGAGAGGTATACAACATGGTCTTGATGAAGTGGGAACTACACAGAAACTGTTTTTGGTCCTGAAATGTACTCCAGCTTTACCAATTTGTTCTACACATATACCATTGAGGGTAGAAGCTGAATTTTGCTAATGATTATATTTACACTACTTAACATTGTGCCAGATACTGAGTAGATGCTTAGAAACATGTTTAATGACTTGTTTTATTGATAGAGACCTAATTATCTGCTGTAGTGGTGCTATCTCATTCAGAATCATTTTGACCAGCCTTTCTCCATCATGAATAAAACACTTATTTACACACTTGTGTACATGCACATGTGCATAGAAACACACACACCCTTTGCAGAGACAAACTGCATCGAAAGCATGTACAAACATTATAGTATTTTTGTTGATTCTGACCTGATTCTGATTCTATTGTATACATTTTCATTCTGATCACAATAACAATAAAAATAGAAAACTATAAGTTGTGAAGCTGGAAGATGCAGAACATGAAAGATCGAATTACCAATTTTTTTTTCTATTTTCTTTAGTTGGCTGCTGATAAAATCAGAAAAGAAATGGACACAAAAATGAAAGTATGCAATGTGTGTGCGTGTGTGTGTGTGTGTATCACATGCACTCGTTTCCATGATGTACATATGGAATTTCATAACCAGCCAAACTAAGCTTCATAAGTGAATGAGAAATAAAATCCTTTACAGACAAGCAGATGCTGACAGATTTAGTCACCATCAGACCTGCCTTCCAAGAGCTCCTAAAGGAAGCACTAAACATGGAAAGGAAAAACCAGTACCAGCCTCTGCAAAAACACACCAAAATATATAAACCAATGAAACTAGGAAGAAACTGCTTCAACTAATGTGCAGAATAACCAGCTAACATCATGATGACAGGACCAAATTCACACATAACAATATTAACGGTAAATATAAATGAGCTAAATGCCCCAATTAAAAGACATACACTGGCAAATTGGATAAAGAGTCAATACCCACAGGTGTGCTGTATTCAGGAGACACATCTCACTTGCAAGGTCACACATAGGCTCAAAATAAAGGGATGGAGGAATATTTACCAAGCAAATGGAAAGAAAGAAAAAAAAAGCAGGAGTTGCAATCCTAGTCTCTAATAAAACAGACTTTAAACCAACAAGGATAAAAAAGGACAAAGAAGGGCATTACATAGTAGTAAAGGGATCAATGCAACAAGAAGAGCTAAGTATCCTAAATATATATATATGCCAAATACAGGAGCACCAGGATTCATAAAACGAGTTCCTAGAGACCTACAAGGAGACTTAGACTCCCACACAATAATAGTGGGAAACTTTAACAACCCACTATCAATATTAGACAGATCAACAAGAAAGGAAATTAACAAGGATATTCAGACTTGAACTCAGCTCTGGTCCAAGTGGACCTAATAGATACCTACAGAACTCTCCACCCCAAATCAACAGAATATACATTCTTCTCAGCACCACATAGCACTTATTCTAAAATCAACCACATAATTGGAAGTAAAACACTCCTCAGCAAATGCAAAAGAATGAAAATCATAACAAACAATCTCTCACACCACAGTGTAATCAAATTAGAACTCAGAATTAAGAAGCTCACTCAAAACTGCACAACTACATGGAAACTGAACAACCTGCTTATGAATGACTACTGGGTAAATAGCAAAATTAAGGCAGAAATAAATAAGTTCTTTGAAACCAATGAGAACAAAGACACAACATATCAGAATTTCTGGGATACAGTTAAAACAGTGTTTAGAGGGAAATTTACAGCATTAAATGTCCACATTAGAAAGTGGGAAAGATCTAAAATAGACACCCTAACATCACAATCAAAAGAAGCAATGGAAAACACATTAAAAACCTAGTATAAAACAAGAAATAACTAAGATCACAGCAGAACCGAATGGGAGAGAAACACAAAAAAACCTTCAAAAAAAAATCAATGAATCTAGGAGTGGGTTTTTTGAAAAGATTAACAAAATAGATAGACCGGTAGCCAGACTAACAAGGAAGAAAAGAGAGAAAGATCAAATAGACACATTAAAAAACGATAAAGGGGATATCACCACTGATCCCACAGAAATACAAACTATTATTAGAGAATACTGTAAACACCTCTACACAAATAAACTAGAAAATCTAGAAGAAATGGATAAAGTCCTGGACACATACACCCTCCCAAGACTAAAGGAGGAAGAAGTCAAATCCCTGAATAGACCAATAACAAGTTCTGAAATTGACTCAGTAATTACTAGCCTACCAACCAAAAAAAGCCCAGGACCAGATGTCTTCACAGCCGAGTTCTACCAGAGGTACAAAGAGGAGCTGGTACCATTCCTTCTGAAACTATTCTGAACAATAGAAAAAGAAAGACTCCTCCCTAAATCATTTTATGAGGCCAGCATCACTCTGATTCCAAAACCTGGCGGAGACCCAATAGAAAAAGAAAATTTCAGGCCAATATCACTGATGAACATCGATGCGAAAATCCTGAATAAAATACCGGCAAGAGAATCCAGCAGCACATCAAAAACTTATCCACCACGATCAAGTTGGCTTCATGCCTGGCATGAAAGGCTGGTTCAACATATGCAAATCAATAAACATAATCCATCACATAAACAGAACCAATGACAAAAACCACATGATTATCTCAATAGATGCAGAAAAGGCCTTCAATAAAATTCAACACCCCTCATACTAAAAACTCTCAATAAACTAGGTATTGATGGAACATATCTCACAAAAATAAGAGCTATTTATGACAAATGCATAGCTAATATCATGCTAAATGGCCAAAAGCTGGAAGCATTACCTTTGAAAACTGGCCCAAGAGTAGGATGCCCTCTCTCCCCACTCTTATCAACATAGTATTGGAAGTTCTGGCCAGGGCAATCGAGTAAGAGAAAGAAATAAAAGCATGCAAATAGGAAGAGAGGAAATCAAATTGTCTCTGTCTGCAGATGACATGATTGTATATTTACAAAACGCCACCACCTCAGCCCAAAAATTCCTTAACCTGATAAGCAACTTTGGCAAAGTCTCAGGATATAAAATTAATGTGCAAAAATCACAATCATTCTTATATACCAATAACAGACAAGCAGAGAGCCAAATCATTAGTAAACTCCCATTCACAATTGCTATAAAGAAAACAAAATACCTAGGAATACAACCTACAAGGGATGTGAAGGACCTCTTCAAAGAAAACTACAAACCAGAGCTCAAGGAAATGACAGGACACAAACATATAGAGAAACACTCCATCCTCATGGATAGGAAGACTCAATATCATGAAAATGGCCATATTGCCCAAAGTAATTTATAGATTCAATGCTATTCCCATCAAGCTACCATTGACTTTCTTCACAGAACTAGAAAAAAACTATGTTAAATTTCATATGGAAGCAAAAAAGAGCCTGTGGAGCCAAGGCTAACCTAAGCAAAAAGAACAAAGCTGGAGGCATGACGCTGCCTGACTTCAAACTATATTACAAAGCTAAAGTAACCAAAACAGCATGGTGCTAATACCAAAACAGATATATAGACCAAGGAAACAGAATAGAGGCCTCAGAAATAACACCACACATCTACAACAATCTGATCTTCAACAAACCTGACAAAAGCAAGCAATGGGGAAAGGATTCCCTATGTAATAAATGGCGCTGGGAAAACTGGGTAGCCATATGCAGAAAAGAGAAACTAGACCCCTTCATTATACCTTATAAAAGAATTAACTCAAGGTGGATTAAAAACATAAATGTAAAACCTAAAACTATAAAAACCCTAGAAGAAAACCTAGGCAATATGATTCAGGACATAGGTGTGGGCAAAGACTTCATGACTAAATCACCAACAGCACTTGAAACAACAGCCAAAATTGACAGATGGAATCTAATCAAACTAAAGAGCTTCTGCTCAGTAAAATAAACTATCACAAGAGTGAACAGGCAACCTACAAAATATGAGAAAATTTTTGCAATCTATCCATCTGACAAAGGTCTAATATCCAGAATCTAGAAGGAACTTAAACAAATTTACAAGAAAAAAAAAAAAACAACCCCATCAAAAAGTGGGCAAAGGATATGAACAGACACTCCTCAAAAGAAGATATGTATATGGCCAATAAACATATGAAAAAAGCTCATTATCACTGTTCATTAGAGAAATGCAAATCAAAACCACAATGACATACCATCTCACACCAGTTAGAATGGTGATCATTAAAAATTCTGGAAACAGCAGATGCTGGAGAAGATGCAGAGAAATAGGAACACTTTTACACTGTTGGTGGGCTTGTAAAATAGTTCAACCATTGTGGAATACAATGTGGTGATTCCTCAAGGATATAAAACCAGAAATACCATTTGACCCAGCAATCCCATTACTGGGTATATACCAAAGGATTATACATCATTCTACTCTAAAGACACATGTACATATATGTTTATCATGGGACTATTTACAATAGCAAAGACTTGGAACCAACATAATGCCCATCAATGATAGACTGGATGAAGAAAATGTGGCACATATTCACCATGGAATACTACACAGCCATAAAAAAGGATGAGTTCACGTCCTTTGCGGGGATATGGATGAAGCTGGAAACCATCATCCTCAGCAAACTAACACAGGAACAGAAAACCAAACACTGCATGTTCTCACTCATAAGTGGGTGCTGAACAATGAGAACATGTTGACACAGGGAGAGGAACATCACACACTGGGGTCTGTAGGTGGGTGTGGGGAAAGGGGAGGGAGAGCATTAGGACAAATAGCTAATGCATGTGGAGCTTAAAACCTAGATGACGGGTTGATGGGTGCAGCAAATTACCATGGCACAAGTATACCTATGTAACAAACCTGCATGTTCAGCACATGTATCCCAGAACTTAAAGTAAAATTTTAAAAAATGAAAGTATGCAATATGTGTATGTGTGTGTATACATACATATAAAACAAGCACTCATTTTCATTTTGTACATATATGCACATTATGAGTGTGAATATATGTTAAATAATATCCTATCAGTTTTGTATTTGTAACACATATATGTACATGCATATACAACAAATAGAGGTGTTTTGCATAATAATTTCATTTATATTCATTTCATCAGCTAAGAACTAAAAAGAATTTAAATCAAAATCAATTATTCATTTACAGGTGTTTTTAACCATCATCTCCCCCTTTATCTTCAGTTTTATGCCTCCTTGTATTGCCATTTTGTGACTTTTTTGCCATAAATTATACATATTTGGAACAGTCACTTTAAGAAATTCAATCTTTGGATAAGATCTCTAAGATTGATTTAGTATGAATACGTGTGTGGGCACACACTTGACAAAGAAAGGTCAGTTATAAATATATGTGTACACTTATCAAAATAATTCACATAAAATCTCTGAATAAAATTATCTGTATGCTTTTTCTGTCAATAAAAGCAATATAGTATAATTCTTGGTAGTAAACCTGTTTGTTTTCATTCTGTTGCCTACCATGTGAGCTGCCATGTTGGTATAAAACATCGATCATTTGATATTTTACTACAGCAAATAATAGTGATCCCCACGAAATAATAAATAAATCAGTGAGTTTCACGGAAATAAGTTTTTGGATGGATCAGATAATTTGAAGTTGTTAGTTTATTCTCCAGCAAGGTGAAAGAAAAAAGCTGTTAGTTTGTTCTCTATCAGGTGATCGAAGATGAAAACTAAAGTTCTCAAGGCCAGTGCATAATAATGGTGCCGTATTCTGTGCATCAATCACCATTACCAAATACCTATATTGCCAAATATTTCATGTACCGCTTTAGTGGTGATTAATCAATGTGCCATGGCACTGAAACTGAAACGAGACTTTGTAGTACAAGTGATATTCAAAGGGTTTTGAAAATTTATCAGCTCTATAGATATAGATGAAAATTTATCATCATCTATCTAGAAATCCTGTTTTTATAAATGTTACCTAGCCAAATATTGGTTTTATTTACTTAATATTTAGAAAACATGAGTTTAGTAAAAATTGTTCAGATTTTCTTAATGTAGTGTGTGAAATTACTATGTAATTATACAAGAAATATGCTACACAGCTGAATACACAAAGAGGTCAGCAGAGGGAGCAAAAGGTGCCTTTCCACTATAATCCACAGCAACATCACCCGCTCTTCTCTCTACATCATCGATGTATGTTATCTAAAGTCCTGTGCAAATGCCACCTCAACACAAGTCCTCTAGCCTTGCCTTCTTATCAGAAGCAGCTCGAAAGCCCCGATAATTCTAGAACCACTGAAAAATACACACTTGTTGCAAGGATTGAAAAGCCTCATATTGCAAATTCAGAATTCACAGTACTGAAAAAATTCATAATTTTTTAAAGTTACAATACTGTGAACTATACAAAATGAATTATGCTGGGATCCGATGACTCCCTTCATTCCAGCCTATCTTATATTTTCTCATTCATTTCTCCACATAGTCACAACAACAGACTCACTATTACATTTCATTAATGGCTATTTTATAATAAATGATCTCAATAGCATTTCTGAAACCTCTGCTGTTCTGGTTTTACAGAACTCTTGAATTTTTGAATGAGTTAGTTTTTGATTGAAAAAGACCTGACTCTTATGCTTAGAAAAGCCATCATTTCTTTCTGTAAGCTTTCCGTCTTCTATAAGCTTTACATGTTCCATAAGCAAACATTCGCTGGTTTTGTGATCAAACTAGAGAGGCAAATTCAGTTAATAATAACAACGTCATTTATCATCCTCAAATCTAGTGTTATGGATAATACGATCTCCACAAGGAGACGGTTGCACGAGCGACAAGAGAAAGACAATCAACAGTCTTTTACTCATACCAAGATATGTCCACACACACTTGTTTCAACAGTCAAAGTAACGCCATATGTCCCCAGTGATGTGGGTGGGCAAAAGGAACAGTTGGCCTGCTAATGAGGGCCATATGTACACGCAGCCTATCGTACCATCCTTCTTACTTATGGTTGCTGAAAACTCAGTGGAAGAGCTTGCTCTGAGGAATGGCATGGCTGGAGGAGGAGAGGCTTCCTTAAGAGCAGGAAAGGACCATTTGTTGTACAACTACTGTATCTCTGAAACTGGGAGCTAAAGATATGCATGTATGTTACTCATTCTTATTAAGAGTTACTTACGCATCCGTAGAGTTCTTTACTCCAGTTTCACCTTCTTTCACTAAATTCTTTTGCATTTATGTGCAAAGGGATTTTGGGCCCTTTTCAAAAATTACTTTTCCTAATCAATCTTGTTAATTTGATGTTCATTTACATCGGCTTCTCTTTATTTTTAGCTTGATTTCCAGAAAAATTATACTTTCTTTGACATTGTTAAATGTTACAATATTAAAAGAAATGAAAAAGACTTAAAAACTTAGAATATTTGAATGAGGGTTTCTGGAAGGCAGAGAGAACAATAAGGCAAAAGTACTTACTGCACTACTGTTCCAAAGTAAAAGAAAAACAAAGATTTTAAAAATGATTATAGCAGCTTTGTATCTCAACCAGGGTTTCCTTTGAAATTTCTACAACTGCAAACACTATTCAGCAATTTGCACTGATTATAAAATTTATTGTTTTAAGGTCAATTGTGATACTATGATCAGATAATATAATTTACTTTACTCTTAATGGCTTCATTTTGACAACTGAGGGAGCTTTCAGGAAGGACAACGCTTCCTGCACAACAACCAGTAAAGCAGGTCACATCCATTTTCAATCTAATTTTAAGAAAAATGAAGGACAAACTACTTGTGAGGCAGCAAGAATTCATTTGCATTAAATTAATTTGAACAGGGCATTTCAAGTTCTCTCTGGCAACAATGGAATAAAGGGGAAAATGAATCTATCTTATGCAATGATCCTCTTCTAGGTTACAGAAAGATTTGAAAGGCTGACATGACCATTGCTAAATTTCTTCTAGAAGTCTATGATTAGTGTCATAGATATAACTCATGAGATAAAATATTCACAAAGAATGTCTGTGAACTGCATCAATTGTGATGGAACTACTGTCTAACATCCCTTTGAAAAGTTATATTCTGCAAAGGTTAAAAAACACCAACCTTTCGATGCTTTCTTATATGGATGAGCTTTTGTCAACAAGAACTAAGCTTCACAATTAAGCACTATGGAAGATAATGTTCTAGGTTAATTTAAACCTAACTAATCCAGGACTTGGCCTTGATAAATAATGGGTTTAATTAATATTTTTGACCCTAGCAGTGCAAATACTTTTACTTATATTTTACTAAAGCTAGTTTTGACAAATCTAAGGGTATTTAATTTATCAGTATCTGTTGTCAGATGAAAACTTCCCCATCAATACCTTCTAATGGTTCAAAAATAAACTGTTACCCCCACAGATACATTGTTTTTCCATGCGTAAGCAAGTACATTAATTTCAGGGTCTCAAGGCATAAAAGTGATATTACCACTTGTGATAGGCTGCATAATAGTCCCAAAAGATGTTCTTCACCTAATCTCCCGGCCCTGGGAATGTGCTGCCTTACACAGCCAAAGGACTTGTAGATACGATTCATTTAAGGATCTGGAGACAAGGTGATTATCCCAGATCATCCACGTGAGTCCAAAGTAATCACAGGAGTCCTTAGATGAAGTGGAGAGAAGGACTCAAAGTTAAAGGAGGAGACAGCGCGGAGACAGAAACAGAAATAAAAGCAACGCACCTTGAAAATGGAGGAATGGGGAAAAGACAATGAAGACAGGTGCCACCAGAAGCAGAAAATGCAAGAGAATGGATTCTCCCCTCAGCACCTCCAGAATGAACCCACACTGCAGACACATTGACTTAGCCATATTAAAGTGATTTTGGACTTCTGACCTTTGAAACTGCAAGACAATAAATATGTGTTAAGTTATGTAAATGTGTCGTAATTTGTTATAGCAGCAGTAATACAACTAATACACCACTACAATAAGCAAAGGAAATAAAGTGCAATAGTGACAAACTTAAGGGTTTCCAGGAAAGAGAAACGAAGTGGTAAACTCAATCACAGGATTATATTAGTAACTGTAGTATATGTTACTTGCTTACCCTTTCAATCACATTATTGCTGTAATTATCATTATCATCCAATCAATATGATTACACCAGTATGTATAACTTAGACATGAAAATTTTTTTCTATTTCACTCTTCCCATAATTCCATGCAGCTACCCCTAAGCAACTATGTATCTGATGAAGCTAATATTTTCAGGGAAAATCTTCCATGTTAAGCAGAAAATTTACATCTAAAATTAAATTCTTTTAAGCCAGTCTGGGGACAATACCTAGAAAATTCAAACATTACTTCTCAAGAATACCACTAGCAGTGAATTTGTGACGCTATCTTCCACCAACTGAATCAAAATTAATTTTAAATATTTTCAAAGCAATATTTTAAAAAATCGTGTACACATTTTTTCCTCTTGGTAAAAATAAACCACTTCTCAACCATCCATTATATTTATGTTAGTTACATGAAGTCCATACATGAATTATCATACCACAAATAGAAAACTATTTAAATAGAAAAATCTCACTTGGTGCTGACAGAATGACAGCATAAAACTGTTAAGCATGAGGAGAAAGTTGTTTGCAGTGTAAATATTTCCCTTTTCCTATCAAAGTGTGTCCTGTGATCTAGCGCTCTTCTCTCCACATGCTTAAGTACAGCAAAAGTTATAAAAACACTCATTCTAGTTTTCTATACTTTAATGGTTGTAGAACATCAGAAGAGAATTGGGAGATGGGAATGTTTTGTGCTTGACATTGCATTTGAGGGGAAAATAAAAACTTGGACATAATATGTGGGATGTCTCCACAGTAATACATGGGAGGGCAAGAAAAAAATGCTATCAAATTTCTACCATGCGCTGAGCCCCTTATATCAACAAATATCCAGCCTTTCTAATGTACTAACAACCACTCTTCATAGCAAGTATTCTATTCCCAGCTTGTAGGTAAGAAACAAAGCTTCAGAAAGGGATCTTCACCAATTTCACACAGTCAATAAAAGGCAGAACTAGGGCAAATATCAATAATAAAAATAGCAATCTAATCCTAATTGGACCTGGCACTGTTCTAAGAAGAAAATCATTAACAAAGGATTTTGAGTTACCACACTCTTAGTCTCCCCGTTTTACAAAAGAAGCAACTGGGGTAAAGTGAAGCTATGCCGTTTCTTTTCAAGCTCATATACCTAACAAGATACCACTTTAATCATGGGTCTCTGATAGATCGTGTACCTCATTTCTAGCGTTTGCTGAGATTTTTCTTATTAACCCTAAGCAAGTATTTGATCCCTGGTAAGTATGCTGTAATTTTTTCACCGCTCATTCTTATCACGGTTCTTCAAGAAAAGTACAGTTCAACACATTTGTCCTATTTGGTTACAAATTTTGAAATTCAAAATATGTATCACACTAAGCTGTTAGCTCCATTTGGAATTTTAAAAAACTAAATTTTTCACTCAGTTAAAAAAAATTGCATTGTTTACTCCCATATCTACAATATAGCTTATAAGTGTATATTTGTATTGAAAACATAATTTTCTACAACTTTTATAATATTTAAATATTATTTAAGGTTTTAATAATATTTAAATATTTAAATAATACATTTAAAAACATAGTTCAACAAGTCCGAATAATCCATCACTTACTTATGACAGAATATTTGTTCAGTATCTTCTGTTTGTTCACTCTTGTGTAATATATCCTATTTTAAGAATCAAAAACTTCTCTTAATGTCAACACTACAGCCTCTTCACTATTCCTACTTATTCCTAATTACCCTTCAGGAGCAAATAAAATGAATTTATCCCAAATTTCTTTGCTTTGAAACAACTTCAGTGAAAATGGTGGTTGTCAACCATATCTACCATTCATATATCCCATTGTTTTCTGCATTAAATTTCATCTAATACTCCTTATGCCATCAATGTCACTACAAAGGGGGACAGGGGATGAATCTCATCATGAACAAAGGTATATACACTAGATCTTAGGATGTTCAATCATTTCCTTACTCTATTATGTCCCATCTGAACTACTCATATTAAAATGAGCAACTATATGAACATGGTACTTTTAAGAAAGGATGTTCAAAAATTAATTCATATCTTGTACAAATTGGTATCCAAGAAATCATGACCTAATAGGCATCACATATGTGAATGAAAAAATTCACTTTCAGCAATGAATGTTGATGACACTCCTTTAGCAAGAGTTGTACCGAGCTACCCACAACTCCTCAGCACTCACTATTCTCATACATGCGGTCGGACAATGTCCAAGGGTGCAGTGATTCTGTCCAGAGGCTTTTCTGGGCCGTTAGAGCTGTCTCAGCCTGTGTACAGGGTTATACAGACACTCTAGGGCATTCATGACTCTGATCACTGGAGCAGCCCTGTACTAACTGCAAATTTATGGAGGAAACTTTCAAGTCCTCTTGCCCCCCAGTTGGGGTAACTCTGTTACCTATTTCATGTGGTCTCAGTTCTCCAACAAAAATGATCTCGGCCTGCTCATCTTACTTCCATTTCACTACATGGCATAACTAGAAGTTGACTAGGTATTCTGCTTTAATGTATATGCAAAGCCCTCTTGTTCAGGAATGTTTGTAGAATAATATTTCTAAATTAGGAATACAATTGGTCTTGTTCTTTCCTGAGGGATAAAATGTCATCTCTCTTCTTCTCTCCCTCTCTCCTTTCTTCCTAACTCAGCTAACCCTCTATCTGAAAGAATTACAAAGGAAGAAATCTAGGGCATTGTTTAGCATTCTCAGGAGGATTGGAAATGTTGGAATGACAGCGAGTATCACACATACACTGCTTGAAGTATTTTGTAGGATCCAAGGGAAGAGAAAATTTTGACATTCCAGAAAATTTAAGTCATCCTTTTAATATCAGGACCAGAAAGAAACAGGTCACACGGGCAAGAGCCATAAAACTAATTATCTTGACTCTTTCCAGAATACCTGAGCTATAAATGTACAGGGAATCCTGTAATCAGATGCAAAGTTGTGTATAATATACTTAGTTCCCAAATGTAACTAGGAATTTTATGTATATAATGTGAAAAATCGTTCCAAAGTATTTGAGACTCCAAAAACTTTCCTAGCTAGCATTCAATATTCTTGCTTAACTTCTCCTTATACCCCTAACTGTATTGAGCATGCATAGACACACAAAAGCTAGGATCAACTATTACCGCTTAAGAAAGAAAAGGAGGAAAAAGGCTGTATTATAGGGATTTAGTTTTCTTCCTCAACTCTTGAAGAAGCCTATTTGTATCAGCCCGTGTCAGACAACAAAGTACTTATCAATAAAGTTTTATGAATGTGGTCACATATGAAATATAAGAGCATTCAGTTTCTACCTCTCCTTTTCTCATAAATCCTACATCAGATAGACATTAGCTATATCTGCCAATGTTTCCACGGAATCTTAAAGACTATTCACTGCAAAGCTGGCAGTGTAGCCTGAAAGCAAGTTATGTCTGCGTTGCAACTTCACACTAAGTGGTTTAAAAATACAACTAAATGTGGCCTGTCTTTATCTTGATTATAAGACATAAATTATCCCAAGAATATTCTTAGTAAAAATTGGGTCTCCCGGTCAAGCCACTTCTATTAAGAAGGACACAGGTCAGTTTTTAGGAGTTTAGGTGTTATTTGGAAGTTAGGAGCATCTAAATATGGAATATAACTCCATTAAATTATAGTATATTTTATATCAAAGAGAAACGACAAAAATAAGAAATGTTTTAAGTATTTTTTCGTATAGCGTGTTCATATATAATTACTTCAGTAGTCTCAATGTAGTCATGCAATTGTTTGGGTAAAGAACTAAACTTGAAGTTAAATAGCATAGGTCTGAATTCTTATGGTTTATAACATTCATATATTTTATATGTTCCAGAATAATATGTAATTTCTAAGTTTATAACATAATAATTACAGAAATCTAGGTAAAGTAATACTTCTGTGACACAGTCTCTTCATCTACAAAATGGAATATTGCTTTTCTCCTTAAATTTATATTAAAAATTGGAGAAGTAATATATGTGAAAGAACCTTACATTAAATATGCAAGTTTTATTTGTTGAATTCAAACAGTCATTAAAGAACAAAATAAAACATTACATTTGGATTAACAAAGTAGATACATATATCTCAATCTGAGAAACCTTTAAGCTCTCTTGACCATAAAATGACATTGGATCCTATAAGAGAGTTTGGTAAATATTTGAAAGATATTTCAATTTCACACCTAAATGTTGATTCTGACATTTATTTCCTAAACTTATCATTTGTATACTTACCTGCTATTAAATCCACAGGGGTCATGTCACTAACTGTATGCCCACCGATTTTATTGAGAGGTATTCAGCAGGGCCCACAAAGTAAGTATTGAATTTTTTTAAAAAACAGACCCAAAACACCTAAAAGCAAAACACTTAGTAAATTCTTATAATCATGAAGATCACAAATTAGTGCTATTAGTAAGAAAGAAACTTCTAAACCAAATAAAGTCCTAATACCTCCAACGAATTTTGTCTCTCTGATACACACACACACGATTAAAAAAAAAATGAAGGAAATGTAAAAAAATAAATAAATGAAGGAAGTTCTGTGGGAAATGTCCATAATTTCATGCCCAGAATTTCCCTATCAATCTCTTTCCCCAAAGTTCTTCCGAGAAAATAAAGTTGCCTTTCTCTCAACGTTAACTCATCACTTTTCTCATAGCATTTTCAAAAGAAATATTTCCTGTCAGCCGGCCACTTAAACTTTGTGCTGTTAAAGAAATCCAAAAAGGTATCAATTTTGCAACAAAGGATAAAGAGGAGACGAAGTGAACCAACATGGCTTTTAAGCTAAATTGCCGTCACCTGTCACAGGTTGTCTAGCGAGCCTCAAGTTCCCTCTAATAAGCTTATGGAGGGTGCGGAGCAAAGGCACCTCAAGGTGCTCTGCGGGTTTTCCCCTGGTAAATTAGGCTGAAAGGAAAAGAGTCCCACCCCCCACCCCCAAACTTGGAGACCAGGGCTGCCCTGCCGAATGCTGTGCCCAGACCTCCTACTTCCACGCCCTTCCAGTCCTTTCCTCGGCTTGGAAAATTGGGCATGAGGCAAGCAAAAGGAAGGACAGAAGGCCAAAACGGGCATCCGGGAAGCCAAATTTCTGTCTCAAAAGCTCGTCTAGAAACGCGTACATAGCGCGTGCCTTGCGGACATCTCCTAAAACCCCGTTCACTGAAGCTAATTCCTCCCGAACGCCCCCACGCCGGCTGAGGATCGCAACCGCCCATCCGCCCCTCCAGCCTGTGCAGCCGCCCCCAAAACCTCCCGTGAATCGGGAAATGTCAAGGCAGCAGCGCTTGGGGAGCCGAGCAGCCTCGCCAGTTCCAAGTCTCTGGTTCGAGACCCCTCGCTTCGCCTCTTTGGGGAACTCACCTGGAGTCAGGTTTAGATGGCAGCCTCCACCCAGGGGACCGGGAAGCGGCCCCGGGAAGCGCCGCCGCGTCCTGTGAATAACGAGCGCAGCGCAGCGGAGCAGCTCCCCCTGGACTGGCCGCTCCCCGATTCCTCCCGCTCTGTCCGGGAACCGTCCCTCCGTTCTTTCCTCTCCCTCCCCTGCCTGCAGCCGCCGCGCTCCCTCCTCCTGCTGGCGGCTCAGGGCTGTGCTTCCGCCTCCCTCCTGCGGGCGCACGAGCTGCCCGCGCTGCTAATGAGCAGGCTCCAGGCTCCGCCCGGCCAGGGGTGCGCACACACCCCACGCCGGAGACGAGCTCCCGGGAGCGGAGCTATGGATACGCCTGGTGCGGCCGCTGGAGAAATGAACTGGAGGAGGCATCCAGCATCTCACACTTTCTGGCCACTCAGCTTAACTAAGCCATAACCCCAGACTTCTTCCTAAATCTCCAGTAATTTACAGGTGCTGAAAAGTCAATGAGGGGTTTGAGCACAATCTGTGTTAACAGTATTGCCAGTATAGACATGCTAATCTGGCTAGATTCTAGGGATGAAATGTTCAAGGGACGGTATATGATTCTTTCTGGTGGTTATTTTGACATATTTTGGCTATACTTACAGATCTGTAAAATAAACCAGCAATCTTCTAATCATGACAACACAGATTCCTAATTGAAGGCAGCTGATACTTATTAAATACCAGGCTCTGTTTAATAGGCTCTTCTTTCCCAGCTGATCTTTACTACAATTCTGTGAGCACTACTAGCAGCCCTATTCTATATTTTAAGAATTTGGGTTTAACTTTTAAAACAAGACGGTCTTAAAACAAGACTAAGGATCATGTCCAACCTTGCAGAGATTCTAAGTTTCTGAGCCTAAATAATAACTGAAATCTGTAGCTCCCACAACCCATAGCCTGTGTATAATGTGTTGCAGCATCTTGGATGGTACTGTGTAACTGAACCAACAAAGATAATAGGACCATCAGCAAATACACACCACGAGACTAATGAATACCTAGAATCCTAGTGAGACTTGTAAATAGTCAAGCACCCTAAGTAACAATAGTTCAAGTGCATGCTAAACATGGTGATTACTTATAAAAGAACAGCAACCAGTATGAGTGAAGACAGGCAAATAATGTTCAAAATGTTCAGAATCAATGTCCAGCCACTTATGAGTTGAATTCCCCACTCTAAAAAGGAGGCCAGATGTGATGTATTCTAAGAAGTCTACAATGGGCGTGGTCTTTTCGCAACCAAAAAGGGCTTTTTAAACACTTATTTCCCATTAAGAATATGCAATAGCTAATTAATATTAAATCTGAAAATCAGTGATAATTTATTTCAACTAACCTTACATGAAAAAATCATTACTCATTCAAGCTTTTAGAATTAGATTAAATAGCATTGAGTATCAAATTTACTTCAACCCATAGAAATAATAGACAGTTAATTAATAAAGTAAGTAATTTAATTAACTTTACTTTTGTGTCATGATGTATTTTTCCTTAGGAAAAGGATAAGACATTTTTTCCATGGTATAAAATACTAGAATATGACTTTTATATTTTTCTTCATGAAGATTAAAGAATTAATAAAATAAGTACAGACATATTGTCAACAAATCTATCCAGATCATTCATTCTCCACTCAAGAAATTATGCTAGGCAAGCTTTATTTCTCCATATGTACAAGGCAATTCAGAGGTCAAAAATTTGAAAACACTTCAATGAACATCAACCATTAATTAACTAAGAGTAGATTTTATTTATAAACAACTTTAAAAGACTATAAAAAAGGTATAACAAACTTCTACTTTATCAGTACTGCTACTCCTGTTGAACACAAAGATATATAATTATAGTTTTCTCCCTATTTAAAATATTTATTGATTCTGGCATAATAATGTCATACTCATCCCTCAATAATCAGTGTACATGGAACCAGAAATCTTTTCTTTCACCTAGTCAATTTAAGTATTTCTGTGTTTTGCATGTTAACACTCTATTTATTCTGTGTTTCTAGTGCTTATCCTCAAAATTTTTATAGTTCCGTTCACATATGAATTCTACCAATCAGCACTATATATAAATAATGCAACGTATAAAATGTGTTAAATAAATGGATGTAAGATTTATGCTAAATTTTTCACATAGTAAGTACTTCAAAACCCTTATTATTTTTCCTTAAGCTTTTATGTGCATATATTTTATCTCTCCAACTAAAGAATAAACTTCTAAATAAGAAGAGTTTTGTCTATAAATTTTACGCATTTTAATACATTATTAATCTAAAACCTTGGACTAGAGTTTGGAATTCTTTTATGTATTCATTTATTGATTCAAAAAATAGGTGTCCATGCCATTTTTTCTAAACCTTGTGCAAGATGTAGGGTATACAATGATGTCCAGACTTTAGAGTCCTTGACCTCATGGCGTTTAAAGTGCAGTAATGTACAGTAATTTTAAAATCTATTTACTATTATTTAAAACAATCAATGAATACATTCTTGTCGAAAATAACTGAAAAGTCTGTCTGAATTCCCTGGCCAAGGCCAAAACATGAAAGCAAAAGAGCTGCCTGAAAACAGTGCAAGCCACTCTCCAGAGGGTTTCTCTGTTGAAACAGCACATCGCATTATGGAAATAATGAGAAAAATTAGTAACTGTGCAAACGACAACACATATGCATCTTTGTGGTTTCTGACCTTTTAGCATCGTCGAAGCAAGACCACAAACCTTTCAACACCAGGCGTGGTATTAATCTTGCACAGAATATAATGTTTTCACATATTTTATTCTGATTTCCTACAAAGTAATTTCAATTTCTAGCTAAAGCTAATGGATTTTTCTAGTGAAAACATTGTGTACCGAATGACTTTCCAGTGAGATCCGCGTACCATGCGCCATTTTCATGTTCGTGCTCATTTCTCTGAAGTCTGTTTGCCTTTAATTCACCATAATGAAATTCCTTGTGTACTTTTATTGGCAACCATTGCATAGTGACACTTGCATCCAAATGTAATTCCATTTGAGCTTGGCAGTGTTTGCTTTTTTATCAGAAGAGGAAAGTTAGAGGGAACAAGGGGCAAAGATGTGTGTAAGAATATCTGAGGGACCATCACAGCATCATCACAAATTCAAGATTTTTTTGAAACATTAGACAAGGGACTCACAGCCATGCCCTGGGATGGCTGAAACACTTCACAACCTGCTCATGTTTATGACCAAAATCATCACCTAAAATGAATTCAATGTGTCAATATCATAATATTGTTTGTGTATAAGTAATCATGAAGCAGTTAGGGAAGGGAGTATAATCTAGTAAGAAATTGGAACAAAAAGTGTTAGACAAAATTCAAGAAGATTTAAAAGAAGAAAATTAACCTGTCTGATCTGAACAGAATTGGAAAAGCACATCAATCATAGCTCTATACATTGACCATAGACTTAAAGCATAACATAAAAATAAAGAAGGCAGATAACTCAGGAAAACATTTCTATTAAATCTACTCCGTAAAGTTTTCCCATACTTTTATTTTACTAACAGGAGCATACATTTAAATCTGACAAAATCATATATATTTTGTTGATTCAATTTGTAGCAGATAGAGGAGCATGTCCCAGTGCTATGACAGTGAGTTGTCACTATAACATACCACTGCTTTACATCTTACCCACAGGCTAAAATGCTTACCCCTAGAGTCGTGACTTTGTATATGACAGGAGATTGCTACTAAAAGTAAATATATTTGGCTGAAGGGTAGATACAACTTTAGGCCATTATATCATTCACTAAAATTTAGCTGGCATTTACATATTTACCTGCTTAGTTCATATGACAAATATGTTTGAGAGACTGCCATATACAAAAAAAAAAGATGGAACCATCTTACAAATTTAGAGATTACTTAAAGAAATGGAACTGAAGGGTTAACTGTGATGGCAAGAATGAAGAGAGCAAAACCAGAGGGTACTTCAAGGAGAACAGGCATGAGAGAGGCATTATAATTTGGAGGGTGCTATGATTTGAACCTATGTGCCCATCCAAAGTTTGTATGTTGAAACTAAAATCCCAGGACAATGACATCAAGAGATGGGGCTTTTGGTTAAGTGATTAAGTGAAGAAGGATCCACCCTCATGAATGAGATAAACGTCCTCGTAAAAGATGCTTTAGAGGAATGCCGGGCTCCTCAGTCTCTTCTGCCATGTCGTTACATTGTCCGTTTTTGCCCACTTTTGTCACGTGAAGACGAAGCAAGAAGGTGCCACCTCGGGACCAACTGCCAAATCTCCACTGCCTTGATTTCGGACTTCTCAGCCCCAGAACTGTGAGAAATACATTTCTGTTTTTTATGAATTACTCAATCTGTGGCATTTTGTTATAGCAGCATACAGACAAAAACAGGGTAAACAGCCTGGTGAGAGTGGATATTTTAGAAACTTGAGATGATTCAATGTCGCTGATTCTCCATTTTCTCATATGTAAAATGAAGGAAATAATGCTGATTACTTCATAGTTCATTGTACAAATTAAATTAGCTATGTAAATAAAGCAATATAGTTCCTTTTATCTAGTATACATTGTTTAAGTGTTGTTGTCATTACATGAGGAAAACAAGAACTTCCCCAAACAGAAGGATGTGGGAACCAAAACTAAGATATAAGAAAGGACCAAAGTTCACTGTGACAATCTGGTCAAGCGCTGGTTAGGGAAGATAGCATAATGTTACGCATAGATATTATTATAGGATAATTTTCCTCCACCCCGAACTCCTCTAGCACTTTCCCTACGTCTTTCATTGCACTTCTTCATTTGTCTCTTTAATTACGGTTATTTATATAAATCTTTTAGCTTCCTACAAAAATAAGCTTGTAGTGGGACAGATTCTTGAGGATCTATGTCAAAGCAATTTTTCTATTTCCTACAGCAAGTAACCCAGTAGTAATCACACAGAATTTGTTAAAAGAATAAACATAGGAAGATTAATTTCCATTTTTTTCTTTGCTAATTTTTAATCAGAATTATACCATTGTTAGGGAGGGAGAAATTATAAATTGAGGACATGAGTATTAACATTTAAATCTGTTATTCTGCTTTATTTTAGAGCTTGCCATGTTTTGTGATTAAAAAAAGAAACAGGACATTCTATATAGCTGTTGCAAAACGTGTGGTCTGTTGGTGAACTAGCAGCACCAGCATTATCAAGATTTCCTTAGTTTGCAGGGCTACTGAGTCAGAATTCGCATTTTGACAAAACTCCAGGTGATTCATGCTCTGCATTTAAGTTGGAGAAGCACTGTTCTATAGTTCTCCTTATGTCCTAAATGCATTGTCAGTGAAAGAAAATACTATACGTATGATAATAATAACGGTAATATTAACAAAAATGTAACTATTAGTAATTTTCTATGCTCTCCCAGATACTAAGTCCTTTATTTAATACTTGTGATATTTCTGCGAAGTTGCAATTGATATCACCTACTAAACTGATACTCAGAAATCTGAAGTAATTCTCCAAGGTCACAAAGCTAGTGAATCACAAACCAGATTTTTAAACTCTTGCTGCTTCATTCCAAAGACTAAACCGTTTCTAACTCACGGTTAATACATTTGCTTCTGCCTTCCATTTCCTAAATATGGTTTCCTTTCTATTTCATTAGCTTTACTTATACATGACTGATTTTTAACCCTCTCTAACATTTGCAGAATATGGTGTACTATGGTTAATAAGGACAATACCAAGTAATATCATGTTGAGAAAGCGTGCAGAAGTAGCATCAAAAAACAGACTTTTTCCAAAATGTTTACTAAAAACTTTCAATAAAAACAAGATTTTCTACTTAGAATTTCTACCTTGCATAACTCAAATGGAGCATGATTATTAAAATGACAAAAAGATTCCGTAATTGCCTAAGAGCTAAGAATAAGAATTGCTATATAAAAAAGCATAAATATGCCATATGAATGACATGTATAAGAATCATGGGAGTGCTATTTGGTATTTAGTTCCATTCTGCAGCATGATCAAAAAGAAGCATCTGTATAGTTCACTGTGCATTATAGCACAATAAATCACCTCATTAGGCTCAGATATATGTAAAGATTTACAGTCTGGGAAAGTCCACTAGATATTCTTAATCACTTCTTAGACTGTACTGTCCCCCATATTTCTCTTTTTCTATAGAAAGGTTGCACATGGAAAGGCTTTATTTGAAATCCAGCAATGAATGGAATGTCTGTGAAGCAAGAAATAGATGGAAATTGACATTTTAAAAGAAAGTTTGGCTTCTGAAGAGATACAGCTGTGACCTTGGTCTTTTTGTTGGAGAGAAGTATTCCCTAGCCTTACTGTACTATTTTTCCCAAAGCACCCTCTCTATTGTTCTCCCTTCATCTCTGGCTCGTATCATATGGCCCCTCCCTCATTCTATCTGGTGAGTTCTGAGAAAAATGCTTAAATTCTGCAGAGAAGATTGAGAACAATGCTAAATATTCCTCAGAGAAGCAAAATATTATGTTAACAGTTTATATTTTCACATGAAATTGTCTATCTCTTCTCTCTGTCTCATGTGTGTATGTGTGTATGTGTGTATGTGTATATATATATATACATATAATATACAGTAGATATGTATATATAGAGTATAATATTCAGTATATATGTATATATAGTATAATATACCGTATATATGTATATATATACAGTGTGTGTGTGTGTATATATATATACATATATATATATATATGTATATATATATATACTAACATTTACCTCCCAGGCTATACGTCCTGACATCTTAAAAGTAGAAAGCCCTCACAGGCCGCGGTTGCTCATGCCTGTAATCCCAGCACTTTGAGAGGCCGAGGCGTGCAGATCACCTGAGGTCGGGAGTTCAAGACCAGCCTGACCAACATGGTGAAACCCCATCTCTACTAAAAATACAAAAAATTAGCTGGGCGTTGTGTTGCGCACCTGTAATCCCAGCTACTCAGGAGGTGGAGGCAGGAGAATCACATGAACCCGGGAGTCGGAGGTTGTGTGAGCCGAGACCATGACATTGCACTGCAGCCTGGGCAATGAGAGCAAAACTCCATCTGAAAAATAAAGGTGGATAGGCCTTAAAAGACTTTTGAAAATGAGATTTGTCAAATATTTATTAGAGATGAAGAAAATAAGTGCGGACCCACACGTAACTTGTCTGAGGTCACAGAAGTAGGGACCCACACGTAACTTGTATGAGGTCACAGAGGTAGTCATGCTGCAGCAGCCTTATTGGTTTTCCTCTATGACATGCATTATTATTGTTTTTGATCATTTCAAGAGGTTTCTAGTCGATAGTGGGACAAAATTTCTAATTTGGGAACCTAATTTTCTCTGCAAATCTTCTTTACATCTCTAGCTTATTAATACACCTCAGAAGTGTTACAGGAATTAATTCGCAGGATTTTGAAGAATATTTTGAGGTATGCTGGGAAAAATCATGTCAAGTATCAATGATTAGAAACTAAACAATCAATATTAGATATTGTAAAATTATATTTAATCTTCCATATGACATAAATAAGTTATTTTAATGTACAGTCGTTGTACTTTGTAAATTTGCATATAAAATATTTGAAAAAATAACTTTCAATATGTAAAATGTAAATATACAAAGGAAAGGATCGGAAAAAATAGATAAAAATAATCAGGCTAAGAAAACACTACAGTGTCACCCTCAGAAGACTATAGAAGGATTCTCACCCTCGAGAAACAGAGGAACTTGAACATGGAAATGACCCTCTGCTGGCCATACAGATTATGGTACATAATTTTAAAAGGCTTTTAGAGAGAAGGGAAATGTTTTATTATGCATTCAGCACAGTGTTATGGTGATGTTTCTTAACTATCAGCTATTTTTAAAATTCTTATAATCTTTCTATAGATGACAAAGTTACATAAATATGAAGGATAAGAAGGGCCCCTGCAAACCTGATAATACAATTCTCTTTTCAATGATAACGTATTTCTAAGCGCGCATCTCCTAATCATATTGATGTGCATTAAGTGTTCTTTTACCTACACCTGTCAAAGTGGCTAAAGTAATATTTCATGAGGAGATAATTTTTTCCTTTAGGTGATTTTTTCCGCATAATACTCTAACATTTCCAATTCCATCTTTCTCGAAAAAGTTTACATGATATACATATACAATAACTAAAATTTTGGCGGCATAAATAATTTAAATGGACTTTACTTCAAAGATAATATTTATTTTAAAGTTGTAAACCTTTGAATCATCAATTAATTAGAATTATCTTTTTCTTTATAAATAAAGTTTTTTGTCCCTACATATTTATGATTTGGAAATTTTCACCTGGAAAATTTCATTTTCAGTTGTATGCCTTGTCTTTAGTATAAAATTCAGTATTTCAATTTCAATATAATTTTTTGATTGATTTTAATGCAGAGAACAGAAAGGAATATCTTCAAATATAAACTACACAGAATCATTCTGTGAAACATCTTTCTGATCTGTGCATTCAGCTAACAGAGTTAAACTGTACTTTTGATTGAGCAGTTCTGAACACTCTTTCTGTAGAAAATGCAACTGGACATTTGCAGCGCTAAGAGGGTAGTAGTGGAAAAAGGAAAATATTCAAATATAAAGTAAACAGAAGCATTCTGTGAAATTTCTTTCTGTTCTCTGCAACTTCTTTCTGTTCTCTGCATTCAACTAACAGAGTTGAGCCTTACTTTTGAAGGAGCAGTTCCGAAACACTCTTTGTGTAGAAACTGAAATTGGACATTCGGAGAGCTAAGAGGATAAAAGTCGAAAAAGGAATATCTTCAGCTAAATACTACACAGAAGCATTCTGTGAAACTTATTTCTGATATGTGCATTCAACTAACAGAGTAAAACCATACTTTTGATTGAGCCATTATGAACACTCTTTCTGAAGAAAATGCAAGTGGACATTCGGAGCACTAAGAAGGTAATACAGGAAAAAGGAATATATTCAAATATAAACTACACAGAAGAATTCTGTGAAACTTCTTTCTGTTCTGTGCATTCAACTAACAGAGTTGAACCTTACTTTTGATTGAGCCGTCCTGAAACACTCATTCTGTAGAAACTGCAATTGGACATTCTGAGCGCTAAGTGGCCTATATTGGGAAAAAGAATATCTCCAAATGAAAACTACTCAGAAGAATTCCGTGAAACTTATTTCTGATCTGTGCATTCAGCTAACAGAGTTAAACCATACTTTTGATTGAGCAGTTATTAAACACTGTTTCTGTAGGAAATGCAAGTGGACATTAGGAGCGCTAAGATTGTAATAGTGGAAAAAGGAATATCCCCAAATAAAAACTACACAGAAGCATTCTCTGAAACTCCTTTCTGTTCTCTGCATTAAACTAACAGAGTTGAGCCTTACTTTTGAAGGAGCTGTTCTGAAACACTCTTTGTGTAGAAACTGCCAGTGGACATTCGGAACGCTAAGAGGGTAATAGTCGAAAAAGGAATATCTTCAACTAAATACTAAACAGAAGCATTCTGTGAAACTTCTTTCTTTTCTGTGCATTCAACTAAAAGAGTTGAACCTTACTTTTGATTGAGCCGTTCTGAAACACTCTTTCTGTAGAAAATGCAAGTGGTGATTCGGAGCGCTAAGAGGGTAATAGAGGAAAAAGGAATATCTTCAAATATAAACTACACAGAAGCATTCTGTAGAACTTCTTTCTGTTCCTTGCATTCAACTAACAATATTGAACCTTACTTTTGATTGACCAGTTCTGAAACTCTCTTTCTGTAGATACTGCAATTGGAAATTCTGAATGCTAAGAGTCCTATATTGGAAAAAGGAATATCTTCAAATAAAAACTACACAGAAGAATTCTGTGAAACTTCTTTCTGATCTGTGCATTCAACGAACAGAGTTAAACCATACTTTTGATTGAGCAGTTCTGAACACTCTTTCTGTAGAAAATGCAAGTGGACATTCGGAGCTCTAAGAGGGTAATAGTGGAAAAAGTAATATCGTCAAATAAGAACTACAGACAAGCATTCTGTGAAACTACTTTCTGTTCTGTGCATTCAAATAACAGAGTTGAACCTTACTTTTGATAGAGCCATTCTGAAACACTCTTTCTGTAGAAAATTCAATTGGACAATCTGAGCGATAAGAGGCCTATATTGGGAAAAAGAATATCTTCAAATAAAAACTACACAGAAGCACTCTGTGACACTTTTTCTGATCTGTGCATTCAGCTAACAGAGTTAAATCATACATTTGATTGATCAGTTCTGAACACTCTTTCTGTAGAAAATACAACTGGACATTTGGAGCGCTAAGAGGGTAGTAGTGCAAAAAGGAATATATTCAAATATAAACTACACAGAAGCATTCTGTGAAACTTGTTTCTGTTCTGTGCATTCAACTAACATAGTTGAACCTTACTTTTGATTGAGCCTTTCTGAAACACTCTTTCTGTAGAAAATGCAATTGGACATTCTGAGCGCTAAGAGGCCTATATTGGTAAAAAGAATATCTTCATATAAACACTACACAGCAGCATTCTGTGAAACTTCTTTCTGATCTGTGCATTCAGCTAACAGAGTTAAACCATACTTTTGATTGAGCAGTTCTGAAACACTCTTTCTGTAGAAAATGCAACTGGACATTCAGAGCGCTAAGTGGGTAATAGTGGAAAATGGAATATCTTCAAATATAAACTACACAGAAGAATTCTGTGAAACTTATTTCTGATCTGTGCATTCACCTAACACAGTTAAACCATACTTTTGATAGAGCAGTTCTCAACACACTTTCTGTAGAAAATGCAAGTGGACATTCGGAGATCTAAGAGGCCTATATTGGTAAAAAGAATATCTTCATATAAACACTACACAGCAGCATTCTGTGAAGCTTCTTTCTGATCTGTGCATTCAGCTAACAGAGTTAAACCATACTTTTGATTGAGCAGTTCTGAAACACTCTTTCTGTAGAAAATGCAACTGGACATTCAGAGCGCTAAGTGGGTAATAGTGGAAAATGGAATATATTCAAATATAAACTACACAGAAGCATTCTGTGAAACTACATTCTGTTCTGTGCATTCAACTAACAGAGTTGAACCTTAATTTTGATTGAGCAGTTCTGAAACACTCTTTCTGTAGAAAGTGTAATTGGATTTCTGAACGCTAAGAGTCCTATATTGAGAAAAATAATATCTTCAAATAAAAACTACAGAGATGCATTCTCTGAAACTACTTTCTGATCTGTGCATTCAGCTAACAGAATTAAATGATACATTTGATTTAGCAGTTCTGAAACACTCTTTCTGTAGAAAATGCAAGTGGACATTCGGTGCGCTAAGTTGGTAATTGTGGAAAAAGTAATATCTTCAAATAAAAACTACACAGAGGCATTCTCTGAAACTTCTTTCTGTTCTCTGCATTCAACTAACAGAGTTGAGCCTTATTTTTGAAGGAGCAGCCCTGAAACACACTTTCTGTAGAAACTGCAAGTGGACATTCCGAGCGCTACTAGGGTAATAGTGGAAAAAGGAATACCTTCAAATAAATACTACACAGAAGCAATCTGTGAAACTACTTTCTGTTCTGTGAATTCAACTAAAAGTGTTGAACCCTACTTTTCATTTTGCCGTTCTGAAACACTCTTTCTGTAGAAACTGCAATTGGATATTCGGAGCGCTAAGAGGCCTATATTTGAAAAAGGACTATCTTCAAATAAAAACTACACAGAAGCATTCTGTGAAACTTCGTACTGATATGTGCATTCAGCTAACAGAGATAAACCATACTTTTGATTGAGCAGTTCTGAACACTCTTTTTGTAGAAAATGCAGGTGGACATTCGGAGCGCTAAGAGGGTAATACTGAAAAAAGGAATATATTCAAATATAAACTACACAGAAGCATTCTGTGAAACTTCTTTCTGTTCTCTGCATTCAACTCACAGTGTTGAGCAATACTTTTGAAGGAGCAGTTCTGAAAAACTCTTTGTGTAGAAACTGCCAGTGGACATTCGGAGCGCTAAGAGGGTAATATTCAAAAAAGGAATATCTTCAACTAAATACTACACAGAAGCCTTCTCTGAAACTTATTTCTGATATGTGCATTTAACTAACAGAGTAAAACCATATTTTTGATTGAGCCGTTCTGAACACTCTTTATGTAGAAAATGCAAGTGGACATTCGGAGCGCTAAGAGGGTAATAGTGGAAAAAGGAATATATTCAAATATAAACTACTGAGAAGCATTCTGTGAAACTTCTTTTTGTTCTGTGCATTCAACTAACAGAGTTGAACCCTACTTTTGATTGAGCCGTTCTGAAACACTCTTTCTGTAGAAACTGCAATTTAACATACTGAGCGCTATGATGCCTATATTGGGATAAAGAATATCTTAAAATAAAAACTAAACAGATGCATTCTGTGAAACTTCTTTCTTATCTGTGCATTCAGCTAACAGAGTTAAACGATACTTTTTATTTAGCAGTTCTGAAACACTCTTTCTGTAGAAAATGCAAGTGGTCATTCGGTGCGCTAAGATGGTAATTGTGGAAAAATGAATATCTTCAAATAAAAACTACACAGAGGCATTCTCTGAAACTTGTTTCTGTTCTCTGCTTTCAACTAACAGGGTTGAGCCTTATTTTTGAAGGAGCAGTCCTGAAACACTCTTTCTGTAGTAACTGCAAGTGGACATTCGGAGCGCTAAGAGGGTAATAGTGGAAAAAGGAATATATTCAAATAAATATTACACAGAAGCATTCTGTGAAACTACTTTCTGTTCTGTGCATTCAACTAAAAGAGTTGAACCCTACTTTTGATTGAGCCATTCTGAAACACTCTTTCTGTAGAAACTGCAATTGGATATTCGGAGCGCTAAGAGGCCTATATTGGAAAAAGGACTATCTTCAAATAAAAACTACACAGAAGCATTCCGTGAAACTTCGTACTGATCTGTGCATTCAGCTAACAGAATTAAACCATACTTTTGATTGAGCAGTTCGGAAACACTCTTTCTGTAGAAAATGCAAGTGGACATTCGGAGCGCTTAGAAGGTAATAGTGGAAAAAGGAACATCTTCAAATATAAACTACACAGAAGCATTCTATGAAACTTCTTTCTGTTCCGTTCATTCAACTAACAGAGTTGAACCTTACATTTGATTGAGCAGTTCAGAAACACACTTTCTGTAGATACTGCAATTGGACATACTGAGCGCTAAGACTCCTATATTGGAGAAAGGAATATCTTCAAATAAAAAGTACACAGAAGCATTCTGTGAAAATTCTTTCTGATCTGTGCATTCAGCTAACAGAGTTAAACCATACTTTTGATTGAGCAGTTCTGAACACTCTTTCTGTAGAAAATGCAAGTGGACATTCGGAGCGCTAAGAGGGTAATACTGAAAAAGGGAATATATTCAAATATAAACTACACAGAGGCATTCTGTGTAACTCCTTTCTGTTCTCTGCATTCAACAAACAGAGTTGAGCCCTACTTTTGAAGGAGCAGTTCTGAAACACACTTTGTGTAGAAACTGAAATTGGACATTCGGAGAGCTAAGAGGATAATAGTCGAAAAAGGAATATCTTCAACAAAATACTACACGGAAGGATTCTGTGAAACTTATTTCTGTTATGTGCATTCAAATAACAGAGTAAAACCATACTTTTGATTGAGCCGTTCTGAACACTCTTTCTGTAGAAAATGCAAGTGGACATTCGGAGCACTAAGAGGGTAATACTGGAAAAAGGAATATATTCAAATATAAACTACACAGAAGCATTCTGTGAAACTTCTTTCTGTTCTGTGCATTCAACTAACAGAGTTGAACCTTACTTTTGATGGAACCGTTCTGAAACCCTCTTTCTGTAGAAAATGCAAGTGGACATTCGGAGCGCTAAGATGGTAATAGTGGAAAAAGGAATACATTCAAATATAAACTACACAGAAGCATTCTGTGAAACTTCTTTCTGTTCTGTGCATTCAACTAACAGAGTTGAACCTTACTTTTGATTGAGCCTTCAGAAACACTCATTCTGTAGAAACTGCAATTGGACATTCTGAGCGCTAAGTGGCCTATATTGGGAAAAAGAATGTCTCCAAATAAAAACTACTCAGAAGCATTCTGTGAAACTTATTTCTGATCTGTGCATTCAGCTAACAGAGTTAAACGATACTTTTGATTGAGAATTTATGAGACACTCTTTCTGTAGAAAATGCAAGTGGACATTCGGAGCACTAAGATTGTATTAGTGGAAAAAGGAATATCCCCAAATTAAAACTACACAGAAGCATTCTCTGAAACTCTTTTCTGTTCTCTGCATTCAACTAACAGATTTGAGCCTTACTTTGAAGGAGCTGTTCTGAAACACTCATTGTGTAGAAACTGCCAGTGGACATTCGGAACGCTAAGAGGGTAATAGTTGAAAAAGGAATATCTATAACTAAATACTACACAGAAGCATTCTGTGAAACTTCTTTCTGTTCTGTTCATTCAACTAAAAGAGTTGAACCTTACTTTTGATTGAGCCGTTCTGAAACACTCTTTCTGTAGAAAATGCAAGTGGTGATTTGGAGCGCTAAGAGGGTAATAGTGAAAAAAGGAATATCTTCAAATATAAACTACACAGAAGCATTCTCTGAAACTTCTTTCTGTTCCGTGCATTCAACTAAAAGTATTGAAACTTACTTTTGATTGAGCAGTTCTGAAACTCTCTTTCTGCAGATACTGCAATTGGATATTCTGAGCGCTAAGAGACCTATATTGGAAAAAGGAATATCTTCAAATAAAAACTACACAGAAGAATTCTGTGAAACTTCTTTCTGATGTGTGCATTCAACTAACAGAGTTAAACCATAGTTTTGATTGAGCAGTTCTGAACACTCTTTCTGTAGAAAATGCAAGTGGACATTCGGAGCGCTAAGATTGTAATAGAGGAAAAAGGAATATCTCCAATTAAAAACTACACAGAAGCATTCTCTGAAACCCCTTTCTGTTCTCCGCATTCAACTAAGAGAGTTGAGGCTTACTTTCGAAGGAGCAGTTCTGAAACACTCTTTGTGTAGAAACTGCCAGTGGATATTCGGAGCGCTAAGTGGGTAATAGTCCAAAAAGGAGTATCTTCAACTAAATACTACACAGAAGCATTCTGTGAAACTTCTTTCTGTTCTGTGCATTCAACTAAGAGAGTTGAACCTTACATTTCATTGAGCCGTTCTGAAACACTCTTTCTGTAGAAACTGGAATTGGACATTCTGAGTGCTAAGAGGCCTATATTGGGAAAAATAATATCTTCAAATAAAAACTACACAGAAGCATTGTTTGAAACTTATTTCTGATATGTGCATTCAGCTAACAGAGTGAAACCATACTTTTGATTGCGCAGTTCAGAACACTCTTTCTGTGGAAAATGCAAGTGGACATTCGAAGCGCTATGAGGGTAAGATTGGAAAAAGGAATATATTCAAATATAAACTACACAGTAGCATTCTGTGAAACTTCTTTCTGTTCTGTTCATTCAACTAAAAGAGTTGAAACTTAGTTTTGATTGAGCCGTTCTGAAACACTCTTTCTGTAGAAACTGCAATTGGACATTCTGAGCGCTAAGAGGCCTATATTGGGAAAGAGAATATCTACAAATAAAAACTACACAGAAGCATTCTGTGAAACTTCTTTCTGTTCTGTTCATTCAACTAAAAGAGTTGAACCTTAGTTTTGATTGAGCCGTTCTGAAACACTCTTTCTGTAGAAAATGCAAGTGGAGATTCGGAGCGCTAAGAGGGTAATAGTGGAAAAAGGAATGTCTTCAAATATAAACTACACAGAATCATTCGGTGAAACTTCTTTCTGATCTGTGCATTCAGCTAACAGAGTTAAACCATACTTTTGATTGAGCAGATCTGAACACTCTTTCTGTAGAAAATGCAACTGGATATTTGGAGCACTAAGAGGGTAGTAGTGGAAAAGGAATATATTCAAATATAAACTACACAGAAGCATTCTGTGAAACTTCTTTCTGATCTGAGCATTCAGCTAACAGAGTTAAACCATACTTTTGATTGAGCAGTTTTGAAACACTCTGTCTGTAGAAAATGCAACTGGACATTCGTAGCGCTAAGTGGGTAATAGTGGAAAAAAGAATATGTTCAAATATAAACTACACAGAAGCATTGTATGAAACACCTTTCTGTTCTGTGCATTCAGCTAACAGAGTTGAACCTTACTTTTGATTGAGCCGTTCGGGAACACTCTTTCTGTAGAAACTGCAATTGGACATTCTGAACGCCAAGAGGCCTATATTGGGAAAAAAAATATCTTCAAATAAAAACTACACAGAAGCATTGTGTGAAACTTATTTCTGATGTGTGCATTCAGCTAACAGAGTTAAGCCATACTTTTGATTGCGCAGTTCCGAACATTCTTTCTGTAGAAAATGCAAGTGGACATTCGGAGCGCTAAGAGAGTAATAGTGGAAAAAGGAATATATTCAAATATAAACTACACAGTAGCATTCTGTGAAACTTCTTTCTGTTCTGTGCATTCAACTAACAGAGTTGAACCTTACTTTTGATTGAGCCGTTCTGAAACCCTCTTTTTGTAGAAACTGCAATTGGACATTCTAAGCACTAAGAGGCCTACACTGGGAAAAAGAATATCTTCAAATAAAAACTACACAGATGCATTCTGTGAAACTTATTTCTGATCTGTAAATTCAGTTAACAGAGCTAAACCATATTTTTAATTGAGCAGTTATGAAATACTCTTTTTGTTGAAAATGCAAGTGGACATTCGGAGAGCTAAGATTGTAATAGAGGAAAAAGGAATATCTCCAATTAAAAACTACACAGAAGCATTCTCTGAAACCCCCTCTGTTCTCCGCATTCAAATAACAGAGTTGAGCCTTACTTTTGAAGGAGCAGTTCTGAAACACTCTTTGTGTAGAAACTGCCAGTGGATATTCGGAGCGCTAAGTGTGTAATAGTCCAAAAAGGTGTATCTTCAACTAAATACTACACAGAAGCATTCAGTGAAACTTCTTTCTGTTCTGTGCATTCAACTAAGAGAGTTGAACCTTACATTTGATTCAGCCGTTCTGAAACACTCTTTCTGTAGAAACTGCAATTGGACATTCTGAGCGCTAAGAGGCCTATATTGGGAAAAATAATATCTTCAAATAAAAATTACACAGAAGCATTGTTTGAAACTTATTTCTGATATGTGCATTCAGCTAACAGAGTTAAACCATATTTTTGATTGCGCAGTTCAGAACACTCTTTCTGTAGAAAATGCAAGTGGACATTCGGAGCGCTAAGAGGGTAATAGTGGAAAAAGGGATATATTCAAATATAAACTACACAGTAGCATTCTGTGAAACTTCTTTCTCTTCTGTGCATTCAACTAACAGTGTTGAACCTTACTTTTGATTGAGCCGTTCTGAAACACTCTTTCTGTAGAAACTGCAATTGGACATTCTAAGCGCTAAGAGGCCTACATGGGGAAAAAGAATATCTTCACATAAAAACTACACAGATGTATTCTGTGAAACTTATTTCTGATCTGTAAATTCAGTTAACAGAGCTAAACCATATTTTTAATTGAGCAGTTATGAAATACTCTTTTTGTTGAAAATGCAAGTGGACATTCGGAGCGCTAAGATTGTAATAGAGGAAAAAGGAATATCTCCAATTAAAAACTACACAGAAGCATTCTCTGAAACCCCTTTCTGTTCTCCGAATTCAACTAACAGAGTTGAGCCTTACTTTTGAAGGAGCAGTTATGAAACACTCTTTGTGTAGAAACTGCCAGTGGATATTCGGAGCGCTAAGTGGGTAATAGTCCAAAAAGGAGTATCTTCAACTAAATACTACACAGAAGCATTCTGTGAAACTTCTTTCTGTTCTGTGCATTCAACTAAGAGATTTGAACCTTACATTTGATTGAGCCGTTCTGAAACACTCTTTCTGTAGAAACTGCAATTGGACATTCTGAGCGCTAAGAGGCCTATATTGGGAAAAATAATATCTTCAAATAAAAACCACACAGAAGCATTGTTTGAAACTTATTTCTGATATGTGCATTCAGCTAACAGAGTTAAACCATACTTTTGATTGCGGAGTTCAGAACACTCTTTCTGTAGAAAATGCAAGTGGACATTCGGAGCGCTAAGAGGGTAATAGTGGAAAAAGGAATATATTCAAATATAAACTACACAGAAGCATTCTGTGAAACTTCCTTCTGTTCTGTGCATTCAACTACCAGGGTTGAACCTTACCTTTGATTGAGCCGTTCTGAAACACTCTTTCTGTAGAAACTGCAATTGGACATTCTGAGCGCTAAGAGGCCTATATTGGGAAAAAGAATATCTACAAATAAAAACTACACAGAAGCATTCTGTGAAACTTCTTTCTGTTCTGTTCATTCATCTAAAAGATTTGAACCTTAGTTTTGATTGAGCCGTTCTGAAACACTCTTTCTGTAGAAAATGCAAGTGGAGATTCGGAGCGCTAAGAGGGTAATAGTGGAAAAAGGAATGTCTTCAAATATAAACTACACAGAATCATTCTGTGAAACATTTTTCTGATCTGTGGATTCAGCTAACAGAGTTAAACCATACATTTGATAGAGCAGATCTGAACACTCTTTCTGTAGAAAATGCAACTGGACATTTGGAGCGCTAAGAGGGTAGTAGTGGAAAAAGGAATATATTCAAATATAAACTACACAGAAGCATTCTGTGAAACTTCTTTCTGATCTGAGCATTCAGCTAACAGAGTTAAACCATACTTTTGATTGAGCAGTTTTGAAACACTCTGTCTGTAGGAAATGCAACTGGACATTCGTAGCACTAAGTGGGTAATAGTGGAAAAAAGAATATGTTCAAATATAAACTACACAGAAGCATTGTATGAAACAACTTTCTGTTCTGTGCATTCAGCTAACAGAGTTGAACCTTACTTTTGATTGAGCCGTTCGGGAACACTCTTTCTGTAGAAACTGCAATTGGACATTCTGAGCGCTAAGAGGCCTATATTGGGAAAAAAAATATCTTCAAATAAAAACTACACAGAAGAATTGTGTGAAACTTATTTCTGATGTGTGCATTCAGCTAACAGAGTTAAACCATACTTTTGATAGCGCAGTTCCGAACATTCTTTCTGTAGAAAATGCAAGTGGACATTCGGAGCGCTAAGAGGGTAATAGTGGAAAAAGGAATATATTCAAATATAAACTACACAGTAGCATTCTGTGAAACTTCTTTCTGTTCTGTGCATTCTACTAATAGAGTTGAACCTTACTTTTGATTGAGCCGTTCTGAAACACTCTTTTTGTAGAAAATGCAATTGGACATTCTAAACGCTAAGAGGCGTACACTGGGAAAAAGAATATCTTCAAATAAAAACTACACAGATGCATTCTGTGAAACTTATTTCTGATCTGTAAATTCAGTTAACAGAGCTAAACCATATTTTTAATTGAGCAGTTATGAAATACTCTTTTTGTTGAAAATGCAAGTGGACATTCGGAGCGCTAAGATTGTAATAGAAGAAAAAGGAATATCTCCAATTAAAAACTACACAGAAGCATTCTCTGAAACCCCCTCTGTTCTCCGCATTCAAATAACAGGGTTTAGCCTTACTTTTGAAGGAGCAGTTCTGAAACACTCTTTGTGTAGAAACTGCCAGTGGATATTCGGAGCGCTAAGTGGGTAATAGTCCAAAAAGGAGTATCTTCAACTAAATACTACACAGAAGCATTCAGTGAAACTTCTTTCTGTTCTGTGCATTCAACTAAGAGAGTTGAACCTTACATTTGATTCAGCCGTTCTGAAACACTCTTTCTGTAGAAACTGCAATTGGACATGCTAAGCGCTAAGAGGCCTACATTGGGAAAAAGAATATCTTCAAATAAAAACTACACAGATGCATTATGTGAAACTTATTTCTGATCTGTAAATTCAGTTAACAGAGATAAAACATATTTTTGATTGAGCAGTTATGAAACACTCTTTTTGTAGAAAATGCAAGTGGAGATTCGGAGCGCTAAGAGGGTAATAGTGGAAAAAGGAATGTCTTCAAATATAAACTACACAGAATCATTCTGTGAAACTTCTTTCTGATCTGTGCATTCAGCTAACAGATTTAAACCATACTTTTGATTGAGCAGATCTGAACACTCTTTCTGTAGAAAATGCAACTGGACATTTGGAGCGATAAGAGCGTAGTAGTGGAAAAAGGAATATATTCAAATATAAACTACACAGAAGCATTCTGTGAAACTTCTTTCTGATCTGAGCATTCAGCTAACAGAGTTAAACCATACTTTTGATTGAGCATTTTTGAAACACTCTGTCTGTAGAAAATGCAACTGGACATTCGTAGCGCTAAGTGGGTAATAGTGGAAAAAAGAATATGTTCAAATATAAACTACACAGAAGCATTGTATGAAACTTCTTTCTGTTCTGTGCATTCAACTAACAGAGTTGAACCTTACTTTTGATTGAGCCTTTCTGAGACACTCTTTCTGTAGAAACTGCAATTGGACATTCTGAGCGCTAAGAGGCCTATATTGGGAAAAAGAAAGTCTACAAATAAAAACTACACAGAAGAGTTGTGTGAAACTTCTTTCTGTTATGTTTGTTCAACTAAAAGAGTTGAACCTTAGTTTTGATTGAGCCGTTCTGAAACACTCTTTCTGTAGAATATTCAAGTGGAGCTTCGGAGTGCTAAGAGGGTAATAGGGGAAAAAGTAATGTCTCCAAATATAAACTACACAGAATCATTCTGTGAAACTTCTTTCTGATCTGTGCATTCAGCTAACAGAGTTAAACCATACTTTTGATTGAGCAGATCTGAACACTCTTTCTGTAGAAAATGCAACTGGACATTTGGAGCGCTAAGAGAGTAGTAGTGGAAAAAGGAATATATTCAAATATAAACTACACAGAAGCATTCTGTGAAAATTCTTTCTGATCTGAGCATTCAGCTAACAGAGTTAAACCATACTTTTGATTGAGCAGTTTTGAAACACTGTCTGTAGAAAATGCAACTGGACATTCGTAGCGCTAAGTGGGTAATAGTGGAAAAAAGAATATGTTCAAATATAAACTACACAGAAGCATTGTATGAAACTTCTTTCTGTTCTGTGCATTCAACTAACAGAGTTGAACCTTACTTTTGATTGAGCCTTTCTGAGACACTCTTTCTGTAGAAACTGCAATTGGACATTCTGAGCGCTAAGAGGCCTATATTGGGAAAAATAATATCTTCAAATAAAAACAACACAGAAGCATTTTGTGAAACTTATTTCTGATATGTTCATTAAGCTAACAGAGTTAAACCATACTTTTGATTGCGCAGTTCTGAACACTCTTTCTGTAGAAAATGCAAGTGGACATTCGGAGCGCTAAGAGGGTAATAGTGGAAAAAGGAATATATTCAAATATAAACTACACAGTAGCATTCTGTGAAAATTCTTTCTGTTCTGTGCATTCAACTAACAGAGTTGAACCTTACTTTTGATTGAGCCGTTCTGAAACACTCTTTCTGTAGAAACTGCAATTGGACATGCTAAGCGCTAAGAGGCCTACTTTGGGAAAAAGAATATCTTCAAATAAAAACTACACAGATGCATTCTGTGAAACTTATTTCTGATCTGTAAATTCAGTTAACAGAGATAAAACATATTTTTGATTGAGCAGTTATGAAACACTCTTTTTGTAGAAAATGCAAGTGGAGATTCGGAGCGCTAAGAGGGTACTAGTGGAAAAAGGAATGTCTTCAAATATAAACTACACAGAATCATTCGGTGAAACTTCTTTCTGATCTGTGCATTCAGCTAACAGAGTTAAACCATACTTTTGATTGAGCAGATCTGAACACTCTTTCTGTAGAAAATGCAACTGGACATTTGGAGCGCTAAGAGCGTAGTAGTGGAAAAAGGAATATATTCAAATATAAACTACACAGAAGCATTCTGTGAAACTTCTTTCTGATCTGAGCATTCAGCTAACAGAGTTAAACCATACTTTTGATTGAGCATTTTTTAAACACTCTGTCTGTAGAAAATGCAACTGGACATTCGTAGCGCTAAGTGGGTAATAGTGGAAAAAAGAATATGTTCAAATATAAACTACACAGAAACATTGTATGAAACTTCTTTCTGTTCTGTGCATTCAACTAACAGAGTTGAACCTTACTTTTTATTTAGCCTTTCTGAAACACTCTTTCTGTAGAAACTGCAATTGGACATTCTGAGCGCTAAGAGGCCTATATTGGGAAAAAGAAAGTCTACAAATAAAAACCACACAGAAGAGTTGTGTGAAACTCCTTTCTGTTATGTTTGTTCAACTAAAAGAGTTGAACCTTAGTTTTGATTGAGCCGTTCTGAAACACTCTTTCTGTAGAAAATTCAAGTGGAGATTCGGAGCGCAAAGAGGGTAATAGGGGAAAAAGGAATGTCTCCAAATATAAACTACACAGAATCATTCTGTGAAACTTCTTTCTGATCTGTGCATTCAGCTAACAGAGTTAAACCATACTTTTGATTGAGCAGATCTGAACACTCTTTCTGTAGAAAATGCAACTGGACATTTGGAGCGCTAAGAGAGTAGTAGTGTAAAAAGGAATATATTCAAATATAAACTACACAGAAGCATTCTGTGAAACTTCTTTCTGATCTGAGCATTCAGCTAACAGAGTTAAACCATACTTTTGATTGAGCAGTTTTGAAACACTCTGTCTGTAGAAAATGCAACTGGACATTCGTAGCGCTAAGTGGGTAATAGTGGAAAAAAGAATATGTTCAAATATAAACTACACAGAAGCATTGTATGAAACTTCTTTCTGTTCTGTGCATTCAACTAACAGAGTTGAACCTTACTTTTGATTGAGCCTTTCTGAGACACTCTTTCTGTAGAAACTGCAATTGGACATTCTGAGCGCTAAGAGGCCTATATTGGGAAAAATAATATCTTCAAATAAAAACTACACAGAAGCATTGTGTGAAACTTATTTCTGATATGTTCATTAAGCTAACAGAGTTAAACCATACTTTTGATTGCGCAGTTCTGAACACTCTTTCTGTAGAAAATGCAAGTGGACATTCGGAGCGCTAAGAGGGTAATAGTGGAAAAAGGAATATATTCAAATATAAACTACACAGTAGCATTCTGTGAAAATTCTTTCTGTTCTGTGCATTCAACTAACAGAGTTGAACGTTACTTTTGATTGAGCCGTTCTGAAACACTCTTTCTGTAGAAACTGCAATTGGACATGCTAAGCGCTAAGAGGCCTACATTGGGAAAAATAATATCTTCAAATAAAAACTACACAGATGCATTCTGTGAAACTTATTTCTGATCTGTAAATTCAGTTAACAGAGATAAAACATATTTTTGATTGAGCAGTTATGAAACACTCTTTTTGTAGAAAATGCAAGTGGAGATTCGGAGCGCTAAGAGGGTACTAGTGGAAAAAGGAATGTCTTCAAATATAAACTACACAGAATCATTCGGTGAAACTTCTTTCTCATCTGTGCATTCAGCTAACAGAGTTAAACCATACTTTTGATTGAGCAGATCTGAACACTCTTTCTGTAGAAAATGCAACTGGACATTTGGAGCGCTAAGAGCGTAGTAGTGGAAAAAGGAATATATTCAAATATAAACTACACAGAAGCATTCTGTGAAACTTCTTTCTGATCTGAGCATTCAGCTAACAGAGTTAAACCATACTTTTGATTGAGCATTTTTTAAACACTCTGTCTGAAGAAAATGCAACTGGGCATTCGTAGCGCTAAGTGGGTAATAGTGGAAAAAAGAATATGTTCAAATATAAACTACACAGAAGCATTGTATGAAACTTCTTTCTGTTCTGTGCATTCAACTAACAGAGTTGAACCTTACTTTTTATTTAGCCTTTCTGAAACACTCTTTCTGTAGAAACTGCAATTGGACATTCTGAGCGCTAAGAGGCCTATATTGGGAAAAAGAAAGTCTACAAATAAAAACCACACAGAAGAGTTGTGTGAAACTCCTTTCTGTTATGTTTGTTCAACTAAAAGAGTTGAACCTTAGTTTTGATTGAGCCGTTCTGAAACACTCTTTCTGTAGAAAATTCAAGTGGAGATTCGGAGCGCAAAGAGGGTAATAGGGGAAAAAGGAATGTCTCCAAATATAAACTACACAGAATCATTCTGTGAAACTTCTTTCTGATCTGTGCATTCAGCTAACAGAGTTAAACCATACTTTTGATTGAGCAGATCTGAACACTCTTTCTGTAGAAAATGCAACTGGACATTTGGAGCGCTAAGAGAGTAGTAGTGTAAAAAGGAATATATTCAAATATAAACTACACAGAAGCATTCTGTGAAACTTCTTTCTGATCTGAGCATTCAGCTAACAGAGTTAAACCATACTTTTGATTGAGCAGTTTTGAAACACTCTGTCTGTAGAAAATGCAACTGGACATTCGTAGCGCTAAGTGGGTAATAGTGGAAAAAAGAATATGTTCAAATATAAACTACACAGAAGCATTGTATGAAACTTCTTTCTGTTCTGTGCATTCAACTAACAGAGTTGAACCTTACTTTTGATTGAGCCTTTCTGAGACACTCTTTCTGTAGAAACTGCAATTGGACATTCTGAGCGCTAAGAGGCCTATATTGGGAAAAATAATATCTTCAAATAAAAACTACACAGAAGCATTGTGTGAAACTTATTTCTGATATGTTCATTAAGCTAACAGAGTTAAACCATACTTTTGATTGCGCAGTTCTGAACACTCTTTCTGTAGAAAATGCAAGTGGACATTCGGAGCGCTAAGAGGGTAATAGTGGAAAAAGGAATATATTCAAATATAAACTACACAGTAGCATTCTGTGAAAATTATTTCTGTTCTGTGCATTCAACTAACAGAGTTGAACCTTACTTTTGATTGAGCCGTTCTGAAACACTCTTTCTGTAGAAACTGCAGTTGGACATGCTAAGCGCTAAGAGGCCTACATTGGGAAAAAGAATATCTTCAAATAAAAACTACACAGATGCATTCTGTGAAACTTATTTCTGATCTGTAAATTCAGTTAACAGAGATAAAACATATTTTTGATTGAGCAGTTATGAAACACTCTTTTTGTAGAAAATGCAAGTGGAGATTCGGAGCGCTAAGAGGGTACTAGTGGAAAAAGGAATGTCTTCAAATATAAACTACACAGAATCATTCTGTGAAACTTCTTTCTCATCTGTGCATTCAGCTAACAGAGTTAAACCATACTTTTGATTGAGCAGATCTGAACACTCTTTCTGTAGAAAATGCAACTGGACATTTGGAGCGCTAAGAGCGTAGTAGTGGAAAAAGGAATATATTCAAATATAAACTACACAGAAGCATTCTGTGAAACTTCTTTCTGATCTGAGCATTCAGCTAACAGAGTTAAACCATACTTTTGATTGAGCATTTTTGAAACACTCTGTCTGTAGAAAATGCAACTGGACATTCGTAGCGCTAAGTGGGTAATAGTGGAAAAAAGAATATGTTCAAATATAAACTACACAGAAGCATTGTATGAAACTTCTTTCTGTTCTGTGCATTCAACTAACAGAGTTGAACCTTACTTTTGATTGAGCCTTTCTGAGACACTCTTTCTGTAGAAACTGCAATTGGACATTCTGAGCGCTAAGAGGCCTATATTGGGAAAAAGAAAGTCTACAAATCAAAACTACACAGAAGAGTTGTTTGAAACTTCTTTCTGTTATGTTTGTTCAACTAAAAGAGTTGAACCTTAGTTTTGATTGAGCCATTCGGAAACACTCTTTCTGTAGAATATTCAAGTGGAGATTCGGAGCGCTAAGAGGGTAATAGGGGAAAAAGGAATATCTCCAAATATAAAGTACACAGAATCATTCTGTGAAACTTCTTTCTGATCTGTGCATTCAGCTAACAGAGTTAAACCATACTTTTGATTGAGCAGATCTGAACACTCTTTCTGTAGAAAATGCAACTGGACATTTGGAGCGCTAAGAGAGTAGTAGTGGAAAAAGGAATATATTCAAATATAAACTACACAGAAGCATTCTGTGAAACTTCTTTCTGATCTGAGCATTCAGCTAACAGAGTTAAACCATACTTTTGATTGAGCAGTTTTGAAACACTCTGTCTGTAGAATATGCAACTGGACATTCGTAGCGCTAAGTGGGTAATAGTGGAAAAAAGAATATGTTCAAATATAAACTACACAGAAGCATTGTATGAAACTTCTTTCTGTTCTGTGCATTCAACTAACAGAGTTGAACCTTACTTTTGATTGAGCCTTTCTGAGACACTCTTTCTGTAGAAACTGCAATTGGACATTCTGAGCGCTAAGAGGCCTCTATTGGGAAAAATAATATCTTCAAATAAAAACTACACAGAAGCATTGTGTGAAACTTATTTCTGATATGTTCATTAAGCTAACAGAGTTAAACCATACTTTTGATTGCGCAGTTCTGAACACTCTTTCTGTAGAAAATGCAAGTGGACATTCGGAGCGCTAAGAGGGTAATAGTGGAAAAAGGAATATATTCAAATATAAACTACACAGTAGCATTCTGTGAAAATTCTTTCTGTTCTGTGCATTCAACTAACAGAGTTGAACCTTACTTTTGATTGAGCCGTTCTGAAACACTCTTTCTGTAGAAACTGCAATTGGACATGCTAAGCGCTAAGAGGCCTACATTGGGAAAAAGAATATCTTCAAATAAAAACTACACAGATGCATTCTGTGAAACTTATTTCTGATCTGTAAATTCAATTAACAGAGATAAAACATATTTTTGATTGAGCAGTTATGAAACACTCTTTTTGTAGAAAATGCAAGTGGAGATTCGGAGCGCTAAGAGGTTACTAGTGGAAAAAGGAATGTCTTCAAATATAAACTACACAGAATCATTCTGTGAAACTTCTTTCTGATCTGTGCATTCAGCTAACAGAGTTAAACCATACTTTTGATTGAGCAGATCTGAACACTCTTTCTGTAGAAAATGCAACCGGACATTTGGAGCGCTAAGAGCGTAGTAGTGGAAAAAGGAATATATTCAAATATAAACTACACAGAAGCATTCTGTGAAACTTCTTTCTGATCTGAGCATTCAGCTAACAGAGTTAAACCATACTTTTGATTGAGCATTTTTGAAACACTCTGTCTGTAGAAAATGCAACTGGACATTCGTAGCGCTAAGTGGGTAATAGTGGAAAAAAGAATATGTTCAAATATAAACTACACAGAAGCATTGTATGAAACTTCTTTCTGTTCTGTGCATTCAACTAACAGAGTTGAACCTTACTTTTGATTGAGCCTTTCTGAAACACTCTTTCTGTAGAAACTGCAATTGGACATTCTGAGCGCTAAGAGGCCTATATTGGGAAAAAGAAAGTCTACGAATAAAAACTACACAGAAGAGTTGTGTGAAACTTCTTTCTGTTATGTTTGTTCAACTAAAAGAGTTGAACCTTAGTTTTGATTGAGCCGTTCTGAAACACTCTTTCTGTAGAATATTCAAGTGGAGATTCGGAGCGCTAAGAGGGTAATAGGGGAAAAAGGAATGTCTCCAAATATAAACTACACAGAATCATTCTGTGAAACTTCTTTCTGATCTGTGCATTCAGCTAACAGAGTTAAACCATACTTTTGATTGAGCAGACCTGAACACTCTTTCTGTAGAAAATGCAACTGGACATTTGGAGCGCTAAGAGAGTAGTAGTGGAAAAAGGAATATATTCAAATATAAACTACACAGAAGCATTCTGTGAAACTTCTTTCTGATCTGAGCATTCAGCTAACAGAGTTAAACCATACTTTTGATTGAGCAGTTTTGAAACACTCTGTCTGTAGAAAATGCAACTGGACATTCGTAGCGCTAAGTGGGTAATAGTGGAAAAAAGAATATGTTCAAATATAAACTACACAGAAGCATTGTATGAAACTTCTTTCTGTTCTGTGCATTCAACTAACAGAGTTGAACCTTACTTTTGATTGAGCCTTTCTGAGACACTCTTTCTGTAGAAACTGCAATTGGACATTCTGAGCGCTAAGAGGCCTATATTGGGAAAAATAATATCTTCAAATAAAAACTACACAGAAGCATTGTGTGAAACTTATTTCTGATATGTTCATTAAGCTAACAGAGTTAAACCATACTTTTGATTGCGCAGTTCTGAACACTCTTTCTGTAGAAAATGCAAGTGGACATTCGGAGCGCTAAGAGGGTAATAGTGGAAAAAGGAATATATTCAAATATAAACTACACAGTAGCATTCTGTGAAAATTCTTTCTATTCTGTGCATTCAACTAACAGAGTTGAACCTTACTTTTGATTGAGCCGTTCTGAAACACTCTTTCTGTAGAAACTGCAATTGGACATGCTAAGCGCTAAGAGGCCTACATTGGGAAAAAGAATATCTTCAAATAAAAACTACACAGATGCATTCTGTGAAACTTATTTCTGATCTGTAAATTCAGTTAACAGAGATAAAACATATTTTTGATTGAGCAGTTATGGAACACTCTTTTTGTAGAAAATGCAAGTGGAGATTCGGAGCGCTAAGAGGGTACTAGTGGAAAAAGGAATGTCTTCAAATATAAACTACACAGAATCATTCTGTGAAACTTCTTTCTGATCTGTGCATTCAGCTAACAGAGTTAAACCATACTTTTGATTGAGCAGATCTGAACACTCTTTCTGTAGAAAATGCAACTGGACATTTTGAGCGCTAAGAGCGTAGTAGTGGAAAAAGGAATATATTCGAATATAAACTACACAGAAGCATTCTGTGAAACTTCTTTCTGATCTGAGCATTCAGCTAACAGAGTTAAACCATACTTTTGATTGAGCATTTTTGAAACACTCTGTGTGTAGAAAATGCAACTGGACATTCGTAGCGCTAAGTGGGTAATAGTGGAAAAAAGAATATGTTCAAATATAAACTACACAGAAGCATTGTATGAAACTTCTTTCTGTTCTGTGCATTCAACTAACAGAGTTGAACCTTACTTTTGATTGAGCCTTTCTGAAACACCCTTTCTGTAGAAACTGCAATTGGACATTCTGAGCGCTAAGAGGCCTATATTGGGAAAAAGAATGTCTACGAATAAAAACTACACAGAAGAGTTGTGTGAAACTTCTTTCTGTTATGTTTGTTCAACTAAAAGAGTTGAACCTTAGTTTTGATTGAGCCGTTCTGAAACACTCTTTCTGTAGAATATTCAAGTGGAGATTCGGAGCGCTAAGAGGGTAATAGGGGAAAAAGGAATGTCTCCAAATATAAACTACACAGAATCATTCTGTGAAACTTCTTTCTGATCTGTGCATTCAGCTAACAGAGTTAAACCATACTTTTGATTGATCAGATCTGAACACTCTTTCTGTAGAAAATGCAACTGGACATTTGGAGCGCTAAGAGAGTAGTAGTGGAAAAAGGATTATATTCAAATATAAACTACACAGAAGCATTCTGTGAAACTTCTTTCTGATCTGAGCATTCAGCTAACAGAGTTAAACCATACTTTTGATTGAGCAGTTTTGAAACACTCTGTCTGTAGAAAATGCAACTGGACATTCGTAGCGCTACGTGGGTAATAGTGGAAAAAAGAATATGTTCAAATATAAACTACACAGAAGCATTGTATGAAACTTCTTTCTGTTCTGTGCATTCAACTAACAGAGTTGAACCTTACTTTTGATTGAGCCTTTCTGAGACACTCTTTCTGTAGAAACTGCAATTGGACATTCTGAGCGCTAAGAGGCCTATATTGGGAAAAATAATATCTTCAAATAAAAACTACACAGAAGCATTGTGTGAAACTTATTTCTGATATGTTCATTAAGCTAACAGAGTTAAACCATACTTTTGATTGCGCAGTTCTGAACACTCTTTCTGTAGAAAATGCAAGTGGACATTCGGAGCGCTAAGAGGGTAATAGTGGAAAAAGGAATATATTCAAATATAAACTACACAGTAGCATTCTGTGAAAATTATTTCTGTTCTGTGCATTCAACTAACAGAGTTGAACCTTACTTTTGATTGAGCCGTTCTGAAACACTCTTTCTGTAGAAACTGCAATTGGACATGCTAAGCGCTAAGAGGCCTACATTGGGAAAAAGAATATCTTCAAATAAAAACTACACAGATGCATTCTGTGAAACTTATTTCTGATCTGTAAATTCAGTTAACAGAGATAAAACATATTTTTGATTGAGCAGTTATGAAACACTCTTTTTGTAGAAAATGCAAGTGGAGATTCGGAGCGCTAAGGGGGTACTAGTGGAAAAAGGAATGTCTTCAAATATAAACTACACAGAATCATTCTGTGAAACTTCTTTCTGATCTGTGCATTCAGCTAACAGAGTTAAACCATACTTTTGATTGAGCAGATCTGAACACTCTTTCTGTAGAAAATGCAACTGGACATTTGGAGCGCTAAGAGCGTAGTAGTGGAAAAAGGAATATATTCAAATATAAACTACACAGAAGCATTCTGTGAAACTTCTTTCTGATCTGAGCATTCAGCTAACAGAGTTAAACCATACTTTTGATTGAGCAGTTTTGAAACACTCTGTCTGTAGAAAATGCAACTGGACATTCGTAGCGCTAAGTGGGTAATAGTGGAAAAAAGAATATGTTCAAATATAAACTACACAGAAGCATTGTATGAAACTTCTTTCTGTTCTGTGCATTCAACTAACAGAGTTGAACCTTACTTTTGATTGAGCCGTTCTGAAACACTCTTTCTGTAGAAACAGCAATTGGACATTCTGAGCGCTAAGAAGCCTATATTGGGAAAAAGAATGTCTACAAATAAAAACTACACAGAAGAATTGTGTGAAACTTCTTTCTGTTCTGTTTGTTCAACTAAAAGAGTTGAACCTTAGTTTTGATTGAGCCGTTCTGAAACACTCTTTCTGTAGAAAATGCAAGTGGAGATTCGGAGCGCTAAGAGGGTAATAGTGGAAAAAGGAAAGTCTCCAATTATAAACTACACAGAATCATTCTGTGAAACTTCTTTCTGTTCTGTGCATTCAGCTAACAGAGTTAAACCATACTTTTGATTGAGCAGATCTGAACACTCTTTCTGTAGAAAATGCAACTGGACAATTGGAGCCCTAAGAGAGTAGTAGTGGAAAAAGGAATATATTCAAATATAAACTACACAGAAGCATTCTGTGAAACTTCTTTCTGATCTGAGCATTCAGCTAACAGACTTAAACCATACTTTTGATTGAGCAGTTTTGAAACACTCTGTCTGTAGGAAATGCAACTGGACATTCGTAGCGCTAAGTGGGTAATAGTGGAAAAAAGAATATGTTCAAATATAAACTACACAGAAGCATTGTATGAAACTTCTTTCTGTTCTGTGCATTCAACTAACAGAGTTGAACCTTACTTTTGATTGAGCCTTTCTGAAACACTCTTTCTGTAGAAACTGCAATTGGACACTCTGAGTGCTAAGAGGCCTCTATTGGGAAAAATAATATCTTCAAATAAAAACTACACAGAAGCATTGTGTGAAACTTATTTCTGATATGTTCATTAAGCTAACAGAGTTAAACCATACTTTTGATTGTGCAGTTCTGAACACTCTTTCTGTAGAAAATGCAAGTGGACATTCGGAGCGCTAAGAGGGTAATAGTGGAAAAAGGAATATATTCAAATATAAACTACACAGTAGCATTCTGTGAAAATTCTTTCTGTTCTGTGCATTCAACTAACAGAGTTGAACCTTACTTTTGATTGAGCCGTTCTGAAACACTCTTTCTGTAGAAACTGCAATTGGACATGCTAAGCGCTAAGAGGCCTACATTGGGAAAAAGAATATCTTCAAATAAAAACTACACAGATGCATTCTGTGAAACTTATTTCTGATCTGTAAATTCAGTTAACAGAGATAAAACATATTTTTGATTGAGCAGTTATGAAACACTCTTTTTGTAGAAAATGCAAGTGGAGATTCGGAGCGCTAAGAGGGTAATAGTGGAAAAAGGAATGTCTTCAAATATAAACTACACAGAATCATTCGGTGAAACTTCTTTCTGATCTGTGCATTCAGCTAACAGAGTTAAACCATACTTTTGATTGAGCAGATCTGAACACTCTTTCTGTAGAAAATGCAACTGGACATTTGGAGCGCTAAGAGCGTAGTAGTGGAAAAAGGAATATATTCAAATATAAACTACACAGAAGCATTCTGTGAAACTTCTTTCTGATCTGTGCATTCAGCTAACAGAGTTAAACCATACTTTTGATTGAGCAGTTTTGAAACACTCTGTCTGTAGAAAATGCAACTGGACATTCGTAGCGCTAAGTGGGTAATAGTGGAAAAAAGAATATATTCAAATATAAACTACACAGAAGCATTGTATGAAACTTCTTTCTGTTCTGTGCATTCAACTAACAGAGTTGAACCTTACTTTTGATTGAGCCTTTCTGAAACACTCTTTCTGTAGAAACTGCAATTGGACATTCTGAGCGCTAAGAGGCCTATATTGGGAAAAAGAAAGTCTACGAATAAAAACTACACAGAAGAGTTGTGTGAAACTTCTTTCTGTTATGTTTGTTCAACTAAAAGAGTTGAACCTTAGTTTTGATTGAGTCGTTCTGAAACACTCTTTCTGTAGAAAATTCAAGTGGAGATTCGGAGCGCTAAGAGGGTAATAGGGGAAAAAGGAATGTCTCCAAATATAAACTACACAGAATCATTCTGTGAAACTTCTTTCTGATCTGTGCATTCAGCTAACAGAGTTAAACCATACTTTTGATTGAGCAGATCTGAACACTCTTTCTGTAGAAAATGCAACTGGACATTTGGAGCGCTAAGAGAGTAGTAGTGGAAAAAGGAATATATTCAAATATAAACTACACAGAAGCATTCTGTGAAACTTCTTTCTGATCTGAGCATTCAGCTAACAGAGTTAAACCATACTTTTGATTGAGCAGTTTTGAAACACTCTGTCTGTAGAAAATGCAACTGGACATTCGTAGCGCTAAGTGGGTAATAGTGGAAAAAAGAATATGTTCAAATATAAACTACACAGAAGCATTGTATGAAACTTCTTTCTGTTCTGTGCATTCAACTAACAGAGTTGAACCTTACTTTTGATTGAGCCTTTCTGAGACACTCTTTCTGTAGAAAATGCAATTGGACATTCTGAGCGCTAAGAGGCCTATATTGGGAAAAATAATATCTTCAAATAAAAACTACACAGAAGCATTGTGTGAAACTTATTTCTGATATGTTCATTAAGCTAACAGAGTTAAACCATACTTTTGATTGCGCAGTTCTGAACACTCTTTCTGTAGAAAATGCAAGTGGACATTCGGAGCGCTAAGAGGGTAATAGTGGAAAAAGGAATATATTCAAATATAAACTACACAGTAGCATTCTGTGAAAATTCTTTCTGTTCTGTGCATTCAACTAACAGAGTTGAACCTTACTTTTGATTGAGCCGTTCTGAAACACTCTTTCTGTAGGAACTGCAATTGGACATGCTAAGCGCTAAGAGGCCTACATTGGGAAAAAGAATATCTTCAAATATAAACTACACAGATGCATTCTGTGAAACTTATTTCTGATCTGTAAATTCAGTTAACAGAGATAAAACATATTTTTGATTGAGCAGTTATGAAACACTCTTTTTGTAGAAAATGCAAGTGGAGATTCGGAGCGCTAAGAGGGTACTAGTGGAAAAAGGAATGTCTTCAAATATAAACTACACAGAATCATTCGTTGAAACTTCTTTCTGATCTGTGCATTCAGCTAACAGAGTTAAACCATACTTTTGATTGAGCAGATCTGAACACTCTTTCTGTAGAAAATGCAACTAGACATTTGGAGCGCTAAGAGCGTAGTAGTGGAAAAAGGAATATATTCAAATATAAACTACACAGAAGCATTCTGTGAAACTTCTTTCTGATCTGAGCATTCAGCTAACAGAGTTAAACCATACTTTTGATTGAGCATTTTTGAAACACTCTGTCTGTAGAAAATGCAACTGGACATTCGTAGCGCTAAGTGGGTAATAGTGGAAAAAAGAATATATTCAAATATAAACTACACAGAAGCATTGTATGAAACTTCTTTCTGTTCTGTGCATTCAACTAACAGAGTTGAACCTTACTTTTGATTGAGCCTTTCTGAAACACTCTTTCTGTAGAAACTGCAATTGGACATTCTGAGCGCTAAGAGGCCTATATTGGGAAAAAGAAAGTCTACGAATAAAAACTACACAGAAGAGTTGTGTGAAACTTCTTTCTGTTATGTTTGTTCAACTAAAAGAGTTGAACCTTAGTTTTGATTGAGCCGTTCTGAAACACTCTTTCTGTAGAAAATTCAAGTGGAGATTCGGAGCGCTAAGAGGGTAATAGGGGAAAAAGGAATGTCTCCAAATATAAACTACACAGAATCATTCTGTGAAACTTCTTTCTGATCTGTGCATTCAGCTAACAGAGTTAAAACATACTTTTGATTGAGCAGATCTGAACACTCTTTCTGTAGAAAATGCAACTGGACATTTGGAGCGCTAAGAGAGTAGTAGTGGAAAAAGGAATATATTCAAATATAAACTACACAGAAGCATTCTGTGAAACTTCTTTCTGATCTGAGCATTCAGCTAACAGAGTTAAACCATACTTTTGATTGAGCAGTTTTGAAACCCTCTGTCTGTAGAAAATGCAACTGGACATTCGTAGCGCTAAGTGGGTAATAGTGGAAAAAAGAATATGTTCAAATATAAACTACACAGAAGCATTGTATGAAACTTCTTTCTGTTCTGTGCATTCAACTAACAGAGTTGAACCTTACTTTTGATTGAGCCTTTCTGAGACACTCTTTCTGTAGAAACTGCAATTGGACATTCTGAGCGCTAAGAGGCCTATATTGGGAAAAATAATATCTTCAAATAAAAACTACACAGAAGCATTGTGTGAAACTTATTTCTGATATGTTCATTAAGCTAACAGAGTTAAACCATACTTTTGATTGCGCAGTTCTGAACACTCTTTCTGTAGAAAATGCAAGTGGACATTCGGAGCGCTAAGAGGGTAATAGTGGAAAAAGGAATATATTCAAATATAAACTACACAGTAGCATTCTGTGAAAATTCTTTCTGTTCTGTGCATTCAACTAACAGAGTTGAACCTTACTTTTGATTGAGCCGTTCTGAAACACTCTTTCTGTAGAAACTGCAATTGGACATGCTAAGCGCTAAGAGGCCTACATTGGGAAAAAGAATATCTTCAAATAAAAACTACATAGATGCATTCTGTGAAACTTATTTCTGATCTGTAAATTCAGTTAACAGAGATAAAACATATTTTTGATTGAGCAGTTATGGAACACTCTTTTTGTAGAAAATGCAAGTGGAGATTCGGAGCGCTAAGAGGGTACTAGTGGAAAAAGGAATGTCTTCAAATATAAACTACACAGAATCATTCGGTGAAACTTCTTTCTGATCTGTGCATTCAGCTAACAGAGTTAAACCATACTTTTGATTGAGCAGATCTGAACACTCTTTCTGTAGAAAATGCAACTAGACATTTGGAGCGCTAAGAGCGTAGTAGTGGAAAAAGGAATATATTCAAATATAAACTACACAGAAGCATTCTGTGAAACTTCTTTCTGATCTGAGCATTCAGCTAACAGAGTTAAACCATACTTTTGATTGAGCAGTTTTGAAACACTCTGTCTGTAGAAAATGCAACTGGACATTCGTAGCGCTAAGTGGGTAATAGTGGAAAAAAGAATATATTCAAATATAAACTACACAGAAGCATTGTATGAAACTTCTTTCTGTTCTGTGCATTCAACTAACAGAGTTGAACCTTACTTTTGATTGAGCCTTTCTGAAACACTCTTTCTGTAGAAACTGCAATTGGACATTCTGAGCGCTAAGAGGCCTATATTGGGTAAAAGAAAGTCTACGAATAAAAACTACACAGAAGAGTTGTGTGAAACTTCTTTCTGTTATGTTTGTTCAACTAAAAGAGTTGAACCTTAGTTTTGATTGAGCCGTTCTGAAACACTCTTTCTGTAGAAAATTCAAGTGGAGATTCGGAGCGCTAAGAGGGTAATAGGGGAAAAAGGAATGTCTCCAAATATAAACTACACAGAATCATTCTGTGAAACTTCTTTCTGATCTGTGCATTCAGCTAACAGAGTTAAAACATACTTTTGATTGAGCAGATCTGAACACTCTTTCTGTAGAAAATGCAACTGGACATTTGGAGCGCTAAGAGAGTAGTAGTGGAAAAAGGAATATATTCAAATATAAACTACACAGAAGCATTCTGTGAAACTTCTTTCTGATCTGAGCATTCAGCTAACAGAGTTAAACCATACTTTTGATTGAGCAGTTTTGAAACCCTCTGTCTGTAGAAAATGCAACTGGACATTCGTAGCGCTAAGTGGGTAATAGTGGAAAAAAGAATATGTTCAAATATAAACTACACAGAAGCATTGTATGAAACTTCTTTCTGTTCTGTGCATTCAACTAACAGAGTTGAACCTTACTTTTGATTGAGCCTTTCTGAGACACTCTTTCTGTAGAAACTGCAATTGGACATTCTGAGCGCTAAGAGGCCTATATTGGGAAAAATAATATCTTCAAATAAAAACTACACAGAAGCATTGTGTGAAACTTATTTCTGATATGTTCATTAAGCTAACAGAGTTAAACCATACTTTTGATTGCGCAGTTCTGAACACTCTTTCTGTAGAAAATGCAAGTGGACATTCGGAGCGCTAAGAGGGTAATAGTGGAAAAAGGAATATATTCAAATATAAACTACACAGTAGCATTCTGTGAAAATTCTTTCTGTTCTGTGCATTCAACTAACAGAGTTGAACCTTACTTTTGATTGAGCCGTTCTGAAACACTCTTTCTGTAGAAACTGCAATTGGACATGCTAAGCGCTAAGAGGCCTACATTGGGAAAAAGAATATCTTCAAATAAAAACTACACAGATGCATTCTGTGAAACTTATTTCTGATCTGTAAATTCAGTTAACAGAGATAAAACATATTTTTGATTGAGCAGTTATGAAACACTCTTTTTGTAGAAAATGCAAGTGGAGATTCGGAGCGCTAAGAGGGTACTAGTGGAAAAAGGAATGTCTTCAAATATAAACTACACAGAATCATTCGGTGAAACTTCTTTCTGATCTGTGCATTCAGCTAACAGAGTTAAACCATACTTTTGATTGAGCAGATCTGAACACTCTTTCTGTAGAAAATGCAACTGGACATTTGGAGCGCTAAGAGCGTAGAAGTGGAAAAAGGAATATATTCAAATATAAACTACACAGAAGCATTCTGTGAAACTTCTTTCTGATCTGAGCATTCAGCTAACAGAGTTAAACCATACTTTTGATTGAGCACTTTTGAAACACTCTGACTGTAGGAAATGCAACTTGACATTCGTAGCGCTAAGTGGGTAATAGTGGAAAAAAGAATATGTTCAAATATAAACTACACAGAAGCATTGTATGAAACTTCTTTCTGTTCTGTGCATTCAACTAACAGAGTTGAACCTTACTTTTGATTGAGCCGTTCTGAAACACTCTTTCTGTAGAAACTGCAATTGGACATTCTGAGCGCTAAGAGGCCTATAATGGGAAAAAAAAATGTCTACAAATAAAAACTACACAGAAGAGTTGTGTGAAACTTCTTTCTGTTCTGTTTGTTCAACTAAAAGAGTTGAACCTTAGTTTTGATTGAGCCGTTCTGAAACACTCTTTCTGTAGAAAATGCAAGTGGAGATTCGGAGCGCTAAGAGGGTAATAGTGGAAAAAGGAAAGTCTCCAAATATAAACTACACAGAATCATTCTGTGAAAATTCTTTCTGTTCTGTGCATTCAGCTAACAGAGTTAAACCATACTTTTGATTGAGCAGATCTGAACACTCTTTCTGTAGAAAATGCAACTGGACATTTGGAGCGCTAAGAGAGTAGTAGTGGAAAAAGGAATATATTCAAATATAAACTACACAGAAGCATTCTGTGAAACTTCTTTCTGATCTGAGCATTCAGCTAACAGAGTTAAACCATACTTTTGATTGAGCAGTGTTGAAACACTCTGTCTGTAGAAAATGCAACTGGACATTCGTAGCGCTAAGTGGGTAATAGTGGAAAAAAGAATATGTTCAAATATAAACTACCCAGAAGCATTGTATGAAACTTCTTTCTGTTCTGTGCATTCAACTAACAGAGTTGAACCTTACTTTTGATTGAGCCTTTCTGAGACACTCTTTCTGTAGAAACTGCAATTGGACATTCTGAGCGCTAAGAGGCCTATATGGGGAAAAATAATATCTTCAAATAAAAACTACACAGAAGCATTGTGTGAAACTTATTTCTGATATGTTCATTAAGCTAACAGAGTTAAACCATACTTTTGATTGCCCAGTTCTGAACACTCTTTCTGTAGAAAATGCAAGTGGACATTCGGAGCGCTAAGAGGGTAATAGTGGAAAAAGGAATATATTCAAATATAAACTACACAGTGGCATTGTGTGAAAATACTTTCTGTTCTGTGCATTCAACTAACAGAGTTGAACCTTACTTTTGATTGAGCCGTTCTGAAACACTCTTTCTGTAGAAACTTCAATTGGACATGCTAAGCGCTAAGAGGCCTACATTGGGAAAAAGAATATCTTCAAATAAAAACTGCACAGATGCATTCTGTGAAACATATTTCTGATCTGTAAATTCAGTTAACAGAGATAAAACATATTTTTGATTGAGCAGTTATGAAACACTCTTTTTGTAGAAAATGCAAGTGGAGATTCGGAGCGCTAAGAGGGTACTAGTGGAAAAAGGAATATCTTCAAATATAAACTACACAGAATCATTCTGTGAAACTTCTTTCTGATCTGTGCATTCAGCTAACAGAGTTAAACCATACTTTTGATTGAGCAGATCTGAACACTCTTTCTGTAGAAAATGCAACTGGACATTTGGAGCGCTAAGAGCGTAGTAGTGGAAAAAGGAATATATTCAAATATAAACTACACAGAAGCATTCTGTGAAACTTCTTTCTGATCTGAGCATTCAGCTAACAAAGTTAAACCATACTTTTGATTGAGCATTTTTGAAACTCTCTGTCTGTAGAAAATGCAACTGGACATTCTTAGCGCTAAGTGGGTAATAGTGGAAAAAAGAATATGTTCAAATATAAACTACACAGAAGCATTGTATGAAACTTCTTTCTGTTCCGTGCATTCAACTAACAGAGTTGAACCTTACTTTTGATTGAGCCTTTCTGAAACACTCTTTCTGTAGAAACTGCAATTGGACATTCTGAGCGCTAAGAGGCCTATATTGGGAAAAAGAAAGTCTACGAATAAAAACTACACAGAAGAGTTGTGTGAAACTTCTTTCTGTTATGTTTGTTCAACTAAAAGAGTTGAACCTTAGTTTTGATTGAGCCGTTCTGAAACACTCTTTCTGTAGAATATTCAAGTGGAGATTCGGAGCGCTAAGAGGGTAATAGGGGAAAAAGGAATGTCTCCAAATATAATCTACACAGAATCATTCTGTGAAACTTCTTTCTGATCTGTGCATTCAGCTAACAGAGTTAAACCATACTTTTGATTGAGCAGATCTGAACACTCTTTCTGTAGAAAATGCAACTGGACATTTGGAGCGCTAAGAGAGTAGTAGTGGAAAAAGGAATATATTCAAATATAAACTACACAGAAGCATTCTGTGAAACTTCTTTCTGATCTGAGCATTCAGCTAACAGAGTTAAACCATACTTTTGATTGAGCAGTTTTGAAACAGTCTGTCTGTAGAAAATGCAACTGGACATTCGTAGCGCTAAGTGGGTAATAGTGGAAAAAAGAATATGTTCAAATATAAACTACACAGAAGCATTGTATGAAACTTCTTTCTGTTCTGTGCATTCAACTAACAGAGTTGAACCTTACTTTTGATTGAGCCTTTCTGAGACACTTTCTGTAGAAACTGCAATTGGACATTCTGAGCGCTAAGAGGCCTATATTGGGAAAAATAATATCTTCAAATAAAAACTACACAGAAGCATTGTGTGAAACTTATTTCTGATATGTTCATTAAGCTAACAGAGTTAAACCATACTTTTGATTGCGCAGTTCTGAACACTCTTTCTGTAGAAAATGCAAGTGGACATTCGGAGCGCTAAGAGGGTAAAAGTGGAAAAAGGAATATATTCAAATATAAACTACACAGTAGCATTCTGTGAAAATTCTTTCTGTTCTGTGCATTCAACTAACAGAGTTGAACCTTACTTTTGATTGAGCCGTTCTGAAACACTCTTTCTGTAGAACCTGCAATTGGACATGCTAAGCGCTAAGAGGCCTACATTGGGAAAAAGAATATCTTCAAATAAAAACTACACAGATGCATTCTGTGAAACTTATTTCTGATCTGTAAATTCAGTTAACAGAGATAAAACATATTTTTGATTGAGCAGTTATGAAACACTCTTTTTGTAGAAAATGCAAGTGGAGATTCGGAGCGCTAAGAGGGTACTAGTGGAAAAAGGAATGTCTTCAAATATAAACTACACAGAATCATTCTGTGAAACTTCTTTCTGATCTGTGCATTCAGCTAACAGAGTTAAACCATACTTTTGATTGAGCAGATCTGAACACTCTTTCTGTAGAAAATGCAACTGGACATTTGGAGCGCTAAGAGCGTAGTAGTGGAAAAAGGAATATATTCAAATATAAACTACACAGAAGCATTCTGTGAAACTTCTTTCTGATCTGAGCATTCAGCTAACAGAGTTAAACCATACTTTTGATTGAGCATTTTTGAAACACTCTGTCTGTAGATAATGCAACTGGACATTCGTAGCGCTAAGTGGGTAATAGTGGAAAAAAGAATATCTTCAAATATAAACTACACAGAAGCATTGTATGAAACTTCTTTCTGTTCTGTGCATTCAACTAACAGAGTTGAACCTTACTTTTGATTGAGCCTTTCTGAGACACTCTTTCTGTAGAAACTGCAATTGGACATTCTGAGCGCTAAGAGGCCTATATTGGGAAAAAGAATGTCTACAAATAAAAACTACACAGAAGAATTGTGTGAAACTTCTTTCTGTTCTGTTTGTTCAACTAAAAGAGTTGAACCTTAGTTTTGATTGAGCCGTTCTGAAACACTCTTTCTGTAGAAAATGCAAGTGGAGATTCGGAGCGCTAAGAGGGTAATAGTGGAAAAAGGAAAGTCTCCAAATATAAACTACACAGAATCATTCTGTGAAACTTCTTTCTGTTCTGTGCATTCAGCTAACAGAGTTAAAACATACTTTTGATTGAGCAGATCTGAACACTCTTTCTGTAGAAAATGCAACTGTACATTTGGAGCGCTAAGAGAGTAGTAGTGGAAAAAGGAATATATTCAAATATAAACTACACAGAAGCATTCTGTGAAACTTCTTTCTGATCTGAGCATTCAGCTAACAGAGTTAAACCATACTTTTGATTGAGCAGTTTTGAAACACTCTGTCTGTAGAAAATGCAACTGGACATTCGTAGCGCTAAGTGGGTAATAGTGGAAAAAAGAATATGTTCAAATATAAACTACACAGAAGCATTGTATGAAACTTCTTTCTGTTCTGTGCATTCAACTAACAGAGTTGAACCTTACTTTTGATTGAGCCTTTCTGAGACACTCTTTCTGTAGAAACTGCAATTGGACATTCTGAGCGCTAAGAGGCCTATATTGGGAAAAATAATATCTTCAAATAAAAACTACACAGAAGCATTGTGTGAAACTTATTTCTGATATGTTCATTAAGCTAACAGAGTTAAACCATACTTTTGATTGCGCAGTTCTGAACACTCTTTCTGTAGAAAATGCAAGTGGACATTCGGAGCGCTAAGAGGGTAATAGTGGAAAAAGGAATATATTCAAATATAAACTACACAGTAGCATTCTGTGAAAATTCTTTCTGTTCTGTGCATTCAACTAACAGAGTTGAACCTTACTTTTGATTGAGCCGTTCTGAAACACTCTTTCTGTAGAAACTGCAATTGGACATGCTAAGCGCTAAGAGGCCTACATTGGGAAAAAGAATATCTTCAAATAAAAACTACACAGATGCATTCTGTGAAACTTATTTCTGATCTGTAAATTCAGTTAACAGAGATAAAACATATTTTTGATTGAGCAGTTATGAAACACTCTTTTTGTAGAAAATGCAAGTGGAGATTCGGAGCGCTAAGAGGGTACTAGTGGAAAAAGGAATGTCTTCAAATATAAACTACACAGAATCATTCGGTGAAACTTCTTTCTGATCTGTGCATTCAGCTAACAGAGTTAAACCATACTTTTGATTGAGCAGATCTGAACACTCTTTCTGTAGAAAATGCAACTGGACATTTGGAGCGCTAAGAGCGTAGAAGTGGAAAAAGGAATATATTCAAATATAAACTACAAAGAAGCATTCTGTGAAACTTCTTTCTGATCTGAGCATTCAGCTAACAGAGTTAAACCATACTTTTGATTGAGCACTTTTGAAACACTCTGACTGTAGGAAATGCAACTTGACATTCGTAGCGCTAAGTGGGTAATAGTGGAAAAAAGAATATGTTCAAATATAAACTACACAGAAGCATTGTATGAAACTTCTTTCTGTTCTGTGCATTCAACTAACAGAGTTGAACCTTACTTTTGATTGAGCCGTTCTGAAACACTCTTTCTGTAGAAACTGCAATTGGACATTCTGAGCGCTAAGAGGCCTATAATGGGAAAAAAAAATGTCTACAAATAAAAACTACACAGAAGAGTTGTGTGAAACTTCTTTCTGTTCTGTTTGTTCAACTAAAAGAGTTGAACCTTAGTTTTGATTGAGCCGTTCTGAAACACTCTTTCTGTAGAAAATGCAAGTGGAGATTCGGAGCGCTAAGAGGGTAATAGTGGAAAAAGGAAAGTCTCCAAATATAAACTACACAGAATCATTCTGTGAAACTTCTTTCTGTTCTGTGCATTCAGCTAACAGAGTTAAACCATACTTTTGATTGAGCAGATCTGAACACTCTTTCTGTAGAAAATGCAACTGGACATTTGGAGCGCTAAGAGAGTAGTAGTGGAAAAAGGAATATATTCAAATATAAACTACACAGAAGCATTCTGTGAAACTTCTTTCTGATCTGAGCATTCAGCTAACAGAGTTAAACCATACTTTTGATTGAGCAGTGTTGAAACACTCTGTCTGTAGAAAATGCAACTGGACATTCGTAGCGCTAAGTGGGTAATAGTGGAAAAAAGAATATGTTCAAATATAAACTACACAGAAGCATTGTATGAAACTTCTTTCTGTTCTGTGCATTCAACTAACAGAGTTGAACCTTACTTTTGATTGAGCCTTTCTGAGACACTCTTTCTGTAGAAACTGCAATTGGACATTCTGAGCGCTAAGAGGCCTATATGGGGAAAAATAATATCTTCAAATAAAAACTACACAGAAGCATTGTGTGAAACTTATTTCTGATATGTTCATTAAGCTAACAGAGTTAAACCATACTTTTGATTGCCCAGTTCTGAACACTCTTTCTGTAGAAAATGCAAGTGGACATTCGGAGCGCTAAGAGGGTAATAGTGGAAAAAGGAATATATTCAAATATAAACTACACAGTGGCATTCTGTGAAAATACTTTCTGTTCTGTGCATTCAACTAACAGAGTTGAACCTTACTTTTGATTGAGCCGTTCTGAAACACTCTTTCTGTAGAAACTTCAATTGGACATGCTAAGCGCTAAGAGGCCTACATTGGGAAAAAGAATATCTTCAAATAAAAACTGCACAGATGCATTCTGTGAAACATATTTCTGATCTGTAAATTCAGTTAACAGAGATAAAACATATTTTTGATTGAGCAGTTATGAAACACTCTTTTTGTAGAAAATGCAAGTGGAGATTCGGAGCGCTAAGAGGGTACTAGTGGAAAAAGGAATATCTTCAAATATAAACTACACAGAATCATTCTGTGAAACTTCTTTCTGATCTGTGCATTCAGCTAACAGAGTTAAACCATACTTTTGATTGAGCAGATCTGAACACTCTTTCTGTAGAAAATGCAACTGGACATTTGGAGCGCTAAGAGCGTAGTAGTGGAAAAAGGAATATATTCAAATATAAACTACACAGAAGCATTCTGTGAAACTTCTTTCTGATCTGAGCATTCAGCTAACAAAGTTAAACCATACTTTTGATTGAGCATTTTTGAAACACTCTGTCTGTAGAAAATGCAACTGGACATTCGTAGCGCTAAGTGGGTAATAGTGGAAAAAAGAATAAGTTCAAATATAAACTACACAGAAGCATTGTATGAAACTTCTTTCTGTTCCGTGCATTCAACTAACAGAGTTGAACCTTACTTTTGATTGAGCCTTTCTGAAACACTCTTTCTGTAGAAACTGCAATTGGACATTCTGAGCGCTAAGAGGCCTATATTGGGAAAAAGAAAGTCTACGAATAAAAACTACACAGAAGAGTTGTGTGAAACTTCTTTCTGTTATGTTTGTTCAACTAAAAGAGTTGAACCTTAGTTTTGATTGAGCCGTTCTGAGACACTCTTTCTGTAGAATATTCAAGTGGAGATTCGGAGCGCTAAGAGGGTAATAGGGGAAAAAGGAATGTCTCCAAATATAATCTACACAGAATCATTCTGTGAAACTTCTTTCTGATCTGTGCATTCAGCTAACAGAGTTAAACCATACTTTTGATTGAGCAGATCTGAACACTCTTTCTGTAGAAAATGCAACTGGACATTTGGAGCGCTAAGAGAGTAGTAGTGGAAAAAGGAATATATTCAAATATAAACTACACAGAAGCATTCTGTGAAACTTCTTTCTGATATGAGCATTCAGCTAACAGAGTTAAACCATACTTTTGATTGAGCAGTTTTGAAACACTCTGTCTGTAGGAAATGCAACTGGACATTCGTAGCGCTAAGTGGGTAATAGTGGAAAAAAGAATATGTTCAAATATAAACTACACAGAAGCATTGTATGAAACTTCTTTCTGTTCTGTGCATTCAACTAACAGAGTTGAACCTTACTTTTGATTGAGCCTTTCTGAGACACTTTCTGTAGAAACTGCAATTGGACATTCTGAGCGCTAAGATGCCTATATTGGGAAAAATAATATCTTCAAATAAAAACTACACAGAAGCATTGTGTGAAACTTATTTCTGATATGTTCATTAAGCTAACAGAGTTAAACCATACTTTTGATTGCGCAGTTCTGAACACTCTTTCTGTAGAAAATGCAAGTGGACATTCGGAGCGCTAAGAGGGTAAAAGTGGAAAAAGGAATATATTCAAATATAAACTACACAGTAGCATTCTGTGAAAATTCTTTCTGTTCTGTGCATTCAACTAACAGAGTTGAACCTTACTTTTGATTGAGCCGTTCTGAAACACTCTTTCTGTAGAAACTGCAATTGGACATGCTAAGCGCTAAGAGGCCTACATTGGGAAAAAGAATATCTTCAAATAAAAACTACACAGATGCATTCTGTGAAACTTATTTCTGATCTGTAAATTCAGTTAACAGAGATAAAACATATTTTTGATTGAGCAGTTATGAAACACTCTTTTTGTAGAAAATGCAAGTGGAGATTCGGAGCGCTAAGAGGGTACTAGTGGAAAAAGGAATGTCTTCAAATATAAACTACACAGAATCATTCTGTGAAACTTCTTTCTGATCTGTGCATTCAGCTAACAGAGTTAAACCATACTTTTGATTGAGCAGATCTGAACACTCTTTCTGTAGAAAATGCAACTGGACATTTGGAGCGCTAAGAGCGTAGTAGTGGAAAAAGGAATATATTCAAATATAAACTACACAGAAGCATTCTGTGAAACTTCTTTCTGATCTGAGCATTCAGCTAACAGAGTTAAACCATACTTTTGATTGAGCATTTTTGAAACACTCTGTCTGTAGATAATGCAACTGGACATTCGTAGCGCTAAGTGGGTAATAGTGGAAAAAAGAATATCTTCAAATATAAACTACACAGAAGCATTGTATGAAACTTCTTTCTGTTCTGTGCATTCAACTAACAGAGTTGAACCTTACTTTTGATTGAGCCTTTCTGAGACACTCTTTCTGTAGAAACTGCAATTGGACATTCTGAGCGCTAAGAGGCCTATATTGGGAAAAAGAATGTCTACAAATAAAAACTACACAGAAGAATTGTGTGAAACTTCTTTCTGTTCTGTTTGTTCAACTAAAAGAGTTGAACCTTAGTTTTGATTGAGCCGTTCTGAAACACTCTTTCTGTAGAAAATGCAAGTGGAGATTCGGAGCGCTAAGAGGGTAATAGTGGAAAAAGGAAAGTCTCCAAATATAAACTACACAGAATCATTCTGTGAAACTTCTTTCTGTTCTGTGCATTCAGCTAACAGAGTTAAACCATACTTTTGATTGAGCAGATCTGAACACTCTTTCTGTAGAAAATGCAACTGGACATTTGGAGCGCTAAGAGAGTAGTAGTGGAAAAAGGAATATATTCAAATATAAACTACACAGAAGCATTCTGTGAAACTTCTTTCTGATCTGAGCATTCAGCTAACAGAGTTAAACCATACTTTTGATTGAGCAGTTTTGAAACACTCTGTCTGTAGAAAATGCAACTGGACATTCGTAGCGCTAAGTGGGTAATAGTGGAAAAAAGAATATGTTCAAATATAAACTACACAGAAGCATTGTATGAAACTTCTTTCTGTTCTGTGCATTCAACTAACAGAGTTGAACCTTACTTTTGATTGAGCCTTTCTGAGACACTCTTTCTGTAGAAACTGCAATTGGACATTCTGAGCGCTAAGAGGCCTATATTGGGAAAAATAATATCTTCAAATAAAAACTACACAGAAGCATTGTGTGAAACTTATTTCTGATATGTTCATTAAGCTAACAGAGTTAAACCATACTTTTGATTGCGCAGTTCTGAACACTCTTTCTGTAGAAAATGCAAGTGGACATTCGGAGCGCTAAGAGGGTAATAGTGGAAAAAGGAATATATTCAAATATAAACTACACAGTAGCATTCTGTGAAAATTCTTTCTATTCTGTGCATTCAACTAACAGAGTTGAACCTTACTTTTGATTGAGCCGTTCTGAAACACTCTTTCTGTAGAAACTGCAATTGGACATGCTAAGCGCTAAGAGGCCTACATTGGGAAAAAGAATATCTTCAAATAAAAACTACACAGATGCATTCTGTGAAACTTATTTCTGATCTGTAAATTCAGTTAACAGAGATAAAACATATTTTTGATTGAGCAGTTATGAAACACTCTTTTTGTAGAAAATGCAAGTGGAGATTCGGAGCGCTAAGAGGGTATAGTGGAAAAAGGAATGTCTTCAAATATAAACTACACAGAATCATTCTGTGAAACTTCTTTCTGATCTGTGCATTCAGCTAACAGAGTTAAACCATACTTTTGATTGAGCAGATCTGAACACTCTTTCTGTAGAAAATGCAACTGGACATTTGGAGCGCTAAGAGCGTAGTAGTGGAAAAAGGAATATATTCAAATATAAACTACACAGAAGCATTCTGTGAAACTTCTTTCTGATCTGAGCATTCAGCTAACAGAGTTAAACCATTCTTTTGATTGAGCATTTTTGAAACACTCTGTCTGTAGAAAATGCAACTGGACATTCGTAGCGCTAAGTGGGTAATAGTGGAAAAAAGAATATGTTCAAATATAAACTACACAGAAGCATTGTATGAAACTTCTTTCTGTTCTGTGCATTCAACTAACAGAGTTGAACCTTACTTTTGATTGAGCCGTTCTGAGACACTCTTTCTGTAGAAACTGCAATTGGACATTCTGAGCGCTAAGAGGCCTATATTGGGAAAAAGAATGTCTACAAATAAAAACTACACAGAAGAATTGTGTGAAACTTCTTTCTGTTCTGTTTGTTCAACTAAAAGAGTTGAACCTTAGTTTTGATTGAGCCGTTCTGAAACACTCTTTCTGTAGAAAATGCAAGTGGAGATTCGGAGCGCTAAGAGGGTAATAGTGGAAAAAGGAATGTCTCCAAATATAAACTACACAGAATCATTCTGTGAAACTTTTTTCTGTTCTGTACATTCAGCTAACAGAGTTAAACCATACTTTTGATTGAGCAGATCTGAACACTCTTTCTGTAGAAAATGCAACTGGACATTTGGAGCGCTAAGAGAGTAGTAGTGGAAAAAGGAATATATTCAAATATAAACTACACAGAAGCATTCTGTGAAACTTCTTTCTGATCTGAGCATTCAGCTAACAGAGTTAAACCATACTTTTGATTGAGCAGTTTTGAAACACTCTGTCTGTAGAAAATGCAACTGGACATTCGTAGCGCTAAGTGGGTAATAGTGGAAAAAAGAATATGTTCAAATATAAACTACACAGAAGCATTGTATGAAACTTCTTTCTGTTCTGTGCATTCAACTAACAGAGTTGAACCTTACTTTTGATTGAGCCTTTCTGAGACACTTTCTGTAGAAACTGCAATTGGACATTCTGAGCGCTAAGAGGCCTATATTGGGAAAAATAATATCTTCAAATAAAAACTACACAGAAGCATTGTGTGAAACTTATTTCTGATATGTTCATTAAGCTAACAGAGTTAAACCATACTTTTGATTGCGCAGTTCTGAACACTCTTTCTGTAGAAAATGCAAGTGGACATTCGGAGCGCTAAGAGGGTAAAAGTGGAAAAAGGAATATATTCAAATATAAACTACACAGTAGCATTCTGTGAAAATTCTTTCTGTTCTGTGCATTCAACTAACAGAGTTGAACCTTACTTTTGATTGAGCCGTTCTGAAACACTCTTTCTGTAGAACCTGCAATTGGACATGCTAAGCGCTAAGAGGCCTACATTGGGAAAAAGAATATCTTCAAATAAAAACTACACAGATGCATTCTGTGAAACTTATTTCTGATCTGTAAATTCAGTTAACAGAGATAAAACATATTTTTGATTGAGCAGTTATGAAACACTCTTTTTGTAGAAAATGCAAGTGGAGATTCGGAGCGCTAAGAGGGTACTAGTGGAAAAAGGAATGTCTTCAAATATAAACTACACAGAATCATTCTGTGAAACTTCTTTCTGATCTGTGCATTCAGCTAACAGAGTTAAACCATACTTTTGATTGAGCAGATCTGAACACTCTTTCTGTAGAAAATGCAACTGGACATTTGGAGCGCTAAGAGCGTAGTAGTGGAAAAAGGAATATATTCAAATATAAACTACACAGAAGCATTCTGTGAAACTTCTTTCTGATCTGAGCATTCAGCTAACAGAGTTAAACCATACTTTTGATTGAGCATTTTTGAAACACTCTGTCTGTAGATAATGCAACTGGACATTCGTAGCGCTAAGTGGGTAATAGTGGAAAAAAGAATATCTTCAAATATAAACTACACAGAAGCATTGTATGAAACTTCTTTCTGTTCTGTGCATTCAACTAACAGAGTTGAACCTTACTTTTGATTGAGCCTTTCTGAGACACTCTTTCTGTAGAAACTGCAATTGGACATTCTGAGCGCTAAGAGGCCTATATTGGGAAAAAGAATGTCTACAAATAAAAACTACACAGAAGAATTGTGTGAAACTTCTTTCTGTTCTGTTTGTTCAACTAAAAGAGTTGAACCTTAGTTTTGATTGAGCCGTTCTGAAACACTCTTTCTGTAGAAAATGCAAGTGGAGATTCGGAGCGCTAAGAGGGTAATAGTGGAAAAAGGAAAGTCTCCAAATATAAACTACACAGAATCATTCTGTGAAACTTCTTTCTGTTCTGTGCATTCAGCTAACAGAGTTAAAACATACTTTTGATTGAGCAGATCTGAACACTCTTTCTGTAGAAAATGCAACTGTACATTTGGAGCGCTAAGAGAGTAGTAGTGGAAAAAGGAATATATTCAAATATAAACTACACAGAAGCATTCTGTGAAACTTCTTTCTGATCTGAGCATTCAGCTAACAGAGTTAAACCATACTTTTGATTGAGCAGTTTTGAAACACTCTGTCTGTAGAAAATGCAACTGGACATTCGTAGCGCTAAGTGGGTAATAGTGGAAAAAAGAATATGTTCAAATATAAACTACACAGAAGCATTGTATGAAACTTCTTTCTGTTCTGTGCATTCAACTAACAGAGTTGAACCTTACTTTTGATTGAGCCTTTCTGAGACACTCTTTCTGTAGAAACTGCAATTGGACATTCTGAGCGCTAAGAGGCCTATATTGGGAAAAATAATATCTTCAAATAAAAACTACACAGAAGCATTGTGTGAAACTTATTTCTGATATGTTCATTAAGCTAACAGAGTTAAACCATACTTTTGATTGCGCAGTTCTGAACACTCTTTCTGTAGAAAATGCAAGTGGACATTCGGAGCGCTAAGAGGGTAATAGTGGAAAAAGGAATATATTCAAATATAAACTACACAGTAGCATTCTGTGAAAATTCTTTCTGTTCTGTGCATTCAACTAACAGAGTTGAACCTTACTTTTGATTGAGCCGTTCTGAAACACTCTTTCTGTAGAAACTGCAATTGGACATGCTAAGCGCTAAGAGGCCTACATTGGGAAAAAGAATATCTTCAAATAAAAACTACACAGATGCATTCTGTGAAACTTATTTCTGATCTGTAAATTCAGTTAACAGAGATAAAACATATTTTTGATTGAGCAGTTATGAAACACTCTTTTTGTAGAAAATGCAAGTGGAGATTCGGAGCGCTAAGAGGGTACTAGTGGAAAAAGGAATGTCTTCAAATATAAACTACACAGAATCATTCGGTGAAACTTCTTTCTGATCTGTGCATTCAGCTAACAGTGTTAAACCATACTTTTGATTGAGCAGATCTGAACACTCTTTCTGTAGAAAATGCAACTGGACATTTGGAGCGCTAAGAGCGTAGAAGTGGAAAAAGGAATATATTCAAATATAAACTACAAAGAAGCATTCTGTGAAACTTCTTTCTGATCTGAGCATTCAGCTAACAGAGTTAAACCATACTTTTGATTGAGCACTTTTGAAACACTCTGACTGTAGGAAATGCAACTTGACATTCGTAGCGCTAAGTGGGTAATAGTGGAAAAAATGAATATGTTCAAATATAAACTACACAGAAGCATTGTATGAAACTTCTTTCTGTTCTGTGCATTCAACTAACAGAGTTGAACCTTACTTTTGATTGAGCCGTTCTGAAACACTCTTTCTGTAGAAACTGCAATTGGACATTCTGAGCGCTAAGAGGCCTATATTGGGAAAAAGAAAGTCTACGAATAAAAACTACACAGAAGAGTTGTGTGAAACTTCTTTCTGTTATGTTTGTTCAACTAAAAGAGTTGAACCTTAGTTTTGATTGAGCCGTTCTGAGACACTCTTTCTGTAGAATATTCAAGTGGAGATTCGGAGCGCTAAGAGGGTAATAGGGGAAAAAGGAATGTCTCCAAATATAATCTACACAGAATCATTCTGTGAAACTTCTTTCTGATCTGTGCATTCAGCTAACAGAGTTAAACCATACTTTTGATTGAGCAGATCTGAACACTCTTTCTGTAGAAAATGCAACTGGACATTTGGAGCGCTAAGAGAGTAGTAGTGGAAAAAGGAATATATTCAAATATAAACTACACAGAAGCATTCTGTGAAACTTCTTTCTGATATGAGCATTCAGCTAACAGAGTTAAACCATACTTTTGATTGAGCAGTTTTGAAACACTCTGTCTGTAGAAAATGCAACTGGACATTCGTAGCGCTAAGTGGGTAATAGTGGAAAAAAGAATATGTTCAAATATAAACTACACAGAAGCATTGTATGAAACTTCTTTCTGTTCTGTGCATTCAACTAACAGAGTTGAACCTTACTTTTGATTGAGCCTTTCTGAGACACTTTCTGTAGAAACTGCAATTGGACATTCTGAGCGCTAAGATGCCTATATTGGGAAAAATAATATCTTCAAATAAAAACTACACAGAAGCATTGTGTGAAACTTATTTCTGATATGTTCATTAAGCTAACAGAGTTAAACCATACTTTTGATTGCGCAGTTCTGAACACTCTTTCTGTAGAAAATGCAAGTGGACATTCGGAGCGCTAAGAGGGTAAAAGTGGAAAAAGGAATATATTCAAATATAAACTACACAGTAGCATTCTGTGAAAATTCTTTCTGTTCTGTGCATTCAACTAACAGAGTTGAACCTTACTTTTGATTGAGCCGTTCTGAAACACTCTTTCTGTAGAAACTGCAATTGGACATGCTAAGCGCTAAGAGGCCTACATTGGGAAAAAGAATATCTTCAAATAAAAACTACACAGATGCATTCTGTGAAACTTATTTCTGATCTGTAAATTCAGTTAACAGAGATAAAACATATTTTTGATTGAGCAGTTATGAAACACTCTTTTTGTAGAAAATGCAAGTGGAGATTCGGAGCGCTAAGAGGGTACTAGTGGAAAAAGGAATGTCTTCAAATATAAACTACACAGAATCATTCTGTGAAACTTCTTTCTGATCTGTGCATTCAGCTAACAGAGTTAAACCATACTTTTGATTGAGCAGATCTGAACACTCTTTCTGTAGAAAATGCAACTGGACATTTGGAGCGCTAAGAGCGTAGTAGTGGAAAAAGGAATATATTCAAATATAAACTACACAGAAGCATTCTGTGAAACTTCTTTCTGATCTGAGCATTCAGCTAACAGAGTTAAACCATACTTTTGATTGAGCATTTTTGAAACACTCTGTCTGTAGATAATGCAACTGGACATTCGTAGCGCTAAGTGGGTAATAGTGGAAAAAAGAATATCTTCAAATATAAACTACACAGAAGCATTGTATGAAACTTCTTTCTGTTCTGTGCATTCAACTAACAGAGTTGAACCTTACTTTTGATTGAGCCTTTCTGAGACACTCTTTCTGTAGAAACTGCAATTGGACATTCTGAGCGCTAAGAGGCCTATATTGGGAAAAAGAATGTCTACAAATAAAAACTACACAGAAGAATTGTGTGAAACTTCTTTCTGTTCTGTTTGTTCAACTAAAAGAGTTGAACCTTAGTTTTGATTGAGCCGTTCTGAAACACTCTTTCTGTAGAAAATGCAAGTGGAGATTCGGAGCGCTAAGAGGGTAATAGTGGAAAAAGGAAAGTCTCCAAATATAAACTACACAGAATCATTCTGTGAAACTTCTTTCTGTTCTGTGCATTCAGCTAACAGAGTTAAACCATACTTTTGATTGAGCAGATCTGAACACTCTTTCTGTAGAAAATGCAACTGGACATTTGGAGCGCTAAGAGAGTAGTAGTGGAAAAAGGAATATATTCAAATATAAACTACACAGAAGCATTCTGTGAAACTTCTTTCTGATCTGAGCATTCAGCTAACAGAGTTAAACCATACTTTTGATTGAGCAGTTTTGAAACACTCTGTCTGTAGAAAATGCAACTGGACATTCGTAGCGCTAAGTGGGTAATAGTGGAAAAAAGAATATGTTCAAATATAAACTACACAGAAGCATTGTATGAAACTTCTTTCTGTTCTGTGCATTCAACTAACAGAGTTGAACCTTACTTTTGATTGAGCCTTTCTGAGACACTCTTTCTGTAGAAACTGCAATTGGACATTCTGAGCGCTAAGAGGCCTATATTGGGAAAAATAATATCTTCAAATAAAAACTACACAGAAGCATTGTGTGAAACTTATTTCTGATATGTTCATTAAGCTAACAGAGTTAAACCATACTTTTGATTGCGCAGTTCTGAACACTCTTTCTGTAGAAAATGCAAGTGGACATTCGGAGCGCTAAGAGGGTAATAGTGGAAAAAGGAATATATTCAAATATAAACTACACAGTAGCATTCTGTGAAAATTCTTTCTATTCTGTGCATTCAACTAACAGAGTTGAACCTTACTTTTGATTGAGCCGTTCTGAAACACTCTTTCTGTAGAAACTGCAATTGGACATGCTAAGCGCTAAGAGGCCTACATTGGGAAAAAGAATATCTTCAAATAAAAACTACACAGATGCATTCTGTGAAACTTATTTCTGATCTGTAAATTCAGTTAACAGAGATAAAACATATTTTTGATTGAGCAGTTATGAAACACTCTTTTTGTAGAAAATGCAAGTGGAGATTCGGAGCGCTAAGAGGGTATAGTGGAAAAAGGAATGTCTTCAAATATAAACTACACAGAATCATTCTGTGAAACTTCTTTCTGATCTGTGCATTCAGCTAACAGAGTTAAACCATACTTTTGATTGAGCAGATCTGAACACTCTTTCTGTAGAAAATGCAACTGGACATTTGGAGCGCTAAGAGCGTAGTAGTGGAAAAAGGAATATATTCAAATATAAACTACACAGAAGCATTCTGTGAAACTTCTTTCTGATCTGAGCATTCAGCTAACAGAGTTAAACCATTCTTTTGATTGAGCATTTTTGAAACACTCTGTCTGTAGAAAATGCAACTGGACATTCGTAGCGCTAAGTGGGTAATAGTGGAAAAAAGAATATGTTCAAATATAAACTACACAGAAGCATTGTATGAAACTTCTTTCTGTTCTGTGCATTCAACTAACAGAGTTGAACCTTACTTTTGATTGAGCCGTTCTGAGACACTCTTTCTGTAGAAACTGCAATTGGACATTCTGAGCGCTAAGAGGCCTATATTGGGAAAAAGAATGTCTACAAATAAAAACTACACAGAAGAATTGTGTGAAACTTCTTTCTGTTCTGTTTGTTCAACTAAAAGAGTTGAACCTTAGTTTTGATTGAGCCGTTCTGAAACACTCTTTCTGTAGAAAATGCAAGTGGAGATTCGGAGCGCTAAGAGGGTAATAGTGGAAAAAGGAATGTCTCCAAATATAAACTACACAGAATCATTCTGTGAAACTTTTTTCTGTTCTGTACATTCAGCTAACAGAGTTAAACCATACTTTTGATTGAGCAGATCTGAACACTCTTTCTGTAGAAAATGCAACTGGACATTTGGAGCGCTAAGAGAGTAGTAGTGGAAAAAGGAATATATTCAAATATAAACTACACAGAAGCATTCTGTGAAACTTCTTTCTGATCTGAGCATTCAGCTAACAGAGTTAAACCATACTTTTGATTGAGCAGTTTTGAAACACTCTGTCTGTAGAAAATGCAACTGGACATTCGTAGCGCTAAGTGGGTAATAGTGGAAAAAAGAATATGTTCAAATATAAACTACACAGAAGCATTGTATGAAACTTCTTTCTGTTCTGTGCATTCAACTAACAGAGTTGAACCTTACTTTTGATTGAGCCTTTCTGAGACACTCTTTCTGTAGAAACTGCAATTGGACATTCTGAGCGCTAAGAGGCCTATATTGGGAAAAATAATATCTTCAAATAAAAACTACACAGAAGCATTGTGTGAAACTTATTTCTGATATGTTCATTAAGCTAACAGAGTTAAACCATACTTTTGATTGTGCAGTTCTGAACACTCTTTCTGTAGAAAATGCAAGTGGACATTCGGAGCGCTAAGAGGGTAATAGTGGAAAAAGGAATATATTCAAATATAAACTACACAGTAGCATTCTGTGAAAATTCTTTCTGTTCTGTGCATTCAACTAACAGAGTTGAACCTTACTTTTGATTGAGCCGTTCTGAAACACTCTTTCTGTAGAAACTGCAATTGGACATGCTAAGCGCTAAGAGGCCTACATTGGGAAAAAAAATATCTTCAAATAAAAACTACACAGATGCATTCTGTGAAACTTATTTCTGATCTGTAAATTCAGTTAACAGAGATAATTCATATTTTTGATTGAGCAGTTATGAAACACTCTTTTTGTAGAAAATGCAAGTGGAGATTCGGAGCGCTAAGAGGGTACTAGTTTAAAAAAGAATGTCTTCAAATATAAAATACACAGAATCATTCTGTGAAACTTCTTTCTGATCTGTGCATTCAGCTAACAGAGTTAAACCATACTTTTGATTGAGCAGATCTGAACACTCTTTCTGTAGAAAATGCAACTGGACATTTGGAGCGCTAAGAGCGTAGTAGTGGAAAAAGGAATATATTCAAATATAAACTACACAGAAGCATTCTGTGAAACTTCTTTCTGATCTGAGCATTCAGCTAACAGAGTTAAACCATACTTTTGATTGAGCATTTTTGAAACACTCTGTCTGTAGATAATGCAACTGGACATTCGTAGCGCTAAGTGGGTAATAGTGGAAAAAAGAATATCTTCAAATATAAACTACACAGAAGCATTGTATGAAACTTCTTTCTGTTCTGTGCATTCAACTAACAGAGTTGAACCTTACTTTTGATTGAGCCTTTCTGAGACACTCTTTCTGTAGAAACTGCAATTGGACATTCTGAGCGCTAAGAGGCCTATATTGGGAAAAAGAATGTCTACAAATAAAAACTACACAGAAGAATTGTGTGAAACTTCTTTCTGTTCTGTTTGTTCAACTAAAAGAGTTGAACCTTAGTTTTGATTGAGCCGTTCTGAAACACTCTTTCTGTAGAAAATGCAAGTGGAGATTCGGAGCGCTAAGAGGGTAATAGTGGAAAAAGGAAAGTCTCCAAATATAAACTACACAGAATCATTCTGTGAAACTTCTTTCTGTTCTGTGCATTCAGCTAACAGAGTTAAACCATACTTTTGATTGAGCAGATCTGAACACTCTTTCTGTAGAAAATGCAACTGGACATTTGGAGCGCTAAGAGAGTAGTAGTGGAAAAAGGAATATATTCAAATATAAACTACACAGAACCATTCTGTGAAACTTCTTTCTGATCTGAGCATTCAGCTAACAGAGTTAAACCATACTTTTGATTGAGCAGTTTTGAAACACTCTGTCTGTAGAAAATGCAACTGGACATTCGTAGCGCTAAGTGGGTAATAGTGGAAAAAAGAATATGTTCAAATATAAACTACACAGAAGCATTGTATGAAACTTCTTTCTGTTCTGTGCATTCAACTAACAGAGTTGAACCTTACTTTTGATTGAGCCTTTCTGAGACACTCTTTCTGTAGAAACTGCAATTGGACATTCTGAGCGCTAAGAGGCCTATATTGGGAAAAATAATATCTTCAAATAAAAACTACACAGAAGCATTGTGTGAAACTTATTTCTGATATGTTCATTAAGCTAACAGAGTTAAACCATACTTTTGATTGCGCATTTCTGAACACTCTTTCTGTAGAAAATGCAAGTGGACATTCGGAGCGCTAAGAGGGTAATAGTGGAAAAAGGAATATATTCAAATATAAACTACACAGTAGCATTCTGTGAAAATTCTTTCTATTCTGTGCATTCAACTAACAGAGTTGAACCTTACTTTTGATTGAGCCGTTCTGAAACACTCTTTCTGTAGAAACTGCAATTGGACATGCTAAGCGCTAAGAGGCCTACATTGGGAAAAAGAATATCTTCAAATAAAAACTACACAGATGCATTCTGTGAAACTTATTTCTGATCTGTAAATTCAGTTAACAGAGATAAAACATATTTTTGATTGAGCAGTTATGAAACACTCTTTTTGTAGAAAATGCAAGTGGAGATTCGGAGCGCTAAGAGGGTATAGTGGAAAAAGGAATGTCTTCAAATATAAACTACACAGAATCATTCTGTGAAACTTCTTTCTGATCTGTGCATTCAGCTAACAGAGTTAAACCATACTTTTGATTGAGCAGATCTGAACACTCTTTCTGTAGAAAATGCAACTGGACATTTGGAGCGCTAAGAGCGTAGTAGTGGAAAAAGGAATATATTCAAATATAAACTACACAGAAGCATTCTGTGAAACTTCTTTCTGATCTGAGCATTCAGCTAACAGAGTTAAACCATTCTTTTGATTGAGCATTTTTGAAACACTCTGTCTGTAGAAAATGCAACTGGACATTCGTAGCGCTAAGTGGGTAATAGTGGAAAAAAGAATATGTTCAAATATAAACTACACAGAAGCATTGTATGAAACTTCTTTCTGTTCTGTGCATTCAACTAACAGAGTTGAACCTTACTTTTGATTGAGCCGTTCTGAAACACTCTTTCTGTAGAAACTGCAATTGGACATTCTGAGCGCTAAGAGGCCTATATTGGGAAAAAGAATGTCTACAAATAAAAACTACACAGAAGAATTGTGTGAAACTTCTTTCTGTTCTGTTTGTTCAACTAAAAGAGTTGAACCTTAGTTTTGATTGAGCCGTTCTGAAACACTCTTTCTGTAGAAAATGCAAGTGGAGATTCGGAGCGCTAAGAGGGTAATAGTGGAAAAAGGAATGTCTCCAAATATAAACTACACAGAATCATTCTGTGAAACTTTTTTCTGTTCTGTACATTCAGCTAACAGAGTTAAACCATACTTTTGATTGAGCAGATCTGAACACTCTTTCTGTAGAAAATGCAACTGGACATTTGGAGCGCTAAGAGAGTAGTAGTGGAAAAAGGAATATATTCAAATATAAACTACACAGAAGCATTCTGTGAAACTTCTTTCTGATCTGAGCATTCAGCTAACAGAGTTAAACCATACTTTTGATTGAGCAGTTTTGAAACACTCTGTCTGTAGAAAATGCAACTGGACATTCGTAGCGCTAAGTGGGTAATAGTGGAAAAAAGAATATGTTCAAATATAAACTACACAGAAGCATTGTATGAAACTTCTTTCTGTTCTGTGCATTCAACTAACAGAGTTGAACCTTACTTTTGATTGAGCCTTTCTGAAACACTCTTTCTGTAGAAACTGCAATTGGACACTCTGAGCGCTAAGAGGACTCTATTGGGAAAAATAATATCTTCAAATAAAAACTACACAGAAGCATTGTGTGAAACTTATTTCTGATATGTTCATTAAGCTAACAGAGTTAAACCATACTTTTGATTGCGCAGTTCGGAACACTCTTTCTGTAGAAAATGCAAGTGGACATTCGGAGCGCTAAGAGGGTAATAGTGGAAAAAGGAATATATTCAAATATAAACTACACAGTAGCATTCTGTGAAAATTCTTTCTGTTCTGTGCATTCAACTAACAGAGTTGAACCTTACTTTTGATTGAGCCGTTCTGAAACACTCTTTCTGTAGAAACTGCAATTGGACATGCTAAGCGCTAAGAGGCCTACATTGGGAAAAAGAATATCTTCAAATAAAAACTACACAGATGCATTCTGTGAAACATATTTCTGATCTGTAAATTCAGTTAACAGAGATAAAACATATTTTTGATTGAGCAGTTATGAAACACTCTTTTTGTAGAAAATGCAAGTGGAGATTCGGAGCGCTAAGAGGGTACTAGTGGAAAAAGGAATGTCTTCAAATATAAACTACACAGAATCATTCGGTGAAACTTCTTTCTGATCTGTGCATTCAGCTAACAGAGTTAAACCATACTTTTGATTGAGCAGATCTGAACACTCTTTCTGTAGAAAATGCAACTGGACATTTGGAGCGCTAAGAGCGTAGTAGTGGAAAAAGGAATATATTCAAATATAAACTACACAGAAGCATTCTGTGAAACTTCTTTCTGATCTGAGCATTCAGCTAACAGAGTTAAACCATACTTTTGATTGAGCAGTTTTGAAACACTCTGTCTGTAGAAAATGCAACTGGACATTCGTAGCGCTAAGTGGGTAATAGTGGAAAAAAGAATATATTCAAATATAAACTACACAGAAGCATTGAATGAAACTTCTTTCTGTTCTGTGCATTCAACTAACAGAGTTGAACCTTACTTTTGATTGAGCCTTTCTGAAACACTCTTTCTGTAGAAACTGCAATTGGACATTCTGAGCGCTAAGAGGCCTATATTGGGAAAAAGAAAGTCTACGAATAAAAACTACACAGAAGAGTTGTGTGAAACTTCTTTCTGTTATGTTTGTTCAACTAAAAGAGTTGAACCTTAGTTTTGATTGAGCCGTTCTGAAACACTCTTTCTGTAGAAAATTCAAGTGGAGATTTGGAGCGCTAAGAGGGTAATAGGGGAAAAAGGAATGTCTCCAAATATAAACTACACAGAATCATTCTGTGAAATTTCTTTCTGATCTGTGCATTCAGCTAACAGAGTTAAACCATACTTTTGATTGAGCAGATCTGAACACTCTTTCTGTAGAAAATGCAACTGGACATTTGGAGCGCTAAGAGAGTAGTAGTGGAAAAAGGAATATATTCAAATATAAACTACACAGAAGCATTCTGTGAAACTTCTTTCTGATCTGAGCATTCAGCTAACAGAGTTAAACCATACTTTTGATTGAGCAGTTTTGAAACACTCTGTCTGTAGAAAATGCAACTGGACATTCGTAGCGCTAAGTGGGTAATAGTGGAAAAAAGAATATGTTCAAATATAAACTACACAGAAGCATTGTATGAAACTTCTTTCTGTTCTGTGCATTCAACTAACAGAGTTGAACCTTACTTTTGATTGAGCCTTTCTGAGACACTCTTTCTGTAGAAACTGCAATTGGACATTCTGAGCGCTAAGAGGCCTATATTGGGAAAAATAATATCTTCAAATAAAAACTACACAGAAGCATTGTGTGAAACTTATTTCTGATATGTTCATTAAGCTAACAGAGTTAAACCATACTTTTGATTGCGCAGTTCTGAACACTCTTTCTGTAGAAAATGCAAGTGGACATTCGGAGCGCTAAGAGGGTAATAGTGGAAAAAGGAATATATTCAAATATAAACTACACAGTAGCATTCTGTGAAAATTCTTTCTGTTCTGTGCATTCAACTAACAGAGTTGAACCTTACTTTTGATTGAGCCGTTCTGAAACACTCTTTCTGTAGAAACTGCAATTGGACATGCTAAGCGCTAAGAGGCCTACATTGGGAAAAAGAATATCTTCAAATAAAAACTACACAGATGCATTCTGTGAAACTTATTTCTGATCTGTAAATTCAGTTAACAGAGATAAAACATATTTTTGATTGAGCAGTTATGAAACACTCTTTTTGTAGAAAATGCAAGTGGAGATTCGGAGCGCTAAGAGGGTACTAGTGGAAAAAGGAATGTCTTCAAATATAAACTACACAGAATCATTCGGTGAAACTTCTTTCTGATCTGTGCATTCAGCTAACAGAGTTAAAACATACTTTTGATTGAGCAGATCTGAACACTCTTTCTGTAGAAAATGCAACTGGACATTTGGAGCGCTAAGAGCGTAGTAGTGGAAAAAGGAATATATTCAAATATAAACTACACAGAAACATTCTGTGAAACTTCTTTCTGATCTGAGCATTCAGCTAACAGAGTTAAACCATACTTTTGATTGAGCACTTTTGAAACACTCTGACTGTAGGAAATGCAACTTGACATTCGTAGCGCTAAGTGGGTAATAGTGGAAAAAAGAATATGTTCAAATATAAACTACACAGAAGCATTGTATGAAACTTCTTTCTGTTCTGTGCATTCAACTAACAGAGTTGAACCTTACTTTTGATTGAGCCGTTCTGAAACACTCTTTCTGTAGAAACTGCAATTGGACATTCTGAGCGCTAAGAGGCCTATATTGGGAAAAAGAATGTCTACAAATAAAAACTACACAGAAGAGTTGTGTGAAACTTCTTTCTTTTCTGTTTGTTCAACTAAAAGAGTTGAACCTTAGTTTTGATTGAGCCGTTCTGAAACACTCTTTCTGTAGAAAATGCAAGTGGAGATTCGGAGCGCTAAGAGGGTAATAGTGGAAAAAGGAAAGTCTCCAAATATAAACTACACAGAATCATTCTGTGAAACTTCTTTCTGTTCTGTACATTCAGCTAACAGAGTTAAACCATACTTTTGATTGAGCAGATCTGAACACTCTTTCTGTAGAAAATGCAACTGGACATTTGGAGCGCTAAGAGAGTAGTAGTGGAAAAAGGAATATATTCAAATATAAACTACACAGAAGCATTCTGTGAAACTTCTTTCTGATCTGAGCATTCAGCTAACAGAGTTAAACCATACTTTTGATTGAGCAGTTTTGAAACACTCTGTCTGTAGAAAATGCAACTGGACATTCGTAGCGCTAAGTGGGTAATAGTGGAAAAAAGAATATGTTCAAATACAAACTACACAGAAGCATTGTATGAAACTTCTTTCTGTTCTGTGCATTCAACTAACAGAGTTGAACCTTACTTTTGATTGAGCCTTTCTGAAACACTCTTTCTGTAGAAACTGCAATTGGACACTCTGAGCGCTAAGAGGCCTATATTGGGAAAAATAATATCTTCAAATAAAAACTACACAGAAGCATTGTGTGAAACTTATTTCTGATATGTTCATTAAGCTAACAGAGTTAAACCATACTTTTGATTGCGCAGTTCTGAACACTCTTTCTGTAGAAAATGCAAGTGGACATTCGGAGCGCTAAGAGGGTAATAGTGGAAAAAGGAATATATTCAAATATAAACTACACAGTAGCATTCTGTGAAAATTCTTTCTGTTCTGTGCATTCAACTAACAGAGTTGAACCTTACTTTTGATTGAGCCGTTCTGAAACACTCTTTCTGTAGAAACTGCAATTGGACATGCTAAGCGCTAAGAGGCCTACATTGGGAAAAAGAATATCTTCAAATAAAAACTACACAGATGCATTCTGTGAAACATATTTCTGATCTGTAAATTCAGTTAACAGAGATAAAACATATTTTTGATTGAGCAGTTATGAAACACTCTTTTTGTAGAAAATGCAAGTGGAGATTCGGAGCGCTAAGAGGGTACTAGTGGAAAAAGGAATGTCTTCAAATATAAACTACACAGAATCATTCGGTGAAACTTCTTTCTGATCTGTGCATTCAGCTAACAGAGTTAAACCATACTTTTGATTGAGCAGATCTGAACACTCTTTCTGTAGAAAATGCAACTGGACATTTGGAGCGCTAAGAGCGTAGTAGTGGAAAAAGGAATATATTCAAATATAAACTACACAGAAGCATTCTGTGAAACTTCTTTCTGATCTGAGCATTCAGCTAACAGAGTTAAACCATACTTTTGATTGAGCAGTTTTGAAACACTCTGTCTGTAGAAAATGCAACTGGACATTCGTAGCGCTAAGTGGGTAATAGTGGAAAAAAGAATATATTCAAATATAAACTACACAGAAGCATTGTATGAAACTTCTTTCTGTTCTGTGCATTCAACTAACAGAGTTGAACCTTACTTTTGATTGAGCCTTTCTGAAACACTCTTTCTGTAGAAACTGCAATTGGACATTCTGAGCGCTAAGAGGCCTATATTGGGAAAAAGAAAGTCTACGAATAAAAACTACACAGAAGAGTTGTGTGAAACTTCTTTCTGTTATGTTTGTTCAACTAAAAGAGTTGAACCTTAGTTTTGATTGAGCCGTTCTGAAACACTCTTTCTGTAGAAAATTCAAGTGGAGATTTGGAGCGCTAAGAGGGTAATAGGGGAAAAAGGAATGTCTCCAAATATAAACTACACAGAATCATTCTGTGAAATTTCTTTCTGATCTGTGCATTCAGCTAACAGAGTTAAACCATACTTTTGATTGAGCAGATCTGAACACTCTTTCTGTAGATAATGCAACTGGACATTTGGAGCGCTAAGAGAGTAGTAGTGGAAAAAGGAATATATTCAAATATAAACTACACAGAAGCATTCTGTGAAACTTCTTTCTGATCTGAGCATTCAGCTAACAGAGTTAAACCATACTTTTGATTGAGCAGTTTTGAAACACTCTGTCTGTAGAAAATGCAACTGGACATTCGTAGCGCTAAGTGGGTAATAGTGGAAAAAAGAATATGTTCAAATATAAACTACACAGAAGCATTGTATGAAACTTCTTTCTGTTCTGTGCATTCAACTAACAGAGTTGAACCTTTCTTTTGATTGAGCCTTTCTGAGACACTCTTTCTGTAGAAACTGCAATTGGACATTCTGAGCGCTAAGAGGCCTATATTGGGAAAAATAATATCTTCAAATAAAAACTACACAGAAGCATTGTGTGAAACATATTTCTGATATGTTCATTAAGCTAACAGAGTTAAACCATACTTTTGATTGCGCAGTTCTGAACACTCTTTCTGTAGAAAATGCAAGTGGACATTCGGAGCGCTAAGAGGGTAATAGTGGAAAAAGGAATATATTCAAATATAAACTACACAGTAGCATTCTGTGAAAATTCTTTCTGTTCTGTGCATTCAACTAACAGAGTTGAACCTTACTTTTGATTGAGCCGTTCTGAAACACTCTTTCTGTAGAAACTGCAATTGGACATGCTAAGCGCTAAGAGGCCTACATTGGGAAAAAGAATATCTTCAAATAAAAACTACACAGATGCATTCTGTGAAACTTATTTCTGATCTGTAAATTCAGTTAACAGAGATAAAACATATTTTTGATTGAGCAGTTATGAAACACTCTTTTTGTAGAAAATGCAAGTGGAGATTCGGAGCGCTAAGAGGGTACTAGTGGAAAAAGGAATGTCTTCAAATATAAACTACACAGAATCATTCTGTGAAACTTCTTTCTGATCTGTGCATTCAGCTAACAGAGTTAAACCATACTTTTGATTGAGCAGATCTGAACACTCTTTCTGTAGAAAATGCAACTGGACATTTGGAGCGCTAAGAGCGTAGTAGTGGAAAAAGGAATATATTCAAATATAAACTACACAGAAGCATTCTGTGAAACTTCTTTCTGATCTGAGCATTCAGCTAACAGAGTTAAACCATACTTTTGATTGAGCATTTTTGAAACACTCTGTCTGTAGAAAATGCAACTGGACATTCGTAGCGCTAAGTGGGTAATAGTGGAAAAAAGAATATGTTCAAATATAAACTACACAGAAGCATTGTATGAAACTTGTTTCTGTTCTGTGCATTCAACTAACAGAGTTGAACCTTACTTTTGATTGAGCCTTTCTGAAACACTCTTTCTGTAGAAACTGCAATTGGACATTCTGAACGCTAAGAGGCCTATATTGGGAAAAAGAAAGTCTACGAATAAAAACTACACAGAAGAGTTGTGTGAAACTTCTTTCTGTTATGTTTGTTCAACTAAAAGAGTTGAACCTTAGTTTTGATTGAGCCGTTCTGAAACACTCTTTCTGTAGAATATTCAAGTGGAGATTCGGAGCGCTAAGAGGGTAATAGGGGAAAAAGGAATGTCTCCAAATATAAACTACACAGAATCATTCTGTGAAACTTCTTTCTGATCTGTGCATTCAGCTAACAGAGTTAAACCATACTTTTGATTGAGCAGATCTGAACACTATTTCTGTAGAAAATGCAACTGGACATTTGGAGCGCTAAGAGAGTAGTAGTGGAAAAAGGAATATATTCAAATATAAACTACACAGAAGCATTCTGTGAAACTTCTTTCTGATATGAGCATTCAGCTAACAGAGTTAAACCATACTTTTGATTGAGCAGTTTTGAAACACTCTGTCTGTAGAAAATGCAACTGGACATTCGTAGAGCTAAGTGGGTAATAGTGGAAAAAAGAATATGTTCAAATATAAACTACACAGAAGCATTGTATGAAACTACTTTCTGTTCTGTGCATTCAACTAACAGAGTTGAACCTTACTTTTGATTGAGCCTTTCTGAGACACTCTTTCTGTAGAAACTGCAATTGGACATTCTGAGCGCTAAGAGGCCTATATTGGGAAAAATAATATCTTCAAATAAAAACTACACAGAAGCATTGTGTGAAACTTATTTCTGATATGTTCATTAAGCTAACAGAGTTAAACCATACTTTTGATTGCGCAGTTCTGAACACTCTTTCTGTAGAAAATGCAAGTGGACATTCGGAGCGCTAAGAGGGTAATAGTGGAAAAAGGAATATATTCAAATATAAACTACACAGTAGCATTCTGTGAAAATTCTTTCTGTTCTGTGCATTCAACTAACAGAGTTGAACCTTACTTTTGATTGAGCCGTTCTGAAACACTCTTTCTGTAGAAACTGCAATTGGACATGCTAAGCGCTAAGAGGCCTACATTGGGAAAAAAAATATCTTCAAATAAAAACTACACAGATGCATTCTGTGAAACTTATTTCTGATCTGTAAATTCAGTTAACAGAGATAAAACATATTTTTGATTGAGCAGTTATGAAACACTCTTTTTGTAGAAAATGCAAGTGGAGATTCGGAGCGCTAAGAGGGTACTAGTGGAAAAAGGAATGTCTTCAAATATAAACTACACAGAATCATTCTGTGAAACTTCTTTCTGATCTGTGCATTCAGCTAACAGAGTTAAACCATACTTTTGATTGAGCAGATCTGAACACTCTTTCTGTAGAAAATGCAACTGGACATTTGGAGCGCTAAGAGCGTAGTAGTGGAAAAAGGAATATATTCAAATATAAACTACACAGAAGCATTCTGTGAAACTTCTTTCTGATCTGAGCATTCAGCTAACAGAGTTAAACCATACTTTTGATTGAGCAGTTTTGAAACACTCTGTCTGTAGAAAATGCAACTGGACATTCGTAGCGCTAAGTGGGTAATAGTGGAAAAAAGAATATGTTCAAATATAAACTACACAGAAGCATTGTATGAAACTTCTTTCTGTTCTGTGCATTCAACTAACAGAGTTGAACCTTTCTTTTGATTGAGCCTTTCTGAGACACTCTTTCTGTAGAAACTGCAATTGGACATTCTGAGCGCTAAGAGGCCTATATTGGGAAAAATAATATCTTCAAATAAAAACTACACAGAAGCATTGTGTGAAACTTATTTCTGATATGTTCATTAAGCTAACAGAGTTAAACCATACTTTTGATTGCGCAGTTCTGAACACTCTTTCTGTAGAAAATGCAAGTGGACATTCGGAGCGCTAAGAGGGTAATAGTGGAAAAAGGAATATATTCAAATATAAACTACACAGTAGCATTCTGTGAAAATTCTTTCTGTTCTGTGCATTCAACTAACAGAGTTGAACCTTACTTTTGATTGAGCGGTTCTGAAACACTCTTTCTGTAGAAACTGCAATTGGACATGCTAAGCGCTAAGAGGCCTACATTGGGAAAAAGAATATCTTCAAATAAAAACTACACAGATGCATTCTGTGAAACTTATTTCTGATCTGTAAATTCAGTTAACAGAGATAAAACATATTTTTGATTGAGCAGTTATGAAACACTCTTTTTGTAGAAAATGCAAGTGGAGATTCGGAGCGCTAAGAGGGTACTAGTGGAAAAAGGAATGTCTTCAAATATAAACTACACAGAATCATTCTGTGAAACTTCTTTCTGATCTGTGCATTCAGCTAACAGAGTTAAACCATACTTTTGATTGAGCAGATCTGAACACTCTTTCTGTAGAAAATGCAACTGGACATTTGGAGCGCTAAGAGCGTAGTAGTGGAAAAAGGAATATATTCAAATATAAACTACACAGAAGCATTCTGTGAAACTTCTTTCTGATCTGAGCATTCAGCTAACAGAGTTAAACCATACTTTTGATTGAGCATTTTTGAAACACTCTGTCTGTAGAAAATGCAACTGGACATTCGTAGCGCTAAGTGGGTAATAGTGGAAAAAAGAATATGTTCAAATATAAACTACACAGAAGCATTGTATGAAACTTGTTTCTGTTCTGTGCATTCAACTAACAGAGTTGAACCTTACTTTTGATTGAGCCTTTCTGAAACACTCTTTCTGTAGAAACTGCAATTGGACATTCTGAGCGCTAAGAGGCCTATATTGGGAAAAAGAAAGTCTACGAATAAAAACTACACAGAAGAGTTGTGTGAAACTTCTTTCTGTTATGTTTGTTCAACTAAAAGAGTTGAACCTTAGTTTTGATTGAGCCGTTCTGAAACACTCTTTCTGTAGAATATTCAAGTGGAGATTCGGAGCGCTAAGAGGGTAATAGGGGAAAAAGGAATGTCTCCAAATATAAACTACACAGAATCATTCTGTGAAACTTCTTTCTGATCTGTGCATTCAGCTAACAGAGTTAAACCATACTTTTGATTGAGCAGATCTGAACACTATTTCTGTAGAAAATGCAACTGGACATTTGGAGCGCTAAGAGAGTAGTAGTGGAAAAAGGAATATATTCAAATATAAACTACACAGAAGCATTCTGTGAAACTTCTTTCTGATATGAGCATTCAGCTAACAGAGTTAAACCATACTTTTGATTGAGCAGTTTTGAAACACTCTGTCTGTAGAAAATGCAACTGGACATTCGTAGAGCTAAGTGGGTAATAGTGGAAAAAAGAATATGTTCAAATATAAACTACACAGAAGCATTGTATGAAACTACTTTCTGTTCTGTGCATTCAACTAACAGAGTTGAACCTTACTTTTGATTGAGCCTTTCTGAGACACTCTTTCTGTAGAAACTGCAATTGGACATTCTGAGCGCTAAGAGGCCTATATTGGGAAAAATAATATCTTCAAATAAAAACTACACAGAAGCATTGTGTGAAACTTATTTCTGATATGTTCATTAAGCTAACAGAGTTAAACCATACTTTTGATTGCGCAGTTCTGAACACTCTTTCTGTAGAAAATGCAAGTGGACATTCGGAGCGCTAAGAGGGTAATAGTGGAAAAAGGAATATATTCAAATATAAACTACACAGTAGCATTCTGTGAAAATTCTTTCTGTTCTGTGCATTCAACTAACAGAGTTGAACCTTACTTTTGATTGAGCCGTTCTGAAACACTCTTTCTGTAGAAACTGCAATTGGACATGCTAAGCGCTAAGAGGCCTACATTGGGAAAAAAAATATCTTCAAATAAAAACTACACAGATGCATTCTGTGAAACTTATTTCTGATCTGTAAATTCAGTTAACAGAGATAAAACATATTTTTGATTGAGCAGTTATGAAACACTCTTTTTGTAGAAAATGCAAGTGGAGATTCGGAGCGCTAAGAGGGTACTAGTGGAAAAAGGAATGTCTTCAAATATAAACTACACAGAATCATTCTGTGAAACTTCTTTCTGATCTGTGCATTCAGCTAACAGAGTTAAACCATACTTTTGATTGAGCAGATCTGAACACTCTTTCTGTAGAAAATGCAACTGGACATTTGGAGCGCTAAGAGCGTAGTAGTGGAAAAAGGAATATATTCAAATATAAACTACACAGAAGCATTCTGTGAAACTTCTTTCTGATCTGAGCATTCAGCTAACAGAGTTAAACCATACTTTTGATTGAGCATTTTTGAAACACTCTGTCTGTAGAAAATGCAACTGGACATTCGTAGCGCTAAGTGGGTAATAGTGGAAAAAAGAATATGTTCAAATATAAACTACACAGAAGCATTGTATGAAACTTCTTTCTGTTCTGTGCATTCAACTAACAGAGTTGAACCTTACTTTTGATTGAGCCGTTCTGAAACACTCTTTCTGTAGAAACTGCAATTGGACATTCTGAGCGCTAAGAGGCCTATATTGGGAAAAAGAATGTCTACAAATAAAAACTACACAGAAGAATTGTGTGAAACTTCTTTCTGTTCTGTTTGTTCAACTAAAAGAGTTGAACCTTAGTTTTGATTGAGCCGTTCTGAAACACTCTTTCTGTAGAAAATGCAAGTGGAGATTCGGAGCGCTAAGAGGGTAATAGTGGAAAAAGGAAAGTCTCCAAATATAAACTACACAGAATCATTCTGTGAAACTTCTTTCTGTTCTGTACATTCAGCTAACAGAGTTAAACCATACTTTTGATTGAGCAGATCTGAACACTCTTTCTGTAGAAAATGCAACTGGACATTTGGAGCGCTAAGAGAGTAGTAGTGGAAAAAGGAATATATTCAAATATAAACTACACAGAAGCATTCTGTGAAACTTCTTTCTGACCTGAGCATTCAGCTAACAGAGTTAAACCATACTTTTGCTTGAGCAGTTTTGAAACACTCTGTCTGTAGAAAATGCAACTGGACATTCGTAGCGCTAAGTGGGTAATAGTGGAAAAAAGAATATGTTCAAATATAAACTACACAGAAGCATTGTATGAAACTACTTTCTGTTCTGTGCATTCAACTAACAGAGTTGAACTTTACTTTTGATTGAGCCTTTCTGAAACACTCTTTCTGTAGAAACTGCAATTGGACACTCTGAGCGCTAAGAGGCCTCTATTGGGAAAAATAATATCTTCAAATAAAGACTACACAGAAGCATTGTGTGAAACTTATTTCTGATATGTTCATTAAGCTAACAGAGTTAAACCATACTTTTGATTGCGCAGTTCTGAACACTCTTTCTGTAGAAAATGCAAGTGGACATTCGGAGCGCTAAGAGGGTAATAGTGGAAAAAGGAATATATTCAAATATAAACTACACAGTAGCATTCTGTGAAAATTCTTTCTGTTCTGTGCATTCAACTAACAGAGTTGAACCTTACTTTTGATTGAGCCGTTCTGAAACACTCTTTCTGTAGAAACTGCAATTGGACATGCTAAGCGCTAAGAGGCCTACATTGGGAAAAAGAATATCTTCAAATAAAAACTACAAAGATGCATTCTGTGAAACTTATTTCTGATCTGTAAATTCAGTTAACAGAGATAAAACATATTTTTGATTGAGCAGTTATGAAACACTCTTTTTGTAGAAAATGCAAGTGGAGATTCGGAGCGCTAAGAGGGTACTAGTGGAAAAAGGAATGTCTTCAAATATAAACTACACAGAATCATTCGGTGAAACTTCTTTCTGATCTGTGCATTCAGCTAACAGAGTTAAACCATACTTTTGATTGAGCAGATCTGAACACTCTTTCTGTAGAAAATGCAACTGGACATTTGGAGCGCTAAGAGCGTAGTAGTGGAAAAAGGAATATATTCAAATATAAACTACACAGAAGCATTCTGTGAAACTTCTTTCTGATCTGAGCATCCAGCTAACAGAGTTAAACCATACTTTTGATTGAGCAGTTTTGAAACACTCTGTCTGTAGAAAATGCAACTGGACATTCGTAGCGCTAAGTGGGTAATAGTGGAAAAAAGAATATATTCAAATATAAACTACACAGAAGCATTGTATGAAACTTCTTTCTGTTCTGTGCATTCAACTAACAGAGTTGAACCTTACTTTTGATTGAGCCTTTCTGAAACACTCTTTCTGTAGAAACTGCAATTGGACATTCTGAGCGCTAAGAGGCCTATATTGGGAAAAAGAAAGTCTACGAATAAAAACTACACAGAAGAGTTGTGTGAAACTTCTTTCTGTTATGTTTGTTCAACTAAAAGAGTTGAACCTTAGTTTTGATTGAGCCGTTCTGAAACACTCTTTCTGTAGAAAATTCAAGTGGAGATTTGGAGCGCTAAGAGGGTAATAGGGGAAAAAGGAATGTCTCCAAATATAAACTACACAGAATCATTCTGTGAAATTTCTTTCTGATCTGTGCATTCAGCTAACAGAGTTAAACCATACTTTTGATTGAGCAGATCTGAACACTCTTTCTGTAGAAAATGCAACTGGACATTTGGAGCGCTAAGAGAGTAGTAGTGGAAAAAGGAATATATTCAAATATAAACTACACAGAAGCATTCTGTGAAACTTCTTTCTGATCTGAGCATTCAGCTAACAGAGTTAAACCATACTTTTGATTGAGCAGTTTTGAAACACTCTGTCTGTAGAAAATGCAACTGGACATTCGTAGCGCTAAGTGGGTAATAGTGGAAAAAAGAATATGTTCAAATATAAACTACACAGAATCATTGTATGAAACTTCTTTCTGTTCTGTGCATTCAACTAACAGAGTTGAACCTTACTTTTGATTGAGCCTTTCTGAGACACTCTTTCTGTAGAAACTGCAATTGGACATTCTGAGCGCTAAGAGGCCTATATTGGGAAAAATAATATCTTCAAATAAAAACTACACAGAAGCATTGTGTGAAACTTATTTCTGATATGTTCATTAAGCTAACAGAGTTAAACCATACTTTTGATTGCGCAGTTCTGAACACTCTTTCTGTAGAAAATGCAAGTGGACATTCGGAGCGCTAAGAGGGTAATAGTGGAAAAAGGAATATATTCAAATATAAACTACACAGTAGCATTCTGTGAAAATTCTTTCTGTTCTGTGCATTCAACTAACAGAGTTGAACCTTACTTTTGATTGAGCCGTTCTGAAACACTCTTTCTGTAGAAACTGCAATTGGACATGCTAAGCGCTAAGAGGCCTACATTGGGAAAAAGAATATCTTCAAATAAAAACTACACAGATGCATTCTGTGAAACTTATTTCTGATCTGTAAATTCAGTTAACAGAGATAAAACATATTTTTGATTGAGCAGTTATGAAACACTCTTTTTGTAGAAAATGCAAGTGGAGATTCGGAGCGCTAAGAGGGTACTAGTGGAAAAAGGAATGTCTTCAAATATAAACTACACAGAATCATTCTGTGAAACTTCTTTCTGATCTGTGCATTCAGCTAACAGAGTTAAAACATACTTTTGATTGAGCAGATCTGAACACTCTTTCTGTAGAAAATGCAACTGGACATTTGGAGCGCTAAGAGCGTAGGAGTGGAAAAGGCAATATATTCAAATATAAACTACACAGAAGCATTCTGTGAAACTTCTTTCTGATCTGAGCATTCAGCTAACAGAGTTAAACCATACTTTTGATTGAGCACTTTTGAAACACTCTGACTGTAGGAAATGCAACTTGACATTCGTAGCGCTAAGTGGGTAATAGTGGAAAAAAGAATATGTTCAAATATAAACTACACAGAAGCATTGTATGAAACTTCTTTCTGTTCTGTGCATTCAACTAACAGAGTTGAACCTTACTTTTGATTGAGCCGTTCTGAAACACTCTTTCTGTAGAAACTGCAATTGGACATTCTGAGCGCTAAGAGGCCTATACTGGGAAAAAGAATGTCTACAAATAAAAACTACACAGAAGAGTTGTGTGAAACTTCTTTCTGTTCTGTTTGTTCAACTAAAAGAGTTGAACCTTAGTTTTGATTGAGCCGTTCTGAAACACTCTTTCTGTAGAAAATGCAAGTGGAGATTCGGAGCGCTAAGAGGGTAATAGTGGAAAAAGGAAAGTCTCCAAATATAAACTACACAGAATCATTCTGTGAAACTTCTTTCTGATCTGTGCATTCAGCTAACAGAGTTAAACCATACTTTTGATTGAGCAGATCTGAACACTCTTTCTGTAGAAAATGCAACTGGACATTTGGAGCGCTAAGAGAGTAGTAGTGGAAAAAGGAATATATTCAAATATAAACTACACAGAAGCATTCTGTGAAACTTATTTCTGATCTGAGCATTCAGCTAACAGAGTTAAACCATACTTTTGATTGAGCAGTTTTGAAACACTCTGTCTGTAGAAAATGCAACTGGACATTCGTAGCGCTAAGTGGGTAATAGTGGAAAAAAGAATATGTTCAAATATAAACTACACAGAAGCATTGTATGAAACTTCTTTCTGTTCTGTGCATTCAACTAACAGAGTTGAACCTTACTTTTGATTGAGCCTTTCTGAGACACTCTTTCTGTAGAAACTGCAATTGGACATTCTGAGCGCTAAGAGGCCTATATTGGGAAAAATAATATCTTCAAATAAAAACTACACAGAAGCATTGTGTGAAACTTATTTCTGATATGTTCATTAAGCTAACAGAGTTAAACCATACTTTTGATTGCGCAGTTCTGAACACTCTTTCTGTAGAAAATGCAAGTGGACATTCGGAGCGCTAAGAGGGTAATAGTGGAAAAAGGAATATATTCAAATATAAACTACACAGTAGCATTCTGTGAAAATTCTTTCTGTTCTGTGCATTCAACTAACAGAGTTGAACCTTACTTTTGATTGAGCCGTTCTGAAACACTCTTTCTGTAGAAACTGCAATTGGACATTCTGAGCGCTAAGAGGCCTATATTGGGAAAAAGAATGTCTACAAATAAAAACTACACAGAAGAATTGTGTGAAACTTCTTTCTGTTCTGTTTGTTCAACTAAAAGAGTTGAACCTTAGTTTTGATTGAGCCGTTCTGAAACACTCTTTCTGTAGAAAATGCAAGTGGAGATTCGGAGCGCTAAGAGGGTAATAGTGGAAAAAGGAAAGTCTCCAAATATAAACTACACAGAATCATTCTGTGAAACTTCTTTCTGTTCTGTGCATTCAGCTAACAGTGTTAAACCATACTTTTGATTGAGCAGATCTGAACACTCTTTCTGTAGAAAATGCAACTGGACATTTGGAGCGCTAAGAGAGTAGTAGTGGAAAAAGGAATATATTCAAATATAAACTACACAGAAGCATTCTGTGAAACTTCTTTCTGATCTGAGCATTCAGCTAACAGAGTTAAACCATACTTTTCATTGAGCAGTTTTGAAACACTCTGTCTGTAGAAAATGCAACTGGACATTCGTAGCGCTAAGTGGGTAATAGTGGAAAAAAGAATATATTCAAATATAAACTACACAGAAGCATTGTATGAAACTTCTTTCTGTTCTGTGCATTCAACTAACAGAGTTGAACCTTACTTTTGATTGAGCCTTTCTGAAACACTCTTTCTGTAGAAACTGCAATTGGACACTCTGAGCGCTAAGAGGCCTCTATTGGGAAATATAATATCTTCAAATAAAAACTACACTGAAGCATTGTGTGAAACTTATTTCTGATATGTTCATTAAGCTAACAGAGTTAAACCATACTTTTGATTGCGCAGTTCTGAACACTCTTTCTGTAGAAAATGCAAGTGGACATTCGGAGCGCTAAGAGGGTAATAGTGGAAAAAGGAATATATTCAAATATAAACTACACAGTAGCATTCTGTGAAAATTCTTTCTGTTCTGTGCATTCAACTAACAGAGTTGAACCTTACTTTTGATTGAGCCGTTCTGAAACACTCTTTCTGTAGAAACTGCAATTGGACATGCTAAGCGCTAAGAGGCCTACATTGGGAAAAGAATATCTTCAAATAAAAACTACACAGATGCATTCTGTGAAACTTATTTCTGATCTGTAAATTCAGTTAACAGAGATAAAACATATTTTTGATTGAGCAGTTATGAAACACTCTTTTTGTAGAAAATGTAAGTGGAGATTCGGAGCGCTAAGAGGGTAATAGTGGAAAAAGGAATGTCTTCAAATATAAACTACACAGAATCATTCGGTGAAACTTCCTTCTGATCTGTGCATTCAGCTAACAGAGTTAAACCATACTTTTGATTGAGCAGATCTGAACACTCTTTCTGTAGAAAATGCAACTGGACATTTGGAGCGCTAAGAGCGTAGTAGTGGAAAAAGGAATATATTCAAATATAAACTACACAGAAGCATTCTGTGAAACTTCTTTCTGATCTGAGCATTCAGCTAACAGAGTTAAACCATACTTTTGATTGAGCAGTTTTGAAACACTCTGTGTGTAGAAAATGCAACTGGACATTCGTAGCGCTAAGTGGGTAATAGTGGAAAAAAGAATATGTTCAAATATAAACTACACAGAAGCATTGTATGAAACTTCTTTCTGTTCCGTGCATTCAACTAACAGAGTTGTACCTTACTTTTGATTGAGCCGTTCTGAAACACTCTTTCTGTAGAAACTGCAATAGGACATTCTGAGCGCTAGGAGGCCTATATTGGGAAAAAGAATGTCTACAAATAAAAACTACACAGAAGAATTGTGTGAAACTTCTTTCTCTTCTGTTTGTTCAACTAAAAGAGTTGAACCTTAGTTTTGATTGAGCCGTTCTGAAACACTCTTTCTGTAGAAAATGCAAGTGGAGATTCGGAGCGCTAAGAGGGTAATAGTGGAAAAAGGAATGTCTCCAAATATAAACTACACAGAATCATTCTGTGAAACTTCTTTCTGATCTGTGCATTCAGCTAACAGAGTTAAACCATACCTTTGATTGAGCAGATCTGAACACTCTTTCTGTAGAAAATGCAACTGGACATTTGGAGCGCTAAGAGAGTAGTAGTGGAAAAAGGAATATATTCAAATATAAACTACACAGAAGCATTCTGTGAAACTTCTTTCTGATCTGAGCATTCAGCTAACAGAGTTAAACCATACTTTTGATTGAGCAGTTTTGAAACACTCTGTCTGTAGAAAATGCAACTGGACATTCGTAGCTCTAAGTGGGTAATAGTGGAATAAAGAATATGTTCAAATATAAACTACACAGAAGCATTGTATGAAACTTCTTTCTGTTCTGTGCATTCAACTAACAGAGTTGAACCTTACTTTGATTGAGCCTTTCTGAAACACTCTTTCTGTAGAAACTGCAAATGGACATTCTGAGCGCTAAGAGGCCTCTATTGGGAAAAATAATATCTTCAAATAAAAACTACACAGAAGCATTGTGTGAAACTTATTTCTGATATGTTCATTAAGCTAACAGAGTTAAACCATACTTTTGATTGCGCAGTTCTGAACACTCTTTCTGTAGAAAATGCAAGTGGACATTCGGAGCGCTAAGAGGGTAATAGTGGAAAAAGGAATATATTCAAATATAAACTACACAGTTGCATTCTGTGAAAATTCTTTCTGTTCTGTGCATTCAACTAACAGAGTTGAACCTTACTTTTGATTGAGCCGTTCTGAAACACTCTTTCTGTAGAAACTGCAATTGGACATGCTAAGCGCTAAGAGGCCTACATTGGGAAAAAGAATATCTTCAAATAAAAACTACACAGATGCATTCTGTGAAACTTATTTCTGATCTGTAAATTCAGTTAACAGAGATAAAACATATTTTTGATTGAGCAGTTATGAAACACTCTTTTTGTAGAAAATGCAAGTGGAGATTCGGAGCGCTAAGGTGTTAATAGTGGAAAAAGGAATGTCTTCAAATATAAACTACACACAATCATTCGGTGAAACTTCTTTCTGATCTGTGCATTCAGCTAACAGAGTTAAACCATACTTTTGATTGAGCAGATCTGAACACTCTTTCTGTAGAAAATGCAACTGGACATTTGGAGCGCTAAGAGCGTAGTAGTGGAAAAAGGAATATATTCAAATATAAACTACACAGAAGCATTCTGTGAAACTTCTTTCTGATCTGAGCATTCAGCTAACAGAGTTAAACCATACTTTTGATTGAGCAGTTTTGAAACACTATGTCTGTAGAAAATGCAACTGGACATTCGTAGCGCTAAGTGGGTAATAGTGGAAAAAAGAATATGTTCAAACATAAACTACACAGAAGCATTGTATGAAACTTCTTTCTGTTCCGTGCATTCAACTAACAGAGTTGAACCTTACTTTTGATTGAGCCGTTCTGAAACACTCTTTCTGTAGAAACTGCAATTGGACATTCTGAGCGCTAAGAGGCCTATATTGGGAAAAAGAATGTCTACAAATAAAAACTACACAGAAGAGTTGTGTGAAACTTCTTTCTGTTCTGTTTGTTCAACTAAAAGAGTTGAACCTTAGTTTTGATTGAGCCGTTCTGAAACACTCTTTCTGTAGAAAATGCAAGTGGAGATTCGGAGCGCTAAGAGGGTAATAGTGGAAAAAGGAAAGTCTCCAAATATAAACTACACAGAATCATTCTGTGAAACTTCTTTCTGATCTGTGCATTCAGCTAACAGAGTTAAACCATACTTTTGATTGAGCAGATCTGAACACTCTTTCTGTAGAAAATGCAACTGGACATTTGGAGCGCTAAGAGAGTAGTAGTGGAAAAAGGAATATATTCAAATATAAACTACACAGAAGCATTCTGTGACACTTCTTTCTGATCTGAGCATTCAGCTAACAGAGTTAAACCATACTTTTGATTGAGCAGTTTTGAAACACTCTGTCTGTAGAAAATGCAACTGGACATTCGTAGCGCTAAGTGGGTAATAGTGGAAAAAAGAATATGTTCAAATATAAACTACACAGAAGCATTGTATGAAACTCCTTTCTGTTCTGTGCATTCAACTAACAGAGTTGAACCTTACTTTTGATTGAGCCTTTCTGAGACACTCTTTCTGTAGAAACTGCAATTGGACATTCTGAGCGCTAAGAGGCCTATATTGGGAAAAATAATATCTTCAAATAAAAACTACACAGAAGCATTGTGTGAAACTTATTTCTGATATGTTCATTAAGCTAACAGAGTTAAACCATACTTTTGATTGCGCAGTTCTGAACACTCTTTCTGTAGAAAATGCAAGTGGACATTCGGAGCGCTAAGAGGGTAATAGTGGAAAAAGGAATATATTCAAATATAAACTACACAGTAGCATTCTGTGAAAATTCTTTCTGTTCTGTGCATTCAACTAACAGAGTTGAACCTTACTTTTGATTGAGCCGTTCTGAAACACTCTTTCTGTAGAAACTGCAATTGGACATTCTGAGCGCTAAGAGGCCTATATTGGGAAAAAGAATGTCTACAAATAAAAACTACACAGAAGAATTGTGTGAAACTTCTTTCTGTTCTGTTTGTTCAACTAAAAGAGTTGAACCTTAGTTTTGATTGAGCCGTTCTGAAACACTCTTTCTGTAGAAAATGCAAGTGGAGATTCGGAGCGCTAAGAGGGTAATAGTGGAAAAAGGAAAGTCTCCAAATATAAACTACACAGAATCATTCTGTGAAACTTCTTTCTGTTCTGTGCATTCAGCTAAAAGTGTTAAACCATACTTTTGATTGAGCAGATCTGAACACTCTTTCTGTAGAAAATGCAACTGGACATTTGGAGCGCTAAGAGAGTAGTAGTGGAAAAAGGAATATTTTCAAATATAAACTACACAGAAGCATTCTGTGAAACTTCTTTCTGATCTGAGCATTCAGCTAACAGAGTTAAACCATACTTTTCATTGAGCAGTTTTGAAACACTCTGTCTGTAGAAAATGCAACTGGACATTCGTAGCGCTAAGTGGGTAATAGTGGAAAAAAGAATATATTCAAATATAAACTACACAGAAGCATTGTATGAAACTTCTTTCTGTTCTGTGCATTCAACTAACAGAGTTGAACCTTACTTTTGATTGAGCCTTTCTGAAACACTCTTTCTGTAGAAACTGCAATTGGACACTCTGAGCGCTAAGAGGCCTCTATTGGGAAATATAATATCTTCAAATAAAAACTACACTGAAGCATTGTGTGAAACTTATTTCTGATATGTTCATTAAGCTAACAGAGTTAAACCATACTTTTGATTGCGCAGTTCTGAACACTCTTTCTGTAGAAAATGCAAGTGGACATTCGGAGCGCTAAGAGGGTAATAGTGGAAAAAGGAATATATTCAAATATAAACTACACAGTAGCATTCTGTGAAAATTCTTTCTGTTCTGTGCATTCAACTAACAGAGTTGAACCTTACTTTTGATTGAGCCGTTCTGAAACACTCTTTCTGTAGAAACTGCAATTGGACATGCTAAGCGCTAAGAGGCCTACATTGGGAAAAGAATATCTTCAAATAAAAACTACACAGATGCATTCTGTGAAACTTATTTCTGATCTGTAAATTCAGTTAACAGAGATAAAACATATTTTTGATTGAGCAGTTATGAAACACTCTTTTTGTAGAAAATGTAAGTGGAGATTCGGAGCGCTAAGAGGGTAATAGTGGAAAAAGGAATGTCTTCAAATATAAACTACACAGAATCATTCGGTGAAACTTCCTTCTGATCTGTGCATTCAGCTAACAGAGTTAAACCATACTTTTGATTGAGCAGATCTGAACACTCTTTCTGTAGAAAATGCAACTGGACATTTGGAGCGCTAAGAGCGTAGTAGTGGAAAAAGGAATATATTCAAATATAAACTACACAGAAGCATTCTGTGAAACTTCTTTCTGATCTGAGCATTCAGCTAACAGAGTTAAACCATACTTTTGATTGAGCAGTTTTGAAACACTCTGTGTGTAGAAAATGCAACTGGACATTCGTAGCGCTAAGTGGGTAATAGTGGAAAAAAGAATATGTTCAAATATAAACTACACAGAAGCATTGTATGAAACTTCTTTCTGTTCCGTGCATTCAACTAACAGAGTTGTACCTTACTTTTGATTGAGCCGTTCTGAAACACTCTTTCTGTAGAAACTGCAATAGGACATTCTGAGCGCTAGGAGGCCTATATTGGGAAAAAGAATGTCTACAAATAAAAACTACACAGAAGAATTGTGTGAAACTTCTTTCTCTTCTGTTTGTTCAACTAAAAGAGTTGAACCTTAGTTTTGATTGAGCCGTTCTGAAACACTCTTTCTGTAGAAAATGCAAGTGGAGATTCGGAGCGCTAAGAGGGTAATAGTGGAAAAAGGAATGTCTCCAAATATAAACTACACAGAATCATTCTGTGAAACTTCTTTCTGATCTGTGCATTCAGCTAACAGAGTTAAACCATACCTTTGATTGAGCAGATCTGAACACTCTTTCTGTAGAAAATGCAACTGGACATTTGGAGCGCTAAGAGAGTAGTAGTGGAAAAAGGAATATATTCAAATATAAACTACACAGAAGCATTCTGTGAAACTTCTTTCTGATCTGAGCATTCAGCTAACAGAGTTAAACCATACTTTTGATTGAGCAGTTTTGAAACACTCTGTCTGTAGAAAATGCAACTGGACATTCGTAGCTCTAAGTGGGTAATAGTGGAATAAAGAATATGTTCAAATATAAACTACACAGAAGCATTGTATGAAACTTCTTTCTGTTCTGTGCATTCAACTAACAGAGTTGAACCTTACTTTGATTGAGCCTTTCTGAAACACTCTTTCTGTAGAAACTGCAAATGGACATTCTGAGCGCTAAGAGGCCTCTATTGGGAAAAATAATATCTTCAAATAAAAACTACACAGAAGCATTGTGTGAAACTTATTTCTGATATGTTCATTAAGCTAACAGAGTTAAACCATACTTTTGATTGCGCAGTTCTGAACACTCTTTCTGTAGAAAATGCAAGTGGACATTCGGAGCGCTAAGAGGGTAATAGTGGAAAAAGGAATATATTCAAATATAAACTACACAGTTGCATTCTGTGAAAATTCTTTCTGTTCTGTGCATTCAACTAACAGAGTTGAACCTTACTTTTGATTGAGCCGTTCTGAAACACTCTTTCTGTAGAAACTGCAATTGGACATGCTAAGCGCTAAGAGGCCTACATTGGGAAAAAGAATATCTTCAAATAAAAACTACACAGATGCATTCTGTGAAACTTATTTCTGATCTGTAAATTCAGTTAACAGAGATAAAACATATTTTTGATTGAGCAGTTATGAAACACTCTTTTTGTAGAAAATGCAAGTGGAGATTCGGAGCGCTAAGGGGTTAATAGTGGAAAAAGGAATGTCTTCAAATATAAACTACACAGAATCATTCGGTGAAACTTCTTTCTGATCTGTGCATTCAGCTAACAGAGTTAAACCATACTTTTGATTGAGCAGATCTGAACACTCTTTCTGTAGAAAATGCAACTGGACATTTGGAGCGCTAAGAGCGTAGTAGTGGAAAAAGGAATATATTCAAATATAAACTACACAGAAGCATTCTGTGAAACTTCTTTCTGATCTGAGCATTCAGCTAACAGAGTTAAACCATACTTTTGATTGAGCAGTTTTGAAACACTATGTCTGTAGAAAATGCAACTGGACATTCGTAGCGCTAAGTGGGTAATAGTGGAAAAAAGAATATGTTCAAACATAAACTACACAGAAGCATTGTATGAAACTTCTTTCTGTTCCGTGCATTCAACTAACAGAGTTGAACCTTACTTTTGATTGAGCCGTTCTGAAACACTCTTTCTGTAGAAACTGCAATTGGACATTCTGAGCGCTAAGAGGCCTATATTGGGAAAAAGAATGTCTACAAATAAAAACTACACAGAAGAGTTGTGTGAAACTTCTTTCTGTTCTGTTTGTTCAACTAAAAGAGTTGAACCTTAGTTTTGATTGAGCCGTTCTGAAACACTCTTTCTGTAGAAAATGCAAGTGGAGATTCGGAGCGCTAAGAGGGTAATAGTGGAAAAAGGAAAGTCTCCAAATATAAACTACACAGAATCATTCTGTGAAACTTCTTTCTGATCTGTGCATTCAGCTAACAGAGTTAAACCATACTTTTGATTGAGCAGATCTGAACACTCTTTCTGTAGAAAATGCAACTGGACATTTGGAGCGCTAAGAGAGTAGTAGTGGAAAAAGGAATATATTCAAATATAAACTACACAGAAGCATTCTGTGACACTTCTTTCTGATCTGAGCATTCAGCTAACAGAGTTAAACCATACTTTTGATTGAGCAGTTTTGAAACACTCTGTCTGTAGAAAATGCAACTGGACATTCGTAGCGCTAAGTGGGTAATAGTGGAAAAAAGAATATGTTCAAATATAAACTACACAGAAGCATTGTATGAAACTCCTTTCTGTTCTGTGCATTCAACTAACAGAGTTGAACCTTACTTTTGATTGAGCCTTTCTGAGACACTCTTTCTGTAGAAACTGCAATTGGACATTCTGAGCGCTAAGAGGCCTATATTGGGAAAAATAATATCTTCAAATAAAAACTACACAGAAGCATTGTGTGAAACTTATTTCTGATATGTTCATTAAGCTAACAGAGTTAAACCATACTTTTGATTGCGCAGTTCTGAACACTCTTTCTGTAGAAAATGCAAGTGGACATTCGGAGCGCTAAGAGGGTAATAGTGGAAAAAGGAATATATTCAAATATAAACTACACAGTAGCATTCTGTGAAAATTCTTTCTGTTCTGTGCATTCAACTAACAGAGTTGAACCTTACTTTTGATTGAGCCGTTCTGAAACACTCTTTCTGTAGAAACTGCAATTGGACATTCTGAGCGCTAAGAGGCCTATATTGGGAAAAAGAATGTCTACAAATAAAAACTACACAGAAGAATTGTGTGAAACTTCTTTCTGTTCTGTTTGTTCAACTAAAAGAGTTGAACCTTAGTTTTGATTGAGCCGTTCTGAAACACTCTTTCTGTAGAAAATGCAAGTGGAGATTCGGAGCGCTAAGAGGGTAATAGTGGAAAATGGAAAGTCTCCAAATATAAACTACACAGAATCATTCTGTGAAACTTCTTTCTGTTCTGTGCATTCAGCTAACAGTGTTAAACCATACTTTTGATTGAGCAGATCTGAACACTCTTTCTGTAGAAAATGCAACTGGACATTTGGAGCGCTAAGAGAGTAGTAGTGGAAAAAGGAATATTTTCAAATATAAACTACACAGAAGCATTCTGTGAAACTTCTTTCTGATCTGAGCATTCAGCTAACAGAGTTAAACCATACTTTTCATTGAGCAGTTTTGAAACACTCTGTCTGTAGAAAATGCAACTGGACATTCGTAGCGCTAAGTGGGTAATAGTGGAAAAAAGAATATATTCAAATATAAACTACACAGAAGCATTGTATGAAACTTCTTTCTGTTCTGTGCATTCAACTAACAGAGTTGAACCTTACTTTTGATTGAGCCTTTCTGAAACACTCTTTCTGTAGAAACTGCAATTGGACACTCTGAGCGCTAAGAGGCCTCTATTGGGAAATATAATATCTTCAAATAAAAACTACACTGAAGCATTGTGTGAAACTTATTTCTGATATGTTCATTAAGCTAACAGAGTTAAACCATACTTTTGATTGCGCAGTTCTGAACACTCTTTCTGTAGAAAATGCAAGTGGACATTCGGAGCGCTAAGAGGGTAATAGTGGAAAAAGGAATATATTCAAATATAAACTACACAGTAGCATTCTGTGAAAATTCTTTCTGTTCTGTGCATTCAACTAACAGAGTTGAACCTTACTTTTGATTGAGCCGTTCTGAAACACTCTTTCTGTAGAAACTGCAATTGGACATGCTAAGCGCTAAGAGGCCTACATTGGGAAAAGAATATCTTCAAATAAAAACTACACAGATGCATTCTGTGAAACTTATTTCTGATCTGTAAATTCAGTTAACAGAGATAAAACATATTTTTGATTGAGCAGTTATGAAACACTCTTTTTGTAGAAAATGTAAGTGGAGATTCGGAGCGCTAAGAGGGTACTAGTGGAAAAAGGAATGTCTTCAAATATAAACTACACAGAATCATTCGGTGAAACTTCCTTCTGATCTGTGCATTCAGCTAACAGAGTTAAACCATACTTTTGATTGAGCAGATCTGAACACTCTTTCTGTAGAAAATGCAACTGGACATTTGGAGCGCTAAGAGCGTAGTAGTGGAAAAAGGAATATATTCAAATATAAACTACACAGAAGCATTCTGTGAAACTTCTTTCTGATCTGAGCATTCAGCTAACAGAGTTAAACCATACTTTTGATTGAGCAGTTTTGAAACACTCTGTGTGTAGAAAATGCAACTGGACATTCGTAGCGCTAAGTGGGTAATAGTGGAAAAAAGAATATGTTCAAATATAAACTACACAGAAGCATTGTATGAAACTTCTTTCTGTTCCGTGCATTCAACTAACAGAGTTGTACTTTACTTTTGATTGAGCCGTTCTGAAACACTCTTTCTGTAGAAACTGCAATAGGACATTCTGAGCGCTAGGAGGCCTATATTGGGAAAAAGAATGTCTACAAATAAAAACTACACAGAAGAATTGTGTGAAACTTCTTTCTCTTCTGTTTGTTCAACTAAAAGAGTTGAACCTTAGTTTTGATTGAGCCGTTCTGAAACACTCTTTCTGTAGAAAATGCAAGTGGAGATTCGGAGCGCTAAGAGGGTAATAGTGGAAAAAGGAATGTCTCCAAATATAAACTACACAGAATCATTCTGTGAAACTTCTTTCTGATCTGTGCATTCAGCTAACAGAGTTAAACCATACCTTTGATTGAGCAGATCTGAACACTCTTTCTGTAGAAAATGCAACTGGACATTTGGAGCGCTAAGAGAGTAGTAGTGGAAAAAGGAATATATTCAAATATAAACTACACAGAAGCATTCTGTGAAACTTCTTTCTGATCTGAGCATTCAGCTAACAGAGTTAAACCATACTTTTGATTGAGCAGTTTTGAAACACTCTGTCTGTAGAAAATGCAACTGGACATTCGTAGCTCTAAGTGGGTAATAGTGGAATAAAGAATATGTTCAAATATAAACTACACAGAAGCATTGTATGAAACTTCTTTCTGTTCTGTGCATTCAACTAACAGAGTTGAACCTTAATTTTGATTGAGCCTTTCTGAAACACTCTTTCTGTGGAAACTGCAAATGGACACTCTGAGCGCTAAGAGGCCTCTATTGGGAAAAATAATATCTTCAAATAAAAACTACACAGAAGCATTGTGTGAAACTTATTTCTGATATGTTCATTAAGCTAACAGAGTTAAACCATACTTTTGATTGCGCAGTTCTGAACACTCTTTCTGTAGAAAATGCAAGTGGACATTCGGAGCGCTAAGAGGGTAATAGTGGAAAAAGGAATATATTCAAATATAAACTACACAGTTGCATTCTGTGAAAATTCTTTCTGTTCTGTGCATTCAACTAACAGAGTTGAACCTTACTTTTGATTGAGCCGTTCTGAAACACTCTTTCTGTAGAAACTGCAATTGGACATTCTGAGCGCTAAGAGGCCTATATTGGGCAAAAGAATGTCTACAAATAAAAACTACACAGAAGAATTGTGTGAAACTTCTTTCTGTTCTGTTTGTTCAACTAAAAGAGTTGAACCTTAGTTTTGATTGAGCCGTTCTGAAACACTCTTTCTGTAGAAAATGCAAGTGGAGATTCGGAGCGCTTAGAGGGTAATAGTGGAAAAAGGAATGTCTCCAAATATAAACTACACAGAATCATTCTGTGAAACTTCTTTCTGATCTGTGCATTCAGCTAAAAGAATTAAACCATACTTTTGATTGAGCAGATCTGAACACTCTTTCTGTAGAAAATGCAACTGGACATTTGGAGGGCTAAGAGCGTAGTAGTGGAAAAAGGAATATATTCAAATATAAACTACACAGAAGCATTCTGTGAAACTTCTTTCTGATCTGAGCATTCAGCTAACAGAGTTAAACCATACTTTTGATTGAGCAGTTTTGAAACACTCTGTCTGTTGAAAATGCAACGGGACATTCGTAGCGCTAAGTGGGTAATAGTGGAAATAAGAATATGTTCAAATATAAACTACACAGAAGCATTGTATGAAACTTCTTTCTGTTCTGTGCATTCAACTAACAGAGTTGAACCTTACTTTTGATTGAGCCTTTCTGAAACACTCTTTCTGTAGAAACTGCAATTGGACATTCTGAGCGCTAAGAGGCCTCTATTGGGAAAAATAATATCTTCAAATAAAAACTACACAGAAGCATTGTGTGAAACTTATTTCTGATATGTTCATTAAGCTAACAGAGTTGAACCTTACTTTTGATTGAGCCGTTCTGAAACACTCTTTCTGTAGAAACTGCAATTGGACATGCTAAGCGCTAAGAGGCCTACATTGGGAAAAAGAATATCTTCAAATAAAAACTACACAGATGCATTCTGTGAAACTTATTTCTGATCTGTAAATTCAGTTAACAGAGATAAAACATATTTTTGATTGAGCAGTTATGAAACACTCTTTTTGTAGAAAATGCAAGTGGAGATTCGGAGCGCTAAGAGGGTAATAGTGGAAAAAGGAATGTCTTCAAATATAAACTACACAGAATTATTCGGTGAAACTTCTTTCTGATCTGTGCATTCAGCTAACAGAGTTAAACCATATTTTTGATTGAGCAGATCTGAACACTCTTTCTGTAGAAAATGCAACTGGACATTTGGAGCGCTAAGAGCGTAGTAGTGGAAAAAGGAATATATTCAAATATAAACTACACAGAAGCATTCTGTGAAACTTCTTTCTGATCTGAGCATTCAGCTAACAGAGTTAAACCATACTTTTGATTGAGCAGTTTTGAAACACTCTGTCTGTAGAAAATGCAACTGGACATTCGTAGCGCTAAGTGGGTAATAGTGGAAAAAAGAATATGTTCAAATAGAAACTACACAGAAGCATTGTATGAAACTTCTTTCTGTTCTGTGCATTCAACTAACAGAGTTGAACCTTACTTTTGATTGAGCCGTTCTGAAACACTCTTTCTGTAGAAACTGCAATTGGACATTCTGAGCGCTAAGAGGCCTATATTGGGAAAAAGAATGTCTACAAATAAAAACTACACAGAAGAATTGTGTGAAACTTCTTTCGGTTCTGTTTGTTCAACTAAAAGAGTTGAACCTTAGTTTTGATTGAACCGTTCTGAAACACTCTTTCTGTAGAAAATGCAAGTGGAGATTCGGAGCGCTAAGAGGGTAATAGTGGAAAAAGGAATGTCTCCAAATATAAACTACACAGAATCATTCTGTGAAACTTCTTTCTGATCTGTGCATTCAGCTAACAGAGTCAAACCATACTTTTGATTGAGCAGATCTGAACACTCTTTCTGTAGAAAATGCAACTGGACATTTGGAGCGCTAAGAGAGTAGTAGTGGAAAAAGGAGTATATTCAAATATAAACTACACAGAAGCATTCTGTGAACCTTCTTTCTGATCTGAGCATTCAGCTAACAGAGTTAAACGATACTTTTGATTGAGCAGTTTTGAAACACTCTGTCTGTAGAAAATGCAACTGGACATTCGTAGCGCTAAGTGGGTAATAGTGGAAAAAAGAATATGTTCAAATATAAACTACACAGAAGCATTGTATGAAACTTCTTTCTGTTCTGTGCATTCAACTTCAGAGTTGAACCTTTCTTTTGATTGAGCCGTTCTGAAACACTCTTTCTGTAGAAACTGCAATTGGACATTCTGAGCGCTAAGAGGCCTATATTGGGCAAAAGAATGTCTACAAATAAAAACTACACAGAAGAATTGTGTGAAACTTCTTTCTGTTCTGTTTGTTCAACTAAAAGAGTTGAACCTTAGTTTTGATTGAGCCGTTCTGAAACACTCTTTCTGTAGAAAATGCAAGTGGAGATTCGGAGCGCTTAGAGGGTAATAGTGGAAAAAGGAATGTCTCCAAATATAAACTACACAGAATCATTCTGTGAAACTTCTTTCTGATCTGTGCATTCAGCTAACAGAATTAAACCATACTTTTGATTGAGCAGATCTGAACACTCTTTCTGTAGAAAATGCAACTGGACATTTGGAGGGCTAAGAGCGTAGTAGTGGAAAAAGGAATATATTCAAATATAAACTACACAGAAGCATTCTGTGAAACTTCTTTCTGATCTGAGCATTCAGCTAACAGAGTTAAACCATACTTTTGATTGAGCAGTTTTGAAACACTCTGTCTGTTGAAAATGCAACGGGACATTCGTAGCGCTAAGTGGGTAATAGTGGAAATAAGAATATGTTCAAATATAAACTACACAGAAGCATTGTATGAAACTTCTTTCTGTTCTGTGCATTCAACTAACAGAGTTGAACCTTACTTTTGATTGAGCCTTTCTGAAACACTCTTTCTGTAGAAACTGCAATTGGACATTCTGAGCGCTAAGAGGCCTCTATTGGGAAAAATAATATCTTCAAATAAAAACTACACAGAAGCATTGTGTGAAACTTATTTCTGATATGTTCATTAAGCTAACAGAGTTGAACCTTACTTTTGATTGAGCCGTTCTGAAACACTCTTTCTGTAGAAACTGCAATTGGACATGCTAAGCGCTAAGAGGCCTACATTGGGAAAAAGAATATCTTCAAATAAAAACTACACAGATGCATTCTGTGAAACTTATTTCTGATCTGTAAATTCAGTTAACAGAGATAAAACATATTTTTGATTGAGCAGTTATGAAACACTCTTTTTGTAGAAAATGCAAGTGGAGATTCGGAGCGCTAAGAGGGTAATAGTGGAAAAAGGAATGTCTTCAAATATAAACTACACAGAATTATTCGGTGAAACTTCTTTCTGATCTGTGCATTCAGCTAACAGAGTTAAACCATATTTTTGATTGAGCAGATCTGAACACTCTTTCTGTAGAAAATGCAACTGGACATTTGGAGCGCTAAGAGCGTAGTAGTGGAAAAAGGAATATATTCAAATATAAACTACACAGAAGCATTCTGTGAAACTTCTTTCTGATCTGAGCATTCAGCTAACAGAGTTAAACCATACTTTTGATTGAGCAGTTTTGAAACACTCTGTCTGTAGAAAATGCAACTGGACATTCGTAGCGCTAAGTGGGTAATAGTGGAAAAAAGAATATGTTCAAATAGAAACTACACAGAAGCATTGTATGAAACTTCTTTCTGTTCTGTGCATTCAACTAACAGAGTTGAACCTTACTTTTGATTGAGCCGTTCTGAAACACTCTTTCTGTAGAAACTGCAATTGGACATTCTGAGCGCTAAGAGGCCTATATTGGGAAAAAGAATGTCTACAAATAAAAACTACACAGAAGAATTGTGTGAAACTTCTTTCGGTTCTGTTTGTTCAACTAAAAGAGTTGAACCTTAGTTTTGATTGAACCGTTCTGAAACACTCTTTCTGTAGAAAATGCAAGTGGAGATTCGGAGCGCTAAGAGGGTAATAGTGGAAAAAGGAATGTCTCCAAATATAAACTACACAGAATCATTCTGTGAAACTTCTTTCTGATCTGTGCATTCAGCTAACAGAGTCAAACCATACTTTTGATTGAGCAGATCTGAACACTCTTTCTGTAGAAAATGCAACTGGACATTTGGAGCGCTAAGAGAGTAGTAGTGGAAAAAGGAGTATATTCAAATATAAACTACACAGAAGCATTCTGTGAACCTTCTTTCTGATCTGAGCATTCAGCTAACAGAGTTAAACGATACTTTTGATTGAGCAGTTTTGAAACACTCTGTCTGTAGAAAATGCAACTGGACATTCGTAGCGCTAAGTGGGTAATAGTGGAAAAAAGAATATGTTCAAATATAAACTACACAGAAGCATTGTATGAAACTTCTTTCTGTTCTGTGCATTCAACTTCAGAGTTGAACCTTTCTTTTGATTGAGCCTTTCTGAAACACTCTTACTGTAGAAACTGCAATTGGACATTCTGAGCAATAAGAGGCCTCTATTGGGAAAAATAATATCTTCAAATAAAAAGTACACAGAAGCATTGTGTGAAACTTATTTCTGATATGTTCATTAAGCTAACAGAGTTAAACCATACTTTTGATTGCGCAGTTCTGAACACTCTTTCTGTAGAAAATGCAAGTGGACATTCGGAGCGCTAAGAGGGTAATAGTGGAAAAAGGAATATATTCAAATATAAACTACACAGTAGCATTCTGTGAAAATTCTTTCTGTTCTGTGCATTCAACTAACAGAGTTGAACCTTACTTTTGATTGAGCCGTTCTGAAACACTCTTTCTGTAGAAACTGCAATTGGACATGCTAAGCGCTAAGAGGCCTACATTGGGAAAAAGAATATCTTCAAATAAAAACTACACAGATGCATTCTGTGAAACTTATTTCTGATCTGTAAATTCAGTTAACAGAGATAAAACATATTTTTGATTGAGCAGTTATGAAACACTCTTTTTGTAGAAAATGCAAGTGGAGATTCGGAGCGCTAAGAGGGTAATAGTGGAAAAAGGAATGTCTTCAAATATAAACTACACAGAATCATTCGGTGAAACTTCTTTCTGATCTGTGCATTCAGCTAACAGAGTTAAACCATACTTTTGATTGAGCAGATCTGAACACTCTTTCTGTCGAAAATGCAACTGGACATTTGGAGCGCTAAGAGCGTAGTAGTGGAAAAAGGAATATATTCAAATATAAACTACACAGAAGCATTCTGTGAAACTTCTTTCTGATCTGAGCATTCAGCTAAGAGAGTTAAACCATACTTTTGATTGAGCAGTTTTGAAACACTCTGTCTGTAGAAAATGCAACTGGACATTCGTAGCGCTAAGTGGGTAATAGTGGAAAAAAAATATGTTCAAATATAAACTACACAGAAGCATTGTATGAAACTTCTTTCTGTTCTGTGCATTCAACTAACAGAGTTGAACCTTACTTTTGATTGAGCCGTTCTGAAACACTCTTTCTGTAGAAACTGCAATTGGACATTCTGAGCGCTAAGAGGCCTATATTGGGCAAAATAATGTCTACAAATAAAAACTACACAGAAGAATTGTGTGAAACTTCTTTCTGTTCTGTTTGTTCAACTAAAAGAGTTGAACCTCAGTTTTGATTGAGCCGTTCTGAAACACTCTTTCTGTAGAAAATGCAAGTGGAGATTCGGAGCGCTTAGAGGGTAATAGTGGAAAAAGGAATGTCTCCAAATATAAACTACACAGAATCATTCTGTGAAACTTCTTTCTGATCTGTGCATTCAGCTAACAGAATTAAACCATACTTTTGATTGAGCAGATCTGAACACTCTTTCTGTAGAAAATGCAACTGGACATTTGGAGGGCTAAGAGCGTAGTAGTGGAAAAAGGAATATATTCAAATATAAACTACACAGAAGCATTCTGTGAAACTTCTTTCTGATCTGAGCATTCAGCTAACAGAGTTAAACCATACTTTTGATTGAGCAGTTTTGAAACACTCTGTCTGTTGAAAATGCAACGGGACATTCGTAGCGCTAAGTGGGTAATAGTGGAAATAAGAATATGTTCAAATATAAACTACACAGAAGCATTGTATGAAACTACTTTCTGTTCTGTGCATTCAACTAACAGAGTTGAACCTTACTTTTGATTGAGCCTTTCTGAAACACTCTTTCTGTAGAAACTGCAATTGGACATTCTGAGCGCTAAGAGGCCTCTATTGGGAAAAATAATATCTTCAAATAAAACTACACAGAAGCATTGTGTGAAACTTATTTCTGATATGTTCATTAAGCTAACAGAGTTAAACCATACTTTTGATTGCGCAGTTCTGAACACTCTTTCTGTAGAAAATGCAAGTGGACATTCGGAGCGCTAAGAGGGTAATAGTGGAAAAAGGAATATATTCAAATATAAACTACACAGTAGCATTCTGTGAAAATTATTTCTGTTCTGTGCATTCAACAAACAGAGTTGAACCTTACTTTTGATTGAGCCGTTCTGAAACACTCTTTCTGTAGAAACTGCAATTGGACATGCTAAGCGCTAAGAGGCCTACATTGGGAAAAAGAATATCTTCAAATAAAAACTACACAGATGCATTCTGTGAAACTTATTTCTGATCTGTAAATTCAGTTAACAGAGATAAAACATATTTTTGATTGAGCAGTTATGAAACACTCTTTTTGTAGAAAATGCAAGTGGAGATTCGGAGCGCTAAGAGGGTAATAGTGGAAAAAGGAATGTCTTCAAATATAAACTACACAGAATTATTCGGTGAAACTTCTTTCTGATCTGTGCATTCAGCTAACAGAGTTAAACCATATTTTTGGTTGAGCAGATCTGAACACTCTTTCTGTAGAAAATGCAACTGGACATTTGGAGCGCTAAGAGCGTAGTAGTGGAAAAAGGAATATATTCAATATAAACTACACAGAAGCATTCTGTGAAACTTCTTTCTGATCTGAGCATTCAGCTAACAGAGTTAAACCATACTTTTGATTGAGCAGTTTTGAAACACTCTGTCTGTAGAAAATGCAACTGGACATTCGTAGCGCTAAGTGGGTAATAGTGGAAAAAAGAATATGTTCAAATAGAGACTACACAGAAGCATTGTATGAAACTTCTTTCTGTTCTGTGCATTCAACTAACAGAGTTGAACCTTACTTTTGATTGAGCCGTTCTGAAACACTCTTTCTGTAGAAACTGCAATTGGACATTCTGAGCGCTAAGAGGCCTATATTGGGAAAAAGAATGTCTACAAATAAAAACTACACAGAAGAATTGTGTGAAACTTCTTTCGGTTCTGTTTGTTCAACTAAAAGAGTTGAAACTTAGTTTTGATTGAGCCGTTCTGAAACACTCTTTCTGTAGAAAATGCAAGTGGAGATTCGGAGCGCTAAGAGGGTAATAGTGGAAAAAGGAATGTCTCCAAATATAAACTACACAGAATCATTCTGTGAAACTTCTTTCTGATCTGTGCATTCAGCTAACAGAGTCAAACCATACTTTTGATTGAGCAGATCTGAACACTCTTTCTGTAGAAAATGCAACTGGACATTTGGAGCGTTAAGAGAGTAGTAGTGGAAAAAGGAGTATATTCAAATATAAACTACACAGAAGCATTCTGTGAACCTTCTTTCTGATCTGAGCATTCAGCTAACAGAGTTAAACAATACTTTTGATTGAGCAGTTTTGAAACACTCTGTCTGTTGAAAATGCAACGGGACATTCGTAGCGCTAAGTGGGTAATAGTGGAAAAAAGAATATGTTCAAATATAAACTACACAGAAGCATTGTATGAAACTTCTTTCTGTTCTGTGCATTCAACTAACAGAGTTGAACCTTACTTTTGATTGAGCCTTTCTGAAACACTCTTTCTGTAGAAACTGCAATTGGACATTCTGAGCGCTAAGAGGCCTCTATTGGGAAAAATAATATCTTCAAATAAAAACTACACAGAAGCATTGTGTGAAACTTATTTCTGATATGTTCATTAAGCTAACAGAGTTAAACCATACTTTTGATTGCGCAGTTCTGAACACTCTTTCTGTAGAAAATGCAAGTGGACATTCGGAGCGCTAAGAGGGTAATAGTGGATAAAGGAATATATTCAAATATAAACTACACAGTAGCATTCTGTGAAAATTCTTTCTGTTCTGTGCATTCAACTAACAGAGTTGAACCTTACTTTTGATTGAGCCGTTCTGAAACACTCTTTCTGTAGAAACTGCAATTGGACATGCTAAGCGCTAAGAGGCCTACATTGGGAAAAAGAATATCTTCAAATAAAAACTACACAGATGCATTCTGTGAAACTTATTTCTGATCTGTAAATTCAGTTAACAGAGATAAAACACATTTTTGATTGAGCAGTTATGAAACACTCTTTTTGTAGAAAATGCAAGTGGAGATTCGGAGCGCTAAGAGGGTACTAGTGGAAAAAGGAATGTCTTCAAATATAAACTACACAGAATCACTCGGTGAAACTTCTTTCTGATCTGTGCATTCAGCTAACAGAGTTAAACCATACTTTTGATTGAGCAGATCTGAACACTCTTTCTGTAGAAAATGCAACTGGACATTTGGAGCGCTAAGAGCGTAGTAGTGGAAAAAGGAATATATTCAAATATAAACTACACAGAAGCATTCTGTGAAACTTCTTTCTGATCTGAGCATTCAGCTAACAGAGTTAAACCATACTTTTGATTGAGCAGTTTTGAAACACTCTGTCTGTAGAAAATGCAACTGGACATTCGTAGCGCTAAGTGGGTAATAGTGGAAAAAAGAATATGTTCAAATATAAACTACACAGAAGCATTGTATGAAACTTCCTTCTGTTCTGTGCATTCAACTTCAGAGTTGAACCTTTCTTTTGATTGAGCCTTTCTGAAACACTCTTTCTGTAGAAACTGCAATTGGACATTCTGAGCACTAAGAGGCCTCTATTGGGAAAAATAATATCTTCAAATAAAAAGTACACAGAAGCATTGTGTGAAACTTATTTCTGATATGTTCATTAAGCTAACAGAGTTAAACCATACTTTTGATTGCGCAGTTCTGAACACTCTTTCTGTAGAAAATGCAAGTGGACATTCGGAGCGCTAAGAGGGTAATAGTGGAAAAAGGAATATATTCAAATATAAACTACACAGTAGCATTCTGTGAAAATTCTTTCTGTTCTGTGCATTCAACTAACAGAGTTGAACCTTACTTTTGATTGAGCCGTTCTGAAACACTCTTTCTGTAGAAACTGCAATTGGACATGCTAAGCGCTAAGAGGCCTACATTGGGAAAAAGAATATCTTCAAATAAAAACTACACAGATGCATTCTGTGAAACTTATTTCTGATCTGTAAATTCAGTTAACACAGATAAAACATATTTCTGATTGAGCAGTTATGAAACACTCTTTTTGTAGAAAATGCAAGTGGAGATTCGGAGCGCTAAGAGGGTAATAGTGGAAAAAGGAATGTCCCCAAATATAAACTACACAGAATCATTCTGTGAAACTTCTTTCTGATCTTTGCATTCAGCTAACAGAGTCAAACCATACTTTTGATTGAGCAGATCTGAACACTCTTTCTGTAGAAAATGCAAATGGACATTTGGAGAGCTAAGAGAGTAGTAGTGGAAAAAGGAGTATATTCAAATATAAACTACACAGAAGCATTCTGTGAACCTTCTTTCTGATCTGAGCATTCAGCTAACAGAGTTAAACAATACTTTTGATTGAGCAGTTTTGAAACACTCTGTCTGTTGAAAATGCAACGGGACATTCTTAGCGCTAAGTGGGTAATAGTGGAAAAAAGAATATGTTCAAATATAAACTACACAGAAGCATTGTATGAAACTTCTTTCTGTTCTGTGCATTCAACTAACAGAGTTGAACCTTACTTTTGATTGAGCCTTTCTGAAACACTCTTTCTGTAGAAACTGCAATTGGACATTCTGAGCGCTAAGAGGCCTCTATTGGGAAAAATAATATCTTCAAATTAAAACTACACAGAAGCATTGTGTGAAACTTATTTCTGATATGTTCATTAAGCTAACAGAGTTAAACCATACTTTTGATTGCGCAGTTCTGAACACACTTTCTGTAGAAAATGCAAGTGGACATTCGGAGCGCTAAGAGGGTAATAGTGGAAAAAGGAATATATTCAAATATAAACTACACAGTAGCATTCTGTGAAAATTATTTCTGTTCTGTGCATTCAACAAACAGAGTTGAACCTTACTTTTGATTGAGCCGTTCTGAAACACTCTTTCTGTAGAAACTGCAATTGGACATGCTAAGCGCTAAGTGGCCTACATTGGGAAAAAGAATATCTTCAAATAAAAACTACACAGATGCATTCTGTGAAACTTATTTCTGATCTGTAAATTCAGTTAACAGAGATAAAACATATTTTTGATTGAGCAGTTATGAAACACTCTTTTTGTAGAAAATGCAAGTGGAGATTCGGAGCGCTAAGAGGGTACTAGTGGAAAAAGGAATGTCTTCAAATATAAACTACACAGAATCATTCTGTGAAACTTCTTTCTGATCTGTGCATTCAGCTAACAGAGTTAAACCATACTTTTGATTGAGCAGATCTGAACACTCTTTCTGTAGAAAATGCAACTGGACATTTGGAGCGCTAAGAGCGTAGTAGTGGAAAAAGGAATATATTCAAATATAAACTACACAGAAGCATTCTGTGAAACTTCTTTCTGATCTGAGCATTCAGCTAACAGAGTTAAACCATACTTTTGATTGAGCAGTTTTGAAACACTCTGTCTGTAGAAAATGCAACTGGACATTCGTAGCGCTAAGTGGGTAATAGTGGAAAAAAGAATATGTTCAAATAGAAACTACACAGAAGCATTGTATGAAACTTCTTTCTGTTCTGTGCATTCAACTAACAGAGTTGAACCTTACTTTTGATTGAGCCGTTCTGAAACACTCTTTCTGTATAAACTGCAATTGGACATTCTGAGCGCTAAGAGGCCTATATTGGGAAAAAGAATGTCTACAAATAAAAACTACACAGAAGAATTGTGTGAAACTTCTTTCGGTTCTGTTTGTTCAACTAAAAGAGTTGAACCTTAGTTTTGATTGAGCCGTTCTGAAACACTCTTTCTGTAGAAAATGCAAGTGGAGATTCGGAGCGCTAAGAGGGTAATAGTGGAAAAAGGAATGTCTCCAAATATAAACTACACAGAATCATTCTGTGAAACTACTTTCTGATCTGTGCATTCAGCTAACAGAATTAAACCATACTTTTGATTGAGCAGATCTGAACACTCTTTCTGTAGAAAATGCAACTGGACATTTGGAGCGCTAAGAGAGTAGTAGTGGAAAAAGTAATATATTCAAATATAAACTACACAGAAGCATTCTGTGAAACTTCTTTCTGATCTGAGCATTCAGCTAACAGAGTTAAACCATACTTTTGATTGAGCAGTTTTGAAACACTCTGTCTGTAGAAAATGCAACTGGACATTCGTAGCGCTAAGTGGGTTATAGTGGAAAAAAGAATATGTTCAAATATAAACTACACAGAAGCATTGTATGAAACTTCTTTCTGTTCTGTGCATTCAACTAACAGAGTTGAACCTTACATTTGATTGAGCCTTTCTGAAACACTCTTTCTGTAGAAACTGCAATTGGACATTCTGAGCGCTAAGAGGCCTCTATTGGGAAAAATAATATCTTCAAATAAAAACTACACAGAAGCATTGTGTGAAACTTATTTCTGATATGTTCATTAAGCTAACAGAGTTAAAGCATATTTTTGATTGCGCAGTTCTGAACACACTTTCTGTAGAAAATGCAAGTGGACATTCGGAGCGCTAAGAGGGTAATAGTGGAAAAAGGAATATATTCAAATATAAACTACACAGTAGCATTCTGTGAAAATTCTTTCTGTTCTGTGCATTCAACTAACAGAGTTGAACCTTACTTTTGATTGAGCCGTTCTGAAACACTCTTTCTGTAGAAACTGCAATTGGACATGCTAAGCGCTAAGAGGCCTACATTGGGAAAAAGAATATCTTCAAATAAAAACTACACAGATGCATTCTGTGAAACTTATTTCTGATCTGTAAATTCTGTTAACAGAGATAAAACATATTTTTGATTGAGCAGTTATGAAACACTCTTTTTGTAGAAAATGCAAGTGGAGATTCGGAGCGCTAAGAGGGTACTAGTGGAAAAAGGAATGTCTTCAAATATAAACTACACAGAATCATTCGGTGAAACTTCCTTCTGATCTGTGCATTCAGCTAACAGAGTTAAACCATACTTTTGATTGAGTAGATCTGAACACTCTTTCTGTAGAAAATGCAACTGGACATTTGGAGCTCTAAGAGCGTAGTAGTGGAAAAAGGAATATATTCAAATATAAACTACACAGAAGCATTCTGTGAAACTTCTTTCTGATCTGAGCATTCAGCTAACAGAGTTAAACCATACTTTTGATTGAGCAGTTTTGAAACACTCTGACTGTAGAAAATGCAACTGGACATTCGTAGCACTAAGTGGGTAATAGTGGAAAAAAGAATATGTTCAAATATAAACTACACAGAAGCATTGTATGAAACAACTTTCTGTTCTGTGCATTCAACTAACAGAGTTGAACCTTACTTTTGATTGAGCCGTTCTGAAACACTCTTTCTGTAGAAACTGCAATTGGACATTCTGAGCGCTAGGAGTCCTATATTGGGAAAAAGAATGTCTACAAATAAAAACTACACAGAAGAATTGTGTGAAACTTCTTTCTGTTCTGTTTGTTCAACTAAAAGAGTTGAACCTTAGTTTTGATTGAGCCGTTCTGATACACTCTTTCTGTAGAAAATGCAAGTGGAGATTCGGAGCGCTAAGAGGGTAATAGTGGAAAAAGGAATGTCCCCAGATATAAACTACACAGAATCATTCTGTGAAACTTCTTTCTCATCTGTGCATTCAGCTAACAGAGTTAAACCATACTTTTGATTGAGCAGATCTGAACACTCTTTCTGTAGAAAATGCAACTGGACATTTGGAGCGCTAAGAGAGTAGTAGTGGAAAAATGAATATATTCAAAAATAAACTACACAGAAGCATTCTGTGAAACTTCTTTCTGATCTGAGCATTCAGCTAACCGAGTTAAACCATACTTTTGATTGAGCAGTTTTGAAACACTCTGTCTGTAGAAAATGCAACGGGACATTCGTAGCGCTAAGTGGGTAATAGTGGAAAAAAGAATATGTTCAAATATAAACTACACAGAAGCATTGTATGAAACTTCTTTCTGTTCTGTGCATTCAACTAACAGAGTTGAACCTTACTTTTGATTGAGCCTTTCTGAAACACTCTTTCTGTAGAAACTGCAATTGGACATTCTGAGTGCTAAGAGGCCTCTATTGGGAAAAATAATATCTTCAAATAAAAACTACACAGAAGCATTGTGTGAAACTTATTTCTGATATGTTCATTAAGCTAACAGAGTTAAACCATACTTTTGATTGCGCAGTTCTGTACACTCTTTCTGTAGAAAATGCAACTGGACATTCGGAGCGCTGAGAGGGTAATAGTGGAAAAAGGAATATATTCAAATATAAACTACACAGTAGCATTCTGTGAAAATTCTTTCTGTTCTGTGCATTCAACTAACAGAGTTGAACCTTACTTTTGATTGAGCCGTTCTGAAACACTCTTTCTGTAGAAACTGCAATTGGACATGCTAAGCGCTAAGAGGCCTACATTGGGAAAAAGAATATCTTCAAATAAAAACTACACAGATGCATTCTGTGAAACTTATTTCAGATCTGTAAATTCAGTTAACAGAGATAAAACATATTTTTGATTGAGCAGTTATGAAACACTCTTTTTGTAGAAAATGCAAGTGGAGATTCGGAGCGCTAAGAGGGTAATAGTGGAAAAAGGAATGTCTTCAAATATAAACTACACAGAATCATTCGGTGAAACTTCTTTCTGATCTGTGCATTCAGCTAACAGAGTTAAACCATACTTTTGATTGAGCAGATCTGAACACTCTTTCTGTAGAAAATGCAACTGGACATTTGGAGCGCTAAGAGCGTAGTAGTGGAAAAAGGAATATATTCAAATATAAACTACACAGAAGCATTCTGTGAAACTTCTTTCTGATCTGAGCATTCAGCTAACAGAGTTAAACCATACTTTTATTGAGCAGTATTGAAACACTCTGTCTGTAGAAAATGCAACTGGACATTCGTAGCGCTAAGTGGGTAATAGTGGAAAAAAATAATATGTTCAAATATAAACTACACAGAAGCATTGTATGAAACTTCTTTCTGTTCTGTGCATTCAACTAACAGAGTTGAACCTTACTTTTGATTGAGCCGTTCTGAAACACTCTTTCTGTAGAAACTGCAATTGGACATTCTGAGCGCTAGGAGGCCTATATTGGGAAACAGAATGTCTACAAATAAAAACTAAACAGAAGAATTGTGTGAAACTTCTATCTGTTCTGTTTGTTCAACTAAAAGAGTTGAACCTTAGTTTTGATTGAGCCGTTCTGAAACACTCTTTCTGTAGAAAATGCAAGTGGAGATTCGGAGGGCTAAGAGGGTAATAGTGGAAAAAGTAATGTCTCCAAATATAAACTACACAGAATCATTCTGTGAAACTTCTTTCTGATCTGTGCATTCAGCTAACAGGGTTAAACCATACTTTTGATTGAGCAGATCTGAACACTCATTCTGTAGAAAATGCAACTGGACATTTGGAGCGCTAAGAGAGTAGTAGTGGAAAAAGGAATATATTCAAATATAAACTACACAGAAGCATTCTGTGAAACTTCTTTCTGATCTGAGCATTCAGCTAACAGAGTTAAACCATACTTTTGATTGAGCAGTTTTGAAACACTCTGTCTGTAGAAAATGCAACTGGACATTCGTAGCACTAAGTGGGTTATAGTGGAAAAAAGAATATGTTCAAATATAAACTACACAGAAGCATTGTATGAAACTTCTTTCTGTTCTGTGCATTCAACTAACAGAGTTGAACCTTACTTTTGATTGAGCCTTTCTGAAACACTCTTTCTGTAGAAACTGCAATTGGACATTCTGAGCGCTAAGAGGCCTCCATTGGGAAAAATAATATCTTCAAATAAATACTACACAGAAGCATTGTGTGAAACTTATTTCTGATATGTTCATTAAGCTAACAGAGTTAAAGCATATTTTTGATTGCGCAGTTCTGAACACTCTTTCTGTAGAAAATGCAAGTGGACATTCGGAGCGCTAAGAGGGTAAGAGTGGAAAAAGGAATATATTAAAATATAAACTACACAGTAGCATTCTGTGAAAATTCTTTCTGTTCTGTGCATTCAACTAACAGAGTTGAACCTTACATTTGATTGAGCCGTTCTGAAACACTCTTTCTGTAGAAATTGCAATTAGACATGCTAAGCGCTAAGAGGCCTACATTGGGAAAAAGAATATCTTCAAATAAAAACTACACAGATGCATTCTGTGAAACTTATTTCTGATCTGTAAATTCAGTTAACAGAGATAAAACATATTTTTAATTGAGCAGTTATGAAACATTCTTTTTGTAGAAAATGCAAGTGGAGATTCGGAGCGCTAAGAGGGTTCTAGTGGAAAAAGTAATGTCTTCAAGTATAAATTACACAGAATCATTCAGTGAAACTTCCTTCTGATCTGTGCATTCAGCTAACAGAGTTAAACCATACTTTTGATTGAGTAGATCTGAACACTCTTTCTGTAGAAAATGCAACTGGACATTTGGAGCGCTAAGAGCGTAGTAGTGGAAAAAGGAATATATTCAAATATAAACTACACAGAAGCATTCTGTGAAACTTCTTTCTGATCTGAGCATTCAGCTAACAGAGTTAAACCATACTTTTGATTGAGCAGTTTTGAAACACTCTGTCTGTAGAAAATGCAACTGGACATTCGTAGCGCTAAGCGGGTAATAGTGGAAAAAAGAATATGTTCAAATATAAACTACACAGAAGCATTGTATGAAACTTCTTTCTGTTCTGTGCATTCAAATAACAGAGTTGAACCTTACTTTTGATTGAACCGTTCTGAAACACTCTTTCTGTAGAAACTGCAATTGGACATTCTGAGCGCTAGGAGGCCTATATTGGGAAAAAGAATGTCTACAAATAAAAACTACACAGAAGAATTGTGTGAAACTTCTTTCTGTTCTGTTTGTTCAACTAAAAGAGTTGAACCTTAGTTTTGATTGAGCCGTTCTGAAACACTCTTTCTGTAGAAAATGTAAGTGGAGATTCGGAGCGCTAAGAGGGTAATAGTGGAAAAAGGAATGTCTCCAAATATAAACTACACAGAATCATTCTGTGAAACTTCTTTCTGATCTGTGCATTCAGCTAACAGAGTTAAACCATACTTTTGATTGAGCAGATCTGAACACTCTTTCTGTAGAAAATGCAACTGGACATTTGGAGCGCTAAGAGAGTAGTAGTGGAAAAAGTAATATATTCAAATATAAACTACACAGAAGCATTCTGTGAAACTTCTTTCTGATCTGAGCATTCAGCTAACAGAGTTAAACCATACTTTTGATTGAGCAGTTTTGAAACACTCTGTCTGTAGAAAATGCAACTGGACATTCGTAGCGCTAAGTGGGTTATAGTGGAAAAAAGAATATGTTCAAATATAAACTACACAGAAGCATTGTATGAAACTTCTTTCTGTTCTGTGCATTCAACTAACAGAGTTGAACCTTACATTTGATTGAGCCTTTCTGAAACAGTCTTTCTGTAGAAACTGCAATTGGACATTCTGAGCGCTAAGAGGCCCCTATTGGGAAAAATAATATCTTCAAATAAAAACTACACAGAAGCATTGTGTGAAACTTATTTCTGATATGTTCATTAAGCTAACAGAGTTAAAGCATATTTTTGATTGCGCAGTTCTGAACACTCTTTCTGTAGAAAATGCAAGTGGACATTCGGAGCGCTAAGAGGGTAATAGTGGAAAAAGGAATATATTCAAATATAAACTACACAGTAGCATTCTGTGAAAATTCTTTCTGTTCTGTGCATTCAACTAACAGAGTTGAACCTTACTTTTGATTGAGCCGTTCTGAAACACTCTTTCTGTAGAAACTGCAACTGGACATGCTAAGCGCTAAGAGGCCTACATTGGGAAAAAGAATATCTTCAAATAAAAACTACACAGATGCATTCTGTGAAACTTATTTCTGATCTGTAAATTCAGTTAACAGAGATAAAACATATTTTTGATTGAGCAGTTATGAAACACTCTTTTTGTTGAAAATGCAAGTGGAGATTCGGAGCGCTAAGAGTGTACTAGTGGAAAAAGGAATGTCTTCAAATATAAACTACACAGAATCATTCGGTGAAACTTCCTTCTGATCTGTGCATTCAGCTAACAGAGTTAAACCATACTTTTGATTGAGTAGATCTGAACACTCTTTCTGTAGAAAATGCAACTGGACATTTGGAGCTCTAAGAGCGTAGTAGTGGAAAAAGGAATATATACATATATAAACTACACAGAAGCATTCTGTGAAACTTCTTTCTGATCTGAGCATTCAGCTAACAGAGTTAAACCATACTTTTGATTGAGCAGTTTTGAAACACTCTGTCTGTAGAAAATGCAACTGGACATTCGTAGCGCTAAGTGGGTAATAGTGGAAAAAAGAATATGTTCAAATATAAACTACACAGAAGCATTGTATGAAACTACTTTCTGTTCTGTGCATTCAACTAACAGAGTTGAACCTTACTTTTGATTGAGCCGTTCTGAAACACTCTTTCTGTAGAAACTGCAATTGGACATTCTGAGCGCTAGGAGGCCTATATTGGGAAAAAGAATGTCTACAAATAAAAACTACACAGAAGAATTGTGTGAAACTTCTTTCTGTTCTGTTTGTTCAACTAAAAGAGTTGAACCTTAGTTTTGATTGAGCCGTTCTGATACACTCTTTCTGTAGAAAATGCAAGTGGAGATTCGGAGCGCTAAGAGGGTAATAGTGGAAAAAGGAATGTCTCCAGATATAAACTACACAGAATCATTCTGTGAAACTTCTTTCTCATCTGTGCATTCAGCTAACAGAGTTAAACCATACTTTTGATTGAGCAGATCTGAACACTCTTTCTGTAGAAAATGCAACTGGACATTTGGAGCGCTAAGAGAGTAGTAGTGGAAAAATGAATATATTCAAAAATAAACTACACAGAAACATTCTGTGAAACTTCTTTCTGATCTGAGCATTCAGCTAACCGAGTTAAACCATACTTTTGATTGAGCAGTTTTGAAACACTCTGTCTGTAGAAAATGCAACGGGACATTCGTAGCGCTAAGTGGGTAATAGTGGAAAAAAGAATATGTTCAAATATAAACTACACAGAAGCATTGTATGAAACTTCTTTCTGTTCTGTGCATTCAACTAACAGAGTTGAACCTTACTTTTGATTGAGCCTTTCTGAAACACTCTTTCTGTAGAAACTGCAATTGGACATTCTGAGTGCTAAGAGGCCTCTATTGGGAAAAATAATATCTTCAAATAAAAACTACACAGAAGCATTGTGTGAAACTTATTTCTGATATGTTCATTAAGCTAACAGAGTTAAACCATACTTTTGATTGCGCAGTTCTGTACACTCTTTCTGTAGAAAATGCAAGTGGACATTCGGAGCGCTGAGAGGGTAATAGTGGAAAAAGGAATATATTCAAATATAAACTACACAGTAGCATTCTGTGAAAATTCTTTCTGTTCTGTGCATTCAACTAACAGAGTTGAACCTTACTTTTGATTGAGCCGTTCTGAAACACTCTTTCTGTAGAAACTGCAATTGGACATGCTAAGCGCTAAGAGGCCTACATTGGGAAAAAGAATATCTTCAAATAAAAACTACACAGATGCATTCTGTGAAACTTATTTCTGATCTGTAAATTCAGTTAACAGAGATAAAACATATTTTTGATTGAGCGGTTATGAAACACTCTTTTTGTAGAAAATGCAAGTGGAGATTCGGAGCGCTAAGAGGGTAATAGTGGAAAAAGGAATGTCTTCAAATATAAACTACACAGAATCATTCGGTGAAACTTCTTTCTGATCTGTGCATTCAGCTAACAGAGTTAAACCATACTTTTGATTGAGCAGATCTGAACACTCTTTCTGTAGAAAATGCAACTGGACATTTGGAGCGCTAAGAGCGTAGTAGTGGAAAAAGGAATATATTCAAATATAAACTACACAGAAGCATTCTGTGAAACTTCTTTCTGATCTGAGCATTCAGCTAACAGAGTTAAACCATACTTTTATTGAGCAGTATTGAAACACTCTGTCTGTAGAAAATGCAACTGGACATTCGTAGCGCTAAGTGGGTAATAGTGGAAAAAAATAATATGTTCAAATATAAACTACACAGAAGCATTGTATGAAACTTCTTTCTGTTCTGTGCATTCAACTAACAGAGTTGAACCTTACTTTTGATTGAGCCGTTCTGAAACACTCTTTCTGTAGAAACTGCAATTGGACATTCTGAGCGCTAGGAGGCCTATATTGGGAAACAGAATGTCTACAAATAAAAACTAAACAGAAGAATTGTGTGAAACTTCTATCTGTTCTGTTTGTTCAACTAAAAGAGTTGAACCTTAGTTTTGATTGAGCCGTTCTGAAACACTCTTTCTGTAGAAAATGCAAGTGGAGATTCGGAGGGCTAAGAGGGTAATAGTGGAAAAAGTAATGTCTCCAAATATAAACTACACAGAATCATTCTGTGAAACTTCTTTCTGATCTGTGCATTCAGCTAACAGGGTTAAACCATACTTTTGATTGAGCAGATCTGAACACTCATTCTGTAGAAAATGCAACTGGACATTTGGAGCGCTAAGAGAGTAGTAGTGGAAAAAGGAATATATTCAAATATAAACTACACAGAAGCATTCTGTGAAACTTCTTTCTGATCTGAGCATTCAGCTAACAGAGTTAAACCATACTTTTGATTGAGCAGTTTTGAAACACTCTGTCTGTAGAAAATGCAACTGGACATTCGTAGCACTAAGTGGGTTATAGTGGAAAAAAGAATATGTTCAAATATAAACTACACAGAAGCATTGTATGAAACTTCTTTCTGTTCTGTGCATTCAACTAACAGAGTTGAACCTTACTTTTGATTGAGCCTTTCTGAAACACTCTTTCTGTAGAAACTGCAATTGGACATTCTGAGCGCTAAGAGGCCTCCATTGGGAAAAATAATATCTTCAAATAAATACTACACAGAAGCATTGTGTGAAACTTATTTCTGATATGTTCATTAAGCTAACAGAGTTAAAGCATATTTTTGATTGCGCAGTTCTGAACACTCTTTCTGTAGAAAATGCAAGTGGACATTCGGAGCGCTAAGAGGGTAAGAGTGGAAAAAGGAATATATTAAAATATAAACTACACAGTAGCATTCTGTGAAAATTCTTTCTGTTCTGTGCATTCAACTAACAGAGTTGAACCTTACATTTGATTGAGCCGTTCTGAAACACTCTTTCTGTAGAAATTGCAATTAGACATGCTAAGCGCTAAGAGGCCTACATTGGGAAAAAGAATATCTTCAAATAAAAACTACACAGATGCATTCTGTGAAACTTATTTCTGATCTGTAAATTCAGTTAACAGAGATAAAACATATTTTTAATTGAGCAGTTATGAAACATTCTTTTTGTAGAAAATGCAAGTGGAGATTCGGAGCGCTAAGAGGGTTCTAGTGGAAAAAGTAATGTCTTCAAGTATAAATTACACAGAATCATTCAGTGAAACTTCCTTCTGATCTGTGCATTCAGCTAACAGAGTTAAACCATACTTTTGATTGAGTAGATCTGAACACTCTTTCTGTAGAAAATGCAACTGGACATTTGGAGCGCTAAGAGCGTAGTAGTGGAAAAAGGAATATATTCAAATATAAACTACACAGAAGCATTCTGTGAAACTTCTTTCTGATCTGAGCATTCAGCTAACAGAGTTAAACCATACTTTTGATTGAGCAGTTTTGAAACACTCTGTCTGTAGAAAATGCAACTGGACATTCGTAGCGCTAAGCGGGTAATAGTGGAAAAAAGAATATGTTCAAATATAAACTACACAGAAGCATTGTATGAAACTTCTTTCTGTTCTGTGCATTCAAATAACAGAGTTGAACCTTACTTTTGATTGAACCGTTCTGAAACACTCTTTCTGTAGAAACTGCAATTGGACATTCTGAGCGCTAGGAGGCCTATATTGGGAAAAAGAATGTCTACAAATAAAAACTACACAGAAGAATTGTGTGAAACTTCTTTCTGTTCTGTTTGTTCAACTAAAAGAGTTGAACCTTAGTTTTGATTGAGCCGTTCTGAAACACTCTTTCTGTAGAAAATGTAAGTGGAGATTCGGAGCGCTAAGAGGGTAATAGTGGAAAAAGGAATGTCTCCAAATATAAACTACACAGAATCATTCTGTGAAACTTCTTTCTGATCTGTGCATTCAGCTAACAGAGTTAAACCATACTTTTGATTGAGCAGATCTGAACACTCTTTCTGTAGAAAATGCAACTGGACATTTGGAGCGCTAAGAGAGTAGTAGTGGAAAAAGTAATATATTCAAATATAAACTACACAGAAGCATTCTGTGAAACTTCTTTCTGATCTGAGCATTCAGCTAACAGAGTTAAACCATACTTTTGATTGAGCAGTTTTGAAACACTCTGTCTGTAGAAAATGCAACTGGACATTCGTAGCGCTAAGTGGGTTATAGTGGAAAAAAGAATATGTTCAAATATAAACTACACAGAAGCATTGTATGAAACTTCTTTCTGTTCTGTGCATTCAACTAACAGAGTTGAACCTTACATTTGATTGAGCCTTTCTGAAACAGTCTTTCTGTAGAAACTGCAATTGGACATTCTGAGCGCTAAGAGGCCCCTATTGGGAAAAATAATATCTTCAAATAAAAACTACACAGAAGCATTGTGTGAAACTTATTTCTGATATGTTCATTAAGCTAACAGAGTTAAAGCATATTTTTGATTGCGCAGTTCTGAACACTCTTTCTGTAGAAAATGCAAGTGGACATTCGGAGCGCTAAGAGGGTAATAGTGGAAAAAGGAATATATTCAAATATAAACTACACAGTAGCATTCTGTGAAAATTCTTTCTGTTCTGTGCATTCAACTAACAGAGTTGAACCTTACTTTTGATTGAGCCGTTCTGAAACACTCTTTCTGTAGAAACTGCAACTGGACATGCTAAGCGCTAAGAGGCCTACATTGGGAAAAAGAATATCTTCAAATAAAAACTACACAGATGCATTCTGTGAAACTTATTTCTGATCTGTAAATTCAGTTAACAGAGATAAAACATATTTTTGATTGAGCAGTTATGAAACACTCTTTTTGTTGAAAATGCAAGTGGAGATTCGGAGCGCTAAGAGTGTACTAGTGGAAAAAGGAATGTCTTCAAATATAAACTACACAGAATCATTCGGTGAAACTTCCTTCTGATCTGTGCATTCAGCTAACAGAGTTAAACCATACTTTTGATTGAGTAGATCTGAACACTCTTTCTGTAGAAAATGCAACTGGACATTTGGAGCTCTAAGAGCGTAGTAGTGGAAAAAGGAATATATACATATATAAACTACACAGAAGCATTCTGTGAAACTTCTTTCTGATCTGAGCATTCAGCTAACAGAGTTAAACCATACTTTTGATTGAGCAGTTTTGAAACACTCTGTCTGTAGAAAATGCAACTGGACATTCGTAGCGCTAAGCGGGTAATAGTGGAAAAAAGAATATGTTCAAATATAAACTACACAGAAGCATTGTATGAAACTTCTTTCTGTTCTGTGCATTCAAATAACAGAGTTGAACCTTACTTTTGATTGAACCGTTCTGAAACACTCTTTCTGTAGAAACTGCAATTGGACATTCTGAGCGCTAGGAGGCCTATATTGGGAAAAAGAATGTCTACAAATAAAAACTACACAGAAGAATTGTGTGAAACTTCTTTCTGTTCTGTTTGTTCAACTAAAAGAGTTGAACCTTAGTTTTGATTGAGCCGTTCTGAAACACTCTTTCTGTAGAAAATGTAAGTGGAGATTCGGAGCGCTAAGAGGGTAATAGTGGAAAAAGGAATGTCTCCAAATATAAACTACACAGAATCATTCTGTGAAACTTCTTTCTGATCTGTGCATTCAGCTAACAGAGTTAAACCATACTTTTGATTGAGCAGATCTGAACACTCTTTCTGTAGAAAATGCAACTGGACATTTGGAGCGCTAAGAGAGTAGTAGTGGAAAAAGTAATATATTCAAATATAAACTACACAGAAGCATTCTGTGAAACTTCTTTCTGATCTGAGCATTCAGCTAACAGAGTTAAACCATACTTTTGATTGAGCAGTTTTGAAACACTCTGTCTGTAGAAAATGCAACTGGACATTCGTAGCGCTAAGTGGGTTATAGTGGAAAAAAGAATATGTTCAAATATAAACTACACAGAAGCATTGTATGAAACTTCTTTCTGTTCTGTGCATTCAACTAACAGAGTTGAACCTTACATTTGATTGAGCCTTTCTGAAACAGTCTTTCTGTAGAAACTGCAATTGGACATTCTGAGCGCTAAGAGGCCCCTATTGGGAAAAATAATATCTTCAAATAAAAACTACACAGAAGCATTGTGTGAAACTTATTTCTGATATGTTCATTAAGCTAACAGAGTTAAAGCATATTTTTGATTGCGCAGTTCTGAACACTCTTTCTGTAGAAAATGCAAGTGGACATTCGGAGCGCTAAGAGGGTAATAGTGGAAAAAGGAATATATTCAAATATAAACTACACAGTAGCATTCTGTGAAAATTCTTTCTGTTCTGTGCATTCAACTAACAGAGTTGAACCTTACTTTTGATTGAGCCGTTCTGAAACACTCTTTCTGTAGAAACTGCAACTGGACATGCTAAGCGCTAAGAGGCCTACATTGGGAAAAAGAATATCTTCAAATAAAAACTACACAGATGCATTCTGTGAAACTTATTTCTGATCTGTAAATTCAGTTAACAGAGATAAAACATATTTTTGATTGAGCAGTTATGAAACACTCTTTTTGTTGAAAATGCAAGTGGAGATTCGGAGCGCTAAGAGTGTACTAGTGGAAAAAGGAATGTCTTCAAATATAAACTACACAGAATCATTCGGTGAAACTTCCTTCTGATCTGTGCATTCAGCTAACAGAGTTAAACCATACTTTTGATTGAGTAGATCTGAACACTCTTTCTGTAGAAAATGCAACTGGACATTTGGAGCTCTAAGAGCGTAGTAGTGGAAAAAGGAATATATACATATATAAACTACACAGAAGCATTCTGTGAAACTTCTTTCTGATCTGAGCATTCAGCTAACAGAGTTAAACCATACTTTTGATTGAGCAGTTTTGAAACACTCTGTCTGTAGAAAATGCAACTGGACATTCGTAGCGCTAAGTGGGTAATAGTGGAAAAAAGAATATGTTCAAATATAAACTACACAGAAGCATTGTATGAAACTACTTTCTGTTCTGTGCATTCAACTAACAGAGTTGAACCTTACTTTTGATTGAGCCGTTCTGAAACACTCTTTCTGTAGAAACTGCAATTGGACATTCTGAGCGCTAGGAGGCCTATATTGGGAAAAAGAATGTCTACAAATAAAAACTACACAGAAGAATTGTGTGAAACTTCTTTCTGTTCTGTTTGTTCAACTAAAAGAGTTGAACCTTAGTTTTGATTGAGCCGTTCTGATACACTCTTTCTGTAGAAAATGCAAGTGGAGATTCGGAGCGCTAAGAGGGTAATAGTGGAAAAAGGAATGTCTCCAGATATAAACTACACAGAATCATTCTGTGAAACTTCTTTCTCATCTGTGCATTCAGCTAACAGAGTTAAACCATACTTTTGATTGAGCAGATCTGAACACTCTTTCTGTAGAAAATGCAACTGGACATTTGGAGCGCTAAGAGAGTAGTAGTGGAAAAATGAATATATTCAAAAATAAACTACACAGAAACATTCTGTGAAACTTCTTTCTGATCTGAGCATTCAGCTAACCGAGTTAAACCATACTTTTGATTGAGCAGTTTTGAAACACTCTGTCTGTAGAAAATGCAACGGGACATTCGTAGCGCTAAGTGGGTAATAGTGGAAAAAAGAATATGTTCAAATATAAACTACACAGAAGCATTGTATGAAACTTCTTTCTGTTCTGTGCATTCAACTAACAGAGTTGAACCTTACTTTTGATTGAGCCTTTCTGAAACACTCTTTCTGTAGAAACTGCAATTGGACATTCTGAGTGCTAAGAGGCCTCTATTGGGAAAAATAATATCTTCAAATAAAAACTACACAGAAGCATTGTGTGAAACTTATTTCTGATATGTTCATTAAGCTAACAGAGTTAAACCATACTTTTGATTGCGCAGTTCTGTACACTCTTTCTGTAGAAAATGCAAGTGGACATTCGGAGCGCTGAGAGGGTAATAGTGGAAAAAGGAATATATTCAAATATAAACTACACAGTAGCATTCTGTGAAAATTCTTTCTGTTCTGTGCATTCAACTAACAGAGTTGAACCTTACTTTTGATTGAGCCGTTCTGAAACACTCTTTCTGTAGAAACTGCAATTGGACATGCTAAGCGCTAAGAGGCCTACATTGGGAAAAAGAATATCTTCAAATAAAAACTACACAGATGCATTCTGTGAAACTTATTTCTGATCTGTAAATTCAGTTAACAGAGATAAAACATATTTTTGATTGAGCGGTTATGAAACACTCTTTTTGTAGAAAATGCAAGTGGAGATTCGGAGCGCTAAGAGGGTAATAGTGGAAAAAGGAATGTCTTCAAATATAAACTACACAGAATCATTCGGTGAAACTTCTTTCTGATCTGTGCATTCAGCTAACAGAGTTAAACCATACTTTTGATTGAGCAGATCTGAACACTCTTTCTGTAGAAAATGCAACTGGACATTTGGAGCGCTAAGAGCGTAGTAGTGGAAAAAGGAATATATTCAAATATAAACTACACAGAAGCATTCTGTGAAACTTCTTTCTGATCTGAGCATTCAGCTAACAGAGTTAAACCATACTTTTATTGAGCAGTATTGAAACACTCTGTCTGTAGAAAATGCAACTGGACATTCGTAGCGCTAAGTGGGTAATAGTGGAAAAAAATAATATGTTCAAATATAAACTACACAGAAGCATTGTATGAAACTTCTTTCTGTTCTGTGCATTCAACTAACAGAGTTGAACCTTACTTTTGATTGAGCCGTTCTGAAACACTCTTTCTGTAGAAACTGCAATTGGACATTCTGAGCGCTAGGAGGCCTATATTGGGAAACAGAATGTCTACAAATAAAAACTAAACAGAAGAATTGTGTGAAACTTCTATCTGTTCTGTTTGTTCAACTAAAAGAGTTGAACCTTAGTTTTGATTGAGCCGTTCTGAAACACTCTTTCTGTAGAAAATGCAAGTGGAGATTCGGAGGGCTAAGAGGGTAGTAGTGGAAAAAGTAATGTCTCCAAATATAAACTACACAGAATCATTCTGTGAAACTTCTTTCTGATCTGTGCATTCAGCTAACAGGGTTAAACCATACTTTTGATTGAGCAGATCTCAACACTCATTCTGTAGAAAATGCAACTGGACATTTGGAGCGCTAAGAGAGTAGTAGTGGAAAAAGGAATATATTCAAATATAAACTACACAGAAGCATTCTGTGAAACTTCTTTCTGATCTGAGCATTCAGCTAACAGAGTTAAACCATACTTTTGATTGAGCAGTTTTGAAACACTCTGTCTGTAGAAAATGCAACTGGACATTCGTAGCACTAAGTGGGTTATAGTGGAAAAAAGAATATGTTCAAATATAAACTACACAGAAGCATTGTATGAAACTTCTTTCTGTTCTGTGCATTCAACTAACAGAGTTGAACCTTACTTTTGATTGAGCCTTTCTGAAACACTCTTTCTGTAGAAACTGCAATTGGACATTCTGAGCGCTAAGAGGCCTCCATTGGGAAAAATAATATCTTCAAATAAATACTACACAGAAGCATTGTGTGAAACTTATTTCTGATATGTTCATTAAGCTAACAGAGTTAAAGCATATTTTTGATTGCGCAGTTCTGAACACTCTTTCTGTAGAAAATGCAAGTGGACATTCGGAGCGCTAAGAGGGTAAGAGTGGAAAAAGGAATATATTCAAATATAAACTACACAGTAGCATTCTGTGAAAATTCTTTCTGTTCTGTGCATTCAACTAACAGAGTTGAACCTTACATTTGATTGAGCCGTTCTGAAACACTCTTTCTGTAGAAATTGCAATTGGACATGCTAAGCGCTAAGAGGCCTACATTGGGAAAAAGAATATCTTCAAATAAAAACTACACAGATGCATTCTGTGAAACTTATTTCTGATCTGTAAATTCAGTTAACAGAGATAAAACATATTTTTAATTGAGCAGTTATGAAACATTCTTTTTGTAGAAAATGCAAGTGGAGATTCGGAGCGCTAAGAGGGTTCTAGTGGAAAAAGTAATGTCTTCAAATATAAATTACACAGAATCATTCGGTGAAACTTCCTTCTGATCTGTGCATTCAGCTAACAGAGTTAAACCATACTTTTGATTGAGTAGATCTGAACACTCTTTCTGTAGAAAATGCAACTGGACATTTGGAGCGCTAAGAGCGTAGTAGTGGAAAAAGGAATATATTCAAATATAAACTACACAGAAGCATTCTGTGAAACTTCTTTCTGATCTGAGCATTCAGCTAACAGAGTTAAACCATACTTTTGATTGAGCAGTTTTGAAACACTCTGTCTGTAGAAAATGCAACTGGACATTCGTAGCGCTAAGCGGGTAATAGTGGAAAAAAGAATAGGTTCAAATATAAACTACACAGAAGCATTGTATGAAACTTCTTTCTGTTCTGTGCATTCAAATAACAGAGTTGAACCTTACTTTTGATTGAACCGTTCTGAAACACTCTTTCTGTAGAAACTGCAATTGGACATTCTGAGCGCTAGGAGGCCTATATTGGGAAAAAGAATGTCTACAAATAAAAACTACACAGAAGAATTGTGTGAAACTTCTTTCTGTTCTGTTTGTTCAACTAAAAGAGTTGAACCTTAGTTTTGATTGAGCCGTTCTGAAACACTCTTTCTGTAGAAAATGCAAGTGGAGATTCGGAGCGCTAAGAGGGTAATAGTGGAAAAAGGAATGTCTCCAAATATAAACTACACAGAATCATTCTGTGAAACTTCTTTCTGATCTGTGCATTCAGCTAACAGAGTTAAACCATACTTTTGATTGAGCAGATCTGAACACTCTTTCTGTAGAAAATGCAACTGGACATTTGGAGCGCTAAGAGAGTAGTAGTGGAAAAAGTAATATATTCAAATATAAACTACACAGAAGCATTCTGTGAAACTTCTTTCTGATCTGAGCATTCAGCTAACAGAGTTAAACCATACTTTTGATTGAGCAGTTTTGAAACACTCTGTCTGTAGAAAATGCAACTGGACATTCGTAGCGCTAAGTGGGTTATAGTGGAAAAAAGAATATGTTCAAATATAAACTACACAGAAGCATTGTATGAAACTTCTTTCTGTTCTGTGCATTCAACTAACAGAGTTGAACCTTACATTTGATTGAGCCTTTCTGAAACAGTCTTTCTGTAGAAACTGCAATTGGACATTCTGAGCGCTAAGAGGCCCCTATTGGGAAAAATAATATCTTCAAATAAAAACTACACAGAAGCATTGTGTGAAACTTATTTCTGATATGTTCATTAAGCTAACAGAGTTAAAGCATATTTTTGATTGCGCAGTTCTGAACACTCTTTCTGTAGAAAATGCAAGTGGACATTCGGAGCGCTAAGAGGGTAATAGTGGAAAAAGGAATATATTCAAATATAAACTACACAGTAGCATTCTGTGAAAATTCTTTCTGTTCTGTGCATTCAACTAACAGTGTTGAACCTTACTTTTGATTGAGCCGTTCTGAAACACTCTTTCTGTAGAAACTGCAACTGGACATGCTAAGCGCTAAGAGGCCTACATTGGGAAAAAGAATATCTTCAAATAAAAACTACACAGATGCATTCTGTGAAACTTATTTCTGATCTGTAAATTCAGTTAACAGAGATAAAACATATTTTTGATTGAGCAGTTATGAAACACTCTTTTTGTTGAAAATGCAAGTGGAGATTCGGAGCGCTAAGAGTGTACTAGTGGAAAAAGGAATGTCTTCAAATATAAACTACACAGAATCATTCGGTGAAACTTCCTTCTGATCTGTGCATTCAGCTAACAGAGTTAAACCATACTTTTGATTGAGTAGATCTGAACACTCTTTCTGTAGAAAATGCAACTGGACATTTGGAGCTCTAAGAGCGTAGTAGTGGAAAAAGGAATATATACATATATAAACTACACAGAAGCATTCTGTGAAACTTCTTTCTGATCTGAGCATTCAGCTAACAGAGTTAAACCATACTTTTGATTGAGCAGTTTTGAAACACTCTGTCTGTAGAAAATGCAACTGGACATTCGTAGCGCTAAGTGGGTAATAGTGGAAAAAAGAATATGTTCAAATATAAACTACACAGAAGCATTGTATGAAACTACTTTCTGTTCTGTGCATTCAACTAACAGAGTTGAACCTTACTTTTGATTGAGCCGTTCTGAAACACTCTTTCTGTAGAAACTGCAATTGGACATTCTGAGCGCTAGGAGGCCTATATTGGGAAAAAGAATGTCTACAAATAAAAACTACACAGAAGAATTGTGTGAAACTTCTTTCTGTTCTGTTTGTTCAACTAAAAGAGTTGAACCTTAGTTTTGATTGAGCCGTTCTGATACACTCTTTCTGTAGAAAATGCAAGTGGAGATTCGGAGCGCTAAGAGGGTAATAGTGGAAAAAGGAATGTCTCCAGATATAAACTACACAGAATCATTCTGTGAAACTTCTTTCTCATCTGTGCATTCAGCTAACAGAGTTAAACCATACTTTTGATTGAGCAGATCTGAACACTCTTTCTGTAGAAAATGCAACTGGACATTTGGAGCGCTAAGAGAGTAGTAGTGGAAAAATGAATATATTCAAAAATAAACTACACAGAAGCATTCTGTGAAACTTCTTTCTGATCTGAGCATTCAGCTAACCGAGTTAAACCATACTTTTGATTGAGCAGTTTTGAAACACTCTGTCTGTAGAAAATGCAACGGGACATTCGTAGCGCTAAGTGGGTAATAGTGGAAAAAAGAATATGTTCAAATATAAACTACACAGAAGCATTGTATGAAACTTCTTTCTGTTCTGTGCATTCAACTAACAGAGTTGAACCTTACTTTTGATTGAGCCTTTCTGAAACACTCTTTCTGTAGAAACTGCAATTGGACATTCTGAGTGCTAAGAGGCCTCTATTGGGAAAAATAATATCTTCAAATAAAAACTACACAGAAGCATTGTGTGAAACTTATTTCTGATATGTTCATTAAGCTAACAGAGTTAAACCATACTTTTGATTGCGCAGTTCTGTACACTCTTTCTGTAGAAAATGCAAGTGGACATTCGGAGCGCTGAGAGGGTAATAGTGGAAAAAGGAATATATTCAAATATAAACTACACAGTAGCATTCTGTGAAAATTCTTTCTGTTCTGTGCATTCAACTAACAGAGTTGAACCTTACTTTTGATTGAGCCGTTCTGAAACACTCTTTCTGTAGAAACTGCAATTGGACATGCTAAGCGCTAAGAGGCCTACATTGGGAAAAAGAATATCTTCAAATAAAAACTACACAGATGCATTCTGTGAAAATTATTTCTGATCTGTAAATTCAGTTAACAGAGATAAAACATATTTTTGATTGAGCAGTTATGAAACACTCTTTTTGTAGAAAATGCAAGTGGAGATTCGGAGCGCTAAGAGGGTAATAGTGGAAAAAGGAATGTCTTCAAATATAAACTACACAGAATCATTCGGTGAAACTTCTTTCTGATCTGTGCATTCAGCTAACAGAGTTAAACCATACTTTTGATTGAGCAGATCTGAACACTGTTTCTGTAGAAAATGCAACTGGACATTTGGAGCGCTAAGAGCGTAGTAGTGGAAAAAGGAATATATTCAAATATAAACTACACAGAAGCATTCTGTGAAACTTCTTTCTGATCTGAGCATTCAGCTAACAGAGTTAAACCATACTTTTATTGAGCAGTTTTGAAACACTCTGTCTGTAGAAAATGCAACTGGACATTCGTAGCGCTAAGTGGGTAATAGTGGAAAAAATAATATGTTCAAATATAAACTACACAGAAGCATTGTATGAAACTTCTTTCTGTTCTGTGCATTCAACTAACAGAGTTGAACCTTACTTTTGATTGAGCCGTTCTGAAACACTCTTTCTGTAGAAACTGCAATTGGACATTCTGAGCGCTAGGAGGCCTATATTGGGAAACAGAATGTCTACAAATAAAAACTAAACAGAAGAATTGTGTGAAACTTCTATCTGTTCTGTTTGTTCAACTAAAAGAGTTGAACCTTAGTTTTGATTGAGCCGTTCTGAAACACTCTTTCTGTAGAAAATGCAAGTGGAGATTCGGAGGGCTAAGAGGGTAATAGTGGAAAAAGTAGTGTCTCCAAATATAAACTACACAGAATCATTCTGTGAAACGTCTTTCTGATCTGTGCATTCAGCTAACAGAGTTAAACCATACTTTTGATTGAGCAGATCTGAACACTCTTTCTGTAGAAAATGCAACTGGACGTTTGGAGCGCTAAGAGAGTAGTAGTGGAAAAAGGAATATATTCAAATATAAACTACACAGAAGCATTCTGTGAAACTTCTTTCTGATCTGAGCATTCAGCTAACAGAGTTAAACCATACTTTTGATTGAGCAGTTTTGAAACACTCTGTCTGTAGAAAATGCAACTGGACATTCGTAGCACTAAGTGGGTTATAGTGGAAAAAAGAATATGTTCAAATATAAACTACACAGAAGCATTGTATGAAACTTCTTTCTGTTCTGTGCATTCAACTAACAGAGTTGAACCTTACTTTTGATTGAGCCTTTCTGAAACACTCTTTCTGTAGAAACTGCAATTGGACATTCTGAGCGCTAAGAGGCCTCCATTGGGAAAAATAATATCTTCAAATAAATACTACACAGAAGCATTGTGTGAAACTTATTTCTGATATGTTCATTAAGCTAACAGAGTTAAAGCATATTTTTGATTGCGCAGTTCTGAACACTCTTTCTGTAGAAAATGCAAGTGGACATTCGGAGCGCTAAGAGGGTAATAGTGGATAAAGGAATATATTCAAATATAAACTACACAGTAGCATTCTGTGAAAATTCTTTCTGTTCTGTGCATTCAACTAACAGAGTTGAACCTTACTTTTGATTGAGCCGTTCTGAAACACTCTTTCTGTAGAAACTGCAATTGGACATGCTAAGCGCTAAGAGGCCTACATTGGGAAAAAGAATATCTTCAAATAAAAACTACACAGATGCATTCTGTGAAACTTATTTCTGATCTGTAAATTCAGTTAACAGAGATAAAACATATTTTTAATTGAGCAGTTATGAAACATTCTTTTTGTAGAAAATGCAAGTGGAGATTCGGAGCGCTAAGAGGGTTCTAGTGGAAAAAGTAATGTCTTCAAATATAAACTACACAGAATCATTCGGTGAAACTTCCTTCTGATCTGTGCATTCAGATAAACAGAGTTAAACCATACTTTTGATTGAGTAGATCTGAACACTCTTTCTGTAGAAAATGCAACTGGACATTTGGAGCGCTAAGAGCGTAGTAGTGGAAAAAGGAATATATTCAAATATAAACTACACAGAAGCATTCTGTGAAACTTCTTTCTGATCTGAGCATTCAGCTAACAGAGTTAAACCATACTTTTGATTGAGCAGTTTTGAAACACTCTGTCTGTAGAAAATGCAACTGGACATTCGTAGCGCTAAGCGGGTAATAGTGGAAAAAAAATATGTTCAAATATAAACTACACAGAAGCATTGTATGAAACTTCTTTCTGTTCTGTGCATTCAACTAACAGAGTTGAACCTTACTTTTGATTGAACCGTTCTGAAACACTCTTTCTGTAGAAACTGCAATTGGACATTCTGAGCGCTAGGAGGCCTATATTGGGAAAAAGAATGTCTACAAATAAAAACTACACAGAAGAATTGTGTGAAACTTCTTTCTGTTCTGTTTGTTCAACTAAAAGAGTTGAACCTTAGTTTTGATTGAGCCGTTCTGAAACACTCTTTCTGTAGAAAATGCAAGTGGAGACTCGGAGCGCTAAGTGGGTAATAGTGGAAAAAGGAATGTCTCCAGATATAAACTACACAGAATCATTCTGTGAAACTTCTTTCTGATCTGTGCATTCAGCTAACAGAGTTAAACCATACTTTTGATTGAGCAGATCTGAACACTCTTTCTGTAGAAAATGCAACTGGACATTTGGAGCGCTAAGAGAGTAGTAGAGGAAAAAGGAATATATTCAAAAATAAACTACACAGAAGCATTCTGTGAAACTTCTTTCTGATCTGAGCATTCAGCTAACAGAGTTAAACCATACTTTTGATTGAGCAGTTTTGAAACACTCTGTCTGTAGAAAATGCAACGGGACATTCGTAGCGCTAAGTGGGTAATAGTGGAAAAAAGAATATGTTCAAATATAAACTACACAGAAGCATTGTATGAAATTTCTTTCTGTTCTGTGCATTCAACTAACAGAGTTGTACCTTACTTTTGATTGAGCCTTTCTGAAACACTCTTTCTGTAGAAACTGCAATTGGACATTCTGAGCGCTAAGAGGCCTCTATTGGGAAAAATAATATCTTCAAATAAAAACTACACAGAAGCATTTTGTGAAACTTATTTCTGATATGTTCATTAAGCTAACAGAGTTAAACCATACTTTTGATTGCGCAGTTCTGAACACTCTTTCTGTAGAAAATGCAAGTGGACATTCGGAGCGCTGAGAGGGTAATAGTGGAAAAAGGAATATATTCAAATATAAACTACACAGTAGCATTCTGTGAAAATTCTTTCTGTTCTGTGCATTCAACTAACAGAGTTGAACCTTACTTTTGATTGAGCCGTTCTGAAACACTCTTTCTGTAGAAACTGCAATTGGACATGCTAAGCGCTAAGAGGCCTACATTGGGAAAAAGAATATCTTCAAATAAAAACTACACAGATGCATTCTGTGAAACTTATTTCTGATCTGTAAATTCAGTTAACAGAGAAAAAACCTATTTTTGATTGAGCAGTTATGAAACACTCTTTTTGTAGAAAATGCAAGTGGAGATTCGGAGCGCTAAGAGGGTAATAGTGGAAAAAGGAATGTCTCCAGATATAAACTACACAGAATCATTCTGTGAAACTTCTTTCTCATCTGTGCATTCAGCTAACAGAGTTAAACCATACTTTTGATTGAGCAGATCTGAACACTCTTTCTGTAGAAAATGCAACTGGACATTTGGAGCGCTAAGAGAGTAGTAGTGGAAAAATGAATATATTCAAAAATAAACTACACAGAAGCATTCTGTGAAACTTCTTTCTGATCTGAGCATTCAGCTAACCGAGTTAAACCATACTTTGATTGAGCAGTTTTGAAACACTCTGTCTGTAGAAAATGCAACGGGACATTCGTAGCGCTAAGTGGGTAATAGTGGAAAAAAGAATATGTTCAAATATAAACTACACAGAAGCATTGTATGAAACTTCTTTCTGTTCTGTGCATTCAACTAACAGAGTTGAACCTTACTTTTGATTGAGCCTTTCTGAAACACTCTTTCTGTAGAAACTGCAATTGGACATTCTGAGTGCTAAGAGGCCTCTATTGGGAAAAATAATATCTTCAAATAAAAACTACACAGAAGCATTGTGTGAAACTTATTTCTGATATGTTCATTAAGCTAACAGAGTTAAACCATACTTTTGATTGCGCAGTTCTGTACACTCTTTCTGTAGAAAATGCAAGTGGACATTCGGAGCGCTGAGAGGGTAATAGTGGAAAAAGGAATATATTCAAATATAAACTACACAGTAGCATTCTGTGAAAATTCTTTCTGTTCTGTGCATTCAACTAACAGAGTTGAACCTTACTTTTGATTGAGCCGTTCTGAAACTCTCTTTCTGTAGAAACTGCAATTGGACATGCTAAGCGCTAAGAGGCCTACATTGGGAAAAAGAATATCTTCAAATAAAAACTACACAGATGCATTCTGTGAAACTTATTTCTGATCTGTAAATTCAGTTAACAGAGATAAAACATATTTTTGATTGAGCAGTTATGAAACACTCTTTTTGTAGAAAATGCAAGTGGAGATTCGGAGCGCTAAGAGGGTAATAGTGGAAAAAGTAATGTCTTCAAATGTAAACTACACAGAATCATTCGGTGAAACTTCTTTCTGATCTGTGCATTCAGCTAACAGAGTTAAACCATACTTTTGATTGAGCAGATCTTAACACTCTTTCTGTAGAAAATGCAACTGGACATTTGGAGCGCTAAGAGCGTAGTAGTGGAAAAAGGAATATATTCAAATATAAACTACACAGAAGCATTCTGTGAAACTTCTTTCTGATCTGAGCATTCAGCTAACAGAGTTAAACCATACTTTTATTGAGCAGTTTTGAAACACTCTGTCTGTAGAAAATGCAACTGGACATTCGTAGCGCTAAGTGGGTAATAGTGGAAAAAATAATATGTTCAAATATAAACTACACAGAAGCATTGTATGAAACTTCTTTCTGTTCTGTGCATTCAACTAACAGAGTTGAACCTTACTTTTGATTGAGCCGTTCTGAAACACTCTTTCTGTAGAAACTGCAATTGGACATTCTGAGCGCTAGGAGGCCTATATTGGGAAACAGAATGTCTACAAATAAGAACTAAACAGAAGAATTGTGTGAAACTTCTATCTGTTCTGTTTGTTCAACTAAAAGAGTTGAACCTTAGTTTTGATTGAGCCGTTCTGAAACACTCTTTCTGTAGAAAATGCAAGTGGAGATTCGGAGGGCTAAGAGGGTAATAGTGGAAAAAGTAATGTCTCCAGATATAAACTACACAGAATCATTCTGTGAAACTTCTTTCTGATCTGTGCATTCAGCTAACAGAGTTAAACCATACTTTTGATTGAGCAGATCTGAACACTCTTTCTGTAGAAAATGCAACTGGACATTTGGAGCGCTAAGAGAGTAGTAGAGGAAAAAGGAATATATTCAAAAATAAACTACACAGAAGCATTCTGTGAAACTTCTTTCTGATCTGAGCATTCAGCTAACAGAGTTAAACCATACTTTTGATTGAGCAGTTTTGAAACACTCTGTCTGTAGAAAATGCAACGGGACATTCGTAGCGCTAAGTGGGTAATAGTGGAAAAAAGAATATGTTCAAATATAAACTACACAGAAGCATTGTATGAAATTTCTTTCTGTTCTGTGCATTCAACTAACAGAGTTGTACCTTACTTTTGATTGAGCCTTTCTGAAACACTCTTTCTGTAGAAACTGCAATTGGACATTCTGAGCGCTAAGAGGCCTCTATTGGGAAAAATAATATCTTCAAATAAAAACTACACAGAAGCATTTTGTGAAACTTATTTCTGATATGTTCATTAAGCTAACAGAGTTAAACCATACTTTTGATTGCGCAGTTCTGAACACTCTTTCTGTAGAAAATGCAAGTGGACATTCGGAGCGCTGAGAGGGTAATAGTGGAAAAAGGAATATATTCAAATATAAACTACACAGTAGCATTCTGTGAAAATTCTTTCTGTTCTGTGCATTCAACTAACAGAGTTGAACCTTACTTTTGATTGAGCCGTTCTGAAACACTCTTTCTGTAGAAACTGCAATTGGACATGCTAAGCGCTAAGAGGCCTACATTGGGAAAAAGAATATCTTCAAATAAAAACTACACAGATGCATTCTGTGAAACTTATTTCTGATCTGTAAATTCAGTTAACAGAGAAAAAACCTATTTTTGATTGAGCAGTTATGAAACACTCTTTTTGTAGAAAATGCAAGTGGAGATTCGGAGCGCTAAGAGGGTAATAGTGGAAAAAGGAATGTCTCCAGATATAAACTACACAGAATCATTCTGTGAAACTTCTTTCTCATCTGTGCATTCAGCTAACAGAGTTAAACCATACTTTTGATTGAGCAGATCTGAACACTCTTTCTGTAGAAAATGCAACTGGACATTTGGAGCGCTAAGAGAGTAGTAGTGGAAAAATGAATATATTCAAAAATAAACTACACAGAAGCATTCTGTGAAACTTCTTTCTGATCTGAGCATTCAGCTAACCGAGTTAAACCATACTTTGATTGAGCAGTTTTGAAACACTCTGTCTGTAGAAAATGCAACGGGACATTCGTAGCGCTAAGTGGGTAATAGTGGAAAAAAGAATATGTTCAAATATAAACTACACAGAAGCATTGTATGAAACTTCTTTCTGTTCTGTGCATTCAACTAACAGAGTTGAACCTTACTTTTGATTGAGCCTTTCTGAAACACTCTTTCTGTAGAAACTGCAATTGGACATTCTGAGTGCTAAGAGGCCTCTATTGGGAAAAATAATATCTTCAAATAAAAACTACACAGAAGCATTGTGTGAAACTTATTTCTGATATGTTCATTAAGCTAACAGAGTTAAACCATACTTTTGATTGCGCAGTTCTGTACACTCTTTCTGTAGAAAATGCAAGTGGACATTCGGAGCGCTGAGAGGGTAATAGTGGAAAAAGGAATATATTCAAATATAAACTACACAGTAGCATTCTGTGAAAATTCTTTCTGTTCTGTGCATTCAACTAACAGAGTTGAACCTTACTTTTGATTGAGCCGTTCTGAAACTCTCTTTCTGTAGAAACTGCAATTGGACATGCTAAGCGCTAAGAGGCCTACATTGGGAAAAAGAATATCTTCAAATAAAAACTACACAGATGCATTCTGTGAAACTTATTTCTGATCTGTAAATTCAGTTAACAGAGATAAAACATATTTTTGATTGAGCAGTTATGAAACACTCTTTTTGTAGAAAATGCAAGTGGAGATTCGGAGCGCTAAGAGGGTAATAGTGGAAAAAGTAATGTCTTCAAATGTAAACTACACAGAATCATTCGGTGAAACTTCTTTCTGATCTGTGCATTCAGCTAACAGAGTTAAACCATACTTTTGATTGAGCAGATCTTAACACTCTTTCTGTAGAAAATGCAACTGGACATTTGGAGCGCTAAGAGCGTAGTAGTGGAAAAAGGAATATATTCAAATATAAACTACACAGAAGCATTCTGTGAAACTTCTTTCTGATCTGAGCATTCAGCTAACAGAGTTAAACCATACTTTTATTGAGCAGTTTTGAAACACTCTGTCTGTAGAAAATGCAACTGGACATTCGTAGCGCTAAGTGGGTAATAGTGGAAAAAATAATATGTTCAAATATAAACTACACAGAAGCATTGTATGAAACTTCTTTCTGTTCTGTGCATTCAACTAACAGAGTTGAACCTTACTTTTGATTGAGCCGTTCTGAAACACTCTTTCTGTAGAAACTGCAATTGGACATTCTGAGCGCTAGGAGGCCTATATTGGGAAACAGAATGTCTACAAATAAGAACTAAACAGAAGAATTGTGTGAAACTTCTATCTGTTCTGTTTGTTCAACTAAAAGAGTTGAACCTTAGTTTTGATTGAGCCGTTCTGAAACACTCTTTCTGTAGAAAATGCAAGTGGAGATTCGGAGGGCTAAGAGGGTAATAGTGGAAAAAGTAATGTCTCCAAATATAAACTACACAGAATCATTCTGTGAAACTTCTTTCTGATCTGTGCATTCAGCTAACAGAGTTAAACCATACTTTTGATTGAGCAGATCTCAACACTCATTCTGTAGAAAATGCAACTGGACATTTGGAGCGCTAAGAGAGTAGTAGTGGAAAAAGGAATATATTCAAATATAAACTACACAGAAGCATTCTGTGAAACTTCTTTCTGATCTGAGCATTCAGCTAACAGAGTTAAACCATACTTTTGATTGAGCAGTTTTGAAACACTCTGTCTGTAGAAAATGCAACTGGACATTCGTAGCACTAAGTGGGTTATAGTGGAAAAAAGAATATGTTCAAATATAAACTACACAGAAGCATTGTATGAAACTTCTTTCTGTTCTGTGCATTCAACTAACAGAGTTGAACCTTACTTTTGATTGAGCCTTTCTGAAACACTCTTTCTGTAGAAACTGCAATTGGACATTCTGAGCGCTAAGAGGCCTCCATTGGGAAAAATAATATCTTCAAATAAATACTACACAGAAGCATTGTGTGAAACTTATTTCTGATATGTTCATTAAGCTAACAGAGTTAAAGCATATTTTTGATTGCGCAGTTCTGAACACTCTTTCTGTAGAAAATGCAAGTGGACATTCGGAGCGCTAAGAGGGTAATAGTGGAAAAAGGAATATATTCAAATATAAACTACACAGTAGCATTCTGTGAAAATTCTTTCTGTTCTGTGCATTCAACTAACAGAGTTGAACCTTACTTTTGATTGAGCCGTTCTGAAACACTCTTTCTGTAGAAACTGCAATTGGACATGCTAAGCGCTAAGAGGCCTACATTGGGAAAAAGAATATCTTCAAATAAAAACTACACAGATGCATTCTGTGAAACTTATTTCTGATCTGTAAATTCAGTTAACAGAGATAAAACATATTTTTAATTGAGCAGTTATGAAACATTCTTTTTGTAGAAAATGCAAGTGGAGATTCGGAGCGCTAAGAGGGTTCTAGTGGAAAAAGTAATGTCTTCAAATATAAACTACACAGAATCATTCGGTGAAACTTCCTTCTGATCTGTGCATTCAGCTAACAGAGTTAAACCATACTTTTGATTGAGTAGATCTGAACACTCTTTCTGTAGAAAATGCAACTGGACATTTGGAGCGCTAAGAGCGTAGTAGTGGAAAAAGGAATATATTCAAATATAAACTACACAGAAGCATTCTGTGAAACTTCTTTCTGATCTGAGCATTCAGCTAACAGAGTTAAACCATACTTTTGATTGAGCAGTTTTGAAACACTCTGTCTGTAGAAAATGCAACTGGACATTCGTAGCGCTAAGCGGGTAATAGTGGAAAAAAGAATATGTTCAAATATAAACTACACAGAAGCATTGTATGAAACTTCTTTCTGTTCTGTGCATTCAACTAACAGAGTTGAACCTTACTTTTGATTGAACCGTTCTGAAACACTCTTTCTGTAGAAACTGCAATTGGACATTCTGAGCGCTAGGAGGCCTATATTGGGAAAAAGAATGTCTACAAATAAAAACTACACAGAAGAATTGTGTGAAACTTCTTTCTGTTCTGTTTGTTCAACTAAAAGAGTTGAACCTTAGTTTTGATTGAGCCGTTCTGAAACACTCTTTCTGTAGAAAATGCAAGTGGAGATTCGGAGCGCTAAGTGGGTAATAGTGGAAAAAGGAATGTCTCCAGATATAAACTACACAGAATCATTCTGTGAAACTTCTTTCTGATCTGTGCATTCAGCTAACAGAGTTAAACCATACTTTTGATTGAGCAGATCTGAACACTCTTTCTGTAGAAAATGCAACTGGACATTTGGAGCGCTAAGAGAGTAGTAGAAGAAAAAGGAATATATTCAAAAATAAACTACACAGAAGCATTCTTTGAAACTTCTTTCTGATCTGAGCATTCAGCTAACAGAGTTAAACCATACTTTTGATTGAGCAGTTTTGAAACACTCTGTCTGTAGAAAATGCAACGGGACATTCGTAGCGCTAAGTGGGTAATAGTGGAAAAAAGAATATGTTCAAATATAAACTACACAGAAACATTGTATGAAACTTCTTTCTGTTCTGTGCATTCAACTAACAGAGTTGTACCTTACTTTTGATTGAGCCTTTCTGAAACACTCTTTCTGTAGAAACTGCAATTGGACATTCTGAGCGCTAAGAGGCCTCTATTGGGAAAAATAATATCTTCAAATAAAAACTACACAGAAGCATTTTGTGAAACTTATTTCTGATATGTTCATTAAGCTAACAGAGTTAAACCATACTTTTGATTGCGCAGTTCTGAACACTCTTTCTGTAGAAAATGCAAGTGGACATTCGGAGCGCTGAGAGGGTAATAGTGGAAAAAGGAATATATTCAAATATAAACTACACAGTAGCATTCTGTGAAAATTCTTTCTGTTCTGTGCATTCAACTAACAGAGTTGAACCTTACTTTTGATTGAGCCGTTCTGAAACACTCTTTCTGTAGAAACTGCAATTGGACATGCTAAGCGCTAAGAGGCCTACATTGGGAAAAAGAATATCTTCAAATAAAAACTACACAGATGCATTCTGTGAAACTTATTTCTGATCTGTAAATTCAGTTAACAGAGAAAAAACATATTTTTGATTGAGCAGTTATGAAACACTCTTTTTGTAGAAAATGCAAGTGGAGATTCGGAGCGCTAAGAGGGTAATAGTTAAAAAAGGAATGTCTCCAGATATAAACTACACAGAATCATTCTGTGAAACTTCTTTCTCATCTGTGCATTCAGCTAACAGAGTTAAACCATACTTTTGATTGAGCAGATCTGAACACTCTTTCTGTAGAAAATGCAACTGGACAATTGGAGCGCTAAGAGAGTAGTAGTGGAAAAATGAATATATTCAAAAATAAACTACACAGAAGCATTCTGTGAAACTTCTTTCTGATCTGAGCATTCAGCTAACCGAGTTAAACCATACTTTTGATTGAGCAGTTTTGAAACACTCTGTCTGTAGAAAATGCAACGGGACATTCGTAGCGCTAAGTGGGTAATAGTGGAAAAAAGAATATGTTCAAATATAAACTACACAGAAGCATTGTATGAAACTTCTTTCTGTTCTGTGCATTCAACTAACAGAGTTGAACCTTACTTTGATTGAGCCTTTCTGAAACACTCTTTCTGTAGAAACTGCAATTGGACATTCTGAGTGCTAAGAGGCCTCTATTGGGAAAAATAATATCTTCAAATAAAAACTACACAGAAGCATTGTGTGAAACTTATTTCTGATATGTTCATTAAGCTAACAGAGTTAAACCATACTTTTGATTGCGCAGTTCTGTACACTCTTTCTGTAGAAAATGCAAGTGGACATTCGGAGCGCTGAGAGGGTAATAGTGGAAAAAGGAATATATTCAAATATAAACTACACAGTAGCATTCTGTGAAAATTCTTTCTGTTCTGTGCATTCAACTAACAGAGTTGAACCTTACTTTTGATTGAGCCGTTCTGAAACACTCTTTCTGTAGAAACTGCAATTGGACATGCTAAGCGCTAAGAGGCCTACATTGGGAAAAAGAATATCTTCAAATAAAAACTACACAGATGCATTCTGTGAAACTTATTTCTGATCTGTAAATTCAGTTAACAGAGATAAAACATATTTTTGATTGAGCAGTTATGAAACACTCTTTTTGTAGAAAATGCAAGTGGAGATTCGGAGCGCTAAGAGGGTAATAGTGGAAAAAGGAATGTCTTCAAATATAAACTACACAGAATCATTCGGTGAAACTTCTTTCTGATCTGTGCATTCAGCTAACAGAGTTAAACCATACTTTTGATTGAGCAGATCTGAACACTCTTTCTGTAGAAAATGCAACTGGACATTTGGAGCGCTAAGAGCGTAGTAGTGGAAAAAGGAATATATTCAAATATAAACTACACAGAAGCATTCTGTGAAACTTCTTTCTGATCTGAGCATTCAGCTAACAGAGTTAAACCATACTTTTATTGAGCAGTATTGAAACACTCTGTCTGTAGAAAATGCAACTGGACATTCGTAGCGCTAAGTGGGTAATAGTGGAAAAAATAATATATTCAAATATAAACTACACAGAAGCATTGTATGAAACTTCTTTCTGTTCTGTGCATTCAACTAACAGAGTTGAACTTTACTTTTGATTGAGCCGTTCTGAAACACTCTTTCTGTAGAAACTGCAATTGGACATTCTGAGCGCTAGGAGGCCTATATTGGGAAACAGAATGTCTACAAATAAAAACTAAACAGAAGAATTGTGTGAAACTTCTATCTGTTCTGTTTGTTCAACTAAAAGAGTTGAACCTTAGTTTTGATTGAGCCGTTCTGAAACACTCTTTCTGTAGAAAATGCAAGTGGAGATTCGGAGGGCTAAGAGGGTAATAGTGGAAAAAGTAATGTCTCCAAATATAAACTACACAGAATCATTCTGTGAAACTTCTTTCTGATCTGTGCATTCAGCTAACAGAGTTAAACCATACTTTTGATTGAGCAGATCTCAACACTCATTCTGTAGAAAATGCAACTGGACATTTGGAGCGCTAAGAGAGTAGTAGTGGAAAAAGGAATATATTCAAATATAAACTACACAGAAGCATTCTGTGAAACTTCTTTCTGATCTGAGCATTCAGCTAACAGAGTTAAACCATACTTTTGATTGAGCAGTTTTGAAACACTCTGTCTGTAGAAAATGCAACTGGACATTCGTAGCACTAAGTGGGTTATAGTGGAAAAAAGAATATGTTCAAATATAAACTACACAGAAGCATTGTATGAAACTTCTTTCTGTTCTGTGCATTCAACTAACAGAGTTGAACCTTACTTTTGATTGAGCCTTTCTGAAACACTCTTTCTGTAGAAACTGCAATTGGACATTCTGAGCGCTAAGAGGCCTCCATTGGGAAAAATAATATCTTCAAATAAATACTACACAGAAGCATTGTGTGAAACTTATTTCTGATATGTTCATTAAGCTAACAGAGTTAAAGCATATTTTTGATTGCGCAGTTCTGAACACTCTTTCTGTAGAAAATGCAAGTGGACATTCGGAGCGCTAAGAGGGTAATAGTGGAAAAAGGAATATATTCAAATATAAACTACACAGTAGCATTCTGTGAAAATTCTTTCTGTTCTGTGCATTCAACTAACAGAGTTGAACCTTACTTTTGATTGAGCCGTTCTGAAACACTCTTTCTGTAGAAACTGCAATTGGACATGCTAAGCGCTAAGAGGCCTACATTGGGAAAAAGAATATCTTCAAATAAAAACTACACAGATGCATTCTGTGAAACTTATTTCTGATCTGTAAATTCAGTTAACAGAGATAAAACATATTTTTAATTGAGCAGTTATGAAACATTCTTTTTGTAGAAAATGCAAGTGGAGATTCGGAGCGCTAAGAGGGTTCTAGTGGAAAAAGTAATGTCTTCAAATATAAACTACACAGAATCATTCGGTGAAACTTCCTTCTGATCTGTGCATTCAGCTAACAGAGTTAAACCATACTTTTGATTGAGTAGATCTGAACACTCTTTCTGTAGAAAATGCAACTGGACATTTGGAGCGCTAAGAGCGTAGTAGTGGAAAAAGGAATATATTCAAATATAAACTACACAGAAGCATTCTGTGAAACTTCTTTCTGATCTGAGCATTCAGCTAACAGAGTTAAACCATACTTTTGATTGAGCAGTTTTGAAACACTCTGTCTGTAGAAAATGCAACTGGACATTCGTAGCGCTAAGCGGGTAATAGTGGAAAAAAGAATATGTTCAAATATAAACTACACAGAAGCATTGCATGAAACTTCTTTCTGTTCTGTGCATTCAACTAAGAGAGTTGAACCTTACTTTTGATTGAACCGTTCTGAAACACTCTTTCTGTAGAAACTGCAATTGGACATTCTGAGCGCTAGGAGGCCTATATTGGGAAAAAGAATGTCTACAAATAAAAACTACACAGAAGAATTGTGTGAAACTACTTTCTGTTCTGTTTGTTCAACTAAAAGAGTTGAACCTTAGTTTTGATTGAGCCGTTCTGAAACACTCTTTCTGTAGAAAATGCAAGTGGAGATTCGGAGCGCTAAGAGGGTAATAGTGGAAAAAGGAATGTCTCCAAATATAAACTACACAGAATCATTCTGTGAAACTTCTTTCTGATCTGTGCATTCAGCTAACAGAGTTAAACCATACTTTTGATTGAGCAGATCTGAACACTCTTTCTGTAGAAAATGCAACTGGACATTTGGAGCGCTAAGAGAGTAGTAGTGGAAAAAGTAATATATTCAAATATAAACTACACAGAAGCATTCTGTGAAACTTTTTTCTGATCTGAGCATTCAGCTAACAGAGTTAAACCATACTTTTGATTGAGCAGTTTTGAAACACTCTGTCTGTAGAAAATGCAACTGGACATTCGTAGCGCTAAGTGGGTTATAGTGGAAAAAAGAATATGTTCAAATATAAACTACACAGAAGCATTGTATGAAACTTCTTTCTGTTCTGTGCATTCAACTAACAGAGTTGAACCTTACATTTGATTGAGCCTTTCTGAAACACTCTTTCTGTAGAAACTGCAATTGGACATTCTGAGCGCTAAGAGGCCCCTATTGGGAAAAATAATATCTTCAAATAAAAACTACACAGAAGCATTGTGTGAAACTTATTTCTGATATGTTCATTAAGCTAACAGAGTTAAAGCATATTTTTGATTGCGCAGTTCTGAACACTCTTTCTGTAGAAAATGCAAGTGGACATTCGGAGCGCTAAGAGGGTAATAGTGGAAAAAGGAATATATTCAAATATAAACTACACAGTAGCATTCTGTGAAAATTCTTTCTGTTCTGTGCATTCAACTAACAGAGTTGAACCTTACTTTTGATTGAGCCGTTCTGAAACACTCTTTCTGTAGAAACTGCAACTGGACATGCTAAGCGCTAAGAGGCCTACATTGGGAAAAAGAATATCTTCAAATAAAAACTACACAGATGCATTCTGTGAAACTTATTTCTTATCTGTAAATTCAGTTAACAGAGATAAAACATATTTTTGATTGAGCAGTTATGAAACACTCTTTTTGTAGAAAATGCAAGTGGAGATTCGGAGCGCTAAGAGGGTACTAGTGGAAAAAGGAATGTCTTCAAATATAAACTACACAGAATCATTCGGTGAAACTTCCTTCTGATCTGTGCATTCAGCTAACAGAGTTAAACCATACTTTTGATTGAGTAGATCTGAACACTCTTTCTGTAGAAAATGCAACTGGACATTTGGAGCTCTAAGAGCGTAGTAGTGGAAAAAGGAATATATTCAAATATAAACTACACAGAAGCATTCTGTGGAACTTCTTTCTGATCTGAGCATTCAGCTAACAGAGTTAAACCATACTTTTGATTGAGCAGTTTTGAAACACTCTGTCTGTAGAAAATGCAACTGGACATTCGTAGCGCTAAGTGGGTAATAGTGGAAAAAAGAATATGTTCAAATATAAACTACACAGAAGCATTGTATGAAACTACTTTCTGTTCTGTGCATTCAACTAACAGAGTTGAACCTTACTTTTGATTGAGCCGTTCTGAAACACTCTTTCTGTAGAAACTGCAATTGGACATTCTGAGCGCTAGGAGGCCTATATTGGGAAAAAGAATGTCTACAAATAAAAACTACACAGAAGAATTGTGTGAAACTTCTTTCTGTTCTGTTTGTTCAACTAAAAGAGTTGAACCTTAGTTTTGATTGAGCCGTTCTGATACACTCTTTCTGTAGAAAATGCAAGTGGAGATTCGGAGCGCTAAGAGGGTAATAGTGGAAAAAGGAATGTCTCCAGATATAAACTACACAGAATCATTCTGTGAAACTTCTTTCTCATCTGTGCATTCAGCTAACAGAGTTAAACCATACTTTTGATTGAGCAGATCTGAACACTCTTTCTGTAGAAAATGCAACTGGACATTTGGAGCGCTAAGAGAGTAGTAGTGGAAAAATGAATATATTCAAAAATAAACTACACAGAAGCATTCTGTGAAACTTCTTTCTGATCTGAGCATTCAGCTAACCGAGTTAAACCATACTTTTGATTGAGCAGTTTTGAAACACTCTGTCTGTAGAAAATGCAACGGGACATTCGTAGCGCTAAGTGGGTAATAGTGGAAAAAAGAATATGTTCAAATATAAACTACACAGAAGCATTGTATGAAACTTCTTTCTGTTCTGTGCATTCAACTAACAGAGTTGAACCTTACTTTTGATTGAGCCTTTCTGAAACACTCTTTCTGTAGAAACTGCAATTGGACATTCTGAGTGCTAAGAGGCCTCTATTGAAAAAAATAATATCTTCAAATAAAAACTACACAGAAGCATTGTGTGAAACTTATTTCTGATATGTTCATTAAGCTAACAGAGTTAAACCATACTTTTGATTGCGCAGTTCTGTACACTCTTTCTGTAGAAAATGCAAGTGGACATTCGGAGCGCTGAGAGGGTAATAGTGGAAAAAGGAATATATTCAAATATAAACTACACAGTAGCATTCTGTGAAAATTCTTTCTGTTCTGTGCATTCAACTAACAGAGTTGAACCTTACTTTTGATTGAGCCGTTCTGAAACACTCTTTCTGTAGAAACTGCAATTGGACATGCTAAGCGCTAAGAGGCCTACATTGGGAAAAAGAATATCTTCAAATAAAAACTACACAGATGCATTCTGTGAAACTTATTTCTGATCTGTAAATTCAGTTAACAGAGATAAAACATATTTTTGATTGAGCAGTTATGAAACACTCTTTTTGTAGAAAATGCAAGTGGAGATTCGGAGCGCTAAGAGGGTAATAGTGGAAAAAGGAATGTCTTCAAATATAAACTACACAGAATCATTCGGTGAAACTTCTTTCTGATCTGTGCATTCAGCTAACAGAGTTAAACCATACTTTTGATTGAGCAGATCTGAACACTCTTTCTGTAGAAAATGCAACTGGACATTTGGAGCGCTAAGAGCGTAGTAGTGGAAAAAGGAATATATTCAAATATAAACTACACAGAAGCATTCTGTGAAACTTCTTTCTGATCTGAGCATTCAGCTAACAGAGTTAAACCATACTTTTATTGAGCAGTATTGAAACACTCTGTCTGTAGAAAATGCAACTGGACATTCGTAGCGCTAAGTGGGTAATAGTGGAAAAAATAATATGTTCAAATATAAACTACACAGAAGCATTGTATGAAACTTCTTTCTGTTCTGTGCATTCAACTAACAGAGTTGAACCTTACTTTTGATTGAGCCGTTCTGAAACACTCTTTCTGTAGAAACTGCAATTGGACATTCTGAGCGCTAGGAGGCCTATATTGGGAAACAGAATGTCTACAAATAAAAACTAAACAGAAGAATTGTGTGAAACTTCTATCTGTTCTGTTTGTTCAACTAAAAGAGTTGAACCTTAGTTTTGATTGAGCCGTTCTGAAACACTCTTTCTGTAGAAAATGCAAGTGGAGATTCGGAGGGCTAAGAGGGTAATAGTGGAAAAAGTAATGTCTCCAAATATAAACTACACAGAATCATTCTGTGAAACTTCTTTCTGATCTGTGCATTCAGCTAACAGAGTTAAACCATACTTTTGATTGAGCAGATCTCAACACTCATTCTGTAGAAAATGCAACTGGACATTTGGAGCGCTAAGAGAGTAGTAGTGGAAAAAGGAATATATTCAAATATAAACTACACAGAAGCATTCTGTGAAACTTCTTTCTGATCTGAGCATTCAGCTAACAGAGTTAAACCATACTTTTGATTGAGCAGTTTTGAAACACTCTGTCTGTAGAAAATGCAACTGGACATTCGTAGCACTAAGTGGGTTATAGTGGAAAAAAGAATATGTTCAAATATAAACTACACAGAAGCATTGTATGAAACTTCTTTCTGTTCTGTGCATTCAACTAACAGAGTTGAACCTTACTTTTGATTGAGCCTTTCTGAAACACTCTTTCTGTAGAAACTGCAATTGGACATTCTGAGCGCTAAGAGGCCTCCATTGGGAAAAATAATATCTTCAAATAAATACTACACAGAAGCATTGTGTGAAACTTATTTCTGATATGTTCATTAAGCTAACAGAGTTAAAGCATATTTTTGATTGCGCAGTTCTGAACACTCTTTCTGTAGAAAATGCAAGTGGACATTCGGAGCGCTAAGAGGGTAATAGTGGAAAAAGGAATATATTCAAATATAAACTACACAGTAGCATTCTGTGAAAATTCTTTCTGTTCTGTGCATTCAACTAACAGAGTTGAACCTTACTTTTGATTGAGCCGTTCTGAAACACTCTTTCTGTAGAAACTGCAATTGGACATGCTAAGCGCTAAGAGGCCTACATTGGGAAAAAGAATATCTTCAAATAAAAACTACACAGATGCATTCTGTGAAACTTATTTCTGATCTGTAAATTCAGTTAACAGAGATAAAACATATTTTTAATTGAGCAGTTATGAAACATTCTTTTTGTAGAAAATGCAAGTGGAGATTCGGAGCGCTAAGAGGGTTCTAGTGGAAAAAGTAATGTCTTCAAATATAAACTACACAGAATCATTCGGTGAAACTTCCTTCTGATCTGTGCATTCAGCTAACAGAGTTAAACCATACTTTTGATTGAGTAGATCTGAACACTCTTTCTGTAGAAAATGCAACTGGACATTTGGAGCGCTAAGAGCGTAGTAGTGGAAAAAGGAATATATTCAAATATAAACTACACAGAAGCATTCTGTGAAACTTCTTTCTGATCTGAGCATTCAGCTAACAGAGTTAAACCATACTTTTGATTGAGCAGTTTTGAAACACTCTGTCTGTAGAAAATGCAACTGGACATTCGTAGCGCTAAGCGGGTAATAGTGGAAAAAAGAATATGTTCAAATATAAACTACACAGAAGCATTGTATGAAACTTCTTTCTGTTCTGTGCATTCAACTAAGAGAGTTGAACCTTACTTTTGATTGAACCGTTCTGAAACACTCTTTCTGTAGAAACTGCAATTGGACATTCTGAGCGCTAGGAGGCCTATATTGGGAAAAAGAATGTCTACAAATAAAAACTACACAGAAGAATTGTGTGAAACTTCTTTCTGTTCTGTTTGTTCAACTAAAAGAGTTGAACCTTAGTTTTGATTGAGCCGTTCTGAAACACTCTTTCTGTAGAAAATGCAAGTGGAGATTCGGAGCGCTAAGAGGGTAATAGTGGAAAAAGGAATGTCTCCAAATATAAACTACACAGAATCATTCTGTGAAACTTCTTTCTGATCTGTGCATTCATCTAACAGAGTTAAACCATACTTTTGATTGAGCAGATCTGAACACTCTTTCTGTAGAAAATGCAACTGGACATTTGGAGCGCTAAGAGAGTAGTAGTGGAAAAAGTAATATATTCAAATATAAACTACACAGAAGCATTCTGTGAAACTTTTTTCTGATCTGAGCATTCAGCTAACAGAGTTAAACCATACTTTTGATTGAGCAGTTTTGAAACACTCTGTCTGTAGAAAATGCAACTGGACATTCGTAGCGCTAAGTGGGTTATAGTGGAAAAAAGAATATGTTCAAATATAAACTACACAGAAGCATTGTATGAAACTTCTTTCTGTTCTGTGCATTCAACTAACAGAGTTGAACCTTACATTTGATTGAGCCTTTCTGAAGCACTCTTTCTGTAGAAACTGCAATTGGACATTCTGAGCGCTAAGAGGCCCCTATTGGGAAAAATAATATCTTCAAATAAAAACTACACAGAAGCATTGTGTGAAACTTATTTCTGATATGTTCATTAAGCTAACAGAGTTAAAGCATATTTTTGATTGCGCAGTTCTGAACACTCTTTCTGTAGAAAATGCAAGTGGACATTCGGAGCGCTAAGAGGGTAATAGTGGAAAAAGGAATATATTCAAATATAAACTACACAGTAGCATTCTGTGAAAATTCTTTCTGTTCTGTGCATTCAACTAACAGAGTTTAACCTTACTTTTGATTGAGCCGTTCTGAAACACTCTTTCTGTAGAAACTGCAACTGGACATGCTAAGCGCTAAGAGGCCTACATTGGGAAAAAGAATATCTTCAAATAAAAACTACACAGATGCATTCTGTGAAACTTATTTCTTATCTGTAAATTCAGTTAACAGAGATAAAACATATTTTTGATTGAGCAGTTATGAAACACTCTTTTTGTAGAAAATGCAAGTGGAGATTCGGAGCGCTAAGAGGGTACTAGTGGAAAAAGGAATGTCTTCAAATATAAACTACACAGAATCATTCGGTGAAACTTCCTTCTGATCTGTGCATTCAGCTAACAGAGTTAAACCATACTTTTGATTGAGTAGATCTGAACACTCTTTCTGTAGAAAATGCAACTGGACATTTGGAGCTCTAAGAGCGTAGTAGTGGAAAAAGGAATATATTCAAATATAAACTACACAGAAGCATTCTGTGAAACTTCTTTCTGATCTGAGCATTCAGCTAACAGAGTTAAACCATACTTTTGATTGAGCAGTTTTGAAACACTCTGTCTGTAGAAAATGCAACTGGACATTCGTAGCGCTAAGTGGGTAATTGTGGAAAAAAGAATATGTTCAAATATAAACTACACAGAAGCATTGTATGAAACTACTTTCTGTTCTGTGCATTCAACTAACAGAGTTGAACCTTACTTTTGATTGAGCCGTTCTGAAACACTCTTTCTGTAGAAACTGCAATTGGATATTCTGAGCGCTAGGAGGCCTATATTGGGAAAAAGAATGTCTACAAATAAAAACTACACAGAAGAATTGTGTGAAACTTCTTTCTGTTCTGTTTGTTCAACTAAAAGAGTTGAACCTTAGTTTTGATTGAGCCGTTCTGATACACTCTTTCTGTAGAAAATGCAAGTGGAGATTCGGAGCGCTAAGAGGGTAATAGTGGAAAAAGGAATGTCTCCAGATATAAACTACACAGAATCATTCTGTGAAACTTCTTTCTCATCTGTGCATTCAGCTAACAGAGTTAAACCATACTTTTGATTGAGCAGATCTGAACACTCTTTCTGTAGAAAATGCAACTGGACATTTGGAGCGCTAAGAGAGTAGTAGTGGAAAAATGAATATATTCAAAAATAAAATACACAGAAGCATTCTGTGAAACTTCTTTCTGATCTGAGCATTCAGCTAACCGAGTTAAACCATACTTTTGATTGAGCAGTTTTGAAACACTCTGTCTGTAGAAAATGCAACGGGACATTCGTAGCGCTAAGTGGGTAATAGTGGAAAAAAGAATATGTTCAAATATAAACTACACAGAAGCATTGTATGAAACTTCTTTCTGTTCTGTGCATTCAACTAACAGAGTTGAACCTTACTTTTGATTGAGCCTTTCTGAAACACTCTTTCTGTAGAAACTGCAATTGGACATTCTGAGTGCTAAGAGGCCTCTATTGGGAAAAATAATATCTTCAAATAAAAACTACACAGAAGCATTGTGTGAAACTTATTTCTGATATGTTCATTAAGCTAACAGAGTTAAACCATACTTTTGATTGCGCAGTTCTGTACACTCTTTCTGTAGAAAATGCAAGTGGACATTCGGAGCGCTGAGAGGGTAATAGTGGAAAAAGGAATATATTCAAATATAAACTACACAGTAGCATTCTGTGAAAATTCTTTCTGTTCTGTGCATTCAACTAACAGAGTTGAACCTTACTTTTGATTGAGCCGTTCTGAAACACTCTTTCTGTAGAAACTGCAATTGGACATGCTAAGCGCTAAGAGGCCTACATTGGGAAAAAGAATATCTTCAAATAAAAACTACAAAGATGCATTCTGTGAAACTTATTTCTGATCTGTAAATTCAGTTAACAGAGATAAAACATATTTTTGATTGAGCAGTTATGAAACACTCTTTTTGTAGAAAATGCAAGTGGAGATTCGGAGCGCTAAGAGGGTAATAGTGGAAAAAGGAATGTCTTCAAATATAAACTACACAGAATCATTCGGTGAAACTTCTTTCTGATCTGTGCATTCAGCTAACAGAGTTAAACCATACTTTTGATTGAGCAGATCTGAACACACTTTCTGTAGAAAATGCAACTGGACATTTGGAGCGCTAAGAGCGTAGTAGTGGAAAAAGGAATATATTCAAATATAAACTACACAGAAGCATTCTGTGAAACTTCTTTCTGATCTGAGCATTCAGCTAACAGAGTTAAACCATACTTTTATTGAGCAGTTTTGAAACACTCTGTCTGTAGAAAATGCAACTGGACATTCGTAGCGCTAAGTGGGTAATAGTGGAAAAAAAAATATGTTCAAATATAAACTACACAGAAGCATTGTATGAAACTTCTTTCTGTTCTGTGCATTCAACTAACAGAGTTGAACCTTACTTTTGATTGAGCCGTTCTGAAACACTCTTTCTGTAGAAACTGCAATTGGACATTCTGAGCGCTAGGAGGCCTATATTGGGAAACAGAATGTCTACAAATAAAAACTAAACAGAAGAATTGTGTGAAACTTCTATCTGTTCTGTTTGTTCAACTAAAAGAGTTGAACCTTAGTTTTGATTGAGCCGTTCTGATACACTCTTTCTGTAGAAAATGCAAGTGGAGATTCGGAGCGCTAAGAGGGTAATAGTGGAAAAAGGAATGTCTCCAGATATAAACTACACAGAATCATTCTGTGAAACTTCTTTCTGATCTGTGCATTCAGCTAACAGAGTTAAACCATACTTTTGATTGAGCAGATCTGAACACTCTGTAGAAAATGCAACTGGACATTTGGAGCGCTAAGAGAGTTGTAGTGGAAAAAGGAATATATTCAAATATAAACTACACAGAAGCATTCTGTGAAACTTCTTTCTGATCTGAGCATTCAGCTAACTGAGTTAAACCATACTTTTGATTGAGCAGTTTTGAAACACTCTGTCTGTAGAAAATGCAACTGGACATTCGTAGCACTAAGTGGGTTATAGTGGAAAAAAGAATATGTTCAAATATAAACTACACAGAAGCATTGTATGAAACTTCTTTCTGTTCTGTGCATTCAACTAACAGAGTTGAACCTTACTTTTGATTGAGCCTTTCTGAAACACTCTTTCTGTAGAAACTGCAATTGGACATTCTGAGCGCTAAGAGGCCTCCATTGGGAAAAATAATATCTTCAAATAAATACTACACAGAAGCATTGTGTGAAACTTATTTCTGATATGTTCATTAAGCTAACAGAGTTAAAGCATATTTTTGATTGCGCAGTTCTGAACACTCTTTCTGTAGAAAATGCAAGTGGACATTCGGAGCGCTAAGAGGGTAATAGTGGAAAAAGGAATATATTCAAATATAAACTACAGAGTAGCATTCTGTGAAAATACTTTCTGTTCTGTGCATTCAACTAACAGAGTTGAACCTTACTTTTGATTGAGCCGTTCTGAAACACTCTTTCTGTAGAAACTGCAATTGGACATGCTAAGCGCTAAGAGGCCTACATTGGGAAAAAGAATATCTTCAAATAAAAACTACACAGATGCATTCTGTGAAACTTATTTCTTATCTGTAAATTCAGTTAACAGAGATAAAACATATTTTTAATTGAGCAGTTATGAAACATTCTTTTTGTAGAAAATGCAAGTGGAGATTCGGAGCGCTAAGAGGGTTCTAGTGGAAAAAGTAATGTCTTCAAATATAAACTACACAGAATCATTCGGTGAAACTTCCTTCTGATCTGTGCATTCAGCTAACAGAGTTAAACCATACTTTTGATTGAGTAGATCTGAACACTCTTTCTGTAGAAAATGCAACTGGACATTTGGAGCGCTAAGAGCGTAGTAGTGGAAAAAGGAATATATTCAAATATAAACTACACAGAAGCATTCTGTGAAACTTCTTTCTGATCTGAGCATTCAGCTAACAGAGTTAAACCATACTTTTGATTGAGCAGTTTTGAAACACTCTGTCTGTAGAAAATGCAACTGGACATTCGTAGCGCTAAGCGGGTAATAGTGGAAAAAAGAATATGTTCAAATATAAACTACACAGAAGCATTGTATGAAACTTCTTTCTGTTCTGTGCATTCAACTAACAGAGTTGAACCTTACTTTTGATTGAACCGTTCTGAAACACTCTTTCTGTAGAAACTGCAATTGGACATTCTGAGCGCTAGGAGGCCTATATTGGGAAACAGAATGTCTACAAATAAAAACTAAACAGAAGAATTGTGTGAAACTTCTCTCTGTTCTGTTTGTTCAACTAAAAGAGTTGAACCTTAGTTTTGATTGAGCCATTCTGAAACACTCTTTCTGTAGAAAATGCAAGTGGAGATTCGGAGGGCTAAGAGGGTAATAGTGGAAAAAGTAGTGTCTCCAAATATAAACTACACAGAATCATTCTGTGAAACTTCTTTCTGATCTGTGCATTCAGCTAACAGAGTTAAACCATACTTTTGATTGAGCAGATCTGAACACTCTTTCTGTAGAAAATGCAACTGGACATTTGGAGCGCTAAGAGAGTAGTAGTGGAAAAAGGAATATATTCAAATATAAACTACACAGAAGCATTCTGTGAAACTTCTTTCTGATCTGAGCATTCAGCTAACAGAGTTAAACCATACTTTTGATTGAGCAGTTTTGAAACACTCTGTCTGTAGAAAATGCAACTGGACATTCGTAGCACTAAGTGGGTTATAGTGGAAAAAAGAATATGTTCAAATATAAACTACACAGAAGCATTGTATGAAACTTCTTTCTGTTCTGTGCATTCAACTAACAGAGTTGAACCTTACTTTTGATTGAGCCTTTCTGAAACACACTTTCTGTAGAAACTGCAATTGGACATTCTGAGCGCTAAGAGGCCTCCATTGGGAAAAATAATATCTTCAAATAAATACTACACAGAAGCATTGTGTGAAACTTATTTCTGATATGTTCATTAAGCTAACAGAGTTAAAGCATATTTTTGATTGCGCAGTTCTGAACACTCTTTCTGTAGAAAATGCAAGTGTACATTCGGAGCGCTAAGAGGGTAATAGTGGAAAAAGGAATATATTCAAATATAAACTACACAGTAGCATTCTGTGAAAATTCTTTCTGTTCTGTGCATTCAACTAACAGAGTTGAACCTTACTTTTGATTGAGCCGTTCTGAAACACTCTTTCTGTAGAAACTGCAATTGGACATGCTAAGCGCTAAGAGGCCTACATTGGGAAAAAGAATATCTTCAAATAAAAACTACACAGATGCATTCTGTGAAACTTATTTCTGATCTGTAAATTCAGTTAACAGAGATAAAACATATTTTTAATTGAGCAGTTATGAAACATTCTTTTTGTAGAAAATGCAAGTGGAGATTCGGAGCGCTAAGAGGGTTCTAGTGGAAAAAGTAATGTCTTCAAATATAAACTACACAGAATCATTCGGTGAAACTTCCTTCTGATCTGTGCATTCAGCTAACAGAGTTAAACCATACTTTTGATTGAGTAGATCTGAACACTCTTTCTGTAGAAAATGCAACTGGACATTTGGAGCGCTAAGAGCGTAGTAGTGGAAAAAGGAATATATTCAAATATAAACTACACAGAAGCATTCTGTGAAACTTCTTTCTGATCTGAGCATTCAGCTAACAGAGTTAAACCATACTTTTGATTGAGCAGTTTTGAAACACTCTGTCTGTAGAAAATGCAACTGGACATTCGTAGCGCTAAGCGGGTAATAGTGGAAAAAAGAATATGTTCAAATATAAACTACACAGAAGCATTGTATGAAACTTCTTTCTGTTCTCTGCATTCAACTAACAGAGTTGAACCTTACTTTTGATTGAACCGTTCTGAAACACTCTTTCTGTAGAAACTGCAATTGGACATTCTGAGCGCTAGGAGGCCTATATTGGGAAAAAGAATGTCTACAAATAAAAACTACACAGAAGAATTGTGTGAAACTTCTTTCTGTTCTGTTTGTTCAACTAAAAGAGTTGAACCTTAGTTTTGATTGAGCCGTTCTGAAACACTCTTTCTGTAGAAAATGCAAGTGGAGATTCGGAGCGCTAAGAGGGTAATAGTGGAAAAAGGAATGTCTCCAGATATAAACTACACAGAATCATTCTGTGAAACTTCTTTCTGATCTGTGCATTCAGCTAACAGAGTTAAACCATACTTTTGATTGAGCAGATCTGAACACTCTTTCTGTAGAAAATGCAACTGGACATTTGGAGCGCTAAGAGAGTAGTAGTGGAAAAAGGAATATATTCAAAAATAAACTACACAGAAGCATTCTGTGAAACTTCTTTCTGATCTGAGCATTCAGCTAACAGAGTTAAACCATACTTTTGATTGAGCAGTTTTGAAACACTCTGTCTGTAGAAAATGCAACGGGACATTCGTAGCGCTAAGTGGGTAATAGTGGAAAAAAGAATATGTTCAAATATAAACTACACAGAAGCATTGTATGAAACTTCTTTCTGTTCTGTGCATTCAACTAACAGAGTTGTACCTTACTTTTGATTGAGCCTTTCTGAAACACTCTTTCTGTAGAAACTGCAATTGGACATTCTGAGCGCTAAGAGGCCTCTATTGGGAAAAATAATATCTTCAAATAAAAACTACACAGAATAATTGTGTGAAACTTCTTTCTGTTCTGTTTGTTCAACTAAAAGAGTTGAACCTTAGTTTTGATTGAGCCGTTCTGATACACTCTTTCTGTAGAAAATGCAAGTGGAGATTCGGAGCGCTAAGAGGGTAATAGTGGAAAAAGGAATGTCTCCAGATATAAACTACACAGAATCATTCTGTGAAACTTCTTTCTGATCTGTGCATTCAGCTAACAGAGTTAAACCATACTTTTGATTGAGCAGATCTGAACACTCTTTCTGTAGAAAATGCAACTGGACATTTGGAGCGCTAAGAGAGTAGTAGTGGAAAAATGAATATATTCAAAAATAAACTACACAGAAGCATTCTGTGAAACTTCTTTCTGATCTGAGCATTCAGCTAACCGAGTTAAACCATACTTTTGATTGAGCAGTTTTGAAACACTCTGTCTGTAGAAAATGCAACGGGACATTCGTAGCGCTAAGTGGGTAATAGTGGAAAAAAGAATATGTTCAAATATAAACTACACAGAAGCATTGTATGAAACTTCTTTCTGTTCTGTGCATTCAACTAACAGAGTTGAACCTTACTTTTGATTGAGCCTTTCTGAAACACTCTTTCTGTAGAAACTGCAATTGGACATTCTGAGTGCTAAGAGGCCTCTATTGGGAAAAATAATATCTTCAAATAAAAACTACACAGAAGCATTGTGTGAAACTTATTTCTGATATGTTCATTAAGCTAACAGAGTTAAACCATACTTTTGATTGCGCAGTTCTGTACACTCTTTCTGTAGAAAATGCAAGTGGACATTCGGAGCGCTGAGAGGGTAATAGTGGAAAAAGGAATATATTCAAATATAAACTACACAGTAGCATTCTGTGAAAATTCTTTCTGTTCTGTGCATTCAACTAACAGAGTTGAACCTTACTTTTGATTGAGCCGTTCTGAAACACTCTTTCTGTAGAAACTGCAATTTGACATGCTAAGCGCTAAGAGGCCTACATTGGGAAAAATAATATCTTCAAATAAAAACTACACTGATGCATTCTGTGAAAATTATTTCTGATCTGTAAATTCAGTTAACAGAGATAAAACATATTTTTGATTGAGCAGTTATGAAACACTCTTTTTGTAGAAAATGCAAGTGGAGTTTCGGAGCGCTAAGAAGGTAATAGTGGAAAAAGGAATGTCTTCAAATATAAACTACACAGAATCATTCGGTGAAACTTCTTTCTGATCTGTGCATTCAGCTAACAGAGTTAAACCATACTTTTGATTGAGCAGATCTGAACACTCTTTCTGTAGAAAATGCAACTGGACATTTGGAGCGCTAAGAGCGTAGTAGTGGAAAAAGGAATATATTCAAATATAAACTACACAGAAGCATTCTGTGAAACTTCTTTCTGATCTGAGCATTCAGCTAACAGAGTTAAACCATACTTTTATTGAGCAGTTTTGAAACACTCTGTCTGTAGAAAATGCAACTGGACATTCGTAGCGCTAAGTAGGTAATAGTGGAAAAAAAAATATGTTCAAATATAAACTACACAGAAGCATTGTATGAAACTTCTTTCTGTTCTGTGCATTCAACTAACAGAGTTGAACCTTACTTTTGATTGAGCCGTTCTGAAACACTCTTTCTGTAGAAACTGCAATTGGACATTCTGAGCGCTAGGAGGCCTATATTGGGAAACAGAATGTCTACAAATAAAAACTAAACAGAAGAATTGTGTGAAACTTCTATCTGTTCTGTTTGTTCAACTAAAAGAGTTGAACCTTAGTTTTGATTGAGCCGTTCTGAAACACTCTTTCTGTAGAAAATGCAAGTGGAGATTCGGAGGGCTAAGAGGGTAATAGTGGAAAAAGTAGTGTCTCCAAATATAAACTACACAGAATCATTCTGTGAAACTTCTTTCTGATCTGTGCATTCAGCTAACAGTGTTAAACCATACTTTTGATTGAGCAGATCTGAACACTCTTTCTGTAGAAAATGCAACTGGACATTTGGAGCCCTAAGAGAGTAGTAGTGGAAAAAGGAATATATTCAAATATAAACTACACAGAAGCATTCTGTGAAACTTCTTTCTGATCTGAGCATTCAGCTAACAGAGTTAAACCATACTTTTGATTGAGCAGTTTTGAAACACTCTGTCTGTAGAAAATGCAACTGGACATTCGTAGCACTAAGTGGGTTATAGTGGAAAAAAGAATATGTTCAAATATAAACTACACAGAAGCATTGTATGAAACTTCTTTCTGTTCTGTGCATTCAACTAACAGAGTTGAACCTTACTTTTGATTGAGCCTTTCTGAAACACTCTTTCTGTAGAAACTGCAATTGGACATTCTGAGCGCTAAGAGGCCTCCATTGGGAAAAATAATATCTTCAAATAAATACTACACAGAAGCATTGTGTGAAACTTATTTCTGATATGTTCATTAAGCTAACAGAGTTAAAGCATATTTTTGATTGCGCAGTTCTGAACACTCTTTCTGTAGAAAATGCAAGTGGACATTCGGAGCGCTAAGAGGGTAATAGTGGAAAAAGGAATATATTCAAATATAAACTACACAGTAGCATTCTGTGAAAATTCTTTCTGTTCTGTGCATTCAACTAACAGAGTTGAACCTTACTTTTGATTGAGCCGTTCTGAAACACTCTTTCTGTAGAAACTGCAATTGGACATGCTAAGCGCTAAGAGGCCTACATTGGGAAAAAGAATATCTTCAAATAAAAACTACACAGATGCATTCTGTGAAACTTATTTCTTATCTGTAAATTCAGTTAACAGAGATAAAACATATTTTTAATTGAGCAGTTATGAAACATTCTTTTTGTAGAAAATGCAAGTGGAGATTCGGAGCGCTAAGAGGGTTCTAGTGGAAAAAGTAATGTCTTCAAATATAAACTACACAGAATCATTCGGTGAAACTTCCTTCTGATCTGTGCATTCAGCTAACAGAGTTAAACCATACTTTTGATTGAGTAGATCTGAACACTCTTTCTGTAGAAAATGCAACTGGACATTTGGAGCGCTAAGAGCGTAGTAGTGGAAAAAGGAATATATTCAAATATAAACTACACAGAAGCATTCTGTGAAACTTCTTTCTGATCTGAGCATTCAGCTAACAGAGTTAAACCATACTTTTGATTGAGCAGTTTTGAAACACTCTGTCTGTAGAAAATGCAACTGGACATTCGTAGCGCTAAGCGGGTAATAGTGGAAAAAAGAATATGTTCAAATATAAACTACACAGAAGCATTGTATGAAACTTCTTTCTGTTCTGTGCATTCAACTAACAGAGTTGAACCTTACTTTTGATTGAACCGTTCTGAAACACTCTTTCTGTAGAAACTGCAATTGGACATTCTGAGCGCTAGGAGGCCTATATTGGGAAACAGAATGTCTACAAATAAAAACTAAACAGAAGAATTGTGTGAAACTTCTATCTGTTCTGTTTGTTCAACTAAAAGAGTTGAACCTTAGTTTTGATTGAGCCGTTCTGAAACACTCTTTCTGTAGAAAATGCAAGTGGAGATTCGGAGCGCTAAGAGGGTAATAGTGGAAAAAGGAATGTCTCCAGATATAAACTACACAGAATCATTCTGTGAAACTTCTTTCTGATCTGTGCATTCAGCTAACAGAGTTAAACCATACTTTTGATTGAGCAGATCTGAACACTCTTTCTGTAGAAAATGCAACTGGACATTTGGAGCGCTAAGAGAGTAGTAGTGGAAAAAGGAATATATTCAAAAATAAACTACACAGAAGCATTCTGTGAAACTTCTTTCTGATCTGAGCATTCAGCTAACAGAGTTAAACCATACTTTTGATTGAGCAGTTTTGAAACACTCTGTCTGTAGAAAATGCAACGGGACATTCGTAGCGCTAAGTGGGTAATAGTGGAAAAAAGAATATGTTCAAATATAAACTACACAGAAGCATTGTATGAAACTTCTTTCTGTTCTGTGCATTCAACTAACAGAGTTGTACCTTACTTTTGATTGAGCCTTTCTGAAACACTCTTTCTGTAGAAACTGCAATTGGACATTCTGAGCGCTAAGAGGCCTCTATTGGGAAAAATAATATCTTCAAATAAAAACTACACAGAATAATTGTGTGAAACTTCTTTCTGTTCTGTTTGTTCAACTAAAAGAGTTGAACCTTAGTTTTGATTGAGCCGTTCTGATACACTCTTTCTGTAGAAAATCCAAGTGGAGATTCGGAGCGCTAAGAGGGTAATAGTGGAAAAAGGAATGTCTCCAGATATAAACTACACAGAATCATTCTGTGAAACTTCTTTCTGATCTGTGCATTCAGCTAACAGAATTAAACCATACTTTTGATTGAGCAGATCTGAACACTCTTTCTGTAGAAAATGCAACTGGACATTTGGAGCGCTAAGAGAGCAGTAGTGGAAAAAGGAATATATTCAAAAATAAACTACACAGAAGCATTCTGTGAAACTTCTTTCTGATCTGAGCATTCAGCTAACCGAGTTAAACCATACTTTTGATTGAGCAGTTTTGAAACACTCTGTCTGTAGAAAATGCAACGGGACATTCGTAGCGCTAATTGGGTAATAGTGGAAAAAAGAATATGTTCAAATATAAACTACACAGAAGCATTGTATGAAACTTCTTTCTGTTCTGTGCATTCAACTAACAGAGTTGAACCTTACTTTTGATTGAGCCTTTCTGAAACACTCTTTCTGTAGAAACTGCAATTGGACATTCTGAGTGCTAAGAGGCCTCTATTGGGAAAAATAATATCTTCAAATAAAAACTACACAGAAGCATTGTGTGAAACTTATTTCTGATATGTTCATTAAGCTAACAGAGTTAAACCATACTTTTGATTGCGCAGTTCTGTACACTCTTTCTGTAGAAAATGCAAGTGGACATTCGGAGCGCTGAGAGGGTAATAGTGGAAAAAGGAATATATTCAAATATAAACTACACAGTAGCATTCTGTGAAAATTCTTTCTGTTCTGTGCATTCAACTAACAGAGTTGAACCTTACTTTTGATTGAGCCGTTCTGAAACACTCTTTCTGTAGAAACTGCAATTTGACATGCTAAGCGCTAAGAGGCCTACATTGGGAAAAAGAATATCTTCAAATAAAAACTACACTGATGCATTCTGTGAAAATTATTTCTGATCTGTAAATTCAGTTAACAGAGATAAAACATATTTTTGATTGAGCAGTTATGAAACACTCTTTTTGTAGAAAATGCAAGTGGAGATTCGGAGCGCTAAGAGGGTAATAGTGGAAAAAGTAATGTCTTCAAATATAAACTACACAGAATCATTCGGTGAAACTTCTTTCTGATCTGTGCATTCAGCTAACAGAGTTAAACCATACTTTTGATTGAGCAGATCTGAACACTCTTTCTGTAGAAAATGCAACTGGACATTTGGAGCGCTAAGAGCGTAGTAGTGGAAAAAGGAATATATTCAAATATAAACTACACAGAAGCATTCTGTGAAACTTCTTTCTGATCTGAGCATTCAGCTAACAGAGTTAAACCATACTTTTGTTGAGCAGTTTTGAAACACTCTGTCTGTAGAAAATGCAACTGGACATTCGTAGCGCTAAGTGGGTAATAGTGGAAAAAAAAATATGTTCAAATATAAACTACACAGAAGCATTGTATGAAACTTCTTTCTGTTCTGTGCATTCAACTAACAGAGTTGAACCTTACTTTTGATTGAGCCGTTCTGAAACACTCTTTCTGTAGAAACTGCAATTGGACATTCTGAGCGCTAGGAGGCCTATATTGGGAAACAGAATATCTACAAATAAAAACTAAACAGAAGAATTGTGTGAAACTTCTATCTGTTCTGTTTGTTCAACTAAAAGAGTTGAACCTTAGTTTTGATTGAGCCGTTCTGAAACACTCTTTCTGTAGAAAATGCAAGTGGAGATTCGGAGGGCTAAGAGGGTAATAGTGGAAAAAGTAGTGTCTCCAAATATAAACTACACAGAATCATTCTGTGAAACTTCTTTCTGATCTGTGCATTCAGCTAACAGTGTTAAACCATACTTTTGATTGAGCAGATCTGAACACTCTTTCTGTAGAAAATGCAACTGGACATTTGGAGCGCTAAGAGAGTAGTAGTGGAAAAAGGAATATATTCAAATATAAACTACACAGAAGCATTCTGTGAAACTTCTTTCTGATCTGAGCATTCAGCTAACAGAGTTAAACCATACTTTTGATTGAGCAGTTTTGAAACACTCTGTCTGTAGAAAATGCAACTGGACATTCGTAGCACTAAGTGGGTTATAGTGGAAAAAAGAATATGTTCAAATATAAACTACACAGAAGCATTGTATGAAACTTCTTTCTGTTCTGTGCATTCAACTAACAGAGTTGAACCTTACTTTTGATTGAGCCTTTCTGAAACACTCTTTCTGTAGAAACTGCAATTGGACATTCTGAGCGCTAAGAGGCCTCCATTGGGAAAAATAATATCTTCAAATAAATACTACACAGAAGCATTGTGTGAAACTTATTTCTGATATGTTCATTAAGCTAACAGAGTTAAAGCATATTTTTGATTGCGCAGTTCTGAACACTCTTTCTGTAGAAAATGCAAGTGGACATTCGGAGCGCTAAGAGGGTAATAGTGGAAAATGGAATATATTCAAATATAAACTACACAGTAGCATTCTGTGAAAATTCTTTCTGTTCTGTGCATTCAACTAACAGAGTTGAACCTTACTTTTGATTGAGCCGTTCTGAAACACTCTTTCTGTAGAAACTGCAATTGGACATGCTAAGCGCTAAGAGGCCTACATTGGGAAAAAGAATATCTTCAAATAAAAACTACACAGATGCATTCTGTGAAACTTATTTCTTATCTGTAAATTCAGTTAACAGAGATAAAACATATTTTTAATTGAGCAGTTATGAAACATTCTTTTTGTAGAAAATGCAAGTGGAGATTCGGAGCGCTAAGAGGGTTCTAGTGGAAAAAGTAATGTCTTCAAATATAAACTACACAGAATCATTCGGTGAAACTTCCTTCTGATCTGTGCATTCAGCTAACAGAGTTAAACCATACTTTTGATTGAGTAGATCTGAACACTCTTTCTGTAGAAAATGCAACTGGACATTTGGAGCGCTAAGAGCGTAGTAGTGGAAAAAGGAATATATTCAAATATAAACTACACAGAAGCATTCTGTGAAACTTCTTTCTGATCTGAGCATTCAGCTAACAGAGTTAAACCATACTTTTGATTGAGCAGTTTTGAAACACTCTGTCTGTAGAAAATGCAACTGGACATTCGTAGCGCTAAGCGGGTAATAGTGGAAAAAAGAATATGTTCAAATATAAACTACACAGAAGCATTGTATGAAACTTCTTTCTGTTCTGTGCATTCAACTAACAGAGTTGAACCTTACTTTTGATTGAACCGTTCTGAAACACTCTTTCTGTAGAAACTGCAATTGGACATTCTGAGCGCTAGGAGGCCTATATTGGGAAACAGAATGTCTACAAATAAAAACTAAACAGAAGAATTGTGTGAAACTTCTTTCTGTTCTGTTTGTTCAACTAAAAGAGTTGAACCTTAGTTTTGATTGAGCCGTTCTGAAACACTCTTTCTGTAGAAAATGCAAGTGGAGATTCGGAGGGCTAAGAGGGTAATAGTGGAAAAAGTAGTGTCTCCAAATATAAACTACACAGAATCATTCTGTGAAACTTCTTTCTGATCTGTGCATTCAGCTAACAGTGTTAAACCATACTTTTGATTGAGCAGATCTGAACACTCTTTCTGTAGAAAATGCAACTGGACATTTGGAGCGCTAAGAGAGTAGTAGTGGAAAAAGGAATATATTCAAATATAAACTACACAGAAGCATTCTGTGAAACTTCTTTCTGATCTGAGCATTCAGCTAACAGAGTTAAACCATACTTTTGATTGAGCAGTTTTGAAACACTCTGTCTGTAGAAAATGCAACTGGACATTCGTAGCACTAAGTGGGTTATAGTGGAAAAAAGAATATGTTCAAATATAAACTACACAGAAGCATTGTATGAAACTTCTTTCTGTTCTGTGCATTCAACTAACAGAGTTGAACCTTACTTTTGATTGAGCCTTTCTGAAACACTCTTTCTGTAGAAACTGCAATTGGACATTCTGAGCGCTAAGAGGCCTCCATTGGGAAAAATAATATCTTCAAATAAATACTACACAGAAGCATTGTGTGAAAGTTATTTCTGATATGTTCATTAAGCTAACAGAGTTAAAGCATATTTTTGATTGCGCAGTTCTGAACACTCTTTCTGTAGAAAATGCAAGTGGACATTCGGAGCGCTAAGAGGGTAATAGTGGAAAAAGGAATATATTCAAATATAAACTACACAGTAGCATTCTGTGAAAATTCTTTCTGTTCTGTGCATTCAACTAACAGAGTTGAACCTTACTTTTGATTGAGCCGTTCTGAAACACTCTTTCTGTAGAAACTGCAATTGGACATGCTAAGCGCTAAGAGGCCTACATTGGGAAAAAGAATATCTTCAAATAAAAACTACACAGATGCATTCTGTGAAACTTATTTCTGATCTGTAAATTCAGTTAACAGAGATAAAACATATTTTTAATTGAGCAGTTATGAAACATTCTTTTTGTAGAAAATGCAAGTGGAGATTCGGAGCGCTAAGAGGGTTCTAGTGGAAAAAGTAATGTCTTCAAATATAAACTACACAGAATCATTCGGTGAAACTTCCTTCTGATCTGTGCATTCAGCTAACAGAGTTAAACCATACTTTTGATTGAGTAGATCTGAACACTCTTTCTGTAGAAAATGCAACTGGACATTTGGAGCGCTAAGAGCGTAGTAGTGGAAAAAGGAATATATTCAAATATAAACTACACAGAAGCATTCTGTGAAACTTCTTTCTGATCTGAGCATTCAGCTAACAGAGTTAAACCATACTTTTGATTGAGCAGTTTTGAAACACTCTGTCTGTAGAAAATGCAACTGGACATTCGTAGCGCTAAGCGGGTAATAGTGGAAAAAAGAATATGTTCAAATATAAACTACACAGAAGCATTGTATGAAACTTCTTTCTGTTCTGTGCATTCAACTAACAGAGTTGAACCTTACTTTTGATTGAGCCGTTCTGAAACACTCTTTCTGTAGAAACTGCAATTGGACATTCTGAGCGCTAGGAGGCCTATATTGGGAAAAAGAATGTCTACAAATAAAAACTAAACAGAAGAATTGTGTGAAACTTCTATCTGTTCTGTTTGTTCAACTAAAATAATTGAACCTTAGTTTTGATTGAGCAGTTCTGAAACACTCTTTCTGTAGAAAATGCAAGTGGAGATTCGGAGGGCTAAGAGGGTAATAGTGGAAAAAGTAATGTCTCCAAATATAAACTACACAGAATCATTCTGTGAAACTTCTTTCTGATCTGTGCATTCAGCTAACAGAGTTAAACCATACTTTTGATTGAGCAGATCTGAACACTCTTTCTGTAGAAAATGCAACTGGACATTTGTAGCGCTAAGAGAGTAGTAGTGGAAAAAGGAATATATTCAAAAATAAACTACACAGAAGCATTCTGTGAAACTTCTTTCTGATCTGAGCATTCAGCTAACAGAGTTAAACCATACTTTTGATTGAGCAGTTTTGAAACACTCTGTCTGTAGAAAATGCAACGGGACATTCGTAGCGCTAAGTGGGTAATAGTGGAAAAAAGAATATGTTCAAATATAAACTAGACAGAAGCATTGTATGAAACTTCTTTCTGTTCTGTGCATTCAACTAACAGAGTTGTACCTTACTTTTGATTGAGCCTTTCTGAAACACTCTTTCTGTAGAAACTGCAATTGGACATTCTGAGCGATAAGAGGCCTCTATTGGGAAAAATAATATCTTCAAATAAAAACTACACAGAAGCATTTTGTGAAACTTATTTCTGATATGTTCATTAAGCTAACAGAGTTAAACCATACTTTTGATTGCGCAGTTCTGAACATTCTTTCTGTAGAAAATGCAAGTGGACATTTGGAGCGCTGAGAGGGTAATAGTGGAAAAAGGAATATATTCAAATATAAACTACACAGTAGCATTCTGTGAAAATTCTTCCTGTTCTGTGCATTCAACTAACAGAGTTGAAACTTACTTTTGATTGAGCCGTTCTGAAACACTCTTTCTGTAGAAACTGCAATTGGACATGCGAAGCGCTAAGAGGCCTACATTGGGAAAAAGAATATCTTCAAATAAAAACTACACAGATGCATTCTGTGAAACTTATTTCTGATCTGTAAATTCAGTTAACAGAGAAAAAACATATTTTTGATTGAGCAGTTATGAAACACTCTTTTTGTAGAAAATGCAAGTGGAGATTCGGAGCGCTAAGAGGGTAATAGTGGAAAAAGGAATGTCTTCAAATATAAACTACACAGAATCATTCGGTGAAACTTCTTTCTGATCTGTGCATTCAGCTAACAGAGTTAAACCATACTTTTGATTGAGCAGATCTGAACACTCTTTCTGTAGAAAATGCAACTGGACATTTGGAGCGCTAAGAGCGTAGTAGTGGAAAAAGGAATATATTCAAATATAAACTACACAGAAGCATTCTGTGAAACTTCTTTCTGATCTGAGCATTCAGCTAACAGAGTTAAACCATACTTTTGATTGAGCAGTTTTGAAACACTCTGTCTGTAGAAAATGCAACTGGACATTCGTAGCGCTAAGTGGGTAATAGTGGAAAAAAGAATATGTTCAAATATAAACTACACAGAAGCATTGTATGAAACTTCTTTCTGTTCTGTGCATTCAACTAACAGAGTTGAACCTTACTTTTGATTGAGCCGTTCTGAAACACTCTTTCTGTAGAAACTGCAATTGGACATTCTGAGCGCTAGGAGGCCTATATTGGGAAAAAGAATGTCTACAAATAAAAACTACACAGAAGACTTGTGTGAAACTTCTATCTGTTCTGTTTGTTCTAGTAAAAGAGTTGAACCTTAGTTTTGATTGAGCCGTTCTGAAACACTCTTTCTGTAGAAAATGCAAGTGGAGATTCGGAACGCTAAGAGGGTAATAGTGGAAAAAGTAATGTCTCCAAATATAAACTACACAGAATCATTCTGTGAAACTTCTTTCTGATCTGTGCATTCAGCTAACAGAGTTAAACCATACGTTTGATTGAGCAGATCTGAACACTCTTTCTGTAGAAAATGCAACTGGACATTCGTAGCGCTAAGTGGGTAATAGTGGAAAAAAGAATATATTCAAATATAAACTACACAGAAGCATTGTATGAAACTTCTTTCTGTTCTGTGCATTCAACTAACAGAGTTGAACCTTACTTTTGATTGAACCGTTCTGAAACACTCTTTCTGTAGAAACTGCAATTGGACATTCTGAGCGCTAGGAGGCCTATATTGGGAAACAGAATGTCTACAAATAAAAACTAAACAGAAGAATTGTGTGAAACTTCTATCTGTTCTGTTTGTTCAACTAAAAGAGTTGAACCTTAGTTTTGATTGAGCCGTTCTGAAACACTCTTTCTGTAGAAAATGCAAGTGGAGATTCGGAGGGCTAAGAGGGTAATAGTGGAAAAAGTAGTGTCTCCAAATATAAACTACACAGAATCATTCTGTGAAACTTCTTTCTGATCTGTGCATTCAGCTAACAGTGTTAAACCATACTTTTGATTGAGCAGATCTGAACACTCTTTCTGTAGAAAATGCAACTGGACATTTGGAGCGCTAAGAGAGTAGTAGTGGAAAAAGGAATATATTCAAATATAAACTACACAGAAGCATTCTGTGAAACTTCTTTCTGATCTGAGCATTCAGCTAACAGAGTTAAACCATACTTTTGATTGAGCAGTTTTGAAACACTCTGTCTGTAGAAAATGCAACTGGACATTCGTAGCACTAAGTGGGTTATAGTGGAAAAAAGAATATGTTCAAATATAAACTACACAGAAGCATTGTATGAAACTTCTTTCTGTTCTGTGCATTCAACTAACAGAGTTGAACCTTACTTTTGATTGAGCCTTTCTGAAACACTCTTTCTGTAGAAACTGCAATTGGACATTCTGAGCGCTAAGAGGCCTCCATTGGGAAAAATAATATCTTCAAATAAATACTACACAGAAGCATTGTGTGAAACTTATTTCTGATATGTTCATTAAGCTAACAGAGTTAAAGCATATTTTTGATTGCGCAGTTCTGAACACTCTTTCTGTAGAAAATGCAAGTGGACATTCGGAGCGCTAAGAGGGTAATAGTGGAAAAAGGAATATATTCAAATATAAACTACACAGTAGCATTCTGTGAAAATTCTTTCTGTTCTGTGCATTCAACTAACAGAGTTGAACTTTACTTTTGATTGAGCCGTTCTGAAACACTCTTTCTGTAGAAACTGCAATTGGACATGCTAAGCGCTAAGAGGCCTACATTGGGAAAAAGAATATCTTCAAATAAAAACTACACAGATGCATTCTGTGAAACTTATTTCTTATCTGTAAATTCAGTTAACAGAGATAAAACATATTTTTAATTGAGCAGTTATGAAACATTCTTTTTGTAGAAAATGCAAGTGGAGATTCGGAGCGCTAAGAGGGTTCTAGTGGAAAAAGTAATGTCTTCAAATATAAACTACACAGAATCATTCGGTGAAACTTCCTTCTGATCTGTGCATTCAGCTAACAGAGTTAAACCATACTTTTGATTGAGTAGATCTGAACACTCTTTCTGTAGAAAATGCAACTGGACATTTGGAGCGCTAAGAGCGTAGTAGTGGAAAAAGGAATATATTCAAATATAAACTACACAGAAGCATTCTGTGAAACTTCTTTCTGATCTGAGCATTCAGCTAACAGAGTTAAACCATACTTTTGATTGAGCAGTTTTGAAACACTCTGTCTGTAGAAAATGCAACTGGACATTCGTAGCGCTAAGCGGGTAATAGTGGAAAAAAGAATATGTTCAAATATAAACTACACAGAAGCATTGTATGAAACTTCTTTCTGTTCTCTGCATTCAACTAACAGAGTTGAACCTTACTTTTGATTGAACCGTTCTGAAACACTCTTTCTGTAGAAACTGCAATTGGACATTCTGAGCGCTAGGAGGCCTATATTGGGAAAAAGAATGTCTACAAATAAAAACTACACAGAAGAATTGTGTGAAACTTCTTTCTGTTCTGTTTGTTCAACTAAAAGAGTTGAACCTTAGTTTTGATTGAGCCGTTCTGAAACACTCTTTCTGTAGAAAATGCAAGTGGAGATTCGGAGGGCTAAGAGGGTAATAGTGGAAAAAGTAGTGTCTCCAAATATAAATTACACAGAATAATTCTGTGAAACTTCTTTCTGATCTGTGCATTCAGCTAACAGAGTTAAACCATACTTTTGATTGAGCAGATCTGAACACTCTTTCTGTAGAAAATGCAACTGGACATTTGGAGCGCTAAGAGAGTAGTAGTGGAAAAAGGAATATATTCAAATATAAACTACACAGAAGCATTCTGTGAAACTTCTTTCTGATCTGAGCATTCAGCTAACAGAGTTAAACCATACTTTTGATTGAGCAGTTTTGAAACACTCTGTCTGTAGAAAATGCAACTGGACATTCGTAGCACTAAGTGGGTTATAGTGGAAAAAATAATATGTTCAAATATAAACTACACAGAAGCATTGTATGAAACTTCTTTCTGTTCTGTGCATTCAACTAACAGAGTTGAACCTTACTTTTGATTGAGCCTTTCTGAAACACACTTTCTGTAGAAACTGCAATTGGACATTCTGAGCGCTAAGAGGCCTCCATTGGGAAAAATAATATTTTCAAATAAATACTACACAGAAGCATTGTGTGAAACTTATTTCTGATATGTTCATTAAGCTAACAGAGTTAAAGCATATTTTTGATTGCGCAGTTCTGAACACTCTTTCTGTAGAAAATGCAAGTGGACATTCGGAGCGCTAAGAGGGTAATAGTGGAAAAAGGAATATATTCAAATATAAACTACACAGTAGCATTCTGTGAAAATTCTTTCTGTTCTGTGCATTCAACTAACAGAGTTGAACCTTACTTTTGATTGAGCCGTTCTGAAACACTCTTTCTGTAGAAACTGCAATTGGACATGCTAAGCGCTAAGAGGCCTACATTGGGAAAAAGAATATCTTCAAATAAAAACTACACAGATGCATTCTGTGAAACTTATTTCTGATCTGTAAATTCAGTTAACAGAGATAAAACATATTTTTAATTGAGCAGTTATGAAACTTTCTTTTTGTAGAAAATGCAAGTGGAGATTCGGAGCGCTAAGAGGGTTCTAGTGGAAAAAGTAATTTCTTCAAATATAAACTACACAGAATCATTCGGTGAAACTTCCTTCTGATCTGTGCATTCAGCTAACAGAGTTAAACCATACTTTTGATTGAGTAGATCTGAACACTCTTTCTGTAGAAAATGCAACTGGACATTTGGAGCGCTAAGAGCGTAGTAGTGGAAAAAGGAATATATTCAAATATAAACTACACAGAAGCATTCTGTGAAACTTCTTTCTGATCTGAGCATTCAGCTAACAGAGTTAAACCATACTTTTGATTGAGCAGTTTTGAAACACTCTGTCTGTAGAAAATGCAACTGGACATTCGTAGCGCTAAGCGGGTAATAGTGGAAAAAAGAATATGTTCAAATATAAACTACACAGAAGCATTGTATGAAACTTCTTTCTGTTCTCTGCATTCAACTAACAGAGTTGAACCTTACTTTTGATTGAACCGTTCTGAAACACTCTTTCTGTAGAAACTGCAATTGGACATTCTGAGCGCTAGGAGGCCTATATTGGGAAAAAGAATGTCTACAAATAAAAACTACACAGAAGAATTGTGTGAAACTTCTTTCTGTTCTGTTTGTTCAACTAAAAGAGTTGAACCTTAGTTTTGATTGAGCCGTTCTGAAACACTCTTTCTGTAGAAAATGCAAGTGGAGATTCGGAGCGCTAAGAGGGTAATAGTGGAAAAAGGAATGTCTCCAGATATAAACTACACAGAATCATTCTGTGAAACTTCTTTCTGATCTGTGCTTTCAGCTAACAGAGTTAAACCATACTTTTGATTGAGCAGATCTGAACACTCTTTCTGTAGAAAATGCAACTGGACATTTGGAGCGCTAAGAGAGTAGTAGTGGAAAAAGGAATATATTCAAAAATAAACTACACAGAAGCATTCTGTGAAACTTCTTTCTGATCTGAGCATTCAGCTAACAGAGTTAAACCATACTTTTGATTGAGCAGTTTTGAAACACTCTGTCTGTAGAAAATGCAACGGGACATTCGTAGCGCTAAGTGGGTAATAGTGGAAAAAAGAATATGTTCATATATAAACTACACAGAAGCATTGTATGAAACTTCTTTCTGTTCTGTGCATTCAACTAACAGAGTTGTACCTTACTTTTGATTGAGCCTTTCTGAAACACTCTTTCTGTAGAAACTGCAATTGGACATTCTGAGCTCTAAGAGGCCTCTATTGGGAAAAATAATATCTTCAAATAAAAACTACACAGAAGCATTTTGTGAAACTTATTTCTGATATGTTCATAAAGCTAACAGAGTTAAACCATACTTTTGATTGCGCAGTTCTGAACACTCTTTCTGTAGAAAATGCAAGTGTACATTCGGAGCGCTGAGAGGGTAATAGTGGAAAAAGGAATATATTCAAATATAAACTACACAGTAGCATTCTGTGAAAATTCTTTCTGTTCTGTGCATTCAACTAACAGAGTTGAACCTTACTTTTGATTGAGCCGTTCTGAAACACTCTTTCTGTAGAAACTGCAATTGGACATGCTAAGCGCTAAGAGGCCTACATTGGGAAAAAGAATATCTTCAAATAAAAACTACACAGATGCATTCTGTGAAACTTATTTCTGATCTGTAAATTCAGTTAACAGAGAAAAAACATATTTTTGATTGAGCAGTTATGAAACACTCTTTTTGTAGAAAATGCAAGTGGAGATTCGGAGCGCTAAGAGGGTAATAGTGGAAAAAGGAATGTCTTCAAATATAAACTACACAGAATCATTCGGTGAAACTTCTTTCTGATCTGTGCATTCAGCTAACAGAGTTAAACCATACTTTTGATTGAGCAGATCTGAACAATCTTTCTGTAGAAAATGCAACTGGACATTTGGAGCGCTAAAAGCGTAGTAGTGGAAAAAGGAATATATTCAAATATAAACTACACAGAAGCATTCTGTGAAACTTCTTTCTGATCTGAGCATTCAGCTAACAGAGTTAAACCATACTTTTATTGAGCAGTTTTGAAACACTCTGTCTGTAGAAAATGCAACTGGACATTCGTAGCGCTAAGTGGGTAATAGTGGAAAAAAGAATATGTTCAAATATAAACTACACAGAAGCATTGTATGAAACTTCTTTCTGTTCTGTGCATTCAACTAACAGAGTTGAACCTTACTTTTGATTGAGCCGTTCTGAAACACTCTTTCTGTAGAAACTGCAATTGGACATTCTGAGCGCTAGGAGGCCTATATTGGGAAAAAGAATGTCTACAAATAAAAACTAAACAGAAGAATTGTGTGAAACTTCTATCTGTTCTGTTTGTTCAACTAAAATAATTGAACCTTAGTTTTGATTGAGCCGTTCTGAAACACTCTTTCTGTAGAAAATGCAAGTGGAGATTCGGAGGGCTAAGAGGGTAATAGTGGAAAAAGTAATGTCTCCAAATATAAACTACACAGAATCATTCTGTGAAACTTCTTTCTGATCTGTGCATTCAGCTAACAGAGTTAAACCATACTTTTGATTGAGCAGATCTGAACACTCTTTCTGTAGAAAATGCAACTGGACATTTGTAGCGCTAAGAGAGTAGTAGTGGAAAAAGGAATATATTCAAAAATAAACTACACAGAAGCATTCTGTGAAACTTATTTCTGATCTGAGCATTCAGCTAACAGAGTTAAACCATACTTTTGATTGAGCAGTTTTGAAACACTCTGTCTGTAGAAAATGCAACGGGACATTCGTAGCGCTAAGTGGGTAATAGTGGAAAAAAGAATATGTTCAAATATAAACTACACAGAAGCATTGTATGAAACTTCTTTCTGTTCTGTGCATTCAACTAACAGAGTTGAACCTTACTTATGATTGAGCCTTTCTGAAACACTCTTTCTGTAGAAACTGCAGTTGGACATTCTGAGCGCTAAGAGGCCTCTATTGGGAAAAATAATATCTTCAAATAAAAACTACACAGAAGCATTTTGTGAAACTTATTTCTGATATGTTCATTAAGCTAACAGAGTTAAACCATACTTTTGATTGCGCAGTTCTGAACATTCTTTCTGTAGAAAATGCAAGTGGACATTTGGAGCGCTGAGAGGGTAATAGTGGAAAAAGGAATATATTCAAATATAAACTACACAGTAGCATTCTGTGAAAATTCTTCCTGTTCTGTGCATTCAACTAACAGAGTTGAAACTTACTTTTGATTGAGCCGTTCTGAAACACTCTTTCTGTAGAAACTGCAATTGGACATGCGAAGCGCTAAGAGGCCTACATTGGGAAAAAGAATATCTTCAAATAAAAACTACACAGATGCATTCTGTGAAACTTATTTCTGATCTGTAAATTCAGTTAACAGAGAAAAAACATATTTTTGATTGAGCAGTTATGAAACACTCTTTTTGTAGAAAATGCAAGTGGAGATTCGGAGCGCTAAGAGGGTAATAGTGGAAAAAGGAATGTCTTCAAATATAAACTACACAGAATCATTCGGTGAAACTTCTTTCTGATCTGTGCATTCAGCTAACAGAGTTAAACCATACTTTTGATTGAGCAGATCTGAACACTCTTTCTGTAGAAAATGCAACTGGACATTTGGAGCGCTAAGAGCGTAGTAGTGGAAAAAGGAATATATTCAAATATAAACTACACAGAAGCATTCTGTGAAACTTCTTTCTGATCTGAGCATTCAGCTAACAGAGTTAAACCATACTTTTGATTGAGCAGTTTTGAAACACTCTGTCTGTAGAAAATGCAACTGGACATTCGTAGCGCTAAGTGGGTAATAGTGGAAAAAAGAATATGTTCAAATATAAACTACACAGAAGCATTGTATGAAACTTCTTTCTGTTCTGTGCATTCAACTAACAGAGTTGAACCTTACTTTTGATTGAGCCGTTCTGAAACACTCTTTCTGTAGAAACTGCAATTGGACATTCTGAGCGCTAGGAGGCCTATATTGGGAAAAAGAATGTCTACAAATAAAAACTACACAGAAGACTTGTGTGAAACTTCTATCTGTTCTGTTTGTTCTAGTAAAAGAGTTGAACCTTAGTTTTGATTGAGCCGTTCTGAAACACTCTTTCTGTAGAAAATGCAAGTGGAGATTCGGAACGCTAAGAGGGTAATAGTGGAAAAAGTAATGTCTCCAAATATAAACTACACAGAATCATTCTGTGAAACTTCTTTCTGATCTGTGCATTCAGCTAACAGAGTTAAACCATACGTTTGATTGAGCAGATCTGAACACTCTTTCTGTAGAAAATGCAACTGGACATTCGTAGCGCTAAGTGGGTAATAGTGGAAAAAAGAATATATTCAAATATAAACTACACAGAAGCATTGTATGAAACTTCTTTCTGTTCTGTGCATTCAACTAACAGAGTTGAACCTTACTTTTGATTGAGCCTTTCTGAAACACTCTTTTTGTAGAAACTGCAATTGGACATTCTGAGCGCTACGAGGCCTCTATTGGGAAAAATAATATCTTCAAATAAAAATTACACAGAAGCATTGTGTGAAACTTATTTCTGATATGTCCATTAAGCTAACAGAGTTAAACCATACTTTTGATTGCGCAGTTCTGAACACTCTTTCTGTAGAAAATGCAAGTGGACATTCGGAGCGCTAAGAGGGTAATAGTGGAAAAAGGAATATATTCAAATATAAACTACACAGTAGCATTCTGTGAAAATTCTTTCTGTTCTGTGCATTCAACTAACAGAGTTGAACCTTACTTTTGATTGAGCCGTTCTGAAACACTCTTTCTGTAGAAACTGCAATTGGACATGCTAAGCGCTAAGAGGCCTACATTGGGAAAAAGTATATCTTCAAATAAAAACTACACAGATGCATTCTGTGAAACTTATTTCTGATCTGTAAATTCAATTAACAGAGATAAAACATATTTTTGATTGAGCAGTTATGAAACACTGTTTTTATAGAAAATGCAAGTGGAGATTCGGAGCGCTAAGAGGGTAATAGTGGAAAAAGGAATGTCTTCAAATATAAACTACACAGAATCATTCGGTGAAACATCTTTCTGATCTGTGCATTCAGCTAACAGAGTTAAACCATACTTTTGATTGAGCAGATCTGAACACTCTTTCTGTAGAAAATGCAACTGGACATTTGGAGCGCTAAGAGCGTAGTAGTGGAAAAAGGAATATATTCAAATATAAACTACACAGAAGCATTCTGTGAAACTTCTTTCTGATCTGAGCATTCAGCTAACAGAGTTAAACCATACTTTTGATTGAGCAGTTTTGAAACACTCTGTCTGTAGAAAATGCAACTGGACATTTGTAGCGCTAAGTGGGTAATAGTGGAAAAAAGAATATGTTCAAATATAAACTACACAGAAGCATTGTATGAAACTTCTTTCTGTTCCGTGCATTCAACTAACAGAGTTGAACCTTACTTTTGATTGAGCCGTTCTGAAACACTCTTTCTGTAGAAACTGCAATTGGACATTCTGAGCGCTAAGAGGCCTATATTGGGAAAAAGAATGTCTACAAATAAAAACTACACAGAAGAATTGTGTGAAACTTCTTTCTGTTCTGTTTGTTCAACTAAAAGAGTTGAACCTTAGTTTTGATTGAGCCGTTCTGAAACACTCTTTCTGTAGAAAATGCAAGTGGAGATTCGGAGGGCTAAGAGGGTAATAGTGGAAAAAGTAATGTCTCCAAATATAAACTACACAGAATCATTCTGTGAAACTTCTTTCTGATCTGTGCATTCAGCTAACAGAGTTAAACCATACTTTTGATTGAGCAGATCTGAATACTCTTTCTGTAGAAAATGCAACTGGACATTTGGAGCGCTAAGAGAGTAGTAGTGGAAAAAGGAATATATTCAAATATAAACTACACAGAAGCATTCTGTGAAACTTCTTTCTGATCTGAGCATTCAGCTAACAGAGTTAAACCATACTTTTGATTGAGCAGTTTTGAAACACTCTGTCTGTAGAAAATGCAACTGGACATTCGTAGCGCTAAGCGGGTAATAGTGGAAAAAAGAATATGTTCAAATATAAACTACACAGAAGCATTGTATGAAACTCCTTTCTGTTCTGTGCATTCAACTAACAGAGTTGAACCTTACTTTTGATTGAGCCTTTCTGAAACACTCTTTCTGTAGAAACTGCAACTGGACATTCTGAGCGCTAAGAGGCCTCTATTGGGAAAAATAATATCTTCAAATAAAACTACACAGAAGCATTGTGTGAAACTTATTTCTGATATGTTCATTAAGCTAACAGAGTTAAACCATACTTTTGATTGCGCAGTTCTGAACACTCTTTCTGTAGAAAATGCAAGTGGACTCTCGGAGCGCTGAGAGGGTAATAGTGGAAAAAGGAATATATTCAAATATAAACTACACAGTAGCATTTTGTGAAAATAATTTCTGTTCTGTGCATTCAACTAACAGAGTTGAACCTTACTTTTGATTGAGCCGTTCTGAAACACTCTTTCTGTAGAAACAGCAATTGGACATGCTAAGCGCTAAGAGACCTACATTGCGAAAAAGAATATCTTCAAATAAAAACTACACAGATGCATTCTGTGAAACTTATTTCTGATCTGTAACTTCAGTTAACAGAGATAAAACATATTTTTGATTGAGCAGTTATGAAACACTCTTTTTGTAGAAAATGCAAGTGGAGATTCGGAGCGCTAAGAGGGTAATAGTGGAAAAAGGAATGTCTTCAAATATAAACTACACAGAATCATTCGGTGAAACTTCTTTCTGATCTGTGCATTCAGCTAACAGAGTTAAACCATACTTTTGATTGAGCAGATCTGAACACTCTTTCTGTAGAAAATGCAACTGGACATTTGGAGCGCTAAGAGCGTAGTAGTGGAAAAAGGAATATATTCAAATATAAACTACACAGAAGCATTCTGTGAAACTTCTTTCTGATCTGAGCATTCAGCTAACAGAGTTAAACCATACTTTTCATTGAGCAGTTTTGAAACACTCTCTCTGTAGAAAATGCAACTGGACATTCGTAGCGCTAAGTGGGTAATAGTGGAAAAAAGAATATGTTCAAATATAAACTACACAGAAGCATTGTATGAAACTACTTTCTGTTCCGTGCATTCAACTAACAGAGTTGAACCTTACTTTTGATTGAGCCGTTCTGAAACACTCTTTCTGTAGAAACTGCAATTGGACATTCTGAGCGCGAAGAGGCCTATATTGGGAAAAAGAATGTCTACAAATAAAAACTACACAGAAGAATTGTGTGAAACTTCTTTCTGTTCTGTTTGTTCAACTAAAAGAGTTGAACCTTAGTTTTGATTGAGCCGTTCTGAAACACTCTTTCTGTAGAAAATGCAAGTGGAGTTTCGGAGCGCTAAGAGGATAATAGTGGAAAAAGGAATGTCTCCAAATATAAACTACACAGAATCATTCTGTGAAACTTCTTTCTGATCTGTGCATTCAGCTAACAGAGTTAAACCATACTTTTGATTGAGCAGATCTGAACACTCTTTCTGTAGAAAATGCAACTGGACATTTGGAGCGCTAAGAGAGTAGTAGTGGAAAAAGGAATATATTCAAATATAAACTACACAGAAGCATTCTGTGAAACTTCTTTCTGATCTGAGCATTCAGCTAACAGAGTTAAAGCATACTTTTGATTGAGCAGTTTTGAAACACTCTGTCTGTAGAAAATGCAACTGGACATTCGTAGCGCTAAGTGGGTAATAGTGGAAAAAAGAATATATTCAAATATAAACTACACAGAAGCATTGTATGAAACTTCTTTCTGTTCTGTGCATTCAACTAACAGAGTTGAACCTTACTTTTGATTGAGCCTTTCTGAAACACTCTTTCTGTAGAAACTGCAACTGGACATTCTGAGCGCTAAGAGGCCTCTGTTGGGAAAAATAATATCTTCAAATAAAACTACACAGAAGCATTGTGTGAAACTTATTTCTGATATGTTCATTAAGCTAACAGAGTTAAACCATACTTTTGATTGCGCAGTTCTGAACACTCTTTCTGTAGAAAATGCAAGTGGACATTCCGAGCGCTGAGAGGGTAATAGTGGAAAAAGGAATATATTCAAATATAAACTACACAGTAGCATTCTGTGAAAATTCTTTCTGTTCTGTGCATTCAACTAACAGAGTTGAACCTTACTTTTGATTGAGCCGTTCTGAAACACTCTTTCTGTAGAAACAGCAATTGGACATGCTAAGCGCTAAGAGGCCTACATTGCGAAAAAGAATATCTTCAAATAAAAACTACACAGATGCATTCTGTGAAACTTATTTCTGATCTGTAACTTCAGTTAACAGAGATAAAACATATTTTTGATTGAGCAGTTATGAAACACTCTTTTTGTAGAAAATGCAAGTGGAGATTCGGAGCGCTAAGAGGGTAATAGTGGAAAAAGGAATGTCTTCAAATATAAACTACACAGAATCATTCGGTGAAACTTCTTTCTGATCTGTGCATTCAGCTAACAGAGTTAAACCATACTTTTGATTGAGCAGATCTGAACACTCTTTCTGTAGAAAATGCAACTGGACATTTGGAGCGCTAAGAGCGTAGTAGTGGAAAAAGGAATATATTCAAATATAAACTACACAGAAGCATTCTGTGAAACTTCTTTCTGATCTGAGCATTCAGCTAACAGAGTTAAACCATACTTTTCATTGAGCAGTTTTGAAACACTCTGTCTGTAGAAAATGCAACTGGACATTCGTAGCGCTAAGTGGGTAATAGTGGAAAAAAGAATATGTTCAAATATAAACTACACAGAAGCATTGTATGAAACTTCTTTCTGTTCCGTGCATTCAACTAACAGAGTTGAACCTTACTTTTGATTGAGCCGTTCTGAAACACTCTTTCTGTAGAAACTGCAATTGGACATTCTGAGCGCTAAGAGGCCTATATTGGGAAAAAGAATGTCTACAAATAAAAACTACACAGAAGAATTGTGTGAAACTTCTTTCTGTTCTGTTTGTTCAACTAAAAGAGTTGAACCTTAGTTTTGATTGAGCCGTTCTGAAACACTCTTTCTGTAGAAAATGCAAGTGGAGATTCGGAGGGCTAAGAGGGTAATAGTGGAAAAAGTAATGTCTCCAAATATAAACTACACAGAATCATTCTGTGAAACTTCTTTCTGATCTGTGCATTCAGCTAACAGAGTTAAACCATACTTTTGATTGAGCAGATCTGAATACTCTTTCTGTAGAAAATGCAACTGGACATTTGGAGCGCTAAGAGAGTAGTAGTGGAAAAAGGAATATATTCAAATATAAACTACACAGAAGCATTCTGTGAAACTTCTTTCTGATCTGAGCATTCAGCTAACAGAGTTAAACAATACTTTTGATTGAGCAGTTTTGAAACACTCTGTCTGTAGAAAATGCAACTGGACATTCGTAGCGCTAAGCGGGTAATAGTGGAAAAAAGAATATGTTCAAATATAAACTACACAGAAGCATTGTATGAAACTCCTTTCTGTTCTGTGCATTCAACTAACAGAGTTGAACCTTACTTTTGATTGAGCCTTTCTGAAACACTCTTTCTGTAGAAACTGCAACTGGACATTCTGAGCGCTAAGAGGCCTCTATTGGGAAAAATAATATCTTCAAATAAAACTACACAGAAGCATTGTGTGAAACTTATTTCTGATATGTTCATTAAGCTAACAGAGTTAAACCATACTTTTGATTGCGCAGTTCTGAACACTCCTTCTGTAGAAAATGCAAGTGGACATTCGGAGCGCTGAGAGGGTAATAGTGGAAAAAGGAATATATTCAAATATAAACTACACAGTAGCATTCTGTGAAAATTCTTTCTGTTCTGTGCATTCAACTAACAGAGTTGAACCTTACTTTTGATTGAGCCGTTCTGAAACACTCTTTCTGTAGAAACAGCAATTGGACATGCTAAGCGCTAAGAGGCCTACATTGCGAAAAAGAATATCTTCAAATAAAAACTACACAGATGCATTCTGTGAAACTTATTTCTGATCTGTAACTTCAGTTAACAGAGATAAAACATATTTTTGATTGAGCAGTTATGAAACACTCTTTTTGTAGAAAATGCAAGTGGAGATTCGGAGCGCTAAGAGGGTAATAGTGGAAAAAGGAATGTCTTCAAATATAAACTACACAGAATCATTCGGTGAAACTTCTTTCTGATCTGTGCATTCAGCTAACAGAGTTAAACCATACTTTTGATTGAGCAGATCTGAACACTCTTTCTGTAGAAAATGCAACTGGACATTTGGAGCGCTAAGAGCGTAGTAGTGGAAAAAGGAATATATTCAAATATAAAGTACACAGAAGCATTCTGTGAAAATTCTTTCTGATCTGAGCATTCAGCTAACAGAGTTAAACCATACTTTTCATTGAGCAGTTTTGCAACACTCTGTCTGTAGAAAATGCAACTGGACATTCGTAGCGCTAAGTGGGTAATAGTGGAAAAAAGAATATGTTCAAATATAAACTACACAGAAGCATTGTATGAAACTTCTTTCTGTTCCGTGCATTCAACTAACAGAGTTGAACCTTACTTTTGATTGAGCCGTTCTGAAACACTCTTTCTGTAGAAACTGCAATTGGACATTCTGAGCGCTAAGAGGCCTATATTGGGAAAAAGAATGTCTACAAATAAAAACTACACAGAAGAATTGTGTGAAACTACTTTCTGTTCTGTTTGTTCAACTAAAAGAGTTGAACCTTAGTTTTGATTGAGCCGTTTTGAAACACTCTTTCTGTAGAAAATGCAAGTGGAGTTTCGGAGCGCTAAGAGGGTAATAGTGGAAAAAGGAATGTCTCCAAATATAAACTACACAGAATCATTCTGTGAAACTTCTTTCTGATCTGTGCATTGAGCTAACAGAGTTAAACCATACTTTTGATTGAGCAGATCTGAACACTCTTTCTGTAGAAAATGCAACTGGACATTTGGAGCGCTAAGAGAGTAGTAGTGGAAAAAGGAATATATTCAAATATAAACTACACAGAGGCATTCTGTGAAACTTCTTTCTGATCTGAGCATTCAGCTAACAGAGTTAAACCATACTTTTGATTGAGCAGTTTTGAAACACTCTGTCTGTAGAAAATGCAAGTGGACATTCGTAGCGCTAAGTGGGTAATAGTGGAAAAAAGAATATGTTCAAATATAAACTACACAGAAGCATTGTATGAAACTTCTTTCTGTTCTGTGCATTCAACTAACAGAGTTGAACCTTACTTTTGATTGAGCCGTTCTGAAACACTCTTTCTGTAGAAACTGCAATTGGACATTCTGTGCGCTAGGAGGCCTATATTGGGAAAAAGAATGTCTACAAATAAAAACTACACAGAAGAATTGTGTGAAACTTCTTTCTGTTCTGTTTGTTCAACTAAAAGAGTTGAACCTTAGTTTTGATTGAGCCGTTCTGAAACACTCTTTCTGTAGAAAATGCAAGTGGAGATTCGGAGCGCTAAGAGGGTAATAGTGGAAAAAGGAATGTCTCCAGATATAAACTACACAGAATCATTCTGTGAAACTTCTTTCTGATCTGTGCATTCAGCTAACAGAGTTAAACCATACTTTTGATTGAGCAGATCTGAACACTCTTTCTGTAGAAAATGCAACTGGACATTTGGAGCGCTAAGAGAGTAGTAGTGGAAAAAGGAATATATTCAAAAATAAACTACACAGAAGCATTCTGTGAAACTCCTTTCTGATCTGAGCATTCAGCTAACAGAGTTAAACCATACTTTTGATTGAGCAGTTTTGAAACACTCTGTCTGTAGAAAATGCAACGGGACATTCGTAGCGCTAAGTGGGTAATAGTGGAAAAAAGAATATGTTCAAATATAAACTACACAGAAGCATTGTATGAAACTTCTTTCTGTTCTGTGCATTCAACTAACAGAGTTGAACCTTACTTTTGATTGAGCCTTTCTGAAACACTCTTTCTGTAGAAACTGCAATTGGACATTCTGAGCGCTAAGAGGCCTCTATTGGGAAAAATAATATCTTCAAATAAAAACTACACAGAAGCATTTTGTGAAACTTATTTCTGATATGTTCATTAAGCTAACAGAGTTAAACCATACTTTTGATTGCGCAGTTCTGAACACTCTTTCTGTAGAAAATGCAAGTGGACATTCGGAGCGATGAGAGGGTAATAGTGGAAAAAGGAATATATTCAAATATAAACTACACAGTAGCATTCTGTGAAAATTCTTTCTGTTCTGTGCATTCAACTAACAGAGTTGAACCTTACTTTTGATTGAGCCGTTCTGAAACACTCTTTCTGTAGAAACTGCAATTGGACATGCTAAGCGCTAAGAGGCCTACATTGGGAAAAAGAATATCTTCAAATAAAAACTACACAGATGCATTCTGTGAAACTTATTTCTGATCTGTAAATTCAATTAACAGAGATAAAACATATTTTTGATTGAACAGTTATGAAACACTCTTTTTGTAGAAAATGCAAGTGGAGATTCGGAGCGCTAAGTGGGTAATAGTGGAAAAAGGAATGTCTTCAAATATAAACTACACAGAATCATTCGGTGAAACTTCTTTCTGATCTGTGCATTCAGCTAACAGAGTTAAACCATACTTTTGATTGAGCAGATCTGAACACTCTTTCTGTAGAAAATGCAACTGGACATTTGGAGCGCTAAGAGCGTAGTAGTGGAAAAAGGAATATATTCAAATATAAACTACACAGAAGCATTCTGTGAAACTTCTTTCTGATCTGAGCATTCAGCTAACAGAGTTAAACCATACTTTTGATTGAGTAGTTTTGAAACACTCTGTCTGTAGAAAATGCAACTGGACATTCGTAGCGCTAAGTGGGTAATAGTGGAAAAAAAATATGTTCAAATATAAACTACACAGAAGCATTGTATGAAACTTCTTTCTGTTCTGTGCATTCAACTAACAGAGTTGAACCTTACTTTTGATTGAGCCGTTCTGAAACACTCTTTCTGTAGAAACTGCAATTGGACATTCTGAGCGCTAAGAGGCCTATATTGGGAAAAAGAATGTCTACAAATAAAAACTACACAGAATAATTGTGTGAAACTTCTTTCTGTTCTGTTTGTTCAACTAAAAGAGTTGAACCTTAGTTTTGATTGAGCCGTTCTGAAACACTCTTTCTGTAGAGAATGCAAGTGGAGATTCGGAGCGCTAAGAGGGTAATAGTGGAAAAAGGAATGTCTCCAGATATAAACTACACAGAATCATTCTGTGAAACTTCTTTCTGATCTGTGCATTCAGCTAACAGAGTTAAACCATACTTTTGATTGAGCAGATCTGAACACTCTTTCTGTAGAAAATGCAACTGGACATTTGGAGCGCTAAGAGAGTAGTAGTGGAAAAAGGAATATATTCAAAAATAAACTACACAGAAGCATTCTGTGAAACTCCTTTCTGATCTGAGCATTCAGCTAACAGAGTTAAACCATACTTTTGATTGAGCAGTTTTGAAACACTCTGTCTGTAGAAAATGCAACGGGACATTCGTAGCGCTAAGTGGGTAATAGTGGAAAAAAGAATATGTTCAAATATAAACTACACAGAAGCATTGTATGAAACTTCTTTCTGTTCTGTGCATTCAACTAACAGAGTTGAACCTTACTTTTGATTGAGCCTTTCTGAAACACTCTTTCTGTAGAAACTGCAATTGGACATTCTGAGCGCTAAGAGGCCTCTATTGGGAAAAAAAATATCTTCAAATAAAAACTACACAGAAGCATTGTGTGAAACTTATTTCTGATATGTTGATTAAGCTAACAGAGTTAAACCATACTTTTGATTGCGCAGTTCTTAACACTCTTTCTGTAGAAAATGCAAGTGGACATTCGGAGCGCTGAGAGGGTAACAGTGGAAAAAGGAATATATTCAAATATAAACTACACAGTAGCATTCTGTGAAAATTCTTTCTGTTCTGTGCATTCAACTAACAGAGTTGAACCTTACTTTTGATTGAGCCGTTCTGAAACACTCTTTCTGTAGAAACAGCAATTGGACATGCTAAGCGCTAAGAGGCCTACATTGCGAAAAAGAATATCTTCAAATAAAAACTACACAGATGCATTCTGTGAAACTTATTTCTGATCTGTAACTTCAGTTAACAGAGATAAAACATATTTTTGATTGAGCAGTTATGAAACACTCTTTTTGTAGAAAATGCAAGTGGAGATTCGGAGCGCTAAGAGGGTAATAGTGGAAAAAGGAATGTCTTCAAATATAAACTACACAGAATCATTCGGTGAAACTTCTTTCTGATCTGTGCATTCAGCTAACAGAGTTAAACCATACTTTTGATTGAGCAGATCTGAACACTCTTTCTGTAGAAAATGCAACTGGACATTTGGAGCGCTAAGAGCGTAGTAGTGTAAAAAGGAATATATTCAAATATAAACTACACAGAAGCATTCTGTGAAACTTCTTTCTGATCTGAGCATTCAGCTAACAGAGTTAAACCATACTTTTCATTGAGCAGTTTTGAAACACTCTGTCTGTAGAAAATGCAACTGGACATTCGTAGCGCTAAGTGGGTAATAGTGGAAAAAAGAATATGTTCAAATATAAACTACACAGAATCATTGTATGAAACTTCTTTCTGTTCCGTGCATTCAACTAACAGAGTTGAACCTTACTTTTGATTGAGCCGTTCTGAAACACTCTTTCTGTAGAAACTGCAATTGGACATTCTGAGCGCTAAGAGGCCTATATTGGGAAAAAGAATGTCTACAAATAAAAACTACACAGAAGAATTGTGTGAAACTTCTTTCTGTTCTGTTTGTTCAACTAAAAGAGTTGAACCTTAGTTTTGATTGAGCCTTTCTGAAACACTATTTCTGTAGAAAATGCAAGTGGAGATTCGGAGCGCTAAGAGGGTAATAGTGGAAAAAGGAATGTCTCCAAATATAAACTACACAGAATCATTCTGTGAAACTTCTTTCTGATCTGTGCATTGAGCTAACAGAGTTAAACCATACTTTTGATTGAGGAGATCTGAACACTCTTTCTGTAGAAAATGCAACTGGACATTTGGAGCGCTAAGAGAGTAGTAGTGGAAAAAGGAATATATTCAAATATAAACTACACAGAAGCATTCTGTGAAACTTCTTTCTGATCTGAGCATTCAGCTAACAGAGTTAAACCATACTTTTGATTGAGCAGTTTTGAAACACTCTGTCTGTAGAAAATGCAAGTGGACATTCGTAGCGCTAAGTGGGTAATAGTGGAAAAAAGAATATGTTCAAATATAAACTACACAGAAGCATTGTATTAAACTTCTTTCTGTTCTGTGCATTCAACTAACAGAGTTGAACCTTACTTTTGATTGAGCCGTTCTGAAACACTCTTTCTGTAGAAACTGCAATTGGACATTCTGTGCGCTAGGAGGCCTATATTGGGAAAAAGAATGTCTACAAATAAAAACTACACAGAAGAATTGTGTGAAACTTCTTTCTGTTCTGTTTGTTCAACGAAAAGAGTTGAACCTTACTTTTGATTGAGCCGTTCTGAAACACTCTTTCTGTAGAAAATGCAAGTGGAGATTCGGAGCGCTAAGAGGGTAATAGTGGAAAAAGGAATGTCTGCAAATATAAACTACACAGAATCATTCTGTGAAACTTCTTTCTGATCTGTGCATTCAGCTAACAGAATTAAACCATACTTTTCATTGAGCAGATCTGAACACTCTTTCTGTAGAAAATGCAACTGGACATTTGGAGCGCTAAGAGAGTAGTAGTGGAAAAAGGAATATATTCAAAAATAAACTACACAGAAGCATTCTGTGAAACTTCTTTCTGATCTGAGCATTCAGCTAACAGAGTTAAACCATACTTTTGATTGAGCAGTTTTGAAACACTCTGTCTGTAGAAAATGCAACGGGATATACGTAGAGCTAAGTGGGTAATAGTGGAAAAAAGAATATGTTCAAATATAAACTACACAGAAGCATTGTATGAAACTTCTTTCTGTTCTGTGCATTCAACTAACAGAGTTGAACCTTACTTTTGATTGAGCCTTTCTGAAACACTCTTTCTGTAGAAACTGCAATTGGACATTCTGAGCGCTAAGAGGCCTTTATTGGGAAAAATAATATCTTCAAATAAAAACTACACAGAAGCATTGTGTGAAACTTATTTCTGATATGTTCATTAAGCTAACAGAATTAAACCATACTTTTGATTGCGCAGTTCTGAAAACTCTTTCTGTAGAAAATGCAAGTGGCCATTCGGAGCGCTAAGAGGGTAATAGTGGAAAAAGGAATATATTCAAATATAAACTACACAGTAGCATTCTGTGAAAATTCTTTCTGTTCTGTGCATTCAACTAACAGAGTTGAACCTTACTTTTGATTGAGCCGTTCTGAAACACTCTTTCTGTAGAAACTGCAATTGGACATGCTAAGCGCTAAGAGGCCTACATTGGGAAAAAGAATATCTTCAAATAAAAAATACACAGATGCATTCTGTGAAACTTATTTCTGATCTGTAAATTCAGTTAACAGAGATAAAACATATTTTTGATTGAGCAGTTATGAAAGACTCTTTTTGTAGAAAATGCAAGTGGACATTCGGAGCGGTAAGAGGGTAATAGTGGAAAAAGGAATATATTCAAATATAAACTACACAGTAGCATTCTGTGAAAATTCTTTCTGTTCTGTGCATTCAACTAACAGAGTTGAACCTTACTTTTGATTGAGCCGTTCTGAAACACTCTTTCTGTAGAAACTGCAATTGGACATTCTGAGCGCTAAGAGGCCTATATTGGGAAAAAGAATGTCTACAAATAAACACTACACAGAAGAATTGTGTGAAACTTCTTTCTGTTCTGTTTCTTCAACTAAAAGAGTTGAACCTTAGTTCTGATTCAGCCGTTCTGAAACACTCTTTCGGTAGAAAATGCAAGTGGAGATTCGGAGCGCTAAGAGGGTAATAGTGGAAAAAGGAATGTCTCCAAATATAAACTACACAGAATCATTCTGTGAAACTTCTTTCTGATCTGTGCATTCAGCTAACAGAGTTAAACCATACTTTTGATTGAGCAGATCTGAACACTCTTTCTGTAGAAAATGCAACTGGACGTTTGGAGCGCTAAGAGAGTAGTAGTGGAAAAAGGAATATATTCAAATATAAACTACACAGAAGCATTCTGTGAAACTTCTTTCTGATCTGAGCATTCAGCTAACAGAGTTAAACCATACTTTTGATTGAGCAGTTTTGAAACACTCTGTCTGTAGAAAATGCAACTGGACATTCGTAGTGCTAAGTGGGTAGTAGTGGAAAAAAGAATATGTTCAAATATAAACTACACAGAAGCATTGTATGAAACTTCTTTCTGTTCTGTGCATTCAACTAACAGAGTTGAACCTTACTTTTGATTGAGCCGTTCTGAAACACTCTTTCTGTAGAAACTGCAATTGGACATTCTGAGCGCTAAGAGGCCTATATTGGGAAAAAGAATGTCTACAAATAAAAACTACACAGAAGAATTGTGTGAAACTTCTTTCTGTTCTGTTTGTTCAACTAAAAGAGTTGAACCTTAGTTTTGATTGAGCCGTTCTGAAACACTCTTTCGGTAGAAAATGCAAGTGGAGATTCGGAGCGCTAAGAGGGTAATAGTGGAAAAAGGAATGTCTCCAAATATAAACTACACAGAATCATTCTGTGAAAATTCTTTCTGATCTGTGCATTCAGCTAACAGAGTTAAACCATACTTTTGATTGAGCAGATCTGAACACTCTTTCTGTAGAAAATGCAACTGGACATTTGGAGCGCTAAGAGAGTAGTAGTGGAAAAAGGAATATATTCAAATATAAACTACACAGAAGCATTCTGTGAAACTTCTTTCTGATCTGAGCATTCAGCTAACAGAGTTAAACCATACATTTGATTGAGCAGTTTTGAAACACTCTGTCTGTAGTAAATGCAACGGGACATTCGTAGCGCTAAGTGGGTAATAGTGGAAAAAAGAATATGTTCAAATATAAACTACACAGAAGCATTGTATGAAACTTCTTTCTGTTCTGTGCATTCAATTAACAGAGTTGAACCTTACTTATGATTGAGACTTTCTGAAACACTCTTTCTGTAGAAACTGCAGTTGGACATTCTGAGCGCTAAGAGGCCTCTATTGGGAAAAATAATATCTTCAAATAAAAACTACAGAGAAGCATTGTGTGAAACTTATTTCTGATATGTTCATTAAGCTAACAGAGTTAAACCATACTTTTGATTGCGCAGTTCTGAACACTCTTTCTGTAGAAAATTCAAGTGGACATTCGGAGCGCTGAGAGGGTAATAGTGGAATAAGGAATATATTCAAATATAAACTACACAGTAGCATTCTGTGAAAATTCTTTCTGTTCTGTGCATTCAACTAACAGAGTTGAACCTTACTTTTGATTGAGCCGTTCTGAAACACTCTTTCTGTAGAAACTGCAATTGGACATGCTAAGCGCTAAGAGGCCTACATTGGGAAAAAGAATATCTTCAAATAAAAACTACACAGATGCATTCTGTGAAACTTATTTCTGATCTGTAAATTCAGTTAACAGAGATAAAACATATTTTTGATTGAGCAGTTATGAAACACTCTTTTTGTAGAAAATGCAAGTGGAGATTCGGAGCGCTAAAGGTTTAATAGTGGAAAAAGGAATGTCTTCAAATATAAACTACACAGAATCATTCGGTGAAACTTCTTTCTGATGTGTGCATTCAGCTAACAGAGTTAAACCATACTTTTGATTGAGCAGATCTGAACACTCTTTCTGTAGAAAATGCAATTGGACATTTGGAGCGCTAAGAGCGTAGTAGTGAAAAAAGGAATATATTCAAATATAAACTACACAGAAGCATTCTGTGAAACTTCTTTCTGAACTGAGCATTCAGCTAACAGAGTTAAACCATACTTTTGATTGAGCAGTTTTGAAACACTCTGTCTGTAGAGAATGCAACTGGACATTCGTAGCTCTAAGTGGGTAATAGTGGAAAAAAGAATATGTTCAAATATAAACTACACAGAAGCATTGTATGAAACTTCTTTCTGTTCCGTGCATTCAACTAACAGAGTTGAACCTTACTTTTGATTGAGCCGTTCTGAAACACTCTTTCTGTAGAAACTGCAATTGGACATTCTGAGCGCTAAGAGGCCTATATTGGGAAAAAGAATGTCTACAAATAAAAACTACACAGAAGAATTGTGTGAAACTTCTTTCTGTTCTGTTTGTTCAACTAAAAGAGTTGAACCTTAGTTTTGATTGAGCCGTTCTGAAACACTCTTTCTGTAGAAAATGCAAGTGGAGATTCGGAGCGCTAAGAGGGTAATAGTGGAAAAAGGAATGTCTCCAAATATAAACTACACAGAATCATTCTGTGAAACTTCTTTCTGATCTGTGCATTCAGCTAACAGAGTTAAACCATACTTTTGATTGAGCAGATCTGAACACTCTTTCTGTAGAAAATGCAACTGGTCATTTGGAGCGCTAAGAGAGTAGTAGTGGAAAAAGGAATATATTCAAAAATAAACTACACAGAAGCATTCTGTGAAACTTCTTTCTGATCTGAGCATTCAGCTAACAGAGTTAAACCATACTTTTGATTGAGCAGTTTTGAAACACTCTGTCTGTGGAAAATGCAACGGGACATACGTAGAGCAAAGTGGGTAATAGTGGAAAAAAGAATATGTTCAAATATAAACTACACAGAAGCATTGTATGAAACTTCTTTCTGTTCTGTGCATTCAACTAACAGAGTTGAACCTTACTTTTGATTGAGCCTTTCTGAAACACTCTTTCTGTAGAAACTGCAATTGGACATTCTGAGCGCTAAGAGGCCTCTATTGGGAAAAATAATATCTTCAAATAAAAACTACACAGAAGCATTGTGTGAAACTTATTTCTGATATGTTCATTAAGCTAACAGAGTTAAACCATACTTTTGATTGCGCAGTTCTGAAAACTCTTTCTGTAGAAAATGCAAGTGGACATTCGGAGCGCTAAGAGGGTAATAGTGGAAAGAGGAATATATTCAAATATAAACTACACAGTAGCATTCTGTGAAAATTCTTTCTGTTCTGTGCATTCAACTAACAGAGTTGAACGTTACTTTTGATTGAGCCGTTCTGAAACACTCTTTCTGTAGAAACTGCAGTTGGACATGCTAAGCGCTAAGAGGCCTACATTGGGAAAAAGAATATCTTCAAATAAAAAATACACAGATGCATTCTGTGAAACTTCTTTCTGATCTGAGCATTCAGCTAACAGAGTTAAACCATACTTTTGATTGAGCAGTTTTGAAACACTCTGTCTGTAGAAAATGCAACTGGACATTCGTAGCGCTACGTGGGTAATAGTGGAAAAAAGAATATGTTCAAATATAAACTACACAGAAGCATTGTATGAAACTTCTTTCTGTTCTGTGCATTCAACTAACAGAGTTGAACCTTACTTTTGATTGAGCCTTTCTGAAACACTCTTTCTGTAGAAACTGCAATTGGACATTCTGAGCGCTAAGAGGCCTCTATTGGGAAAAATAATATCTTCAAATAAAAACTACACAGAAGCATTGTGTGAAACTTATTCCTGATATGTTCATTAAGCTAACAGAGTTAAACCATACTTTTGATTGCGCAGTTCTGAACACTCTTTCTGTAGAAAATGCAAGTGGACATTCGGAGCGCTAAGAGGGTAATAGTGGAAAAAGGAATATATTCGAATATAAACTACACAGTAGCATTCTGCGAAAATTCTTTCTGTTCTGTGCATTCAAATAACAGGGTTGAACCTTACTTTTGATTGAGCCGTTCTGAAACACTCTTTCTGTAGAAACTGCAATTGGACATTCTGAGCGCTAAGAGGCCTATATTGGGAAAAAGAATGTCTACAAATAAAAACTACACAGAAGAATTGTGTGAAACTTCTTTCTGTTCTGTTTGTTCAACTAAAAGAGTTGAACCTTAGTTTTGATTGAGCCGTTCTGAAACACCCTTTTTGTAGAAAATGCAAGTGGAGATTCGGAGCGCTAAGGGTGTAATAGTGGAAAAAGGAATGTCTTCAAATATAAACTACACAGAATCATTCGGTGAAACTTCTTTCTGATCTGTGCATTCAGCTAACAGAGTTAAACCATATTTTTGATTGAGCAGATCTGAACACTCTTTCTGTAGAAAATGCAACTGGACATTTTGAGCGCTAAGAGCGTAGTAGTGGAAAAAGGAATATATTCAAATATAAACTACCCAGAAGCATTCTGTGAAACTTCTTTCTGATCTGAGCATTCAGCTAACAGAGTTAAACCATACTTTTGATTGAGCAGTTTTGAAACACTCTGTCTGTAGAAAATGCAACTGGACATTCGTAGCGCTAAGTGGGTAATAGTGGAAAAAAGAATATGTTCAAATATAAACTACACAGAAGCATTGTATGAAACTTCTTTCTGTTCTGTGCATTCAACTAACAGAGTTGAACCTTACTTTTGATTGAGCCGTTCTGAAACACTCTTTCTGTAGAAACTGCAATTGGACATTCTGAGCGCTAAGAGGCCTATATTGGGAAAAAGAATGTCTACAAATAAAAACTACACAGAAGAATTGTGTGAAACTTCTTTCTGTTCTGTTTGTTCAACTAAAAGAGTTGAACCTTAGTTTTGATTGAGCCGTTCTGAAACACTCTTTCTGTAGAAAATGCAAGTGGAGATTCGGAGCGCTAAGAGGGTAATAGTGGAAAAAGGAATGTCTCCAAATATAAACTACACAGAATCATTCTGTGAAACTTCTTTCTGATCTGTGCATTCAGCGAACAGAGTTAAACCATACTTTTGATTGAGCAGATCTGAACACTCTTTCTGTAGAAAATGCAACTGGACCTTTCGAGCGCTAAGAGAGTAGTAGTGGAAAAAGGAATATATTCAAATATAAACTACACAGAAGCATTCTGTGAAACTTCTTTCTGATCTGAGCATTCAGCTAACAGAGTTAAACCATTCTTTTGATTGAGCAGTTTTGAAACACTGTCTGTAGAAAATGCAACTGGACATTCGTAGCGCTAAGTGGGTAATAGTGGAAAAAAGAATATGTTCAAATATAAACTACACAGAAGCATTGTATGAAACTTCTTTCTGTTCTGTGCATTCAACTAACAGAGTTGAACCTTACTTTTGATTGAGCCTTTCTGAAACACTCTTTCTGTAGAAACTGCAATTGGACATTCTGAGCGCTAAGAGGCCTCTATTGGGAAAAATAATATCTTCAAATAAAAACTACACAGAAGAATTGTGTGAAACTTATTTCTGATATGTTCATTAAGCTAACAGAGTTAAACCATACTTTTGATTGCGCAGTTCTGAACACTCTTTATGTAGAAAATGCAAGTGTCCATTCGGAGCGCTAAGAGGGTAATAGTGGAAAAAGGAATATATTCAAATATAAACTACACAGTAGCATTCTGTGAAAATTCTTTCTGTTCTGTGCATTCAACTAACAGAGTTGAACCTTACTTTTGATTGAGCCGTTCTGAAAAACTCTTTCTGTAGAAACTGCAATTCGACATGCTAAGCGCTAAGAGGCCTACATTGGGAAAAAGAATATCTTCAAATAAAAACTACACAGATGCATTCTGTGAAACTTATTTCTGATCTGTAAATTCAGTTAACAGAGATAAAACATATTTTTGATTGAGCAGTTATGAAACACTCTTTTTGTAGAAAATGCACGTGGAGATTCGGAGCGCTAAGAGGGTAATAGTGGAAAAAGGAATGTCTTCAAATATAAACTACACAGAATCATTCGGTGAAACTTCTTTCTGATCTGTGCATTCAGCTAACAGAGTTAAACCATACTTTTGATTGAGCAGATCTGAACACTCTTTCTGTAGAAAATGCAACTGGACATTTGGAGCATAAGAGCGTAGTAGTGGAAAAAGGAATATATTCAAATATAAACTACACAGAAGCATTCTGTGAAACTTCTTTCTGATCTGAGCAATCAGCTAACAGAGTTAAACCATACTTTTGATTGAGCAGTTTTGAAACACCCTGTCTGTTGAAAATGCAACTGGACATTCGTAGCGCTAAGTGGGTAATAGTGGATAAAAGAATATGTTCAAATATAAACTACACAGAAGCATTGTATGAAACTTCTTTCTGTTCTGTGCATTCAACTAACAGAGTTGAACCTTACTTTTGATTGAGCCGTTCTGAAACACTCTTTCTGTAGAAACTGCAATTGGACATTCTGAGCGCTAAGAGGCCTATATTGGGAAAAGGAATGTCTACAAATAAAAACTACACAGAGGAATTTTGTGAAACTTCTTTCTGTTCTGTTTGTTCAACTAAAAGAGTTGAAACTTAGTTTTGATTGAGCCGTTCTGAAACACTCTTTCTGTAGAAAATGCAAGTGGAGATTCGGAGCGCTAAGAAGGTAATAGTGGAAAAAGGAATGTCTCCAAATATAAACTACACAGAATCATTCTGTGAAACTTCTTTCTGATCTGTGCATTCAGCTAACAGAGTTAAACCATACTTTTGATTGAGCAGATCTGAACACTCTTTCTGTAGAAAATGCAACTGGACATTTGGAGCGCTAAGAGAGTAGTAGTGGAAAAAGGAATATATTCAAATATAAACTACACAGAAGCATTCTGTGAAACTTCTTTCTGATCTGTGCATTCAGCTAACAGAGTTAAACCATACTTTTGATTGAGCAGTTTTGAAACACTCTGTCTGTAGAAAATGCAACTGGACATTCGTAGCGCTAAGTGGGTAATAGTGGAAAAAAGAATATGTTCAAATATAAACTACACAGAAGCATTGTATGAAACTTCTTTCTGTTCTGAGCATTCAACTAACAGAGTTGAACCTTACTTATGATTGAGCCTTTCTGAAACACTCTTTCTGTAGAAACTGCAATTGGACATTCTGAGCGCTAAGAGGACTCTATTGGGAAAAATAATATCTTCAAATAAAAACTACACAGAAGCATTGTGTGAAACTTATTTCTGATATGTTCATTAAGCTAACAGAGTTAAACCATACTTTTGATTGCGCAGTTCTGAACACTCTTTCTGTAGAAAATGCAAGTGGACATTCGGAGCGCTAAGAGGGTAATAGTGGAAAAAGGAATATTTTCAAATATAAACTACACAGTAGCATTCTGTGAAAATTCTTTCTGTTCTGTGCATTCAACTAACAGAGTTGAACCTTACTTTTGATTGAGCCGTTCTGAAACACTCTTTCTGTTGAAACTGCAATTGGACATGCTAAGCGCTAAGAGGCCTACATTGGGAAAAAGAATATCTTCAAATAAAAACTACACAGATGCATTCTGTGAAACTTATTTCTGATCTGTAAATTCAGTTAACAGAGATAAAACATATTTTTGATTGAGCAGTTATGAAACACTCTTTTTGTAGAAAATGCAAGTGGAGATTCGGAGCGCTAAGAGGCTAATAGTGGAAAAAGGAATGTCTTCAAATATAAACTACACAGAATCATTCGGTGAAACTTCTTTCTGATCTGTGCATTCAGCTAACAGAGTTAAACCATACTTTTGATTGAGCAGATCTGAACACTCTTTCTGTAGAAAATGCAACTGGACATTTGGAGCATAAGAGCGTAGTAGTGGAAAAAGTAATATATTCAAATATAAACTACACAGAAGCATTCTGTGAAACTTCTTTCTGATCTGAGCAATCAGCTAACAGAGTTAAACCATACTTTTGATTGAGCAGTTTTGAAACACCCTGTCTGTTGAAAATGCAACTGGACATTCGTAGCGCTAAGTGGGTAATAGTGGATAAAAGAATATGTTCAAATATAAACTACACAGAAGCATTGTATGAAACTTCTTTCTGTTCTGTGCATTCAACTAACAGAGTTGAACCTTACTTTTGATTGAGCCGTTCTGAAACACTCTTTCTGTAGAAACTGCAATTGGACATTCTGAGCGCTAAGAGGCCTATATTGGGAAAAGGAATGTCTACAAATAAAAACTACACAGAGGAATTTTGTGAAACTTCTTTCTGTTCTGTTTGTTCAACTAAAAGAATTGAAACTTAGTTTTGATTGAGCCGTTCTGAAACACTCTTTCTGTAGAAAATGCAAGTGGAGATTCGGAGCGCTAAGAGGTTAATAGTGGAAAAAGGAATGTCTCCAAATATAAACTACACAGAATCATTCTGTGAAACTTCTTTCTGATCTGTGCATTCAGCTAACAGAGTTAAGCCATACTTTTGATTGAGCAGATCTGAACACTCTTTCTGTAGAAAATGCAACTGGACATTTGGAGCGCTAAGAGAGTAGTAGTGGAAAAAGGAATATATTCAAATATAAACTACACAGAAGCATTCTGTGAAACTTCTTTCTGATCTGAGCATTCAGCTAACAGAGTTAAACCATACTTTTGATTGAGCAGTTTTGAAACACTCTGTCTGTAGAAAATGCAACTGGACATTCGTAGCGCTAAGTGGGTAATAGTGGAAAAAAGAATATGTTCAAATATAAACTACACAGAAGCATGGTATGAAACTTCTTTCTGTTCTGTGCATTCAACTAACAGAGTTGAACCTTACTTTTGAATGAGCCTTTCTGAAACACTCTTTCTGTAGAAACTGCAATTGGACATTCTGAGCGCTAAGAGGCCTATATTGGGAAAAATAATAACTTCAAATAAAAACTACACAGAAGCATTGTGTGAAACTTATTTCTGATATGTTCATTAAGCTAACAGAGTTAAACCATACTTTTGATTGCGCAGTTCTGAACACTCTTTCTGTAGAAAATGCAAGTGGACATTCGGAGCGCTAAGAGGGTAATAGTGGAAAAAGGAATATATTCAAATATAAACTACACAGTAGCATTCTGTGAAAATTCTTTCTGTTCTGTGCATTCAACTAACAGAGTTGAACCTTACTTTTGATTGAGCCGTTCTGAAAAACTCTTTCTGTAGAAACCAATTGGACATGCTTAGCGCTAAGAGGCCTACATTGGGAAAAAGAATATCTTCAAATAAAAACTACACAGATGCATTCTGTGAAACTTATTTCTGATCTGTAAATTCAGTTAACAGAGATAAAACATATTTTTGATTGAGCAGTTATGAAACACTCTTTTTGTAGAAAATGCAAGTGGAGATTCGGAGCGCTAAGAGGGTAATAGTGGAAAAAGTAATGTCTTCAAATATAAACTACACAGAATCATTCGGTGAAACTTCTTTCTGATCTGAGCATTCAGCTAACATAGTTAAACCATACTTTTGATTGAGCAGTTTTGAAACACTCTGTCTGTAGAAAATGCAACTGGACATTCGTAGCGCTAAGTGGGTAATAGTGGAAAAAAGAATATGTTCAAATATAAACTACACAGAAGCATTGTATGAAACTTCTTTCTGTTCTGTGCATTCAACTAACAGAGTTGAACCTTACTTTTCATTGAGCCGTTCTGAAACACTCTTTCTGTAGAAACTGCAATTGGACATTCTGAGCGCTAAGAGGCCTATATTGGGAAAAAGAATGTCTACAAATAAAAACTACACAGAAGAATTGTGTGAAACTTCTTTCTGTTCTGTTTGTTCAACTAAAAGAGTTGAACCTTAGTTTTGATTGAGCCCTTCTGAAACACTCTTTCTGTAGAAAATGCAAGTGGAGATTCGGAGCGCTCAGAGGGTAATAGTGGATAAAGGAATGTCTCCAAATATAAACTACACAGAATCATTCTGTGAAACTTCTTTCTGATCTGTTCATTCAGCTAACAGACTTAAACCATACTTTTGATTGAGCAGATCTGAACACTCTTTCTGTAGAAAATGCAACTGGACATTTGGAGCGCTAAGAGAGTAGTAGTGGAAAAAGGAATATATTCAAATATAAACTACACAGAAGCATTCTGTGAAACTTCTTTCTGATCTGAGCATTCAGCTAACAGAGTTAAACCATACTTTTGATTGAGCAGTTTTGAAACACTCTGTCTGTAGAAAATGCAACTGGACATTCGTAGCGCTAATTGGGTAATAGTGGAAAAAATAATATGTTCAAATATAAACTACACAGAAGCATTGTATGAAACTTCTTTCTGTTCTGTGCATTCAACTAACAGAGTTGAACCTTTCTTTTGATTGAGCCGTTCTGAAACACTCTTTCTGTAGAAACTGCAATTGGACATTCTGAGCGCTAGGAGGCCTATATTGGGAAAATGAATGTCTACAAATAAAAACTACACAGAAGAATTGTGTGAAACATCTTTCTGTTCTGTTTGTTCAACTAAAAGAGTTGAACCTTAGTTTTGATTGAGTCGTTCTGAAACACTCTTTCTGTAGGAAATGCAAGTGGAGATTCGGAGCGCTAAGAGGGTAATAGTGGAAAAAGGAATGTCTCCAAATATAAACTATACAGAATCATTCTGTGAAATTTCTTTCTGATCTGTGCATTCAGCTAACAGAGTTAAACCATACTTTTGATTGAGAAGATCTGAACACTCTTTCTGTAGAAAATGCAACTGGACATTTGGAGCGCTAAGAGAGTAGTAGTGGAAAAAGCAATATATTCAAATATAAACTACACAGAAGCATTCTGTGAAACTTCTTTCTGATCTGAGCATTCAGCTAACAGAGTTAAACCATACTTTGGATTGAGCAGTTTTGAAACACTCTGTAGAAAATGCAACTGGACATTCGTAGCGCTAATTGGGTAATAGTGGAAAAAAGAATATGTTCAAATATAAACTACACAGAAGCATTGTATGAAACTTCTTTCTGTTCTGTGCATTCAACTAACAGAGTTGAACCTTACATTTGATTGAGCCTTTCTGAAACACTTTTTCTGTAGAAACTGCAATTGGACATTCTGAGCGCTAGGAGGCCTCTATTGGGAAAAATAATATCTTCAAATAAAAACTACACAGAAGCATTGTGTGAAACTTATTTCTGATATGTTCATTAAGCTAACAGAGTTAAACCATACTTTTGATTGCGCAGTTCTGAACACTCTTTCTGTAGAAAATGCAAGTGTACATTCGGAGCGCTAAGAGGGTAATATTGGAAAAAGGAATATATTCAAATATAAACTACACAGTAGCATTCAGTGAAAATTCTTTCTGTTCTGTGCATTCAACTAACAGAGTTGAACCTTACTTTTGATTGAGCCGTTCTGAAACACTCTTTCTGTAGAAACTGCAATTGGACATGCTAAGCGCTAAGAGGCCTACATTGGGAAAAAGAATATCTTCAAATAAAAACTACACAGATGCATTCTGTGAAACTTATTTCTGATCTGTAAATTCAGTTAACAGAGAAAAAACATATTTTTGATTGAGCAGTTATGAAACACTCTTTTTGTAGAAAATGAAAGTAGAGATTCGGAGCGCTAAGAGGGTAATAGTGGAAAAGGAATGTCTTCAAATATAAACTACACAGAATCATTCGGTGAAACTTCTTTCTGATCTGTGCATTTAGCTAACAGTGTTAAACCATACTTTGATTGAGCAGATCTGAACACTATTTCTGTAGAAAATGCAACTGGACATTTGGAGCGCTAAGAGAGTAGTAGTGGAAAAAGGAATATATTCAAATATAAACTACACAGAAGCATTCTGTGAAACTTCTTTCTGATCTGAGCATTCAGCTAACAGACTTAAACCATACTTTTGATTGAGCAGTTTTGAAACACTCTGTCTGTAGAAAATGCAACTGGACATTCGTAGCGCTAAGTGGGTAATAGTGGAAAAAAGAATATGTTCAAATATAAACTACACAGAAGCATTGTATGAAACTTCTTTCTGTTCTGTGTATGCAACTAACAGAGTTGAACCTTACTTTTGATTGAGCCGTTCTGAAACACTCTTTCTGTAGAAACTGCAATTGGACATTCTGAGCGCTAGGAGGCCTATATTGGGAAAAAGAATGTCTACAAATAAAAACTACACAGAAGAATTGTGTGAAACTTCTTTCTGTTCTGTTTGTTCAACTAAAAGAGTTGAACCTTAGTTTTGATTGAGCCATTCTGAAACACTCTTTCTGTAGAAAATGCAAGTGGAGATTCGGAGCGCTCAGAGGGTAATAGTGGATAAAGGAATGTCTCCAAATATAAACTACACAGAATCATTCTGTGAAACTTCTTTCTGATCTGTGCATTCAGCTAACAGAGTTAAACCATACTTTTGATTGAGCAGATCTGAACACTCTTTCTGTAGAAAATGCAACTGGACATTTGGAGCGCTAAGAGAGTAGTAGTGGAAAAAGGAATATATTCAAATATAAACTACACAGAAGCATTCTGTGAAACTTCTTTCTGATCTGAGCATTCAGCTAACAGAGTTAAACCATACTTTTGATTGAGCAGTTTTGAAACACTCTGTCTGTAGAAAATGCAACTGGACATTCGTAGCGCTATTTGGGTAATAGTGGAAAAAATAATATGTTCAAATATAAACTACACAGAAGCATTGTATGAAACTTCTTTCTGTTCTGTGCATTCAACTAACAGAGTTGAACCTTCCTTTTGATTGAGCCTTTCTGAAACACTCTTTCTGTAGAAACTGCAATTGGACTTTCTGAGCGCTAAGAGGCCTCTATTGGGAAAAATAATATCTTCAAATAAAAACTACACAGAAGCATTGTGTGAAACTTATTTCTGATATGTTCATTAAGCTAACAGAGTTAAACCATACTTTTGATTGCGCAGTTCTGAACACACTTTCTGTAGAAAATGCAAGTGGACATTCGGAGCGCTAAGAAGGTAATAGTGGAAAAAGGAATATATTCAAATATAAACTACACAGTAACATTCTGTGAAAATTCTTTCTGTTCTGTGCATTCAACTAACAGAGTTGAACCTTACTTTTGATTGAGCCGTTCTGAAACACTCTTTCTGTAGAAACTGCAATTGGACATGCTAAGCGCTAAGAGGCCTTCATTGGGAAAAAGAATATCTTCAAATAAAAACTACACAGATGCATTCTGTGAAACTTATTTCTGATCTGTAAATTCAGATAACAGAGATAAATCATATTTTTGATTGAGCAGTTATGAAAAACTCTTTTTGTAGAAAATGCAAGTGGAGATTCGGAGCGCTAAGAGGGTAATAATGGAAAAAGGAATGTCTTCAAATATAAACTACACAGATTCATTCGGTGAAACTTATTTCTGATCTGTGCATTCAGCTAACAGTGTTAAACCATACTTTTGATTGAGCAGATCTGAACACTCTTTCTGTAGAAAATGCAAGTGGACATTTGGAGCGCTAAGAGCGTAGTAGTGGAAAAAGAAATATATTCAAATATAAACTACACAGAAGCATTCTGTGAAATTTCTTTCTGATCTGAGCATTCAGCTAACAGAGTTAAACCATACTTTTGATTGAGCAGTTTTGAAACACTCTGTCTGTAGAAAATGCAAATGGACATTCGTAGCGCTAAGTGGGTAATAGTGGAAAAAAGAATATGTTCAAATATAAACTACACAGAAGCATTGTATGAAACTACTTTCTGTTCTGTGCATTCAACTAACAGAGTTGAACCTTACTTTTGATTGAGCCTTTCTGAAACACTCTTTTTGTAGAAACTGCAATTGGACATTCTGAGCGCTAAGAGGCCTCTATTGGGAAAAATAATATCTTCAAATAAAAACTACACAGAAGCATTGTGTGAAACTTATTTCTGATATGTTCATTAAGCTAACAGAGTTAAACCATACTTTTGATTGCGCAGTTCTGAACACTCTTTCTGTAGAGAATGCAAGTGGACATTCGGAGCGCTAAGAGGGTAATAGTGGAAAAAGGAATATATTCAAATATAAACTACACAGTAGCATTCTGTGAAAATTCTTTGTGTTCTGTGCATTCAACTAACAGAGTTGAACCTTACTTTTGATTGAGCCGTTCTGAAACACTCTTTCTGTAGAAACTGCAAGTGGACATGCTAAGCGCTAAGAGGCCTACATTGGGAAAAAGAATATCTTCAAATAAAAACTACACAGATGCATTCTGTGAAACTTATTTCTGATCTGTAAATTCAGTTAACAGAGATAAAACATATTTTTGATTGAGCAGTTATGAAACACTCTTTTTGTAGAAAATGCAAGTGGAGATTCGGAGCGATAAGAGGGAAATAGTGGAAAAAGGAATGTCTTCAAATATAAACTACACAGAATCATTCGGTGAAACTTCTTTCTGATCTGTGCATTCAGCTAACAGAGTTAAACCATACTTTTGATTGAGCAGATCTGAACACTTTTTCTGTAGAAAATGCAACTGGACATTTGGAGCGCTAAGAGCGTAGTAGTGGAAAAAGGAATATATTCAAATATAAACTACACAGAAGCATTCTGTGAAACTTCTTTCTGATCTGAGCATTCAGCTAACAGAGTTAAACCATACTTTTGATTGAGCAGTTTTGAAACACTCTGTCTGTAGAAAATGCAACTGGACATTCGTAGCGCTAAGTGGGTAATAGTGGAAAAAAAATATGTTCAAATATAAACTACACAGAAGCATTGTATGAAACTTCTTTCTGTTCTGTGCATTCAACTAACAGAGTTGAACCTTACTTTTCATTGAGCCGTTCTGAAACACTCTTTCTGTAGAAACTGCAATTGGACATTCTGAGCGCTAGGAGGCCTATATTGGGAAAAAGAATGTCTACAAATAAAAACTACACAGAAGAATTGTGTGAAACTTCTTTCTGTTCTGTTTGTTCAACTAAAAGAGTTGAATCTTAGTTTTGATTGAGCCGTTCTGAAACACTCTTTCTGTAGAAAATGCAAGTGGAGATTCGGAGCGCTAAGAGGGTAATAGTGGATAAAGGAATGTCTCCAAATATAAACTACACAGAATCATTCTGTGAAACTTCTTTCTGATCTGTGCATTCAGCTAACAGAGTTAAACCATACTTTTGATTGAGCAGATCTGAACACTCTTTCTGTAGAAAATGCAACTGGACATTTGGAGCGCTAAGAGAGTAGTAGTGGAAAAAGGAATATATTCCAATATAAACTACACAGAAGCATTCTGTGAAACTTCTTTCTGATCTGAGCATTCAGCTAACATAGTTAAACCATACTTTTGATTGAGCAGTTTTGAAACACTCTGTCTGTAGAAAATGCAACTGGACATTCGTAGCGCTAATTGGGTAATAGTGGAAAAAATAATATGTTGAAATATAAACCACACAGAAGCATTGTATGAAACTTCTTTCTGTTCTGTGCATTCAACTAACAGAGTTGAACCTTACTTTTGATTGAGCCTTTCTGAAACACTCTTTCTGTAGAAACTGCAATTGGACATTCTGAGCGCTAAGAGGCCTCTATTGGGAAAAATAATATCTTCAAATAAAAACCACACAGAAGCATTGTGTGAAACTTATTTCTGATATGTTCATTAAGCTAACAGAGTTAAACCATACTTTTGATTGCGCAGTTCTGAACACTCTTTCTGTAGAAAATGCAAGTGGACATTCGGAGCGCTAAGAAGGTAATAGTGGAAAAAGGAATATATTCAAATATAAACTACACAGTAGCATTCTGTGAAAATTCTTTCTGTTCTGTGCATTCAACTAACAGAGTTGAACCTTACTTTTGATTGAGCCGTTCTGAAACACTCTTTCTGTAGAAACTGCAATTGGACATGCTAAGCGCTAAGAGGCCTACATTGGGAAAAAGAATATCTTCAAATAAAAACTACACAGATGCATTCTGTGAAACTTATTTCTGATCTGTAAATTCAGTTAACAGAGAAAAAACATATTTTTGATTGAGCAGTTATGAAACACTCTTTTTGTAGAAAATGCAAGTTGAGATTCGGAGCGCTAAGAAGGTAATAGTGGAAAAGGAATGTCTTCAAATATAAACTACACAGAATCATTCGGTGAAACTTCTTTCTGATCTGTGCATTTAGCTAACAGTGTTAAACCATACTTTTGATTGAGCAGATCTGAACACTATTTCTGTAGAAAATGCAACTGGACATTTGGAGCGCTAAGAGAGTAGTAGTGGAAAAAGGAATATATTCAAATATAAACTACACAGAAGCATTCTGTGAAACTTCTTTCTGATCTTAGCATTCAGCTAACAGAGTTAAACCATACTTTTGATTGAGCAGTTTTGAAACACTCTGTCTGTAGAAAATGCAACTGGACATTCGTAGCGCTAAGTGGGTAATAGTGGAAAAAAGAATATGTTCATATATAAACTACACAGAAGCATTGTATGAAACTTCTTTCTGTTCTGTGCATTCAACTAACAGAGTTCAACCTTACTTTTGATTGAGCCGTTCTGAAACACTCTTTCTGTAGAAACTGCAATTGGACATTCTGAGCGCTAGGAGGCCTATATTGGGAAAAAGAATGTCTACAAATAAAACCTACACAGAAGAATTGTGTGAAACTTCTTTCTGTTCTGTTTGTTCAACTAAAAGAGTTGAACCTTAGTTTTGATTGAGCCGTTCTGAAACACTCTTTCTGTAGAAAATGCAAGTGGAGATTCGGAGCGCTCAGAGGGTAATAGTGGATAAAGGAATGTCTCCAAATATAAACTACACAGAATCATTCTGTGAAACTTCTTTCTGATCTGTGCATTCAGCTAACAGACTTAAACCATACTTTTGATTGAGCAGATCTGAACACTATTTCTGTAGAAAATGCAACTGGACATTTGGAGCGCTAAGAGAGTAGAAGTGGAAAAAGGAATATATTCAAATATAAACTACACAGAAGCATTCTGTGAAACTTCTTTCTGATCTTAGCATTCAGCTAACAGAGTTAAACCATACTTTTGATTGAGCAGTTTTGAAACACTCTGTCTGTAGAAAATGCAACTGGACATTCCTAGCGCTAAGTGGGTAATAGTGGAAAAAAGAATATGTTCATATATAAACTACACAGAAGCATTGTATGAAACTTCTTTCTGTTCTGTGCATTCAACTAACAGAGTTCAACCTTACTTTTGATTGAGCCGTTCTGAAACACTCTTTCTGTAGAAACTGCAATTGGACATTCTGAGCGCTAGGAGGCCTATATTGGGAAAAAGAATGTCTACAAATAAAAACTACACAGAAGAATTGTGTGAAACTTCTTTCTGTTCTGTTTGTTCAACTAAAAGAGTTGAACCTTAGTTTTGATTGAGCCGTTCTGAAACACTCTTTCTGTAGAAAATGCAAGTGGAGATTCAGAGCGCTCAGAGGGTAATAGTGGATAAAGGAATGTCTCCAAATATAAACTACACAGAATCATTCTGTGAAACTTCTTTCTGATCTGTGCATTCAGCTAACAGACTTAAACCATACTTTTGATTGAGCAGATCTGAACACTCTTTCTGTAGAAAATGCAACTGGACATTTGGAGCGCTAAGAGAGTAGTAGTGGAAAAAGGAATATATTCAAATATAAACTACACAGAAGCATTCTGTGAAACTTCTTTCTGATCTGAGCATTCAGCTAAGAGAGTTAAACCATACTTTTGATTGAGCAGTTTTGAAACACTCTGTCTGTAGAAAATGCAACTGGACATTCGTAGCGCTAATTGGGTAATAGTGGAAAAAATAATATGTTCAAATATAAACTACACAGAAGCATTGTATGAAACTTCTTTCTGTTCTGTGCATTCAACTAACAGAGTTGAACCTTTCTTTTGATTGAGCCGTTCTGAAACACTCTTTCTGTAGAAACTGCAATTGGACATTCTGAGCGCTAGGAGGCCTATATTGGGAAAATGAATGTCTACAAATAAAAACTACACAGAAGAATTGTGTGAAACATCTTTCTGTTCTGTTTGTTCAACTAAAAGAGTTGAACCTTAGTTTTGATTGAGTCGTTCTGAAACACTCTTTCTGTAGGAAATGCAAGTGGAGATTCGGAGCGCTAAGAGGGTAATAGTGGAAAAAGGAATGTCTCCAAATATAAACTATACAGAATCATTCTGTGAAACTTCTTTCTGATCTGTGCATTCAGCTAACAGAGTTAAACCATACTTTTGATTGAGAAGATCTGAACACTCTTTCTGTAGAAAATGCAACTGGACATTTGGAGCGCTAAGAGAGTAGTAGTGGAAAAAGCAATATATTCAAATATAAACTACACAGAAGCATTCTGTGAAACTTCTTTCTGATCTGAGCATTCAGCTAACAGAGTTAAACCATACTTTGGATTGAGCAGTTTTGAAACACTCTGTAGAAAATGCAACTGGGCATTCGTAGCGCTAATTGGGTAATAGTGGAAAAAAGAATATGTTCAAATATAAACTACACAGAAGCATTGTATGAAACTTCTTTCTGTTCTGTGCATGCAACTAACAGAGTTGAACCTTACTTTTGATTGAGCCGTTCTGAAACACTCTTTCTGTAGAAACTGCAATTGGACATTCTGAGCGCTAGGAGGCCTATATTGGGAAAAAGAATGTCTACAAATAAAAACTACACAGAAGAATTGTGTGAAACTTCTTTCTGTTCTGTTTGTTCAACTAAAAGAGTTGAACCTTAGTTTTGATTGAGCCGTTCTGAAACACTCTTTCTGTAGAAAATGCAAGTGGAGATTCGGAGCGCTCAGAGGGTAATAGTGGATAAAGGAATGTCTCCAAATATAAACTACACAGAATCATTCTGTGAAACTTCTTTCTGATCTGTGCATTCAGCTAACAGAGTTAAACCATACTTTTGATTGAGCAGATCTGAACACTCTTTCTGTAGAAAATGCAACTGGACATTTGGAGCGCTAAGAGAGTAGTAGTGGAAAAAGGAATATATTCAAATATAAACTACACAGAAGCATTCTGTGAAACTTCTTTCTGATCTGAGCATTCAGCTAACAGAGTTAAACCATACTTTTGATTGAGCAGTTTTGAAACACTCTGTCTGTAGAAAATGCAACTGGACATTCGTAGCGCTAATTGGGTAATAGTGGAAAAAATAATATGTTCAAATATAAACTACACAGAAGCATTGTATGAAACTTCTTTCTGTTCTGTGCATTCAACTAACAGAGTTGAACCTTACTTTTGATTGAGCCTTTCTGAAACACTCTTTCTGTAGAAACTGCAATTGGACTTTCTGAGCGCTAAGAGGCCTCTATTGGGAAAAATAATATCTTCAAATAAAAACTACACAGAAGCATTGTGTGAAACTTATTTCTGATATGTTCATTAAGCTAACAGAGTTAAACCATACTTTTGATTGCGCAGTTCTGAACACACTTTCTGTAGAAAATGCAAGTGGACATTCGGAGCGCTAAGAAGGTAATAGTGGAAAAAGGAATATATTCAAATATAAACTACACAGTAGCATTCTGTGAAAATTCTTTCTGTTCTGTGCATTCAACTAACAGAGTTGAACCTTACTTTTGATTGAGCCGTTCTGAAACACTCTTTCTGTAGAAACTGCAATTGGACATGCTAAGCGCTAAGAGGCCTACATTGGGAAAAAGAATATCTTCAAATAAAAACTACACAGATGCATTCTGTGAAACTTATTTCTGATCTGTAAATTCAGTTAACAGAGATAAAACATATTTTTGATTGAGCAGTTATGAAACACTCTTTTTGTAGAAAATGCAAGTGGAGATTCGGAGCGCTAAGAGGGTAATAGTGGAAAAGGAATGTCTTCAAATATAAACTACACAGAATCATTCGGTGAAATTTCTTTCTGATCTGTGCATTCAGCTAACAGTGTTAAACCATAATTTTGATTGAGCAGATCTGAACACTCTTTCTGTAGAAAATGCAACTGGACATTTGGAGCGCTAAGAGCGTAGTAGTGGAAAAAGGAATATATTCAAATATAAACTACACAGAAGCATTCTGTGAAACTTCTTTCTGATCTGAGCATTCAGCTAACAGAGTTAAACCATACTTTTGATTGAGCAGTTTTGAAACACTCTGTCTGTAGAAAATGCAACTGGACATTCGTAGCGCTAAGTGGGTAATAGTGGAAAAAAAATATGTTCAAATATAAAATACACAGAAGCATTGTATGAAACTTCTTTCTGTTCTGTGCATTCAACTAACAGAGTTGTACCTTACTTTTGATTGAGCCGTTCTGAAACACTCTTTCTGTAGAAACTGTAATTGGACATTCTGAGCGCTAAGAGGCATCTATTGGGAAAAATAATATCTTCAAATAAAAACTACACAGAAGCATTGCGTGAAACTTATTTCTGATATGTTCATTAAGCTAACAGAGTTAAACCATACTTTTGATTGCGCAGTTCTGAACACTCTTTCTGTAGAAAATGCAAGTGGACATTCGGTGCGCTAAGAGGGTAATAGTGGAAAAAGGAATATATTCAAATATAAACTACACAGTAGCATTCTGTGAAAATTCTTTCTGTTCTGTGCATTCAACGAACAGAGTTGAACCTTACTTTTGATTGAGCCGTTCTGAAACACTCTATCTGCAGAAACTGCAATTGGACATGCTAAGCGCTAAGAGGCCTACATTGGGAAAAAGAATATCTTCAAATAAAAACTACACAGATGCATTCTGTGAAACTTATTTCTGATCTGTAAATTCAGTTAACAGAGATAAAACATATTTTTGATTGAGCAGTTATGAAACACTCTTTTTGTAGAAAATGCAAGTGGAGATTCGGAGCGCTAAGAGGGTAATAGTGGAAAAGGAATGTCTTCAAGTATAAACTACACAGAATCATTCGGTGAAACTTCTTTCTGATCTGTGCATTCAGCTAACAGAGTTAAAGCATAATTTTGATTGAGCAGATCTGAACACTCTTTCTGTAGAAAATGCAACTGGACATTTGGAGCGCTAAGAGCGTAGTAGTGGAAAAAGGAATATATTCAAATATAAACTACACAGAAGCATTCTGTGAAACTTCTTTCTGATCTGAGCATTCAGCTAACAGAGTTAAACCATACTTTTGATTGAGCAGTTTTGAAACACTCTGTCTGTAGAAAATGCAACTGGACATTCGTAGCGCTAAGTGGGTAATAGTGGAAAAAAGAATATGTTCAAATATAAACTACACAGAAGCATTGTATGAAACTTCTTTCTGTTCTGTGCATTCAACTAACAGAATTGAACCTTACTTTTGATTGAGCCTTTCTGAAACACTCTTTCTGTAGAAACTGCAATTGGACATTCTGAGCGCTAAGAGGCCTATATTGGGAAAAATAATATCTTCAAATAAAAACTACACAGAAGCATTGCGTGAAACTTATTTCTGATATGTTCATTAAGCTAACAGAGTTAAACCATACTTTTGATTGGGCAGTTCTGAACACTCTTTCTGTAGAAAATGCAAGTGGACATTCGGAGCGCTAAGAGGGTAATAGTGGAAAAAGGAATATATTCAAATATAAACTACACAGTAGCATTCTGTGAAAATTCTTTGTGTTCTGTGCATTCAACTAACAGAGTTGAACCTTACTTTTGATTGAGCCGTTCTGAAACACTCTTTCTGTAGAAACTGAAATTGGACATGCTAAGCGCTAAGAGGCCTACATTGGGAAAAAGAATATCTTCAAATAAAAACTACACAGATGCATTCTGTGAATCTTATTTCTGATCTGTAAATTCAGTTAACAGAGATAAAACATATTTTTGATTGAGCAGTTATGAAACACTCTTTTTGTAGAAAATGCAAGTGGAGATTCGGAGCGCTAAGAGGGTAATAGTGGAAAAAGGAATGTCTTCAAATATAAACTACACAGAATCATTCGGTGAAACTTCTTTCTGATCTGAGCATTCAGCTAACAGAGTTAAACCATACTTTTGATTGAGCAGTTTTGAAACACTCTGTCTGTAGAAAATGCAACTGGACATTCGTAGCGCTAAGTGGGTAATAGTGGAAAAAAGAATATGTTCAAATATAAACTACACAGAAGCATTGTATGAAACTTCTTTCTGTTCTGTGCATTCAACTAACAGAGTTGAACCTTACTTTTGATTGAGCCGTTCTGAAACACTCTTTCTGTAGAAACTGCAATTGGACATTCTGAGCGCTGGGAGGCCTATATTGGGAAAAAGAATGTCTACAAATAAAAACTACACAGAAGAATTGTGTGAAACTTCTTTCTGTTCTGTTTGTTCAACTAAAAGTGTTGAACCTTAGTTTTGATTGAGCCGTTCTGAAACACTCTTTCTGTAGAAAATGCAAGTGGAGATTCGGAGCGCTAAGAGGGTAATAGTGGATAAAGGAATGTCTCCAAATATAAACTACACAGAATCATTCTGTGAAACTTCTTTCTGATCTGTGCATTCAGCTAACAGAGTTAAACCATACTTTTGATTGAGCAGATCTGAACACTCTTTCTGTAGAAAATGCAACTGGACATTTGGAGCGCTAAGAGAGTAGTAGTGGAAAAAGGTATATATTCAAATATAAACTGCACAGAAGCATTCTGTGAAACATATTTCTGATCTCAGCATTCAGCTAACAGAGTTAAACCATACTTTGATTGAGCAGTTTTGAAACACTCTGTCTGTAGAAAATGCAACTGGACATTCGTAGCGCTAATTGGGTAATAGTGGAAAAAATAATATGTTCAAATATAAACTACACAGAAGCATTGTATGAAACTTCTTTCTGTTCTGTGCATTCAACTAACAGAGTTGAACCTTACTTTTGATTGAGCATTTCTGAAACACTCTTTCTGTAGAAACTGCAATTGGACATTCTGAGCGCTAAGAGGACTCTATTGGGAAAAATAATATCTTCAAATAAAAGCTACACAGAAGCATTGTGTGAAACTTATTTCTGATATGTTCATTAAGCTAACAGAGTTAAACCATACTTTTGATTGCGCAGTTCTGAACACTCTTTCTGTAGAAAATGCAAGTGGAAATTCGGAGCGCTAAGAAGGTAATAGTGGAAAAAGAAATATATTCAAATATAAACTACACAGTAGCATTCTGTGAAAATTCTTTCTGTTCTGTGCATTCAACTAACAGAGTTGAACCTTACTTTTGATTGAGCCGTTCTGAAACACTCTTTCTGTAGAAACTGCAATTGGACATGCTAAGCGCTAAGAGGCCTACATTGGGAAAAAGAATATCTTCAAATAAAAACTACACAGATGCATTCTGTGAAACTTATTTCTGATCTGTAAATTCAGTTAACAGAGATAAAACATATTTTTGATTGAGCAGTTATGAAACACTCTTTTTGTAGAAAATGCAAGTGGAGATTCGGAGCGCTAAGAGGGTAATAGTGGAAAAGGAATGTCTTCAAATATAAACTACACAGAATCATGCGGTGAAACTTCTTTCTGATGTGTGCATTCAGCTAACAGAGTTAAACCATACTTTTGATTGAGCAGATCTGAACACTCTTTCTGTAGAAAATGCAACTGGACATTTGTAGCGCTAAGAGCGTAGTAGTGGAAAAAGGAATATATTCAAATATAAACTACACAGAAGCATTCTGTGAAACTTCGTTCTGATCTGAGCATTCAGCTAACAGAGTTAAACCATACTTTTGATTGAGCAGTTTTGAAACACTCTGTCTGTAGAAAATGCAACTGGACATTCGTAGCGCTAAGTGGGTAATAGTGGAAAAAAAATATGTTCAAATATAAACTACACAGAAGCATTGTATGAAACTTCTTTCTGTTCTGTGCATTCAACTAACAGAGTTGAACCTTACTTTTGATTGAGCCTTTCTGAAACACTCTTTCTGTAGAAACTGCAATTGGACATTCTGAGCGCTAAGAGGCCTCTATTGGGAAAAATAATATCTTCAAATAAAAACTACACAGAAGCATTGTGTGAAACTTATTCCTGATATGTTCATTAAGCTAACAGAGTTAAACCATACTTTTGATTGCGCAGTTCTGAACACTCTTTCTGAAGAAAATGCAAGTGGACATTCGGAGTGCTAAGAGGGTAATAGTGGAAAAAGGAATATATTCAAATATAAACTACACAGTAGCATTCTGTGAAAATTCTTTCTGTTCTGTGCATTCAACTAACAGAGTTGAACCTTACTTTTGATTGAGCCGTTCTGAAACACTCTTTCTGTAGAAACTGCAATTGGACATGCTAAGCGCTAAGAGGCCTATATTGGGAAAAAGAATATCTTCAAATAAAAACTACACAGATGCATTCTGTGAAACTTATTTCTGATCTGTAATTCAGTTAGCAGAGATAAAACATATTTTTGATTGAGCAGTTATGAAACACTCTTTTTGTAGAAAATGCAAGTGGAGATTCGGAGCGCTAAGAGGGTAATAGTGGAAAAAGGAATGTCTTCAAATATAAACTACACAGAATCATTCGGTGAAACTTTTTTCTGATCTGTGCATTCAGCTAACAGAGTTAAACCATACTTTTGATTGAGCAGATCTGAACACTCTTTCTGTAGAAAATGCAACTGGACATTTGGAGCGCTAAGAGCGTAGTAGTGGAAAAAGGAATATATTCAAATATAAACTACACAGAAGCATTCTGTGAAACTTCTTTCTGATCTGAGCATTCAGCTAACAGAGTTAAACCATACTTTTGATTGAGCAGTTTTGAAACACTCTGTCTGTAGAAAATGCAACTGGACATTCGTAGCGCTAAGTGGGTAATAGTGGAAAAAAAATATGCTCAAATATAAACTACACAGAAGCATTGTATTAAACTTCTTTCTGTTCTGTGCATTCAACTAACAGATTTGAACCTTACTTTTGATTGAGCCTTTCTGAAACACTCTTTCTGTAGAAACTGCAATTGGACATGCTAAGCGCTAAGAGGCCTACATTGGGAAAAAGAATATCTTCAAATAAAAACTACACAGATGCATTCTGTGAAACTTATTTCTGATCTGTAAATTCAGTTAGCAGAGATAAAACATATTTTTGATTGAGCAGTTATGAAACACACTTTTTGTAGAAATTGCAAGTAGAGATTCGGAGCGCTAAGAGGGTAATAGTGGAAAAAGGAATCTCTTCAAATATAAACTACACAGAATCATTCGGGGAAACTTCTTTCTGATCTGTGCATTCAGCTAACAGAGTTAAACCATACATTTGATTGAGCAGATCTGAACACTCTTTCTGTAGAAAATGCAACTGGACATTTGGAGCGCTAAGAGCGTAGTAGTGGAAAAAGGAATATATTCAAATATAAACTACACAGAAGCATTCTGTGAAACTTCTTTCTGATCTGAGCATTCAGCTAACAGAGTTAAACCATACTTTTGATTGAGCAGTTTTGAAACACTCTGTCTGTAGAAAATGCAACTGGACGTTCGTAGCGCTAAGAGGGTAATAGTGGAAAAAAGAATATATTCAAATATAAACTACACAGAAGCATTGTATGAAACTTCTTTCTGTTCTGTGCATTCAACTAACAGAGTTGAACCTTACTTTTGATTGAGCCTTTCTGATACACTCTTTCTGTAGAAACTGCAATTGGACATTCTGAGCGCTAAGAGGCCTATATTGGGAAAAATAATATCTTCAAATAAAAACTACACAGAAGCATTGCGTGAAACTTATTTCTGATATGTTCATTAAGCTAACAGAGTTAAACCATACTTTTGATTGCGCAGTTCTGAACACTCTTTCTGTAGAAAATGCAAGTGGACATTCGGAGCGCTAAGAGGGTAATAGTGGAAAAAGGAATATATTCAAATATAAACTACACAGTAGCATTCTGTGAAAATTCTTTCTGTTCTGTGCATTCAACTAACAGAGTTGAACCTTACTTTTGATTGAGCCGTTCTGAAACACTCTTTCTGTAGAAACTGCAATTGGACATGCTGAGCGCTAAGAGGCCTACATTGGGAAAAAGAATATCTTCAAATAAAAACTACACAGATGCATTCTGTGAAACTTATTTCTGATCTGTAAATTCAGTTAACAGAGATAAAACCTATTTTTGATTGAGCAGTTATGAAACACTCTTTTTGTAGAAAATGCAAGTGGAGATTCGGAGCGCTAAGAGGGTAATAGTGGAAAAAGGAATGTCTTCAAATATAAACTACACAGAATCATTCGGTGAAACATCTTTCTGATCTGTGCATTCAGCTAACAGGGTTAAACCATACTTTTGATTGAGCAGATCTGAACACTCTTTCTGTAGAAAATGCAACTGGACATTTGGAGCGCTAAGAGCGTAGTAGTGGAAAAAGGAATATATTCAAATATAAACTACACAGAAGCATTCTGTGAAACTTCTTTCTGATCTGAGCATTCAGCAAACAGAGTTAAACAATACTTTTGATTGAGCAGTTTTGAAACACTCTGTCTGTAGAAAATGCAACTGGACATTCGTAGCGCTAAGTGGGTAATAGAGGAAAAAAAAATATGTTCAAATATAAACTACACAGAAGCATTGTATGAAACTTCTTTCTGTTCTGTGCATTCAACTAACAGAGTTGAACCTTACTTTTGATTGAGCCATTCTGAAACACTCTTTCTGTAGAAACTGCAATTGGACATTCTGAGCGCTAGGAGGCCTATATTGGGAAAAAGAATGTCTACAAATAAAAACTACACAGAAGAATTGTGTGAAACTTCTTTCTGTTCTGTTTGTTCAACTAAAAGAGTTGAACCTTAGTTTTGATTGAGCCGTTCTGAAACACTCTTTCTGTAGAAAATGCAAGTGGAGATTCGGAGCGCTAAGAGGGTAATAGTGGATAAAGGAATGTCTCCAAATATAAACTACACAGAATCATTCTCTGAAACTTCTTTTTGATCTGTGCATTCAGCTAACAGAGTTAAACCATACTTTTGATTGAGCAGAACTGAACACTGTTTCTGTAGAAAATGCAACTGGACAATTGGAGCGCTAAGAGAGTAGTAGTGGAAAAAGGAATATATTCAAATATGAACTACACAGAAGCATTCTGTGAAACTTCTTTCTGATCTGAGCATTCAGCTAACAGAGTTAAACCATACTTTTGATTGAGCAGTTTTGAAACACTCTGTCTGTAGAAAATGCAACTGGACATTCGTAGCGCTAATTGGGTAATAGTGGAAAAAATAATATGTTCAAATATAAACTACACAGAAGCATTGTATGAAACTTCTTTCTGTTCTGTGCATTCAACTAACAGAGTTGAACCTTACTTTTGATTGAGCCTTTCTGAAACACTCTTTCTGTAGAAACTGCAATTGGACATTCGGAGCGCTAAGAGGCCTCTATTGGGAAAAATAATATCTTCAAATAAAAACTACACAGAAGCATTGTGTGAAACTTATTTCTGATATGTTCATTAAGCTAACAGAGTTAAACCATACTTTTGATTGCGCAGTTCTGAACACTCTTTCTGTACAAAATGCAAGTGGACATTCGGAGCGCTAAGAAGGTAATAGTGGAAAAAGGAATATATTCAAATATAAACTACACATTAGCATTCTGTGAAAATTCTTTCTGTTCTGTGCATTCAACTAACAGAGTAGAACCTTACTTTTGATTGAGCCGTTCTGAAACACTCTTTCTGTAGAAACTGCAATTGGACATGCTAAGCGCTAAGAGGCCTACATTGGGAAAAAGAATATCTTCAAATAAAAACTACACAGATGCATTCTGTGAAACTTATTTCTGATCTGTAAATTCAGTTAACAAAGATAAAACATATTTTTGATTGAGCAGTTATGAAACACTCTTTTTGTAGAAAATGCAAGTGGAGATTCGGAGCGCTAAGAGGGTAATAGTGGAAAAAGGAATGTCTTCAAATATAAACTACACAGAATCATTCGGTGAAACTTCTTTCTGATCTGTGCATTCAGCTAACAGAGTTAAACCACACTTTTGATTGAGCAGATCTGAACACTCTTTCTGTAGAAAATGCAACTGGACATTTGGAGCGCTAAGAGCGTAGTAGTGGAAAAAGGAATATATTCAAATATAAACTACACAGAAGCATTCTGTGAAACTTCTTTCTCATCTGAGCATTCAGCTAACAGAGTTAAACCATACTTTTGATTGAGCAGTTTTGAAACACTCTGTCTGTAGAAAATGCACCTGGACATTCGTAGCGCTAAGTGGGTAATAGTGGAAAAAAGAATATGTTCAAATATAAACTACACAGAAGCATTGTATGAAACTTCTTTCTGTTCTGTGCATTCAACTAACAGAGTTGAACCTTACTTTTGATTGAGCCGTTCTGAAACATGCTTTCTGTAGAAACTGCAATTGGACATTCTGAGCGCTAAGAGGCCTATATTGGGAAAAAGAATGTCTACAAATAAAAACTACACAGAAGAATTGTGTGAAACTTCTTTCTGTTCTGTTTGTTCAACTAAAAGAGTTGAACTTTAGTTTTGATTGAGCCGTTCTGAAACACTCTTTCTGTAGAAAATGCAAGTGGAGATTCGGAGCGCTAAGAGGGTAATAGTGGAAAAAGGAATGTCTCCAAATATAAACTACACAGAATCATTCTGTGAAACTTCTTTCTGATCTGTGCATTCAGCTAACAGAGTTAAACCATGCTTTTGATTGAGCAGATCTGAACACTCTTTCTGTAGAAAATGCAACTGGACATTTGGTGCGCTAAGAGAGTAGTAGTGGAAAAAGGAATATATTCAAATATAAACTACACAGAAGCATTCTGTGAAACTTGTTTCTGATCTGAGCATTCAGCTAACAGAGTTAAACCATACTTTTGATTGAGCAGTTTTGAAACACTCTGTCTGTAGAAAATGCAACTGGACATTCGTAGCGCTAAGTGGGTAATAGTGGAAAAAAGAATATGTTCAAATATAAACTACACAGAAGCATTGTATGAAGCTTCTTTCTGTTCTGTGCATTCAACTAACAGAGTTGAACCTTACTTTTGATTGAGCCTTTCTGAAATTCCCTTTCTGTAGAAACTGCTATTGGACATTCTGAGCGCTAAGTGGCCTCTATTGGGAAAAATAATATCTTCAAATAAAAACTACACAGAAGCATTGTGTGAAACTTATTTCTGATATATTCATTAAGCTAACAGAGTTAAACCATACTTTTGATTGCACAGTTCTGAACACTCTTTCTGTAGAAAATGCAAGTGGACATTCGGATCGCTAAGAGGGTAATAGTGGAAAAAGGAATATATTCAAATATAAACTACACAGTAGCATTCTGTGAAAATTCTTTCTGTTCTGTGCATTCAACTAACAGAGTTGAACCTTACTTTTGATTGAGCCGTTCTGAAACACTCTTTCTGTAGAAACTGCAATTGGACATGCTAAGCGCTAAGAGGCCTACATTGGGAAAAAGAATATCTTCAAATAAAAACTACACAGATGCATTCTGTGAAACTTATTTCTGATCTGTAAATTCAGTTAACAGAGATAAAACATATTTTTGATTGAGCAGTTATGAAACACTCTTTTTGTAGAAAATGCAAGTGGAGATTCGGAGCGCTAAGAGGGTAATAGTGGAAAAAGGAATGTCTTCAAATATAAACTACACAGAATCATTCGGGGAAACTTCTTTCTGATCTGTGCATTCAGCTAACAGAGTTCAACCATACTTTTGATTGAGCAGATCTGAAGACTCTTTCTGTAGAAAATGCAACTGGACATTTGGAGCGCTAAGAGCGTAGTAGTGGAAAAAGGAATATATTCAAATATAAACTACACAGAAGCATTCTGTGAAACTTCTTTCTGATCTGAGCATTCAGCTAACAGAGTTAAACCATACTTTTGATTGAGCAGTTTTGAAACACTCTGTCTGTAGAAAATGCAACTGGACATTCGTAGCGCTAAGTGGGTAATACTGGAAAAAAGAATATGTTCAAATATAAACTACACAGAAGCATTGTATGAAACTTCTTTCTGTTCTGTGCATTCAACTAACAGAGTTGAACCTTACTTTTCATTGAGCCTTTCTGAAACACTCTTTCTGTAGAAACTGCAATTGGACATTCTGAGCGCTAAGAGGCCTATATTGGGAAAAATAATATCTTCAAATAAAAACTACACAGAAGCATTGCGTGAAACTTATTTCTGATATGTTCATTAAGCTAACAGAGTTAAACCATACATTTGATTGCGCAGTTCTGAACACTCTTTCTGTAGAAAATGCAAGTGGACATTCTGAGCGCTAAGAGGGTAATAGTGGAGAAAGGAATATATTCAAATATAAACTACACAGTAGCATTCTGTGAAAATACTTTCTGTTCTGTGCATTCAACTAACAGAGTTGAACCTTACTTTTGATTGAGCCTTTCTGAAACACTCTTTCTGTAGAAACTGCAATTGGACATTCTGAGCGCTAAGAGGCCTCTATTGGGAAAAATAATATCTTCAAATAAAAACTACACAGAAGCATTGTGTGAAACTTATTTCTGATATGTTCATTAAGCTAACAGAGTTAAACCATACTTTTGATTGCGCAGTTCTGAACACTCTTTCTGTACAAAATGCAAGTGGACATTCGGAGCGCTAAGAAGGTAATAGTGGAAAAAGGAATATATTCAAATATAAACTACACATTAGCATTCTGTGAAAATTCTTTCTGTTCTGTGCATTCAACTAACAGAGTAGAACCTTACTTTTGATTGAGCCGTTCTGAAACACTCTTTCTGTAGAAACTGCAATTGGACATGCTAAGCTCTAAGAGGCCTACATTGGGAAAAAGAATATCTTCAAATAAAAACTACACAGATGCATTCTGTGAAACTTATTTCTGATCTGTAAATTCAGTTAACAAAGATAAAACATATTTTTGATTGAGCAGTTATGAAACACTCTTTTTGTAGAAAATGCAAGTGGAGATTCGGAGCGCTAAGAGGGTAATAGTGGAAAAAGGAATGTCTTCAAATATAAACTACACAGAATCATTCGGTGAAACTTCTTTCTGATCTGTGCATTCAGCTAACAGAGTTAAACCACACTTTTGATTGAGCAGATCTGAACACTCTTTCTGTAGAAAATGCAACTGGACATTTGGAGCGCTAAGAGCGTAGTAGTGGAAAAAGGAATATATTCAAATATAAACTACACAGAAGCATTCTGTGAAACTTCTTTCTCATCTGAGCATTCAGCTAACAGAGTTAAACCATACTTTTGATTGAGCAGTTTTGAAACACTCTGTCTGTAGAAAATGCACCTGGACATTCGTAGCGCTAAGTGGGTAATAGTGGAAAAAAGAATATGTTCAAATATAAACTACACAGAAGCATTGTATGAAACTTTTTCTGTTCTGTGCATTCAACTAACAGAGTTGAACCTTACTTTTGATTGAGCCGTTCTGAAACATGCTTTCTGTAGAAACTGCAATTGGACATTCTGAGCGCTAAGAGGCCTATATTGGGAAAAAGAATGTCTACAAATAAAAACTACTCAGAAGAATTGTGTGAAACTTCTTTCTGTTCTGTTTGTTCAACTAAAAGAGTTGAACCTTAGTTTTGATTGAGCCGTTCTGAAACACTCTTTCTGTAGAAAATGCAAGTGGAGATTCGGAGCGCTAAGAGGGTAATAGTGGAAAAAGGAATGTCTCCAAATATAAACTACACAGAATCATTCTGTGAAACTTCTTTCTGATCTGTGCATTCAGCTAACAGAGTTAAACCATGCTTTTGATTGAGCAGATCTGAACACTCTTTCTGTAGAAAATGCAACTGGACATTTGGTGCGCTAAGAGAGTAGTAGTGGAAAAAGGAATATATTCAAATATAAACTACACAGAAGCATTCTGTGAAACTTGTTTCTGATCTGAGCATTCAGCTAACAGAGTTAAACCATACTTTTGATTGAGCAGTTTTGAAACACTCTGTCTGTAGAAAATGCAACTGGACATTCGTAGCGCTAAGTGGGTAATAGTGGAAAAAAGAATATGTTCAAATATAAACTACACAGAAGCATTGTATGAAGCTTCTTTCTGTTCTGTGCATTCAACTAACAGAGTTGAACCTTACTTTTGATTGAGCCTTTCTGAAATTCCCTTTCTGTAGAAACTGCTATTGGACATTCTGAGCGCTAAGAGGCCTCTATTGGGAAAAATAATATCTTCAAATAAAAACTACACAGAAGCATTGTGTGAAACTTATTCCTGATATGTTCATTAAGCTAACAGAGTTAAACCATACTTTTGATTGCGCAGTTCTGAACACTCTTTCTGTAGAAAATGCAAGTGGACATTCGGAGTGCTAAGAGGGTAATAGTGGAAAAAGGAATATATTCAAATATAAACTACACAGTAGCATTCTGTGAAAATTCTTTCTGTTCTGTGCATTCAACTAACAGAGTTGAACCTTACTTTTGATTGAGCCGTTCTGAAACACTCTTTCTGTAGAAACTGCAATTGGACATGCTAAGCGCTAAGAGGCCTATATTGGGAAAAAGAATATCTTCAAATAAAAACTACACAGATGCATTCTGTGAAACTTATTTCTGATCTGTAATTCAGTTAGCAGAGATAAAACATATTTTTGATTGAGCAGTTATGAAACACTCTTTTTGTAGAAAATGCAAGTGGAGATTCGGAGCGCTAAGAGGGTAATAGTGGAAAAAGGAATGTCTTCAAATATAAACTACACAGAATCATTCGGTGAAACTTTTTTCTGATCTGTGCATTCAGCTAACAGAGTTAAACCATACTTTTGATTGAGCAGATCTGAACACTCTTTCTGTAGAAAATGCAACTGGACATTTGGAGCGCTAAGAGCGTAGTAGTGGAAAAAGGAATATATTCAAATATAAACTACACAGAAGCATTCTGTGAAACTTCTTTCTGATCTGAGCATTCAGCTAACAGAGTTAAACCATACTTTTGATTGAGCAGTTTTGAAACACTCTGTCTGTAGAAAATGCAACTGGACATTCGTAGCGCTAAGTGGGTAATAGTGGAAAAAAAAATATGCTCAAATATGAACTACACAGAAGCATTGTATGAAACTTCTTTCTGTTCTGTGCATTCAACTAACAGATTTGAACCTTAATTTTGTTTGAGCCTTTCTGAAACACTCTTTCTGTAGAAACTGCAATTGGACATGCTAAGCGCTAAGAGGCCTACATTGGGAAAAAGAATATCTTCAAATAAAAACTACACAGATGCATTCTGTGAAACTTATTTCTGATCTGTAAATTCAGTTAGCAGAGATAAAACGTATTTTTGATTGAGCAGTTATGAAACACTCTTTTTGTAGAAATTGCAAGTAGAGATTCGGAGCGCTAAGAGGGTAATAGTGGAAAAAGGAATGTCTTCAAATATAAACTACACAGAATCATTCGGGGAAACTTCTTTCTGATCTGTGCATTCAGCTAACAGAGTTAAACCATACATTTGATTGAGCAGATCTGAACACTCTTTCTGTAGAAAATGCAACTGGACATTTGGAGCGCTAAGAGCGTAGTAGTGGAAAAAGGAATATATTCAAATATAAACTACACAGAAGCATTCTGTGAAACTTCTTTCTGATCTGAGCATTCAGCTAACAGAGTTAAACCATACTTTTGATTGAGCAGTTTTGAAACACTCTGTCTGTAGAAAATGCAACTGGACGTTCGTAGCGCTAAGAGGGTAATAGTGGAAAAAAGAATATATTCAAATATAAACTACACAGAAGCATTGTATGAAACTTCTTTCTGTTCTGTGCATTCAACTAACAGAGTTGAACCTTACTTTTGATTGAGCCTTTCTGATACACTCTTTCTGTAGAAACTGCAATTGGACATTCTGAGCGCTAAGAGGCCTATATTGGGAAAAATAATATCTTCAAATAAAAACTACACAGAAGCATTGCGTGAAACTTATTTCTGATATGTTCATTAAGCTAACAGAGTTAAACCATACTTTTGATTGCGCAGTTCTGAACACTCTTTCTGTAGAAAATGCAAGTGGACATTCGGAGCGCTAAGAGGGTAATAGTGGAAAAAGGAATATATTCAAATATAAACTACACAGTAGCATACTGTGAAAATTCTTTGTGTTCTGTGCATTCAACTAACAGAGTTGAACCTTACTTTTGATTGAGCCGTTCTGAAACACTCTTTCTGTAGAAACTGCAATTGGACATGCTGAGCGCTAAGAGGCCTACATTGGGAAAAAGAATATCTTCAAATAAAAACTACACAGATGCATTCTGTGAAACTTATTTCTGATCTGTAAATTCAGTTAACAGAGATAAAACATATTTTTGATTGAGCAGTTATGAAACACTCTTTTTGTAGAAAATGCAAGTGGAGATTCGGAGCGCTAAGAGGGTAATAGTGGAAAAAGGAATGTCTTCAAATATAAACTACACAGAATCATTCGGTGAAACATCTTTCTGATCTGTGCATTCAGCTAACAGGGTTAAACCATACTTTTGATTGAGCAGATCTGAACACTCTTTCTGTAGAAAATGCAACTGGACATTTGGAGCGCTAAGAGCGTAGTAGTGGAAAAAGGAATATATTCAAATATAAACTACACAGAAGCATTCTGTGAAACTTCTTTCTGATCTGAGCATTCAGCAAACAGAGTTAAACAATACTTTTGATTGAGCAGTTTTGAAACACTCTGTCTGTAGAAAATGCAACTGGACATTCGTAGCGCTAAGTGGGTAATAGAGGAAAAAAAAATATGTTCAAATATAAACTACACAGAAACATTGTATGAAACTTCTTTCTGTTCTGTGCATTCAACTAACAGAGTTGAACCTTACTTTTGATTGAGCCATTCTGAAACACTCTTTCTGTAGAAACTGCAATTGGACATTCTGAGCGCTAGGAGGCCTATATTGGGAAAAAGAATGTCTACAAATAAAAACTACACAGAAGAATTGTGTGAAACTTCTTTCTGTTCTGTTTGTTCAACTAAAAGAGTTGAACCTTAGTTTTGATTGAGCCGTTCTGAAACACTCTTTCTGTAGAAAATGCAAGTGGAGATTCGGAGCGCTAAGAGGGTAATAGTGGATAAAGGAATGTCTCCAAATATAAACTACACAGAATCATTCTCTGAAACTCCTTTTTGATCTGTGCATTCAGCTAACAGAGTTAAACCATACTTTTGATTGAGCAGAACTGAACACTGTTTCTGTAGAAAATGCAACTGGACAATTGGAGCGCTAAGAGAGTAGTAGTGGAAAAAGGAATATATTCAAATATGAACTACACAGAAGCATTCTGTGAAACTTCTTTCTGATCTGAGCATTCAGCTAACAGAGTTAAACCATACTTTTGATTGAGCAGTTTTGAAACACTCTGTCTGTAGAAAATGCAACTGGACATTCGTAGCGCTAATTGGGTAATAGTGGAAAAAATAATATGTTCAAATATAAACTACACAGAAGCATTGTATGAAACTTCTTTCTGTTCTGTGCATTCAACTAACAGAGTTGAACCTTACTTTTGATTGAGCCTTTCTGAAACACTCTTTCTGTAGAAACTGCAATTGGACATTCGGAGCGCTAAGAGGCCTCTATTGGGAAAAATAATATCTTCAAATAAAAACTACACAGAAGCATTGTGTGAAACTTATTTCTGATATGTTCATTAAGCTAACAGAGTTAAACCATACTTTTGATTGCGCAGTTCTGAACACTCTTTCTGTACAAAATGCAAATGGACATTCGGAGCGCTAAGAAGGTAATAGTGGAAAAAGGAATATATTCAAATATAAACTACACATTAGCATTCTGTGAAAATTCTTTCTGTTCTGTGCATTCAACTAACAGAGTAGAACCTTACTTTTGATTGAGCCGTTCTGAAACACTCTTTCTGTAGAAACTGCAATTGGACATGCTAAGCGCTAAGAGGCCTACATTGGGAAAAAGAATATCTTCAAATAAAAACTACACAGATGCATTCTGTGAAACTTATTTCTGATCTGTAAATTCAGTTAACAAAGATAAAACATATTTTTGATTGAGCAGTTATGAAACACTCTTTTTGTAGAAAATGCAAGTGGAGATTCGGAGCGCTAAGAGGGTAATAGTGGAAAAAGGAATGTCTTCAAATATAAACTACACAGAATCATTCGGTGAAACTTCTTTCTGATCTGTGCATTCAGCTAACAGAGTTAAACCACACTTTTGATTGAGCAGATCTGAACACTCTTTCTGTAGAAAATACAACTGGACATTTGGAGCGCTAAGAGCGTAGTAGTGGAAAAAGGAATATATTCAAATATAAACTACACAGAAGCATTCTGTGAAACTTCTTTCTCATCTGAGCATTCAGCTAACAGAGTTAAACCATACTTTTGATTGAGCAGTTTTGAAACACTCTGTCTGTAGAAAATGCACCTGGACATTCGTAGCGCTAAGTGGGTAATAGTGGAAAAAAGAATATGTTCAAATATAAACTACACAGAAGCATTGTATGAAACTTCTTTCTGTTCTGTGCATTCAACTAACAGAGTTGAACCTTACTTTTGATTGAGCCGTTCTGAAACATGCTTTCTGTAGAAACTGCAATTGGACATTCTGAGCGCTAAGAGGCCTATATTGGGAAAAAGAATGTCTACAAATAAAAACTACACAGAAGAATTGTGTGAAACTTCTTTCTCTTCTGTTTGTTCAACTAAAAGAGTTGAACTTTAGTTTTGATTGAGCCGTTCTGAAACACTCTTTCTGTAGAAAATGCAAGTGGAGATTCGGAGCGCTAAGAGGGTAATAGTGGAAAAAGGAATGTCTCCAAATATAAACTACACAGAATCATTCTGTGAAACTTCTTTCTGATCTGTGCATTCAGTTAACAGAGTTAAACCATGCTTTTGATTGAGCAGATCTGAACACTCTTTCTGTAGAAAATGCAACTGGACATTTGGAGCGCTAAGAGAGTAGTAGTGGAAAAAGGAATATATTCAAATATAAACTACACAGAAGCATTCTGTGAAACTTGTTTCTGATCTGAGCATTCAGCTAACAGAGTTAAACCATACTTTTGATTGAGCAGTTTTGAAACACTCTGTCTGTAGAAAATGCAACTGGACATTCGTAGCGCTAAGTGGGTAATAGTGGAAAAAAGAATATGTTCAAATATAAACTACACAGAAGCATTGTATGAAGCTTCTTTCTGTTCTGTGCATTCAACTAACAGAGTTGAACCTTACTTTTGATTGAGCCTTTCTGAAATTCCCTTTCTGTAGAAACTGCTATTGGACATTCTGAGCGCTAAGTGGCCTCTATTGGGAAAAATAATATCTTCAAATAAAAACTACACAGAAGCATTGTGTGAAACTTATTTCTGATATATTCATTAAGCTAACAGAGTTAAACCATACTTTTGATTGCGCAGTTCTGAACACTCTTTCTGTAGAAAATGCAAGTGGACATTCGGATCGCTAAGAGGGTAATAGTGGAAAAAGGAATATATTCAAATATAAACTACACAGTAGCATTCTGTGAAAATTCTTTCTGTTCTGTGCATTCAACTAACAGAGTTGAACCTTACTTTTGATTGAGCCGTTCTGAAACACTCTTTCTGTAGAAACTGCAATTGGACATGCTAAGCGCTAAGAGGCCTACATTGGGAAAAAGAATATCTTCAAATAAAAACTACACAGATGCATTCTGTGAAACTTATTTCTGATCTGTAAATTCAGTTAACAGAGATAAAACATATTTTTGATTGAGCAGTTATGAAACACTCTTTTTGTAGAAAATGCAAGTGGAGATTCGGAGCGCTAAGAGGGTAATAGTGGAAAAAGGAATGTCTTCAAATATAAACTACACAGAATCATTCGGGGAAACTTCTTTCTGATCTGTGCATTCAGCTAACAGAGTTAAACCATACTTTTGATTGAGCAGATCTGAAGACTCTTTCTGTAGAAAATGCAACTGGACATTTGGAGCGCTAAGAGCGTAGTAGTGGAAAAAGGAATATATTCAAATATAAACTACACAGAAGCATTCTGTGAAACTTCTTTCTGATCTGAGCATTCAGCTAACAGAGTTAAACCATACTTTTGATTGAGCAGTTTTGAAACACTCTGTCTGTAGAAAAGGCAACTGGACATTCGTAGCGCTAAGTGGGTAATACTGGAAAAAAGAATATGTTCAAATATAAACTACACAGAAGCATTGTATGAAACTTCTTTCTGTTCTGTGCATTCAACTAACAGAGTTGAACCTTACTTTTGATTGAGCCTTTCTGAAACACTCTTTCTGTAGAAACTGCAATTGGACATTCTGAGCGCTAAGAGGCCTATATTGGGAAAAATAATATCTTCAAATAAAAACTACACAGAAGCATTGCGTGAAACTTATTTCTGATATGTTCATTAAGCTAACAGAGTTAAACCATACTTTTGATTGCGCAGTTCTGAACACTCTTTCTGTAGAAAATGCAAGTGGACATTCTGAGCGCTAAGAGGGTAATAGTGGAGAAAGGAATATATTCAAATATAAACTACACAGTAGCATTCTGTTAAAATACTTTCTGTTCTGTGCATTCAACTAACAGAGTTGAACCTTACTTTTGATTGAGCCTTTCTGAAACACTCTTTCTGTAGAAACTGCAATTGGACATTCTGAGCGCTAAGAGGCCTCTATTGGGAAAAATAATATCTTCAAATAAAAACTACACAGAAGCATTGTGTGAAACTTATTTCTGATATGTTCATTAAGCTAACAGAGTTAAACCATACTTTTGATTGCGCAGTTCTGAACACTCTTTCTGTACAAAATGCAAGTGGACATTCGGAGCGCTAAGAAGGTAATAGTGGAAAAAGGAATATATTCAAATATAAACTACACATTAGCATTCTGTGAAAATTCTTTCTGTTCTGTGCATTCAACTAACAGAGTAGAACCTTACTTTTGATTGAGCCGTTCTGAAACACTCTTTCTGTAGAAACTGCAATTGGACATGCTAAGCGCTAAGAGGCCTACATTGGGAAAAAGAATATCTTCAAATAAAAACTACACAGATGCATTCTGTGAAACTTATTTCTGATCTGTAAATTCAGTTAACAAAGATAAAACATATTTTTGATTGAGCAGTTATGAAACACTCTTTTTGTAGAAAATGCAAGTGGAGATTCGGAGCGCTAAGAGGGTAATAGTGGAAAAAGGAATGTCTTCAAATATAAACTACACAGAATCATTCGGTGAAACTTCTTTCTGATCTGTGCATTCAGCTAACAGAGTTAAACCACACTTTTGATTGAGCAGATCTGAACACTCTTTCTGTAGAAAATGCAACTGGACATTTGGAGCGCTAAGAGCGTAGTAGTGGAAAAAGGAATATATTCAAATATAAACTACACAGAAGCATTCTGTGAAACTTCTTTCTCATCTGAGCATTCAGCTAACAGAGTTAAACCATACTTTTGATTGAGCAGTTTTGAAACACTCTGTCTGTAGAAAATGCACCTGGACATTCGTAGCGCTAAGTGGGTAATAGTGGAAAAAAGAATATGTTCAAATATAAACTACACAGAAGCATTGTATGAAACTTCTTTCTGTTCTGTGCATTCAACTAACAGAGTTGAACCTTACTTTTGATTGAGCCGTTCTGAAACATGCTTTCTGTAGAAACTGCAATTGGACATTCTGAGCGCTAAGAGGCCTATATTGGGAAAAAGAATGTCTACAAATAAAAACTACACAGAAGAATTGTGTGAAACTTCTTTCTGTTCTGTTTGTTCAACTAAAAGAGTTGAACCTTAGTTTTGATTGAGCCGTTCTGAAACACTCTTTCTGTAGAAAATGCAAGTGGAGATTCGGAGTGCTAAGAGGGTAATAGTGGAAAAAGGAATGTCTCCAAATATAAACTACACAGAATCATTCTGTGAAACTTCTTTCTGATCTGTGCATTCAGCTAACAGAGTTAAACCATGCTTTTGATTGAGCAGATCTGAACACTCTTTCTGTAGAAAATGCAACTGGACATTTGGTGCGCTAAGAGAGTAGTAGTGGAAAAAGGAATATATTCAAATATAAACTACACAGAAGCATTCTGTGAAACTTGTTTCTGATCTGAGCATTCAGCTAACAGAGTTAAACCATACTTTTGATTGAGCAGTATTGAAACACTCTGTCTGTAGAAAACGCAACTGGACATTCGTAGCGCTAAGTGGGTAATAGTGGAAAAAAGAATATGTTCAAATATAAACTACACAGAAGCATTGTATGAAGCTTCTTTCTGTTCTGTGCATTCAACTAACAGAGTTGAACCTTACTTTTGATTGAGCCTTTCTGAAATTCCCTTTCTGTAGAAACTGCTATTGGACATTCTGAGCGCTAAGTGGCCTCTATTGGGAAAAATAATATCTTCAAATAAAAACTACACAGAAGCATTGTGTGAAACTTATTTCTGATATATTCATTAAGCTAACAGAGTTAAACCATACTTTTGATTGCGCAGTTCTGAACACTCTTTCTGTAGAAAATGCAAGTGGACATTCGGATCGCTAAGAGGGTAATAGTGGAAAAAGGAATATATTCAAATATAAACTACACAGTAGCATTCTGTGAAAATTCTTTCTGTTCTGTGCATTCAACTAACAGAGTTGAACCTTACTTTTGATTGAGCCGTTCTGAAACACTCTTTCTGTAGAAACTGCAATTGGACATGCTAAGCGCTAAGAGGCCTACATTGGGAAAAAGAATATCTTCAAATAAAAACTACACAGATGCATTCTGTGAAACTTATTTCTGATCTGTAAATTCAGTTAACAGAGATAAAACATATTTTTGATTGAGCAGTTATGAAACACTCTTTTTGTAGAAAATGCAAGTGGAGATTCGGAGCGCTAAGAGGGTAATAGTGGAAAAAGGAATGTCTTCAAATATAAACTACACAGAATCATTCGGGGAAACTTCTTTCTGATCTGTGCATTCAGCTAACAGAGTTAAACCATACTTTTGATTGAGCAGATCTGAAGACTCTTTCTGTAGAAAATGCAACTGGACATTTGGAGCGCTAAGAGCGTAGTAGTGGAAAAAGGAATATATTCAAATATAAACTACACAGAAGCATTCTGTGAAACTTCTTTCTGATCTGAGCATTCAGCTAACAGAGTTAAACCATACTTTTGATTGAGCAGTTTTGAAACACTCTGTCTGTAGAAAATGCAACTGGACATTCGTAGCGCTAAGTGGGTAATACTGGAAAAAAGAATATGTTCAAATATAAACTACACAGAAGCATTGTATGAAACTTCTTTCTGTTCTGTGCATTCAACTAACAGAGTTGAACCTTACTTTTCATTGAGCCTTTCTGAAACACTCTTTCTGTAGAAACTGCAATTGGACATTCTGAGCGCTAAGAGGCCTATATTGGGAAAAATAATATCTTCAAATAAAAACTACACAGTAGCATTGCGTGAAACTTATTTCTGATATGTTCATTAAGCTAACAGAGTTAAACCATACTTTTGATTGCGCAGTTCTGAACACTCTTTCTGTAGAAAATGCAAGTGGACATTCTGAGCGCTAAGAGGGTAATAGTGGAAAAAGGAATATATTCAAATATAAACTACACAGTAGCATTCTGTGAAAATACTTTCTGTTCTGTGCATTCAACTAACAGAGTTGAACCTTACTATTGATTGAGCCTTTCTGAAACACTCTTTCTGTAGAAACTGCAATTGGACATTCTGAGCGCTAAGAGGCCTCTATTGGGAAAAATAATATCTTCAAATAAAAACTACACAGAAGCATTGTGTGAAACTTATTTCTGATATGTTCATTAAGCTAACAGAGTTAAACCATACTTTTGATTGCGCAGTTCTGAACACTCTTTCTGTACAAAATGCAAGTGGACATTCGGAGCGCTAAGAAGGTAATAGTGGAAAAAGGAATATATTCAAATATAAACTACACATTAGCATTCTGTGAAAATTCTTTCTGTTCTGTGCATTCAACTAACAGAGTAGAACCTTACTTTTGATTGAGCCGTTCTGAAACACTCTTTCTGTAGAAACTGCAATTGGACATGCTAAGCGCTAAGAGGCCTACATTGGGAAAAAGAATATCTTCAAATAAAAACTACACAGATGCATTCTGTGAAACTTATTTCTGATCTGTAAATTCAGTTAACAAAGATAAAACATATTTTTGATTGAGCAGTTATGAAACACTCTTTTTGTAGAAAATGCAAGTGGAGATTCGGAGCGCTAAGAGGGTAATAGTGGAAAAAGGAATGTCTTCAAATATAAACTACACAGAATCATTCGGTGAAACTTCTTTCTGATCTGTGCATTCAGCTAACAGAGTTAAACCACACTTTTGATTGAGCAGATCTGAACACTCTTTCTGTAGAAAATGCAACTGGACATTTGGAGCGCTAAGAGCGTAGTAGTGGAAAAAGGAATATATTCAAATATAAACTACACAGAAGCATTCTGTGAAACTTCTTTCTCATCTGAGCATTCAGCTAACAGAGCTAAACCATACTTTTGATTGAGCAGTTTTGAAACACTCTGTCTGTAGAAAATGCACCTGGACATTCGTAGCGCTAAGTGGGTAATAGTGGAAAAAAGAATATGTTCAAATATAAACTACACAGAAGCATTGTATGAAACTTCTTTCTGTTCTGTGCATTCAACTAACAGAGTTGAACCTTACTTTTGATTGAGCCGTTCTGAAACATGCTTTCTGTAGAAACTGCAATTGGACATTCTGAGCGCTAAGAGGCCTATATTGGGAAAAAGAATGTCTACAAATAAAAACTACACAGAAGAATTGTGTGAAACTTCTTTCTGTTCCGTTTGTTCAACTAAAAGAGTTGAACCTTAGTTTTGATTGAGCCGTTCTGAAACACTCTTTCTGTAGAAAATGCAAGTGGAGATTCGGAGCGCTAAGAGGGTAATAGTGGAAAAAGGAATGTCTCCAAATATAAACTACACAGAATCATTCTGTGAAACTTCTTTCTGATCTGTGCATTCAGCTAACAGAGTTAAACCATGCTTTTGATTGAGCAGATCTGAACACTCTTTCTGTAGAAAATGCAACTGGACATTTGGTGCGCTAAGAGAGTAGTAGTGGAAAAAGGAATATATTCAAATATAAACTACACAGAAGCATTCTGTGAAACTTGTTTCTGATCTGAGCATTCAGCTAACAGAGTTAAACCATACTTTTGATTGAGCAGTTTTGAAACACTCTGTCTGTAGAAAATGCAACTGGACATTCGTAGCGCTAAGTGGGTAATAGTGGAAAAAAGAATATGTTCAAATATAAACTACACAGAAGCATTGTATGAAGCTTCTTTCTGTTCTGTGCATTCAACTAACAGAGTTGAACCTTACTTTTGATTGAGCCTTTCTGAAATTCCCTTTCTGTAGAAACTGCTATTGGACATTCTGAGCGCTAAGTGGCCTCTATTGGGAAAAATAATATCTTCAAATAAAAACTACACAGAAGCATTGTGTGAAACTTATTTCTGATATATTCATTAAGCTAACAGAGTTAAACCATACTTTTGATTGCGCAGTTCTGAACACTCTTTCTGTAGAAAATGCAAGTGGACATTCGGATCGCTAAGAGGGTAATAGTGGAAAAAGGAATATATTCAAATATAAACTACACAGTAGCATTCTGTGAAAATTCTTTCTGTTCTGTGCATTCAACTAACAGAGTTGAACCTTACTTTTGATTGAGCCGTTCTGAAACACTCTTTCTGTAGAAACTGCAATTGGACATGCTAAGCGCTAAGAGGCCTACATTGGGAAAAAGAATATCTTCAAATAAAAACTACACAGATGCATTCTGTGAAACTTATTTCTGATCTGTAAATTCAGTTAACAGAGATAAAACATATTTTTGATTGAGCAGTTATGAAACACTCTTTTTGTAGAAAATGCAAGTGGAGATTCGGAGCGCTAAGAGGGTAATAGTGGAAAAAGGAATGTCTTCAAATATAAACTACACAGAATCATTCGGGGAAACTTCTTTCTGATCTGTGCATTCAGCTAACAGAGTTAAACCATACTTTTGATTGAGCAGATCTGAAGACTCTTTCTGTAGAAAATGCAACTGGACATTTGGAGCGCTAAGAGCGTAGTAGTGGAAAAAGGAATATATTCAAATATAAACTACACAGAAGCATTCTGTGAAACTTCTTTCTGATCTGAGCATTCAGCTAACAGAGTTAAACCATACTTTTGATTGAGCAGTTTTGAAACACTCTGTCTGTAGAAAATGCAACTGGACATTCGTAGCGCTAAGTGGGTAATACTGGAAAAAAGAATATGTTCAAATATAAACTACACAGAAGCATTGTATGAAACTTCTTTCTGTTCTGTGCATTCAACTAACAGAGTTGAACCTTACTTTTCATTGAGCCTTTCTGAAACACTCTTTCTGTAGAAACTGCAATTGGACATTCTGAGCGCTAAGAGGCCTATATTGGGAAAAATAATATCTTCAAATAAAAACTACACAGTAGCATTGCGTGAAACTTATTTCTGATATGTTCATTAAGCTAACAGAGTTAAACCATACTTTTGATTGCGCAGTTCTGAACACTCTTTCTGTAGAAAATGCAAGTGGACATTCTGAGCGCTAAGAGGGTAATAGTGGAAAAAGGAATATATTCAAATATAAACTACACAGTAGCATTCTGTGAAAATACTTTCTGTTCTGTGCATTCAACTAACAGAGTTGAACCTTACTATTGATTGAGCCTTTCTGAAACACTCTTTCTGTAGAAACTGCAATTGGACATTCTGAGCGCTAAGAGGCCTCTATTGGGAAAAATAATATCTTCAAATAAAAACTACACAGAAGCATTGTGTGAAACTTATTTCTGATATGTTCATTAAGCTAACAGAGTTAAACCATACTTTTGATTGAGCAGTTCTGAACACTCTTTCTGTACAAAATGCAAGTGGACATTCGGAGCGCTAAGAAGGTAATAGTGGAAAAAGGAATATATTCAAATATAAACTACACATTAGCATTCTGTGAAAATTCTTTCTGTTCTGTGCATTCAACTAACAGAGTAGAACCTTACTTTTGATTGAGCCGTTCTGAAACACTCTTTCTGTAGAAACTGCAATTGGACATGCTAAGCGCTAAGAGGCCTACATTGGGAAAAAGAATATCTTCAAATAAAAACTACACAGATGCATTCTGTGAAACTTATTTCTGATCTGTAAATTCAGTTAACAAAGATAAAACATATTTTTGATTGAGCAGTTATGAAACACTCTTTTTGTAGAAAATGCAAGTGGAGATTCGGAGCGCTAAGAGGGTAATAGTGGAAAAAGGAATGTCTTCAAATATAAACTACACAGAATCATTCGGTGAAACTTCTTTCTGATCTGTGCATTCAGCTAACAGAGTTAAACCACACTTTTGATTGAGCAGATCTGAACACTCTTTCTGTAGAAAATGCAACTGGACATTTGGAGCGCTAAGAGCGTAGTAGTGGAAAAAGGAATATATTCAAATATAAACTACACAGAAGCATTCTGTGAAACTTCTTTCTCATCTGAGCATTCAGCTAACAGAGCTAAACCATACTTTTGATTGAGCAGTTTTGAAACACTCTGTCTGTAGAAAATGCACCTGGACATTCGTAGCGCTAAGTGGGTAATAGTGGAAAAAAGAATATGTTCAAATATAAACTACACAGAAGCATTGTATGAAACTTCTTTCTGTTCTGTGCATTCAACTAACAGAGTTGAACCTTACTTTTGATTGAGCCGTTCTGAAACATGCTTTCTGTAGAAACTGCAATTGGACATTCTGAGCGCTAAGAGGCCTATATTGGGAAAAAGAATGTCTACAAATAAAAACTACACAGAAGAATTGTGTGAAACTTCTTTCTGTTCCGTTTGTTCAACTAAAAGAGTTGAACCTTAGTTTTGATTGAGCCGTTCTGAAACACTCTTTCTGTAGAAAATGCAAGTGGAGATTCGGAGCGCTAAGAGGGTAATAGTGGAAAAAGGAATGTCTCCAAATATAAACTACACAGAATCATTCTGTGAAACTTCTTTCTGATCTGTGCATTCAGCTAACAGAGTTAAACCATGCTTTTGATTGAGCAGATCTGAACACTCTTTCTGTAGAAAATGCAACTGGACATTTGGTGCGCTAAGAGAGTAGTAGTGGAAAAAGGAATATATTCAAATATAAACTACACAGAAGCATTCTGTGAAACTTCTTTCTGATCTGAGCATTCAGCTAACAGAGTTAAACCATACTTTTGATTGAGCAGTTTTGAAACACTCTGTCTGTAGAAAATGCAACTGGACATTCGTAGCGCTAAGTGGGTAATAGTGGAAAAAAAATATGTTCAAATATAAACTACACAGAAGCATTGTATGAAACTACTTTCTGTTCTGTGCATTCAACTAACAGAGTTGAACCTTACTTTTGATTGAGCCTTTCTGAAATTCTCTTTCTGTAGAAACTGCAATTGGACATTCTGAGCGCTAAGTGGCCTCTATTGGGAAAAATAATATCTTCAAATAAAAACTACACAGAAGCATTGTGTGAAACTTATTCCTGATATGTTCATTAAGCTAACAGAGTTAAACCATACTTTTGATTGCGCAGTTCTGAACACTCTTTCTGTAGAAAATGCAAGTGGACATTCGGAGCGCTAAGAGGGTAATAGTGGAAAAAGGAATATATTCAAATATAAACTACACAGTAGCATTCTGTGAAAATTCTTTCTGTTCTGTGCATTCAACTAACAGAGTTGAACCTTACTTTTGATTGAGCCGTTCTGAAACACTCTTTCTGTAGAAACTGCAATTGGACAGGCTAAGCGCTAAGAGGCCTACATTGGGAAAAAGAATATCTTCAAATAAAAACTACACAGATGCATTCTGTGAAACTTACTTCTGATCTGTAAATTCAGTTAACAGAGATAAAACATATTTTTGATTGAGCAGTTATGAAACACTCTTTTTGTAGAAAATGCAAGTGGAGATTCGGAGCGCTAAGAGGGTAATAGTGGAAAAAGGAATGTCTTCAAATATAAACTACACAGAATCATTCGGTGAAACTTCCTTCTGATCTGTGCATTCAGCTAACAGAGTTAAACCATACTTTTGATTGAGCTGATCTTAACACTCTTTCTGTAGAAAATGCAACTGGACATTTGGAGCGCTAAGAGCGTAGTAGTGGAAAAAGGAATATATTCAAATATAAACTACACAGAAGCATTCTGTGAAACTTCTTTCTGATCTGAGCATTCAGCTAACAGAGTTAAACCATACTTTTGATTGAGCAGTTTTGAAACACTCTGTCTGAGAAAATGCAACTGGACATTCGTAGCGCAAAGTGGGTAATAGTGGAAAAAAGAATATGTTCAAATATAAACTACACAGAAGCATTGTATGAAATTTCTTTCTGTTCTGTGCATTCAACTAACAGAGTTGAACCTTACTTTTGATTGAGCCCTTCTGAAACACTCTTTCTGTAGAAACTGCAATTGGACATTCTGAGCGCTAGGAGGCCTATATTGGGAAAAAGAAAGTCTACAAATAAAAACTACACAGAAGAATTGTGTGAAACTTCTTTCTGTTCTGTTTGTTCAACTAAAAGTGTTGAACCTTAGTTTTGATTGAGCCGTTCTGAAACACTCTTTCTGTAGAAAATGCAAGTGGAGATTCGGAGCGCTAAGAGGGTAATAGTGGAAAAAGGAATGTCTCCAAATATAAACTACACAGAATCATTCTGTGAAACTTCTTTCTGATCTGTGCATTCAGCTAACAGAGTTAAACCATACTTTTGATTGAGCAGATCTGAACACTCTTTCTGTAGAAAATGCAACTGGACATTTGGAGCGCTATGAGAGTAGTAGTGGAAAAAGGAATATATTCAAATATAAACTACACAGAAGCATTCTGTGAAACTTCTTTCTGATCTGAGCATTCAGCTAACAGAGTTAAACCATACTTTTGATTGAGCAGTTTTGAAACACTCTGTCTGTAGAAAATGCAACTGGACATTCGTAGCGCTAAGTGGGTAATAGTGGAAAAAAGAATATGTTCAAATATAAACTACACAGAAGCATTGTATGAAACTTCTTTCTGTTCTGTGCATTCAACTAACAGAGTTGAACCTTACTTTTGATTGAGCCTTTTTGAAACACTCTTTCTGTAGAAACTGCAATTGGACATTCTGAGCGCTAAGAGGCCTCTATTGGGAAAAATAATATCTTCAAATAAAAACTACACAGAAGCATTGTGTGAAACTTATTTCTGATATGTTCATTAAGCTAACAGAGTTAAACCATACTTTTGATTGCGCAGTTCTGAACACTCTTTCTGTAGAAAATGCAAGTGGACATTCGGAGCGCTAAGAGGGTAATAGTGGAAAAAGGAATATATTCAAATATAAACTACACAGTAGCATTCTGTGAAAATTCTTTCGGTTCTGTGCATTCAACTAACAGTGTTGAACCTTACTTTTGATTGAGCCGTTCTGAAACACTCTTTCTGTAGAAACTGCAATTGGACATGCTAAGCGCTAAGAGGCCTACATTGGGAAAAAGAATATCTTCAAATAAAAACTACACAGATGCATTCTGTGAAACTTATTTCTGATCTGTAAATTCAGTTAACAGAGATAAAACATATTTTTGATTGAGCAGTAATGAAACACTCTTTTTGTAGAAAATGCAAGTGGAGATTCGGAGCGCTAAGAGGGTAATAGTGGAAAAAGGAATGTCTTCAAATATAAACTACACAGAATCATTCGGTGAAACTTCTTTCTGATCTGTGCATTCAGCTAACAGAGTTAAACCATACTTTTGATTGAGCTGATCTTAACACTCTTTCTGTAGAAAATGCAACTGGACATTTGGAGCACTAAGAGCGTAGTAGTGGATAAAGGAATATATTCAAATATAAACTACACAGAAGCATTCTGTGAAACTTCCTCCTGATCTGAGCATTCAGCTAACAGAGTTAAACCATACTTTTGATTGAGCAGTTTTGAAACACTCTGTCTGTAGAAAATGCAACTGGACATTCGTAGCGCAAAGTGGGTAATAGTGGAAAAAAGTATATGTTCAAATATAAACTACACAGAAGCATTGTATGAAACTTCTTTCTGTTCTGTGCATTCAACTAACAGAGTTGAACCTTACTTTTGATTGAGCCGTTCTGAAACACTCTTTCTGTAGAAACTGCAATTGGACATTCTGAGCGCTAGGAGGCCTATATTGGGAAAAAGAAAGTCTACAAATAAAAACTACACAGAAGAATTGTGTGAAACTTCTTTCTGTTCTGTTTGTTCAACTAAAAGTGTTGAACCTTAGTTTTGATTGAGCCGTTCTGAAACACTCTTTCTGTAGAAAATGCAAGTGGAGATTCGGAGCGCTATGAGGGTTATAGTGGAAAAAGGAATGTCTCCAAATATAAACTACACAGAATCATTCTGTGAAACTTCTTTCTGATCTGTGCATTCAGCTAACAGAGTTAAACCATACTTTTGATTGAGCAGATCTGAACACTCTTTCTGTAGAAAATGCAACTGGACATTTGGAGCGCTATGAGAGTAGTAGTGGAAAAAGGAATATATTCAAATATAAACTACACAGAAGCATTCTGTGAAACTTCTTTCTGATCTGAGCATTCAGCTAACAGAGTTAAACCATAATTTTGATTGAGCAGTTTTGAAACACTCTGTCTGTAGAAAATGCAACTGGACATTCGTAGCGCTAAGTGGGTAATAGTGGAAAAAAGAATATGTTCAAATATAAACTACACAGAAGCATTGTATGAAACTTCTTTCTGTTCTGTGCATTCAACTAACAGAGTTGAACCTTACTTTTGATTGAGCCTTTTTGAAACACTCTTTCTGTAGAAACTGCAATTGGACATTCTGAGCGCTAAGAGGCCTCTATTGGGAAAAATAATATCTTCAAATAAAAACTACACAAAAGCATTGTGTGAAACTTATTTCTGATATGTTCATTAAGCTAACAGAGTTAAACCATACTTTTGATTGCGCAGTTCTGAACACTCTTTCTGTAGAAAATGCAAGTGGACATTCGGAGCGCTAAGAGGGTAATAGTGGAAAAAGGAATATATTCAAATATAAACTACACAGTAGCATTCTGTGAAAATTCTTTCGGTTCTGTGCATTCAACTAACAGAGTTGAACCTTACTTTTGATTGAGCCGTTCTGAAACACTCTTTCTGTAGAAACTGCAATTGGACATGCTAAGCGCTAAGAGGCCTACATTGGGAAAAAGAATATCTTCAAATAAAAACTACACAGATGCATTCTGTGAAACTTATTTCTGATCTGTAAATTCAGTTAACAGAGATAAAACATATTTTTGATTGAGCAGTTATGAAACACTCTTTTTGTAGAAAATGCAAGTGGAGATTCGGAGCGCTAAGAGGGTAATAGTGGAAAAAGGAATGTCTTCAAATATAAACTACACAGAATCATTCGGGGAAACTTCTTTCTGATCTGTGCATTCAGCTAACAGAGTTAAACCATACTTTTGATTCAGCAGATCTGAACACTCTTTCTGTAGAAAATGCAACTGGACATTTGGAGCGCTAAGAGAATAGTAGTGGAAAAAGGAATATATTCAAATATAAAGTACACAGAAGCATTCTGTGAAACTTCTTTCTGATCTGAGCATTCAGCTAACAGAGTTAAACCATACTTTTGATTGAGCAGTTTTGAAACACTCTGTCTGTAGAAAATGCAACTGGACATTCGTAGCGCTAAGTGGGTAATAGTGGAAAAAAGAATATGTTCAAATATAAACTACACAGAAGCATTGTATGAAACTTCTTTCTGTTCTGTGCATTCAACTAACAGAGTTGAACCTTACTTTTGATTGAGCCTTTCTGAAACACTCTTTCTGTAGAAACTGCAATTGGACATTCTGAGCGCTAAGAGGCCTATATTGGGAAAAATAATATCTTCAAATAAAAACTACACAGAAGCATTGCGTGAAACTTATTTCTGATATGTTCATTAAGCTAACAGAGTTAAACCATACTTTTGATTGCGCAGTTCTGAACACTCTTTCTGTAGAAAATGCAAGTGGACATTCGGAGCGCTAAGAGGGTAATAGTGGAAAAAGGAATATATTCAAATATAAACTACACAGTAGCATTCTGTGAAAATTCTTTGTGTTCTGTGCATTCAACTAACAGAGTTGAACCTTACTTTTGATTGAGCCGTTCTGAAACACTCTTTCTGTAGAAACTGCAATTGGACATGCTCAGCGCTAAGAGGCCTACATTGGGAAAAAGAATATCTTCAAATAAAAACTACACAGATGCATTCTGTGAAACTTATTTCTGATCTGTAAATTCAGTTAACAGAGATAAAACATATTTTTGATTGAGCAGTTATGAAACACTCTTTTTGTAGAAAATGCAAGTGGAGATTCGGAGCGCTAAGAGGCTAATAGTGGAAAAAGGAATGTCTTCAAATATAAACTACACAGAATCATTCGGGGAAACTTCTTTCTGATCTGTGCATTCAGCTAACAGAGTTAAACCGTACTTTTGATTGAGCAGATCTGAACACTCTTTCTGTAGAAAATGCAACTGGACATTTGGAGCGCTAAGAGCGTAGTAGTGGAAAAAGGAATATATTCAAATATAAACTACACAGAAGCATTCTGTGAAACTTCTTTCTGATCTGAGCATTCAGCTAACAGAGTTAAACCATACTTTTGATTGAGCAGTTTTGAAACACTCTGTCTGTAGAAAATGCAACTGGACATTCGTAGCGCTAAGTGGGTAATAGTGGAAAAAAGAATATGTTCAAATATAGACTACATAGAAGCATTGTATGAAACTTCTTTCTGTTCTGTGCATTCAACTAACAGAGTTGAACGTTAATTTTGATTGAGCCGTTCTGAAACACTCTTTCTGTAGAAACTGCAATTGGACATTCTGAGCGCTAGGAGGCCTATATTGGGAAAAAGAATGTCTACAAATAAAAACTACACAGAAGAATTGTGTGAAACTTCTTTCTGTTCTGTTTGTTCAACTAAAAGAGTTGAACCTTATTTTTGATTGAGCCGTTCTGAAACACTCTTTCTGTAGAAAATGCAAGTGGAGATTCGGAGCGCTAAGAGGGTAATAGTGGATAAAGGAATGTCTCCAAATATAAACTACACAGAATCATTCTGTGAAACATCTTTCTGATCTGTGCATTCAGCTAACAGAGTTAAAACATACTTTTGATTGAGCAGATCTGAACACTCTTTCTGTAGAAAATGCAACTGGACATTTGGAGCGCTAAGAGAGTAGTAGTGGAAAAAGTAATATATTCAAATATAAACTACACAGAAGCATTCTGTGAAACTTCTTTCTGATCTGAGCATTCAGCTAACAGAGTTAAACCATACTTTTGATTGAGCAGTTTTGAAACACTCTGTCTGTAGAAAATGCAACTGGACATTCGTAGCGCTAAGTGGGTAATAGTGGAAAAAAGAATATGTTCAAATATAAACTACACAGAAGCATTGTATGAAACGTCTTTCTGTTCTGTGCATTCAACTAACAGAGTTGAACCTTACTTTTGATTGAGCCTTTCTGAAACACTCTTTCTGTAGAAACTGCAATTGGACATTCTGAGCGCTAAGAGGCCTATATTGGGAAAAATAATATCTTCAAATAAAAACTACACAGAAGCATTTTGTGAAACTTATTTCTGATATGTTCATTAAGCTAACAGAGTTAAACCATACTTTTGATTGCGCAATTCTGAACACTCTTTCTGTAGAAAATGCAAGTGGACATTCGGAGCGCTAAGAGGGCAATAGTGGAAAAAGGAATATATTCAAATATAAACTACACAGTAGCATTCTGTGAAAATTCTTTCTGTTCTGTTCATTCAACTAACAGAGTTGAATCTTACTTTTGATTGAGCCGTTCTAAAACACTCTTTCTGTAGAAACTGAAATTGGACATGCTAAGCGCTAAGAGGCCTACATTGGGAAAAAGAATATCTTCAAATAAAAACTACACAGATGCATTCTGTGAAACTTATTTCTGATCTGTAAATTCAGTTAACAGAGATAAAACATTTTTGATTGAGCAGTTATGAAACACTCTTTTTGTAGAAAATGCAAGTGGAGATTCGGAGCGCTAAGAGGGTAATAGTGGAAAAAGGAATGTCTTCAAATATAAACTACACAGAATCATTCGGTGAAACTTCTTTCTGATCTGTGCATTCAGCTAACAGAGTTAAAACATACTTTTGATTGAGCAGATCTGAACACTCTTTCTGTAGAAAATGCAACAGGACATTTGGAGCGCTAAGAGCGTAGTAGTGGAAAAAGTAATATATTCAAATATAAACTACACAGAAGCATTCTGTGAAACTTCTTTCTGATCTGAGCATTCAGCTAACAGAGTTAAACCATACTTTTGATTGAGCAGTTTTGAAACACTCTGTCTGTAGAAAATGCAACTGGACATTCGTAGCGCTAAGTGGGTAATAGTGGAAAAAAGAATATGTTCAAATATAAACTACACAGAAGCATTGTATGAAACTTCTTTCTGTTCTGTTCATTCAACTAACAGAGTTGAACCTTACTTTTGATTGAGCCGTTCTGAAACACTCTTTCTGTAGAAACTGCAATTGGACATTCTGAGCGCTAGGAGGACTATATTGGGAAAAAGAATGTCTACAAATAAAAACTACACAGAAGAATTGTGTGAAACTTCTTTCTGTTCTGTTTGTTCAACTAAAAATTCGAACCTTAGTTTTGATTGAGCCGTTCTGAAACACTCTTTCTGTAGAAAATGCAAGTGGAGATTCGGAGCGCTAAGAGGGTAATAGTGGAAAAAGGAATGTCTAAAAATATAAACTACACAGAATCATTCTGTGAAACTTCTTTCTGATCTGTGCATTCAGCTAACAGAGTTAAACCATACTTTTGATTGAGCAGATCTGAACACTCTTTCTGTAGAAAATGCAACTGGACTTTTGCAGCGCTAAGAGAGTAGTAGTGGAAAAAGGAATATATTCAAATATAAACTACACAGAAGCATTCTGTGAAACTTCTTTCTGATCTGAGCATTCAGCTAACAGAGTTAAACCATACTTTTGATTGAGCAGTTTTGAAACACTCTGTCTGTAGAAAATGCAACTGGACATTCGTAGCGCTAAGTGGGTAATAGTGGAAAAAAGAATATGTTCAAATATAAACTACACAGAAGCATTGTATGAAACTTCTTTCTGTTCTGTGCATTCAACTAACAGAGTTGAACCTTACTTTTGATTGAGCCTTTCTGAAACACTCTTTCTGTAGAAACTGCAATTGGACATTCTGAGCGCTAAGAGGCCTATATTGGGAAAAATAATATCTTCAAATAAAAACTACACAGAAGCATTGTGTGAAACTTATTTCTGATATGTTCATTAAGCAAACAGAGTTAAACCATACTTTTGATTGCGCAGTTCTGAACACTCTTTCTGTAGAAAATGCAAGTGGACATTCGGAGTGCTAAGAGGGTAATAGTGGAAAAAGGAATATATTCAAATATAAACTACACAGTAGCATTCTGTGAAAATTCTTTCTCTTCTGTGCATTCAACTAACAGAGTTGAACCTTACTTTTGATTGAGCCGTTCTGAAACACTCTTTCTCTAGAAACTGCAATTGGACATGCTAAGCGCTAAGAGGCCTACATTGGGAAAAAGAATATCTTCAAATAAAAACTACACAGATGCATTCTGTGAAACTTATTTCTGATCTGTAAATTCAGTTAACAGAGATAAAACATATTTTTGATTGAGCAGTTATGAAACACTCTTTTTGTAGAAAATGCAAGTGGAGATTCGGAGCGCTAAGAGGGTAATAGTGGAAAAAGGAATGTCTTCAAATATAAGCTACACAGAATCATTCGGTGAAACTTCTTTCTGATCTGTGCATTCAGCTAACAGAGTTAAACCATACTTTTGATTGAGCAGATCTGAACACTCTTTCTGTAGAAAATGCAACTGGACATTTGGAGCGCTAAGAGCGTTGTAGTGGAAAAAGGAATATATTCAAATATAAACTACACAGAAGCATTCTGTGAAACTTCTTTCTGATCTGAGCATTCAGCTAACAGAGTTAAACCATACTTTTGATTGAGCAGTTTTGAAACACTCTGTCTGTAGAAAATGCAACTTGACATTCGTAGCGCAAAGTGGGTAATAGTGGAAAAAAGAATATGTTCAAATATAAACTACACAGAAGCATTGTATGAAACTTCTTTCTGTTCTGTGCATTCAACTAACAGAGTTGAACCTCACTTTTGATTGAGCCCTTCTGAAACACTCCTTCTGTAGAAACTGCAATTGGACATTCTGAGCGCTAGGAGGCCTATATTGGGAAAAAGAATGTCTACAAATAAAAAATACACAGAAGAATTGTGTGAAACTTCTTTCTGTTCTGTTTGTTCAACTAAAAGAGTTGAACCTTAGTTTTGATTGAGCCGTTCTGAAACACTCTTTCTGTAGAAAATGCAAGTGGAGATTCGGAGCGCTAAGAGGGTTATAGTGGAAAAAGGAATGTCTCCAAATATAAACTACACAGAATCATTCTGTGAAACTTCTTTCTGATCTGTGCATTCAGCTAACAGAGTTAAACCATACTTTTGATTGAGCAGATCTGAACACTCTTTCTGTAGAAAATGCAACTGGACATTTGGAGCGCTATGAGAGTAGTAGTGGAAAAAGGAATATATTCATATATAAACTACACAGAAGCATTCTGTGAAACTTCTTTCTGATCTGAGCATTCAGCTAACAGAGTTAAACCATACTTTTGATTGAGCAGTTTTGAAACACTCTGTCTGTAGAAAATGCAACTGGACATTCGTAGCGCTAAGTGGGTAATAGTGGAAAAAAGAATATGTTCAAATATAAACTACACAGAAGCATTGTATGAAACTTCTTTCTGTTCTGTGCATTCAACTAACAGAGTTGAACCTTACTTTTGATTGAGCCGTTCTGAAACACTCTTTCTGTAGAAACTGCAATTGGACATTCTGAGCGCTAAGAGGCCTATATTGGGAAAAAGAATGTCTACAAATAAAAACTACACAGAAGAATTGTGTGAAACTTCTTTCTGTTCTGTTTGTTCAACTAAAAGAGTTGAACCTTAGTTTTGATTGAGCCGTTCTGAAACACTCTTTCTGTAGAAAATGCAAGTGGAGATTCGGAGCGCTAAGAGGGTAATAGTGGATAAAGGAATGTCTCCAAATATAAACTACAGAGAATCATTCTGTGAAACTTCTTTCTGATCTGTGCATTCAGCTAACAGAGTTAAACCATACTTTTGATTGAGCAGATCTGAACACTCTTTCTGTAGAAAATGCAACTGGACAATTGGAGCGCTAAGAGAGTAGTAGTGGAAAAAGTAATATATTCAAATATAAACTACACAGAAGCATTCTGTGAAACTTCTTTCTGATCTGAGCATTCAGCTAACAGAGTTAAACCATACTTTTGATTGAGCAGTTTTGAAACACTCTGTCTGTAGAAAATGCAACTGGACATTCGTAGCGCTAAGTGGGTAATAGTGGAAAAAAGAATATGTTCAAATATAAACTACACAGAAGCATTGTATGAAACTTCTTTCTGTTCTGTTCATTCAACTAACAGAGTTGAACCTTACTTTTGATTGAGCCGTTCTGAAACACTCTTTCTGTAGAAACTGCAATTGGACATTCTGAGCACTAGGAGGCCTATATTGGGAAAAAGAATGTCTACAAATAAAAACTACACAGAAGAATTGTGTGAAACTTCTTTCTGTTCTGTTTGTTCAACTAAAAAAGTCGAACCTTAGTTTTGATTGAGCCGTTCTGAAACACTCCTTCTGTAGAAAATGCAAGTGGAGATTCGGAGCGCTAAGAGGGTAATAGTGGAAAAAGGAATGTCTAAAAATATAAACTACACAGAATCATTCTGTGAAACTTCTTTCTGATCTGTGCATTCAGCTAACAGAGTTAAACCATACTTTTGATTGAGCAGATCTGAACACTATTTCTGTAGAAAATGCAACTGGACATTTGCAGCGCTAAGAGAGTAGTAGTGGAAAAAGGAATATATTCAAATATAAACTACACAGAAGCATTCTGTGAAACTTCTTTCTGATCTGAGCATTCAGCTAACAGAGTTAAACCATACTTTTGATTGAGCAGTTTTGAAACACTCTGTCTGTAGAAAATGCAACTGGACATTCGTAGCGCTAAGTGGGTAATAGTGGAAAAAAGAATATGTTCAAATATAAACTACACAGAAGCATTGTATGAAACTTCTTTCTGTTCTGTGCATTCAACTAACAGAGTTGAACCTTACTTTTGATTGAGCCTTTCTGAAACACTCTTTCTGTAGAAACTGCAATTGGACATTCTGAGCGCTAAGAGGCCTATATTGGGAAAAATAATATCTTCAAATAAAAACTACACAGAAGCATTGTGTGAAACTTATTTCTGATATGTTCATTAAGCAAACAGAGTTAAACCATACTTTTGATTGCGCAGTTCTGAACACTCTTTCTGTAGAAAATGCAAGTGGACATTCGGAGTGCTAAGAGGGTAATAGTGGAAAAAGGAATATATTCAAATATAAACTACACAGTAGCATTCTGTGAAAATTCTTTCTCTTCTGTGCATTCAACTAACAGAGTTGAACCTTACTTTTGATTGAGCCGTTCTGAAACACTCTTTCTCTAGAAACTGCAATTGGACATGCTAAGCGCTAAGAGGCCTACATTGGGAAAAAGAATATCTTCAAATAAAAACTACACAGATGCATTCTGTGAAACTTATTTCTGATCTGTAAATTCAGTTAACAGAGATAAAACATATTTTTGATTGAGCAGTTATGAAACACTCTTTTTGTAGAAAATGCAAGTGGAGATTCGGAGCGCTAAGAGGGTAATAGTGGAAAAAGGAATGTCTTCAAATATAAGCTACACAGAATCATTCGGTGAAACTTCTTTCTGATCTGTGCATTCAGCTAACAGAGTTAAACCATACTTTTGATTGAGCAGATCTGAACACTCTTTCTGTAGAAAATGCAACTGGACATTTGGAGCGCTAAGAGCGTTGTAGTGGAAAAAGGAATATATTCAAATATAAACTACACAGAAGCATTCTGTGAAACTTCTTTCTGATCTGAGCATTCAGCTAACAGAGTTAAACCATACTTTTGATTGAGCAGTTTTGAAACACTCTGTCTGTAGAAAATGCAACTTGACATTCGTAGCGCAAAGTGGGTAATAGTGGAAAAAAGAATATGTTCAAATATAAACTACACAGAAGCATTGTATGAAACTTCTTTCTGTTCTGTGCATTCAACTAACAGAGTTGAACCTCACTTTTGATTGAGCCCTTCTGAAACACTCTTTCTGTAGAAACTGCAATTGGACATTCTGAGCGCTAGGAGGCCTATATTGGGAAAAAGAATGTCTACAAATAAAAAATACACAGAAGAATTGTGTGAAACTTCTTTCTGTTCTGTTTGTTCAACTAAAAGAGTTGAACCTTAGTTTTGATTGAGCCGTTCTGAAACACTCTTTCTGTAGAAAATGCAAGTGGAGATTCGGAGCGCTAAGAGGGTTATAGTGGAAAAAGGAATGTCTCCAAATATAAACTACACAGAATCATTCTGTAAAACTTCTTTCTGATCTGTGCATTCAGCTAACAGAGTTAAACCATACTTTTGATTGAGCAGATCTGAACACTCTTTCTGTAGAAAATGCAACTGGACATTTGGAGCGCTATGAGAGTAGTAGTGGAAAAAGGAATATATTCATATATAAACTACACAGAAGCATTCTGTGAAACTTCTTTCTGATCTGAGCATTCAGCTAACAGAGTTAAACCATACTTTTGATTGAGCAGTTTTGAAACACTCTGTCTGTAGAAAATGCAACTGGACATTCGTAGCGCTAAGTGGGTAATAGTGGAAAAAAGAATATGTTCAAATATAAACTACACAGAAGCATTGTATGAAACTTCTTTCTGTTCTGTGCATTCAACTAACAGAGTTGAACCTCACTTTTGATTGAGCCCTTCTGAAACACTCTTTCTGTAGAAACTGCAATTGGACATTCTGAGCGCTAGGAGGCCTATATTGGGAAAAAGAATGTCTACAAATAAAAAATACACAGAAGAATTGTGTGAAACTTCTTTCTGTTCTGTTTGTTCAACTAAAAGAGTTGAACCTTAGTTTTGATTGAGCCGTTCTGAAACACTCTTTCTGTAGAAAATGCAAGTGGAGATTCGGAGCGCTAAGAGGGTTATAGTGGAAAAAGGAATGTCTCCAAATATAAACTACACAGAATCATTCTGTGAAACTTCTTTCTGATCTGTGCATTCAGCTAACAGAGTTAAAACATACTTTTGATTGAGCAGATCTGAACACTCTTTCTGTAGAAAATGCAACTGGACATTTGGAGCGCTATGAGAGTAGTAGTGGAAAAAGGAATATATTCATATATAAACTACACAGAAGCATTCTGTGAAACTTCTTTCTGATCTGAGCATTCAGCTAACAGAGTTAAACCATACTTTTGATTGAGCAGTTTTGAAACACTCTGTCTGTAGAAAATGCAACTGGACATTCGTAGCGCTAAGTGGGTAATAGTGGAAAAAAGAATATGTTCAAATATAAACTACACAGAAGCATTGTATGAAACTTCTTTCTGTTCTGTGCATTCAACTAACAGAGTTGAACCTTACTTTTGATTGAGCCGTTCTGAAACACTCTTTCTGTAGAAACTGCAATTGGACATTCTGAGCGCTAAGAGGCCTATATTGGGAAAAAGAATGTCTACAAATAAAAACTACACAGAAGAATTGTGTGAAACTTCTTTCTGTTCTGTTTGTTCAACTAAAAGAGTTGAACCTTAGTTTTGATTGAGCCGTTCTGAAACACTCTTTCTGTAGAAAATGCAAGTGGAGATTCGGAGCGCTAAGAGGGTAATAGTGGATAAAGGAATGTCTCCAAATATAAACTACAGAGAATCATTCTGTGAAACTTCTTTCTGATCTGTGCATTCAGCTAACAGAGTTAAACCATACTTTTGATTGAGCAGATCTGAACACTCTTTCTGTAGAAAATGCAACTGGACAATTGGAGCGCTAAGAGAGTAGTAGTGGAAAAAGTAATATATTCAAATATAAACTACACAGAAGCATTCTGTGAAACTTCTTTCTGATCTGAGCATTCAGCTAACAGAGTTAAACCATACTTTTGATTGAGCAGTTTTGAAACACTCTGTCTGTAGAAAATGCAACTGGACATTCGTAGCGCTAAGTGGGTAATAGTGGAAAAAAGAATATGTTCAAATATAAACTACACAGAAGCATTGTATGAAACTTCTTTCTGTTCTGTTCATTCAACTAACAGAGTTGAACCTTACTTTTGATTGAGCCGTTCTGAAACACTCTTTCTGTAGAAACTGCAATTGGACATTCTGAGCGCTAGGAGGCCTATATTGGGAAAAAGAATGTCTACAAATAAAAACTACACAGAAGAATTGTGTGAAACTTCTTTCTGTTCTGTTTGTTCAACTAAAAAAGTCGAACCTTAGTTTTGATTGAGCCGTTCTGAAACACTCTTTCTGTAGAAAATGCAAGTGGAGATTCGGAGCGCTAAGAGGGTAATAGTGGAAAAAGGAATGTCTAAAAATATAAACTACACAGAATCATTCTGTGAAACTTCTTTCTGATCTGTGCATTCAGCTAACAGAGTTAAACCATACTTTTGATTGAGCAGATCTGAACACTCTTTCTGTAGAAAATGCAACTGGACATTTGCAGCGCTAAGAGAGTAGTAGTGGAAAAAGGAATATATTCAAATATAAACTACACAGAAGCATTCTGTGAAACTTCTTTCTGATCTGAGCATTCAGCTAACAGAGTTAAACCATACTTTTGATTGAGCAGTTTTGAAACACTCTGTCTGTAGAAAATGCAACTGGACATTCGTAGCGCTAAGTGGGTAATAGTGGAAAAAAGAATATGTTCAAATATAAACTACACAGAAGCATTGTATGAAACTTCTTTCTGTTCTGTGCATTCAACTAACAGAGTTGAACCTTACTTTTGATTGAGCCTTTCTGAAACACTCTTTCTGTAGAAACTGCAATTGGACATTCTGAGCGCTAAGAGGCCTATATTGGGAAAAATAATATCTTCAAATAAAAACTACACAGAAGCATTGTGTGAAAATTATTTCTGATATGTTCATTAAGCAAACAGAGTTAAACCATACTTTTGATTGCGCAGTTCTGAACACTCTTTCTGTAGAAAATGCAAGTGGACATTCGGAGTGCTAAGAGGGTAATAGTGGAAAAAGGAATATATTCAAATATAAACTACACAGTAGCATTCTGTGAAAATTCTTTCTCTTCTGTGCATTCAACTAACAGAGTTGAACCTTACTTTTGATTGAGCCGTTCTGAAACACTCTTTCTCTAGAAACTGCAATTGGACATGCTAAGCGCTAAGAGGCCTACATTGGGAAAAAGAATATCTTCAAATAAAAACTACACAGATGCATTCTGTGAAACTTATTTCTGATCTGTAAATTCAGTTAACAGAGATAAAACATATTTTTGATTGAGCAGTTATGAAACACTCTTTTTGTAGAAAATGCAAGTGGAGATTCGGAGCGCTAAGAGGGTAATAGTGGAAAAAGGAATGTCTTCAAATATAAGCTACACAGAATCATTCGGTGAAACTTCTTTCTGATCTGTGCATTCAGCTAACAGAGTTAAACCATACTTTTGATTGAGCAGATCTGAACACTCTTTCTGTAGAAAATGCAACTGGACATTTGGAGCGCTAAGAGCGTTGTAGTGGAAAAAGGAATATATTCAAATATAAACTACACAGAAGCATTCTGTGAAACTTCTTTCTGATCTGAGCATTCAGCTAACAGAGTTAAACCATACTTTTGATTGAGCAGTTTTGAAACACTCTGTCTGTAGAAAATGCAACTTGACATTCGTAGCGCAAAGTGGGTAATAGTGGAAAAAAGAATATGTTCAAATATAAACTACACAGAAGCATTGTATGAAACTTCTTTCTGTTCTGTGCATTCAACTAACAGAGTTGAACCTCACTTTTGATTGAGCCCTTCTGAAACACTCTTTCTGTAGAAACTGCAATTGGACATTCTGAGCGCTAGGAGGCCTATATTGGGAAAAAGAATGTCTACAAATAAAAAATACACAGAAGAATTGTGTGAAACTTTTTCTGTTCTGTTTGTTCAACTAAAAGAGTTGAACCTTAGTTTTGATTGAGCCGTTCTGAAACACTCTTTCTGTAGAAAATGCAAGTGGAGATTCGGAGCGCTAAGAGGGTTATAGTGGAAAAAGGAATGTCTCCAAATATAAACTACACAGAATCATTCTGTAAAACTTCTTTCTGATCTGTGCATTCAGCTAACAGAGTTAAACCATACTTTTGATTGAGCAGATCTGAACACTCTTTCTGTAGAAAATGCAACTGGACATTTGGAGCGCTATGAGAGTAGTAGTGGAAAAAGGAATATATTCATATATAAACTACACAGAAGCATTCTGTGAAACTTCTTTCTGATCTGAGCATTCAGCTAACAGAGTTAAACCATACTTTTGATTGAGCAGTTTTGAAACACTCTGTCTGTAGAAAATGCAACTGGACATTCGTAGCGCTAAGTGGGTAATAGTGGAAAAAAGAATATGTTCAAATATAAACTACACAGAAGCATTGTATGAAACTTCTTTCTGTTCTGTGCATTCAACTAACAGAGTTGAACCTTACTTTTGATTGAGCCGTTCTGAAACACTCTTTCTGTAGAAACTGCAATTGGACATTCTGAGCGCTAAGAGGCCTATATTGGGAAAAAGAATGTCTACAAATAAAAACTACACAGAAGAATTGTGTGAAACTTCTTTCTGTTCTGTTTGTTCAACTAAAAGAGTTGAACCTTAGTTTTGATTGAGCCGTTCTGAAACACTCTTTCTGTAGAAAATGCAAGTGGAGATTCGGAGCGCTAAGAGGGTAATAGTGGATAAAGGAATGTCTCCAAATATAAACTACAGAGAATCATTCTGTGAAACTTCTTTCTGATCTGTGCATTCAGCTAACAGATTTAAACCATACTTTTGATTGAGCAGATCTGAACACTCTTTCTGTAGAAAATGCAACTGGACAATTGGAGCGCTAAGAGAGTAGTAGTGGAAAAAGTAATATATTCAAATATAAACTACACAGAAGCATTCTGTGAAACTTCTTTCTGATCTGAGCATTCAGCTAACAGAGTTAAACCATATTTTTGATTGAGCAGTTTTGAAACACTCTGTCTGTAGAAAATGCAACTGGACATTCGTAGCGCTAAGTGGGTAATAGTGGAAAAAAGAATATGTTCAAATATAAACTACACAGAAGCATTGTATGAAACGTCTTTCTGTTCTGTGCATTCAACTAACAGAGTTGAAACTTACTTTTGATTGAGCCTTTCTGAAACACTCTTTCTGTAGAAACTGCAATTGGACATTCTGAGCGCTAAGAGGCCTATATTGGGAAAAATAATATCTTCAAATAAAAACTACACAGAAGCATTGTGTGAAACTTATTTCTGATATGTTCATTAAGCTAACAGAGTTAAACCATACTTTTGATTGCGCAGTTCTGAACACTCTTTCTGTAGAAAATGCAAGTGGACATTCGGATCGCTAAGAGGGCAATAGTGGAAAAAGGAATATATTCAAATATAAACTACACAGTAGCATTCTGTGAAAATTCTTTCTCTTCTGTGCATTCAACTAACAGAGTTGAACCTTACTTTTGATTGAGCCGTTCTGAAACACTCTTTCTCTAGAAACTGCAATTGGACATGCTAAGCGCTAAGAGGCCTACATTGGGAAAAAGAATATCTTCAAATAAAAACTACACAGATGCATTCTGTGAAACTTATTTCTGATCTGTAAATTCAGTTAACAGAGATAAAACATATTTTTGATTGAGCAGTTATGAAACACTCTTTTTGTAGAAAATGCAAGTGGAGATTCGGAGCGCTAAGAGGGTAATAGTGGAAAAAGGAATGTCTTCAAATATAAGCTACACAGAATCATTCGGTGAAACTTCTTTCTGATCTGTGCATTCAGCTAACAGAGTTAAACCATACTTTTGATTGAGCAGATCTGAACACTCTTTCTGTAGAAAATGCAACTGGACATTTGGAGCGCTAAGAGCGTTGTAGTGGAAAAAGGAATATATTCAAATATAAACTACACAGAAGCATTCTGTGAAACTTCTTTCTGATCTGAGCATTCAGCTAACAGAGTTAAACCATACTTTTGATTGAGCAGTTTTGAAACACTCTGTCTGTAGAAAATGCAACTTGACATTCGTAGCGCAAAGTGGGTAATAGTGGAAAAAAGAATATGTTCAAATATAAACTACACAGAAGCATTGTATGAAACTTCTTTCTGTTCTGTGCATTCAACTAACAGAGTTGAACCTCACTTTTGATTGAGCCCTTCTGAAACACTCTTTCTGTAGAAACTGCAATTGGACATTCTGAGCGCTAGGAGGCCTATATTGGGAAAAAGAATGTCTACAAATAAAAAATACACAGAAGAATTGTGTGAAACTTTTTCTGTTCTGTTTGTTCAACTAAAAGAGTTGAACCTTAGTTTTGATTGAGCCGTTCTGAAACACTCTTTCTGTAGAAAATGCAAGTGGAGATTCGGAGCGCTAAGAGGGTTATAGTGGAAAAAGGAATGTCTCCAAATATAAACTACACAGAATCATTCTGTAAAACTTCTTTCTGATCTGTGCATTCAGCTAACAGAGTTAAACCATACTTTTGATTGAGCAGATCTGAACACTCTTTCTGTAGAAAATGCAACTGGACATTTGGAGCGCTATGAGAGTAGTAGTGGAAAAAGGAATATATTCATATATAAACTACACAGAAGCATTCTGTGAAACTTCTTTCTGATCTGAGCATTCAGCTAACAGAGTTAAACCATACTTTTGATTGAGCAGTTTTGAAACACTCTGTCTGTAGAAAATGCAACTGGACATTCGTAGCGCTAAGTGGGTAATAGTGGAAAAAAGATTATGTTCAAATATAAACTACACAGAAGCATTGTATGAAACTTCTTTCTGTTCTGTGCATTCAACTAACAGAGTTGAACCTTACTTTTGATTGAGCCGTTCTGAAACACTCTTTCTGTAGAAACTGCAATTGGACATTCTGAGCGCTAAGAGGCCTATATTGGGAAAAAGAATGTCTACAAATAAAAACTACACAGAAGAATTGTGTGAAACTTCTTTCTGTTCTGTTTGTTCAACTAAAAGAGTTGAACCTTAGTTTTGATTGAGCCGTTCTGAAACACTCTTTCTGTAGAAAATGCAAGTGGAGATTCGGAGCGCTAAGAGGGTAATAGTGGATAAAGGAATGTCTCCAAATATAAACTACAGAGAATCATTCTGTGAAACTTCTTTCTGATCTGTGCATTCAGCTAACAGATTTAAACCATACTTTTGATTGAGCAGATCTGAACACTCTTTCTGTAGAAAATGCAACTGGACAATTGGAGCGCTAAGAGAGTAGTAGTGGAAAAAGTAATATATTCAAATATAAACTACACAGAAGCATTCTGTGAAACTTCTTTCTGATCTGAGCATTCAGCTAACAGAGTTAAACCATATTTTTGATTGAGCAGTTTTGAAACACTCTGTCTGTAGAAAATGCAACTGGACATTCGTAGCGCTAAGTGGGTAATAGTGGAAAAAAGAATATGTTCAAATATAAACTACACAGAAGCATTGTATGAAACGTCTTTCTGTTCTGTGCATTCAACTAACAGAGTTGAAACTTACTTTTGATTGAGCCTTTCTGAAACACTCTTTCTGTAGAAACTGCAATTGGACATTCTGAGCGCTAAGAGGCCTATATTGGGAAAAATAATATCTTCAAATAAAAACTACACAGAAGCATTGTGTGAAACTTATTTCTGATATGTTCATTAAGCTAACAGAGTTAAACCATACTTTTGATTGCGCAGTTCTGAACACTCTTTCTGTAGAAAATGCAAGTGGACATTCGGATCGCTAAGAGGGCAATAGTGGAAAAAGGAATATATTCAAATATAAACTACACAGTAGCATTCTGTGAAAATTCTTTCTGTTCTGTTCATTCAACTAACAGAGTTGAATCTTACTTTTGATTGAGCCGTTCTGAAACACTCTTTCTGTAGAAACTGCAATTGGACATGCTAAGCGCTAAGAGGCCTACATTGGGAAAAAGAATATCTTCAAATAAAAACTACACAGATGCATTCTGTGAAACTTATTTCTGATCTGTAAATTCAGTTAACAGAGATAAAACATATTTTTGATTGAGCAGTTATGAAACACTCTTTTTGTAGAAAATGCAAGTGGAGATTCGGAGCGCTAAGAGGGTAATAGTGGAAAAAGGAATGTCTTCAAATATAAACTACACAGAATCATTCGGTGAAACTTCTTTCTGATCTGTGCATTCAGCTAACAGAGTTAAACCATACTTTTGATTGAGCAGATCTGAACACTCTTTCTGTAGAAAATGCAACTGGACATTTGGAGCGCTAAGAGCGTAGTAGTGGAAAAAGGAATATATTCAAATATAAACTACACAGAAGCATTCTGTGAAACTTCTTTCTGATCTGAGCATTCAGCTAACAGAGTTAAACCATACTTTTGATTGAGCAGTTTTGAAACACTCTGTCTGTAGAAAATGCAACTGGACATTCGTAGCGCTAAGTGGGTAATAGTGGAAAAAAGAATATGTTCAAATATAAACTACACAGAAGCATTGTATGAAACTTCTTTCTGTTCTGTGCATTCAACTAACAGAGTTGAACCTTACTTTTGATTGAGCCGTTCTGAAACACTCTTTCTGTAGAAACTGCAATTGGACATTCTGAGCGCTAAGAGGCCTATATTGGGAAAAAGAATGTCTACAAATAAAAACTACACAGAAGAATTGTGTGAAACTTCTTTCTGTTCTGTTTGTTCAACTAAAAGAGTTGAAACTTAGTTTTGATTGAGCCGTTCTGAAACACTCTTTCTGTAGAAAATGCAAGTGGAGATTCGGAGCGCTAAGAGGGTAATAGTGGAAAAAGGAATGTCTTCAAATATAAACTACACAGAATCATTCGGTGAAACTTCTTTCTGATCTGTGCATTCAGCTAACAGAGTTAAACCATACTTTTGATTGAGCAGATCTGAACACTCTTTCTGTAGAAAATGCAACAGGACATTTGGAGCGCTAAGAGCGTAGTAGTGGAAAAAGTAATATATTCAAATATAAACTACACAGAAGCATTCTGTGAAACTTCTTTCTGATCTGAGCATTCAGCTAAAAGAGTTAAACCATACTTTTGATTGAGCAGTTTTGAAACACTCTGTCTGTAGAAAATGCAACTGGACATTCGTAGCGCTAAGTGGGTAATAGTGGAAAAAAGAATATGTTCAAATATAAACTACACAGAAGCATTGTATGAAACTTCTTTCTGTTCTGTGCATTCAACTAACAGAGTTGAACCATACTTTTGATTGAGCCGTTCTGAAACACTCTTTCTGTAGAAACTGCAATTGGACATTCTGAGCGCTAGGAGGCCTATATTGGGAAAAAGAATATCTACCATTAAAAACTACACAGAAGAATTGTGTGAAACTTCTTTCTGTTCTGTTTGTTCAACTAAAAGAGTCGAACCTTAGTTTTGATTGAGCCGTTCTGAAACACTCTTTCTGTAGAAAATGCAAGTGGAGATTCGGAGCGCTAAGAGGGTAATAGTGGAAAAAGGAATGTCTCCAAATATAAACTACACAGAATCATTCTGTGAAACATCTTTCTGATCTGTGCATTCAGCTAACAGAGTTAAACCATACTTTTGATTGAGCAGATCTGAACACTCTTTCTGTAGAAAATGCAACTGGACATTTGGAGCGCTAAGAGAGTAGTAGTGGAAAAAGGAATATATTCAAATATAAACTACACAGAAGCATTCTGTGAAACTTCTTTCTGATCTGAGCATTCAGCTAACAGAGTTAAACCATACTTTTGATTGAGCAGTTTTGAAACACTCTGTCTGTAGAAAATGCAACTGGACATTCGTAGCGCTAAGTGGGTAATAGTGGAAAAAAGAATATGTTCAAATATAAACTACACAGAAGCATTGTATGAAACTTCTTTCTGTTCTGTGCATTCAACTAACGGAGTTGAACCTTACTTTTGATTGAGCCGTTCTGAAACACTCTTTCTGTAGAAACTGCAATTGGACATGCTAAGCGCTAAGAGGCCTACATTGGGAAAAAGAATATCTTCAAATAAAAACTACACAGATGCATTCTGTGAAACTTATTTCTGATCTGTAAATTCAGTTAACAGAGATAAAACATATTTTTGATTGAGCAGTTATGAAACACTCTTTTTGTAGAAAATGCAAGTGGAGATTCGGAGCGCTAAGAGGGTAATAGTGGAAAAAGGAATGTCTTCAAATATAAACTACACAGAATCATTCGGTGAAACTTCTTTCTGATCTGTGCATTCAGCTAACAGAGTTAAACCATACTTTTGATTGAGCAGATCTGAACACTCTTTCTGTAGAAAATGCAACTGGACATTTGGAGCGCTAAGAGCGTAGTAGTGGAAAAAGGAATATATTCAAATATAAACTACACAGAAGCATTCTGTGAAACTTCTTTCTTATCTGAGCATTCAGCTAACAGAGTTAAACCATACTTTTGATTGAGCAGTTTTGAAACACTCTGTCTGTAGAAAATGCAACTGGACATTCGTAGCGCTAAGTGGGTAATAGTGGAAAAAAGAATATGTTCAAATATAAACTACACAGAAGCATTGTATGAAACTTCTTTCTGTTCTGTGCATTCAACTAACAGAGTTGAACCTTACTTTTGATTGAGCCGTTCTGAAACACTCTTTCTGTAGAAACTGCAATTGGACATTCTGAGCGCTAAGAGGCCTATATTGGGAAAAAGAATGTCTACAAATAAAAACTACACAGAAGAATTGTGTGAAACTTCTTTCTGTTCTGTTTGTTCAACTAAAAGAGTTGAACCTTAGTTTTGATTGAGCCGTTCTGAAACACTCTTTCTGTAGAAAATGCAAGTGGAGATTCGGAGCGCTAAGAGGGTAATTGTGGATAAAGGAATGTCTCCAAATATAAACTACAGAGAATCATTCTGTGAAACTTCTTTCTGATCTGTGCATTCAGCTAACAGAGTTAAACCATACTTTTGATTGAGCAGATCTGAACACTCTTTCTGTAGAAAATGCAACTGGACAATTGGAGCGCTAAGAGAGTAGTAGTGGAAAAAGTAATATATTCAAATATAAACTACACAGAAGCATTCTGTGAAACTTCTTTCTGATCTGAGCATTCAGCTAACAGAGTTAAACCATATTTTTGATTGAGCAGTTTTGAAACACTCTGTCTGTAGAAAATGCAACTGGACATTCGTAGCGCTAAGTGGGTAATAGTGGAAAAAATAATATGTTCAAATATAAACTACACAGAAGCATTGTATGAAACGTCTTTCTGTTCTGTGCATTCAACTAACAGAGTTGAACCTTACTTTTGATTGAGCCTTTCTGAAACACCCTTTCTGTAGAAACTGCAATTGGACATTCTGAGCGCTAAGAGGCCTATATTGGGAAAAATAATATCTTCAAATAAAAACTACACAGAAGCATTGTGTGAAACTTATTTCTGATATGTTCATTAAGCTAACAGACTTAAACCATACTTTTGATTGCGCAGTTCTGAACACTCTTTCTGTAGAAAATGCAAGTGGACATTCGGATCGCTAAGAGGGCAATAGTGGAAAAAGGAATATATTCAAATATAAACTACACAGTAGCATTCTGTGAAAATTCTTTCTGTTCTGTTCATTCAACTAACAGAGTTGAATCTTACTTTTGATTGAGCCGTTCTGAAACACTCTTTCTGTAGAAACTGCAATTGGACATGCTAAGCGCTAAGAGGCCTACATTGGGAAAAAGAATATCTTCAAATAAAAACTACACAGATGCATTCTGTGAAACTTATTTCTGATCTGTAAATTCAGTTAACAGAGATAAAACATATTTTTGATTGAGCAGTTATGAAACACTCTTTTAGTAGAAAATGAAAGTGGAGATTCGGAGCGCTAAGAGGGTAATAGTGGAAAAAGGAATGTCTTCAAATATAAACTACACAGAATCATTCGGTGAAACTTCTTTCTGATCTGTGCATTCAGCTAACAGAGTTAAACCATACTTTTGATTGAGCAGATCTGAACACTCTTTCTGTAGAAAATGCAACTGGACATTTGGAGCGCTAAGAGCGTAGTAGTGGAAAAAGGAATATATTCAAATATAAACTACACAGAAGCATTCTGTGAAACTTCTTTCTGATCTGAGCATTCAGCTAACAGAGTTAAACCATACTTTTGATTGAGCAGTTTTGAAACACTCTGTCTGTAGAAAATGCAACTGGACATTCGTAGAGCTAAGTTGGTAATAGTGGAAAAAAGAATATGTTCAAATATAAACTACACAGAAGCATTGTATGAAACTTCTTTCTGTTCTGTGCATTCAACTAACAGAGTTGAACCTTACTTTTGATTGAGCCGTTCTGAAACACTCTTTCTGTAGAAACTGCAATTGGACATTCTGAGCGCTAAGAGGCCTATATTGGGAAAAAGAATGTCTACAAATAAAAACTACACAGAAGAATTGTGTGAAACTTCTTTCTGTTCTGTTTGTTCAACTTAAAGATTTGAAACTTAGTTTTGATTGAGCCGTTCTGAAACACTCTTTCTGTAGAAAATGCAAGTGGAGATTCGGAGCGCTAAGAGGGTAATAGTGGAAAAAGGAATGTCTTCAAATATAAACTACACAGAATCATTCGGTGAAACTTCTTTCTGATCTGTGCATTCAGCTAACAGAGTTAAACCATACTTTTGATTGAGCAGATCTGAACACTCTTTCTGTAGAAAATGCAACAGGACATTTGGAGCGCTAAGAGCGTAGTAGTGGAAAAAGTAATATATTCAAATATAAACTACACAGAAGCATTCTGTGAAACTTCTTTCTGATCTGAGCATTCAGCTAAAAGAGTTAAACCATACTTTTGATTGAGCAGTTTTGAAACACTCTGTCTGTAGAAAATGCAACTGGACATTCGTAGCGCTAAGTGGGTAATAGTGGAAAAAAGAATATGTTCAAATATAAACTACACAGAAGCATTGTATGAAACTTCTTTCTGTTCTGTGCATTCAACTAACAGAGTTGAACCTTACTTTTGATTGAGCCGTTCTGAAACACTCTTTCTGTAGAAACTGCAATTGGACATTCTGAGCGCTAGGAGGCCTATATTGGGAAAAAGAATATCTACCATTAAAAACTACACAGAAGAATTGTGTGAAACTTCTTTCTGTTCTGTTTGTTCAACTAAAAGAGTCGAACCTTAGTTTTGATTGAGCCGTTCTGAAACACTCTTTCTGTAGAAAATGCAAGTGGAGATTCGGAGCGCTAAGAGGGTAATAGTGGAAAAAGGAATGTCTCCAAATATAAACTACACAGAATCATTCTGTGAAACTTCTTTCTGATCTGTGCATTCAGCTAACAGAGTTAAACCATACTTTTGATTGAGCAGATCTGAACACTCTTTCTGTAGAAAATGCAACTGGACATTTGGAGCGCTAAGAGAGTAGTAGTGGAAAAAGGAATATATTCAAATATAGACTACACAGAAGCATTCTGTGAAACTTCTTTCTGATCTGAGGATTCAGCTAACAGAGTTAAACCATACTTTTGATTGAGCAGTTTTGAAACACTCTGTCTGTAGAAAATGCAACTGGACATTCGTAGCGCTAAGTGGGTAATAGTGGAAAAAAGAATATGTTCAAATATAAACTACACAGAAGCATTGTATGAAACTTCTTTCTGTTCTGTGCATTCAACTAACAGAGTTGAACCTTACTTTTGATTGAGCCGTTCTGAAACACTCTTTCTGTAGAAACTGCAATTGGACATGCTAAGCGCTAAGAGGCCTACATTGGGAAAAAGAATATCTTCAAATAAAAACTACACAGATGCATTCTGTGAAACTTATTTCTGATCTGTAAATTCAGTTAACAGAGATAAAACATATTTTTGATTGAGCAGTTCTGAACACTCTTTCTGTAGAAAATGCAAGTGGACATTCGGATCGCTAAGAGGGCAATAGTGGAAAAGGAATATATTCAAATATAAACTACACAGTAGCATTCTGTGAGAATTCTTTCTGTTCTGTTCATTCAACTAACAGAGTTGAATCTTACTTTTGATTGAGCCGTTCTGAAACACTCTTTCTGTAGAAACTGCAATTGGACATGCTAAGCGCTAAGAGGCTTACATTGGGAAAAAGAATATCTTCAAATAAAAACTACACAGATGCATTCTGTGAAACTTATTTCTGATCTGTAAATTCAGTTAACAGAGATAAAACATATTTTTGATTGAGCAGTTATGAAACACTCTTTTTGTAGAAAATGCAAGTGGAGATTCGGAGCGCTAAGAGGGTAATAGTGGAAAAAGGAATGTCTTCAAATATAAACTACACAGAATCATTCGGTGAAACTTCTTTCTGATCTGTGCATTCAGCTAACAGAGTTAAACCATACTTTTGATTGAGCAGATCTGAACACTCTTTCTGTAGAAAATGCAACTGGACATTTGGAGCGCTAAGAGCGTAGTAGTGGAAAAAGGAATATATTCAAATATAAACTACACAGAAGCATTCTGTGAAACTTCTTTCTGATCTGAGCATTCAGCTAACAGAGTTAAACCATACTTTTGATTGAGCAGTTTTGAAACACTCTGTCTGTAGAAAATGCAACTGGACATTCGTAGCGCTAAGTGGGTAATAGTGGAAAAAAGAATATGTTCAAATATAAACTACACAGAAGCATTGTATGAAACTTCTTTCTGTTCTGTGCATTCAACTAACAGAGTTGAACCTTACTTTTGATTGAGCCGTTCTGAAACACTCTTTCTGTAGAAACTGCAATTGGACATTCTGAGCGCTAAGAGGCCTATATTGGGAAAAAGAATGTCTACAAATAAAAACTACACAGAAGAATTGTGTGAAACTTCTTTCTGTTCTGTTTGTTCAACTAAAAGAGTTGAAACTTAGTTTTGATTGAGCCGTTCTGAAACACTCTTTCTGTAGAAAATGCAAGTGGAGATTCGGAGCGCTAAGAGGGTAATAGTGGAAAAAGGAATGTCTTCAAATATAAACTACACAGAATCATTCGGTGAAACTTCTTTCTGATCTGTGCATTCAGCTAACAGAGTTAAACCATACTTTTGATTGAGCAGATCTGAACACTCTTTCTGTAGAAAATGCAACAGGACATTTGGAGCGCTAAGAGCGTAGTAGTGGAAAAAGTAATATATTCAAATATAAACTACACAGAAGCATTCTGTGAAACTTCTTTCTGATCTGAGCATTCAGCTAAAAGAGTTAAACCATACTTTTGATTGAGCAGTTTTGAAACACTCTGTCTGTAGAAAATGCAACTGGACATTCGTAGCGCTAAGTGGGTAATAGTGGAAAAAAGAATATGTTCAAATATAAACTACACAGAAGCATTGTATGAAACTTCTTTCTGTTCTGTGCATTCAACTAACAGAGTTGAACCATACTTTTGATTGAGCCGTTCTGAAACACTCTTTCTGTAGAAACTGCAATTGGACATTCTGAGCGCTAGGAGGCCTATATTGGGAAAAAGAATATCTACCATTAAAAACTACACAGAAGAATTGTGTGAAACTTCTTTCTGTTCTGTTTGTTCAACTAAAAGAGTCGAACCTTAGTTTTGATTGAGCCGTTCTGAAACACTCTTTCTGTAGAAAATGCAAGTGGAGATTCGGAGCGCTAAGAGGGTAATAGTGGAAAAAGGAATGTCTCCAAATATAAACTACACAGAATCATTCTGTGAAACTTCTTTCTGATCTGTGCATTCAGCTAACAGAGTTAAACCATACTTTTGATTGAGCAGATCTGAACACTCTTTCTGTAGAAAATGCAACTGGACATTTGGAGCGCTAAGAGAGTAGTAGTGGAAAAAGGAATATATTCAAATATAAACTACACAGAAGCATTCTGTGAAACTTCTTTCTGATCTGAGCATTCAGCTAACAGGGTTAAACCATACTTTTGATTGAGCAGTTTTGAAACACTCTGTCTGTAGAAAATGCAACTGGACATTCGTAGCGCTAAGTGGGTAATAGTGGAAAAAAGAATATGTTCAAATATAAACTACACAGAAGCATAGTATGAAACTTCTTTCTGTTCTGTGCATTCAACTAACAGAGTTGAACCTTACTTTTGATTGAGCCGTTCTGAAACACTCTTTCTGTAGAAACTGCAATTGGACATGCTAAGCGCTAAGAGGCCTACATTGGGAAAAAGAATATCTTCAAATAAAAACTACACAGATGCATTCTGTGAAACTTATTTCTGATCTGTAAATTCAGTTAACAGAGATAAAACATATTTTTGATTGAGCAGTTATGAAACACTCTTTTTGTAGAAAATGCAAGTGGAGATTCGGAGCGCTAAGAGGGTAATAGTGGAAAAAGGAATGTCTTCAAATATAAACTACACAGAATCATTCGGTGAAACTTCTTTCTGATCTGTGCATTCAGCTAACAGAGTTAAACCATACTTTTGATTGAGCAGATCTGAACACTCTTTCTGTAGAAAATGCAACTGGACATTTGGAGCGCTAAGAGCGTAGTAGTGGAAAAAGGAATATATTCAAATATAAACTACACAGAAGCATTCTGTGAAACTTCTTTCTTATCTGAGCATTCAGCTAACAGAGTTAAACCATACTTTTGATTGAGCAGTTTTGAAACACTCTGTCTGTAGAAAATGCAACTGGACATTCGTAGCGCTAAGTGGGTAATAGTGGAAAAAAGAATATGTTCAAATATAAACTACACAGAAGCATTGTATGAAACTTCTTTCTGTTCTGTGCATTCAACTAACAGAGTTGAACCTTACTTTTGATTGAGCCGTTCTGAAACACTCTTTCTGTAGAAACTGCAATTGGACATTCTGAGCGCTAAGAGGCCTATATTGGGAAAAAGAATGTCTACAAATAAAAACTACACAGAAGAATTGTGTGAAACTTCTTTCTGTTCTGTTTGTTCAACTAAAAGAGTTGAACCTTAGTTTTGATTGAGCCGTTCTGAAACACTCTTTCTGTAGAAAATGCAAGTGGAGATTCGGAGCGCTAAGAGTGTAATAGTGGATAAAGGAATGTCTCCAAATATAAACTACAGAGAATCATTCTGTGAAACTTCTTTCTGATCTGTGCATTCAGCTAACAGAGTTAAACCATACTTTTGATTGAGCAGATCTGAACACTCTTTCTGTAGAAAATGCAACTGGACAATTGGAGCGCTAAGAGAGTAGTAGTGGAAAAAGTAATATATTCAAATATAAACTACACAGAAGCATTCTGTGAAACTTCTTTCTGATCTGAGCATTCAGCTAACAGAGTTAAACCATATTTTTGATTGAGCAGTTTTGAAACACTCTGTCTGTAGAAAATGCAACTGGACATTCGTAGCGCTAAGTGGGTAATAGTGGAAAAAAGAATATGTTCAAATATAAACTACACAGAAGCATTGTATGAAACGTCTTTCTGTTCTGTGCATTCAACTAACAGAGTTGAACCTTACTTTTGATTGAGCCTTTCTGAAACACTCTTTCTGTAGAAACTGCAATTGGATATTCTGAGCGCTAAGAGGCCTATATTGGGAAAAATAATATCTTCAAATAAAAACTACACAGAAGCATTGTGTGAAACTTATTTCTGATATGTTCATTAAGCTAACAGAGTTAAACCATACTTTTGATTGCGCAGTTCTGAACACTCTTTCTGTAGAAAATGCAAGTGGACATTCGGATCGCTAAGAGGGCAATAGTGGAAAAAGGAATATATTCAAATATAAACTACACAGTAGCATTCTGTGAAAATTCTTTCTGTTCTGTTCATTCAACTAACAGAGTTGAATCTTACTTTTGATTGAGCCGTTCTGAAACACTCTTTCTGTAGAAACTGCAATTGGACATGCTAAGCGCTAAGAGGCCTACATTGGGAAAAAGAATATCTTCAAATAAAAACTACACAGATGCATTCTGTGAAACTTATTTCTGATCTGTAAATTCAGTTAACAGAGATAAAACATATTTTTGATTGAGCAGTTATGAAACACTCTTTTTGTAGAAAATGCAAGTGGAGATTCGGAGCGCTAAGAGGGTAATAGTGGAAAAAGGAATGTCTTCAAATATAAACTACACAGAATCATTCGGTGAAACTTCTTTCTGATCTGTGCATTCAGCTAACAGAGTTAAACCATACTTTTGATTGAGCAGATCTGAACACTCTTTCTGTAGAAAATGCAACTGGACATTTTGAGCGCTAAGAGCGTAGTAGTGGAAAAAGGAATATATTCAAATATAAACTACACAGAAGCATTCTGTGAAACTTCTTTCTGATCTGAGCATTCAGCTAACAGAGTTAAACCATACTTTTGATTGAGCAGTTTTGAAACACTCTGTCTGTAGAAAATGCAACTGGACATTCGTAGCGCTAAGTGGGTAATAGTGGAAAAAAGAATATGTTCAAATATAAACTACACAGAAGCATTGTATGAAACTTCTTTCTGTTCTGTGCATTCAACTAACAGAGTTGAACCTTACTTTTGATTGAGCCGTTCTGAAACACTCTTTCTGTAGAAACTGCAATTGGACATTCTGAGCGCTAAGAGGCCTATATTGGGAAAAAGAATGTCTACAAATAAAAACTACACAGAAGAATTGTGTGAAACTTCTTTCTGTTCTGTTTGTTCAACTAAAAGAGTTGAAACTTAGTTTTGATTGAGCCGTTCTGAAACACTCTTTCTGTAGAAAATGCAAGTGGAGATTCGGAGCGCTAAGAGGGTAATAGTGGAAAAAGGAATGTCTTCAAATATAAACTACACAGAATCATTCGGTGAAACTTCTTTCTGATCTGTGCATTCAGCTAACAGAGTTAAACCATACTTTTGATTGAGCAGATCTGAACACTCTTTCTGTAGAAAATGCAACAGGACATTTGGAGCGCTAAGAGCGTAGTAGTGGAAAAAGTAATATATTCAAATATAAACTACACAGAAGCATTCTGTGAAACTTCTTTCTGATCTGAGCATTCAGCTAAAAGAGTTAAACCATACTTTTGATTGAGCAGTTTTGAAACACTCTGTCTGTAGAAAATGCAACTGGACATTCGTAGCGCTAAGTGGGTAATAGTGGAAAAAAGAATATGTTCAAATATAAACTACACAGAAGCATTGTATGAAACTTCTTTCTGTTCTGTGCATTCAACTAACAGAGTTGAACCATACTTTTGATTGAGCCGTTCTGAAACACTCTTTCTGTAGAAACTGCAATTGGACATTCTGAGCGCTAGGAGGCCTATATTGGGAAAAAGAATATCTACCATTAAAAACTACACAGAAGAATTCTGTGAAACTTCTTTCTGTTCTGTTTGTTCAACTAAAAGAGTCGAACCTTAGTTTTGATTGAGCCGTTCTGAAACACTCTTTCTGTAGAAAATGCAAGTGGAGATTCGGAGCGCTAAGAGGGTAATAGTGGATAAAGGAATGTCTCCAAATATAAACTACAGAGAATCATTCTGTGAAACTTCTTTCTGATCTGTGCATTCAGCTAACAGAGTTAAACCATACTTTTGATTGAGCAGATCTGAACACTCTTTCTGTAGAAAATGCAACTGGACAATTGGAGCGCTAAGAGAGTAGTAGTGGAAAAAGTAATATATTCAAATATAAACTACACAGAAGCATTCTGTGAAACTTTTTTCTGATCTGAGCATTCAGCTAACAGAGTTAAACCATATTTTTGATTGAGCAGTTTTGAAACACTCTGTCTGTAGAAAATGCAACTGGACATTCGTAGCGCTAAGTGGGTAATAGTGGAAAAAAGAGTATGTTCAAATATAAACTACACAGAAGCATTGTATGAAACGTCTTTCTGTTCTGTGCATTCAACTAACAGAGTTGAACCTTACTTTTGATTGAGCCTTTCTGAAACACTCTTTCTGTAGAAACTGCAATTGGACATTCTGAGCGCTAAGAGGCCTATATTGGGAAAAAAAATATCTTCAAATAAAAACTACACAGAAGCATTGTGTGAAACTTATTTCTGATATGTTCATTAAGCTAACAGAGTTAAACCATACTTTTGATTGCGCAGTTCTGAACACTCTTTCTGTAGAAAATGCAAGTGGACATTCGGATCGCTAAGAGGGCAATAGTGGAAAAAGGAATATATTCAAATATAAACTACACAGTAGCATTCTGTGAAAATTCTTTCTGTTCTGTTCATTCAACTAACAGAGTTGAATCTTACTTTTGATTGAGCCGTTCTGAAACACTCTTTCTGTAGAAACTGCAATTGGACATGCTAAGCGCTAAGAGGCCTACATTGGGAAAAAGAATATCTTCAAATAAAAACTACACAGATGCATTCTGTGAAACTTATTTCTGATCTGTAAATTCAGTTAACAGAGATAAAACATATTTTTGATTGAGCAGTTATGAAACACTCTTTTTGTAGAAAATGCAAGTGGAGATTCGGAGCGCTAAGAGGGTAATAGTGGAAAAAGGAATGTCTTCAAATATAAACTACACAGAATCATTCGGTGAAACTTCTTTCTGATCTGTGCATTCAGCTAACAGAGTTAAACCATACTTTTGATTGAGCAGATCTGAACACTCTTTCTGTAGAAAATGCAACTGGACATTTGGAGCGCTAAGAGCGTAGTAGTGGAAAAAGGAATATATTCAAATATAAACTACACAGAAGCATTCTGTGAAACTTCTTTCTGATCTGAGCATTCAGCTAACAGAGTTAAACCATACTTTTGATTGAGCAGTTTTGAAACACTCTGTCTGTAGAAAATGCAACTGGACATTCGTAGCGCTAAGTGGGTAATAGTGGAAAAAAGAATATGTTCAAATATAAACTACACAGAAGCATTGTATGAAACTTCTTTCTGTTCTGTGCATTCAACTAACAGAGTTGAACCTTACTTTTGATTGAGCCGTTCTGAAACACTCTTTCTGTAGAAACTGCAATTGGACATTCTGAGCGCTAAGAGGCCTATATTGGGAAAAAGAATGTCTACAAATAAAAACTACACAGAAGAATTGTGTGAAACTTCTTTCTGTTCTGTTTGTTCAACTAAAAGAGTTGAAACTTAGTTTTGATTGAGCCGTTCTGAAACACTCTTTCTGTAGAAAATGCAAGTGGAGATTCGGAGCGCTAAGAGGGTAATAGTGGAAAAAGGAATGTCTTCAAATATAAACTACACAGAATCATTCGGTGAAACTTCTTTCTGATCTGTGCATTCAGCTAACAGAGTTAAACCATACTTTTGATTGAGCAGATCTGAACACTCTTTCTGTAGAAAATGCAACAGGACATTTGGAGCGCTAAGAGCGTAGTAGTGGAAAAAGTAATATATTCAAATATAAACTACACAGAAGCATTCTGTGAAACTTCTTTCTGATCTGAGCATTCAGCTAAAAGAGTTAAACCATACTTTTGATTGAGCAGTTTTGAAACACTCTGTCTGTAGAAAATGCAACTGGACATTCGTAGCGCTAAGTGGGTAATAGTGGAAAAAAGAATATGTTCAAATATAAACTACACAGAAGCATTGTATGAAACTTCTTTCTGTTCTGTGCATTCAACTAACAGAGTTGAACCATACTTTTGATTGAGCCGTTCTGAAACACTCTTTCTGTAGAAACTGCAATTGGACATTCTGAGCGCTAGGAGGCCTATATTGGGAAAAAGAATGTCTACCATTAAAAACTACACAGAAGAATTGTGTGAAACTTCTTTCTGTTCTGTTTGTTCAACTAAAAGAGTCGAACCTTAGTTTTGATTGAGCCGTTCTGAAACACTCTTTCTGTAGAAAATGCAAGTGGAGATTCGGAGCGCTAAGAGGGTAATAGTGGAAAAAGGAATGTCTCCAAATATAAACTACACAGAATCATTCTGTGAAACTTCTTTCTGATCTGTGCATTCAGCTAACAGAGTTAAAACATACTTTTGATTGAGCAGATCTGAACACTCTTTCTGTAGAAAATGCAACTGGACATTTGGAGCGCTAAGAGAGTAGTAGTGGAAAAAGGAATATATTCAAATATAAACTACACAGAAGCATTCTGTGAAACTTCTTTCTGATCTGAGCATTCAGCTAACAGAGTTAAACCATACTTTTGATTGAGCAGTTTTGAAACACTCTGTCTGTAGAAAATGCAACTGGACATTCGTAGCGCTAAGTGGGTAATAGTGGAAAAAAGAATATGTTCAAATATAAACTACACAGAAGCATTGTATGAAACTTCTTTCTGTTCTGTGCATTCAACTAACAGAGTTGAACCTTACTTTTGATTGAGCCGTTCTGAAACACTCTTTCTGTAGAAACTGCAATTGGACATGCTAAGCGCTAAGAGGCCTACATTGGGAAAAAGAATATCTTCAAATAAAAACTACACAGATGCATTCTGTGAAACTTATTTCTGATCTGTAAATTCAGTTAACAGAGATAAAACATATTTTTGATTGAGCAGTTATGAAACACTCTTTTTGTAGAAAATGCAAGTGGAGATTCGGAGCGCTAAGTGGGTAATAGTGGAAAAAGGAATGTCTTCAAATATAAACTACACAGAATCATTCGGTGAAACTTCTTTCTGATCTGTGCATTCAGCTAACAGAGTTAAACCATACTTTTGATTGAGCAGATCTGAACACTCTTTCTGTAGAAAATGCAACTGGACATTTGGAGCGCTAAGAGCGTAGTAGTGGAAAAAGGAATATATTCAAATATAAACTACACAGAAGCATTCTGTGAAACTTCTTTCTTATCTGAGCATTCAGCTAACAGAGTTAAACCATACTTTTGATTGAGCAGTTTTGAAACACTCTGTCTGTAGAAAATGCAACTGGACATTCGTAGCGCTAAGTGGGTAATAGTGGAAAAAAGAATATGTTCAAATATAAACTACACAGAAGCATTGTATGAAACTTCTTTCTGTTCTGTGCATTCAACTAACAGAGTTGAACCTTACTTTTGATTGAGCCGTTCTGAAACACTCTTTCTGTAGAAACTGCAATTGGACATTCTGAGCGCTAAGAGGCCTATATTGGGAAAAAGAATGTCTACAAATAAAAACTACACAGAAGAATTGTGTGAAACTTCTTTCTGTTCTGTTTGTTCAACTAAAAGAGTTGAAATTTAGTTTTGATTGAGCCGTTCTGAAACACTCTTTCTGTAGAAAATGCAAGTGGAGATTCGGAGCGCTAAGAGGGTAATAGTGGAAAAAGGAATGTCTCCAAATATAAACTACACAGAATCATTCTGTGAAACTTCTTTCTGATCTGTGCATTCAGCTAACAGAGTTAAACCATACTTTTGATTGAGCAGATCTGAACACTCTTTCTGCAGAAAATGCAACAGGACATTTGGAGCGCTAAGAGAGTAGTAGTGGAAAAAGGAATATATTCAAATATAAACTACACAGAAGCATTCTGTGAAACTTCTTTCTGATCTGAGCATTCAGCTAACAGAGTTAAACCATACTTTTGATTGAGCAGTTTTGAAACACTCTGTCTGTAGAAAATGCAACTGGACATTCGTAGCGCTAATTGGGTAATAGTGGAAAAAAGAATATTTTCAAATAGAAACTACACAAAAGCATTGTATGAAACTTCTTTCTGTTCTGTGCATTCAACTAACAGAGTTGAACCTTACATTTGATTGAGCCTTTCTGAAACACTCTTTCTGTAGAAACTGCAATTGGACATTCTGAGCGCTAAGAGGACTCTATTGGGAAAAATAATATCTTCAAATAAAAACTACACAGAAGCATTGTGTGAAACTTATTTCTGATATGTTCATTAAGCTAACAGAGTTAAACCATACTTTTGATTGCGCAGTTCTGAACACTCTTCTTTAGAAAATGCAAGTGGACATTCGGAGCGCTAAGAGGGTAATAGTGGAAAAATTAATATATTCAAATATAAACTACACAGTAGCATTCTGTGAAAATTCTTTCTGTTCTGTGCATTCAACTAACAGAGTTGAACCTTACTTTTGATTGAGCCGTTCTGAAACACTCTTTCTGTAGAAACTGCAATTGGAAATGCTAAGCGCTAAGAGGCCTACATTGGGAAAAAGAATATCTTCAAATAAAAACTACACAGATGCATTCTGTGAAACTTATTTCTGATCTGTAAATTCAGTTAACACAGATAAAACATATTTTTGATTGAGCAGTTATGAAACACTCTTTTTGTAGAAAATGCAAGTGGAGATTCGGAGCGCTAAGAGGGTTATAGTGGAAAAAGGAATGTCTTCAAATATAAACTACACAGAATCATTCGGTGAAACTTCTTTCTGATCTGTGCATTCAGCTAACAGAGTTAAACCATACTTTTGATTGAGCAGATCTGAACACTCTTCCTGTAGAAAATGCAACTGGACATTTGGAGCGCTAAGAGCGTAGTAGTGGAAAAAGGAATATATTCAAATATAAACTACACAGAAGCATTCTGTGAAACTTCTTTCTGATCTGAGCATTCAGCTAACAGAGTTAAACCATACTTTTGATTGAGCAATTTTGAAACACTCTGTCTGTAGAAAATGCAACTGGACATTCGTAGCGCTAAGTGGGTAATAGTGGAAAAAAGAATATGTTCAAATATAAACTACACAGAAGCATTGTATGAAACTTCTTTCTGTTCTGTGCATTCAACTAACAGAGTTGAACCTTACTTTTGATTGAGCCGTTCTGAAACACTCTTTCTGTAGAAACTGCAATTGGACATTCTGAGCGCAAAGAGGCCTATATAGGGAAAAAGAATGTCTACAAATAAAAACTACACAGAAAAATTGTGTGAAACTTCTTTCTGTTCTGTTTGTTCAACTAAAAGAGTTGAACCTTAGTTTTGATTGAGCCGTTCTGAAACACTCTTTCTGTAGAAAATGCAAGTGGAGATTCGGAGCGCTAAGAGGGTAATAGTGGAAAAAGGAATGTCTCCAAATATAAACTACAGAGAATCATTCTGTGAAACTTCTTTCTGATCTGTGCATTCAGCTAACAGAGTTAAACCATACTTTTGATTGAGCAATTTTGAAACACTCTGTCTGTAGAAAATGCAACTGGACATTCGTAGCGCTAAGTGGGTAATAGTGGAATAAAGAATATGTTCAAATATAAACTACACAGAAGCATTGTATGAAACTTCTTTCTGTTCTGTGCATTCAACTAACAGAGTTGAACCTTACTTTTGATTGAGCCTTTCTGAAACATTCTTTCTGTAGAAACTGCAATTGGACATTCTGAGCGCTAAGAGGCCTATATTGGGAAAAATAATATCTTCAAATAAAAAATACACAGAAGCATTGTGTGAAACTTATTTCTGATATGTTCATTAAGCTAACAGAGTTAAACCATACTTTTGATTGCGCAGTTCTGAACACTCTTTCTGTAGAAAATGCAAGTGGACATTCGGAGCGCTAAGAGGGTAATAGTGGAAAAAGGAATATATTCAAATATAAACTACACAGTAGCATTCTGTGAAAATTCTTTCTGTTCTGTGCATTCAACTAACAGAGTTGAACCTTCCTTTTGATTGAGCCGTTCTGAAACACTCTTTCTGTAGAAACTGCAATTGGACATGCTAAGCGCTAAGAGGCCTACATTGGGAAAAAGAATATCTTCAAATAAAAACTACACAGATGCATTCTGTGAAACTTATTTCTGATCTGTAAATTCAGTTAACACAGATAAAACATATTTTTGATTGAGCAGTTATGAAACACTCTTTTTGTAGAAAATGCAAGTGGAGATTCGGAGCGCTAAGAGGGTTATAGTGGAAAAAGGAATGTCTTCAAATATAAACTACACAGAATCATTCGGTGAAACTTCTTTCTGATCTGTGCATTCAGCTAACAGAGTTAAACCATACTTTTGATTGAGCAGATCTGAACACTCTTTCTGTAGAAAATGCAACTGGACATTTGGAGCGCTAAGAGCGTAGTAGTGGAAAAAGGAATATATTCAAATATAAACTACACAGAAGCATTCTGTGAAACTTCTTTCTGATCTGAGCATTCAGCTAACAGAGTTAAACCATACTTTTGATTGAGCAGTTTTGAAACACTCTGTCTGTAGAAAATGCAACTGGACATTCGTAGCGCTAAGTGGGAAATAGTGGAAAAAAGAATATTTTCAAATATAAATTACACAGAAGCATTGTATGAAACTTCTTTCTGTTCCGTGCATTCAACTAACAGAGTTGAACCTTACTTTTGATTGAGCCTTTCTGAAACACTCTTTCTGTAGAAACTGCAATTGGACATTCTGAGCGCTAGGAGGCCTATATTGGGAAAAATAATATCTTCAAATAAAAACTACACAGAAGCATTGTGTGAAACTTATTTCTGATATGTTCATTAAGCTAACAGAGTTAAACCATACTTTTGATTGCGCAGTTCTGAACACTCTTTCTGTAGAAAATGCAAGTGGACTTTCGGAGCGCTAAGAGGGTAATAGTGGAAAAAGTAATATATTCAAATATAAACTACACAGTAGCATTCTGTGAAAATTCTTTCTGTTCTGTGCATTCAACTAACAGAGTTGAACCTTACTTTTGATTGAGCCGTTCTGAAACACTCTTTCTGTAGAAACTGCAATTGGACATGCTAAGCGCTAAGAGGCCTACATTGGGAAAAAGAATATCTTAAAATAAAAACTACACAGATGCATTCTGTGAAACTTATTTCTGATCTGTAAATTCAGTTAACAGAGATAAAACATATTTTTGATTGAGCAGTTATGAAACACTCTTTTTGTAGAAAATGCAAGTGGAGATTCGGAGCGCTAAGAGGGTAATAGTGGAAAAAGGAATGTCTTCAAATATAAACTACACAGAATCATTCGGTGAAACTTCTTTCTGATCTGTGCATTCAGCTAACAGAGTTAAACCATACTTTTGATTGAGCAGATCTGAACACTCTTTCTGTAGAAAATGCAACTGGACATTTGGAGCGCTAAGAGCGTAGTAGTGGAAAAAGAAATATATTCAAATATAAACTACACAGAAGCATTCTGTGAAACTTCTTTCTGATCTGAGCATTCAGCTAGCAGAGTTAAACCATACTTTTGATTGAGCAGTTTTGAAACACTCTGTCTGTAGAAAATGCAACTGGACATTCGTAGCGCTAAGTGGGTAATAGTGGAAAAAAGAATATGTTCAAATATAAACTACACAGAAGCATTGTATGAAACTTCTTTCTGTTCTGTGCATTCAACTAACAGAGTTGAACCTTACTTTTGATTGAGCCGTTCTGAAACACTCTTTCTGTAGAAACTGCAATTGGACATTCTGAGCGCTAAGAGGCCTATATTGGGAAAAAGAATGTCTAAAAATAAAAACTACACATAAGAATTGTGTGAAACTTCTTTCTGTTCTGTTTGTTCAACTAAAAGAGTTGAACCTTAGTTTTGATTGAGCCGTTCTGAAACACTCTTTCTGTAGAAAATGCAAGTGGAGATTCGGAGCGCTAAGAGGGTAATAGTGGAAAAAGGAATGTCTCCAAATATAAACTACACAGAATCATTCTGTGAAACTTCTTTCTGATCTGTGCATTCAGCTAACAGAGTTAAACCATACTTTTGATTGAGCAGATCTGAACACTCTTTCTGTAGAAAATGCAACTGGACATTTGGAGCGCTAAGAGAGTAGTAGTGGAAAAAGCAATATATTCAAATATAAACTACACAGAAGCATTCTGTGAAACTTCTTTCTGATCTGAGCATTCAGCTAACAGAGTTAAACCATAATTTTGATTGAGCAGTTTTGAAACACTCTGTCTGTAGAAAATGCAACTGGACATTCGTAGCGCTAAGTGGGTAATAGTGGAAAAAAGAATATGTTCAAATATAAACTACACAGAAGCATTGTATGAAACTTCTTTCTGTTCTGTGCATTCAACTATCAGAGTTGAACCTTATTTTTGATTGAGCCTTTCTGAAACACTCTTTCTGTAGAAACTGCAATTGGACATTCTGAGCGCTAGGAGGCCTATATTGGGAAAAATAATATCTTCAAATAAAAACTACACAGAAGCATTGTGTGAAACTTATTTCTGATATGTTCATTAAGCTAACAGAGTTAAACCATACTTTTGATTGCGCAGTTCTGAACACTCTTTCTGTAGAAAATGCAAGTGGACATTCGGAGCGCTAAGAGGGTAATAGTGGAAAAAGGAATATATTCAAATATAAACTACACAGTAGCATTCTGTGAAAATTCTTTCTGTTCTGTGCATTCAACTAACAGAGTTGAACCTTACTTTTGATTGAGCCGTTCTGAAACACTCTTTCTGTAGAAACTGCAATTGGACATGCTAAGCGCTAAGAGGCCTACATTGGGAAAAAGAATATCTTCAAATAAAAACTACACAGATGCATTCTGTGAAACTTATTTCTGATCTGTAAATTCAGTTAACAGAGATAAATCATATTTTTGATTGAGCAGTTATGAAACACTCTTTTTGTAGAAAATGCAAGTGGAGATTCGGAGCGCTAAGAGGGTAATAGTGGAAAAAGGAATGTCTTCAAATATAAACTACACAGAATCATTCGGTGAAACTTCTTTCTGATCTGTGCATTCAGCTAACAGAGTTAAACCATACTTTTGATTGAGCAGATCTGAACACTCTTTCTGTAGAAAATGCAACTGGACATTTGGAGCGCTAAGAGCGTAGTGGTGGAAAAAGGAATATATTCAAATATAAACTACACAGAAGCATTCTGTGAAACTTCTTTCTGATCTGAGCATTCAGCTAACAGAGTTAAACCATACTTTTGATTGAGCAGTTTTGAAACACTCTGTCTGTAGAAAATGCAACTGGACATTCGTAGCGCTAAGTGGGTAATAGTGGAAAAAAGAATATGTTCAAATATAAACTACACAGAAGCATTGTATGAAACTTCTTTCTGTTCTGTGCATTCAACTAACAGAGTTGAACCTTACTTTTGATTGAGCCGTTCTGAAACACTCTTTCTGTAGAAACTGCAATTGGACATTCTGAGCGCTAAGAGGCCTATATTGGGGAAAAGAATGTCTAAAAATAAAAACTACACAGAAGAATTGTGTGAAACTTCTTTCTGTTCTGTTTGTTCAACTAAAAGAGTTGAACCTTAGTTTTGATTGAGCCGTTCTGAAACACTCTTTCTGTAGAAAATGCAAGTGGAGATTCGGAGCGCTAAGAGGGTAATAGTGGAAAAAGTAATGTCTCCAAATATAAACTACGCAGAATCATTCTGTGAAACTTCTTTCTGATCTGTGCATTCAGCTAACAGAGTTAAACCATACTTTTGATTGAGCAGATCTGAACACTCTTTCTGTAGAAAATGCAACTGGACATTTGGAGCGCTAAGAGAGTAGTAGTGGAAAAAGGAATATATTCAAATATAAACTACACAGAAGCATTCTGTGAAACTTCTTTCTGATCTGAGCATTCAGCTAACAGAGTTAAACCATACTTTTGATTGAGCAGTTTTGAAACACTCTGTCTGTAGAAAATGCAACTGGACATTCGTAGCGCTAAGTGGGTAATAGTGGAAAAAAGAATATGTTCAAATATAAACAACACAGAAGCATTGTATGAAACTTCTTTCTGTTCTGTGCATTCAACTAACAGAGTTGAACCTTACTTTTGATTGAGCCTTTCTGAAACACTCTTTCTGTAGAAACTGCAATTGGACATTCTGAGCGCTAGGAGGCCTATATTGGGAAAAAAAATATCTTCAAATAAAAACTACACAGAAGCATTGTGTGAAACTTATTTCTGATATGTTCATTAAGCTAACAGAGTTAAACCATACTTTTGATTGCGCAGTTCTGAACACTCTTTCTGTAGAAAATGCAAGTGGACATTCGGAGCGCTAAGAGGGTAATAGTGGAAAAAGGAATATATTCAAATATAAACTACACAGTAGCATTCTGTGAAAATTCTTTCTGTTCTGTGCATTCAACTAACAGAGTTGAACCTTACTTTTGATTGAGCCGTTCTGAAACACTCTTTCTGTAGAAACTGCAATTGGACATGCTAAGCGCTAAGAGGCCTACATTGGGAAAAAGAATATCTTCAAATAAAAACTACACAGATGCATTCTGTGAAACTTATTTCTGATCTGTAAATTCAGTTAACAGAGATAAAACATATTTTTGATTGAGCAGTTATGAAACACTCTTTTTGTAGAAAATGCAAGTGGAGATTCGGAGCGCTAAGAGGGTAATAGTGGAAAAAGGAATGTCTTCAAATATAAACTACACAGAATCATTCGGTGAAACTTCTTGCTGATCTGTGCATTCAGCTAACAGAGTTAAACCATACTTTTGATTGAGCAGATCTGAACACTCTTTCTGTAGAAAATGCAACTGGACATTTGGAGCGCTAAGAGCGTAGTAGTGGAAAAGGGAATATATTCAAATATAAAATACACAGAAGCATTCTGTGAAACTTCTTTCTGATCTGAGCATTCAGCTAACAGAGTTAAACCATACTTTTGATTGAGCAGTTTTGAAACACTCTGTCTGTAGAAAATGCAACTGGACATTCGTAGCGCTAAGTGGGTAATAGTGGAAAAGAATATGTTCAAATATAAACTACACAGAAGCATTGTATGAAACTTCTTTCTGTTCTGTGCATTCAACTAACAGAGTTGAACCTTACTTTTGATTGAGCCGTTCTGAAACACTCTTTCTGTAGAAACTGCAATTGGACATTCTGAGCGCTAAGAGGCCTATATTGGGAAAAAGAATGTCTACAAATTAAAACTACACATAAGAATTGTGTGAAACTTCTTTCTGTTCTGTTTGTTCAACTAAAAGAGTTGAACCTTAGTTTTGATTGAGCCGTTCTGAAACACTCTTTCTGTAGAAAATGCAAGTGGAGATTCGGAGCGCTAAGAGGGTAATAGTGGAAAAAGGAATGTCTCCAAATATAAACTACACAGAATCATTCTGTGAAACTTCTTTCTGATCTGTGCATTCAGCTAACAGAGTTAAACCATACTTTTGATTGAGCAGATCTGAACACTCTTTCTGTAGAAAATGCAACTGGACATTTGGAGCGCTAAGAGAGTAGTAGTGGAAAAAGGAATATATTCAAATATAAACTACACAGAAGCATTCTGTGAAACTTCTTTCTGATCTGAGCATTCAGCTAACAGAGTTAAACCATACTTTTGATTGAGCAGTTTTGAAACACTCTGTCTGTAGAAAATGCAACTGGACATTCGTAGCGCTAAGTGGGTAATAGTGGAAAAAAGAATATGTTCAAATATAAACTACACAGAAGCATTGTATGAAACTTCTTTCTGTTCTGTGCATTCAACTAACAGAGTTGAACCTTACTTTTGATTGAGCCTTTCTGAAACACTCTTTCTGTAGAAACTGCAATTGGACATTCTGAGCGCTAGGAGGCCTATATTGGGAAAAATAATATCTTCAAATAAAAACTACACAGAAGCATTGTGTGAAACTTATTTCTGATATGTTCATTAAGCTAACAGAGTTAAACCATACTTTTGATTGCGCAGTTCTGAACACTCTTTGTGTAGAAAATGCAAGTGGACATTCGGAGCGCTAAGAGGGTAATAGTGGAAAAAGGAATATATTCAAATATAAACTACACAGTAGCATTCTGTGAAAATTCTTTCTGTTCTGTGCATTCAACTAACAGAGTTGAACCTAACTTTTGATTGAGCCGTTCTGAAACACTCTTTCTGTAGAAAGTGCAATTGGACATGCTAAGCGCTAAGAGGCCTACATTGGGAAAAAAAATATCTTCAAATAAAAACTACACAGATGCATTCTGTGAAACTTATTTCTGATCTGTAATTTCAGTTAACAGAGATAAAACATATTTTTGATTGAGCAGTTATGAAACACTCTTTTTGTAGAAAATGCAAGTGGAGATTCGGAGCGCTAAGAGGGTAATAGTGGAAAAAGGAATGTCTTCAAATATAAACTAAACAGAATCATTCGGTGAAACTTCTTTCTGATCTGTGCATTCAGCTAACAGAGTTAAACCATACTTTTGATTGAGCAGATCTGAACACTCTTTCTGTAGAAAATGCAACTGGACATTTTGAGCGCTTAGAGCGTAGTAGTGGAAAAAGGAATATATTCAAATATAAACTACACAGAAGCATTCTGTGAAACTTCTTTCTGATCTGAGCATTCAGCTAACAGAGTTAAACCATACTTTTGATTGAGCAGTTTTGAAACACTCTGTCTGTAGAAAATGCAACTGGACATTCGTAGCGCTAAGTGGGTAATAGTGGAAAAAAGAATATGTTCAAATATAAACTACACAGAAGCATTGTATGAAACTTCTTTCTGTTCTGTGCATTCAACTAACAGAGTTGAACCTTACTTTTGATTGAGCCGTTCTGAAACACTTTTTCTGTAGAAACTGCAATTGGACATTCTGAGAGCTAAGAGGCCTATATTTGGAAAAAGAATGTCTACAAATAACAACTACACAGAAGAATTGTGTGAAACTTCTTTTTGTTCTGTTTGTTCAACTAAAAGAGTTGAACTTTAGTTTTGATTGAGCCGCTCTGAAACACTCTTTCTGTAGAAAATGCAAGTGGAGATTCGGAGCGCTAAGAGGGTAGTAGTGGAAAAAGGAATGTCTCCAAATATAAACTACACAGAATCATTCTGTGAAACTTCTTTCTGATCTGTGCATTCAGCTAACAGAGTTAAACCATACTTTTGATTGAGCAGATCTGAACACTCTTTCTGTAGAAAATGCAACTGGACATTTGGAGCGCTAAGAGAGTAGTAGTGGAAAAAGGAATATATTCAAATATAAACTACACAGAAGCATTCTGTGAAACTTCTTTCTGATCTGAGCATTCAGCTAACAGAGTTAAACCATACTTTTGATTGAGCAGTTTTGAAACACTCTGTCTGTAGAAAATGCAACTGGACATTCGTAGCGCTAAGTGGGTAATAGTGGAATAAAGAATATGTTCAAATATAAACTACACAGAAGCATTGTATGAAACTTCTTTCTGTTCTGTGCATTCAACTAACAGAGTTGAACCTTACTTTTGATTGAGCCTTTCTGAAACACTCTTTCTGTAGAAACTGCAATTGGACATTCTGAGCGCTAGGAGGCCTATATTGGGAAAAATAATATCTTCAAATAAAAACTACACAGAAGCATTGTGTGAAACTTATTTCTGATATGTTCATTAAGCTAACAGAGTTAAACCATACTTTTGATTGCGCAGTTCTGAACACTCTTTCTGTAGAAAATGCAAGTGGACATTCGGAGCGCTAAGAGGGTAATAGTGGAAAAAGTAATATATTCAAATATAAACTACACAGTAGCATTCTGTGAAAATTCTTTCTGTTCTGTGCATTCAACTAACAGAGTTGAACCTTACTTTTGATTGAGCCGTTCTGAAACACTCTTTCTGTAGAAACTGCAATTGGACATGCTAAGCGCTAAGAGGCCTACATTGGGAAAAATGATATCTTCAAATAAAAATTACACAGATGCATTCTGTGAAACTTATTTCTGATCTGTAAATTCAGTTAACAGAGATAAAACATATTTTTGATTGAGCAGTTATGAAACACTCTTTTTGTAGAAAATGCAAGTGGAGATTCGGAGCGCTAAGAGGGTAATAGTGGAAAAAGGAATGTCTTCAAATATAAACTACACAGAATCATTCAGTGAAACTTCTTTCTGATCTGTGCATTCAGCTAACAGAGTTAAACCATACTTTTGATTGAGCAGATCTGAACACTCTTTCTGTAGAAAATGCAACTGGACATTTGGAGCGCTAAGAGCGTAGTGGTGGAAAAAGGAATATATTCAAATATAAACTACACAGAAGCATTCTGTGAAACTTCTTTCTGATCTGAGCATTCAGCTAACAGAGTTAAACCATACTTTTGATTGAGCAGTTTTGAAACACTCTGTCTGTAGAAAATGCAACTGGACATTCGTAGCGCTAAGTGGGTAATAGTGGAAAAAAGGATATGTTCAAATATAAACTACACAGAAGCATTGTATGAAACTTCTTTCTGTTCTGTGCATTCAACTAACAGAGTTGAACCTTACTTTTGATTGAGCCGTTCTGAAACACTCTTTCTGTAGAAACTGCAATTGGACATTCTGAGCGCTAAGAGGCCTATATTGGGAAAAAGAATGTCTAAAAATAAAAACTACACAGAAGAATTGTGTGAAACTTCTTTCTGTTCTGTTTGTTCAACTAAAAGAGTTGAACCTCAGTTTTGATTGAGCCGTTCTGAAACACTCCTTCTGTAGAAAATGCAAGTGGAGATTCGGAGCGCTAAGAGGGTAATAGTGGAAAAAGTAATGTCTCCAAATATAAACTACACAGAATCATTCTGTGAAACTTCTTTCTGATCTGTGCATTCAGCTAACAGAGTTAAACCATACTTTTGATTGAGCAGATCTGAACACTCTTTCTGTAGAAAATGCAACTGGACATTTGGAGCGCTAAGAGAGTAGTAGTGGAAAAAGGAATATATTCAAATATAAACTACACAGAAGCATTCTGTGAAACTTCTTTCTGATCTGAGCATTCAGCTAACAGAGTTAAACCATAATTTTGATTGAGCAGTTTTGAAACACTCTGTCTGTAGAAAATGCAACTGGACATTCGTAGCGCTAAGTGGGTAATAGTGGAAAAAAGAATATGTTCAAATATAAACAACACAGAAGCATTGTATGAAACTTCTTTCTGTTCTGTGCATTCAACTAACAGAGTTGAACCTTACCTTTGATTGAGCCTTTCTGAAACACTCTTTCTGTAGAAACTGCAATTGGACATTCTGAGCGCTAGGAGGCCTATATTGGGAAAAATAATATCTTCAAATAAAAACTACACAGAAGCATTGTGTGAAACTTATTTCTGATATGTTCATTAAGCTAACAGAGTTAAACCATACTTTTGATTGCACAGTTCTGAACACTCTTTCTGTAGAAAATGCAAGTGGACATTCGGAGCGCTAAGAGGGTAATAGTGGAAAAAGGAATATATTCAAATATAAACTACACAGTAGCATTCTGTGAAAATTCTTTCTGTTCTGTGCATTCAACTAACAGAGTTGAACCTTACTTTTGATTGAGCCGTTCTGAAACACTCTTTCTGTAGAAACTGCAATTGGACATGCTAAGCGCTAAGAGGCCTACATTGGGAAAAAGAATATCTTCAAATAAAAACTACACAGATGCATTCTGTGAAACTTATTTCTGATCTGTAAATTCAGTTAACAGAGATAAAACATATTTTTGATTGAGCAGTTATGAAACACTCTTTTTGTAGAAAATGCAAGTGGAGATTCGGAGCGCTAAGAGGGTAATAGTGGAAAAAGGAATGTCTTCAAATATAAACTACACAGAATCATTCGGTGAAACTTCATTCTGATCTGTGCATTCAGCTAACAGAGTTAAACCATACTTTTGATTGAGCAGATCTGAACACTCTTTCTGTAGAAAATGCAACTGGACATTTGGAGCGCTAAGAGCGTAGTAGTGGAAAAAGGAATATATACAAATATAAACTACACAGAAGCATTCTGTGAAACTTCTTTCTGATCTGAGCATTCAGCTAACAGAGTTAAACAAAACTTTTGATTGAGCAGTTTTGAAACACTCTGTCTGTAGAAAATGCAACTGGACTTTAGTAGAGCTAAGTGGGTAATAGTGGAAAAAAGAATATGTTCAAATATAAACTACACAGAAGCATTGTATGAAACTGCTTTCTGTTCTGTGCATTCAACTAACAGAGTTGAACCTTACTTTTGATTGAGACATTCTGAAACACTCTTTCTGTAGAAACTGCAATTGGACATTCTGAGCGCTAGGAGGCCTATATTGGGAAAAAGAATGTCTACAAATAAAAACTACACAGAAGAATTGTGTGAAACTTCTTTCTGTTCTGTTTGTTCAACTAAAAGAGTTGAACCTTAGTTTTGATTGAGCCGTTCTGAAACACTCTTTCTGTAGAAAATGCAAGTGGAGATTCGGAGCGCTAAGAGGGTAATAGTGGAAAAAGGAATGTCTCCAAATATAAACTACACAGAATCATTCTGTGAAACTTCTTTCTGATCTGTGCATTCAGCTAACAGAGTTAAACCATACTTTTGATTGAGCAGATCTGAACACTCTTTCTGTAGAAAATGCAACTGGACATTTGGAGCGCTAAGAGAGTAGTAGTGGAAAAAGGAATATATGCAAATATAAACTACACAGAAGCATTCTGTGAAACTTCTTTCTGATCTGAGCATTCAGCTAACAGAGTTAAACCATACTTTTGATTGAGCAGTTTTGAAACACTCTGTCTGTAGAAAATGCAAATGGACATTCGTAGCGCTAAGGGGGTAATAGTGGAAAAAAGAATATGTTCAAATATAAACTACACAGAAGCATTGTATGAAACTTCTTTCTGTTCTGTGCATTCAACTAACAGAGTTGAACCTTACTTTTGATTGAGCCTTTCTGAAACACTCTTTCTGTAGAAACTGCAATTGGACATTCTGAGCGCTAGGAGGCCTATATTGGGAAAAATAATATCTTCAAATAAAAACTACACAGAAGCATTGTGTGAAACTTATTTCTGATATGTTCATTAAGCTAACAGAGTTAAACCATACTTTTGATTGCGCATTTCTGAACACTCTTTCTGTAGAAAATGCAAGTGGACATTCGGAGCGCTAAGAGGTTAATAGTGGAAAAAGGAATATATTCAAATATAAACTACACAGTAGCATTCTGTGAAAATTCTTTCTGTTCTGTGCATTCAACTAACAGAGTTGAACCTTACTTTTGATTGAGCAGTTCTGAAACACTCTTTCTGTAGAAACTGCAATTGTATATGCTAAGCGCTAAGAGGCCTACATTGGGAAAAAGAATATCTTCAAATAAAAACTACACAGATGCATTCTGTGAAACTTATTTCTGATCTGTAAATTCAGTTAACAGAGATAAAATATATTTTTGATTGAGCAGTTATGAAACACTCTTTTTGTAGAAAATGCAAGTGGAGATTCGGAGCGCTAAGAGGGTAATAGTGGAAAAAGGAATGTCTTCAAATATAAACTACACAGAATCATTCGGTGAAACTTCTTTCTGATCTGTGCATTCAGCTAACAGAGTTAAACCATACTTTTGATTGAGCAGATCTGAACACTCTTTCTGTAGAAAATGCAACTGGACATTTGGAGCGCTAAGAGCGTAGTGGTGGAAAAAGGAATATATTCAAATATAAACTACACAGAAGCATTCTGTGAAACTTCTTTCTGATCTGAGCATTCAGCTAACAGAGTTAAACCATACTTTTGATTGAGCAGTTTTGAAACACTCTGTCTGTAGAAAATGCAACTGGACATTCGTAGCGCTAAGTGGGTAATAGTGGAAAAAAGAATATGTTCAAATATAAACTACACAGAAGCATTGTATGAAACTTCTTTCTGTTCTGTGCATTCAACTAACAGAGTTGAACCTTACTTTTGATTGAGCCGTTCTGAAACACTCTTTCTGTAGAAACTGCAATTGGACATTCTGAGCGCTAAGAGGCCTATATTGGGAAAAAGAATGTCTAAAAATAAAAACTACACAGAAGAATTGTGTGAAACTTCTTTCTGTTCTGTTTGTTCAACTAAAAGAGTTGAACCTCAGTTTTGATTGAGCCGTTCTGAAACACTCTTTCTGTAGAAAATGCAAGTGGAGATTCGGAGCGCTAAGAGGGTAATAGTGGAAAAAGTAATGTCTCCAAATATAAACTACACAGAATCATTCTGTGAAACTTCTTTCTGATCTGTGCATTCAGCTAACAGAGTTAAACCATACTTTTGATTGAGCAGATCTGAAAACTCTTTCTGTAGAAAATGCAACTGGACATTTGGAGCGCTAAGAGAGTAGTAGTGGAAAAAGGAATATATTCAAATATAAACTACACAGAAGCATTCTGTGAAACTTCTTTCTGATCTGAGCATTCAGCTAACAGAGTTAAACCATACTTTTGATTGAGCAGTTTTGAAACACTCTGTCTGTAGAAAATGCAACTGGACATTCGTAGCGCTAAGTGGGTAATAGTGGAAAAAAGAATATGTTCAAATATAAACAACACAGAAGCATTGTATGAAACTTCTTTCTGTTCTGTGCATTCAACTAACAGAGTTGAACCTTACCTTTGATTGAGCCTTTCTGAAACACTCTTTCTGTAGAAACTGCAATTGGACATTCTGAGCGCTAGGAGGCCTATATTGGGAAAAATAATATCTTCAAATAAAAACTACACAGAAGCATTGTGTGAAACTTATTTCTGATATGTTCATTAAGCTAACAGAGTTAAACCATACTTTTGATTGCGCAGTTCTGAACACTCTTTCTGTAGAAAATGCAAGTGGACATTCGGAGCGCTAAGAGGGTAATAGTGGAAAAAGGAATATATTCAAATATAAACTACACAGTAGCATTCTGTGAAAATTCTTTCTGTTCTGTGCATTCAACTAACAGAGTTGAACCTTACTTTTGATTGAGCCGTTCTGAAACACTCTTTCTGTAGAAACTGCAATTGGACATGCTAAGCGCTAAGAGGCCTACATTGGGAAAAAGAATATCTTCAAATAAAAACTACACAGATGCATTCTGTGAAACTTATTTCTGATCTGTAAATTCAGTTAACAGAGATAAAACATATTTTTGATTGAGCTGTTATGAAACACTCTTTTTGTAGAAAATGCAAGTGGAGTTTCGGAGCGCTAAGAGGTTAATAGTGGAAAAAGGAAGGGCTCTAAATATAAACTACACAGAATCATTCTGTGAAACTTCTTTCTGATCTGTGCATTCAGCTAACAGAGTTAAACCATACTTTTGATTGAGCAGATCTGAACACTCTTTCTGTAGAAAATGCAACTGGACATTTGGAACGCTAAGAGAGTAGTAGTGGAAAAAGGAATATATTCAAATATAAACTACACAGAAGCATTCTGTGAATCTTCTTTCTGATCTGAGCATTCAGCTAACAGAGTTAAACCATAATTTTGATTGAGCAGTTTTGAAACACTCTGTCTGTAGAAAATGCAACTGGACATTCGTAGCGCTAAGTGGGTAATAGTGGAAAAAAGAATATGTTCAAATATAAACTACACAGAAGCATTGTATGAAACTTCTTTCTGTTCTGTGCATTCAACTAACAGAGTTGAACCTTACTTTTGATTGAGCCGTTCTGAAACACTCTTTCTGTAGAAACTGCAATTGGACATTCTGAGCGCTAAGAGGCCTATATTTGGAAAAAGTATGTCTACAAATAAAAACTACACAGAAGAATTGTGTGAAACTTCTTTCTGTTCTGTTTGTTCAACTAAAAGAGTTGAACCTTAGTTTTGATTGAGCCGTTCTGCAACACTCTTTCTGTAGAAAATGCAAGTGGAGATTCGGAGCGCTAAGAGGGTAATAGTGGAAAAAGGAATGTCTCCAAATATAAACTACACAGAATCATTCTGTGAAAGTTCTTTCTGATCTGTGCATTCAGCTAACAGAGTTAAACCATACTTTTGATTGAGCAGATCTGAACACTCTTTCTGTAGAAAATGCAACTGGACATTTGGAGCGCTAAGAGAGTAGTAGTGGAAAAAGGAATATATTCAAATATAAACTACACAGAAGCATTCTGTGAAACTTCTTTCTGATCTGAGCATTCAGCTAACAGAGTTAAACCATACTTTTGATTGAGCAGTTTTGAAACACTCTGTCTGTAGAAAATGCAAATGGACATTCGTAGCGCTAAGTGGGTAATAGTGGAAAAAAGAATATGTTCAAATATAAACTACACAGAAGCACTGTATGAAACTTCTTTCTGTTCTGTGCATTCAAATAACAGAGTTGAACCTTACTTTTGATTGAGCCTTTCTGAAACACTCTTTCTGTAGAAAGTGCAATTGCACATTCTGAGCGCTAAGAGGCCTATATTGGGAAAAATAATATCTTCAAATAAAAACTACACAGAAGCATTGTGTGAAACTTATTTCTGATATGTTCATTAAGCTAACAGAGTTAAACCATACTTTTGATTGCGCAGTTTTGAACACTCCTTCTGTAGAAAATGCAAGTGGACATTCGGAGCGCTAAGAGGGTAATAGTGGAAAAAGGAATATATTCAAATATAAACTGCACAGTAGCATTCTGTGAAAATTCTTTCTGTTCTGTGCATTCAACTAACAGAGTTGAACCTTACTTTTGATGGAGCCGTTCTGAAACACTCTTTCTGTAGAAACTGCAATTGGACATGCTAAGCGCTAAGAGGCCTATATTGGGAAAAAGAATATCTTCAATTAAAAACTACACAGATGCATTCTGTGAAACTTATTTCTGATCTGTAAATTCAGTTAACAGAGATAAAACATATTTTTGATTGAGCAGTTATGAAACACTCTTTCTGTAGAAAATGCAAGTGGAGATTCTGAGCGCTAAGAGGTTAATAGTGGAAAAAGGAAGGTCTCCAAATATAAACTACACAGAATCATTCTGTGAAACTTCTTTCTGATCTGTGCATTCAGCTAACAGAGTTAAACCATACTTTTGATTGAGCAGATCTGAACACTCTTTCTGTAGAAAATGCAACTGGACATTTGGAACGCTAAGAAAGTAGTAGTGGAAAAAGGAATATATTCAAATATAAACTACACAGAAGCATTCTGTGAATCTTCTTTCTGATCTGAGCATTCAGCTAACAGAGTTAAACCATAATTTTGATTGAGCAGTTTTGAAACACTCTGTCTGTAGAAAATGCAACTGGACATTCGTAGCGCTAAGTGGGTAATAGTGGAAAAAAGAATATGTTCAAATATAAACTACACAGAAGCATTGTATGAAACTTCTTTCTGTTCTGTGCATTCAACTAACAGAGTTGAACCTTACTTTTGATTGAGCCGTTCTGAAACACTCTTTCTGTAGAAACTGCAATTGGACATTCTGAGCGCTAAGAGGCCTATATTGGGAAAAAGAATGTCTACAAATAAAAACTACACAGAAGAATTGTGTGAAACTTCTTTCTGTTCGGTTTGTTCAACTAAAAGAGTTGAACCTTAGTTTTGATTGAGCCGTTCTGAAACACTCTTTCTGTAGAAAATGCAAGTGGAGATTCGGAGCGCTAAGAGGGTAATAGTGGAAAAAGGAATGTCTCCAAATATAAACTACACAGAATCATTCTGTGAAACTTCTTTCTGATCTGTGCATTCAGCTAACAGAGTTAAACCATACTTTTGATTGAGCAGATCTGAACACTCTTTCTGTAGAAAATGCAACTGGACCTTTGGAGCGCTAAGAGAGTAGTAGTGGAAAAAGGAATATATTCAAATATAATCTACACAGAAGCATTCTGTGAAACTTCTTTCTGATCTGAGCATTCAGCTAACAGAGTTAAACCATACTTTTGATTGAGCAGGTTTGAAACACTCTGTCTGTAGAAAATGCAACTGGACATTCGTAGCGCTAAGTGGGTAATAGTGGAAAAAAGAATATGTTCAAATATAAACTACACAGAAGCATTGTATGAAACTTCTTTCTGTTCTGTGCATTCAACTAACAGAGTTGAACCTTACTTTTGATTGAGCCGTTCTGAAACACTCTTTCTGTAGAAACTGCAATTGGACATTCTGAGCGCTAAGAGGCCTATATTGGGAAAAAGAATGTCTACAAATAAAAACTACACAGAAGAATTGTGTGAAACTTCTTTCTGTTCTGTTTGTTCAACTAAAAGAGTTGAACCTTAGTTTTGATTGAGCCGTTCTGAAACACTCTTTCTGTAGAAAATGCAAGTGGAGATTCGGAGCGCTAAGAGGGTAATAGTGGAAAAAGGAATGTCTCCAAATATAAACTACACAGAATCATTCTGTGAAACTTCTTTCTGATCTGTGCATTCAGCTAACAGAGTTAAACCATACTTTTGATTGAGCAGATCTGAACACTCTTTCTGTAGAAAATGCAACTGGACATTTGGAGCGCTAAGAGAGTAGTAGTGGAAAAAGGAATATATTCAAATATAAACTACACAGAAGCATTCTGTGAAACTTCTTTCTGATCTGAGCATTCAGCTAACAGAGTTAAACCATACTTTTGATTGAGCAGTTTTGAAACACTCTGTCTGTAGAAAATGCAACTGGACATTCGTAGCGCTAAGTGGGTAATAGTGGAAAAAAGAATATGTTCAAATATAAACTACACAGAAGCATTGTATGAAACTTCTTTCTGTTCTGTGCATTCAACTAACAGAGTTGAACCTTACATTTGATTGAGCCTTTCTGAAACACTCTTTCTGTAGAAACTGCAATTGGACATTCTGAGCGCTAGGAGGCCTATATTGGGAAAAATAATATCTTCAAATAAAAACTACACAGAAGCATTGTGTGAAACTTATTTCTGATATGTTCATTAAGCTAACAGAGTTAAACCATACTTTTGATTGCGCAGTTCTGAACACTCTTTCTGTAGAAAATGCAAGTGGACATTCGGAGCGCTAAGAGGGTAATAGTGGAAAAAGGAATATATTCAAATATAAACTACACAGCAGCATTCTGTGAAAATTCTTTCTGTTCTGTGCATTCAACTAACAGAGTTGAACCTTACTTTTGATTGAGCCGTTCTGAAACACTCTTTCTGTAGAAACTGCAATTGGACATGCTAAGCGCTAAGAGGCCTACATTGGGAAAAAGAATATCTTCAAATAAAAACTACACAGATGCATTCTGTGAAACTTATTTCTGATCTGTAAATTCAGTTAACAGAGGTAAAACATATTTTTGATTGAGCAGTTATGAAACACTCTTTTTGTAGAAAATGCAAGTGGAGATTCGGAGCGCTAAGAGGGTAATAGTGGAAAAAGGAATGTCTTCAAATATAAACTACACAGAATCATTCTGTGAAACTTCTTTCTGATCTGTGCATTCAGCTAACAGAGTTAAACCATACTTTTGATTGAGCAGATCTGAACACTCTTTCTGTAGAAAATGCAACTGGACATTTGGAACGCTAAGAGAGTAGTAGTGGAAAAAGGAATATATTCAAATATAAACTACACAGAAGCATTCTGTGAATCTTCTTTCTGATCTGAGCATTCAGCTAACAGAGTTAAACCATAATTTTGATTGAGCAGTTTTGAAACACTCTGTCTGTAGAAAATGCAACTGGACATTCGTAGCGCTAAGTGGGTAATAGTGGAAAAAAGAATATGTTCAAATATAAACTACACAGAAGCATTGTATGAAACTTCTTTCTGTTCTGTGCATTCAACTAACAGAGTTGAACCTTACTTTTGATTGAGCCGTTCTGAAACACTCTTTCTGTAGAAACTGCAATTGGACATTCTGAGCGCTAAGAGGTCTATATTGGGAAAAAGAATGTCTACAAATAAAAACTACACAGAAGAATTGTGTGAAACTTCTTTCTGTTCTGTTTGTTCAACTAATAGAGTTGAACCTTAGTTTTGATTGAGTCGTTCTGAAACACTCTTTCTGTAGAAAATGCAAGTGGAGATTCGGAGCGCTAAGAGGGTAATAGTGGAAAAAGGAATGTCTCCAAATATAAACAACACAGAATCATTCTGTGAAACTTCTTTCTGATCTGTGCATTCAGCTAACAGAGTTAAACCATACTTTTGACTGAGCACATCTGAACACTCTTTCTGTAGAAAATGCAACTGGACATTTGGAGCGCTAAGAGAGTAGTAGAGGAAAAAGGAATATATTCAAATATAAACTACACAGAAGCATTCTGTGAAACTTCTTTCTGATCTGAGCATTCAGCTAACAGAGTTAAACCATACTTTTGATTGAGCAGTTTTGAAACACTCTGTCTGTAGAAAATGCAACTGGACATTCGTAGCGCTAAGTGGGTAATAGTGGAAAAAAGAATATGTTCAAATATAAACTACACAGAAGCATTGTATGAAACTTCTTTCTGTTCTGTGCATTCAACTAACAGAGTTGAACCTTACTTTAGATTGAGCCTTTCTGAAACACTCTTTCTGTAGAAACTGCAATTGGACATTCTGAGCGCTAGGAGGCCTATATTGGGAAAAATAATATCTTCAAATAAAAACTACACAGAAGCATTGTGTGAAACTTATTTCTGATATGTTCATTAAGCTAACAGAGTTAAACCATACTTTTGAATGCGCAGTTCTGAACACTCTTTGTGTAGAAAATGCAAGTGGACATTCGGAGCGCTAAGAGGGTAATAGTGGAAAAAGGAATATATTCAAATATAAACTACACAGTAGCATTCTGTGAAAATTCTTTCTGTTCTGTGCATTCAACTAACAGAGTTGAACCTTACTATTGATTGAGCCGTTCTGAAACTCTCTTTCTGTAGAAACTGCAATTTGACATGCTAAGCGCTAAGAGGCCTATATTGGGAAAAGGAATATCTTCAAATAAAAACTACACAGATGCATTCTGTGAAACGTATTTCTGATCTGTAAATTCAGTTAACAGAGATAAAACATATTTTTGATTGAGCAGTTATGAAACACTCTTTCTGTAGAAAATGCAAGTGGAGATTCGGAGCGCTAAGAGGGTAATAGTGGAAAAAGGAAGGTCTCCAAATATAAACTATACAGAATCATTCTGTGAAACTTCTTTCTGATCTGTGCATTCAGCTAACAGAGTTAAACCATACTTTTGATTGAGCAGATCTGAACACTCTTTCTGTAGAAAATGCAACTGGACATTTGGAGCGCTAAGAGAGTAGTAGTGGAAAAAGGAATATATTCAAATACAAACTACACAGAAGCGTTCTGTGAAACTTCTTTCTGATCTGAGCATTCAGCTAACAGAGTTAAACCATACTTTTGATTGAGCAGTTTTGAAACACTCTGTCTGTAGAAAATGCAAACGGACATTCGTAGCGCTAAGTGGGTAATAGTGGAAAAAAGAATATGTTCAAATATAAACTACACAGAAGCACTGTATGAAACTTCTTTCTGTTCTGTGCATTCAACTAACAGAGTTGAACCTTACTTTTGATTGAGCCTTTCTGAAACACTCTTTCTGTAGAAAGTGCAATTGGACATTCTGAGCGCTAAGAGGCCTATATTGGGAAAAATAATATCTTCAAATAAAAACTACACAGAAGCATTGTGTGAAACTTATTTCTGATATGTTCATTAAGCTAACAGAGTTAAACCATACTTTTGATTGCGCAGTTTTGAACACTCCTTCTGTAGAAAATGCAAGTGGACATTCGGAGCGCTAAGAGGGTAATAGTGGAAAAAGGAATATATTCAAATATAAACTACACAGTAGCATTCTGTGAAAATTCTTTCTGTTCTGTGCATTCAACTAACAGAGTTGAACCTTACTTTTGATTGAGCCGTTCTGAAACACTCTTTCTGTAGAAACTGCAATTGGACATGCTAAGCGCTAAGAGGCATATATTGGGAAAAAGAATGTCTTCACATAAAAACTACAGAGATGCATTCTGTGAAACTTATTTCTGATCTGTAAATTCAGTTAACAGAGATAAAACATATTTTTGATTGAGCAGTTATGAAACACTCTTTCTGTAGAAAATGCAAGTGGAGATTCGGAGCCCTAAGAAGTTAATAGTGGAAAAAGGAAGGTCTCCAAATATAAACTACACAGAATCATTCTGTGAAACTTCTTTCTGATCTGTGCATTCAGCTAACAGAGTTAAACCATACTTTTGATTGAGCAGATCTGAACACTCTTTCTGTAGAAAATGCAACTGGACATTCGTAGCGCTAAGTGGGTAATAGTGGAAAAAAGAATATGTTCAAATATAAACTACACAGAAGCATTGTATGAAACTTCTTTCTGTTCTGTGCATTCAACTAACAGAGTTGAACCTTACTTTTGATTGAGCCGTTCTGAAACACTCTTTCTGTAGAAACTGCAATTGGACATTCTGAGCGCTAAGAGGCCTATATTGGGAAAAAGAATGTCTACAAATAAAAACTACACAGAAGAATTGTGTGAAACTTCTTTCTGTTCTGTTTGTTCAACTAAAAGAGTTGAACCTTAGTTTTGATTGAGCCGTTCTGAAACACTCTTTCTGTAGAAAATGCAAGTGGAGATTCGGAGCGCTAAGAGGGTAATAGTGGAAAAAGGAATGTCTCCAAATATAAACTACACAGAATCATTCTGTGAAACTTCTTTCTGATCTGTGCATTCAGCTAACAGAGTTAAACCATACTTTTGATTGAGCAGATCTGAACACTCTTTCTGTAGAAAATGCAACTGGACATTTGGAGCGCTAAGAGAGTAGTAGTGGAAAAAGGAATATATTCAAATATAAACTACACAGAAGCATTCTGTGAAACTTCTTTCTGATCTGAGCATTCAGCTAACAGAGTTAAACCATACTTTTGATTGAGCAGTTTTGAAACACTCTGTCTGTAGAAAATGCAACTGGACATTCGTAGCGCTAAGTGGGTAATAGTGGAAAAAAGAATATGTTCAAATATAAACTACACAGAAGCATTGTATGAAACTTCTTTCTGTTCTGTGCATTCAACTAACAGAGTTGAACCTTACATTTGATTGAGCCTTTCTGAAACACTCTTTCTGTAGAAACTGCAATTGGACATTCTGAGCGCTAGGAGGCCTATATTGGGAAAAATAATATCTTCAAATAAAAACTACACAGAAGCATTGTGTGAAACTTATTTCTGATATGTTCATTAAGCTAACAGAGTTAAACCATACTTTTGATTGCGCAGTTCTGAACACTCTTTCTGTAGAAAATGCAAGTGGACATTCGGAGCGCTAAGAGGGTAATAGTGGAAAAAGGAATATATTCAAATATAAACTACACAGCAGCATTCTGTGAAAATTCTTTCTGTTCTGTGCATTCAACTAACAGAGTTGAACCTTACTTTTGATTGAGCCGTTCTGAAACACTCTTTCTGTAGAAACTGCAATTGGACATGCTAAGCGCTAAGAGGCCTACATTGGGAAAAAGAATATCTTCAAATAAAAACTACACAGATGCATTCTGTGAAACTTATTTCTGATCTGTAAATTCAGTTAACAGAGGTAAAACATATTTTTGATTAAGCAGTTATGAAACACTCTTTTTGTAGAAAATGCAAGTGGAGATTCGGAGCGCTAAGAGGGTAATAGTGGAAAAAGGAATGTCTTCAAATATAAACTACACAGAATCATTCTGTGAAACTTCTTTCTGATCTGTGCATTCAGCTAACAGAGTTAAACCATACTTTTGATTGAGCAGATCTGAACACTCTTTCTGTAGAAAATGCAACTGGACATTTGGAACGCTAAGAGAGTAGTAGTGGAAAAAGGAATATATTCAAATATAAACTACACAGAAGCATTCTGTGAATCTTCTTTCTGATCTGAGCATTCAGCTAACAGAGTTAAACCATAATTTTGATTGAGCAGTTTTGAAACACTCTGTCTGTAGAAAATGCAACTGGACATTCGTAGCGCTAAGTGGGTAATAGTGGAAAAAAGAATATGTTCAAATATAAACTACACAGAAGCATTGTATGAAACTTCTTTCTGTTCTGTGCATTCAAATAACAGAGTTGAACCTTACTTTTGATTGAGCCGTTCTGAAACACTCTTTCTGTAGAAACTGCAATTGGACATTCTGAGCGCTAAGAGGCCTATATTGGGAAAAAGAATGTCTACAAATAAAAACTACACAGAAGAATTGTGTGAAACTTCTTTCTGTTCTGTTTGTTCAACTAAAAGAGTTGAACCTTAGTTTTGATTGAGTCGTTCTGAAACACTCTTTCTGTAGAAAATGCAAGTGGAGATTCGGAGCGCTAAGAGGGTAATAGTGGAAAAAGGAATGTCTCCAAATATAAACAACACAGAATCATTCTGTGAAACTTCTTTCTGATCTGTGCATTCAGCTAACAGAGTTAAACCATACTTTTGACTGAGCACATCTGAACACTCTTTCTGTAGAAAATGCAACTGGACATTTGGAGCGCTAAGAGAGTAGTAGAGGAAAAAGGAATATATTCAAATATAAACTACACAGAAGCATTCTGTGAAACTTCTTTCTGATCTGAGCATTCAGCTAACAGAGTTAAACCATACTTTTGATTGAGCAGTTTTGAAACACTCTGTCTGTAGAAAATGCAACTGGACATTCGTAGCGCTAAGTGGGTAATAGTGGAAAAAAGAATATGTTCAAATATAAACTACACAGAAGCATTGTATGAAACTTCTTTCTGTTCTGTGCATTCAACTAACAGAGTTGAACCTTACTTTAGATTGAGCCTTTCTGAAACACTCTTTCTGTAGAAACTGCAATTGGACATTCTGAGCGCTAGGAGGCCTATATTGGGAAAAATAATATCTTCAAATAAAAACTACACAGAAGCATTGTGTGAAACTTATTTCTGATATGTTCATTAAGCTAACAGAGTTAAACCATACTTTTGAATGCGCAGTTCTGAACACTACTTCTGTAGAAAATGCAAGTGGACATTCGGAGCGCTAAGATGGTAATAGTGGAAAAAGGAATATATTCAAATATAAACTACACAGTAGCATTCTGTGAAAATTCTTTCTGTTCTGTGCATTCAACTAACAGAGTTGAACCTTACTATTGATTGAGCCGTTGTGAAACTCTCTTTCTGTAGAAACTGCAATTTGACATGCTAAGCGCTAAGAGGCCTATATTGGGAAAAGGAATATCTTCAAATAAAAACTACACAGATGCATTCTGTGAAACGTATTTCTTATCTGTAAATTCAGTTAACAGAGATAAAACATATTTTTGATTGAGCAGTTATGAAACACTCTTTCTGTAGAAAATGCAAGTGGAGATTCGGAGCGCTAAGAGGGTAATAGTGGAAAAAGGAAGGTCTCCAAATATAAACTATACAGAATCATTCTGTGAAACTTCTTTCTGATCTGTGCATTCAGCTAACAGAGTTAAACCATACTTTTGATTGAGCAGATCTGAACACTCTTTCTGTAGAAAATGCAACTGGACATTTGGAGCGCTAAGAGAGTAGTAGTGGAAAAAGGAATATATTCAAATACAAACTACACAGAAGCGTTCTGTGAAACTTCTTTCTGATCTGAGCATTCAGCTAACAGAGTTAAACCATACTTTTGATTGAGCAGTTTTGAAACACTCTGTCTGTAGAAAATGCAAACGGACATTCGTAGCGCTAAGTGGGTAATAGTGGAAAAAAGAATATGTTCAAATATAAACTACACAGAAGCACTGTATGAAACTTCTTTCTGTTCTGTGCATTCAACTAACAGAGTTGAATCTTACTTTTGATTGAGCCTTTCTGAAACACTCTTTCTGTAGAAAGTGCAATTGGACATTCTGAGCGCTAAGAGGCCTATATTGGGAAAAATAATATCTTCAAATAAAAACTACACAGAAGCATTGTGTGAAACTTATTTCTGATATGTTCATTAAGCTAACAGAGTTAAACCATACTTTTGATTGCGCAGTTTTGAACACTCCTTCTGTAGAAAATGCAAGTGGACATTCGGAGCGCTAAGAGGGTAATAGTGGAAAAAGGAATATATTCAAATATAAACTACACAGTAGCATTCTGTGAAAATTCTTTCTGTTCTGTGCATTCAACTAACAGAGTTGAACCTTACTTTTGATTGAGCCGTTCTGAAACACTCTTTCTGTAGAAACTGCAATTGGACATGCTAAGCGCTAAGAGGCATATATTGGGAAAAAGAATGTCTTCACATAAAAACTACAGAGATGCATTCTGTGAAACTTATTTCTGATCTGTAAATTCAGTTAACAGAGATAAAACATATTTTTGATTGAGCAGTTATGAAACACTCTTTCTGTAGAAAATGCAAGTGGAGATTCGGAGCCCTAAGAGGTTAATAGTGGAAAAAGGAAGGTCTCCAAATATAAACTACACAGAATCATTCTGTGAAACTTCTTTCTGATCTGTGCATTCAGCTAACAGAGTTAAACCATACTTTTGATTGAGCAGATCTGAACACTCTTTCTGTAGAAAATGCAACTGGACATTTGGAACGCTAAGAGAGTAGTAGTGGAAAAAGGAATATATTCAAATATAAACTACACAGAAGCATTCTGTGAATCTTCTTTCTGATCTGAGCATTCAGCTAACAGAGTTAAACCATAATTTTGATTGAGCAGTTTTGAAACACTCTGTCTGTAGAAAATGCAACTGGACATTCGTAGCGCTAAGTGGGTAATAGTGGAAAAAAGAATATGTTCAAATATAAACTACACAGAAGCATTGTATGAAACTTCTTTCTGTTCTGTGCATTCAACTAAGAGAGTTGAACCTTACTTTTGATTGAGCCGTTCTGAAACACTCTTTCTGTAGAAACTGCAATTGGACATTCTGAGCGCTAAGAGGCCTATATTGGGAAAAAGAATGTCTACAAATAAAAACTACACAGAAGAATTGTGTGAAACTTCTTTCTGTTCTGTTTGTTCAACTAAAAGAGTTGAACCTTAGTTTTGATTGAGTCGTTCTGAAACACTCTTTCTGTAGAAAATGCAAGTGGAGATTCGGAGCGCTAAGAGGGTAATAGTGGAAAAAGGAATGTCTCCAATTATAAACAACACAGAATCATTCTGTGAAACTTCTTTCTGATCTGTGCATTCAGCTAACAGAGTTAAACCATACTTTTGATTGAGCAGATCTGAACACTCTTTCTGTAGAAAATGCAACTGGACATTTGGAGCGCTAAGAGCGTAGTAGTGGAAAAAGGAATATATTCAAATATAAACTACACAGAAGCATTCTGTGAAACTTCTTTCTGATCTGAGCATTCAGCTAACAGAGTTAAACCATACTTTTGATTGAGCAGTTTTGAAACACTCTGTCTGTAGAAAATGCAACTGGACATTCGTAGCGCTAAGTGGGTAATAGTGGAAAAAAGAATATGTTCAAATATAAACTACACAGAAGCATTGTATGAAACTTCTTTCTGTTCTGTGCATTCAACTAAGAGAGTTGAACCTTACTTTTGATTGAGCCTTTCTGAAACACTCTTTCTGTAGAAACTGCAATTGGACATTCTGAGCGCTAGGAGGCCTATATTGGGAAAAATAATATCTTCAAATAAAAACTACACAGAAGCATTGTGTGAAACTTATTTCTGATATGTTCATTAAGCTAACAGAGTTAAACCATACTTTTGATTGCGCAGTTCTGAACACTCTTTCTGTAGAAAATGCAAGTGGACATTCGGAGCGCTAAGAGGGTAATAGTGGAAAAAGGAATATATTCAAATATAAACTACACAGTAGCATTCTGTGAAAATTCTTTCTGTTCTGTGCGTTCAACTAACAGAGTTGAACCTTACTTTTGATTGAGCCGTTCTGAAACACTCTTTCTGTAGAAACTGCAATTGGACATGCTAAGCGCTAAGAGGCCTACATTGGGAAAAAGAATATCTTCAAATAAAAACTACACAGATGCATTCTGTGAAACTTATTTCTGATCTGTAAATTCAGTTAACAGAGATAAAACATATTTTTGATTGAGCAGTTATGAAACACTCTTTTTGTAGAAAATGCAAGTGGAGATTCGGAGCGCTAAGAGGGTAATAGTGGAAAAAGGAATGTCTTCAAATATAAACTACACAGAATCATTCGGTGAAACTTCTTTCTGATCTGTGCATTCAGCTAACAGAGTTAAACCATACTTTTGATTGAGCAGATCTGAACACTCTTTCTGTAGAAAATGCAACTGGACATTTGGAGCTCTAAGAAGGTAGTAGTGGAAAAAGGAATATATTCAAATATAAACTACACAGAAGCATTCTGTGAAACTTCTTTCTGATCTGAGCATTCAGCTAACAGAGTTAAACCATACTTTTCATTGAGCAGATCTGAACACTCTTTCTGTAGAAAATGCAACTGGACATTTGGAACGCTAAGAGAGTAGTAGTGGAAAAAGGAATATATTCACATATAAACTACACAGAAGCATTCTGTGAATCTTCTTTCTGATCTGAGCATTCAGCTAACAGAGTTAAACCATAATTTTGATTGAGCAGTTTTGAAACACTCTGTCTGTAGAAAATGCAACTGGACATTCGTAGCGCTAAGTGGGTAATAGTGGAAAAAAGAATATGTTCAAATATAAACTACACAGAAGCATTGTATGAAACTTCTTTCTGTTCTGTGCATTCAACTAACAGAGTTGAACCTTACTTTTGATTGAGCCGTTCTGAAACACTCTTTCTGTAGAAACTGCAATTGGACATTCTGAGCGCTAAGAGGCCTATATTGGGAAAAAGAATGTCTACAAATAAAAACTACACAGAAGAATTGTGTGAAACTTCTTTCTGTTCTGTTTGTTCAACTAAAAGTGTTGAACCTTAGTTTTGATTGAGTCGTTCTGAAACACTCTTTCTGCAGAAAATGCAAGTGGAGATTCGGAGCGCTAAGAGGGTAATAGTGGAAAAAGGAATGTCTCCAAATATAAACAACACAGAATCATTCTGTGAAACTTCTTTCTGATCTGTGCATTCAGCTAACAGAGTTAAACCATACTTTTGATTGAGCAGATCTGAACACTCTTTCTGTAGAAAATGCAACTGGACATTTGGAGCGCTAAGAGAGTAGTAGTGGAAAAAGGAATATATTCAAATATAAACTACACAGAAGCATTCTGTGAAACATCTTTCTGATCTGAGCATTCAGCTAACAGAGTTAAACCATACTTTTGATTGAGCAGTTTTGAAACACTCTGTCTGTAGAAAATGCAACTGGACATTCGTAGCGCTAAGTGGGTAATAGTGGAAAAAAGAATATGTTCAAATATAAACTACACAGAAGCATTGTATGAAACTTCTTTCTGTTCTGTGCATTCAACTAACAGAGTTGAACCTTACTTTGGATTGAGCCTTTCTGAAACACTCTTTCTGTAGAAACTGCAATTGGACATTCTGAGCGCTAGGAGGCCTATATTGGGAAAAATAATATCTTCAAATAAAAACTACACAGAAGCATTGTGTGAAACTTATTTCTGATATGTTCATTAAGCTAACAGAGTTAAACCATACTTTTGATTGCGCAGTTCTGAACACTCTTTCTGTAGAAAATGCAAGTGGACATTCTGAGCGCTAAGAGGGTAATAGTGGAAAAAGGAATATATTCAAATATAAACTACACAGTAGCATTCTGTGAAAATTCTTTCTGTTCTGTGCATTCAACTAACAGAGTTGAAACTTACTTTTGATTGAGCCGTTCTGAAACACTCTTTCTGTAGAAACTGCAATTGGACATGCTAAGCGCTAAGAGGCCTACATTGGGAAAAAGAATATCTTCAAATAAAAACTACACAGATGCATTCTGTGAAACTTATTTCTAATCTGTAAATTCAGTTAACAGAGATAAAACATATTTTTGATTGAGCAGTTATGAAACACTCTTTTTGTAGAAAATGCAAGTGGAGATTCGGAGCGCTAAGAGGGTAATAGTGGAAAAAGGAATGTCTTCAAATATAAACTACACAGAATCATTCGGTGAAACTTCTTTCTGATCTGTGCATTCAGCTAACAGAGTTAAACCATAGTTTTGATTGAGCAGATCTGAACACTCTTTCTGTAGAAAATGCAACTGGACATTTGGAGCGCTAAGAGCGTAGTAGTGGAAAAAGGAATATATTCAAATATAAACTACACAGAAGCATTCTTTGAAACTTCTTTCTGATCTGAGCATTCAGCTAACAGAGTTAAGCAATACTTTTGATTGAGCAGTTTTGAAACACTCTGTCTGTAGAAAATGCAACTGGACATTCGTAGCGCTAAGTGGGTAATAGTGGAAAAAAGAATATGTTCAAATATAAACTACACAGAAGCATTGTATGAAGCTTCTTTCTGTTCTGTGCATTCAACTAACAGAGTTGAACCTTACTTTTGATTGAGCCGTTCTGAAACACTCTTTCTGTAGAAACTGCAATTTTACATTCTGAGCGCTAAGAGGCCTATATTGGGAAAAAGAATGTCTACAAATAAAAACTACACAGAAAAATTTTGTGAAACTTCTTTCTGTTCTGTTTGTTCAACTAAAAGAGTTGAAACTTAGTTTTGATTGAGTCGTTCTGAAACACTCTTTCTGTAGAAAATGCAAGTGGAGATTCGGAGCGCTAAGAGGGTAATAGTGGAAAAAGGAATGTCTCCAAATATAAACTACACAGAATCATTCTGTGAAACTTCTTTCTGATCTGTGCATTCAGCTAACAGAGTTAAACCATACTTTTGATTGAGCAGATCTGAACACTCTTTCTGTAGAAAATGCAACTGGACATTTGGAGCGCTAAGAGAGTAGTAGTGGAAAAATGAATATATTCAAATATAAACTACACAGAAGCATTCTGTGAAACTTCTTTCTGATCTGAGCATTCAGCTAACAGAGTTAAACCATACTTTTGATTGAGCAGTTTTGAAACACTCTGTCTGTAGAAAATGCAAATGGACATTCGTAGCGCTAAGTGGGTAATAGTGGAAAAAATAATATGTTCAAATATAAACTACACAGAAGCACTGTATGAAACTTCTTTCTGTTCTGTGCATTCAACTAACAGAGTTGAACCTTACTTTTGATTGAGCCTTTCTGAAACACTCTTTCTGTAGAAACTGCAATTGGACATTCTGAGCGCTAAGAGGCCTCTATTGGGAAAAATAATATCTTCAAATAAAAACTACACAGAAGCATTGTGTGAAACTTATTTCTGATATGTTCATTAAGCTAACAGAGTTAAACCATACTTTTGATTGGGCAGTTCTGAACACTCTTTCTGTAGAAAATGCAAGTGGACATTCGGAGCGCTAAGAGGGTAATAGTGGAAAAAGGAATATATTCAAATATAAACTACACAGTAGCATTCTGTGAAAATTCTTTCTGTTCTGTGCATTCAACTAACAGAGTTGAACCTTACTTTTGATTGAGCCGTTCTGAAACACTCTTTCTGTAGAAACTGCAATTGGACATGCTAAGCGCTAAGAGGCCTACATGGGGAAAAAGAATATCTTCAAATAAAAACTACACAGATGCATTCTGTGAAACTTATTTCTGATCTGTAAATTCAGTTAACAGAGATAAAACATATTTTTGATTGAGCAGTTATGAAACACTCTTTTTGTAGAAAATGCAAGTGGAGATTCGGAGCGCTAAGAGGGTAATAGTGGAAAAAGGAATGTCTTCAAGTATAAACTACACGGAATCATTCGGTGAAACTTCTTTCTGATCTGTGCATTCAGCTAACAGAGTTAAACCATACTTTTGATTGAGCAGATCTGAACACTCTTTCTGTAGAAAATGCAACTGGACATTTGGAGCGCTAAGAGCGTAGTAGTGGAAAAAGGAATATATTCAAATATAAACTACACAGAAGCATTCTGTGAAACTTCTTTCTGATCTGAGCATTCAGCTAACAGAGTTAAACCATACTTTTGATTGAGCAGTTTTGAAACACTCTGTCTGTAGAAAATGCAACTGGACATTCGTAGCGCTAAGTGGGTAATAGTGGAAAAAAGAATATGTTCAAATATAAACTACACAGAAGCATTGTATGAAAGTTCTTTCTGTTCTGTGCATTCAACTAACAGAGTTGAACCTTACTTTTGATTGAGCCGTTCTGAAACACTCTTTCTGTAGAAACTGCAATTGGACATTCTGAGCGCTAAGAGGCCTATATTGGGAAAAAGAATGTCTACAAATAAAAACTACACAGAAGAATTGTGTGAATCTTCTTTCTGTTCTGTTCGTTCAACTAAAAGAGTTGAACCTTAGTTTTGATTGAGCCGTTCTGAAACACTCTTTCTGTGGAAAATGGAAGTGGAGATTCGGAGCGCTAAGAGGGTAATAGTGGAAAAAGGAATGTCTGCAAATATAAACTACACAGAATCATTCTGTGAAACTTCTTTCTGATCTGTGCATTCAGCTAACAGAGTTAAACCATACTTTTGATTGAGCAGATCTCAACACTCTTTCTGTAGAAAATGCAACTGGACATTGGGAGCGCTAAGAGAGTAGTAGTGGAAAAAGGAATATATTCAAATATAAACTACACAGAAGCATTCTGTGAAACTTCTTTCTGATCTGAGCATTCAGCTAACAGAGTTAAACCATACTTTTGATTGAGCAGTTTTGAAACACTCTGTCTGTAGAAAATGCAACTGGACATTCGTAGCGCTAAGTGGGTAATAGTGGAAAAAAGAATATGTTCAAATATAAACTACACAGAAGCATTGTATGAAACATCTTTCTGTTCTGTGCATTCAACTAACAGAGTTGAACCTTACTTTTGATTGAGCCTTTCTGAAACACTCTTTCTGTAGAAACTGCAATTGGACATTCTGAGCGCTAAGAGGTCTCTATTGGGAAAAATAATATCTTCAAATAAAAACTACACAGAAGCATTGTGTGAAACTTATTTATGATATGTTCATTAAGCTAACAGAGTTAAACCATACTTTTGATTGCGCAGTTCTGAACACTCTTTCTGTAGAAAATGCAAGTGGACATTCGGAGCGCTAAGAGGGTAATAGTGGAAAAAGGAATATATTCAAATATAAACTACACAGTAGCATTCTGTGAAAATTCTTTCTGTTCTGTGCATTCAACTAACAGAGTTGAACCTTACTTTTATTGAGCCGTTCTGAAACACTCTTTCTGTAGGAACTGCAATTGGACATGCTAAGCGCTAAGAGGCCTACATTGGGAAAAAGAATATCTTCAAATAAAAACTACACAGATGCATTCTGTGAAACTTATTTCTGATCTGTAAATTCAGTTAACAGAGATAAAACATATTTTTGATTGAGCAGTTATGAAACACTCTTTTTGTAGAAAATGCAAGTGGAGATTCGGAGCGCTAAGAGGGTAATCGTGGAAAAAGGAATGTCTTCAAATATAAACTACACGGAATCATTCGGTGAAACTTCTTTCTGATCTGAGCATTCAGCTAACAGAGTTAAACCATACTTTTGATTGAGCCGTTCTGAAACACTCTTTCTGTAGAAACTGCAATTGGACATTCTGAGCGCTAAGAGGCCTATATTGGGAAAAAGAATGTCTACAAATTAAAACTACACAGAAGAATTGTGTGAAACTTCTTTCTGTTCTGTTCGTTCAACTAAAAGAGTTGAACCTTAGTTTTGATTGTGCCGTTCTGAAACACTCTTTCTGTAGAAAATGCAATTGGACATTCTGAGCGCTAAGAGGCCTCTATTGGGAAAAATAATATCTTCAAATAAAAACTACACAGAAGCATTGTGTGAAAGTTATTTCTGATATGTTCATTAAGCTAACAGAGTTAAACCATACTTTTGATTGCGCAGTTCTGAACACTCTTTCTGTAGAAAATGCAAGTGGACATTCGGAGCGCTAAGAGGGTAATAGTGGAAAAAGGAATATATTCAAATATAAACCACACAGTAGCATTCTGTGAAAATTCTTTCTGTTCTGTGCATTCAACTAACAGAGTTGAACCTTACTTTTGATTGAGCCGTTCTGAAACACTCTTTCTGTAGAAACTGCAATTGGACATGCTAAGCGCTATGAGGCCTACATTGGGAAAAAGAATATCTTCAAATAAAAACTACACAGATGCATTCTGTGAAACTTATTTCTGATCTGTAAATTCAGTTAACAGAGATAAAACATATTTTTGATTGAATAGTTATGAAACACTCTTTTTGTAGAAAATGCAAGTGGAGATTCGGAGCGCTAAGAGGGTAATAGTGGAAAAAGGAATGTCTTCAAATATAAACTACACGGAATCATTCGGTGAAACTTCTTTCTGATCTGTGCATTCAGCTAACAGAGTTAAACCATACTTTTGATTGAGCAGATCTGAACACTCTTTCTGTAGAAAATACAACTGGACATTTGGAGCGCTAAGAGCGTAGTAGTGGAAAAAGGAATATATTCAAATATAAACTACACAGAAGCATTCTGTGAAACTTCTTTCTGATCTGAGCATTCAGCTAACAGAGTTAAACCATACTTTTGATTGAGCAGTTTTGAAACACTCTGTCTGTAGAAAATGCAACTGGACATTCGTAGCGCTAAGTGGGTAATAGTGGAAAAAAGAATATGTTCAAATATAAACTACACAGAAGCATTGTATGAAACTTCTTTCTGTTCTGTGCATTCAACTAACAGAGTTGAACCTTACTTTTGATTGAGCCGTTCTGAAACACTCTTTCTGTAGAAACTGCAATTGGACATTCTGAGCGCTAAGAGGCCTATATTGGGAAAAAGAATGTCTACAAATAAAAACTACACAGAAGAATTGTGTGAAACTTCTTTCTGTTCTGTTCGTTCAACTAAAAGAGTTGAACCTTAGTTTTGATTGAGCCGTTCTGAAACACTCTTTCTGTAGAAAATGCAAGTGGAGATTCGGAGCGCTAAGAGGGTAATAGTGGAAAAAGGAATGTCTCCAAATATAAACTACACAGAATCATTCTGTGAAACTTCTTTCTGATCTGTGCATTCAGCTAACAGAGTTAAACCATACTTTTGATTGAGCAGATCTGAACACTCTTTCTGTAGAAAATGCAACTGGACATTTGGAGCGCTAAGAGACTAGTAGTGGAAAAAGGAATATATTCAAATATAAACTACACAGAAGCATTCTGTGAAACTTCTTTCTGATCTGAGCATGCAGCTAACAGAGTTAAACCATACTTTTGATTGAGCAGTTTTGAAACACTCTGTCTGTAGAAAATGCAACTGGACATTCGTAGCGCTAAGTGGGTAATAGTGGAAAAAAGAATATGTTCAAATATAAACTACACAGAAGCATTGTATGAAACAACATTCTGTTCTGTGCATTCAACTAAAAGAATTGAACCTTACATTTGATTGAGCCTTTCTGAAACACTCTTTCTGTAGAAACTGCAATTGGACATTCTGAGCGCTAAGAGGCCTCTATTGGGAAAAATAGTATCTTCAAATAGAAACTACACAGAAGCATTGTGTGAAACTTATTTCTGATATGTTCATTAAGCTAACAGAGTTAAACCATACTTTTGATTGCGCAGTTCTGAACACTCTTTCTGTAGAAAATGCAAGTGGACATTCGGAGCGCTAAGAGGGTAATAGTGGAAAAAGGAATATATTCAAATATAAACTACACAGTAGCATTCTGTGAAAATTCTTTCTGTTCTGTGCATTCAACTAACAGAGTTGAACCTTACTTTTGATTGAGCCGTTCTGAAACACTCTTTCTGTAGAAACTGCAATTGGACATGATAAGCGCTAAGAGGCCTACATTGAGAAAAAAAATATCTTCAAATAAAAACTACACAGATGCATTCTGTGAAACTTATTTCTGATCTGTAATTTCAGTTAACAGAGATAAAACATATTTTTGATTGAGCAGTTATGAAACACTCTTTTTGTAGAAAATGCAAGTGGAGATTCGGAGCGCTAAGATGGTAATAGTGGAAAAAGTAATGTCTTCAAATATAAACTACGCAGAATCATTCGGTGAAACTTCTTTCTGATCTGTGCATTCAGCTAACAGAGTTAAACCATACTTTTGATGGAGCAGATCTGAACACTCTTTCTGTAGAAAATGCAACTGGACATTTGGAGCGCTAAGAGCGTAGTAGTGGAAAAAGGAATATATTCAAATATAAACTACACAGAAGCATTCTGTGAAACTTCTTTCTGATCTGAGCATTCAGCTAACAGAGTTAAACCATACTTTTGATTGAGCAGTTTTGAAACACTCTGTCTGTAGAAAATGCAACTGGACATTCGTAGCGCTAAGTGGGTAATAGTGGAAAAAAAATATGTTCAAATATAAACTACACAGAAGCATTGTATGAAACTTCTTTCTGTTCTGTGCATTCAACTAACAGAGTTGAACCTTACTTTTGATTGAGCCGTTCTGAAACACTCTTTCTGTAGAAACTGCAATTGGACATTCTGAGCGCTAAGAGGCCTATATTGGGAAAAAGAATGTCTACAAATAAAAACTACACAGAAGAATTGTGTGAAACTTCTTTCTGTTCTGTTTGTTCCACTAAAAGAGTTGAACCTTAGTTTTGATTGAGCCGTTCTGCAACACTCTTTCTGTAGAAAATGCAAGTGGAGATTCGGAGCGCTAAGAGGGTAATAGTGGAAAAAGGAATATCTCCAAATATAAACTACACAGAATCATTCTGTGAAACTTCTTTCTGATCTGTGCATTCAGAAAACAGAGTTAAACCATAATTTTGATTGAGCAGATCTGAACACTCTTTCTGTAGAAAATGCAACTGGACATTTGGAGCGCTAAGAGAGTAGTAGTGGAAAAAGGAATATATTCAAATATAAACTACACAGAAGCATTCTGTGAAACTTCTTTCTGATCTGAGCATTCAGCTAACAGAGTTAAACCATACTTTTGATTGAGCAGTTTTGAAACACTCTGTCTGTAGAAAATGCAAATGGACATTCGTAGCGCTAAGTGGGTAATAGTGGAAAAAAGAATATGTTCAAATATAAACTACACAGAAGCACTGTATGAAACTTCTTTCTGTTCCGTGCATTCAACTAACAGAGTTGAACCTTACTTTTGATTGAGCCTTTCTGAAACACTCTTTCTGTAGAAAGTGCAATTGGACATTCTGAGCGCTAAGAGGCCTATATTGGGAAAAATAATATCTTCAAATAAAAACTACACAGAAGCATTGTGTGAAACTTATTTCTGATATGTTCATTAAGCTAACAGAGTTAAACCATACTTTTGATTGCGCAGTTTTGAACACTCCTTCTGTAGAAAATGCAAGTGGACATTCGGAGCGCTAAGAGGGTAATAGTGGAAAAAGGAATATATTCAAATATAAACTACACAGTAGCATTCTGTGAAAATTCTTTCTGTTCTGTGCATTCAACTAACAGAGTTGAACCTTACTTTTGATTGAGCCGTTCTGAAACACTCTTTCTGTAGAAACTGCAATTGGACATGCTAAGCGCTAAGAGGCCTATATTGGGAAAAAGAATATCTTCAAATAAAAACTACACAGATGCATTCTGTGAAACTTATTTCTGATCTGTAAATTCAGTTAACAGAGATAAAACATATTTTTGATTGAGCAGTTATGAAACACTCTTTCTGTAGAAAATGCAAGTGGAGATTCGGAGCGCTAAGAGGTTAATAGTGGAAAAAGGAAGGTCTCCAAATATAAACTACACAGAATCATTCTGTGAAACTTCTTTCTGATCTGTGCATTCAGCTAACAGAGTTAAACCATACTTTTGATTGAGCAGATCTGAACACTCTTTGTGTAGAAAATGCAACTGGACATTTGGAGCGCTAAGAGACTAGTAGTGGAAAAAGGAATATATTCAAATATAAACTACACAGAAGCATTCTGTGAAACTTCTTTCTGATCTGAGCATTCAGCTAACAGAGTTAAACCATACTTTTGATTGAGCAGTTTTGAAACACTCTGTCTGTAGAAAATGCAACTGGATATTCGTAGCGCTAAGTGGGTAATAGTTGAAAAAAGAATATGTTCAAATATAAACTACACAGAAGCATTGTATGAAACAACTTTCTGTTCTGTGCATTCAACTAACAGAGTTGAACCTTACATTTGATTGAGCCTTTCTGAAACACTCTTTCTGTAGAGACTGCAATTGGACATTCTGAGCGCTAAGAGGCCTCTATTGGGAAAAATAATATCTTCAAATAGAAACTACACAGAAGCATTGTGTGAAACTTATTTCTGATATGTTCATTAAGCTAACAGAGTTAAACCATACTTTTGATTGCGCAGTTCTGAACACTCTTTCTGTAGAAAATGCAAGTGGACATTCGGAGCGCTAAGAGGGTAATAGTGGAAAAAGGAATATATTCAAATATAAACTACACAGTAGCATTCTGTGAAAATTCTTTCTGTTCTGTGCATTCAACTAACAGAGTTGAACCTTACTTTTGATTGAGCCGTTCTGAAACACTCTTTCTGTAGAAACTGCAATTGGACATGATAAGCGCTAAGAGGCCTACATTGAGAAAAAAAATATCTTCAAATAAAAACTACACAGATGCATTCTGTGAAACTTATTTCTGATCTGTAATTTCAGTTAACAGAGATAAAACATATTTTTGATTGAGCAGTTATGAAACACTCTTTTTGTAGAAAATGCAAGTGTAGATTCGGAGCGCTAAGAGGGTAATAGTGGAAAAAGTAATGTCTTCAAATATAAACTACGCAGAATCATTCGGTGAAACTTCTTTCTGATCTGTGCATTCAGCTAACAGAGTTAAACCATACTTTTGATGGAGCAGATCTGAACACTCTTTCTGTAGAAAATGCAACTGGACATTTGGAGCGCTAAGAGCGTAGTAGTGGAAAAAGGAATATATTCAAATATAAACTACACAGAAGCATTCTGTGAAACTTCTTTCTGATCTGAGCATTCAGCTAACAGAGTTAAACCATACTTTTGATTGAGCAGTTTTGAAACACTCTGTCTGTAGAAAATGCAACTGGACATTCGTAGCGCTAAGTGGGTAATAGTGGAAAAAAAATATGTTCAAATATAAACTACACAGAAGCATTGTATGAAACTTCTTTCTGTTCTGTGCATTCAACTAACAGAGTTGAACCTTACTTTTGATTGAGCCGTTCTGAAACACTCTTTCTGTAGAAACTGCAATTGGACATTCTGAGCGCTAAGAGGCCTATATTGGGAAAAAGAATGTCTACAAATAAAAACTACACAGAAGAATTGTGTGAAACTCCTTTCTGTTCTGTTTGTTCCACTAAAAGAGTTGAACCTTAGTTTTGATTGAGCCGTTCTGAAACACTCTTTCTGTAGAAAATGCAAGTGGAGATTCGGAGCGCTAAGAGGGTAATAGTGGATAAAGGAATGTCTCCAAATATAAACTACACAGAATCATTCTGAGAAACTTCTTTCTGATCTGTGCATTCAGCTAACAGAGTTAAACCATAATTTTGATTGAGCAGATCTGAACACTCTTTCTGTAGAAAATGCAACTGGACATTTGGAGCGCTAAGAGAGTAGTAGTGGAAAAAGGAATATATTCAAATATAAACTACACAGAAGCATTCTGTGAAACTTCTTTCTGATCTGAGCATTCAGCTAACAGAGTTAAACCATACTTTTGATTGAGCAGTTTTGAAACACTCTGTCTGTAGAAAATGCAAATGGACATTCGTAGCGCTAAGTGTGTAATAGTGGAAAAAAGAATATGTTCAAATATAAACTACACAGAAGCACTGTATGAAACTTCTTTCTGTTCTGTGCATTCAACTAACAGAGTTGAACCTTACTTTTGATTGAGCCTTTCTGAAACACTCTTTCTGTAGAAAGTGCAATTGGACATTCTGAGCGCTAAGAGGCCTATATTGGGAAAAATAATATCTTCAAATAAAAACTACACAGATGCATTCTGTGAAACTTATTTCTGACCTGTAAATTCAGGTAACAGAGATAAAACATATTTTTGATTGAGCAGTTATGAAACACTCTTTCTGTAGAAAATGCAAGTGGAGATTCGGAGCGCTAAGAGGTTAATAGTGGAAAAAGGAAGGTCTCCAAATATAAACTACACAGAATCATTCTGTGAAACTTCTTTCTGATCTGTGCATTCAGCTAACAGAGTTAAACCATACTTTTGATTGAGCAGATCTGAACACTCTTTGTGTAGAAAATGCAACTGGACATTTGGAGCGCTAGGAGAGTAGTAGTGGAAAAAGGAATATATTCAAATATAAACTACACAGAAGCATTCTGTGAATCTTCTTTCTGATCTGAGCATTCAGCTAACAGAGTTAAACCATAATTTTGATTGAGCAGTTTTGAAACACTCTGTCTGTAGAAAATGCAACTGGACATTCGTAGCGCTAAGTGGGTAATAGTGGAAAAAAGAATATGTTCAAAAATAAACTACACAGAAGCATTGTATGAAACTTCTTTCTGTTCTGTGCATTCAACTAACAGAGTTGAACCTTACTTTTGATTGAACCGTTCTGAAACACTCTTTCTGTAGAAACTGCAATTGGACATTCTGAGCGCTAAGAGGCCTATATTGGGAAAAAGAATGTCTACAAATAAGAACTACACAGAAGAATTGTGTGAAACTTCTTTCTGTTCTGTTTGTTCAACTAAAAGAGTTGAACCTTAGTTTTGATTGAGCCGTTCTGAAACACTCTTTCTGTAGAAAATGCAAGTGGAGATTCGGAGCGCTAAGAGGGTAATAGTGGATAAAGGAATGTCTCCAAATATAAACTACACAGAATCATTCTGTGAAACTTCTTTCTGATCTGTGCATTCAGCTAACAGAGTTAAACCATACTTTTGATTGAGCAGATCTGAACACTCTTTCTGTAGAAAATGCAACTGGACATTTGGAGCGCTAAGAGAGTAGTAGTGGAAAAAGGAATATATTCAAATATAAACTACACAGAAGCATTCTGTGAAACTTCTTTCTGATCTGAGCATTCAGCTAACAGAGTTAAACCATACTTTTGATTGAGCAGTTTTGAAACACTCTGTCTGTAGAAAATGCAACTGGACATTCGTAGCGCTAAGTGGGTAATAGTGGAAAAAAGAATATGTTCAAATACAAACTACACAGAAGCATTGTATGAAACTTCTTTCTGTTCTCTGCATTCAACTAACAGAGTTGAACCTTACTTTTGATTGAGCCTTTCTGAAACACTCTTTCTGTAGAAACTGCAATTGGACATTCTGAGCGCTAAGAGGCCTATATTGGGAAAAATAATATCTTCAAATAAAAACTACACAGAAGCATTGTGTGAAACTTATTTCTGATATGTTCATTAAGCTAACAGAGTTAAACCATACTTTTGATTGCGCAGTTCTGAGCACTCTTTCTGTAGAAAATGCAAGTGGACATTCGGAGCGCTAAGAGGGTAATAGTAGAAAAAGGAATATATTTTAATATAAACTACACAGTAGCATTCTGTGAAAATTCTTTCTGTTCTGTGCATTCAACTAACAGAGTTGAACCTTACTTTTGATTGAGCCGTTCTGAAACACTCTTTCTGTAGAAACTGCAATTGGACATGCTAAGCGCTAAGAGGCCTACATTGGGAAAAAGAATATCTTCAAATAAAAACTACACAGATGCATTCTGTGAAACTTATTTCTGATCTGTAAATTCAGTTAACAGAGATAAAACATATTTTTGATTGAGCAGTTATGAAACACTCTTTTTGTAGAAAATGCAAGTGGAGATTCGGAGCGCTAAGAGGGTAATAGTGGAAAAAGGAATGTCTTCAAATATAAACTACACAGAATCATTCGGTGAAACTTCTTTCTGATCTGTGCATTCAGCTAACAGAGTTAAACCATACTTTTGATTGAGCAGATCTGAACACTCTTTCTGTAGAAAATGCAACTGGACATTTGGAGCGCTAAGAGCGTAGTAGTGGAAAAAGGAATATATTCAAATATAAACTACACAGAAGCATTCTGTGAAACTTCTTTCTGATCTGAGCATTCAGCTAACAGAGTTAAACCATACTTTTGATTGAGCAGTTTTGAAACACTCTGTCTGTAGAAAATGCAACTGGACATTCGTAGCGCTAAGTGGGTAATAGTGGAAAAAAGAATATGTTCAAATATAAACTACACAGAAGCATTGTATGAAACTTCTTTCTGTTCTGTGCATTCAACTAACAGAGTTGAACCTTACTTTTCATTGAGCCGTTCTGAAACACTCTTTCTGTAGAAACTGCAATTGGACATTCTGAGCGCTAAGAGGCATATATTGGGAAAAAGAATGTCTACAAATAAAAACTACAGAGAAGAATTGTGTGAAACTTCTTTCTGTTCTGTTTGTTCAACTAAAAGAGTTGAACCTTAGTTTTGATTGAGCCGTTCTGAAACACTCTTTCTGTAGAAAATGCAAGTGGAGATTCGGAGCGCTAAGAGGGTAATAGTGGAAAAAGGAATGTCTCCAAATATAAACTACACAGAATCATTCTGTGAAACTTCTTTCTGATCTGTGCATTCAGCTAACAGAGTTAAACCATACTTTTGATTGAGCAGATCTGAACACTCTTTCTGTAGAAAATGCAACTGGACATTTGGAGCGCTAAGAGAGTAGTAGTGGAAAAAGGAATATATTCAAATATAAACTACACAGAAGCATTCTGTGAAACTTCTTTCTGATCTGAGCATTCAGCTAACAGAGTTAAACCATACTTTTGATTGAGCAGTTTTGAAACACTCTGTCTGTAGAAAATGCAACTGGACATTCGTAGCGCTAAGTGGGTAATAGTGGAAAAAAGAATATGTTCAAATATAAACTACACAGAAGCATTGTATGAAACTTCTTTCTGTTCTGTGCATTCAACTAACAGAGTTGAACCTTACTTTTGATTGAGCCTTTCTGAAACACTCTTTCTGTAGAAACTGCAATTGGACATTCTGAGCGCTAGGAGGCCTATATTGGGAAAAATAATATCTTCAAATAAAAACTACACAGAAGCATTGTGTGAAACTTATTTCTGATATGTTCATTAAGCTAACAGAGTTAAACCATACTTTTGATTGCGCAGTTCTGAACACTCTTTCTGTAGAAAATTCAAGTGGACATTCGGAGCGCTAAGAGGGTAATAGTGGAAAAAGGAATATATTCAAATATAAACTACACAGTAGCATTCTGTGAAAATTCTTTCTGTTCTGTGCATTCAACTAACAGAGTTGAACCTTACTTTTGATTGAGCCGTTCTGAAACACTCTTTCTGTAGAAACTGCAATTGGACATGATAAGCGCTAAGAGGCCTACATTGGGAAAAAAAATATCTTCAAATAAAAACTACACAGATGCATTCTGTGAAACTTATTTCTGATCTGTAATTTCAGTTAACAGAGATAAAACATATTTTTGATGGAGCAGTTATGAAACACTCTTTTTGTAGAAAATGCAAGTGGAGATTCGGAGCGCTAAGAGGGTAATAGTGGAAAAAGTAATGTCTTCAAATATAAACTACGCAGAATCATTAGGTGAAACTTCTTTCTGATCTGTGCATTCAGCTAACAGAGTTAAACCATACTTTTGATGGAGCAGATCTGAACACTCTTTCTGTAGAAAATGCAACTGGACATTTGGAGCGCTAAGAGCGTAGTAGTGGAAAAAGGAATATATTCAAATATATACTACACAGAAGCATTCTGTGAAACTTCTTTCTGATCTGAGCATTCAGCTAACAGAGTTAAACCATACTTTTGATTGAGCAGTTTTGAAACACTCTGTCTGTAGAAAATGCAACTGGACATTCGTAGCGCTAAGTGGGTAATAGTGGAAAAAAAATATGTTCAAATATAAACTACACAGAAGCATTGTATGAAACTTCTTTCTGTTCTGTGCATTCAACTAACAGAGTTGAACCTTAATTTGATTGAGCCGTTCTGAAACACTCTTTCTGTAGAAACTGCAATTGGACATTCTGAGCGCTAAGAGGCCTATATTGGGAAAAAGAATGTCTACAAATAAAAACTACACAGAAGAATTGTGTGAAACTTCTTTCTGTTCTGTTTGTTCCACTAAAAGAGTTGAACCTTAGTTTTGATTGAGCCGTTCTGAAACACTCTTTCTGTAGAAAATGCAAGTGGAGATTCGGAGCGCTAAGAGGGTAATAGTGGAAAAAGGAATGTCTCCAAATATAAACTACACAGAATCATTCTGAGAAACTTCTTTCTGATCTGTGCATTCAGCTAACAGAGTTAAACCATAATTTTGATTGAGCAGATCTGAACACTCTTTCTGTAGAAAATGCAACTGGACATTTGGAGCGCTAAGAGAGTAGTAGTGGAAAAAGGAATATATTCAAATATAAACTACACAGAAGCATTCTGTGAAACTTCTTTCTGATCTGAGCATTCAGCTAACAGAGTTAAACCATACTTTTGATTGAGCAGTTTTGAAACACTCTGTCTGTAGAAAATGCAAATGGACATTCGTAGCGCTAAGTGGGTAATAGTGGAAAAAAGAATATGTTCAAATATAAACTACACAGAAGCATTGTATGAAACTTCTTTCTGTTCTGTGCATTCAACTAACAGAGTTGAACCTTACTTTTGATTGAGCCTTTCTGAAACACTCTTTCTGTAGAAAGTGCAATTGGACATTCTGAGCGCTAAGAGGCCTATATTGGGAAAAATAATATCTTCAAATAAAAACTACACAGAAGCATTGTGTGAAACTTATTTCTGATATGTTCATTAAGCTAACAGAGTTAAACCATACTTTTGATTGCGCAGTTTAGAACACTCCTTCTGTAGAAAATGCAAATGGACATTCGGAGCGCTAAGAGGGTAATAGTGGAAAAAGGAATATATTCAAATACAAACTACACAGTAGCATTCTGTGAAAATTCTTTCTGTTCTGTGCATTCAACTAACAGAGTTGAACCTTACTTTTGATTGAGCCGTTCTGAAACACTCTTTCTGTAGAAACTGCAATTGGACATGCTAAGCGCTAAGAGGCCTATATTGGGAAAAAGAATATCTTCAAATAAAAACTACACAGATGCATTCTGTGAAACTTATTTCTGATCTGTAAATTCAGTTAACAGAGATAAAACATATTTTTGATTGAGCAGTTATGAAACACTCTTTCTGTAGAAAATGCAAGTGGAGATTCGGAGCGCTAAGAGGTTAATAGTGGAAAAAGGAAGGTCTCCAAATATAAACTACACAGAATCATTCTGTGAAACTTCTTTCTGATCTGTGCATTCAGCTAACAGAGTTAAACCATACTTTTGATTGAGCAGATCTGAACACTCTTTGTGTAGAAAATGCAACTGGACATTTGGAGCGCTAGGAGAGTAGTAGTGGAAAAAGGAATATATTCAAATATAAACTACACAGAAGCATTCTGTGAATCTTCTTTCTGATCTGAGCATTCAGCTAACAGAGTTAAACCATAATTTTGATTGAGCAGTTTTGAAACACTCTGTCTGTAGAAAATGCAACTGGACATTCGTAGCGCTAAGTGGGTAATAGTGAAAAAAGAATATGTTCAAAAATAAACTACACAGAAGCATTGTATGAAACTTCTTTCTGTTCTGTGCATTCAACTAACAGAGTTGAACCTTACTTTTGATTGAGCCGTTCTGAAACACTCTTTCTGTAGAAACTGCAATTGGACATTCTGAGCGATAAGAGGCCTATATTGGGAAAAAGAATGTCTACAAATAAAAACTACACAGAAGAATTGTGTGAAACTTCTTTCTGTTCTGTTTGTTCAACTAAAAGAGTTGAACCTTAATTTTGATTGAGCCGTTCTGAAACACTCTTTCTGTAGAAAATGCAAGTGGAGATTCGGAGCGCTAAGAGGGTAATAGTGGATAAAGGAATGTCTCCAAATATAAACTACACAGAATCATTCTGTGAAACTTCTTTCTGATCTGTGCATTCAGCTAACAGAGTTAAACCATTCTTTTGATTGAGCAGATCTGAACACTCTTTCTGTAGAAAATGCAACTGGACATTTGGAGCGCTAAGAGAGTAGTAGTGGAAAAAGGAATATATTCAAATATAAACTACACAGAAGCATTCTGTGAAACTTCTTTCTGATCTGAGCATTCAGCTAACAGAGTTAAACCATACTTTTGATTGAGCAGTTTTGAAACACTCTGTCTGTAGAAAATGCAACTGGACATTCGTAGCGCTAAGTGGGTAATAGTGGAAAAAAGAATATGTTCAAATACAAACTACACAGAAGCATTGTATGAAACTTCTTTCTGTTCTCTGCATTCAACTAACAGAGTTGAACCTTACTTTTGATTGAGCCTTTCTGAAACACTCTTTCTGTAGAAACTGCAATTGGACATTCTGAGCGCTAAGAGGCCTATATTGGGAAAAATAATATCTTCAAATAAAAACTACACAGAAGCATTGTGTGAAACTTATTTCTGATATGTTCATTAAGCTAACAGAGTTAAACCATACTTTTGATTGCGCATTTCTGAGCACTCTTTCTGTAGAAAATGCAAGTGGACATTCGGAGCGCTAAGAGGGTAATAGTGGAAAAAGGAATATATTCAAATATAAACTACACAGTAGCATTCTGTGAAAATTCTTTCTGTTCTGTGCATTCAACTAACAGAGTTGAACCTTACTTTTGATTGAGCCGTTCTGAAACACTCTTTCTGTAGAAACTGCAATTGGACATGCTAAGCGCTAAGAGGCCTAGATTGGGAAAAAGAATATCTTCAAATAAAAACTACACAGATGCATTCTGTGAAACTTATTTCTGATCTGTAAATTCAGTTAACAGAGATAAAACATATTTTTGATTGAGCAGTTATGAAACACTCTTTTTGTAGAAAATGCAAGTGGAGATTCGGAGCGCCAAGAGGGTAATAGTGGAAAAAGGAATGTCTTCAAATATAAACTACACAGAATCATTCGGTGAAACTTCTTTCTGATCTGTGCATTCAGCTAACAGAGTTAAACCATACTTTTGATTGAGCAGATCTGAACACTCTTTCTGTAGAAAATGCAACTGGACATTTGGAGCGCTAAGAGCGTAGTAGTGGAAAAAGGAATATATTCAAATATAAACTACACAGAAGCATTCTGTGAAACTTCTTTCTGATCTGAGCATTCAGCTAACAGAGTTAAACCATACTTTTGATTGAGCAGTTTTGAAACACTCTGTCTGTAGGAAATGCAACTGGACATTCGTAGCGCTAAGTGGGTAATAGTGGAAAAAAGAATATGTTCAAATATAAACTACACAGAAGCATTGTATGAAACTTCTTTCTGTTCTGTGCATTCAACTAACAGAGTTGAACCTTACTTTTGATTGAGCCGTTCTGAAACACTCTTTCTGTAGAAACTGCAATTGGACATTCTGAGCGCTAAGAGGCCTATATTGGGAAAAAGAATGTCTACAAATAAAAACTACACAGAAGAATTGTGTGAAACTTCTTTCTGTTCTGTTTGTTCAACTAAAAGAGTTGAACCTTAGTTTTGATTGAGCCGTTCTGAAACACTCATTATGTAGAAAATGCAAGTGGAGATTCGGAGTGCTAAGAGGGTAATAGTGGAAAAAGGAATGTCTCCAAATATAAACTACACAGAATCATTCTGAGAAACTTCTTTCTGATCTGTGCATTCAGCTAACAGTGTTAAACCATAATTTTGATTGAGCAGATCTGAACACTCTTTCTGTAGAAAATGCAACTGGACATTTGGAGCGCTAAGAGAGTAGTAGTGGAAAAAGGAATATATTCAAATATAAACTACACAGAAGCATTCTGTGAAACTTCTTTCTGATCTGAGCATTCAGCTAACAGAGTTAAACCATACTTTTGATTGAGCAGTTTTGAAACACTCTGTCTGTAGGAAATGCAAATGGACATTCGTAGCGCTAAGTGGGTAATAGTGGAAAAAAGAATATGTTCAAATATAAACTACACAGAAGCATTGTATGAAACTTCTTTCTGTTCTGTGCATTCAACTAACAGAGTTGAACCTTACTTTTGATTGAGCCTTTCTGAAACACTCTTTCTGTAGAAAGTGCAATTGGACATTCTGAGCGCTAAGAGGCCTATATTGGGAAAAATAATATCTTCAAATAAAAACTACACAGAAGCATTGTGTGAAACTTATTTCTTATTTGTTCATTAAGCTAACAGAGTTAAACCATACTTTTGATTGCGCAGTTTTGAACACTCCTTCTGTAGAAAATGCAAGTGGACATTCGGAGCGCTAAGAGGGTAATAGTGGAAAAAGGAATATATTCAAATATAAACTACACAGTAGCATTCTGTGAAAATTCTTTCTGTTCTGTGCATTCAACTAACAGAGTTGAACCTTACTTTTGATTGAGCCGTTCTGAAACACTCTTTCTGTAGAAACTGCAATTGGACATGCTAAGCGCTAAGAGGCCTATATTGGGAAAAAGAATATCTTCAAATAAAAACTACACAGATGCATTCTGTGAAACTTATTTCTGATCTGTAAATTCAGTTAACAGAGATAAAACATATTTTTGATTGAGCAGTTATGAAACACTCTTTCTGTAGAAAATGCAAGTGGAGATTCGGAGCGCTAAGAGGTTAATAGTGGAAAAAGGAAGGTCTCCAAATATAAACTACACAGAATCATTCTGTGAAACTTCTTTCTGATCTGTGCATTCAGCTAACAGAGTTAAACCATACTTTTGATTGAGCAGATCTGAACACTCTTTCTGTAGAAAATGCAACTGGACATTTGGAGCGCTAGGAGAGTAGTAGTGGAAAAAGGAATATATTCAAATATAAACTACACAGAAGCATTCTGTGAATCTTCTTTCTGATCTGAGCATTCAGCTAACAGAGTTAAACCATAATTTTGATTGTGCAGTTTTGAAACACTCTGTCTGTAGAAAATGCAACTGGACATTCGTAGTGCTAAGTGGGTAATAGTGGAAAAAAGAATATGTTCAAATATAAACTACACAGAAGCATTGTATGAAACTTCTTTCTGTTCTGTGCATTCAACTAACAGAGTTGAACCTTACTTTTGATTGAGCCGTTCTGAAACACTCTTTCTGTAGAAACTGCAATTGGACATTCTGAGCGCTAAGAGGCCTATATTGGGAAAAAGAATGTCTACAAATAAAAATTACACAGAAGAATTGTGTGAAACTTCTTTCTTTTCTGTTTGTTCAACTAAAAGAGTTGAACCTTAGTTTTGATTGAGCCGTTCTGAAACACTCTTTCTGTAGAAAATGCAAGTGGAGATTCGGAGCGCTAAGAGGGTAATAGTGGAAAAAGGAATATATTCAAATATAAACTACACAGTAGTATTCTGTGAAAATTCTTTCTGTTCTGTGCATTCAACTAACAGAGTTGAACCTTACTTTTGATTGAGCAGTTCTGAAACACTCCTTCTGTAGAAACTGCAATTGGACATGCTAAGCGCTAAGAGGCCTACATTGGGAAAAAGAATATCTTCAAATAAAAACTACACAGATGCATTCTGTGAAACTTATTTCTGATCTGTAAATTCAGTTAACAGAGATAAAACATATTTTTGATTGAGCTGTTATGAAACACTCTTTTTGTAGAAAAAGCAAGTGGAGATTCGGAGCGCTAAGAGGGTAATAGTGGAAAAAGGAATGTCTTCAAATATAAACTACACAGAATCATTCGGTGAAACTTCTTTCTGATCTGTGCATTCAGCTAACAGAGTTAAACCATACTTTTGATTGAGCAGATCTGAACACTCTTTCTGTAGAAAATGCAACTGGACATTTGGAGCGCTAAGAAAGTAGTAGTGGAAAAAGGAATATATTCAAATATAAACTACACAGAAGCATTCTGTGAAACTTCTTTCTGATCTGAGCATTCAGCTAACAGAGTTAAACCATACTTTTGATTGAGCAGTTTTGAAACACTCTGTCTGTAGAAAATGCAACTGGACATTCCTAGTGCTAAGTGGGTAATAGTGGAAAAAAGAATATGTTCAAATATAAACTACCCAGAAGCATTGTATGAAACTTCTTTCTGTTCTGTGCATTCAACTAACAGAGTTGAACCTTACTTTTGATTGAGCCGTTCTGAAACACTCTTTCTGTAGAAACTGCAATTGGACATTCTGAGCGCAAAGAGGCCTATATTGGGAAAAAGAATGTCTACAAATAAAAACTACACAGAAAAATTGTGTGAAACTTCTTTCTGTTCTGTTTGTTCAACTAAAAGAGTTGAACCTTAGTTTTGATTGAGCCATTCTGAAACACTCTTTCTATAGAAAATGCAAGTGGAGATTCGGAGCGCTAAGAGGGTAATAGTGGAAAAAGGAATGTCTCCAAATATAAACTACACAGAATCATTCTGTGAAACTTCTTTCTGATCTGTGCATTCAGCTAACAGAGTTAAACCATACTTTTGATTGAGCAGATCTGAACACTCTTTCTGTAGAAAATGCAACTGGACATTTGGAGCGCTAAGAGATTAGTAGTGGAAAAAGGAATATATTCAAATATAAACTACACAGAAGCATTCTGTGAAACTTCTTTCTGATCTGAGCATTCAGCTAACAGAGTTAAACCATACTTTTGATTGAGCAGTTTTGAAACACTCTGTCTGTAGAAAATGCAACTGGACATTCGTAGCGCTAAGTGGGTAATAGTGGAAAAAAGAATATCTTCAAATATAAACTACACAGAAGCATTGTATGAAACTTCTTTCTGTTCTGTGCATTCAACTAACAGAGTTGAACCTTACTTTTGATTGAGCCTTTCTGAAACACTCTTTCTGTAGAAACTGCATTAGGACATTCTGAGCGCTAAGAGGCCTATATTGGGAAAAATAATATCTTCAAATAAAAACTACACAGAAGCATTGTGTGAAACTTCTTTCTGATATGTTCATTAAGCTAACAGAGTTAAACCATACTTTTGATTGCGCAGTTCTGAACACTCTTTCTGTAGAAAATGCAAGTGGACATTCGGAGCGCTAAGAGGGTAATAGTGGAAAAAGGAATATATTCAAATATAAACTACACAGTAGCATTCTGTGAAACTTCTTTCTGTTCTGTGCATTCAACTAACAGAGTTGAACCTTACTTTTGATTGAGCCGTTCTGAAACACTCTTTCTGTAGAAACTGCAATTGGACATGCTAAACGCTAAGAGGCCTACATTGGGAAAAAGAATATCTTCAAATAAAAACTACACAGATGCATTCTGTGAAACTTATTTCTGATCTGTAAATTCAGTTAACAGAGATAAAACATATTTTTGATTGAGCAGTTATGAAACACTCTTTTTGTAGAAAATGCAAGTGGAGATTCGGAGCGCTAAGAGGGTAATGGTGGAAAAAGGAATGTCTTCAAATATAAACTACACAGAATCTTCGGTGAAACTTCTTTCTGATCTGTGCATTCAGCTAACAGAGTTAAACCATACTTTTGATTGAGCAGATCTGAACACTCTTTCTGTACAAAATGCAACTGGACATTTGGAGCCCTAAGAGCATAGTAGTGGAAAAAGGAATATATTCAAATAAAAACTACACAGAAGCATTCTGTGAAACTTCTTTCTGATCTGAGAATTCAGCTAACAGAATTAAACCATACTTTTGATTGAGCAGTTTTGAAACACTCTGTCTGTAGAAAATGCAACTGGACATTCGTAGCGCTAAGTGGGTAATAGTGGAAAAAAGAATATGTTCAAATATAAACTACACAGAAGCATTGTATGAAACTTCTTTCTGTTCTGTGCATTCAACTAACAGAGTTGAACCTTATTTTTGATTGAGCCTTTCTGAAACTCTCTTTCTGTAGAAACTGCAATTGGACATTCTGAGCGCTAAGAGGCCTATATTGGGAAAAATAATATCTTCAAATAAAAACTACACAGAAGCATTTTGTGAAACTTATTTCTGATATGTTCATTAAGCTAACAGAGTTAAACCATACTTTTGATTGCGCAGTTCTGAACACTCTTTCTGTAGAAAATGCAAGTGGACATTCGGAGCGCTAAGAGGGTAATAGTGGAAAAAGGAATATATTCAAATATAAACTACACGGTAGCATTCTGTGAAAATTCTTTCTGTTCTGTGCATTCAACTAACAGAGTTGAACCTTACTTTTGATTGAGCCGTTCTGAAACACTCTTTCTGTAGAAACTGCAATTGGACATGCTAAGCGCTAAGAGGCCTACATTGGGAAAAAGAATATCTTCAAATAAAAACTACACAGATGCATTCTGTGAAAGTTATTTCTGATCTGTAAATTCAGTTAACAGAGATAAAACATATTTTTGATTGAGCAGTTATGAAACACTCTTTTTGTAGAAAATGCAAGTGGAGATTCGGAGCGCTAAGAGGGTAATAGTGGAAAAAGGAATGTCTTCAAATATAAACTACACAGAATCATTCGGTGAAACTTCTTTCTGATCTGTGCATTCAGCTAACAGAGTTAAACCATACTTTTGATTGAGCAGATCTGAACACTCTTTCTGTAGAAAATGCAACTGGACATTTGGAGCACTAAGAAGGTAGTAGTGGAAAAAGGAATATATTCAAATATAAACTACACAGAAGCATTCTGTGAAACTTCTTTCTGATCTGAGCATTCAGCTAACAGAGTTAAACCATACTTTTGATTGAGCAGTTTTGAAACACTCTGTCTGTAGAAAATGCAACTGGACATTCTTAGCGCTAAGTGGGTAATAGTGGAAAAAAGAATATGTTCAAATATAAACTACCCAGAAGCATTGTATGAAACTTCTTTCTGTTCTGTGCATTCAACTAACAGAGTTGAACCTTACTTTTGATTGAGCCCTTCTGAAACACTCTTTCTGTAGAAACTGCAATTGGACATTCTGAGCGCAAAGAGGCCTATATTGGGTAAAAGAATGTCTACAAATAAAAACTACACAGAAAAATTGTGTGAAACTTCTTTCTGTTCTGTTTGTTCAACTAAAAGAGTTGAACCTTAGTTTTGATTGAGCCATTCTGAAACACTCTTTCTATAGAAAATGCAAGTGGAGATTCGGAGCGCTAAGAGGGTAATAGTGGAAAAAGGAATGTCTCCAAATATAAACTACACAGTATCATTCTGTGAAACTTCTTTCTGATCTGTGCATTCAGCTAACAGAGTTAAACCATACTTTTGATTGAGCAGATCTGAACACTCTTTCTGTAGAAAATGCAACTGGACATTTGGAGCGCTAAGAGAGTAGTAGTGGAAAAAGGAATATATTCAAATATAAACTACACAGAAGCATTCTGTGAAACTTCTTTCTGATCTGAGCATTCAGCTAACAGAGTTAAACCATACTTTTGATTGAGCAGGTTTGAAACACTCTGTCTGTAGAAAATGCAACTGGACATTCGTAGCGCTAAGTGGGAAATAGTGGAAAAAAGAATATGTTCAAATATAAACTACACAGAAGCATTGTATGAAACTTCTTTCTGTTCTGTGCATTCAACTAACAGAGTTGAACCTTACTTTTGATTGAGCCTTTCTGAAACACTCTTTCTGTAGAAACTGCAATTGGACATTCTGAGCGCTAAGAGGCCTCTATTGGGAAAAATAATATCTTCAAATAAAAACTACACAGAAGCATTGTGTGAAACTTATTTCTGATACGTTCATTAAGCTAACAGAGTTAAACCATACTTTTGATTGCGCAGTTCTGAACACTCTTTCTGTAGAAAATTCAAGTGGACATTCGGAGCGCTAAGAGGGTAATAGTGGAAAAAGCAATATATTCAAATATAAACTACACAGTAGCATTCTGTGAAAATTCTTTCTGTTCTGTGCATTCAACTAACAGAGTTGAACCTTACTTTTGATTGAGCCGTTCTGAAACACTCTTTCTGTAGAAACTGCAATTGGACATTCTGAGCGCTAAGAGGCCTATATTGGGAAAAAGAATATCTTCAAATAAAAAATACACAGATGCATTCTGTGAAACTTATTTCTGATCTGTAAATTCAGTTAACAGAGATAAAACATATTTTTGATTGAGCAGTTATGAAACACTCTTTCTGTAGAAAATGCAAGTGGAGATTCGGAGCGCTAAGAGGGTAATAGTGGAAAAAGGAAGGTCTCCAAATATAAACTACACAGAATCATTCTGTGAAACTTCTTTCTGATCTGTGCATTCAGCTAACAGAGTTAAACCATACTTCTGATTGAGCAGATCTGAACACTCTTTCTGTAGAAAATGCAACTGGACATTTGGAGCGCTAAGAGAGTAGTAGTGGAAAAAGGAATATATTCAAATATAAACTACACAGAAGCATTCTGTGAAACTTCTTTCTGATCTGAGCATTCAGCTAACAGAGTTAAACCATACTTTTGATTGAGCAGTTTTGAAACACTCTGTCTGTAGAAAATGCAACTGGACATTCGTAGCGCTAAGTGGGTAATAGTGGAAAAAAGAATATGTTCAAATACAAACTACACAGCAGCATTGTATGAAACTTCTTTCTGTTCTCTGCATTCAACTAACAGAGTTGAACCTTACTTTTGATTGAGCCTTTCTGAAACACTCTTTCTGTAGAAACTGCAATTGGACATTCTGAGCGCTAAGAGGCCTATATTGGGAAAAATAATATCTTCAAATAAAAACTAAACAGAAGCATTGTGTGAAACTTATTTCTGATATGTTCATTAAGCAAACAGAGTTAAACCATACTTTTGATTGCGCATTTCTGAGCACTCTTTCTGTAGAAAATGCAAGTGGACATTCGGAGCGCTAAGAGGGTAAGAGTGGAAAAAGGAATATATTCAAATATAAACTACACAGTAGCATTCTGTGAAAACTCTTTCTGTTCTGTGCATTCAACTAACAGAGTTGAACCTTACTTTTGATTGAGCAGTTCTGAAACACTCCTTCTGTAGAAACTGCAATTGGACATGCTAAGCGCTAAGAGGCCTACATTGGGAAAAAGAATATCTTCAAATAAAAACTACACAAATGCATTCTGTGAAACTTATTTCTGATCTGTAAATTCAGTTAACAGAGATAAAACATATTTTTGATTGAGCTGTTATGAAACACTCTTTTTGTAGAAAAAGCAAGTGGAGATTCGGAGCGCTAAGAGGGTAATAGTGGAAAAAAGAATGTCTTCAAATATAAACTACACAGAATCATTCGGTGAAACTTCTTTCTGATCTGTGCATTCAGCTAACAGAGTTAAACCATACTTTTGATTGAGCAGATCTGAACACTCTTTCTGTAGAAAATGCAACTGGACATTTGGAGCGCTAAGAAGGTAGTAGTGGAAAAAGGAATATATTCAAATATAAACTACACAGAAGCATTCTGTGAAACTTCTTTCTGATCTGAGCATTCAGCTAACAGAGTTAAACCATACTTTTGATTGAGCAGTTTTGAAACACTCTGTCTGTAGAAAATGCCACTGGACATACCTAGCGCTAAGTGGGTAATAGTGGAAAAAAGAATATGTTCAAATATAAACTACCCAGAAGCATTGTATGAAACTTCTTTCTGTTCTGTGCATTCAACTAACAGAGTTGAACCTTACTTTTGATTGAGCCCTTCTGAAACACTCTTTCTGTAGAAACTGCAATTGGACATTCTGAGCGCAAAGAGGCCTATATTGGGAAAAAGAATGTCTACAAATAAAAACTACACAGAAAAATTGTGTGAAACTTCTTTCTGTTCTGTTTGTTCAACTAAAAGAGTTGAACCTTAGTTTTGATTGAGCCATTCTGAAACACTCTTTCTATAGAAAATGCAAGTGGAGATTCGGAGCGCTAAGAGGGTAATAGTGGAAAAAGGAATGTCTCCAAATATAAACTACACAGAATCATTCTGTGAAACTTCTTTCTGATCTGTGCATTCAGCTAACAGAGTTAAACCATACTTTTGATTGAGCAGATCTGAACACTCTTTCTGTAGAAAATGCAACTGGACATTTTGAGCGCTAAGAGAGTAGTAGTGGAAAAAGGAATATATTCAAATATAAACTACACAGAAGCATTCTGTGAAACTTCTTTCTGATCTGAGCATTCAGCTAACAGAGTTAAACCATACTTTTGATTGAGCAGTTTTGAAACACTCTGTCTGTAGAAAATGCAACTGGACATTCGTAGCGCTAAGTGGGTAATAGTGGAAAAAAGAATATGTTCAAATATAAACTACACAGAAGCATTGTATGAAACTTCTTTCTGTTCTGTGCATTCAACTAACAGAGTTGAACCTTACTTTTGATTGAGCCTTTCTGAAACACTCTTTCTGTAGAAACTGCAATTGGACATTCTGAGCGCTAAGAGGCCTCTGTTGGGAAAAATAATATCTTCAAATAAAAACTACACAGAAGCATTGTGTGAAACTTATTTCTGATACGTTCATTAAGCTAACAGAGTTAAACCATACTTTTGATTGCGCAGTTCTGAACACTCTTTCTGTAGAAAATGCAAGTGGACATTCGGAGCGCTAAGAGGGTAATAGTGGAAAATGCAATATATTCAAATATAAACTACACAGTAGCATTCTGTGAAAATTCTTTCTGTTCTGTGCATTAAACTAACAGAGTTGAACCTTACTTTTGATTGAGCCGTTCTGAATCACTCTTTCTGTAGAAACTGCAATTGGACATTCTGAGCGCTAAGAGGCCTATATTGGGAAAAAGAATATCTTCAAATAAAAAATACACAGATGCATTCTGTGAAACTTATTTCTGATCTGTAAATTCAGTTAACAGAGATAAAACATATTTTTGATTGAGCAGTTATGAAACACTCTTTCTGTAGAAAATGCAAGTGGAGATTCCGAGCGCTAAGAGGGTAATAGTGGAAAAAGGAAGGTCTCCAAATATAAACTACACAGAATCATTCTGTGAAACTTCTTTCTGATCTGTGCATTCAGCTAACAGAGTTAAACCATACTTCTGATTGAGCAGATCTGAACACTCTTTCTGTAGAAAATGCAACTGGACATTTGGAGCGCTAAGAGAGTAGTAGTGGAAAAAGGAATATATTCAAATATAAACTACACAGAAGCATTCTGTGAAACTTCTTTCTGATCTGAGCATTCAGCTAACAGAGTTAAACCATACTTTTGATTGAGCAGTTTTGAAACACTCTGTCTGTAGAAAATGCAACTGGACATTTGTAGCGCTAAGTGGGTAATAGTGGAAAAAAGAATATGTTCAAATACAAACTACACAGCAGCATTGTATGAAACTTCTTTCTGTTCTCTGCATTCAACTAACAGAGTTGAACCTTACTTTTGATTGAGCCTTTCTGAAACACTCTTTCTGTAGAAACTGCAATTGGACATTCTGAGCGCTAAGAGGCCTATATTGGGAAAAATAATATCTTCAAATAAAAACTACACAGAAGCATTGTGTGAAACTTATTTCTGATATGTTCATTAAGCTAACAGAGTTAAACCATACTTTTGATTGCGCAGTTCTGAACGCTCTTTCTGTAGAAAATGCAACTGGACATTCAGAGCACTAAGAGGGTAATAGTGGAAAAAGGAATATATTCAAATATAAACTACACAGTAGCATTCTGTGAAAATTCTTTCTGTTCTGTGCATTCAACTAACAGAGTTGAACCTTACTTTTGATTGAGCCATTCTGAAACACTCTTTCTGTAGAAACTGCAATTGGACATGCTAAGCGCTAAGAGGCCTACATTGGGAAAAAGAATATCTTCAAATAAAAACTACACAGATGCATTCTGTGAAAGTTATTTCTGATCTGTAAATTCAGTTAACAGAGATAAAACATATTTTTGATTGAGCAGTTATGAAACACTCTTTTTGTAGAAAATGCAAGTGGAGATTCGGAGCGCTAAGAGGGTAATAGTGGAAAAAGGAATGTCTTCAAATATAAACTACACAGAATCATTCTGTGAAACTTCTTTCTGATCTGTGCATTCAGCTAACAGAGTTAAACCATACTTTTGATTGAGCAGATCTGAACACTCTTTCTTTAGAAAATGCAACTGGACATTTGGAGCGCTAAGATAGTAGTGGAAAAAGGAATATATTCAAATATAAACTACACAGAAGCATTCTGTGAAACTTCTTTCTGATCTGAGCATTCAGCTAACAGAGTTAAACCATACTTTTGATTGAGGAGTTTTGAAACACTCTGTCTGTAGAAAATGCAACTGGACATTCGTAGCGCTAAGTGGGTAATAGTGGAAAAAAGAATATATTCAAATATAAACTACACAGAAGCATTGTATGAAACTTCTTTCTGTTCTGTGCATTCAACTAACAGAGTTGAACCTTACTTTTGATTGCGCCGTTCTGAAACACTCTTTCTGTAGAAACTGCAATTGGACATTCTGAGCGCTAAGAGGCCTATATTGGGAAAAGGAATGTCTACAAATAAAAACTACACAGAAGAATTGTGTGAAACTTCTTTCTGTTCTGTTTGTTCAACTAAAAGAGTTGAACCTTAATTTTGATTGAGCCGTTCTGAAACACTCCTTCTGTAGAAAATGCAAGTGGAGATACGGAGCGCTAAGAGGGTAATAGTGGAAAAAGTAATGTCTCCAAACATAAACTAGACAGAATCATTCTGTGAAACTTCTTTCTGATCTGTGTATTCAGCTAACAGAGTTAATCCATACTTTTGATTGAGCAGATCTGAACACTCTTTCTGTAGAAAATGCAACTGGACATTTGGAGCGCTAAGAGAGTAGTAGTGGAAAAAGGAATATATTCAAATATAAACTACACAGAAGCATTCTGTGAAACTTCTTTCTGATCTGAGCATTCAGCTAACAGTGTTAAACCATAATTTTGATTGAGCAGTTTTGAAACACTCTGTTTGTAGAAAATGCAACTGGACATTCGTAGCGCTAAGTGGGTAATAGTGGAAAAAAGAATATGTTCAAATATAAACTACACAGAAACATTTTATGAAACTTCTTTCTGTTCTGTGCATTCAACTAACAGAGTTGAACCTTACTTTTGATTGAGCCTTTCTGAAACACTCTTTCTGTAGAAACTGCAATTGGACATACTGAGCGCTAAGAGGCCTATATTGGGAAAAAAAATATCTTCAAATAAAAACTACACAGAAGCATTGTGTGAAACTTATTTCTGATATGTTCATTAAGCTAACAGAGTTAAAACATACTTTTGATTGCGCAGTTCTGAACACTCTTTCTGTAGAAAATGCAAGTGGACATTCGGAGCCCTAAGAGGGTAATAGTGGAAAAAGGAATATATTCAAATATAAACTACACAGTAGCATTCTGTGAAAATTCTTTCTGTTCTGTGCATTCAACTAACAGAGTTGAACCTTACTTTTGATTGAGCCGTTCTGAAACACTCTTTCTGTAGAAACTGCAATTGGACATGCTAAGCGCTAAGAGGCCTACATTGGGAAAAAGAATATCTTCAAATAAAAACTACACAGATGCATTCTGTGAAACTTATTTCTGATCTGTAAATTCAGTTAACAGAGATAAAACATATTTTTGATTGAGCAGCTATGAAACACTCTTTTTGTAGAAAATGAAAGTGGAGATTCGGAGCGCTAAGAGGGTAATAGTGGAAAAAGGAATGTCTTCAAATATAAACTACACAGAATCATTCGGTGAAACTTCTTTCTGATCTGTGCATTCAGCTAACAGAGTTAAACCATACTTTTGATTGAGCAGATCTGAACACTCCTTCTGTAGAAAATGCAACTGGACATTTGGAGCGCTAAGAGCGTAGTAGTGGAAAAAGGAATATATTCAAATATAAACTACACAGAAGCATTCTGTGAAACTTCTTTCTGATCTGAGCATTCAGCTAACAGAGTTAAACCATACTTTTGATTGAGCAGTTTTGAAACACTCTGTCTGTAGAAAATGCAACTGGACATTCGTAGCGCTAAGTGGGTAATAGTGGAAAAAAGAATATGTCAAATATAAACTACACAGAAGCATTGTATGAAACTTCTTTCTGTTCTGTGCATTCAACTAACAGAGTTGAACCTTACTTTTGATTGAGCCTTTCTGAAACACTCTTTCTGTAGAAACTGCAATTGGATATTCTGAGCGCTAAGAGGCCTATATTGGGAAAAATAATATCTTCAAATAAAAACTACACAGAAGCATTGTGTGAAACTTATTTCTGATATGTTCATTAAGCTAACAGAGTTAAACCATACTTTTGATTGCGCAGTTCTGAACACTCTTTCTGTAGAAAATTCAAGTGGACATTCGGAGCGCTAAGAGGGTAATAGTGGAAAAAGCAATATATTCAAATATAAACTACACAGTAGCATTCTGTGAAAATTCTTTCTGTTCTGTGCATTAAACTAACAGAGTTGAACCTTACTTTTGATTGAGCCGTTCTGAAACACTCTTTCTGTAGAAACTGCAATTGGACATTCTGAGCGCTAAGAGGCCTATATTGGGAAAAAGAATATCTTCAAATAAAAAATACACAGATGCATTCTGTGAAACTTATTTCTGATCTGTAAATTCAGTTAACAGAGATAAAACATATTTTTGATTGAGCAGTTATGAAACACTCTTTCTGTAGAAAATGCAAGTGGAGATTCGGAGCGCTAAGAGGGTAATAGTGGAAAAAGGAAGGTCTCCAAATATAAACTACACAGAATCATTCTGTGAAACTTCTTTCTGATCTGTGCATTCAGCTAACAGAGTTAAACCATACTTCTGATTGAGCAGATCTGAACACTCTTTCTGTAGAAAATGCAACTGGACATTTGGAGCGCTAAGAGAGTAGTAGTGGAAAAAGGAATATATTCAAATATAAACTACACAGAAGCATTCTGTGAAACTTCTTTCTGATCTGAGCATTCAGCTAACAGAGTTAAACCATACTTTTGATTGAGCAGTTTTGAAACACTCTGTCTGTAGAAAATGCAACTGGACATTCGTAGCGCTAAGTGGGTAATAGTGGAAAAAAGAATATGTTCAAATACAAACTACACAGCAGCATTGTATGAAACTTCTTTCTGTTCTCTGCATTCAACTAACAGAGTTGAACCTTACTTTTGATTGAGCCTTTCTGAAACACTCTTTCTGTAGAAACTGCAATTGGACATTCTGAGCGCTAAGAGGCCTATATTGGGAAAAATAATATCTTCAAATAAAAACTAAACAGAAGCATTGTGTGAAACTTATTTCTGATATGTTCATTAAGCAAACAGAGTTAAACCATACTTTTGATTGCGCATTTCTGAGCACTCTTTCTGTAGAAAATGCAAGTGGACATTCGGAGCGCTAAGAGGGTAAGAGTGGAAAAAGGAATATATTCAAATATAAACTACACAGTAGCATTCTGTGAAAACTCTTTCTGTTCTGTGCATTCAACTAACAGAGTTGAACCTTACTTTTGATTGAGCAGTTCTGAAACACTCCTTCTGTAGAAACTGCAATTGGACATGCTAAGCGCTAAGAGGCCTACATTGGGAAAAAGAATATCTTCAAATAAAAACTACACAAATGCATTCTGTGAAACTTATTTCTGATCTGTAAATTCAGTTAACAGAGATAAAACATATTTTTGATTGAGCTGTTATGAAACACTCTTTTTGTAGAAAAAGCAAGTGGAGATTCGGAGCGCTAAGAGGGTAATAGTGGAAAAAAGAATGTCTTCAAATATAAACTACACAGAATCATTCGGTGAAACTTCTTTCTGATCTGTGCATTCAGCTAACAGAGTTAAACCATACTTTTGATTGAGCAGATCTGAACACTCTTTCTGTAGAAAATGCAACTGGACATTTGGAGCGCTAAGAAGGTAGTAGTGGAAAAAGGAATATATTCAAATATAAACTACACAGAAGCATTCTGTGAAACTTCTTTCTGATCTGAGCATTCAGCTAACAGAGTTAAACCATACTTTTGATTGAGCAGTTTTGAAACACTCTGTCTGTAGAAAATGCCACTGGACATTGCTAGCGCTAAGTGGGTAATAGTGGAAAAAAGAATATGTTCAAATATAAACTACCCAGAAGCATTGTATGAAACTTCTTTCTGTTCTGTGCATTCAACTAACAGAGTTGAACCTTACTTTTGATTGAGCCCTTCTGAAACACTCTTTCTGTAGAAACTGCAATTGGACATTCTGAGCGCAAAGAGGCCTATATTGGGAAAAAGAATGTCTACAAATAAAAACTACACAGAAAAATTGTGTGAAACTTCTTTCTGTTCTGTTTGTTCAACTAAAAGAGTTGAACCTTAGTTTTGATTGAGCCATTCTGAAACACTCTTTCTATAGAAAATGCAAGTGGAGATTCGGAGCGCTAAGAGGGTAATAGTGGAAAAAGGAATGTCTCCAAATATAAACTACACAGAATAATTCTGTGAAACTTCTTTCTGATCTGTGCATTCAGCTAACAGAGTTAAACCATACTTTTGATTGAGCAGATCTGAACACTCTTTCTGTAGAAAATGCAACTGGACATTTTGAGCGCTAAGAGAGTAGTAGTGGAAAAAGGAATATATTCAAATATAAACTACACAGAAGCATTCTGTGAAACTTCTTTCTGATCTGAGCATTCAGCTAACAGAGTTAAACCATACTTTTGATTGAGCAGTTTTGAAACACTCTGTCTGTAGAAAATGCAACTGGACATTCGTAGCGCTAAGTGGGTAATAGTGGAAAAAAGAATATGTTCAAATATAAACTACACAGAAGCATTGTATGAAACTTCTTTCTGTTCTGTGCATTCAACTAACAGAGTTGAACCTTACTTTTGATTGAGCCTTTCTGAAACACTCTTTCTGTAGAAACTGCAATTGGACATTCTGAGCGCTAAGAGGCCTCTATTGGGAAAAATAATATCTTCAAATAAAAACTACACAGAAGCATTGTGTGAAACTTATTTCTGATACGTTCATTAAGCTAACAGAGTTAAACCATACTTTTGATTGCGCAGTTCTGAACACTCTTTCTGTAGAAAATGCAAGTGGACATTCGGAGCGCTAAGAGGGTAATAGTGGAAAATGCAATATATTCAAATATAAACTACACAGTAGCATTCTGTGAAAATTCTTTCTGTTCTGTGCATTAAACTAACAGAGTTGAACCTTACTTTTGATTGAGCCGTTCTGAATCACTCTTTCTGTAGAAACTGCAATTGGACATTCTGAGCGCTAAGAGGCCTATATTGGGAAAAAGAATATCTTCAAATAAAAAATACACAGATGCATTCTGTGAAACTTATTTCTGATCTGTAAATTCAGTTAACAGAGATAAAACATATTTTTGATTGAGCAGTTATGAAACACTCTTTCTGTAGAAAATGCAAGTGGAGATTCCGAGCGCTAAGAGGGTAATAGTGGAAAAAGGAAGGTCTCCAAATATAAACTACACAGAATCATTCTGTGAAACTTCTTTCTGATCTGTGCATTCAGCTAACAGAGTTAAACCATACTTCTGATTGAGCAGATCTGAACACTCTTTCTGTAGAAAATGCAACTGGACATTTGGAGCGCTAAGAGAGTAGTAGTGGAAAAAGGAATATATTCAAATATAAACTACACAGAAGCATTCTGTGAAACTTCTTTCTGATCTGAGCATTCAGCTAACAGAGTTAAACCATACTTTTGATTGAGCAGTTTTGAAACACTCTGTCTGTAGAAAATGCAACTGGACATTTGTAGCGCTAAGTGGGTAATAGTGGAAAAAAGAATATGTTCAAATACAAACTACACAGCAGCATTGTATGAAACTTCTTTCTGTTCTCTGCATTCAACTAACAGAGTTGAACCTTACTTTTGATTGAGCCTTTCTGAAACACTCTTTCTGTAGAAACTGCAATTGGACATTCTGAGCGCTAAGAGGCCTATATTGGGAAAAATAATATCTTCAAATAAAAACTACACAGAAGCATTGTGTGAAACTTATTTCTGATATGTTCATTAAGCTAACAGAGTTAAACCATACTTTTGATTGCGCAGTTCTGAACGCTCTTTCTGTAGAAAATGCAACTGGACATTCAGAGCACTAAGAGGGTAATAGTGGAAAAAGGAATATATTCAAATATAAACTACACAGTAGCATTCTGTGAAAATTCTTTCTGTTCTGTGCATTCAACTAACAGAGTTGAACCTTACTTTTGATTGAGCCATTCTGAAACACTCTTTCTGTAGAAACTGCAATTGTACATGCTAAGCGCTAAGAGGCCTACATTGGGAAAAAGAATATCTTCAAATAAAAACTACACAGATGCATTCTGTGAAAGTTATTTCTGATCTGTAAATTCAGTTAACAGAGATAAAACATATTTTTGATTGAGCAGTTATGAAACACTCTTTTTGTAGAAAATGCAAGTGGAGATTCGGAGCGCTAAGAGGGTAATAGTGGAAAAAGGAATGTCTTCAAATATAAACTACACAGAATCATTCTGTGAAACTTCTTTCTGATCTGTGCATTCAGCTAACAGAGTTAAACCATACTTTTGATTGAGCAGATCTGAACACTCTTTCTGTAGAAAATGCAACTGGACATTTGGAGCGCTAAGAGAGTAGTAGTGGAAAAAGGAATATATTCAAATATAAACTACACAGAAGCATTCTGTGAAACTTCTTTCTGATCTGAGCATTCAGCTAACAGAGTTAAACCATACTTTTGATTGAGGAGTTTTGAAACACTCTGTCTGTAGAAAATGCAACTGGACATTCGTAGCGCTAAGTGGGTAATAGTGGAAAAAAGAATATATTCAAATATAAACTACACAGAAGCATTGTATGAAACTTCTTTCTGTTCTGTGCATTCAACTAACAGAGTTGAACCTTACTTTTGATTGCGCCGTTCTGAAACACTCTTTCTGTAGAAACTGCAATTGGACATTCTGAGCGCTAAGAGGCCTATATTGGGAAAAGGAATGTCTACAAATAAAAACTACACAGAAGAATTGTGTGAAACTTCTTTCTGTTCTGTTTGTTCAACTAAAAGAGTTGAACCTTAATTTTGATTGAGCCGTTCTGAAACACTCCTTCTGTAGAAAATGCAAGTGGAGATTCGGAGCGCTAAGAGGGTAATAGTGGAAAAAGTAATGTCTCCAAACATAAACTACACAGAATCATTCTGTGAAACTTCTTTCTGATCTGTGTATTCAGCTAACAGAGTTAATCCATACTTTTGATTGAGCAGATCTGAACACTCTTTCTGTAGAAAATGCAACTGGACATTTGGAGCGCTAAGAGAGTAGTAGTGGAAAAAGGAATATATTCAAATATAAACTACACAGAAGCATTCTGTGAAACTTCTTTCTGATCTGAGCATTCAGCTAACAGTGTTAAACCATAATTTTGATTGAGCAGTTTTGAAACACTCTGTTTGTAGAAAATGCAACTGGACATTCGTAGCGCTAAGTGGGTAATAGTGGAAAAAAGAATATGTTCAAATATAAACTACACAGAAACATTTTATGAAACTTCTTTCTGTTCTGTGCATTCAACTAACAGAGTTGAACCTTACTTTTGATTGAGCCTTTCTGAAACACTCTTTCTGTAGAAACTGCAATTGGACATACTGAGCGCTAAGAGGCCTATATTGGGAAAAAAAATATCTTCAAATAAAAACTACACAGAAGCATTGTGTGAAACTTATTTCTGATATGTTCATTAAGCTAACAGAGTTAAAACATACTTTTGATTGCGCAGTTCTGAACACTCTTTCTGTAGAAAATGCAAGTGGACATTCGGAGCCCTAAGAGGGTAATAGTGGAAAAAGGAATATATTCAAATATAAACTACACAGTAGCATTCTGTGAAAATTCTTTCTGTTCTGTGCATTCAACTAACAGAGTTGAACCTTACTTTTGATTGAGCCGTTCTGAAACACTCTTTCTGTAGAAACTGCAATTGGACATGCTAAGCGCTAAGAGGCCTACATTGGGAAAAAGAATATCTTCAAATAAAAACTACACAGATGCATTCTGTGAAACTTATTTCTGATCTGTAAATTCAGTTAACAGAGATAAAACATATTTTTGATTGAGCAGCTATGAAACACTCTTTTTGTAGAAAATGAAAGTGGAGATTCGGAGCGCTAAGAGGGTAATAGTGGAAAAAGGAATGTCTTCAAATATAAACTACACAGAATCATTCGGTGAAACTTCTTTCTGATCTGTGCATTCAGCTAACAGAGTTAAACCATACTTTTGATTGAGCAGATCTGAACACTCCTTCTGTAGAAAATGCAACTGGACATTTGGAGCGCTAAGAGCGTAGTAGTGGAAAAAGGAATATATTCAAATATAAACTACACAGAAGCATTCTGTGAAACTTCTTTCTGATCTGAGCATTCAGCTAACAGAGTTAAACCATACTTTTGATTGAGCAGTTTTGAAACACTCTGTCTGTAGAAAATGCAACTGGACATTCGTAGCGCTAAGTGGGTAATAGTGGAAAAAAGAATATGTCAAATATAAACTACACAGAAGCATTGTATGAAACTTCTTTCTGTTCTGTGCATTCAACTAACAGAGTTGAACCTTACTTTTGATTGAGCCTTTCTGAAACACTCTTTCTGTAGAAACTGCAATTGGATATTCTGAGCGCTAAGAGGCCTATATTGGGAAAAATAATATCTTCAAATAAAAACTACACAGAAGCATTGTGTGAAACTTATTTCTGATATGTTCATTAAGCTAACAGAGTTAAACCATACTTTTGATTGCGCATTTCTGAACACTCTTTCTGTAGAAAATGCAAGTGGACATTCGGAGCGCTAAGAGGGTAATAGTGGAAAAAGGAATATATTCAAATATAAACTACACAGTTACATTCTGTGAAAATTCTTGCTGTTCTGTGCATTCAACTAACAGGGTTGAACCTTACTTTTGATTGAGCCGTTCTGAAACACTCTTTCTGTAGAAACTGCAATTGGACATGCTAAGCGCTAAGAGGCCTATATGGGGAAAAAGAATATCTTCAAATAAAAACTACACAGATGCATTCTGTGAAACTTATTTCTGATCTGTAAATTCAGTTAACAGAGATAAAACATATTTTTGATTGAGCAGTTATGAAACACTCTTTCTGTAGAAAATGCAAGTGGAGATTCCGAGCGCTAAGAGGGTAATAGTGGAAAAAGGAAGGTCTCCAAATATAAACTACACAGAATCATTCTGTGAAACTTCTTTCTGATCTGTGCATTCAGCTAACAGAGTTAAACCATACTTCTGATTGAGCAGATCTGAACACTCTTTCTGTAGAAAATGCAACTGGACATTTGGAGCGCTAAGAGAGTAGTAGTGGAAAAAGGAATATATTCAAATATAAACTACACAGAAGCATTCTGTGAAACTTCTTTCTGATCTGAGCATTCAGCTAACAGAGTTAAACCATACTTTTGATTGAGCAGTTTTGAAACACTCTGTCTGTAGAAAATGCAACTGGACATTTGTAGCGCTAAGTGGGTAATAGTGGAAAAAAGAATATGTTCAAATACAAACTACACAGCAGCATTGTATGAAACTTCTTTCTGTTCTCTGCATTCAACTAACAGAGTTGAACCTTACTTTTGATTGAGCCTTTCTGAAACACTCTTTCTGTAGAAACTGCAATTGGACATTCTGAGCGCTAAGAGGCCTATATTGGGAAAAATAATATCTTCAAATAAAAACTACACAGAAGCATTGTGTGAAACTTATTTCTGATATGTTCATTAAGCTAACAGAGTTAAACCATACTTTTGATTGCGCAGTTCTGAACGCTCTTTCTGTAGAAAATGCAACTGGACATTCAGAGCACTAAGAGGGTAATAGTGGAAAAAGGAATATATTCAAATATAAACTACACAGTAGCATTCTGTGAAAATTCTTTCTGTTCTGTGCATTCAACTAACAGAGTTGAACCTTACTTTTGATTGAGCCATTCTGAAACACTCTTTCTGTAGAAACTGCAATTGGACATGCTAAGCGCTAAGAGGCCTACATTGGGAAAAAGAATATCTTCAAATAAAAACTACACAGATGCATTCTGTGAAAGTTATTTCTGATCTGTAAATTCAGTTAACAGAGATAAAACATATTTTTGATTGAGCAGTTATGAAACACTCTTTTTGTAGAAAATGCAAGTGGAGATTCGGAGCGCTAAGAGGGTAATAGTGGAAAAAGGAATGTCTTCAAATATAAACTACACAGAATCATTCTGTGAAACTTCTTTCTGATCTGTGCATTCAGCTAACAGAGTTAAACCATACTTTTGATTGAGCAGATCTGAACACTCTTTCTGTAGAAAATGCAACTGGACATTTGGAGCGCTAAGAGAGTAGTAGTGGAAAAAGGAATATATTCAAATATAAACTACACAGAAGCATTCTGTGAAACTTCTTTCTGATCTGAGCATTCAGCTAACAGAGTTAAACCATACTTTTGATTGAGGAGTTTTGAAACACTCTGTCTGTAGAAAATGCAACTGGACATTCCTAGCGCTAAGTGGGTAATAGTGGAAAAAAGAATATATTCAAATATAAACTACACAGAAGCATTGTATGAAACTTCTTTCTGTTCTGTGCATTCAACTAACAGAGTTGAACCTTACTTTTGATTGCGCCGTTCTGAAACACTCTTTCTGTAGAAACTGCAATTGGACATTCTGAGCGCTAAGAGGCCTATATTGGGAAAAGGAATGTCTACAAATAAAAACTACACAGAAGAATTGTGTGAAACTTCTTTCTGTTCTGTTTGTTCAACTAAAAGAGTTGAACCTTAATTTTGATTGAGCCGTTCTGAAACACTCCTTCTGTAGAAAATGCAAGTGGAGATTCGGAGCGCTAAGAGGGTAATAGTGGAAAAAGTAATGTCTCCAAACATAAACTACACAGAATCATTCTGTGAAACTTCTTTCTGATCTGTGTATTCAGCTAACAGAGTTAATCCATACTTTTGATTGAGCAGATCTGAACACTCTTTCTGTAGAAAATGCAACTGGACATTTGGAGCGCTAAGAGAGTAGTAGTGGAAAAAGGAATATATTCAAATATAAACTACACAGAAGCATTCTGTGAAACTTCTTTCTGATCTGAGCATTCAGCTAACAGTGTTAAACCATAATTTTGATTGAGCAGTTTTGAAACACTCTGTTTGTAGAAAATGCAACTGGACATTCGTAGCGCTAAGTGGGTAATAGTGGAAAAAAGAATATGTTCAAATATAAACTACACAGAAACATTTTATGAAACTTCTTTCTGTTCTGTGCATTCAACTAACAGAGTTGAACCTTACTTTTGATTGAGCCTTTCTGAAACACTCTTTCTGTAGAAACTGCAATTGGACATACTGAGCGCTAAGAGGCCTATATTGGGAAAAAAAATATCTTCAAATAAAAACTACACAGAAGCATTGTGTGAAACTTATTTCTGATATGTTCATTAAGCTAACAGAGTTAAAACATACTTTTGATTGCGCAGTTCTGAACACTCTTTCTGTAGAAAATGCAAGTGGACATTCGGAGCCCTAAGAGGGTAATAGTGGAAAAAGGAATATATTCAAATATAAACTACACAGTAGCATTCTGTGAAAATTCTTTCTGTTCTGTGCATTCAACTAACAGAGTTGAACCTTACTTTTGATTGAGCCGTTCTGAAACACTCTTTCTGTAGAAACTGCAATTGGACATGCTAAGCGCTAAGAGGCCTACATTGGGAAAAAGAATATCTTCAAATAAAAACTACACAGATGCATTCTGTGAAACTTATTTCTGATCTGTAAATTCAGTTAACAGAGATAAAACATATTTTTGATTGAGCAGCTATGAAACACTCTTTTTGTAGAAAATGAAAGTGGAGATTCGGAGCGCTAAGAGGGTAATAGTGGAAAAAGGAATGTCTTCAAATATAAACTACACAGAATCATTCGGTGAAACTTCTTTCTGATCTGTGCATTCAGCTAACAGAGTTAAACCATACTTTTGATTGAGCAGATCTGAACACTCCTTCTGTAGAAAATGCAACTGGACATTTGGAGCGCTAAGAGCGTAGTAGTGGAAAAAGGAATATATTCAAATATAAACTACACAGAAGCATTCTGTGAAACTTCTTTCTGATCTGAGCATTCAGCTAACAGAGTTAAACCATACTTTTGATTGAGCAGTTTTGAAACACTCTGTCTGTAGAAAATGCAACTGGACATTCGTAGCGCTAAGTGGGTAATAGTGGAAAAAAGAATATGTCAAATATAAACTACACAGAAGCATTGTATGAAACTTCTTTCTGTTCTGTGCATTCAACTAACAGAGTTGAACCTTACTTTTGATTGAGCCTTTCTGAAACACTCTTTCTGTAGAAACTGCAATTGGATATTCTGAGCGCTAAGAGGCCTATATTGGGAAAAATAATATCTTCAAATAAAAACTACACAGAAGCATTGTGTGAAACTTATTTCTGATATGTTCATTAAGCTAACAGAGTTAAACCATACTTTTGATTGCGCATTTCTGAACACTCTTTCTGTAGAAAATGCAAGTGGACATTCGGAGCGCTAAGAGGGTAATAGTGGAAAAAGGAATATATTCAAATATAAACTACACAGTTACATTCTGTGAAAATTCTTGCTGTTCTGTGCATTCAACTAACAGGGTTGAACCTTACTTTTGATTGAGCCGTTCTGAAACACTCTTTCTGTAGAAACTGCAATTGGACATGCTAAGCGCTAAGAGGCCTATATGGGGAAAAAGAATATCTTCAAATAAAAACTACACAGATGCATTCTGTGAAACTTATTTCTGATCTGTAAATTCAGTTAACAGAGATAAAACATATTTTTGATTGAGCAGTTATGAAACACTCTTTCTGTAGAAAATGCAAGTGGAGATTCGGAGCGCTAAGGGGGTAATAGTGGAAAAAGTAATGTCTCCAAATATAAACTACACAGAATCATTCTGTGAAACTTCTTTCTGATCTGTGCATTCAGCTAACAGAGTTAAACCATACTTTTGATTGAGCAGATCTGAACACTCTTTCTGTAGAAAATGCAACTGGACATTTGGAGCGCTAAGAGAGTAGTAGTGGAAAAAGGAATATATTCAAATATAAACTACACAGAAGCATTCTGTGAAACTTCTTTCTGATCTGAGCATTCAGCTAACAGAGTTAAACCATACTTTTGATTGAGGAGTTTTGAAACACTCTGTCTGTAGAAAATGCAACTGGACATTCGTAGCGCTAAGTGGGTAATAGTGGAAAAAAGAATATGTTCAAATATAAACTACACAGAAGCATTGTATTAAACTTCTTTCTGTTCTGTGCATTCAACTAACAGAGTTGAACCTTACTTTTGATTGAGCCTTTCTGAAACACTCTTTCTGTAGAAACTGCAATTGGACATTCTGAGCGCTAAGAGGCCTATATTGGGAAAAATAATATCTTCAAATAAAAACTACACAGAAGCATTGTGTGAAACTTATTTCTGATCTGTAAATTCAGTTAGCAGAGATAAAACATATTTTTGATTGAGCAGTTATGAAACACTCTTTCTGTAGAAAATGCAAGTGGAGATTCGGAGCGCTAAGAGGGTAATAGTGGAAAAAGGAATGTCTCCAAATATAAACTACACAGAATCATTCTGTGAAACTTCTTTCTGATCTGTGCATTCAGCTAACAGAGTTAAACCATACTTTTGATTGAGCAGATCTGAACACTCTTTCTGTAGAAAATGCAACTGGACATTTGGAGCGCTAAGAGATTAGTAGTGGAAAAAGGAATATATTCAAATATAAACTACACAGAAGCATTCTGTGAAACTTCTTTCTGATCTGAGCATTCAGCTAACAGAGTTAAACCATACTTTTGATTGAGCAGTTTTGAAACACTCTGTCTGTAGAAAATGCAACTGGACATTCGTAGCGCTAAGTGGGTAATAGTGGAAAAAAGTATATGTTCAAATATAAACTACACAGAAGCATTGTATGAAACTTCTTTCTGTTCTGTGCATTCAACTAACAGAGTTGAACCTTACTTTTGATTGAGCCTTTCTGAAACACTCTTTCTGTAGAAACTGCAATTGGATATTCTGAGCGCTAAGAGGCCTATATTGGGAAAAATAATATCTTCAAATAAAAACTACACAGAAGCATTGTGTGAAACTTATTTCTGATATGTTCATTAAGCTAACAGAGTTAAACCATACTTTTGATTGCGCATTTCTGAACACTCTTTCTGTAGAAAATGCAAGTGGACATTCGGAGCGCTAAGAGGGTAATAGTGGAAAAAGGAATATATTCAAATATAAACTACACAGTTACATTCTGTGAAAATTCTTGCTGTTCTGTGCATTCAACTAACAGGGTTGAACCTTACTTTTGATTGAGCCGTTCTGAAACACTCTTTCTGTAGAAACTGCAATTGGACATGCTAAGCGCTAAGAGGCCTATATGGGGAAAAAGAATATCTTCAAATAAAAACTACACAGATGCATTCTGTGAAACTTATTTCTGATCTGTAAATTCAGTTAACAGAGATAAAACATATTTTTGATTGAGCAGTTATGAAACACTCTTTCTGTAGAAAATGCAAGTGGAGATTCGGAGCGCTAAGGGGGTAATAGTGGAAAAAGTAATGTCTCCAAATATAAACTACACAGAATCATTCTGTGAAACTTCTTTCTGATCTGTGCATTCAGCTAACAGAGTTAAACCATACTTTTGATTGAGCAGATCTGAACACTCTTTCTGTAGAAAATGCAACTGGACATTTGGAGCGCTAAGAGAGTAGTAGTGGAAAAAGGAATATATTCAAATATAAACTACACAGAAGCATTCTGTGAAACTTCTTTCTGATCTGAGCATTCAGCTAACAGAGTTAAACCATACTTTTGATTGAGGAGTTTTGAAACACTCTGTCTGTAGAAAATGCAACTGGACATTCGTAGCGCTAAGTGGGTAATAGTGGAAAAAAGAATATGTTCAAATATAAACTACACAGAAGCATTGTATTAAACTTCTTTCTGTTCTGTGCATTCAACTAACAGAGTTGAACCTTACTTTTGATTGAGCCTTTCTGAAACACTCTTTCTGTAGAAACTGCAATTGGACATTCTGAGCGCTAAGAGGCCTATATTGGGAAAAATAATATCTTCAAATAAAAACTACACAGAAGCATTGTGTGAAACTTATTTCTGATCTGTAAATTCAGTTAGCAGAGATAAAACATATTTTTGATTGAGCAGTTATGAAACACTCTTTCTGTAGAAAATGCAAGTGGAGATTCGGAGCGCTAAGAGGGTAATAGTGGAAAAAGGAATGTCTCCAAATATAAACTACACAGAATCATTCTGTGAAACTTCTTTCTGATCTGTGCATTCAGCTAACAGAGTTAAACCATACTTTTGATTGAGCAGATCTGAACACTCTTTCTGTAGAAAATGCAACTGGACATTTGGAGCGCTAAGAGATTAGTAGTGGAAAAAGGAATATATTCAAATATAAACTACACAGAAGCATTCTGTGAAACTTCTTTCTGATCTGAGCATTCAGCTAACAGAGTTAAACCATACTTTTGATTGAGCAGTTTTGAAACACTCTGTCTGTAGAAAATGCAACTGGACATTCGTAGCGCTAAGTGGGTAATAGTGGAAAAAAGTATATGTTCAAATATAAACTACACAGAAGCATTGTATGAAACTTCTTTCTGTTCTGTGCATTCAACTAACAGAGTTGAACCTTACTTTTGATTGAGCCTTTCTGAAACACTCTTTCTGTAGAAACTGCAATTGGACATTCTGAGCGCTAAGAGGCCTATAATGGGAAAAATAATATCTTCAAATAAAAACTACACAGAAGCATTGTGTGAAACTTCTTTCTGATATGTTCATTAAGCTAACAGAGTTAAACCATACTTTTGATTGCGCAGTTCTGAACACTCTTTCTCTAGAAAATGCAAGTGGACATTCGGAGCGCTAAGAGGGTAATAGTGGAAAAAGGAATATATTCATATATAAACTACATAGTAGCATTCTGTGAAAATTCTTTCTGTTCTGTGCATTCAACTAACAGATTTGAACCTTACTTTTGATTGAGCCGTTCTGAAACACTCTTTCTGTAGAAACTGCAATTGGACATGCTAAGCGCTAAGAGGCCTACATTGGGAAAAAGAATATCTTCAAATAAAAACTACACAGATGCATTCTGTGAAACTTATTTCTGATCTGTAAATTCAGTTAACAGAGATAAAACATATTTTTGATTGAGCAGCTATGAAACACTCTTTTTGTAGAAAATGAAAGTGGAGATTCGGAGCGCTAAGAGGGTAATAGTGGAAAAAGGAATGTCTTCAAATATAAACTACACAGAATCATTCGGTGAAACTTCTTTCTGATCTGTGCATTCAGCTAACAGAGTTAAACCATACTTTTGATTGAGCAGATCTGAACACTCTTTCTGTAGAAAATGCAACTGGACATTTGGAGCGCTAAGAGCGTAGTAGTGGAAAAAGGAATATATTCAAATATAAACTACACAGAAGCATTCTGTGAAACTTCTTTCTGATCTGAGCATTCAGCTAACAGAGTTAAACCATACTTTTGATTGAGCAGTTTTGAAACACTCTGTCTGTAGAAAATGCAACTGGACATTCGTAGCGCTAAGTGGGTAATAGTGGAAAAAAGAATATGTTCAAATATAAACTACACAGAAGCATTGTATGAAACTTCTTTCTGTTCTGTGCATTCAACTAACAGAGTTGAACCTTACTTTTGATTGAGCCTTTCTGAAACACTCTTTCTGTAGAAACTGCAATTGGATATTCTGAGCGCTAAGAGGCCTATATTGGGAAAAATAATATCTTCAAATAAAAACTACACAGAAGCATTGTGTGAAACTTATTTCTGATATGTTCATTAAGCTAACAGAGTTAAACCATACTTTTGATTGCGCATTTCTGAACACTCTTTCTGTAGAAAATGCAAGTGGACATTCGGAGCGCTAAGAGGGTAATAGTGGAAAAAGGAATATATTCAAATATAAACTACACAGTTACATTCTGTGAAAATTCTTGCTGTTCTGTGCATTCAACTAACAGGGTTGAACCTTACTTTTGATTGAGCCGTTCTGAAACACTCTTTCTGTAGAAACTGCAATTGGACATGCTAAGCGCTAAGAGGCCTATATGGGGAAAAAGAATATCTTCAAATAAAAACTACACAGATGCATTCTGTGAAACTTATTTCTGATCTGTAAATTCAGTTAACAGAGATAAAACATATTTTTGATTGAGCAGTTATGAAACACTCTTTCTGTAGAAAATGCAAGTGGAGATTCGGAGCGCTAAGGGGGTAATAGTGGAAAAAGTAATGTCTCCAAATATAAACTACACAGAATCATTCTGTGAAACTTCTTTCTGATCTGTGCATTCAGCTAACAGAGTTAAACCATACTTTGATTGAGCAGATCTGAACACTCTTTCTGTAGAAAATGCAACTGGACGTTTGGAGCGCTAAGAGAGTAGTAGTGGAAAAAGGAATATATTCAAATATAAACTACACAGAAGCATTCTGTGAAACTTCTTTCTGATCTGAGCATTCAGCTAACAGAGTTAAACCATACTTTTGATTGAGGAGTTTTGAAACACTCTGTCTGTAGAAAATGCAACTGGACATTCGTAGCGCTAAGTGGGTAATAGTGGAAAAAAGAATATGTTCAAATATAAACTACACAGAAGCATTGTATGAAACTTCTTTCTGTTCTGTGCATTCAACTAACAGAGTTGAACCTTACTTTTGATTGAGCCTTTCTGAAACACTCTTTCTGTAGAAACTGCAATTGGACATTCTGAGCGCTAAGAGGCCTATATTGGGAAAAATAATATCTTCAAATAAAAACTACACAGAAGCATTGTGTGAAACTTATTTCTGATCTGTAAATTCAGTTAGCAGAGATAAAACATATTTTTGATTGAGCAGTTATGAAACACTCTTTCTGTAGAAAATGCAAGTGGAGATTCGGAGCGCTAAGAGGGTAATAGTGGAAAAAGGAATGTCTCCAAATATAAACTACACAGAATCATTCTGTGAAACTTCTTTCTGATCTGTGCATTCAGCTAACAGAGTTAAACCATACTTTTGATTGAGCAGATCTGAACACTCTTTCTGTAGAAAATGCAACTGGACATTTGGAGCGCTAAGAGATTAGTAGTGGAAAAAGGAATATATTCAAATATAAACTACACAGAAGCATTCTGTGAAACTTCTTTCTGATCTGAGCATTCAGCTAACGGAGTTAAACCATACTTTTGATTGAGCAGTTTTGAAACACTCTGTCTGTAGAAAATGCAACTGGACATTCGTAGCGCTAAGTGGGTAATAGTGGAAAAAAGTATATGTTCAAATATAAACTACACAGAAGCATTGTATGAAACTTCTTTCTGTTCTGTGCATTCAACTAACAGAGTTGAACCTTACTTTTGATTGAGCCTTTCTGAAACACTCTTTCTGTAGAAACTGCAATTGGACATTCTGAGCGCTAAGAGGCCTATAATGGGAAAAATAATATCTTCAAATAAAAACTACACAGAAGCATTGTGTGAAACTTCTTTCTGATATGTTCATTAAGCTAACAGAGTTAAACCATACTTTTGATTGCGCAGTTCTGAACACTCTTTCTCTAGAAAATGCAAGTGGACATTCGGAGCGCTAAGAGGGTAATAGTGGAAAAAGGAATATATTCAAATATAAACTACACAGTAGCATTCTGTGAAACTTCTTTCTGTTCTGTGCATTCAACTAACAGAGTTGAACCTTACTTTTGATTGAGCCGTTCTGAAACACTCTTTCTGTAGAAACTGCAATTGGACATGCTAAACGCTAAGAGGCCTACATTGGGAAAAAGAATATCTTCAAATAAAAACTACACAGATGCATTCTGTGAAACTTATTTCTGATCTGTAAATTCAGTTAACAGAGATAAAACATATTTTTGATTGAGCAGTTATGAAACACTCTTTTTGTAGAAAATGCAAGTGGAGATTCGGAGCGCTAAGAGGGTAATCGTGGAAAAAGGAATGTCTTCAAATATAAACTACACAGAATCATTCGGTGAAACTTCTTTCTGATCTGTGCATTCAGCTAACAGAGTTAAACCATACTTTTGATTGAGCAGATCTGAACACTCTTTCTGTAGAAAATGCAACTGGACATTTGGAGCGCTAAGAGCGTAGTAGTGGAAAAAGGAATATATTCAAATATAAACTACACAGAAGCATTCTGTGAAACTTCTTTCTGATCTGAGCATTCAGCTAACAGAGTTAAACCATACTTTTGATTGAGCAGTTTTGAAACACTCTGTCTGTAGAAAATGCAACTGGACATTCGTAGCGCTAAGTGGGTAATAGTGGAAAAAAGAATATGTTCAAATATAAACTACACAGAAGCATTGTATGAAACTTCTTTCTGTTCTGTGCATTCAACTAACAGAGTTGAACCTCACTTTTGATTGAGCCGTTCTGAAACACTCTTTCTGTAGAAACTGCAATTGGACATTCTGAGCGCTAAGAGGCCTATATTGGGGAAAAGAATGTCTACAAATAAAAACTACACAGAAGAATTGTGTGAAACTTCTTTCTGTTCTGTTTGTTCAACTAAAAGAGTTGAACCTTAGTTTTGATTGAGCCGTTCTGAAACACTCTTTCTGTAGAAAATGCAAGTGGAGATTCGGAGCGCTAAGAGGGTAATAGTGGAAATAGGAATGTCTCCAAATATAAACTACACAGAATCATTCTGTGAAACTTCTTTCTGATCTGTGCATTCAGCTAACAGAGTTAAACCATACTTTTGATTGAGCAGATCTGAACACTCTTTCTGTAGAAAATGCAACTGGACATTTGGAGCGCTAAGAGCGTAGTAGTGGAAAAAGGAATATATTCAAATATAAACTACACAGAAGCATTCTGTGAAACTTCTTTCTGATCTGAGCATTCAGCTAACAGAGTTAAACCATACTTTTGATTGAGCAGTTTTGAAACACTCTGTCTGTAGAAAATGCAACTGGACATTCGTAGCGCTAAGTGGGTAATAGTGGAAAAAAGAATATGTTCAAATATAAACTACACAGAAGCATTGTATGAAACTTCTTTCTGTTCTGTGCATTCAACTAACAGAGTTGAACCTTACTTTTGATTGAGCCTTTCTGAAACACTCTTTCTGTAGAAAATGCAATTGGACATTCTGAGCGCTAAGAGGCCTATATTGGGAAAAATAATATCTTCAAATAAAAACTACACAGAAGCATTGTGTGAAACTTATTTCTGATATGTTCATTAAGCTAACAGAGTTAAACCATACTTTTGATTGCACAGTTCTGAACGCTCTTTCTGTAGAAAATACAAGTGGACATTCGGAGCGCTAAGAGGGTAATAGTGGAAAAAGGAATATATTCAAATATAAACTACACAGTAGCATTCTGTGAAAATTCTTTCTGTTCTGTGCATTCAACTAACAGAGTTGAACCTTACTTTTGATTGAGCCGTTCTGAAACACTCTTTCTGTAGAAACTGCAATTGGACATGCTAAGCGCTAAGAGGCCTACATTGGGAAAAAGAATATCTTCAAATAAAAACTACACAGATGCATTCTGTGAAACTTATTTCTGATCTGTAAATTCAGTTAACAGAGATAAAACATATTTTTGATTGAGCAGCTATGAAACACTCTTTCTGTAGAAAATGCAAGTGGAGATTCGGAGCGCTAAGAGGGTAATAGTGGAAAAAGGAATGTCTCCAAATATAAACTACACAGAATGATTCTGTGAAACTTCTTTCTGATCTGTGCATTCAGCTAACAGAGTTAAACCATACTTTTGATTGAGCAGATCTGAACACTCTTTCTGTAGAAAATGCAACTGGACATTTGGAGCGCTAAGAGCGTAGTAGTGGAAAAAGGAATATATTCAAATATAAACTACACAGAAGCATTCTGTGAAACTTCTTTCTGATCTGAGCATTCAGCTAACAGAGTTAAACCATACTTTTGATTGAGCAGTTTTGAAACACTCTGTCTGTAGAAAATGCAACTGGACATTCGTAGCGCTAAGTGGGTAATAGTGGAAAAAAGAATATGTCAAATATAAACTACACAGAAGCATTGTATGAAACTTCTTTCTGTTCTGTGCATTCAACTAACAGAGTTGAACCTTACTTTTGATTGAGCCTTTCTGAAACACTCTTTCTGTAGAAACTGCAATTGGATATTCTGAGCGCTAAGAGGCCTATATTGGGAAAAATAATATCTTCAAATAAAAACTACACAGAAGCATTGTGTGAAACTTATTTCTGATATGTTCATTAAGCTAACAGAGTTAAACCATACTTTTGATTGCGCATTTCTGAACACTCTTTCTGTAGAAAATGCAAGTGGACATTCGGAGCGCTAAGAGGGTAATAGTGGAAAAAGGAATATATTCAAATATAAACTACACAGTTACATTCTGTGAAAATTCTTGCTGTTCTGTGCATTCAACTAACAGGGTTGAACCTTACTTTTGATTGAGCCGTTCTGAAACACTCTTTCTGTAGAAACTGCAATTGGACATGCTAAGCGCTAAGAGGCCTATATGGGGAAAAAGAATATCTTCAAATAAAAACTACACAGATGCATTCTGTGAAACTTATTTCTGATCTGTAAATTCAGTTAACAGAGATAAAACATATTTTTGATTGAGCAGTTATGAAACACTCTTTCTGTAGAAAATGCAAGTGGAGATTCGGAGCGCTAAGGGGGTAATAGTGGAAAAAGTAATGTCTCCTAATATAAACTACACAGAATCATTCTGTGAAACTTTTTCTGATCTGTGCATTCAGCTAACAGAGTTAAACCATACTTTTGATTGAGCAGATCTGAACACTCTTTCTGTAGAAAATGCAACTGGACATTTGGAACGCTAAGAGAGTAGTAGTGGAAAAAGGAATATATTCAAATATAAACTACACAGAAGCATTCTGTGAAACTTCTTTCTGATCTGAGCATTCAGCTAACAGAGTTAAACCATACTTTTGATTGAGGAGTTTTGAAACACTCTGTCTGTAGAAAATGCAACTGGACATTCGTAGCGCTAAGTGGGTAATAGTGGAAAAAAGAATATGTTCAAATATAAACTACACAGAAGCATTGTATGAAACTTCTTTCTGTTCTGTGCATTCAACTAACAGAGTTGAACCTTACTTTTGATTGAGCCTTTCTGAAACACTCTTTCTGTAGAAACTGCAATTGGACATTCTGAGCGCTAAGAGGCCTATATTGGGAAAAATAATATCTTCAAATAAAAACTACACAGAAGCATTGTGTGAAACTTATTTCTTATCTGTAAATTCAGTTAGCAGAGATAAAACATATTTTTGATTGAGCAGTTATGAAACACTCTTTCTGTAGAAAATGCAAGTGGAGATTCGGAGCGCTAAGAGGGTAATAGTGGAAAAAGGAATGTCTCCAAATATAAACTACACAGAATCATTCTGTGAAACTTCTTTCTGATCTGTGCATTCAGCTAACAGAGTTAAACCATACTTTTGATTGAGCAGATCTGAACACTCTTTCTGTAGAAAATGCAACTGGACATTTGGAGCGCTAAGAGATTAGTAGTGGAAAAAGGAATATATTCAAATATAAACTACACAGAAGCATTCTGTGAAACTTCTTTCTGATCTGAGCATTCAGCTAACAGAGTTAAACCATACTTTTTATTGAGCAGTTTTGAAACACTCTGTCTGTAGAAAATGCAACTGGACATTCGTAGCGCTAAGTGGGTAATAGTGGAAAAAAGTATATGTTCAAATATAAACTACACAGAAGCATTGTATGAAACTTCTTTCTGTTCTGTGCATTCAACTAACAGAGTTGAACCTTACTTTTGATTGAGCCTTTCTGAAACACTCTTTCTGTAGAAACTGCAATTGGACATTCTGAGCGCTAAGAGGCCTATAATGGGAAAAATAATATCTTCAAATAAAAACTACACAGAAGCATTGTGTGAAACTTCTTTCTGATATGTTCATTAAGCTAACAGAGTTAAACCATACTTTTGATTGCGCAGTTCTGAACACTCTTTCTCTAGAAAATGCAAGTGGACATTCGGAGCGCTAAGAGGGTAATAGTGGAAAAAGGAATATATTCATATATAAACTACATAGTAGCATTCTGTGAAAATTCTTTCTGTTCTGTGCATTCAACTAACAGATTTGAACCTTACTTTTGATTGAGCCGTTCTGAAACACTCTTTCTGTAGAAACTGCAATTGGACATGCTAAGCGCTAAGAGGCCTACATTGGGAAAAAGAATATCTTCAAATAAAAACTACACAGATGCATTCTGTGAAACTTATTTCTGATCTGTAAATTCAGTTAACAGAGATAAAACATATTTTTGATTGAGCAGCTATGAAACACTCTTTTTGTAGAAAATGAAAGTGGAGATTCGGAGCGCTAAGAGGGTAATAGTGGAAAAAGGAATGTCTTCAAATATAAACTACACAGAATCATTCGGTGAAACTTCTTTCTGATCTGTGCATTCAGCTAACAGAGTTAAACCATACTTTTGATTGAGCAGATCTGAACACTCTTTCTGTAGAAAATGCAACTGGACATTTGGAGCGCTAAGAGCGTAGTAGTGGAAAAAGGAATATATTCAAATATAAACTACACAGAAGCATTCTGTGAAACTTCTTTCTGATCTGAGCATTCAGCTAACAGAGTTAAACCATACTTTTGATTGAGCAGTTTTGAAACACTCTGTCTGTAGAAAATGCAACTGGACATTCGTAGCGCTAAGTGGGTAATAGTGGAAAAAAGAATATGTTCAAATATAAACTACACAGAAGCATTGTATGAAACTTCTTTCTGTTCTGTGCATTCAACTAACAGAGTTGAACCTCACTTTTGATTGAGCCGTTCTGAAACACTCTTTCTGTAGAAACTGCAATTGGACATTCTGAGCGCTAAGAGGCCTATATTGGGGAAAAGAATGTCTACAAATAAAAACTACACAGAAGAATTGTGTGAAACTTCTTTCTGTTCTGTTTGTTCAACTAAAAGAGTTGAACCTTAGTTTTGATTGAGCCGTTCTGAAACACTCTTTCTGTAGAAAATGCAAGTGGAGATTCGGAGCGCTAAGAGGGTAATAGTGGAAATAGGAATGTCTCCAAATATAAACTACACAGAATCATTCTGTGAAACTTCTTTCTGATCTGTGCATTCAGCTAACAGAGTTAAACCATACTTTTGATTGAGCAGATCTGAACACTCTTTCTGTAGAAAATGCAACTGGACATTTGGAGCGCTAAGAGAGTAGTAGTGGAAAAAGGAATATATTCAAATATAAACTACACAGAAGCATTCTGTGAAACTTCTTTCTGATCTGAGCATTCAGCTAACAGAGTTAAACCATACTTTTGATTGAGCAGTTTTGAAACACTCTGTCTGTAGAAAATGCAACTGGACATTCGTAGCGCTAAGTGGGTAATAGTGGAAAAAAGAATATGTTCAAATATAAACTACACAGAAGCATTGTATGAAACTTCTTTCTGTTCTGTGCATTCAACTAACAGAGTTGAACCTTACTTTTGATTGAGCCTTTCTGAAACACTCTTTCTGTAGAAAATGCAATTGGACATTCTGAGCGCTAAGAGGCCTATATTGGGAAAAATAATATCTTCAAATAAAAACTACACAGAAGCATTGTGTGAAACTTATTTCTGATATGTTCATTAAGCTAACAGAGTTAAACCATACTTTTGATTGCACAGTTCTGAACGCTCTTTCTGTAGAAAATGCAAGTGGACATTCGGAGCGCTAAGAGGGTAATAGTGGAAAAAGGAATATATTCAAATATAAACTACACAGTAGCATTCTGTGAAAATTCTTTCTGTTCTGTGCATTCAACTAACAGAGTTGAACCTTACTTTTGATTGAGCCGTTCTGAAACACTCTTTCTGTAGAAACTGCAATTGGACATGCTAAGCGCTAAGAGGCCTACATTGGGAAAAAGAATATCTTTAAATAAAAACTACACAGATGCATTCTGTGAAACTAATTTCTTGTCTGTAAATTCAGTTAACAGAGATAAAACATATTTTTGATTGAGCAGTTAAGAAACACTCTTTTTGTAGAAAATGCAAGTGGAGATTCGGAGCGCTAAGAGGGAAATAGTGGAAAAAGGGATGTCTTCAAATATAAACTACACAGAATCATTCGGTGAAACTTCTTTCTGATGTGTGCATTCAGCTAACAGAGTAAAACCATACTTTTGATTGAGCAGATCTGAACACTCTTTCTGTAGAAAATGCAACTGGACATTTGGAGCGCTAAGAGCGTAGTAGTGGAAAAAGGAATATATTCAAATATAAACTACACAGAAGCATTCTGTGAATCTTCTTTCTGATCTGAGCATTCAGCTAACAGAGTTAAACCATACCTTTGATTGAGCAGTTTTGAAACACTCTGTCTGTAGAAAATGCAACTGGACATTCGTAGCCCTAAGTGGGTAATAGTGGAAAAAAGAATATGTTCAAATATAAACTACATAGAAGCATTGTGTGAAACTTATTTCTGATCTGTAAATTCAGTTAGCAGAGATAAAACATATTTTTGATTGAGCAGTTATGAAACACTCTTTCTGTAGAAAATGCAAGTGGAGATTCGGAGCGCTAAGAGGGTAATAGTGGAAAAAGGAATGTCTCCAAATATAAACTACACAGAATCATTCTGTGAAACTTCTTTCTGATCTGTGCATTCAGCTAACAGAGTTAAACCATACTTTTGATTGAGCAGATCTGAACACTCTTTCTGTAGAAAATGCAACTGGACATTTGGAGCGCTAAGAGATTAGTAGTGGAAAAAGGAATATATTCAAATATAAACTACACAGAAGCATTCTGTGAAACTTCTTTCTGATCTGAGCATTCAGCTAACAGAGTTAAACCATACTTTTGATTGAGCAGTTTTGAAACACTCTGTCTGTAGAAAATGCAACTGGACATTCGTAGCGCTAAGTGGGTAATAGTGGAAAAAAGTATATGTTCAAATATAAACTACACAGAAGCATTGTATGAAACTTCTTTCTGTTCTGTGCATTCAACTAACAGAGTTGAACCTTACTTTTGATTGAGCCTTTCTGAAACACTCTTTCTGTAGAAACTGCAATTGGACATTCTGAGCGCTAAGAGGCCTATAATGGGAAAAATAATATCTTCAAATAAAAACTACACAGAAGCATTGTGTGAAACTTCTTTCTGATATGTTCATTAAGCTAACAGAGTTAAACCATACTTTTGATTGCGCAGTTCTGAACACTCTTTCTCTAGAAAATGCAAGTGGACATTCGGAGCGCTAAGAGGGTAATAGTGGAAAAAGGAATATATTCATATATAAACTACATAGTAGCATTCTGTGAAAATTCTTTCTGTTCTGTGCATTCAACTAACAGATTTGAACCTTACTTTTGATTGAGCCGTTCTGAAACACTCTTTCTGTAGAAACTGCAATTGGACATGCTAAGCGCTAAGAGGCCTACATTGGGAAAAAGAATATCTTCAAATAAAAACTACACAGATGCATTCTGTGAAACTTATTTCTGATTTGTAAATTCAGTTAACAGAGATAAAACATATTTTTGATTGAGCAGCTATGAAACACTCTTTTTGTAGAAAATGAAAGTGGAGATTCGGAGCGCTAAGAGGGTAATAGTGGAAAAAGGAATGTCTTCAAATATAAACTACACAGAATCATTCGGTGAAACTTCTTTCTGATCTGTGCATTCAGCTAACAGAGTTAAACCATACTTTTGATTGAGCAGATCTGAACACTCTTTCTGTAGAAAATGCAACTGGACATTTGGAGCGCTAAGAGCGTAGTAGTGGAAAAAGGAATGTATTCAAATATAAACTACACAGAAGCATTCTGTGAAACTTCTTTCTGATCTGAGCATTCAGCTAACAGAGTTAAACCATACTTTTGATTGAGCAGTTTTGAAACACTCTGTCTGTAGAAAATGCAACTGGACATTCGTAGCGCTAAGTGGGTAATAGTGGAAAAAAGAATATGTTCAAATATAAACTACACAGAAGCATTGTATGAAACTTCTTTCTGTTCTGTGCATTCAACTAACAGAGTTGAACCTTACTTTTGATTGAGCCTTTCTGAAACACTCTTTCTGTAGAAACTGCAATTGGATATTCTGAGCGCTAAGAGGCCTATATTGGGAAAAATAATATCTTCAAATAAAAACTACACAGAAGCATTGTGTGAAACTTATTTCTGATATGTTCATTAAGCTAACAGAGTTAAACCATACTTTTGATTGCGCATTTCTGAACACTCTTTCTGTAGAAAATGCAAGTGGACATTCGGAGCGCTAAGAGGGTAATAGTGGAAAAAGGAATATATTCAAATATAAACTACACAGTTACATTCTGTGAAAATTCTTGCTGTTCTGTGCATTCAACTAACAGGGTTGAACCTTACTTTTGATTGAGCCGTTCTGAAACACTCTTTCTGTAGAAACTGCAATTGGACATGCTAAGCGCTAAGAGGCCTATATGGGGAAAAAGAATATCTTCAAATAAAAACTACACAGATGCATTCTGTGAAACTTATTTCTGATCTGTAAATTCAGTTAACAGAGATAAAACATATTTTTGATTGAGCAGTTATGAAACACTCTTTCTGTAGAAAATGCAAGTGGAGATTCGGAGCGCTAAGGGGGTAATAGTGGAAAAAGTAATGTCTCCAAATATAAACTACACAGAATCATTCTGTGAAACTTCTTTCTGATCTGTGCATTCAGCTAACAGAGTTAAACCATACTTTTGATTGAGCAGATCTGAACACTCTTTCTGTAGAAAATGCAACTGGACGTTTGGAGCGCTAAGAGAGTAGTAGTGGAAAAAGGAATATATTCAAATATAAACTACACAGAAGCATTCTCTGAAACTTCTTTCTGATCTGAGCATTCAGCTAACAGAGTTAAACCATACTTTTGATTGAGGAGTTTTGAAACACTCTGTCTGTAGAAAATGCTACTGGATATTCGTAGCGCTAAGTGGGTAATAGTGGAAAAAAGAATATGTTCAAATATAAACTACACAGAAGCATTGTTTGAAACTTCTTTCTGTTCTGTGCATTCAACTAACAGAGTTGAACCTTACTTTTGATTGAGCCTTTCTGAAACACTCTTTCTGTAGAAACTGCAATTGGACATTCTGAGCGCTAAGAGGCCTATATTGGGAAAAATAATATCTTCAAATAAAAACTACACAGAAGCATTGTGTGAAACTTATTTCTGATCTGTAAATTCAGTTAGCAGAGACAAAACATATTTTTGATTGAGCAGTTATGAAACACTCTTTCTGTAGAAAATGCAAGTGGAGATTCGGAGCGCTAAGAGGGTAATAGTGGAAAAAGGAATGTCTCCAAATATAAACTACACAGAATCATTCTGTGAAACTTCTTTCTGATCTGTGCATTCAGCTAACAGAGTTAAACCATACTTTTGATTGAGCAGATCTGAACACTCTTTCTGTAGAAAATGCAACTGGACATTTGGAGCGCTAAGAGATTAGTAGTGGAAAAAGGAATATATTCAAATATAAACTACACAGAAGCATTCTGTGAAACTTCTTTCTGATCTGAGCATTCAGCTAACGGAGTTAAACCATACTTTTGATTGAGCAGTTTTGAAACACTCTGTCTGTAGAAAATGCAACTGGACATTCGTAGCGCTAAGTGGGTAATAGTGGAAAAAAGTATATGTTCAAATATAAACTACACAGAAGCATTGTATGAAACTTCTTTCTGTTCTGTGCATTCAACTAACAGAGTTGAACCTTACTTTTGATTGAGCCTTTCTGAAACACTCTTTCTGTAGAAACTGCAATTGGACATTCTGAGCGCTAAGAGGCCTATAATGGGAAAAATAATATCTTCAAATAAAAACTACACAGAAGCATTGTGTGAAACTTCTTTCTGATATGTTCATTAAGCTAACAGAGTTAAACCATACTTTTGATTGCGCAGTTCTGAACACTCTTTCTCTAGAAAATGCAAGTGGACATTCGGAGCGCTAAGAGGGTAATAGTGGAAAAAGGAATATATTCAAATATAAACTACACAGTAGCATTCTGTGAAACTTCTTTCTGTTCTGTGCATTCAACTAACAGAGTTGAACCTTACTTTTGATTGAGCCGTTCTGAAACACTCTTTCTGTAGAAACTGCAATTGGACATGCTAAACGCTAAGAGGCCTACATTGGGAAAAAGAATATCTTCAAATAAAAACTACACAGATGCATTCTGTGAAACTTATTTCTGATCTGTAAATTCAGTTAACAGAGATAAAACATATTTTTGATTGAGCAGTTATGAAACACTCTTTTTGTAGAAAATGCAAGTGGAGATTCGGAGCGCTAAGAGGGTAATCGTGGAAAAAGGAATGTCTTCAAATATAAACTACACAGAATCATTCGGTGAAACTTCTTTCTGATCTGTGCATTCAGCTAACAGAGTTAAACCATACTTTTGATTGAGCAGATCTGAACACTCTTTCTGTAGAAAATGCAACTGGACATTTGGAGCGCTAAGAGCGTAGTAGTGGAAAAAGGAATATATTCAAATATAAACTACACAGAAGCATTCTGTGAAACTTCTTTCTGATCTGAGCATTCAGCTAACAGAGTTAAACCATACTTTTGATTGAGCAGTTTTGAAACACTCTGTCTGTAGAAAATGCAACTGGACATTCGTAGCGCTAAGTGGGTAATAGTGGAAAAAAGAATATGTTCAAATATAAACTACACAGAAGCATTGTATGAAACTTCTTTCTGTTCTGTGCATTCAACTAACAGAGTTGAACCTCACTTTTGATTGAGCCGTTCTGAAACACTCTTTCTGTAGAAACTGCAATTGGACATTCTGAGCGCTAAGAGGCCTATATGGGGGAAAAGAATGTCTACAAATAAAAACTACACAGAAGAATTGTGTGAAACTTCTTTCTGTTCTGTTTGTTCAACTAAAAGAGTTGAACCTTAGTTTTGATTGAGCCGTTCTGAAACACTCTTTCTGTAGAAAATGCAAGTGGAGATTCGGAGCGCTAAGAGGGTAATAGTGGAAATAGGAATGTCTCCAAATATAAACTACACAGAATCATTCTGTGAAACTTCTTTCTGATCTGTGCATTCAGCTAACAGAGTTAAACCATACTTTTGATTGAGCAGATCTGAACACTCTTTCTGTAGAAAATGCAACTGGACATTTGGAGCGCTAAGAGAGTAGTAGTGGAAAAAGGAATATATTCAAATATAAACTACACAGAAGCATTCTGTGAAACTTCTTTCTGATCTGAGCATTCAGCTAACAGAGTTAAACCATACTTTTGATTGAGCAGTTTTGAAACACTCTGTCTGTAGAAAATGCAACTGGACATTCGTAGCGCTAAGTGGGTAATAGTGGAAAAAAGAATATGTTCAAATATAAACTACACAGAAGCATTGTATGAAACTTCTTTCTGTTCTGTGCATTCAACTAACAGAGTTGAACCTTACTTTTGATTGAGCCTTTCTGAAACACTCTTTCTGTAGAAAATGCAATTGGACATTCTGAGCGCTAAGAGGCCTATATTGGGAAAAATAATATCTTCAAATAAAAACTACACAGAAGCATTGTGTGAAACTTATTTCTGATATGTTCATTAAGCTAACAGAGTTAAACCATACTTTTGATTGCACAGTTCTGAACGCTCTTTCTGTAGAAAATGCAAGTGGACATTCGGAGCCCTAAGAGGGTAATAGTGGAAAAAGGAATATATTCAAATATAAACTACACAGTAGCATTCTGTGAAAATTCTTTCTGTTCTGTGCATTCAACTAACAGAGTTGAACCTTACTTTTGATTGAGCCGTTCTGAAACACTCTTTCTGTAGAAACTGCAATTGGACATGCTAAGCGCTAAGAGGCCTACATTGGGAAAAAGAATATCTTTAAATAAAAACTACACAGATGCATTCTGTGAAACTAATTTCTGATCTGTAAATTCAGTTAACAGAGATAAAACATATTTTTGATTGAGCAGTTAAGAAACACTCTTTTTGTAGAAAATGCAAGTGGAGATTCGGAGCGCTAAGAGGGAAATAGTGGAAAAAGGGATGTCTTCAAATATAAACTACACAGAATCATTCGGTGAAACTTCTTTCTGATGTGTGCATTCAGCTAACAGAGTAAAACCATACTTTTGATTGAGCAGATCTGAACACTCTTTCTGTAGAAAATGCAACTGGACATTTGGAGCGCTAAGAGCGTAGTAGTGGAAAAAGGAATATATTCAAATATAAACTACACAGAAGCATTCTGTGAATCTTCTTTCTGATCTGAGCATTCAGCTAACAGAGTTAAACCATACCTTTGATTGAGCAGTTTTGAAACACTCTGTCTGTAGAAAATGCAACTGGACATTCGTAGCCCTAAGTGGGTAATAGTGGAAAAAAGAATATGTTCAAATATAAACTACATAGAAGCATTGTATGAAACTTCTTTCTGTTCTGTGCATTCAACTAACAAAGTTGAACCTTACTTTTGATTGAGCCGTTCTGAAACACTCTTTCTGTAGAAACTGCAATTGGACATTCTGAGCGCTAAGAGGCCTATACTGGGAAAAAGAATGTCTACAAATAAAAACTACACAGAAGAATTGTGTGAAACTTCTTTCTGTTCTGTTTGTTCAACTAAAAGAGTTGAACCTTAGTTTTGATTGAGCCGTTCTGAAACACTCTTTCTGTAGAAAACGCAAGTGGAGATTCGGAGCGCTAAGAGGGTAATAGTGGAAAAAGGAATGTCTCCAAATATAAACTACACAGAATCATTCTGTGAAACTTCTTTCTGATCTGTGCATTCAGCTAACAGAGTTAAACCATACTTTTGATTGAGCAGATCTGAACACTCTTTCTGTAGAAAATGCAACTAGACATTTGGAGCTCTAAGAGAGTAGTAGTGGAAAAAGGAATATATTCAAATAAAAACTACACAGAAGCATTCTGTGAAACTTCTTTCTGATCTGAGCATTCAGCTAACAGTGTTAAACCATACTTTTGATTGAGCAGATTTGAAACACTCTGTCTGTAGAAAATGCAACTGGACATTCGTAGCGCTAAGTGGGTAATAGTGGAAAAAAGAATATGTTCAAATATTAACTACACAGAAGCATTGTATGAAACTTCTTTCCATTCTGTGCATTCAACTAACAGAGTTGAACCTTATTTTTGATTGAGCCTTTCTGAAACACTCTTTCTGTAGAAACTGCAATTGGACATTCTGAGCGCTAAGAGGCCTATATTGGGAAAAATAATATCTTCAAATAAAAACTACACAGAAGCATTTTGTGAAACTTATTTCTGATATGTTCATTAAGCTAACAGAGTTAAACCATACTTTTGATTGCGCAGTTCTGAACACTCTTTCTGTAGAAAATGCAAGTGGACATTCGGAGCGCTAAGAGGGTAATAGTGGAAAAAGGAATATATGCAAATATAAACTACACAGTAGCATTCTGTGAAAATTCTTTCTGTTCTGTGCATTCAACTAACAGAGTTGAACCTTACTTTTGATTGAGCCGTTCTGAAACACTCTTTCTGTAGAAACTGCAATTGGACATGCTAAGCGCTAAGAGGCCTATATTGGGAAAAATAATATCTTCAAATAAAAACTACACAGAAGCATTGTGTGAAACTTATTTCTGATCTGTAAATTCAGTTAGCAGAGATAAAACATATTTTTGATTGAGCAGTTATGAAACACTCTTTCTGTAGAAAATGCAAGTGGAGATTCGGAGCGCTAAGAAGGTAATACTGGAAAAAGGAATGTCTCCAAATATAAACTACACAGAATCATTCTGTGAAACATCTTTCTGATCTGTGCATTCAGCTAACAGAGTTAAACCATACTTTTGAGTGAGCAGATCTGAACACTCTTTCTGTAGAAAATGCAACTGGACATTTGGAGCGCTAAGAGCGTAGTAGTGGAAAAAGGAATATATTCAAATATAAACTACACAGAAGCATTCTGTGAAACTTCTTTCTGATCTGATCATTCAGCTAACAGATTTAAACCATACTTTTGATTGAGCAGTTTTGAAACACTCTGTCTGTAGAAAATGCAACTGGACATTCGTAGCGCTAAGTGGGTAATAGTGGAAAAAAGAACATGCTCAAATATAAACTACACAGAAGCATTGTATGAAACTTCTTTCTGTTCTGTGCATTCAACTAACAGAGTTGAACCTTACTTTTGATTGAGCCTTTCTGAAACACTCTTTCTGTAGAAACTGCAATTGGACATTCTGAGCGCTAAGAGGCCTATAATGGTAAAAATAATATCTTCAAATAAAAACTACACAGAAGCATTGTGTGAAACTTCTTTCTGATATGTTCATTAAGCTAACAGAGTTAAACCATACTTTTGATTGCGCAGTTCTGAACACTCTTTCTGTAGAAAATGCAAGTGGACTTTCGGAGCGCTAAGAGGGTAATAGTGGAAAAAGGAATATATTCAAATATAAACTACACAGTAGCATTCTGTGAAACTTCTTTCTGTTCTGTGCATTCAACTAACAGAGTTGAACCTTACTTTTGATTGAGCCGTTCTGAAACACTCTTTCTGTAGAAACTGCAATTGGACATGCTAAACGCTAAGAGGCCTACATTGGGAAAAAGAATATCTTCAAATAAAAACTACACAGATGCATTCTGTGAAACTTATTTCTGATCTGTAAATTCAGTTAACAGAGATAAAACATATTTTTGATTGAGCAGTTATGAAACACTCTTTTTGTAGAAAATGCAAGTGGAGATTCGGAGCGCTAAGAGGGTAATAGTGGAAAAAGGAATGTCTTCAAATATAAACTACACAAAATCATTCGGTGAAACTTCTTTCTGATCTGTGCATTCAGCTAACAGAGTTAAACCATACTTTTGATTGAGCAGATCTGAACACTCTTTCTGTAGAAAATGCAACTGGACATTTGGAGCGCTAAGGGCGTAGTAGTGGAAAAAGGAATATATTCAAATATAAACTACACAGAAGCATTCTGTGAAACTTCTTTCTGATCTGAGCATTCAGCTAACAGAGTTAAACCATACTTTTGATTGAGCAGTTTTGAAACACTCTGTCTGTAGAAAATGCAACTGGACATTCGTAGCGCTAAGTGGGTAATAGTGGAAAAAAGAATATGTTCAAATATAAACTACACAGAAGCATTGTATGAAACTTCTTTCTGTTCTGTGCATTCAACTAACAGAGTTGAACCTTACTTTTGATTGAGCCGTTCTGAAACACTCTTTCTGTAGAAACTGCAATTGGACATTCTGAGCGCTAAGAGGCCTATATTGGGAAAAAGAATGTCTACAAATAAAAACTACACAGAAGAATTGTGTGAAACTTCTTTCTGTTCTGTTTGTTCAACTAAAAGAGTTGAACCTTAGTTTTGATTGAGCCGTTCTGAAACACTCTTTCTGTAGAAAATGCAAGTGGAGATTCGGAGCGCTAAGAGGGTAATAGTGGAAAAAGGAATGTCTCCAAATATAAACTACACAGAATCATTCTGTGAAACTTCTTTCTGATCTGTGCATTCTGCTAACAGAGTTAAACCATACTTTTGATTGAGCAGATCAGAACACTCTTTCTGTAGAAAATGCAACTGGACATTTGGAGCGCTAAGAGAGTAGTAGTGGAAAAAGGAATATATTCAAATATAAACTACACAGAAGCATTCTGTGAAACTTCTTTCTGATCTGAGCATTCAGCTAACAGAGTTTAACCATACTTTTGATTGAGCAGTTTTGAAACACTCTGTCTGTAGAAAATGCAACTGGACATTCGTAGCGCTAAGTGGGTAATAGTGGAAAAAAGAATATGTTCAAATATAAACTACACAGAAGCATTGTATGAAACTTCTTTCTGTTCTGTGCATTCAACTAACAGAGTTGAACCTTACTTTTGATTGAGCCTTTCTGAAACACTCTTTCTGTAGAAACTGCAATTGGACATTCTGAGCGCTAAGAGGCCTATATTGGGAAAAATAATATCTTCAAATAAAAACTACACAGAAGCATTGTGTGAAACTTATTTCTGATATGTTCATTAAGCTAACAGAGTTAAACCATACTTTTGATTGCGCAGTTCTGAACACTCTTTCTGTAGAAAATGCAAGTGGACATTCGGAGCGCTAAGAGGGTAATAGTGGAAAAAGGAATATATTCAAATATAAACTACACAGTAGCATTCTGTGAAAATTCTTTCTGTTCTGTGCATTCAACTAACAGAGTTGAACCTTACTTTTGATTGAGCCGTTCTGAAACACTCTTTCTGTAGAAACTGCAATTGGACATGCTAAGCGCTAAGAGGCCTATATTGGGAAAAATAATATCTTCAAATAAAAACTACACAGAAGCATTGTGTGAAACTTATTTCTGATCTGTAAATTCAGTTAGCAGAGATAAAACATATTTTTGATTGAGCAGTTATGAAACACTCTTTCTGTAGAAAATGCAAGTGGAGATTCGGAGCGCTAAGTGGGTAATACTGGAAAAAGGAATGTCTCCAAATATAAACTACACAGAATCATTCTGTGAAACATCTTTCTGATCTGTGCATTCAGCTAACAGAGTTAAACCATACTTTTGAGTGAGCAGATCTGAACACTCTTTCTGTAGAAAATGCAACTGGACATTTGGAGCGCTAAGAGCGTAGTAGTGGAAAAAGGAATATATTCAAATATAAACTACACAGAAGCATTCTGTGAAACTTCTTTCTGATCTGAGCATTCAGCTAACAGAGTTAAACCATACTTTTGATTGAGCAGTTTTGAAACACTCTGTCTGTAGAAAATGCAACTGGACATTCGTAGCGCTAAGTGGGTAATAGTGGAAAAAAGAATATGCTCAAATATAAACTACACAGAAGCATTGTATGAAACTTCTTTCTGTTCTGTGCATTCAACTAACAGAGTTGAACCTTATTTTTGATTGAGCCTTTCTGAAACACTCTTTCTGTAGAAACTGCAATTGGACATTCTGAGCGCTAAGAGGCCTATATTGGGAAAAATAATATCTTCAAATAAAAACTACACAGAAGCATTTTGTGAAACTTATTTCTGATATGTTCATTAAGCTAACAGAGTTAAACCATACTTTTGATTGCGCAGTTCTGAACACTCTTTCTGTAGAAAATGCAAGTGGACATTCGGAGCGCTAAGAGGGTAATAGTGGAAAAAGGAATATATGCAAATATAAACTACACAGTAGCATTCTGTGAAAATTCTTTCTGTTCTGTGCATTCAACTAACAGAGTTGAACCTTACTTTTGATTGAGCCGTTCTGAAACACTCTTTCTGTAGAAACTGCAATTGGACATGCTAAGCGCTAAGAGGCCTACATTGGGAAAAAGAATATCTTCAAATAAAAACTACACAGATGCATTCTGTGAAACTTATTTCTGCTCTGTAAATTCAGTTAACAGAGATAAAACATATTTTTGATTGAGCAGTTATGAAACACTCTTTTTATAGAAAATGCAAGTGGAGATTCGGAGCGCTAAGAGGGTAATAGTGGAAAAAGGAATGTCTTCAAATATAAACTACACAGAATCATTCGGTGAAACTTCTTTCTGATCTGTGCATTCAGCTAACAGAGTTAAACCATACTTTTGATTGAGCAGATCTGAACTCTCTTTCTGTAGAAAATGCAACTGGACATTTGGAGCGCTAAGGGCGTAGTAGTGGAAAAAGGAATATATTCAAATATAAACTACACAGAAGCATTCTGTGAAACTTCATTCTGATCTGAGCATTCAGCTAACAGAGTTAAACCATACTTTTGATTGAGCAGTTTTGAAACAGTCTGTCTGTAGAAAATGCAACTGGACATTCGTAGCGCTAAGTGGGTAATAGTGGAAAAAAGAATATGTTCAAATATAAACTACACAGAAGCATTGTATGAAACTTCTTTCTGTTCTGTGCATTCAACTAACAGAGTTGAACCTTACTTTTGATTGAGCCGTTCTGAAACACTCTTTCTGTAGAAACTGCAATTGGACATTCTGAGCGCTAAGAGGCCTATATTGGGAAAAAGAATGTCTACAAATAAAAACTACACAGAAGAATTGTGTGAAACTTCTTTCTGTTCTGTTTGTTCAACTAAAAGAGTTGAACCTTAGTTTTGATTGAGCCGTTCTGAATCACTCTTTCTGTAGAAAATGCAAGTGGAGATTCGGAGCGCTAAGAGGGTAATAGTGGAAAAAGGAATGTCTCCAAATATAAACTACACAGAATCATTCTGTGAAACTTCTTTCTGATCTGTGCATTCAGCTAACAGAGTTAAACCATACTTTTGTTTGAGCAGATCTGAACACTCTTTCTGTAGAAAATGCAACTGGACATTTGGAGCGCTAAGAGAGTAGTAGTGGAAAAAGGAATATATTCAAATATAAACTACACAGAAGCATTCTGTGAAACTTCTTTCTGATCTGAGCATTCAGCTAACAGAGTTTAACCATACTTTTGATTGAGCAGTTTTGAAACACTCTGTCTGTAGAAAATGCAACTGGACATTCGTAGCGCTAAGTGGGTAATATTGGAAAAAAGAATATGTTCAAATATAAACTACACAGAAGCATTGTATGAAACTTCTTTCTGTTCTGTGCATTCAACTAACAGAGTTGAACCTTACTTTTGATTGAGCCTTTCTGAAACACTCTTTCTGTAGAAACTGCAATTGGACATTCTGAGCGCTAAGAGGCCTATATTGGGAAAAATAATATCTTCAAATAAAAACTACACAGAAGCATTGTGTGAAACTTATTTCTGATATGTTCATTAAGCTAACAGAGTTAAACCATACTTTTGATTGCGCAGTTCTGAACACTCTTTCTGTAGAAAATGCAAGTGGACATTCGGAGCGCTAAGAGGGTAATAGTGGAAAAAGGAATATATTCAAATATAAACTACACAGTAGCATTCTGTGAAAATTCTTTCTGTTCTGTGCATTCAACTAACAGAGTTGAACCTTACTTTTGATTGAGCCGTTCTGAAACACTCTTTCTGTAGAAACTGCAATTGGACATGCTAAGCGCTAAGAGGCCTATATTGGGAAAAATAATATCTTCAAATAAAAACTACACAGAAGCATTGTGTGAAACTTATTTCTGATCTGTAAATTCAGTTAGCAGAGATAAAACATATTTTTGATTGAGCAGTTATGAAACACTCTTTCTGTAGAAAATGCAAGTGGAGATTCGGAGCGCTAAGAGGGTAATACTGGAAAAAGGAATGTCTCCAAATATAAACTACACAGAATCATTCTGTGAAACATCTTTCTGATCTGTGCATTCAGCTAACAGAGTTAAACCATACTTTTGAGTGAGCAGATCTGAACACTCTTTCTGTAGAAAATGCAACTGGACATTTGGAGCGCTAAGAGCGTAGTAGTGGAAAAAGGAATATATTCAAATATAAACTACACAGAAGCATTCTGTGAAACTTCTTTCTGATCTGATCATTCAGCTAACAGATTTAAACCATACTTTTGATTGAGCAGTTTTGAAACACTCTGTCTGTAGAAAATGCAACTGGACATTCGTAGCGCTAAGTGGGTAATAGTGGAAAAAAGAATATGCTCAAATATAAACTACACAGAAGCATTGTATGAAACTTCTTTCTGTTCTGTGCATTCAACTAACAGAGTTGAACCTTACTTTTGATTGAGCCTTTCTGAAACACTCTTTCTGTAGAAACTGCAATTGGACATTCTGAGCGCTAAGAGGCCTATAATGGTAAAAATAATATCTTCAAATAAAAACTACACAGAAGCATTGTGTGAAACTTCTTTCTGATATGTTCATTAAGCTAACAGAGTTAAACCATACTTTTGATTGCGCAGTTCTGAACACTCTTTCTGTAGAAAATGCAAGTGGACTTTCGGAGCGCTAAGAGGGTAATAGTGGAAAAAGGAATATATTCAAATATAAACTACACAGTAGCATTCTGTGAAACTTCTTTCTGTTCTGTGCATTCAACTAACAGAGTTGAACCTTACTTTTGATTGAGCCGTTCTGAAACACTCTTTCTGTAGAAACTGCAATTGGACATGCTAAACGCTAAGAGGCCTACATTGGGAAAAAGAATATCTTCAAATAAAAACTACACAGATGCATTCTGTGAAACTTATTTCTGATCTGTAAATTCAGTTAACAGAGATAAAACATATTTTTGATTGAGCAGTTATGAAACACTCTTTTTGTAGAAAATGCAAGTGGAGATTCGGAGCGCTAAGAGGGTAATAGTGGAAAAAGGAATGTCTTCAAATATAAACTACACAAAATCATTCGGTGAAACTTCTTTCTGATCTGTGCATTCAGCTAACAGAGTTAAACCATACTTTTGATTGAGCAGATCTGAACACTCTTTCTGTAGAAAATGCAACTGGACATTTGGAGCGCTAAGGGCGTAGTAGTGGAAAAAGGAATATATTCAAATATAAACTACACAGAAGCATTCTGTGAAACTTCTTTCTGATCTGAGCATTCAGCTAACAGAGTTAAACCATACTTTTGATTGAGCAGTTTTGAAACACTCTGTCTGTAGAAAATGCAACTGGACATTCGTAGCGCTAAGTGGGTAATAGTGGAAAAAAGAATATGTTCAAATATAAACTACACAGAAGCATTGTATGAAACTTCTTTCTGTTCTGTGCATTCAACTAACAGAGTTGAACCTTACTTTTGATTGAGCCGTTCTGAAACACTCTTTCTGTAGAAACTGCAATTGGACATTCTGAGCGCTAAGAGGCCTATATTGGGAAAAAGAATGTCTACAAATAAAAACTACACAGAAGAATTGTGTGAAACTTCTTTCTGTTCTGTTTGTTCAACTAAAAGAGTTGAACCTTAGTTTTGATTGAGCCGTTCTGAAACACTCTTTCTGTAGAAAATGCAAGTGGAGATTCGGAGCGCTAAGAGGGTAATAGTGGAAAAAGGAATGTCTCCAAATATAAACTACACAGAATCATTCTGTGAAACATCTTTCTGATCTGTGCATTCTGCTAACAGAGTTAAACCATACTTTTGATTGAGCAGATCAGAACACTCTTTCTGTAGAAAATGCAACTGGACATTTGGAGCGCTAAGAGAGTAGTAGTGGAAAAAGGAATATATTCAAATATAAACTACACAGAAGCATTCTGTGAAACTTCTTTCTGATCTGAGCATTCAGCTAACAGAGTTTAACCATACTTTTGATTGAGCAGTTTTGAAACACTCTGTCTGTAGAAAATGCAACTGGACATTCGTAGCGCTAAGTGGGTAATAGTGGAAAAAAGAATATGTTCAAATATAAACTACACAGAAGCATTGTATGAAACTTCTTTCTGTTCTGTGCATTCAACTAACAGAGTTGAACCTTACTTTTGATTGAGCCTTTCTGAAACACTCTTTCTGTAGAAACTGCAATTGGACATTCTGAGCGCTAAGAGGCCTATATTGGGAAAAATAATATCTTCAAATAAAAACTACACAGAAGCATTGTGTGAAACTTATTTCTGATATGTTCATTAAGCTAACAGAGTTAAACCATACTTTTGATTGCGCAGTTCTGAACACTCTTTCTGTAGAAAATGCAAGTGGACATTCGGAGCGCTAAGAGGGTAATAGTGGAAAAAGGAATATATTCAAATATAAACTACACAGTAGCATTCTGTGAAAATTCTTTCTGTTCTGTGCATTCAACTAACAGAGTTGAACCTTACTTTTGATTGAGCCGTTCTGAAACACTCTTTCTGTAGAAACTGCAATTGGACATGCTAAGCGCTAAGAGGCCTATATTGGGAAAAATAATATCTTCAAATAAAAACTACACAGAAGCATTGTGTGAAACTTATTTCTGATCTGTAAATTCAGTTAGCAGAGATAAAACATATTTTTGATTGAGCAGTTATGAAACACTCTTTCTGTAGAAAATGCAAGTGGAGATTCGGAGCGCTAAGTGGGTAATACTGGAAAAAGGAATGTCTCCAAATATAAACTACACAGAATCATTCTGTGAAACATCTTTCTGATCTGTGCATTCAGCTAACAGAGTTAAACCATACTTTTGAGTGAGCAGATCTGAACACTCTTTCTGTAGAAAATGCAACTGGACATTTGGAGCGCTAAGAGCGTAGTAGTGGAAAAAGGAATATATTCAAATATAAACTACACAGAAGCATTCTGTGAAACTTCTTTCTGATCTGAGCATTCAGCTAACAGAGTTAAACCATACTTTTGATTGAGCAGTTTTGAAACACTCTGTCTGTAGAAAATGCAACTGGACATTCGTAGCGCTAAGTGGGTAATAGTGGAAAAAAGAATATGCTCAAATATAAACTACACAGAAGCATTGTATGAAACTTCTTTCTGTTCTGTGCATTCAACTAACAGAGTTGAACCTTACTTTTGATTGAGCCTTTCTGAAACACTCTTTCTGTAGAAACTGCAATTGGACATTCTGAGCGCTAAGAGGCCTATAATGGGAAAAATAATATCTTCAAATAAAAACTACACAGAAGCATTGTGTGAAACTTCTTTCTGATATGTTCATTAAGCTAACAGAGTTAAACCATACTTTTGATTGCGCAGTTCTGAACACTCTTTCTGTAGAAAATGCAAGTGGACTTTCGGAGCGCTAAGAGGGTAATAGTGGAAAAAGGAATATATTCAAATATAAACTACACAGTAGCATTCTGTGAAACTTCTTTCTGTTCTGTGCATTCAACTAACAGAGTTGAACCTTACTTTTGATTGAGCCGTTCTGAAACACTCTTTCTGTAGAAACTGCAATTGGACATGCTAAACGCTAAGAGGCCTACATTGGGAAAAAGAATATCTTCAAATAAAAACTACAAAGATGCATTCTGTGAAACTTATTTCTGATCTGTAAATTCAGTTAACAGAGATAAAACATATTTTTGATTGAGCAGTTATGAAACACTCTTTTTGTAGAAAATGCAAGTGGAGATTCGGAGCGCTAAGAGGGTAATAGTGGAAAAAGGAATGTCTTCAAATATAAACTACACAAAATCATTCGGTGAAACTTCTTTCTGATCTGTGCATTCAGCTAACAGAGTTAAACCATACTTTTGATTGAGCAGATCTGAACACTCTTTCTGTAGAAAATGCAACTGGACATTTGGAGCGCTAAGGGCGTAGTAGTGGAAAAAGGAATATATTCAAATACAAACTACACAGAAGCATTCTGTGAAACTTCTTTCTGATCTGAGCATTCAGCTAACAGAGTTAAACCATACTTTTGATTGAGCAGTTTAGAAACACTCTGTCTGTAGAAAATGCAACTGGACATTCGTAGCGCTAAGTGGGTAATAGTGGAAAAAAGAATATGTTCAAATATAAACTACACAGAAGCATTGTATGAAACTACTTTCTGTTCTGTGCATTCAACTAACAGAGTTGAACCTTACTTTTGATTGAGCCGTTCTGAAACTCTCTTTCTGTAGAAACTGCAATTGGACATTCTGAGCGCTAAGAGGCCTATATTGGGAAAAAGAATGTCTACAAATAAAAACTACACAGAAGAATTCTGTGAAACTTCTTTCTGTTCTGTTTGTTCAACTAAAAGAGTTGAACCTTAGTTTTGATTGAGCCGTTCTGAAACAGTCTTTCTGTAGAAAATGCAAGTGGAGATTCGGAGCGCTAAGAGGGTAATAGTGGAAAAAGGAATGTCTCCAAATATAAACTACACAGAATCATTCTGTGAAACTTCTTTCTGATCTGTGCATTCAGCTAACAGAGTTAAACCACACTTTTGATTGAGCAGATCTGAACACTCTTTCTGTAGAAAATGCAACTGGACATTTGGAGCGCTAAGAGAGTAATAGTGGAAAAAGGAATATATTCAAATATAAACTACACAGAAGCATTCTGTGAAACTTCTTTCTGATCTGAGCATTCAGCTAACAGAGTTAAACCATACTTTTGATTGAGCAGTTTTGAAACACTCTGTCTGTAGAAAATGCAACTGGACATTCGTAGCGCTAAGTGGGTAATAGTGGAAAAAAGAATATGTTCAAATATAAACAACACAGAAGCATTGTGGGAAACTTCTTTCTGTTCTGTGCATTCAACTAACAGAGTTGAACCTTACTTTTGATTGAGCCTTTCTGAAACACTCTTTCTGTAGAAACTGCAATTGGACATTCTGAGCGCTAAGAGGCCTATATTGGGAAAAATAATATCTTCAAATAAAAACTACACAGAAGCATTGTGTGAAACTTATTTCTGATATGTTCATTAAGCTAACAGAGTTAAACCATACTTTTGATTGCGCAGTTCTGAACACCCTTTCTGTAGAAAATGCAAGTGGACATTCGGAGCGCTAAGAGGGTAATAGTGGAAAAAGGAATATATTCAAATATAAACTACACAGTAGCATTCTGTGAAAATTCTTTCTGTTCTGTGCATTCAACTAACAGAGTTGAACCTTACTTTTGATTGAGCCATTCTGAAACACTCTTTCTGTAGAAACTGCAATTGGACATGCTAAGCGCTAAGAGGCCTACATTGGGAAAAAGAATATCTTCAAATAAAAACTACACAGATGCGTTCTGTGAAACTTATTTCTGATCTGTAAATTCAGTTAACAGAGATAAAACATATTTTTGATTGAGCAGTTATGAAACACTCTTTTTGTAGAAAATGCAAGTGGAGATTCGGAGCGCTAAGAGGGTAATAGTGGAAAAAGGAATGTCTTCAAATATAAACTACCCAGAATCATTCGGTGAAACTTCTTTCTGATCTGTGCATTCAGCTAACAGAGTTAAACCATACTTTTGATTGAGCAGATCTGAACACTCTTTCTGTAGAAAATGCAACTGGACATTTGGAGCGCTAAGAGCGTAGTAGTGGAAAAAGGAATATATTCAAATATAAACTACACAGAAGCATTCTGTGAAACTTCTTTCTGATCTGAGCATTCAGCTAACAGAGTTAAACCATACTTTTGATTGAGCAGTTTTGAAACACTCTGTCTGTAGAAAATGCAACTGGACATTCGTAGCGCTAAGTGGGTAATAGTGGAAAAAAGAATATGTTCAAATATAAACTACACAGAAGCATTGTATGAAACTTCTTTCTGTTCTGTGCATTCAACTAACAGAGTTGAACCTTACTTTTGATTGAGCCGTTCTGAAACACTCTTTCTGTAGAAACTGCAATTGGACATTCTGAGCACTAAGAGGCCTATATTGGGAAAAAGAATGTCTACAAATAAAAACTACACAGAAGAATTGTGTGAAACTTCTTTCTGTTCTGTTTGTTCAACTAAAAGAGTTGAACCTTAGTTTTGATTGAGCCGTTCTGAAACACTCTTTCTGTAGAAACTGCAATTGGACATTCTGAGCACTAAGAGGCCTATATTGGGAAAAATAATATCTTCAAATAAAAACTACACAGAAGCATTGTGTGAAACTTATTTCTGATATGTTCATTAAGCTAACAGAGTTAAACCATACTTTTGATTGCGCAGTTCTGAACACTCTTTCTGTAGAAAATGCAAGTGGACATTCGGAGCGCTAAGAGGGTAATAGTGGAAAAAGGAATATATTCAAATATAAACTACACAGTAGCATTCTGTGAAAATTCTTTCTGTTCTGTGCATTCAACTAACAGAGTTGAACCTTACTTTTGATTGAGCCGTTCTGAAACACTCTTTCTGTAGAAACTGCAATTGGACATGCTAAGCGCTAAGAGGCCTATATTGGGAAAAATAATATCTTCAAATAAAAACTACACAGAAGCATTGTGTGAAACTTATTTCTGATCTGTAAATTCAGTTAGCAGAGATAAAACATATTTTTGATTGAGCAGTTATGAAACACTCTTTCTGTAGAAAATGCAAGTGGAGATTCGGAGCGCTAAGAGGGTAATACTGGAAAAAGGAATGTCTCCAAATATAAACTACACAGAATCATTCTGTGAAACATCTTTCTGATCTGTGCATTCAGCTAACAGAGTTAAACCATACTTTTGAGTGAGCAGATCTGAACACTCTTTCTGTAGAAAATGCAACTGGACATTTGGAGCGCTAAGAGCGTAGTAGTGGAAAAAGGAATATATTCAAATATAAACTACACAGAAGCATTCTGTGAAACTTCTTTCTGATCTGAGCATTCAGCTAACAGAGTTAAACCATACTTTTGATTGAGCAGTTTTGAAACACTCTGTCTGTAGAAAATGCAACTGGACATTCGTAGCGCTAAGTGGGTAATAGTGGAAAAAAGAATATGCTCAAATATAAACTACACAGAAGCATTGTATGAAACTTCTTTCTGTTCTGTGCATTCAACTAACAGAGTTGAACCTTACTTTTGATTGAGCCTTTCTGAAACACTCTTTCTGTAGAAACTGCAATTGGACATTCTGAGCGCTAAGAGGCCTATAATGGGAAAAATAATATCTTCAAATAAAAACTACACAGAAGCATTGTGTGAAACTTCTTTCTGATATGTTCATTAAGCTAACAGAGTTAAACCATACTTTTGATTGCGCAGTTCTGAACACTCTTTCTGTAGAAAATGCAAGTGGACTTTCGGAGCGCTAAGAGGGTAATAGTGGAAAAAGGAATATATTCAAATATAAACTACACAGTAGCATTCTGTGAAACTTCTTTCTGTTCTGTGCATTCAACTAACAGAGTTGAACCTTACTTTTGATTGAGCCGTTCTGAAACACTCTTTCTGTAGAAACTGCAATTGGACATGCTAAACGCTAAGAGGCCTACATTGGGAAAAAGAATATCTTCAAATAAAAACTACAAAGATGCATTCTGTGAAACTTATTTCTGATCTGTAAATTCAGTTAACAGAGATAAAACATATTTTTGATTGAGCAGTTATGAAACACTCTTTTTGTAGAAAATGCAAGTGGAGATTCGGAGCGCTAAGAGGGTAATAGTGGAAAAAGGAATGTCTTCAAATATAAACTACACAAAATCATTCGGTGAAACTTCTTTCTGATCTGTGCATTCAGCTAACAGAGTTAAACCATACTTTTGATTGAGCAGATCTGAACACTCTTTCTGTAGAAAATGCAACTGGACATTTGGAGCGCTAAGGGCGTAGTAGTGGAAAAAGGTATATATTCAAATATAAACTACACAGAAGCATTCTGTGAAACTTCTTTCTGATCTGAGCATTCAGCTAACAGAGTTAAACCATACTTTTGATTGAGCAGTTTTGAAACGCTCTGTCTGTAGAAAATGCAACTGGACATTCGTAGCGCTAAGTGGGTAATAGTGGAAAAAAGAATATGTTCAAATATAAACTACACAGAAGCATTGTATGAAACTTCTTTCTGTTCTGTGCATTCAACTAACAGAGTTGAACCTTACTTTTGATTGAGCCGTTCTGAAACACTCTTTCTGTAGAAACTGCAATTGGACATTCTGAGCGCTAAGAGGCCTATATTGGGAAAAAGAACGTCTACAAATAAAAACTACACAGAAGAATTGTGTGAAACTTCTTTCTGTTCTGTTTGTTCCACTAAAAGAGTTGAACCTTAGTTTTGATTGAGCCGTTCTGAAACACTCTTTCTGTAGAAAATGCAAGTGGAGATTCGGAGCGCTAAGAGGGTAATAGTGGAAAAAGGAATGTCTCCAAATATAAACTACACAGAATCATTCTGTGAAACTTCTTTCTGATCTGTGCATTCAGCTAACAGAGTTAAACCATACTTTTGATTGAGCAGATCTGAACACTCTTTCTGTAGAAAATGCAACTGGACATTTGGAGCGCTAAGAGAGTAGTAGTGGAAAAAGGAATATATTCAAATATAAACTACACAGAAGCATTCTGTGAAACTTCTTTCTGATCTGAGCATTCAGCTAACAGAGTTTAACCATACTTTTGATTGAGCAGTTTTGAAACACTCTGTCTGTAGAAAATGCAACTGGACATTCGTAGCGCTAAGTGGGTAATAGTGGAAAAAAGAATATGTTCAAATATAAACTACACAGAAGCATTGTATGAAACTTCTTTCTGTTCTGTGCATTCAACTAACAGAGTTGAACCTTACTTTTGATTGAGCCTTTCTGAAACACTCTTTCTGTAGAAACTGCAATTGGACATTCTGAGCGCTAAGAGGCCTATATTGGGAAAAATAATATCTTCAAATAAAAACTACACAGAAGCATTGTGTGAAACTTATTTCTGATATGTTCATTAAGCTAACAGAGTTAAACCATACTTTTGATTGCGCAGTTCTGAACACTCTTTCTGTAGAAAATGCAAGTGGACATTCGGAGCGCTAAGAGGGTAATAGTGGAAAAAGGAATATATTCAAATATAAACTACACAGTAGCATTCTGTGAAAATTCTTTCTGTTCTGTGCATTCAACTAACAGAGTTGAACCTTACTTTTGATTGAGCCGTTCTGAAACACTCTTTCTGTAGAAACTGCAATTGGACATGCTAAGCGCTAAGAGGCCTATATTGGGAAAAATAATATCTTCAAATAAAAACTACACAGAAGCATTGTGTGAAACTTATTTCTGATCTGTAAATTCAGTTAGCAGAGATAAAACATATTTTTGATTGAGCAGTTATGAAACACTCTTTCTGTAGAAAATGCAAGTGGAGATTCGGAGCGCTAAGTGGGTAATACTGGAAAAAGGAATGTCTCCAAATATAAACTACACAGAATCATTCTGTGAAACATCTTTCTGATCTGTGCATTCAGCTAACAGAGTTAAACCATACTTTTGAGTGAGCAGATCTGAACACTCTTTCTGTAGAAAATGCAACTGGACATTTGGAGCGCTAAGAGCGTAGTAGTGGAAAAAGGAATATATTCAAATATAAACTACACAGAAGCATTCTGTGAAACTTCTTTCTGATCTGAGCATTCAGCTAACAGAGTTAAACCATACTTTTGATTGAGCAGTTTTGAAACACTCTGTCTGTAGAAAATGCAACTGGACATTCGTAGCGCTAAGTGGGTAATAGTGGAAAAAAGAATATGCTCAAATATAAACTACACAGAAGCATTGTATGAAACTTCTTTCTGTTCTGTGCATTCAACTAACAGAGTTGAACCTTACTTTTGATTGAGCCTTTCTGAAACACTCTTTCTGTAGAAACTGCAATTGGACATTCTGAGCGCTAAGAGGCCTATAATGGGAAAAATAATATCTTCAAATAAAAACTACACAGAAGCATTGTGTGAAACTTCTTTCTGATATGTTCATTAAGCTAACAGAGTTAAACCATACTTTTGATTGCGCAGTTCTGAACACTCTTTCTGTAGAAAATGCAAGTGGACTTTCGGAGCGCTAAGAGGGTAATAGTGGAAAAAGGAATATATTCAAATATAAACTACACAGTAGCATTCTGTGAAACTTCTTTCTGTTCTGTGCATTCAACTAACAGAGTTGAACCTTACTTTTGATTGAGCCGTTCTGAAACACTCTTTCTGTAGAAACTGCAATTGGACATGCTAAACGCTAAGAGGCCTACATTGGGAAAAAGAATATCTTCAAATAAAAACTACAAAGATGCATTCTGTGAAACTTATTTCTGATCTGTAAATTCAGTTAACAGAGATAAAACATATTTTTGATTGAGCAGTTATGAAACACTCTTTTTGTAGAAAATGCAAGTGGAGATTCGGAGCGCTAAGAGGGTAATAGTGGAAAAAGGAATGTCTTCAAATATAAACTACACAAAATCATTCGGTGAAACTTCTTTCTGATCTGTGCATTCAGCTAACAGAGTTAAACCATACTTTTGATTGAGCAGATCTGAACACTCTTTCTGTAGAAAATGCAACTGGACATTTGGAGCGCTAAGGGCGTAGTAGTGGAAAAAGGTATATATTCAAATATAAACTACACAGAAGCATTCTGTGAAACTTCTTTCTGATCTGAGCATTCAGCTAACAGAGTTAAACCATACTTTTGATTGAGCAGTTTTGAAACACTCTGTCTGTAGAAAATGCAACTGGACATTCGTAGCGCTAAGTGGGTAATAGTGGAAAAAAGAATATGTTCAAATATAAACTACACAGAAGCATTGTATGAAACTTCTTTCTGTTCTGTGCATTCAACTAACAGAGTTGAACCTTACTTTTGATTGAGCCGTTCTGAAACACTCTTTCTGTAGAAACTGCAATTGGACATTCTGAGCGCTAAGAGGCCTATATTGGGAAAAAGAACGTCTACAAATAAAAACTACACAGAAGAATTGTGTGAAACTTCTTTCTGTTCTGTTTGTTCCACTAAAAGAGTTGAACCTTAGTTTTGATTGAGCCGTTCTGAAACACTCTTTCTGTAGAAAATGCAAGTGGAGATTCGGAGCGCTAAGAGGGTAATAGTGGAAAAAGGAATGTCTCCAAATATAAACTACACAGAATCATTCTGTGAAACTTCTTTCTGATCTGTGCATTCAGCTAACAGAGTTAAACCATACTTTTGATTGAGCAGATCTGAACACTCTTTCTGTAGAAAATGCAACTGGACATTTGGAGCGCTAAGAGAGTAGTAGTGGAAAAAGGAATATATTCAAATATAAACTACACAGAAGCATTCTGTGAAACTTCTTTCTGATCTGAGCATTCAGCTAACAGAGTTTAACCATACTTTTGATTGAGCAGTTTTGAAACACTCTGTCTGTAGAAAATGCAACTGGACATTCGTAGCGCTAAGTGGGTAATAGTGGAAAAAAGAATATGTTCAAATATAAACTACACAGAAGCATTGTATGAAACTTCTTTCTGTTCTGTGCATTCAACTAACAGAGTTGAACCTTACTTTTGATTGAGCCTTTCTGAAACACTCTTTCTGTAGAAACTGCAATTGGACATTCTGAGCGCTAAGAGGCCTATATTGGGAAAAATAATATCTTCAAATAAAAACTACACAGAAGCATTGTGTGAAACTTATTTCTGATATGTTCATTAAGCTAACAGAGTTAAACCATACTTTTGATTGCGCAGTTCTGAACACTCTTTCTGTAGAAAATGCAAGTGGACATTCGGAGCGCTAAGAGGGTAATAGTGGAAAAAGGAATATATTCAAATATAAACTACACAGTAGCATTCTGTGAAAATTCTTTCTGTTCTGTGCATTCAACTAACAGAGTTGAACCTTACTTTTGATTGAGCCGTTCTGAAACACTCTTTCTGTAGAAACTGCAATTGGACATGCTAAGCGCTAAGAGGCCTATATTGGGAAAAATAATATCTTCAAATAAAAACTACACAGAAGCATTGTGTGAAACTTATTTCTGATCTGTAAATTCAGTTAGCAGAGATAAAACATATTTTTGATTGAGCAGTTATGAAACACTCTTTCTGTAGAAAATGCAAGTGGAGATTCGGAGCGCTAAGTGGGTAATACTGGAAAAAGGAATGTCTCCAAATATAAACTACACAGAATCATTCTGTGAAACATCTTTCTGATCTGTGCATTCAGCTAACAGAGTTAAACCATACTTTTGAGTGAGCAGATCTGAACACTCTTTCTGTAGAAAATGCAACTGGACATTTGGAGCGCTAAGAGCGTAGTAGTGGAAAAAGGAATATATTCAAATATAAACTACACAGAAGCATTCTGTGAAACTTCTTTCTGATCTGAGCATTCAGCTAACAGAGTTAAACCATACTTTTGATTGAGCAGTTTTGAAACACTCTGTCTGTAGAAAATGCAACTGGACATTCGTAGCGCTAAGTGGGTAATAGTGGAAAAAAGAATATGCTCAAATATAAACTACACAGAAGCATTGTATGAAACTTCTTTCTGTTCTGTGCATTCAACTAACAGAGTTGAACCTTACTTTTGATTGAGCCTTTCTGAAACACTCTTTCTGTAGAAACTGCAATTGGACATTCTGAGCGCTAAGAGGCCTATAATGGGAAAAATAATATCTTCAAATAAAAACTACACAGAAGCATTGTGTGAAACTTCTTTCTGATATGTTCATTAAGCTAACAGAGTTAAACCATACTTTTGATTGCGCAGTTCTGAACACTCTTTCTGTAGAAAATGCAAGTGGACTTTCGGAGCGCTAAGAGGGTAATAGTGGAAAAAGGAATATATTCAAATATAAACTACACAGTAGCATTCTGTGAAACTTCTTTCTGTTCTGTGCATTCAACTAACAGAGTTGAACCTTACTTTTGATTGAGCCGTTCTGAAACACTCTTTCTGTAGAAACTGCAATTGGACATGCTAAACGCTAAGAGGCCTACATTGGGAAAAAGAATATCTTCAAATAAAAACTACAAAGATGCATTCTGTGAAACTTATTTCTGATCTGTAAATTCAGTTAACAGAGATAAAACATATTTTTGATTGAGCAGTTATGAAACACTCTTTTTGTAGAAAATGCAAGTGGAGATTCGGAGCGCTAAGAGGGTAATAGTGGAAAAAGGAATGTCTTCAAATATAAACTACACAAAATCATTCGGTGAAACTTCTTTCTGATCTGTGCATTCAGCTAACAGAGTTAAACCATACTTTTGATTGAGCAGATCTGAACACTCTTTCTGTAGAAAATGCAACTGGACATTTGGAGCGCTAAGGGCGTAGTAGTGGAAAAAGGAATATATTCAAATACAAACTACACAGAAGCATTCTGTGAAACTTCTTTCTGATCTGAGCATTCAGCTAACAGAGTTAAACCATACTTTTGATTGAGCAGTTTAGAAACACTCTGTCTGTAGAAAATGCAACTGGACATTCGTAGCGCTAAGTGGGTAATAGTGGAAAAAAGAATATGTTCAAATATAAACTACACAGAAGCATTGTATGAAACTTCTTTCTGTTCTGTGCATTCAACTAACAGAGTTGAACCTTACTTTTGATTGAGCCGTTCTGAAACTCTCTTTCTGTAGAAACTGCAATTGGACATTCTGAGCGCTAAGAGGCCTATATTGGGAAAAAGAATGTCTACAAATAAAAACTACACAGAAGAATTGTGTGAAACTTCTTTCTGTTCTGTTTGTTCAACTAAAAGAGTTGAACCTTAGTTTTGATTGAGCCGTTCTGAAACAGTCTTTCTGTAGAAAATGCAAGTGGAGATTCGGAGCGCTAAGAGGGTAATAGTGGAAAAAGGAATGTCTCCAAATATAAACTACACAGAATCATTCTGTGAAACTTCTTTCTGATCTGTGCATTCAGCTAACAGAGTTAAACCACACTTTTGATTGAGCAGATCTGAACACTCTTTCTGTAGAAAATGCAACTGGACATTTGGAGCGCTAAGAGAGTAATAGTGGAAAAAGGAATATATTCAAATATAAACTACACAGAAGCATTCTGTGAAACTTCTTTCTGATCTGAGCATTCAGCTAACAGAGTTAAACCATACTTTTGATTGAGCAGTTTTGAAACACTCTGTCTGTAGAAAATGCAACTGGACATTCGTAGCGCTAAGTGGGTAATAGTGGAAAAAAGAATATGTTCAAATATAAACAACACAGAAGCATTGTGGGAAACTTCTTTCTGTTCTGTGCATTCAACTAACAGAGTTGAACCTTACTTTTGATTGAGCCTTTCTGAAACACTCTTTCTGTAGAAACTGCAATTGGACATTCTGAGCGCTAAGAGGCCTATATTGGGAAAAATAATATCTTCAAATAAAAACTACACAGAAGCATTGTGTGAAACTTATTTCTGATATGTTCATTAAGCTAACAGAGTTAAACCATACTTTTGATTGCGCAGTTCTGAACACCCTTTCTGTAGAAAATGCAAGTGGACATTCGGAGCGCTAAGAGGGTAATAGTGGAAAAAGGAATATATTCAAATATAAACTACACAGTAGCATTCTGTGAAAATTCTTTCTGTTCTGTGCATTCAACTAACAGAGTTGAACCTTACTTTTGATTGAGCCATTCTGAAACACTCTTTCTGTAGAAACTGCAATTGGACATGCTAAGCGCTAAGAGGCCTACATTGGGAAAAAGAATATCTTCAAATAAAAACTACACAGATGCGTTCTGTGAAACTTATTTCTGATCTGTAAATTCAGTTAACAGAGATAAAACATATTTTTGATTGAGCAGTTATGAAACACTCTTTTTGTAGAAAATGCAAGTGGAGATTCGGAGCGCTAAGAGGGTAATAGTGGAAAAAGGAATGTCTTCAAATATAAACTACCCAGAATCATTCGGTGAAACTTCTTTCTGATCTGTGCATTCAGCTAACAGAGTTAAACCATACTTTTGATTGAGCAGATCTGAACACTCTTTCTGTAGAAAATGCAACTGGACATTTGGAGCGCTAAGAGCGTAGTAGTGGAAAAAGGAATATATTCAAATATAAACTACACAGAAGCATTCTGTGAAACTTCTTTCTGATCTGAGCATTCAGCTAACAGAGTTAAACCATACTTTTGATTGAGCAGTTTTGAAACACTCTGTCTGTAGAAAATGCAACTGGACATTCGTAGCGCTAAGTGGGTAATAGTGGAAAAAAGAATATGTTCAAATATAAACTACACAGAAGCATTGTATGAAACTTCTTTCTGTTCTGTGCATTCAACTAACAGAGTTGAACCTTACTTTTGATTGAGCCGTTCTGAAACACTCTTTCTGTAGAAACTGCAATTGGACATTCTGAGCACTAAGAGGCCTATATTGGGAAAAAGAATGTCTACAAATAAAAACTACACAGAAGAATTGTGTGAAACTTCTTTCTGTTCTGTTTGTTCAACTAAAAGAGTTGAACCTTAGTTTTGATTGAGCCGTTCTGAAACACTCTTTCTGTAGAAACTGCAATTGGACATTCTGAGCACTAAGAGGCCTATATTGGGAAAAATAATATCTTCAAATAAAAACTACACAGAAGCATTGTGTGAAACTTATTTCTGATATGTTCATTAAGCTAACAGAGTTAAACCATACTTTTGATTGCGCAGTTCTGAACACTCTTTCTGTAGAAAATGCAAGTGGACATTCGGAGCGCTAAGAGGGTAATAGTGGAAAAAGGAATATATTCAAATATAAACTACACAGTAGCATTCTGTGAAAATTCTTTCTGTTCTGTGCATTCAACTAACAGAGTTGAACCTTACTTTTGATTGAGCCGTTCTGAAACACTCTTTCTGTAGAAACTGCAATTGGACATGCTAAGCGCTAAGAGGCCTATATTGGGAAAAATAATATCTTCAAATAAAAACTACACAGAAGCATTGTGTGAAACTTATTTCTGATCTGTAAATTCAGTTAGCAGAGATAAAACATATTTTTGATTGAGCAGTTATGAAACACTCTTTCTGTAGAAAATGCAAGTGGAGATTCGGAGCGCTAAGAGGGTAATACTGGAAAAAGGAATGTCTCCAAATATAAACTACACAGAATCATTCTGTGAAACATCTTTCTGATCTGTGCATTCAGCTAACAGAGTTAAACCATACTTTTGAGTGAGCAGATCTGAACACTCTTTCTGTAGAAAATGCAACTGGACATTTGGAGCGCTAAGAGCGTAGTAGTGGAAAAAGGAATATATTCAAATATAAACTACACAGAAGCATTCTGTGAAACTTCTTTCTGATCTGAGCATTCAGCTAACAGAGTTAAACCATACTTTTGATTGAGCAGTTTTGAAACACTCTGTCTGTAGAAAATGCAACTGGACATTCGTAGCGCTAAGTGGGTAATAGTGGAAAAAAGAATATGCTCAAATATAAACTACACAGAAGCATTGTATGAAACTTATTTCTGTTCTGTGCATTCAACTAACAGAGTTGAACCTTACTTTTGATTGAGCCTTTCTGAAACACTCTTTCTGTAGAAACTGCAATTGGACATTCTGAGCGCTAAGAGGCCTATAATGGGAAAAATAATATCTTCAAATAAAAACTACACAGAAGCATTGTGTGAAACTTCTTTCTGATATGTTCATTAAGCTAACAGAGTTAAACCATACTTTTGATTGCGCAGTTCTGAACACTCTTTCTGTAGAAAATGCAAGTGGACTTTCGGAGCGCTAAGAGGGTAATAGTGGAAAAAGGAATATATTCAAATATAAACTACACAGTAGCATTCTGTGAAACTTCTTTCTGTTCTGTGCATTCAACTAACAGAGTTGAACCTTACTTTTGATTGAGCCGTTCTGAAACACTCTTTCTGTAGAAACTGCAATTGGACATGCTAAACGCTAAGAGGCCTACATTGGGAAAAAGAATATCTTCAAATAAAAACTACAAAGATGCATTCTGTGAAACTTATTTCTGATCTGTAAATTCAGTTAACAGAGATAAAACATATTTTTCATTGAGCAGTTATGAAACACTCTTTTTGTAGAAAATGCAAGTGGAGATTCGGAGCGCTAAGAGGGTAATAGTGGAAAAAGGAATGTCTTCAAATATAAACTACACAAAATCATTCGGTGAAACTTCTTTCTGATCTGTGCATTCAGCTAACAGAGTTAAACCATACTTTTGATTGAGCAGATCTGAACACTCTTTCTGTAGAAAATGCAACTGGACATTTGGAGCGCTAAGGGCGTAGTAGTGGAAAAAGGAATATAATCAAATATAAACTACACAGAAGCATTCTGTGAAACTTCTTTGTGATCTGAGCATTCAGCTAACAGAGATAAACCATACTTTTGATTGAGCAGTTTTGAAACACTCTGTCTGTAGAAAATGCAACTGGACATTCGTAGCGCTAAGTGGGTAATAGTGGAAAAAAGAATATGTTCAAATATAAACTACACAGAAGCATTGTATGAAACTTCTTTCTGTTCTGTGCATTCAACTAACAGAGTTGAACCTTACTTTTGATTGAGCCTTTCTGAAACACTCTTTCTGTAGAAACTGCAATTGGATATTCTGAGCGCTAAGAGGCCTATATTGGGAAAAATAATATCTTCAAATAAAAACTACACAGAAGCATTGTGTGAAACTTATTTCTGATATGTTCATTAAGCTAACAGAGTTAAACCATACTTTTGATTGCGCAGTTCTGAACACTCTTTCTGTAGAAAATGCAAGTGGACATTCGGAGCGCTAAGAGGGTAATAGTGGAAAAAGTAATATATTCAAATATAAACTACACAGTAGCATTCTGTGAAAATTCTTGCTGTTCTGTGCATTCAACTAACAGAGTTGAACCTTACTTTTGATTGAGCCGTTCTGAAACACTCTTTCTGTAGAAACTGCAATTGGACATGCTAAGCGCTAAGAGGCCTATATTGGGAAAAAGAATATCTTCAAATAAAAACTACACAGATGCATTCTGTGAAACTTATTTCTGATCTGTAAATTCAGTTAACAGAGATAAAACATATTTTTGATTGAGCAGTTATGAAACACTCTTTCTGTAGAAAATGCAAGTGGAGATTCGGAACGCTAAGGGGGTAATAGTGGAAAAAGGAATGTCTCCAAATATAAACTACACAGAATCATTCTGTGAAACTTCTTTCTGATCTGTGCATTCAGCTAACAGAGTTAAACCATACTTTTGATTGAGCAGATCTGAACACTCTTTCTGTAGAAAATGCAACTGGACATTTGGAGCGCTAAGAGAGTAGTAGTGGAAAAAGGAATATATTCAAATATAAACTACACAGAAGCATTCTGTGAAACTTCTTTCTGATCTGAGCATTCAGCTAACAGAGTTAAACCATACATTTGATTGAGCAGTTTTGAAACACTCTGTCTGTAGAAAATGCAAATGGACATTCGTAGCGCTAAGTGGGTAATAGTGGAAAAAAGAATATGTTCAAATATAAACTACACAGAAGCATTGTATGAAACTTCTTTCTGTTCTGTGCATTCAACTAACAGAGTTGAACCTTACTTTTGATTGAGCCGTTCTGAAACACTCTTTCTGTAGAAACTGCAATTGGACATTCTGAGCACTAAGAGGCCTATATTGGGAAAAAGAATGTCTACAAATAAAAACTACACAGAAGAATTGTGTGAAACTTCTTTCTGTTCTGTTTGTTCAACTAAAAGAGTTGAACCTTAGTTTTGATTGAGCCGTTCTGAAACACTCTTTCTGTAGAAAATGCAAGTGGAGATTCGGAGCGCTAAGAGGGTAATAGTGGAAAAAGGAATGTCTCCAAATATAAACTACACAGAATCATTCTGTGAAACTTCTTTCTGATCTGTGCATTCAGCTAACAGAGTTAAACCATACTTTTGATTGAGCAGATCTGAACACTCTTTCTGTAGAAAATGCAACTGGACATTTGGAGCGCTAAGAGAGTAGTAGTGGAAAAAGGAATATATTCAAATATAAACTACACAGAAGCATTCTGTGAAACTTCTTTCTGATCTGAGCATTCAGCTAACAGAGTTAAACCATACTTTTGATTGAGCAGTTTTGAAACACTCTGTCTGTAGAAAATGCAACTGGACATTCGTAGCGCTAAGTGGGTAATAGTGGAAAAAAGAATATGTTCAAATATAAACTACACAGAAGCATTGTATGAAACTACTTTCTGTTCTGTGCATTCAACTAACAGAGTTGAACCTTACTTTTGATTGAGCCTTTCTGAAACACTCTTTCTGTAGAAACTGCAATTGGATATTCTGAGCGCTAAGAGGCCTATATTGGGAAAAATAATATCTTCAAATAAAAACTACACAGAAGCATTGTGTGAAACTTATTTCTGATATGTTCATTAAGCTAACAGAGTTAAACCATACTTTGATTGCGCAGTTCTGAACACTCTTTCTGTAGAAAATGCAAGTGGACATTCGGAGCGCTAAGAGGGTAATAGTGGAAAAAGGAATATATTCAAATATAAACTACACAGTAGCATTCTGTGAAAATTCTTGCTGTTCTGTGCATTCAACTAACAGAGTTGAACCTTACTTTTGATTGAGCCGTTCTGAAACACTCTTTCTGTAGAAACTGCAATTGGACATGCTAAGCGCTAAGAGGCCTATATTGGGATAAAGAATATCTTCAAATAAAAACTACACAGATGCATTCTGTGAAACTTATTTCTGATCTGTAAATTCAGTTAACAGAGATAAAACATATTTTTGATTGAGCAGTTATGAAACACTCTTTCTGTAGAAAATGCAAGTGGAGATTCGGAGCGCTAAGGGGGTAATAGTGGAAAAAGGAATGTCTCCAAATATAAACTACACAGAATCATTCTGTGAAACTTCTTTCTGATCTGTGCATTCAGCTAACAGAGTTAAACCATACTTTTGATTGAGCAGATCTGAACACTCTTTCTGTAGAAAATGCAACTGGACATTTGGAGCGCTAAGGGAGTAGTAGTGGAAAAAGGAATATATTCAAATATAAACTACACAGAAGCATTCTGTGAAACTTCTTTCTGATCTGAGCATTCAGCTAACAGAGTTAAACCATACTTTTGATTGAGCAGTTTTGAAACACTCTGTCTGTAGAAAATGCAACTGGACATTCGTAGCGCTAAGTGGGTAATAGTGGAAAAAAGAATATGTTCAAATATAAACTACACAGAAGCATTGTATGAAACTTCTTTCTGTTCTGTGCATTCAACTAACAGAGTTGAACCTTACTTTTGATTGAGCCGTTCTGAAACACTCTTTCTGTAGAAACTGCAATTGGACATTCTGAGCGCTAAGAGGCCTATATTGGGAAAAAGAATGTCTACAAATAAAAACTACACAGAAGAATTGTGTGAAACTTCTTTCTGTTCTGTTTGTTCAACTAAAAGATTTGAACCTTAGTTTTGATTGAGCCGTTCTGAAACACTCTTTCTGTGGAAAATGCAAGTGGAGATTCGGAGCGCTAAGAGGGTAATAGTGGAAAAAGGAATGTCTCCAAATATAAACTACACAGAATCATTCTGTGAAACTTCTTTCTGATCTGTGCATTCAGCTAACAGAGTTAAACCATACTTTTGATTGAGCAGATCTGAACACTCTTTCTGTAGAAAATGCAACTGGACATTTGGAGCGCTAAGAGAGTAGTAGTGGAAAAAGGAATATATTCAAATATAAACTACACAGAAGCATTCTGTGAAACTTCTTTCTGATCTGAGCATTCAGCTAACAGAGTTAAACCATACTTTTGATTGAGCAGTTTTGAAACACTCTGTCTGTAGAAAATGCAACTGGACATTCGTAGCGCTAAGTGGGTAATAGTGGAAAAAAGAATATGTTCAAATATAAACTACACAGAAGCATTGTATGAAACTTCTTTCTGTTCTGTGCATTCAACTAACAGAGTTGAACCTTACTTTTGATTGAGCCTTTCTGAAACACTCTTTCTGTAGAAACTGCAATTGGACATTCTGAGCGCTAAGAGGCCTATATTGGGAAAAATAATATCTTCAAATAAAAACTACACAGAAGCATTGTGTGAAACTTATTTCTGATATGTTCATTAAGCTAACAGAGTTAAACCATACTTTTGATTGCGCAGTTCTGAACACTCTTTCTGTAGAAAATGCGAGTGGACATTCGGAGCGCTAAGAGGGTAATAGTGGAAAAAGGAATATATTCAAATATAAACTACACAGTAGCATTCTGTGAAAATTCTTTCTGTTCTGTGCATTCAACTAACAGAGTTGAACCTTACTTTTGATTGAGCCGTTCTGAAACCCTCTTTCTGTTGAAACTGCAATTGGACATGCTAAGCGCTAAGAGGCCTATATTGGGAAAAAGAATATCTTCAAATAAAAACTACACAGATGCATTCTGTGAAACTTATTTCTGATCTGTAAATTCAGTTAACAGAGATAAAACATATTTTTGATTGAGCAGTTATGAAACACTCTTTCTGTAGAAAATGCAAGTGGAGATTCGCAGCGCTAAGAAGGTAATAGTGGAAAAAGGAATGTCTCCAAATATAAACTACACAGAATCATTCTGTGAAACTTCTTTCTGATCTGTGCATTCAGCTAACAGAGTTAAACCATACTTTTGATTGAGCAGATCTGAACACTCTTTCTGTAGAAAATGCAACTGGACATTTGGAGCGCTAAGAGAGTAGTAGTGGAAAAAGGAATATATTCAAATATAAACTACACAGAAACATTCTGTGAAACTTCTTTCTGATCTGAGCATTCAGCTAACAGAGTTAAACCATACTTTTGATTGAGCAGTTTTGAAACACTCTGTCTGTAGAAAATGCAACTGGACATTCGTAGCGCTAAGTGGGTAATAGTGGAAAAAAAAATATGTTCAAATATAAACTACACAGAAGCATTGTATGAAACTTCTTTCTGTTCTGTGCATTCAACTAACAGAGTTGAACCTTACTTTTGATTGAGCCTTTCTGAAACACTCTTTCTGTAGAAACTGCAATTGGACATTCTGAGCGCTAAGAGGCCTCTATTGGGAAAAATAATATCTTCAAATAAAAACTACACAGAAGCATTGTGTGAAACTTATTTCTGATATGTTCATTAAGCTAACAGGGTTAAACCATACTTTTGATTGCGCAGTTCTGAACACTCTTTCTGTAGAAAATGCAAGTGGACATTCGGAGCGCAAAGAGGGTAATAGTGGAAAAAGGAATATATTCAAATATAAACTACACAGTACCATTCTGTGAAAATTCTTTCTGTTCTGTGCATTCAACTAACAGAGTTGAACCTTACTTTTGATTGAGCCGTTCTGAAACACTCTTTCTGTAGAAACTGCAATTGGACATGCTAAGCGCTAAGAGGCCTACATTGGGAAAAAGAATATCTTCAAATAAAAACTACACAGATGCATTCTGTGAAACTTATTTCTGATCTGTAAATTCAGTTAACAGAGATAAAACATATTTTTGATTGAGCAGTTATGAAACACACTTTTTGTAGAAAATGCAAGTGGAGATTCGGAGCGCTAAGAGGGTAATAGTGGAAAAAGGAATGTCTTCAAATATAAACTACACAGAATCACTCGGTGAAACTTCTTTCTGATCAGTGCATTCAGCTAACAGAGTTAAACCATACTTTTGATTGAGCAGATCTGAACACTCTTTCTGTAGAAAATGCAACTGGACATTTGGAGCGCTAAGAGCGTAGTAGTGGAAACAGGAATATATTCAAATATAAACTACACAGAATCATTCTGTGAAACTTCTTTCTGATCTGAGCATTCAGCTAACAGAGTTAAACCATACTTTTGATTGAGCAGTTTTGAAACACTCTGTCTGTAGAAAATGCAACTTGACATTCGTAGCGCTAAGTGGGTAATAGTGGAAAAAAGAATATGTTCAAATATAAACTACACAGAAGCATTGTATGAAACTTCTTTCTGTTCTGTGCATTGAACTAACAGAGTTGAACCTTACTTTTGATTGAGCCGTTCTGAAACACTCTTTCTGTAGAAACTGCAATTGGACATTCTGAGTGCTAAGAGGCCTATATTGGGAAAAAGAATGTCTACAAATAAAAACTACACAGATGCATTCTGTGAAACTTATTTCTGATCTGTAAATTCAGTTAACAGAGATAAAACATATTTTTGATTGAGCAGTTATGAAAAACTCTTTTTGTAGGAAATGCAAGTGGAGATTCGGAGCGCTAAGAGGGTAATAGTGGAAAAAGGAATGTCTTCAAATATAAACTACACAGAATCATTCGGTGAAACTTCTTTCTGATCTGTGCATTCAGCTAACAGAGTTAAACCATACTTTTGATTGAGCAGATCTGAACACTCTTTCTGTAGAAAATGCAACTGGACATTTGGAGCGCTAAGAGCGTAGTAGTGGAAAAAGGAATATATTCAAATATAAACTACACAGAAGCATTCTGTGAAACTTCTTTCTGATCTGAGCATTCAGCTAACAGAGTTAAACCATACTTTTGATTGAGCAGTTTTGAAACACTCTGTCTGTAGAAAATGCAACTGGACATTCGTAGCGCTAAGAGGGTAATAGTGGAAAAAAGAATATGTTCAAATATAAACTACACAGAAGCATTGTATGAAACTTCTTTCTGTTCTGTGCATTCAACTAACAGAGTTGAACCTTACTTTTGATTGAGCCGTTCTGAAACACTCTTTCTGTAGAAACTGCAATTGGACATTCTGAGCGCTAAGAGGCCTATATTGGGAAAAATAATATCTTCAAATAAAAACTACACAGAAGCATTGTGTGAAACTTATTTCTGATCTGTAAATTCAGTTAACAGAGATAAAACATATTTTTGATTGAGCAGTTATGAAACACTCTTTCTGTAGAAAATGCAAGTGGAGATTCGGAGCGCTAAGAGGGTAATAGTGGAAAAAGGAATGTCTCCAAATATAAACTACACAGAATCATTCTGTGAAACTTCTTTCTGATCTGTGCATTCAGCTAACAGGGTTAAACCATACTTTTGATTGAGCAGATCTGAACACTCTTTCTGTAGAAAATGCAACTGGACATTTGGAGCGCTAAGAGAGTAGTAGTGGAAAAAGGAATATATTCAAATATAAACTACACAGAAGCATTCTGTGAAAGTTCTTTCTGATCTGAGCATTCAGCTAACAGAGTTAAACCATACTTTTGATTGAGCAGTTTTGAAACACTCTGTCTGTAGAAAATGCAACTGGACATTCGTAGCGCTAAGTGGGTAATAGTGGAAAAAAAAATATGTTCAAATATAAACTACACAGAAGCATTGTATGAAACTTCTTTCTGTTCTGTGCATTCAACTAACAGAGTTGAACCTTACATTTGATTGAGCCTTTCTGAAACACTCTTTCTGTAGAAACTGCAATTGGACATTCTGAGCGCTAAGAGGCCTATATTGGGAAAAATAATATCTTCAAATAAAAACTACACAGAAGCATTGTGTGAAACTTATTTCTGATCTGTAAATTCAGTTAACAGAGATAAAACATATTTTTGATTGAGCAGTTATGAAACACTCTTTCTGTAGAAAATGCAAGTGGAGATTCGGAGCGCTAAGAGGGTAATAGTGGAAAAAGGAATGTCTCCAAATATAAACTACACAGAATCATTCTGTGAAACTTCTTTCTGATCTGTGCATTCAGCTAACAGAGTTAAACCATGCTTTTGATTGAGCAGATCTGAACACTCTTTCTGTAGAAAATGCAACTGGACATTTGGAGCGCTAAGAGAGTAGTAGTAGAAAAAGGAATATATTCAAATATAAACTACACAGAAGCATTCTGTGAAACTTCTTTCTTATCTGAGCATTCAGCTAACAGAGTTAAACCATACTTTTGATTGAGCAGTTTTGAAACACTCTGTCTGTAGAAAATGCAACTGGACATTCGTAGCGCTAAGTGGGTAATAGTGGAAAAAAGAATATGTTCAAATATAAACTACACAGAAGCATTGTATGAAACTTCTTTCTGTTCTGTGCATTCAACTAACAGAGTTGAACCTCACTTTTGATTGAACCTTTCTGAAACACTCTTTCTGTAGAAACTGCAATTGGACATTCTGAGCGCTAAGAGGCCTATATTGGGAAAAATAATATCTTCAAATAAAAACTACACAGAAGCAATGTGTGAAACTTATTTCTGATATGTTCATTAAGCTAACAGAGTTAAACCATACTTTTGATTGCGCAGTTCTGAACACTCTTTCTGTAGAAAATGCAAGTGGACATTCGGAGCGCTAAGAGGGTAATAGTGGAAAAAGGAATATATTCAAATATAAACTACACAGTAGAATTCTGTGAAAATTCTTTATGTTCTGTGCATTCAACTAACAGAGTTGAACCTTACTTTTGATTGAGCCGTTCTGAAACACTCTTTCTGTAGAAACTGCAATTGGACATGCTAAGCGCTAAGAGGCCTACATTGGGAAAAAGAATATCTTCAAATAAAAACTACACAGATGCATTCTGTGAAACTTATTTCTGATCTGTAAATTCAGTTAACAGAGATAAAACATATTTTTGATTGAGCAGTTATGAAACACTCTTTTTGTAGAAAATGCAAGTGGAGATTCGGAGCGCTAAGAGAGTAATAGTGGAAAAAGGAATGTCTTCAAATATAAACTACACAGAATCATTCGGTGAAACTTCTTTCTGATCTGTGCATTCAGCTAACAGAGTTAAACCATACTTTTGATTGAGCAGATCTGAACACTCTTTCTGTAGAAAATGCAACTGGACATTTGGAGCGCTAAGAGCGTAGTAGTGGAAAAAGGAATATATTCAAATATAAACTACACAGAAGCATTCTGTGAAACTTTTTCTGATCTGAGCATTCAGCTAACAGAGTTAAACCATACTTTTGATTGGGCAGTTTTGAAACACTCTGTCTGTAGAAAATGCAACTGGATATTCGTAGCGCTAAGTGGGTAATAGTGGAAAAAAGAATATGTTCAAATATAAACTACACAGAAGCATTGTATGAAACTTCTTTCTGTTCTGTGCATTCAACTAACAGAGTTGAACCTTACTTTTGATTGAGCCGTTCTGAAACACTCTTTCTGTAGAAACTGCAATTGGACATTCTGAGCGCTAAGAGGCCTATATTGGGAAAAAGAATGTCTACAAATAAAAACTACACAGAAGAATTGTGTGAAACTTCTTTCTGTTCTGTTTGTTCAACTAAAACAGTTGAACCTTAGTTTTGATTGAGCCGTTCTGAAACACTCTTTCTGTAGAAAATGCAAGTGGAGATTCGGAGCGCTAAGAGGGTAATAGTGGAAAAAGGAATGTCTCCAAATATAAACTACACAGAATCATTCTGTGGAACTTCTTTCTGATCTGTGCATTCAGCTAACAGAGTTAAACCATACTTTTGATTGAGCAGATCTGAACACTCTTTCTGTAGAAAATGCAACTGGACATTTGGAGCGCTAAGAGCGTAGTAGTGGAAAAAGGAATATATTCAAATATAAACTACACAGAAGCATTCTGTGAAACTTCTTTCTGATCTGAGCATTCAGCTAACAGAGTTAAACCATACTTTTGATTGAGCAGTTTTGAAACACTCTGTCTGTAGAAAATGCAACTGGACATTCGTAGCGCTAAGTGGGTAATAGTGGAAAAAAGAATATGTTCAAATATAAACTACACAGAAGCATTGTATGAAACTTCTTTCTGTTCTGTGCATTCAACTAACAGAGTTGAACCTTACTTTTGATTGAGCCGTTCTGAAACACTCTTTCTGTAGAAACTGCAATTGGACATTCTGAGCGCTAAGAGGCCTATATTGGGAAAAAGAATGTCTACAAATAAAAACTACACAGAAGAATTGTGTGAAACTTCTTTCTGTTCTGTTTGTTCAACTAAAAGAGTTGAACCTTAGTTTTGATTGAGCCGTTCTGAAACACTCTTTCTGTAGAAAATGCAAGTGGAGATTCGGAGCGCTAAGAGGGTAATAGTGGAAAAAGGAATGTCTCCAAATATAAACTACACAGAATCATTCTGTGAAACTTCTTTCTGATCTGTGCATTCAGCTAACAGAGTTAAACCATACTTTTGATTGAGCAGATCTGAACACTCTTTCTGTAGAAAATGCAACTGGACATTTGGAGCGCTAAGAGAGTAGTAGTGGAAAAAGGAATATATTCAAATATAAACTACACAGAAGCATTCCGTGAAACTTCTTTCTGATATGAGCATTCAGCTAACAGAGTTAAACCATACTTTTGATTGAGCAGTTTTGAAACACTCTGTCTGTAGAAAATGCAACTGGACATTCGTAGCGCTAAGTGGGTAATAGTGGAAAAAAGAATATGTTCAAATATAAACTACACAGAAGCATTGTATGAAACTTCTTTCTGTTCTGTGCATTCAACTAACAGAGTTGAACCTTACTTTTGATTGAGCCGTTCTGAAACACTCTTTCTGTAGAAACTGCAATTGGACATTCTGCGCGCTAAGAGGCGTATATTGGGAAAAAGAATGTCTACAAATAAAAACTACACAGAAGAATTGTGTGAAACTACTTTCTGTTCTGTTTGTTCAACTAAAAGAGTTGAACCTTAGTTTTGATTGAGCCGTTCTGAAACACTCTTTCTGTAGAAAATGCAAGTGGAGATTCGGAGCGCTAAGAGGGTTATAGTGGAAAAAGGAATGTCTCCAAATATAAACTACACAGAATCATTCTGTGAAACTTCTTTCTGATCTGTGCATTCAGCTAACAGAGTTAAACCATACTTTTGATTGAGCAGATCTGAACACTCTTTCTGTAGAAAATGCAACTGGACATTTGGAGCGCTAAGAGAGTAGTAGTGGAAAAAGGAATATATTCAAATATAAACTACACAGAAGCATTCCGTGAAACTTCTTTCTGATATGAGCATTCAGCTAACAGAGTTAAACCATACTTTTGATTGAGCAGTTTTGAAACACTCTGTCTGTAGAAAATGCAAGTGGACATTCGGAGCGCAAAGAGGGTAATAGTGGAAAAAGGAATATATTCAAATATAAACTACACAGTACCATTCCGTGAAAATTCTTTCTGTTCTGTGCATTCAACTAACAGAGTTGAACCTTACTTTTGATTGAGCCGTTCTGAAACACTCTTTCTGTAGAAACTGCAATTGGACATGCTAAGCGCTAAGAGGCCTACATTGGGAAAAAGAATATCTTCAAATAAAAACTACACAGATGCATTCTGTGAAACTTTTTTCTGATCTGTAAATTCAGTTAACAGAGATAAAACATATTTTTGATTGAGCAGTTATGAAACACTCTTTTTGTAGAAAATGCAAGTGGAGATTCGGAGCGCTAAGAGGGTAATAGTGGAAAAAGGAATGTCTTCAAATATAAACTACACAGAATCATTCGGTGAAACTTCTTTCTGATCTGTGCATTCAGCTAACAGAGTTAAACCATACTTTTGATTGAGCAGATCTGAACACTCTTTCTGTAGAAAATGCAACTGGACATTTGGAGCGCTAAGAGCGTAGTAGTGGAAAAAGGAATATATTCAAATATAAACTACACAGAAGCATTCTGTGAAACTTCTTTCTGATCTGAGCATTCAGCTAACAGAGTTAAACCATACTTTTGATTGAGCAGTTTTGAAACACTCTGTCTGTAGAAAATGCAACTGGACATTCGTAGCGCTAAGAGGGTAATAGTGGAAAAAAGAATATGTTCAAATATAAACTACACAGAAGCATTGTATGAAACTTCTTTCTGTTCTGTGCATTCAACTAACAGAGTTGAACCTTACTTTTGATTGAGCCGTTCTGAAACACTCTTTCTGTAGAAACTGCAATTGGACATTCTGAGCGCTAAGAGGCCTATATTGGGAAAAATAATATCTTCAAATAAAAACTACACAGAAGCATTGTGTGAAACTTATTTCTGATCTGTAAATTCAGTTAACAGAGATAAAACATATTTTTGATTGAGCAGTTATGAAACACTCTTTCTGTAGAAAATGCAAGTGGAGATTCGGAGCGCTAAGAGGGTAATAGTGGAAAAAGGAATGTCTCCAAATATAAACTACACAGAATCATTCTGTGAAACTTCTTTCTGATCTGTGCATTCAGCTAACAGAGTTAAACCATACTTTTGATTGAGCAGATCTGAACACTCTTTCTGTAGAAAATGCAACTGGACATTTGGAGCGCTAAGAGAGTAGTAGTGGAAAAAGGAATATATTCAAATATAAACTACACAGAAGCATTCTGTGAAACTTCTTTCTTATCTGAGCATTCAGCTAACAGAGTTAAACCATACTTTTGATTAAGCAGTTTTGAAACACTCTGTCTGTAGAAAATGCAACTGGACATTCGTAGCGCTAAGTGGGTAATAGTGGAAAAAAGAATATGTTCAAATATAAACTACACAGAAGCATTGTATGAAACTTCTTTCTGTTCTGTGCATTCAACTAACAGAGTTGAACCTTACTTTTGATTGAGCCTTTCTGAAACACTCTTTCTGTAGAAACTGCAATTGGACATTCTGAGCGCTAAGAGGCCTATATTGGGAAAAATAATATCTTCAAATAAAAACTACACAGAAGCATTGTGTGAAACTTATTTCTGATATGTTCATTAAGCTAACAGAGTTAAACCATACTTTTGATTGCGCAGTTCTGAACACTCTTTCTGTAGAAAATGCAAGTGGACATTCGGAGCGCTAAGAGGGTAATAGTGGAAAAAGGAATATATTCAAATATAAACTACACAGTAGAATTCTGTGAAAATTCTTTCTGTTCTGTGCATTCAACTAACAGAGTTGAACCTTACTTTTGATTGAGCCGTTCTGAAACACTCTTTCTGTAGAAACTGCAATTGGACATGCTAAGCGCTAAGAGGCCTACATTGGGAAAAAGAATATCTTCAAACAAAAACTACACAGATGCATTCTGTGAAACTTATTTCTGATCTGTAAATTCAGTTAACAGAGATAAAACATATTTTTGATTGAGCAGTTATGAAACACTCTTTTTGTAGAAAATGCAAGTGGAGATTCGGAGCGCTAAGAGGGTAATAGTGGAAAAAGGAATGTCTTCAAATATAAACTACACAGAATCATTCGGTGAAACATCTTTCTGATCTGTGCATTCAGCTAACAGTGTTAAACCATACTTTTGATTGAGCAGATCTGAACACTCTTTCTGTAGAAAATGCAACTGGACATTTGGAGCGCTAAGAGCGTAGTAGTGGAAAAAGGAATATATTCAAATATAATCTACACAGAAGCATTCTGTGAAACTTCTTTCTGATCTGAGCATTCAGCTAACAGAATTAAACCATACTTTTGATTGAGCAGTTTTGAAACACTCTGTCTGTAGAAAATGCAACTGGACATTCGTAGCGCTAAGTGGGTAATAGTGGAAAAAAGAATATGTTCAAATATAAACTACACAGAAGCATTGTATGAAACTTCTTTCTGTTCTGTGCATTCAACTAACAGAGTTGAACCTTACTTTTGATTGAGCCGTTCTGAAACACTCTTTCTGTAGAAACTGCAATTGGACATTCTGAGCGCTAAGAGGCCTATATTGGGAAAAAGAATGTCTACAAATAAAAACTACACAGAAGAATTGTGTGAAACTTCTTTCTGTTCTGTTTGTTCAACTAAAAGAGTTGAACCTTAGTTTTGATTGAGCCGTTCTGAAACACTCTTTCTGTAGAAAATGCAAGTGGAGATTCGGAGCGCTAAGAGGGTAATAGTGGAAAAAGGAATGTCTCCAAATATAAACTACACAGAATCATTCTGTGAAACTTCTTTCTGATCTGTGCATTCAGCTAACAGAGTTAAACCATACTTTTGATTGAGCAGATCTGAACACTCTTTCTGTAGAAAATGCAACTGGACATTTGGAGCGCTAAGAGAGTAGTAGTGGAAAAAGGAATATATTCAAATATAAACTACACAGAAGCATTCTGTGAAACTTCTTTCTGATCTGAGCATTCAGCTAACAGAGTTAAACCATACTTTTGATTGAGCAGTTTTGAAACACTCTGTCTGTAGAAAATGCAACTGGACATTCGTAGCGCTAAGTGGGTAATAGTGGAAAAAAGAATATGTTCAAATATAAACTACACAGAAGCATTGTATGAAACTTCTTTCTGTTCTGTGCATTCAACTAACAGAGTTGAACCTTACATTTGATTGAGCCTTTCTGAAACACTCTTTCTGTAGAAACTGCAATTGGACATTCTGAGCGCTAAGAGGCCTATATTGGGAAAAATAATATCTTCAAATAAAAACTACACAGAAGCATTGTGTGAAACTTATTTCTGATCTGTAAATTCAGTTAACAGAGATAAAACATATTTTTGATTGAGCAGTTATGAAACACTCTTTCTGTAGAAAATGCAAGTGGAGATTCGGAGCGCTAAGAGGGTAATAGTGGAAAAAGGAATGTCTCCAAATATAAACTACACAGAATCATTCTGTGAAACTTCTTTCTGATCTGTGCATTCAGCTAACAGAGTTAAACCATGCTTTTGATTGAGCAGATCTGAACACTCTTTCTGTAGAAAATGCAACTGGACATTTGGAGCGCTAAGAGAGTAGTAGTAGAAAAAGGAATATATTCAAATATAAACTACACAGAAGCATTCTGTGAAACTTCTTTCTTATCTGAGCATTCAGCTAACAGAGTTAAACCATACTTTTGATTGAGCAGTTTTGAAACACTCTGTCTGTAGAAAATGCAACTGGACATTCGTAGCGCTAAGTGGGTAATAGTGGAAAAAAGAATATGTTCAAATATAAACTACACAGAAGCATTGTATGAAACTTCTTTCTGTTCTGTGCATTCAACTAACAGAGTTGAACCTTACTTTTGATTGAGCCTTTCTGAAACACTCTTTCTGTAGAAACTGCAATTGGACATTCTGAGCGCTAAGAGGCCTATATTGGGAAAAATAATATCTTCAAATAAAAACTACACAGAAGCAATGTGTGAAACTTATTTCTGATATGTTCATTAAGCTAACAGAGTTAAACCATACTTTTGATTGCGCAGTTCTGAACACTCTTTCTGTAGAAAATGCAAGTGGACATTCGGAGCGCTAAGAGGGTAATAGTGGAAAAAGGAATATATTCAAATATAAACTACACAGTAGAATTCTGTGAAAATTCTTTATGTTCTGTGCATTCAACTAACAGAGTTGAACCTTACTTTTGATTGAGCCGTTCTGAAACACTCTTTCTGTAGAAACTGCAATTGGACATGCTAAGCGCTAAGAGGCCTACATTGGGAAAAAGAATATCTTCAAATAAAAACTACACAGATGCATTCTGTGAAACTTATTTCTGATCTGTAAATTCAGTTAACAGAGATAAAACATATTTTTGATTGAGCAGTTATGAAACACTCTTTTTGTAGAAAATGCAAGTGGAGATTCGGAGCGCTAAGAGAGTAATAGTGGAAAAAGGAATGTCTTCAAATATAAACTACACAGAATCATTCGGTGAAACTTCTTTCTGATCTGTGCATTCAGCTAACAGAGTTAAACCATACTTTTGATTGAGCAGATCTGAACACTCTTTCTGTAGAAAATGCAACTGGACATTTGGAGCGCTAAGAGCGTAGTAGTGGAAAAAGGAATATATTCAAATATAAACTACACAGAAGCATTCTGTGAAACTTTTTCTGATCTGAGCATTCAGCTAACAGAGTTAAACCATACTTTTGATTGAGCAGTTTTGAAACACTCTGTCTGTAGAAAATGCAACTGGACATTCGTAGCGCTAAGTGGGTAATAGTGGAAAAAAGAATATGTTCAAATATAAACTACACAGAAGCATTGTATGAAACTTCTTTCTGTTCTGTGCATTCAACTAACAGAGTTGAACCTTACTTTTGATTGAGCCGTTCTGAAACACTCTTTCTGTAGAAACTGCAATTGGACATTCTGAGCGCTAAGAGGCCTATATTGGGAAAAAGAATGTCTACAAATAAAAACTACACAGAAGAATTGTGTGAAACTTCTTTCTGTTCTGTTTGTTCAACTAAAACAGTTGAACCTTAGTTTTGATTGAGCCGTTCTGAAACACTCTTTCTGTAGAAAATGCAAGTGGAGATTCGGAGCGCTAAGAGGGTAATAGTGGAAAAAGGAATGTCTCCAAATATAAACTACACAGAATCATTCTGTGAAACTTCTTTCTGATCTGTGCATTCAGCTAACAGAGTTAAACCATACTTTTGATTGAGCAGATCTGAACACTCTTTCTGTAGAAAATGCAACTGGACATTTGGAGCGCTAAGAGCGTAGCAGTGGAAAAAGGAATATATTCAAATATAAACTACACAGAAGCATTCTGTGAAACTTCTTTCTGATCTGAGCATTCAGCTAACAGAGTTAAACCATACTTTTGATTGAGCAGTTTTGAAACACTCTGTCTGTAGAAAATGCAACTGGACATTCGTAGCGCTAAGTGGGTAATAGTGGAAAAAAGAATATGTTCAAATATAAACTACACAGAAGCATTGTATGAAACTTCTTTCTGTTCTGTGCATTCAACTAACAGAGTTGAACCTTACTTTTGATTGAGCCGTTCTGAAACACTCTTTCTGTAGAAACTGCAATTGGACATTCTGAGCGCTAAGAGGCCTATATTGGGAAAAAGAATGTCTACAAATAAAAACTACACAGAAGAATTGTGTGAAACTTCTTTCTGTTCTGTTTGTTCAACTAAAAGAGTTGAACCTTAGTTTTGATTGAGCCGTTCTGAAACACTCTTTCTGTAGAAAATGCAAGTGGAGATTCGGAGCGCTAAGAGGGTAATAGTGGAAAAAGGAATGTCTCCAAATATAAACTACACAGAATCATTCTGTGAAACTTCTTTCTGATCTGTGCATTCAGCTAACAGAGTTAAACCATACTTTTGATTGAGCAGATCTGAACACTCTTTCTGTAGAAAATGCAACTGGACATTTGGAGCGCTAAGAGAGTAGTAGTGGAAAAAGGAATATATTCAAATATAAACTACACAGAAGCATTCTGTGAAACTTCTTTCTGATCTGAGCATTCAGCTAACAGAGTTAAACCATACTTTTGATTGAGCAGTTTTGAAACACTCTGTCTGTAGAAAATGCAACTGGACATTCGTAGCGCTAAGTGGGTAATAGTGGAAAAAAGAATATGTTCAAATATAAACTACACAGAAGCATTGTATGAAACTTCTTTCTGTTCTGTGCATTCAACTAACAGAGTTGAACCTTACATTTGATTGAGCCTTTCTGAAACACTCTTTCTGTAGAAACTGCAATTGGACATTCTGAGCGCTAAGAGGCCTATATTGGGAAAAATAATATCTTCAAATAAAAACTACACAGAAGCATTGTGTGAAACTTATTTCTGATCTGTAAATTCAGTTAACAGAGATAAAACATATTTTTGATTGAGCAGTTATGAAACACTCTTTCTGTAGAAAATGCAAGTGGAGATTCGGAGCGCTAAGAGGGTAATAGTGGAAAAAGGAATGTCTCCAAATATAAACTACATAGAATCATTCTGTGAAACTTCTTTCTGATCTGTGCATTCAGCTAACAGAGTTAAACCATACTTTTGATTGAGCAGATCTGAACACTCTTTCTGTAGATAATGCAACTGGACATTTGGAGCGCTAAGAGAGTAGTAGTGGAAAAAGGAATATATTCAAATATAAACTACACAGAAGCATTCTGTGAAACTTCTTTCTGATCTGAGCATTCAGCTAACAGAGTTAAACCATACTTTTGATTGAGCAGTTTTGAAACACTCTGTCTGTAGAAAATGCAACTGGACATTCGTAGTGCTAAGTGGGTAATAGTGGAAAAAAGAATATGTTCAAATATAAACTACACAGAAGCATTGTATGAAACTTCTTTCTGTTCTGTGCATTCAACTAACAGAGTTGAACCTTACTTTTGATTGAGCCTTTCTGAAACACTCTTTCTGTAGAAACTGCAATTGGACATTCTGAGCGCTAAGAGGCCTATATTGGGAAAAATAATATCTTCAAATAAAAACTACACAGAAGCATTGTGTGAAACTTATTTCTGATCTGTAAATTCAGTTAACAGAGATAAAACATATTTTTGATTGAGCAGTTATGAAACACTCTTTCTGTAGAAAATGCAAGTGGAGATTCGGAGCGCTAAGAGGGTAATAGTGGAAAAAGGAATGTCTCCAAATATAAACTACACAGAATCATTCTGTGAAACTTCTTTCTGATCTGTGCATTCAGCTAACAGAGTTAAACCATGCTTTTGATTGAGCAGATCTGAACACTCTTTCTGTAGAAAATGCAACTGGACATTTGGAGCGCTAAGAGAGTAGTAGTAGAAAAAGGAATATATTCAAATATAAACTACACAGAAGCATTCTGTGAAACTTCTTTCTTATCTGAGCATTCAGCTAACAGAGTTAAACCATACTTTTGATTGAGCAGTTTTGAAACACTCTGTCTGTAGAAAATGCAACTGGACATTCGTAGCGCTAAGTGGGTAATAGTGGAAAAAAGAATATGTTCAAATATAAACTACACAGAAGCATTGTATGAAACTTCTTTCTGTTCTGTGCATTCAACTAACAGAGTTGAACCTTACTTTTGATTGAGCCTTTCTGAAACACTCTTTCTGTAGAAACTGCAATTGGACATTCTGAGCGCTAAGAGGCCTATATTGGGAAAAATAATATCTTCAAATAAAAACTACACAGAAGCAATGTGTGAAACTTATTTCTGATATGTTCATTAAGCTAACAGAGTTAAACCATACTTTTGATTGCGCAGTTCTGAACACTCTTTCTGTAGAAAATGCAAGTGGACATTCGGAGCGCTAAGAGGGTAATAGTGGAAAAAGGAATATATTCAAATATAAACTACACAGTAGAATTCTGTGAAAATTCTTTATGTTCTGTGCATTCAACTAACAGAGTTGAACCTTACTTTTGATTGAGCCGTTCTGAAACACTCTTTCTGTAGAAACTGCAATTGGACATGCTAAGCGCTAAGAGGCCTACATTGGGAAAAAGAATATCTTCAAATAAAAACTACACAGATGCATTCTGTGAAACTTATTTCTGATCTGTAAATTCAGTTAACAGAGATAAAACATATTTTTGATTGAGCAGTTATGAAACACTCTTTTTGTAGAAAATGCAAGTGGAGATTCGGAGCGCTAAGAGAGTAATAGTGGAAAAAGGAATGTCTTCAAATATAAACTACACAGAATCATTCGGTGAAACTTCTTTCTGATCTGTGCATTCAGCTAACAGAGTTAAACCATACTTTTGATTGAGCAGATCTGAACACTCTTTCTGTAGAAAATGCAACTGGACATTTGGAGCGCTAAGAGCGTAGTAGTGGAAAAAGGAATATATTCAAATATAAACTACACAGAAGCATTCTGTGAAACTTTTTCTGATCTGAGCATTCAGCTAACAGAGTTAAACCATACTTTTGATTGAGCAGTTTTGAAACACTCTGTCTGTAGAAAATGCAACTGGACATTCGTAGCGCTAAGTGGGTAATAGTGGAAAAAAGAATATGTTCAAATATAAACTACACAGAAGCATTGTATGAAACTTCTTTCTGTTCTGTGCATTCAACTAACAGAGTTGAACCTTACTTTTGATTGAGCCGTTCTGAAACACTCTTTCTGTAGAAACTGCAATTGGACATTCTGAGCGCTAAGAGGCCTATATTGGGAAAAAGAATGTCTACAAATAAAAACTACACAGAAGAATTGTGTGAAACTTCTTTCTGTTCTGTTTGTTCAACTAAAACAGTTGAACCTTAGTTTTGATTGAGCCGTTCTGAAACACTCTTTCTGTAGAAAATGCAAGTGGAGATTCGGAGCGCTAAGAGGGTAATAGTGGAAAAAGGAATGTCTCCAAATATAAACTACACAGAATCATTCTGTGAAACTTCTTTCTGATCTGTGCATTCAGCTAACAGAGTTAAACCATACTTTTGATTGAGCAGATCTGAACACTCTTTCTGTAGAAAATGCAACTGGACATTTGGAGCGCTAAGAGCGTAGCAGTGGAAAAAGGAATATATTCAAATATAAACTACACAGAAGCATTCTGTGAAACTTCTTTCTGATCTGAGCATTCAGCTAACAGAGTTAAACCATACTTTTGATTGAGCAGTTTTGAAACACTCTGTCTGTAGAAAATGCAACTGGACATTCGTAGCGCTAAGTGGGTAATAGTGGAAAAAAGAATATGTTCAAATATAAACTACACAGAAGCATTGTATGAAACTTCTTTCTGTTCTGTGCATTCAACTAACAGAGTTGAACCTTACTTTTGATTGAGCCGTTCTGAAACACTCTTTCTGTAGAAACTGCAATTGGACATTCTGAGCGCTAAGAGGCCTATATTGGGAAAAAGAATGTCTACAAATAAAAACTACACAGAAGAATTGTGTGAAACTTCTTTCTGTTCTGTTTGTTCAACTAAAAGAGTTGAACCTTAGTTTTGATTGAGCCGTTCTGAAACACTCTTTCTGTAGAAAATGCAAGTGGAGATTCGGAGCGCTAAGAGGGTAATAGTGGAAAAAGGAATGTCTCCAAATATAAACTACACAGAATCATTCTGTGAAACTTCTTTCTGATCTGTGCATTCAGCTAACAGAGTTAAACCATACTTTTGATTGAGCAGATCTGAACACTCTTTCTGTAGAAAATGCAACTGGACATTTGGAGCGCTAAGAGAGTAGTAGTGGAAAAAGGAATATATTCAAATATAAACTACACAGAAGCATTCTGTGAAACTTCTTTCTGATCTGAGCATTCAGCTAACAGAGTTAAACCATACTTTTGATTGAGCAGTTTTGAAACACTCTGTCTGTAGAAAATGCAACTGGACATTCGTAGCGCTAAGTGGGTAATAGTGGAAAAAAGAATATGTTCAAATATAAACTACACAGAAGCATTGTATGAAACTTCTTTCTGTTCTGTGCATTCAACTAACAGAGTTGAACCTTACATTTGATTGAGCCTTTCTGAAACACTCTTTCTGTAGAAACTGCAATTGGACATTCTGAGCGCTAAGAGGCCTATATTGGGAAAAATAATATCTTCAAATAAAAACTACACAGAAGCATTGTGTGAAACTTATTTCTGATCTGTAAATTCAGTTAACAGAGATAAAACATATTTTTGATTGAGCAGTTATGAAACACTCTTTCTGTAGAAAATGCAAGTGGAGATTCGGAGCGCTAAGAGGGTAATAGTGGAAAAAGGAATGTCTCCAAATATAAACTACATAGAATCATTCTGTGAAACTTCTTTCTGATCTGTGCATTCAGCTAACAGAGTTAAACCATACTTTTGATTGAGCAGATCTGAACACTCTTTCTGTAGATAATGCAACTGGACATTTGGAGCGCTAAGAGAGTAGTAGTGGAAAAAGGAATATATTCAAATATAAACTACACAGAAGCATTCTGTGAAACTTCTTTCTGATCTGAGCATTCAGCTAACAGAGTTAAACCATACTTTTGATTGAGCAGTTTTGAAACACTCTGTCTGTAGAAAATGCAACTGGACATTCGTAGTGCTAAGTGGGTAATAGTGGAAAAAAGAATATGTTCAAATATAAACTACACAGAAGCATTGTATGAAACTTCTTTCTGTTCTGTGCATTCAACTAACAGAGTTGAACCTTACTTTTGATTGAGCCTTTCTGAAACACTCTTTCTGTAGAAACTGCAATTGGACATTCTGAGCGCTAAGAGGCCTATATTGGGAAAAATAATATCTTCAAATAAAAATTACACAGAAGCATTGTGTGAAACTTATTTCTGATATGTTCATTAAGCTAACAGAGTTAAACCATACTTTTGATTGCGCAGTTCTGAACACTCTTTCTGTAGAAAATGCAAGTGGACATTCCGAGCGCTAAGAGGGTAATAGTGGAAAAAGGAATATATTCAAATATAAACTACACAGTAGCATTCTGTGAAAATTCTTTCTGTTCTGTGCATTCAACTAACAGAGTTGAACCTTAATTTGATTGAGCCGTTCTGAAACACTCTTTCTGTAGAAACTGCAATTGGACATGCTAAGCGCTTAGAGGCCTACATTGGGAAAAAGAATATCTTCAAATAAAAACTACACAGATGCATTCTGTGAAACTTATTTCTCATCTGTAAATTCAGTTAACAGAGATAAAACATATTTTGGATTGAGCAGTTATGAAACACTCTTTTTGTAGAAAATGCAAGTGGAGATTCGGAGCGCTAAGAGGGTAATAGTGGAAAAAGGAATGTCTCCAAATATAAACTACACAGAATCATTCTGTGAAACTTCTTTCTGATCTGTGCATTCAGCTAACAGAGTTAAACCATGCTTTTGATTGAGCAGATCTGAACACTCTTTCTGTAGAAAATGCAACTGGACATTTGGAGCGCTAAGAGAGTAGTAGTAGAAAAAGGAATATATTCAAATATAAACTACACAGAAGCATTCTGTGAAACTTCTTTCTTATCTGAGCATTCAGCTAACAGAGTTAAACCATACTTTTGATTGAGCAGTTTTGAAACACTCTGTCTGTAGAAAATGCAACTGGACATTCGTAGCGCTAAGTGGGTAATAGTGGAAAAAAGAATATGTTCAAATATAAACTACACAGAAGCATTGTATGAAACTTCTTTCTGTTCTGTGCATTCAACTAACAGAGTTGAACCTTACTTTTGATTGAGCCTTTCTGAAACACTCTTTCTGTAGAAACTGCAATTGGACATTCTGAGCGCTAAGAGGCCTATATTGGGAAAAATAATATCTTCAAATAAAAACTACACAGAAGCAATGTGTGAAACTTATTTCTGATATGTTCATTAAGCTAACAGAGTTAAACCATACTTTTGATTGCGCAGTTCTGAACACTCTTTCTGTAGAAAATGCAAGTGGACATTCGGAGCGCTAAGAGGGTAATAGTGGAAAAAGGAATATATTCAAATATAAACTACACAGTAGAATTCTGTGAAAATTCTTTATGTTCTGTGCATTCAACTAACAGAGTTGAACCTTACTTTTGATTGAGCCGTTCTGAAACACTCTTTCTGTAGAAACTGCAATTGGACATGCTAAGCGCTAAGAGGCCTACATTGGGAAAAAGAATATCTTCAAATAAAAACTACACAGATGCATTCTGTGAAACTTATTTCTGATCTGTAAATTCAGTTAACAGAGATAAAACATATTTTTGATTGAGCAGTTATGAAACACTCTTTTTGTAGAAAATGCAAGTGGAGATTCGGAGCGCTAAGAGAGTAATAGTGGAAAAAGGAATGTCTTCAAATATAAACTACACAGAATCATTCGGTGAAACTTCTTTCTGATCTGTGCATTCAGCTAACAGAGTTAAACCATACTTTTGATTGAGCAGATCTGAACACTCTTTCTGTAGAAAATGCAACTGGACATTTGGAGCGCTAAGAGCGTAGTAGTGGAAAAAGGAATATATTCAAATATAAACTACACAGAAGCATTCTGTGAAACTTTTTCTGATCTGAGCATTCAGCTAACAGAGTTAAACCATACTTTTGATTGAGCAGTTTTGAAACACTCTGTCTGTAGAAAATGCAACTGGACATTCGTAGCGCTAAGTGGGTAATAGTGGAAAAAAGAATATGTTCAAATATAAACTACACAGAAGCATTGTATGAAACTTCTTTCTGTTCTGTGCATTCAACTAACAGAGTTGAACCTTACTTTTGATTGAGCCGTTCTGAAACACTCTTTCTGTAGAAACTGCAATTGGACATTCTGAGCGCTAAGAGGCCTATATTGGGAAAAAGAATGTCTACAAATAAAAACTACACAGAAGAATTGTGTGAAACTTCTTTCTGTTCTGTTTGTTCAACTAAAACAGTTGAACCTTAGTTTTGATTGAGCCGTTCTGAAACACTCTTTCTGTAGAAAATGCAAGTGGAGATTCGGAGCGCTAAGAGGGTAATAGTGGAAAAAGGAATGTCTCCAAATATAAACTACACAGAATCATTCTGTGAAACTTCTTTCTGATCTGTGCATTCAGCTAACAGAGTTAAACCATACTTTTGATTGAGCAGATCTGAACACTCTTTCTGTAGAAAATGCAACTGGACATTTGGAGCGCTAAGAGCGTAGCAGTGGAAAAAGGAATATATTCAAATATAAACTACACAGAAGCATTCTGTGAAACTTCTTTCTGATCTGAGCATTCAGCTAACAGAGTTAAACCATACTTTTGATTGAGCAGTTTTGAAACACTCTGTCTGTAGAAAATGCAACTGGACATTCGTAGCGCTAAGTGGGTAATAGTGGAAAAAAGAATATGTTCAAATATAAACTACACAGAAGCATTGTATGAAACTTCTTTCTGTTCTGTGCATTCAACTAACAGAGTTGAACCTTACTTTTGATTGAGCCGTTCTGAAACACTCTTTCTGTAGAAACTGCAATTGGACATTCTGAGCGCTAAGAGGCCTATATTGGGAAAAAGAATGTCTACAAATAAAAACTACACAGAAGAATTGTGTGAAACTTCTTTCTGTTCTGTTTGTTCAACTAAAAGAGTTGAACCTTAGTTTTGATTGAGCCGTTCTGAAACACTCTTTCTGTAGAAAATGCAAGTGGAGATTCGGAGCGCTAAGAGGGTAATAGTGGAAAAAGGAATGTCTCCAAATATAAACTACACAGAATCATTCTGTGAAACTTCTTTCTGATCTGTGCATTCAGCTAACAGAGTTAAACCATACTTTTGATTGAGCAGATCTGAACACTCTTTCTGTAGAAAATGCAACTGGACATTTGGAGCGCTAAGAGAGTAGTAGTGGAAAAAGGAATATATTCAAATATAAACTACACAGAAGCATTCTGTGAAACTTCTTTCTGATCTGAGCATTCAGCTAACAGAGTTAAACCATACTTTTGATTGAGCAGTTTTGAAACACTCTGTCTGTAGAAAATGCAACTGGACATTCGTAGCGCTAAGTGGGTAATAGTGGAAAAAAGAATATGTTCAAATATAAACTACACAGAAGCATTGTATGAAACTTCTTTCTGTTCTGTGCATTCAACTAACAGAGTTGAACCTTACATTTGATTGAGCCTTTCTGAAACACTCTTTCTGTAGAAACTGCAATTGGACATTCTGAGCGCTAAGAGGCCTATATTGGGAAAAATAATATCTTCAAATAAAAACTACACAGAAGCATTGTGTGAAACTTATTTCTGATCTGTAAATTCAGTTAACAGAGATAAAACATATTTTTGATTGAGCAGTTATGAAACACTCTTTCTGTAGAAAATGCAAGTGGAGATTCGGAGCGCTAAGAGGGTAATAGTGGAAAAAGGAATGTCTCCAAATATAAACTACATAGAATCATTCTGTGAAACTTCTTTCTGATCTGTGCATTCAGCTAACAGAGTTAAACCATACTTTTGATTGAGCAGATCTGAACACTCTTTCTGTAGATAATGCAACTGGACATTTGGAGCGCTAAGAGAGTAGTAGTGGAAAAAGGAATATATTCAAATATAAACTACACAGAAGCATTCTGTGAAACTTCTTTCTGATCTGAGCATTCAGCTAACAGAGTTAAACCATACTTTTGATTGAGCAGTTTTGAAACACTCTGTCTGTAGAAAATGCAACTGGACATTCGTAGTGCTAAGTGGGTAATAGTGGAAAAAAGAATATGTTCAAATATAAACTACACAGAAGCATTGTATGAAACTTCTTTCTGTTCTGTGCATTCAACTAACAGAGTTGAACCTTACTTTTGATTGAGCCTTTCTGAAACACTCTTTCTGTAGAAACTGCAATTGGACATTCTGAGCGCTAAGAGGCCTATATTGGGAAAAATAATATCTTCAAATAAAAATTACACAGAAGCATTGTGTGAAACTTATTTCTGATATGTTCATTAAGCTAACAGAGTTAAACCATACTTTTGATTGCGCAGTTCTGAACACTCTTTCTGTAGAAAATGCAAGTGGACATTCCGATCGCTAAGAGGGTAATAGTGGAAAAAGGAATATATTCAAATATAAACTACACAGTAGCATTCTGTGAAAATTCTTTCTGTTCTGTGCATTCAACTAACAGAGTTGAACCTTAATTTGATTGAGCCGTTCTGAAACACTCTTTCTGTAGAAACTGCAATTGGACATGCTAAGCGCTTAGAGGCCTACATTGGGAAAAAGAATATCTTCAAATAAAAACTACACAGATGCATTCTGTGAAACTTATTTCTCATCTGTAAATTCAGTTAACAGAGATAAAACATATTTTGGATTGAGCAGTTATGAAACACTCTTTTTGTAGAAAATGCAAGTGGAGATTCGGAGCGCTAAGAGGGTAATAGTGGAAAAAGGAATGTCTTCAAATATAAACTACACAGAATCATTCGGTGAAACTTCTTTCTGATCTGTGCATTCAGCTGACAGAGTTAAACCATACTTTTGATTGAGCAGATCTGAACACTCTTTCTGTAGAAAATGCAACTGGACATTTGGAGCGCTAAGAGCGTAGTAGTGGAAAAAGGAATATATTCAAATATAAACTACACAGAAGCATTCTGTGAAACTTCTTTCTGATCTGAGCATTCAGCTAACAGAGTTAAACCATACTTTTGATTGAGCAATTTTAAAACACTCTGTCTGTAGAAAATGCAACAGGACATTCGTAGCGCTAAGAGGGTAATAGTGGAAAAAAGAATATGTTCAAATATAAACTACACAGAAGCATTGTATGAAACTTCTTTCTGTTCTGTGCATTCAACTAACAGAGTTGAACCTTACTTTTGATTGAGCCGTTCTGAAACACTCTTTCTGTAGAAACTGCAATTGGACATTCTGAGCGCTAAGAGGCCTATATTGGGAAAAATAATATCTTCAAATAAAAACTACACAGAAGCATTGTGTGAAACCTATTTCTGATCTGTAAATTCAGTTAACAGAGATAAAACATATTTTTGATTGAGCAGTTATGAAACACTCTTTCTGTAGAAAATGCAAGTGGAGATTCGGAGCGCTAAGAGGGTAATAGTGGAAAAAGGAATGTCTCCAAATATAAACTACACAGAATCATTCTGTGAAACTTCTTTCTGATCTGTGCATTCAGCTAACAGAGTTAAACCATACTTTTGATTGAGCAGATCTGAACACTCTTTCTGTAGAAAATGCAACTGGACATTTGGAGCGCTAAGAGAGTAGTAGTGGAAAAAGGAATATATTCAAATATAAACTACACAGAAGCATTCTGTGAAACTTCTTTCTTATCTGAGCATTCAGCTAACAGAGTTAAACCATACTTTTGATTAAGCAGTTTTGAAACACTCTGTCTGTAGAAAATGCAACTGGACATTCGTAGCGCTAAGTGGGTAATAGTGGAAAAAAGAATATGTTCAAATATAAACTACACAGAAGCATTGTATGAAACTTCTTTCTGTTCTGTGCATTCAACTAACAGAGTTGAACCTTACTTTTGATTGAGCCTTTCTGAAACACTCTTTCTGTAGAAACTGCAATTGGACATTCTGAGCGCTAAGAGGCCTATATTGGGAAAAATAATATCTTCAAATAAAAACTACACAGAAGCATTGTGTGAAACTTATTTCTGATATGTTCATTAAGCTAACAGAGTTAAACCATACTTTTGATTGCGCAGTTCTGAACACTCTTTCTGTAGAAAATGCAAGTGGACATTCGGAGCGCTAAGAGGGTAATAGTGGAAAAAGGAATATATTCAAATATAAACTACACAGTAGAATTCTGTGAAAATTCTTTCTGTTCTGTGCATTCAACTAACAGAGTTGAACCTTACTTTTGATTGAGCCGTTCTGAAACACTCTTTCTGTAGAAACTGCAATTGGACATGCTAAGCGCTAAGAGGCCTACATTGGGAAAAAGAATATCTTCAAATAAAAACTACACAGATGCATTCTGTGAAACTTATTTCTGATCTGTAAATTCAGTTAACAGAGATAAAACATATTTTTGATTGAGCAGTTATGAAACACTCTTTTTGTAGAAAATGCAAGTGGAGATTCGGAGCGCTAAGAGGGTAATAGTGGAAAAAGGAATGTCTTCAAATATAAACTACACAGAATCATTCGGTGAAACATCTTTCTGATCTGTGCATTCAGCTAACAGTGTTAAACCATACTTTTGATTGAGCAGATCTGAACACTCTTTCTGTAGAAAATGCAACTGGACATTTGGAGCGCTAAGAGCGTAGTAGTGGAAAAAGGAATATATTCAAATATAATCTACACAGAAGCATTCTGTGAAACTTCTTTCTGATCTGAGCATTCAGCTAACAGAATTAAACCATACTTTTGATTGAGCAGTTTTGAAACACTCTGTCTGTAGAAAATGCAACTGGACATTCGTAGCGCTAAGTGGGTAATAGTGGAAAAAAGAATATGTTCAAATATAAACTACACAGAAGCATTGTATGAAACTTCTTTCTGTTCTGTGCATTCAACTAACAGAGTTGAACCTTACTTTTGATTGAGCCGTTCTGAAACACTCTTTCTGTAGAAACTGCAATTGGACATTCTGAGCGCTAAGAGGCCTATATTGGGAAAAAGAATGTCTACAAATAAAAACTACACAGAAGAATTGTGTGAAACTTCTTTCTGTTCTGTTTGTTCAACTAAAAGAGTTGAACCTTAGTTTTGATTGAGCCGTTCTGAAACACTCTTTCTGTAGAAAATGCAAGTGGAGATTCGGAGCGCTAAGAGGGTAATAGTGGAAAAAGGAATGTCTCCAAATATAAACTACACAGAATCATTCTGTGAAACTTCTTTCTGATCTGTGCATTCAGCTAACAGAGTTAAACCATACTTTTGATTGAGCAGATCTGAACACTCTTTCTGTAGAAAATGCAACTGGACATTTGGAGCGCTAAGAGAGTAGTAGTGGAAAAAGGAATATATTCAAATATAAACTACACAGAAGCATTCTGTGAAACTTCTTTCTGATCTGAGCATTCAGCTAACAGAGTTAAACCATACTTTTGATTGAGCAGTTTTGAAACACTCTGTCTGTAGAAAATGCAACTGGACATTCGTAGCGCTAAGTGGGTAATAGTGGAAAAAAGAATATGTTCAAATATAAACTACACAGAAGCATTGTATGAAACTTCTTTCTGTTCTGTGCATTCAACTAACAGAGTTGAACCTTACATTTGATTGAGCCTTTCTGAAACACTCTTTCTGTAGAAACTGCAATTGGACATTCTGAGCGCTAAGAGGCCTATATTGGGAAAAATAATATCTTCAAATAAAAACTACACAGAAGCATTGTGTGAAACTTATTTCTGATCTGTAAATTCAGTTAACAGAGATAAAACATATTTTTGATTGAGCAGTTATGAAACACTCTTTCTGTAGAAAATGCAAGTGGAGATTCGGAGCGCTAAGAGGGTAATAGTGGAAAAAGGAATGTCTCCAAATATAAACTACACAGAATCATTCTGTGAAACTTCTTTCTGATCTGTGCATTCAGCTAACAGAGTTAAACCATGCTTTTGATTGAGCAGATCTGAACACTCTTTCTGTAGAAAATGCAACTGGACATTTGGAGCGCTAAGAGAGTAGTAGTAGAAAAAGGAATATATTCAAATATAAACTACACAGAAGCATTCTGTGAAACTTCTTTCTGATCTGAGCATTCAGCTAACAGAGTTAAACCATACTTTTGATTGAGCAGTTTTGAAACACTCTGTCTGTAGAAAATGCAACTGGACATTCGTAGCGCTAAGTGGGTAATAGTGGAAAAAAGAATATGTTCAAATATAAACTACACAGAAGCATTGTATGAAACTTCTTTCTGTTCTGTGCATTCAACTAACAGAGTTGAACCTTACTTTTGATTGAGCCTTTCTGAAACACTCTTTCTGTAGAAACTGCAATTGGACATTCTGAGCGCTAAGAGGCCTATATTGGGAAAAATAATATCTTCAAATAAAAACTACACAGAAGCAATGTGTGAAACTTATTTCTGATATGTTCATTAAGCTAACAGAGTTAAACCATACTTTTGATTGCGCAGTTCTGAACACTCTTTCTGTAGAAAATGCAAGTGGACATTCGGAGCGCTAAGAGGGTAATAGTGGAAAAAGGAATATATTCAAATATAAACTACACAGTAGAATTCTGTGAAAATTCTTTATGTTCTGTGCATTCAACTAACAGAGTTGAACCTTACTTTTGATTGAGCCGTTCTGAAACACTCTTTCTGTAGAAACTGCAATTGGACATGCTAAGCGCTAAGAGGCCTACATTGGGAAAAAGAATATCTTCAAATAAAAACTACACAGATGCATTCTGTGAAACTTATTTCTGATCTGTAAATTCAGTTAACAGAGATAAAACATATTTTTGATTGAGCAGTTATGAAACACTCTTTTTGTAGAAAATGCAAGTGGAGATTCGGAGCGCTAAGAGAGTAATAGTGGAAAAAGGAATGTCTTCAAATATAAACTACACAGAATCATTCGGTGAAACTTCTTTCTGATCTGTGCATTCAGCTAACAGAGTTAAACCATACTTTTGATTGAGCAGATCTGAACACTCTTTCTGTAGAAAATGCAACTGGACATTTGGAGCGCTAAGAGCGTAGTAGTGGAAAAAGGAATATATTCAAATATAAACTACACAGAAGCATTCTGTGAAACTTTTTCTGATCTGAGCATTCAGCTAACAGAGTTAAACCATACTTTTGATTGAGCAGTTTTGAAACACTCTGTCTGTAGAAAATGCAACTGGACATTCGTAGCGCTAAGTGGGTAATAGTGGAAAAAAGAATATGTTCAAATATAAACTACACAGAAGCATTGTATGAAACTTCTTTCTGTTCTGTGCATTCAACTAACAGAGTTGAACCTTACTTTTGATTGAGCCGTTCTGAAACACTCTTTCTGTAGAAACTGCAATTGGACATTCTGAGCGCTAAGAGGCCTATATTGGGAAAAAGAATGTCTACAAATAAAAACTACACAGAAGAATTGTGTGAAACTTCTTTCTGTTCTGTTTGTTCAACTAAAACAGTTGAACCTTAGTTTTGATTGAGCCGTTCTGAAACACTCTTTCTGTAGAAAATGCAAGTGGAGATTCGGAGCTCTAAGAGGGTAATAGTGGAAAAAGGAATGTCTCCAAATATAAACTACACAGAATCATTCTGTGAAACTTCTTTCTGATCTGTGCATTCAGCTAACAGAGTTAAACCATACTTTTGATTGCGCAGTTCTGAACACTCTTTCTGTAGAAAATGCAAGTGGACATTCGGAGCGCTAAGAGGGTAATAGTGGAAAAAGGAATATATTCAAATATAAACTACACAGTAGAATTCTGTGAAAATTCTTTCTGTTCTGTGCATTCAACTAACAGAGTTGAACCTTACTTTTGATTGAGCCGTTCTGAAACACTCTTTCTGTAGAAACTGCAATTGGACATGCTAAGCGCTAAGAGGCCTACATTGGGAAAAAGAATATCTTCAAATAAAAACTACACAGATGCATTCTGTGAAACTTATTTCTGATCTGTAAATTCAGTTAACAGAGATAAAACATATTTTTGATTGAGCAGTTATGAAACACTCTTTTTGTAGAAAATGCAAGTGGAGATTCGGAGCGCTAAGAGGGTAATAGTGGAAAAAGGAATGTCTTCAAATATAAACTACACAGAATCATTCGGTGAAACATCTTTCTGATCTGTGCATTCAGCTAACAGTGTTAAACCATACTTTTGATTGAGCAGATCTGAACACTCTTTCTGTAGAAAATGCAACTGGACATTTGGAGCGCTAAGAGCGTAGTAGTGGAAAAAGGAATATATTCAAATATAATCTACACAGAAGCATTCTGTGAAACTTCTTTCTGATCTGAGCATTCAGCTAACAGAATTAAACCATACTTTTGATTGAGCAGTTTTGAAACACTCTGTCTGTAGAAAATGCAACTGGACATTCGTAGCGCTAAGTGGGTAATAGTGGAAAAAAGAATATGTTCAAATATAAACTACACAGAAGCATTGTATGAAACTTCTTTCTGTTCTGTGCATTCAACTAACAGAGTTGAACCTTACTTTTGATTGAGCCGTTCTGAAACACTCTTTCTGTAGAAACTGCAATTGGACATTCTGAGCGCTAAGAGGCCTATATTGGGAAAAAGAATGTCTACAAATAAAAACTACACAGAAGAATTGTGTGAAACTTCTTTCTGTTCTGTTTGTTCAACTAAAAGAGTTGAACCTTAGTTTTGATTGAGCCGTTCTGAAACACTCTTTCTGTAGAAAATGCAAGTGGAGATTCGGAGCGCTAAGAGGGTAATAGTGGAAAAAGGAATGTCTCCAAATATAAACTACACAGAATCATTCTGTGAAACTTCTTTCTGATCTGTGCATTCAGCTAACAGAGTTAAACCATACTTTTGATTGAGCAGATCTGAACACTCTTTCTGTAGAAAATGCAACTGGACATTTGGAGCGCTAAGAGAGTAGTAGTGGAAAAAGGAATATATTCAAATATAAACTACACAGAAGCATTCTGTGAAACTTCTTTCTGATCTGAGCATTCAGCTAACAGAGTTAAACCATACTTTTGATTGAGCAGTTTTGAAACACTCTGTCTGTAGAAAATGCAACTGGACATTCGTAGCGCTAAGTGGGTAATAGTGGAAAAAAGAATATGTTCAAATATAAACTACACAGAAGCATTGTATGAAACTTCTTTCTGTTCTGTGCATTCAACTAACAGAGTTGAACCTTACATTTGATTGAGCCTTTCTGAAACACTCTTTCTGTAGAAACTGCAATTGGACATTCTGAGCGCTAAGAGGCCTATATTGGGAAAAATAATATCTTCAAATAAAAACTACACAGAAGCATTGTGTGAAACTTATTTCTGATCTGTAAATTCAGTTAACAGAGATAAAACATATTTTTGATTGAGCAGTTATGAAACACTCTTTCTGTAGAAAATGCAAGTGGAGATTCGGAGCGCTAAGAGGGTAATAGTGGAAAAAGGAATGTCTCCAAATATAAACTACACAGAATCATTCTGTGAAACTTCTTTCTGATCTGTGCATTCAGCTAACAGAGTTAAACCATGCTTTTGATTGAGCAGATCTGAACACTCTTTCTGTAGAAAATGCAACTGGACATTTGGAGCGCTAAGAGAGTAGTAGTAGAAAAAGGAATATATTCAAATATAAACTACACAGAAGCATTCTGTGAAACTTCTTTCTGATCTGAGCATTCAGCTAACAGAGTTAAACCATACTTTTGATTGAGCAGTTTTGAAACACTCTGTCTGTAGAAAATGCAACTGGACATTCGTAGCGCTAAGTGGGTAATAGTGGAAAAAAGAATATGTTCAAATATAAACTACACAGAAGCATTGTATGAAACTTCTTTCTGTTCTGTGCATTCAACTAACAGAGTTGAACCTTACTTTTGATTGAGCCTTTCTGAAACACTCTTTCTGTAGAAACTGCAATTGGACATTCTGAGCGCTAAGAGGCCTATATTGGGAAAAATAATATCTTCAAATAAAAACTACACAGAAGCAATGTGTGAAACTTATTTCTGATATGTTCATTAAGCTAACAGAGTTAAACCATACTTTTGATTGCGCAGTTCTGAACACTCTTTCTGTAGAAAATGCAAGTGGACATTCGGAGCGCTAAGAGGGTAATAGTGGAAAAAGGAATATATTCAAATATAAACTACACAGTAGAATTCTGTGAAAATTCTTTATGTTCTGTGCATTCAACTAACAGAGTTGAACCTTACTTTTGATTGAGCCGTTCTGAAACACTCTTTCTGTAGAAACTGCAATTGGACATGCTAAGCGCTAAGAGGCCTACATTGGGAAAAAGAATATCTTCAAATAAAAACTACACAGATGCATTCTGTGAAACTTATTTCTGATCTGTAAATTCAGTTAACAGAGATAAAACATATTTTTGATTGAGCAGTTATGAAACACTCTTTTTGTAGAAAATGCAAGTGGAGATTCGGAGCGCTAAGAGAGTAATAGTGGAAAAAGGAATGTCTTCAAATATAAACTACACAGAATCATTCGGTGAAACTTCTTTCTGATCTGTGCATTCAGCTAACAGAGTTAAACCATACTTTTGATTGAGCAGATCTGAACACTCTTTCTGTAGAAAATGCAACTGGACATTTGGAGCGCTAAGAGCGTAGTAGTGGAAAAAGGAATATATTCAAATATAAACTACACAGAAGCATTCTGTGAAACTTTTTCTGATCTGAGCATTCAGCTAACAGAGTTAAACCATACTTTTGATTGAGCAGTTTTGAAACACTCTGTCTGTAGAAAATGCAACTGGACATTCGTAGCGCTAAGTGGGTAATAGTGGAAAAAAGAATATGTTCAAATATAAACTACACAGAAGCATTGTATGAAACTTCTTTCTGTTCTGTGCATTCAACTAACAGAGTTGAACCTTACTTTTGATTGAGCCGTTCTGAAACACTCTTTCTGTAGAAACTGCAATTGGACATTCTGAGCGCTAAGAGGCCTATATTGGGAAAAAGAATGTCTACAAATAAAAACTACACAGAAGAATTGTGTGAAACTTCTTTCTGTTCTGTTTGTTCAACTAAAACAGTTGAACCTTAGTTTTGATTGAGCCGTTCTGAAACACTCTTTCTGTAGAAAATGCAAGTGGAGATTCGGAGCTCTAAGAGGGTAATAGTGGAAAAAGGAATGTCTCCAAATATAAACTACACAGAATCATTCTGTGAAACTTCTTTCTGATCTGTGCATTCAGCTAACAGAGTTAAACCATACTTTTGATTGAGCAGATCTGAACACTCTTTCTGTAGAAAATGCAACTGGACATTTGGAGCGCTAAGAGCGTAGCAGTGGAAAAAGGAATATATTCAAATATAAACTACACAGAAGCATTCTGTGAAACTTCTTTCTGATCTGAGCATTCAGCTAACAGAGTTAAACCATACTTTTGATTGAGCAGTTTTGAAACACTCTGTCTGTAGAAAATGCAACTGGACATTCGTAGCGCTAAGTGGGTAATAGTGGAAAAAAGAATATGTTCAAATATAAACTACACAGAAGCATTGTATGAAACTTCTTTCTGTTCTGTGCATTCAACTAACAGAGTTGAACCTTACTTTTGATTGAGCCGTTCTGAAACACTCTTTCTGTAGAAACTGCAATTGGACATTCTGAGCGCTAAGAGGCCTATATTGGGAAAAAGAATGTCTACAAATAAAAACTACACAGAAGAATTGTGTGAAACTTCTTTCTGTTCTGTTTGTTCAACTAAAAGAGTTGAACCTTAGTTTTGATTGAGCCGTTCTGAAACACTCTTTCTGTAGAAAATGCAAGTGGAGATTCGGAGCGCTAAGAGGGTAATAGTGGAAAAAGGAATGTCTCCAAATATAAACTACACAGAATCATTCTGTGAAACTTCTTTCTGATCTGTGCATTCAGCTAACAGAGTTAAACCATACTTTTGATTGAGCAGATCTGAACACTCTTTCTGTAGAAAATGCAACTGGACATTTGGAGCGCTAAGAGAGTAGTAGTGGAAAAAGGAATATATTCAAATATAAACTACACAGAAGCATTCTGTGAAACTTCTTTCTGATCTGAGCATTCAGCTAACAGAGTTAAACCATACTTTTGATTGAGCAGTTTTGAAACACTCTGTCTGTAGAAAATGCAACTGGACATTCGTAGCGCTAAGTGGGTAATAGTGGAAAAAAGAATATGTTCAAATATAAACTACACAGAAGCATTGTATGAAACTTCTTTCTGTTCTGTGCATTCAACTAACAGAGTTGAACCTTACTTTTGATTTAGCCTTTCTGAAACACTCTTTCTGTAGAAACTGCAATTGGACATTCTGAGCGCTAAGAGGCCTATATTGGGAAAAATAATATCTTCAAATAAAAACTACACAGAAGCATTGTGTGAAACTTATTTCTGATCTGTAAATTCAGTTAACAGAGATAAAACATATTTTTGATTGAGCAGTTATGAAACACTCTTTCTGTAGAAAATGCAAGTGGAGATTCGGAGCGCTAAGAGGGTAATAGTGGAAAAAGGAATGTCTCCAAATATAAACTACATAGAATCATTCTGTGAAACTTCTTTCTGATCTGTGCATTCAGCTAACAGAGTTAAACCATACTTTTGATTGAGCAGATCTGAACACTCTTTCTGTAGATAATGCAACTGGACATTTGGAGCGCTAAGAGAGTAGTAGTGGAAAAAGGAATATATTCAAATATAAACTACACAGAAGCATTCTGTGAAACTTCTTTCTGATCTGAGCATTCAGCTAACAGAGTTAAACCATACTTTTGATTGAGCAGTTTTGAAACACTCTGTCTGTAGAAAATGCAACTGGACATTCGTAGTGCTAAGTGGGTAATAGTGGAAAAAAGAATATGTTCAAATATAAACTAAACAGAAGCATTGTATGAAACTTCTTTCTGTTCTGTGCATTCAACTAACAGAGTTGAACCTTACTTTTGATTGAGCCTTTCTGAAACACTCTTTCTGTAGAAACTGCAATTGGACATTCTGAGCGCTAAGAGGCCTATATTGGGAAAAATAATATCTTCAAATAAAAATTACACAGAAGCATTGTGTGAAACTTATTTCTGATATGTTCATTAAGCTAACAGAGTTAAACCATACTTTTGATTGCGCAGTTCTGAACACTCTTTCTGTAGAAAATGCAAGTGGACATTCCGAGCGCTAAGAGGGTAATAGTGGAAAAAGGAATATATTCAAATATAAACTACACAGTAGCATTCTGTGAAAATTCTTTCTGTTCTGTGCATTCAACTAACAGAGTTGAACCTTAATTTGATTGAGCCATTCTGAAACACTCTTTCTGTAGAAACTGCAATTGGACATGCTAAGCGCTTAGAGGCCTACATTGGGAAAAAGAATATCTTCAAATAAAAACTACACAGATGCATTCTGTGAAACTTATTTCTGATCTGTAAATTCAGTTAACAGAGATAAAACATATTTTGGATTGAGCAGTTATGAAACACTCTTTTTGTAGAAAATGCAAGTGGAGATTCGGAGCGCTAAGAGGGTAATAGTGGAAAAAGGAATGTCTTCAAATATAAACTACACAGAATCATTCGGTGAAACTTCTTTCTGATCTGTGCATTCAGCTGACAGAGTTAAACCATACTTTTGATTGAGCAGATCTGAACACTCTTTCTGTAGAAAATGCAACTGGACATTTGGAGCGCTAAGAGCGTAGTAGTGGAAAAAGGAATATATTCAAATATAAACTACACAGAAGCATTCTGTGAAACTTCTTTCTGATCTGAGCATTCAGCTAACAGAGTTAAACCATACTTTTGATTGAGCAGTTTTGAAACACTCTGTCTGTAGAAAATGCAACTGGACATTCGTAGCGCTAAGTGGGTAATAGTGGAAAAAAGAATATGTTCAAATATAAACTACACAGAAGCATTGTATGAAACTTCTTTCTGTTCTGTGCATTCGACTAACAGAGTTGAACCTTACTTTTGATTGAGCCGTTCTGAAACACTCTTTCTGTAGAAACTGCAATTGGACATTCTGAGCGCTAAGAGGCCTATATTGGGAAAAAGAATGTCTACAAATAAAAACTACACAGAAGAATTGTGTGAAACTTCTTTCTGTTCTGTTTGTTCAACTAAAAGAGTTGAACCTTAGTTTTGATTGAGCCGTTCTGAAACACTCTTTCTGTAGAAAATGCAAGTGGAGATTCGGAGCGCTAAGAGGGTAATAGTGGAAAAAGGAATATCTCCAAATATAAACTACACAGAATCATTCTGTGAAACTTCTTTCTGATCTGTGAATTCAGCTAACAGAGTTAAACCATACTTTTGATTGAGCAGATCTGAACACTCTTTCTGTAGAAAATGCAACTGGACATTTGGAGCGCTAAGAGAGTAGTAGTGGAAAAAGGAATATATTCAAATATAAACTACACAGAATCATTCCGTGAAACTTCTTTCTGATATGAGCATTCAGCTAACAGAGTTAAACCATACTTTTGATTGAGCAGTTTTGAAACACTCTGTCTGTAGAAAATGCAACTGGACATTCGTAGCGCTAAGTGGGTAATAGTGGAAAAAAGAATATGTTCAAATATAAACTACACAGAAGCATTGTATGAAACTTCTTTCTGTTCTGTGCATTCAACTAACAGAGTTGAACCTTACTTTTGACTGAGCCGTTCTGAAACACTCTTTCTGTAGAAACTGCAATTGGACATTCTGAGCGCTAAGAGGCCTATATTGGGAAAAAGAATGTCTACAAATAAAAACTACACAGAAGCAATGTGTGAAACTTATTTCTGATATGTTCATTAAGCTAACAGAGTTAAACCATACTTTTGATTGCGCAGTTCTGAACACTCTTTCTGTAGAAAATGCAAGTGGACATTCGGAGCGCTAAGAGGGTAATAGTGGAAAAAGGAATATATTCAAATATAAACTACACAGTAGAATTCTGTGAAAATTCTTTATGTTCTGTGCATTCAACTAACAGAGTTGAACCTTACTTTTGATTGAGCCGTTCTGAAACACTCTTTCTGTAGAAACTGCAATTGGACATGCTAAGCGCTAAGAGGCCTACATTGGGAAAAAGAATATCTTCAAATAAAAACTACACAGATGCATTCTGTGAAACTTATTTCTGATCTGTAAATTCAGTTAACAGAGATAAAACATATTTTTGATTGAGCAGTTATGAAACACTCTTTTTGTAGAAAATGCAAGTGGAGATTCGGAGCGCTAAGAGAGTAATAGTGGAAAAAGGAATGTCTTCAAATATAAACTACACAGAATCATTCGGTGAAACTTCTTTCTGATCTGTGCATTCAGCTAACAGAGTTAAACCATACTTTTGATTGAGCAGATCTGAACACTCTTTCTGTAGAAAATGCAACTGGACATTTGGAGCGCTAAGAGCGTAGTAGTGGAAAAAGGAATATATTCAAATATAAACTACACAGAAGCATTCTGTGAAACTTTTTCTGATCTGAGCATTCAGCTAACAGAGTTAAACCATACTTTTGATTGAGCAGTTTTGAAACACTCTGTCTGTAGAAAATGCAACTGGACATTCGTAGCGCTAAGTGGGTAATAGTGGAAAAAAGAATATGTTCAAATATAAACTACACAGAAGCATTGTATGAAACTTCTTTCTGTTCTGTGCATTCAACTAACAGAGTTGAACCTTACTTTTGATTGAGCCGTTCTGAAACACTCTTTCTGTAGAAACTGCAATTGGACATTCTGAGCGCTAAGAGGCCTATATTGGGAAAAAGAATGTCTACAAATAAAACTACACAGAAGAATTGTGTGAAACTTCTTTCTGTTCTGTTTGTTCAACTAAAACAGTTGAACCTTAGTTTTGATTGAGCCGTTCTGAAACACTCTTTCTGTAGAAAATGCAAGTGGAGATTCGGAGCTCTAAGAGGGTAATAGTGGAAAAAGGAATGTCTCCAAATATAAACTACACAGAATCATTCTGTGAAACTTCTCTCTGATCTGTGCATTCAGCTAACAGAGTTAAACCATACTTTTGATTGAGCAGATCTGAACACTCTTTCTGTAGAAAATGCAACTGGACATTTGGAGCGCTAAGAGCGTAGCAGTGGAAAAAGGAATATATTCAAATATAAACTACACAGAAGCATTCTGTGAAACTTCTTTCTGATCTGAGCATTCAGCTAACAGAGTTAAACCATACTTTTGATTGAGCAGTTTTGAAACACTATGTCTGTAGAAAATGCAACTGGACATTCGTAGCGCTAAGTGGGTAATAGTGGAAAAAAGAATATGTTCAAATATAAACTACACAGAAGCATTGTATGAAACTTCTTTCTGTTCTGTGCATTCAACTAACAGAGTTGAACCTTACTTTTGATTGAGCCGTTCTGAAACACTCTTTCTGTAGAAACTGCAATTGGACATTCTGAGCGCTAAGAGGCCTATATTGGGAAAAAGAATGTCTACAAATAAAAACTACACAGAAGAATTGTGTGAAACTTCTTTCTGTTCTGTTTATTCAACTAAAAGAGTTGAACCTTAGTTTTGATTGAGCCGTTCTGAAACACTCTTTCTGTAGAAAATGCAAGTGGAGATTCGGAGCGCTAAGAGGGTAATATTGGAAATAGGAATGTCTCCAAATATAAACTACACCGAATCATTCTGTGAAACTTCTTTCTGATCTGTGCATTCAGCTAACAGAGTTAAACCATACTTTTGATTGAGCAGATCTGAACACTCTTTCTGTAGAAAATGCAACTGGACATTTGGAGCGCTAAGAGAGTAGTAGTGGAAAAAGGAATATATTCAAATATAAACTACACAGAAGCATTCTGTGAAACTTCTTTCTGATCTGAGCATTCAGCTAACAGAGTTAAACCATACTTTTGATTGAGCAGTTTTGAAACACTCTGTCTGTAGAAAATGCAACTGGACATTCGTAGCGCTAAGTGGGTAATAGTGGAAAAAAGAATATGTTCAAATATAAACTACACAGAAGCATTGTATGAAACTTCTTTCTGTTCTGTGCATTCAACTAACAGAGTTGAACCTTACTTTTGATTGAGCCTTTCTGAAACACTCTTTCTGTAGAAACTGCAATTGGACATTCTCAGCGCTAAGAGGCCTATATTGGGAAAAATAATATCTTCAAATAAAAACTACACAGAAGCATTGTGTGAAACTTATTTCTGATATGTTCATTAAGCTAACAGAGTTAAACCATACTTTTGATTGCGCAGTTCTGAACACTCTTTCTGTAGAAAATGCAAGTGGACATTCGGAGCCCTAAGAGGGTAATAGTGGAAAAAGGAATATATTCAAATATAAACTACACAGTAGAATTCTGTGAAAATTCTTTCTGTTCTGTGCATTCAACTAACAGAGTTGAACCTTACTTTTGATTGAGCCGTTCTGAAACACTCTTTCTGTAGAAACTGCAATTGGACATGCTAAGCGCTAAGAGGCCTACATTGGGAAAAAGAATATATTCAAATAAAAACTACACAGATGCATTCTGTGAAACTTATTTCTGATCTGTAAATTCAGTTAACAGAGATAAAACATATTTTTGATTGAGCAGTTATGAAACACTCTTTTTGTAGAAAATGCAAGTGGAGATTCGGAGCGCTAAGAGGGTAATAGTGGAAAAAGGAATGTCTTCAAATATAAACTACACAGAACCATTCGGTGAAATTTCTTTCTGATCTGTGCATTCAGCTAACAGAATTAAACCATACTTTTGATTGAGCAGATCTGAACACTGTTTCTGTAGAAAATGCAACTGGACATTTGGAGCGCTAAGAGCGTAGTAGTGGAAAAAGGAATATATTCAAATATAAACTACACAGAAGCATTCTGTGAAACTTCTTTCTGATCTGAGCATTCAGCTAACAGAGTTAAACCATACTTTTGTTTGAGCAGTTTTGAAACACTCTGTCTGTAGAAAATGCAACTGGACATTCGTAGCGCTAAGTGGGTAATAGTGGAAAAAAGAATATGTTCTAATATAAACTACACAGAAGCATTGTATGAAACTTCTTTCTGTTCTGTGCATTCAACTAACAGAGTTGAACCTTACTTTTGATTGAGCCGTTCTGAAACACTCTTTCTGTAGAAACTGCAATTGGACATTCTGAGCGCTAAGAGGAATATATTGGGAAAAAGAATGTCTACAAATAAAAACTACACAGAAGAATTGTGTGAAACTTCTTTCTGTTCTGTTTGTTCAACTAAAAGAGTTGAACCTTAGTTTTGATTGAGCCGTTCTGAAACAGTCTTTCTGTAGAAAATGCAAGTGGAGATTCGGAGCGCTAAGAGGGTAATAGTGGAAAAAGGAATGTCTCCAAATATAAACTACACAGAATCATTCTGTGAAACTTCTTTCTGATCTGTGCATTCAGCTAACAGAGTTAAACCATACTTTTGATTGAGCAGATCTGAACACTCTTTCTGTAGAAAATGCAACTGGACATTTGGAGCGCTAAGAGAGTAGTAGTGGAAAAAGGAATATATTCAAATATAAACTACACAGAAGCATTCTGTGAAACTTCTTTCTGATCTGAGCATTCAGCTAACAGAGTTAAACCATACTTTTGATTGAGCAGTTTTGAAACACTCTGTCTGTAGAAAATGCAACTGGACATTCGTAGAGCTAAGTGGGTAATAGTGGAAAAAAAAATATGTTCAAATATAAACTACACAGAAGCATTGTATGAAACTTCTTTCTGTTCTGTGCATTCAACTAACAGAGTTGAACCTTACTTTTGATTGAGCCTTTCTGAAACACTCTTTCTGTAGAAACTGCAATTGGACATTCTGAGCGCTAAGAGGCCTATATTGGGAAAAATAATATCTTCAAATAAAAACTACACAGAAGCATGGTGTGAAACTTATTTCTGATCTGTAAATTCAGTTAACAGAGATAAAACATATTTTTGATTGAGCAGTTATGGAACACTCTTTCTGTAGAAAATGGAAGTGGAGATTCGGAGCGCTAAGAGGGTAAGAGTGGAAAAAGGAATGTCTCCTAATATAAACTACACAGAATCATTCTGTGAAACTTCTTTCTGATCTGTGCATTCAGCTAACAGAGTTAAACCATACTTTTGATTGAGCAGATCTGAACACTCTTTCTGTAGAAAATGCAACTGGACATTTGGAGCGCTAAGAGAGTAGTAGTGGAAAAAGGAATATATTCAAATATAAACTACACAGAAGCATTCTGTGAAATTTCTTTCTGATCTGAGCATTCAGCTAACAGAGTTAAACCATACTTTTGATTGAGCAGTTTTGAAACACTCTGTCTGTAGAAAATGCAACTGGACATTCGTAGCGCTAAGTGGGTAATAGTGGAAAAAAAAATATGTTCAAACATAAACTACACAGAAGCATTGTATGAAACTTCTTTCTGTTCTGTGCATTCAACTAACAGAGTTGAACCTTACTTTTGATTGAGCCTTTCTGAAACACTCTTTCTGTAGAAACTGCAATTGGACATTCTGAGCGCTAAGAGGCCTATATTGGGAAAAATAATATCTTCAAATAAAAACTACACAGAAGCATTGTGTGAAACTTATTTCTGATATGTTCATTAAGCTAACAGAGATAAACCATACTTTTGATTGCGCAGTTCTGAACACTCTTTCTGTAGAAAATGCAAGTGGACATTCGGAGCCCTAAGAGGGTAATAGTGGAAAAAGGAATATATTCAAATATAAACTACACAGTAGAATTCTGTGAAAATTCTTTCTGTTCTGTGCATTCAACTAACAGAGTTGAACCTTACTTTTGATTGAGCCGTTCTGAAACACTCTTTCTGTAGAAACTGCAATTGGACATGCTAAGCGCTAAGAGGCCTACATTGGGAAAAAGAATATCTTCAAATAAAAACTACACAGATGCATTCTGTGAAACTTATTTCTGATCTGTAAATTCAGTTAACAGAGATAAAACATATTTTTGATTGAGCAGTTATGAAACACTCTTTTTGTAGAAAATGCAAGTGGAGATTCGGAGCGCTAAGAGGGTAATAGTGGAAAAAGGAATGTCTTCAAATATAAACTACACAGAATCATTCGGTGAAATTTCTTTCTGATCTGTGCATTCAGCTAACAGAGTTAAACCATACTTTTGATTGAGCAGATCTGAACACTGTTTCTGTAGAAAATGCAACTGGACATTTGGAGCGCTAAGAGCGTAGTAGTGGAAAAAGGAATATATTCAAATATAAACTACACAGAAGCATTCTGTGAAACTTCTTTCTGATCTGAGCATTCAGCTAACAGAGTTAAACCATACTTTTGATTGAGCAGTTTTGAAACACTCTGTCTGTAGAAAATGCAACTGGACATTCGTAGCGCTAAGTGGGTAATAGTGGAAAAAAGAATATGTTCTAATATAAACTACACAGAAGCATTGTATGAAACTTCTTTCTGTTCTGTGCATTCAACTAACAGAGTTGAACCTTACTTTTGATTGAGCCGTTCTGAAACACTCTTTCTGTAGAAACTGCAATTGGACATTCTGAGCGCTAAGAGGCCTATATTGGGAAAAAAAATATCTTCAAATAAAAACTACACAGAAGCATTGTGTGAAACTTATTTCTGATCTGTAAATTCAGTTAACAGAGATAAAACATATTTTTGATTGAGCAGTTATGAAACACTCTTTCTGTAGAAAATGCAAGTGGAGATTCGGAGCGCTAAGAGGGTAATAGTGGAAAAAGGAATGTCTCCAAATATAAACTACACAGAATCATTCTGTGAAACTTCTTTCTGATCTGTGCATTCAGCTAACAGAGTTAAACCATACTTTTGATTGAGCAGATCTGAACACTCTTTCTGTAGAAAATGCAACTGGACATTTGGAGCGCTAAGAGAGTAGTAGTGGAAAAAGGAATATATTCAAATATAAACTACACAGAAGCATTCTGTGAAACTTCTTTCTGATCTGAGCATTCAGCTAACAGAGTTAAACCATACTTTTGATTGAGCAGTTTTGAAACACTCTGTCTGTAGAAAATGCAACTGGACATTCGTAGCGCTAAGTGGGTAATAGTGGAAAAAGAATATGTTCAAATATAAACTACACAGAAGCATTGTATGAAACTTCTTTCTGTTCTGTGCATTCAACTAACAGAGTTGAACCTTACTTTTTATTGAGCCTTTCTGAAACACTCTTTCTGTAGAAACTGCAATTGGACATTCTGAGCGCTAAGAGGCCTATATTGGGAAAAATAATATCTTCAAATAAAAACTACACAGAAGCATTGTGTGAAACTTATTTCTGATATGTTCATTAAGCTAACAGAGATAAACCATACTTTTGATTGCGCAGTTCTGAACACTCTTTCTGTAGAAAATGCAAGTGGACATTCGGAGCCCTAAGAGGGTAATAGTGGAAAAAGGAATATATTCAAATATAAACTACACAGTAGAATTCTGTGAAAATTCTTTCTGTTCTGTGCATTCAACTAACAGAGTTGAACCTTACTTTTGATTGAGCCGTTCTGAAACACTCTTTCTGTAGAAACTGCAATTGGACATGCTAAGCGCTAAGAGGCCTACATTGGGAAAAAGAATATCTTCAAATAAAAACTACACAGATGCATTCTGTGAAACTTATTTCTGATCTGTAAATTCAGTTAACAGAGATAAAACATATTTTTGATTGAGCAGTTATGAAACACTCTTTTTGTAGAAAATGCAAGTGGAGATTCGGAGCGCTAAGAGGGTAATAGTGGAAAAAGGAATGTCTTCAAATATAAACTACACAGAATCATTCGGTGAAATTTCTTTCTGATCTGTGCATTCAGCTAACAGAGTTAAACCATACTTTTGATTGAGCAGATCTGAACACTGTTTCTGTAGAAAATGCAACTGGACATTTGGAGCGCTAAGAGCGTAGTAGTGGAAAAAGGAATATATTCAAATATAAACTACACAGAAGCATTCTGTGAAACTTCTTTCTGATCTGAGCATTCAGCTAACAGAGTTAAACCATACTTTTGATTGAGCAGTTTTGAAACACTCTGTCTGTAGAAAATGCAACTGGACATTCGTAGCGCTAAGTGGGTAATAGTGGAAAAAAGAATATGTTCTAATATAAACTACACAGAAGCATTGTATGAAACTTCTTTCTGTTCTGTGCATTCAACTAACAGAGTTGAACCTTACTTTTGATTGAGCCGTTCTGAAACACTCTTTCTGTAGAAACTGCAATTGGACATTCTGAGCGCTAAGAGGCCTATATTGGGAAAAAGAATGTCTACAAATAAAAATTACACAGAAGAATTGTGTGAAACTTCTTTCTGTTCTGTTTGCTCAACTAAAAGAGTTGAACTTTAGTTTTGATTGAGCCGTTCTGAAACACTCTTTCTGTAGAAAATGCAAGTGGAGATTCGGAGCGCTAAGAGGGTAATAGTGGAAAAAGGAATGTCTCCAAATATAAACTACACAGAATCATTCTGTGAAACTTCTTTCTGCTCTGTGCATTCAGCTAACAGAGTTAAACCATACTTTTGATTGAGCAGATCTGAACACTCTTTCTGTAGAAAATGCAACTGGACATTTGGAGCGCTAAGAGAGTAGTAGTGGAAAAAGGAATATATTCAAATATAAACTACACAGAAGCATTCTGTGAAACTTCTTTCTGATCTGAGCATTCAGCTAACAGAGTTAAACCATACTTTTGATTGAGCAGTTTTGAAACACTCTGTCTGTAGAAAATGCAACTGGACATTTGTAGCGCTAAGTGGGTAATAGTGGAAAAAAAAATATGTTCAAACATAAACTACACAGAAGAATTGTATGAAACATCTTTCTGTTCTGTGCATTCAACTAACAGAGTTGAACCTTACTTTTGATTGAGCCTTTCTGAAACACTCTTTCTGTAGAAACTGCAATTGGACATTCTGAGCGCTAAGAGGCCTATATTGGGAAAAATAATATCTTCAAATAAAAACTACACAGAAGCATTGTGTGAAACTTATTTCTGATCTGTAAATTCAGTTAACAGAGATAAAACATATTTTTGATTGAGCAGTTATGAAACACTCTTTCTGTAGAAAATGCAAGTGGAGATTCGGAGCGCTAAGAGGGTAATAGTGGAAAAAGGAATGTCTCCAAATATAAACTACACAGAATCATTCTGTGAAACTTCTTTCTGATCTGTGCATTCAGCTAACAGAGTTAAACCATACTTTTGATTGAGCAGATCTGAACACTCTTTCTGTAGAAAATGCAACTGGACATTTGGAGCGCTAAGAGAGTAGTAGTGGAAAAAGGAATATATTCAAATATAAACTACACAGAAGCATTCTGTGAAACTTCTTTCTGATCTGAGCATTCAGCTAACAGAGTTAAACCATACTTTTGATTGAGCAGTTTTGAAACACTCTGTCTGTAGAAAATGCAACTGGACATTCGTAGCGCTAAGTGGGTAATAGTGGAAAAAAGAATATGTTCAAATATAAACTACACAGAAGCATTGTATGAAACTTCTTTCTGTTCTGTGCATTCAACTAACAGAGTTGAACCTTACTTTTGATTGAGCCTTTCTGAAACACTCTTTCTGTAGAAACTGCAATTGGACATTCTGAGCGCTAAGAGGCCTATATTGGGAAAAATAATATCTTCAAATAAAAACTACACAGAAGCATTGTGTGAAACTTATTTCTGATCTGTAAATTCAGTTAACAGAGATAAAACATATTTTTGATTGAGCAGTTATGAAACACTCTTTCTGTAGAAAATGCAAGTGGAGATTCGGAGCGCTAAGAGGGTAATAGTGGAAAAAGGAATGTCTCCAAATATAAACTACACAGAATCATTCTGTGAAACTTCTTTCTGATCTGTGCATTCAGCTAACAGAGTTAAACCATACTTTTGATTGAGCAGATCTGAACACTCTTTCTGTAGAAAATGCAACTGGACATTTGGAGCGCTAAGAGAGTAGTAGTGGAAAAAGGAATATATTCAAATATAAACTACACAGAAGCATTCTGTGAAACTTCTTTCTGATCTGAGCATTCAGCTAACAGAGTTAAACCATACTTTTGATTGAGCAGTTTTGAAACACTCTGTCTGTAGAAAATGCAACTGGACATTCGTAGCGCTAAGTGGGTAATAGTGGAAAAAAGAATATGTTCAAATATAAACTACACAGAAGCATTGTATGAAACTTCTTTCTGTTCTGTGCATTCAACTAACAGAGTTGAACCTTACTTTTGATTGAGCCTTTCTGAAACACTCTTTCTGTAGAAACTGCAATTGGACATTCTCAGCGCTAAGAGGCCTATATTGGGAAAAATAATATCTTCAAATAAAAACTACACAGAAGCATTGTGTGAAACTTATTTCTGATATGTTCATTAAGCTAACAGAGTTAAACCATACTTTTGATTGCGCAGTTCTGAACACTCTTTCTGTAGAAAATGCAAGTGGACATTCGGAGCCCTAAGAGGGTAATAGTGGAAAAAGGAATATATTCAAATATAAACTACACAGTAGAATTCTGTGAAAATTCTTTCTGTTCTGTGCATTCAACTAACAGAGTTGAACCTTACTTTTGATTGAGCCGTTCTGAAACACTCTTTCTGTAGAAACTGCAATTGGACATGCTAAGCGCTAAGAGGCCTACATTGGGAAAAAGAATATATTCAAATAAAAACTACACAGATGCATTCTGTGAAACTTATTTCTGATCTGTAAATTCAGTTAACAGAGATAAAACATATTTTTGATTGAGCAGTTATGAAACACTCTTTTTGTAGAAAATGCAAGTGGAGATTCGGAGCGCTAAGAGGGTAATAGTGGAAAAAGGAATGTCTTCAAATATAAACTACACAGAACCATTCGGTGAAATTTCTTTCTGATCTGTGCATTCAGCTAACAGAATTAAACCATACTTTTGATTGAGCAGATCTGAACACTGTTTCTGTAGAAAATGCAACTGGACATTTGGAGCGCTAAGAGCGTAGTAGTGGAAAAAGGAATATATTCAAATATAAACTACACAGAAGCATTCTGTGAAACTTCTTTCTGATCTGAGCATTCAGCTAACAGAGTTAAACCATACTTTTGTTTGAGCAGTTTTGAAACACTCTGTCTGTAGAAAATGCAACTGGACATTCGTAGCGCTAAGTGGGTAATAGTGGAAAAAAGAATATGTTCTAATATAAACTACACAGAAGCATTGTATGAAACTTCTTTCTGTTCTGTGCATTCAACTAACAGAGTTGAACCTTACTTTTGATTGAGCCGTTCTGAAACACTCTTTCTGTAGAAACTGCAATTGGACATTCTGAGCGCTAAGAGGAATATATTGGGAAAAAGAATGTCTACAAATAAAAACTACACAGAAGAATTGTGTGAAACTTCTTTCTGTTCTGTTTGTTCAACTAAAAGAGTTGAACCTTAGTTTTGATTGAGCCGTTCTGAAACAGTCTTTCTGTAGAAAATGCAAGAGGAGATTCGGAGCGCTAAGAGGGTAATAGTGGAAAAAGGAATGTCTCCAAATATAAACTACACAGAATCATTCTGTGAAACTTCTTTCTGATCTGTGCATTCAGCTAACAGAGTTAAACCATACTTTTGATTGAGCAGATCTGAACACTCTTTCTGTAGAAAATGCAACTGGACATTTGGAGCGCTAAGAGAGTAGTAGTGGAAAAAGGAATATATTCAAATATAAACTACACAGAAGCATTCTGTGAAACTTCTTTCTGATCTGAGCATTCAGCTAACAGAGTTAAACCATACTTTTGATTGAGCAGTTTTGAAACACTCTGTCTGTAGAAAATGCAACTGGACATTCGTAGAGCTAAGTGGGTAATAGTGGAAAAAAAAATATGTTCAAATATAAACTACACAGAAGCATTGTATGAAACTTCTTTCTGTTCTGTGCATTCAACTAACAGAGTTGAACCTTACTTTTGATTGAGCCTTTCTGAAACACTCTTTCTGTAGAAACTGCAATTGGACATTCTGAGCGCTAAGAGGCCTATATTGGGAAAAATAATATCTTCAAATAAAAACTACACAGAAGCATGGTGTGAAACTTATTTCTGATCTGTAAATTCAGTTAACAGAGATAAAACATATTTTTGATTGAGCAGTTATGGAACACTCTTTCTGTAGAAAATGGAAGTGGAGATTCGGAGCGCTAAGAGGGTAAGAGTGGAAAAAGGAATGTCTCCAAATATAAACTACACAGAATCATTCTGTGAAACTTCTTTCTGATCTGTGCATTCAGCTAACAGAGTTAAACCATACTTTTGATTGAGCAGATCTGAACACTCTTTCTGTAGAAAATGCAACTGGACATTTGGAGCGCTAAGAGAGTAGTAGTGGAAAAAGGAATATATTCAAATATAAACTACACAGAAGCATTCTGTGAAATTTCTTTCTGATCTGAGCATTCAGCTAACAGAGTTAAACCATACTTTTGATTGAGCAGTTTTGAAACACTCTGTCTGTAGAAAATGCAACTGGACATTCGTAGCGCTAAGTGGGTAATAGTGGAAAAAAAAATATGTTCAAATATAAACTACACAGAAGCATTGTATGAAACTTCTTTCTGTTCTGTGCATTCAACTAACAGAGTTGAACCTTACTTTTGATTGAGCCTTTCTGAAACACTCTTTCTGTAGAAACTGCAATTGGACATTCTGAGCGCTAAGAGGCCTATATTGGGAAAAATAATATCTTCAAATAAAAACTACACAGAAGCATTGTGTGAAACTTATTTCTGATCTGTAAATTCAGTTAACAGAGATAAAACATATTTTTGATTGAGCAGTTATGAAACACTCTTTCTGTAGAAAATGCAAGTGGAGATTCGGAGCGCTAAGAGGGTAATAGTGGAAAAAGGAATGTCTCCAAATATAAACTACACAGAATCATTCTGTGAAACTTCTTTCTGATCTGTGCATTCAGCTAACAGAGTTAAACCATACTTTTGATTGAGCAGATCTGAACACTCTTTCTGTAGAAAATGCAACTGGACATTTGGAGCGCTAAGAGAGTAGTAGTGGAAAAAGGAATATATTCAAATATAAACTACACAGAAGCATTCTGTGAAACTTCTTTCTGATCTGAGCATTCAGCTAACAGAGTTAAACCATACTTTTGATTGAGCAGTTTTGAAACACTCTGTCTGTAGAAAATGCAACTGGACATTCGTAGCGCTAAGTGGGTAATAGTGGAAAAAGAATATGTTCAAATATAAACTACACAGAAGCATTGTATGAAACTTCTTTCTGTTCTGTGCATTCAACTAACAGAGTTGAACCTTACTTTTTATTGAGCCTTTCTGAAACACTCTTTCTGTAGAAACTGCAATTGGACATTCTGAGCGCTAAGAGGCCTATATTGGGAAAAATAATATCTTCAAATAAAAACTACACAGAAGCATTGTGTGAAACTTATTTCTGATATGTTCATTAAGCTAACAGAGATAAACCATACTTTTGATTGCGCAGTTCTGAACACTCTTTCTGTAGAAAATGCAAGTGGACATTCGGAGCCCTAAGAGGGTAATAGTGGAAAAAGGAATATATTCAAATATAAACTACACAGTAGAATTCTGTGAAAATTCTTTCTGTTCTGTGCATTCAACTAACAGAGTTGAACCTTACTTTTGATTGAGCCGTTCTGAAACACTCTTTCTGTAGAAACTGCAATTGGACATGCTAAGCGCTAAGAGGCCTACATTGGGAAAAAGAATATCTTCAAATAAAAACTACACAGATGCATTCTGTGAAACTTATTTCTGATCTGTAAATTCAGTTAACAGAGATAAAACATATTTTTGATTGAGCAGTTATGAAACACTCTTTTTGTAGAAAATGCAAGTGGAGATTCGGAGCGCTAAGAGGGTAATAGTGGAAAAAGGAATGTCTTCAAATATAAACTACACAGAATCATTCGGTGAAATTTCTTTCTGATCTGTGCATTCAGCTAACAGAGTTAAACCATACTTTTGATTGAGCAGATCTGAACACTGTTTCTGTAGAAAATGCAACTGGACATTTGGAGCGCTAAGAGCGTAGTAGTGGAAAAAGGAATATATTCAAATATAAACTACACAGAAGCATTCTGTGAAACTTCTTTCTGATCTGAGCATTCAGCTAACAGAGTTAAACCATACTTTTGATTGAGCAGTTTTGAAACACTCTGTCTGTAGAAAATGCAACTGGACATTCGTAGCGCTAAGTGGGTAATAGTGGAAAAAAGAATATGTTCTAATATAAACTACACAGAAGCATTGTATGAAACTTCTTTCTGTTCTGTGCATTCAACTAACAGAGTTGAACCTTACTTTTGATTGAGCCGTTCTGAAACACTCTTTCTGTAGAAACTGCAATTGGACATTCTGAGCGCTAAGAGGCCTATATTGGGAAAAAGAATGTCTACAAATAAAAATTACACAGAAGCATTGTGTGAAACTTATTTCTGATATGTTCATTAAGCTAACAGAGTTAAACCATACTTTTGATTGCGCAGTTCTGAACACTCTTTCTGTAGAAAATGCAAGTGGACATTCGGAGCCCTAAGAGGGTAATAGTGTAAAAAGGAATATATTCAAATATAAACTACACAGTAGAATTCTGTGAAAATTCTTTCTGTTCTGTGCATTCAACTAACAGAGTTGAACCTTACTTTTGATTGAGCCGTTCTGAAACACTCTTTCTGTAGAAACTGCAATTGGACATGCTAAGCGCTAAGAGGCCTACATTGGGAAAAAGAATATCTTCAAATAAAAACTACACAGATGCATTCTGTGAAACTTATTTCTGATCTGTAAATTCAGTTAACAGAGATAAAACATATTTTTGATTGAGCAGTTATGAAACACTCTTTTTGTAGAAAATGCAAGTGGAGATTCGGAGCGCTAAGAGGGTAATAGTGGAAAAAGGAATGTCTCCAAATATAAACTACACAGAATCATTCGGTGAAATTTCTTTCTGATCTGTGCATTCAGCTAACAGAATTAAACCATACTTTTGATTGAGCAGTTCTGAACACTGTTTCTGTAGAAAATGCAACTGGACATTTGGAGCGCTAAGAGCGTAGTAGTGGAAAAAGGAATATATTCAAATATAAACTACACAGAAGCATTCTGTGAAACTTCTTTATGATCTGAGCATTCAGCTAACAGAGTTAAACCATACTTTTGATTGAGCAGTTTTGAAACACTCTGTCTGTAGAAAATGCAACTGGACATTCGTAGCGCTAAGTGGGTAATAGTGGAAAAAAGAATATGTTCTAATATAAACTACACAGAAGCATTGTATGAAACTTCTTTCTGTTCTGTGCATTCAACTAACAGAGTTGAACCTTACTTTTGATTGAGCCGTTCTGAAACACTCTTTCTGTAGAAACTGCAATTGGACATTCTGAGCGCTAAGAGGAATATATTGGGAAAAAGAATGTCTACAAATAAAAACTACACAGAGGAATTGTGTGAAACTTCTTTCTGTTCTGTTTGTTCAACTAAAAGAGTTGAACCTTAGTTTTGATTGAGCCGTTCTGAAACACTCTTTCTGTAGAAAATGCAAGTGGAGATTCGGAGCGCTAAGAGGGTAATAGTGGAAAAAGGAATGTCTCCAAATATAAACTACACAGAATCATTCGGTGAAACTTCTTTCTGATCTGTGCATTCAGCTAACAGAGTTAAACCATACTTTTGATTGAGCAGATCTGAACACTCTTTCTGTAGAAAATGCAACTGGACATTTGGAGCGCTAAGAGAGTAGTAGTGGAAAAAGGAATATATTCAAATATAAACTACACAGAAGCATTCTGTGAAACTTCTTTCTGATCTGAGCATTCAGCCTACAGAGTTAAATCATACTTTTGATTGAGCAGTTTTGAAACACTCTGTCTGTAGAAAATGCAACTGGACATTCGTAGCGCTAAGTGGGTAATAGTGGAAAAAAGAATATGTTCAAATATAAACTACACAGAAGCATTGTATGAAACTTCTTTCTGTTCTGTGCATTCAACTAACAGAGTTGAACCTTACTTTTGATTGAGCCTTTCTGAAACACTCTTTCTGTAGAAACTGCAATTGGACATTCTGAGCGCTAAGAGGCCTATATTGGGAAAAATAATATCTTCAAATAAAAACTACACAGAAGCATTGTATGAAACTTATTTCTGATATGTTCATTAAGCTAACAGAGTTAAACCATACTTTTGATTGCGCAGTTCTGAACACTCTTTCTGTAGAAAATGCAAGTGGACATTCGGAGCGCTAAGAGGGTAATAGTGGAAAAAGTAATATATTCAAATATAAACTACACAGTAGCATTCTCTGAAAATTCTTTCTGTTCTGTGCATTCAACTAACAGAGTTGAACCTTACTTTTGATTGAGCCGTTCTGAAACACTCATTCTGTAGAAACTGCAATTGGACATGCTAAGCGCTTAGAGGCCTACATTGGGAAACAGAATATCTTCAAATAAAAACTACAAAGATGCATTCTGTGAAACTTATTTCTGATCTGTAAATTCAGTTAACAGAAATAAAACATATTTTTGATTGAGCAGTTATGAAACACTCTTTTTGTAGAAAATGCAAGTGGAGATTCGGAGCGCTAAGAGGGTAATAGTGTAAAAAGTAATGTCTTCAAATGTAAACTACACAGAATCATTCGGTGAAACTTCTTTCTGATCTGTGCATTCAGCTAACAGAGTTAAACCATACTTTTGATTGAGCAGATCTGAACACTCTTTCTGTAGAAAATGCAACTGGACATTTGGAGCGCTAAGAGCGTAGTAGTGGAAAAAGGAATATATTCAAATATAAACTACACAGAAGCATTCTGTGAAACTTCTTTCTGATCTGAGCATTCAGCTAACAGAGTTAAACCATACTTTTGATTGAGCTGTTTTGAAACACTCTGTCTGTAGAAAATGCAACTGGACATTCGTAGCGCTAAGTGGGTAATAGTGGAAAAAAGAATATATTCAAATATAAACTACACAGAAGCATTGTATGAAACTTCTTTCTGTTCTGTGCATTCAACTAACAGAGTTGAACCTTACTTTTGATTGAGCCGTTCTGAAACACTCTTTCTGTAGAAACTGCAATTGGACATTCTGAGCGCTAAGAGGCCTATATTGGGAAAAAGAATGTCTACAAATAAAAACTACACAGAAGAATTGTGTGAAACTTCTTTCTGTTCTGTTTGTTCAACTAAAAGATTTGAACATTAGTTTTGATTGAGCCGTACTGAAACACTCTTTCTGTAGAAAATGCAAGTGGAGATTCGGAGCGCTAAGAGGGTAATAGTGGAAAAAGGAATGTCTCCAAATATAAACTACACAGAATCATTCTGTGAAACTTCTTTCTGATCTGTGCATTCAGCTAACAGAGTTAAACCATACTTTTGATTGAGCAGATCTGAACACTCTTTCTGTAGAAAATGCAACTTAACATTTGGAGCGCTAAGAGAGTAGTAGTGGAAAAAGGAATATATTCAAATATAAACTACACAGAAGCATTCCGTGAAACTTCTTTCTGATCTGAGCATTCAGCTAAAAGAGTTAAACCATACTTTTGATTGAGCAGTTTTGAAACACTCTGTCTGTAGAAAATGCAACTGGACATTCGTAGCGCTAAGTGGGTAATAGTGGAAAAAAGAATATGTTCAAATATAAACTACACAGAAGCATTGTATGAAACTTCTTTCTGTTCTGTGCATTCAACTAACAGAGTTGAACCTTACTTTTGATTGAGCCTTTCTGAAACACTCTTTCTGTAGAAACTGCAATTGGACATTCTGAGCGCTAAGAGGCCTCTATTGGGAAAAATAATATCTTCAAATAAAAACTACACAGAAGCATTGTGTGAAACTTATTTCTGATATGTTCATTAAGCTAACAGAGTTAAACCATACTTTTGATTGAGCAGTTCTGAACACTCTTTCTGTAGAAAATGCAAGCGGACATTCGGAGCGCTAAGAGGGTAATAGTGGAAAAAGGAATATATTCAAATATGAACTACACAGTAGCATTCTGTGAAAATTCTTTCTGTTCTGTGCATTCAACTAACAGAGTTGAACCTTACTTTTGATTGAGCCGTTCTGAAACACTCTTTCTGTAGAAACTGCAATTGGACATGCTAAGCGCTAAGAGTCCTACATTGGGAAAAAGAATATCTTCAAATAAAAACTACACAGATGCATTCTGTGAAACTTATTTCTGATCTGTAAATTCAGTTAACAGATATAAAACATATTTTTGATTGAGCAGTTATGAAACACTCTTTTTGTAGAAAATGCAAGTGGAGATTCGGAGCGCTAAGAGGGTAATAGTGGAAAAAGGAATGTCTTCAAATATAAACTACACAGAATCATTCGGTGAAACTTCTTTCTGATCTGTGCATTCAGCTAACAGAGTTAAACCATACTTTTGATTGAGCAGATCTGAACACTCTTTCTGTAGAAAATGCAACTGGACATTTGGAGCGCTAAGAGCGTAGTAGTGGAAAAAGGAATATATTCAAATATAAACTACACAGAAGCATTCTGTGAAACTTCTTTCTGATCTGAGCATTCAGCTAATAGAGTTAAACCATACTTTTGATTGAGCAGTTTTGAAACACTCTGTCTGTAGAAAATGCAACTGGACATTCGTAGCGCTAAGTGGGAAATAGTGGAAAAAAGAATATGTTCAAATATAAACTACACAGAAGCATTGTATGAAACTTCCTTCTGTTCTGTGCATTCAACTAACAGAGTTGAAGCTAACTTTTGATTGAGCCGTTCTGAAACACTCTTTCTGTAGAAACTGCAATTGGACATTCTGAGCGCTAAGAGGCCTATATTGGAAAAAAGAATGTCTACAAATAAAAACTACACAGAAGAATTGTGTGAAACTTCTTTCTGTTCTGTTTGTTCAACTAAAAGTGTTGAACCTTAGTTTTGATTGAGCCGTTCTGAAACCTTCTTTCTGTAGAAAATGCAAGTGTAGATTCGGAGCGCTAAGAGGGTAATAGTGGAAAAAGGAATGTCTTCAAATATAAACTACACAGAATCATTCGGTGAAACTTCTTTCTGATCTGTGCATTCAGCTAACAGAGTTAAAACATACTTTTGATTGAGCAGATCTGAACACTCTTTCTGTAGAAAATGCAACTGGACATTTGGAGCGCTAAGAGCGTAGTAGTGGAAAAAGGAATATATTGAAATATAAACTACACAGAAGCATTCTGTGAAACTTCTTTCTGATCTGAGCATTCAGCTAACAGAGTTAAACCATACTTTTGATTGAGCAGTTTTGAAACACTCTGTCTGTAGAAAAGGCAAATGGACATTCGTAGCGCTAAGTGGGTAATAGTGGAAAAAAGAATATGTTCAAATATAAACTACACAGAAGCATTGTATGAAACTACTTTCTGTTCTGTGCATTCAACTAACAGAGTTGAACCTTACTTTTGATTGAGCCTTTCTGAAACACTCTTTCTGTAGAAACTGCAATTGGACATTTTGAGCGCTAAGAGGCCTATATTGGGAAAAATAATATCTTCAAATGAAAACTACACAGAAGCATTGTGTGAAACTTATTTCTGATATGTTCATTAAGCTAACAGAGTTAAACCATACTTTTGATTGCGCAGTTCTGAACACTCTTTCTGTAGAAAATGCAAGCGGACATTCGGAGCGCTAAGAGGGTAATAGTGGAAAAAGGAATATATTCAAATATGAACTACACAGTAGCATTCTGTGAAAATTATTTCTGTTCTGTGCATTCAACTAACAGAGTTGAAGCTTACTTTTGATTGAGCCGTTCTGAAACACTCTTTCTGTAGAAACTGCAATTGGACATTCTGAGCGCTAAGAGGCCTATAATGGGAAAAAGAATGTCTACAAATAAAAACTACACAGAAGAATTGTGTGAAACTTCTTTCTGTTCTGTTTGTTCAACTAAAAGAGTTGAACCTTAGTTTTGATTGAGCCGTTCTGAAACACTCTTTCTGTAGAAAATGCAAGTGGAGATTCGGAGCGCTAAGAGGGTAATAGTGGAAAAAGGAATGTCTTCAAATATAAACTACACAGAATCATTCGGTGAAACTTCTTTCTGATCTGTGCATTCAGCTAACAGAGTTAAACCATACTTTTGATTGAGCAGATCTGAACACTCTTTCTGTAGAAAATGCAACTGGACATTTGGAGCGCTAAGAGCGTAGTAGTGGAAAAAGGAATATATTCAAATATAAACTACACAGAAGCATTCTGTGAAACTTCTTTCTGATCTGAGCATTCAGCTAACAGAGTTAAACCATACTTTTGATTGAGCAGTTTTGAAACACTCTGTCTGTAGAAAATGCAACTGGACATTCGTAGCGCTAAGTGGGTAATAGTGGAAAAAAGAATATGTTCAAATATAAACTACACAGAAGCATTGTATGAAACTTCTTCCTGTTCTGTGCATTCAAATAACAGAGTTGAATCTTACTTTTGATTGAGCCTTTCTGAAACACTCTTTCTGTAGAAACTGCAATTTTACATTCTGAGCGCTAAGAGGCCTCTATTGGGAAAAATAATATCTTCAAATAAAAACTACACAGAAGCATTGTGTGAAACTTATTTCTGATATGTTCATTAAGCTAACAGAGTTAAACCATACTTTTGATTGCGCAGTTCTGAACACTCTTTCTGTAGAAAATGCAAGTGGACATTCGGAGCGCTAAGAGGGTAATATTGGAAAAAGGAATAAATTCAAATATAAACTACACAGTAGCATTCTGTGAAAATTCTTTCTGTTCTGTGCATTCAACTAACAGAGTTGAACCTTACTTTTGATTGAGCCGTTCTGAAACACTCTTTCTGTAGAAACTGCAATTGGACATGCTAAGCGCTAAGAGGCCTACATTGGGAAAAAGAATATCTTCAAATAAAAACTACACAGATGCATGCTGTGAAACTTATTTCTGATCTGTAAATTCAGTTAACAGAGATAAAACATATTTTTGATTGAGCAGTTATGAAACACTCTTTTTGTAGAAAATGCAAGTGGAGATTCGGAGCGCTAAGTGGGTAATAGCGGAAAAAGGAATATCTTCAAATATAAACTACACAGAATCATTCGGTGAAACTTCTTTCTGATCTGTGCATTCAGCTAACAGAGTTAAACCATACTTTTGATTGAGCAGATCTGAACACTCTTTCTGTAGAAAATGCAACTGGACATTTGGAGCGCTCAGAGCGTAGTAGTGGAAAAAGGAATATATTCAAATATAAACTACACAGAAGCATTCTGTGAAACTTCTTTCTGATCTGAGCATTCAGCTAACAGAGTTAAACCATACTTTTGATTGAGCAGTTTTGAAACACTCTGTCTCTAGAAAATGCAACTGGACATTCGTAGCGCTAAGTGGGTAATAGTGGAAAAAAGAATATGTTCAAATATAAACTACACAGAAGCATTGTATGAAACTTCTTTCTGTTCTGTGCATTCAACTAACAGAGTTGAACCTTACTTTTGATTGAGCCGTTCTGAAACACTCTTTCTGTAGAAACTGCAATTGGACAATCTGAGCGCTAAGAGGCCTATATTGGGAAAAGGAATGTCTACAAATAAAAACTACACAGAAGAATTGTGTGAAACTTCTTTCTGCTCTGTTTGTTCAACTAAAAGAGTTGAACCTTAGTTTTGATTGAGCCGTTCTGAAACACTCTTTCTGTAGAAAATGCAAGTGGAGATTCGGAGCGCTAAGAGGGTAATAGTGGAAAAAGGAATGTCTCCAAATATAAACTACACAGAATCATTCTGTGAAACTTCTTTCTGATCTGTGCATTCAGCTAACAGAGTTAAACCATACTTTTGATTGAGCAGATCTGAACACTCTTTCTGTAGAAAATGCAACTGGACATTTGGAGCGCTAAGAGAGTAGTAGTGGAAAAAGGAATATATTCAAATATAAACTACACAGAAGCATTCTGTGAAACTTCTTTCTGATCTGAGCATTCAGCTAACAGAGTTAAACCATACTTTTGATTGAGCAGTTTTGAAACACTCTGTCTGTAGAAAATGCAACTGGACATTCGTAGCGCTAAGTGGGTAATAGTGGAAAAAAGAATATGTTCAAATATAAACTACACAGAAGCATTGTATGAAACTTCTTCCTGTTCTGTGCATTCAAATAACAGATTTGAACCTTACTTTTGATTGAGCCTTTCTGAAACACTCTTTCTGTAGAAACTGCAATTGGACATTCTGAGCACTAAGAGGCCTCTATTGGGAAAAATAATATCTTCAAATAAAAACTACACAGAAGCATTGTGTGAAACTTATTTCTGATATGTTCATTAAGCTAACAGAGTTAAACCACACTTTTGATTGCGCAGTTCTGAACACTCTTTCTGTAGAAAATGCAAGTGGAAATTCGGAGCGCTAAGATGGTAATATTGGAAAAAGGAATATATTCAAATATAAACTCCACAGTAGCATTATGTGAAAATTCTTTCTGTTCTTTGCATTCAACTAACAGAGTTGAACCTTACTTTTGATTGAGCCGTTCTGAAACACTCTTTCTGTAGAAACTGCAATTGGACATGCTAAGCGCTAAGAGGCCTACATTGGGAAAAAGAATATCTTCAAATAAAAACTACACAGATGCATTCTGTGAAACTTATTTCTGATCTGTAAATTCAGTTAACAGAGATAAAACATATTTTATATTGAGCAGTTATGAAACACTCTTTTTGTAGAAAATGCAAGTGGAGATTCGGAGCGCTAAGAGGGTAATAGTGGAAAAAGGAATGTCTTCAAATATAAACTACACAGAATCATTCGGTGAAACTTCTTTCTGATCTGAGCATTCAGCTAACAGAGTTAAAACATACTTTTGATTGAGCAGATCTGAACACTCTTTCTGTAGAAAATGCAACTGGACCTTTGGAGCGCTAAGAGCGTAGTAGTGGAAAAAGGAATATATTCAAATATAAACTACACAGAAACATTCTGTGAAACTTCTTTCTGATCTGAGCATTCAGCTAACAGAGTTAAACCATACTTTTGATTGAGCAGTTTTGAAACACTCTGTCTGTAGAAAATGCAACTGGACATTCGTAGAGCTAAGTGCGTAATAGTGGAAAAAAGAATATGTTCAAATATAAACTACACAGAAGCATTGTAATAAACTTCTTTCTGTTCTGTGCATTCAACTAACAGAGTTGAACCTTACTTTTGATTGAGCCGTTCTGAAACACTCTTTCTGTAGAAACTGCAATTGGACATTCTGAGCGCTAAGAGGCCTATATTGGGAAAAGGAATGTCTACAAATAAAAACTACACAGAAGAATTGTGTGAAACATCTTTCTGTTCTGTTTGTTCAACTAAAAGAGTTGAACCTTAGTTTTGATTGAGCCGTTCTGAAACACTCTTTCTATAGTAAATGCAAGTGGAGATTCGGAGCGCTAAGAGGGTAATAGTGGAAAAAGGAATGTCTCCAAATATAACCTACACAGAATCATTCTGTGAAACTTCTTTCTGATCTGTGCATTCAGCTAACAGAGTTAAACCATACTTTTGATTGAGCAGATCTGAACACTCTTTCTGTAGAAAATGCAACTGGACATTTGGAGCGCTAAGAGACTAGTAGTGGAAAAAGGAATATATTCAAATATAAACTACACAGAAGCATTCTGTGAAACTTCTTTCTGATCTGAGCATTCAGCTAACAGAGTTAAACCATACTTTTGATTGAGCAGTTTTGAAACACTCTGTCTGTAGAAAATGCAACTGGACATTCGTAGCGCTAAGTGGGTAATAGTGGAAAAAAGAATATGTTCAAATATAAACTACACAGAAGCATTGTATGAAACTTCTTTCTGTTCTGTGCATTCAACTAACAGAGTTGAACCTTACTTTTGATTGAGCCTTTCTGAAACACTCTTTCTGTAGAAACTGCATTTGGACATTCTGAGCGCTAAGAGGCCTATATTGGGAAAAATAATATCTTCAAATAAAAACTACACAGAAGCATTGTGTGAAACTTATTTCTGATATGTTCATTAAGCTAACAGAGTTAAACCATACTTTTGATTGCGCAGTTCTGAACACTCTTTCTGTAGAACATGCAAGTGGACATTCGGAGCGCTAAGAGGGTAATAGTGAAAAAAGGAATATATTCAAATATAAACTACACAGTAGGATTCTGTGAAAATTCTTTCTGTTCTGTGCATTCAACTAACAGAATTGAACCTTATTTTTGATTGAGCCGTTCTGAAACACTCTTTCTGTAGAAACTGCAAATGGACATGCTAAGCGCTAAGAGGCCTACATTGGGAAAAAGAATATCTTCAAATAAAAACTACACAGATGCATTCTGTGAAACTTATTTCTGATCTGTAAATTCAGTTAACAGAGATAAAACATATTTTTGATTGAGCAGTTATGAAACACTCTTTTTGTAGAAAATGCAAGTGGAGATTCGGAGCGCTAAGAGGGTAATAGTGGAAAAAGGAATGTCTTCAAATATAAACTACAGAGAATCATTCGGTGAAACTTCTTTCAGATCTGTGCATTCAGCTAACAGAGTTAAACCATACTATTGATTGAGCAGTTTTGAAACACTCTTTTTGTAGAAAATGCAAGTGGAGATTCGGAGCGCTAAGAGGGTAATAGTGGAAAAAGGAATGTCTTCAAATATAAACTACACAGAATCATTCGGTGAAACTTCTTTCTGATCTGTGCATTCAGCTAACAGAGTTAAACCATACTTTTGATTGAGCAGATCTGAACACTCTTTCTGTAGAAAATGCAACTGGACATTTGGAGCGCTAAGAGCGTATTAGTGGAAAAAGGAATATATTCAAATATAAACTACACAGAAGCATTCTGTGAAACTTCTTTCTGATCTGAGCATTCAGCTAACAGAGTTAAACCATACTTTTGATTGAGCAGTTTTGAAACACTCTGTCTGTAGAAAATGCAACTGGACATTCGTAGCGCTAAGTGGGTAATAGTGGAAAAAGGAATATGTTCAAATATAAACTACACAGAAGCATTGTATGAAACTTTTTTCTGGTCTGTGCGTTCAACTAACAGAGTTGAACCTTACTTTTGATTGAGCCGTTCTGAAACACTCTTTCTGTAGAAACTGCAATTGGACATTCTGAGCGCTAAGAGGCCTATATTGGGAAAAAGAATGTCTACAAATAAAAACTACACAGAAGAATTGTGTGAAACTTCTTTCTGTTCTGTTTGTTCAACTAAAAGGGTTGAACCTTAGTTTTGATTGAGCCGTTCTGAAACACTCTTTCTGTAGAAAATGCAAGTGGAGATTCGGAGCGCTAAGAGGGTAATAGTGGAAAAAGGAATGCCTCCAAATATAAACTACACAGAATCATTCGGTGAAACTTCTTTCTGATCTGTGCATTCAGCTAACAGAGTTAAACCATACTTTTGATTGAGCAGATCTGAACACTCTTTCTGTAGAAAATGCAACTGGACATTTGGAGCGCTAAGAGAGTAGTAGTGGAAAAAGGAATATATTCAAATATAAACTACACAGAAGCATTCTGTGAAACTTCTTTCTGATCTGAGCGTTCAGCTAACAGAGTTAAACCATAGTTTTGATTGAGCAGTTTTGAAACACTCTGTCTGTAGAAAATGCAACTGGACATTCGTAGCGCTAAGTGGGTAATAGTGGAAAAAAGAATATGTTCAAATATGAACTACACAGAAGCATTGTATGAAACTTCTTTCTGTTCTGTGCATTCAACTAACAGAGTTGAACCTTACTTTTGATTGAGCCTTTCTGAAACACTCTTTCTGTAGAAACTGCAATTGGACATTCTGAGCGCTGAGAGGCCTATATTGGGAAAAATAATATCTTCAAATAAAAACTACACAGAAGCATTGTGTGAAACTTATTTCTGATATGTTCATTAAGCTAACAGAGTTAAACCATACTTTTGATTGCGCAGTTCTGAACACTCTTTCTGTAGAAAATGCAAGTGGACATTCGGAGCGCTAAGAGGGTAATAGTGGAAAAAGGAATATATTCAAATATAAACTACACAGTAGCATTCTGTGAAAATGCTTTCTGTTCTGTGCATTCAACTAACAGAGTTGAACCTTACTTTTGATTGAGCCATTCTGAAACACTCTTTCTGTACAAACTGCAATTGGACATGCTAAGCGCTAAGAGGCCTACATTGGGAAAAAGAATATCTTCAAATAAAAACTACACAGATGCATTCTGTGAAACTTATTTCTGATCTGTAAATTCAGTTAACAGAGATAAAACATATTTTTGATTGAGCAGTTATGAAACACTCTTTTTGTAGAAAATGCAAGTGGAGATTCGGAGCGCTAAGAGGGTAATAGTGGAAATAGGAATGTCTTCAAATATAAACTACAGAGAATCATTCGGTGAAACTTCTTTCTGATCTGTGCATTCAGCTAACAGAGTTAAACCATACTTTTGATTGAGCAGATCTGAACACCCTTTCTGTAGAAAATGCAACTGGACATTTGGAGCATAAGAGCGTAGTATTGGAAAAAGGAATATATTCAAATATAAACTACACAGAAGCATTCTGTTAAACTTCTTTCTGATCTGAGCATTCAGCTAACAGAGTTAAACCATAATTTTGATTGAGCAGTTTTGAAACACCCTGTCTGTAGAAAATGCAACTGGACATTCGTAGCGCTAAGTGGGTAATAGTGGAAAAAAGAATATGTTCAAATATAAACTACACAGAAGCATTGTATGAAACTTCTTTCTGTTCTGTGCATTCAACTAACAGAGTTGAACCTTAGTTTTGATTGAGCCTTTCTGAAACACTCTTTCTGTAGAAACTGCAATTGGACATTCTGAGCGCTAAGAGGCCTCTATTGGGAAAAATAATATCTTCAAATAAAAACTACACAGAAGCATTGTGTGAAACTTATTTCTGATATGTTCATTAAGCTAACAGAGTTAAACCATACTTTTGATTGCGCAGTTCTGAACACTCTTTCTGTAGAAAATGCAAGTGGACATTCGGAGCGCTAAGAGGGTAATAGTGGAAAAAGGAATATATTCAAATATAAACTACACAGTAGCATTCTGTGAAAATTCTTTCTGTTCTGTGCATTCAACTAACAGATTTGAACCTTACTTTTGATTGAGCCGTTCTGAAACACTCTTTCTGTAGAAACTGCAATTGGACATGCTAAGCGCTAAGAGGCCTACATTGGGAAAAAGAATATCTTCAAATAAAAACTACACAGATGCATTCTGTGAAACTTATTTCTGATCTGTAAATTCAGTTCACAGAGATAAAACATATTTTTGATTGAGCAGTTATGAAACACTCTTTTTGTAGGAAATGCAAGTGGAGATTCGGAGCGCTAAGAGGGTAATAGTGGAAAAAGGAATGTCTTCAAATATAAACTACACAGAATCATTCGGTGAAACTTCTTTCTGATCTGTGCATTCAGCTAACAGAGTTAAACCATACTTTTGATTGAGCAGATCTGAACACTCTTTCTGTAGAAAATGCAACTGGACATTTGGAGAGCTAAAAGCGTAGTAGTGGAAAAAGGAATATATTCAAATATAAACTACACAGAAGCATTCTGTGAAACTTCTTTCTGATCTGAGCATTCAGCTAACAGAGTTAAACCATACTTTTGATTGAGCAGTTTTGAAACACTCTGTCTGTAGAAAATGCAACTGGACATTCGTAGCGCTAAGTGGGTAATAGTGGAAAAAGGAATATGTTCAAATATAAACTACACAGAAGCATTGTATGAAACTTTTTTCTGGTCTGTGCGTTCAACTAACAGAGTTGAACCTTACTTTTGATTGAGCCGTTCTGAAACACTCTTTCTGTAGAAACTGCAATTGGACATTCTGAGCGCTAAGAGGCCTATATTGGGAAAAGGAATGTCTACAAATAAAAACTACACAGAATAATTGTGTGAAACTTCTTTCTGTTCTGTTTGTTCAACTAAAAGAATTGAACCTTAGTTTTGATTGAGCCGTTCTGAAACACTCTTTCTGTAGAAAATGCAAGTGGAGATTCGGAGCGCTAAGAGGGAAATTGTGGAAAAAGGAATGTCTCCAAATATAAACTACACAGAATCATTCGGTGAAACTTCTTTCTGATCTGTGCATTCAGCTAACAGAGTTAAACCATACTTTTGATTGAGCAGATCTGAACACTCTTTCTGTAGAAAATGCAACTGGACATTTGGAGCGCTAAGAGAGTAGTAGTGGAAAAAGGAATATATTCAAATATAAACTACACAGAAGCATTCTGTGAAACTTCTTTCTGATCTGAGCATTCAGCTAACAGAGTTAAACCATACTTTTGATTGAGCAGTTTTGAAACACTCTGTCTGTAGTAAATGCAACTGGACATTCGTAGCGCTAAGTGGCTAATAGTGGAAAAAGAATATGTTCAAATATAAACTACACAGAAGCATTGTATGAAACTTCTTTCTGTTCTGTGCATTCAACTAACAGAGTTGAACCTTACTTTTGATTGAGCCTTTCTGAAACACTCTTTCTGTAGAAACTGCAATTGGACATTCTGAGCGCTAAGAGGCCTATATTGGGAAAAATAATATTTTCAAATAAAAACTACACAGAAGCATTGTGTGAAACTTATTTCTGATATGTTAATTAAGCTAACAGAGTTAAACCATACTTTTGATTGTGCAGTTCTGAACACTCTTTCTGTAGAAAATGCAAGTGGACATTCGGAGCGCTAAGAGGGTAATAGTGGAAAAAGGAATATATTCAAATATAAACTACACAGTAGCATTCTGTGAAAATTCTTTCTGTTCTGTGCATTCAACTAACAGAGTTGAACCTTACTTTTGATTGAGCCGTTCTGAAACACTCTTTCTGTAGAAACTGCAATTGGACATGCTAAGCGCTAAGAGGCCTACATTGGGAAAAAGAATATCTTCAAATAAAAACTACACAGATGCATTCTGTGAAACTTATTTCTGATCTGTAAATTCAGTTAACAGAGATAAAACATATTTTTGATTGAGCAGTTATGAAACACTCTTTTTGTAGAAAATGCAAGTGGAGATTCGGAGCGCGAAGAAGGTAATAGTGGAAAAAGGAATGTCTTCAAATATAAACTACACAGAATCATTCGGTGAAACTTCTTTCTGATCTGTGCATTCAGCTAACAGTGTTAAAACATACTTTTGATTGAGCAGATCTGAACACTCTTTCTGTAGAAAATGCAACTGGACATTTGGAGCGCTAAGAGAGTAGTAGTGGAAAAAGGAATATATTCAAATATAAACTACACAGAAGCATTCTGTGAAACTTCTTTCTGATCTGAGCGTTCAGCTAACAGAGTTAAACCATAGTTTTGATTGAGCAGTTTTGAAACACTCTGTCTGTAGAAAATGCAACTGGACATTCGTAGCGCTAAGTGGGTAATAGTGGAAAAAAGAATATGTTCAAATATGAACTACACAGAAGCATTGTATGAAACTTCTTTCTGTTCTGTGCATTCAACTAACAGAGTTGAACCTTACTTTTGATTGAGCCTTTCTGAAACACTCTTTCTGTAGAAACTGCAATTGGATATTCTGAGCGCTAAGAGGCCTATATTGGGAAAAATAATATCTTCAAATAAAAACTACACAGAAGCATTGTGTGAAACTAATTTCTGATATGTTCAATAAGCTAACAGAGTTAAACCATACTTTTGATTGCGCAGTTCTGAACACTCTTTCTGTAGAAAATGCAAGTGGACATTCGGAGCGCTAAGAGGGTAATAGTGGAAAAAGGAATATATTCAAATATAAACTACACAGTAGCATTCTGTGAAAATTCTTTCTGTTCTGTGCATTCAACTAACAGAGTTGAACCTTACTTTTGATTGAGCCGTTCTGAAACACTCTTTCTGTAGAAACTGCAATTGGACATGCTAAGCGCTAAGAGGCCTACATTGGGAAAAAGAATATCTTCAAATAAAAACTACACAGATGCATTCTGTGAAACTTATTTCTGATCTGTAAATTCAGTTAACACAGATAAAACATATTTTTGATTGAGCAGTTATGAAACACTCTTTTTGTAGAAAATGCAAGTGGAGATTCGGAGCGCGAAGAAGGTAATAGTGGAAAAAGGAATGTCTTCAAATATACACTACACAGAATCATTCGGTGAAACTTCTTTCTGATCTGTGCATTCAGCTAACAGTGTTAAACCATACTTTTGATTGAGCAGATCTGAACACTCTTTCTGTAGAAAATGCAACTGGACATTTGGAGCGCTAAGAGCACAGTAGTGGAAAAAGGAATATATTCAAATATAAACTACACAGAAGCATTCTGTGAAACTTCTTTCTGATCTGAGCATTCAGCTAACAGAGTTAAACCATACTTTTGATTGAGCAGTTTTGAAACACTCTGTCTGTAGAAAATGCAACTGGACATTCGTAGCGCTAAGTGGGTAATAGTGGAAAAAAGAATATGTTCAAATATAAACTACACAGAAGCATTGTATGAAACTTCTTTCTATTCTGTGCATTCAACTAACAGAGTTGAACCTTACTTTTGATTGAGCCGTTCTGAAACACTCTTTCTGTAGAAACTGCAATTGGACATTCTGAGCGCTAAGAGGCCTATATTGGGAAAAAGAATGTCTACAAATAAAAACTACACAGAAGAATTGTGTGAAACTTCTTTCTGTTCTGTTTGTTCAACTAAAAGAGTTGAACCTTAGTTTTGATTGAGCCGTTCTGAAACACTCTTTCTGTAGAAAATGCAAGTGGAGATTCGGAGCGCTAAGAGGGTAATAGTGGAAAAAGGAATGTCTCCAAATATAAACTACACAGAATCATTCGGTGAAACTTCTTTCTGATCTGTGCATTCAGCTAACAGAGTTAAACCATACTTTTGATTGAGCAGATCTGAACACTCTTTCTGTAGAAAATGCAACTGGTCATTTGGAGCGCTAAGAGAGTAGTAGTGGAAAAAGGAATATATTCAAATATAAACTACACAGAAGCATTCTGTGAAACTTCTTTCTGATCTGAGCGTTCAGCTAACAGAGTTAAACCATAGTTTGGATTGAGCAGTTTTGAAACACTCTGTCTGTAGAAAATGCAACTGGACATTCGTAGCGCTAAGTGGGTAATAGTGGAAAAAAGAATATGTTCAAATATGAACTACACAGAAGCATTGTATGAAACTTCTTTCTGTTCTGTGCCTTCAACTAACAGAGTTGAACCTTACTTTTGATTGAGCCTTTCTGAAACACTCTTTCTGTAGAAACTGCAATTGGACATTCTGAACGCTAAGAGGCCTATATTGGGAAAAATAATATCTTCAAATAAAAACTACACAGAAGCATTGTGTGAAACTTATTTCTGATATGTTCATTAAGCTAACATAGTTAAACCATACTTTTGATTGCGCAGTTCTGAACACTCTTTCTGTAGAAAATGCAAGTGGACATTCGGAGCGCTAAGAGGGTAATAGTGGAAAAAGGAATATATTCAAATATAAACTACACAGTAGCATTCTGTGAAAATTCTTTCTGTTCTGTGCATTCAACTAACAGAGTTGAACCTTACTTTTTATTGAGCCATTCTGAAACACTCTTTCTGTACAAACTGCAATTGGACATGCTAAGCGCTAAGAGGCCTACATTGGGAAAAAGAATATCTTCAAATAAAAACTACACAGATGCATTCTGTGAAACTTATTTCTGATCTGTAAATTCAGTTAACAGAGATAAAACATATTTTTGATTGAGCAGTTATGAAACATTCTTTTTGTAGAAAATGCAAGTGGAGATTCGGAGCGCTAAGAGGGTAATAGTGGAAATAGGAATGTCTTCAAATATAAACTACAGAGAATCATTCGGTGAAACTTCCTTCTGATCTGTGCATTCAGCTAACAGAGTTAAACCATACTTTTGATTGAGCAGATCTGAACACTCTTTCTGTAGAAAATGCAACTGGACATTTGGAGCATAAGAGCGTATTATTGGAAAAAGGAATATATTCAAATATAAACTACACAGAAGCATTCTGTGAAACTTCTTTCTGATCTGAGCATTCAGCTAACAGAGTTAAACCATACTTTTGATTGAGCGGTTTTGAAACACCCTGTCTGTAGAAAATGCAACTGGACATTCGTAGCGCTAAGTGGGTAATAGTGGAAAAAAGAATATGTTCAAATATAAACTACACAGAAGCATTGTATGAAACTTCTTTCTGTTCTGTGCATTCAACTAACAGAGTTGAACCTTACTTTTGATTGAGCCTTTCTGAAACACTCTTTCTGTAGAAACTGCAATTGGCATTCTGAGCGCTAAGAGGCCTATATTGGGAAAAATAATAACTTCAAATAAAAACTACACAGAAGCATTGTGTGAAACTTATTTCTGATATGTTCATTAAGCTAACAGAGTTAAACCATACTTTTGATTGCGCAGTTCTGAACACTCTTTCTGTAGAAAATGCAAGTGGACATTCGGAGCGCTAAGAGGGTAATAGTGGAAAAAGGAATATATTCAAATATAAACTACACAGTAGCATTCTGTGAAAATTCTTTCTGTTCTGTGCATTCAACTAACAGATTTGAACCTTACTTTTGATTGAGCCGTTCTGAAACACTCTTTCTGTACAAACTGCAATTGGACATGCTAAGCGCTAAGAGGCCTACATTGGGAAAAAGAATATCTTCAAATAAAAACTACACAGATGCATTCTGTGAAACTTATTTCTGATCTGTAAATTCAGTTAACAGAGATAAAACATATTTTTGATTGAGCAGTTATGAAACACTCTTTTTGTAGAAAATGCAAGTGGAGATTCGGAGCGCTAAGAGGGTAATAGTGGAAAAAGGAATGTCTTCAAATATAAACTACACAGAATCATTCGGTGAAACTTCTTTCTGATCTGTGCATTCAGCTAACAGAGTTAAACCATACTTTTGATTGAGCAGATCTGAACACTCTTTCTGTAGAAAATGCAACTGGACATTTGGAGCGCTAAGAGCGTAGTAGTGGAAAAAGGAATATATTCAAATATAAACTACACAGAAGCATTCTGTGAAACTTCTTTCTGATCTGAGCATTCAGCTAACAGAGTTAAACCATACTTTTGATTGAGCAGTTTTGAAACACTCTGTCTGTAGAAAATGCAACTGGACATTCGTAGCGCTAAGTGGGTAATAGTGGAAAAAATAATATGTTCAAATATAAACTACACAGAAGCATTGTATGAAACATCTTTCTGGTCTGTGCATTCAACTAACAGAGTTGAACCTTACTTTTGATTGAGCCGTTCTGAAACACTCTTTCTGTAGAAACTGCAATTGGACATTCTGAGCGCTAAGAGGCCTATATTGGGAAAAGGAATGTCTACAAATAAAAACTACACAGAAGAATTGTGTGAAACTTATTTCTGTTCTGTTTGTTCAACTAAAAGAGTTGAACCTTAGTTTTGATTGAGCCGTTCTGAAACACTCTTTCTGTAGAAAATGCAAGTGGAGATTCGGAGCGCTAAGAGGGTAATAGTGGAAAAAGGAATGTCTCCAAATATAAACTACACAGAATCATTCGGTGAAACTTCTTTCTGATCTGTGCATTCAGCTAACAGAATTAAACCATACTTTTGATTGAGCAGATCTGAACACTCTTTCTGTAGAAAATGCAACTGGACATTTGGAGCGCTAAGAGAGTAGTAGTGGAAAAAGGAATATATTCAAATATAAACTACACAGAAGCATTCTGTGAAACTTCTTTCTGATCTGAGCATTCAGCTAACAGAGTTAAACCATACTTTTGATTGAGCAGTTTTGAAACACTGTGTCTGTAGAAAATGCAACTGGACATTCGTAGCGCTAAGTGGCTAATAGTGGAAAAAGAATATGTTCAAATATAAACTACACAGAAGCATTGTATGAAACTTCTTTCTGTTCTGTGCATTCAACTAACAGAGTTGAACCTTACTTTTGATTGAGCCTTTCTGAAACACTCTTTCTGTAGAAACTGCAATTGGACATTCTGAGCGCTAAGAGGCCTATATTGGGAAAAATAATATCTTCAAATAAAAACTACACAGAAGCATTGTGTGAAACTTATTTCTGATATGTTCATTAAGCTAACAGAGTTAAACCATACTTTTGATTGCGCAGTTCTGAACACTCTTTCTGTAGAAAATGCAAGTGGACATTCGGAGCGCTAAGAGGGTAATAGTGGAAAAAGGAATATATTCAAATATAAACTACACAGTAGCATTCTGTGAAAATTCTTTCTGTTCTGTGCATTCAACTAACAGAGTTGAACCTTACTTTTGATTGAGCCGTTCTGAAACACTCTTTCTGTAGAAACTGCAATTGGACATGCTAAGCGCTAAGAGGCCTACATTGGGAAAAACAATATCTTCAAATAAAAACTACACAGATGCATTCTGTGAAACTTATTTCTGATCTGTAAATTCAGTTAACAGAGATAAAACATATTTTTGATTGAGCAGTTATGAAACACTCTTTTTGTAGAAAATGCAAGTGGAGATTCGGAGCGCGAAGAAGGTAATAGTGGAAAAAGGAATGTCTTCAAATATAAACTACACAGAATCATTCGGTGAAACTTCTTTCTGATCTGTGCATTCAGCTAACAGTGTTAAACCATACTTTTGATTGAGCAGATCTGAACACTCTTTCTGTAGAAAATGCAACTGGACATTTGGAGCGCTAAGAGCACAGTAGTGGAAAAAGGAATATATTCAAATATAAACTACACAGAAGCATTCTGTGAAACTTCTTTCTGATCTGAGCATTCAGCTAACAGAGTTAAACCATACTTTTGATTGAGCAGTTTTGAAACACTCTGTCTGTAGAAAATGCAACTGGACATTCGTAGCGCTAAGTGGGTAATAGTGGAAAAAAGAATATGTTCAAATATAAACTACACAGAAGCATTGTATGAAACTTCTTTCTGTTCTGTGCATTCAACTAACAGAGTTGAACCTTACTTTTGATTGAGCCGTTCTGAAACACTCTTTCTGTAGAAACTGCAATTGGACATTCTGAGCGCTAAGAGGCCTATATTGGGAAAAAGAATGTCTACAAATAAAAACTACACAGAAGAATTGTGTGAAACTTCTTTCTGTTCTGTTTGTTCAACTAAAAGAGTTGAACCTTAGTTTTGATTGAGCCGTTCTGAAACACTCTTTCTGTAGAAAATGCAAGTGGAGATTCGGAGCGCTAAGAGGGTAATAGTGGAAAAAGGAATGTCTCCAAATATAAACTACACAGAATCATTCGGTGAAACTTCTTTCTGATCTGTGCATTCAGCTAACAGAATTAAACCATACTTTTGATTGAGCAGATCTGAACACTCTTTCTGTAGAAAATGCAACTGGACATTTGGAGCGCTAAGAGAGTAGTAGTGGAAAAAGGAATATATTCAAATATAAACTACACAGAAGCATTCTGTGAAACTTCTTTCTGATCTGAGCATTCAGCTAACAGAGTTAAACCATACTTTTGATTGAGCAGTTTTGAAACACTGTGTCTGTAGAAAATGCAACTGGACATTCGTAGCGCTAAGTGGCTAATAGTGGAAAAAGAATATGTTCAAATATAAACTACACAGAAGCATTGTATGAAACTTCTTTCTGTTCTGTGCATTCAACTAACAGAGTTGAACCTTACTTTTGATTGAGCCTTTCTGAAACACTCTTTCTGTAGAAACTGCAATTGGACATTCTGAGCGCTAAGAGGCCTATATTGGGAAAAATAATATCTTCAAATAAAAACTACACAGAAGCATTGTGTGAAACTTATTTCTGATATGTTCATTAAGCTAACAGAGTTAAACCATACTTTTGATTGCGCAGTTCTGAACACTCTTTCTGTAGAAAATGCAAGTGGACATTCGGAGCGCTAATAGGGTAATAGTGGAAAAAGGAATATATTCAAATATAAACTCCACAGTAGCATTCTGTGAAAATTCTTTCTGTTCTGTGCATTCAACTAACAGAGTTGAACCTTACTTTTGATTGAGCCGTTCTGAAACACTCTTTCTGTAAAAACTGCAATTGGACATGCTAAGCGCTAAGAGGCCTACATTGGGAAAAACAATATCTTCAAATAAAAACTACACAGATGCATTCTGTGAAACTTATTTCTGATCTGTAAATTCAGTTAACAGAGATAAAACATATTTTTGATTGAGCAGTTATGAAACACTCTTTTTGTAGAAAATGCAAGTGGAGATTCGGAGCGCGAAGAAGGTAATAGTGGAAAAAGGAATGTCTTCAAATATAAACTACACAGAATCATTCGGTGAAACTTCTTTCTGATCTGTGCATTCAGCTAACAGTGTTAAACCATACTTTTGATTGAGCAGATCTGAACACTCTTTCTGTAGAAAATGCAACTGTACATTTGGAGCGCTAAGAGCACAGTAGTGGAAAAAGGAATATATTCAAATATAAACTACACAGAAGCATTCTGTGAAACTTCTTTCTGATCTGAGCATTCAGCTAACAGAGTTAAACCATACTTTTGATTGAGCAGTTTTGAAACACTCTGTCTGTAGAAAATGCAACTGGACATTCGTAGCGCTAAGTGGGTAATAGTGGAAAAAAGAATATGTTCAAATATAAACTACACAGAAGCATTGTATGAAACTTCTTTCTGTTCTGTGCATTCAACTAACAGAGTTGAACCTTACTTTTGATTGAGCCGTTCTGAAACACTCTTTCTGTAGAAACTGCAATTGGACATTCTGAGCGCTAAGAGGCCTATATTGGGAAAAAGAATGTCTACAAATAAAAACTACACAGAAGAATTGTGTGAAACTTCTTTCTGTTCTGTTTGTTCAACTAAAAGAGTTGAACCTTAGTTTTGATTGAGCCGTTCTGAAACACTCTTTCTGTAGAAAATGCAAGTGGAGATTCGGAGCGCTAAGAGGGTAATAGTGGAAAAAGGAATGTCTCCAAATATAAACTACACAGAATCATTCTGTGAAACTTCTTTCTGATCTGTGCATTCAGCTAACAGAGTTAAACCATACTTTTGATTGAGCAGATCTGAACACTCTTTCTGTAGAAAATGCAACTGGACATTTGGAGCGCTAAGAGAGTAGTAGTGGAAAAAGGAATATATTCAAATATAAACTACACAGAAGCATTCTGTGAAACTTCTTTCTGATCTGAGCGTTCAGCTAACAGAGTTAAACCATAGTTTTGATTGAGCAGTTTTGAAACACTCTGTCTGTAGAAAATGCAACTGGACATTCGTAGCGCTAAGTGGGTAATAGTGGAAAAAAGAATATGTTCAAATATGAACTACACAGAAGCATTGTATGAAACTTCTTTCTGTTCTGTGCATTCAACTAACAGAGTTGAACCTTACTTTTGATTGAGCCTTTCTGAAACACTCTTTCTGTAGAAACTGCAATTGGACATTCTGAGCGCTAAGAGGCCTATATTGGGAAAAATAATATCTTCAAATAAAAACTACACAGAAGCATTGTGTGAAACTTATTTCTGATATATTCATTAAGCTAACATAGTTAAACCATACTTTTGATTGCGCAGTTCTGAACACTCTTTCTGTAGAAAATGCAAGTGGACATTCGGAGCGCTAAGAGGGTAATAGTGGAAAAAGGAATATATTCAAATATAAACTACACAGTAGCATTCTGTGAAAATTCTTTCTGTTCTGTGCATTCAACTAACAGAGTTGAACCTTACTTTTTATTGAGCCATTCTGAAACACTCTTTCTGTACAAACTGCAATTGGACATGCTAAGCGCTAAGAGGCCTACATTGGGAAAAAGAATATCTTCAAATAAAAACTACACAGATGCATTCTGTGAAACTTATTTCTGATCTGTAAATTCAGTTAACAGAGATAAAACATATTTTTGATTGAGCAGTTATGAAACATTCTTTTTGTAGAAAATGCAAGTGGAGATTCGGAGCGCTAAGAGGGTAATAGTGGAAATAGTAATGTCTTCAAATATAAACTACAGAGAATCATTCGGTGAAACTTCCTTCTAATCTGTGCATTCAGCTAACAGAGTTAAACCATACTTTTGATTGAGCATATCTGAACACTCTTTCTGTAGAAAATGCAACTGGACATTTGGAGCATAAGAGCGTATTATTGGAAAAAGGAATATATTCAAATATAAACTACACAGAAGCATTCTGTGAAACTTCTTTCTGATCTGAGCATTCAGCTAACAGAGTTAAACCATACTTTTGATTGAGCGGTTTTGAAACACCCTGTCTGTAGAAAATGCAACTGGACATTCGTAGCGCTAAGTGGGTAATAGTGGAAAAAAGAATATGTTCAAATATAAACTACACAGAATCATTGTATGAAACTTCTTTCTGTTCTGTGCATTCAACTAACAGAGTTGAACCTTACATTTGATTGAGCCTTTCTGAAACACTCTTTCTGTAGAAACTGCAATTGGACATTCTGAGCGCTAAGAGGCCTATATTGGGAAAAATAATATCTTCAAATAAAAACTACACAGAAGCATTGTGTGAAACTTATTTCTGATATGTTGATTAAGCTAACAGAGTTAAACCATACTTTTGATTGCGCAGTTCTGAACACAATTTCTGTAGAAAATGCAAGTGGACATTCGGAGCGCTAAGAGGGTAATAGTGGAAAAAGGAATATATTCAAATATAAACTACACAGTAGCATTCTGTGAAAATTCTTTCTGTTCTGTGCATTCAACTAACAGAGTTGAACCTTACTTTTGATTGAGCCATTCTGAAACACTCTTTCTGTACAAACTGCAATTGGACATGCTAAGCGCTAAGAGGCCTACATTGGGAAAAAGAATATCTTCAAATAAAAACTACACAGATGCATTCTGTGAAACTTATTTCTGATCTGTAAATTCAGTTAACAGAGATAAAACATATTTTTGATTGAGCAGTTATGAAACATTCTTTTTGTAGAAAATGCAAGTGGAGATTCGGAGCGCTAAGAGGGTAATAGTGGAAATAGGAATGTCTTCAAATATAAACTACAGAGAATCATTCGGTGAAACTTCCTTCTGATCTGTGCATTCAGCTAACAGAGTTAAACCATACTTTTGATTGAGCAGATCTGAACACTCTTTCTGTAGAAAATGCAACTGGACATTTGGAGCATAAGAGCGTATTATTGGAAAAAGGAATATATTCAAATATAAACTACACAGAAGCATTCTGTGAAACTTCTTTCTGATCTGAGCATTCAGCTAACAGAGTTAAACCATACTTTTGATTGAGCGGTTTTGAAACACCCTGTCTGTAGAAAATGCAACTGGACATTCGTAGCGCTAAGTGGGTAATAGTGGAAAAAAGAATATGTTCAAATATAAACTACACAGAAGCATTGTATGAAACTTCTTTCTGTTCTGTGCATTCAACTAACAGAGTTGAACCTTACTTTTGATTGAGCCTTTCTGAAACACTCTTTCTGTAGAAACTGCAATTGGCATTCTGAGCGCTAAGAGGCCTATATTGGGAAAAATAATAACTTCAAATAAAAACTACACAGAAGCATTGTGTGAAACTTATTTCTGATATGTTCATTAAGCTAACAGAGTTAAACCATACTTTTGATTGCGCAGTTCTGAACACTCTTTCTGTAGAAAATGCAAGTGGACATTCGGAGCGCTAAGAGGGTAATAGTGGAAAAAGGAATATATTCAAATATAAACTACACAGTAGCATTCTGTGAAAATTCTTTCTGTTCTGTGCATTCAACTAACAGATTTGAACCTTACTTTTGATTGAGCCGTTCTGAAACACTCTTTCTGTACAAACTGCAATTGGACATGCTAAGCGCTAAGAGGCCTACATTGGGAAAAAGAATATCTTCAAATAAAAACTACACAGATGCATTCTGTGAAACTTATTTCTGATCTGTAAATTCAGTTAACAGAGATAAAACATATTTTTGATTGAGCAGTTATGAAACACTCTTTTTGTAGAAAATGCAAGTGGAGATTCGGAGCGCTAAGAGGGTAATAGTGGAAAAAGGAATGTCTTCAAATATAAACTACACAGAATCATTCGGTGAAACTTCTTTCTGATCTGTGCATTCAGCTAACAGAGTTAAACCATACTTTTGATTGAGCAGATCTGAACACTCTTTCTGTAGAAAATGCAACTGGACATTTGGAGCGCTAAGAGCGTAGTAGTGGAAAAAGGAATATATTCAAATATAAACTACACAGAAGCATTCTGTGAAACTTCTTTCTGATCTGAGCATTCAGCTAACAGAGTTAAACCATACTTTTGATTGAGCAGTTTTGAAACACTCTGTCTGTAGAAAATGCAACTGGACATTCGTAGCGCTAAGTGGGTAATAGTGGAAAAAAGAATATGTTCAAATATAAACTACACAGAAGCATTGTATGAAACTTCTTTCTGTTCTGTGCATTCAACTAACAGAGTTGAACCTTACTTTTGATTGAGCCGTTCTGAAACACTCTTTCTGTAGAAACTGCAATTGGACATTCTGAGCGCTAAGAGGCCTATATTGGGAAAAAGAATGTCTACAAATAAAAACTACACAGAAGAATTGTGTGAAACTTCTTTCTGTTCTGTTTGTTCAACTAAAAGAGTTGAACCTTAGTTTTGATTGAGCCGTTCTGAAACACTCTTTCTGTAGAAAATGCAAGTGGAGATTCGGAGCGCTAAGAGGGTAATAGTGGAAAAAGGAATGTCTCCAAATATAAACTACACAGAATCATTCGGTGAAACTTCTTTCTGATCTGTGCATTCAGCTAACAGAATTAAACCATACTTTTGATTGAGCAGATCTGAACACTCTTTCTGTAGAAAATGCAACTGGACATTTGGAGCGCTAAGAGAGTAGTAGTGGAAAAAGGAATATATTCAAATATAAACTACACAGAAGCATTCTGTGAAACTTCTTTCTGATCTGAGCATTCAGCTAACAGAGTTAAACCATACTTTTGATTGAGCAGTTTTGAAACACTGTGTCTGTAGAAAATGCAACTGGACATTCGTAGCGCTAAGTGGCTAATAGTGGAAAAAGAATATGTTCAAATATAAACTACACAGAAGCATTGTATGAAACTTCTTTCTGTTCTGTGCATTCAACTAACAGAGTTGAACCTTACTTTTGATTGAGCCTTTCTGAAACACTCTTTCTGTAGAAACTGCAATTGGACATTCTGAGCGCTAAGAGGCCTATATTGGGAAAAATAATATCTTCATATAAAAACTACACAGAAGCATTGTGTGAAACTTATTTCTGATATGTTCATTAAGCTAACAGAGTTAAACCATACTTTTGATTGCGCAGTTCTGAACACTCTTTCTGTAGAAAATGCAAGTGGACATTCGGAGCGCTAATAGGGTAATAGTGGAAAAAGGAATATATTCAAATATAAACTCCACAGTAGCATTCTGTGAAAATTCTTTCTGTTCTGTGCATTCAACTAACAGAGTTGAACCTTACTTTTGATTGAGCCGTTCTGAAACACTCTTTCTGTAGAAACTGCAATTGGACATGCTAAGCGCTAAGAGGCCTACATTGGGAAAAACAATATCTTCAAATAAAAACTACACAGATGCATTCTGTGAAACTTATTTCTGATCTGTAAATTCAGTTAACAGAGATAAAACATATTTTTGATTGAGCAGTTATGAAACACTCTTTTTGTAGAAAATGCAAGTGGAGATTCGGAGCGCGAAGAAGGTAATAGTGGAAAAAGGAATGTCTTCAAATATAAACTACACAGAATCATTCGGTGAAACTTCTTTCTGATCTGTGCATTCAGCTAACAGTGTTAAACCATACTTTTGATTGAGCAGATCTGAACACTCTTTCTGTAGAAAATGCAACTGTACATTTGGAGCGCTAAGAGCACAGTAGTGGAAAAAGGAATATATTCAAATATAAACTACACAGAAGCATTCTGTGAAACTTCTTTCTGATCTGAGCATTCAGCTAACAGAGTTAAACCATACTTTTGATTGAGCAGTTTTGAAACACTCTGTCTGTAGAAAATGCAACTGGACATTCGTAGCGCTAAGTGGGTAATAGTGGAAAAAAGAATATGTTCAAATATAAACTAAACAGAAGCATTGTATGAAACTTCTTTCTGTTCTGTGCATTCAACTAACAGAGTTGAACCTTACTTTTGATTGAGCCGTTCTGAAACACTCTTTCTGTAGAAACTGCAATTGGACATTCTGAGCGCTAAGAGGCCTATATTAGGAAAAAGAATGTCTACAAATAAAAACTACACAGAAGAATTGTGTGAAACTTCTTTCTGTTCTGTTTGTTCAACTAAAAGAGTTGAACCTTAGTTTTGATTGAGCCGTTCTGAAACACTCTTTCTGTAGAAAATGCAAGTGGAGATTCGGAGCGCTAAGAGGGTAATAGTGGAAAAAGGAATGTCTCCAAATATAAACTACACAGAATCATTCTGTGAAACTTCTTTCTGATCTGTGCATTCAGCTAACAGAGTTAAACCATACTTTTGATTGAGCAGATCTGAACACTCTTTCTGTAGAAAATGCAACTGGACATTTGGAGCGCTAAGAGAGTAGTAGTGGAAAAAGGAATATATTCAAATATAAACTACACAGAAGCATTCTGTGAAACTTCTTTCTGATCTGAGCGTTCAGCTAACAGAGTTAAACCATAGTTTTGATTGAGCAGTTTTGAAACACTCTGTCTGTAGAAAATGCAACTGGACATTCGTAGCGCTAAGTGGGTAATAGTGGAAAAAAGAATATGTTCAAATATGAACTACACAGAAGCATTGTATGAAACTTCTTTCTGTTCTGTGCATTCAACTAACAGAGTTGAACCTTACTTTTGATTGAGCCTTTCTGAAACACTCTTTCTGTAGAAACTGCAATTGGACATTCTGAGCGCTAAGAGGCCTATATTGGGAAAAATAATATCTTCAAATAAAAACTACACAGAAGCATTGTGTGAAACTTATTTCTGATATATTCATTAAGCTAACATAGTTAAACCATACTTTTGATTGCGCAGTTCTGAACACTCTTTCTGTAGAAAATGCAAGTGGACATTCGGAGCGCTAAGAGGGTAATAGTGGAAAAAGGAATATATTCAAATATAAACTACACAGTAGCATTCTGTGAAAATTCTTTCTGTTCTGTGCATTCAACTAACAGAGTTGAACCTTACTTTTTATTGAGCCATTCTGAAACACTCTTTCTGTACAAACTGCAATTGGACATGCTAAGCGCTAAGAGGCCTACATTGGGAAAAAGAATATCTTCAAATAAAAACTACACAGATGCATTCTGTGAAACTTATTTCTGATCTGTAAATTCAGTTAACAGAGATAAAACATATTTTTGATTGAGCAGTTATGAAACATTCTTTTTGTAGAAAATGCAAGTGGAGTTTCGGAGCGCTAAGAGGGTAATAGTGGAAATAGTAATGTCTTCAAATATAAACTACAGAGAATCATTCGGTGAAACTTCCTTCTAATCTGTGCATTCAGCTAACAGAGTTAAACCATACTTTTGATTGAGCATATCTGAACACTCTTTCTGTAGAAAATGCAACTGGACATTTGGAGCATAAGAGCGTATTATTGGAAAAAGGAATATATTCAAATATAAACTACACAGAAGCATTCTGTGAAACTTCTTTCTGATCTGAGCATTCAGCTAACAGAGTTAAACCATACTTTTGATTGAGCAGTTTTGAAACACCCTGTCTGTAGAAAATGCAACTGGACATTCGTAGCGCTAAGTGGGTAATAGTGGAAAAAAGAATATGTTCAAATATAAACTACACAGAATCATTGTATGAAACTTCTTTCTGTTCTGTGCATTCAACTAACAGAGTTGAACCTTACTTTTGATTGAGCCATTCTGAAACACTCTTTCTGTACAAACTGCAATTGGACATGCTAAGCGCTAAGAGGCCTACATTGGGAAAAAGAATATCTTCAAATAAAAACTACACAGATGCATTCTGTGAAACTTATTTCTGATCTGTAAATTCAGTTAACAGAGATAAAACATATTTTTGATTGAGCAGTTATGAAACACTCTTTTTGTAGAAAATGCAAGTGGAGATTCGGAGCGCTAAGAGGGTAATAGTGGAAAAAGGAATGTCTTCAAATATAAACTACACAGAATCATTCGGTGAAACTTCTTTCTGATCTGTGCATTCAGCTAACAGAGTTAAACCATACTTTTGATTGAGCAGATCTGAACACTCTTTCTGTAGAAAATGCAACTGGACATTTGGAGCGCTAAGAGCGTAGTAGTGGAAAAAGGAATATATTCAAATATAAACTACACAGAAGCATTCTGTGAAACTTCTTTCTGATCTGAGCATTCAGCTAACAGAGTTAAACCATACTTTTGATTGAGCAGTTTTGAAACACTCTGTCTGTAGAAAATGCAACTGGACATTCGTAGCGCTAAGTGGGTAATAGTGGAAAAAAAAATATGTTCAAATATAAACTACACAGAAGCATTGTATGAAACTTCTTTCTGTTCTGTGCATTCAACTAACAGAGTTGAACCTTACTTTTGATTGAGCCGTTCTGAAACACTCTTTCTGTAGAAACTGCAATTGGACATTCTGAGCGCTAAGGGGCCTATATTGGGAAAAAGAATGTCTACAAATAAAAACTACACAGAAGAATTGTGTGAAACTTCTTTCTGTTCTGTGTGTTCAACTAAAAGAGTTGAACCTTAGTTTTGATTGAGCCGTTCTGAAACACTCTTTCTGTAGAAAATGCAAGTGGAGATTCGGAGCGCTAAGAGGGTAATAGTGGAAAAAGGAATGTCTCCAAATATAAACTACACAGAATCATTCGGTGAAACTTCTTTCTGATCTGTGCATTCAGCTAACAGAATTAAACCATACTTTTGATTGAGCAGATCTGAACACTCTTTCTGTAGAAAATGCAACTGGACATTTGGAGCGCTAAGAGAGTAGTAGTGGAAAAAGGAATATATTCAAATATAAACTACACAGAAGCATTCTGTGAAACTTCTTTCTGATCTGAGCATTCAGCTAACAGAGTTAAACCATACTTTTGATTGAGCAGTTTTGAAACACTGTGTCTGTAGAAAATGCAACTGGACATTCGTAGCGCTAAGTGGCTAATAGTGGAAAAAGAATATGTTCAAATATAAACTACACAGAAGCATTGTATGAAACTTCTTTCTGTTCTGTGCATTCAACTAACAGAGTTGAACCTTACTTTTGATTGAGCCTTTCTGAAACACTCTTTCTGTAGAAACTGCAATTGGACATTCTGAGCGCTAAGAGGCCTATATTGGGAAAAATAATATCTTCAAATAAAAACTACACAGAAGCATTGTGTGAAACTTATTTCTGATATGTTCATTAAGCTAACAGAGTTAAACCATACTTTTGATTGCGCAGTTCTGAACACTCTTTCTGTAGAAAATGCAAGTGGACATTCGGAGCGCTAATAGGGTAATAGTGGAAAAAGGAATATATTCAAATATAAACTCCACAGTAGCATTCTGTGAAAATTCTTTCTGTTCTGTGCATTCAACTAACAGAGTTGAACCTTACTTTTGATTGAGCCGTTCTGAAACACTCTTTCTGTAGAAACTGCAATTGGACATGCTAAGCGCTAAGAGGCCTACATTGGGAAAAACAATATCTTCAAATAAAAACTACACAGATGCATTCTGTGAAACTTATTTCTGATCTGTAAATTCAGTTAACAGAGATAAAACATATTTTTGATTGAGCAGTTATGAAACACTCTTTTTGTAGAAAATGCAAGTGGAGATTCGGAGCGCGAAGAAGGTAATAGTGGAAAAAGGAATGTCTTCAAATATAAACTACACAGAATCATTCGGTGAAACTTCTTTCTGATCTGTGCATTCAGCTAACAGTGTTAAACCATACTTTTGATTGAGCAGATCTGAACACTCTTTCTGTAGAAAATGCAACTGTACATTTGGAGCGCTAAGAGCACAGTAGTGGAAAAAGGAATATATTCAAATATAAACTACACAGAAGCATTCTGTGAAACTTCTTTCTGATCTGAGCATTCAGCTAACAGAGTTAAACCATACTTTTGATTGAGAAGTTTTGAAACACTCTGTCTGTAGAAAATGCAACTGGACATTCGTAGCGCTAAGTGGGTAATAGTGGAAAAAAGAATATGTTCAAATATAAACTACACAGAAGCATTGTATGAAACTTCTTTCTGTTCTGTGCATTCAACTAACAGAGTTGAACCTTACTTTTGATTGAGCCGTTCTGAAACACTCTTTCTGTAGAAACTGCAATTGGACATTCTGAGCGCTAAGAGGCCTATATTGGGAAAAAGAATGTCTACAAATAAAAACTACACAGAAGAATTGTGTGAAACTTCTTTCTGTTCTGTTTGTTCAACTAAAAGAGTTGAATCTTAGTTTTGATTGAGCCGTTCTGAAACACTCTTTCTGTAGAAAATGCAAGTGGAGATTCGGAGCGCTAAGAGGGTAATAGTGGAAAAAGGAATGTCTCCAAATATAAACTACACAGAATCATTCTGTGAAACTTCTTTCTGATCTGTGCATTCAGCTAACAGAGTTAAACCATACTTTTGATTGAGCAGATCTGAACACTCTTTCTGTAGAAAATGCAACTGGACATTTGGAGCGCTAAGAGAGTAGTAGTGGAAAAAGGAATATATTCAAATATAAACTACACAGAAGCATTCTGTGAAACTTCTTTCTGATCTGAGCGTTCAGCTAACAGAGTTAAACCATAGTTTTGATTGAGCAGTTTTGAAACACTCTGTCTGTAGAAAATGCAACTGGACATTCGTAGCGCTAAGTGGGTAATAGTGGAAAAAAGAATATGTTCAAATATGAACTACACAGAAGCATTGTATGAAACTTCTTTCTGTTCTGTGCATTCAACTAACAGAGTTGAACCTTACTTTTGATTGAGCCTTTCTGAAACACTCTTTCTGTAGAAACTGCAATTGGACATTCTGAGCGCTAAGAGGCCTATATTGGGAAAAATAATATCTTCAAATAAAAACTACACAGAAGCATTGTGTGAAACTTATTTCTGATATATTCATTAAGCTAACATAGTTAAACCATACTTTTGATTGCGCAGTTCTGAACACTCTTTCTGTAGAAAATGCAAGTGGACATTCGGAGCGCTAAGAGGGTAATAGTGGAAAAAGGAATATATTCAAATATAAACTACACAGTAGCATTCTGTGAAAATTCTTTCTGTTCTGTGCATTCAACTAACAGAGTTGAACCTTACTTTTTATTGAGCCATTCTGAAACACTCTTTCTGTACAAACTGCAATTGGACATGCTAAGCGCTAAGAGGCCTACATTGGGAAAAAGAATATCTTCAAATAAAAACTACACAGATGCATTCTGTGAAACTTATTTCTGATCTGTAAATTCAGTTAACAGAGATAAAACATATTTTTGATTGAGCAGTTATGAAACATTCTTTTTGTAGAAAATGCAAGTGGAGATTCGGAGCGCTAAGAGGGTAATAGTGGAAATAGTAATGTCTTCAAATATAAACTACAGAGAATCATTCGGTGAAACTTCCTTCTAATCTGTGCATTCAGCTAACAGAGTTAAACCATACTTTTGATTGAGCATATCTGAACACTCTTTCTGTAGAAAATGCAACTGGACATTTGGAGCATAAGAGCGTATTATTGGAAAAAGGAATATATTCAAATATAAACTACACAGAAGCATTCTGTGAAACTTCTTTCTGATCTGAGCATTCAGCTAACAGAGTTAAACCATACTTTTGATTGAGCGGTTTTGAAACACCCTGTCTGTAGAAAATGCAACTGGACATTCGTAGCGCTAAGTGGGTAATAGTGGAAAAAAGAATATGTTCAAATATAAACTACACAGAAGCATTGTATGAAACTTCTTTCTGTTCTGTGCATTCAACTAACAGAGTTGAACCTTACTTTTGATTGAGCCTTTCTGAAACACTCTTTCTGTAGAAACTGCAATTGGCATTCTGAGTGCTAAGAGGCCTATATTGGGAAAAATAATAACTTCAAATAAAAACTACACAGAAGCATTGTGTGAAACTTATTTCTGATATGTTCATTAAGCTAACAGAGTTAAACCATACTTTTGATTGCGCAGTTCTGAACACTCTTTCTGTAGAAAATGCAAGTGGACATTCGGAGCGCTAAGAGGGTAATAGTGGAAAAAGTAATATATTCAAATATAAACTACACAGTAGCATTCTGTGAAAATTCTTTCTGTTCTGTGCATTCAACTAACAGATTTGAACCTTACTTTTGATTGAGCCGTTCTGAAACACTCTTTCTGTACAAACTGCAATTGGACATGCTAAGCGCTAAGAGGCCTACATTGGGAAAAAGAATATCTTCAAATAAAAACTACACAGATGCATTCTGTGAAACTTATTTCTGATCTGTAAATTCAGTTAACAGAGATAAAACATATTTTTGATTGAGCAGTTATGAAACACTCTTTTTGTAGAAAATGCAAGTGGAGATTCGGAGCGCTAAGAGGGTAATAGTGGAAAAAGGAATGTCTTCAAATATAAACTACACAGAATCATTCGGTGAAACTTCTTTCTGATCTGTGCATTCAGCTAACAGAGTTAAACCATACTTTTGATTGAGCAGATCTGAACACTCTTTCTGTAGAAAATGCAACTGGACATTTGGAGCGCTAAGAGCGTAGTAGTGGAAAAAGGAATATATTCAAATATAAACTACACAGAAGCATTCTGTGAAACTTCTTTCTGATCTGAGCATTCAGCTAACAGAGTTAAACCATACTTTTGATTGAGCAGTTTTGAAACACTCTGTCTGTAGAAAATGCAACTGGACATTCGTAGCGCTAAGTGGGTAATTGTGGAAAAAAGAATATGTTCAAATATAAACTACACAGAAGCATTGTATGAAACTTCTTTCTGTTCTGTGCATTCAACTAACAGAGTTGAACCTTACTTTTGATTGAGCCGTTCTGAAACACTCTTTCTGTAGAAACTGCAATTGGACATTCTGAGCGCTAAGAGGCCTATATTGGGAAAAAGAATGTCTACAAATAAAAACTACACAGAAGAATTGTGTGAAACTTCTTTCTGTTCTGTTTGTTCAACTAAAAGAGTTGAACCTTAGTTTTGATTGAGCCGTTCTGAAACACTCTTTCTGTAGAAAATGCAAGTGGAGATTCGGAGCGCTAAGAGGGTAATAGTGGAAAAAGGAATGTCTCCAAATATAAACTACACAGAATCATTCGGTGAAACTTCTTTCTGATCTGTGCATTCAGCTAACAGAATTAAACCATACTTTTGATTGAGCAGATCTGAACACTCTTTCTGTAGAAAATGCAACTGGACATTTGGAGCGCTAAGAGAGTAGTAGTGGAAAAAGGAATATATTCAAATATAAACTACACAGAAGCATTCTGTGAAACTTCTTTCTGATCTGAGCATTCAGCTAACAGAGTTAAACCATACTTTTGATTGAGCAGTTTTGAAACACTGTGTCTGTAGAAAATGCAACTGGACATTCGTAGCGCTAAGTGGCTAATAGTGGAAAAAGAATATGTTCAAATATAAACTACACAGAAGCATTGTATGAAACTTCTTTCTGTTCTGTGCATTCAACTAACAGAGTTGAACCTTACTTTTGATTGAGCCTTTCTGAAACACTCTTTCTGTAGAAACTGCAATTGGACATTCTGAGCGCTAAGAGGCCTATATTGGGAAAAATAATATCTTCAAATAAAAACTACACAGAAGCATTGTGTGAAACTTATTTCTGATATGTTCATTAAGCTAACAGAGTTAAACCATACTTTTGATTGCGCAGTTCTGAACACTCTTTCTGTAGAAAATGCAAGTGGACATTCGGAGCGCTAATAGGGTAATAGTGGAAAAAGGAATATATTCAAATATAAACTCCACAGTAGCATTCTGTGAAAATTCTTTCTGTTCTGTGCATTCAACTAACAGAGTTGAACCTTACTTTTGATTGAGCCGTTCTGAAACACTCTTTCTGTAGAAACTGCAATTGGACATGCTAAGCGCTAAGAGGCCTACATTGGGAAAAACAATATCTTCAAATAAAAACTACACAGATGCATTCTGTGAAACTTATTTCTGATCTGTAAATTCAGTTAACAGAGATAAAACATATTTTTGATTGAGCAGTTATGAAACACTCTTTTTGTAGAAAATGCAAGTGGAGATTCGGAGCGCGAAGAAGGTAATAGTGGAAAAAGGAATGTCTTCAAATATAAACTACACAGAATCATTCGGTGAAACTTCTTTCTGATCTGTGCATTCAGCTAACAGTGTTAAACCATACTTTTGATTGAGCAGATCTGAACACTCTTTCTGTAGAAAATGCAACTGTACATTTGGAGCGCTAAGAGCACAGTAGTGGAAAAAGGAATATATTCAAATATAAACTACACAGAAGCATTCTGTGAAACTTCTTTCTGATCTGAGCATTCAGCTAACAGAGTTAAACCATACTTTTGATTGAGCAGTTTTGAAACACTCTGTCTGTAGAAAATGCAACTGGACATTCGTAGCGCTAAGTGGGTAATAGTGGAAAAAAGAATATGTTCAAATATAAACTACACAGAAGCATTGTATGAAACTTCTTTCTGTTCTGTGCATTCAACTAACAGAGTTGAACCTTACTTTTGATTGAGCCGTTCTGAAACACTCTTTCTGTAGAAACTGCAATTGGACATTCTGAGCGCTAAGAGGCCTATATTGGGAAAAAGAATGTCTACAAATAAAAACTACACAGAAGAATTGTGTGAAACTTCTTTCTGTTCTGTTTGTTCAACTAAAATAGTTGAACCTTAGTTTTGATTGAGCCGTTCTGAAACACTCTTTCTGTAGAAAATGCAAGTGGAGATTCGGAGCGCTAAGAGGGTAATAGTGGAAAAAGGAATGTCTCCAAATATAAACTACACAGAATCATTCTGTGAAACTTCTTTCTGATCTGTGCATTCAGCTAACAGAGTTAAACCATACTTTTGATTGAGCAGATCTGAACACTCTTTCTGTAGAAAATGCAACTGGACATTTGGAGCGCTAAGAGAGTAGTAGTGGAAAAAGGAATATATTCAAATATAAACTACACAGAAGCATTCTGTGAAACTTCTTTCTGATCTGAGCATTCAGCTAACAGAGTTAAACCATACTTTTGATTGAGCGGTTTTGAAACACCCTGTCTGTAGAAAATGCAACTGGACATTCGTAGCGCTAAGTGGGTAATAGTGGAAAAAAGAATATGTTCAAATATAAACTACACAGAATCATTGTATGAAACTTCTTTCTGTTCTGTGCATTCAACTAACAGAGTTGAACCTTACTTTTGATTGAGCCTTTCTGAAACACTCTTTCTGTAGAAACTGCAATTGGACATTCTGAGCGCTAAGAGGCCTATATTGGGAAAAATAATATCTTCAAATAAAAACTACACAGAAGCATTTTGTGAAACTTATTTCTGATATGTTCATTAAGCTAACAGAGTTAAACCATACTTTTGATTGCGCAGTTCTGAACACAGTTTCTGTAGAAAATGCAAGTGGACATTCGGAGCGCTAAGAGGGTAATAGTGGAAAAAGGAATATATTCAAATATAAACTACACAGTAGCATTCTGTGAAAATTCTTTCTGTTCTGTGCATTCAACTAACAGAGTTGAACCTTACTTTTGATTGAGCCATTCTGAAACACTCTTTCTGTACAAACTGCAATTGGACATGCTAAGCGCTAAGAGGCCTACATTGGGAAAAAGAATATCTTCAAATAAAAACTACACAGATGCATTCTGTGAAACTTATTTCTGATCTGTAAATTCAGTTAACAGAGATAAAACATATTTTTGATTGAGCAGTTATGAAACATTCTTTTTGTAGAAAATGCAAGTGGAGATTCGGAGCGCTAAGAGGGTAATAGTGGAAATAGGAATGTCTTCAAATATAAACTACAGAGAATCATTCGGTGAAACTTCCTTCTAATCTGTGCATTCAGCTAACAGAGTTAAACCATACTTTTGATTGAGCAGATCTGAACACTCTTTCTGTAGAAAATGCAACTGGACATTTGGAGCATAAGAGCGTATTATTGGAAAAAGGAATATATTCAAATATAAACTACACAGAAGCATTCTGTGAAACTTCTTTCTGATCTGAGCATTCAGCTAACAGAGTTAAACCATACTTTTGATTGAGCGGTTTTGAAACACCCTGTCTGTAGAAAATGCAACTGGACATTCGTAGCGCTAAGTGGGTAATAGTGGAAAAAAGAATATGTTCAAATATAAACTACACAGAAGCATTGTATGAAACTTCTTTCTGTTCTGTGCATTCAACTAACAGAGTTGAACCTTACTTTTGATTGAGCCTTTCTGAAACACTCTTTCTGTAGAAACTGCAATTGGCATTCTGAGCGCTAAGAGGCCTATATTGGGAAAAATAATAACTTCAAATAAAAACTACACAGAAGCATTGTGTGAAACTTATTTCTGATATGTTCATTAAGCTAACAGAGTTAAACCATACTTTTGATTGCGCAGTTCTGAACACTCTTTCTGTAGAAAATGCAAGTGGACATTCGGAGCGCTAAGAGGGTAATAGTGGAAAAAGGAATATATTCAAATATAAACTACACAGTAGCATTCTGTGAAAATTCTTTCTGTTCTGTGCATTCAACTAACAGATTTGAACCTTACTTTTGATTGAGCCGTTCTGAAACACTCTTTCTGTACAAACTGCAATTGGACATGCTAAGCGCTAAGAGGCCTACATTGGGAAAAAGAATATCTTCAAATAAAAACTACACAGATGCATTCTGTGAAACTTATTTCTGATCTGTAAATTCAGTTAACAGAGATAAAACATATTTTTGATTGAGCAGTTATGAAACACTCTTTTTGTAGAAAATGCAAGTGGAGATTCGGAGCGCGAAGAAGGTAATACTGGAAAAAGGAATGTCTTCAAATATAAACTACACAGAATCATTCGGTGAAACTTCTTTCTGATCTGTGCATTCAGCTAACAGTGTTAAACCATACTTTTGATTGAGCAGATCTGAACACTCTTTCTGTAGAAAATGCAACTGTACATTTGGAGCGCTAAGAGCACAGTAGTGGAAAAAGGAATATATTCAAATATAAACTACACAGAAGCATTCTGTGAAACTTCTTTCTGATATGAGCATTCAGCTAACAGAGTTAAACCATACTTTTGATTGAGCAGTTTTGAAACACTCTGTCTGTAGAAAATGCAACTGGACATTCGTAGCGCTAAGTGGGTAATAGTGGAAAAAAGAATATGTTCAAATATAAACTACACAGAAGCATTGTATGAAACTTCTTTCTGTTCTGTGCATTCAACTAACAGAGTTGAACCTTACTTTTGATTGAGCCGTTCTGAAACACTCTTTCTGTAGAAACTGCAATTGGACATTCTGAGCGCTAAGAGGCCTATATTGGGAAAAAGAATGTCTACAAATAAAAACTACACAGAAGAATTGTGTGAAACTTCTTTCTGTTCTGTTTGTTCAACTAAAAGAGTTGAACCTTAGTTTTGATTGAGCCGTTCTGAGACACTCTTTCTGTAGAAAATGCAAGTGGAGATTCGGAGCGCTAAGAGGGTAATAGTGGAAAAAGGAATGTCTCCAAATATAAACTACACAGAATCATTCTGTGAAACTTCTTTCTGATCTGTGCATTCAGCTAACAGAGTTAAACCATACTTTTGATTGAGCAGATCTGAACACTCTTTCTGTAGAAAATGCAACTGGACATTTGGAGCGCTAAGAGAGTAGTAGTGGAAAAAGGAATATATTCAAATATAAACTACACAGAAGCATTCTGTGAAACTTCTTTCTGATCTGAGCGTTCAGCTAACAGAGTTAAACCATAGTTTTGATTGAGCAGTTTTGAAACACTCTGTCTGTAGAAAATGCAACTGGACATTCGTAGCGCTAAGTGGGTAATAGTGGAAAAAAGAATATGTTCAAATATAAACTACACAGAAGCATTGTATGAAACTTCTTTCTGTTCTGTGCATTCAACTAACAGAGTTGAACCTTACTTTTGATTGAGCCTTTCTGAAACACTCTTTCTGTAGAAACTGCAATTGGACATTCTGAGCGCTAAGAGGCCTATATTGGGAAAAATAATATCTTCAAATAAAAATTACACAGAAGCATTGTGTGAAACTTATTTCTGATATGTTCATTAAGCTAACAGAGTTAAACCATACTTTTGATTTCGCAGTTCTGAACACTCTTTCTGTAGAAAATGCAAGTGGACATTCGGAGCGCTAAGAGGGTAATAGTGGAAAAAGGAATATATTCAAATATAAACTACACAGTAGCATTCTGTGAAAATCCTTTCTGTTCTGTGCATTCAACTAACAGAGTTGAACCTTACTTTTGATTGAGCCCTTCTGAAACACTCTTTCTGTACAATCTGCAATTGGACATGCTAAGCGCTAAGAGGCCTACATTGGGAAAAAGAATATCTTCAAATAAAAACTACACAGATGCATTCTGTGAAACTTATTTCTGATGTGTAAATTCAGTTAACAGAGATAAAACATATTTTTGATTGAGCACTTATGAAACACTCTTTTTGTAGAAAATGCAAGTGGAGATTCGGAGCGCTAAGAGGGTAATAGTGGAAAAAGCAATGTCTTCAAATATAAACTACAGAGAATCATTCGGTGAAACTTCTTTCTGATCTGTGCATTCAGCTAACAGAGTTAAACCATACTTTTGATTGAGCAGATCTGAACACTCTTTCTGTAGAATATGCAACTGGTCATTTGGATCGCTAAGAGCATAGTAGTGGAAAAAGGAATATATTCAAATATAAACTACACAGAAGCATTCTGTGAAACTTCTTTCTGATCTGAGCATTCAGCTAACAGAATTAAACCATACTTTTGATTGAGCAGTTTTGAAACACTCTGTCTGTAGAAAATGCAACTGGACATTCGTAGCGCTTAGTGAGTAATAGTGGAAAAAAGAATATGTTCAAATATAAACTACACAGAAGCATTGTATGAAACTTCTTTCTGTTCTGTGCATTCAACTAACAGAGTTGAACCTTACTTTTGATTGAGCCGTTCTGAAACACTCTTTCTGTAGAAACTGCAATTGGACATTCTGAGCGCTAAGAGGCCTATATTGGGAAAAAGAATGTCTACAAATAAAAACTACACAGAAGAATTGTGTGAAACTTCTTTCTGTTCTGTTTGTTCAACTAAAAGAGTTGAACCTTAGTTTTGATTGAGCCGTTCTGAAACACTCTTTCTGTAGAAAATGCAAGTGGAGATTCGGAGCGCTAAGAGGGTAATAGTGGAAAAAGGAATGTCTCCAAATATAAACTACACAGAATCATTCTGTGAAACTTCTTTCTGATCTGTGCATTCAGCTAACAGAGTTAAACCATACTTTTGATTGAGCAGATCTGAACACTCTTTCTGTAGAAAATGCAACTGGACATTTGGAGCGCTAAGAGAGTAGTAGTGGAAAAAGGAATATATTCAAATATAAACTACACAGAAGCATTCTGTGAAACTTCTTTCTGATCTGAGCGTTCAGCTAACAGAGTTAAACCATAGTTTTGATTGAGCAGTTTTGAAACACTCTGTCTGTAGAAAATGCAACTGGACATTCGTAGCGCTAAGTGGGTAATAGTGGAAAAAAGAATATGTTCAAATATAAACTACACAGAAGCATTGTATGAAACTTCTTTCTGTTCTGTGCATTCAACTAACAGAGTTGAACCTTACTTTTGATTGAGCCTTTCTGAAACACTCTTTCTGTAGAAACTGCAATTGGACATTCTGAGCGCTAAGAGGCCTATATTGGGAAAAATAATATCTTCAAATAAAAACTACACAGAAGCATTGTGTGAAACTTATTTCTGATATGTTCATTAAGCTAACAGAGTTAAACCATACTTTTGATTTCGCAGTTCTGAACAATCTTTCTGTAGAAAATGCAAGTGGACATTCGGAGCGCAAAGAGGGTAATAGTGGAAAAAGGAATATATTCAAATATAAACTACACAGTAGAATTCTGTGAAAATTCTTTCTGTTCTGTGCATTCAACTAACAGAGTTGAACCTTACTTTTGATTGAGCCGTTCTGAAACACTCTTTCTGTACAATCTGCAATTGGACATGCTAAGCGCTAAGAGGCCTACATTGGGAAAAAGAATATCTTCAAATAAAAACTACACAGATGCATTCTGTGAAACTTATTTCTGATCTGTAAATTCAGTTAACAGAGATAAAACATATTTTTGATTGAGCAGTTATGAAACACACTTTTTGTAGAAAATGCAAGTGGAGATTCGGAGCGCTAAGAGGGTAATAGTGGAAAAAGGAATGTCTTCAAATATAAACTACAGAGAATCATTCTGTGAAACTTCTTTCTGATCTGTGCATTCAGCTAACAGAGTTAAACCATACGTTTGATTGAGCAGATCTGAACACTCTTACTGTAGAAAATGCAACTGGACATTTGGAGCGCTAAGAGCGTAGTAGTGGAAAAAGGAATATATTCAAATATAAACTACACAGAAGCATTCTGTGAAACTTCTTTCTGATCTGAGCATTCAGCTAACAGACTTAAACCATACTTTTGATTGAGCAGTTTTGAAACACTCTGTCTGTAGAAAATGCAACTGGACATTCGTAGCGCTAAGTGGGTAATAGTGGAAAAAAGAATATGTTCAAATATAAACTACACAGAAGCATTGTATGAAACTTCTTTCTGTTCTGTGCATTCAACTAACAGAGTTGAACCTTACTTTTGATTGAGCCATTCTGAAACACTCTTTCTGTAGAAACTGCAATTGGACATTCTGAGCGCTAAGAGGCCTATATTGGGAAAAAGAATGTCTACAAATAAAAACTACACAGAAGAATTGTGTGAAACTTCTTTCTGTTCTGTTTGTTCAACTAAAAGAGTTGAACCTTAGTTTTGATTGAGCTGTTCTGAAACACTCTTTCTGTAGAAAATGCAAGTGGAGATTCGGAGCGCTAAGAGGGTAATAGTGGAAAAAGGAATGTCTTCAAATATAAACTACACAGAAATATTCTGTGAAACTTCTTTCTGATCTGTGCATTCAGCTAACAGAGTTAAACCATACTTTTGATTGAGCAGATCTGAACACTCTTTCTGTAGAAAATGCAACTGGACATTTGGAGCGCTAAGAGAGTAGTAGTGGAAAAAGGAATATATTCAAATATAAACTACACAGAAGCATTCTGTGAAACTTCTTTCTGATCTGAGCGTTCAGCTAACAGAGTTAAACCATACTTTTGATTGAGCAGTTTTGAAACACTCTGTCTGTAGAAAATGCAACTGGACATTCGTAGCGCTAAGTGGGTAATAGTGGAAAAATGAATATGTTCAAATATAAACTACACAGAAGCATTGTATGAAACTTCTTTCTGTTCTGTGCATTCAACTAACAGAGTTGAACCTTACTTTTGATTGAGCTTTTCTGAAACACTCTTTCTGTAGAAACTGCAATTGGACATTCTGAGCGCTAAGAGGCCTACATTGGGAAAAAAAATATCTTCAAATAAAAACTACACAGAAGCATTGTGTGAAACTTATTTCTGATATGTTCATTAAGCTAACAGAGTTAAACCATACTTTTGATTTCGCAGTTCTGAACAATCTTTCTGTTGAAAATGCAAGTGGACATTCGGAGCGCTAAGAGGGTAATAGTGGAAAAAGGAATATATTCAAATATAAACTACACAGTAGCATTCTGTGAAAATTCTTTCTGTTCTGTGCATTCAACTAACAGAGTTGAACCTTACTTTTGATTGAGCCGTTCTGAAACACTCTTTCTGTACAATCTGCAATTGGACATGCTAAGCGCTAAGAGGCCTACATTGGGAAAAAGAATATCTTCAAATAAAAACTACACAGATGCATTCTGTGAAACTTATTTCTGATCTGTAAATTCAGTTAACAGAGATAAAACATATTTTTGATTGAGCAGTTATGAAACACTCTTTTTGTAGAAAATGCAAGTGGAGATTCGGAGCGCTAAGAGGGTAATAGTGGAAAAAGGAATGTCTTCAAATATAAACTACAGAGAATCATTCGGTGAAACTTCTTTCTGATCTGTGCATTCAGCTAACAGAGTTAAACCATACTTTTGATTGAGCAGATCTGAACACTCTTTCTGTAGAAAATGCAACTGGACATTTGGAGCGCTAAGAGCGTAGTAGTGGAAAAAGGAATATATTCAAATATAAACTACACAGAAGCATTCTGTGAAACTTCTTTCTGATCTGAGCATTCAGCTAACAGAGTTAAACCATACTTTTGATTGAGCAGTTTTGAAACACTCTGTCTGTAGAAAATGCAACTGGACATTCGTAGCGCTAAGTGGGTAATAGTGGAAAAAAGAATATGTTCAAATATAAACTACACAGAAGCATTGTATGAAACTTCTTTCTGTTCTGTGCATTCAACTAACAGGGTTGAACCTTACTTTTGATTGAGCCGTTCTGAAACACTCTTTCTGTAGAAACTGCAATTGGACATTCTGAGCGCTAAGAGGCCTATATTGGGAAAAAGAATGTCTACAAATAAAAACTACACAGAAGAATTGTGTGAAACTTCTTTCTGTTCTGTTTGTTCAACTAAAAGAGTTGAACCTTAGTTTTGATTGAGCCGTTCTGAAACACTCTTTCTGTAGAAAATGCAAGTGGAGATTCGGAGCGCTAAGAGGGTAATAGTGGAAAAAGGAATGTCTTCAAATATAAACTACACAGAATCATTCTGTGAAACTTCTTTCTGATCTGTGCATTCAGCTAACAGAGTTAAACCATACTTTTGATTGAGCAGATCTGAACACTCTTTCTGTAGAAAATGCAACTGGACATTTGGAGCGCTAAGAGAGTAGTAGTGGAAAAAGGAATATATTCAAATATAAACTACACAGAAGCATTCTGTGAAACTTCTTTCTGATCTGAGCGTTCAGCTAACAGAGTTAAACCATAGTTTTGATTGAGCAGTTTTGAAACACTCTGTCTGTAGAAAATGCAACTGGACATTCGTAGCGCTAAGTGGGTAATAGTGGAAAAAAGAATATGTTCAAATATAAACTACACAGAAGCATTGTATGAAACTTCTTTCTGTTCTGTGCATTCAACTAACAGAGTTGAACCTTACTTTTGATTGAGCCTTTCTGAAACACTCTTTCTGTAGAAACTGCAATTGGACATTCTGAGCGCTAAGAGGCCTATATTGGGAAAAATAATATCTTCAAATAAAAATTACACAGAAGCATTGTGTGAAACTTATTTCTGATATGTTCATTAAGCTAACAGAGTTAAACCATACTTTTGATTTCGCAGTTCTGAACACTCTTTCTGTAGAAAATGCAAGTGGACATTCGGAGCGCTAAGAGGGTAATAGTGGAAAAAGGAATATATTCAAATATAAACTACACAGTAGAATTCTGTGAAAATCCTTTCTGTTCTGTGCATTCAACTAACAGAGTTGAACCTTACTTTTGATTGAGCCGTTCTGAAACACTCTTTCTGTACAATCTGCAATTGGACATGCTAAGCGCTAAGAGGCCTACATTGGGAAAAAGAATATCTTCAAATAAAAACTACACAGATGCATTCTGTGAAACTTATTTCTGATCTGTAAATTCAGTTAACAGAGATAAAACATATTTTTGATTGAGCAGTTATGAAACACACTTTTTGTAGAAAATGCAAGTGGAGATTCGGAGCGCTAAGAGGGTAATAGTGGAAAAAGGAATGTCTTCAAATATAAACTACAGAGAATCATTCTGTGAAACTTCTTTCTGATCTGTGCATTCAGCTAACAGAGTTAAACCATACGTTTGATTGAGCAGATCTGAACACTCTTACTGTAGAAAATGCAACTGGACATTTGGAGCGCTAAGAGCGTAGTAGTGGAAAAAGGAATATATTCAAATATAAACTACACAGAAGCATTCTGTGAAACTTCTTTCTGATCTGAGCATTCAGCTAACAGACTTAAACCATACTTTTGATTGAGCAGTTTTGAAACACTCTGTCTGTAGAAAATGCAACTGGACATTCGTAGCGCTAAGTGGGTAATAGTGGAAAAAAGAATATGTTCAAATATAAACTACACAGAAGCATTGTATGAAACTTCTTTCTGTTCTGTGCATTCAACTAACAGAGTTGAACCTTACTTTTGATTGAGCCATTCTGAAACACTCTTTCTGTAGAAACTGCAATTGGACATTCTGAGCGCTAAGAGGCCTATATTGGGAAAAAGAATGTCTACAAATAAAACCTACACAGAAGAATTGTGTGAAACTTCTTTCTGTTCTGTTTGTTCAACTAAAAGAGTTGAACCTTAGTTTTGATTGAGCCGTTCTGAAACACTCTTTCTGTAGAAAATGCAAGTGGAGATTCGGAGCGCTAAGAGGGTAATAGTGGAAAAAGGAATGTCTTCAAATATAAACTACACAGAAATATTCTGTGAAACTTCTTTCTGATCTGTGCATTCAGCTAACAGAGTTAAACCATACTTTTGATTGAGCAGATCTGAACACTCTTTCTGTAGAAAATGCAACTGGACATTTGGAGCGCTAAGAGAGTAGTAGTGGAAAAAGGAATATATTCAAATATAAACTACACAGAAGCATTCTGTGAAACTTCTTTCTGATCTGAGCGTTCAGCTAACAGAGTTAAACCATACTTTTGATTGAGCAGTTTTGAAACACTCTGTCTGTAGAAAATGCAACTGGACATTCGTAGCGCTAAGTGGGTAATAGTGGAAAAAAGAATATGTTCAAATATAAACTACACAGAAGCATTGTATGAAACTTCTTTCTGTTCTGTGCATTCAACTAACAGAGTTGAACCTTACTTTTGATTGAGCCTTTCTGAAACACTCTTTCTGTAGAAACTGCAATTGGACATTCTGAGCGCTAAGAGGCCTACATTGGGAAAAAAAATATCTTCAAATAAAAACTACACAGAAGCATTGTGTGAAACTTATTTCTGATATGTTCATTAAGCTAACAGAGTTAAACCATACTTTTGATTTCGCAGTTCTGAACAATCTTTCTGTTGAAAATGCAAGTGGACATTCGGAGCGCTAAGAGGGTAATAGTGGAAAAAGGAATATATTCAAATATAAACTACACAGTAGCATTCTGTGAAAATTCTTTCTGTTCTGTGCATTCAACTAACAGAGTTGAACCTTACTTTTGATTGAGCCGTTCTGAAACACTCTTTCTGTACAATCTGCAATTGGACATGCTAAGCGCTAAGAGGCCTACATTGGGAAAAAGAATATCTTCAAATAAAAACTACACAGATGCATTCTGTGAAACTTATTTCTGATCTGTAAATTCAGTTAACAGAGATAAAACATATTTTTGATTGAGCAGTTATGAAACACTCTTTTTGTAGAAAATGCAAGTGGAGATTCGGAGCGCTAAGAGGGTAATAGTGGAAAAAGGAATGTCTTCAAATATAAACTACAGAGAATCATTCGGTGAAACTTCTTTCTGATCTGTGCATTCAGCTAACAGAGTTAAACCATACTTTTGATTGAGCAGATCTGAACACTCTTTCTGTAGAAAATGCAACTGGACATTTGGAGCGCTAAGAGCGTAGTAGTGGAAAAAGGAATATATTCAAATATAAACTACACAGAAGCATTCTGTGAAACTTCTTTCTGATCTGAGCATTCAGCTAACAGAGTTAAACCATACTTTTGATTGAGCAGTTTTGAAACACTCTGTCTGTAGAAAATGCAACTGGACATTCGTAGCGCTAAGTGGGTAATAGTGGAAAAAAGAATATGTTCAAATATAAACTACACAGAAGCATTGTATGAAACTTCTTTCTGTTCTGTGCATTCAACTAACAGGGTTGAACCTTACTTTTGATTGAGCCGTTCTGAAACACTCTTTCTGTAGAAACTGCAATTGGACATTCTGAGCGCTAAGAGGCCTATATTGGGAAAAAAATGTCTACAAATAAAAACTACACAGAAGAATTGTGTGAAACTTCTTTCTGTTCTGTTTGTTCAACTAAAAGAGTTGAACCTTAGTTTTGATTGAGCCGTTCTGAAACACTCTTTCTGTAGAAAATGCAAGTGGAGATTCGGAGCGCTAAGAGGGTAGTAGTGGAAAAAGGAATGTCTCCAAATATAAACTACACAGAATCATTCTGTGAAACTTCTTTCTGATCTGTGCATTCAGCTAACAGAGTTAAACCATACTTTTGATTGAGCAGATCTGAACACTCTTTCTGTAGAAAATGCAAATGGACATTTGGAGCGCTAAGAGAGTAGTAGTGGAAAAAGGAATATATTCAAATATAAACTACACAGAAGCATTCTGTGAAACTTCTTTCTGATCTGAGCATTCAGCTAACAGAGTTAAACCATACTTTTGATTGCGCAGTTCCGAACACTCTTTCTGTAGAAAATGCAAGTGGACATTCGGAGCCCTAAAGGGTAATAGTGGAAAAAGGAATATATTCAAATATAAACTACACAGTAGCATTCTGTGAAACTTCTTTCTGTTCTGTGCATTCAACTAACAGGGTTGAACCTTACATTTGATTGAGCCGTTCTGAAACACTCTTTCTGTAGAAACTGCAATTGGACATTCTGAGCGCTAAGAGGCCTACATTGGGAAAAAAAATATCTTCAAATAAAAACTACACAGAAGCATTGTGTGAAACTTATTTCTGATATGTGCATTCAGCTCACAGAGTTAAACCATACTTTTCATTGCGCAGTTCCGAACACTCTTTCTGTAGAAAATGCAAGTGGACATTCGGAGCGCTAAGAGGGTAATTGTGGAAAAAGGAATATATTCAACTAAAAACTACACAGTAGCATTCTGTGAAACTTCTTTCTGTTCTGTGCATTCAACTAACAGAGTTGAACCTTACTTTTGATTGAGCCGTTCTGAAACACTCTTTCTGTAGAAACTGCAATTGGACATTCTAAGCGCTAAGAGGCCTAGATTGGGAAAAAGTATATCTTCAAATAAAAGCTACACAGATGCATACTGTGAAACTTATTTCTGATCTGTAAATTCAGTTAACAGAGCTAAACCATATTTTTGATTGAGCAGTTAGGAAACACTCTTTTTGTTGAAAATGCAAGTGGACATTCGGAGCGCTAAGATTGTAATAGAGGAAAAAGGAATATCTCCAATTAAAAACTACACAGAAGCATTATCTGAAACCCCTTTCTGTTCTCCGCATTCAACTAACAGATTTGAGATTTACTTTTGAAGGAGCAGTTCTGAAACACTCTTTGTGTAGAAACTGCCACTGGATATTCGGAGCGCTAAGTGGGTAATAGTCCAAAAACGAGTATCTTCAACTAAGTACTACACAGAAGCATTCTGTGAAACTTCTTTCTGTTCTGTGCATTCAACTAAGAGAGTTGAACCTTACATTTGATTGAGCCGTTCTGAAACACTCTATCTGTAGAAACTGCAATTGCACATTCTGAGCGTTAAGAGGCCTATATTGGTAAATATAATATCTTCAAATAAAAACTACACAGAAGCATTGTTTGAAAATTATTTCTGATGTGTGCATTCAGCTAACAGAGTTAAACCATACTTTTGATTGCGCAGTTCAGAACACTCTTTCTGTAGAAAATGCAAGTGGACATTCGGAGCGCTAAGAGGGTAGTAGTGGAAAAAGGATTATATTCAAATATAAAATACACAGAAGCATTCTGTGAAACTTCTTTCTGTTCTGTGCAATCAACTACCAGGGTTGAACCTTACTTTTGATTGAGCCGTTCTGAAACACTCTTTCTGTAGGAACTGCAATTGGACATTCTGAGCACTAAGAGGCCTATATTGGGAAAAATAATATCTACAAATAAAAACTACACAGAAGCATTCTGTGAAACATCTTTCTGTTCTGTTCATTCAACTAAAAGAGTTGAACAATAGTTTTGATTGTGCCGTTCTGAAAAACTCTTTCTGTAGAAAATGCAAGTGGAGATTCGGAGCGCTAAGAGGGTAATAGTGGAAAAAGGAATGTCTTCAAATATAAAATACACAGAATCATTCTGTGAAACTTCTTTCTGATCTGTGCATTCAGCGAACAGAGTTAAACCATACTTTTGATTGAGCAGATCTGAACACTCTTTCTGTAGAAAAGGCAACTGGACATTTGGAGCGCTAAGAGGGTAGTAGTGGAAAAAGGAATATATTCAAATATAAACTACACAGAAGCATTCTGTGAAACTTCTTTCTAATCTGAGCATTCAGCTAACAGAGTTAAACCATACTTTTGATTGAGCAGTTTTGAAACACTCTGTCTGTAGAAAATGCAACTGGACATTCGTAGCGCTAAGTGGGTAATAGTGGAAAAAAGAATATGTTCAAATATAAACTACACAGAAGCATTGTATGAAACTTCTTTCTGTTCTGTGCATTCAACTAACAGAGTTGAACCTTACTTTTGATTGAGCCTTTCTGAAACACTCTTTCTGTAGAAACTGCAATTGGACATTCTGAGCGCTAAGTGGCCTATATTGGGAAAAATAATATCTTCAAATAAAAACTACACAGAAGCATTGTGTGAAACTTATTTCTGATATGTGCATTCAGCTAAAAGAGTTAAACCATACTTTTTACTGCGCAGTTCCGAACACTCTTTCCGTAGAAAATGCAAGTGGACATTTGCAGCGCAAAGAGGGTAATAGTGGAAAAAGGAATATATTCAAATATAAACTACACAGTAGCATTCTATAAAACTTCTTTCTGTTCTGTGCATTCAACTAACAGAGTTGAACCTTACTTTTGATTGAGCCGTTCTGAAACACTCTTTCTGTAGAAACTGCAATTGGACATGCTAAGCGCTAAGAGGCCTACATTGGGAAAAAGAATATCTTCAAATAAAAACTACACAGATGCATTCTGTGAAACTTATTTCTGATCTGTAAATTCAGTTAACAGAGATAAAACATATTTTTGATTGAGCAGTTATGAAACACTCTTTTTGTAGAAAATGCAAGTGGAGATTCGGAGCGCTAAGAGGGAAATAGTGGAAAAAGGAATGTCTTCAAATATAAACTACACAGAATCATTCTGTGAAACTTCTTTCTGATCTGTGCATTCAGCTAAGAGAGTTAAACCATACTTTTGTTTGAGCAGATCTGAACACTCTTTCTGTAGAAAATGCAACTGGACATTTGGAGCGCTCAGAGCGTAGTAGTGGAAAAAGGAATATATTCAGATATAAACTACACAGAAGCATTCTGTGAAACTTCTTTCTGATCTGAGCATTCAGCTAACAGAGTTAAACCATACTTTTGATTGAGCAGTTTTGAAACACTCTGTCTGTAGAAAATGCAACTGGATATTCGTAGCGCTAAGTGGGTAATAGTGGAAAAAAGAATATGTTCAAATATAAACTACACAGAAGCATTGTATGAAACTACTTTCTGTTCTGTGCATTCAACTAACAGAGTTGAACCTTACTTTTGATTGAGCCGTTCTGAAACACTCTTTCTGTAGAAACTGCAATTGGACATTCTGAGCGCTAGGAGGCCTATATTGGGAAAAAGAATGTCTACAAATAAAAACTACACAGAAGAATTGTGTGAAACTTCTTTCTGTTCTGTTTGTTCAACTAAAAGAGTTGAACCTTAGTTTTGATTGAGCCGTTCTGAAACACTCTTTCTGTAGAAACTGCAATTGGACATTCTGAGCGCTAAGAGGCCTATATTGGGAAAAATAATATCTTCAAATAAAAACTACACAGAAGCATTGTGTGAAACTTATTTCTGATATGTTCATTAAGCTAACAGAGTTAAACCATACTTTTGATTGCGCAGTTCTGAACACTCTTTCTGTAGAAAATGCAAGTGGACATTCGGAGCGCTAAGAGCGTAGTAGTGGAAAAAGGAATATATTCAAATATAAACTACACAGAAGCATTCTGTGAAACTTCTTTCTGATCTGAGCATTCAGCTAACAGAGTTAAACCATACTTTTGATTGAGCAGTTTTGAAACACTCTGTCTGTAGAAAATGCAACTGGACATTCGTAGCGCTAAGTGGGTAATAGTGGAAAAAAGAATATGTTCAAATATAAACTACACAGAAGCATTGTATGAAACTTCTTTCTGTTCTGTGCATTCAACTAACAGAGTTGAACCTTACTTTTGATTGAGCCGTTCTGAAACACTCTTTCTGTAGAAACTGCAATTGGACATTCTGAGCGCTAAGAGGCCTATATTGGGAAAAAGAATGTCTACAAATAAAAACTACACAGAAGAATTGTGTGAAACTTCTTTCTGTTCTGTTTGTTCAACTAAAAGAGTTGAACCTTAGTTTTGATTGAGCCGTTCTGTAACACTCTTTCTGTAGAAAATGCAAGTGGAGATTCGGAGCGCTAAGAGGGTAATAGTGGAAAAAGGAATGTCTCCAAATATAAACTACACAGAGTCATTCTGTGAAACTTCTTTCTGATCTGTGCATTCAGCTAACAGAGTTAAACCATACTTTTGATTGAGCAGATCTGAACACTCTTTCTGTAGAAAATGCAACTGGACATTTGGAGCGCTAAGAGAGTAGTAGTGAAAAAAGGAATATATTCAAATATAAACTACACAGAAGCATTCTGTGAAACTTCTTTCTGATCTGAGCGTTCAGCTAACAGATTTAAACCATACTTTTGATTGAGCAGTTTTGAAACACTCTGTCTGTAGAAAATGCAAATGGACATTCGTAGCGCTAAGTGGGTAATAGTGGAAAAAAGAATATGATCAAATATAAACTACACAGAAGCATTGTATGAAACTTCTTTCTGTTCTGTGCATTCAACTAACAGAGTTGAACCTTACTTTTGATTGAACCTTTCTGAAACACTCTTTCTGTAGAAACTGCAATTGGACATTCTGAGCGCTAAGAGGCCTATATTGGGAAAAATAATATCTTCAAATAAAAACTACACAGAAGCATTGTGTGAAACTTATTTCTGATATGTTCATTAAGCTAACAGAGATAAACCATACTTTTGATTGCGCAGTTCTGAACACTCTTTCTGTAGAAAATGCAAGTGGACATTCGGAGCGCTAAGAGGGTAATAGTGGAAAAAGGAATATATTCAAATATAACCTACACAGTAGCACTCTGTGAAAATTCTTTCTGTTCTGTGCATTCAACTAACAGAGTTGAACCTTACTTTTGATTGAGCCGTTCTGAAACACTCTTTCTGTAGAAACTGCAATTGGACATGCTAAGCGCTAAGAGTTCTACATTGGGAAAAAGAATATCTTCAAATAAAAACTACACAGATGCATTCTGTGAAACTTATTTCTGATCTGTAAATTCAGATAACAGAGATAAAACATATTTTTGATTGAGCAGTTATGAAACACTGTTTTTGTAGAAAATGCAAGTGGAGATTCGGAGCGCTAAGAGGGTAATAGTGGAAAAAGGAATGTCTTCAAATATAAACTACACAGAATCATTCGGTGAAACTTCTTTCTGATCTGTGCATTCAGCTAACAGTGTTAAACCATACTTTTGATTGAGCAGATCTGAACACTCTTTCTTTAGAAAATGCAACTGGACATTTGGAGCGCTCAGAGCGTAGTAGTGGAAAAAGGATTATATTCAGATATAAACTACACAGAAGCATTCTGTGAAACTTCTTTCTGATCTGAGCATTCAGCTAACAGAGTTAAACCATACTTTTGATTGAGCAGTTTTGAAACACTCTGTCTGTAGAAAATGCAACTGGACATTCGTAGCGCTAAGTGGGTAATAGTGGAAAAAAGAATATGTTCAAATATAAACTACACAGAAGCATTGTATGAAACTACTTTCTGTTCTGTGCATTCAACTAACAGAGTTGAACCTTACTTTTGATTGAGCCTTTCTGAAACACTCTTTCTGTAGAAACTGCAATTGGACATTCTGAGCGCTAAGAGGCCTATATTGGGAAAAATAATAACTTCAAATAAAAACTACACAGAAGCATTGTGTGAAACTTATTTCTGATATGTTCATTAAGCTAACAGAGTTAAACCATACTTTTGATTTCGCAGTTCTGAACAATCTTTCTGTAGAAAATGCAAGTGGACATTCGGAGCGCAAAGAGGGTAATAGTGGAAAAAGGAATATATTCAAATATAAACTACACAGTAGAATTCTGTGAAAATTCTTTCTGTTCTGTGCATTCAACTAACAGAGTTGAACCTTACTTTTGATTGAGCCGTTCTGAAACACTCTTTCTGTACAATCTGCAATTGGACATGCTAAGCGCTAAGAGGCCTACATTGGGAAAAAGAATATCTTCAAATAAAAACTACACAGATGCATTCTGTGAAACTTATTTCTGATCTGTAAATTCAGTTAACAGAGATAAAACATATTTTTGATTGAGCAGTTATGAAACACACTTTTTGTAGAAAATGCAAGTGGAGATTCGGAGCGCTAAGAGGGTAATAGTGGAAAAAGGAATGTCTTCAAATATAAACTACAGAGAATCATTCTGTGAATCTTCTTTCTGATCTGTGCATTCAGCTAACAGAGTTAAACCATACGTTTGATTGAGCAGATCTGAACACTCTTACTGTAGAAAATGCAACTGGACATTTGGAGCGCTAAGAGCGTAGTAGTGGAAAAAGGAATATATTCAAATATAAACTACACAGAAGCATTCTGTGAAACTTCTTTCTGATCTGAGCATTCAGCTAACAGACTTAAACCATACTTTTGATTGAGCAGTTTTGAAACACTCTGTCTGTAGAAAATGCAACTGGACATTCGTAGCGCTAAGTGGGTAATAGTGGAAAAAAGAATATGTTCAAATATAAACTACACAGAAGCATTGTATGAAACTTCTTTCTGTTCTGTGCATTCAACTAACAGAGTTGAACCTTACTTTTGATTGAGCCATTCTGAAACACTCTTTCTGTAGAAACTGCAATTGGACATTCTGAGCGCTAAGAGGCCTATATTGGGAAAAAGAATGTCTACAAATAAAAACTACACAGAAGAATTGTGAGAAACTTCTTTCTGTTCTGTTTGTTCAACTAAAAGAGTTGAACCTTAGTTTTGATTGAGCCGTTCTGAAACACTCTTTCTGTAGAAAATGCAAGTGGAGATTCGGAGCGCTAAGAGGGTAATAGTGGAAAAAGAATGTCTTCAAATATAAACTACACAGAAACATTCTGTGAAACTTCTTTCTGATCTGTGCATTCAGCTAACAGAGTTAAACCATACTTTTGATTGAGCAGATCTGAACACTCTTTCTGTAGAAAATGCAACTGGACATTTGGAGCGCTAAGAGAGTAGTAGTGGAAAAAGGAATATATTCAAATATAAACTACACAGAAGCATTCTGTGAAACTTCTTTCTGATCTGAGCGTTCAGCTAACAGAGTTAAACCATACTTTTGATTGAGCAGTTTTGAAACACTCTGTCTGTAGAAAATGCAACTGGACATTCGTAGCGCTAAGTGGGTAATAGTGGAAAAAAGAATATGTTCAAATATAAACTACACAGAAGCATTGTATGAAACTTCTTTCTGTTCTGTGCATTCAACTAACAGAGTTGAACCTTACTTTTGATTGAGCCTTTCTGAAACACTCTTTCTGTAGAAACTGCAATTGGACATTCTGAGCGCTAAGAGGCCTACATTGGGAAAAAAAATATCTTCAAATAAAAACTACACAGAAGCATTGTGTGAAACTTATTTCTGATATGTTCATTAAGCTAACAGAGTTAAACCATACTTTTGATTTCGCAGTTCTGAACAATCTTTCTGTTGAAAATGCAAGTGGACATTCGGAGCGCTAAGAGGGTAATAGTGGAAAAAGGAATATATTCAAATATAAACTACACAGTAGCATTCTGTGAAAATTCTTTCTGTTCTGTGCATTCAACTAACAGAGTTGAACCTTACTTTTGATTGAGCCGTTCTGAAACACTCTTTCTGTACAATCTGCAATTGGACATGCTAAGCGCTAAGAGGCCTACATTGGGAAAAAGAATATCTTCAAATAAAAACTACACAGATGCATTCTGTGAAACTTATTTCTGATCTGTAAATTCAGTTAACAGAGATAAAACATATTTTTGATTGAGCAGTTATGAAACACTCTTTTTGTAGAAAATGCAAGTGGAGATTCGGAGCGCTAAGAGGGTAATAGTGGAAAAAGGAATGTCTTCAAATATAAACTACAGAGAATCATTCGGTGAAACTTCTTTCTGATCTGTGCATTCAGCTAACAGAGTTAAACCATACTTTTGATTGAGCAGATCTGAACACTCTTTCTGTAGAAAATGCAACTGGACATTTGGAGCGCTAAGAGCGTAGTAGTGGAAAAAGGAATATATTCAAATATAAACTACACAGAAGCATTCTGTGAAACTTCTTTCTGATCTGAGCATTCAGCTAACAGAGTTAAACCATACTTTTGATTGAGCAGTTTTGAAACACTCTGTCTGTAGAAAATGCAACTGGACATTCGTAGCGCTAAGTGGGTAATAGTGGAAAAAAAATATGTTCAAATATAAACTACACAGAAGCATTGTATGAAACTTCTTTCTGTTCTGTGCATTCAACTAACAGGGTTGAAGCTTACTTTTGATTGAGCCGTTCTGAAACACTCTTTCTGTAGAAACTGCAATTGGACATTCTGAGCGCTAAGAGGCCTATATTGGGAAAAAAATGTCTACAAATAAAAACTACACAGAAGAATTGTGTGAAACTTCTTTCTGTTCTGTTTGTTCAACTAAAAGAGTTGAACCTTAGTTTTGATTGAGCCGTTCTGAAACACTCTTTCTGTAGAAAATGCAAGTGGAGATTCGGAGCGCTAAGAGGGTAGTAGTGGAAAAAGGAATGTCTCCAAATATAAACTACACAGAATCATTCTGTGAAACTTCTTTCTGCTCTGTGCATTCAGCTAACAGAGTTAAACCATACTTTTGATTGAGCAGATCTGAACACTCTTTCTGTAGAAAATGCAAATGGACATTTGGAGCGCTAAGAGAGTAGTAGTGGAAAAAGGAATATATTCAAATATAAACTACACAGAAGCATTCTGTGAAACTTCTTTCTGATCAGAGCATTCAGCTAACAGAGTTAAACCATACTTTTGATTGCGCAGTTCCGAACACTCTTTCTGTAGAAAATGCAAGTGGACATTCGGAGCCCTAAAGGGTAATAGTGGAAAAAGGAATATATTCAAATATAAACTACACAGTAGCATTCTGTGAAACTTCTTTCTGTTCTGTGCATTCAACTAACAGGGTTGAACCTTACTTTTGATTGAGCCGTTCTGAAACACTCTTTCTGTAGAAACTGCAATTGGACATTCTGAGCGCTAAGAGGCCTACATTGGGAAAAAAAATATCTTCAAATAAAAACTACACAGAAGCATTGTGTGAAACTTATTTCTGATATGTGCATTCAGCTCACAGAGTTAAACCATACTTTTCATTGCGCAGTTCCGAACACTCTTTCTGTAGAAAATGCAAGTGGACATTCGGAGCGCTAAGAGGGTAATAGTGGAAAAAGGAATATATTCAACTAAAAACTACACAGTAGCATTCTGTGAAACTTCTTTCTGTTCTGTGCATTCAACTAACAGAGTTGAACCTTACTTTTGATTGAGCCGTTCTGAAACACTCTTTCTGTAGAAACTGCAATTGGACATACTAAGCGCTAAGAGGCCTACATTGGGAAAAAGTATATCTTCAAATAAAAGCTACACAGATGCATTCTGTGAAACTTATTTCTGATCTGTAAATTCAGTTAACAGAGCTAAACCATATTTTTGATTGAGCAGTTAGGAAACACTCTTTTTGTTGAAAATGCAAGTGGACATTCGGAGCGCTAAGATTGTAATAGAGGAAAAAGGAATATCTCCAATTAAAAACTACACAGAAGCATTATCTGAAACCCCTTTCTGTTCTCCGCATTCAACTAACAGATTTGAGATTTACTTTTGAAGGAGCAGTTCTGAAACACTCTTTGTGTAGAAACTGCCACTGGATATTCGGAGCGCTAAGTGGGTAATAGTCCAAAAACGAGTATCTTCAAATAAGTACTACACAGAAGCATTCTGTGAAACTTCTTTCTGTTCTGTGCATTCAACTAAGAGAGTTGAACCTTACATTTGATTGAGCCGTTCTGAAACACTCTATCTGTAGAAACTGCAATTGCACATTCTGAGCGTTAAGAGGCCTATATTGGTAAATATAATATCTTCAAATAAAAACTACACAGAAGCATTGTTTGAAAATTATTTCTGATGTGTGCATTCAGCTAACAGAGTTAAACCATACTTTTGATTGCGCAGTTCAGAACACTCTTTCTGTAGAAAATGCAAGTGGACATTCGGAGCGCTAAGAGGGTAGTAGTGGAAAAAGGATTATATTCAAATATAAAATACACAGAAGCATTCTGTGAAACTTCTTTCTGTTCTGTGCAATCAACTACCAGGGTTGAACCTTACTTTTGATTGAGCCGTTCTGAAACACTCTTTCTGTAGGAACTGCAATTGGACATTCTGAGCACTAAGAGGCCTATATTGGGAAAAATAATATCTACAAATAAAAACTACACAGAAGCATTCTGTGAAACATCTTTCTGTTCTGTTCATTCAACTAAAAGAGTTGAACAATAGTTTTGATTGTGCCGTTCTGAAACACTCTTTCTGTAGAAAATGCAAGTGGAGATTCGGAGCGCTAAGAGGGTAATAGTGGAAAAAGGAATGTCTTCAAATATAAAATACACAGAATCATTCTGTGAAACTTCTTTCTGATCTGTGCATTCAGCGAACAGAGTTAAACCATACTTTTGATTGAGCAGATCTGAACACTCTTTCTGTAGAAAAGGCAACTGGACATTTGGAGCGCTAAGAGGGTTGTAGTGGAAAAAGGAATATATTCAAATATAAACTACACAGAAGCATTCTGTGAAACTTCTTTCTAATCTGAGCATTCAGCTAACAGAGTTAAACCATACTTTTGATTGAGCAGTTTTGAAACACTCTGTCTGTAGAAAATGCAACTGGACATTCGTAGCGCTAAGTGGGTAATAGTGGAAAAAAGAATATGTTCAAATATAAACTACACAGAAGCATTGTATGAAACTTCTTTCTGTTCTGTGCATTCAACTAACAGAGTTGAACCTTACTTTTGATTGAGCCTTTCTGAAACACTCTTTCTGTAGAAACTGCAATTGGACATTCTGAGCGCTAAGTGGCCTATATTGGGAAAAATAATATCTTCAAATAAAAACTACACAGAAGCATTGTGTGAAACTTATTTCTGATATGTGCATTCAGCTAAAAGAGTTAAACCATACTTTTTACTGCGCAGTTCCGAACACTCTTTCCGTAGAAAATGCAAGTGGACATTTGCAGCGCAAAGAGGGTAATAGTGGAAAAAGGAATATATTCAAATATAAACTACACAGTAGCATTCTATAAAACTTCTTTCTGTTCTGTGCATTCAACTAACAGAGTTGAACCTTACTTTTGATTGAGCCGTTCTGAAACACTCTTTCTGTAGAAACTGCAATTGGACATGCTAAGCGCTAAGAGGCCTACATTGGGAAAAAGAATATCTTCAAATAAAAACTACACAGATGCATTCTGTGAAACTTATTTCTGATCTGTAAATTCAGTTAACAGAGATAAAACATATTTTTTTTATTGAGCAGTTATGAAACACTCTTTTTGTAGAAAATGCAAGTGGAGATTCGGAGCGCTAAGAGGGTAATAGTGGAAAAAGGAATGTCTTCAAATATAAACTACACAGAATCATTCTGTGAAACTTCTTTCTGATCTGTGCATTCAGCTAAGAGAGTTAAACCATACTTTTGTTTGAGCAGATCTGAACACTCTTTCTGTAGAAAATGCAACTGGACATTTGGAGCGCTCAGAGCGTAGTAGTGGAAAAAGGAATATATTCAGATATAAACTACACAGAAGCATTCTGTGAAACTTCTTTCTGATCTGAGCATTCAGCTAACAGAGTTAAACCATACTTTTGATTGAGCAGTTTTGAAACACTCTGTCTGTAGAAAATGCAACTGGATATTCGTAGCGCTAAGTGGGTAATAGTGGAAAAAAGAATATGTTCAAATATAAACTACACAGAAGCATTGTATGAAACTACTTTCTGTTCTGTGCATTCAAATAACAGAGTTGAACCTTACTTTTGATTGAGCCGTTCTGAAACACTCTTTCTGTAGAAACTGCAATTGGACATTCTGAGCGCTAGGAGGCCTATATTGGGAAAAAGAATGTCTACAAATAAAAACTACACAGAAGAATTGTGTGAAACTTCTTTCTGTTCTGTTTGTTCAACTAAAAGAGTTGAACCTTAGTTTTGATTGAGCCGTTCTGAAACACTCTTTCTGTAGAAACTGCAATTGGACATTCTGAGCGCTAAGAGGCCTATATTGGGAAAAATAATATCTTCAAATAAAAACTACACAGAAGCATTGTGTGAAACTTATTTCTGATATGTTCATTAAGCTAACAGAGTTAAACCATACTTTTGATTGCGCAGTTCTGAACACTCTTTCTGTAGAAAATGCAAGTGGACATTCGGAGCGCTAAGAGCGTAGTAGTGGAAAAAGGAATATATTCAAATATAAACTACACAGAAGCATTCTGTGAAACTTCTTTCTGATCTGAGCATTCAGCTAACAGAGTTAAACCATACTTTTGATTGAGCAGTTTTGAAACACTCTGTCTGTAGAAAATGCAACTGGACATTCGTAGCGCTAAGTGGGTAATAGTGGAAAAAAGAATATGTTCAAATATAAACTACACAGAAGCATTGTATGAAACTTCTTTCTGTTCTGTGCATTCAACTAACAGAGTTGAACCTTACTTTTGATTGAGCCGTTCTGAAACACTCTTTCTGTAGAAACTGCAATTGGACATTCTGAGCGCTAAGAGGCCTATATTGGGAAAAAGAATGTCTACAAATAAAAACTACACAGAAGAATTGTGTGAAACTTCTTTCTGTTCTGTTTGTTCAACTAAAAGAGTTGAACCTTAGTTTTGATTGAGCCGTTCTGTAACACTCTTTCTGTAGAAAATGCAAGTGGAGATTCGGAGCGCTAAGAGGGTAATAGTGGAAAAAGGAATGTCTCCAAATATAAACTACACAGAATCATTCTGTGAAACTTCTTTCTGATCTGTGCATTCAGCTAACAGAGTTAAACCATACTTTTGATTGAGCAGATCTGAACACTCTTTCTGTAGAAAATGCAACTGGACATTTGGAGCGCTAAGAGAGTAGTAGTGAAAAAAGGAATATATTCAAATATAAACTACACAGAAGCATTCTGTGAAACTTCTTTCTGATCTGAGCGTTCAGCTAACAGAGTTAAACCATACTTTTGATTGAGCAGTTTTGAAACACTCTGTCTGTAGAAAATGCAAATGGACATTCGTAGCGCTAAGTGGGTAATAGTGGAAAAAAGAATATGATCAAATATAAACTACACAGAAGCATTGTATGAAACTTCTTTCTGTTCTGTGCATTCAACTAACAGAGTTGAACCTTACTTTTGATTGAACCTTTCTGAAACACTCTTTCTGTAGAAACTGCAATTGGACATTCTGAGCGCTAAGAGGCCTATATTGGGAAAAATAATATCTTCAAATAAAAACTACACAGAAGCATTGTGTGAAACTTATTTCTGATATGTTCATTAAGCTAACAGAGTTAAACCATACTTTTGATTGCGCAGTTCTGAACACTCTTTCTGTAGAAAATGCAAGTGGACATTCGGAGCGCTAAGAGGGTAATAGTGGAAAAAGGAATATATTCAAATATAACCTACACAGTAGCACTCTGTGAAAATTCTTTCTGTTCTGAGCATTCAACTAACAGAGTTGAACCTTACTTTTGATTGAGCCGTTCTGAAACACTCTTTCTGTAGAAACTGCAATTGGACATGCTAAGCGCTAAGAGTTCTACATTGGGAAAAAGAATATCTTCAAATAAAAACTACACAGATGCATTCTGTGAAACTTATTTCTGATCTGTAAATTCAGATAACAGAGATAAAACATATTTTTGATTGAGCAGTTATGAAACACTCTTTTTGTAGAAAATGCAAGTGGAGATTCGGAGCGCTAAGAGGGTAATAGTGGAAAAAGGAATGTCTTCAAATATAAACTACACAGAATCATTCGGTGAAACTTCTTTCTGATCTGTGCATTCAGCTAACAGTGTTAAACCATACTTTTGATTGAGCAGATCTGAACACTCTTTCTTTAGAAAATGCAACTGGACATTTGGAGCGCTCAGAGCGTAGTAGTGGAAAAAGGATTATATTCAGATATAAACTACACAGAAGCATTCTGTGAAACTTCTTTCTGATCTGAGCATTCAGCTAACAGAGTTAAACCATACTTTTGATTGAGCAGTTTTGAAACACTCTGTCTGTAGAAAATGCAACTGGACATTCGTAGCGCTAAGTGGGTAATAGTGGAAAAAAGAATATGTTCAAATATAAACTACACAGAAGCATTGTATGAAACTACTTTCTGTTCTGTGCATTCAACTAACAGAGTTGAACCTTACTTTTGATTGAGCCTTTCTGAAACACTCTTTCTGTAGAAACTGCAATTGGACATTCTGAGCGCTAAGAGGCCTATATTGGGAAAAATAATAACTTCAAATAAAAACTACACAGAAGCATTGTGTGAAAATTATTTCTGATATGTGCATTAAGCTAACAGAGTTAAACCATACTTTTGATTGCGCAGTTCCGAACACTCTTTCTGTAGAAAATGCAAGTGGACATTCGGAGCGCTAAAGGGTAATAGTGGAAAAAGGAATATATTCAAATATAAACTACACAGTAGCATTCTGTGAAACTTCTTTCTGTTCTGTGCATTCAACTAACAGGGTTGAACCTTACTTTTGATTGAGCCGTTCTGAAACACTCTTTCTGTAGAAACTGCAATTGGACATTCTGAGCGCTAAGAGACCTACATTGGGAAAAAAAATATCTTCAAATAAAAACTACACAGAAGCATTGTGTGAAACTTATTTCTGATATGTGCATTCAGCTCACAGAGTTAAACCATACTTTTCATTGCGCAGTTCCGAACACTCTTTCTGTAGAAAATGCAAGTGGACATTCGGAGCGCTAAGAGGGTAATAGTGGAAAAAGGAATATATTCAAATAAAAACTACACAGTAGCATTCTGTGAAACTTCTTTCTGTTCTGTGCATTCAACTAACAGAGTTGAACCTTACTTTTGATTGAGCCGTTCTGAAACACTCTTTCTGTAGAAACTGCAATTGGACATTCTAAGCGCTAAGAGGCCTACATTGGGAAAAAGTATATCTTCAAATAAAAGCTACACTGATGCATTCTGTGAAACTTATTTCTGATCTGTAAATTCAGTTAACAGAGCTAAACCATATTTTTGATTGAGCAGTTAGGAAACACTCTTTTTGTAGAAAATGCAAGTGGACATTCGGAGCGCTAAGATTGTAATAGAGGAAAAAGGAATATCTCCAATTAAAAACTACACAGAAGCATTATCTGAAACCCCTTTCTGTTCTCCGCATTCAACTAACAGATTTGAGATTTACTTTTGAAGGAGCAGTTCTGAAACACTCTTTGTGTAGAAACTGCCAGTGGATATTCGGAGCGCTAAGTGGGTAATAGTCCAAAAACGAGTATCTTCAACTAAGTACTACACAGAAGCATTCTGTGAAACTTCTTTCTGTTCTGTGCATTCAACTAAGAGAGTTGAACCTTACATTTGATTGAGCCGTTCTGAAACACTCTATCTGTAGAAACTGCAATTGCACATTCTGAGCGTTAAGAGGCCTATATTGGTAAATATAATATCTTCAAATAAAAACTACACAGAAGCATTGTTTGAAAATTATTTCTGATGTGTGCATTCAGCTAACAGAGTTAAACCATACTTTTGATTGAGCAGTTCAGAACACTCTTTCTGTAGAAAATGCAAGTGGACATTCGGAGCGCTAAGAGGGTAGTAGTGGAAAAAGGATTATATTCAAATATAAAATACACAGAAGCATTCTGTGAAACTTCTTTCTGTTCTGTGCAATCAACTACCAGGGTTGAACCTTACTTTTGATTGAGCCGTTCTGAAACACTCTTTCTGTAGGGACTGCAATTGGACATTCTGAGCACTAAGAGGCCTATATTGGGAAAAAAAATATCTACAAATAAAAACTACAAAGAAGCATTCTGTGAAACATCTTTCTGTTCTGTTCATTCAACTAAAAGAGTTGAACAATAGTTTTGATTGTGCCGTTCTGAAACACTCTTTCTGTAGAAAATGCAAGTGGAGATTCGGAGCGCTAAGAGGGTAATAGTGGAAAAAGGAATGTCTTCAAATATAAAATACACAGAATCATTCTGTGAAACTTCTTTCTGATCTGTGCATTCAGCTAACAGAGTTAAACCATACTTTTGTTTGAGCAGATCTGAACACTCTTTCTGTAGAAAATGCAACTGCACATTTGGAGCGCTCAGAGCGTAGTAGTGGAAAAAGGAATATATTCAGATATAAACTACACAGAAGCATTCTGTGAAACTTCTTTCTGATCTGAGCATTCAGCTAACAGAGTTAAACCATACTTTTGATTGAGCAGTTTTGAAACACTCTGTCTGTAGAAAATGCAACTGGATATTCGTAGCGCTAAGTGGGTAATAGTGGAAAAAAGAATATGTTCAAATATAAACTACACAGAAGCATTGTATGAAACTACTTTCTGTTCTGTGCATTCAACTAACAGAGTTGAACCTTACTTTTGATTGAGCCGTTCTGAAACACTCTTTCTGTAGAAACTGCAATTGGACATTCTGAGCGCTAGGAGGCCTATATTGGGAAAAAGAATGTCTACAAATAAAAACTACACAGAAGAATTGTGTGAAACTTCTTTCTGTTCTGTTTGTTCAACTAAAAGAGTTGAACCTTAGTTTTGATTGAGCCGTTCTGAAACACTCTTTCTGTAGAAACTGCAATTGGACATTCTGAGCGCTAAGAGGCCTATATTGGGAAAAATAATATCTTCAAATAAAAACTACACAGAAGCATTGTGTGAAACTTATTTCTGATATGTTCATTAAGCTAACAGAGTTAAACCATACTTTTGATTGCGCAGTTCTGAACACTCTTTCTGTAGAAAATGCAAGTGGACATTCGGAGCGCTAAGAGCGTAGTAGTGGAAAAAGGAATATATTCAAATATAAACTACACAGAAGCATTCTGTGAAACTTCTTTCTGATCTGAGCATTCAGCTAACAGAATTAAACCATACTTTTGATTGAGCAGTTTTGAAACACTCTGTCTGTAGAAAATGCAACTGGACATTCGTAGCGCTAAGTGGGTAATAGTGGAAAAAAGAATATGTTCAAATATAAACTACACAGAAGCATTGTATGAAACTTCTTTCTGTTCTGTGCATTCAACTAACAGAGTTGAACCTTACTTTTGATTGAGCCGTTCTGAAACACTCTTTCTGTAGAAACTGCAATTGGACATTCTGAGCGCTAAGAGGCCTATATTGGGAAAAAGAATGTCTACAAATAAAAACTACACAGAAGAATTGTGTGAAACTTCTTTCTGTTCTGTTTGTTCAACTAAAAGAGTTGAACCTTAGTTTTGATTGAGCCGTTCTGTAACACTCTTTCTGTAGAAAATGCAAGTGGAGATTCGGAGCGCTAAGAGGGTAATAGTGGAAAAAGGAATGTCTCCAAATATAAACTACACAGAATCATTCTGTGAAACTTCTTTCTGATCTGTGCATTCAGCTAACAGAGTTAAACCATACTTTTGATTGCGCAGATCTGAACACTCTTTCTGTAGAAAATGCAACTGGACATTTGGAGCGCTAAGAGAGTAGTAGTGGAAAAAGGAATATATTCAAATATAAACTACACAGAAGCATTCTGTGAAATTTCTTTCTGATCTGAGCGTTCAGCTAACAGAGTTAAACCATACTTTTGATTGAGCAGTTTTGAAACACTCTGTCTGTAGGAAATGCAAATGGACATTCGTAGCGCTAAGTGGGTAATAGTGGAAAAAAGAATATGATCAAATATAAACTACACAGAAGCATTGTATGAAACTTCTTTCTGTTCTGTGCATTCAACTAACAGAGTTGAACCTTACTTTTGATTGAGCCTTTCTGAAACACTCTTTCTGTAGAAACTGCAATTGGACATTCTGAGCGCTAAGAGGCCTATATTGGGAAAAATAATATCTTCAAATAAAAACTACACAGAAGCATTGTGTGAAACTTATTTCTGATATGTTCATTAAGCTAACAGAGTTAAACCATACTTTTGATTGCGCAGTTCTGAACACTCTTTCTGTAGAAAATGCAAGTGGACATTCGGAGCGCTAAGAGGGTAATAGTGGAAAAAGGAATATATTCAAATATAACCTACACAGTAGCACTCTGTGAAAATTCTTTCTGTTCTGTGCATTCAACTAACAGAGTTGAACCTCACTTTTGATTGAGCCGTTCTGAAACACTCTTTCTGTAGAAACTGCAATTGGACATGCTAAGCGCTAAGAGTTCTACATTGGGAAAAAGAATATCTTCAAATAAAAACTACACAGATGCATTCTGTGAAACTTATTTCTGATCTGTAAATTCAGATAACAGAGATAAAACATATTTTTGATTGAGCAGTTATGAAACACTCTTTTTGTAGAAAATGCAAGTGGAGATTCGGAGCGCTAAGAGGGTAATAGTGGAAAAAGGAATGTCTTCAAATATAAACTACACAGAATCATTCGGTGAAACTTCTTTCTGATCTGTGCATTCAGCTAACAGTGTTAAACCATACTTTTGATTGAGCAGATCTGAACACTCTTTCTTTAGAAAATGCAACTGGACATTTGGAGCGCTCAGAGCGTAGTAGTGGAAAAAGGATTATATTCAGATATAAACTACACAGAAGCATTCTGTGAAACTTCTTTCTGATCTGAGCATTCAGCTAACAGAGTTAAACCATACTTTTGATTGAGCAGTTTTGAAACACTCTGTCTGTAGAAAATGCAACTGGACATTCGTAGCACTAAGTGGGTAATAGTGGAAAAAAGAATATGTTCAAATATAAACTACACAGAAGCATTGTATGAAACTACTTTCTGTTCTGTGCATTCAACTAACAGAGTTGAACCTTACTTTTGATTGAGCCTTTCTGAAACACTCTTTCTGTAGAAACTGCAATTGGACATTCTGAGCGCTAAGAGGCCTATATTGGGAAAAATAATAACTTCAAATAAAAACTACACAGAAGCATTGTGTGAAAATTATTTCTGATATGTGCATTAAGCTAACAGAGTTAAACCATACTTTTGATTGCGCAGTTCCGAACACTCTTTCTGTAGAAAATGCAAGTGGACATTCGGAGCGCTAAAGGTTAATAGTGGAAAAAGGAATATATTCAAATATAAACTACACAGTAGCATTCTGTGAAACTTCTTTCTGTTCTGTGCATTCAACTAAAAGGGTTGAACCTTACTTTAGATTGAGCCGTTCTGAAACACTCTTTCTGTAGAAACTGCAATTGGACATTCTGAGCGCTAAGAGGCCTACATTGGGAAAAAAAATATCTTCAAATAAAAACTACACAGAAGCATTGTGTGAAACTTATTTCTGATATGTGCATTCAGCTCACAGAGTTAAACCATACTTTTCATTGCGCAGTTCCGAACACTCTTTCTGTAGAAAATGCAAGTGGACATTCGGAGCGCTAAGAGGGTAATAGTGGAAAAAGGAATATATTCAAATAAAAACTACACAGTAGCATTCTGTGAAACTTCTTTCTGTTCTGTGCATTCAACTAACAGAGTTGAACCTTACTTTTGATTGAGCCGTTCTGAAACACTCTTTCTGTAGAAACTGCAATTGGACATTCTAAGCGCTAAGAGGCCTACATTGGGAAAAAGTATATCTTCAAATAAAAGCTACACTGATGCATTCTGTGAAACTTATTTCTGATCTGTAAATTCAGTTAACAGAGCTAAACCATATTTTTGATTGAGCAGTTAGGAAACACTCTTTTTGTAGAAAATGCAAGTGGACATTCGGAGCGCTAAGATTGTAATAGAGGAAAAAGGAATATCTCCAATTAAAAACTACACAGAAGCATTATCTGAAACCCCTTTCTGTTCTCCGCATTCAACTAACAGATTTGAGATTTACTTTTGAAGGAGCAGTTCTGAAACACTCTTTGTGTAGAAACTGCCAGTGGATATTCGGAGCGCTAAGTGGGTAATAGTCCAAAAACGAGTATCTTCAACTAAGTACTACACAGAAGCATTCTGTGAAACTTCTTTCTGTTCTGTGCATTCAACTAAGAGAGTTGAACCTTACATTTGATTGAGCCGTTCTGAAACACTCTATCTGTAGAAACTGCAATTGCACATTCTGAGCGTTAAGAGGCCTATATTGGTAAATATAATATCTTCAAATAAAAACTACACAGAAGCATTGTTTGAAAATTATTTCTGATGTGTGCATTCAGCTAACAGAGTTAAAAAATACTTTTGATTGCGCAGTTCAGAACACTCTTTCTGTAGAAAATGCAAGTGGACATTCGGAGCGCTAAGAGGGTAGTAGTGGAAAAAGGATTATATTCAAATATAAAATACACAGAAGCATTCTGTGAAACTTCTTTCTGTTCTGTGCAATCAACTACCAGGGTTGAACCTTACTTTTGATTGAGCCGTTCTGAAACACTCTTTCTGTAGGAACTGCAATTGGACATTCTGAGCACTAAGAGGCCTATATTGGGAAAAATAATATCTACAAATAAAAACTACACAGAAGCATTCTGTGAAACATCTTTCTGTTCTGTTCATTCAACTAAAAGAGTTGAACAATAGTTTTGATTGTGCCGTTCTGAAACACTCTTTCTGTAGAAAATGCAAGTGGAGATTCGGAGCGCTAAGAGGGTAATAGTGGAAAAAGGAATATATTCAAATAAAAACTACACAGAAGCATTCTGTGAAACTTCTTTCTGTTCTGTGCATTCAACTACCAGGGTTGAACCTTACTTTTGATTGAGCCGTTCTGAAGCACTCTTTCTGTAGAAACTGCAATTGGACATTCTGAGCGCTAAGAGGCCTATATTGGGAAAAAAATATCTACAAATAAAAACTACACAGAAGCATTCTGTGAAACTTCTTTCTGTTCTGTTCATTCAACTAAAAGAGTTGAACCTTAGTTTTGATTGAGCCGTTCTGAAACTCCTTTTCTGTAGAAAATGCAAGTGGAGATTCGGAGCGCTAAGAGGGTAATAGTGGAAAAAGGAATGTCTCCAAATATAAACTACACAGAATCATTCTGTGAAACTTCTTTCTGATCTGTGCATTCAGTTAACAGATTTAAACCATACTTTTGATTGAGCAGATCTGAACACTCTTTCTGTAGAAAATGCAACTGGACATTTGGAGCGCTAAGAGAGTAGTAGTGGAAAAAGGAATATATTCAAATATAAACTACACAGAAGCATTCTGTGAAACTTCTTTCTGATCTGAGCATTCAGCTAACAGAGTTAAACCATACTTTTGATTGAGCAGTTTTGAAACACTCTGTCTGTAGAAAATGCAACTGGACATTCGTAGCGCTAAGTGGGTAATAGTGGAAAAAAGAATATGTTCAAATATAAACTAAACAGAAGCATTGTATGAAACTTCTTTCTGTTCTGTGCATTCAACTAACAGAGTTGAACCTTACTTTTGATTGAGCCTTTCTGAAACACTCTTTCTGTAGAAACTGCAATTGGACATTCTGAGCGCTAAGAGGCCTATATTGGGAAAAAAAATATCTTCAAATAAAAACTACACAGAAGCATTGTGTGAAACTTATTTCTGATATGTTCATTAAGATAACAGAGTTAAACCATACTTTTGATTGCGCAGTTCTGAACACTCTTTCTGTAGAAAATGCAAGTGGACATTCGGAGCACTAAGAGCGTAGTAGTGGAAAAAGGAATATATTCAAATATAAACTACACAGAAGCATTCTGTGAAACTTCTTTCTGATCTGAGCATTCAGCTAACAGAGTTAAACCATACTTTTGATTGAGCAGTTTTGAAACACTCTGTCTGTAGAAAATGCAACTGGACATTCGTAGCGCTAAGTGGGTAATAGTGGAAAAAAGAATATGTTCAAATATAAACTACACAGAAGCATTGTATGAAACTTCTTTCTGTTCTGTGCATTCAACTAACAGAGTTGAACCTTACTTTTGATTGAGCCGTTCTGAAACACTCTTTCTGTAGAAACTGCAATTGGACATTCTGAGCGCTAAGAGGCCTATATTGGGAAAAAGAATGTCTACAAATAAAAACTACACAGAAGAATTGTGTGAAACTTCTTTCTGTTCTGTTTGTTCAACTAAAAGAGTTGAACCTTAGTTTTGATTGAGCCGTTCTGAAACACTCTTTCTGTAGAAAATGCAAGTGGAGATTCGGAGCGCTAAGAGGGTAATAGTTGAAAAAGGAATGTCTCCAAATATAAACTACACAGAATCATTCTGTGAAACTTCTTTCTATTCTGTGCGTTCACATAACAGAATTGAACCTTACTTTTGATTGAGCCGTTCTGAAACACTCTGTCTGTAGGAACTGCAATAGTACATTCTAAGCGCTAAGAGGCCTCCATTGGGAAAAAGAATATCTTCAAATAAAAACTACACAGATGCATTCTGTGAAACATATTTCTGATCTGTAAATTCAGTTAATAGAGCTAAACCATATTTTTGATTGAGCAGTTATGAAACACTCTTTTTGTAGAAAATGCAAGTGGACATTCGGAGCGCTAAGATTGTAATAGAGGAAAAAGGAATATCTCCAATTATAAACTACACAGAAGCATTCTCTGAAACCCCTTTCTGTTCACCGCATTCAACTAACAGAATTGAGCCTTATTTTTGAAGGAGCAGTTCTGAAACACTCTTTGTGTAGAAACTGCCAGTGGATATTCGGAGCGCTAAGTGGGTAATAGTCCAAAAAGGAGTATCTTCAACTAAATACTACACAGAAGCATTCTGTGAAACTTCTTTCTGTTCTGTGCATTCAACTAACAGAGTTGAACCTTACATTTGATTCAACCCTTCTGAAACACTCTTTCTGTAGAAACTGCAATTGGACATTTTGAGCACTAAGAGGCCTATATTGGGAAAAATAATATCTTCAAATAAAAACTACACAGAAGCATTGTTTGAAATTTATTTCTGATATGTCCATTCAGCTAACAGAGTTAAACCATACTTTTGATTGCGCAGTTCAGAACACTATTTCTGTAGAAAATGCAAGTGGACATTCGGAGCGCTAAGAGGGTAATAGTGGAAAAAGGAATATATTCAAATATAAAATACACAGTAGCATTCTGTGAAACTTCTTTCTGTTCTGTGCATTCAACTACCAGAGTTGAAACTTACTTTTGATTGAGCCGTTCTGAAGCAGCCTTTCTGTAGAAACTGCAATTGGAGATTCTGAGCGCTAAGAGGCCTATATTGGGAAAAAGAATATCTACAAATAATAACTACACAGAAGCATTCTGTGAAACTACTTTCTGTTCTGTTCATTCAACTAAAAGAGTTGAACCTTAGTTTTGATTGAGCCGTTCTGAAACACTCTTTCTGTAGAAAATGCAAGAGGAGATTCGGAACGCTAAGAGGGTAACAGTGGAAAAAGGAATGTCTTCAAATATAAACTACACAGAATCATTCTGTGAAACATCTTTCTGATCTGTGCATTCAGCTAACAGAGTTAAACCATACTTTTGATTGAGCAGATCTGAACACTCTTTCTGTAGAAAATGCAACTGGACATTTGGAGCGCTAGGAGGGTAGTAGTGGAAAAGGGAATATATTCAAATATAAACTACACAGAAGCATTCTGTGAAACTTCTTTCTGATCTGAGCATTCAGCTAACAGAGTTAAACCATACTTTTGATTGAGCAGTTTTGAAACACTCTGTCTTTAGGAAATGCAAATGGACATTCGTAGCGCTAAGTGGGTAATAGTGGAAAAAAGAATATGTTCAAATATAAACTACACAGAAGCATTGTATGAAATTTCTTTCTGTTCTGTGCATTCAACTAACAGAGTTGAACCTTACTTTTGATTGAGCCCTTCTGAAACACTCTTTCTATAGAAACTGCAATTGGACATTCTGAGCTCTAAGAGACCTATATTGGGAAAAATAATATCTTCAAATAAAAACCACACAGAAGCATTGTGTGAAACTTATTTCTGATATGTGCATTCAGATAACAGAGTTAAACCATACTTTTGATTGCGCAGTTCCGTACACTCTTTCTGTAGAGAATTCAAGTGTTCATTCGGAGCGCTAAGAGGGTAATAGTGGAAAAAGGAATATATTCAAATATAAACTACACAGTAGCATTTTGTGAAACTTCTTTCTGTTCTGTGCATTCAACTAACAGAGTTGAACCTTACTTTTGATTGAGCCGTTCTGAAACTCTCTTTGTGTAGAAACTGAAATTGGACATTCTAAGCGTTAAGAGGCCTACATTGGGAAAAAGAATATCTTCAAATAAAAACTACACAGATGCATTCTGTGAAACTTATTACTTATCTGTAAATTCAGTTAACAGAAATAAACCATATTTTTGATTGAGCAGTTATGAAACACTCTTTTTGTAGAAAATGCAAGTGGACATTCGGAGCGCTAAGTTTGTAATAGAGGAAAAAGGAATATCTCCAATTAAAAACTACACAGAAGCATTCTCTGAAACCCCTTTCTGTTCTCCGCATTCAACTAACAGAGTTGAGCCTTACTTTTGATGGAGCAGTTCTGAAACACTCTATGTGTAGAAACTGCCAGTGGATATTTGGAGCGCTAAGTGGGTAATAGTCCAAAAAGGAGTATCTTCAACTAAATACTACACAGAAGCATTCTATGAAACTTCTTTCTCTTCTGTGCTTTCAACTAACAGAGTTGAACCTTACATTTGATTGAGCCGTTCTGAAACACTCTTTCTGTAGAAACTGCAATTGGACATTTTGAGCGCTAAGAGGCCTATATTGGGAAAAATAATATCTTCAAATAAAAACTACACAGAAGTATTGTGTGAAACTTATTTCTGATATGTGCATTAAGCTAACAGAGTTAAACCATACTTTTGATTGCGCAGTTCCGAACACTCTTTCTGTAGCAAATGCAAGTGGACATTCGGAGCGCTAAGAGGGTAATAGTGGAAAAAGGAATATATTCAAATATAAACTACACAGTAGCATTCTGTGAAACTTCTTTCTGTTCTGTGCATTCAACTAACAGAGTTGAACCTTACTTTTGATTGAGCCGTTCTGAAACACTCTTTCTGTAGAAACTGCAATTGGACATTCTGAGCGCTAAGAGGACTATATTGGGAAAAATAATATCTACAAATAAAAACTACACAGAAGCATTCTGTGAAACTTCTTTCTGTTCTGTTCATTCAACTAAAAGTGTTGAACCTTAGTTTTGATTGAGCCGTTCTGAAACACTCTTTCTCTAGAAAATGCAAGTGGAGATTCGGAGCGCTAAGAGGGTAATAGTGGAAAAAGGAATGTCTTCAAGTATAAACTACACAGAATCATTCTGTGAAACATCTTTCTGATCTGTGCATTCAGCTAACAGAGTTAAACCATACTTTTCATTGAGCAGATCTGAACACTCTTTCTGTAGATAATGCAACTGGACATTTGGAGCAATAAGAGGGTAGTAGTGGAAAAAGGAATATATTCAAATATAAACTACACAGAAGCATTCTGTGAAACTTCTTTCTGATCTGAGCATTCAGATAACAGAGTTAAACCATACTTTTGATTGAGCAGTTTTGAAACACTCTGTCTGTAGAAAATGCAACTGACATTCGTAGCGCTAAGTGGGTAATAGTGGAAAAAAGAATATGTTCAAATATAAACTACACAGAAGCATTGTATGAAACTTCTTTCTGTTCTGTGCATTCAACTAACAGAGTTGAACCTTACTTTTGATTGAGCCGTTCTGAAACACTCTTTCTGTAGGAACTGCAATTGGACATTCTAAGCGCTAAGAGGCCTACATTGGGAAAAAGAACATCTTCAAATAAAAACTACACAGATGCATTCTGTGAAACTTATTTCTGATATGTAAATTCAGTTAACAGAGCTAAACCATATTTTTGATTGAGCAGTTATGAAACACTCTTTTTGTAGAAAATGCAAGTATACATTCGGAGCGCTAAGATTGTAATAGAGGAAAAAGGAATATCTCCAATTAAAAACTACACAGAAGCATTCTCTGAAACCCCTTTCTGTTCTCCGCCTTCAGCTAACAGATTTGAGCCTTACTTTTGAAGGAGCAGTTCTGAAACACTCTTTGTGTAGAAACTGCCAGTGGATATTCGGAGCGCTAAGTGGGTAATAGTCCAAAAAGGAGTATCTTCAACTAAATACTACAAAGAAGCATTCTGTGAAACTTCTTTCTGTTCTGTGCATTCAACTAAGAGAGTTGAACCTTACATTTGATTGAGCCGTTCTGAAACACTCTTTCTGTAGAGACTGCAATCGGACATTCTGAGCGCTAAGAGGCCTATATTGGCAAAAATAATATCTTCAAATAAAAACTACACAGAAACATTGTTTGAAACTTATTTCTGATATGTGCATTCAGCTAACAGAGTTAAACCATACTTTTGATTGCGCAGTTCCGAACACTCTTTCTGTAGAAAATGCAAGTGGACATTCGGAGCGCTAATAGGGTAATAGTGGAAAAAGGAATATATTCAAATATAAACTACACAGTAGCATTCTGTGAAACTTCTTTCTGTTCTGTGCATTCAACGAACAGATGTGAACCTTACTTTTGATTGAGCCGTTCTGAAACACTCTATCAGTAGAAACTGCAATTGGACATTCTGAGCGCTAAGAGGCCTACATTGGGAAAAAAATATCTTCAAATAAAAACTACACAGATGCATTCTGTGAAACTTATTTCTGATCTGTAAATTCAGTTAACAGAGCTAAACCATATTTTTGATTGAGCAGTTACGAAACACGCTTTTTGTAGAAAATGCAAGCGGACATTCGGAGCGCTAAGATTGTAATAGAGGAAAAAGGAATATCTCCAATTAAAAACTACACAGAAGCATTCTCTGAAACCCCTTTCTGTTCTCCGCATTCAGCTAACAGAATTGAGCCTTACTTTTGAAGGAGCAGTTCTGAAACACTCTTTCTGTAGAAACTGCCAGTGGATATTCGGAGCGCTAAGTGGGTAATAGTCCAAAAAGGAGTATCTTCAACTAAATACTACACAGAAGCATTCTGTGAAACTTCTTTCTGTTCTGTGCATTCAACTAAGAGAGTTGAACCTTACATTTGATTGAGCCGTTCTGAAACACTCTTTCTGTAGAAACTGCAATTGGGCATTCTGAGCGCTAAGAGGCCTATATTGGGAAAATAATATCTTCAAATAAAAACTACACAGAAGCATTGTTTGAAAGTTATTTCTGATATGTGCATTAAGCTAACAGAGTTAAACCATACTTTTGATTGCGCAGTTCAGAACACTCTTTCTGTAGAAAATGCAATTGGACATTCGGAGCTCTAAGTGGGTAATAGTGGAAAAAGGAATATATTCAAATATAAACTACACAGAAGCATTCTGTGAAACTTCTTTCTGTTCTGTGCATTCAACTACCAAGGCTGAACCTTACATTTGATGGAGCCGTTCTGAAGCACTCTTTCTGTAGAAACTGCAATTGGACATTCTGAGCGCTAAGAGGCCTATATTGGGAAAAAGAATATCTACAAATAAAAACTACACAGAAGCATTCTGTGAAAGTTCTTTCTGTTCTGTTCATTCAACTAAAAGAGTTGAACCTTAGTTTTGATTGAGCCGTTCTGAAACACTCTTTCTGTAGAAAATGCAAGTGGAGATTCGGAGCGCTAAGAGGGTAATAGTGGAAATAGGAATGTCTTCAAATATAAACTACACAGAATCATTCTGTGCAACATCTTTCTGATCTGTGCATTCAGCTAACAGAGTTAAACCATACTTTTGATTGAGCAGATCTGAACACTCTTTCTGTAGAAAATGCAACTGGACATTTGGAGCGCTAAGAGGGAAGTAGTGGAAAAAGGAATATATTCAAATATAAACTACACAGAAGCATTCTGTGAAACTTTTTTCTGATCTGAGCATTCAGCTAACAGAGTTAAACCATACTTTTGATTGAGCAGTTTTGAAACACTCTGTCTGTAGAAAATGCAACTGGACATTCGTAGCGCTAAGTGGGTAATAGTGGAAAAAAGAATATGTTCAAATATAAACTACACAGAAGCATTGTATGGAACTTCTTTCTGTTCTGTGCATTCAACTAACAGAGTTGAACCTTACTTTTGATTGAGCCGTTCTGAAACACTCTTTCTGTAGAAACTGCAATTGGACATTCTGAGCGCTAAGAGGCCTATATTGGGAAAAATAATATCTTCAAATAAAAACTACACAGAAGCATTGTGTGAAACTTATTTCTGATATGTGCATTCAGCTAACAGAGTTAAACCATACTTTTGATTGCGCAGTTCCGTACACTCTTTCTGTAGAAAATGCAAGTGGACAATCGGAGCGCTAAGAGGGTAATAGTGGAAAAAGGAATATATTCAAATATAAAGTACACAGTAGCATTCTGTGAAACTTCTTTCTATTCTGTGCGTTCACATAACAGAATTGAACCTTACTTTTGATTGAGCCGTTCTGAAACACTCTTTCTGTAGAAACTGCAATAGTACATTCTAAGCGCTAAGAGGCCTCCATTGGGAAAAAGAATATCTTCAAATAAAAACTACACAGATGCATTCTGTGAAACATATTTCTGATCTGTAAATTCAGTTAATAGAGCTAAACCATATTTTTGATTGAGCAGTTATGAAACACTCTTTTTGTAGAAAATGCAAGTGGACATTCGGAGCGCTAAGATTTTAATAGAGGAAAAAGGAATATCTCCAATTATAAACTACACAGAAGCATTCTCTGAAACCCCTTTCTGTTCACCGCATTCAACTAACAGAATTGAGCCTTATTTTTGAAGGAGCAGTTCTGAAACACTCTTTGTGTAGAAACTGCCAGTGGATATTCGGAGCGCTAAGTGGGTAATAGTCCAAAAAGGAGTATCTTCAACTAAATACTACACAGAAGCATTCTGTGAAACTTCTTTCTGTTCTGTGCATTCAACTAACAGAGTTGAACCTTACATTTGATTGAGCCCTTCTGAAACACTCTTTCTGTAGAAACTGCAATTGGACATTTTGAGCACTAAGAGGCCTATATTGGGAAAAATAATATCTTCAAATAAAAACTACACAGAAGCATTGTTTGAAACTTATTTCTGATATGTCCATTCAGCTAACACAGTTAAACCATACTTTTGATTGCGCAGTTCAGAACACTCTTTCTGTAGAAAATGCAAGTGGACATTCGGAGCGCTAAGAGGGTAATAGTGGAAAAAGGAATATATTCAAATATAAACTACACAGTAGCATTCTGTGAAACTTCTTTCTGTTCTGTGCATTCAACTACCAGAGTTGAACCTTACTTTTGATTGAGCCGTTCTGAAGCAATCTTTCTGTAGAAACTGCAATTGGAGATTCTGAGCGCTAAGAGGCCTATATTGGGAAAAAGAATATCTACAAATAATAACTACACAGAAGCATTCTGTGAAACTACTTTCTGTTCTGTTCATTCAACTAAAAGAGTTGAACCTTAGTTTTGATTGAGCCGTTCTGAAACACTCTTTCTGTAGAAAATGCAAGAGGAGATTCGGAACGCTAAGAGGGTAACAGTGGAAAAAGGAATGTCTTCAAATATAAACTACACAGAATCATTCTGTGAAACATCTTTCTGATCTGTGCATTCAGCTAACAGAGTTAAACCATACTTTTGATTGAGCAGATCTGAACACTCTTTCTGTAGAAAATGCAACTGGACATTTGGAGCGCTAAGAGGGTAGTAGTGGAAAAGGGAATATATTCAAATATAAACTACACAGAAGCATTCTGTGAAACTTCTTTCTGATCTGAGCATTCAGCTAACAGAGTTAAACCATACTTTTGATTGAGCAGTTTTGAAACACTCTGTCTTTAGGAAATGCAAATGGACATTCGTAGCGCTAAGTGGGTAATAGTGGAAAAAAGAATATGTTCAAATATAAACTAAACAGAAGCATTGTATGAAACTTCTTTCTGTTCTGTGCATTCAACTAACAGAGTTGAACCTTACTTTTGATTGAGCCTTTCTGAAACACTCTTTCTGTAGAAACTGCAATTGGACATTCTGAGCGCTAAGAGGCCTATATTGGGAAAAAAAATATCTTCAAATAAAAACTACACAGAAGCATTGTGTGAAACTTATTTCTGATATGTTCATTAAGATAACAGAGTTAAACCATACTTTTGATTGCGCAGTTCTGAACACTCTTTCTGTAGAAAATGCAAGTGGACATTCGGAGCACTAAGAGCGTAGTAGTGGAAAAAGGAATATATTCAAATATAAACTACACAGAAGCATTCTGTGAAACTTCTTTCTGATCTGAGCATTCAGCTAACAGAGTTAAACCATACTTTTGATTGAGCAGTTTTGAAACACTCTGTCTGTAGAAAATGCAACTGGACATTCGTAGCGCTAAGTGGGTAATAGTGGAAAAAAGAATATGTTCAAATATAAACTACACAGAAGCATTGTATGAAACTTCTTTCTGTTCTGTGCATTCAACTAACAGAGTTGAACCTTACTTTTGATTGAGCCGTTCTGAAACACTCTTTCTGTAGAAACTGCAATTGGACATTCTGAGCGCTAAGAGGCCTATATTGGGAAAAAGAATGTCTACAAATAAAAACTACACAGAAGAATTGTGTGAAACTTCTTTCTGTTCTGTTTGTTCAACTAAAAGAGTTGAACCTTAGTTTTGATTGAGCCGTTCTGAAACACTCTTTCTGTAGAAAATGCAAGTGGAGATTCGGAGCGCTAAGAGGGTAATAGTTGAAAAAGGAATGTCTCCAAATATAAACTACACAGAATCATTCTGTGAAACTTCTTTCTATTCTGTGCGTTCACATAACAGAATTGAACCTTACTTTTGATTGAGCCGTTCTGAAACACTCTGTCTGTAGGAACTGCAATAGTACATTCTAAGCGCTAAGAGGCCTCCATTGGGAAAAAGAATATCTTCAAATAAAAACTACACAGATGCATTCTGTGAAACATATTTCTGATCTGTAAATTCAGTTAATAGAGCTAAACCATATTTTTGATTGAGCAGTTATGAAACACTCTTTTTGTAGAAAATGCAAGTGGACATTCGGAGCGCTAAGATTGTAATAGAGGAAAAAGGAATATCTCCAATTATAAACTACACAGAAGCATTCTCTGAAACCCCTTTCTGTTCACCGCATTCAACTAACAGAATTGAGCCTTATTTTTGAAGGAGCAGTTCTGAAACACTCTTTGTGTAGAAACTGCCAGTGGATATTCGGAGCGCTAAGTGGGTAATAGTCCAAAAAGGAGTATCTTCAACTAAATACTACACAGAAGCATTCTGTGAAACTTCTTTCTGTTCTGTGCATTCAACTAACAGAGTTGAACCTTACATTTGATTCAACCCTTCTGAAACACTCTTTCTGTAGAAACTGCAATTGGACATTTTGAGCACTAAGAGGCCTATATTGGGAAAAATAATATCTTCAAATAAAAACTACACAGAAGCATTGTTTGAAATTTATTTCTGATATGTCCATTCAGCTAACAGAGTTAAACCATACTTTTGATTGCGCAGTTCAGAACACTATTTCTGTAGAAAATGCAAGTGGACATTCGGAGCGCTAAGAGGGTAATAGTGGAAAAAGGAATATATTCAAATATAAAATACACAGTAGCATTCTGTGAAACTTCTTTCTGTTCTGTGCATTCAACTACCAGAGTTGAAACTTACTTTTGATTGAGCCGTTCTGAAGCAGCCTTTCTGTAGAAACTGCAATTGGAGATTCTGAGCGCTAAGAGGCCTATATTGGGAAAAAGAATATCTACAAATAATAACTACACAGAAGCATTCTGTGAAACTACTTTCTGTTCTGTTCATTCAACTAAAAGAGTTGAACCTTAGTTTTGATTGAGCCGTTCTGAAACACTCTTTCTGTAGAAAATGCAAGAGGAGATTCGGAACGCTAAGAGGGTAACAGTGGAAAAAGGAATGTCTTCAAATATAAACTACACAGAATCATTCTGTGAAACATCTTTCTGATCTGTGCATTCAGCTAACAGAGTTAAACCATACTTTTGATTGAGCAGATCTGAACACTCTTTCTGTAGAAAATGCAACTGGACATTTGGAGCGCTAGGAGGGTAGTAGTGGAAAAGGGAATATATTCAAATATAAACTACACAGAAGCATTCTGTGAAACTTCTTTCTGATCTGAGCATTCAGCTAACAGAGTTAAACCATACTTTTGATTGAGCAGTTTTGAAACACTCTGTCTGTAGAAAATGCAACTGGACATTCGTAGCGCTAAGTGGGTAATAGTGGAAAAAAGAATATGTTCAAATATAAACTACACAGAAGCATTGTATGAAACTTCTTTCTGTTCTGTGCATTCAACTAACAGAGTTGAACCTTACTTTTGATTGAGCCGTTCTGAAACACTCTTTCTGTAGAAACTGCAATTGGACATTCTGAGCGCTAAGAGGCCTATATTGGGAAAAAGAATGTCTACAAATAAAAACTACACAGAAGAATTGTGTGAAACTTCTTTCTGTTCTGTTTGTTCAACTAAAAGAGTTGAACCTTAGTTTTGATTGAGCCGTTCTGAAACACTCTTTCTGTAGAAAATGCAAGTGGAGATTCGGAGCGCTAAGAGGGTAATAGTTGAAAAAGGAATGTCTCCAAATATAAACTACACAGAATCATTCTGTGAAACTTCTTTCTATTCTGTGCGTTCACATAACAGAATTGAACCTTACTTTTGATTGAGCCGTTCTGAAACACTCTGTCTGTAGGAACTGCAATAGTACATTCTAAGCGCTAAGAGGCCTCCATTGGGAAAAAGAATATCTTCAAATAAAAACTACACAGATGCATTCTGTGAAACATATTTCTGATCTGTAAATTCAGTTAATAGAGCTAAACCATATTTTTGATTGAGCAGTTATGAAACACTCTTTTTGTAGAAAATGCAAGTGGACATTCGGAGCGCTAAGATTGTAATAGAGGAAAAAGGAATATCTCCAATTATAAACTACACAGAAGCATTCTCTGAAACCCCTTTCTGTTCACCGCATTCAACTAACAGAATTGAGCCTTATTTTTGAAGGAGCAGTTCTGAAACACTCTTTGTGTAGAAACTGCCAGTGGATATTCGGAGCGCTAAGTGGGTAATAGTCCAAAAAGGAGTATCTTCAACTAAATACTACACAGAAGCATTCTGTGAAACTTCTTTCTGTTCTGTGCATTCAACTAACAGAGTTGAACCTTACATTTGATTCAACCCTTCTGAAACACTCTTTCTGTAGAAACTGCAATTGGACATTTTGAGCACTAAGAGGCCTATATTGGGAAAAATAATATCTTCAAATAAAAACTACACAGAAGCATTGTTTGAAATTTATTTCTGATATGTCCATTCAGCTAACAGAGTTAAACCATACTTTTGATTGCGCAGTTCAGAACACTATTTCTGTAGAAAATGCAAGTGGACATTCGGAGCGCTAAGAGGGTAATAGTGGAAAAAGGAATATATTCAAATATAAAATACACAGTAGCATTCTGTGAAACTTCTTTCTGTTCTGTGCATTCAACTACCAGAGTTGAAACTTACTTTTGATTGAGCCGTTCTGAAGCAGCCTTTCTGTAGAAACTGCAATTGGAGATTCTGAGCGCTAAGAGGCCTATATTGGGAAAAAGAATATCTACAAATAATAACTACACAGAAGCATTCTGTGAAACTACTTTCTGTTCTGTTCATTCAACTAAAAGAGTTGAACCTTAGTTTTGATTGAGCCGTTCTGAAACACTCTTTCTGTAGAAAATGCAAGAGGAGATTCGGAACGCTAAGAGGGTAACAGTGGAAAAAGGAATGTCTTCAAATATAAACTACACAGAATCATTCTGTGAAACATCTTTCTGATCTGTGCATTCAGCTAACAGAGTTAAACCATACTTTTGATTGAGCAGATCTGAACACTCTTTCTGTAGAAAATGCAACTGGACATTTGGAGCGCTAGGAGGGTAGTAGTGGAAAAGGGAATATATTCAAATATAAACTACACAGAAGCATTCTGTGAAACTTCTTTCTGATCTGAGCATTCAGCTAACAGAGTTAAACCATACTTTTGATTGAGCAGTTTTGAAACACTCTGTCTTTAGGAAATGCAAATGGACATTCGTAGCGCTAAGTGGGTAATAGTGGAAAAAAGAATATGTTCAAATATAAACTACACAGAAGCATTGTATGAAATTTCTTTCTGTTCTGTGCATTCAACTAACAGAGTTGAACCTTACTTTTGATTGAGCCCTTCTGAAACACTCTTTCTATAGAAACTGCAATTGGACATTCTGAGCTCTAAGAGACCTATATTGGGAAAAATAATATCTTCAAATAAAAACCACACAGAAGCATTGTGTGAAACTTATTTCTGATATGTGCATTCAGATAACAGAGTTAAACCATACTTTTGATTGCGCAGTTCCGTACACTCTTTCTGTAGAGAATTCAAGTGTTCATTCGGAGCGCTAAGAGGGTAATAGTGGAAAAAGGAATATATTCAAATATAAACTACACAGTAGCATTTTGTGAAACTTCTTTCTGTTCTGTGCATTCAACTAACAGAGTTGAACCTTACTTTTGATTGAGCCGTTCTGAAACTCTCTTTGTGTAGAAACTGAAATTGGACATTCTAAGCGTTAAGAGGCCTACATTGGGAAAAAGAATATCTTCAAATAAAAACTACACAGATGCATTCTGTGAAACTTATTACTTATCTGTAAATTCAGTTAACAGAAATAAACCATATTTTTGATTGAGCAGTTATGAAACACTCTTTTTGTAGAAAATGCAAGTGGACATTCGGAGCGCTAAGTTTGTAATAGAGGAAAAAGGAATATCTCCAATTAAAAACTACACAGAAGCATTCTCTGAAACCCCTTTCTGTTCTCCGCATTCAACTAACAGAGTTGAGCCTTACTTTTGATGGAGCAGTTCTGAAACACTCTATGTGTAGAAACTGCCAGTGGATATTTGGAGCGCTAAGTGGGTAATAGTCCAAAAAGGAGTATCTTCAACTAAATACTACACAGAAGCATTCTATGAAACTTCTTTCTCTTCTGTGCTTTCAACTAACAGAGTTGAACCTTACATTTGATTGAGCCGTTCTGAAACACTCTTTCTGTAGAAACTGCAATTGGACATTTTGAGCGCTAAGAGGCCTATATTGGGAAAAATAATATCTTCAAATAAAAACTACACAGAAGTATTGTGTGAAACTTATTTCTGATATGTGCATTAAGCTAACAGAGTTAAACCATACTTTTGATTGCGCAGTTCCGAACACTCTTTCTGTAGCAAATGCAAGTGGACATTCGGAGCGCTAAGAGGGTAATAGTGGAAAAAGGAATATATTCAAATATAAACTACACAGTAGCATTCTGTGAAACTTCTTTCTGTTCTGTGCATTCAACTAACAGAGTTGAACCTTACTTTTGATTGAGCCGTTCTGAAACACTCTTTCTGTAGAAACTGCAATTGGACATTCTGAGCGCTAAGAGGACTATATTGGGAAAAATAATATCTACAAATAAAAACTACACAGAAGCATTCTGTGAAACTTCTTTCTGTTCTGTTCATTCAACTAAAAGTGTTGAACCTTAGTTTTGATTGAGCCGTTCTGAAACACTCTTTCTCTAGAAAATGCAAGTGGAGATTCGGAGCGCTAAGAGGGTAATAGTGGAAAAAGGAATGTCTTCAAGTATAAACTACACAGAATCATTCTGTGAAACATCTTTCTGATCTGTGCATTCAGCTAACAGAGTTAAACCATACTTTTCATTGAGCAGATCTGAACACTCTTTCTGTAGATAATGCAACTGGACATTTGGAGCAATAAGAGGGTAGTAGTGGAAAAAGGAATATATTCAAATATAAACTACACAGAAGCATTCTGTGAAACTTCTTTCTGATCTGAGCATTCAGATAACAGAGTTAAACCATACTTTTGATTGAGCAGTTTTGAAACACTCTGTCTGTAGAAAATGCAACTGACATTCGTAGCGCTAAGTGGGTAATAGTGGAAAAAAGAATATGTTCAAATATAAACTACACAGAAGCATTGTATGAAACTTCTTTCTGTTCTGTGCATTCAACTAACAGAGTTGAACCTTACTTTTGATTGAGCCGTTCTGAAACACTCTTTCTGTAGGAACTGCAATTGGACATTCTAAGCGCTAAGAGGCCTACATTGGGAAAAAGAACATCTTCAAATAAAAACTACACAGATGCATTCTGTGAAACTTATTTCTGATATGTAAATTCAGTTAACAGAGCTAAACCATATTTTTGATTGAGCAGTTATGAAACACTCTTTTTGTAGAAAATGCAAGTATACATTCGGAGCGCTAAGATTGTAATAGAGGAAAAAGGAATATCTCCAATTAAAAACTACACAGAAGCATTCTCTGAAACCCCTTTCTGTTCTCCGCCTTCAGCTAACAGATTTGAGCCTTACTTTTGAAGGAGCAGTTCTGAAACACTCTTTGTGTAGAAACTGCCAGTGGATATTCGGAGCGCTAAGTGGGTAATAGTCCAAAAAGGAGTATCTTCAACTAAATACTACAAAGAAGCATTCTGTGAAACTTCTTTCTGTTCTGTGCATTCAACTAAGAGAGTTGAACCTTACATTTGATTGAGCCGTTCTGAAACACTCTTTCTGTAGAGACTGCAATCGGACATTCTGAGCGCTAAGAGGCCTATATTGGCAAAAATAATATCTTCAAATAAAAACTACACAGAAACATTGTTTGAAACTTATTTCTGATATGTGCATTCAGCTAACAGAGTTAAACCATACTTTTGATTGCGCAGTTCCGAACACTCTTTCTGTAGAAAATGCAAGTGGACATTCGGAGCGCTAATAGGGTAATAGTGGAAAAAGGAATATATTCAAATATAAACTACACAGTAGCATTCTGTGAAACTTCTTTCTGTTCTGTGCATTCAACGAACAGATGTGAACCTTACTTTTGATTGAGCCGTTCTGAAACACTCTATCAGTAGAAACTGCAATTGGACATTCTGAGCGCTAAGAGGCCTACATTGGGAAAAAAATATCTTCAAATAAAAACTACACAGATGCATTCTGTGAAACTTATTTCTGATCTGTAAATTCAGTTAACAGAGCTAAACCATATTTTTGATTGAGCAGTTACGAAACACGCTTTTTGTAGAAAATGCAAGCGGACATTCGGAGCGCTAAGATTGTAATAGAGGAAAAAGGAATATCTCCAATTAAAAACTACACAGAAGCATTCTCTGAAACCCCTTTCTGTTCTCCGCATTCAGCTAACAGAATTGAGCCTTACTTTTGAAGGAGCAGTTCTGAAACACTCTTTCTGTAGAAACTGCCAGTGGATATTCGGAGCGCTAAGTGGGTAATAGTCCAAAAAGGAGTATCTTCAACTAAATACTACACAGAAGCATTCTGTGAAACTTCTTTCTGTTCTGTGCATTCAACTAAGAGAGTTGAACCTTACATTTGATTGAGCCGTTCTGAAACACTCTTTCTGTAGAAACTGCAATTGGGCATTCTGAGCGCTAAGAGGCCTATATTGGGAAAATAATATCTTCAAATAAAAACTACACAGAAGCATTGTTTGAAAGTTATTTCTGATATGTGCATTAAGCTAACAGAGTTAAACCATACTTTTGATTGCGCAGTTCAGAACACTCTTTCTGTAGAAAATGCAATTGGACATTCGGAGCTCTAAGTGGGTAATAGTGGAAAAAGGAATATATTCAAATATAAACTACACAGAAGCATTCTGTGAAACTTCTTTCTGTTCTGTGCATTCAACTACCAAGGCTGAACCTTACATTTGATGGAGCCGTTCTGAAGCACTCTTTCTGTAGAAACTGCAATTGGACATTCTGAGCGCTAAGAGGCCTATATTGGGAAAAAGAATATCTACAAATAAAAACTACACAGAAGCATTCTGTGAAAGTTCTTTCTGTTCTGTTCATTCAACTAAAAGAGTTGAACCTTAGTTTTGATTGAGCCGTTCTGAAACACTCTTTCTGTAGAAAATGCAAGTGGAGATTCGGAGCGCTAAGAGGGTAATAGTGGAAATAGGAATGTCTTCAAATATAAACTACACAGAATCATTCTGTGCAACATCTTTCTGATCTGTGCATTCAGCTAACAGAGTTAAACCATACTTTTGATTGAGCAGATCTGAACACTCTTTCTGTAGAAAATGCAACTGGACATTTGGAGCGCTAAGAGGGAAGTAGTGGAAAAAGGAATATATTCAAATATAAACTACACAGAAGCATTCTGTGAAACTTTTTTCTGATCTGAGCATTCAGCTAACAGAGTTAAACCATACTTTTGATTGAGCAGTTTTGAAACACTCTGTCTGTAGAAAATGCAACTGGACATTCGTAGCGCTAAGTGGGTAATAGTGGAAAAAAGAATATGTTCAAATATAAACTACACAGAAGCATTGTATGGAACTTCTTTCTGTTCTGTGCATTCAACTAACAGAGTTGAACCTTACTTTTGATTGAGCCGTTCTGAAACACTCTTTCTGTAGAAACTGCAATTGGACATTCTGAGCGCTAAGAGGCCTATATTGGGAAAAATAATATCTTCAAATAAAAACTACACAGAAGCATTGTGTGAAACTTATTTCTGATATGTGCATTCAGCTAACAGAGTTAAACCATACTTTTGATTGCGCAGTTCCGTACACTCTTTCTGTAGAAAATGCAAGTGGACAATCGGAGCGCTAAGAGGGTAATAGTGGAAAAAGGAATATATTCAAATATAAAGTACACAGTAGCATTCTGTGAAACTTCTTTCTATTCTGTGCGTTCACATAACAGAATTGAACCTTACTTTTGATTGAGCCGTTCTGAAACACTCTTTCTGTAGAAACTGCAATAGTACATTCTAAGCGCTAAGAGGCCTCCATTGGGAAAAAGAATATCTTCAAATAAAAACTACACAGATGCATTCTGTGAAACATATTTCTGATCTGTAAATTCAGTTAATAGAGCTAAACCATATTTTTGATTGAGCAGTTATGAAACACTCTTTTTGTAGAAAATGCAAGTGGACATTCGGAGCGCTAAGATTTTAATAGAGGAAAAAGGAATATCTCCAATTATAAACTACACAGAAGCATTCTCTGAAACCCCTTTCTGTTCACCGCATTCAACTAACAGAATTGAGCCTTATTTTTGAAGGAGCAGTTCTGAAACACTCTTTGTGTAGAAACTGCCAGTGGATATTCGGAGCGCTAAGTGGGTAATAGTCCAAAAAGGAGTATCTTCAACTAAATACTACACAGAAGCATTCTGTGAAACTTCTTTCTGTTCTGTGCATTCAACTAACAGAGTTGAACCTTACATTTGATTGAGCCCTTCTGAAACACTCTTTCTGTAGAAACTGCAATTGGACATTTTGAGCACTAAGAGGCCTATATTGGGAAAAATAATATCTTCAAATAAAAACTACACAGAAGCATTGTTTGAAACTTATTTCTGATATGTCCATTCAGCTAACACAGTTAAACCATACTTTTGATTGCGCAGTTCAGAACACTCTTTCTGTAGAAAATGCAAGTGGACATTCGGAGCGCTAAGAGGGTAATAGTGGAAAAAGGAATATATTCAAATATAAACTACACAGTAGCATTCTGTGAAACTTCTTTCTGTTCTGTGCATTCAACTACCAGAGTTGAACCTTACTTTTGATTGAGCCGTTCTGAAGCAATCTTTCTGTAGAAACTGCAATTGGAGATTCTGAGCGCTAAGAGGCCTATATTGGGAAAAAGAATATCTACAAATAATAACTACACAGAAGCATTCTGTGAAACTACTTTCTGTTCTGTTCATTCAACTAAAAGAGTTGAACCTTAGTTTTGATTGAGCCGTTCTGAAACACTCTTTCTGTAGAAAATGCAAGAGGAGATTCGGAACGCTAAGAGGGTAACAGTGGAAAAAGGAATGTCTTCAAATATAAACTACACAGAATCATTCTGTGAAACATCTTTCTGATCTGTGCATTCAGCTAACAGAGTTAAACCATACTTTTGATTGAGCAGATCTGAACACTCTTTCTGTAGAAAATGCAACTGGACATTTGGAGCGCTAAGAGGGTAGTAGTGGAAAAGGGAATATATTCAAATATAAACTACACAGAAGCATTCTGTGAAACTTCTTTCTGATCTGAGCATTCAGCTAACAGAGTTAAACCATACTTTTGATTGAGCAGTTTTGAAACACTCTGTCTTTAGGAAATGCAAATGGACATTCGTAGCGCTAAGTGGGTAATAGTGGAAAAAAGAATATGTTCAAATATAAACTACACAGAAGCATTGTATGAAATTTCTTTCTGTTCTGTGCATTCAACTAACAGAGTTGAACCTTACTTTTGATTGAGCCCTTCTGAAACACTCTTTCTATAGAAACTGCAATTGGACATTCTGAGCTCTAAGAGACCTATATTGGGAAAAATAATATCTTCAAATAAAAACTACACAGAAGCATTATGTGAAACTTATTTCTGATATGTGCATTCAGATAACAGAGTTAAACCATACTTTTGATTGCGCATTTCCGTACACTCTTTCTGTAGATAATTCAAGTGGACATTCGGAGCGCTAAGAGGGTAATAGTGGAAAAAGGAATATATTCAAATATAAACTACACAGTAGCATTTTGTGAAACTTCTTTCTGTTCTGTGCATTCAACTAACAGAGTTGAACCTTACTTTTGATTGAGCCGTTCTGAAACTCTCTTTGTGTAGAAACTGAAATTGGACATTCTAAGCGTTAAGAGGCCTACATTGGGAAAAAGAATATCTTCAAATAAAAACTACACAGATGCATTCTGTGAAACTTATTACTTATCTGTAAATTCAGTTAACAGAGCTAAACCATATTTTTGATTGAGCAGTTATGAAACACTCTTTTTGTAGAAAATGCAAGTGGACATTCGGAGCGCTAAGATTGTAATAGAGGAAAAAGGAATATCTCCAATTAAAAACTACACAGAAGCATTCTCTGAAACCCCTTTCTGTTCTCCGCATTCAACTAACAGAGTTGAGCCTTACTTTTGATGGAGCAGTTCTGAAACACTCTTTGTGTAGAAACTGCCAGTGGATATTTGGAGCGCTAAGTGGGTAATAGTCCAAAAAGTAGTATCTTCAACTAAATACTACACAGAAGCATTCTGTGAAACTTCTTTCTCTTCTGTGCTTTCAACTAACAGAGTTGAACCTTACATTTGATTGAGCCGTTCTGAAACACTCTTTCTGTAGAAACTGCAATTGGACATTTTGAGCGCTAAGAGGCCTATATTGGGAAAAATAATATCTTCAAATAAAAACTACACAGAAGTATTGTGTGAAACTTATTTCTGATATGTGCATTAAGCTAACAGAGTTAAACCATACTTTTGATTGCGCAGTTCCGAACAATCTCTCTGTAGCAAATGCAAGTGGACATTCGGAGCGCTAAGTGGGTAATAGTGGAAAAAGGAATATATTCAAATATAAACTACACAGTAGCATTCTGTGAAACTTCTTTCTGTTCTGTGCATTCAACTAACAGAGTTTAACCTTACTTTTGATTGAGCCGTTCTGAAACACTCTTTCTGTAGAAACTGCAATTGGACATTCTGAGCGCTAAGAGGCCTATATTGGGAAAAATAATATCTACAAATAAAAACTACACAGAAGCATTCTGTGAAACTTCTTTCTGTTCTGTTCATTCAACTAAAAGTGTTGAACCTTAGTTTTGATTGAGCCGTTCTGAAACACTCTTTCTGTAGAAAATGCAAGTGGAGATTCGGAGCGCTAAGAGGGTAATAGTGGAAAAAGGAATGTCTTCAAGTATAAACTACACAGAATCATTCTGTGAAACATCTTTCTGATCTGTGCATTCAGCTAACAGAGTTAAAACATACTTTTCATTGAGCAGATCTGAACACTCTTTCTGTAGATAATGCAACTGGACATTTGGAGCAATAAGAGGGTAGTAGTGGAAAAAGGAATATATTCAAATATAAACTACACAGAAGCATTCTGTGAAACTTCTTTCTGATCTGAGCATTCAGATAACAGAGTTAAACCATACTTTTGATTGAGCAGTTTTGAAACACTCTGTCTGTAGAAAATGCAACTGGACATTCGTAGCGCTAAGTGGGTAATAGTGGAAAAAAGAATATGTTCAAATATAAACTACACAGAAGCATTGTATGAAACTTCTTTCTGTTCTGTGCATTCAACTAACAGAGTTGAACCTTACTTTTGATTGAGCCGTTCTGAAACACTCTTTCTGTAGAAACTGCAATTGGACATTCTGAGCGCTAAGAGGCCTATATTGGGAAAAATAATATCTTCAAATAAAAACTACACAGAAGCATTGTGTGAAACTTATTTCTGATACGTGCATTCAGCTAACAGAGTTAAACCATACTTTTGATTGCGCAGTTCCGTACACTCTTTCTGTAGAAAATGCAAGTGGACAATCGGAGGGCTAAGAGGGTAATAGAGGAAAAAGGAATATATTCAAATATAAAGTACACAGTAGCATTCTGTGAAACTTCTTTCTGTTCTGTGCATTCACATAACAGAATTGAACCTTACTTTTGATTGAGCCGTTCTGAAACACTCTTTCTGTAGAAACTGCAATTGTACATTCTAAGCGCTAAGAGGCCTCCATTGGGAAAAAGAATATCTTCAAATAAAAACTACACAGATGCATTCTGTGAAACATATTTCTGATCTGTAAATTCAGTTAATAGAGCTAAACCATATTTTTGATTGAGCAGTTATGAAACACTCTTTTTGTAGAAAATGCAAGTGGACATTCGGAGCGCTAAGATTGTAATAGAGGAAAAAGGAATATCTCCAATTATAAACTACACAGAAGCATTCTCTGAAACCCCTTTCTGTTCACCGCATTCAACTAACAGAATTGAGCCTTATTTTTGAAGGAGCAGTTCTGAAACACTCTTTGTGTAGAAACTGCCAGTGGATATTCGGAGCGCTAAGTGGGTAATAGTCCAAAAAGGAGTATCTTCAACTAAATACTACACAGAAGCATTCTGTGAAACTTCTTTCTGTTCTGTCCATTCAACTAACAGAGTTGAATCTTACATTTGATTGAGCCCTTCTGAAACACTCTTTCTGTAGAAACTGCAATTGGACATTTTGAGCGCTAAGAGGCCTATATTGGGAAAAATAATATCTTCAAATAAAAACTACACAGAAGCATTGTTTGAAACTTATTTCTGATATGTCCATTCAGCTAACAGAGTTAAACCATACTTTTGATTGCGCAGTTCAGAACACTCTTTCTGTAGAAAATGCAAGTGGACATTCGAAGCGCTAAGAGGGTAATAGTGGAAAAAGGAATATATTCAAATATAAACTACACAGAAGCATTCTGTGAAACTTCTTTCTGTTCTGTGCATTCAACTACCAGGGTTGAACCTTACTTTTGATTGAGCCGTTCTGAAGCACTCTTTCTGTAGAAACTGCAATTGGACATTCTGAGCGCTAAGAGGCCTATATTGGGAAAAAGAATATCTACAAATAAAAACTACACAGAAGCATTCTGTGAAACTTCTTTCTGTTCTGTTCATTCAACTAAAAGAGTTGAACCTTAGTTTTGATTGAGCCGTTCTGAAACACTCTTTCTGTAGAAAATGCAAGTGGAGATTCGGAGCGCTAAGAGGGTAATAGTGGAAAAAGGAATGTCTTCAAATATAAACTACACAGAATCATTCTGTGAAACATCTTTCTGATCTGTGCATTCAGCTAACAGAGTTAAACCATACTTTTGATTGAGCAGATCCGAACACTCTTTCTGTAGAAAATGCAACTGGACATTTGGAGCGCTAAGAAGGTAGTAGTGGAAAAAGGAATATATTCAAATATAAACTACACAGAAGCATTCTGTGAAACTGCTTTCTGATCTGAGCATTCTGCTAACAGAGTTAAACCATACTTTTGATTGACCAGTTTTGAAACACTCTGTCTGTAGAAAATGCAACTGGACATTCGTAGCGCTAAGTGGGTAATAGTGGAAAAAAGAATATGTTCAAATATAAACTACACAGAAGCATTGTATGAAACTTCTTTCTGTTCTGTGCATTCAACTAACAGAGTTGAACCTTACGTTTGATTTAGCCGTTCTGAAACACTCTTTCTGTAGAAACTGCAATTGGACATTCTAAGCGCTAAGAGGCCTATATTGGGAAAAATAATATCTTCAAATAAAAACTACACAGAAGCATTTTTTGAAACTTATATCTGATATGTGCATTCAGCTAACAGTGTTAAACCATACTTTTGATTGCGCAGTTCCGTACACTCTTTCTGTAGAAAATGCAAGTGGACATTCGGAACGCTAAGAGGGTAATAGTGGAAAAAGGAATATATTCAAATATAAACTACACAGTAGCATTCTGTGAAACTTCTTTCTGTTCTGTGCATTCAACTAACAGAGTTGAACCTTACTTTTGATTGAGCCGTTCTGAAGCACTCTTTCTGTAGAAACTGCAATTGGACATTCTGAGCGCTAAGAGGCCTATATTGGGAAAAAGAATATCTAAAAATAAAAACTACACAGAAGCATTCTGTGAAACTTCTTTCTGTTCTGTTCATTCAACTAAAAGATTTGAACCTTATTTTTGATTGAGCCGTTCTGAAACACTCTTTCTGTAGAAAATGCAAGTGGAGATTCGGAGCGCTAAGACGGTAATACTGGAAAAGGAATATATTCAAATATAAACTACACAGAAGCATTGTGTGAAACTTCTTTCTGTTCTGTGCATTCAACTAACAGAGTTGAACCTTACTTTTGATTGAGCCGTTCTGAAACACTCTTTCTGTAGAAACTGCAATTGGACATTCTGAGCGCTAAGACGCCTATATTGGGAAAAATAATATCTTCAAATAAAAAATACACAGATGCATTCTGTGAAACTTATTTCTGATCTGTAAATTCAGTTAACAGAGCTAAACCATATTTTTGATTGAGCAGTTATGAAACACTCTTTTTGTAGAAAATGCAAGTGGACATTCGGAGCGCTAAGAGGTTAATAGTGGAAAAAGGAATATATTCAAATATAAACTACACAGTAGCATTCTGTGAAACTTCTTTCTGTTCTGTGCATTCAACTAACAGAGTTGAACCTTACTTTTCATTGAGCCGTTCTGAAACACTCTTTCTGTAGAAACTGCAATTGGACATTCTAAGCGCTAAGAGGCCTACATTGGGAAAAAGAACATCTTCAAATAAAAACTACACAGATGCATTCTGTGAAACTTATTTCTGATATGTAAATTCAGTTAACAGAGCTAAACCATATTTTTGATTGAGCAGTTATGAAACACTCTTTTTGTAGAAAATGCAAGTATACATTCGGAGCGCTAAGATTGTAATAGAGGAAAAAGGAATATCTCCAATTAAAAACTACACAGAAGCATTCTCTGAAACCCCTTTGTGTTCTCCGCATTCAACTAACAGATTTGAGCCTTACTTTTGAAGGAGCAGTTCTGAAACACTCTTTGTGTAGAAACTGCCAGTGGATATTCGGAGCGCTAAGTGGGTAATAGTCCAAAAAGGAGTATCTTCAACTAAATACTACACAGAAGCATTCTGTGAAACTTCTTTCTGTTCTGTGCATTCAACTAAGAGAGTTGAACCTTACATTTGATTGAGCCGTTCTGAAACACTCTTTCTGTAGAGACTGCAATCGGACATTCTGAGCGCTAAGAGGCCTATATTGGCAAAAATAATATCTTCAAATAAAAACTACACAGAAACATTGTTTGAAACTTATTTCTGATATGTGCATTCAGCTAACAGAGTTAAACCATACTTTTGATTGCGCAGTTCCGAACACTCTTTCTGTAGAAAATGCAAGTGGACATTCGGAGCGCTAAGAGGGTAATAGTGGAAAAAGGAATATATTCAAATATAAACTACACAGTAGCATTCTGTGAAACTTCTTTCTGTTCTGTGCATTCAACGAACAGATGTGAACCTTACTTTTGATTGAGCCGTTCTGAAACACTCTATCAGTAGAAACTGCAATTGGACATTCTGAGCGCTAAGAGGCCTACATTGGGAAAAAAATATCTTCAAATAAAAACTACACAGATGCATTCTGTGAAACTTATTTCTGATCTGTAAATTCAGTTAACAGAGCTAAACCATATTTTTGATTGAGCAGTTACGAAACACGCTTTTTGTAGAAAATGCAAGCGGACATTCGGAGCGCTAAGATTGTAATAGAGGAAAAAGGAATATCTCCAATTAAAAACTACACAGAAGCATTCTCTGAAACCCCTTTCTGTTCTCCGCATTCAGCTAACAGAATTGAGCCTTACTTTTGAAGGAGCAGTTCTGAAACACTCTTTCTGTAGAAACTGCCAGTGGATATTCGGAGCGCTAAGTGGGTAATAGTCCAAAAAGGAGTATCTTCAACTAAATACTACACAGAAGCATTCTGTGAAACTTCTTTCTGTTCTGTGCATTCAACTAAGAGAGTTGAACCTTACATTTGATTGAGCCGTTCTGAAACACTCTTTCTGTAGAAACTGCAATTGGGCATTCTGAGCGCTAAGAGGCCTATATTGGGAAAATAATATCTTCAAATAAAAACTACACAGAAGCATTGTTTGAAAGTTATTTCTGATATGTGCATTAAGCTAACAGAGTAAAACCATACTTTTGATTGCGCAGTTCAGAACACTCTTTCTGTAGAAAATGCAAGTGGACATTCGGAGCGCTAAGAGGGTAATAGTGGAAAAAGGAATATATTCAAATATAAACTACACAGAAGCATTCTGTGAAACTTCTTTCTGTTCTGTGCATTCAACAACCAAGGTTGAACCTTACTTTTGATGGAGCCGTTCTGAAGCATTCTTTCTGTAGAAACTGCAATTGGACATTCTGAGCGCTAAGAGGCCTATATTGGGAAAAAGAATATCTACAAATAAAAACTACACAGAAGCATTCTGTGAAAGTTCTTTCTGTTCTGTGCATTCAACTAAAAGAGTTGAACCTTAGTTTTGATTGAGCCGTTCTGAAACACTCTTTCTGTAGAAAATGAAAGTGGAGATTCGGAGCGCTGAGAGGGTAATAGTTGAAAAAGGATTATCTTCAAATATAAGCTACACAGAAGCATTCTGTGAAACTACTTTCTGATCTGAGCATTCCGCTAACAGACTTAAACCATACTTTTGATTGAGGAGATTTGAAACACTCTGACTGTAGAAAATGCAACTGGACATTCGGAGCGCTAAGTGGGTAGTAATGGAAAAAGGAATATGTTCAAATATAAACAACACAGAAGCATTGTATGAAACTTCTTTCTGTTCTGTGCATTCAACTAACAGAGTTGAACCTTACTTTTGATTGAGCCGTTCTGAAACACTCTTTCTGTAGAAACTGCAATTGGACATTCTCAGCTCTAAGAAGCCTATATTGGGAATAATAATATCTTCAAATAAAAACTACACAGCAGCATTGTGTGAAACTTATTTCTGATATGTGCATTCAGCTAACAGAGTTAAACCATACTTTTGATTGCGCAGTTCTGAACACTCTTTCTGTAGAAAATGCAAGTGGACATTCGGAGCGCTAATACGGTAATAGTGGAAAAAGGAATATATTCAATTATAAACTACACAGAAGCATTCTGTGAAACTTCTTTCTGTTCTGTGCATTCAACTAACTGAGTTGAACCTTACTTTTGATTGAGCCGTTGTGAAACACTCTTTCTGTAGAAACTGCAATTGGACATTCTGACCGCTAAAAGGCCTATATTGGGAAAAAGAATATCTACAAATAAAAACTACACAGAAGCATTCTGTGAAACTTCTTTCGGATCTGTTCATTCAACTAACAGAGTAAAACCATACTTTTGATTCAGCCGTTCTGAACACTCTTTCTGTAGAAAATGCAAGTGGACATTCGGAGCGCTAAGAGGGTAATAGTTGAAAAAGGAATATATTCAAATATAAACTACACAGAAGCATTCTGTGAAACTTCTTTCTGTTCTGTGCATTCAACTAACAGAGTTGAACCTTACTTTGATTGAGCCGTTCTGAAACACTCTTTCTGTAGAAACTGCAATTGGACTTTCTAAGCGCTAAGAGGCCTACATTGTTAAAAAGAATATCTTCAAATAAAAACTACACAGAAGCATTCTGTGAAACATATTTCTGATATGTGCATTCAGTTAACAGAGCTAAACCATTCCTTTGATTGAGCAGTTATGAAACACTCTTTGTGTAGAAAATATAAGTGGACCTTCGGAGCGCTAAGTTTGTAATAGGGGAAAAAGGATTATCTCCAAATAAAAACCACACAGAAGCATTCTCTGAAACTCCTTTCTGTTCTCTGAATTCAACTAACAGAGTTGAGCCTTACTTTTGAAAGAACAGTTCTGAAACACTCTTTGTGTATAAACTGCCAGTGGACATTCGGAGCGCTAAGTGGGTAATAGTCAATAAAGGAATATCTTCAACTAAATACTACACAGAAGCATTCTGTGAAACTCCTTTCTGTTCTGTGCATTCAACTAAAAGAGGTGAACCTTACTTTTCATTGAGCCGTTCTGAAACACTCTTTCTATAGAAACTGCAATTGGACATTCTGAGCGCTAAGAGGCCTATATTGGTAAAAAGAATATTTTCATATAAACACTACACAGAAGCATTCTGTGAAACTTCTTTCTGATCTGTGCATTCAGCTAACAGAGTTAAACCATACTTTGGATTGAGCAGTTCTGAAACACTCTTTCTGTAGAAAATGCTACTGGACATTTGGAGCGCTAAGTGGGTAATAGTGGAAAAAGGAATATCTTCAAATATAAACTACACAGAATCATTCTGTGAAACTTCTTTCTGATCTGTGCATTCAGCTAACAGAGTTAAAGCATACTTTTGATTGAGCAGTTCTGAACACTCTTTGTGTAGAAAATGCAACTGGACATTTGGAGCGCTAAGAGGGTAGTAGTGGAAAAAGTAATATATTCAAATATAAACTACACAGAAGAATTGTATGAAACTCCTTTCTCTTCTGTGCATTTAACTAACAGAGTTGAACCTTATTTTTGATTGAGCCGTTCTGAAACACTCTTTCTTTAGAAAATGCAAGTGGATATTCGCAGCGCTAAGACGGTAATACTGGAAAAGGAATATATTCAAATATAAACTACACAGAAGCATTCTGTGAAACTTCTTTATGTTCTGTGCATTCAACTAACTGAGTTGAACCTTACTTTTGATGGAGCCGTTCTGAAAAGCTCTTTCTGTAGAAACTGCAATTGGACATTCTGAGCGCTAAGAGGCCTATATTTTGAAAAAGAATATCTTCAAATAAAAACTACACAGAAGCATTCTGTGAAACTTATTTCGGATATGGGCATTCAACTAATAGAGTAAAACCATACTTTTGATTGAGCCGTTCTGAACACTCTTTCTGTATAAAATGCAAGTGGACATTCTGAGCGCTAAGATTGTAATACTGGAAAAAGTAATATCTTCAAATAGAAACTACACAGAATCATTCTGTGAAACTTCTTTCTGATCTGTGCATTCATCTAACAGAATTAAACCATACTTTTCATTGAGCAGTTCTGAACACTCTTTCTGTAGAAAATGCAACTAGACATTTGGAGCGATAAGAGGGTAGTAGTGGAAAAAGGAATATATTCAAATATAAACTACACGGAAGCATTCTGTGAAACTTCTTTCTGATCTGAGAATTCAGCTAACAGAGTTAAACCATACTTTTGACTGAGCAGTTTTGAAACACTCTGTCTGTAGAAAATGCAACTGGACATTCGGAGCGCTAAGTGGGTAATAGTGGAAAAAGGAATATGTCCAAATATAAACTACACAGAAGCATTGTATGAAACACCTTTCTGTTCTGTACATTCAACTAACAGAGTTGAACCTTAGTTTTGATTGAGCCGTTCTGAAACACTCTTTCTGTAGAAAATGCAAGTGGACATTCGGAGCGCTAAGTTAGTAATAGTGGAAAAAGGAATATCTCCAAATAAAAACTACACAGAAGCATTCTCTGAAACTCCTTTCTGTTCTCTGCATTCAACTAACAGAGCTGAGCCTTACTTTTGGAGGAGCAGTTCTGAAACACTCTTTGTGTAGAAACTGCCAGTGGAAATTCAGAGCGCTAAGAGGGTAATAGTCGAAAAAGGAATATCTTCAACTAAATACTACACAGAAGCATTCTGTGAAACTTCTTTCTGTTCTGTGCATTCAACTAAAAGAGTTGAACCTTAGTTTTGATTGAGCCGTTCTGAAACACTCTTTCTGTAGAAAATGAAAGTGGAGATTCGGAGCACTGAGAGGGTAATAGTTGAAAAAGGATTATCTTCAAATATAAACTACACAGAATCATTCTGTGAAACTTCTTTCTGATATGTGCATTCAGCTAACAGAGTTAAACCATACTTTTCATTGAGCAGTTCTGAACACTCTTTCTGTAGAAAATGCAACTGGACATTTGGAGCGCTAAGAGGGTAGTAGTGGAAAAAGGAATATATTCAAATATAAGCTACACAGAAGCATTCTGTGAAACTTCTTTCTGATCTGAGCATTCCGCTAACAGACTTAAACCATACTTTTGATTGAGGAGATTTGAAACACTCTGACTGTAGAAAATGCAACTGGACATTCGGAGCGCTAAGTGGGTAGTAATGGAAAAAGGAATATGTTCAAATATAAACAACACAGAAGCATTGTATGAAACTTCTTTCTGTTCTGTGCATTCAACTAACAGAGTTGAACCTTACTTTTGATTGAGCCGTTCTGAAACACTCTTTCTGTAGAAACTGCAATTGGACATTCTGAGCGCTAAGAGGCCTATATTGGGAAAAATAATATCTTCAAATAAAAACTACACAGAAGCATTGTGTGAAACTTATTTCTGATACGTGCATTCAGCTAACAGAGTTAAACCATACTTTTGATTGCGCAGTTCCGTACACTCTTTCTGTAGAAAATGCAAGTGGACAATCGGAGGGCTAAGAGGGTAATAGAGGAAAAAGGAATATATTCAAATATAAAGTACACAGTAGCATTCTGTGAAACTTCTTTCTGTTCTGTGCATTCACATAACAGAATTGAAACTTACTTTTGATTGAGCCGTTCTGAAACACTCTTTCTGTAGAAACTGCAATTGTACATTCTAAGCGCTAAGAGGCCTCCATTGGGAAAAAGAATATCTTCAAATAAAAACTACACAGATGCATTCTGTGAAACATATTTCTGATCTGTAAATTCAGTTAATAGAGCTAAACCATATTTTTGATTGAGCAGTTATGAAACACTCTTTTTGTAGAAAATGCAAGTGGACATTCGGAGCGCTAAGATTGTAATAGAGGAAAAAGGAATATCTCCAATTATAAACTACACAGAAGCATTCTCTGAAACCCCTTTCTGTTCACCGCATTCAACAAACAGAATTGAGCCTTATTTTTGAAGGAGCAGTTCTGAAACACTCTTTGTGTAGAAACTGCCAGTGGATATTCGGAGCGCTAAGTGGGTAATAGTCCAAAAAGGAGTATCTTCAACTAAATACTACACAGAAGCATTCTGTGAAACTACTTTCTGTTCTGTCCATTCAACTAACAGAGTTGAATCTTACATTTGATTGAGCCCTTCTGAAACACTCTTTCTGTAGAAACTGCAATTGGACATTTTGAGCGCTAAGAGGCCTATATTGGGAAAAATAATATCTTCAAATAAAAACTACACAGAAGCATTGTTTGAAACTTATTTCTGATATGTCCATTCAGCTAACAGAGTTAAACCATACTTTTGATTGCGCAGTTCAGAACACTCTTTCTGTAGAAAATGCAAGTGGACATTCGGAGCGCTAAGAGGGTAATAGTGGAAAAAGGAATATATTCAAATATAAACTACACAGAAGCATTCTGTGAAACTTCTTTCTGTTCTGTGCATTCAACTACCAGGGTTGAACCTTACTTTTGATTGAGCCGTTCTGAAGCACTCTTTCTGTAGAAACTGCAATTGGACATTCTGAGCGCTAAGAGGCCTATATTGGGAAAAAGAATATCTACAAATAAAAACTACACAGAAGCATTCTGTGAAACTTCTTTCTGTTCTGTTCATTCAACTAAAAGAGTTGAACCTTAGTTTTGATTGAGCCGTTCTGAAACACTCTTTCTGTAGAAAATGCAAGTGGAGATTCGGAGCGCTAAGAGGGTAATAGTGGAAAAAGGAATGTCTTCAAATATAAACTACACAGAATCATTCTGTGAAATATCTTTCTGATCTGTGCATTCAGCTAACAGAGTTAAACCATACTTTTGATTGAGCAGATCCGAACACTCTTTCTGTAGAAAATGCAACTGGACATTTGGAGCGCTAAGAAGGTAGTAGTGGAAGAAGGAATATATTCAAATATAAACTACACAGAAGCATTCTGTGAAACTGCTTTCTGATCTGAGCATTCTGCTAACAGAGTTAAACCATACTTTTGATTGAGCAGTTTTGAAACACTCTGTCTGTAGAAAATGCAACTGGACATTCATAGCGCTAAGTGGGTAATAGTGGAAAAAAGAATATGTTCAAATATAAACTACACAGAAGCATTGTATGAAACTTCTTTCTGTTCTGTGCATTCAACTAACAGAGTTGAAACTTACGTTTGATTTAGCCGTTCTGAAACACTCTTTCTGTAGAAACTGCAATTGGACATTCTAAGCGCTAAGAGGCCTATATTGGGAAAAATAATATCTTCAAATAAAAACTACACAGAAGCATTTTTTGAAACTTATATCTGATATGTGCATTCAGCTAACAGTGTTAAACCATACTTTTGATTGCGCAGATCCGTACACTCTTTCTGTAGAAAATGCAAGTGGACATTCGGAACGCTAAGAGGGTAATAGTGGAAAAAGGAATATATTCAAATATAAACTACACAGTAGCATTCTGTGAAACTTCTTTCTGTTCTGTGCATTCAACTAACAGAGTTGAACCTTACTTTTGATTGAGCCGTTCTGAAACACTCTTTCTGTAGAAAATGCAAGTGGACATTCGGAGCGCTAAGACGGTAATACTGGAAAAGGAATATATTCAAATATAAACTACACAGAAGCATTGTGTGAAACTTCTTTCTGTTCTGTGCATTCAACTAACAGAGTTGAACCCTACTTTTGATTGAGCCGTTCTGAAACACTCTTTCTGTAGAAACTGCAATTGGACATTCTGAGCGCTAAGACGCCTATATTGGGAAAAATAATATCTTCAAATAAAAAATACACAGATGCATTCTGTGAAACTTATTTCTGATCTGTAAATTCAGTTAACAGAGCTAAACCATATTTTTGATTGAGCAGTTATGAAACACTCTTTTTGTAGAAAATGCAAGTGGACATTCGGAGCGCTAAGTGGGTAATAGTGGAAAAAGGAATATATTCAAATATAAACTACACAGTAGCATTCTGTGAAACTTCTTTCTGTTCTGTGCATTCAACTAACAGAGTTGAACCTTACTTTTCATTGAGCCGTTCTGAAACACTCTTTCTGTAGAAACTGCAATTGGACATTCTAAGCGCTAAGAGGCCTACATTGTGAAAAAGAACATCTTCAAATAAAAACTACACAGATGCATTCTGTGAAACTTATTTCTGATATGTAAATTCAGTTAACAGAGCTAAACCATATTTTTGATTGAGCAGTTATGAAACACTCTTTTTGTAGAAAATGCAAGTATACATTCGGAGCGCTAAGATTGTAATAGAGGAAAAAGGAATATCTCCAATTAAAAACTACACAGAAGCATTCTCTGAAACCCCTTTGTGTTCTCCGCATTCAACTAACAGATTTGAGCCTTACTTTTGAAGGAGCAGTTCTGAAACACTCTTTGTGTAGAAACTGCCAGTGGATATTCGGAGCGCTAAGTGGGTAATAGTCCAAAAAGGAGTATCTTCAACTAAATACTACACAGAAGCATTCTGTGAAACTTCTTTCTGTTCTGTGCATTCAACTAAGAGAGTTGAACCTTACATTTGATTGAGCCGTTCTGAAACACTCTTTCTGTAGAGACTGCAATCGGACATTCTGAGCGCTAAGAGGCCTATATTGGCAAAAATAATATCTTCAAATAAAAACTACACAGAAACATTGTTTGAAACTTATTTCTGATATGTGCATTCAGCTAACAGAGTTAAACCATACTTTTGATTGCACAGTTCCGAACACTCTTTCTGTAGAAAATGCAAGTGGACATTCGGAGCGCTAAGAGGGTAATAGTGGAAAAAGGAATATATTCAAATATAAACTACACAGTAGCATTCTGTGAAACTTCTTTCTGTTCTGTGCATTCAACGAACAGATGTGAACCTTACTTTTGATTGAGCCGTTCTGAAACACTCTATCAGTAGAAACTGCAATTGGACATTCTGAGCGCTAAGAGGCCTACATTGGGAAAAAAATATCTTCAAATAAAAACTACACATATGCATTCTGTGAAACTTATTTCTGATCTGTAAATTCAGTTAACAGAGCTAAACCATATTTTTGATTGAGCAGTTACGAAACACGCTTTTTGTAGAAAATGCAAGCGGACATTCGGAGCGCTAAGATTGTAATAGAGGAAAAAGGAATATCTCCAATTAAAAACTACACAGAAGCATTCTCTGAAACCCCTTTCTGTTCTCCGCATTCAGCTAACAGAATTGAGCCTTACTTTTGAAGGAGCAGTTCTGAAACACTCTTTGTGTAGAAACTGCCAGTGGATATTCGGAGCGCTAAGTGGGTAATAGTCCAAAAAGGAGTATCTTCAACTAAATACTACACAGAAGCATTCTGTGAAACTTCTTTCTGTTCTGTGCATTCAACTAAGAGAGTTGAACCTTACATTTGATTGAGCCGTTCTGAAACACTCTTTCTGTAGAAACTGCAATTGGGCATTCTGAGCGCTAAGAGGCCTATATTGGGAAAATAATATCTTCAAATAAAAACTACACAGAAGCATTGTTTGAAAGTTATTTCTGATATGTGCATTAAGCTAACAGAGTTAAACCATACTTTTGATTGCGCAGTTCAGAACACTCTTTCTGTAGAAAATGCAAGTGGACATTCGGAGCGCTAAGAGGGTAATAGTGGAAAAAGGAATATATTCAAATATAAACTACACAGAAGCATTCTGTGAAACTTCTTTCTGTTCTGTGCATTCAACTACCAAGGTTGAATCTTACTTTTGATGGAGCCGTTCTGAAGCACTCTTTCTGTAGAAACTGCAATTGGACATTCTGAGCGCTAAGAGGCCTATATTGGGAAAAAGAATATCTACAAATAAAAACTACACAGAAGCATTCTGTGAAAGTTCTTTCTGTTCTGTGCATTCAACTAAAAGAGTTGAACCTTAGTTTTGATTGAGCCGTTCTGAAACACTCTTTCTGTAGAAAATGAAAGTGGAGATTCGGAGCGCTGAGAGGGTAATAGTTGAAAAAGGATTATCTTCAAATATAAACTACACAGAATCATTCTGTGAAACTTCTTTCTGATATGTGCATTCAGCTAACAGAGTTAAACCATACTTTTGATTGAGCAGTTCTGAACACTCTTTCTGTAGAAAATGCAACTGGACATTTGGAGCGCTAAGACGGTAGTAGTGGAAAAAGGAATATATTCAAATATAAGCTACACAGAAGCATTCTGTGAAACTTCTTTCTGATCTGAGCATTCCGCTAACAGACTTAAACCATACTTTTGATTGAGGAGATTTGAAACACTCTGACTGTAGAAAATGCAACTGGACATTCGGAGCGCTAAGTGGGTAGTAATGGAAAAAGGAATATGTTCAAATATAAACAACACAGAAGCATTGTATGAAACTTCTTTCTGTTCTGTGCATTCAACTAACAGAGTTGAACCTTACTTTTGATTGAGCCGTTCTGAAACACTCTTTCTGTAGAAACTGCAATTGGACATTCTCAGCTCTAAGAAGCCTATATTGGGAATAATAATATCTTCAAATAAAAACTACACAGCAGCATTGTGTGAAACTTATTTCTGATATGTGCATTCAGCTAACAGAGTTAAACCATACTTTTGATTGCGCAGTTCTGAACACTCTTTCTGTAGAAAATGCAAGTGGACATTCGGAGCGCTAATACGGTAATAGTGGAAAAAGGAATATATTCAATTATAAACTACACAGAAGCATTCTGTGAAACTTCTTTCTGTTCTGTGCATTCAACTAACTGAGTTGAACCTTACTTTTGATGGAGCCGTTGTGAAACACTCTTTCTGTAGAAACTGCAATTGGACATTCTGACCGCTAAAAGGCCTATATTGGGAAAAAGAATATCTACAAATAAAAACTACACAGAAGCATTCTGTGAAACTTCTTTCGGATCTGTGCATTCAACTAACAGAGTAAAACCATACTTTTGATTCAGCCGTTCTGAACACTCTTTCTGTAGAAAATGCAAGTGGACATTCGGAGCGCTAAGAGGGTAATAGTTGAAAAAGGAATATATTCAAATATAAACTACACAGAAGCATTCTGTGAAACTTCTTTCTGTTCTGTGCATTCAACTAACAGAGTTGAACCTTACTTTGATTGAGCCGTTCTGAAACACTCTTTCTGTAGAAACTGCAATTGGACTTTCTAAGCGCTAAGAGGCCTACATTGTTATAAAGAATATCTTCAAATAAAAACTACACAGAAGCATTCTGTGAAACATATTTCTGATATGTGCATTCAGTTAACAGAGCTAAACCATTCCTTTGATTGAGCAGTTATGAAACACTCTTTGTGTAGAAAATATAAGTGGACCTTCGGAGCGCTAAGTTTGTAATAGGGGAAAAAGGATTATCTCCAAATAAAAACCACACAGAAGCATTCTCTGAAACTCCTTTCTGTTCTCTGAATTCAACTAACAGAGTTGAGCCTTACTTTTGAAAGAACAGTTCTGAAACACTCTTTGTGTATAAACTGCCAGTGGACATTCGGAGCGCTAAGTGGGTAATAGTCAATAAAGGAATATCTTCAACTAAATACTACACAGAAGCATTCTGTGAAACTCCTTTCTGTTCTGTGCATTCAACTAAAAGAGGTGAACCTTACTTTTCATTGAGCCGTTCTGAAACACTCTTTCTATAGAAACTGCAATTGGACATTCTGAGCGCTAAGAGGCCTATATTGGTAAAAAGAATATTTTCATATAAACACTACACAGAAGCATTCTGTGAAACTTCTTTCTGATCTGTGCATTCAGCTAACAGAGTTAAACCATACTTTGGATTGAGCAGTTCTGAAACACTCTTTCTGTAGAAAATGCTACTGGACATTTGGAGCGCTAAGTGGGTAATAGTGGAAAAAGGAATATCTTCAAATATAAACTACACAGAATCATTCTGTGAAACTTCTTTCTGATCTGTGCATTCAGCTAACAGAGTTAAAGCATACTTTTGATTGAGCAGTTCTGAACACTCTTTGTGTAGAAAATGCAACTGGACATTTGGAGCGCTAAGAGGGTAGTAGTGGAAAAAGTAATATATTCAAATATAAACTACACAGAAGAATTGTATGAAACTCCTTTCTCTTCTGTGCATTTAACTAACAGAGTTGAACCTTATTTTTGATTGAGCCGTTCTGAAACACTCTTTCTTTAGAAAATGCAAGTGGATATTCGCAGCGCTAAGACGGTAATACTGGAAAAGGAATATATTCAAATATAAACTACACAGAAGCATTCTGTGAAACTTCTTTATGTTCTGTGCATTCAACTAACTGAGTTGAACCTTACTTTTGATGGAGCCGTTCTGAAAAGCTCTTTCTGTAGAAACTGCAATTGGACATTCTGAGCGCTAAGAGGCCTATATTTTGAAAAAGAATATCTTCAAATAAAAACTACACAGAAGCATTCTGTGAAACTTATTTCGGATATGGGCATTCAACTAACAGAGTAAAACCATACTTTTGATTGAGCCGTTCTGAACACTCTTTCTGTATAAAATGCAAGTGGACATTCTGAGCGCTAAGATTGTAATACTGGAAAAAGTAATATCTTCAAATAGAAACTACACAGAATCATTCTGTGAAACTTCTTTCTGATCTGTGCATTCATCTAACAGAATTAAACCATACTTTTCATTGAGCAGTTCTGAACACTCTTTCTGTAGAAAATGCAACTAGACATTTGGAGCGATAAGAGGGTAGTAGTGGAAAAAGGAATATATTCAAATATAAACTACACGGAAGCATTCTGTGAAACTTCTTTCTGATCTGAGAATTCAGCTAACAGAGTTAAACCATACTTTTGACTGAGCAGTTTTGAAACACTCTGTCTGTAGAAAATGCAACTGGACATTCGGAGCGCTAAGTGGGTAATAGTGGAAAAAGGAATATGTCCAAATATAAACTACACAGAAGCATTGTATGAAACACCTTTCTGTTCTGTACATTCAACTAACAGAGTTGAACCTTAGTTTTGATTGAGCCGTTCTGAAACACTCTTTCTGTAGAAAATGCAAGTGGACATTCGGAGCGCTAAGTTAGTAATAGTGGAAAAAGGAATATCTCCAAATAAAAACTACACAGAAGCATTCTCTGAAACTCCTTTCTGTTCTCTGCATTCAACTAACAGAGCTGAGCCTTACTTTTGGAGGAGCAGTTCTGAAACACTCTTTGTGTAGAAACTGCCAGTGGAAATTCAGAGCGCTAAGAGGGTAATAGTCGAAAAAGGAATATCTTCAACTAAATACTACACAGAAGCATTCTGTGAAACTTCTTTCTGTTCTGTGCATTCAACTAAAAGAGTTGAACCTTAGTTTTGATTGAGCCGTTCTGAAACACTCTTTCTGTAGAAAATGAAAGTGGAGATTCGGAGCGCTGAGAGGGTAATAGTTGAAAAAGGATTATCTTCAAATATAAACTACACAGAATCATTCTGTGAAACTTCTTTCTGATATGTGCATTCAGCTAACAGAGTTAAACCATACTTTTCATTGAGCAGTTCTGAACACTCTTTCTGTAGAAAATGCAACTGGACATTTGGAGCGCTAAGAGGGTAGTAGTGGAAAAAGGAATATATTCAAATATAAGCTACACAGAAGCATTCTGTGAAACTTCTTTCTGATCTGAGCATTCCGCTAACAGACTTAAACCATACTTTTGATTGAGGAGATTTGAAACACTCTGACTGTAGAAAATGCAACTGGACATTCGGAGCGCTAAGTGGGTAGTAATGGAAAAAGGAATATGTTCAAATATAAACAACACAGAAGCATTGTATGAAACTTCTTTCTGTTCTGTGCATTCAACTAACAGAGTTGAAACTTACTTTTGATTGAGCCGTTCTGAAACACTCTGTAGAAACTGCAATTGGACATTCTCAGCTCTAAGAAGCCTATATTGGGAATAATAATATCTTCAAATAAAAACTACACAGCAGCATTGTGTGAAACTTATTTCTGATATGTGCATTCAGCTAACAGAGTTAAACCATACTTTTGATTGCGCAGTTCTGAACACTCTTTCTGTAGAAAATGCAAGTGGACATTCGGAGCGCTAATACGGTAATAGTGGAAAAAGGAATATATTCAATTATAAACTACACAGAAGCATTCTGTGAAACTTCTTTCTGTTCTGTGCATTCAACTAACTGAGTTGAACCTTACTTTTGATGGAGCCGTTGTGAAACACTCTTTCTGTAGAAACTGCAATTGGACATTCTGACTGCTAAAAGGCCTATATTGGGAAAAAGAATATCTACAAATAAAAACTACACAGAAGCATTCTGTGAAACTTCTTTCGGATCTGTGCATTCAACTAACAGAGTAAAACCATACTTTTGATTCAGCCGTTCTGAACACTCTTTCTGTAGAAAATGCAAGTGGACATTCGGAGCGCTAAGAGGGTAATAGTTGAAAAAGGAATATATTCAAATATAAACTACACAGAAGCATTCTGTGAAACTTCTTTCTGTTCTGTGCATTCAACTAACAGAGTTGAACCTTACTTTGATTGAGCCGTTCTGAAACACTCTTTCTGTAGAAACTGCAATTGGACTTTCTAAGCGCTAAGAGGCCTACATTGTTAAAAAGAATATCTTCAAATAAAAACTACACAGAAGCATTCTGTGAAACATATTTCTGATATGTGCATTCAGTTAACAGAGCTAAACCATTCCTTTGATTGAGCAGTTATGAAACACTCTTTGTGTAGAAAATATAAGTGGACCTTCGGAGCGCTAAGATTGTAATAGGGAAAAAAGGATTATCTCCAAATAAAAACCACACAGAAGCATTCTCTGAAACTCCTTTCTGTTCTCTGAATTCAACTAACAGAGTTGAGCCTTACTTTTGAAAGAACAGTTCTGAAACACTCTTTGTGTATAAACTGCCAGTGGACATTCGGAGCGCTAAGTGGGTAATAGTCAATAAAGGAATATCTTCAACTAAATACTACACAGAAGCATTCTGTGAAACTCCTTTCTGTTCTGTGCATTCAACTAAAAGAGGTGAACCTTACTTTTCATTGAGCCGTTCTGAAACACTCTTTCTATAGAAACTGCAATTGGACATTCTGAGCGCTAAGAGGCCTATATTGGTAAAAAGAATATTTTCATATAAACACTACACAGAAGCATTCTGTGAAACTTCTTTCTGATCTGTGCATTCAGCTAACAGAGTTAAACCATACTTTGGATTGAGCAGTTCTGAAACACTCTTTCTGTAGAAAATGCTACTGGACATTTGGAGCGCTAAGTGGGTAATAGTGGAAAAAGGAATATCTTCAAATATAAACTACACAGAATCATTCTGTGAAACTTCTTTCTGATCTGTGCATTCAGCTAACAGAGTTAAAGCATACTTTTGATTGAGCAGTTCTGAACACTCTTTGTGTAGAAAATGCAACTGGACATTTGGAGCGCTAAGAGGGTAGTAGTGGAAAAAGTAATATATTCAAATATAAACTACACAGAAGAATTGTATGAAACTCCTTTCTCTTCTGTGCATTTAACTAACAGAGTTGAACCTTATTTTTGATTGAGCCGTTCTGAAACACTCTTTCTTTAGAAAATGCAAGTGGATATTCGCAGCGCTAAGACGGTAATACTGGAAAAGGAATATATTCAAATATAAACTACACAGAAGCATTCTGTGAAACTTCTTTATGTTCTGTGCATTCAACTAACTGAGTTGAACCTTACTTTTGATGGAGCCGTTCTGAAAAGCTCTTTCTGTAGAAACTGCAATTGGACATTCTGAGCGCTAAGAGGCCTATATTTTGAAAAAGAATATCTTCAAATAAAAACTACACAGAAGCATTCTGTGAAACTTATTTCGGATATGGGCATTCAACTAATAGAGTAAAACCATACTTTTGATTGAGCCGTTCTGAACACTCTTTCTGTATAAAATGCAAGTGGACATTCTGAGCGCTAAGATTGTAATACTGGAAAAAGTAATATCTTCAAATAGAAACTACACAGAATCATTCTGTGAAACTTCTTTCTGATCTGTGCATTCATCTAACAGAATTAAACCATACTTTTCATTGAGCAGTTCTGAACACTCTTTTTGTAGAAAATGCAACTAGACATTTGGAGCGATAAGAGGGTAGTAGTGGAAAAAGGAATATATTCAAATATAAACTACACGGAAGCATTCTGTGAAACTTCTTTCTGATCTGAGAATTCAGCTAACAGAGTTAAACCATACTTTTGACTGAGCAGTTTTGAAACACTCTGTCTGTAGAAAATGCAACTGGACATTCGGAGCGCTAAGTGGGTAATAGTGGAAAAAGGAATATGTCCAAATATAAACTACACAGAAGCATTGTATGAAACACCTTTCTGTTCTGTACATTCAACTAACAGAGTTGAACCTTAGTTTTGATTGAGCCGTTCTGAAACACTCTTTCTGTAGAAAATGCAAGTGGACATTCGGAGCGCTAAGTTAGTAATAGTGGAAAAAGGAATATCTCCAAATAAAAACTACACAGAAGCATTCTCTGAAACTCCTTTCTGTTCTCTGCATTCAACTAACAGAGCTGAGCCTTACTTTTGGAGGAGCAGTTCTGAAACACTCTTTGTGTAGAAACTGCCAGTGGAAATTCAGAGCGCTAAGAGGGTAATAGTCGAAAAAGGAATATCTTCAACTAAATACTACACAGAAGCATTCTGTGAAACTTCTTTCTGTTCTGTGCATTCAACTAAAAGAGTTGAACCTTAGTTTTGATTGAGCCGTTCTGAAACACTCTTTCTGTAGAAAATGAAAGTGGAGATTCGGAGCGCTGAGAGGGTAATAGTTGAAAAAGGATTATCTTCAAATATAAACTACACAGAATCATTCTGTGAAACTTCTTTCTGATATGTGCATTCAGCTAACAGAGTTAAACCATACTTTTGATTGAGCAGTTCTGAACACTCTTTCTGTAGAAAATGCAACTGGACATTTGGAGCGCTAAGAGGGTAGTAGTGGAAAAAGGAATATATTCAAATATAAGCTACACAGAAGCATTCTGTGAAACTTCTTTCTGATCTGAGCATTCCGCTAACAGACTTAAACCATACTTTTGATTGAGGAGATTTGAAACACTCTGACTGTAGAAAATGCAACTGGACATTCGGAGCGCTAAGTGGGTAGTAATGGAAAAAGGAATATGTTCAAATATAAACAACACAGAAGCATTGTATGAAACTTCTTTCTGTTCTGTGCATTCAACTAACAGAGTTGAACCTTACTTTTGATTGAGCCGTTCTGAAACACTCTTTCTGTAGAAACTGCAATTGGACATTCTCAGCTCTAAGAAGCCTATATTGGGAATAATAATATCTTCAAATAAAAACTACACAGCAGCATTGTGTGAAACTTATTTCTGATATGTGCATTCAGCTAACAGAGTTAAACCATACTTTTGATTGCGCAGTTCTGAACACTCTTTCTGTAGAAAATGCAAGTGGACATTCGGAGCGCTAATACGGTAATAGTGGAAAAAGGAATATATTCAATTATAAACTACACAGAAGCATTCTGTGAAACTTCTTTCTGTTCTGTGCATTCAACTAACTGAGTTGAACCTTACTTTTGATGGAGCCGTTGTGAAACACTCTTTCTGTAGAAACTGCAATTGGACATTCTGACCGCTAAAAGGCCTATATTGGGAAAAAGAATATCTACAAATAAAAACTACACAGAAGCATTCTGTGAAACTTCTTTCGGATCTGTGCATTCAACTAACAGAGTAAAACCATACTTTTGATTCAGCCGTTCTGAACACTCTTTCTGTAGAAAATGCAAGTGGACATTCGGAGCGCTAAGAGGGTAATAGTTGAAAAAGGAATATATTCAAATATAAACTACACAGAAGCATTCTGTGAAACTTCTTTCTGTTCTGTGCATTCAACTAACAGAGTTGAACCTTACTTTGATTGAGCCGTTCTGAAACACTCTTTCTGTAGAAACTGCAATTGGACTTTCTAAGCGCTAAGAGGCCTACATTGTTAAAAAGAATATCTTCAAATGAAAACTACACAGAAGCATTCTGTGAAACATATTTCTGATATGTGCATTCAGTTAACAGAGCTAAACCATTCCTTTGATTGAGCAGTTATGAAACACTCTTTGTGTAGAAAATATAAGTGGACCTTCGGAGCGCTAAGATTGTAATAGGGGAAAAAGGATTATCTCCAAATAAAAACCACACAGAAGCATTCTCTGAAACTCCTTTCTGTTCTCTGAATTCAACTAACAGAGTTGAGCCTTACTTTTGAAAGAACAGTTCTGAAACACTCTTTGTGTATAAACTGCCAGTGGACATTCGGAGCGCTAAGTGGGTAATAGTCAATAAAGGAATATCTTCAACTAAATACTACACAGAAGCATTCTGTGAAACTCCTTTCTGTTCTGTGCATTCAACTAAAAGAGGTGAACCTTACTTTTCATTGAGCCGTTCTGAAACACTCTTTCTATAGAAACTGCAATTGGACATTCTGAGCGCTAAGAGGCCTATATTGGTAAAAAGAATATTTTCATATAAACACTACACAGAAGCATTCTGTGAAACTTCTTTCTGATCTGTGCATTCAGCTAACAGAGTTAAACCATACTTTGGATTGAGCAGTTCTGAAACACTCTTTCTGTAGAAAATGCTACTGGACATTTGGAGCGCTAAGTGGGTAATAGTGGAAAAAGGAATATCTTCAAATATAAACTACACAGAATCATTCTGTGAAACTTCTTTCTGATCTGTGCATTCAGCTAACAGAGTTAAAGCATACTTTTGATTGAGCAGTTCTGAACACTCTTTGTGTAGAAAATGCAACTGGACATTTGGAGTGCTAAGAGGGTAGTAGTGGAAAAAGTAATATATTCAAATATAAACTACACAGAAGAATTGTATGAAACTCCTTTCTCTTCTGTGCATTTAACTAACAGAGTTGAACCTTATTTTTGATTGAGCCGTTCTGAAACACTCTTTCTTTAGAAAATGCAAGTGGATATTCGCAGCGCTAAGACGGTAATACTGGAAAAGGAATATATTCAAATATAAACTACACAGAAGCATTCTGTGAAACTTCTTTATGTTCTGTGCATCCAACTAACTGAGTTGAACCTTACTTTTGATGGAGCCGTTCTGAAAAGCTCTTTCTGTAGAAACTGCAATTGGACATTCTGAGCGCTAAGAGGCCTATATTTTGAAAAAGAATATCTTCAAATAAAAACTACACAGAAGCATTCTGTGAAACTTATTTCGGATATGGGCATTCAACTAATAGAGTAAAACCATACTTTTGATTGAGCCGTTCTGAACACTCTTTCTGTATAAAATGCAAGTGGACATTCTGAGCGCTAAGATTGTAATACTGGAAAAAGTAATATCTTCAAATAGAAACTACACAGAATCATTCTGTGAAACTTCTTTCTGATCTGTGCATTCAGCTAACAGAATTAAACCATACTTTTCATTGAGCAGTTCTGAACACTCTTTCTGTAGAAAATGCAACTAGACATTTGGAGCGATAAGAGGGTAGTAGTGGAAAAAGGAATATATTCAAATATAAACTACACGGAAGCATTCTGTGAAACTTCTTTCTGATCTGAGAATTCAGCTAACAGAGTTAAACCATACTTTTGACTGAGCAGTTTTGAAACACTCTGTCTGTAGAAAATGCAACTGGACATTCGGAGCGCTAAGTGGGTAATAGTGGAAAAAGGAATATGTCCAAATATAAACTACACAGAAGCATTGTATGAAACACCTTTCTGTTCTGTACATTCAACTAACAGAGTTGAACCTTAGTTTTGATTGAGCCGTTCTGAAACACTCTTTCTGTAGAAAATGCAAGTGGACATTCGGAGCGCTAAGTTAGTAATAGTGGAAAAAGGAATATCTCCAAATAAAAACTACACAGAAGCATTCTCTGAAACTCCTTTCTGTTCTCTGCATTCAACTAACAGAGCTGAGCCTTACTTTTGGAGGAGCAGTTCTGAAACACTCTTTGTGTAGAAACTGCCAGTGGAAATTCAGAGCGCTAAGAGGGTAATAGTCGAAAAAGGAATATCTTCAACTAAATACTACACAGAAGCATTCTGTGAAACTTCTTTCTGTTCTGTGCATTCAACTAAAAGAGTTGAACCTTAGTTTTGATTGAGCCGTTCTGAAACACTCTTTCTGTAGAAAATGAAAGTGGAGATTCGGAGCGCTGAGAGGGTAATAGTTGAAAAAGGATTATCTTCAAATATAAACTATACAGAATCATTCTGTGAAACTTCTTTCTGATATGTGCATTCAGCTAACAGAGTTAAAACATACTTTTGATTGAGCAGTTCTGAACACTCTTTCTGTAGAAAATGCAACTGGACATTTGGAGCGCTAAGAGGGTAGTAGTGGAAAAAGGAATATATTCAAATATAAGCTACACAGAAGCATTCTGTGAAACTTCTTTCTGATCTGAGCATTCCGCTAACAGAGTTAAACCATACTTTTGATTGAGGAGATTTGAAACACTCTGACTGTAGAAAATGCAACTGGACATTCGGAGCGCTAAGTGGGTAATAATGGAAAAAGGAATATGTTCAAATATAAACAACACAGAAGCATTGTATGAAACTTCTTTCTGTTCTGTGCATTCAACTAACAGAGTTGAACCTTACTTTTGATTGAGCCGTTCTGAAACACTCTTTCTGTAGAAACTGCAATTGGACATTCTCAGCTCTAAGAAGCCTATATTGGGAATAATAATATCTTCAAATAAAAACTACACAGCAGCATTGTGTGAAACTTATTTCTGATATGTGCATTCAGCTAACAGAGTTAAACCATACTTTTGATTGCGCAGTTCTGAACACTCTTTCTGTAGAAAATGCAAGTGGACATTCGGAGCGCTAATACGGTAATAGTGGAAAAAGGAATATATTCAATTATAAACTACACAGAAGCATTCTGTGAAACTTCTTTCTGTTCTGTGCATTCAACTAACTGAGTTGAACCTTACTTTTGATGGAGCCGTTGTGAAACACTCTTTCTGTAGAAACTGCAATTGGACATTCTGACCGCTAAAAGGCCTATATTGGGAAAAAGAATATCTACAAATAAAAACTACACAGAAGCATTCTGTGAAACTTCTTTCGGATCTGTTCATTCAACTAACAGAGTAAAACCATACTTTTGATTGAGCCGTTCTGAACACTCTTTCTGTAGAAAATGCAAGTGGACATTCGGAGCGCTAAGAGGGTAATAGTTGAAAAAGGAATATATTCAAATATAAACTACACAGAAGCATTCTGTGAAACTTCTTTCTGTTCTGTGCATTCAACTAACAGAGTTGAACCTTACTTTGATTGAGCCGTTCTGAAACACTCTTTCTGTAGAAACTGCAATTGGACTTTCTAAGCGCTAAGAGGCCTACATTGTTAAAAAGAATATCTTCAAATAAAAACTACACAGAAGCATTCTGTGAAACATATTTCTGACATGTGCATTCAGTTAACAGAGCTAAACCATTCTTTTGATTGAGCAGTTATGAAACACTCTTTGTGTAGAAAATATAAGTGTACCTTCGGAGCGCTAAGATTGTAATAGGGGAAAAAGGATTATCTCCAAATAAAAACCACACAGAAGCATTCTCTGAAACTCCTTTCTGTTCTCTGAATTCAACTAACAGAGTTGAGCCTTACTTTTGAAAGAACAGTTCTGAAACACTCTTTGTGTATAAACTGCCAGTGGACATTCGGAGCGCTAAGTGGATAATAGTCAATAAAGGAATATCTTCAACTAAATACTACACAGAAGCATTCTGTGAAACTCCTTTCTGTTCTGTGCATTCAACTAAAAGAGGTGAACCTTACTTTTCATTGAGCCGTTCTGAAACACTCTTTCTATAGAAACTGCAATTGGACATTCTGAGCGCTAAGAGGCCTATATTGGTAAAAAGAATATTTTCATATAAACACTACACAGAAGCATTCTGTGAAACTTCTTTCTGATCTGTGCATTCAGCTAACAGAGTTAAACCATACTTTGGATTGAGCAGTTCTGAACACTCTTTGTGTAGAAAATGCAACTGGACATTTGGAGCGCTAAGAGGGTAGTAGTGGAAAAAGGAATATATTCAAATATAAACTACACAGAAGAATTGTATGAAAATCCTTTCTCTTCTGTGCATTTAACTAACAGAGTTGAACCTTATTTTTGATTGAGCCGTTCTGAAACACTCTTTCTTTAGAAAATGCAAGTGGATATTCGCAACGCTAAGACGGTAATACTGGAAAAGGAATATATTCAAATATAAACTACACAGAAGCATTCTGTGAAACTTCTTTCTGATCTGAGCATTCCGCTAACAGAGTTAAACCATACTTTTGATTGAGGAGATTTGAAACACTCTGACTGTAGAAAATGCAACTGGACATTCGGAGCGCTAAGTGGGTAATAATGGAAAAAGGAATATGTTCAAATATAAACAACACAGAAGCATTGTATGAAACTTCTTTCTGTTCTGTGCATTCAACTAACAGAGTTGAACCTTACTTTTGATTGAGCCGTTCTGAAACACTCTTTCTGTAGAAACTGCAATTGGACATTCTCAGCTCTAAGAAGCCTATATTGGGAATAATAATATCTTCAAATAAAAACTACACAGCAGCATTGTGTGAAACTTATTTCTGATATGTGCATTCAGCTAACAGAGTTAAACCATACTTTTGATTGCGCAGTTCTGAACACTCTTTCTGTAGAAAATGCAAGTGGACATTCGGAGCGCTAATACGGTAATAGTGGAAAAAGGAATATATTCAATTATAAACTACACAGAAGCATTCTGTGAAACTTCTTTCTGTTCTGTGCATTCAACTAACTGAGTTGAACCTTACTTTTGATGGAGCCGTTCTGAAAAGCTCTTTCTGTAGAAACTGCAATTGGACATTCTGAGCGCTAAGAGGCCTATATTTTGAAAAAGAATATCTTCAAATAAAAACCACACAGAAGCATTCTGTGAAACTTATTTCGGATATGGGCATTCAACTAATAGAGTAAAACCATACTTTTGATTGAGCCGTTCTGAACCCTCTTTCTGTAGAAAATGCAAGTGGACATTCTGAGCGCTAAGAGGGTAATACTAGAAAAATAATATCTTCAAATAGAAACTACACAGAATCATTCTGTGAAACTTCTTTCTGATCTGTGCATTCAGCTAACAGAATTAAACCATACTTTTCATTGAGCAGTTCTGAACACTCTTTCTGTAGAAAATGGAACTAGACATTTGGAACGATAAGAAGGTAGTAGTGGAAAAAGGAATATATTCAAATATAAACTACACGGAAGCATTCTGTGAAACTTCTTTCTGATCTGAGAATTCAGCTAACAGAGTTAAACCATACGTTTGACTGAGCAGTTTTGAAACACTCTGTCTGTAGAAAATGCAACTGGACATTCGGAGCGCTAAGTGGGTAATAGTGGAAAAAGGAATATGTCCAAATATAAACTACACAGAAGCATTGTATGAAACACCTTTCTGTTCTGTACATTCAACTAACAGAGTTGAACCTTAGTTTTGATTGAGCCGTTCTGAAACACTCTTTCTGTAGAAAATGCAAGTGGACATTCGGAGCGCTAAGTTAGTAATAGTGGAAAAAGGAATATCTCCAAATAAAAACTACACAGAAGCATTCTCTGAAACTCCTTTCTGTTCTCTGCATTCAACTAACAGAGCTGAGCCTTACTTTTGGAGGAGCAGTTCTGAAACACTCTTTGTGTAGAAACTGCCAGTTGAAATTCAGAGCGCTAAGAGGGTAATAGTCGAAAAAGGAATATCTTCAAATAAATACTACACAGAAGCATTCTGTGAAACTTCTTTCTGTTCTGTGCATTCAACTAAAAGAGTTGAACCTTAGTTTTGATTGAGCCGTTCTGAAACACTCTTTCTGTAGAAAATGAAAGTGGAGATTCGGAGCGCTGAGAGGGTAATAGTGGAAAAAGGATTATCTTCAAATATAAACTACACAGAATCATTCTGTGAAACTTCTTTCTGATATGTGCATTCAGCTAACAGAGTTAAACCATACTTTTGATAGTGCAGTTCTGAACACTCTTTCTGTAGAAAATGCAACTGGACATTTGGAGCGCTAAGAGGGTAGTATTGGAAAAAGTAATATATTCAAATATAAGCTACACAGAAGCATTCTGTGAAACTTCTTTCTGATCTGAGCATTCCGCTAACAGACTTAAACCATACTTTTGATTGAGGAGATTTGAAACACTCTGACTGTAGAAAATGGAACTGGACATTCGGAGCGCTAAGTGGGTAATAATGGAAAAAGGAATATGTTCAAATATAAACAACACAGAAGCATTGTATGAAACTTCTTTCTGTTCTGTGCATTCAACTAACAGAGTTGAACCTTACTTTTGATTGAGCCGTTCTGAAACACTCTTTCTGTAGAAACTGCAATTGGACATTCTCAGCTCTAAGAGGCCTATATTGGGAATAATAATATCTTCAAATAAAAACTACACAGCAGAACTGTGTGAAACTTATTTCTGATATGTGCATTCAGCTAACAGAGTTAAACCATACTTTTGATTGCGCAGTTCTGAACACTCTTTCTGTAGAAAATGCAAGTTGACATTCGGAGCGCTAAGAGGGTAATAGTGGACAAAGGAATATATTCAAATATAAACTACAAAGAAGCATTCTGTGAAACTTCTTTCTGTTCACTGCATTCAACTAACTGAGTTGAACCTTGCTTTTGATTGAGTCGTTCTGGATCACTCTTTCTGTAGAAAATGCAATTGGACATTCTGAGCGCTAAGAGGCCTATATTGGGAAAAAGAATATCTACAAATAAAAACTACACAGAAGCATTCTGTGAAACTTCTTTCTCTTCTGTGCATTCAACTAAATGTTTTGAACCTTAGTTTTGATTGAGCCGTTCTGAAACACTCTTTCTGTAGAAAATGCAAGTGGACTTTCGGAGGGCTAAGATAGTAATAGTGGAAAAAGGAATATCTCCAAATAAAAACTACACAGAAGCATTCTCTGAAACTCCTTTCTGTTCTCTGCATTCAACTAACAGAGCTGAGCCTTACTTTTGAAGGAGCAGTTCTGAAACACTCTTTGTGTAGAAACTGCCAGTGGAAATTCAGAGCGCTAAGAGGGTAATATTCGAAAAAGGAATATCTTCAACTAAATACTACACGGAAGCATTCTGTGAAACTTCTTTCTGTTCTGTGCATTCAACTAAAAGAGTTGAACCTTAATTTTGATTGAGCCGTTCTGAAACACTCTTTCTCTAGAAAATGAAAGTGGAGATTCGGAGCGCTAAGAGGGTAATAGTGGAAAAAATATTATCTTCAAATATAAACTACACAGAATCATTCTGTGAAACTTCTTTCTGATATGTGCATTCAGCTAACAGAGTTAAAACATACTTTTGATTGAGCAGATCTGAACACTCTTTCTGTAGAAAATGCAACTGGACATTTGGAGCGCTAAGAGGGTAGTAGTGGAAAAAGGAATATATTCAAATATAAGCTACACAGAAGCATTCTGTGAAACTTCTTTCTGTTCTGAGCATTCCGCTAACAGAGTTAAACCATACTTTTGATTGAGGAGATTTGAAACACTCTGACTGTAGAAAATGCAACTGGACATTCGGAGCGCTAAGTGGGTAATAATGGAAAAAGGAATATGTTCAAATATAAACAACACAGAAGCATTGTATGAAACTTCTTTCTGTTCCGTGCATTCAACTAACAGAGTTGAACCTTACTTTTGATTGAGCCGTTCTGAAACACTCTTTCTGTAGAAACTGCAATTAGACATTCTCAGCTCTAAGAGGCCTATATTGGGAATAATAATATCTTCAAATAAAAACTACACAGCAGCATTTTGTGAAAGTTATTTCTGATATGTGCATTCAGCTAACAGAACTAAACCATTCTTTTGATTGCGCAGTTCTGAACACTCTTTCTGTAGAAAATGCAAGTGGACATTCGGAGCGCTAAGAGGGTAATACTAGAAAAAGTAATATCTTCAAATATAAACTACACAGAATCATTCCGTGAAACTTCTTTCTGATCTGTGCATTCAGCTAACAGAATTAAACCATACTTTTCATTGAGCAGTTCTGAACACTCTTTCTGTAGAAAATGCAACTGGACATTTGGAGCGCTAAGAGGGTAGTAGTGGAAAAAGGATTATATTCAAATATAAACTACACAGAAGCATTCTGTGAAACTTCTTTCTGATCTGAGCATTCAGCTAACAGAGTTAAACCATACTTTTGACTGAGCAGTTTTGAAACACTCTGTCTGTAGAAAATCCAACTGGACATTCGGATCGCTAAGTGGGTAATAGTGGAAAAAGGAATATGTTCAAATATAAACTACACAGAAGCATTGTATGAAACATCTTTCTGTTCTGTACATTCAGCTAACAGAGTTGAAACTTACTTTTGATTTAGCCGTTCTGAAACACTCTTTCTGTAGAAACTGCAATTGGACATTCTGAGCCCTAAGAGGCCTATATTGGGAAAAATAATATATTCAAATAAAAACTACACAGAAGCATTGTGTGAAACTTATTTCTCATATGTGCGTTCAGGTAACAGAGTTAAACCATACTTTGATTGCGCAGTTCTGAACCCTCTTTCTGTAGAAAATGCAATGTACATTCGGAGCGCTAAGAGGGTAATAGTGGAAAAAGCAATATATTCAAATATAAACTACACAGAAGCATTCTGTCAAACTTCTTTCTGTTCTTTGCATTCAACTAACTGAGTTGAACCTTGCTTTTGATTGAGCCGTTCTGGAACACTCTTTCTGTAGAAAATGCAATTGGACATTCTGAGCGCTAAGAGGCCTATATTGGGAAAAAGAATATCTACAAATAAAAGCTACAGAGAAGCATTCTGTGAAACTTGTTTCTGTTCTGTGCATTCAACTAAAAGTGTTGAACCTTAGTTTTGATTGAGCCGTTCTGAAACACTCTTTCTGTAGAAAATGCAAGTGGACATTTGGAGCGCTAAGATAGTACTAGTGGAAAAAAGAATATCTCCAAATAAAAACTACACAGAAGCATTCTCTGAAACTCCTTCCTGTTCTCTGCATTCAACTAACAGAGCTGAGCCTTTCTTTTGAAGGAGCAGTTCTGAAACACTCTTTGTGTAGAAACTGCCAGTGGAAATTCAGAGCGCTAAGAGGGTAATAGTCGAAAAAGGAATATCTTCAACTAAATACTACACAGAAGCATTCTGTGAAACTTCTTTCTGTTCTGTGCATTCAACTAAAAGAGTTGAACCTTAGTTTTGATTGAGCCGTTCTGAAACACTCTTTCTGTAGAAAATGAAAGTGGAGGTTCGGAGCGCTAAGAGGGTAATAGTGGAAAAAGGAATATCTTAAAATATAAACTACACAGAATCATTCTGTGAAACTTCTTTCTGATATGTGCATTCAGCTAACAGAGTTAAACCATAGTTTTGATAGAGCAGTTCTGAACACTCTTTCTGTAGAAAATGCAACTGGACATTTGGAGCGCTAAGAGTTTAGTAGTGGAAAAAGGAATGTATTCAAATATAAGCTACACAGAAGCATTCTGTGAAACTTCATTCTGATCTGAGCATTCAGCTAACAGTGTTAAACCATACTTTTGATTAAGGAGATTTGAAACACTCTGTGTGTAGAAAATGCAACTGGACATTCGGAGCGCTAAGTGGGTAATAATGGAAAAAGGAATATGTTCAAATATAAACTACACAGAAGCATTGTATGAAACACCTTTCTGTTCTGTACATTCAACTAACAGAGTTGAACCTTAGTTTTGATTGAGCCGTTCTGAAACACTCTTTCTGTAGAAAATGCAAGTGGACATTCGGAGTGCTAAGTTAGTAATAGTGGAAAAAGGAATATCTCCAAATAAAAACTACACAGAAGCATTCTCTGAGACTCCTTTCTGTTGTCTGCATTCAACTAACAGAGTTTAGCCTTACTTTTGAAGGAGCAGTTCTGAAACACTCTTTGTGTAGAAACTGCCAGTGGACATTCGGAGCGCTAAGTGGATAATAGTCAAAAAAGGAATATCTTCAACTAAATACTACACAGAAGCATTCTGTGAAACTTCTTTCTGTTCTGTGCATTCAACTAAAAGAGGTGAACCTTATTTTTATTGAGCCGTTCTGAAACACTCTTTCTATAGAAACTGCAATTGGACATTCTGAGCGCTAAGAGGCCTATATTGGTAAAAAGAATATCTTCATATAAACACTACACAGAAGCATTCTGTGAAACTTCTTTCTGATCTCTGCATTCAACTAACAGAGTTAAACCATACTTTTGATTGAGCAGTTCTGAAACACTCTTTCTGTAGAAAATGCAACTGGACATTTGGAGCGGTAAGTGGGTAATAGTGGAAAAAGTAATATCTTCAAATATCAACTACACAGAATCATTCTGTGAAACTTCTTTCTGATCTGTGCATTCAGCTAACAGAATTAAACCATACTTTTGATTGAGCAGCTCTGAACACTCTTTCTGTAGAAAATGCAACTGGACATTTTGAGCGCTAAGAGGGTAGTAGTGGAAAAAGGGATATATTCAAATACAAACTACACAGAAGCATTCTGTGAAACTTCTTTCTGTTCTTTGCATTCAACTAACTGAGTTGAACCTTACTTTTGATGCAGCCGTTCTGAAACACTCTTTCTGTAGAAACTGCAATTGGACATTCTGAGCGCTAAGAGGCCTATATTGGGAAAAAGAATATCTTCAAATTAAAACTACACAGAAGCCTTCTGTTAAACTTATTTCTGATATTGGCATTCAGCTAATAGAGTTAAACCACAGTTTGATTGAGCAGTTCTGAACACTCTTTCTGTAGAAAATGCAAGTGGACATTCGGAGCGCTAAGAGGGTAATAGTGGAAAAAGGAATATATTCAAATGTAAACTACACAGAAGCATTCTGTGAAACTTCTTTCTGTTCTGTGCATTCAACTAAAAGAGTTGAACCTTACTTTTGATTGAGCAGTTCTGAAACACTCTTTCGGTAGATAATGCAACTGGACATTTGGAGCGCTAAGTGGGTAATAGTGGAAAAAGGAATATCTTCAAATATAAACTACACAGAAGCATTGTATGAAACTTCTTTCTGTTCTGTGCATTCAACTAACACTATTGAACCTTATTTTTGATTGAACAGTTCTGTAACACTCTTTCTGTAGATACTGCAATTGGACATTCAGAGCGCTAAGTGGCCTATATTGGGAAAAAGAATTTCTTCAAATAAAAACTACACAGAAGCATTCTGTGAAACTTCTTTCTGATCTGTTCATACAGCTAACAGAGTTAAACCATTCTTTTGATTGAGCAGTTCTGACCACTCTTTCTGTAGAAAATGCAAGTGGACATTCGGAGCGCTAAGATTGTAATAGTGGAAAATGGAATATCTCCAAATAAAAACTACACAGAAGCATTCTCTGAAACTCCTTTCTGTTCTCTGCATTCAACTAACAGAGCTGAGCCTTACTTTTGAAGTAGCAGTTCTGAAACACTCTTTGTGTAGAAACTGCCAGTGGACATTCGGAGCGCTAAGACGGTAATAGTCAAAAAAGGAATATCTTCAACTAAATACTACACTGAAGCATTCTGTGAAACTTCTTTCTGTTCTGTGCATTCAACTAAAAGAGTTGAACCTTAGTTTTGATTGAGCCGTTCTGAAACACTCTTTCTGTAGAAAATGCAAGTGGAGATTCGGAGCGCTAAGAGGGTAATAGTGGAAAAAGTAATATCTTCAAATATCAACTACACAGAATCATTCTGTGAAACTTCTTTCTGATCTGTGCATTCAGCTAACAGAGTTAAACCATACTTTTGATTGAGCAGTTCTGAACACTCTTTCTGTAGAAAATGCAACTGGACATTTGGAGCGCTAAGAGGGTAGTAGTGGAAAAAGGAATATATTCAAATATAAACTACACAGAAGCATTCTGTGAAACTTCTTTCTGATCTGAGCATTGAGCTAACAGAGTTAAACCATACTTTTGATTGAGCAGTTTTGAAACACTCTGTCTGTAGAAAATGCAACTGGACATTCAGAGCGCTAAGTGGGTAACAGTGGAAAAAGGAATATGTTCAAATATAAACTACACAGAAGCATTGTATGAAACTTCTTTCTGTTCTGTGCATTCAACTAACAGTGTTGAACCTTACTTTTGATTGAGCCGTTCTGAAACACTCTTTCTGTAGAAACTGCATTTGGACATTCTGCGCGCTAAGAGGCCTATATTGGGAAAAATAATATCTTCAAATAGAAACTACACAGAAGCATTGTGTGAAACTTATTTCTGATATGTGCATTCAGCTAACAGAATTAAACCATACTTTTGATTGCGCAGTTCTGAACACTCTTTCTGTAGAAAATGCAAGTGGACATTCGGAGCGCTAAGAGGGTAATAGTGAAAAAGGAATATATTCAAATCTAAACTACACAGAAGCATTCTGTGAAACTTCGTTCTGTTCTTTGCATTCAACTAAAAGAGTTGAACTATATTTTTGATTGAGCCTTTCTGAAACACTCTTCCTGTAGGAACATTCAGGCTGTAGATATCACCAGTGTGCCTTGCCTTCCTGGTAATAATGACATAATCTTTCTTCCTCCCCTGGCCACTCTCAGCCTTGGAAGTTACTGGCTAGTGGATAGTAGATACTGGATGAGCCATCACACGGTGGCCCTGGCACAGAAAGCCTGGGTGACACGGCTCCACACAGCATAATTCAGACGGGCTGTGGGAAATATCATGTGGGGAAGCAATGTCGTTTCAACAAAGAACTCAGCAGGATAAATACGACCAATCTCATGTCTCACAAATGATCACTTGTATCTGAATGTCTTCCATTTCTGTTCGTATTCATGCCTTATGGGTTAAGTCTCATCCCCAAGTATGTTTCTAGTGAATATGAAAGACCCTATTGTCACATATTTCTTTCTTTATATGCAACTACCACCATTTCATTAACTTTTGCTTAAAGGAACAATTTTTAAAAGTAATCTGACATGTTACTTTACCGTTTTTTGATCAATTTATTTTGTGTCTTCTTTACATATATTTTGAAGGGCCATATCTGAAACAGAACTTTCCTTTTTCATTAAAAAACTAGCATATGTGGGCTATGTGCCTTTATATTCATTTTATTGACTATTTTACAATGAACAGTCTTATATTTTACTTTATACTAATTCCTCCAGATTAATGACAAGTATTTAACCTAACATATTGATCCATCTCACTTAATATTAGTTTAACTTCAATTAATTCCTTCCTTTTTACTCATAATCAACATTTTTCCTGATGAGAAATTAAGAAAGAAGATAAGTTTGGCACCTCTGTCCATATCTTTGCCCATTTCTTACTCCTCTAAGAAGGCAAGAGATTCTAATCTGATTACACATTACCAATTAATTGGGCCACATTTACTTGTGGGCCATCTGGCTGAATATTTTTTAATCATGAGCAAACCATGGTGCTCTTCTTCTCTCTTGCCCCTGCCTTAACGCAGTAAGGCATTTTCCTTGGCTTATTTCCTTCTCATTGCAGCAGAGTTGAAATGTGAGACGGGGTGTAGCTTCTCCTAACCCCTGGCACATCATCTGATGGAACTGAAGAGTGAGAAATGACCTCCACGGACCTGGAGCCTCAGCTTCAGGTCTCCACCGAGATGCCACATTGGAGGCAAGCTCAACGCAATGCCTTTATTAGAAACGTTTTTAAAAGGGAACCCGTATTCACGTTTGTCAGGACACTGCTTATCTCTCTAGTTGAACCCGTATAACTTACTTTATAAGATGGTAAGATACAAAGACTCTTAATCTTCCATCTACCAGGACTCTTGACATAAATTGAAAGCTCACTTATAACAGCTCTAGCATCCCAAGTGCCTTTGACTACACTCCAATTTAACTTATTGTTCAGTTTTTATATAAATGTCTTCCTTATATTGTGCTTAATTTTCTTATTAATTTAACATTTTCAGAAGAATACTCATTCTGAGAAGTTCACAAATCAGTTAGGCTTAAGTTTTTAAATAAATGTTTTAAAAATATTAAAGGCACACGTATGAAACAATGATACTAGACTTAATTATGGAGAGCAGCCTCCCCTACAAATTTCAGCCACAACACAAGAGCAGTAAGCAGATCAGTCCCCTCACCTTCATTCCAACATTTCAAGTGACTGGGGAAAGAATAGGGACAAAATAAAATAAATCAAAATAAAAGTTTCTTGTGGAACACTGAAAAATTATTATGTGCTAAAGTGTAAGAATGCTTTATATCCATCCCATCGTTTGTCCTGGGAGGTACTTTCTATTATTGATTTCATTTGACAAATGAGGAAACAGAGGTCTGAATAGGTAGAGAAACAATTGTCAACTTTCTACTTCTTAGTATAACTTTACTACCTCTGAGGCCTGCCTGCATTCCTGCACTGGGGTTTCATGGACATTGCTCGAGACCACTGGCCCTATGTCTGTCATCTTTTATGTTTCATTTATAAACACCCTCAGCTCTTGATCTGTGAGGGTCTTAATAAATAGAGCTGTATTAAATTTTTGCGCTTTAAAAATAATATATGATATTAAGAAATAGTATTTCTGATAACAGCTTAAGCCATAATATGAAGTGTGCTGATACAAGAGGAGTTTGTAGGTCTTAAAAAAAAAAAAACAAAAAAAAAACTAAGCTTTAATTTAGTACAAGTTTCTGACTTTCCTGCTAAAATTTATCTAGGAGTATATATAAAGAAAAGGCCTTATTGAATAAACTGGTAAATGCATCTCTCAAGTTTTATTTTATATTCAACATAATATGAAGTAAAAATAAAAATAAAATACAACTAAGAAATATAGCATTGGCTACTTTTTGAAACATTTCTCCACAAAATAGGGGGTAAAATATGAAAAAGTTTCAACACAATGTTTTGAGTCTCTATTTATTTATAACCTAAAGGAAATAAGAATTTGATATGCCTCAAGGAAAAAAAATCCAACGAAGAGTTTTTTTGTGGGGGAAAGAAAGCCTACTATCCAGCCTCAGAGATTAGATTTAAAAGCCAAAGAAAACTTTGTTAGATTATAGTGTGACAGAGCAAACCAATCTTTAAATCTACCAAAACACTTCTAGAATGCTAGAACACAGTATGTGTGAGAAAATAACAAGTGTTTTGAGAAACATCATTTTTTAATGTCCTAAACCACTGACTTACAACATATGAAAAGATGTGGCATGACACGAATTTGAGAATATATACTGTAGAACAGCTATTAACAAGCTTTTCTTGGTACTGAAGTGTGTTCCACAAAACAGTTTTTACTCTTACATGAAGAAGACAGTGAACCAAAGTAAATTAAACTACCAGAAACAGGTGTTAGCTTGACATTAAGAACCCACAAATCTACATTTGTTTCCATTCCTAAAAATCAGCTTTCAATTAATAATAATATAATCATTAAAAAATATATATTTTTAAAGCGTCTGTTTACTTTCCTTAACTTGTAAATCACTACTGGTGTTTCCAACTCTCTTAGTGAATTTAAATGACAATATCATTCCTTAATTTTTCTATGACCTGAAAACGTCCGATTAGAAAATGAGCAAATTGCTCACAATGCTGATAAAAATCAAAGTAAAAGCTTGTATTTAAGAACATCAGTCTCTACTAAAACGAGAAATACCTAAAAATACGAATATATCCGAAATGTCGCAAAGCACATAAACCAGGTTGAAATAAAAATTTGAATGGGCAATTATGTAACATAAAGCCAGATAACCCAACCAGTTCATACATTTTATACTCAATATAGGATATTATAAATTAGATAGTTACTGATGAGATAATAGCTTTTATAGTTAACTCTGTAGTAATTAAGCAGGATGGCAAGGCAGCAAAGAGGTCAAATTAATTTCTGAGTTCTTCCATTTATCTTTAGAAATGATAGGGAAAATTCTAACTCCAAAAGTGTTTTGTGGGAATCTAAAGAACAGTTTTGACAAAGAGGGGGTCTCAAGAAAGCATTTATGATTAAGCAACCTGACATAAACAGTAACTGCAAATTATTAGAACCAGTTGATGTTTATCTAAATGGATAAATCATTCATCTGAATAATTATCAACCCAGACAAACTATAGGCCCTGAAATTGCAATTATGAAAGAGAACCAATCAAATGTTAAGACCAAATTTAAAATTTTAGCAATGGTAGAAACTATGAATCATAAAATGCTACCTTTGACTCAAGAAATGCAACCCTTGGTTAGACAGCATATTAAAAACTAGATGGCTAATGAGGTATTTGTATGGTTTCTTTTTATACTTGTTTTTGTGACATTAAGAATCTCAAAGAATCACAAATTCAAATAAAGCAATAGGCCTCTTCTCTCTGAGTTTAGCTTAGACCTTCCCTTACCTAACACGTCTGAACGTGTTCTTTGTTCTTGAACAAGATTTCGCCATTAAAACTCACACAGAAAGAACTTGTCAAGACTTTACTAAACAAAGTTTAGGATGTTTCTAATTTTCATTAAAAAATAGTGTAGGAATTTTAATGAGATTACATAATTTCTAAGTCAGTTATTTAAGACCCACCAAATTACAATAATTTATTTCTTTCAGGAAAAAAAAAAAAAACTAGCCATCAGCCTGCTGTCCGGCTTCATCAGCTCTAGACGCAAACAGGAAACTAAGGCAATATTCCATTGAGAGCTGATGGTGGTTTATACCAAGTAGTGTCAGTGCAAATTACCTCAACAGGCATTCAGTTTAAAAGTAGACTTGCAGGATTTCCTGATGGATTGAATCTGGGAAAACTAGAAATAGCAGGTAAGGATAACTTCATAGAGTTTGGTTTAAATTATCGAAGAATAAAACTGTCATTTATTGAGCTGGCCAAGTTGCGGCAGAACCAGGTTTAGGGAGAAAATCAGAGGGTCAATTTTGCAAATAATAACCTTGAGTTACTTATTAGATTTCAAGAAGTGATATCAACTAGGTGGCTCAATGTACAATTCTAGAGTTCTACAGCACAATGAAGGCTGGGGATTAAACACTTGAAAATCGGCAGTATACGCATAGGAGTTAAAGCATGACACCATCTGAGATAAAAAAGAAAATGCATTTAAATAAAGTAAATAAATGCCAGAATCATCCCTTCTGTGCTGTAACTGAGAAATCAGGAAGATGGTGGTGAACGAAGGAACGCAGGAAGCAGCAGCTGTAACAAGGTGAATGGAACTGACAATACTGTGACCTGGAACCCAGGTGACAAACATGTTTCAAGGAGAAGTCAGTGATTACCTGTGTCAAATTCTGTGAAAAGGACTAAAAGTTGAAGAATATGGAGATCAATGTTGTCCTTGGCAACAACAAATTTTGGACAGTAGAAAAGGAGAAGGCAGATTGGGGTGGAATCTTTAAAAACCAAGATGAAAGGATTTGGGTATAATGGGTGCATGGAGTTTTGCTCTGAGGATCAGAGAACGGAGGCAGTATCTTGAGAGATTTGTAGAATGTGGAAAGGTATTTTAAAATAAGAATAATTGTAGCATGTTTGCATATGAAGAATATTATTAATTAGCAAGAGGAGAATTGATGATGCAGAAGAAAGGGAAAAGTTGGGGGAATGATGTTCCTGCATTAGGTGAGAGGTGACAGTGTCTGGCACACAGGTAGAAGGCTTAGCATTTCCTATGAACACACTGTGGCCTCTTAGGGCACCTTCTCCATGGCACCCACAGTGACAGTTTCTCGTATTAAACCAGACCATAAGGTATGGCTGGTTACAAACTCCTCAGTGGCTTTCCATCTCATTCAAAGTAAAAGCCTGAGGTGTTACGGAGGCCTACAAGGAACTATGTAATTTGGCTCCATTACCCCGCTGTCTCCTTCTGCTCTCACTGTCCTTTTGCTGACTACAGCCCAGTCAGACAGAACTCCTTACCCTCCCTCAAACACACCAGACACCTGCACGCCTCTGTACCTGCAAAGTCTGTGCTCTTAACAACTAGGCTATTCTGCAGGGCTTGCCTTCTCTTTTCATTTGTGCCTTTGCTCACATTTCACCTGCTTAATGAAGTCTTTCCTGACCTTGTAACCCTCCACCCTCCACGTGTACTTCTTCTCCTTAGCACTCACCAATACACGACATATTAAGAGTTTTAAATATTTTCTTTGATAATTGTCTTACCCCTTTAGATTTTAAGAGAACACAAATTTTTACCCGTCGTTCACTGCTATATATCCAGCAGCTAAATTACTATCCATCACATATTACATGTTCAGTAAGTTTGCCAGATAAATGAATAAAATGATATTTTAGGGCTTAACCTCAAATTTTTACTACTTTGCATAAAAATCCTAAAACAACAATGTTTACACTATATGCAATCATGTACACTAGAGGGTATTGTAGTTTTCAGTGAGATTTCTCGTAAGACTAGAAGGCAAAAATAAATACTGGTAACTAGAGCACTGGTGAAAGTTTACAAAATAAATACATTTCCTACTTTGTAATTGGAAGAAACCAGGCCCTCTCGCAAAGGTTTTTGATATGACACCAAGTACAGATAAATGCTACAGGATAATAATAATATAAAAAAGATTCTTTTTCTACTTAATTGTGCGGAGCCTGATATATTTATGGATCTTTAGGTAAACAATAGTTTTTTTTAAAAAAAACATTTCCAAGGCTCTGGTATCTATTGTAAAGAAAAGCAGTGAATCGCAGGAATTCTGTAAACTATTTGACTAAATTTGGCTGCCAATCTCTACCATGTTTTCCAAACATTTGTTCAGAAAGATTCCTCTTAGTCCCTGTTACTAGTATACACAATAGCTGTTATTTGCTGATTATTATGCAGATATTGTCCTCCTTTGATCTTGATATACAATAATTAATCATACAACAGATGTGAGCTGTGTTGTATTCTTTATTATCCCCATTTTTAACAGAAGGGAACTGGGGCTTAGAAAAATCAGATAACTGGCCTGTGATCACATTTCTGATTTGTGTCTAATCTGGGATTCAAACCAAAAAAGCCGACTCCAGAATTCACAACCTGAACCACTTTGCTCAGCTATTGCCTCGGGCTTCCTGTGTCAGCCACACAACCTCAGGAACCCTACAGTCATCGAGCTGGAGACTCGTATTTGTCCATGGAAAGTGTCTTTGTTTCGAAAGAGCTAATAAAGAATTCACATTAAGGCAAAAGACAATTGAAAAGAAATTGCTGGCTTCAAACACGCAGCCAAGAAGATAACACCCGGATTCCAAAAGATTCTGATGCAATCTAAGCTAACTTGATTGATTATATCTATCAGCTTAATTATCTTTTAATATTTATATATTATTTCTTAAATTCTTAAAACTCAACATGAAATTTTAAAGAGAACAGAAAAGAACTTATTATAAAGTACCACTAAGATAAATGTCTGAAAACCTAATTTCTAATTTCATTTCTTTGTCAGTCTAACTGATTGCATTCCTTAACATAGGTGAGCCTATGTTTTTTCACATATAAAATTGGCAGACTAAATCATATTTCTCTATTCCTTTCTTCTCTGTGGATTCTAATATCCTTAAAATAAAGTTTTCTCTTAAATTTATTCTTGCTAATTTGAAAAATGTTCAACAAACATCTCAATTTTTGCAAAGTCTTATTAGACTTATGTCTATTGTATTATTCTTAAGAAAATGGTTCATTATAAAAAATATTTGGTTCCGTAATTTAGTATTTTGTACAACTAAAGAAGTTAACTTATATAAAATATTAGCAAATAATTAAATAATTTTGAGTATTCATTTGCATTATCCATTCTAAGTTATAAATTGGTGTAAGACTACAGATTTAATGCAGAGACTGGATGCTGACTAATCATTTTGATGTAAGCTTACAAAGAATAATTTCAACACTCTCCAAACTGGGATGATTTATTAGCATGTCATGCTATTTATTGTGTGATATGATAAATATAATATGATTCATCATGACATTCTATAAATATTGCAAAGGATTATTAAAGCGATAAAATCCATTGGCAGAAATATAATGAGACCATGTCACATTTGTACGAAAGCTACATGATAAGAGGCTGTTGTAACCTTAGACGGATTTAAAGTGAGAATTCTTAGAACAACAAAGCAAAAGAAAACAATCCTAAATCGTACCTAGGGTTCAATTAAGAGCAGCTGTTGAGAGCAGGGAATAATACAGAAGTACAGAAAGCTTATCATCTGCACTGCCATGGGATGGACAATTTTTCAATACAGGGACTATTCTTTAAATAGTTAATCTAAAATATTTCAGACAAAATTTGGAATAACCACTGCACTGAATCAACATGTCTAAGTAAAACTACAAATGGCAGCATATATGTGAGTGTATATATATATACACATGCTTATATTTAGTTTAAAAATTGGTATGAATGTGAAAACTCATATCAGGCTGTATTTTTAGGCATTTAAAATTTTACTTTGTCAAATAATTTTTATTTCTTCCATAACATTACAAAAATATAACCCTTTGGAGGAAAGGTTATTATAAGGGAAATTTCATTTTCTAAGTAGAGGCTTTTTAGGTTTCTGATGCTTTTACAGACAGAATTTGCCAAAGATTTTGTTTGTTATAGTTCAAAATATGGTTAACTAGTGGCCAACAATCTTTGGCATCGATTTGGAAGTAAGTATTCAACACAACACGATTGTTATGTCTTTACCAATGATTTTTGAATCATATACACAGTGTTTTAAAAGCCGCTTTGCAGTCATCTTCCTTGAGATTGTAAATTGTTCTCGCACATTATTTAAAATATCCTGAGAATAAGCACTAATTACTACTTTACAATTGAGCAAAGAAAAACATATTCTATAATTCTAGGATAAGCAACCACAATGATTGTTGAAAGCACTTTTTTGTGAGGAAATCAAGTTAACTCTGACAACAGAGAGATACGGAGCCTGTGTCTCTCACCACATTAATGAAATCTTTACGGGCTACAAATCTTTCGGTTTCTTACAATAATTTTTATGCTATTATATTTATTAACCACTTTTGCTTCATTTCTTTCTGAAAGTTGTTTCAACTTATCTATTTCCCTATATATGGACAATCTGGAATGCAAATATATATATAATAACAATCTGGAATGCAAATTGATTAATGACTATACATATAATCTTTGTTATACTCCTGTGATAAAGATATACAAGTCAAACACAAACAAACAAAGAAAAAAAAACTTACCTTTATTTTATGGCAGCATGGCACATTTGAAATAAAATTGGAAAAGATAGGTATTATTAGGTACATACACCCTTTAAAATATTTAGATCTTTCTCTTTTTTATTTTTAAAATGTTATTTCCAGGAGCATAGATTCAAGCTGCCCTGAATAGACACTTCCTCAAATATCTTAGCTCTATTGTGCTTTTACATTGTATGTATTCTTTCAGGCCCCCAACTTTTATTTTCATTAAAAGAAAATCAGTTTAAAAGACCTGATTCAGATGTACTTATATTTGCTAAAGGAATAAAAGTAATTATTAGAAAATCTTTCTTTCTTTTTAAGGATTGTTAGAGCTAATCATATATTAGCATTCAGATAAATTTCAAATCACCAATAATTTGTCTTTAAATTTGGTCATCAGAGGACCAAACCGTAATTCTCTAATGAGAGTGGAACTACCTAGGAGCTTGGCCCAGAGGACAAGGGTTGTGCTAGTTCCCTGGACTGGTTCACGGCTGAGTCCTCGAATTTGAAGGCAACCATCTATAATGGGAGAGGCCAGAGGATTTGCAGCTGAGCTTCCTCAGCAAAATACTTAACTCCTCATCAGCTGTGTAACCTTCATAATATGTCAGTTTCCTCTTGCTGCATAACAGATTACAACAAAATTAGAAGTGTAACACAACACAAGTGTATTATTTCACATTTTCCATGGGTCAGGAATCTGAGTGTGTGACTCAACTGCATCCTCTGCTCTGGGTCTCACAAGTCTGAAATCAAGGTGTCAACCGGTCTGCAATTCTCACATGAAACTCGGAGGTCTTTTTCCAGTCTCATTCTGATTGATGGCAGAACTCAGCTTCTTGCAGTTAGAGGACTGACGTCCCTGTTTCTCTGCTGGTTGTCAACGAGAGTTGCTTTCAGCTCTTGGAGGCCACCTTCAGATCCAAGCCATATGGCCCTCTCAACACATAGCAGCTTACTTCTCTAAAGCTAGAGGAAACTCTCCAGCCTGCTATAAGGGAGGCTTATGTAACAAGAAATAATCCCAAGAGGATCACTCTTGTGGTATAATTTGCTTAGTTATATTCACACACACCAATTCCACTTAAAGGTAGGGTATTAAACAAAGCACATGTACACAGGAGACAAAACAGATGTACAGAGATTTTACTCTGCCATAAGTCTGCTGAGTGACCTTTGTCAAGTTACATCTCAGTATATGAATAAGCTTAGCACCTATCTCAAAAGTTTGGTAGAAAGAAAAGTTAACACAGGCTGGGTACAGTGGCTTATGCCTGTATTGCCAGCACTTTGGGAGGTCGAAATGGGAGGATAGCTTGAGGCCAGGAGTTCAAGACAAGCCTGGATCGCAGAGTGAGGTCTCATCTCTACAAAAAAAATAATAAAATTGGTCATGTGTGGTGGCAACACCTGCAGTCTCAGCTACCTGGGGGTCTGAGGTGGGAGGATTGCTTGAGCCCAAAGGGAGTCAAGACTGCAGTCAGCCACCGTTGCACCACTGCACTCCAGCCTGGGCAGCAAAGTGAGACTCTGTCTCAAAAAAAAAAAAAAAAAGGCCGGGCGCGGTGGCTCACGCTTGTAATCCCAGCACTTTGGGAGGCTGAGGCGAGCGGATCACGAGGTCAGGAGATCGAGACCACGGTGAAACCCCGTCTCTACTAAAAATACAAAAAAATTAGCCGGGCGTGGTGGTGGCGCCTGTAGTCCCAGCTACTTGGAGGCTGAGGCAGGAGAATGGCGTGAACCCGGGAGGTGGAGTTTGCAGTGAGCCAAGATTGTGCCACTGCACTCCAACCTGGGTGACAGAGTGAGACTCCGCCTCAAAAAAAAAAAAAAGGGGGAGGAGGGCAGCATAAAAAAATTCTCAGAGCAACGTCTACGGTCTGGACTCAGTGAATGGCAGCTATTTTTAGACTTCGCCCAGTAACTCAAAAGGCCCCATGCCCTCTGCCACATTACATTACGCTCATGATTAACAATGCAAAACTTTTGCATAGCTGCCAAGTATGGTGACTCATTCCCTCTTTAAAGACTATAGTTAGTGTTACCTTGCATAAACATAGGTTAAGTATTTGAGTATCAGTTGTTTAAATGAGCTGATATGTGACAAAATGTAACCAGGCTTTTAGAATGAATGAATCTAATAAGCTTAATCAAGAACTTACAGTAATAGATTTCTTACTTATGAATAGAAAATCACTTAAATGAACTCTGATTGTTAAAAATGACATAGACAAATATTAGTATCAGTAGGCATAATTTTCTCCTATATTAACTCCAACATATATGATTTTAACAATTTTGAAATCTCCCCAAATGTTTTCTGTGATTTCTCACCATTATCTGGGGGAAAACAGAACAAAGCTATGATTTGCTAGGGTCAAGCAACGATTCCGTTCTGACAGCCCTATAGCTAACACTGTTCATGCTTTTTGATCTGCATTTCTTTGAATACTGTGCCTGTGTCTGGGAAAATTTCACCTTATAAATTCTTCTCTAAGATGAAAGCAAAAACCCAATTTCCTTTGCATCTAGAACACAGGCCTATAACCCAAGTAAGAAGAAGAATGCCAGGTAAGACTGAGTATTGACTTCACTTTTTATCAATGAAGGAGGGAGAAACTTGGATTTGAAATTTCGCGTTTTGTGACTGACAAAACCTGGTACAAAGTTTTGCTAATGTCGTAAAACTACAGTGACTCGTACACCTGTAATTGTTTGGGGATCACATTAGTGAAGTAGTCGGACAGCATATAACTCTGCTAGGATTTCTGATAAAAAAAATATGTTTCAATTGAAATTTGTAAGTTAACTTTTAAAACAAATTATTTTAGACGTGCTGTTTTGATTATCTTATTAATATTTAAATTTTACTGTTGCACCCAAAAATCAGTTATGCCTTTCAAAGATTGTTTTAAGAGTTGGCTCCATCTTTGTGGTGGGCAGAACTAGGCCATATCCCCCAAGAATGTCCGCATTCTAATCTCTGTACACCTGTGAATATGTTAGGTTACATGGCACAGGGAAAGTTAAGATTGCTAGCCAATTGGCCTCAAAATAGGTAGATTATTTAGAGTCATCCCAGCAAGCCCAGTGACATCAGAATGGTCTTTAAAATGGGAAAGAGAAGCTGAAGAGCGAGAGTCAGAGGGAGATGTGACTATGGAAGAAAGAAACAGAGAGAGCAGTGTTGCTGGCTTTGAGGATGCTGTGGGACCAAAGGAATGCGGGTGGCCCCTGCCGGATAGAAAAAGAAAGGAAATGGACCCTGTAGAACCTCCAGAAAGGAATTCAGTCCTGCTGATACCTCGATTTCAGCCCACTGAGACCCTTGTTGAATTTCTAAGATACATAATTTAAGATAATGGATTTCTGGGGTTTTAGCCACCAAGCCATTAGAGGTAATTTGTTACAGCAGCTGCATAGAACTAACACAATTAAAAAGTGTGACTTTACTTTCTCCAGGAGGGAAATTTCTGGTGCTTCCAGCTGTATATCCAAAAATATTTGGTAAACAGGTTCATCTAGATAAAATATGTTTTTTTCACAAATTTCAACAGAACATGTCTCTACTATCAAACAACTCTGTTAATAACTCCTGGTCAAATATAGAAAATGCAGGCAAGCAATATTTTATATCTGTGTCCACCTTTAGTTACAGAGTAAACAATGACTACAGGTTCCTTTAAAAGTAAAAAATACATCTTACCAAAAAAAGAAAAAAACAATCTGAATAATGAGACTATACTTAAACACAGAGAGCTCAAACAACTCAGCTGAAATGCGATGTGTTTCCTAATTATTAACTTGGTTGCTGACCATGAGATGCAGGATGCAGGTGTTCAAAGGAAGCATGCACTTTACCTGAATTTATTCAGTAAAACAATTCCAGCTTCTAAAATTGGTTTTAGGAATGATAACGACATTTTTTTTAAACTTTGACATTAAATTAACTTGTTGCTGAGAATTTGCACATGTGAATTCACCTTGACATTGATTTTTCGCAATCTTTATAAAGAAGAATAACATAAATAAACATGGCATTTTCCAGGTGGCTGCAAATCATACCAGGGAAAATAAAATCCTCAAATCGAGTGGAGTTTTGCAATAATCTTGTCCTTGGGGTGAAACTATAGCAAGAACATGCTTCTAGGATTTCTAATGTTGAAACACTGACCGCTGTCCAAGGTGAAAGAACATTAAATCAAATTCCAAGGTGGGAACAGGGATGATCATGAGATGGCGAAGTTTGAGATTTCTTATTCTCTGTTATTTCTCTGCTCATAACAAATCATTTTTCCAAGTTAAGAGTCACAGACAAGATCTATTAATTATCTTTCACACAGCAGTAAGAAGGAGATGTCTATTCCTGACTTGAAAAAATTCAAAAGAGTTGTAACATTGGTGTGACACCTTAAGCAAAAACCTTGGACTAGTTATTTACAGTTGTAAAGGGACCCAAATTAGCCACAGCAGTCAGATTATATTTACACTTCCCATTGTTAGGGATGAAAATCCTCGGTGACAGTCACCAGCAGAAATCGCTGCCAGCCTTCGAAACGACCACCTTCTGTGGAAGCCAATGTTTTCCCAGAAGACAACAGATCCGGGGCCAAAATGTCCTGTGCTGATTAAAATAACTAACCCTAGCATAATTTTATAAACCTCAGAGAGATGCAACAGCAGATGGGTTTTATTATTTACTAAAAGGTAAGATATTTCTCAAGATTATGGTTACAGATATAGTTAATCGTTCCTTCACCACATGGGATTATTAATACAATACCCATATTAGGTTTTATTCTATTTCTGATGTACACAAAAATCAGGTCTCTGTGTGAAAATGCTTTTTAATTTATGTATGAATGAACATTCAGCATAGATGTGATTGCTAATAATTTTCCCACAGGTAGTTTTTGGATTATAAGAGCATGGAAATGATTTATAGTTATAGTCAGTGATGATAATCAAATACTCAAATCACATTTTCTTTTTTTAAAAAAAAACATTTTCTAGCCGATTCTACTGGAAATCACACCAAAATACCTTGATGTGATAATGTCTTAAAAATATATAAAAGAATTTCTCTGGTACCAAAACAGAGATATAGACCAATGGAACAGAACAGAGCCCTCAGAAATAACACCACACATCTACAACCATCTGATCTTTGACAAACCTGACAAAAACAAGAAATGGGGAAAGGATTCCCTATTTAATAAATGGTGCTGGGAAAACTGGCTAGCCATATGGAGAAAGCTGAAACTGGATCCCTTCCTTACACCTTATACAAAAACTAATTCAAGATGGATTAAAGACTTACATGTTAGACCTAAAACCATACAAACCCTAGAAGAAAACCTAGGTAATACCATTCAGGACATAGGCATGGGCAAGGATTTCATGTCTAAAACACCAAAAGCAATGGCAACAAAAGCCAAAATTGACAAATGGGATCTAATTAAACTCAAGAGCTTCTGCACAGCAAAAGAAACCACCATCAGAGTGAACAGGCAACCTACAGAAAGGGAGAAAATTTTCACAACCTACTCATCTGACAAAGGGCTAATATCCAGAATCTACAATGAACTCAAACAAATTTACAAGAAAAAAACAACCCCATCAGAAAGTGGGTGAAGGACATGAAAAGACACTTCTCAAAAGAAGACATTTATGCAGCCAAAAAACACATGAAAAAATGCTCATCATCACTGGCCATCAGAGAAATGCAAATCAAAACCACAGTGAGATACCATCTCACACCAGTTAGAATGGCCATCATTAAAAAGTCAGGAAACAACAGGTGCTGGAGAGGATGTGGATAAATGGATAAATAGGAACACTTTTACACTGTTGGTGGGACTGTAAACTAGTTCAACCATTGTGGAAGTCAGTGTGGCGATTTCTCAGGGATCTAGAACTAGAAATACCATTTGACCCAGCCATCCCATTACTGGGCATATACCCAAAGGATTATAAATCGTTGCTACTATAAAGACACATGCACACATATGTTTACTGAGGCACTATTCACAATAGCAAAGACTTGGAACCAACCCAAATGTCCATCAGTGATAGACTGGATTAAGAAAATGTGGCACATATACACCATGGAATACTATGCAGCCATAAAAAAGGATGAGTTCATGTCCTTTGTAGGGACATGGATGAAGCTGGAGACCATCATTCTCAGCAAACTGTCACAAGGACAAAAACCAAACACCACATGTTCTCACTCATAGGTGGGAATTGAACAATGAGAACACATGGACACAGGAAGGGGAACATCACACTCCGGGGACTGTTGTGGGGTGGGGAGAGGGACAGCATTAGGAGATACACCTAATGTTAAATGACGAGTTAATGGGTGCAGCAAACCAACACGGCACATGGATACATATGTAACAAACCTGCACGTTGTGCACATGGACCCTAAAACCTAAAGTATAATAATAATTAAAAGAAAAAGGCAAAGAAACCATCTTGCAACCAAATAGCAAAAAAAAAAAAAAAGAGTTTCTGCTGTTTCGACATGTGATAGTTCATGTGTAACGTTCATCAACAAGTGGAAATTGTCACTCTACCTATTTAATCAATTAGGTCGCAATGAGTTTTATAATTACCCACTAGGTGCTTCAGGCAAAAGGCAGTATTACATTCATAATATGAACTTATTAGAACTTCTAAATACATTCAGTAGTAATAACTATAGTATCTGTTTTCCTTTTAAAAATATTCTCTACAGAAAACCAAACACCGCGTGTTCTCACTCCTAAGTGGGAGTTGAACAATTAGAACACGTGGACACAGGGAGGGGACATCACACACTGGGGCCTGTCAGGGGTGGGAGTTATGGGAGGGAGAGCATTAGGAGAAATGCCTAATGGAGGTGATGGGTTGATGGGTGCAGCTATCCACCATGGCACGTGTAGACCTACGTAACAAACCTTCACATTCTGCACATGTGTCCCAGAAGTGAATGTATAGTTTAAAAAAGGGGAAAAAAAAAGCTCTTTATAATGATTACAATTCTGAAAGTTACAACACTATCCTCCTAAAATAACATTATTGGATTTCTTTTATCTACCTCACTCAGGTTCCATTTTTAATCATAACCCTTCACAAACACATGGTAAAAGCAGTGATTTACTGTACTGGATTTTTAACTACCTATCTACATTTATGCTTTGCTGTTAAATCTGTCATTCCTGACAAACACAGCTAAACAAAAACATTTGTTTATGGTATGAGATTAGGAACAAAAATCAAGAAAAATGATTTAGAACAGGGAATGATCTTATTTTTCAGACCAAAAAACTAATTGAATTGTTACTTCAACAAGGAAAGATAAAACAAAGGACATTTGGTGAATATTTGCAAAAAGGGAAAAAAAAGCTGGTCTCATTGGTCAGCAGCAGTGATCTACAGCTCTGTATAATACGGTTCCAGCTCTATAAATCTGTTCTACTCCACAATACTTTCCCGAGAAAGTGATATATCTCTAAAAAAGTTCCATCTACGTGTCACCCTGAAAGCTTACTATGCTGAGGATAATTCCAAATGCAGAAGTGTGCAGCACAACCCCTTTTTGTGACCCAAAACTGACTTATTTATCAACCATGAACATGTTTATAAAGGAAATATGGAAATATTCTAGCTTTTTAAGAGAATGCTTGTCTCCTTTAAAGTATTTCGAACCTTCCAAAGCTTCTAAATATTAACATCTCTAAGCATAAGAGCTTTGTTCCTCCTGAGGTACTGAGGATCATTCATACTGAATTACTGAAGTAACAAATGTGTCGTATAAACCCAAGGATGGAGAGTCTAAATGACTTTAAGAAACTCCTTCAATGTCATAGGCACTGCAGGCTGTGAGTGGCACACATTTGAATAAGCCTGCATACGCCTAGTATCAGATTGAAGCACGTATAAATAAAAGGCCCTAGAAGGTGAGAGATGATGGTAACTTAAAATATTACACACAAAGGAACGGAATCCAGATGCTCATGATAAAATATTTTAAGATCTCATTTTGTTTCTAACTGGTCTTTAGAAAATTTGGGGAACTCCAAAATTAAGTAGACAGAATATTTAGGTAAATAACATATTTTAAATACATACACATGCATACACAACATAATTATTTTTTTTTAAAAAAGACCATAATTTTTAGCTGTTTTGTTTTGTTTTAATGAAGGATTGAAACTGCATACTATTAACATATGCCCCCAAATTGCAATTTGCTACATCTGACATTACACTTTCCTCTATTATAGGGTAGACTTTAGCAAATCAATTTGCAGATTATAAAGTGCTACCAGTCACCACTTCTGAATTCATAATCTACTGATGTATGTTTAAGATGTGTACCTCCTTAAATTGCCATAAACATCTGCAACCCTCCCATCATAAATGTTCCTCAGAATGTTACAAGACTCAAATTTAAGTCTATGCTAAGTATTCTGAAGGCAATTGCTTCAGTGTAGTGATACATGTAAGATCCTTTTTCTTTTCTTTTTTTTTGGTAACCTCCTCTATAAACAGGCAACAAAACCTCAGTATTTTAAAAGTGAATGGGTTATTTTTTTTCGATTTTATTTTGGAGACCCTTTTAGAACATGTAGTTAAAATTAAATACAACCAACATGATCGTGCCTTTTAAAAAGTCACCATTTTTTAAAGAAAATATCATGTAATTTAAAGGTTTTAAAAGCAGGGTTAGTATTAGAACTATATTATATGGGCCAATGGCTTCTGTTTAAGAATATTTTGTTTCAGTCTGAATACAGTCATCCCTTGGTACCTGTGGGGCGCTTGTTCCAGAACGGACCCTCCTCAGAATCTGCAGATACTCAAGTCCTTTACATAAAATGGTGTAATATGTGTATATAATCTATGCACATCCTCCCGTATACTTTAAATTATCTACAGAGTTGTTATAATACTTAATACAATATGAATGCTATGTAGTTGTTATACTGTATTGTTTTTAATTTGTGTTATTTGTATCTTTTTTTGTTTTTCATTTTTTCAAATATTTTCAATTAGCACTTGGTTGAATCCATGGATGCAAAACCAGAGGATGTATTTTTAATCTCCAAAGTGTTGAATGAGTCGTGAGTCACAAAAACTAGTAAAATTAGTCAATCAAGTTTGTTTTTAAAAGCTGGTGGTCCAGCCGGGTGTGGTGGTGGTGCCTGTAGTCCCAGCTACTTGGGAGGCTGAAGCAGGAAAATCGCTTGAACCCAGGAGGTGGAGGTTGCAGCTAGCCGAGATGGCACCACTGCACTCCAGCCTGGCAACAGAGTGAGACTCCATCTCAAAAAATGAAATTAAAAAAATAAATAAATAAAATAAAAGCTGGTAGTCAACAGTTGATTAGATTTAAAAAATGTATATATACACCATGGAATACCATACAGTCATAAAAATAATAAAATCATGCCCTTTGCAGCAATGTGGATGGAGCTAGAGGCTATTATTCTAAGTGAACAAACCCAGAAGCAGGAAATCAAATCATTTCATATTCTCACAAGTAGGAGCTAAATAATGGGGACACATGGACATAAAGATGGAGATAACAGACACTGAAAACTCCAAAAGCGGGGAGGGCGATGGGAATGAGGGTTCATAAACTGCCTATTGTGTATAATGTTCACCATTTGGGTGACAGGTGTACTAGAAGCACATTCCCTACCATCACGCATGGAATAGCCATGTAACAAATAATCTATGTATCTAAAATTAGACATAAGATAAATACAATAAAAAGATGGTGGTGACAATTAGTAAGGTCTGCCTGATATGGTTTGGCTTTGTGTCCCCACCCAAATCTCATCTTGAATTGTAGCTCCCAGAATCCCCACAGGTTGTGGGAGGGACCCCGTGCGAGATACTGAATCATGGAGGTGGTTATTTTCCATGCTGTTCTCGTGATGTTGAATAAGTCTCATGAGAGCTGATGGTTTTATAAAGCACATGCCCTCTTCCCTGCTGCCATGTAAGATGTGACTTTGCTCCTCATTCACCTTCAGCCATGATTGTGAGGCCTCTCCAGCAATGTAGAACCGTGAGTCCATTAAACCTCTTTCCTTCATAAATGACCCAGTCTCGGGTGTGTCTTTATTAGCAGCATGAGAACAGACTAGTACACTGCCCTTTCAAACTGATAATCAATCAACTCAAGGATATGTCCAGAGATTCCTCACCTCCCCAAACTCCAGCTTAAGGGTTTCAGGGCTGACACGGGATGTGTCAGTTTATGCAAGCTAATGCATAAGCAAGCATACCAAGAGGACAGCTAGAAAATCTCTGCTCTTCTCTCCAACTTTCCCTGATAAACTATGCCAAAAATGCGTTTCAAACTTCCATGTTTAAAATTATTTTTGAAATAATTATTATGCACCTCCACTGATAGGCTCATAGGACTTAATGTGAATAATATAATACATAATCCAAATCCTGTTGGAATTCCCAGTGTCTGTTATCTCTGTTTATGTCCATGTGTCCTTACTCTTCAGCTCCTACTTATAAGTGACAACATGCAATAGGCATGTAAACAAGAAGGCATTAAACTTGGAGGGAATAAAACTAGAAGTATTTTTGGCCGGATAGAAAAATGAAAGTCATGATAACAGTGAACAACAGGGGTATAGTTAACTTTAGTTGACGTTTCTGAATTTCTGTCTAAACTCACTCTATGACTACTACTTTTAGAAGTTTATTCCTCAAGAGAAGTGACTTGACATGTCAGTAAGTACATTTTCCAATTATTGGAGGTAGGGCTAGGCAGGAGAGGTTTTTCAATCTGAACTAAAGAACTAAATTCAGATAAAATATTTTATACAAATTACACAATACTGTATACAATTTATACAAACATAAACTAAGACATTTCACCTCACCAAATCAGGATTCATTCATGATAGGGGTTGCCTTATGATTGTAATTACTTATAACATTTAAATATTCGAGTAAAAATATAACTCTCAATTACAAAAAGGCAGGACTTAAAACATATTTCCATAAAGACATAAAACTTAAATTTCCCTATATGTTTGTTAATGTCTTTGGTCAATTTAGTTTCAAATAGATAAATTACATTGTTAGACAATGGTAATAGATATATAAAGTACGGATTATTGACTTAAATTTAGTATGTTTGCACGATATTTTTGGGAAATAGGCAAATGTTTATTAAACTATAAAAAGCTCTGAAAAACTATTTTATGAGTACTACTGTATCTGCTAGCCCACTTAATCTACATCAACAAGAGTTCATACAAGAAGATATATCATCAGGAAGCCAGGATTTCAATTTGCCTCTTATCACAGTAATATGAAGTCAATCTCCAAAATAAAAAAGGTGGGTGGAAGAAGTTAATGAACGCATTTATCTTAATGTATGGAAAATCTAATGCCAAAACAGCACATGATATTGTATTCACTATTTTCCTAGTGCATCCTACATTATGGAAGAGTTATTTTATAGCATCTGATAACATTTCTTTTGACTTCTATTTGTATGAAATAATAGTTTAAATATAAAGAAATGTTTTCATGTAGAATGTATTCAAATGCTAAAATATACATACATGTTATTCTCATCACAGTTGTAACAAATCTTTGCTTATTAATGAACTACCTTTAAATAATAGAACATTGTTTAGGTTTTGAAATGAAAGGAAAAGAACATCTACAATGCAGTTTTAACCTTTTTACAACTAGAAAATAGTCTCAGACTTTAAGTGTTTTATTTAAATTTAACTCTAGAAATAACAGTGCACTTCTCAAAGCTCTGTAAGTCTCAGTAACTTTGTATTAGTTGTAAAATTTAAAGAACTAAGTCAGCAGACTTGGCCCTCAGATATTTTATTTTAAAAACAAAAACTAAATGAATCATGTACTTTAACGTAAAAAGTAAAACTGACCCTGAATAAGTTCAGTGGATTATATCAATGTCAGCATCTTTGTTACGATACTGTCCTATAGTTTGGCCTACATGACCACTGCGGGAAGCTAGGCAAGTGGCAATAAAATATCTCTGTATTATTTCTTATAACTGCCTATGAACATATAATTATCTCAGAATTAAAGCTTAATTCATAAAACTAGCTTCTTTCAAATATAAATAACCAAAGGTTATATTTCCTGAGGAAAAATCCAGACTTGAACACTTTCAATGTTTAGAATTTCCCCAGTCAATTTAACATGTGATATGACCATTAGCTATTTTGAAGGTGACAACTTTGTGTTCCCTTGTCCGAAACACAGAATGAGTTTTACAAAATATCACTTACAAAGAGATTGGTCAGTTTATCACATCAGATCTGAAGATATGAATGTTAGATTATGCAGGGAAAATTTCAATTTGGAACCACAAACAATAATTCCTGAGAAATCTGCTGTAAAAAGACATCAACATAGTGAAGGATTACAAAGATTTCTGGTTCTTATATTTTGCTTTATAAAGCAGAAAGAGTATTTGCCAAAGTCCTTACAGAAACACTGAGAAATTTTACTTTAATCAGAAAATAAGGAGATACCCTAAGTTTTAAAAATACTTCACGCAAAATGTGTATCATGCAGTTTAACAAAAAGAATCTCAAGGACAGCATCTGAAATAATTGGGGTAGGAAATTCCATAAGCAAACATTACTAATTTAGATTAACCAAGCATTTCTTTGCTAGAAATTAAACCCATTATTTTATTTCACCAATTAACTTTATTATGGAACACAAACCATCTATGCGTGCATGTGTCAGTCCCAGCATACACATTTGATGCTAGATGATAAATGTTGCAATTTGCAGGGTAAAGTTAGTATTTGCATTACTCCGTTGTCTCTTAATTTTAAACAGAATTGGCACCTCTTCCTGGAAGACATCCTGTCCTTTCCTGTGCCATTTCAAGGGTTGTTAACTTTTTCTGACTGCTGTAGTTCTTAACACATCCTATGACACTGTTGTTTACATATGGGTTTTTAAAATAGATTGAGAACTTTTTAATTTATGAAGTGTGTGTAAAAGAATGTATGATCATTCATATTCCCATTTCATGAAAAAATAAATCATATTTTGGACGTAAAAATTGTTAAAGGAAAGCTTTTCTATAAATATTTTCTTTTAATAGTACTTTTAATCATTGAAATTTAGATCATTCAATTATGGAGATTTCTTCATTGAAGAGAAAATATCTCTTCAAAACTCTAAATAAGCTGAGCTTTATCAACTAAATTTATAGGAATACAGGCTTCAGAGGTATTAATTTATCTTACAATATTTTCCCTTCTAAAATTTGTCATGTTTTGTCACAGGTTTAAAGTGCAAGGCAACTATTGACATGAAAGATAATGTGGTATATGTAGTATAAGTGAACCTGATCTTTTCTCAAATATTTATTATTTTTATTTTCTTTGCTGTCAAGAAGAGTGGTAACAAATACGTATTATTTGTAAAGCCCCACAAAATTTGCATGAAAATAATTGTTGCATGAACTAGACATGCTTTCTGTGATATTAATCTGCAATATTCTGCAAGCCCCCAAAAAAATTCACATTCATTACAAGAAGCTTATTTCAGCATTTTACCTGTCAGAAACAGTGATTAATGTAGTTCAAATTATTTCATCAGCTAAATTCCCTTGAGATGTGTAAGATAAGGTGGTTCTTCAGAGGAACTTTGGACGGGAACTTATGACTGTAGTGACATGAATACATATGAAAGTACTTCATTTTTAAAATATAGAAAACAGACATGAAGAAAATGTACTTTAGAGTTTCATATCACTGAAATCATTTTTTTCAAATGAGGCACTAAGTAGGTGCATACGTCAATTTTTTTCCCAGCCTAGGCAATATGGCAATATATATAAGAACAAGTAAATATAACAAACAGTACAAGATTCATCTGGAGAAAAATAATTATACACGTGATAAAATACGAAAGAACAGAAGAAAACTCAATTGTTGATGTGGGATAAACTCATCACAGGATATCAATATATCACCAAGGTTTGCACATTTAAAACATGGGCAGGCCACAAGGAGGAGCTCTTGTGCAGGGATAGTGGCCTTTAATCTTCTATCTTCACTGTTTAATGAAAACGATAGGAATGTTAGTAATTTCAAAAAGCATCACAGCAGTATTCATTAGAGAAGAATTGTGTGAACTGCCTTTCACCTGCTGAGCCCTGTTGGAAGGAATCAGCTGTAGGAGGGAAGAAGGCATTTATAAAGGCAAAAGATCTGGAAACAGCTCTGGCCATCAGGTACTGAGAGAGAAGAGGGAGAGCACAGCAAGCACACAGCCGTTGCGAACTCGATGGAGAAATAAACACTGTAAGAGGCAGTGGCCACAAGAACCAGCCTGTGGGTGGTATTGACAACTTAACTGTACCTCCTAGCTGGGTGTATTAGTCAGGGTTCTCTAGGGCGACAGGACTAATAGGATAGATGTATGCATGAAAGGGAGTTTATTAGGAGAATTGACTCACATGATCTTAAGGTGAAGCCCCCAATACGCCATCTGCAAGCTGAGGACCCAGGAAGCCAGTCTGAGTCCCAAACTGCAAAAGCAGGGAAGCCAGCAGTGTCCCCTTCAGTGTGTGGCCGAAGACGCGAGAGCCCCTGGCAAATCACTGGTGTAATCCAAGAGTCTGAAAGCTGAAGAACTCAGAGTCCGATGTTCGAGGGCAGAAAGCACCCAGCACGGGAGAAAGATGGAGACCTGAGGACTTAGCCAGTCTGGTCCTTCTGCGTTCTCCTGCCTGCTTTTATCTTAGCCACAATGGCAGCTGCTTAGACAGCGCCCACTCAGATTGACGGTGGGTCTGTGTCTCTTAGTCCACTGACTCAAATGCTAATGTCCTTTGGCAATACCCTCAAAGACACACCCAGGAACAGTTATTTGCATCTTTCAACCCAATCAAGTTGACACTCGTTATTAACCATCACACTGGGGAATAGCAAGCATCAGCTACCAACTATTCTCTACTCATTTAATCAAAGCTTTGCTATGCTTGGGTTGTATTACAACACGAAGAAGAAGAGGCCTATCTTTTTATCATTTTTAATACACTGGGGCAGGAGGCAGAAATACAGAGGACTCTACCAATTGACCTGATTTCCAGAGAGGGACTATGCACTACCAGGAGTGAAAAATTTGCAACATGCCACCCAGGGTACGAGGACACACACATATCTTCCTCGTTTGATGAAAAAGTGGCACAAATTAGAGGACACTGGACAATAACTTTTATGAATTAAATTCAGAGAAGAATATGTGTAAATAATAAAGTAAGAGGAGGTGCTTCTCTAAAGAGCGTGATATAAATAACTTTACTTAGAAAATATTTAAGGTCTAAATATTTTCTCATTGTTTGTCCTTGTTGGAATATTGAATACATAGACACTAAAGGAACGCTTGTGGCCAGGCTCTGTGGCTCTCGCCTGTAATCCCAGCACTTTGGGAGACTGAGGGAGATGGATCACTTGAGTCCAGGAGTTTGAGATCAGCCTGGGCAATATGGAAAACTCTGTCTCTACACACACACAATATATATATATACACGTAAATTAGCCAGGGGTGGTGGCATGCGCCTGTGGTCTCAGCTACTCCAGAGGCTGAGGTGACAGGACTGCTTGAGCCCAAGAGGTCGTGGCTGAAGCAGTGAGCTGTGGTCACATCATTGCACTCCAGCCTGGGCAGCACAGCAAAACCCTGTCTCAAAAAAACAAAAGCAAAAACAAAAAATGCTTGTGATAAACGTGAGACACTGAGATTAAATGTAAAAGGGTGTTCCTTACACCCACCGCCTAGCTACCCAGCTCAAAATAAGAAGTTGCTGAGGCTGGGCACGGTGGCTCACGCTTGTAATCCCAGCACTTTGGGAGGCCGAGGCGGGCGGATCACGAGGTCAGGAGATCGAGACCACGGTGAAACCCCGTCTCTACTAAAAATACAAAAAATTAGCCGGGCGTGGTGGTGGCGCCTGTAGTCCCAGCTACTCGGAGAGGCTGAGGCAGGAGAATGGCGGGAACCCGGGAGGCGGAGCTTGAAGTGAGCCGAGATCGCGCCACTACACTCCAGCCTGGGTGACAGAGCGGGACTCCGTCTCAAAAAAAAATAAAAAAAAAAGAAGTTGCCGAAACCCTTAGGGTCCCTGAGGGTCCCTCAACCTGACAACTCTCTCCCCCAAAGAGATTACCATTATCCTGTATCTTGTGTGGTTTTTAATTCCTCTTTATTTTTATTAATAGTTGTACCATCATATGTGCCTCTAATATGTTGTTTAGTGTTGCATGCTTTGAACTTTATTCAGGTATACTCAAGAAGTATGTATCTTTCTGTGGTGTGCTATTTTCATTCAACATTGTGTTCCTGAGATTAATCTTGTTAACATTTACAGTTCCGGTCCCTCATTCACACTGCTGTGTAGTATTCCATTTGTAAACATGCTATGATTTGTTAACTTGCTCTCCTGCTAATCTTCAGTGCCCCGTTACCGTAGACAGAGCTGCCATGGATGCTCTTGTGTGTCCTTATGCACATGTGTCTGAGCTTCCTTGCTAGCTTTTTAGGGGTTGTGAGCATCTTAAAACATATTGTATAATTTCATATTGTTTTTTCAACCAGTGTGACAATCCATAATCTCATCTGCAGTGCATAAGGGCTGCAATATTCCCATGTTCAAATTGTCATTCATATGATCAAAAACATTGACTAATTATTTACTGCTTACTATATTAAGTAAAAATATTTGCAGTTTACGTACAAACTCATTTTTCTGGCTTATCACTGTCTGTTTGCTACTCTAAAACATAAACCTGAGTGCCAATCATGATGTGTGCCTCCCTGTCATTGCAGGAAAAATTCACAATTTTCAAGTTATACAAATACAAGTTTAATTTTTAATTTTATCTAAAATGGTATGATTTCAATCAGAATTGCCCTATCACTAGCAGAAGATAGAGCTTTGCCAAACCCCACCGTGCAAAGGAAGTGTGCATATAGGTTAAGAGATGTGAATGCAACTATTTTCTTTTTTTTTTAGCATAAAATACCTGCCCACCTAAGGGAATGCAAACAATTTACTCCACTTATCATTCTCAAAATGTTGACAATGCATTCCATAAAATGTTTTACGATGACTAAATGAGATAATATATGAAAAGCCGCTAATACAACGCTCAGTATCAAGCAGACATTCAATAAAGCTATTGTTATTCAGCAACAACGCATTGATAAATCACCAACTTTGAGGGCTACTCTAATAACGAACAGGTATAATATAACCATATTCATTAAAAATATAATTTCTCCAAAGTTGTAACTTCAATAATATTTAATATTCCAGGTAAGATAACCTTACTATATTTTAAAAGCCCAGGTGTTCTTTATCGTAATAAAAATGTAGTAATCTGCAGATGAGATTATTAGATCAGAGACTAACACACTTCTTCGTAGAAATTAACTGGGGTCAAAGAATGTACATGCTTTCCAGACATACACCATGCACACAGGCATATTGTCTCTGGTCTCAAGACTGAATTCAAGGCTAGCCTTTTGAACATCTACATCTTATTAAATTATGTTTACACTAAGTTAAAAGCATTTTAATATAATTATCGCTGAGGCTTGTCATCACTTACAAATCCCAGAAGGATTGTGTTGCATGACAAAGCAGACCAGAGATCCAGATCCTAAGTGGTAAACAAGACTCCTTCTCACCTCCACACAGTGCTGTCAATCTGCACTGAGGGCAATCTCTGTATCACTAACATCTATTAATGTCACACACATGTTGAGGGCAGGCTAGGTCTTTTCATAGAACCAGACGGACAGAGAGAAATGGAGAATGAATATTAGCTTTAATGAATGGATGCAGAGGATCAAATATTATCCTTAAAAGAATATTTTTGGTTCTTTTCATCTCTTTCTCTCTATTTAGCTATATTTTTCATGAGGAATATTAATGCATTATTAGTCCACAAGTTCAACCTCTGTGCACTGAGAAATAGGATTAGCATGGCTTATAAAATTTATCTGGGGGGAGGTTTCAGCTATCGAGGAATTATAGGGTGTATTAATTCTTACTTATTTAGGTTACAGACGGTTAAGCCAGGAATTATGTACTTATAATTAGGTACAGAATCGATAGCGATCCCATGGTTGCTACTTATCTATCACTTCTGTTCCCAATGCATTTAAGTTGCTTGCAAATGCATACAATATAGCAATATAAAATACTTAAACTCTTTAGAAAGAACCTTTAGAAAATACAAAAAATAGGGAAGCAAGATGGTGTCAGAAACGTGGTCAGTGAACAAATGGACACTTTGACGAATCATGCACTGAGTCAGGGCAGAGCACAAATTTGACTTTGAGTTTTCTAATTAACATGCAGAAAGGAGAAAATATAACCAGTAACAAGACCGTGCATGATATATTCTAGTTATTTGGGAGAACACCAATATGAAATAAGAGAAAATATTTCCTACGGCCCCTCAAGAAGAGAAGGTTTTATGATGGCTAAAGCAGTTCAGTAAGAAGCGACTGTGTTGGGCCCAGTATGATGTGGTCCAGTTAGGCTTCTTTTTCTTTTTTCTTTTTTTTTTTTTTGAGACAGAGTCTCACTCTGTCGCCCAGGCTGGAGTGCAGTGGTGCAATCTCGGCTCACTGCAAGCTCCGCCTCCCGGGTTCACACCATTCTCCCACCTCAGCCTCCCAAGTAGCTGGGACTACAGGCGCCGCCACCACGCCTGGCTAATTTTTTGTGTTTTTAGTAGAGACGGGGTTTCACCGTGTTAGCCAGGATGGTCTCGATCTCCTCATCTCATGATCCGCCCGCCTCAGCCTCCCAAAGTGCTGGGATTACAGGGGTGAGCCACCGCACCCGGCCAGTTAGGCATTTTTGATGGTCTCACTTCATCTTGAAACAGATTTTAGATAACAATGCAGAATAGATGGCTTCGTTTCCTCCAGGCCATCTTTCATAAATATTATTTATCTTATCCACGTGTCTGAAAAGTATCCAGCTGCAGTGAATTCGTGATTATAGCCCCTGACAAGTACCGGGAAAGCTGTAATTCTATGTTTTCATTTGCAAACAAAGCATTACACTCCAAAAGTCAACAAAATTGCATGTAGCACAAACATCCTCATGTGAAAAGCAGGAGCTGGATAAAGATGGGCCTGAACAGACCGCTCAATTTCTGACTTGAAAGGTACACAAGCAGCGCTGGCAGTCAAAGTGAAGAGTTCCTCAGAAAACAATTTTGGGACTACTTTAATGCAAAGAAAAGCAGGAAATAAAGTTCAACAGCTGCATTCCATAAAGCATACTGGCAGTCATTTGTCAAAAAAAATAAATAAAAATAAAATTAAAAATAAAACTCTTCTAGTGAAAAATGGCTCAAGCCTTAGGAAGGAAGAAGGAAGAGAGAGGAAGGGAGAGGAGGAAAGAAACCAGCTCCAGCTACAGTGCTTGGTTTTGAGCAACAAAGATTCCTGAAATACTTTCCAAAATAAACCTGTGGCAAAATGCTGAACTTGGAAACAGAAATAGACAACTTGATGCACAAAATAATCAGTTCTAAAATAGTCAAAATGTACAAAAGGATACAAAGCATTTGTGGTGTTGACTGAGAAATTAACCATGTACATTTGCTAAACGTAGAAATCTGGGGACAGAGACTGAAAAATACAATGATCCCCAAGGCTATTTATTTTGGCATTACTTATTTATAAAGTAAATACATAAAATTGAAAGTCTTTCCTATAACCTGCTTCTCCAAATCTCTCGGAGTCTTTGTTTCAGGTCTAGTCTGGCCTCCCTCATTTTTGTTCTCAGTCTGCCTGGATCCTGAGGTCACTGGATTCTGTGCTCCCAGCGCGTGTCCATTCCACAGTGGAATGTGAGAAAGTAGTAAAACACAAAAATACAAATAAATAAGATTCTATGTTTGAGTCTGAGTGAGAGCAGCTAGAGGTGACTTAGATTAACTGAAAAAGGTGTAAAAGAATTTTGCTAAAATCATGCCTCAAAGAGTCTACAGTATTAATCGTGTAATACAGCACTACGCCACACGAGGGCACTATATGGTCAGCTTACTCAGATGAAAGCAAAATGTAAACGGAGTTTATAAGAACAAGATTTGATGAAAATAAAATTACATTCTCTCCCAGGTAATAAAAAAAATCAAAATTCTGGAACATTTAAAGACCCTATGTGTGGTTTGTAATAAAATGGTAATAGCTTGACTTGCTCTCATCCATTTCACCTGCAACTTGGCCGCTATCAGTTTTTCAAACAGCTTAGGAATTTTTCAACGTAAAGTCATTTACACATTCTATTTATCTCTGCCTAGGACACTCTCCGACCTCATTGTAATCTTTTAGGTCTCAGCTGAAATGCAATTTCCTCAGAGACAGCTAACCTAGACACCTTACCTAACGCAAGTCTCTCTTACGCAACATGCAACTGTATGTCAGCCCTCGGTGTATTTTAGTCATGGCACTTACCGAAAGTATTTTATTTATGCACATCGCACATTCCTATGTGAGTTTTGTCTGTTCCCTTCAATATGCTTTAAGCTCCATGAGGCTAAATACCTGTCAGTTTTGGTCACTGTCTAATCCCCAGAGCCTAGGACACTGGGGCATAATAGAAACAAAGCTATGTGTTGAATGAATGAATGAATCTCTGTGACTGTGGCTTATTTCTCCCTACAAAGTTTGACTGAGCCCCACACTCTCACAGAAATCTTTAAAATAATAACAAAAAAGTAGTGAATGTCACCATGTGTTTTCTGACCAATAAACCTGAGAGCTTGTCTGGAGGTTATATGAATTATGGAGCGTCATGATATACTCTTTATTCAACATTGCTTCTCTTCTATTTAAAAACCTGCCCTTCTTTGGAAAGGGTGAAGTGGGACAGGCTGAAGAACACAGATGTTTGAGGGAAGAATGCTTACATTCACCTACTTTGTGATAACTTTACCCTTGTTAAAACGGAAATACAGAAAAGAGGTTACGGAGGAGTTTAATGCTGCCCTTTCTTAGAACGAGAACAACACAATTCTCTTTTCTTTGTCTCCAACTTTACAGGTACTTACTGTGGCGTATAAAATGGTCACTTACAAATTAGACCAACAAAAGGGTATTAAAAGTATTTGTTTATGGGACATCGGGGTGTAAAACACACCACTCAACATCGTGATGTAACTTTACACGACAATAGGGAAGGAGATAGAAAAGACAAAATGCACGGGGTGGGGGGACAACAGCAGGGCAAAGTGATCCGAAGACAATCTCCACAGAGTTCCAAGATCATGTGGATTCCAAAAGGCCAGAGGCCATTTGCTCCTTGATATTAACTCCAGGCTTAGCGTGATACTACAATGTAATTGTGGATGAAGTAGATAAGTGCGTCTTGAAGGCTTAAACCAAAACTATGGTTGGTCATAAAGAGGTGGCCGTGTTTTTTTGTTTTGTTTTGTTTGGTTTTTGGTTTTTTTTTTTTTTTGGCCGAGGAAGAATTGGTTAGGGTATAAGGTCTGCATTTCAGGCTTCCATCATCAAAGACTGACAAATTCAGGCGAGCTGGAGTGAAGGTTAGGTCTTCCCCAGCCGTGGTCTTCACAGAGTGGGGGATCAGACCAGCAGGATTAAGGGGAATTCGGTGACCTTGTTACTCATAGGTCAGTAGCTTGGGGTTGCGCTTTCTCCTTTTTTCAACCTGTAGTCGACACAGCAAAAAGGCCCAGAACTGGCGAAGGAACAAAGCAGCAAAAAGTGAGCCCCAATAAAAGCTTCAGGCTCAAGAAGACCCCTGAGAAACGAAAGGGAGAGACTATTCCAGGGGACAGTAGGTGAAAAGGAGATAACTCAAAGCGCAGTGGCAAAATGTTCTTACACGTAAGGGATGTTCGTTAATGGACAAATATTCATGGCACTATGATCTGTTAGGACAAATGTAGAATCATCTGTATGCTTTAAATACCGTGTGTGTAAGATTTTAACTGTTTATTAGAAGTCCGAGAACCCTGTTTAAGGTATCTGGATATTCCCTCCCCTTCCTTTCCAAGATTCAGACACTACTAAGTGTGTAGCAGGATGAGCCGCAGACAAAACCCCTCAGACGCCGAGTTGTAGAAGGAAGGGCTTTATTCAGTGGGGAGCATCAGCAAGCTACTGCCTCAAAACCCGAGCTCCCCAAGTGCACAATTTCTGTCCCTTTTAAGGGCTCACAACCCTAAGGATTTCACAAGAAAGGGTCGTGATTGATTTGAGCAAGCAAGTGGTACGTGGCAGGGGCTGCATGCACCGGTGGTCAGAGTGAAACGGAACAGGGCAGGGAGTTTCACAATGTTCTTCCATACAATGCCTGAAATCTATGGGTAACATCGGGTTCTAAGTCATGAGTTGATTTTTAGCTACTAGGTTTAGGCCAGGCAGGCCCAGGCCTGGTTTTGGGTCTGGCGCTGGGCTGCCTGTCTTTGATTTCACTTCCTTGTTTTTTTCTTAAAACAGGTACTGAGTATAAAACAGTATAAAATAATATGAGAGGGTCTCTCTCTTCCCTCAAGGGTAAAAATAAGATTGCGACAAATCTAAACTTTATGGAAGTCAAATAAAAAACACTTAAACATATGTAAATAATTGCATACATAAAATATTGCATTAAAATGCCTCCTAAGTGTCACGTAGTCTTTAAACAAATACATTTTCAATGATGGCACAGCTTTTTGGTTCCATTTCTATTTTAATCTCTGATATTCGCACATACCTGTGCACACGTGGAAACATCTATTACTGTTTCAAAAAGACAACTATTAGCAAAGTTCTTACATACACCTGCATATCATGCATTAGAATCAAGTACTTTATTCATTTCATGTCTTCAAAATTACGTTAATGTACTAATCAGGTATTCCATCCTTTCTACAGTATGGTCTTCCTAGAATAAGCTACCCAACTTTCTCAAAGGTGCAAAATGACCATATTTAAAGTTTGGATGAAATTTAATTCATCTTTAATTTGTTTCTGTCACTTTACTATGTTCTGGGGTGTTTTTTAATCTCTCTCTCTCTCGCTCTCTCTCTCCCTCTCTCACTGTCACACACACACAAACACACATGCCTGGTGCTGTCAGCTCTGAGATTTCTGATGATCAAGAGAAACAGGACATCTTTTAAACTTGAAGTACATTCATATGTCAATGAATGACAATGTGTTTGCGCCATTACAGACAAAATGACAGCAGTCTTTATTTCCAAAAGCCAAAAATGTAGGGCTCAATCAACATAAAATGTCATAAGCAATAATTAAATAAATGCCAATAGAATGACCTTATAATTTTCAAACCCATGTCAGATAAAGCTATAAGAGATATCCAAATGCCAATACATATGATATTAATACCTGTGTTTTGTGGTATTAAGAACACGAAAAAATAGAAAATTCTATGAAGTTCAAAGTTCTTTAAAGTTAGATGGAAAAGGCATTCATTGGTATTCCCACGAAGTTTTACGGTTTAGTTGGAAAATACACATATGTTTCTTAAGAGCTAAAATAATGCATTCGACATACAGACAAATGACCAATGTAGGTGGGAGGGCAGAGTTCTGTGATTAGACAGGAGAATTAGAAAATCTGTTCCAAGGAACTCCAGGGAATGGGTGGTATAACTTCCTCCTTGAGGTCCGAGGGTCACCAACATAAAAGCTCTACATAAGTTTTTATTAGTAGCTCAGAAAAAAAAATAGAATCTAAAAAGATCAAAATCCTGGCAAAGATTTCCGGTCATAATAAATCATAGTCGCACAGGATGACATGATCTCCCACAGCATAAGATTTAGAATTAAGCGTTTGGTATTGTGAGTATCTTCAGTTACTAGATAGTCGTTGCTTTCATGATGTGTACACGTCTCCTTAGCCTCGGCAGGGTTTCCAATTAAGCATAGAAATACTTTAAAAATGTGAAATCCTAGTAAAGATAGTTTGGCATTGGAAAGGATCCAATCTGTGTTGGAAATCTACATACGTGTAATGTTTAAGAGAACTTCGCTTATGAGAGAAAGCTTCGTTTTGTTTTTTGAGAGAGAGTCTCACTCTGTCGCCTAGGCTGGAGGGCAGTGGTGGGATCTCAGCTCACTGCAACCTCCCCTCCCAGTTCAAGCAATTCTCCTGCCTCAGCCTCCTGAGTAACTGGCACTACAGATGCACCCCACCACGCCCGGCTAATTTTTGTATTTTTAGTAGAGACAAGGTTTCTCCAGGTTGGCCAGGCTGGTCTTGAACTCCTGACCTCAGGTGATCTGCCCTCCTTTGCCTTCCAAAGTGCTGGGATTACAGGCATGAGCCCCCATGCCCAGCAGAGAGTGAGTTTTAAAGGTACAATATCTAATATGCAGTTGAGTACTTGAAACAGATATTTGATTTTAAATTTCTTACTAATATAAACAATATTGGAACATTTGGCAAAGCGTTTGGATTCACCATATTGATTGTTCTTACAAAAATAAAATTATCGGGGAAATTTTGTTTGTAGATGCAGACACTAAAGAACTTAAGTGAAATAAAATATATTACATTTGGAATTCCTAGTGAATTGGAATGATGGTTTCATAATTTCAAACTTAAAATATGTAATTATTTGCTTGATTTTGACATGGTATTTTAAATTGATATTTTAGTATTTATATATTATTTTGGAACAACTAGATGCATTTTAGGGTCACTATTTTTATTAATTAGATTTATAAAAGTTATTTAGATATGCAGAAAAAATTTACTGTCCTAAATCTGAAGCACTCAAAAAATAAGTTATAAAGGTTTATAAATAAATTTAAAAATATTTGAAAATGTTTTACATTTGTAAACAAGATTAAAAAAATTCATAAGCCCTTAAAATGATTGCTGCAATTTCCCATTTTAAAAATAAAATAATCTCAGTAATGAAAGAGACCTAGAGAAGAACTAGGCTTATAAATCTATAAATTGAATAGCAAATGTTAAAAATGAGCTTTAGAAGTTTTCTCTGCACAAAAAAGAAGACAAAAGAAGTCATTAAACCCTACATTCATTTTTAATTACAAGTCGGATATTATTTAAGAGAGCAATAATATGTCCCCTTTCATGTAATGTCCAGAATTCAAAGGAACCACAGGATGTCATGTCGTTTATTCTCCGAAGTGGAATGCCATCACTTCCGCAGATAATACTGATTAATTTGAGCCAGCCTTCCACCTACATCCCCTATGCAAATAAACTTTACAAAGCCTTTCATTACATTATATACAAATATTTCTTCTCTTCATCAGTCATATTCTAATTATAGAGGCTCAACCAGGTAAGTTTAGCCTGACAAATATCTATGCTTATTATTATAGATTCACAAAGAGCTCCTTCTTCCTTATTAGTCAGATAATGTTCTTTCCTTTTACCCTATAGACAAAGGATGCGATTCATTAGGAAGTATTCCCCAACAGAGAAAATGTTTATATAAGCTTATTGATGTGTTCTTTTCAAATGCAATGTAATTTAAATTTTCTTTAAATGGTATTTTTCTTAAGAGAGTAAAAAAAAAGGGAAACAGATGTTTTCATCACAAACACCATTTACCAACCAACCCAAAATGCATGGCCATTTATATTAAACAAGAAAACAAGTAGAACATGTGATTGCCTACATTTGTGCCGTATAAATTCATTGTCATTACTCTCAACTGAACTCCTGATGCTGCCTAAAAAAAAAGAGACCACGTTTATTTTCTCAATTCAACCCATCACCCTTCAGAATGACTATTTTAATCTTTCACCACAAACACAACCTGTATTTCCCTCTGCTGTCCTTAATCTTTGTCTCTTTCTTCCCTGAAACAAACAAAAGCCAAGACAGGAAACTGTGCTGCATCCTCCTCTAGTCAACCTAACGCCAGTCTTTCCTATGGCCCCTCCGCCACCTGTGGAGGAACATTCCAAAGTCAATGTCATTTCTTCCACCTGAAACAAATTTTACATGTGTTACCACTGTCCTGATTTTGTGTTTCCTCCTAAGCTCTTCAGGAAGATTGTCAACATTACCCATCCTAAGTCTCCCTCTCTTATTCCTCTACACGGTCCAATTCCATTGCTGCTGGCATGACTTGACCAATTTAGCTGCATTCACTACTGAAACAAAAGGGCGAATCACTACTTTGTTCCTATTGCAGACATTATTTATTGACTGTGCAAGATTACTAGACACAATCTAGCACACTCTTTTAACACACACATACACACACACATAAACACACATACACACACATACACACACACATACATACACACACATACACACACATACACACATACATACACACACATACACACACACATACACACACATACATAAAAACACATACACACACATACATACACATACACACACACATACACACACAGATACACACACACACACATACACACACACACACATGCAGTTTTCCATGTGCTACCAGTTGTGTTCCCAGGGAAGGAGAATGTCAGATGGATACTAACAAGAAGGATGTCTTTTATGGAATTCTCTTGGGATCAATACCTAGGAAAGTAGAGAGAAGCATGGTAGGACAAGGAGAGAAAGTGGGCTGGACGCAGCTTCAGCCTATGGGGACACTGGTAAAATAACACTTCAGAGTTGTATAAAGGCCAAGTTCTAGTTGGAACGGGTAGACTGTGCCTTCATATCCGTCTATTGATCAGTCATTGGTTGCAGGCAGTTGAGACCACCCTTAAAGAGGGCTGTGATCACAGCACCCATCATACAATGTAACCTCATTCTGAGGATGATCCTCACACCTCTATCATTCTTGCATCTTGATTGTTCCTTACCAGGTCCTACTTTTCTACTTAATTTTAAAGTGTTGAAGTTCCTCATAATTTCTTTTCCCCACTCTTCATGCAATATACACTCAATGCAATCTCACCTACTCCCATTCTTTCCTTTAATAATGATAGACTGAAGGGACCCAAATTTATATCTGTACCAGATATTTCTTCTAGCTCTACACATATATTTGCAAAACCTACTTGTAGAATTCTACTCACCATCTTCCCCCACTTCCTGTTCCTTCCCAAACAATCTTTCTTTTTTCTTGCTCCACAAACAGAAACTAGAATGATTTCTTTAAAAATACAAATGAGGTCAAGTTACCCTTCTGCTGAAACTTTTCGGTATCTTCCCAGTACCCTTCAGAAAAGGTAAGAACATTCTTAAAATGACTCTTTCAAAGCTCTGCACATTCTGATCTACGTTTCTTCCTTAAGTTCCTCTCTAGGTTAATTTTACTTATTCATACGTCCTCCTTGATCCCTGTCATTCGGTGAATCTTTCTTTATTTTTAAAGTATCTGTTTAAATGGCATTTCTTTAAAAACTCTTACTCATTGTCCAAAAGTAGTTAAGGATTTTGTTCTATAATATCACTCTATCTTTGTGTTTATTCAAATGACAAAATTATTTACTTTATTCTTTTGTTTCATATATTTTTCTTCTGTTTGACCGTGAGTTTCAAGGGGGCAGGGGAACAGATTATCCTATTTTGTTTGTTTTTAGTCTATCCCCAGTGCCTAGAATAAGGCTTGATGCACAGAAAACATTTTATGTATGTATACGCTGAGAAAAGCAGTATGATTGAAGAATGCGTAAATAGTGACTGGAAAATGAACATGTGAATCCCAGCACTTTGGGAGTCCGAGGAGGGCAGATCACGAGGTCAGGAGTTTGAGACCAGCCCAGCCCACAGGTGAAACCCCGTCTCTAGTAAAAATACAAAAATTAGCCAGGCATGGTGGTGGACACCTGTAATCCCAGCTACTTGGGAGGCTGAGGCAGCAGAATCGCTTGAAGCCAGGAGGCAGAGGTTGCAGTGAGCCAAGATCGTGCCAGTGCACTCCAGCCTGGGCAACAGAGTGATACTCTGTCTAAAAAAGAAAAGAAAAAAGAAAATGTACATGCATAATTTAGCATGTGTTTCTACCACTGAACACAGTGTGGGAAACATAGGAATATAAATCAGGATGATGCAGATGAGTAAATAATTCTGAATTATTTAATAGTCAGGATTTATAGCTAGGATTATTTTCAAAGGCCTATTGATATGCAATGGAGATGGATGAGCATGTACTACTTGAGGGCAGAAGAAAATCTCAATGAAAAATAGGGAGTAGAAATCTGAAGACAACAAAGAGGATGGCAAGATAATTGCTTTTCCAAAGTAATACAAATGAACACACTTAAAAACAGGCATGGGTAAGTTCACTATGGCAAAATGTCCAAATATATACTGGGAAGCAAATGGAAAGTTTTATCTTGACTTTCGAGGTGAACAGAGATCTACAGGGATAAATATTTTATAGCTGAGAAAACATGTGAAAAAGGGGAGAAATGGCTGGGCACGGTGGCTCATGCCTGTAATCCCAGCACTTTGGGAGGCCGAGGCTGGCGGATCACCTGAGGGCGGGAGTCTGAGACCAGCCTCACCAACATGGAGAAACCCCGTCTCTACTAAAAACATGAAATTAGCTGGGCATGGTGGCGCATGCCTGTAATCCCAGCTACTAGGGAAGCTGAGGCAGGAGAGTCGCTTGACCCTGGGAGGCAGAGGTTGTGGTGAGCTGAGATTGCGCCATTGAACTCCAGCCTGGGCAACAAGAATGAAACTCTATTTCAAAAAAAAAAAGAAAAACAGGAGAAACTTGCCCCAAATCATTTGGTTAAAAAGTTGCATATTTAAAATGTGAACCAGCCAGGCGCGTTGGCTCACACCTGTAATACCAGCACTTTGGGAGGCCGAGGCAGGCAGATCACCTGAGGTCAGGAGTTTGAGACCAGCCTGGCCAACATGGTGAAACCCCATTTCTACTAAAAATACAAAAATTAACTGGTCGTGGTGGCGGGTGCCTGTAATCCCAGCTACTTGGGAGGCTGAGGCAGGAGAATCACTTGAACCCGGGAGGCGGTGGTTGCAGTGAGCCGGGATCGCACCACTGCACTCCACCCTGGGCAAGAGTGAGATCCTGCCTCAAAAAAAAAAGAAGTGAAACAGTTTCTTTCTAACCTCCAAATGCACAATATTCCACGACACCAACCCTACACCAAAGAAATGTGTAGAAGTTTATAAAAATGGTTATTAACTGATTTTTTTCAGCACCAGAATCAACTATCCTGACTCTAGCTTTAGAAACGTAAGTTAAAAAAAGAGGAAAATAACTTCGAAGGAAGTAATTCTTTGAAAGCCGTTAGGACAACACAATGATCTGAGGGTCTTGTGCTTTTCCACGAAAAGGTGGGGCTAAGTCTGTTGTAGAGGGTGAAGGAGACACAGGAGTTAAAAATGTGCCAACACCGTGGCCCTTGGAAATAACTTGTAAGATCAAATGAAAATCGCAATCGAGACTGTCACTTTTCGATCAGATTGTTTTCAATCGATAATGAGTGCAGGCCCGCAAATGTGTATGGGTGTTATGTGGCATATCAAGGTACATTTCTGCAGAACATACTCAGTGCAATATGGCTTGTGGGTACAACATTCCTTTATATAATTGCACTCAACTAATGTATGCCTTGGAAAGCAAGCACATCAAACATTATGTCTTAACAGACTTCTGAAAGAAAAACTGGAGTTCCTGGTGGCTCTTAAACAGTCTGCTGGTTATTTTATGGCGTAGAGGAGAAAATTTACCCTGCAGAAATCTAGCCGAGCACATCCTCAGACTGATCACATTCACCTTCTCATCATGGTTCCAGTCTCAATTAAAAAAAAAAAAACAACAAAGAATCATATTTGAGTAATCTGTTCTGAATCATACAGGGAAAGTCCATGCTGAGATAATACTTATGCATCTGTCTTAGAACATGTCTAGAATATTTACTAGGAAGACTCACTATCAAAAGGGATTTTGGCATATGTGCATTAATTCAGCAAGCCTCATTTCTTCAATACCAAACATGCGCCAGACATTGTCCTAGGAAGAGAGGATTTAGAAAAAAAAAAATAAAGATATATTTACCGCAGTCCAGCCATAGAAAAAGATAAGTAAGTAATTAAATGCAGGAGTATACTATAGCTTCAAAGATAAAACTTATGAAGGTCTGGAAATTAGCACACATGGGATAAAACAGTCACTTCTACATAAGAGGAGGCGATTATAAAGAAGATTCACTTAAGATTCAGTATTGAGCTAAGGTTAAAGAGAGAAGCATTGTTCTTGGACCAAGTTTTCTGGGAGGTGGGAGAGTAAAAGAAGTCCGGAACCAAAGGAAGCTACAACAGAGAGCACTGAACGAGCAGCCTTGCAGGTCTGACCCAGACTGCCATCTGAGAAAATTACAGGCAGTTTGATTGGCTGGGGCACAGGCCGTGAGGTGGGGCATGATGAGTGACAGCTGGAACCAGGCAAGGCTCATAAATGTCACACTAAGGAATTTTCACTGTTTTCTACCAGCCACTGGAAGAAACTGAAGAGCTTAAAGCAAGATAATGGCACATCACAAAACACATGGATTCGAGGTGGTAAGACAAAAAGAAGTTACTGTAGCAGAAGCATCAGGAAGTAGACTTGTATTAATTTAACTGCAAAATAATTACTTCTCCTACCCCCACAACAACATTCCAACACACAGAACTAATGTGGGTTATTAATTATTTCCCACTGTTCCCTACTGAAACAACATACTTTCAACTTTATTCTTTCAGTTCTGAGCGTGCTTATCTGCAAAGATATATAACCTAGTCTCCACGTCTTATCATAGAAAATTAGTACAGGTGACTTGTCTATTTTCAAACAGGGAGAAAAATAGAAATAGATGCATTTAGTCCTTCTGAATTAACCAGCTAAGCTACTTGAGGAGGAAGAGATTATATCAAAATTGTAAACTTTTAAAACTAATTTAACATTATAACCACAAATGGATATATAAATTTTTTTCCTTCAGGGAATACTTGGGAGAAAAATTAGAATCCATGCTCCTGCCTTATTCAAAGCAAAATGATATTGGGTACAGCTGTTCATTTCAAAGGTCACTGCACATCTCCCATAAAAGCAGTGTGCTACAGTGATAAAAGCTGCCCACCAATGGTCATGCCTATGCGCGTTTTCTAAGGTGTTTGCCACCCTCCTGTCAAGAGGTGAAGTCTGTTTCTTTAACTCCTGAATCTGGGTTGCCCACGTGGCTTGCTTTGATCAATGAAATGTCACAGAAGTTATGTTCTAGGACTTTTGAGCTCAGGTCTTCAGTTTCTACTTTCCCTTTCAGAACTCAGCTCCGAATAAAGAATTCCGGAATCTCCTATTAAGGAGGGTAACCACACAGAGAGACGGGAGAGTGACAGGCCACAGGCAGAAACACAATCTACATGGAAGGGACCCATGGCATTCCAGCCAACAGCAAGTACCAGGCCCCACGTGCAAATGAGGCCAATGGGTTCCACTATGTCCAGCTGAGCTGTCCCAGCCAAAACCATGTCAATCATGGACGAGTTCTCTCTTCTTCATCCTGCCCATACTGCTGTCTCATGGCATCATACCCAATGAAATGGCTGTGATTTGAAGTCATTAAGCTTTGCGGTGCTTTATTACACAGCAACATATAAATAATAATGAGTAGTGAAATGCTTATTGCTAACTTTTCAGTGTAAAATTCCAGTGGCAGACCATGATGCCATGTAGAAAATATCTGGCTCAATTCGTACAAAAATGGCACAGCGTGTGGGACTCAGAGGAAACACCACGGTAGCAGGCCCTATATGCACAGCAGGACACACAGGAAGCCAGTGTCCAAGGAGCTGAAGGTGACCCTGTGGCCTTTCAATATTCACACGAAGAAGCAAAAGCAATAGCACAGCATATCCTGGTCGGTGATGTGTGTGTGTGTGTATGTGTCAGAGCTGCATTAGACCAGACCACGTGGTAATATTGTCTAAAGAAAGAAATAGAAAATACATAGAAAGCTCTAAACTTGTTTTTCTTTAGAAGTTATGTCCCAACCATGATAAAAGTGTTATTTTTCCTCCTTGAGGAAACAAAGAAAAATCAACGATAACATTTCTACCCATTTTTTTTTTTTTTTGCTGTTATATCCATTTTATGATGCTTTGCAAGTACTATTTATTCTTACTTTTACAGCCAGTCAGAATGTGTTTGGGTTTCTCTTATTTCTGTCTTTTTAAAGCTTCAACATTAAAGTTCTTTAGTACATCACACATTGCAATATTAAAAGAAAACACTATCTTGCCTAAATAAGCAGTATCGTATAATATCCAGTCGAAACTAACTTCAATGTACGTGATATGAATATTGCTTTCTGAAAACTTTACGGTCTGTTTGGACCACTCAATATGTAATTTTTAAACTAGGATGCCATAGTGTTTAAACAGTTTTCACATCAGAAATGTAAGAAGTGCTTCTCCTCAGCAAATGTAAAAGAACACAAATCACAACAAACTATCTCTCAGACCACAGTGCAATCAAATTAGAACTCAGGATTAAGAAACTCACTCAAAACTGCACAACTACATGGAAACTGAACAACCTGCTCCTGAATGACTACTGGGTACATAACGAAATGAAGGCAGAAATAAAGATGTTCTTTGAAACCAATGAGAAAAAAGACACAACATACCAGAATCTCTGGGACACATTCAAAGCAGTATGTAGAGGGAAATTTATAGCACTAAATGCCCACAAGAGAAAGCAGGAAAGATCTAAAATCAACACCCTAACATGACTATTAAAAGAACAAGAGAAGCAAGAGCAAACACATCCCAAAGCTAGCAGAAGTCAGGAAATAACTAAGATCAGAGCAGAACTGAAGGAAATAGAGACACAAAACACCCTTCAAAAAAACCAATGAATCCAGGAGCTGGTTTTTTTTAAAAGATCAACAAAATTGATAGACCGCTAGCAAGACAAATAAAGAAGAAAAGAGAGAAGAATCAAATAGACGCAATAAAAAATGATAAAGGGGATATCACCACCGATCCCACAGAAATACAAACTACCATCAGAGAATACTATAAATGCCTCTATGCAAATAAATTAGAAAATCTAGAAGAAATGGATAACTTCCTGGACACATACATCCTCCCAAGACTAAACCAGAAAGATGCTGAATCCCTGAATAGACCAACAACAGACTCTGAAATTGAGGCAATAATTAATAGCCTACCAACCAAAAAAAGGCCAGGATTCACAACTGAATTCTACTAGAGGTACAAAGAGGAACTGGTACCATGCCTTCTGAAACTATTCCAAACAATAGGAAAAGAGGGAATCCTCCCTAACTCATTTTATGAGGCCAGCTTCATCCTGATACCAAAGCCTGTCAGAGACACAACAAAAAAAGAGAATTTTAGACCAATATCCCTGATGAACATCGATGCGAAAATCCTCAATAAAATACTGGCAAACCGAATCCAGCAGCACATCAAAAAGCTTATCCACCAAGATCAAGTTGGCTTCATCCCTGGGATGCAATGCTGGTTTAACATACGCAAATCAATAAATATAATCCATCACATAAACAGAACCAAAGACAAAAACCACATGATTATCTCAATAGATTTAGAAAAGGCCCTTGACAAAATTCAACAGCGCTTCGTGCTAAAAACTCTCAATAAATTTGGTATTGATGGGACGTATCTCAAAATAATAAGAGCTATTTATGACAAACGCACAGCCAATATCTTACTGAATGTGCAAAAACTGGAAGCATTCCCTTTGAAAACTGGCACAAGACAGGGATGCCCTCTCTCACCACTCCTATTCAACATAGTGCTGGAAGTTCTGGCCAGGGCAATCAGGCAAGAGAAAGAAATAAAGAAATAAAGAGAAATAAATATTCAATTAGGAAAAGAGAAAGTCAAATTGTCCCTGTTTGCAGACGACATGATTTATATTTAGAAAACCCCATCATCTCAGCCCAAAATCTCCTTAAGCTGATAAGTAACTTCAGCAAAGTCTCAGGATACAAAATCAATGTGCAAAAATCACAAGCATTCCTATACACCAGTAACAGAGAGCTAAATCATGAGTGAACTCCCATTCACAATTGCCACAAAGAGAATAAAATACCTAAGAATCCAATTCACAAGGGATGTGAAGGACCTCTTTAAGAAGAACTACAAACCACTGCTCAATGAAATAAAAGAGGATACAAACAAATGGAAGAACATTCCATGCTCATGGATAGGAAGAATCACTATTGTGAAAGTGGCCATACTCCCCAAGGTAATTTATAGATTCAATGCCATCCCCATCAAACTACCAATGACTTTCTTCACAGAATTGGAAAAAAACTACTTTAAAACTCATATGGAACCAAAAAAGAGCCTGTATTGCCAAGCCAATCCTAAGCAAAAACAACAAAGCTGGAGGAATCATGTTACCTGACTTCCAACTATACTACAAGGCTACAGTAACCAAAACAGCATGGTACTGGTACCAAAACAGATACATACACAAATGGAACAGAACAGAGGCCTCAGAAATACCACCACACATCTAAAACCATCTGATCTTTGACAAACCTGACTAAAACAAGAAATGGGGAAATGATTTCCTATTTAATAAATGGTGCTGGGAAAACTGGCTAGCCATAGGTAGAAAGCTGAAACTGGATCCCTTCCTTACACCTTATACAAAAATTAATTCAAGATGGATTAAAGACTTAAATGTTATATGTAAAACCATGAAAACCCAGAAGAAAACCTATGCAAAGCCATTCAGATCATAGGCATGGGCAAGGACTTCATGACTAAAACACCAAAAGCAGTGGCAACAAAAGCCAAGATAGACAAATGGGATCTAATTAAACTAAAGAGCTTCTGCACAGCAAAAGAAACTACCATCAGTGTGAACAGGCAACCTACAGAATGGGAGGCAATTTTTGCAATCTACCCATCTGACAAAGGGCTAATATCCAGAATCAACGAAGACTTTAACAAATTTACAAGAAAAAATCGAACAGCCCCATCAAAACGTGGGCAAAGGATATGAACAGACACTTTTCAAAAGAAGACCTTTATTCAGCCAACACACACATGAAAAAAGGCTCATCATCACTGGTCATCAGAGAAATGCAAATCAAAACCACAATGAGATACCATCTCACATCAGTTAGGATGGCCATCATTAAAAAGTCAGGAAACAACAGGTGCTGGAGAGGATGTGGAGAAATAGGAAGGATTTACACTGTTGGTGGGACTGTAAAGTAGTTCAACCATTGTGGAAGACAGTGTGGTGATTCCTCAAGGATCTCGAACTAGAAATACCATTTGACCCAGCAATTCCATTACTGGGTATATACCCAAAGGATTATAAATCATGGTACTATAAAGACATGCACACATATGTTTATTGTGGCACTATTCACAATAGCAAAGACTTGCAACCAACCCAAGTGTCCATCAATGATAGATTAGATTAAGAAAATGTGGCACATATACACCATGGAATACTATGCAGCTGTAAAAAAGGATGAGTTCATGTCCTTTGTAGGGACATGGATGAAGTTGGAAACCATCATTCTGAGCAAACTATCGCAAGGACAGAAAACCAAACACTGCATGTTCTCACTCACAGGTGGGAATTGAACAATGAGAACATTTGAACACTGGGTTGGGAAAATCACACACCAGAGCCTGTCATGGGGCGGGGGGTTGGGGGAGGGATAGCATTAGGAGAAATACCTAATGTAAATGAGGAGTTAACGGGTACAGCACACCAACATGGCACATGTATACAAACCTGCACATTGTGCACATGTACCCTAGAACTTAAAGTATAATAATAATAATAAAGAAATGTAAGAAGTGCTAAATTATACATTTTCAAATATTTACGAGACATTAATATAATACCATGCTTTTTCTGAACACTTATTAAGCACAGTTAACAAAAACAAATAGAAATGATTAAGTTTTGTTAATTTTTCATGTTAACTTCCATTTTTATTTTAATTCATTTCTGGCTTGGTACCATTGGAAATTTGTTTTTAACAAACAAAACTGAATATATTAGGTCCTTGATAGAATTATTTTCCTCCAAAGTATATCCCCATCCCCCACTTTTACCTAAGTGTCATAATATGTTCTTTTTTTTTCAGATGCTTCTTGTTCCAGAACTGTATACACAAGTTGGATGACTAAACTGATATTTGCATAACAAGAAAAGTGGTCTTTAGACAATTTGGCAAATATGCTCATAGCGTCATTGCCAGGAACTAGCCCCCAAAATAGGATCACAGCAGAGTTGGAACGCCAGTGATAGGGCTTTAATTCCAAGCACACAGCCAGAGTTAGAGAACACATTCAAATAACCCAGGCCTTTTTTTAATGTAGAAATTTTTAATAATCATGGCATTTTCAATGCAAATTTAAAATCTAGTCAGTAGCTTATTTTATTAAGAGACTTCATGGTTTTGACAGGTAATGATCTTTGCTAGAAAGGTCCCCCTCCTCCTCCTCCTCCTCTTCCTTCTCAGGTCTATTCTTGATTCTGAAATTCACACCACTGGAATTTTATACCACACCACAGTTAAACATTTTTTTCTGAATTTTACTATATTGCATTTTCCTGAAGATTTCTTTAATGCATGCCTTAGTTCTTTGGAGATTTTCAATGCCTGTTTAACAGCTTTCCTTATTCATTAGCAACTTCCTTTAGAATCTAACAAGTCTCTTATGATCCTGGAGTTCTGTCAATTGTAGTAATTTTTTAATGTTTTTATCACACGGTTGGGAATATTTCTGTTACTTTTTAACCTCACTTAGAAGCTTAGTATAACTACTAAAAATGTTATATAACTCTTATTAGTGTCTTCATCTTTTGTCATTATGAGTGGCCTAGCCCCTCCATAGACAATTTGAGCCTATGATTTTTCATGGAAGAGGGCCTAGTGTAGCTTCATGTCTTATTATCCTCTCTCATATTTGCTCTATCAGTATATATTTGAATATGGTTGAATTCTATAGCATGTATTTTATTGCTTTCACACGTTTTATTGTGCTTATGTTTGGATTTCTTCTCATCTGAGAAAGGATTGATTTTCTCATCTCAGTATATTTTAAATAAAATCATAGCTAAGAAAGAACATTTCATCCATCTAAAAGCTAACGTCCTTTCTTTTGTCTTGAAAAATACTACACCCACACTTTTTGCCAATAGACTAAGGCATTTAGCTGTACTAATCTATCTTATTGGCTCCTTGGCTTTGATTGATGGACTAACAAAAATAGGTTGCTTGATGTTTCCAGAAAAAGTATCTTACCCTCATCTGTCTAAAGTATTCCTAATATAGGATTGTCAGATTTAGCAAATAAAAATAGAGGATTTCTACTTATATTTCAATTTCATGTAAAAAACAAATCACTTTTTAGTATAAGAACATCTTAAATACTTACAAGCTTATCTGAAGTTCACATTTAAATGGGTGTCCTGTAAGTTACCAGGCAATCCTGTCCTAATGGAATAATATTCAAATCTCTCTTTAGCTTTTCCTCCAAATGGTGCTTAAAAATTTTCTGGGAAAATCATTACCTTTATCTCCAGAAGCAGGACACTGTTGTCAGAAAAGGATGGGTTTCATTTTCTATTATTTTCATGTACTTGATTATTTATGATATTAGAACTGGGATCTCAGGAGTGGCCATGCGCAGCAATCAATCGTGGCTGACCATTGGTTGCTCTTTAGGAAAAAGGGTCATAAGCCCCCTTTTGCTCACTTCCCTGCCCCTTGAAATTACCTTATTGATTTAAATTAAAAGCATTGCATGCCTACTCTACGATGAATATTGTGATGTCAAGAATCCCACACAAGCAGCAAGATTCTGTCCACCAGAAATGTTAAGCATATGTAAACCGGGGGCGGGCGACTGGAAGGTACCGGAATATGCTCTTTGTATTGATTTTAGTACCTGAACTTATGTGCTTTAATTGAGTTATACTTACCTATAAATTGATGCTCCCATCATTGAAAACAGCTTATGCTGTTACAGAATACATTGCGTAAGTGTATGGATTTCTTTACAGTCAACAAAAGGGTAAACGTGACATGAAGAAGAAAAAATACGCTAACTAAATGAAAATTGCGAGTCATAAAAATACTTTTATAGAACTGTAGAAATGATCTAAATCTCTTTTGGTGGGCTTTCTTTGCATCAGTACTACAAATGTTGGATTGTCCCAGCTCAGTCCTCAGACATCTCTGTAATCAGTATCTTGTCAGAGATCCCTGAAGAGGGGTTCTGGAGAGCCCTGGAAGGTTCTTGAGACCTCTCGAGGCAATCCAAAATGTCTTCCCCAAGTGACTTGGCCCATCATTTCACTCAGATATCTATATAAAGTCTCCCCTTAGACAGATCTTCTCTGACAACCCATTAGAAAATAGCAGCCTCTGTTACTTCATCACCTTCCCTACTTCACATTTTGTATAGTTCTGTTGCAACCTGAAATAAAATAAGTTAAACCAAAATATAAATAGCACATTTGTTTATATTGGGTTTCCCACACAAGCTCAAAGAATGTAAGAACACGTACTTTTGTTTATTACTTTATCCCCAACACATTCAATAGTACATACCATATTGCATGTCTACAGAAATCGTTCATAATTTTTTTGTACAATGAATGTATTTTATCTGATAGTTTTTCTTGGCAGTGAAAATATGCTTTTTCCTTACAGATGCTCTTATTGAAAGACATTCCTCTTAAGTGAGTTTCCTCACTCCCGTAATTCAAGAAGAAAAAGTGTATATAGAGAAAAAGCATTAATAGTATTTTATAACTTATTCCTAAAAAAGAGTTGATTAAATTTTTATCATTAGTGCAGCAATGAAATTTCTTTTAAACTCTGAAAATGAGGGCACATTCAGTGCCTTATATTTTCAATGCCTTGTGTGGACCAAAAATAGATAAAAACAAGAATCAGTAGGAAAGTAATATTGTATAAGCCAATCTCTAACAGAGTCACAATAAAACAAATTAATGTTTGAAATTATCACCATTAGGTCAAATCTATGTCTTGAGCTTCAAAATACTTCATTCATTCAATGGTTAATCGGTCTCTGACTACTGCAGGCTGGGTACTGGAGAGCCAAAAGAGAAATTAATCACGGTCATCAATTTAAAAACCAAAAACTCTGTCAGCCAAGTGTATGCAACAGTTTTGCAGAATAAACACAGTGAGATTGGTTTAAGACAAAGAGAAATTTAAGTTTCCAGAATATTGGGGAGAAAGTGTCTAATAGGATGGTGGAGTTCATGTAGAGATTCTGGACTGGAAAAATGATTTGGCCACCATTAGCACAGGACTAGATGCCACTGAAGTGGCAGAGATCACTTAGAATAAATGGCAAACAAAAAAGAGGCCTTACTTCCTTCGGATTCCTGTGACTAGGAGCCAGACACTACAGAGCATGGAAAATATTTTGTAAGGTAGAGTTACCGAAGACGGCCTTTTTCTCCGAGATATGCTGACATGCTTAATGTGGGCTTTCTTTACAACAATGTGATCATTCCAACAACTACTAGTTCCACGATGTTTTTAGAGTTTACAAATGTATTACTATAGTGAGTTTTATTGTATCTGAGCCTCATGAGAGATTTACGATTATTCCTATTTTATGCAAAACTTCAGAAAGTTTAAATGAAAGGTCACAAATAGATGATTGATACCTAATCCACAGCTCTTGGATGACCTATAGCGTGAATGTTTTCAATGAAGAGAAGGCGATTTTCACCCCGTCCTTCACTTCTAGTTTTTCCTAATTGCTCTATATGACTTTATTGAAAGGTTCACTTCAAAATCAATCTCTCACCTTCTCAAGCTATCTTTCTTAATAATGATAATTGTTAGGAAGTTCCCACAGCTACCTAACACCCTCTAATTCCCAAGACCTTGTGAATGCTTCTGACTATTAATTTTGAAGGCATCCCAGAAATAGAGTTTCAGTTTGATTATAAAGAAAATAACATCTTCGATATTATTATATTTAAATATTTAGAATTATTTAAAATTAATTTTCTGCAAAAAATTCTTGGAGGGAAATGAGAACAAGAGCTTATTTAAGAAGTAGTATTTTATTTTTTTTCTACAGATCGACTTACTAACACTGTGGTTCTCCATAGAAATAAATAAAATTCACATACATTAAAAACGGTAGGGAATACTAAATATGCCAAATAACGAATTCCTTTAAGCATACATATATATATACACATATATACACACACGTATACATATATATATACACACACATATATATACATATATATACACACACACATACATACATATGTATATATACACACACACATATATATATATACTTTTATACCTGCCCAGAAAGGTAAGTTTGTCACTGCTTAGAGATTGCTGAAAGCGAAATGAAAGAGTTCCATCAAGTGGTCATATCAAGACACAGCAGTTAGTATTTCACCAATACAAAGAGGAAAACAATTTCTCTGAAATCTAGTTCAGACATACATTTCCAACCGAGCTATCAAAATTTTATGCCATGCAACATTAAAAAACACAATTAAATGCATTTTAAACATTATTACTAATTCATTTTCCAATTCATTTTTAAACTGCAAAGAAAATAGAAACTATGTAATTTTTATTTTTTGTCTTTTTCATATCGAGTACTCTCTCCATATAGTTTGCAGTGGAAAATGCGTGGTTATAATCTTAATTTGCATGTTATAGTCATCTGTTTAAATTAGCAGGTAAACCACAGGTAATACTAAACTAAGTATTTGGATTGCACCGAAAATTCAGAAACTAACTACTTGCAAATGACCTACACATCTTAAAATAGTACAAACTAAATACAAAGAAAACTCAACTCAAGGTTGTTTTAAAAAATAAGTTATAAAACATAAACATGAGTTAACTTGCTTCTTTTAACAACCTCAAGTTTTTGCCTTCCCAAATTTCATCTCCTTCATAAAGATAGACAAAACAGGCATCTTTCTTTTTAAAGTATAATTGATTTAAGGGGTCATTTTCTCGTTATTTTGGAAAAACCATCATGGCTTATTTTAATGTTATAAATGCTACTTCTAAATATATATTACAGATTAAGATTTGTTTCTTGCTTAATAAAGCAGTAGTTCATTTAAGCAACCATTGTTTAAACTTTCTGAATATAATATAATATATATATAACTAATGAGATGATGTTAAACAATAGATTTTTATATAAAACCTATGAAATATATATTATCTAGACATAAAATTGGAAGCAATGTATTTAATGATTAAGATCATGGATTTTGGCATCAGAGAGATTTGATTTGAATCTAATCTCTTCCACTTTTCTTCTCTGTAACCTGCAGCAATGGCAAGCGTACTTTGTTTTATTGCACTTTTCTTGTAGATACTGTGTTTTTTACAAATTGAAGGTTTGTGGCCAGCCTGCCTTGAGCAATTCTATCCACACCATTTTTTCCAACAGCATGTGCTCACTTTTGGTTTCTGTGTCATATTCCAGTAATTCTCACAATATTTCAGATTTTTTCATTGTCGTTATATTACTTATGGTTATCTGTGATCAATGATCTTTTATGTCACTATTGTAATTGTGGGACACCATACACTCTGCACATATAAGACAGTGAACTTAATTAATATCATGTGTGTTCTCACTTCTTCAGCAACTAGCTGTTCTTCTATCTCTCTTCTTCTCCTCAAGCCTCACTATTCCCTGAGACACAACAATATTAAAATTAGACCAAGTAATAACCCTACAATGGCCTGTAAGTGTTCAAGTGAGAAGAAAAGCATCATACATCTCTCACTTTAAGTCAAAAGCTGGAAATGATTAAACTTAATGAAGAAGGCATGTTGAAAGCTGAGAGAGGCTAAAAGCTAAGTCTCTTATAACAAACAGCCAACTTAGGAAGACAAAGGGAAAGTTCTGGAAGGTAATTGAAAGTGCTACTACAGTGAACAAACGAACGATAAAGAATGTAAAACAGACTTGTTGCTGATATGAAGAACGTTGTATTAGTCTGGATAGAAAATCAAACCAACTACAACAAGGCCCAAATTATCTTCAATTCTCTTCAGGCTGAGAGAAATGAAGAAGAAAAGTGAGAAGCTAGAAGAAGTTGGCTGATAATTTTTAAGGAAAGAAGCCATCCCTAAATAAAAGAAAAAGTGCAAGGTGAAGTACTAGCATGTGCTGATGTAGAAGCTTTAGCACATAATCTGGAAAATCTAGCTAACATAATAGATGAAGGTTGTTACACTAAACAAGAGATTTTCAGTGTAGATGAAACAGACTTATATTGAAAGAAGATGCAGTCTAGGACATTCATGGCTAGAAAATAAGTCAATGACTGTCTTTAAAGCTTCAGTGCACAGGGTGACACTCTTGGTAGGGGCTGTTGCAGCTGGTAAATTGAAGTTGAGGCCAATACTGATTTACGATTCTTAAAATAGTAAAAATTATGCTAAATCTACTGTGCCTGTACTCTATAAATGGAGCAAAGTCTGAATGACAGCATATCTGTTAACAGTATGGTCTACTGGATATTTTTATCCCACTCTTGAGACCTACTTCTCAGAAATAAAAGAGTCCTTTCAAACTATTGCTGTTAATTGACAATGTACCAGAACACCCAAGAGTTCTGATGGAGATGAACAAGGATAGTCGTGTTTTTAAGCTCGTTAACACAACATCCATTCTGTAGCCTCTGAATCAAGGAGTAATCACAACTTTCAAGTTTTATTACATAAGAACTAAACATGGTAAGGTTATTGCTGCCATAATGGCTCCTCTGATGAATCTGGGTAAAATAAATTGAAAATCTTCAGGAAAGGATTCACCACTCTAGATGACACTAAGGACATTTGTGATTTCTGGGAGGAGCCCAAAATATCAATAATAACAGGAGTTTATAAGAAGTTGACTCCAACTCTCACAGATGACTTTGAGGGGTTTAACTCTTCAGTGGAAGTAAATGCGGATGTGGTGGAAACAGCAAGACAACTAGAATTAGAAGTGGAGCCTGAAGATGTGACTGAGTTGCTGCAGTTTCAAGATACAACTTTAATGCACTAGGAGTTGTTTCTTACAGATGAGCAAAGAAAGTTGTTCCTTGAGATAGAATCTACTCCTGGTAATGATGCTGTGAACATTCCTGAAATAACAACAAAGAATTTAGAATATTACAGAAACTTAGTTGATAAAGCAGTGGCAGAATTTGGGTTTGAAAGAAGTTCTACTGTGGGGAAAAAGCTATCAAACAGCATCACATGTTACAAAAAAAAAAAAAAAAATCTTTCACGAAAGGAAAAGTCAACCAATGTGGCAAACTTCATTGCTACCTTGTTAGAAGAAATTGCCACAGCCACATTAACCTTAAGAAACCACCACCCTGATTGGTCAGCTGCTACCAACACTGGGACCAAACCTTTTACCTGTGAAAAATCACAACTTGATGAAGGAACAGATAATCATTAGCATTTTAGCAATAAGGTATTTGAAAATTAAAGTATGCATTGTTTTTTAAACATACTTCTATTGCACACTCAGCTGGTTATATTGTAATGTAAACATGACTTTTTTATGCATTGGAAAACCAACAAATTTGTATGACTCATTTTATTGCAATGTTTGCTTTACTGCAGTGGTCTGGAACTGAATCTGCAATATCTCCAAGGTATGCCTGTATATCTTCACGTATAATAGGGAAGTAATTCTACTGATATAGGTATGGTAGAGCTTAGATAATGTCTCTTATATCAAGCATCTAGATTAGTAGCTGACTATCATCAAAATGAAAACACATGTTTGGGAAATAATATTTCCATTGTTCTATCTTGTTATTGATAGGTGAGAGTGGTGGTGAACTTTCACCTCAAATTGTTTGATTTAAATAGTTGAAAAAATATAAAGAAGTAAGGAGACAAAAGACAAATGTATTGCTTCTATGATGGCAATGCGATCATATTTCTTCTGAGTGCTCTATGACCTTCCTCCAATCTAAGCAATATTTCCATTTCTACTAGAAGCCATAGAGAGATTCACACTGTTACCCTTCTTTCTCTCTTTTGGAAATTTGCAGTGATAATAAGCTGATTTAAAATCCTTACTTAATATCAAGAACAACTCTTCCTGTCAACATGGTAATAAAATGAACACTGAGGATGAAGAAAGAGAGAGAGAGAATGATAAAGTGCATTCAGTAAAACATAAACAAGTAAAGGATGTGGGCGCAAGGTATATAGGAAGTATTAATATTTGTACTCCTCTCACATATTTTGTCATGTTTGAAATAATTCAAAAGTAAGATGTAAGTAAACCTAAAAGAAAAACGAAAACTCCCTTTAGGAAATCTAAAAGTGAATAGATTCACACTTCAACAAACTTTTGAAGATATGTCAGCAAGATGGAAAATAACCACAAAAGGAAAGCTGGAGATACAAGAAGAAATGTTGAGTGAAGAACGTGGAAAGCATGTAGATAAACCACAGAGTCTGCGTGAAATAACAAAAATATTAAATTTGGGAGTAAAGAAAGGATATAATTAAAATATGGGACAATAAGTAAGACTAAATAGCAGGTGATTTGATTTTTATAATTCTAAGGTCCCTATGTTATATAAAGAAGGAATAGAGAAAATGATTAATGTAGACTTTAAGTAAATAAATTTGTTAAAATTTCATGGTAGCTATTAAAAGAATAAAGAGGGAAATAGAATTTAAATAAAAACTTCATGTAAAGGATGCAGAAAATGTGATAAAAAGTAAAAGCGATGAAGCAAAAGAGGAATATACAAAACAAGAAATAAGATGGTAGTGAATCCAAATATAACAGCAATTCTAATAAATGTAAATTAATTAACTTACTAGTTAAAGGTTAAATTCAATAAAAGATAAGATCCAGGATTATACTATCGAAGAATCACACATGAAAATAAAAACATGGGAAAACTGATACACAAAGGATAAGAAATTAGGCAGCTTAAATATTAGTCAAAGGAAAGCTGGTGTATCTATATTAATATTATAGAGTGAAGTCTTTAAGGCACAAAGCATCACATAGAATGGAAAACATCATAAAACAATGATGATTATACACTCATTTCAACTTTGATGCCTCTAATAACTTGCCTCAAAACATATAAAGAAGTCAACAAACCCATCATACCAAGGAATACACAGTGTTCTCAGGTACGCACAGAGCTTCAGAGAAAGCCGAACCACGTGGGAAAGACATAATGCACATATCAGCCAATTCCAAGGAATTATCAGACAGATATATTTATCTAAGCACAAAGAAGTTCAAAGTCAGAAATAAACAATTTTTTTTGAAAAATTTGTAGATTTGGAAATAGGAAAGCATATTTAAAACATACAAGAAAGCAATAAAGTCTGAAAACAGATAAATTCAACAGTTAACTTATTAGGGAAAAAATAAGAAACCCAAGCAGAAGAAATGCAATTATAAAAACCAACAATAATAATGAATGAAATAGTAAATAGAGATACAGCAGATTAAAACAAAAAGATTAACAAATCCAAAGGCTAATTCTTATATACTTAATATATGTGTGTGTCTAATCTACTCTCAATATTAAACTATTAATCCTTTCTTTCCTAAATATATATCAACAATGATTGTTATATTTTTTCTATTTTTATATTTGCACAGGGAAATGTGATATTCACCATGTTTCACTTAGTGTTTTTTAACTCAGTATCATTTTTGAGGCCAATTCTGAGACTCATGTATATAGAGATACTTTATTCCCTTTAACTATTTTCCTGTAATATATAGATTAAATTTTTATCCATCTATCCCCCATTTGCTATCTACTAATAGTATTTCAAAGCACATCCCTGAATTTTCCTATGCATGTCTGTTACACGTTACCCTAAAGAGAAATCACAAGTTTTTAGAGAAGTGGCATACTCGATTTCCCTAAATGTTGGCAAATTGATTATTTAAATGGCATTTAGCAGAAAATCTAACAAAAAGTTTTTCTTCACATTAAAAAAGAAATCCTTAAATTGCTTCTTAGTTTCTATAAAAATGGAGGAGTGGAGAAGTATTCAGGGCTTTATGTTTTATTCAATTGGATCAATATCCTCCATAATCCTGTGAATCATCTTTTTAAAAAATTTATAAAACTTAAGACAATATTTTATAGTTTTGCTCCACATTATTTGATTAGAAACTTTTATTTCTAATTAGTTTGCTATGACATTGAGTGTGTGTGTGTGTGTGTGTGTGATTGGTATGTATATAAATTATCTACTACATGCAAGATATAAAAATATGATAAAGTGTTTGGACCTTACCCTTAGAAAACAATATCTCAATAACTGTGGTGTGGCTGAGATGATGTTCAGGTATCATCTCATATTTGCCCACATTTCTAAGTTTATTCCTACATTGCCAAGTTTGTAACTATAACATGGCCATTTCTTCTATAGGAGACAGATGCTCTTTAGGTGTGCCCATCATAAAACTAGTTTAATAAATCAGGACACATTGAAAATAACATAAGCCTCAAGCATAAAGCAGGACCAATCCTTGAACAACGTGTATATTCAATATATACTCCATTGGCTTCAATAGTGAAAATATACTGTGAGCTGTCACAAAGTTGGTAGGCTCTGATCCCCAGCGGGTACTGTGCCTGTCCTTTGCATAACTAGAGGGATTGTTAGTCCTCTTTGCATACATCACGATTGTTAATAAAGTGACATTTGTCAAAATGAGTAAGCACCTGTTGCCATGGAAGGTGCCATAAGCAAGATTATAAAACAAATTGTTGTAGTTGGCTAGGAACCAGGAGGAAGATGAACACCAGAAGAAAAGGCATTCTTTCCTTAATTCCTCATACCCATTTTACAATACATTGCATACAGTTGTTTATGCAGAACACAGGCTGTTTTCTTTTTTTCTGAAACCTCATGTAACCGATGGTATTTTAAATGAGCTCTAATACAAAATGCCTCACACACTGCTATCCTGTGCCTCATTTAACCAATTATATGGGTTCCCTCTTGAAACATTTAGCCTTCATTTGTCTATTTTTCCTGTAACTTATTTTTAGGAATAGAAAAATCATGTCCTGGGAAGCATGTCTTCTGGCACATATTTAAAATACCTAAGGGAGCTCAGGTAACATCAAGACCCTAGTAGGTGCAGACGGGTCCCCACCAATATCTCGGCATTTTATTTCAATTATTTACTATCTTTCAATATGGCCCACAGCATGAAGACTTTGCATATACCAGTTTATTTTTTTAATTGAAAATTGAAATAATACCAATACTCATAAAAAAATCCATTCAATTCTATTCAGTAAACAGTCTTCCTCTTCATGCCAGTAGATATCTGTAACTCTTTCCCCAGGTTCCTTATTTAAAGTATCTTTACCAAAAAAAGCAGACAGGCTTCAAATAACTGTCTGACATTGGAGAATGACAATATTTTTTCTTGTGAATTAGCATCCTAGCTAGGCACTGATATGAGATATACTGACATAGCTTTCATGCCAAATCTCATTCTTGTATTGTTCATGAATAGATTCATTATTTTGGTACAAAGACTTTAAATATCAAGTTTAATTGAGCTTTGATATCACACTTCTCCAGAATTTTTTACTGAAGGGTAAAGTTGTTCCTCTAAAAAGCACAGCCTGTCCCGAGCAGATGTATGCCATTAAAAAAAAAAAATCACCTAAATGCCTTCTTTTGGTTCTATCAAAGCCTAACATATGAATCCATGTTTATTGTGGTAATGATTCAAACTAGTAAAATGGGGTATAATTTTTGTTTGTATTATAATTGCAATGGTCCTCATTTCTAGGTACCCCATACTGGCTATTCTCATGTTTTATGTGAATCACATGGTGTATTGACTAGCTCTGTGATCTTGGAAAAAATCACTAACTGCAAAACGTTCTCTCATTTTTTCTGCCAATCCCATTCTGTGAATAGTAAAATGTAAGACTATGTGTGCAAAAATTCTAAGACACTGAGAGTCCAAAGAAAATAGAGAATAGATTTTTAAGCTTGAGAACAGAAAGCATTTGTGATTATTAAGACTGAATTCTTGTGACTTTGAGTAGAATAGCTTGTTTTAGTTGGAAGTTACCTTCTAGATCCTTATTCTCTGATTATATGCAATTTGGAAATGTCCTACATAAAAACTGCTGCCTAACTTGTCACCTGGTTTTCTTCCAATGCATGGAAAGAACTAGAAGCCCTGCAACAAATGGATTGTGTGCACCATCTGGCCATTTTTTGTCACATACTAAATTTTAAACTAAAAATGCCTTTCTTCTTCCCATACCAGAACATAAGAAATTTGCTATCTTTTCTGGCTTGATGTATAACTTAATTTAGTTGTTAATATAAGTTGTTGATGGCTAAAATTGTGTAAAATGCAGTTATGCATAATTTTTAGCTTCAAAGTCACAAATTCTGTCACTTTATTATGGAGGAATTGCAAATATCTCTAGGGTATAAACTCAGCCTGATTTCTGGATATCTGTTTTTTTCTATTTGCAACTTCAAATATGTGTGTAACACCATTGCGAACTCTCCATTTTGTTAGGTATATTTCAAGTATATATGACAAGTTAACATATGCATATTTTATATAATTTTTACATGTAAGTGCATATGAGTTCCTCTGAACTTTGAGAAACTAAACTGTCCAGAAAGCTATGTTTTTACATGTAGCCATTTGTAATTTGGTAACCACAGGAAATGTAAATCTGAAAATAACTATAAAACAGTTAAGGATAAGTATATAGTGTGATTCTTTTCCTTATCTAATATAAATTTTTAAAGCCACAGGAAAAGGAGCCGAAGACTGGACTATAACAGGTTTGGAGGCTATGGATACATAGAATGTTACCAATTTATGGAAATACAGATTGATATTAGCTCGTGTTATTGAGGGCCTACTCTTTGCCTTATTTTTTATGTATGTATGTATGTATGGCTTTATTTATGTATTTATTTATTTTTAGAGACAGGGTCTCACTCTGTGGTTCAGATTGGAGTGCAGTAGCGTGATCACAGCTCACTGCAACCTCAACCTCCCAGGCCAAAGCAATCCTTCTGCTACAGCCTCCCAAGTAGCTGAGACTACAGGCACGTGCCACTGAACCCAGCTAACTTTAAAAATACTTTGTAGAAACTGGGTCTTTCCCTGTTGCCCAGGCTGATCTTGAACTCCCGGGCTAAAGAGATCGTCCCACCTGGGACTCCCAAAGTGCGGGGATTACATGCATAAGCCACCGTGCCCAGCCGCCATTGCCTTTATACATATTACCTCATTTAAATATGCATTTTTCCAATGGAAGGAACTGGAGCTTAGATAAAGTCTATGCCTCTCAAAATAACACCACGTGGATTTTTTTAAAAATCTAAGCACTTAACTACTTATTTATTTGGCTAATGGGAAAAAAAAGCTTCCAGTCACAAACATCCCCTCTTCACAAACATCACGATCCATGATGATAGAGCAAAATCAGATATGCTAAATTTAGCCAAATATATTGCATACAGTAGGTCATCAATACATGGTTATTGAATTAATTAAAATCCAACTTGAAAAGGAAATTGACCCTGTCAAATATTTGTATATTTTATCTCATCAAATTTAGTTGTGAGCCAAAGAAAACCTATAAAAAGTATTTTGCAGGGACAGATGTATAAAATATTATCTAATTTTAATATGCTAAAGGCATAGTTATAGTTTTCCTTTAAATATCATTTTGATCTTAATGATATGACTTACTATTTTACCCTCCAAAAACAGTACACTTTATAATTATAATTGCTGGAACATGCCACTTTCTAGAATTATGAAAAATAATTCATTACACATAAAGGCTTTATTTTGGAATGAAGAAATGAATTTTGGCTGTCGTCCTAATTTGTGCCTCCCGAAAGATTGGTTTCCTACCTCTAGATAGAGATAAAATAAAATTTAATCTTTAAGCATTCACATTTCTTGTTTGGCAAGAGTTTGTATTGCTACTAATTAGCTGAAATAGAAATTAAAGAATCTCGGCTACATTGAACAACTGGGCTTTGAATGTCTAAAACTGTTTCCTCAGAAGAGAACTGGTGACGTCATTGCATCAAGTCACTGGGCTGAATTGCTGAAAGGAAGATGCATGGAAACAATATTGTACCCTCAAAATTTCCATTGAGGAGCACAATGTCTCCATATACACTATTACCAGTTTCCCTTCAGAATTTTCTCTATGTCTGCTTTTAATTATCCCAAATTCATTTATCCCCAATATTTAAGTTCCCCCTCCCTCTTCCCCAATATTTCCCTTTGAACCTATCTTTTCTGTATCCATTGCAGAGAGATCACTTCGTTGTAACTGAATACAGATCTGAATGCTTACCACTTGCAGAGTCCAATTCACAAGAGTGAGGTCTGGTAGAAAGAAAGGGATTTTACTAACCAAAACTAGTAAAGGGGATGTGGCCGGATTCCCATCCAAGCCAACCACTTCAATTTTGGGGGTGAGGGTAGGGGTTTAAGTGTGGAAAAATTGATATGGAAGGCGTGCAAGAATTGTGCTGAGTACAATGTCTGTGTGTCTTGCTCTGGTGGCTATTTTGTGTCTCAGTCCTCCTGAATCACGAGCTGGCAGCATCTCAACAATGGCGGGGTTGTTGACTAGCCAGCCACCTTGCAGTAATCTTGGGAATTTTGCAGCTGAGTCTCCAAGCTTCCTTTGTCAGACTCAAGATTAGCCCCTGCAACTTCTAAGAAGGCATATAGATGACAGCATAGAATTAGATAAATGTGAAGGGAGTATACATGGTAGGAAAGGGAGGGATATGGAGTCTATTTTATGGCTAAGAGAAAAGGCTTCTGCAGTTTTCTTCAAGGTTTTATCTTGAAACCCAAGAATAAAAAAAAAATGCATTTTGAAGTTAAGCTGTCTGGTTTTTTAATGACTTATAGCTCTGGGGGTCTTCTCTTTTCTAAATATCCCCAACCCCTAGGATGTATTTTGGGCAACATTTTGTACTAAATATGTGAGTTCAAAATGAGATATTTATTTACCTTGTACTTTATGTTGCAAATTTCCTAAAACTGCAATTTTAACAATCTACACGTTTATATTTATATGATGGTTTTGTTAATTTCATTTCAACACTTTTCTCCAACAAGTGGATTTATACAAAACTGACAATGTGAATCTTCTTCAGCATCCCCCTTCAACATCTTAATAGGAAAAAATGAATCATAATTTTAAACTACATTTCTTAATTTAAAGAAAAAAATTATGTGGACATATTCACATTCAAGGTGAGCATCCAGCAAACAGTAAATCAGGCAGGTGGTTATGTTGGGAAATGGTAGCAAAACATTTACAATTGATGCCATATGGCTTTCAGCCTAGCAGGGCCAACTAGCTGTGTTCAATGACTCTGGGGAAATTAAGCTGTTTGAAGGTCATGAATGCTAATTCTAAACCTCTGGGGCAGTGACAGGAAGTTGGCAGCAATATGCAGGGAAACCGTACTTCCAACTGAGTGGATAAGCCTCCTTCATAAGTGGACCGAGGATTGTTCTTGTTGGGCCTGTGCTCTGATTTGGAGACAAAGAACCAGGTATAACCGCTATTGCTGCATATACACAGCAGGCAGTAACGTATATTCTGATCCTGTCATTGTCTTTCTGAAACTGACCAGGAGTCCTTATCATAAAGTTCAAATCCCCTTCCATTATCTTCCTGTTTGTGCTGATACCACTGTCCTCTGGACTAAGCCCCAGGCACATTAAGTTTCTAAGTTGATATTTTTAATTAAGTTTTAAAGACATATTTGGAGAATTTTTTAATGCACAAGTATACAGCAAAAGCTAAAGCTTTGCAGCAATTAAGTTCACCAATTTTCAGTAAATAACTCAAGTGAAAAAAATTAATTTATCTACTTGAAAATGGCTAATGCAGAGTCAAAGATTAAAATGTTGGAAATAAATTTTCTTCTTACACGCCAACCTTTAAGGAAAATATTATTGAACTCTTCTGGAACACAAAAACTTTGCAACCAGCATTATTATGTATCTTATCCACTTACATTAAACTAAAACTATATATGCATGAGGGAATGTTTCTTCAAATACTAACCATAAATAGAAATTAGAAAAATGTATAAAATTAGGTTGTATATTTCATTCCTAAGATTTTCTAGACTGGGTTTTCTGAAAGATGCAACACCATTCTCTGGATATTCTACAAATAAAAACACGCTACCCCAGAGCATTGGGTTCAGAATGTGCTACCCCAGAAGATGGCACCTTCGCATTTGAGAAAATCACATAGGACAAAGGTCTCTGACCTTCTCCAATCCTTCTTCTCTGAAGCAAGCTGTAAAAGAATCTGATCTTCAGCTGGGTGCCGTGGCTCACGCCTGTAATCCCAGCACTTTGGGAGGCCGAGGTGGGTGGATCACGAGGTCAGGAGATCAAGACCATCCTGGCTAACAGGGTGAAACCCCGTCTCTACTAAAAATACAAAAAATTATCCGGGTGTGGTGGCGGCGCCTGTAGTCCCAGCTACTCTGGAGGCTGAGGCAGGAAAACGGTGTGAACCCAGGAGGTGGAGCTTGCAGTGAGTCGAGATCACACCACTGCACTCCAGCCTGGGAGAGAGAGCGAGACTCTGTCTCAAAAAAAAAAAAAATAAAAAGAATCTGATCTTTCTCTGAAGTATGTGATAAGAGCCTCATGTCCCTCATATCTGGAGACAAGGAATGTCACACTGGGACACAGAAAGTAATATGAACAAACAGGCCTTGCTAAGTTCCCCCAGCTTATTACCATTAGATCATACTCCCTCTGTTCAATCATGCTTCCTCATGACTGTCTACTCCCCATCCAACCTAAGCACAAATATACATAGATTTCCCCATTTCTTTGGGTCTTCATTTCTGAAGGTCCACATGTCACATAAAATTTACATTAAATAAATGTGTATGCTTTTCTGTTGTTAAACTGTCTTTTGTTATAGGTGCTTCAGCCATGAACCTAGTGATGGATGAGAAAAAAATATCCCTTCTACCCTACACTAACAAGGAAGGACGAGAGAGAGAATTCTAATTTCTTACCATAGGTATTCAATGTGATGAGAGGGCGGTCATTTGATGTATCAAATTAGGAATTCATTCTAAAACATGTTTGAAACTTTTGTGTTTAGGTTATTGCAGAGGAAGGGGCAAGTTTGGTGCTCCAAATTCCTGTTTTATTTGCCATCATACGAAGGATTTGAATTTGCAAGACACTTCACAAAAGTCTGATTTTTTTTTCACTTTAAATGTGGTATTGTGGTTACTGTAATGAGGTGGCATCGACACTGCTAATACTTACCCTTTGGAGTTTACCCCAAGGCTTTACCATAAGACATCATCCAGATCACTGTGCTTTCTTTTAAAAAACAAGTCTTTATTAAAAAGAAAAGCACAAATTAGACCATCACAAATAGAAATTAGTAATAGCAACAAATGTATTTAGCAGCGACTTTTTTTTTCTTTTTTGTTTTAACAGAGTCTTGCTCTGTCTCTCAGGCTGGAGTGCAGTGGCGCGATCTCGCCTCACTGTAACCTCCACCTCCCAGGTTCAAGCAATTCTCTTGCCTCAGCCTCCCAGAGTAGTTGTAACTAGAGGTATCCACCACCACACACAGGTAATTTGCATATTTTTAGTAGAGTTGGGGTATCACCATGTTGGCCAGGCTGGTCTTGAACTCCTGACCTCAGGTGACCCGCCTACTAAAGTGCCGTGATTACAGGAGTGAGGCACTGCGCCCAGACTATTTAACATCAGTTCTAAACATTGTTGACACATTGCAGTATCTTTCTAATTTTCTCTAATATCCTTAATTAATTATATAATGTGATTTTTGAAGAATTCTTATATACATTAAGATAAAGTTCAAGAAGGCCATTAGCAAAGGATTTTAAAAAGAGTAGTTTTTTTACAAAGATTTTCCATTTTAAATAGATTTTGCTTATGAAATTAATTTCTCCATGTCTTTTAAAAATATGAAACTTGGCTTCCATTAAATATGCTCATTTTTAGTTACCCATGGGATACCCTTATTTATCTATGAAAACAGACACTTCTCATAATTTCCTGTATACTCCTAATGTCAGAGGTATGTTTACAAGTGGTATCATTTAGTTCTGGATTTCATTTCCAGCTATTTAATCTCCAGATTCATGAAAAAGCATTTTTAAGATTATCTCTGAAAACAATACCTGCTTTTTATCTACTCAAAATATATCTACACTTAACATAAGTACACTTTGGATAAGCAGTTATTTTTAGGCAAAACTTTTACTAAGATAAGTATATGACAACATAAATAATGGAGGATATCCATGTGTAACTAAAAGTGAAAATATTTACTTTACCTGGAAGATGTGTTTTTTTTTTTTAAAAAAACCCTGAAATAATTGATTTCATGCAAAAAAAGTGCTAAAAGAAAAATGCGTAATCTCTGTATGATAAAAACGTTTTCTCGAGCTGTGCAAATGACCTTGCTGATTTTTATTTTATCTAAGAATGGTTTTAATATGCAATAATACAACTTACAGCAACATATAACAATGCATTTAATAGTAATGCACAAAAGTAACAAAGCAATGCAGATAAAAATGTTATACTGAACTCATCATTTGACATACTTCATGTATTAGAAAAATTTGCTGAATAATGTCAATTATCAAAACATGTAGCTGCTATGTAGTCCCTTAAAAACTGATATTTCCAGCATGTATATAATACACATATAAGTATATTCGTGTTGCACATAGTTTTAATACATTTTTTTTTCTTTTGAGACGGAGTCTCACTCTGTCACCCAGGCTGGAGTGCAGTGGCGCAATCTCGGCTCACTGCAAGCTCCGCCTCCCGGGTTCACGCCATTCTCCCGCCTCAGCCTCTCCGAGTAGCTGGGACTACAGGTGCCTGCCACCGCGCCCGGCTAATTTTTTGTATTTTTAGTAGAGACGGGGTTTCACCGCGGTCTCGATCTCCTGACCTCGTGATCCGCCCGCCTCGGCCTCCCAAAGTGCTGGGATTACAAGCGTGAGCCACCGCGCCCGGCCTAATACTTTTTATATTTTTTAAAAAAGAAATTGTATGCCTTTTGTTCAAAACCACTATAACTTACTTGACCTGTGTGTGATTTTTATTTTCCATTAAAATATTTAATTTCCAATATAGTTTGGATGCAGGATAGTCTGCATTTTAGGAAGCAAAAAAATAAATTTTAGAAAGGTAAAATATCCAAGCCAGTTTTGTAGTAATAGTGATTTCTAAAAGTTGAAATAGCAGTAGCTGTCATTAAATGAGCACCTACTATATTTCAGGCACTAAACTGGATTCTTATAGACTCTTTAATATTAATATCATACTTTATAAATGTGAAATTTTAGACTGCAAAGTACATAACTTGCTAAAAGTCACAGATGTAATTAACTATCAATCCAGAATTTGAACTTAAATCTTTTGGCTGCAGATAGGAAAACAAAAGAAGGGTAGGTAAATAGCTAGACGAATCCGTTGACTGACAGTCGTATCAGCTTCCCTTTACTGAATGCTGATCTCATCACACCAGTATAACTTTGTAAAATGTGTTTATTATTTCCATGTTCAAAGTGAGTGATTTAAGGCTAAAAATGATAAGAAATGTGTCCTTGATGGCAGCTATCACTGGAAGATCCAGAATTTAAACCAATATTTCACTATCCAGTATTACTCATTTCAAAGCACTCTGCCTTTCTGCTATCACATACAATTTCTACTTTAAGTAACAAATTCAAATATAATCGGTACAAAGTTTATTCTACCCTGAAAATGAAATGTATACTATTCAAGAACAACTTGATGATTCACATCTGAGAAAACATAGTACTCTCAAAGTGACAAATACTGAATAAATAAATATTACCTCTGTATTGGATGTCTAAAAATGCGTAAGGACAAGATACTTCAAGCTGGAAAATTAGAGTGCAACCAAAAGACAACGGAGAAACCAAACATAGCTGGTCACATATGTATTTTTGTAACGATTTTTAAGTCTGGGAGTCTTTTGTTTCCTAAGCAAACATTTATTTTGTTGTTAGCCAGAAGTTTATATCTCCCTAGATTATGTAAAATACTGAAAAAAGAAATATGAAAACTTTATTTTTGGTTGTGTCATCAAACAGTGCCTGACATATTTGAATGACTACACTTTCAAAAGCTGCCAAACTTTAATTTCTTCTGTTAGTATCTCTATATCTGCACATATTCAACATTCAAAGTAAGGAATCTTGTAGTGTGTGTAATATTGTTCAAGTATTGATCATTTTGTTGCAACTCTGGAAGCACTTTTTAGCCCCTGAAGCCTGAATTAGGGGTATCTATATAGAGAGGAAATTATTGGCTTATCAAAAGTGTGCATAGATTCTGTAGGTCAAGTCTATCCATCATAGACTTCCTAAAAGGTGGATTAGATTTGAAGCTCTCTCAATTTATTTTGTTATGGTTTATTGGCACATTCATTTTGCACAACTGTTTATACAAACTAAATGGCTGCTCATATCTTAAGCCCCTCCATTAGTTTAGTCCAATTCACCATCTAAGATAACAAAAACATAGGAATATTCAGTTCCTACTGCTACCATTACAGAAGGCTCAAGCTGTAGAATATTTGATGCTTTCTGCTCTCAAAGTTCTGATCCAGTCCTTTCTCTTACATAACATCTGTCCATGTCCTTGCTCAGAGGGACCCAGTGCTCAAAGATCCCTTTATTGTGGTGAATGTTTAATTTCTTACTAATATTCATTCAAATGCAATACATGTATAGTTACATTCAGTCTGTGCTGCTATAATGGAATATAAGAGACTGGGCAATTTGTAGAGATTCTTCATGGTTCTGGAAACTGGAAAATCCAAGATGCAAAGGCAAGGGTCTGGTGAGGACCTTCTTTCTGTGTCATCTCATGGTGGAAGATGAGACAGCAAGAGATTGAACTCCCAGCCTTAAGTTATTTTGAATCAGCATGAATCTGTTCACAAGGCTTCAGCCTTCATGACCTAAACACCTCCCATTGGGCCCCACCTCCCAACAGTGGTTCATTGGATTATGTTCCAACACATGCCTTTTGGAGGGACACAGCCAAACCATAATGATATATAACAGCATTTTCTAAGTGTTCATTTTGATGATTTTTGACAAATGTTTACAGTAGTGTAACAACCACTTCAATGGAGACATTTCATCCTAAAAATTCCCTTGTTCTATAGATTCAATTTTTATATTCTTCTGAAATTTTATGCTGAAATCTAATACCCAATATAATGGTATTGGGAGTTGGAGGCTTTGGAAGATGATTACGTCATAAGAACAGAGACTTAATCAAAGGAGTTAGTGCTTTTTATAAGAGACCCTGGAGATATCCCGTCCTTCTACAATGTGAGGACACAAAAGAATGACAGCCAACTCTGAATCAGGAAGTGAGTCATTACCAGGCACTGAATCTGTCAGTAACGTGAATTTGAACTTCTAGTCTCCAAAACTGTGAAAAATAAATTTTGGTTGTTTATAAACTACCCAGTCTATGATATTCTGTTACAGCAACCTAAAGTACTATGTTACCTAGTGCCCCTTTGAAATCAGTCCTCGCCCCCAACCTGACACCTAGCCCCTGTCTACCCCACTCAGATTTGGGTGGCTACAGTTTTGGCTATTAAATAATGTCACAAAAATTGAAGCATATACTATGTAGCCTTGATTGTTTTTTGTTGAGTTTACTTAATGCGTTGGAGATTTATTCATGCTGTTACATATGTCTATATTGTATTTTTTTATTGCAAACTAGTGTTCCATTTGATTATACCTTTACTAATACATGGGCCTCTGGATTATTTCTAGTTTAAGGCCATGCAAATAAAGTTGCTGTAAACATTAGCAAATGGGTCTCTGTATGAACATGCTTTTATTTCTCTTGGGTAAACATCCAGGAATTGATAGTTGAGTCATATGATAAATGTATATTTAAATTTAAAAGAAACTTCCCTATTGTTTTCCAAAGCAACTATACCACTGATTTTCTACATATCCTCATCAGTACTCCGTATTCTTTGATTTTATTATAGCCATCCTAGTAGCTGTATAGGGCATCTCATTGCAGTTTTAATTGCATTTTCCTAATGACTAGTGGCGTTAAGCAAATTTTCACTGCTTATTTGCCATTGGTATATACAGTGGTTCCACGTTCTCCATGAGGGATTAGTTCTAGAACCCTGATGGATGCCAAAATCCAGAAATGCTAAAATTCCAACATTGGTCCTGTATAACCTGGGAAAATTAAAACTGAGCCCTCTGCATCCTTGGGCTGCCCAATCTGGGAATACTATATTTTCTATCCATAGTTGGTTGAATCTGTGAATGTGGAGCTCGTACACATGAAAGGCCAACTGTATTTTTTGAAAGTCCAGTTTTTAGTCTCTTTCTACCAGTTATAAAAATTTCCAGTTCGCATATATGGAAACTGTTTTTATGTGGATGGCTGAGGATTCTTCTGGAAAAACATACTGTCAAGAAAAGAACATAGGGATTATAAGCCTGACTTTATAGCAAAATCTGATTTTTTAAAAAGGAATTTTTATTAAAATGTCTAAAAACATTGGGGCCCTGTTGACATCACTTGGATACCCGGCTGGTATAATCTATGACAGTATAAAGAGCCTGTCTACGTACTCTTGCATGGAATATGAGATAATGAGGACTTTGGCATGTCGGTAATTATGTCCACTGGTATTTATTTAGGCAGAATATGGGGGGCTGCCAGGATTAAGAGAGGGCATAGGGTCAAGTGTGCAACCTGAGAAGCCATAAACAGAAAAGAAAGTGTAACCTAGTAAACCGTGCAGTTCCTGCAGGTATCTGGCAGGAATGGGACACAGTGGGCCCAGCATGGTCTACCAACCCCCTGCTGAATCCTTGAAATGCCTTCTGAAAACCTCCAGGAAGAAAGGATAGAGTACTGCATGGAGAGTTGAAGGTTCTGGTTTCTCCTGGCTCTTGTTTCTGTTTACGATTTGTATCTGTAGTACTTTCCTGGGACTGCCCTAACAAAACAGCGCACAGTGGGTGGCTTAATCAGAAGTGTACTGTCTCAGAGTTCTGGAGGGTAGAAGTCTAAAATCATGGTGTTGAAAAGGTGGCTCCTTCTGAGAGCCACAAGGAAAAAGCTATTCCAGAGAAGTCTCTCTCCTAATGTCTTGCAGCTTTGGGTGTTTCTTGGTGTTTTAGTCTGTTCTCCTGCTGCTCATGAAGACATACCAGAGACTGGGTTATTTGTACAGAAAAAGAGGTTTACTGAACTCAGAGTTCCATGTGCTGGGAAGGCCTCATAGTCATGGCAGAAGACGAAAGTCTCATTTCACATGGCGGCAGGCAAGAGAGAATGAGAACCAAGCAAAGAGGAGACCCCTTATCAAACCAACAGATCTTGTGAGACTCATTCACCACCACAAGAACAGTATGGGGAAAACCACACCGTGATTCAATGATCTCTCACCAGATCCCTCCCACAACACATGGGAGTTACGAAAGCTACAACCATGATTCAATTACCTCCCCCAGATCCCTCCCACAACACATAGGAGTTACGGGAGCTAAGACAGACCATATCGCTTGGCTTATCAATGGCATTCTTCCTGTGTCTTCACATCGCCTTCTCTGTATGCCTATCTTTCCCTGTGTCCACATTTCTCCTTTTTGTAACTACAGAGTCATATTGGATTGGGCCCATCCTAATGACCTCATCCTGACTTGGTCATCTGCAAAGGCTGTATTTCCATACAAGGTCACATTCACAGCTACTGGAATTACCGCCTCATTATTTGCTGAAGGTACACAATTCAACCCATAACACTGTCAGTCTAGTAATTGTGCCCTTTTAGGTAATTTCTGTTTTCCACTCATAATTTAAAATGAAAGTATCTTGAAATTATAAAAGACAATAGTGCTAAGAGAAAATTTCCATCAACCTATGATTTTAAACTCTTCAAAGTGCTAAGAGAAAATATCCATCAATCTATTATTTTAAACCTTTCTAAATTATTAAGAGTAAGATATATAAAATAAGATAATTTTCAGGACAGCCATGGTTGTTCATGCCTGTAATCTCAGCACTTTGGGAGGCTCGGGAGAGCAGACTGCTTGAGCTCAAGAGTTCAAGACCAGCCTGGACAAGATGGTGAAACTTCATTTCTACTAAAAATACAAACAATTAGCCTGGTGTGGGCGTGGTGGCAAATGCCTGTAGTCCCAGTTACCCAAGAGGCTGAGGTGGGAGACCTGCTTGAGCCCAGAAAGTCAAGGCTGCAGTGAACCATGATTGCACCACAGCACTGCAGCCTGGGTGACAGCCTGAGACCCTGCCACAGACACACACACACACACACACACATTCAAATAAATGATTGAGTTTACATACCAAAGAGCACCAAAACATATGCTTCAATGAGAAGAAAAGAGTGAGATCTAAGTGTCACTGAGTTATACAGAAACTTGAAAACACGTTGGTGTATCTAAATAATCAATAACCAAAGTAACAGCAATAATAACATTAAGGATAATGACTATTTAGCTTGGAACTTAAAAAACAATACATAATTATATTTACAAATTGCAATAATATAAAAACTGGAAGAGATGATCATATCTAAAATTTTCTATAGCCCTTAAATTGTTCAGGTAGAAGGAGATGATTGATTCAAGTTGTACTTTGTTAATGCAACCTTCTGCTTCATTAGTGCTAATGCACTTTGTTCAACATTTAATAACTAAAGAGCAATGAAAAGCGACACAGATTAAATGGAAAAGGAAATATACAAACAACACACCCCCCAAAAATATGAAATCAAGTCAATGAAAAGCAGAAAAGAAACGAAAAAAGTAAAGAAGTAAAAATAAAGTGAAATTTTATTAAAGATGCAGAAATATATCCATATGTGTCAAAATCATATTTAGTATGAATAGATTAACTTCACTATTAAAAGACAGAGAGTACAAGCTATAATGACAAAGGATTTTTAAATGCTGAGGGACATAAAATGATATGCCAAAATTTAGATTGTATAGTGACATTAATATCTCATTAAATATGCTAGAGCAAAACCTGAAATATATTCAAAAATTAACTTTGGGAGCCCGAGGTGGGTGGATCACGAGGTCAGCAGATCGAGACCATCCTGGCTAACATGGTGAAATACCGTCTCTACTAAAAATACAAAAAATTAGCCAGGCATGGTGGCAGGCGCCTGTAGTCCCAGCTACTAGGGAGGCTGAGGCAGGAGAACAGGGTGAACCCGGGAGGTGGAGCTTGCAGTGAGCCGAGATCTTGCCCCTGCACTCCAGCCTGGGCGACAGAGCCAGACTCCGTCTCAAAAAAAAAAAAAAAAAAAAAAAAGGCTTTCCAGTTGAAATATCTTTATAACGTAATATTGAATTCCCATGGCTAAGGAAAAATAATTTTAAAATTAATCAGGTCTAAATAAAATAAATTAAATACTGAAAGGGCAAAAAATTATCTTAAAGATTTTACTCTTCAATGCTCAGTTTTGCTGTGAACGTAAAACTGTTTTAAAATTAAAGTATGTTAAATAGAAATAGTTATTTGGGGGACATTTAATGTTTCTTGATTAAACCTTGGAATGGTAGAGATTTTAGCTTAGAACAGGCATAAAAATTTTAACAATTGTTATTGTGAATATAATAGAATATTGTTCTGAGAACAGTAAATATTTCTTGAGAATTTCGATGTGTCCGAGGCTGGAATATTTTCACATATTGTTTAACTCTTTTGTCTTCTATACTATTTTGTCTTTAAAACAATCAGATGAGGAAAATGAGGCTCAGATAGCAACTAGCCTGACCCAAATCCCACAGCTAGAAAGCAGAGGATGCAGGATTTAAACCCAGAACCTGTTTGACCATTCACTACACTCTACCACCTCCAAGGAACGTGGTGCGTATATGATACTTGAGGACATATCAACAATCACGACTAAGATTTAGTAAAACGGTGGAGAAATGAAGACAATGTTGAAAGAGAAAGAGTTCTAAGCCAACCACAATTAAAGTCTGAATATGAAGAAGTCATGCAAGATATTTAACAATTTTACAAATGAAGAAGATGAGGCTAAGAGAGAATTCATTGCTTGCCTTATCGGACATCACTGTCCTCAATAATTATTTTAGTTTGTGTTTTCTTTCACGTCTTGAAACTTGCATCATCCTATAATAGCCACTAGAATTTAGTACTTAATTTTTCTCTCGTTTCTGTGCATCTGTGCATGGAGAGGGATATGCCTGCTGCATGCTGACAGAAACTGACATTGTTTGAAAACACCTACTTTCATTTCCTAAATATGTGATTTCAAATATAACATAATTAAATATATAAATACTTAGGATATTTTTCTCTCTCTTAAAATTTATCTTAGCTTTGCAGGCCATAAGCTCAGAAATATGTGTTCCTTGTAAAAGCCACCATCTTGACCTCTTATTCTCCAACCATTAGCACAGTAAGTGTGCATTTAAACAGTTAACTAGCTATGAAATTGTTGGTAGAGGAGTTCTACAAAAACTGCAATGTATTAAAACCCTGTTTGGTCACAACTTTCTGAGAGAGGGAAGAAAACTTCATATGAGTTATGGCGATGGAATTTATGTTTATTATAAGAAAAAATTGCTTTAGGCCAATAAAATTCAAATTAACAAAACATTCAGAAACGAGGTTTAAAACATAAATAGCATGAAATAGGGGAGATTAGAGCTAACATTTTCCAGTAGCTAAATAAACACACGAGCTCATATAGAATTTATTGTGAAGGTTAGAAGAGAAATCTAATTCAATATATTTTATGTAGATATAGAATGATTAGAATCTGTCTGGTTCTTGATAAATATAATCTAAAGAATTAGTTTAGAGATCTTTCTCCCATCTTCAGTCAGAGATTTATAAATTAATGAAATAATCTATTATCATTTCACCTTAGATGTCATAAGACTTTGGAAACAGGGGGTATTAGGGACTAATTTACAACACATAAATAGCTTGAACAGGTGGTACTTAATACCATTACAGATACTGGTCACTGGGTAGAGTTCACAGTTATGGAAGTTAATGCCAATTAGAAAAATGTTCATATCCTCGTCACTGAATAAACTTAAACTAAGTGAAAAGATACCACTTGCCAGGTTCGGTGGCTCAGGCCTGTAATCCCAGCACTTTGGGAGGCCGAGGCAGGCAGATCACAAGGTCAGGAGATCGAGACCATCCTGGCTAACAGGGTGAAACCCCGTCTCTACTAAAAATGCAAAAGAAATTAGCCGAGTGTGGTGACGGACGCCTGTAGTCCCAGCTGCTCGGGAGGCTGAGTCAGGAGAATGGTGTGAACCCAGGAGGCGGAGCTTGCAGTGAGCCGAGATCGCACCACTGCACTCCAGCCTGGGCAACACAGCGAGACTCCGTCTCAGGAAAAAGAAAAAAAGAATGGACAAACAATACAAATGCCTTTAATTCCGTTCAGACTTAAGACTTCATAGTTCTCAGAGACACCAAAGAAATTCTTTCCAAAAGTTTTTTTTGCAGAGGTATATTTAAAGGCATAATTAGATTTTTAAGAGCTTCCCAGATTGTAACAAATATAAGTAACTTCAACTAGCAAATAAATTCATAAATATAGCTAGCTGCTCAGTATTGCTGATTTGATATCATTTGATATCTTTGAACTGTACCAACATTTAATGAGGATATAACTGAGTGAATCCTGCAACAGAAATATTAACATATGTGCTAAAATGAGCTATAATGGATATATATATTTCCAATGTCATTTAGAGCAAATACTTATATTAATCAGGCTGAATTATATGATTCCTACATTGAATCTTTGAACAATTGAGTTACAGGGGCAAATAATAGACAAATAAAGAAATGACATAATTAGATCATAAATTGATTTAGTAGTCTTATATAATTTTTAAGTAGAGCCTGAAGGAAGAGTACTGATCATGAAATAGTATCCTAAGAGAATGCAGCTATTACTTAATAATACAAGGAAATCAGAAAATTTGTCAAGGATCATGCAGCATAGTGAGTAGTAATGATTTACATATATCCGAATAGATGATTTACATATATCAGAATAGATTATTTACATATATCAGAACTGATGATTTACATATATCAGAATAGATGATTCACATATATCAGAATTGATGACTTACATATATCAGAATATTCATTACTTTAGGAGGGAAAGGTAAATTATTAAGAAATATTTGTACAGTGTACACTATTAGAGAATAAAGTTATAATCAAATAATTACGAATACTTTTAAATCTTATACATCTCATGATATAGATACGGAAAGTCCTAAATTAATGGATTTATGAGGATGTCTTAGTCACTGAGGTCTATTATTAGCTAATTCTCACATTGCTATAAGGAACTAACAGAGCCAGGGTAATTTATAAATGAAAGACGTTTAATTGACTCACAGTTCCACATGTCTGGGGAGGCCTCAGGAATCTTACAATCATGGAGGAAGTCACCTCTTCACGGGGCAGCAGGACAGAGAATGAGTGCCAGGAGGGGAAATGCCATATGCTTATGAAACCATGTGAGCTCATCAGAACTCACTCACTGTCATGAGAACAGCATGAGGGAAACCACCCACACTATTCAGTTACCTCCCACTAGGTCCCTCCCATGGCATGTAGAGATTATAGGAATTAAAATTCAAGATGAGATTTAGGTGGGCAGACAAACCATATCATTCTGCCCCTGTCTTCTCCAAAATCTGATGTCCTCACGTTTCAAAACAAACCATGCCTTCCCAACACTCCCCCAAAGTCCTAACTCCTTCCAGAATTAACCTAAAAGTCCAAGTCCAAAGTCTTACCGGAGACAAAGCAGTTCCCTTCCACCTAGGAGCTTGTAACATCAAATCAAGTTAGTTGCTCCCATGATACAAAGTGGTTATAAGCATTGGGTAAATGCACCCATTCCAAAAGGGAGAAATTGGCCAAAACAAAAGGGATACAGGCCCACGCAAGTCCAAAATCCAGTGAGGTAATAATTAAATCTTAAAGCTCCAGAATAATCTCCTTCAATTCCATGTCTCATATCTAGGACACACTGATGCAAGAAGTGGGCTCCCACAGCCTTGGAAACTCTGCCCGTGAGGCTTTTCAGAGTACAACCCCTCTCCCAACTGCTTTTGTGGGCTGGCTTTCAGTATCTGCAGCTTTTCCTGGGGCACAGTGCAAGCTATCAGTGGATCTACGATTCTGGGGTCTGGAGGATTGTAGACCTCTTCTCACAGCTCCACTAGGCAGTGCGCCAGTAGGGACTCTCTGTGGGGGCTCCAACCCCACATTTCCCTTCTGCACTTCCCTAGCAGAGGTTCTCCATGAGGGCTCCACCCGTGCAGCAGACTTCTGCCTAGACGTTCTGGTGTTTCCACACATCTTCTGAAATCTAGGCAGAGGTTCCCAAACCTCAGTTTTTAACTTATGTGTACCCATGGGCCCAACATCACATGTAAGTTGCCAAGGCTTGGGGCTTGTGCCCTCTGAAGCAATGGCCTGAGCTTTATATTGGCCCATTTTAGCTACAGCTGGGATGCAGAGCACCAAGCCCTGAGACTGCACACAGCAGCAAGGTCCTGGACCCGGCCCTGGACACCATTTTTTCCTTCTAGACTTCCAGGCCTGTGATGGGAGGGGCTGCTGTGAAGACCTCTGACATTTTCCCTGGAGACATTTTCCCTACTCTCTTGGTGATTAGCATTTAGCTCCTCATTACTTATGCAAATTTCTGCAGCTGGCTTTAATTTCTCCCCAGAAAATGTTTTTCTTGTCTATCACATTGTCAGGCTGGAAATTTTCCAAACTTTTATGCTTTGTCACCTCTTGAATGCTTAGAAATTCCTTCTGCCAGATACCTGAAATCATCTCTCTCTAGTTCAAGGTTCCATAGATCTCTAGGGCAGGGACAAAATGCTACCAGTCTTTTTACTAAAGCTTTCCATTTCCCAACAAGTTCCTCATTTCCATCTGATAGCACCTCAGCCTAGACTTCATTGTCCATATTGCTATCAACATTTTGGACAAAGCCATTCAACAAGTCTCTAGGAAGTTCCAAGCTATCTCATCTCTTCCTGTCTTCTGAACACCCCAAACTGTACCAACTTCTGCCTATTACTCAGTTCCAAAGCTGCTTCCACATTTTCAGGTATCCTTATAGCATTACCCGACTCCTGGTGCCAATTTACTATATTAGTCCATTTTTACATTGCTATAAGGAAATACCTGACACTGGATAATTTGTAAAGAAAAGATGTTTCATTAACTATACATGGCTGAGGAAGCCTCAGGAAACTTACAATCATGGTGGAAGCCACTTCTTCAAAGGGTGAACAGAGAAAATGAGTGCCAGAAGGGGAGAGGCCAAATGCTTATAAAACCGTCATATCTTGTGAGAACTCACTCACTATCATGAGAACAGCATGGTGGAAAACCACCATCCTGATTCAATTACCTCCCACTGGGTCTCTCCCATGACATGGGATTATGAGAATTAAAATTCATTTGGGTTGGGCCACAGCCAAAGCATATCAATTTTTGTGTAAGTGTTGAAAAAGTCTGCAGAGTGATGACAAATTTTGAAATTATAAGAATGAAATAAGGCACCTTCAAAGGTGGAGTTTGAATGAATGAAGCAAAAAGCTCATCTCAGGAAAAAGCTGCTCTGATGAAACTCCAGATTAAATTTGGCATGAACCCCTAATGTTAATTGGATCATGCTTATGAACATGTAACCTGTACAGTTCCCACAGAGCCCTATACTTAGAAGGTTCCTGCATTGGTTTTGTGCTTGGCTGTCCTTTTCTTTATATTCTTAATATATTTTTTAAAAGTGCTCTAGATATTACCACAGCTGGCCCTGTGCTTTAAAAGGAATAGAATGAAAAAAGCAACCTGTAAATAAAGTAAATAGTATTGATAAACAAAGCAGCATACACACTCCTAATGTAACTTTGGTGGAGGGGTTGGGACTGGGAGTAGTTTGAGAAAAAGAGCAAGAACATATGAGAAAGAAAATAGCTGGTAAATCAACAGGCCACTGGAAGCCTGTGTGTTTTTGGATATCATGACCACCAGTCATTTCTTCTCATTGTCATGAGGTGGTTCAATGTATTAAGTCAAGAGGTCAGAAGTCTGCATTGCCACACCTTCTCTGCCTACCACCACTGCTTAATGACAAGAAACTCTACAGGAAGTGAAAAGGTATAGTTAACAAGAAAGCTGGTACAGTTTCCACCTAAAATTGAAGAATTGAAAAAACTGAAAGGGGCTTAGATAGTTAAGGGACTAGTCCTAGAAATTAATTTACTGCTTTATTAGTCCATTTTCTTGCTTCTAATAAAGACATACCTGAGACTGGGAAGAAAAAGAGGTTTAGTGGACTTACAGATCCACATGGCTGGGGAGGCCTGACACTCACGGCAGAAGGAAAGCAGGAGTAAGTCATATCTTACATGCATGGCAGCAGGCAAAAAGAGAGAGCTGGCTTGTGCAGGGGAACACTTCTTTTTAAAACCATCAGATCTCATAAGACTTATTCCCTATTATGAGAACAGCACAAGAAAGATCCACCCCCATGATTCAAATACTTCCCACTGGGTCCCTCCCATGACACACAGGAATTATGAAAGTTCCAACTTCAGATGAGATTTGGGTGGGGACACAGCCAAACCATACCATTCCACCCCTGGACCCTCCCAAATCTCATGTCCTCACATTTCAAAACCCATCATGCCTTCCCAACAGCCCCCAAAGTCTTAAGTCATTTCAGCATTAACCCAAAAGTCCACAGCCCAAAGTTTCATGTGAGACAAGGCAGGTCACTTTTGCCTATGAGGTTGTAAAATCAAAATCAAGCTAGTTAATTCCTAGATACAATGGGGTACAGGTATTGTGTAAATACAACATTGGCCATAACAAAGTGGCTAAAGGCCCCATGCAGGTCCAAAATCCAGCAGGGCAGTTAAAACTTAAAGTGCCAAAAGATCTCCTTTGACTTCATGTCTCACATCCATGTCATGCTGATAGAAGAGGTGGATTAGCATGGTCTTGGGCAGCTCTGCCCCTGTGGCTTTGCAGGGTTTAGCCCATCACCTGGCTGCATTCACAGGCTGCCATTGAGTGCCTGTGGCTTTTCCAGGTGCATGGTGCAAGCTTTCAGTGGATCTATGATTCTGAGTTCTGGAGGATGGTGGCCCTCTTCTCACAGCTCCACTAGGTGGTGTCCCAGGACTCACTGTGGGGGCTCCAACTCCACATTTCCCTTCTGCACTTTCCTAGCAGAGGTTCTCCCTGAGGGCCCCACCCATGCAGCGAACTTCTGCCTGGGCATACAGATGTTTCCATACATCCTCTGAAATCTAGATGGAGGTTCCCCCACCTCAACTCTTGACTTTTGTGCACCTGCAGGCTCAACACCATGTGGGAGATGCCAAGGATTGGGGGCTCCACCCTCAGAAGCAATGGGCTGAGCTTGGCCTCTGTTAGTCATGGCTGGTGTGACTGAGATACAGGGCACCAAGTCCCTAGACTGCACACAAGAGGGGGACCCTGAGCTCCACCCATGAAACCATTTATTTCTCCTAAACCTCTGGGCCTGTGATGGGAAGGGCTACCACAAAGACCTTTCATATGCCCTAGAGACATTTTCCCCATTGTCTTGGTGATTAACATTCAGCTCCCGGTTTCTTATGCAAATTTTGTAGCTGGCTTGAATTTCTCCTCAGAAAATGGGATTTTCTTTTCTATCTCATTGACAGGCTGCAAATTTTCCAAACTTTTATGTTCTGTGTCTCTTTTAAAACTGACTTCCTTTAACAGCACCTGTCACTTCTTGAATGCTTTGCTGCTTAGAAATTTCTTCCACCAGATACTCCAAATCATTTCTCTGAAGTTCAAAGTTCCACAAATCTCTAGGATGGGGCAAAATGTCACCAGTCTCTTTGCTAAAGCATAACAAGAGTAACCTTTTTCCAAACGAGTCTAGTTCCTCATCTCCATCTCAGAACTCCCCCACCTGGATATTATTGTCTGTATCATTATCAGCATTTTAGTCAAAGCCATTCAACAAGTCTCTAGGGAGTTCCAAACTTTCCCACATTGTCCTGACTTTTGAGCCCTTCCAACCGCTGCTTGTTACCCAATTCGAAAGTTGATTCCACATTTTGGGGTATCTTTTCAGCAACACTCCACTCTACTGGTACCAATTTACTATATTAGTTTGCTTTCATGCTGCTCATGAAGACATACTTGAGACTGGGAAGAAAAAAATTTTAATAGATTTACTGTTCCACATGCCTGGGGAGGCCTCACAATCATGGTGGAAGGTAAGGAGGAGAAGATCACTTCTTACATGGATGGCAACAGGCAAAGAGAGAGCTTGTGCAGGGAACATGTGTTTTATAACCATCAGATCTTGTGAGACTTATTCACGGTCAAAAGAACAGTGTGGGAAACACCTGACCCCATAATTCAATTACCTCTCACTGGATTCCTCCCATGACACATGTGAATTGTAGGAGTTACAATTCAAAATGAGATTTGGGTGGGGACACAGCCAAACCATATCAACTGTCATCTTGTATCTTTTCCTTATTATAATTATTGTACTAGTCAAGGTTCTTTAGAGAAATTGACCAATAATAAATAGATACATACATACACACATAGATGAAGAGATTTATTATGGGACTTGGCTCACAAGGCTAGGGAGACCCACCAGTCCCACCATCTGATGTCTGAAAGGTAAGAACCAGGAAAGCAGGTACTACATATAATTCAGGCTCAGTTTCAAGGTCAAAGAACCAGGAGTGCCAATGTTTAAAGTCATCATGGATGAATTTCCAGTTAGAGCAAATTCACACGTAGTCTACCTTTTTGTTCTATTTAGGACCTCAGTGGATTAGAAGATGCCTGTTCACATTTATGAGGGCAGATCTTCTTCACTCAGTTTACTGATTCAAGTACTAATCTCTTATGGAAAGACTCCCACAGACACACTCATAAATAATGTCTTACCAGCTCCCTGGGTATTCCTTAGGTGAATAAAGTTAACACAAAAAATTAAATATTTCATGAAAAAGACAAGGACTAGACAAAGAACAAAAAGATTAATGTATATTTTATTTTTAGTTTTTTTTTTGTTTTTGTTTGTTTGTTTGTTTTGAGATGGAGTTTTGCTCTTGTTGCCCAGGCTAGAGTGCAATGGCATGATCTCCGGGTAACTACAACCTCCGCCTCCTGGGTTCAAGTGATTCTCCTGCCTCAGCCTCCCGAGCAGCTGAGATTACAGGCCACCACACCCAGCTAATTTTGTATTTTTAGTAGAGACAGGGTTTCTCCACGTTGGTCAGGGTGATCTCGAACTCCCAACCTCAGGTGATCCGCCCGCCTTGGCCTCCCAAAGTGCTGGGATTACAAGCGTGAGCCACCGCACCTGGCTATTTTTAGTTTAAAGCATAAATACAACTCTTACCTTACCTTCCAATGGTGGTAATTCTAGCTGAGTGTTTTTTTTTAAGCTCACAATTAAATTACTTATTTCCATTTTAGCAATGGACTACAAAAGGTTAGTCTATCTTTCAGTAATTTATTAGAAAAAAAATCACCATTTTGTTATTGAACCCTTGGCAACATTAAATTGAGCATTAATGCACTCCACCTCAATCTATGCTGGAGCAAAAAATAAGCCACTTTTAGAGGCCAACTCTATAAATGCGTTTCACAAAAGCCTAGTCATCCCTAAGTTTCCCCTTTATTGTTCCAGAGCCAGTCCCCAACAAATGTGTGGACAAAACTCAAAGACAGGTGACCCAAAACAAATTATATCCCCTATGAAGTCTAATCTCTATAATTCTGTTAGCCCTTAAGCGGAATTTTCAGGAAATCATGTGAGATAAACCAAAGTATTAAAAACATACCTTATAAGCTTAATTTTTAAAAGGATTTTAATTATAGTTTTTAGAAAAGTTAAAGTTTAGTAATTCTGTAATAAATACAGTTGAGATATACTTTATGCCTTGAGAATGTTAAGTATGTTTCTAGAAACATAATTGATGAGCTTATTTAATTTTTAAAAGGATTTTAACAGTGGTTTTAAGAAAAGTTACAGTTTAGAAATTCTGTAATGAATACAATTGAGATATTTTTTATACCTTGAGAAATCAATTATTAATTTGAAGAAAAAAGAGACACATGCCAATTAAAAGGAATTTCCTAGCTGTGATCAGTAACAGTGTGGCAGAAACATCGCCAAAAATAGGCCTGCAATTGCTGACATGCAAAACCGCCACCAATCACAGAATGTGTGTTACGCATCCTTATCACATACTTCTATAACTTCTCATCAGTTCGTCTGTTTTTCTGTCCGCAGCCCCTCTGATATCTCTGTGAATTTTGTAGGCCAGCTTCAAATTTTATTTTGTATTGATATCATTCTTATATTAACATGGTTCCAGCAAAACTGAAGTGAGAACGGACAAACCTGAGAGACAAATCTTTCTTTGGTAAACTCCATACTTCTTTAACGTGTTCTTTTAAAACCTGCAACTCCTAAGAAGTTATTAACTTCTATTTTTTCTTGTTGTAAATTATAAAGTAGCTTAATATCCACCAGGTATTATTGGAAAACAGTCATTTTTGAGCTGTGTTTGAGAAGCAAGAACACTGTTGGGTTAATCAATTTTAAATGCTCCTAAAACATAGAGCCCCTTTAAGAATATTTGGCCATGCGCAATGGCTCTTGCCTGTAATCCCAGCACTTTGGGAGGCTGAGGCAGGTGGATCATGATGTCAAGAGTTCGAGACCAGCCTGGCCAAAGTGGTGAAACCTCATCTCTAGTAAATGTACAAAAATTAGCCAGGCATGGTGGCGTGCTCCTGTAGTCCCAGCTACTCGGGAGGCTGAGGCAGGAGAATTGCTTGAACCTGACGGGTGAAGGTTGCAGTGAGCCAGATCGCACCATTGCACTCCAGCCTGGTCAACAGAGCAAGACTCCATCTCAAAAACAAACAAAACAACAACAACAACAAAACGAATATTTAATAATGCAATACTTCATGGAAAAATAGAGTAGCGAAAACACATTTTTAAAATTAACATATATATTAACGTGAAGTATCTTTATAAAACAAATCCAAGAAAAATCAGTCTTACACATTTGATTTATAAAAAATCCAATATAAGATTTTAAATTTATATTAATAGTAATGTTTATAATATTTCAGTTAAAATAGAACTGACATAATAAATTATATATCATCAGATTTTAATATATAAACATCATACAAAATATATTCTCCAACCACCAGAGGATGAAGTTAGAAATCAGTAACGGAGAACTAGAAAACTTCAATTTCTGAGAATTAAAAACACTCTCTAAACAACTAATGGATCATTACAGAAATCATAAAAAGAAATTAGAAAATACTTAGAGATGAATAAAAACAAAAACAAAACAAAAATTATGGGACATAGTAAAATAAGTGCTAAGGAGAAAAGTTATAGTTAAAAAGCTTCCATTTAAACAGAATGCAGATCTTAAATCAAGAACCCATTTGTACAACTAGAAAAAGAAGAACAAAGAAAACCCAAAGGCAGCAGATGCAGAGAGTTTAAAATGTAGAGAAAAATCAATGAAATCAAAAGTTGATTCTTCAAAAAAAATCAATGTGAAAAACCTTTAGCTAGATTGACTTAAAATAAAGAAGACTCAAATCACCAAAATCACAAATGAAAGTGAGAACATTATTACTTACTCTGCATGAATAAAAAGTATTATAAGGGTACTATGAAAAATTATATGTCAACAATTGCATGTACCAGATGAAACCGACAAATTCCTAAAAATATGCAACATACCAAGACTAAATCATGAAAAATAGAAAATCTGAATAGATCTATAATTAGTTAGGATTATGGATCTGTAATAAAAAATCTAGCAACAAGGAAAATTCCTGGACCTGGCAGCTTCGCTGCTGAATTATACTAAACATTTAAAGAGGAACTATAATAATGCCAGTCTTTCATAAACGTTTCCAAAAACGTAAAGAGGAGGAATACTTCATGTGAGGCCAGCATTACCATACTACCAAAACCAGACAAAGAAGTTGCGAAAAAACAAAAAACAAGAAAACACAACAGACTAATATCTATTATGAACATCAACGCAAAAATCCTCCACAAAATACTAGCAAACCAAATTCAGCAGCATATTAGAATGACCAAGTGGGATTTATTCCTGGAATCTAAGCATGGTTCAACACACGAAAATTGATCAATGTAATACCCCATATTAACAGAAGGGAAAAAATAAGCATAATTGTCTCAATTATGCATTTGGTAAAATTCAACATCTTTCATATCAAAAACACTCAACGAACTAGGAACTGAAGAAAACTACCTTAACATAATAAAATCCATATATAAATATTCAATAGCCAACATCACACTCACTGTTAAAAGACTGAAAGTTTTACCTCTAAGATCAGAGACAAGACAATGACGCATACATTGCCACTTGTATTCAACAAAATACTGAAAGTCCTAACCAGTGAAATCGGGCAAGGAAAAGACATAAAAGGCACCCAAATTGGAAAGGAAGAAGTACAATTATCTCTGTTTGTACACAGCATAATACTTTAGGTATAAAACTCTAAAGATCACACACACACTCACATGCACACACACATAGTTAAAACTAAGAAACAAATTTAGGAAAGCAGTAGGATACAAAAGCAACACATAAACATTAGTTTCATTTTTACTTACTAACAATGAACAATCAGAAAAGAAAGTTTAAAAAATAATTCCATTGATTATAGCATCAAAAAGAATGAAATACTTATCAACTTAGCCAGGGATATGAAAGACTTGTAAAATGAAAACTATGGAAGACTTAAATAAACAGAAAGATATTCCATGTCCATGTGTTGGAAGACTTAATATTTTTAAGATGTTAACACTAACCAAAGCAATCTTAACATTAAATGCTATGCCTTTCAAAACTTCAGCAATTTTTATAGAAAGAAATAATCTATTCTAAAATGTATATGGAAAAACCAAGGGACACCAAATAGCCAAAACAATCTTGAAAAAGAACAAAGCTGGAGAACTCACACTTTCTGGTTTCAAAATTACAAAGCTTCAGTAATCAAAACAGGGTGCCACAGGCATAAAGACAGACTTACAGGCCAATGAAGTAAAATCGAGATCCCAGAAATAAATCTTCACATATATGGTGAAATGATTTTTGACCATGGGTCCAAAATCATTCAATGAGAGAAAGAGCAATCTTGAAAAAATAAAAATAAAATGGTGGGATGCTGGTGGAACAACTGAAAAATCACATATAAAATAATGAAGTTGGACCCTTGTATAACACTATGTGGAAAAATTGACTCAAAATTAATCAAAGACCTAAATGTAATACAAAAAATACTATAAAACTCTGAGAAGAAATAATAGAACAAAAGCTTCACAACATCGGAGTTGGCAATAATTTCTGCAATGTGACATCAAAGGCACAGGCAAGAAAAGAAAAAAATTTAAAAATTGTAGTTGATAAACTTTTTTAAAAAACTGTATTCAAAAAATACTATCATCAGAATAAAACGGCAACCCAGAGAATGAAAAAAAAAATTTGCAAATGATATTTGACAAGGGACTGAGATCCAGAGTAGATGGGGAATTTTAAAAACTCATCAACAAAATAAAACAAATAGCCTGATTCAAAAATGGGCAAAGAACTTTTCTCCAAAGAATAGAAATGGTCAATAAGTACATAAAAGGAGCCTCAACATAATTAATCATTAATCAACATAATTAATCAATTAGCAAATTAAAGCTACAATAACATAACACCTCATACCCATTATGATAGTTACTATTAAAAAAACAGAAAATAAATCTGTTGGCAAGAATGTGGGAAAATGTAACACTTGTGCACTGTTGGTGAGGATGTAAAATGATACAGCCACTGTAGAAAGCAGTATGTCAGTTCTTGTAAAGATTAAAAATATAAGTACATATAACCCAGCAACCCCAATCCAGGTATATACCCAAGAAAATTTAAAGCAAGGTCTTGAAGAGATATTTGTACACACATGTTCACAGCAATATTATTCAAAATAGCTAAAACGGAAGCAATCCAAGTGTCTGTCAGTGGATTAATGGATAAGCAAAATGTAGTGTACACAAACAAAAGAATATTATTCAGCCTTAAAAATGAATACAAGTCTGAGATATTCTACAATAGGATGAAATGGAGGTCATTATGCTAAATTAAATAAGCCAATAACAAAAGACAAATGCTGTATGATTTCATTTGTATGAGGTTCTTAGAATAGTCAAAATCACAGACAAAACCAATGGTAGTTTCCAGAGATATATATTGACTAATGGGTCGAAAGCTTCGGTTTCACAAGACTAAAGAGCTCTGGAGATGGACGGTTATGATTATTGCACAATATAAATGTACTTAGTATCACTGACCTATATATAGCCATACACCACATAATGATGCTTCTGTCAACAACAGACCACTTACAGGTCATTGTTGCCATAAGTTTGTTATGCAGCTGAAAAATTCCTATTGCCTAGTGAAACTGAAGCTATCATGTCACAGTACAATGCATCAATGCATTGCCTTTTCTATGTTTAGATACACAAATATTTAACATTGTCTTACAATTATCTGTAATATTCAGTACAGTAACATGCTTTACAGGTTTGTAACCTATGGACAGAATGTATCACTGTCTTTTAAGTGATGCATGGTCTACTTTAAAATAATTAAGATAATAAATTTCACATTAAGTGTATTTTATTTTGCAAAGTTACCATCTCTGTCTTCACTTACGGATATTGGCCAAAGTCTGAAGCAGGTGAGAGCCGTGATAATAAAATGAGTAGGAAAGTTTGTTAGGTGGGGCAGTGAGAGTTTGACAGAATTTACTGTCAAGATCCGATGCATAAGAACAGTCATTCATTATTACATGAAGAATAACAATTTTTAGAAGAGTATATGCAACATTATTCTATTTAGATAAATCTAAATAAAAATGACATATGTGTGTATATTTTATATGATTAGAATAAAGATCTCCAAGGAAACATGCAGATACTAATAGGGATTAGAAAGCTTTGGTAGAATTGATGTCCATTTAAATAAAAGAGTATTACCCTTATGTTCCAAGTGTATATCATGCTTGTAAAATAAACCAATACATTATACAAAATATGCTACTATTAAATTGAAACCAAATTCTTCTAATTCTCTAAGAAAGGCAGAATTATGTAATGATCAGAAATAGATCCCTAAGCCAGATTTTCCGGGTTGGATTTTCAGGTCTTCTATCACTCACCAGTTGTGTGATTAACCACTAGTGTTAACTTCTCCATTCCTCGTAAATTTCTGTCAAGAATTAAGTATGCGAATACATGTACTCATAGATATATGCATGTACACAGCATGCTGAAAAATACTGGTTTTTGTATTGTTATTATCCTATTCGGCTATTTGTGTTCATTCCAGTTAATGATCATAGTATAAAAATTTAAATTTATGCTACAAATTTATTTTAAATATTTACGCTTATATCATAGTACTGAGTATTCGAATGCTCTCAGTTCTTTTTATCAGATGCTAATCACTGGCTTATCCAGAGATCCGAATCTGTGTTACAGTCATTTTCCAAGCTTGCCTCTGAAAACTCAAACAAAGAATAAATATCACTCTGTGTTTTTTACAGTTAAAAAACAAGGGAAATAAACTACCATCATGGGCACTTTACTCTAACCATACTGGTTATTTCAAAAACTAAAGTAAAAGGCAAATCAACTTAGTGATTAGTTTAATAACTCCTTTAAAGCAGTGAGTTTTTAATTAACAGAAATGTGGCTGCTCAACAATGTACTCTATTATTCTTCTAACTGTACATCTCTGAATAACACATTGACCTGTTCAGTGATATTAAGGTTTGACAGTGGCCTTTATGGAAACGTGGGCGTGTTCCAGCTTCCACTTGCAGTGGTGTGTTGTAACGATGTTTCAGTCACTTCCAGATGGGAATATTTAGGTATCCCCCTACTGGAAAGGTTTGAAGACTGCTATTATTTCTCAAGGAGCACATAGATAAACCGAATTAGTGAGCAAAGGATCAGGCAGAGTGATTGTGTCTAACCAGCTTGGCCATGCCAAAAATAAGACAAACGAAACTAATTATGAATCAGTAATGAAATGTCTGTGTTTTCCAGACTTTTGACAAGTGAGTTTTAATAGTTTTCAGATAACGTCATGCCAACTCTATGAATGTGCATAAAGGAATGAAATAAGCTGTTTAAATGCAGACTTCAAAATGTCTACCCTGTGATGACTGCCGTTGACATCAGAAACTTAGTTAGGAAAACCAGGATGTGGGTTAGTGAGACTGGCCAGGATCTCAGTGGAACAAGGAAACAGTCAATATTCAATTATTATACACAGTTTATTATTTATCCTGAAGCTGGCAATGTAAGGGGCACAATTCAGTTTTTTAGAACATAATGTGAAATGTTAAATACCATCAAATCAATTCTAATTTCAACAGGACTTCTGACTGTACAGTTAGTCTGTTACTATCTTTACCTTAAAGAGAAACATACACCACACAAGTTTATCATAACTTCACTTTAAAACTAAAGAATATTTTAAATCTATTTTGGGAGCGGTTTTACACATTTCATTGTGCCAGTCTATAATGTATACTTCCCTTTCAGAAAATGTGCTTTCAGTACACTGCCAACTAGTAAAAATTACCATCTGGTTATGTTAAAAGCAGTTCTTCCTTCTTTTTCATTTCAGCTTACCCTCAATCCACTCAGAATGATTCTTCACATACTTCGAAAGCTTTTGACTCAAGGTCAGAATGAAGTAAAATATTGCACTTTTCTTCTAAGGAAAAAGATCTGAGTCAAATATACTCTATCCTACTGTACACTTAAGCTTTCTTGTTAAATTAAAATTGGGATGTAAAACGTCTAGGGCAACCTTTTCCTGATTACTGATGACAAATGATTTTGTTGGACTCAACTGCATTTCTACTGCATTAGAAATGCACAGCATATAACCTTCCTCACATCGTGGGTGCTAGTAGAATGTCCAATTTAAAATTGGAAAACATTTCCATCAAATTGCAGCTTAAATTAAGCTAATTTTATCATTTCCAGAGGAACCATTCAATACCACTTATGAAGGTCACAAGACCTGCTTTCTTTCCTAATCTGAAATGCTGAGGACTTGCATAGGTACATTAAAACGCTCTTAAGCTGATTGGATTTGCTGGCAAGGTTGAAGGGTGACTAGCAGACAACTGCCACAGTCAAGTGTCAAAAGTGTTACCAAACTTTTGCATTCATCCTAGGAAGAAGACAACAGTAGTGATTTATTAGGTAAAACAAAGATGTGATTGAAATCACAAATGGAAGACAGAATCCTGGGACTTATTTTCTTCTACTGAAAAATCGGGGCTTTAAAAATTTAAATATATTATTAAAAGAACACATTAAGCATAGCAAACAAGCCTGTGAAAAGATGTTCAACATCACTGATCACCAGAGAAATGCAAACCAAAGCTACAATAGATATTATCTTACCCCAGTTAAAATGGCTTTTATCCAAAAGACAGGCAGTAACAAATGCTGAGAAGGGTGTGGAAAAAAGGAAACATTTGTACACTGTTGACGGGAATGTAAATTTGTACAACCACCCACGACGGAGAACAGTTTGGCAGTTCCTCAAAAAACTAAAAATTGAGCTACCACATGATCCAGCAATCCCACTGGTGAGTGTATACCAAAGAGAAAAAAATGAGTAAATCAAAGAGATATCTGCACTCCTTTGTTTATTGCAGCACTGTTTACAATAGCTAAGATTTGGAAGAAAGCTAAGTGTCCATCAACAGAAGAATGGATGAAGAAAATGTGGTTCATATACACAATGGAGTACTATGCAGCCATAAAAAAGAATGAGAGTCAGTTATTTGCAACAATATGGATGGAAATGGAGATCATTAGGTTACTGGAAACAAGCCAGGCACTGAAGGACAAACATTGCATGTTCTCAATTATTTGTGGGATCTAAAAATCAAAACAGTTGAATTCATGGACATAGAAAGTAGAAGGGTGGTTACCAGAGGCTGGGAAGGGTAGTGGGTTTTTGGGAGGGGGCGGAGGGTGGAGATTGTTAATAGGTACAAAAAATAGAATGAATGAGACCTACTACTTGATAGCACAATAGGGTGACTATAGTCAATAATAACTTAATTGTATATTTCAAATTCACCTAAAGAGTGGAACTGGATTGTTTGTAACTCAAAGGATAAATGCTAAGGGAATGGATACCCCATTCTCGATGATGTACATATTTCACGTTGCATGCTTGTATCAAAATATCTCAGGTACCCCATAAATATACACACCTACTATGTACCCACAAAAAATTTAAAAATAATAAAAATAAAAAAATTTAAATATATATTACAGTCTTACAGTACTTGTGTAATATCAATACAAATATTAATATTTAATAATTAATTAAAATATTTATATAAACTGCAACCCACATCTCTCACACATAGTAGGCATTCAACATAGAGTCACATCAGTTAATTTTTGTAAATAATAATAATCAAAACCTAACATTTAATACATACTATATAACTAACACTGTCTTTCAAGATATACGAACATCCTACTTTATTCCTCACAACAACCCTATGATGTAGATATAGAATATAGGACATAGATAATTCCTTTGTACAAATGGAAAACTTGGGAAACTGAATAGTTAAATAATTATTTCCAGCAATTAAATGGCAGAACAAGGAATAAAATATAAGGTTGTGTAATTATTTTGCCCAATTTCTTCACCACTGTGAATGCTAATGCTCTAAAATATTGCTGAAAAAACACACGGGCCCTTGTCTTCATTGATCTTGCATAATACAGAAAATGATGTTACATTATGGCAAATATAATCTGTTTATTCATTTCTGTTATTAAAATAGAAATGCTTGGCTAACATTTGAGCTAGTTGTAATGTTATCATATAAAAAGTATTAACCATCTGGTTTCTGTTGCACAAAATAATATTTGAATACTTCACATGGTAAAAATAGTTGCAAAAATATTTTCTACATAGAAGTGTGAATATTAATTTATTTTAACATCAATGTGTATCTTATAATACATGGTTATTATTCCCTATCTTATTAATAATGTTTGTTCCTGCACTTAACAGTGTATTCTTCAGAAAATAGTGAGAGAAGTGGTGGGGAGAAGTTACTGGCCGAGAATCAAGGAACGCCAACATAAACATCTACATGGCACTCGGACTTTTTGTCAGAGATATATGTGTCCAGTCAGATCCTCTTCGGATTTAAGTGAATAGCAATGCTTTGAGTCTTCTAAATTATCACTGTTTAGATGCCTTATGTAATTTATACCAATAATTAGGTGCAGCCCAGCTTTGTATAGTTTGACTACAGAAACTTGACATATTTCATGCGAAAATAAACTGCTGCCTCTTCCACAGTCATGGATGCTGACGCATGAAAAGATTTGAGGTAACTTACTCACTTCTGTTTGCTTCACAACAGTTTTTTATAATTTCAAGAGTAAGTGTGACAATGAATACTAAGCAGAAAAAGAAGCCATATACATTTGGCTCAGACTGAAAGTAAAATTCAAACATCATCAGAAATGCTTCTATAGAAGATGAATGGAATAAGTAATTGTTGGATGAGGAACCCCTAAAGACACTGAACTGTTTTCCGTTTTCAAGCTCTGACATCATTCTGAAAGCAGAAGGCAGAGAGGGAGGCTCATGTTCCACATACTCATAAAGTTTATACATTTTAGGAGTTCAGAGAATTCATTTAATAAGAGAAATGGAAGCACTTTCTTTATGAAATCTGAAGTCCATGATGGCAAAATACTTTGCCCTGTATCACTTGGAAATGTGGAACGTGAGGACTTCAACTGGTATTACTACTCATCCAGCTAATAGTAACACGAAACACCTACTACAAATGGAAGACAAGTTTATGTAACTTGAAAAACGTCACTGATTTTTAATTTTGTATTTTATGCATATAATTTAGCATTTTCATCCTTATCCAAGGCTCCCATGGGTATTTTTTAGGAAATGGAATTTCTTGAAAAAACAGTGTGAGAAAATAAACTAAGCAACTTACATAAAATTAAATGGCATACTTCCTAAATACTGGATTAAAGGATATCAACATTATCTCTACAAAATTTATACTTTGGAAGAAATTAAGAATTTAACTGAAACAATATGTAGCTTTCAGGCTTAGAAGAAATAAAGGTTGTGTTTTACTGGTCATTATCTGAATTTCACAATGCTGAGGCTCTTAAGAAGTTTATATAGACATTGAAGGGACACAAGAAACACACAAAGCACCCAACTTATTTTGGACACCAGTAGACAAGTCATTTTAATGCATGTTATGTCCTAAATCTCCATTAACAACTCTAAAAATTATGTGCCAGAAGAGAATTTCCATGTGCTCCCGATAGGTTAGAGTGTGAAAAAAACCTGTCCTCGGAAGCACTTTTCCAACGTAAACACTTACTAGATAAACTTATCCATTCTTGTGGGTTTCAACACTATCCACTGGGGCTGATCCTATTCTCTCCTGCCTATTCAAGACATTGTACAGCACTTCCCCTGCCTGTCTTGGATAAGATAATTAGTATACAATTAAATAAGCAAGTCTATTATTATCTCTCTCTGTATATGTGTGTATATTCCCTTCCTTTAAAAATGTAAGGTTCACTCATCCCTTTATCCTTCAACAGTTACTGTCCCACATATCTTTATCATGCCATCCTAGTATGATAGAGCATGTTAGTTATCAGTGCCATAACTTTTTATAACATAACACCTCCAAATTTAATGGCTTAAAACAATCACTTATTATTTTTCAAATGTCTATAGATTAGTTAAGTGGTTCTGCCTATCTGAGCTGGGAGCAGTGGATCTTACACATGCATCGGTTTTCAGCTGGTGGGTCAAGTAGACATTGGTTGACATAGTTTGCCCTCAGCTGAAAGTATTCACCTGTGTTCTAATCTCTCATTCTTTAGCACACTAACCCAGGTATGATCTCACGGTGGAGGGAGAGGAGCCAGTGAGGAAGCAAAAATGCACAAGCACTTACTCCCGCTCCATCCTACATGTGCTCTGCTCCATTCCAGTGATACTCAATAACAAGATGTGAGCTTGCCAAGAAAATGGCATAGTTTTGTAGCAACACCTCACTTTAAAGAGATTACTGGTATAAATCACTGTGTCTATTTATTCTGTAAAGTCATTCACTTGGTTGGTAAAATTTTCATGAAACTTGCATGTGTCTTCACCACAACAGTGCAGTTTTACTACTGTTGAGAGTTCAGATCAATTATTAACTCTTAAGGACGGATATCAGTTAATAAGCTGAATACCAAATACTGCATATTAAAAATATATAACTACAGTAATTTTAAAATTTTCAGACAGCTTTTTACTTTTTTGTTTCAGTTCCTTTAATCAATTTTTTAAATATTTTGCTTTATTTTAAAATTGTGAAGCATTTAGAAAATATTTTGTTTTTGTAAAACATAGGTAAAATTTTATTGAACACCATCAATTGCATATTAAATTAAAAATGAAAGATCTTGAAGTTTGAAATACTAGCTGACATAAAATACTAGTAAAATAATAACTAAACCCTATTGAATAATTTTGGTATTGTGAGTACTTTTTAAAAATTATTGACTGCTCTACAAAGCCCTGTAAAAGGAGAGCCCATTATTATATTCACTAGACTTATGAAAAAACAGAAAAACAAAGAAGTGAAATGTTTAACAAAAGCCAACCAGTTTTTAAGCGGAGGCACCATGATTCTAATTCAAGTTACTCTGAACTATAATTCTCGACACCATATTTATGACGGTAAAATTTAATATCTACAGAAAACTACTATTGCTGATTTTTTCAGATATAGCTTTACAAACTGTTTTTATGTGTAATATATCATTATTTTGAAAAATTGGGACATATTTGAACTAACGTTGTATTACTTCTTGCTAATTTAACTTCCTCTACATTATAACATCTTTCCATAGAGATGGTTTCAGGATAGTGTCTCTAAATTGACAAGTTCAATGAGAAAATGTTAAAGCTATAATAATTTACTCATTGTTTTCAAAATTGTTCATGTGGTATACAAGAATGTCTCATTGTAACCCAAAATACCACAAGTTGTAAATAGTGAAAATAATCAATAGCAGAAAATAATGTATAGTGCAATTTATCTTTGTCACTCTACCTTTTCTGGATCTTTGAGTACAAAGTATATGCTGATGTGTATGTATCAATATGGCAGTTCACGCTTTTCAAATTTCCTTATCATGAACATTGATCCATCCTAGTTAAATTGCAACTAGCATACCCCTACTCATTTATTTAGCTAAATTCATATCCTTATATTTTAAGTAAATTCAAATAATGGCTCTAACTATTATAAAATATGGCATGTAGAAAGAGTTGCTTGTGGCAGAAAAACCTTTTTAAGCATTTTCAAAAAGGAAGAGTTTTCAACTTTATGGATTCAAAACTAAAATTATTCTCCATTGAATCAACTGAAAACCAAATATGGAGACGCAACTTTTTTATGTCTACAATTAGCTATTTGACTTTAAGTTAGATATTTCCGACAAGTAGTAGTAGGTTGAGATAATCCATTCTACCAAGCACAGACCATGAATTTTTTTTCAACTTTACTTTTCAGCTATGTGTTTGGTGTATGTTTGGACCTTTCTTGTGATCTGTGCTCTAGTCGTATCAGAACCTATCAAGTGTCTATTACGTTGCCAGGCACATTTGTGAGACAGAGTAAGGCCAGGCGAGAATTCCTTTCGTTAAGTGTTTGATCTGTTAATTAGCATGTTTTCCTGAAATGGTTGCTTTTAGTCATATTGTAGAACTCTATGCACAAAAGTATTATTTTGCAATTCTTTGATACTATATGAAAGAGTGATCCAACACAACACATTATAAAGAACGGAGGGATAATTGAGAATACCTAAGCTACATAATGGGAAGCAAACACTAAGCCATTTCCTTGATAGGTAACGTAACTTTAGAGGCAACCAGCTAAAAATAAAACACACCATATAGATAATGAGTCTTTAATTATTCCATTCTATGGTATTGAGTAACCCTTTCCACAGATGTGTGGCAAAGAAACATGGTTTGTGCCATACATAAGTGGATTTCCCTCCCTTTTATTTCCTCCGAGTCTTCTTTTTGTTTCTAATTCCTCTTCCGTATATTACATCCTCCTTGTCTTACAATGCTCTGTGTCACAATGGAACTTCCTTAGATTTGGGTTTTTAATATGAATTATTGAAAATGACCATTCTTTCTTTGTGACAACGAAAAATTGATTTTTAAACTTTTATTAACATGTAATACATTTGGAGAATGTATTATACGTTAATACCCATGTAGCCAATAGTCAAATCAGATAAGAAATATTGCTAATGGCTCTGAAGTTCGTCTCTTCCACTCCAAGAGTCACAAAAAATTTCCCTCCTTTCTACTTTGTATAAGTGGAATTAAACAGTATGTATCTTCTGTGTCTAGATTTCTTCACTCAACACTGTATTTTGGAGAGTCATTTAACTACAGCCCACGGTTGTAGTTCAATCTTATTGCTTAATAGTATTACACTGCATGAATGTGCAATAATTAATTTATCTCTTCTACATTTTCTGGGCATTTGAGTGATCTCCAGTGTGTGCCTATTTTGAATACTGCTAACACAAACATTTCAGTACGGTTTTTTAAACACATGTACACATTTTTATTGAGTTTCTGGGTCATGGTATATGCATAGTCACATGTAAATTTTTGGCAGAGTTTCTTTTCTTTTTTTTTTTTTTTCTGAGACGGAGTCTCGCTCTGTCGCCCAGGCTGGAGTGCAGTGGCGCGATCTCGGCTCACTGCAAGCTCCGCCTTCCGGGTTCACGCCATTCTCCTGCCTCAGCCTCTCCGAGTAGCTGGGACTACAGGCGCCGCCACCACGCCCGGCTAATTTTTTGTATTTTTAGTAGAGACGGGGTTTCACCATGGTCTGGATATCCTGACCTCGTGATCCGCCCTCCTCGGCCTCCCAAAGTGCTGGGATTACAAGCGTGAGCCACCGCGCCCAGCGGCAGAGTTTCTTTTTAATTAAGTTTTATAACTTGTGCTTCTGCTGTTCCCATTTGCATTTATATTGACACTATTCTCTCCTCTCCAATGAAAGCTCATAGGCACAAGCCAAAGACCTCTATTACCTGGCAATGGGACTTCTGCTTCATGTACACTGAGAGTTGCTATTCAATGATTTTCAGAATTTCATGGCAGTGACTGGAGTTCTATGGCCCCAAATCCTTGGGATTTGATGGGAATAGAACAGTCTCCAAATTAGGCTCAACCAATAAAAAGCCCCCTGGTCCTGTAGAAATCAGATTAATACTACTTCCTGTCTTCCATTAGTGAGTATCTCTCCCAATTATAGCCAGATGGGATTTTGCTCTTTAGTGATTTTATGCTAACAAATTACAGATCACAGATTCACACATAATCTTTGATTTAATTCTCACACACTATTTCTATATGGTCATGTTATCATCTCCTGTTCACTGAGAAGTAATCAGAGCAGGTAATTTTCTTAAGGCTTGTATCAACAACATTGTTGATTGAATGTCGTAATTGTTGATATCAAGGATCAAATTACTTGAAAAAATAAACATTGGTAACTAGTGATAGCCAAATAATGGGAAAAAAAGAGTTTATATCTAAAGTATATTTAATATATATGAATAAAGTATATATAAAGAGTATATATAAAGTATATATATATAAAGAGTACATATAAATAAAGAGTAGATGAAATTGATCTAAACAGAGGCTACCAAAATATATTAGTACATATAAATAAAGGGTAGACGAAATTGCTCTTCAAATATTCAAATATATTAGTCATTTATAAAAATTATTCATTTTTAAATAAATAATTTGATAAAGAATTTGGCCTTGCAAAATTACAGATAAAGAGGCCAACAAACTATTAAATTGGTACAAATATGTTTAAATTTGTATCTGTGGAAGACCTTATTTGCCCAATTAGCCAATATTCATGTATTGTACCCAATTACAAAATAAACCAATATATGACAGTGATAATTGTCTAGATATCTGCCAACTATTTTATATCTAGCCAATTCTAATCCCAAAGTATGTATCTTCTTCCAAATTTTAAGCATACATTATGAATCTCAAAAATAATTCCATTTTTTTCAGCCATTGTGAAAAAGATTATTATACTTGTTAACAAGTTCGTTTTACTTGTTATTATTTATATTTTGAGGACAGGTTAAAAATATGTTATAGCCCGACAAAAATAAAATAAAGCTCATCAATTTATCAAAAATACTATCTGTATAAACACACATCTCTGTATGTTTTACATGGCATCAACAAACTATTTTCCTACTGCCATCGAATAAACATAATGTGACTTAAGTCTAAAAAGTTGTGAAAGTAAATGTATCTACATATTTTAGCCTCTCAAAACTGCCTCTTATTGTGCAATATGGAAATTTACAACACACTAAACTTTTCAATAAATCTCTTGCAAAATTAAACTCAAATAATTGAAAACATTATAAATGTTTACCTAACATTAGAGAATAACTGCTAACAGTAAAATTTGAAACATTGTTTAGCCAAATTTACATTTGACGCAGTACATAGAATTACAAGACAAGCCATAATTCATAAAATTAAATTGTCTGTTAATGCCAACAATACTTTGACAAATTTTTGATAAATTTTACTTAATTAATGGATTTTAACCCCCGAAACATTCCCATGATAGCTACTTTGAAGTATAGCTACTCTCAACTGTTCAAATGCACCTATCTTTCAAAATACAGAGTGCATAATATTTCCTCCTATTATGCTGATAATTGCAACAGCAAACATAATTTCTTTTGTAACTGAGTGCCTCTGAACAAAAATTTAATACTTATCTATCTGTTTCTATGCACTGCTATGCATTTTCTGCCTACTATATTTTACATTTACCAAATGCCTGAATCTATTCTTTCTTGCGTTTAAATATATTCATACATTGCTTCTTTCACCCTCTACATTTTGTATTCACCAAATGCACTATATTTAGCAATCATAATGACCTCACAATGGTCAATCCCAATGTCCCTTCAGTTTCAGCAAACTGTAAGCTGTTCGCAGTATTTGGTCCTCACCATTACCTATTGCTGTTTTCCTTCACTTTCTTCTGTAAAATAATTACCCCTTCCTTCCATATTATTCTCATGTTATATAACCACATTACCATGGTTTTTCTCCTCCCTCATCCCTACCTTAACTACTCAGGAGCCCTATCCCACCATCTTTACTGGCTTCTTTTTTACGATTTTTTTCTAACCCTGGGTAATTAATTTTAATCTTCTGCCTTCAAATTTTCTCTTTTCTTCTACCTCTGAAATCTCAACTATTATTTTATTTGATGAGTCGGAAGCCACTCCATCTAAAACTTTATATCACCAATTCCCTCTGCTACTTAGCTCCTTTCATTTCCATGGCCTGCTGTCATTTCAGTAATCCAAAATCAAATTAACATTCTTTCTATAAAATTAGTTTCCTTTTCTTACTCTCCTGTTTTTTTCAAAATTTCTATTATTCCGGACAAAATTTTCACTGTTGCTTTCATGTAACAGCGTCTATCTATACTTTTTTTGTTGTTTTAATTTTTATATTTGGTGCGAGGTCTCACATCTCTCCCTCTTGCTCCTTCCATCACTATTCCTTGCCTTTTTAGTTTCTGGGCTTTTAGGCCTTCTGTAGGGCAATTCCTCTTTCCTGTCGCTCATAACACACACTATTGCCAGGTTAGGCTTCCTAAAAGCCTAATTCTATCTTTATACTCCGACACCAGATTCATTAATTGAATCATCAAATTCCTGGATAGTCTGGCCAAAATCAGCTGTACTAGACTCAACTAGAGATGGCAAACAAAACCATATCTGCCATCACGAATGGCCACAACTCTGCACATTGCCACCTGGACAACCCTTTACATTTTCATACTTTGCATGGATCATGTTTCAGCATTTGAATACCCTTGCTCTCAACCTTATTATTTGCTATCAACCTTACTTTACAATTAGTCTTCCATAAAGCCCAAATTACTTCCTCTAAGAAACGTCCCTGAACTTGCCTCCGTGCAACACTATTTATCACGAAGCACAAACTTACCTTCCTCTGACCCCTCACTCTTATTGAAGTGGACATCCACTTGGTTCTTTCACATGTAGCCTTATGTTGTTGTTCATATACAGGACACCAAATATTAGCTAACCTACATGTTAGTATTTTTTAAAAAGAATACATCGTTGTGTTGTAAATATCTTTGGATTAGAGTATTTTTATGATTATAAACCTTACATAATTTTTATACTTTTATTTTAAAAAATTTATTGAATATTTTATTTATTGAGTAATTACAACACCAAGCACCTTCCCAACCCCTATAAAAAATTTGTCCATTTAGCCCTGATTAACGATAGGCATTACCTTATCACTATTTTAGAGATGGAAAAACTGAGGTTCTGAGAGGCTAAATTACTTGAGTTCACCACAAAGTGACAGCATCAAGGTTCATGTGAGTTAGTCCGTCTCTAGAGAGTGCTCTGTTCAACACTATGCTGCAAATCAATAATGATACTAATAATATTTATGATTATGTAATTACCAATGAATCTGCCAGTGTGAGATAATCAGCCTTATGCATTGTTTTGCTGAATTAACTTTTCATTTTTTCTGTGCATGTTTTATTTTGACAAAGTTGACAATTCCATGTATAATTTATTTCTTGATTTATGATTTCATGGTTTTATGTCTATATATTATGGCATCATGTGGCCATAAAATAAATGGTGCTGATTTGTGGGAATTTAAGTCTATCCACACACACACAATTATTTGTCAGTGCTTGATGAACTCTCTGTATCAGAGAGTGATCCACAATCAAACTTCACATTCTATAAAATGAGGTTCCTTTTCTTACTCTCCTGCTTTTACAAAATTTCTATTATTCCAGACAACATTTTGACTGTTACTTTTCCTTTATGTTCATATTCAGGTAACAGAGTCTATCTATACTTTTCGTTGTTGTAGTTTTAAGTTTTATCTTTGGTGCAAGGTCTCACATCTCTCCCTCTTGCTCTTTCCATCACTTAGTCCCTTTTGCCTTTTCAGTTCCTGGTTCTTTAGTTCTTGGCTTAGATTTCTATTCCCTTAAGATGATTGTTTAACCGTATTATTGTGTCAATGGTCATATTTTTTAAATTCTTGATAAATTCTGCCAAACTGAGCCTAGAAAATTTGTACTAAAGCACTCTTCCAATAATGAAGATAAACCACTGTGAAGGAATCTTACAATATTTGTTCATTTGATAATTAAATTTTTGTCATTTTTATAATTTCTAGTGTTACAGAATAGATTTGTAGTTATTCATCTTATAATCCTTCTAATATGATCTACCTACCTGGCTATGCTTTGCCTACGTAAATGACATTCTGATAATAGTTTTATTTATTTCTTGTTAACTAACCACTAATTAGTAATTGATTGCCTCGTCCTTTGACTCTATGTCTTCTTAATTCAGAAAAATGTTGTTATTTAGAATAGCTTAAATTCAAGTGAAGTACCTTCTAGTTAGAAGATTGAAAATAGATTATTTCGCAGATTATGGTTTAGATACAAAATTGTACCCTATCATTTGTTATCTTTCCATCTGCCACTAAACTTTAATAGACAGAGTGAACAAGGGATGGTCCTGCAGGAGCCACACTTAACGGGCTGCCACAGCTAGTGCCAGACGGCCTTAGAGGGACTTCGGTTGTTTTTCCACAGCAGTGGTTTTCAAACTCCACTGTGCAATGGAGTCACCCAGGGGACGTGCTGCAAAAGAGACTGCTGAGATTTCCTGAGTTTCTGATTCAACAGATCTGGGGGTCCAAGAATTGACGTCTCAATGTAACACCGATGTTGTTGGATCAAAGACCACTCTTTGAGAATCAATGATCTACATGATTTGAATCCAAGAAAATTATGCCCTGAATTTCTCCAAAATCCAAGTCTCTGTCCAGGCAATCCCTAACATAATCAAATTTGGTTTCATTTATTTAGAAGTTGCTTATATAAGAGTAATAAGTCAAGCTGGTAGCACAAACATAATTTTTCTCTCAAGAGGCCATCCGTTTTCCAGAATGTGTCTTTGGTCTTTACTATTTGTTCAACATGATGCCCAGTGTCCCTGCCTCAACACTCCCTTCTTGCTTCCTTCATTGAAACAAAGTCCTCGTCAATGGCCAAAAAGTACTTTCCAGAACTTCACACTCACCTTAGAATACTTTAACTTTGCAACCCCATAACAATCAAGTATACTATTGTGTGCTATTTCACACATTTTGATTTTATTGATCATTTCTATGCATATTTCTTAACTCTCTTAAAAATGCTTGTGTCTTAATAATATTGCTTCTAAATTATGTTGCTCAAAATAGTCTTTTGATAAGCACTTTTTCAATAATCATTTACTGGACCCCCAGGAGAAGGGAAAGAAAGAACAAATAACTGACTGAACAACGTTTTCCATTTCCATGATGATGGCAAATTATCTAAAATTGGGTCTGAAATCTCACTTTTATAAACACAGAAGAGAATAATTTATTTGATTTACTTTGCAATAAGCTTCGATTTCACAACATAAGAAATAAAAATAACAAATACTTATTTCAGGATGCTATATTTTATTATGTACTTTGGACAGGTGGGACTCTGATTATATAATGTTTTCCAATTAATGGAAGAGGCTGAAGAATATATTTCTGAATTTGTAGCAACCCTTTTTGTGAATAAGCTTCTGTAAAACTTAAGAATCTCTAAAATGTTACAAGAAAAATTTGATATATATTGGTGTATACATGCTGTATTGCCCTCTGATTTAGCCACATAGACTGAAGTTTTCCAAACTTGAAAAATTATTTTTTCAAAGTTATAGAATTTATTAGAATTTGTACTTCAAAAAACAGCTAATTTTTAAATGAATTTTTAATAATCTAGATGCTTAAAAAATTCTATGCCACCACAAAATTTCAAGGTTATGCAGCTTTCTCACAGAGTTTGGCAAAGTAGGATAAATTGAATTTTTCTGTCTTTATAGATGAAGAAAATGAGAAATCAGAGGTTACTTACTTGACCAAAGTTTTGCCACAAGGAAGAGAACTAGAATTTAGACCTAATTTTTAAGCTATTATTCTGCTTTAATCTTATTTTGTTCCAAGTTTTTGATGCCTTCATCACTCAAATATTACTGAAAAGAAACATGTCCAGGTTTTATGATGTTGTTCAGAGATCTCTGAGAGAGATGATACCTCATTATTATATTTTGATATATAACACGACGATTTTCTTTTCTTTCATGGTACAAAGAACATGATTTAACCATAAAATTCTAACAAGTGTTTTACTTTTAAAGCCTGAAATCTAAAAACGTATATTGTTCTTAGTTATTTAGTGGTCATAATCACACCTAATTGTTTATGTCCTAAACATTAGAAATATAGGGATACACAACTTTGATGAAGAATAAAAGTAAAATTTTTTTTATTCTAAGAAGATCTTTTAAATATTCTCCATTAAAAGTTTTGAATTTATTGTCAAAATTTCTCAAAGAACAAATAGGAGGATTAAAAATGTTTTGGCCAAAGATATTTAATTAGCAAGAAATAAGAGTTCAAAAATAAATTATTTATTGAGGTTAATTTCATATTCATGAGAATAGTTTCAAAAAGCATATTTCCTGAAAACATGCAACTAGATATAAGACAGGCTTTTGGTCTTTAAATGCTACAAGAATAATAAAAAGTAAAAATGGCCTTCAGTTTCATATATAATTGGATATGTTTTCCTCTAGAATTGGCATTTCAGCTGAAGAGAATGTGTGCTTCAAACTTGGAAATAAATTATGCATTTACTTATTTGATTAAAGATTGCACAGTGAATTTAATAAAGACATTATGGTCTTGTAATGTAATATAAACTCAATCTTCTACTTACAAACAACTTTAAGACAGAATTTAGGAGGAATGTCCTTTGGAAAATTGTCTTTCCTTCCCCCACAGATGATTCAAATAAACAATATATACTGTTTGGAACATTTCATTTTATCTGGAACTAACCCTCTGTTGGCATGTCTTCTTCATCACTGAAAATGTAAGAAAGCACAGCCTCATCATGAAAATGCTGGGTATCCACGTCACACAACTTAAAAATCATAATGAGTTGCAGGTTTCATTGTCAAGAGTTACCCTGTGCTTCAAAAATGTGCTTGCTCCTTATGAAGCAATATAAACCTTGTTTTTAATCTTGCAAACTGTATATTCTATTGGATATGTCTATTAAAGACCGAATTATGAGTGAACAATAAATGTCTTTTCTGAGAAACGTGCATTTTCTGTTGCACTTAGACTTGAAGGTGGTGTACAAGGTACTTGGCCAAAATTGGGGCAGAGAATGGTTCCTGTGAAGAAGCAACAGTGAGAGTCTGGTTATCTACATATAAAAGAATAAAACTGGACCCTTATCTTAGACTGTACACAAAACCAACTCAAGGCGGATTAAAGGCCTACCTGTAAGACCTGCAAGTATAAAATTAACAGAAGAAAACACAGAGAAAACAACTCCTTGATATGGGCCTTGACAATGGTTTTTTGGCTATCACACCAAAAGCTCAGGCAACAAAAGCAAAAATAAACAAGTGAGACTGCATCAAAATGCAGTGCATAAAAAGCTTCTGCACAGCAAACACTCAACAAAATGAAAAGACAGCCTGCAGAATGGGAGAGAATATTTACAAACCATATGTCAGATAGGGGTTGACACGTGAAATAAAAATCTCACACAACTCAATGTCAAAAAACAATCCGACTGATAAATAGCCAAAGTATCTGAATAGACGTTATTTAAAAGACATACGAAGGGCAACAAGTGTATGAAAAGGTGCTCAACATCATTAATCAGAAAAATGTTTATCAAAACAAATATATCACTTCACAACTGTTAGGATGGTTATTATATAAAAAAGAGAGAAGTGTGATGAGGGTGTGGAAAAAGGAAACCCATGTTCACTGCTGGTGGGAATGTAAACTGATACATCCATTTTGGGAAACGGTATGAGGGTTCCTCAAAAATTTAAAATAGTTACTGTATGACTCCACAATCCCCCTGCTGGGTATACACCCAAAGGAATTGAAATCAGTGTATGAAAGATATATCTGTATTCTCATGTTTATTGCAGTATATTTCACAATAGTCAAGCTATGAATACAATTGGATAAACAAATTATGATATATAGTTATATATCATATTATAATCTTATAAACTCTGTAATAATAATATAAATATTATGTATATAGTATTCAATCTTAAAAAAAGATTAAAATTGCCATTTTTGATGATATGGATGAACCTGGATGGCATTATGCTAAGTAAAATAAAACCAGACATGGAAAGAAAAATGCTTCATGATCTCACTTCTATGTGCTATCTAAAAACAAGCCAAGTATACAGAAACAGTAGAATGGTGGTCATCAGGGATAAGGACTAAGAGGAAACGAAAAAAAGCAGATCAAAGGGTACAAACTGGCAGTCATGTAGGATGAGTAAGTTGTATCTAACCTATAGTATGATACCAATAGTTAATAATATTGTATTCTGTACTGAAAATTTTCTAAAAGTATATTTTTTAGGTGCTCTTGCCAATCACATAAAAATAAAGCTATGAAAGGTGATGGATATGTTAATTGGCTTGATTGTAGTAATAATTTCACGGCATATATTTATGCCTTAAATATGTACCATGAAAATAAGTAAATAAACTAAAATGTAGGTTATCAAAACTTAACAATTTATACACTAAAAATTTCAAAACTTGAAAAAATAACTCAATGGGAGAGATTTACAATTACTTCAATCCTATTAGAGCGGCAATGACGGAAGATAAGTAGAGGAAGGAGACAACCTGATACATGTAGACTCATCAGCAAAGCCTGAGGGACAGTAATAACATCCATAGCGTTGACAGCCAAACCATCAAAAACTTTGCTGTGAATATATTATTTTTGCAACATATGAAACACAAACAGAACAGCAAATCTTGATTCAGGCATCTATCGTCCTAATTAACTGCCCCTCTGATCATGTATGCATGTGTCACCTTGATCGCAACCATTTTCGAAAACAACGAAACAAAAATAAACTATTGTAATTTTAAAAAATAAATTATCACGTGAAGTTTATATTTGAAGTTATTTTTCAGGAAAACTTCTGGACACTGAAGATACTTATAGTCAATATTACCTCAAGGCAATTATGGCACCCTAACTACTGTTTTTAGTAATATCTGCTTCCAAATACTCTTAGAAATGGGCAACTTGATAAGGTGATCCCTGAAAATCTCTGCCATCTTGATTGGGTTAACTGTGTTTATTTAAAGAGGCTAAAAAGAAGGTTGGTTTTTAATGCATGGTAACTATGCATTAAAAACAAAATTATATATGAAAAATGAAATTATATATGAAATTATAATGAATAATGCAAGGTTATTCCATGCCTTCTAACATTATTCTTCCTACTTGGGTACCTTTTTGCCATCAGAACAAATTATTAGGATAAATAAATGTGTAAGGGCCATACATACCTACTAAATCTGAGTGCCATGAATTTGTTTGTAATTTTATGTTATTTTAATTATTGTAGTTATTGTAGTATGTGGTTATAACCCTTTTTGCGTTAATATTCAGTAATCCTAGAGACACCTAGAATTATTTTAAAAGTTGAGTCAGTTGTCTCCAGTTATAGAAAATTGACTTACACACTTTTAGTAGTGAAGTCAAAATATCTGAACTGAGTTCACTTCTGCACAAAGGAAAACTCTGCAAGTAACTGAAATTTTCTCAAGACTGGCATATAGACAATCCTAAAAAAGTCCTGGGATATGAACTATCTCAAATTGGCAGCATATATTGGCATGTGCCTCATCCTGCTCACCATCATTTCAGCTTGAGATACTTACAAAAAAGAGAAAAAAGATAGCTTAATAGTTCCAAGTTTAAATAGTTATATTGGTATACTCCTTAAAAGAAAAATCAGCACCTTATCGTGGAGTAAAAATTTTACTTATGATTTCTTCACTTTTCTCCCATCAACTCAACAGCCAGAAAATAAAGCATATTAATAAATACACATGCAGACACACACATTGTGGAAATCAAAGACCTGGGTCTATGTGTAGCAGTGTGTTGATAAACTATCTGTAGAGACCGGAGGTCAAATTAATTGTATATATGAAAATTATATAACTCTAGAGACTCAAGAAGATATGCAGATAAAATTTACTACATAAGAAAATACAGATTTCTCTATTTTTCCACAACAGAAATTATAGAGTGGAATAGTGATTTTAAATGTAGCTTCTGTTATCATTTGGGGGAATAGAAAAGTGAGGGCAACAGAGATCAGAATATAGGCACTAATACTTGAATGCCTGTTATGTGTAGCTATTGTGCTTTGACAGTTTTACATAACTTTCTTATTTAACCAACACAAAACATTATGAGATTGATGTTTCTATGACTATTTTTCTGTATGAGAAAACCCAGGTTCTGACTTCACATCACTCATGCCATATTGGGTGGCTGAGGCAGGATTCAAATGCAAACGTGGCAGCACCACAGTCTATATTTTATTAATCATACAACCACTATATCCAACTAATTATAAAGTCTGTATGGAAGCCCAGAAAAATAGGCCAGCATTAAATTGAAAACAGCATTAAAGAGAAAACTATTGATCTAAAAACATTTAGTTTTACAACTTTTAATTTACCATAATTGTGGTTGCTACTGTGACTATTTTATAGGGAAACCATGCACAAATTAATTCATGATACATTCATGTTTTTTTGCATATGTCTCTTTAAAAAAAATCGTTATTTAGGCAAAGTGCTAAAGAGAAGTTACTTCACCTTGCTGACACTGTGTCTTACAGTTTTACCCAACACGTTTGAGTCATTACTTCTTTAGCTTAACAGGATTACTTAATTGCCTAGTCATGGAATGAATGATTTGGCTACTTCTATAGATGTATTAATAAAGCCTTATTGGTATAATAGTCAAGTTAAGATGAACATGCTTGTGACCTCTTGCAGAAATAATGAAGATTCTGCCATTTAAAGAGCAATAAAATGTAAAGATGTAATTACCAGCTCTTCATTATCTTATGGAATCTCAAGATAAACTCACTTTATTTCAATGTCAAAAGAGCATTAAAGTCCTTTTCAAAATACCGTTTAATTGGATAGATTAAGATACCTTAATACATTAATTTCATTCCTTGTTACTGTATATTTCACGATAAGAATGCAGGGATATATATTAGAGTTCTGGGAAACTGAAACTTGTGTAACTTACCAGTTAATTCTAAAATCTATTAATCATGTGCTTTGCTTATCTTTCTTCCTTGGTAAAATAAGGATGTTCAAAGATATTTTCATGTTGTCTAAAGCATCTGTATCTCATATGAAAATATACAAAATATATAAAATATTAAGAGAAGTATGCCAAATATATACAAAATAAAAATATACAAAATATTAATCTAGCAGAAAAAAAACTGTTGCATGAAGATAAAGTACAGGATGAGTAGCTGAGTTTGAATGACCAAGAGACTCACACAAAGATGGGTATGCACAGTTATACTAATCACAAAGGACAAAGATCCCTGTGCACGTGCACATCACACATATCTGAATAGGTCATATACAATATTGACCGCACATTTAACAATTCAATGAATGGTAACTATAGAACAAGACAAATATGTCCATTCCTAAAGAAACAGTAATCAGTCACTAAAGTGCAAAATACCCAGCCTATATAAACTTGTAGCAGTAGGCCTCTTCATATCCATATCTGCAACACAGAGTTAGAAATGTTTGGATTTAAACAGTAGTGAAAATATTACTACATTTCAGAAAGGTATGACCTTAACAGTATGGAGTTTGAAATTTAGAAAAATATATTTCTAACTAGGTTAAAGCTTGAGTGAAAATTTCAATTGCTTAAGATAAGCAAGAATTAGGGAGTGCTGATGAGGTAAGTATAGATGAAAAATAAATTAGCAGGCTAGTCCAAATGTAGTGGTGTTCAAAACTAATTAATCACAACCAGTTACAGATTTCTTGTTTTCTTTTCCACTCGCACTTAGCCTTAAAAATAAACAGAAAAAATAAATAAAATAAATAAATAAGTAAATTGACAGTTGGATAATAGTACGACTTCCTGAAACCACTATTCTGGGAAACATATACCTATAATGGGAATACTTAGGAATATTTGTCATGAAAAATTCATGCATAAATCGTGGCAAAATATAAACTTTGAGATTATATGTACAATATAAATAAATGTAACAATATGCAACAAGATGGTGTTTTCTGTATATTTCATGGTAAGAATGCAGGGATATATATTAGAGTTCTGGGAAATTGAAACTCGTGTAACTTACCAGTTAATTCTAAAATCTATTAAATCATGTGCTTTGCTTATCTTTCTTCCTTGGTAAAATAGGGATGTTCAAAGATATTTTCATGTTGTCTAAGGCATCTGCATCTCATATACAAATATGCAAAATATATAAAATATTAACAGAATTATACCAAATATATACAAAATAATATACAAAATATTAATTTAGCAGAAAAAAACTGTCGCAAGAAAATAAGGTACAGGATGGTACTTTATCTTATGGTTTTTTTGTGAACCATAGTCAGAAAAATCAAGGGATCATAAATAATAAAACAAAATATACCCATTGCCTTAGGGAAATCGGTAAATGAGAATTATATTTTTAAGGGAACTATATAAAAGCTTTATATAAAAACCACAACCATATTTCTTGTTCCCACACACTCCAATCAATTCATTAGATTGTTTTACACATTCTGCAAAATTATTCTAATGCAGGCAGAGAATTTGAAATGTAAAAATTATCATACTGTCTCCTATATTTAGAGCTCAGCTACGCATCTTATATGTTAAAATGCTACTTCTGTGTGACACACTCTTACACCTACTGAGGAAAAAAATTGCTTTGTATTAACAAAGTGAATTATCTCTCTTGAGTAACATGAGTAACTTGGTCAATAGTTACTTACCGTGTGTTAGTTATGGGCTGAACTGTGCTCCCCTCTCTCCAAATTCATATGGTGAAATTCTAAAGCCTAGTATTTCTGAAAGTAACCATATTTGGATGTTTTAAATAAGAATTCAGTTAAAATGAGGCCCTCAGGGTGGGTTCCAATCCAACAAAAATGAAGTCCATATAAAATAAAATTTGGAAAGGGGTAAAAATCAGCTACATGCATGCACAGAAGTACAACTCCATGAAGCCAGACACCTACAAGCCAAGAAGAGAGGCCTAAAACAGATCCTTCCATCATGGTCCTCAGAGGAGCACTTTGACCTTGGATTTACAGCCCCTAGAACTGTGGGAAAATAAATATCTGTTGTTTAAGCCACCCAGTCTGTGCATGTGTGCACGTGTTTAAGTGCCACCTTAGAAAACGGACATAATGGACTTTTTAAAGCCAGCACCCAACTATGTCAGCATCATTTTCAGATGTTTATGTTATTTTATTTTATCAAGTATTATAATGATAATTTAAAAAAACAGTTTCTTGAGGTGGCTCACACTTTTAATCCCAGCACTTTGGGAGGCAAAGATGGGAGGATCACTTGAGGTTGGAAGTTCAAGACCAGCCAGAGCAACATAATGAAAGCTAAGGTCTACAATTTTTTTTCTTTAATAAAAAATAAAGCCGGGTGTGGTGGCACACACCTGTAGTTCTAGCTACTTGGGGGCTGAGTTGGGAGGACTGCTTGAGCCCAGGAGATCAAGAATACAGTGAGCCATAATTGCACCACTGCACTCCACCCTGGGTGACAGAGTGAAACCCTAATAAAAATAGACAAAAACAATTTCAAAACTTAAGACTAAAAGAAACTCAGAAAACCGTCAATTACATTTTGTTCTGATTTTTCTATTTTATATAGTATGATGAAATGTTACATCAACTTGCCATTTTTAAAAATAAAAATCAGATGGATTTAACTGGGCACAATACCAACTGTATTGAGAAATTCTAATGTGTTCAGATGAGAGACCTGAAGGAAAGGAGACAGATTTAGAAGGAATGATGGTTAATCAGATCAGTCATTCAAATAATCTACCTACTAGTAAAGTTAGACAAACAAACAAATGGCAAAAACAACAACAAAATCCCACCCATCATCTATAGAGAAAAATCATAGTCTCCCACTTGAAATAACACATCTGTCTGGCAGCTTCAATAAAAGGATGCATATTTTCACACAGCACAAAAGAATTATTTTTATATTTGGAAAACAATTGCTACAGAACTATGAAAAGAAAAAAATACAGACTGTAGAGAAAAAAATAAGACAAGCTTCCATCAAGAAGGAAACATAAAATATACTAACTTGAAATAACAGATATACACAATATTTGGAGTCCAAGCTTTTAGTGTTGACTCCAGCCCAGTTATATCGGAGGCAAAGATAACTTGAAATAACAGATATACACAATATTGAGAGTTCAAGCTTTTTAGTGTTGACTCCAGCCCTGTTATATTGGATGCAAAGAAACAAAGATTTGCAAAGGATTCCTGAATTATCCAAAGTTAAATGCGTTATATCTAACCAAACCAGATCTAGAACACATTATTGGTAATATTCTTTCCATTGACTATGTCTAATTCCTCTTAAAGTTTTTCCCCTTTAAATATAAATCCTACGCACATTACAACTTTGGTAACATAAATAGAACAAGACACTTATTCTTTCTTTCAGCACTTTGGATGTGCTATCCCATTGTGTTCTGACTATCATTGTTTCTGATGAAAAGTCAGGTGTTAATCACAAAGTCGTTTCCTTGTATGGATGAGTTCTTTTCCTTTTGTTTCAAGATTAACTCCCTCACATTTTATTTAATCCAGAATTATTAGAAACTTCTCTAATTTTGAGACTCAAAGTCACTCGTCAGATCACCACAAAATTTCAAAATATACATTCTAAGTGCTTGTAAACTATCAATATACTACTTGAATGTCTTCTTTTATTAATATAAGGTCATGGTTTGGAATATTTGGGAAAGGAATATAAGTCAGAGCAAGAGCATCCTAGATTAGTGATTGATACATATTAATCAATCAATTAATATTTTTGTGACAATCAAATAATAAATTACTTCTAGTATTTTTGCTGACATATTTCTTTCCCTACTTTCAAGATTCACACAGAAATATACCTTAAATAATATAATTTGATTCTCTTGAAAAAAATTTTCTTTCTCCTCAATCTTTCTCAATATTTTTAATACAATAGTTTTTGTTTCTATATCCATCAAAAAGTTTCAATTTGATGAGATAGCATAAAAAATCTATTTAGAGGATCAGTTTGAAAGTCAGATGTGCAAAGTGTTTCTTATCTGCTCTGTTCTCTTTTCATTATCTTCTCCCTGACCCAACCCCAGACATTATAAAGAATGCTAAACCCTTTATAAAGAATTTTGCCAGAATCAATATTAAAATTGAGTGAGCTATTTATTACTTAGAAGTAATTCTCAAACTTTAACCTGTAATTTTATGTATTTACAGTGGAGCATAGTATTTAGAAGAAACATGGTTCAATTATAGGTCAATCACTCCTTAGCAATGTATCAGATTTCGGCAAGTTACCCAAACTCTGCTAATAACAATCTATTAATCTGTAAAAATAAATATAAATATATCCACGAAGTATTCTTAAGGTTAAATGAAATAACTTATATAAAAGTAAATCACTTAGTGTAATGTTGAATATATTATATGTTCTAGCTTGAATTACTACTACTAATGAAAAACTACATTTTGAAATTTTTGAAGCTGAGATCAATAAAAAAAATAGTGCCATTCTCCAACTTTTTCTAGGTAGTTTGCTAGAAATAAGAAGTAAAATAAACTAGGGCCCAGTTTCTGGATTTAAGGATCAGAAATCATCTGCTGTGTTTATTATGAACCCTTCATATCCCTTCAGTTCTTCCTATAAATTTTTACAAAGAACTTACTGAATAAAGAGTTAAAACACCTCAAATTAACAAAATCTTCTCTACTACATCTCCATTATTTCAAAACAGAAAAGAATAATAATTTTGCCAATGATAGTTAAGTACATGTCAGTCACTAACACTACAGCAGATTCCTTCTTATTCCTATTTCTAATATTTCCAATACCTTCATATTTCTATTTCTCATTCATATTTGAACCCAACTCTGTAATTTAGGAAGTTCTCTTTTTTCTTTTAGAAATTAAGGCATAAAGTGTCAGGTGACTTGCACAAGATTGCACCACTAGTAAATTTAAAAATATAATTTACTTGCCTACTGTCTTAGTGATATAGTTTACTTGCCTACTGTTTTAGTGAATTATTGATCATGCACAATTCTTTTTGAAAACAGAAATTCATTTAGCATACCACATTTCAAGATCCATTGGTAAAAGCCATCTTATTAGCTTAATCAACAAAAATGTCTAGAAAATGTGAGCTTTTATTAACTGATAAAATATTAGAAGTTATATATATATATATATAAACCACCCCTATAATCTTTATAAAATTATTTGGGAAAGGAGGGAGGGGATGAAATAAAAAGAAGCTTCCAGCACATCCAGCCTTAAACATTAAGTTAACTTGATATCTGTCCTGCTTCCTCAAAATTGTTTATTAGGTACAGCCCCACAATCATTTATATCCTGTCACAAGATTATAGTTAAACTCAACTACTCATAGATAACAACTTGAGCATTGTGAAATATTAAGTTTTCTCTCTGAGGTATTCTTTCAGATCCTACATACCAGTGAAACTACTGACATCAGCTCCTCCGAAGGGCTCCAGGAGAAGCTGACTCACTAAAGGGCGAAGTTTCCACATCCTGCTGATTTAATCCCTCTAACCCAAACCAGTCAGTGAGCCCATTTATCCAGCCCGTGGTCCTCTACAATCCCTTCACCCCAACCAAGTACTCTCTGGAAAGACAGATTTGAGGGTGCTCGCATCTCCTCACTCAGCTGTCCTGCAATCATTAAACTCCTTCTTTACTGCAAACTCTGTTTATCAATTTATCAGACTGTGACTGCACAGCAGTCAGAGCATACAAATATGTGAGTCCTGTATCATTTATAAATATTTAACTTTTATATATATTTAACTTCTATACACATAACTGACTGTTTTGTATATTAATATTAGTAGGTAATAATAATATTTATATTTCTTCCATAGGTAGCTTCTGGGGCATTTCTGCCTGGTAAATTTTTATTCTTTAATGACAAAGACTAAAGTAACTTTAAAATATTATTGAGAATTTTTTTTCTATTGACGGGACACTGAATTTGTAGGTAGAAATAAAAACATAGCTTTTAACTAAACTTAATTTTAAACACAATTCAAAATATAAACATAAAATTAAGAATTTCCAAAATTAAACTTAGTTTTAGAAACTCACATAAGCAAGTGTAATACTGAGGAGCAAAGAAACTGTGGTCTACAAAAAAAATTATAAGCAATTCATGAAATCTAAGGGCTAATTTGTGAAGTAAATTTGGAGGATATTTTATGCTGTAGCTCCATCCTAGAGACCGAGAGAATCGCTCTAGGAAAACCTGCTCAACTCTTTTTAACCAGAAATTCTTTCTTTCTCCAGAAATCCCTTTCAGGTAATGCCTAATAATATCTCACTGAACATGTATTAGAAATCGTAGTTTAATTTTTAATTAAATAATTCAGTGAAAGTATATTAATTGTAAAGATAAGTTTTAACACAAATGGGAATACTAGACTTACGGTGGTCATCAACCCAAAATGCTACAAAATTACATGGAATGGTTAGTTTGGCAAAAATAAATATCACCACTACCACCAAAAACCTAGGTTTCAAAAAGAAATAGAAGCATTCCAAAATGTTAAAAATTTTTCATTTGTTTACTTTCTAAATGCTCTTTAAAATACTTACATCATCATAATTTTGAAGTTTAAAAGTAAAGAAATAGATCTCCTAGTTAATATACTGCCTTAAAGTTACCCTGGCTCACAAACAGAACAAATCAAAGCATGACTTGACAGCCGTCAAATTACAGGAAATTGAAGCTAAATGAAATTGGACACCTCACCTCATCTAAACTCCTTACTTTATAAGAAGGAAAAGCCTCACAAAATGTTGAGGTCATTTAACTTCAAGTCATCAGGTGAGTTAGAGATAATCTGAGAACACCACTTTTTTTCTCTTTGTTACTATTCTCTCATGAAGTTTTGCCTGAAAACAGGTCTACTAAAGATAGAAGAATTTGTAATGAAGATGAACATATATCATTGCGTTTCTGCTTAGGGTTGTTCAATATTTTCCCATTGATAGTATATAAAATCCTACCTACTTTGACCTCCTCTCCTACCATTTCCTTGCTATCTCCTAGAACTTCATTCTTGACTCCAAAGCTGCACCCCCCTGCATCAGTTTTTGTTTGAAATCTTCAGCCCTTCATAAATTTCATCCACCAAACTCCTATTTATCCTTTAACTCCCTATTATTTTTTCTTACAGTGCCACAGTTTCCTTCATTGGCACATATCCAATTTAAAGTTATATAGTTTGAGTTTTTGCTTGACTTTCTGTTTCTCCATTAAAGTATAAGCTCCACAAAAGCAAATATCATGTCTGATTTAACAGGGTATATTCTATTCTTATAAGAGTGCTGCCACGTAAGTGTCAATGAATGTTTGTGAAATAAATGAAGGACTAAAGAGTGACTGAACAAATAAAAATAAGTTCTCTGTGTGTATTGTATGTGTGAATAAGATTTTGAGTTTGGCCAAGGCAGTTAATCACATATTAACAACTCATTAGATACATAAGGTTTATAGCAATGAGGTACAAAATTGGTTCAACACCAAATTCTAAGATGAAACAAGGTTTGTGTTCAGAAATATAGTGTCTCTTTTTCTAATATCAGCTGCCCCCCAACTATCAGCATGACAAATGCAAACCATTGATATGTGTTTTTCTGGTTTTTTTTTGTATTGAAGATTCCACATGAAGGAAAATTATTATATTTCTAATAGGAAGTCCTGTTCTAAATGACAACAAATCTGAGGGTGAACACATTTGTTTAAAAGAGAGAGATTAAAAAGATGAGATTCTGTGTGTACAGTATATAACTGAAGGGAGTTGTATCTAGCAATTTGACAAGAAAGGTGAAACAGAACATTAACCTGAGCACACAAGTTCAGCTAATGATCTGGGATGGGGAGTTGTGGGTAGAGAGGAGGACAAATACGAAAGACAACCATTTACCCCAAGTTACTCTCTAAAGAAGAGAAAAAGCCCTCTTAGTAATGTCTTTCAAAATCTAACTACTTTCAAGAACACAGCGATAAGATACAGAGAGATACCAATCAAGTTGGACAGTAACTTAAAAGTCAGATGACTTTTTAAGCATAAGTAACTTGGAACTGTAAAGTAAAAAACACTAAATGTCATTGACTTTAAAGTGGATACTGAAGCAAAAAAAAACCCTTCTATTAAAAACTAGACTATATGCAGTAACTTATGTAGAAAACTTAGCAGAAATATTTATACAAAATTGCCCTACCATATTTTATTAAAGTATTACATTATAAATTAAGAGAAAATCATTTTAAAAATGAGTTATATTTTAGGCCTTTTTTCTCAAAATGAGTTTCATAAATTGATATGGTTATTAGCATAGGAATTTCAATAATAGGAACAAAGAAACCAAATGAAAACCTAATGTGTGTGTATGTGTCTGTGTGTGTGTATACAATTACCTGGCATTCCAACTTCAATATGTTTAAAAATATTTCAGTAAAAAATGTTAGATTTATTTTAAGGTAGTTTGTAAGAGATTTATTAGGTTTATTTGTAGGCCTTCCACACTAAGTTAAGCAACACTATCATAAAATAAATTATTTAATAATGAAACAGAAACTCAAAACTTCATATTATAATTAAATAAACTCTAAAGTATCTAGTAACTTCAACTGTATGCCCTAAAATAACATCAGGACCACAGTGTCTATCAACTTGCCCACAGAAAACGCAACAATGAAAGAAAGAAAAATATCTATTTTTTCATAAAAGATCAACACACTTTGTCCAATTTTTTTGTCCAACTGCTATAAAGTGGGCCAACGCTAATGGCAAATAAAAGAGCTGCCATTCAACATGCATTCTAGTAGTGAATATTAACTGACTACTATGTGAAGGCAGTGTTCGTTGAACAAATAAAAGAATCTTTGCCTGCGTGACGCTTATATTTTGGTCACTTTACATTTTACTGGAGGAAACGTGAAGAATAGAATACCAGCAATATTAACAACATTATCCCACTAGAACGTCTTCAGTGACTGATACTTTCAGACTCATCTCAATGACCCTATATGATCGTTATATTCCAAGGAGCATGGCAATGGATTTTAACATTTCCAGATTAAAAGGTAATGGTAAAGTAATGATAACCAACATAAAAATGACTCCCTGGAAACGACAGCAACTCATTTCAAATGGCTTTGGAATGCCATTAGGACAGCACCTTTTCCTTTGTAATGCAAAAGTCTCACAATCCAGATAGCAGGTCTTGTGAATTTTGATGAGAGGTAAGGCATTACAGAAAGACCAAAAGTCATGCTCCAGATCCTGGCAATATAGCTAGTAGGACAGACACAAAGTACATAGTTTTACTACTGGTCACAGTGATTTAGAGATTGGAACCCATAGTTCTGTGAGATCAGGCATCACTTCAAGATAAAATTTACATTTTTAATAAATGCAAACTTTGGCTCAGCTAAACAAGTTACCTTGGGCTATATTTACTGTAGATAGATAAATTTGGCATAATTAACCCTTCTGCAGTCTAAACATACCAGGTGCCAAAAATGATGTAAAGCACTGAATATGTGAGATAAAGTATGATGAATTCTATTGACAAATACAGGCAATAGCTTCCATTTAATTGAGAAGAAACCGTATACCTAGCACAAGTCTTTTTCTGTGCATTGACTTTTCATAATACAACTATATGAAGTCATAGCCTATTTTATATGTAAATACAAGTGTTTCCAAAGGTTAAGAAAGGGCACGGTGAGAGTGAGAAGCACAGACTGGGTGGGCAGGACAATCTAGTTGTCTATCTGTGCTTTAAACTCCTATAAACATCATCTCCCACACCACGGCATCTAACTCAGAGTCACATTTCAATTGCCAGCAAACGGAAGCCTCATAAACCCAAAATGTGAACGGCAATGAAGTTCATAGAGCACGCTTTGAGTGCACAGAGTATCTTTGCAAACATTATCTTATTTTTATTATACTTTAAGTTTTAGGGTACATGTGCACAACGTGGAGGTTTGTTACATATGTATACATGTGCCATGTTAGTGTGCTGCACCCATTAACTCATCATTTAACATTAGGTATATCTCCTAATGCTATCCCTTCCCCTCCCCCCAAACATTATCTTTTAAGACTTTCACAATCACGCCATGAGATTATTCCCATATCAAAAAGTAGGAAATGAAAGCCTGGAAAGAAGTTATATTGACATTAAATTGCTCTCAAAACCAAGTGTACAAATGATTTTTCTTGCAAAGAAATTCATATTCTACACAAAGTTCTATTTCAAAATGAATTCTGGAATTCAATTAAACACTCATCTTGAAAACGAGAGCTTAAGTGGAAATTCCTCACTGGTATTCAAGCAAATAAATAAAATAATGATATTAAATCTACATCTAATCTCTTATGACATATTGAAAGTTTGCTATATAGCTACCACTAAGTTATATATTTCCAGTGACACAAACCATAAAATGAATTTGTTTCTATTGGTACTAGCAAAAAAACAAAACAAAACAAACAAAAAAAAACCTACATAGACAGCAAAGAGGTCAATCTACTAATTTATCTTCTAATCACTTTCCCCCCAGGAGCATTCGTCCGTCTCATTAGACAGCTGTTCTATGCTTCTTTTTTTCACATTCTAATTGCCTCACCTGAACCAAAAAATGAATATGGATCTAGGATCAATACCTTTTGAAAAGTCATTTATTTCATTATATTATTTTTTCATATATCTGCATTATTGCATAGAATACCTGATTGGTCTTATGCTAAGTTTTTCATGTAACATTACCTCTGCAAGATGTTAATAAGTATCCTTCCAAAAATGTTTGAAAAATCTTGGGTACAACATATTAAGTAAGTTCCTGTTTTATAGTTTTCCAGGAGTTTTACTATCCTTGGCCAATGACAAAATTCAAAGCAGAGATACAGTACACAACTTTTGTAAAACTTACCTATTTTTCTTGTAAGACTGTGGCTTTGTTTTGTTTTGCTTTGAACTTCTTTTCTGTGATGTGATATAAGACTGTGTGTTGAGTTAGGGGTGGGGACATACATTAACAGAGGTTTAGGAACTGCTTTGCTAAAGCAAGTTTGAGGAGAAAATGGGGAGACTAATACAAGATTTTCCTTTAAGCAGTGGGAGTTGAAGGGGTAGGTGGTTTTTGGAGAAAGAAGAGACCCATTCATGGCACAGGCTTCTTTACGTTTCTGCTCTGTGTGATACATAATGAGGATACAGACATTCACTTCCTCTATTTCCCACCCCTGGCAGGGGGTAACCCAAAGGTACCTGATAAAGACAGCCTTACAGCTGTATCAAGTATCCCTGAGTGTGTTAGGACTGGAGAGGCCTGAGGAATAAAAAGCATACATGCATTAAATGGAACAAATACAGAGAAGAAGAAAACTCAGACATGGTACATTAATTGTGTACCTTTCCTTACAACCAAGCACATCACAGGGTACATGACCTGCTTCCTTTTGACCTGCTTCCTTTATGTTGACTGCATGAACAGGGAAGGGGGCTGGGGTACACGTGGGAGATAATTGTGTTTATTATGTACCTGGTATTAATATATCTATAGAGACAATTGGAATGACTATACTGGAGAAACAGCAAGGGAAGAACTGAAAAGGCTAAAATAAATACTTCGTTCTCTAAAAAATACTACAAAAAGATTTCTCATGTCTGACAAATTACATTTTAGTCTAATAGTAATAAGTGACCAAAACTAAGGTGATTTGATAAATATCATAAGGTATTTTATTGTGAAATTGATATCTATACGTATTGCTTATAAAGCTCAGTAATCTGTTCTTGAATTGAGAAATTACTGAGACAACATCAAAAGCTGTCATTTTTGTTTCTATGCTGTTGTTGTTATTGTTTGTGAGGTCAGAGCTTCTAAATTTTATGACTGTTTGAAAGGGGCCTATATAGACCTTGCCTGAATATTAAGTCATGTGAAATGATAAAAAGTTTTCTGATTTATTGGGTTAGACAAAGAAAAAATTGAGAAATTGAGCATCATTAAAATTAAAGACCTTTGTTATTCCAACTGTGCTTAGAATGAAAAGAAAAGCCACAGGTTGGGAGAAAATCTTTTCACAACATATTCAAAACATATCAGATAAATTAGTGGTATTTAAAGTATACAAAGAACTCGAAAATAAGAAAGAAAACAACTCATTTAAAAGATAGGCCAAAGGTCTAAATACAGCTGTCAAATAGGGATATTGAAGTTACTAGTCATGTATCATTAGGGAACTGCAAGTCACAGCAACCGTGAGATATTATTACATGACTATTAAAATGACCAATATCTAAAAGTCTGATAATACCAAAAGCTGGCAAATGTGAGAAGAAACAGGAACTTTATTCATTGCTGGCGAGAATGCAGAAGAGTACAGCTACTTTGGGAGTCAGTTTGGCAGTTTCTTATTAACTAAACATGCTCCTACCACACAACCCAGCAATTACATTCCCTGGTATTTACTTAAAGGATTTGAAAACTTACATGCACACAAAAACTTCTTCCCATGAATGTTACAGGAGCCTTATTCATGATCAGTAAAATTGAAATGTCCTTCAGGAAGTGAATGGAAAAATAAACTGTGGTATATCCAGGCAATAGAATATTATTCTGTCAAGCTACAGAAGACACACAGGAACCTTTAAATGCATATTGCCAAGTGAAAGAAGCCAGTCTGAAAAGTCTACATACTGTATGATTCAACTACATGACCTTCTGGAGAAAGCGAAACTATGGAGACAGTAAAGAGATCAGTGGCTATTAGGGATTTGGAGGAGATTTGTGCAGTCTAAACATGTCATGTGCCAACAATGACGTAAAGATATGTGAGATAAAGTATGATGAATTCTATTGACAAACACACGCAATGGCTTCCATTTAACTGAGAAGAAACCGTATACCTAGCACAAGTCTTTTTCTGTGCATTAACTTTTTGTAATACAACTATATGAAGTTATAGCCTATTTTATATATGAATAAAAGCATTTCCAAAGGTTAAGAAAGGGCACAGTGAGAGTGAGAAGCACAGTCTGGGTAGGTAGGACAATCTAGTTTTCTATCTGTGCTTTAAACTCCTATAACCATCATCTCAATCTACTAATTTATCTTCTACATAAATTAGTAGAGGAAGCGATGAACGGATGGAGCAAGGAAGAATTTTAGGAGAGTGAATCCATTATTCTGTGTGACAGTGTAGTGAGGATTATTTGTCATTACACATTTGACAAAACCTATAGAATTCATAAGACAAGGAGTAAACTCTAATATAAACTACATACTTTAGTCAATAATAATGTACCAATATTGACTCATCAACTATAACAAATGTACAACACTACTGCAAGATGTTAAAAATCGGGGAAATTGGGGTAGAGGCTGAGGATGACGTGTGAATGCTTATTCACTTCTTTCTACAAACCTAAAATTGCTTTTAAAAAGTCGATACAAATTAAAACAAGGCAGAGTTTTCATGCAATGGAAAAAAACACAAAATTTTAGTAAGTGACTGATAATTATGCTTATGCCATTTTGCTAGATTACACTTCATTAATATAGTTTCATTCTTCATGTTATAAAGCAGAATAAAGTCAGATATCTAGAGAAATTGATTTTAATGATTAGAGTAAAAGCATTTTCACCTCCAGTGTCAGAATGAGTTCCTCAGAATCAGACCATTTTACAGTTAAATCAATCATTGATTTTAAAAAAATATTGAGAAAAACATTAACTTCACTTTTTCCATCAAACTCAATGTCATGACAGCATTGTGAGTCATTTCAATCTAGGATTGAAACCTATTTCTGGACCCAGTGGTCTTACTGTGATAGATTCTGAAAATGTAAGACGTTAAAGTCCAGTCTTTGATCTGCTGTCCTCTGCAGTTATCAAAAGGTCAGTTTATCCTGCTTCTTTTCTCTCTTTTTCATATATCTTGCACTTCAGCTTAATATTAGTATTAAGCTAAATTTCTTATTTTATTTTGATTGATAAAGGAAAACAGATTGTTTCAATATAGTTACTGAGAATAAGAAGCAAAAGGTACTTATAAAGTACACAAGAGAGCTATCAGATTAAAATTTGTTCAAAAAAAGATTTGGAAATTTTTATTGCATGAATGTTCAATCGGAAAGGAAAACTTTCTGGATTCTTTTTCCACCACACATGAGTAGCAGCACTAAAGTAGTGAATAATGTCCGTTCAATTCGTAGTTTTCATGTATTTCTGATATCAGAAATGGACTGTTAGTAACTAGTTTTAAAAGCAGAGCATTTTTGTGCATGGCATTCCCCTGAATTCCAAAGCCCAAAATTAACTTAGGCTAATTTCTCTCTGCTGGGAGCACCATTAATTTCTCATAGATAACATTTCATATATATGTGGCATTCTGATGATGTAAAGGAATTCACACATTATGGGCCTACTAGCCAAATTTAATCAATGGCTTGCTACATGTGGCTGAGAGCTAAAAATTGTTTTGGCATTTTGGAAGTGTTTAAAGAAGGAGAAGGAAGGGGAGAAGAAGAATGAGTAGATGAAGGAGAGACAGAGACTACATATGGCCAGCAAAGCCTATAATATTTACTGTCTAGTTCTTTACACAAAGAACTTTTCCAATCTTGAACAAAACACACACATCTTTGTTATGCCAAAAGGACTACAATAAGTCTTCATTTAACATCATCGACAGGTGCTTGAAAACTGGTCATAGGTATATAGATTTATGGTCACGTGATGTTTTGATACACGCATACAGGGGGATAAATTGGGGATGGTTAATTGGTACAAAAATACAGTAAGCGAAAACGATTTTACCATAGGTTGACATCAAAAGAGTTAAGCTTCTATGGCTTTTGGTAACTAAAACGTCAACAAACTTGTAACTAAAGATCAAAACACTTCTAATATTAAATGCTGAAATAAATTTCAGCTATTCATACATTTCAGATTAATAAAAGCTAGTAAAATCATTATTTACCTACTTATTTCAGTTTAGGGTTGCAGTTGAGCGCAGCCTATCCTGTCAGCTCAGGACGCAATGTGGGAACCAGCCCTGGACAAGACGCCGTCGCATTGCAGGTGCACTCACACATACCCACAGTTACTCAGACTGGGACCACATAGACACGTCAATCAACCTCACATGCACAGCCTTGGGAAGTGAGAGGAAACTGGAGCATCCAGAGAATATCCATGCAGACATGGGGAGAATACATACGCTCTACACAGACAGTGAACCCCAATTGGAATCAATTTGTTTTTTCTCATCAACATTATAATGAAATGACATTGAATGAAACGTCGTTATTCGAAGACCTGTTGTACTCAGTTCTAAACATTTCAGAATTAAGAGATCTACACACATCCTCTTCTATATAATGGAGTGGGTCTCTTAAAATTTCCTGGCAACATACTCTTAGCCTGCCTAGGAAACACTTTAGAATAGAACTGCATTATAATAAATTTTCATATTCTATTTATATCTTCATATTTCTCCCTCTACTTATTAAGGTATAGTCTTGTCTATGTAATCCTTCAGTTCCTGAACAAGGTGAACATATGATCTCATGATGTGTGTTTTAATTTCTTAACTTTGTTGAGATTTGGGAATGTGTGGATGATGGAAAGCAAAGAAAGGAACTCAGCAGCTATAAAAGAAATCTGACCTTTAATTTTTTTATTGAATTTGTTTGTTTTATTTTTCCTTCCTTTGCACAAATGGGAGCTTCCAGTTTTACAAAGGGTACCACGAATTTTAGGACAAAAATTTGTATTTGTGGGATAACACCAGTTGGAGACACAATGATTTAGAGATTGCATATCAATTTTATCAAATAAATGTGATAAAGTAGGGGATATGCACACACACACACACACACACGTAGTGACAAAACCATTGACACAGATACCCAGATGGCACTTAATGTACTTTCAGCCTTAAATTCTTTCTCAAGGACAAGCCATTTGTTTGCAAATGATTTAGCATTTAAAAATGATTAAACATGAGAAAAAAATGCATTGCACATAAAGTTCAGACTACAAATGAATTAAAGTCATACTAATATAACTATAATTTATAATGAATTCAAATGGCTTTCAGAAGGGTCATCTGTGGCATGTGAAGAGCTATCTGAATTGGTTTTTCTGATAACTGGTCACAGCATTGTTTTCTAGACTAGTAAGTGAGTGCTCATACAGCACCATGTGTGTTCAACAACACATAAAGTTGGGTGACAAAATCTACTTTTAGTGAGAAGGCAGTTATTTCCAGGGGCACCAATAGTAATGTCAGTTTTGAGTCTTGGGTTTGCTTTTGTTTGTTTACAAGGCAATGTAATGTTTAAGGAAAAAAAAATTCTACCAATCCATGTTGAGTGAACATTTCAATCCATGTAAAGGCAAAAGTCAGCTGCCACCATGCCATGCAAACCTTATAGTACATGACATGTTAAATCGGTAACCTCGAAAGGGACTTCTGAGAAGCTATGAGTAAAAGGCCCACACAAAATGCCTCTGAGATAAATTCACAAATGAAACGGAAAAGGATATCTGTGTATATCCAAGAAGAATAGTAATTATCAGAAAACAAGAACACTTCTAAATTGAAAGAATCCCTAAAGTAAAAGAAGACAAAAGAAAAAGAAATAAAGATGCAAGTGAGATGAGGCGAAAATGGTGAGCGACAGGGAGACCTACTGAGAAAAAAAGTAGCTAAATATAGTGTGTTATTATTTCAGCAATATTAAGTATATCAATACTGAGAAATATGACTTGAAATAGATTCAGTACCTCAAGCAGAAACATAAACAAATAATATCTGGGTTTTTCTTTTGATAACCAGTATTTTAAATACGAAAATCTAAAAATTTTATCTTTGTGTAAGATTTACACATTTATCATACCAATCAATAACAAAAAGGCGCTATAAATACTTTATGGAAATAAATGTCCTAGCAGACGTTAACCAGACATCAGTCTTCACCGGTAAGGATTAGATTTGAAGGTGTTTGCAGATAATTAAAACTTGTTTTTATAACATAACTTAGCAGCTAAGTAGTATAATGGAAATGGGATATTCAAATTATAAGATATAAAATATTAAAGATAGAAGAACATGTTTATTTTTTCAATATAAATATTGTTAGAGCTCAGAGAAACAGTAGGAAATCTAAGGGCTCATGAAAGGCCACATTCTAGAGATAGTGATTGACAGGTGTGGTAAATCCCCTACAGCGTGGTGCCTGTTGTCATGGAGTAGCATGTCTCCTACAGGGTACTACCAGCAGGTTCAAGTAGGAAGAGCCAATAGTCCATGTGAGAAACCCCGGAAGGCTAAAGATAGAAGGAAATATTTGTGCCACGTTGAAGAGCAAGTTCACCAGGTGAATTGGCATGTGGCTAGGGTACAACTTCCCATACACATATAAATAATGAGACACACAAAAAATTATCAGAAAAGTGTTTTATTATTATTAGAGTCACGATTAGCACTCTCCTCATCAGGACAGTTTTATGTTTTTTTCTAGCCCTACTCTATACTTTTTAAACACAGTCTCCAATTTTGAAAATAAAAGTTTCTTATTTTTAATTCAAATCTCAATTAAAATAAAACAAAAACCGAAAATGTAGAAGTTCCTTATTTTGACCTTCTATATACCATACACAACAAAAAGACTGATAAAATTCCACTAAACACAACAGCTAGATCCGTATACCCGTTACTGCTTAAGCCCATTCCCATAAGGATTTTATACCAAATCTGCCCTTGCCAAGGCTACCTGGGGCCTTCATTTTATTATTTGCAATGGAAAATTTTAACTTCACATCCATGTTGGCTTCCTTACATCCTAGATGCACATACAGCCAGATCTTTTTCCCATCAGATGTGATTTCATCTTGCAACTTCGGAATGCCTTGATGACCTCCTCTTTATCTAAAGATCACTTTAAAAAGCCTGAAGTATTTGGCTCTTCCCTAAATCCTTGGCCAGATGTAATGTCATCCTCCCATTGGCTTTCTTTGTCCAAACTACATTAAACTTATCTCAGATCTTCAAACAAGTTATATTTCCTGCCTAAGATCTTTCTATGAGTGAGTGAAAGGTCTGATGAAGATAGTTCCTCTTTGCCCCCAAAGGTTTCATTGATCATGCTGATAATGAATTTACTGTTATTTTAATCTCTTACTGTTATACTCAGGCTTAAATTCTCTACCCTACACACTTCAGTTGACATAATTTTAATTTCCACTGTGATGCTTCTCTCTCTTCTATCAACACTCTCTCCTCACAGGGTTTCATCCAGATCAGGAGTCAGCAACATTTTTGACAAAGAGCCAGATAGCAAATATTGCAGGCTTTGTGTTGCCAAGAGGCAAATTTATGGAACTTTCCCTGCTGAAAAATTTCCCTGTATTTTATATTTTAGACTTATAAATGCCACACGTACTTATAACTCATGAGCCATACAAAAACAGGCAGCAGACCAGATCTGGCTCATGGGCTATAATAGTTTGCCAACCCCTCACCTAGATTCATGACTTTAGGCATGATCTATAGGCTACGATGATCTAACTCACATCTCTAGCCAAGTCAACTTGTCAGTGCCTACTTGATGTCTCCACTTGGATTCTAACTAGCGTCTTAATTTAAGATTAAAAAATGTAAAACCAATCACACATACGCACCTACCCACACCTCTGTCACTTGCAAACTGCCTCATGTCATCAAGACTTTGCCATATCACTAAAAGTGACCATAATCCCCCATGTCCCTAAATCCAAATACCTTGATATAATTCTTGCTCAGTAAATTCAATCATCTTCAAATCAACTTCCAATCTCAACTGATTTTCTCCAACTTTATTGCTACACTCATAATCCCAACTACCATCATCCTTCAACTGGACAGGTGCAATAGTCAGCTAAATGAACCCCCTTCCTTCACTACTGTACCCTTCCACAATAGCACACCCTCCTAAGGGCTAACCTCATCGTATCACACATCCATCATACACTTTTCAATGTAGTTAATTTATATTCACACTTTGATATAAGATCTAGATTTGGTCCCTGAGAACACTCATGTAATCTCTCTCCATGCTCTTCCTTCATGGACATTCCAGCCAAACCGGCCTTCTTTTCTTTGTAAGAAACTATCAAGCTCTCTTTTTAAATTACAGAATCTTTATATCTGCCCTTCTTTCTGCTCAGAGCACCCCAGATCTTCAAAGTACCTTCCTCTTTGTCTTCACTCAACTCCCAAATGTAATATTACCTCCTCAGAGAGAAAAATGCTCTGAAATACCTACAGCCAGATCAGTGCCTTCCTCCTTGACAGTTTTACTCAGCCATGTTATCACATGTAATCTTCTTCGTAGTAGTGTACTTTATAGCCCTTCACACCATTGCTTTGTTTAGGTATTTGTATGTCTTCGTCCTCTTTCCCTCCTCACTACAGTATAGCCAATTGTGTCTTTGCCTTCTTCACTGCTATATCCCCTAGAGCCTGGTAGGCTTTCTATAAACAGCCATTTATTGACTTATTGACTACATGTATATGCTAATCCTTCTTACTAATTTTTGTTACACTATATATTTCTCTTCTCCCTCTCTTCGCTTCCCTCTTCTCATGTCCCTTGATGCTTCCTACTCAATATTAACATGGACATCATTTTGTATCTTCAGCATTTCTCTTTTCATTATATTATGATAGGTTAATTTTCCTAAGAAAACACTATTTTGACAAAGCAAAGCATTAAAGTAAAGCAGCATAGGATCAATTTTTTCCTATTGAAAATGAAACAGCATCTTTCCGAGAAGACAATTCCACCAGGAAACAAAACAAACAAACACATTTCCGGTAAGTCCTAGTTCCCAAGACTTGAAGCCAGTATGTTTTTCCACTTTCGAGTATCCTTGACTGTACAGATAAAAGGTATCCACTTAAAGATATTAACTCATTACCACTGCCTAAATTTGGCTTCCAGAAACACAACTTAATATGACAACAATGGATGTGATAATCATTTGAAAGTAGCTTTATCAAAATCTTCCAACAGAACAAGTTACTTTCCTAATTAGCATCTTCAGTTAAATACCTAAATCTGATGAATAATAAGTTATTCATTATGCTAAATTGCATTGGCTCACTATCTTAGAATGCTTTCAAATTAATTAAAAATGAGATATTCAGTGATGAGAAATATGAAAACATAAAAACCTATTTCAATCAGTTTAAATTAGAATTTAACATTTCTTCAATACACTATTTGTAGTCAATTGCAAGAGTAATAAAGCAAAATTATTGAGTCTTTAATAGTGACCATTCAAAATTCATAATGAATTATTAAAAAGAAAACTAAGGTCCCTACCAACGTTCCACCTCACTTCAAAGCACAGCCAAGGTGATTACAACAGGAAGTAAAAGACTCCACACAATTCACACTTCTTTGCCTCTATTCTGTTACTTCTGGAATCTTCTACTACTCCAAATTGTGTGTTTGCTCCAGACTCAGCAGTTCTCACCACCTTGTTCTTCCAATTGCCATCTTCTCTGTGCGGCCTTTCTTGACTACCCAGTTAAAAATTACCCTTTGAAAATTATTTGATCCCCATCCAGGATTACTTTTCACCATCTAACTTACGATACTTTGCATATTTATGTGGCTCATTGTCTGTTATCTGTCTCCCTAAGTTAGAATGCGAGCTTCATGATGGCAGAGTTTTGGTCAATTTCCTTCACTCAATAATTCCTGACCCAAAGTAAACACTTCATAAGTATTTTTTGAATATACAAATATATAGTCCGAATTATCAAGGAGCTTATAAATCAATAAAGACACAACCCAGCATATAATGCAGTCTGAGAAATATCGATAGTGTGGTATAGGACGAGTTATGTAAACTATGAGAAGCAACAGTTAAATAAGAAGCAATCCAGAAAGACACACAGTGTGGGTGACATCTGAGTTAAAGGACAGAAGGTAAGAAGATAAACAGATGGAGAAAAGAGAGGAAGATCTTACAAAGAAGCATCAGAAGTTACCATAAGAAAAGCAAGTACAAAATCATCATAAGAAAAACAATTGCATCCCAGTTATTACCACAAACATAATTAACTATGAAAACCCAGAACAGTTCATGCTTTGATAATGCTAAAGTTGATACGTAGATTAAGATGTGATATAACAATCTGCAAATCTTAGTGCTTCCTAACTTTTGAGAAAACATTTTTAGGCAAGATATGATGATTTAAGGAAGAAAAGTTGCTGATGTATGAGGCACATCCCTTAAAGACAAACACTATGAAGACTGCGTATAGCCTTTATAATGGAAAGGTGCCAGGTTTTTTTTTCAAGTCCTTGGAATCTCAGTTGGCAACTTTGAAATTCATGTGTAATTCATGAGTTTTTTAAAAGAAATGTAATAAGTAACACAAGTGATTCTAGAGCTTGTCTTTAGGCTGAGGTAGATATTGGCATTATAAGTTGAAGTGTTAGAAAGGAACAATAAGAATTAAGAATAAGCAGTAATTTCTGCCAAGATCTGTGACACCCAGTCTCACACATAAGGCTTTTTGGAATCTCTTGATTTCCAAGGTTCAGGCTCTCATACTTTAGTTTGTACATAAAGGACTTAAGTTATTCTTAAAGCACAGTTTTAGCACTTCACACCAGGATATGGTTATGAGACTGATCACAGGATAAAGTGAAATAGGATGTGTGCCTGCTTGTAGAAGGAACCTCGTTCCTTCTGCCATTCTATTCCTACTTTTCTGGCAGGAAAGTCCTAGAAAAAATTTCATATACAGATTAATTTTAAACAATTTACATTATATTTTACTATTATTAGCTTCTAGAATATCTTAGCTTAGGCTGGCCCTGGTGGCTCACACTTGAAATCCCGGCACTTTGGGAGGCTGAAGTGGGCGGATCACCTGAAGTCAGGAGTTTGAGACTAGCCTAGCCAACATGGTCAAACATAGTCTCTACTAAAAATCCAAAAATTAGCCGGGTGTGGTGATGCGTACCTGTAATCCCAACTACGCAGGAGGCTGAGGCAGGAGAACCATTGAGCCTGGGAGGTGGAGGCCGCAGTGAGCCAAGATTGTGTCACTGCACTCCAGCCTGGGCAACAGAGCAAGACTCTGTCTCACAAAAACAAAAAACAAAAAACAAACAAACAAACAAAGAGTATCTTAGCTTATATATTTCTCACATCTGATCCTACCACTTTACTTCTTTTTTCCTGTTTATACCAATTATTTCAATTCCTCTTTACATATAGGCAGAAAGATAAGACTAAAATGTGTCATAGACAATGACATCTAGTAAATTGACGTATTCTTCATGTTTAATTCCACAACAGATTTCAAATACAACCAAAATCTCCAAATAAAATTTTAATTCTAAATTGAGTGCTTGTACAGTCTTCAAATATGTTCAAATAGAACATCAAAGCTCAATAAAAATAGTTATATCACTTGGGATGGTGTTTAAAATATTTTTTCCTAAATAAATTCAGCTTCAGAGGATGAGAAAACCTTCATTAGGAGATGTTTTAAAGAACAAATTAAGTTAAATATAAAGGAAATCATACTTTATTAGGTTGAATAGTAAAATTTTTTTATTACTATTGTGAATTAATGCCATCTAAATATTGAGGGATGTAATTCAATTTAGTAAAAGAAAAAAGTCTAAATTATCAACTTCTTTCCTTATAAAAATGAAATATGCTATAACTTGCATTTTTTCCATGGCAATGACCCTGATGATCAGAGAGGTTATAACCTAAAAACATTTAAAATCATCTAAACTAAATTATAAAAAATAAATCCCTTTCTTCAGAAAAAATAATTTTTTAAGGAAGCACTCAAAACCAAATCTCTACTAGTAGATTTACAGCATACACATGTCTTACTATCTCCCATGCAGACTGCATAAAAAGGCTTGCTGGCTACTTTTAAGAAAACAAAATTCAGATGTCTGGAAAGTATCTGAAATGCATGATTAATCTACACAGATACTTTTCTCAAGAAAACAAATTTTGAAGACAAGTAATTCAAAAGTCTATTGTCTTTAAAGTAAATCCGCTGGTATTCTTAAACCGCTGTAATCCTTTCTCTGTTTACCTTATATTGTGCACCTCTCAAGCTATGGGAATGCATGTCATCTCTAAGAAGAGCTGACTGCTTTTGTAGGAAAAAGGTGTTGGAAATGACTGTTAGGATTTCAAATGTTTGGGAGTGTGTATTCATGTGGGTTTTATGTGTTGAATATTTGCATTTATAATTTTAAGATGCTTAAATCAAAAACTAAAATGACCTATGTAACATAATTCTGCCATAGGATAAATTAAATTCAATTAAATGTTCCCATACAAATTATTATCTACCACAATGTAAAAATATTTATATATCACAAAGATGTAAGAAACACTGACTTCTATTATACAGCAGAGTTCAATTTCACTACTACTTAGCTTGATGATATTTTAAGGTCATGTCTCTTGGAATACACATTCAATATTCATTGCCAAATGTCTGAGCTCACCTCTCTTGAAGCAATATTCAATTATCAATTGAAAATACTTTACCAAGCAACCTCACAAAACACAAACTCTAGGTAGCATCAAGGTTTTTCAAAGTGATTATTCCTTACTGGTCGCGATCCTAAGATATTAAAACTCATAGATCACATGATCTGAGATTTTCTAATTGAAAAGCTGTAGCCGTAAAGCTTTCATTCAAAGTCGGATACTACCTTCAGCTGTCAAAAGAATTATGCAATAACTTAAACTTCTGGAATGAAAGAGAAAATGAAGGGAACAATAAAAGTAACTGAAATGCACTGAGAAATGAACATAAGGAACCAAATGGAGGCAAAGACAGAGAGAGAGAGAGAGAGGGCTGTTTATCTAACCTTCCCTTCTTGAGTGGGTTTTCTCTGATATCTCTAGAGAACAATTGGATGGGTAACAATGAAATACAAACACAAGATATTGTCTTCCTATAATTACTTGTAATGATTCCAGGATGGCATAATTTGAGAACCTGCTAAATAGGACAACAAAGTGATCTGCTTTTCCAAAATTTTGCCCCTTACCTTATATATTATTTCATGGTGAAGATCAATAAAACTGAAAATTGGAATTGCCAGATATTATCAGATTTTATTTTTTGAATGCTTAACAGCTGACCCAAAATCTGGTCATAAAAATGGAAGTTAAATTAAATTGTCCTCAAAATTTAAGTTTGCTACATTTGTAAGAACCACTTGCTTCTTCAAAATCTCAAACTTTCTCATATCTAGCAGCAAATTGAAATTAGGAATTTAAGCATGTAAATTCATCATGGAAACCAAATTGATTAAAATTTTCTGTGTATTCATGATAATGTTTAAAATTTTTGCTACATTTAAACCCTAAGTTAGTTACAAAAACCCTAAAATTATGCTTGTTTAAAAACTTGGGCTAACTTGCTTTTGAAAACATACTGACATATTCGTTCCATTCTTCTTATAATTATTTTTTTGTCACTCCCAAGCAGCACACCATTGTATATATCCCCAAAACGGCACTTCTTTGTTAAAGCCATTAGGACAGAAATATTTTTGAGCCAGATGCAATGGCTCATGCCTGTAATCTCAGTACTTTGGGAAGCCTAGGTTAGAGGACTGCTTGAGGATAGGAGTTTGTGACCTGCCTGGGCAACATAGCAAGGCCCAGTCTTTACAAATGAAATGAAAATAAAATATAAAATAAACTGGCTGGACAAAGTAGTGCACACCTGTGGTCATAGCTACCAGAAGGCTGAGATGAGAGGACCATATGAACCCTGGAGTTTGGGGCTGTGAATGAGCTATGATTGCACCACTGCACTTCAGCCAGAACTATGGGTTGGTGACTTAGAAATAAGTTCTCAGTTCTGAATATAATAACTGCTCCTGGCACTCCCCAGAATCAGCTGGGTTTTCTTTTGCCTCTCTATAGTCCCTCTTCCTCAGGAAATACCCCCATGGTTCTGCCCGCTGTGCTATTAATTACACCAATGCTTATTATATGTCAGTTCAGTTTTATCTAGATTCTCCCAAAGTCAGTGCTGAACTTAGTTGTTTGAAAATGTATATATTGAAATAGTTACCAAAAAGACAAAATACAGCTAGATATTTATGCCATTTGTTTTATTTCCATCATAGGTATATTTCCTTTTAAAATTCATATATATCTTTCTCTAAGCATTGTCTCCGTTTTCAGATGTTAAGCACTTTCTCATGCACACACCACCTAAGCTGCAAAGACACAGAGTCCACGTCAGGCAATGTCACATTCAGGATAAGTACCTATTATTCTGTAACTCAGAAGTAGGAAAATGGATGTCCTCAAGCAGATGCTTTTCTTGACAGATACAAAAATTTGACAAGGATCACTGACTTACTTCCAACCCACCATTCATCCCTTTTCTCTTATTTTGACCCTAAGGGTCCCAGAGGGATAATGGCACTACATTCCTATTTAGAATTCAGATTTCAGACTGCATTTCTTCTATCATTGTTTATAAGTAGTGGTTGCACACAGTCGCGATAATACTATGACATTAATCTACATTCCGCGTTAAATCGATCTTTGTCTTCCGTTTTTGAGCTTAGCTACAATTTCTCACACGGTTTCTCTAGGAAGATTCCCCAATGACTGAAACATTTAGAACATGGTCCATTCATAAATATGTCATTGGGATTCCCCAATGACTGAAACATTTTGAACATGGTCCATTCATAAATATGTCATTGGGATTCCCCAATGACTGAAACATTTTGAACATGGTCCATTCATAAATACGACACTGGGATTCCCCAATGACTGAAACATTTAGAACATGGTCCATTCATAAATACGACACTGGGATTCCCCAATGACTGAAACATTTTGAACATGGTCCATTCATAAATACGACACTGGGATTCCCCATTGACTGAAACATTTAGAACATGGTGCATTCATAAATACGACACTGTGATTCCCCAATGATTGAAACATTTAGAACATGGTCCATTCATAAATACGACAGTGGGATTCCCCAATGACTGAAACATTTAGAACATGGTCCATTCATAAACATGACACTGGGATTCCCCAATGACTGAAACATTTAGAACATGGTCCATTCATAAATATGATATTGGGATTCCCCAATGACTGAAACACTTAGAACATTGTCCATTCATGAATATGACATTGGGATTCCCCAATAACTGAAACATTTGGAACATGGTCTTTTCATAAATATGAAGAACTTGTGTAGAAACTATAATTTATTTATCCTATTATGCTTAAGAAATTATGTGAAATAATGTGAAAATAATCTTATAATATTTGCATGCATATTTGCTGCAAGAGTCATACTTCATTGATACTTAATCATAATCTTGGACACGGTGGGTCCCAATAACCAATATTTAATGCAAGACTGTAAACTTAATAGAGAGAAAACCTTATTTATAAATTTTCATATGTTCTTTTCTTGACAATAAGGAGCTGTGAGATTTGTATTTTAAAAGATACTTAGTAATAAAAACTTTAATTTTTAAAACTTTTATTTTTAAATTCTGCTTCATTGCATAAAAGTTAAAAGGTAATATTTAATATTTAATGAGGCTTATTGAGCTAAATGATGATATGCAGCTTGGGTTATACTTGCAATGATAAGATTTGCTCATTATACCGAAGCAATCTCCTTCACTCAATCTAGCTACCACTAAGGAAGCAAAATTCCCTGAATCAGAATATCAAAGCATTCCATTATGTTTTCTGCTAAGTTGTTTTGTTCTTTGAATCATTGTCTATTTTAATTTATCCTTTTAGAAAGAAAACAAATTACTTAACTTGCATTTACCGCTAGAAGCTTGACTACAGCTAGACTTGAAATTGATTTCACGCCATTTTTGAATAAATGATGGTCCCTAGTGAAAGATAGAATACTTGAGCCATCAATATTGAGTAAATAAAAGGGTTTGGGTAAATAAGAGAGAAGATACCTATTTTTCTCAAATATTTTATATATCTAATAACCTATTCCTCATCTAAAACAAGCCACAATTACTGGAAATGATGGTCAGAGGAAGGTTTTAGCAACCTTGTGTAATACTACATGTCATGTTGGATCGCTATTACAGAGAAACAGTTGTCATGCTGCATTTTAGTAATTCTACACATTACCAGAGAAATAGACAACTCTTATAGCCACAGAAATCCAACGTAGCTACTGTCTACATGTTCTTGTTTTAGACCATTGGTGAAAAAAACTACTATGTGTATTGAATATATTTTACATTAGTTTTATCACAAAAAAGAAAAATGAGAATTCTATTAGATGCAAATACAAATTCTGAATGACAGGAAAGAAAAATTAAAATCAAAGCTGATCTTAATTAACAAAATGTATTATCTGCTTACATGTATATACAACTGTTCATATACAAAGGCACAGATGCATTTGTGGTTTTGAAAAATATCTATTTCATTTCAAAACTTCATTGAACAATATTACATATGGCAAGAAAACTGCTCTTTTTGAAGGATCTTTTAAAAAGTGTTAAACTTTATTAGATACTCCAAACTAGCAAAGCTCAACTTCATCACAATTATATAATAACACTGCACACTTTCAATTTTATCTGGAGAAATATACCTATCCCTTGAAATAACTCTGTAAACCTCCTGCTCACCGATTTCACTTCAAGCCTTGAAAATGCAGAAAATCAATGCCGAATATACTTGCTCCAAAAGGAAAAGAAAATTTCAGGGGTGTCAGGATGTTTTATCACATAAAATACAGAATGGCAATTTGTATCTGAGCAGGCAACACACCTCCAAAAATAATACAATACTTATCACAAAATACATTCACAGATACTGGATTTGGCACAAACCACTCCATACAGGTATTGATGAAATCAGTATTGAAAGCCTTATTCCAAAATCTACGGCCCTTTTCTACTCTCCAACAGACATTTCAGGATGCCACAACCTTGCAGCTCCACTCTCTCATTAATTTCCCCTAAATACACTTGGCAGAAGAGTGAGAAACGTCACATTTTTCATTTAATTTCTAAAGAACATCACATCCTTTAAGAATAGGTTCTTGAAATTTTAAAATGTAAAACATAAAAACCCTAAAGAGACAAACATCCAAAAACATAAAAACCCTAAAGAGACAAACATCCAAAAACTTTTCTTCAACATCACAACAACTTTATATGCTACGTGTTCCTGTAAAATACCACACACACAAACTCACAGGCACACCCACCCACCCAAAACCCACACACCCGCATATATATGGCCTCGTAATACCTCACATATATATACATATCACCAACTACAACAGAGAAAAGCCAATTTCAGAAAGATGGCTTCAATTTTGGTGCATTTACTCACACCTAATTCTATTTCAATTTAACTGGTGCAGAGATATTACAATGCCCTGTAACAAAAACCTGACGGAAGATTGTAACAAATTGCTTAAACATCAAACCAAAGACTCAACATAATTTCATCACAAAGTGAAATTCGCATCCAACTCGCAAAGAATTAGAAAATCCTTGCACTTACCTTGGCCTTGTCCATTCCCCAGATGACCCCAAAACACCACCGTCATCATCAACAGCCCCGGAGCCCACGTCCACATCCTTCTAGTGACACGCTCATGTCTTCTGGCCATTGCATCTTAAACTCTGCATATTCAGTGGGGTGGATGTGAAAGTACAATAAATTACATTCTTAGAGAAATACACTATGACTCAAATCCCATATCTAATATGCACTTTGCATTTCTGAATTATCCTGCCTACAAGGAGGTACATTTGAAAATCATGCTTCCCTTTAGGGTTGTCATATTGATGATTAATACGAAAGCTCATTCATTTTTAATCTTTAAGCATTCATCTGAATTACACTTTTAATATCATTTTCCAAAACAGGCCACTTAACCTATGAATGTTAAAAAGTACTCCGGATATACATATTGGAGTTCAGTCAAGCAAAATCATGGTGTATGGACACTACCTAAGTATAACTTGATATTTAGGCAAATTGATGAATTTAACATACCATGTAATCTCTACATATATACAAAAGGACTTTTCAACACATTTATGTAAGTTTTGCATAAATACCCTTGAAAATATTCTCAAGTTTTAAGTGGTATTCTAATTATGTCAGTAATTTTAACTGAATAAAGAGATGCATCATGTGCAAAAACTAATCTTGTTTACTTAAAATTGAGAGTAAAATTAATTATAGAAGGTACAAAACACTTGTAATTTTGATTTCAGATATATGACCCACAGGAACCTTCATATATACAAATATTATACACATATATGACAATGTATATTTGAATGTTCATTTTGAAACTGCTTTTCATACTGATACATGAAAATACTTAAATGTCCACCAAAGCAAGGTTATTTATTCATACATTTGAATGATATACAGTAGCTCAAAAGAATAAACTTGAGTTGCATGTACTAATGTGGATAAGTGTCCAAAATGAATAGTGAAGCAAAACTAGCAAATTTAATAATGATAAGTTCAAAACTACACCTTTCATATGTAAACATGTGCAATAATTAAAACTATACATTTTATGTTGCATAAATATATAGTACTGTATAATAACGCATAAGAATGAGAAACACCTTCAAGACCAAAGTTAGGAAATTACAAGACTACAATTTAAATGGTTAGTAGGTGGAATTTTAAATCAGAAGTTACTCCTAAATCCCAATTTTTCCACAGTTGACAAAATACGGAGTTAAGAAAAGTAAACTTAATGATTTCCAGAATGAACGCTTTATTCAAAATGCTACGTAATTACAATTCTAATAAACTTGCAAGGGAGTCTAGTCACCCAGAAATTTTTTATGCCTTTCTCCTACATCACGAAAGGGGAAGATTTAATTACCAACTTTGCATTACTTAACGTCAGACTCATAGTATCAGAGCTAAAGAGAAATTTAAGAAACACCTAACTCAACCTTTCTATTTTAAATGACCAAATGAGTTGAGAAGGTTACAATGACATTTCTAAGTTCATATGTAAAAACAGAATTTGATGACAATGACAGTTTAAGTACTAATAAACACTCCTTGAAAAGTTACTGTAATCCAGGTTATTTGACTGTGCTAAATGCCTTACATTCTTTACCCAATTCAGTTTTCACAGAAATCCTATGAACAAAGCACTTCCACAATTTACCACTTCACAGCTAAGAAAAGAAGGCTTAGAGAAATGCTACACGATCCCCTAGTCATGAGGTTAGTAGGTACCACTGTGGAGACTGAGGCAAAACAGGACGATTTCAAAGCCTATGCTCTGAACAAGTAAACACTAAGCAGGAATTTAGTTCTAGATCTCCCAGATGTAGTCCAATAATCAGCCAAAAAATGATGCTGAGAAGAGGGGAAAGAAAGATGTCTTGTATATGGAGCCTCATGTATTTGATCCCAAATACATCTTCAAATTGAAAATCATTAGAGCACAAGGCAATAGAATTATTAGTTTGTTTCTAAAATAATCAACCTTTCCCAAGTTGAACATACAAGTATATTTTATCATACATATACTATATGTGTGTATAACTTGTGTTTATCTAAGTATTCCTGTGGTTTATATATCTGGATTTGGAATTACAAGTGTTTTGTGATTTATTATTTATTTATTATTGTACTTTGAGTTTTGGGGTACATGTGCACAACGTGCAGGTTTGTTACATATGTATCCATGTGCCATGTTGGTGTGCTGCACCCATTAACTCGTCATTTAACATTAGGTGTATCTCATAATGCTGTCCCTGCCCCCTCCCCCCACCCCACAACAGTCCCCAGAGTGTGATGTTCCCCTTCCTGTGTCCACGTGTTCTCATTGTCTCCCTCTGTTGCTCTGGCTGGAGTCAGTGGTGTGATCATAGCTCACTGCAGACTCCAAGTCCTAGGCTCAAGCGATACTTTTGCCTCGGCCTCTCAAGTAGCTCGGACTACAGGCACGCACCACCATCCCCGGCTAATTTTTTTACAGAGATGGGGTCCCACCGTGTTGCTTGACTGGTCTCAGCCTCCTTAAGTCAAGGGATCCTCCCACCTAGACTTCCGAAAGCACTGAGATTACAGGTGTCAGCCACCGTGCGTTTTTTGATTTCTTCAATTAATTTTACTTATACACTTGATTACACAAGATTAATTTTGTGTACATAATGAATCTCTTTTGAGGTTTAAGTTACTGATTAATTAGAGTACCACTTAACAAGCGTGTCATCCCAGCACTTTGGGAGGCTGAGGTGGGCGGCTCACCTGAGGTCAGGCATGAGCCACCGTGCCCGGCTTACACACATTCTTTTCACTCCTGCTTGCAGATCTCTGTTCCCTTCTAATTCCAGTGGAGCCACTTTCACTTAGTATCAAAATATCCAGATCCACTCATCAAAGTGTAAATAATCCTTCAGTAAATTACCTTTGCAAATCTACTTTTATGTAATATTTCCTTAACTTCTTCTTACCTACATCCAGTAGTCATTTTACAAGGCAGAATTTTTTCTATTTTATATAGAACTGAGGCAGTATTTGAAAAAAATCTCAAAACACTCTTCAGGAAGGACTGGCATCTAAAACACCAGTTCCAATATATATTTTAGTAACATTTTAAAGGACAGATGCTTTTCAAAATGTTATTATAATTTAAAAAAATGTAACCTTCCTCTCTGAGTTCATGTTTATGGAAAACTAATATTTCATAAATGCCAAGTTACTATGATGTATTATCTAAATGCTGCCCCTGCCATTCTATAAATATAAAAATCATAACCTTCTAACTTTGGTATTAGTCAACAACTGTGCTGATGAAAAGTAAAATCAATTCTTTTAAAAAAAATTTTCCATGAAAAAAAATCAAGTAACTTGTAAGCAGTATGGTAGATGAACCAAAAAATAAAGTAGCATTAACCAGAAAGACATGCCATGGACTTCTCTAATCTTTTTTTGGAACACTCTTTTCATGCATATGAAAATAAAAATTAAATATAAAATACCTACTTTATGTATGTACTTTCACTTGTGTCTATTGTTCTTTAAAGATTAAAATAACTCCTAAAGCCTGGATAGCTGAGCCCATTGTGCTCTTCTGCCCATAAAATAGTTTGGATGTGCAGTGAAAGAGGTAAAACTTAGGCTTTCAGATTAGTTATGACGATGGAAACACAATTCTATTCAATAGTGTTCATCTTGGTCTTTCAAATGTTTAAGGTCACAAGGCAAAACAGAACAGACTTTAAGAATGTTCGTGTGTTACTTCTCGTCTTACCCAATAGCTACATTAGTTCAATTAGGCCAGTGTTTTGGAGTAAATAGCATTGTGAAATGTGTCGTGGAGTCCGGAGGCTCCACCACCTACCTCCAGGTAGTTGTTCTGTCCGATGAAGCCTAGAGTAATACATTAGGAGATGCATTACATCTACAGGTACCAACTAGGAAGGGTAGTCTTGAATTAAAGGGCTTTAGACACGTTATAAGAGCAAATCGAAGCTTCCAGGTATTAGAACCACTTCAATCACAGAGCGTCTCTGGGTTCTATCTATGGACAGCATCAAGTATCTCTCTGCCCTCCCCGAATACTTTCTCTCATCATGTGGATCTTCTAGATGGTTTTATTCTTCCCCAGCCAGCCAACTTGATCAACAAGCCTAGGTATATTAGGTATGTATAAAGTTGGTTCTTAAATAAAGTCCATTTCTGTATCTAGGTAAGTAAGGTCTTCAGACTTACAATTTCATTGATATCTAGAAAGAGTGACTCTAGTTAGCTTCTAGTGTCAGTTTTTCTAGCAGCTTCTTTAAAAAAAAAAATCCTCTCTGGAACAAAGCTTCCTTGCAAGTATTGCTGTTGGCAATAGTCCTCTTTACTGAAATGCTTATCCGGTGAAACTTGCGCTGTGCCAGTGAGCCTGCAGGTTGATGGTCCTTTTGTTCAACTTCTCCATTATAAAGCAACCCCTATGATCACCCTTTTAAAACTAAAGACCAAAGAATCAAATGAGATCAGGAAGTGACCAGAGCTCACAGGTCATCAACTCCTCTTCTTAGCATATTATAACACACAGTCTAAGCCTGAAAAACACAGCAGAACCCATTACAGCTCTCGAGTTCCAGCTATTAACATTGATTTTTTTCAATGGAAAATTTTCATTAGAAGCTATCACAGGACTCACATTCAGTAATAACTTAGATTAGGATACATACTGGAGCCTTTGTCCTTAGAGTAGGTGCCACTGAGTCACTATTAAAAGGAGTCTTTTTGACCTTAGTAAATTCTCACAGTGCTTATCTCAGTCTAAACTGTAACTGGCCTTTACTAGTGATGTCATGTGTAATTCAAATTAATATTGTAATGTATATAAATTGTATATATAGGTATAATACATGCATGTATTTACAATTATTTATTTTATTTTATTTTTTAATAAGATGAAACTTAGAGGTTAAAATATGACTCTAGGCCATTGTGCTTTAGAATGAAGAGCACAGACATGGGTTGGAAATGTAAATTTTGACCCCATTTAATTTCTGTGACAAATTCATTAATGTCTTCAAGGTTCAGGCTCTATGTATGAGACAATGAAAACAGCTCTAAGATTCCTGAAAACCCTAAAGTATTAAAATTCCACTCTGCCATTAGTTCAGATAAATCATTTGCCAATTTGCCCCACAAGAACCAGGCATCTTTAAATGGTAACATAACATGCACTTCTCTCTCCCAAAGTGTGGTGCATAAACGTTCTGCTTCTGAATAACACAGGATGCCTGCTAAAATGTGCTGTCAGGGGTATTAGTAAGGAAATGTTGTATCAAAACTTCTGCAGATGTGGCCCTGAAATAGACATTATAATAAATCCTCCAGGCCTCTCAAGTTAGGAATAACTGGTTTATAAAATTGTACTTACTTAAAAATTATAGATAAACAGATTTCACCGTAACCCAGTTTTTCTGATCTGAATGAAATAAGGCTCTATATTCAGACTGACTTTTCAGTGAAAAACAACTTAAAATAGTCACAAATCATCTATAAGTTTAAATGAATATATGTAGGAGACCTGAAAACTCAGGTTTAGCAGTCATCTTCCAACAGTTTGAGAGCCCAGAGGAGCCACAGAGCCCTCATGTCTCTCCAGAGAAGCAGGGAGATTCTTCCCCCTAAACACCATGCAATTCTTTTTTTTTTTTTTTTTTTTTTTTTGAGACGGAGTCTCGCTCTGTCACCCAGGCTGGAGTGCAGTGGCGCGATCTCGGCTCACTGCAAGCTCCGCCTCCTGGGTTCACGCCATCCTCCTGCCTCAGCCTCTCCAAGTAGCTGGGACTACAGGCGCCCGACACCACGCCCGGCTAATTTTTTTTTGCATTTTTAGTAGAGACGGGGTTTCACCGTGGTCTCGATCTTCTGCCCTCGTGATCCGCCCGCCTCGGCCTCCCAAAGTGCTGGGATTACAAGCGAGAGCCACTGCGCCCGACCAACACCATGCAATTCTTGAAGTGAGTGAAAGCATTCCTGCTCACACTGGTACCCTCTCAAGTGAACTCAAAGTTAAGCCATCTCCAGCCAGACCAGATACCCTGGCCCATATCTCATTCATTAATATATGTTGAGAAGCCTTTGTTCCTTGGAAACTACATGAAGTGAATAGGCTGTGGACTCCACTGGTCCTAGTGGTCTATATTTAACCAATTTCCTTCACACATATGTATCAGATGCTCTCTTAGTTATGGAGCTGCGGTGGTGAATAAGAAAGACAGAGTCCTGTACTCCTAGGGTTTCAATTCTGAAGATGAAGACAGGCACAGAAACCCAACTGAGCAAAGAGAAGAGATTATTACAAAATGTGTTCACATGCAAAGTGAAGCAAGGGACTGAATATACAACAAGGGTGTTGGGGCGAACATTAGATATCATCTTAATTCAGATTATATAATATTCATACATATAATTTTTATATATAGATATATTAATTTGGGCCGGGTGTGGTGGCTTATGCCTGTAATCCCAGCATTTTGGGAGGCCAAGGCGGATGGATCACTTCAGTCCAGGAGTTTCAGACCAGTCTGATCAACATGGCAAAACCCCATCTCTACTAAAAATAAAAAAGTTAGCCGGGTGTAGTGGTGTGCGCTTGTAGTCCCAGCTACTCAGGAGGCTGAGAAAGGAAAACTGCTTGAACCCAGGAGGCAGAGGTTTCAGTGAGCCAAGATTGTGCCACTGCACTCCAGCCTGGGTGACACAGCAAAACCCTGTCTCAAAAGAAAAAGAAAAAAAGAAATATTAATTTGGATTATACAGATTCTAACCACTTCTTTCAAGTGAGAATATTTAAGATAAGACCTGAGAATACAAAGAGTTAGCTTTTCATACAATACAGAAAGATTCGTCTTTCAGGAAATACCCCCAGTGTTCAGGGACCCTAATATATGAGCAAGATCTTGGCATGTAGAAGAAACCTGTGAATTGGATGAAATGAAAAACTGAAAAGTAGGAATCTGGATGAAGTACAGAAGGGAGAAAGACTAATGTGAGACGTGGCTGAAAGAGAAGGATATGTGAAACCGTACAGGTCTTCATTAGTAATGATGAGGAACATAAATCTCAGTCCAAGTACACCAGAAAAGTGGGAGAGTTGGAAACTGAAAGACATGTTAAGAGATCACTTTGGTTTCTCTGTAGCTAACAGGGTGTAGGAGATTAAGAATTCAAGTAGGTTGACTAAGGATGACCTAAGAAAATAAGCGTAGGTAAGAAAATATGTGGCTCTGGCTAGGCTGCGGACATTGGAAATCAAAAGAGGTGGAGGAAATTACAGATGTATTTGGAACCAAAATATTTTTTAGATGAATGTTGAATTGGATATTGTCAGAATATTGAGGAAGGGCCAAAAATGACTTATAAGCGTCTAGCATGGCTGGCAGTGCCACTTACTGACATGTGGGAAACCAGGACATGTTACCTCTGAATTATTCGAGTGCTATTGTCATGTAAATCATCAACTCCCAGAATAAAGGTCTGGGCCAAACTCTAAGACTGGAAATTATGAGCTGTTTAGTAGTGTTTAGAGCTTAGAGAGAGTATGTGTGTGGAGAGAAAAGAAGAGCAATTAGGACAGAACCCTTAGAAATATCAATATTTAAAATATGGGAAGAGAAACAGAAACAAATAAATTGTGGGAAAATGAAGCTCAGGGTAGTTGCAAGGGAATGCTAAAAATGAACTACGGCATTTGAGGAGGAAGACGTGGAAACTGAAAGCAAGAGAGTACGGATGGATCGTGAGGGAGCAGCAGCAGCTGTGTCCTAAGAAGAGTCTCAGTGAAAATGAAGGGTTGTAGGAATGAGGACATCTGGGCCAACGAGCTGGCAAGGAGTGATGTCCAGGAGGCAGAATATTTGCATCTAGATCCTGGTGGTACATACCCTTATAGAAAATGTTTCAGATTTGATGACAATAAAGTGGAGGAAAGAAAAAAGTAATGGAAATAAAGATGTCAAAAAACGGGGAACCGAGGTTTGTACTGGTCCTTTCACGTGAAACCTGAGCCACTAAAATGATGGCTGAACTTGCCTGAAGATGATATTGAGCAAAAGATCTAAAGCCTTAAATAAATGACAAGACGCCAGGTGCAGTGGATCATGCCTGTAATCCCAGCACTTTGGAGGGCTGAGGCAGGCAGATCACCTGAGGTCAGGAGTTCGAGACCAGCCTGGCCAACATGGCGAAACCCCGTCTCTACCAAAAATACAAAAATTAGCTGGGTGTGGTGGTATGCACCTTTAATCCCAGTTACTCAGGAACCTGAGGCAGGAGAATCACTTGAAACCGGGAGGAGGAGGTTGCAGTGAGCCGAGATCACACCATTACACTCCAGCATGGGTGACAGAGCAAGACTCCATCTCAAAAAAAAAAAAAAAGACCAGAGTGCCCAGGAGGGAGGTCTGTTGATGATGATAATACCAAAGGGGCATGGCTGATATTTCCAAGGGGTTTGAGTTTCAAAGGAACAGTCTAATTTGCAAGGAGCGGAGAAATTAACAGTCTAGAAGTTGTAACGGGAATCAAGAACAACCACCACGGCTTCCAGCCATAGGTATGTGGAGGGTGAGAAAAAGACCTGTCTCAATTTATGAAAGCTAGAGGAACAATTGCACTTTGGTATCAACCAACTTTTGTTTTAAAATAATTACAAACAATATGGAACTTAGCAACAGTCAATTTTGACAGTTTCCTGCAGCTTAGTAAATTCTGCACAAAATTAAGATTTAACACAAAAATATAGAAAAATTTTAATGGCATAGCACCTTTCTTCACAATTCCTTAAACCAAATAATTCCCTGTTCTTCTAACTCTCTCCTTACACTATCAACTAGGCTTCTTATTCAATGAACGGTTTAAGTCTACTAAGACACACACACACACACACACACACGTCTCATCCAGCTGCAGATATCATTTTTGAAGGTACATTGAAAGTACATAGATCATTCTATAATCATCAACTATGAAGATTGTGAGCAACTGGAACAAGTATTCTTGGAAAAGAAGCTTCCTGTGTAAAAGAAAAAAAAGAGTCCAACTCTGGGAACTGACTTGTCTGAGTCATCATTATATGCCACTGGCAAGAAATCAAGAAGTAACCCAGGACTGATAAACTTTGTTAAAGGAAATGGAAACAGCCTATCTGTGAGGCTTAATTCTTGATAATCTGGCAAACATATAGCATCTGGATAAGAGTTCACTGACTCAACTAAATTTTGTGAAGGTGAAGTACTTGTTAAAATGAAAGATCTATTTAGAGAGAAATAAGTAGACATAATGTCTGCACTATGGATAGGTGTATACCTGCTTTTTGCAAAAACAGTTTGTATCTTTGAAATGCTGGTTTGCCCTGGACAGAGCTAACTTAAATAGAGACCAGGCGCGGTGGTTCATGCCTGTAATCCCAGCACTTTGGGAGGCCGAGGAGGGTGGATCATGAGGTCAGGAGATCGAGACCATCCTGGCTAACACGGTGAAACCCCGTCTGTACTAAAAATGCAAAAAATTAGCCGGGCATGGTGGCGGGCACCTGTAGTCCCAGCTACTCTGGAGGCTGAGGCAGGAGAATGGTGTGAACCCGGGAGGCGGAGCTTGCAGTGAGCCGAGATCGCGCCACTGCACTCCAGCTGGGTGACAGAGCAAAACTCCGTCCCAAAAATATGTATATATAGTTTTTATATATATATATATGTATATATACCCAAAGGATTATAAGTCATGCTGCTATAAAGACACATGCACACGTATGTTTATTGTGGCACTATTCACAATAGCAAAGACTTGGAACCGACCCAAACGTCCAACGATGATAGACTGGATTAAGAAAATGTGGCTGGATACATATGTAACAAACCTGCACATTGTGCACATGTACCCTAAAACCTAAAGTATAATAAAAAAAAGAAAAAAAAAGAAAATATGGCACATATACACCATGGAATACTATGCAGCCATAAAAAAGGATGAGTTCATGTCCTTTGTAGACACATGGATGAAGCTGGAAACCATAATTCTCAGCAAACTATCACAAGGACAAAAAAAACCAAACGCTGCATGTTCTCACTCATAGGTGTGAATTGAACAATGAGAACACATGGACCCAGGAAGGGGAACATCACCCTCCGGGGCCTGTCATGGGATGGGGTGAGGGGGAGGGACAGCATTTGGAGATATACCTAATGTAAATGATGAGTTACTGGGTGCAGCACACCAACATGGCACATGTATACATATGTAACAAACCTGCACGTTGTGCACATGTGTCCTAGAACTTAAAGTATATATATATATATATATATATATATATATATATATATATATATATATAAAAAGAGAAAACCATTAAAGAAAGGCTATAATACACAGGAACACACAGACATACATACACCTGTGTGTCTATATCTTCAGTTATCACACTTTTTCTATACAGACTCCACACGAGACAAACATGTTACATTTTATGAGAAACTATAAGTGGAAAGAGGAGAATTTGTGAAATCAATATAGAATGTTCCTTGTTTAGCATAATTCTAACTGTTTCTCATTAGAGGTCTGAGTATCAATCTGTATTATATGTGGCCATGCTGGCATTTGGGAAATTCCACAAGAAACTTTTTAAATATGAATTTGGAAAAGGGAAAAGGATTTTTAAAGTGTCTTTTTTTGTTCTGCATTCTATGTGGAACATCTATTTTGTGCTAACTGCTCGTGTTAGCTTGTGATTGCCTGTGACTATGTGGAAGATATACTTTACGTGACTATGTGAGCAATAGTCTTAAAGTTAAGAAATCTAAAATTTGGTTGGTTTAGTTGCTAATTAGGTAAATTACCTTGTAATGGTTACTTAACCTCTCAAAGATTAATTATCTTCAGTGGTACATTGAGGGTTCCATTCATATTGATTTTAGTAGACTTATCCTACTAAAAAGTAAATTTAACAGAAATTATTCTAGACCTCATTATTTCAGGAGACCCCACCCCAGCTTTTATTCCTAACTTCAAGAAATGCAGAGAAATTTAAAAATTCGATGTTCTCCCAATTCAACAGAATATAACTGAACTAAATCGATTTATGTATAATTCATTATTTCAACCTTTAACGCTATATCCGAGCGGTTTGTTTTCACCATAAAGTTATAGCTGTTTAGGCCAATAATTAAAGAGGACCTTGATAGAGAATGACAAGAGAGGATGATCACCCTATTGTCTATCTTCCAGCTGCTTTCAATGCCCTGAAGTTTTATTCACACCCAAATATTAGAATCTTATCTGAGAGAGCGTACTCAAATGATGAATCATGCTAATTTCTCAAGAAAAGTGTTACAGAATAATAAATGCCTTTCTGGTCAAAGCACTGATGCTCTGGAAATAATCTTTATCCAAATGAGGTACAGGAATTGTTAGGACTATTAAAAGTTTGTATATGATATCTGCCAGGTTCGACTGAGCTTCACTTAAAATCTACCATATTAGGGCCAAGTGTAATGACTCAAATTAGTGAACTTAAAAATTGTTTTAAAATGTTTCCTGGAGACATTTCAAATATTGCTCTCTGATTTATCACTGTTACTTTTGCTGAATTCAATTTGATGCCAAGATTTATTCAGATTAATCAAATGCCATAAACTCTGATACCTAATGTTCCTTAACACCTTAAGAACTTTTAAACAGATCAAATGTTGAAGATACGCTTTTAGTGAAACTGTACCTAAGCACATGAATTCTATTGAATATAGCTTTTTAGAAGACTAACAAAGAAAGAAGACTTAGGAAATTCGGAAACATTTTTTAAACCTTCTAGAGGGAATTAAACTACTGAAAAATAATTTCAATTGGTGAATCTAATGGCATTAATCAGAAGATAAGAAAAAAGTAACCATAAAACTTTATGGGGGTAATATTTGCTATGAGGATCAGGAAAAACAACTAATGGATATTAGGCTTAATATCTGGGTGATGAAATAAACTGTACAACCAATCCCATGGCATAAGCTTACCTCTGTAACAAACCTACACTTGTACCCCTGAACTTAAAAGTTAAAATTTAAATAAATAACGTTGTGCTATTAATTTCAACCAGAGCCTTTCCAAGGTGCAGGGAACTTTTGAGAATTTTATTTCTTGCAAAAGGAAACTTGATTCCTTGCTTAGGGCCTTCCTAGGAAAACCTCTATTCTTTGGAGAAGCATCATACTCCTACAAGGTTTAAGGACCATCATATTTGTCAGACTTTTTTTCTGTTTTACTGTGAGCAGTTTACAGAACATAAAGAAAAATCAAATCCGAAGGTGCACTACACGTGTTTTATCAAAAGGAACATTTTTGTGTACTTTTAAGAAAATACGACAAATTGAGTTTTCTGACCTATTACCAAGTTAGACATCTTGAGTGAATTGAATCTGTTGTAATCCTGTTTGGTTTTCATCCCATGGCTCTGGAAAACTGACATTTATCTCCAATTTTTCAACTCTGCTTCTTTCCAGTACCTCATCTATACGACTATTATAGTACTTTTCATCTGCTTCTACCACTACACTATGGCTGCATTACTTTTAACACAGTGTCCCACATGTTACCCATTTCTACCTTATATAAAGAGTAGAAATTGAATTGTAATTGAGTATGCAGTTGCCTCATATTCAGGTCTTCAACTGAAATAACTCCAGCTATCTCAAAACTTCAACCCTCTCTGGAAGTATTGGACCAAATTATCCCAGATTATAGCACTCTCAGGCTAAAATTACTAATGCTTCTATAGTTTCAGAGACTGTATCAGGTTATTCAACACAATATTCCATGCACCATTCCAGCCTCATATAATCAGAGGACACTTAGACGACTTTAATAGCCTTCAAAAGACACCCTCCTCTTTTACTTATATATATATTTATTTGTCTATTTATTTAATGGAGACAGGGTCTCACTCTGTCACCCAGACTGGAGCGCAGTGGCATAATCACGGTCCACCGCAGCCTGCACCTGCCGGGCTCCGATCCTTCCACCGCAGCCTCCTGAGTGGCTGGGACCACAGGCGCCGCCACCACGTCTGCCTGGTTTTTGTATTTTTGTGGAGATGGGGTTTCACATGTTGCCCAGGCTGATCTGAGACTCCTGGGCTCAAGAGATCCACCTGCCCCGGCCTCCCAAAGTGCTGGGATTACATGAACGAGCCATTGTGCCCAGCCGGTCCCGCCCGGTTTTTAACCTTCGTACTGTTTATATAATCATCCTTCACAAAATAGAACACTTCATTACTCGATGGTTCTCATTATTCTAATATGAAGAACTATAATAAGAAAATAAATTCCTGGCCGGGCGCGGTGGCTCACACTTGTAATCCCAGCACTTTGGGAGGCCGAGGCGGGCGGATCACGAGGTCAGGAGATCGAGACCACGGTGAAACCCCGTCTCTACTAAAAATACAGAAAATTAGCCGGCGTGGTGGCGGCGCCTGTAGTCCCAGCTACTCGGGAGGCTGAGGCAGGAGAATGGCGGGAACCCGGGAGGCAGAGCATGCAGTGAGCCGAGATCGCGCCACTGCACTCCAGCCTGGGTGACAGAGCCAGACTCCAGCTCAGACAAAAAAATAAATCAATAAATTTCCAATATTTCCTAGCATATCCAATTTAATTCTATACATCACATAAAAATAAAAGCCGTCTTACTGTGTTAGTTTCTTACTGCTGTTACAGTAAATTAACATAAACTCAGAGGCTTAAAACAACACATTTTTTTCTTTATACTTCTGGGGGTCAGAAGTCCAAAATGGGTCTTAGTGTGCTAAAATCAAGGTATCATCAAGTATATATTGTGTCTAGAGATTCCAGGAGAGAATTCACCAGGTTTGAGGGGTCACATGTATCCCTGAGCTCTTGGCCTCTGCACATCTTGGACACAGCACATCACTTCAGCCTCGGCTCCAGTTTCCCCAAGCTCTTCTGCTCACTCTGGTCTCTCCGCCTTCCTGTCTGAAGGTTCTTTGTGACTACAGTGGGCCCACCTAGATAATTCAGGATAATCGCTCCAGTTTAAGGTGAGGTGATTAGCAATCTTAATTCCACCTCTAACCATAATGCTTCCATGCTGCCTAACAACACATTCAAAAGGTCATCCTGCTAAGGGTCATTATTCTACCTACACACTAAGTGACTGAGAAAAAGTAAAGTTATCTATCATGCCTTACCTATGGCGAGGAAATAATAACTTATAATGATTTATCTACGAAAACCTGTTTTTAAAAGCTTTGGTCCTAGTCTATTGATTAAAGTTTTGGTATATTCCAGATAAATTTCATGTCCTTGATGCTAACACATTGTGCACAGTAGATGGCCTTTTTAAAATAGTACTGCATAAAGGAATATTTAAGGTTGTCTGGACAATAGAAAAGGAACTTTAGTTGCTATGCCACAAAAGGCCGGATTTCTGCACATTACACCTCCTACCTGTGCACACATGTGCCAAACTCCTTCCTGAAAGCATGGTTTATGTTTCCTATGTGCTTAGCAATAGTTTTACTCTCACGACTGTTTATATTAAGTCCTATTTTTTAAAGCATATCCTCATTTGTTTGTTTTCCTGAGCCTCTGAACTGGATTTCATCTGGTATGTATTGCACAGGTTTGCACACTTGATTGTACGCTACCTTAAAGCATCCTCTTGTGTTCTGGACACGGTTATTTTTCTCCATGGTAAGGTGATAAGTGACTTCTCTGAGGACTTGCCACCTTAGAATGCAGTGGTGACATCACCTGTTCAGGCTCTGTCTGCAATGTGGAATTTAGTATTTTCCAACTTCTGGTCTAACTTGAACTTCATAATTAAGCAGAGCCGCCTTTTGAGGGAACAGTAGGGTGTCTGCCCCTAAACGTCTGTGTAAATGCAGAGACACATTTGGGAACATAACTGACTTTTATGTACAGAAGCCAGATGCATTTCATGCCCATGCATGCTTAGGGAAGCAAGTTCATCTCATCTATCACAATAAGCATCTGTGCCACTGAATTCCACTGCAGGATACTTTTCACACATAGACAACAAAACATTTAAGGAAATAAAAGCTCTTTCCAATAAAAATGTGCATCAAATACTGTGTGTATGTTTAAAAAAAAACCTTCCTCTATAAGATAAGGCCACAGGAACTACTAAAAAAGCATTCTTGAAATACATTTTCTGATAGGAATCTAGGCCCTTGCCTTATATAAGATTTAAGGAAAGTGATGTGTGTGTCTTTATACTTGAAAGGCTGTTTTCAACAGCAAAGGGTATGCTTTGAGGTATCAATATAGTTTTGAGAATGCAAAAGTTTAAAAGAAATGGAATGCATATTCTCCAGGTATGAACATGCAATTGTCATTATTTTCCTACCATCTACTAGATTAGAAACAGAAGAAAAATTATGGAAATGTCTGTTTTCCCTCAATAGGAGTACCTATTTATTAAAGTTAATTAATTACTATTCTTTAAACATTTTCAAAATAGACTCATAAGTGACAACTTTCAGAGAAAACAAGGGTTTTTGGATGTAAATATTTACTTATAACATGGATAAAATAATTTTGTTAAATATTAACTCCATATTCATAATGTTCTCTATTGTTTTTGCATTTTGTTTAACAATAGAGAATCTAAGACATTTAGTGTTCATGAGTTTCATACAGTTTCCTGTCAATGTACTTTGTCTTTTTTTATTGGACTACTAATCATTTATTTATGATTTGTTGGAACTACTCATATTTTAAATATGTCAAGTGAATTGCAAGCACTTGTTGCTGATTTGATATTTGCTTTTTACACATATTCATTGTATCCTCTGAAAAAGAAAAGTTTTATATTTTAACAAATTCCAATCCATAAATTTTTTTTTAAATTTTCTGTTATTGGTTAGGGCTATGTTTGGATATTTAATTTTAACCGTAATGTTGCAAGTGATATTTGTCTATGGTATTTTTTCTTTATATTTTGAAAAAGTGTATTTGACATCCACTATGGAATTAATATTTATTAATGACATATTATACCTTTGTGCAACTATAAAATACATATAGCCAATTATCTGAACACCATTTTATGAACTGTTTATCACTTATCCACTGATTTGAAACACTATCTTTATCATATATTGGATTTTAGGTTTATCGAGATTATGTAACATGAAATTATTTAATTATGAAATTATGTGAATTCAAGCATGACAGTCAGCTCTTCTTCCCCACCACTACCCTGTAAAAGGATGGATGGAATAATTGCTTCCCTATGGCTTAAGTGTATGAGAGGTATACAACATGGTCTTGATGAAGTGGGAACTACACAGAAACTGTTTTTGGTCCTGAAATGTACTCCAGCTTTACCAATTTGTTCTACACATATACCATTGAGGGTAGAAGCTGAATTTTGCTAATGATTATATTTACACTACTTAACATTGTGCCAGATACTGAGTAGATGCTTAGAAACATGTTTAATGACTTGTTTTATTGCTAGAGACCTAATTATCTGCTGTAGTGGTGCTATCTCATTCAGAATCATTTTGACCAGCCTTTCTCCATCATGAATAAAACACTTATTTACACACTTGTGTACATGCACATGTGCATAGAAACACACACACCCTTTGCAGAGACAAACTGCATCGAAAGCATGTACAAACATTATAGTATTTTTGTTGATTCTGACCTGATTCTGATTCTATTGTATACATTTTCATTCTGATCACAATAACAATGAAAATAGAAAACTATAAGTTGTGAAGCTGGAAGATGCAGAACATGAAAGATCGAATTACCAATTTTTTTTTCTATTTTCTTTAGTTGGCTGCTGATAAAATCAGAAAAGAAATGGACACAAAAATGAAAGTATGCAATGTGTGTGCGTGTGTGTGTGTGTGTATCACATGCACTCGTTTCCATGATGTACATATGGAATTTCATAACCAGCCAAACTAAGCTTCATAAGTGAATGAGAAATAAAATCCTTTACAGACAAGCAGATGCTGACAGATTTAGTCACCATCAGACCTGCCTTCCAAGAGCTCCTAAAGGAAGCACTAAACATGGAAAGGAAAAACCAGTACCAGCCACTGCAAAAACACACCAAAATATATAAACCAATGAAACTAGGAAGAAACTGCTTCAACTAATGTGCAGAATAACCAGCTAACATCATGATGACAGGACCAAATTCACACATAACAATATTAACGGTAAATATAAATGAGCTAAATGCCCCAATTAAAAGACATACACTGGCAAATTGGATAAAGAGTCAATACCCACAGGTGTGCTGTATTCAGGAGACACATCTCACTTGCAAGGACACACATAGGCTCAAAATAAAGGGATGGAGGAATATTTACCAAGCAAATGGAAAGAAAGAAAAAAAAAGCAGGAGTTGCAATCCTAGTCTCTAATAAAACAGACTTTAAACCAACAAGGATAAAAAAGGACAAAGAAGGGCATTACATAGTAGTAAAGGGATCAATGCAACAAGAAGAGCTAAGTATCCTAAATATATATATATATGCCAAATACAGGAGCACCAGGATTCATAAAACGAGTTCCTAGAGACCTACAAGGAGACTTAGACTCCCACACAATAATAGTGGGAAACTTTAACAACCCACTATCAATATTAGACAGATCAACAAGAAAGGAAATTAACAAGGATATTCAGACTTGAACTCAGCTCTGGTCCAAGTGGACCTAATAGATACCTACAGAACTCTCCACCCCAAATCAACAGAATATACATTCTTCTCAGCACCACATAGCACTTATTCTAAAATCAACCACATAATTGGAAGTAAAACACTCCTCAGCAAATGCAAAAGAATGAAAATCATAACAAACAATCTCTCAAACCACAGTGTAATCAAATTAGAACTCAGAATTAAGAAGCTCACTCAAAACTGCACAACTACATGGAAACTGAACAACCTGCTTATGAATGACTACTGGGTAAATAGCAAAATTAAGGCAGAAATAAATAAGTTCTTTGAAACCAATGAGAACAAAGACACAACATATCAGAATTTCTGGGATACAGTTAAAACAGTGTTTAGAGGGAAATTTACAGCATTAAATGTCCACATTAGAAAGTGGGAAAGATCTAAAATAGACACCCTAACATCACAATCAAAAGAAGCATTGGAAAACACATTAAAAACCTAGTATAAAACAAGAAATAACTAAGATCACAGCAGAACCGAATGGGAGAGAAACACAAAAAAACCTTCAAAAAAAAAATCAATGAATCTAGGAGTGGGTTTTTTGAAAAGATTAACAAAATAGATAGACCGGTAGCCAGACTAACAAGGAAGAAAAGAGAGAAAGATCAAATAGACACATTAAAAAACGATAAAGGGGATATCACCACTGATCCCACAGAAATACAAACTATTATTAGAGAATACTGTAAACACCTCTACACAAATAAACTAGAAAATCTAGAAGAAATGGATAAAGTCCTGGACACATACACCCTCCCAAGACTAAAGCAGGAAGAAGTCAAATCCCTGAATAGACCAATAACAAGTTCTGAAATTGACTCAGTAATTACTAGCCTACCAACCAAAAAAAGCCCAGGACCAGATGTCTTCACAGCCGAGTTCTACCAGAGGTACAAAGAGGAGCTGGTACCATTCCTTCTGAAACTATTCTGAACAATAGAAAAAGAAAGACTCCTCCCTAAATCATTTTATGAGGCCAGAATCACTCTGATTCCAAAACCTGGCGGAGACCCAATAGAAAAAGAAAATTTCAGGCCAATATCACTGATGAACATCGATGCGAAAATCCTGAATAAAATACTGGCAAGAGAATCCAGCAGCACATCAAAAAACTTATCCACCACGATCAAGTTGGCTTCATGCCTGGCATGCAAGGCTGGTTCAACATATGCAAATCAATAAACATAATCCATCACATAAACAGAACCAATGACAAAAACCACATGATTATCTCAATAGATGCAGAAAAGGCCTTCAATAAAGTTCAACACCCCTCATACTAAAAACTCTCAATAAACTAGGTATTGATGGAACATATCTCACAAAAATAAGAGCTATTTATGACAAATGCATAGCTAATATCATGCTAAATGGCCAAAAGCTGGAAGCATTACCTTTGAAAACTGGCCCAAGAGTAGGATGCCCTCTCTCCCCACTCTTATCAACATAGTATTGGAAGTTCTGGCCAGGGCAATCGAGTAAGAGAAAGAAATAAAAGCATGCAAATAGGAAGAGAGGAAATCAAATTGTCTCTGTCTGCAGATGACATGATTGTATATTTACAAAACGCCACCACCTCAGCCCAAAAATTCCTTAACCTGATAAGCAACTTTGGCAAAGTCTCAGGATATAAAATTAATGTGCAAAAATCACAATCATTCTTATATACCGATAACAGACAAGCAGAGAGCCAAATCATTAGTAAACTCCCATTCACAATTGCTATAAAGAAAACAAAATACCTAGGAATACAACCTACAAGGGATGTGAAGGACCTCTTCAAGGAAAACTACAAACCAGAGCTCAAGGAAATGACAGGACACAAACATATAGAGAAACACTCCATCCTCATGGATAGGAAGACTCAATATCATGAAAATGGCCATATTGCCCAAAGTAATTTATAGATTCAATGCTATTCCCATCAAGCTACCATTGACTTTCTTCACAGAACTAGAAAAAAACTATGTTAAATTTCATATGGAAGCAAAAAAGAGCCTGTGGAGCCAAGGCTAACCTAAGCAAAAAGAACAAAGCTGGAGGCATGACGCTGCCTGACTTCAAACTATATTACAAAGCTAAAGTAACCAAAACAGCATGGTGCTAATATCAAAACAGATATATAGACCAATGAAACAGAATAGAGGCCTCAGAAATAACACCACACATCTACAACAATCTGATCTTCAACAAACCTGACAAAAGCAAGCAATGGGGAAAGGATTCCCTATGTAATAAATGGCGCTGGGAAAACTGGGTAGCCATATGCAGAAAAGAGAAACTAGACCCCTTCATTATACCTTATAAAAGAATTAACTCAAGGTGGATTAAAAACATAAATGTAAAACCTAAAACTATAAAAACCCTAGAAGAAAACCTAGGCAATATGATTCAGGACATAGGTGTGGGCAAAGACTTCATGACTAAATCACCAACAGCACTTGAAACAACAGCCAAAATTGACAGATGGAATCTAATCAAACTAAAGAGCTTCTGCTCAGTAAAATAAACTATCACAAGAGTGAACAGGCAACCTACAAAATATGAGAAAATTTTTGCAATCTATCCATCTGACAAAGGTCTAATATCCAGAATCTAGAAGGAACTTAAACAAATTTACAAGAAAAAAAAAACAAACAACCCCATCAAAAAGTGGGCAAAGGATATGAACAGACACTCCTCAAAAGAAGACATGTATGTGGCCAATAAACATATGAAAAAAGCTCATTATCACTGTTCATTAGAGAAATGCAAATCAAAACCACAATGACATACCATCTCACACCAGTTAGAATGGTGATCATTAAAAATTCTGGAAACAGCAGATGCTGGAGAAGATGCAGAGAAATAGGAACACTTTTACACTGTTGGTGGGCTTGTAAAATAGTTCAACCATTGTGGAATACAATGTGGTGATTCCTCAAGGATATAAAACCAGAAATACCATTTGACCCAGCAATCCCATTACTGGGTATATACCAAAGGATTATACATCATTCTACTCTAAAGACACATGTACATATATGTTTATCATGGGACTATTTACAATAGCAAAGACTTGGAACCAACATAATGCCCATCAATGATAGACTGGATGAAGAAAATGTGGCACATATTCACCATGGAATACTACACAGCCATAAAAAAGGATGAGTTCACGTCCTTTGCGGGGATATGGATGAAGCTGGAAACCATCATCCTCAGCAAACTAACACAGGAACAGAAAACCAAACACTGCATGTTCTCACTCATAAGTGGGTGCTGAACAATGAGAACATGTTGACACAGGGAGAGGAACATCACACACTGGGGTCTGTAGGTGGGTGTGGGGAAAGGGGAGGGAGAGCATTAGGACAAATAGCTAATGCATGTGGAGCTTAAAACCTAGATGACGGGTTGATGGGTGCAGCAAATTACCATGGCACAAGTATACCTATGTAACAAACCTGCATGTTCAGCATATGTATCCCAGAACTTAAAGTAAAATTTTAAAAAATGAAAGTATGCAATATGTGTATGTGTGTGTATACATACATATAAAACAAGCACTCATTTTCATTATGTACATATATGCACATTATGAGTCTGAATATATGTTAAATAATATCCTATCAGTTTTGTATTTGTAACACATATATGTACATGCATATACAACAAATAGAGGTGTTTTGCATAATAATTTCATTGATATTCATTTCATCAGCTAAGAACTAAAAAGAATTTAAATCAAAATCAATTATTCATTTACAGGTGTTTTTAACCATCATCTCCCCCTTTATCTTCAGTTTTATGCCTCCTTGTATTGCCATTTTGTGACTTTTTTGCCATAAATTATACATATTTGGAACAGTCACTTTAAGAAATTCAATCTTTGGATAAGATCTCTAAGATTGATTTAGTATGAATACGTGTGTGGGCACACACTTGACAAAGAAAGGTCAGTTATAAATATATGTATACACTTATCAAAATAATTCACATAAAATCTCTGAATAAAATTATCCGTATGCTTTTTCTGTCAATAAAAGCAATATAGTATAATTCTTGGTAGTAAACCTGTTTGTTTTCATTCTGTTGCCTACCATGTGAGCTGCCATGTTGGTATAAAACATCGATCATTTGATATTTTACTACAGCAAATAATAGTGATTCCCACGAAATAATAAATAAATCAGTGAGTTTCACGGAAATAAGTTTTTGGATGGATCAGATAATTTGAAGTTGTTAGTTTATTCTCCAGCAAGGTGAAAGAAAAAAGCTGTTAGTTTGTTCTCTATCAGGTGATCGAAGATGAAAACTAAAGTTCTCAAGGCCAGTGCATAATAATGGTGCCGTATTCTGTGCATCAATCACCATTACCAAATACCTATATTGCCAAATATTTCATGTACCGCTTTAGTGGTGATTAATCAATGTGCCATGGCACTGAAACTGAAACGAGACTTTGTAGTACAAGTGATATTCAAAGGGTTTTGAAAATTTATCAGCTCTATAGATATAGATGAAAATTTATCATCATCTATCTAGAAATCCTGTTTTTATAAATGTTACCTAGCCAAATGTTGGTTTTATTTACTTAATATTTAGAAAACATGAGTTTAGTAAAAATTGTTCAGATTTTCTTAATGTAGTGTGTGAAATTACTATGTAATTATACAAGAAATATGTTACACAGCTGAATACACAAATAGGTCAGCAGAGGGAGCAAAAGGTGCCTTTCCCCTATAATCCACAGCAACATCACCCGCTCTTCTCTCTACATCATCGATGTATGTTATCTAAAGTCCTGTGCAAATGCCACCTCAACACGAGTCCTCTAGCCTTGCCTTCTTATCAGAAGCAGCTCGAAAGCCCCGATAATTCTAGAACCACTGAAAAATACACACTTGTTGCAAGGATTGAAAAGCCTCATATTGCAAATTCAGAATTCACAGTACTGAAAAAATTCATAATTTTTTTAAAGTTACAATACTGTGAACTATACAAAATGAATTATGTTGGGATCCGATGACTCTCTTCATTCCAGCCTATCTTATATTTTCTCATTCATTTCTCCACATAGTCACAACAACAGACTCACTATTACATTTCATTAATGGCTATTTTATAATAAATGATCTCAATAGCATTTCTGAAACCTCTGCTGTTCTGGTTTTACATAACTCTTGAATTTTTGAATGAGTTAGTTTTTGATTGAAAAAGACCTGACTCTTATGCTTAGAAAAGCCATCATTTCTTTCTGTAAGCTTTCCGTCTTCTATAAGCTTTACATGTTCCATAAGCAAACATTCGCTGGTTTTGTGATCAAACTAGAGAGGCAAATTCAGTTAATAATAACAACGTCATTTATCATCCTCAAATCTAGTGTTATGGATAATACGATCTCCACAAGGAGACGTATGCTTAGAAAAGCCATCATTTCTTTCTGTAAGCTTTCCGTCTTCTATAAGCTTTACATGTTCCATAAGCAAACATTCGCTGGTTTTGTGATCAAACTAGAGAGGCAAATTCAGTTAATAATAACAACGTCATTTATCATCCTCAAATCTAGTGTTATGGATAATACGATCTCCACAAGGAGACGGTTGCACGAGCGACAAGAGAAAGACAATCAACAGTCTTTTACTCATACCAAGATATGTCCACAAACACTTGTTTCAACAGTCAAAGTAACGCCATATGTCCCCGGTGATGTGGGTGGGCAAAAGGAACAGTTGGCCTGCTAATGAGGGCCATATGTACACGCAGCCTATCGTACCATCCTTCTTACTTATGGTTGCTGAAAACTCAGTGGAAGAGCTTGCTCTGAGGAATGGCATGGCTGGAGGAGGAGAGGCTTCCTTAAGAGCAGGAAAGGACCATTTGTTGTACAACTACTGTATCTCTGAAACTGGGAGCTAAAGATATGCATGTACGTTACTCATTCTTATTAAGAGTTCCTTACGCATCCGTAGAGTTCTTTACTCCAGTTTCACCTTCTTTCACTAAATTCTTTTGCATTTATGTGCAAAGGGATTTTGGGCCCTTTTCAAAAATTACTTTTCCTAATCAATCTTGTTAATTTGATGTTCATTTACATCGGCTTCTCTTTATTTTTAGCTTGATTTCCAGAAAAATTATACTTTCTTTGACATTGTTAAATGTTACAATATTAAAAGAAATGAAAAAGACTTAAAAACTTAGAATATTTGAATGAGGGTTTCTGGAAGGCAGAGAGAACAATAAGGCAAAAGTACTTACTGCACTACTGTTCCAAAGTAAAAGAAAAACAAAGATTTTAAAAATGATTATAGCAGCTTTGTATCTCAACCAGGGTTTCCTTTGAAATTTCTACAACTGCAAACACTATTCAGCAATTTGCACTGATTATAAAATTTATTGTTTTAAGGTCAATTGTGATACTATGATCAGATAATATAATTTACTTTACTCTTAATGGCTTCATTTTGACAACTGAGGGAGCTTTCAGGAAGGACAACGCTTCCTGCACAACAACCAGTAAAGCAGGTCACATCCATTTTCAATATAATTTTAAGAAAGATGAAGGACAAACTACTTGTGAGGCAGCAAGAATTCATTTGCATTAAATTAATTTGAACAGGGCATTTCAAGTTCTCTCTGGCAACAATGGAATAAAGGGGAAAATGAATCTATCTTATGCAATGATCCTCTTCTAGGTTACAGAAAGATTTGAAAGGCTGACATGACCATTGCTAAATTTCTTCTAGAAGTCTATGATTAGTGTCATAGATATAACTCATGAGATAAAATATTCACAAAGAATGTCTGTGAACTGCATCAATTGTGATGGAACTACTGTCTAACATCCCTTTGAAAAGTTATATTCTGCAAAGGTTAAAAAAACACCAACCTTTCGATGCTTTCTTATATGGATGAGCTTTTGTCAACAAGAACTAAGCTTCACAATTAAGCACTATGGAAGATAATGTTCTAGGTTAATTTAAACCTAACTAATCCAGGACTTGGCCTTGATAAATAATGGGTTTAATTAATATTTTTGACCCTAGCAGTGCAAATACTTTTACTTATATTTTACTAAAGCTAGTTTTGACAAATCTAAGGGTATTTAATTTATCAGTATCTGTTGTCAGATGAAAACTTCCCCATCAATACCTTCTAATGGTTCAAAAATAAACTGTTACCCCCACAGATACATTGTTTTTCCATGCGTAAGCAAGTACATTAATTTCAGGGTCTCAAGGCATAAAAGTGATATTACCACTTGTGATAGGCTGCATAATAGTCCCAAAAGATGTTCTTCACCTAATCTCCCGGCCCTGGGAATGTGCTGCCTTACACAGCCAAAGGACTTGTAGATACGATTCATTTAAGGATCTGGAGACAAGGTGATTATCCCAGATCATCCACGTGAGTCCAAAGTAATCACAGGAGTCCTTAGATGAAGTGGAGAGAAGGACTCAAAGTTAAAGGAGGAGACAGCGCGGAGACAGAAACAGAAATAAAAGCAACGCACCTTGAAAATGGAGGAATGGGGAAAAGACAATGAAGACAGGTGCCACCAGAAGCAGAAAATGCAAGAGAATGGATTCTCCCCTCAGCACCTCGAGAAGGAACCCACACTGCAGACACATTGACTTAGCCTAATTAAAGTGATTTTGGACTTCTGACCTTTGAAACTGCAAGACAATAAATATGTGTTAAGTTATGTAAATGTGTCGTAATTTGTTATAGCAGCAGTAATACAACTAATACACCACTACAATAAGCAAAGGAAATAAAGTGCAATAGTGACAAACTTAAGGGTTTCCAGGAAAGAGAAACGAAGTGGTAAACTCAATCACAGGATTATATTAGTAACTGTAGTATATGTTACTTGCTTACCCTTTCAATCACATTATTGCTGTAATTATCATTATCATCCAATCAATATGATTACACCAGTATGTATAACTTAGACATGAAAATTTTTTTCTATTTCACTCTTCCCATAATTCCATGCAGCTACCCCTAAGCAACTATGTATCTGATGAAGCTAATATTTTCAGGGAAAATCTTCCATGTTAAGCAGAAAATTTACATCTAAAATTAAATTCTTTTAAGCCAGTCTGGGGACAATACCTAGAAAATTCAAACATTACTTCTCAAGAATACCACTAGCAGTGAGTTTGTGACGCTATCTTCCACCAACTGAATCAAAATTAATTTTAAATATTTTCAAAGCAATATTTTAAAAAATCGTGTACACATTTTTTCCTCTTGGTAAAAATAAATCACTTCTCAACCATCCATTATATTTATGTTAATTACATGAAGTCCATACATGAATTATCATACCACAAATAGAAAACTATTTAAATAGAAAAATCTCACTTGGTGCTGACAGAATGACAGCATAAAACTGTTAAGCATGAGGAGAAAGTTGTTTGCAGTGTAAATATCTCCCTTTTCCTATCAAAGTGTGTCCTGTGATCTAGCGCTCTTCTCTCCACATGCTTAAGTACAGCAAAAGTTATAAAAACACTCATTCTAGTTTTCTATACTTTAATGGTTGTAGAACATCAGAAGAGAATTGGGAGATGGGAATGTTTTGTGCTTGACATTGCATTTGAGGGGAAAATAAAAACTTGGACATAATATGTGGGATGTCTCCACAGTAATACATGGGAGGGCAAGAAAAAAATGCTATCAAATTTCTACCATGCGCTGAGCCCCTTATATAAACAAATATCCAGCCTTTCTAATGTACTAACAACCACTCTTCATAGCAGGTATTCTATTCCCAGCTTGTAGGTAAGAAACAAAGCTTCAGAAAGGGATCTTCACCAATTTCACACAGTCAATAAAAGGCAGAACTAGGGCAAATATCAATAATAAAAATAGCAATCTAATCCTAATTGGACCTGGCACTGTTCTAAGAAGAAAATCATTAACAAAGGATTTTGAGTTACCACACTCTTAGTCTCCCCGTTTTACAAAAGAAGCAACTGGGGTAAAGTGAAGCTATGCCGTTTCTTTTCAAGCTCATATACCTAACAAGATACCACTTTAATCATGGGTCTCTGATAGATCGTGTACCTCATTTCTAGCGTTTGCTGAGATTTTTCTTATTAACCCTAAGCAAGTATTTGATCCCTGGTAAGTATGCTGTAATTTTTTCACCGCTCATTCTTATCACGGTTCTTCAAGAAAAGTACAGTTCAACACATTTGTCCTATTTGGTTACAAATTTTGAAATTCAAAATATGTATCACACTAAGCTGTTAGCTCCATTTGGAATTTTAAAAAAACTAAATTTTTCACTCAGTTAAAAAAAATTGCATTGTTTACTCCCATATCTACAATATAGCTTATAAGTGTATATTTGTATTGAAAACATAATTTTCTACAACTTTTATAATATTTAAATATTATTTAAGGTTTTAATAATATTTAAATATTTAAATAATACATTTAAAAACATAGTTCAACAAGTCCGAATAATCCATCACTTACTTATGACAGAATATTTGTTCAGTATCTTCTGTTTGTTCACTCTTGTGTAATATATCCTATTTTAAGAATCAAAAACTTCTCTTAATGTCAACACTACAGCCTCTTCACAATTCCTACTTATTCCTAATTACCCTTCAGGAGCAAATAAAATGAATTTATCCCAAATTTCTTTGCTTTGAAACAACTTCAGTGAAAATGGTGGTTGTCAACCATATCTACCATTCATATATCCCATTGTTTTCTGCATTAAATTTCATCTAATACTCCTTATGCCATCAGTGTCACTACAAAGGGGGACAGGGGATGAATCTCATTATGAACAAAGGTATATACACTAGATCTTAGGATGTTCAATCATTTCCTTACTCTATTATGTCCCATCTGAACTACTCATATTAAAATGAGCAACTATATGAACATGGTACTTTTAAGAAAGGATGTTCAAAAATTAATTCATATCTTGTACAAATTGGTATCCAAGAAATCATGACCTAATAGGCATCACATATGTGAATGAAAAAATTCACTTTCAGCAATGAATGTTGATGACACTCCTTTAGCAAGAGTTGTACCGAGCTACCCACAACTCCTCAGCACTCACTATTCTCATACATGCGGTCGGACAATGTCCAAGGGTGCAGTGATTCTGTCCAGAGGCTTTTCTGGGCCGTTAGAGCTGTCTCAGCCTGTGTACAGGGTTATACAGACACTCTAGGGCATTCATGACTCTGATCACTGGAGCAGCCCTGTACTAACTGCAAATTTATGGAGGAAACTTTCAAGTCCTCTTGCCCCCCAGTTGGGGTAACTCTGTTACCTATTTCATGTGGTCTCAGTTCTCCAACAAAAATGATCTCGGCCTGCTCATCTTACTTCCATTTCACTACATGGCACAACTAGAAGTTGACTAGGTATTCTGCTTTAATGTATATGCAAAGCCCTCTTGTTCAGGAATGTTTGTAGAATAATATTTCTAAATTAGGAATACAATTGGTCTTGTTCTTTCCTGAGGGATAAAATGTCATCTCTCTTCTTCTCTCCCTCTCTACTTTCTTCCTAACTCAGCTAACCCTCTATCTGAAAGAATTACAAAGGAAGAAATCTAGGGCATTGTTTAGCATTCTCAGGAGGATTGGAAATGTTGGAATGACAGCGAGTATCACACATACACTGCTTGAAGTATTTTGTAGGATCCAAGGGAAGAGAAAATTTTGACATTCCAGAAAATTTAAGTCATCCTTTTAATATCAGGACCAGAAAGAAACAGGTCACACGGGCAAGAGCCATAAAACTAATTATCTTGACTCTTTCCAGAATACCTGAGCTATAAATGTACAGGGAATCCTGTAATCAGATGCAAAGTTGTGTATAATATACTTAGTTCCCAAATGTAACTAGGAATTTTATGTATATAATGTGAAAAATCGTTCCAAAGTATTTGAGACTCCAAAAACTTTCCTAGCTAGCATTCAATATTCTTGCTTAACTTCTCCTTATACCCCTAACTGTATTGAGCATGCATAGACACACAAAAGCTAGGATCAACTATTACCGCTTAAGAAAGAAAAGGAGGAAAAAGGCTGTATTATAGGGATTTAGTTTTCTTCCTCAACTCTTGAAGAAGCCTATTTGTATCAGCCCGTGTCAGACAACAAAGTACTTATCAATAAAGTTTTATGAATGTGGTCACATATGAAATATAAGAGCATTCAGTTTCTACCTCTCCTTTTCTCATAAATCCTACATCAGATAGACATTAGCTATATCTGCCAATGTTTCCACGGAATCTTAAAGACTATTCACTGCAAAGCTGGCAGTGTAGCCTGAAAGCAAGTTATGTCTGCGTTGCAACTTCACACTAAGTGGTTTAAAAATACAACTAAATGTGGCCTGTCTTTATCTTGATTATAAGACATAAATTATCCCAAGAATATTCTTAGTAAAAATTGGGTCTCCCGGTCAAGCCACTTCTATTAAGAAGGACACAGGTCAGTTTTTAGGAGTTTAGGTGTTATTTGGAAGTTAGGAGCATCTAAATATGGAATATAACTCCATTAAATTATAGTATATTTTATATCAAAGAGAAACGACAAAAATAAGAAATGTTTTAAGTATTTTTTCGTATAGCGTGTTCATACAAAATTACTTCAGTAGTCTCAATGTAGTCATGCAATTGTTTGGGTAAAGAACTAAACTTGAAGTTAAATAGCATAGGTCTGAATTCTTATGGTTTATAACATTCATATATTTCATATGTTCCAGAATAATATGTAATTTCTAAGTTTATAACATAATAATTACAGAAATCTAGGTAAAGTAATACTTCTGTGACACAGTCTCTTCATCTACAAAATGGAATATTGCTTTTCTCCTTAAATTTATATTAAAAATTGGAGAAGTAATATATGTGAAAGAACCTTACATTAAATATGCAAGTTTTATTTGTTGAATTCAAACAGTCATTAAAGAACAAAATAAAACATTACATTTGGATTAACAAAGTAGATACATATATCTCAATCTGAGAAACCTTTAAGCTCTCTTGACCATAAAATGACATTGGATCCTATAAGAGAGTTTGGTAAATATTTGAAAGATATTTCAATTTCACACCTAAATGTTGATTCTGACATTTATTTCCTAAACTTATCATTTGTATACTTACCTGCTATTAAATCCACAGGGGTCATGTCACTAACTGTATGCCCACCGATTTTATTGAGAGGTATTCAGCAAGGCCCACAAAGTAAGTATTGAATTTTTTTAAAAAACAGACCCAAAACACCTAAAAGCAAAACACTTAGTAAATTCTTATAATCATGAAGATCACAAATTAGTGCTATTAGTAAGAAAGAAACTTCTAAACCAAATAAAGTCCTAATACCTCCAACGAATTTTGTCTCTCTGATACACACACACACGATTAAAAAAAAAAATGAAGGAAACGTAAAAAAATAAATAAATGAAGGAAGTTCTGTGGGAAATGTCCATAATTTCATGCCCAGAATTTCTCTATCAATCTCTTTCCCCAAAGTTCTTCCGAGAAAATAAAGTTGCCTTTCTCTCAACGTTAACTCATCACTTTTCTCATAGCATTTTCAAAAGAAATATTTCCTGTCAGCCGGCCACTTAAACTTTGTGCTGTTAAAGAAATCCAAAAAGGTATCAATTTTGCAACAAAGGATAAAGAGGAGACGAAGTGAACCAACATGGCTTTTAAGCTAAATTGCCGTCACCTGTCACAGGTTGTCTAGCGAGCCTCAAGTTCCCTCTAATAAGCTTATGGAGGGTGCGGAGCAAAGGCACCTCAAGGTGCTCTGCGGGTTTTCCCCTGGTAAATTAGGCTGAAAGGAAAAGAGTCCCACCCCCCACCCCCAAACTTGGAGACCAGGGCTGCCCTGCCGAATGCTGTGCCCAGACCTCCTACTTCCACGCCCTTCCAGTCCGTTCCTCGGCTTGGAAAATTGGGCATGAGGCAAGCAAAAGGAAGGACAGAAGGCCAAAACGGGCATCCGGGAAGCCAAATTTCTGTCTCAAAAGCTCGTCTAGAAACGCGTACATAGCGCGTGCCTTGCGGACATCTCCTAAAACCCCGTTCACTGAAGCTAATTCCTCCCGAACGCCCCCACGCCAGCTGAGGATCGCAACCGCCCATCCGCCCCTCCAGCCTGTGCAGCCGCCCCCAAAACCTCCCGTGAATCGGGAAATGTCAAGGAAGCAGCGCTTGGGGAGCCGAGCAGCCTCGCCAGTTCCAAGTCTCTGGTTCGAGACCCCTCGCTTCGCCTCTTTGGGGAACTCACCTGGAGTCAGGTTTAGATGGCAGCCTCCACCCATGGGACCGGGAAGCGGCCCCGGGAAGCGCCGCCGCGTCCTGTGAATAACGAGCGCAGCGCAGCGGAGCAGCTCCCCCTGGACTGGCCGCTCCCCGATTCCTCCCGCTCTGTCCGGGAACCGTCCCTCCGTTCTTTCCTCTCCCTCCCCTGCCTGCAGCCGCCGCGCTCCCTCCTCCTGCTGGCGGCGCAGGGCTGTGCTTCCGCCTCCCTCCTGCGGGCGCACGAGCTGCCCGCGCTGCTAATGAGCAGGCTCCAGGCTCCGCCCGGCCAGGGGTGCGCACACGCCCCACGCCGGAGACGAGCTCCCGGGAGCGGAGCTATGGATACGCCTGGTGCGGCCGCTGGAGAAATGAACTGGAGGAGGCATCCAGCATCTCACACTTTCTGGCCACTCAGCTTAACTAAGCCATAACCCCAGACTTCTTCCTAAATCTCCAGTAATTTACAGGTGCTGAAAAGTCAATGAGGGGTTTGAGCACAATCTGTGTTAACAGTATTGCCAGTATAGAGATGCTAATCTGGCTAGATTCTAGGGATGAAATGTTCAAGGGACGGTATATGATTCTTTCTGGTGGTTATTTTGACATATTTTGGCTATACTTACAGATCTGTAAAATAAACCAGCAATCTTCTAATCATGACAACACAGATTCCTAATTGAAGGCAGCTGATACTTATTAAATACCAGGCTCTGTTTAATAGGCTCTTCTTTCCCAGCTGATCTTTACTACAATTCTGTGAGCACTACTAGCACCCCTATTCTATATTTTAAGAATTTGGGTTTAACTTTTAAAACAAGACGGTCTTAAAACAAGACTAAGGATCATGTCCAACCTTGCAGAGATTCTAAGTTTCTGAGCCTAAATAATAACTGAAATCTGTAGCTCCCACAACCCATAGCCTGTGTATAATGTGTTGCAGCATCTTGGATGGTACTGTGTAACTGAACCAACAAAGATAATAGGACCATCAGCAAATACACACCACGAGACTAATGAATACCTAGAATCCTAGTGAGACTTGTAAATAGTCAAGCACCCTAAGTAACAATAGTTCAAGTGCATGCTAAACATGGTGATTACTTATAAAAGAACAGCAACCAGTATGAGTGAAGACAGGCAAATAATGTTCAAAATGTTCAGAATCAATGTCCAGCCACTTATGAGTTGAATTCCTCACTCTAAAAAGGAGGCCAGATGTGATGTATTCTAAGAAGTCTACAATGGGCGTGGTCTTTTCGCAACCAAAAAGGGCTTTTTAAACACTTATTTCCCATTAAGAATATGCAATAGCTAATTAATATTAAATCTGAAAATCAGTGATAATTTATTTCAACTAACCTTACATGAAAAAATCATTACTCATTCAAGCTTTTAGAATTAGATTAAATAGCATTGAGTATCAAATTTACTTCAACCCATAGAAATAATAGACAGTTAATTAATAAAGTAAGTAATTTAATTAACTTTACTTTTGTGTCATGATGTATTTTTCCTTAGGAAAAGGATAAGACATTTTTTCCATGGTATAAAATACTAGAATATGACTCTTATATTTTTCTTCATGAAGATTAAAGAATTAATAAAATAAGTACAGACATATTGTCAACAAATCTATCCAGATCATTCATTCTCCACTCAAGAAATTATGCTAGGCAAGCTTTATTTCTCCATATGTACAAGGCAATTCAGAGGTCAAAAATTTGAAAACACTTCAATGAACATCAACCATTAATTAACTAAGAGTAGATTTTATTTATAAACAACTTTAAAAGACTATAAAAAAGGTATAACAAACTTCTACTTTATCAGTACTGCTACTCCTGTTGAACACAAAGATATATAATTATAGTTTTCTCCCTATTTAAAATATTTATTGATTCTGGCATAATAATGTCATACTCATCCCTCAATAATCAGTGTACATGGAACCAGAAATCTTTTCTTTCACCTAGTCAATTTAAGTATTTCTGTGTTTTGCATGTTAACACTCTATTTATTCTGTGTTTCTAGTGCTTATCCTCAAAATTTTTATAGTTCCGTTCACATATGAATTCTACCAATCAGCACTATATATAAATAATGCAACGTATAAAATGTGTTAAATAAATGGATGTAAGATTTATGCTAAATTTTTCACATAGTAAGTACTTCAAAACCCTTATTATTTTTCCTTAAGCTTTTATGTGCATATATTTTATCTCTCCAACTAAAGAATAAACTTCTAAATAAGAAGAGTTTTGTCTATAAATTTTACGCATTTTAATACATTATTAATCTAAAACCTTGGACTAGAGTTTGGAATTCTTTTATGTATTCATTTATTGATTCAAAAAATAGGTGTCCATGCCATTTTTTCTAAACCTTGTGCAAGATGTAGGGTATACAATGATGTCCAGACTTTAGAGTCCTTGACCTCATGGCGTTTAAAGTGCAGTAATGTACAGTAATTTTAAAATCTATTTATTATTATTTAAAACAATCAATGAATACATTCTTGTCGAAAATAACTGAAAAGTCTGTCTGAATTCCCTGGCCAAGGCCAAAACATGAAAGCAAAAGAGCTGCCTGAAAACAGTGCAAGCCACTCTCCAGAGGGTTTCTCTGTTGAAACAGCACATCGCATTATGGAAATAATGAGAAAAATTAGTAACTGTGCAAACGACAACACATATGCATCTTTGTGGTTTCTGACCTTTTAGCATCGTCGAAGCAAGACCACAAACCTTTCAACACCAGGCGTGGTATTAATCTTGCACAGAATATAATGTTTTCACATATTTTATTCTGATTTCCTACAAAGTAATTTCAATTTCTAGCTAAAGCTAATGGATTTTTCTAGTGAAAACATTGTGTACCGAATGACTTTCCAGTGAGATCCGCGTACCATGCGCCATTTTCATGTTCGTGCTCATTTCTCTGAAGTCTGTTTGCCTTTAATTCACCATAATAAAATTCCTTGTGTACTTTTATTGGCAACCATTGCATAGTGACACTTGCATCCAAATGTAATTCCATTTGAGCTTGGCAGTGTTTGCTTTTTTATCAGAAGAGGAAAGTTAGAGGGAACAAGGGGCAAAGATGTGTGTAAGAATATCTGAGGGACCATCACAGCATCATCACAAATTCAAGATTTTTTTGAAACATTAGACAAGGGACTCACAGCCATGCCCTGGGATGGCTGAAACACTTCACAACCTGCTCATGTTTATGACCAAAATCATCACCTAAAATGAATTCAATGTGTCAATATCATAATATTGTTTGTGTATAAGTAATCATGAAGCAGTTAGGGAAGGGAGTATAATCTAGTAAGAAATTGGAACAAAAAGTGTTAGACAAAATTCAAGAAGATTTAAAAGAAGAAAATTAACCTGTCTGATCTGAACAGAATTGGAAAAGCACATCAATCATAGCTCTATACATTGACCATAGACTTAAAGCATAACATAAAAATAAAGAAGGCAGATAACTCAGGAAAACATTTCTATTAAATCTACTCCGTAAAGTTTTCCCATACTTTTATTTTACTAACAGGAGCATACATTTAAATCTGACAAAATCATATATATTTTGTTGATTCAATTTGTAGCAGATAGAGGAGCATGTCCCAGTGCTATGACAGTGAGTTGTCACTATAACATACCACTGCTTTACATCTTACCCACAGGCTAAAATGTTTACCCCTAGAGTCGTGACTTTGTATATGACAGGAGATTGCTACTAAAAGTAAATATATTTGGCTGAAGGGTAGATACAACTTTAGGCCATTATATCATTCACTAAAATTTAGCTGGCATTTACATATTTACCTGCTTAGTTCATATGACAAATATGTTTGAGAGACTGCCATATACAAAAAAAAAAGATGGAACCATCTTACAAATTTAGAGATTACTTAAAGAAATGGAACTGAAGGGTTAACTGTGATGGCAAGAATGAAGAGAGCAAAACCAGAGGGTACTTCAAGGAGAACAGGCATGAGAGAGGCATTATAATTTGGAGGGTGCTATGATTTGAACCTATGTGCCCATCCAAAGTTTGTATGTTGAAACTAAAATCCCAGGACAATGACATCAAGAGATGGGGCTTTTGGTTAAGTGATTAAATGAAGAAGGATCCACCCTCATGAATGAGATAAACGTCCTCGTAAAAGATGCTTTAGAGGAATGCCGGGCTCCTCAGTCTCTTCTGCCATGTCGTCACATTGTCCGTTTTTGCCCACTTTTGTCACGTGAAGACGAAGCAAGAAGGTGCCACCTCGGGACCAACTGCCAAATCTCCACTGCCTTGATTTCGGACTTCTCAGCCCCAGAACTGTGAGAAATACATTTCTGTTTTTTATGAATTACTCAATCTGTGGCATTTTGTTATAGCAGCATACAGACAAAAACAGGGTAAACAGCCTGGTGAGAGTGGATATTTTAGAAACTTGAGATGATTCAATGTCGCTGATTCTCCATTTTCTCATATGTAAAATGAAGGAAATAATGCTGATTACTTCATAGTTCATTGTACAAATTAAATTAACTATGTAAACAAAGCAAGCAATATAGTTCCTTTTATCTAGTATACATTGTTTAAGTGTTGTTGTCATTACATGAGGAAAACAAGAACTTCCCCAAACAGAAGGATGTGGGAACCAAAACTAAGATATAAGAAAGGACCAAAGTTCACTGTGACAATCTGGTCAAGCGCTGGTTAGGGAAGATAGCATAATGTTACGCATAGATATTATTTGAGGATAATTTTCCTCCACCCCGAACTCCTGTAGCACTTTCCCTACGTCTTTCATTGCACTTCTTCATTTGTCTCTTTAATTACGGTTATTTATATAAATCTTTTAGCTTCCTACAAAAATAAGCTTGTAGTGGGACAGATTCTTGAGGATCTATGTCAAAGCAATTTTTCTATTTCCTACAGCAAGTAACCCAGTAGTAATCACACAGAATTTGTTAAAAGAATAAACATAGGAAGATTAATTTCCATTTTTTTCTTTCCTAATATTTAATCAGAATTATACCATTGTTAGGGAGGGAGAAATTATAAATTGAGGACATGAGTATTAACATTTAAATCTGTTATTCTGCTTTATTTTAGAGCTTGCCATGTTTTGTGATTAAAAAAAGAAACAGGACATTCTATATAGCTGTTGCAAAACGTGTGGTCTGTTGGTGAACTAGCAGCACCAGCATTACCAAGAGTTCCTTAGTTTGCAGGACTACTGAGTCAGAATTCGCATTTTGACAAAACTCCAGGTGATTCATGCTCTGCATTTAAGTTGGAGAAGCACTGTTCTATAGTTCTCCTTATGTCCTAAATGCATTGTCAGTGAAAGAAAATACTATACGTATGATAATAATAACGGTAATATTAACAAAAATGTAACTATTAGTAATTTTCTATGCTCTCCCAGATACTAAGTCCTTTATTTAATACTTGTGATATTTCTGCGAAGTTGCAATTGATATCACCTACTAAACTGATACTCAGAAATCTGAAGTAATTCTCCAAGGTCACAAAGCTAGTGAATCACAAACCAGATTTTTAAACTCTTGCTGCTTCATTCCAAAGACTAAACCGTTTCTAACTCACGGTTAATACATTTGCTTCTGCCTTCCATTTCCTAAATATGGTTTCCTTTCTATTTCATTAGCTTTACTTATACATGACTGATTTTTAACCCTCTCTAACATTTGCAGAATATGGTGTACTATGGTTAATAAGGACAATACCAAGTAATATCATGTTGAGAAAGCGTGCAGATGTAGCATCAAAAAACAGACTTTTTCCAAAATGTTTACTAAAAACTTTCAATAAAAACAAGATTTTCTACTTAGAATTTCTACCTTGCATAACTCAAATGGAGCATGATTATTAAAATGACAAAAAGATTCCGTAATTGCCTAAGAGCTAAGAATAAGAATTGCTATATAAAAAAGCATAAATATGCCATATGAATGACATGTATAAGAATCATGGGAGTGCTATTTGGTATTTAGTATTTAGTTCCATTCTGCAGCATGATCAAAAAGAAGCATCTGTATAGTTCACTGTGCATTATAGCACAATAAATCACCTCATTAGGCTCAGATATATGTAAAGATTTACAGTCTGGGAAAGTCCACTAGATATTCTTAATCACTTCTTAGACTGTACTGTCCCCCATATTTCTCTTTTTCTATAGAAAGGTTGCACATGGAAAAGCTTTATTTGAAATCCAGCAATGAATGGAATGTCTGTGAAGCAAGAAATAGATGGAAATTGACATTTTAAAAGAAAGTTTGGCTTCTGAAGAGATACAGCTGTGACCTTGGTCTTTTTGTTGGAGAGAAGTATTCCCTAGCCTTACTGTACTATTTTTCCCAAAGCACCCTCTCTATTGTTCTCCCTTCATCTCTGGCTCGTATCATATGGCCCCTCCCTCATTCTATCTGGTGAGTTCTGAGAAAAATGCTTAAATTCTGCAGAGAAGATTGAGAACAATGCTAAATATTCCTCAGAGAAGCAAAATATTATGTTAACAGTTTATATTTTCACATGAAATTGTCTATCTCTTCTCTCTGTCTCATGTGTGTATGTGTGTATGTGTATATATATATATACATATAATATACAGTAGATATGTATATATAGAGTATAATATTCAGTATATATGTATATATAGTATAATATACCGTATATATGTATATATATACAGTGTGTGTGTGTGTGTATATATATATACATATATATATATATATATATATGTATATATATACTACCATTTACCTCCCAGGCTATACGTCCTGACATCTTAAAAGTAGAAAGCCCTCACAGGCCGCGGTTGCTCATGCCTGTAATCCCAGCACTTTGGGAGGCCGAGGCGTGCAGATCACCTGAGGTCGGGAGTTCAAGACCAGCCTGACCAACATGGTGAAACCCCATCTCTACTAAAAATACAAAAAATTAGCTGGGCGTTGTGTTGCGCACCTGTAATCCCAGCTACTCAGGAGGTGGAGGCAGGAGAATCACATGAACCCGGGAGTCGGAGGTTGTGTGAGCCGAGACCATGACATTGCACTGCAGCCTGGGCAATGAGAGCAAAACTCCATCTGAAAAATAAAGGTGGAAAGGCCTTAAAAGACTTTTGAAAATGAGATTTGTCAAATATTTATTAGAGATGAAGAAAATAAGTGCGGACCCACACGTAACTTGTCTGAGGTCACAGAAGTAGGGACCCACACGTAACTTGTCTGAGGTCACAGAGGTAGTAATGCTGCAGCAGCCTTATTGGTTTTCCTCTATGACATGCATTATTATTGTTTTTGATCATTTCAAGAGGTTTCTAGTCGATAGTGGGACAAAATTTCTAATTTGGGAACCTAATTTTCTCTGCAAATCTTCTTTACATCTCTAGCTTATTAATACACCTCAGAAGTGTTACAGGAATTAATTCGCAGGATTTTGAAGAATATTTTGAGGTATGCTGGGAAAAATCATGTCAAGTATCAATGATTAGAAACTAAACAATCAATATTAGATATTGTAAAATTATATTTAATCTTCCATATGGCATAAATATGTTATTTTAATGTACAGTCGTTGTACTTTGTAAACTTGCATATAAAATATTTGAAAAAATAACTTTCAATATGTAAAATGTAAATATACAAAGGAAAGGATCGGAAAAAATAGATAAAAATAATCAGGCTAAGAAAACACTACAGTGTCACCCTCAGAAGACTATAGAAGGATTCTCACCCTCGAGAAACAGAGGAACTTGAACATGGAAATGACCCTCTGCTGGCCATACTGATTATGGTACATAATTTTAAAAGGCTTTTAGAGAGAAGGGAAATGTTTTATTATGCATTCAGCACAGTGTTATGGTGATGTTTCTTAACTATCAGCTATTTTTAAAATTCCTATAATCTTTCTATAGATGACAAAGTTACATAAATATGAAGGATAAGAAGGGCCCCTGCAAACCTGATAATACAATTCTCTTTTCAATGATAACGTATTTCTAAGCGCGCATCTCCTAATCATATTGATGTGCATTTAGTGTTCTTTTACCTACACCTGTCAAAGTGGCTAAAGTAATCCTTCATGAGGAGATAATTTTTTCCTTTAGGTGATTTTTTCCGCATAATACTCTAACATTTCCAATTCCATCTTTCTCAAAAAAGCTTACATGATATACATATACAATTACTAAAACTTTGGCTGCATAAATAATTTAAATGGACTTTACTTCAAAGATAATATTTACTTTTAAAGTTGTAAACCTTTGAATCATCAATTAACTAGAATTATCTTTTTCTTTATAAATAAAGTTTTTTGTCCCTACATATTTATGATTTGGAAATTTTCACCTGGAAAATTTCATTTTCAGTTGGATGCCTTGTCTTTACTATAAAATTCAGTATTTCAATTTCAATATAATTTTTTGATTGATTTTAATGCAGAGAACAGAAAGGAATATCTTCAAATATAAACTACACAGAATCATTCTGTGAAACTTCTTTCTGATCTGTGCATTCAGCTAACAGAGTTAAACCGTACTTTTGATTGAGCAGTTCTGAACACTCTTTCTGTAGAAAATGCAACTGGACATTTGGAGCGCTAAGAGGGTAGTAGTGGAAAAAGGAATATATTCAAATATAAAGTACACAGAAGCATTCTGTGAAATTTCTTTCTGTTCTCTGCAACTTCTTTCTGTTCTCTGCATTCAACTAACAGAGTTGAGCCTTACTTTTGAAGGAGCAGTTCTGAAACACTCTTTGTGTACAAACTGAAATTGGACATTCGGAGAGCTAAGAGGATAATAGTCGAAAAAGGAATATCTTCAGCTAAATACTACACAGAAGCATTCTGTGAAACTTATTTCTGATATGTGCATTCAACTAACAGAGTAAAACCACACTTTTGATTGAGCCGTTATGAACACTCTTTCTGAAGTAAATGCAAGTGGACATTCGGAGCACTAAGAAGGTAATACTGGAAAAAGGAATATATTCAAATATAAACTACACAGAAGAATTCTGTGAAACTTCTTTCTGTTCTGTGCATTCAACTAACAGAGTTGAACCTTACTTTTGATTGAGCCGTCCTGAAACACTCATTCTGTAGAAACTGCAATTGGACATTCTGAGCGCTAAGTGGCCTATATTGGGAAAAAGAATATCTCCAAATAAAAACTACTCAGAAGAATTCTGTGAAACTTATTTCTGATCTGTGCATTCAGCTAACAGAGTTAAACCATACTTTTGATTGAGCAGTTATTAAACACTGTTTCTGTAGGAAATGCAAGTGGACATTAGGATCGCTAAGATTGTAATAGTGGAAAAAGGAATATCCCCAAATAAAAACTACACAGAAGCATTCTCTGAAACTCCTTTCTGTTCTCTGCATTAAACTAACAGAGTTGAGCCTTACTTTTGAAGGAGCTGTTCTGAAACACTCTTTATGTAGAAACTGCCAGTGGACATTCGGAACGCTAAGAGGGTAATAGTCGAAAAAGGAATATCTTCAACTAAATACTAAACAGAAGCATTCTGTGAAACTTCTTTCTGTTCTGTGCATTCAACTAAAAGAGTTGAACCTTACTTTTGATTGAGCCGTTCTGAAACACACTTTCTGTAGAAAATGCAAGTGGTGATTCGGAGCGCTAAGAGGGTAATAGTGGAAAAAGGAATATCTTCAAATATAAACTACACAGAAGCATTCTGTAAAACTTCTTTCTGTTCCTTGCATTCAACTAACAATATTGAACCTTACTTTTGATTGACCAGTTCTGAAACTCTCTTTCTGTAGATACTGCAATTGGACATTCTGAGCGCTAAGAGTCCTATATTGGAAAAAGGAATATCTTCAAATAAAAACTACACAGAAGAATTCTGTGAAACTTCTTTCTGATCTGTGCATTCAACTAACAGAGTTAAACCATACTTTTGATTGAGCAGTTCTGAAACACTCTTTCTGTAGAAAATGCAAGTGGACTTTAGGACCGCTAATTGGCCTATAGTGAAAAAAGGAATATCTCCAAATAAAAACTACACAGGAGCATTCTCTGAAACTTCTTTCTGTTCTCTGCATTCAACTAACAGAGTTGAGCCTTACTTTTGATTCAGCAGTTCTGAAATACTCTTTCTATAGAAACTGCAAGTGGACATTCGGAGCGCTAATTGGCATAAAGTGCAAAAACAAATATCTTCAAATAAAACTTGACAGAAGCATTCTGTGAAACTTCTTTCTGTTCTGTGCATTCAACTAACAGAGTTGAACCTTACTTTTGATTGAGCAGTTCTGAAACTCTCTTTATGAAGAAACTGCAAGTGGACATTTGGAGCGTTAAGAGGCCTATATTGGAAAAAGGAATATCTACACATAAAAACTACAAGGAAGCATTCTGTGAAAGTTCTTTCTGATCTGTGCATTCAACTAACAAAGTTAAACCATACTTTTGATGGAGCAGTTCTGAAACACTCTTTCTGTAGAAAATGCAGGTGGACATTTGAGCTCTAAGAGGCCTATAGTGGAAAAAGGAATATCTCCAAATAAATACTACACAGAAACCTTTTCTGAAACTTCTTTCTCTTCTCTGCATTCAACTAACAGAGTTTGTCTCACTTTTCATTGAGTAGTTCTGAAACACTCTTTCCGTAGAAACTGCAAGTGGACATTCGGATCGCTAAGAGGCGTATAGTGGAAAAACAAATATCTTCCAATAAATCTACACAGAAACATTCTGTGAAACTTCTTTCTGTTCCGTGCATTCAGCTAACGGATTTGAACCTAACTTTGGTTGAGCCGTTATGAAACACTCTTTCTGTAGAGACTGCAAGTGGACTTTCGGAGCACTAAGAGGCCTATAGTGGAAAAACGAATATCTTCAATGAAATACTACACAGAAGCATTCTGTGAAACCTCTTTCTGTTCTGTGCATTCAACTAACAGAGTTGAATCTTACTTTTGATTGAGCAGTTCTGAAACATTCTTTCTGTAGAAACTGCAAGCGGACATTCGGAGCGCTAAGAGGGTAATAGTGGAAAAAGGAATATCTTCAAATATAAACTACACAGAAGCATTCTGTGAAACTTCTTTCCGTTCTGTGCATTCAACTAACAGAGTTGAACCTTACTTTTGATTGAGCAGTTCTGAAACACTCTTTCTGTAGAAACTGCAAGTGGATATTCGGAGCGCTAAGAGGCCTATATTGGTAAAAGGAATATCTTCAAATAAAAACTACACGGAAGCATTCTGTGAAACTTCATTTTGTTCTGTGCATTCAACTAACAGAGTTGAACCTTACTTTTGATTGAGCTGTTCTGAAACGCTCTTTCTGTAGAAACTGCAATTGGACATTCAGGGCGCTAAGAGGCCTATATTGGAAAAAGGAATATCTTTTAATAAAAACTACACAGAAGCATTCTGTGAAACTTCTTTCTGATCTGTGCCTTCAACTAACAGAGTTAAACCATACATTTGCTTGAGCAGTTCTGAAACACTCTTTCTATAGGAAATGCAAGTGGACGTTCCCAGCGCTAAGAGGGTAATAGTGGAAAAAGGAATATCTTCAAATATAAACTACACAGAGGCATTCTGTGAAACTTCTTTCTGTTCTGTGCATTCAGCTTTCAGAGTTGAACCTTACTTTTGATTGAGCAGTTCTGAAACACTCTTTCTGCAGAAACTGCAAGTGGAAATTCGGAGCGCTAAGAGACCAGTAGTGGAAAAAGGAATATCTTCAATTAAACACTACACAGAAGCATTCTGTGAAGCTACTTTCTGTTCTGTGCATTCAACTAACAGAGTTGAACCTTACTTTTGATTGAGGAGTTGTCAAACACTCTTTCTGTAGAAACTGGAAGTGGACATTTGGAGCAATATAACATGAATATATTTTCACTTTAAGCATAGGAGTGTAAGAGTAAGGGAATATGCCTGCAATTCCGCAAGGTTTGATTTTATCTTACAAGTAGTTCGTTATCCAGTCAGTAAGTGTTTGTTGTACTCGATCCTGTGCCAAGTGCTCGGAATTGAGGTATGGGGACATAGTTGTAGAAACTCGGCCTATTGAGATTCTATTCAAAAGGCTCTCCTCAGTATAAGTTAGTAAGCACATAAATAGACGAGATATTGACATATTATATGGTATGAAGAAAAATCAGATTGAAGATTTTTAAAAGAGGTTGAAGGTAAAGTGAGATAAGGTGGGATCAAGAAAGGCCTGTTTGAGGAAATTAATCTCTGGCCTGAAAGAGGAGAAGATGACAAGAGATTTCCAGGCAACCAGAAGAACACATGACAAGGCCTTCTAACAGGAGAATGTTCAGCGTGTATGAGTAGTAGAAGTCCATGGTGGCCGGAGCATATTAAGTGAGGGATGCATGACATGAGGTTATACACACATTTAGAGTTAGGAGGTCCGAATATGGGGTGTGAGCTTTCTTGCACAAGTATTGGGAAGCTTCTGCAAGATTTTTCTAGGGCATTGACCTGATGTTATTCCTTTCCTGTTTTCTTTTTCTTTTTCTTTTTTTGGTGATTACTTTCTTTGCTTTCTAGAGAACAGATGGTAGAAGGGGGAAGTGGAAATATGCAGACACATTAGGGATCCATCAAAATATTGAACTGAACTGATGGGTTTGGCCGTGGTTTGACCTAGAGTGGTTATTATAGAGAATGAGCAGAGTGGATGCATTAGAAAGATTTCTCAAGTTTGATATGGTTGAGCTACAGATTGGATACAGGTAGGAAGATGGTAAAGGAAGGGATGACATCAGGTATACTTCGAGTTTGGTGTTGACAAGCAGGGTGCATGGTAGAGCCGTTTATGAGAAGGCTTCAGGAGAAAAAGGAGACTTGGAAACTATTCAGAAAGGTCAGAGACTGTGTTCTGAATCTCATGGTAGAAACAGGAAGGATTCTATTGTATACAGTAACAGGAAGGAGAATGCAAATGCAACTTTTTTGACCAGCTTTACAGAGTTCAGCCAAACAAGCCATACCTAGTTCAACCTCATGTTAGAGATGAGTAAACTGAACTTCAGAACCTGTAAACAACTTGCCAGAATCAAAAACGAGCCAGAAGAATATTTCGCCCATTACATGATACTTTGTTTATTTAAATACTTATAATTATTTTAGATATTTTACTTTCTTGATTTTATTATTAAGCACAAATAACATTGTACTTAAAGTTTATCTCTATTTTTCACTTTTCTTATTTTATCATAATTTCAGGTAAAAATCAATCAAAAAATTATATTGAAATTGAAATACTGAATTTTATAGTAAAGACAAGGCATCCAACTGAAAATGAAATTTTCCAGGTGAAAATTTCCAAATCATAAATATGTAGGGACAAAAAACTTTATTTATAAAGAAAAAGATAATTCTAATTAATTGATGATTCAAAGGTTTACAACTTTAAAAGTAAATATTATCTTTGAAGTAAAGTCCATTTAAATTATTTATGCAGCCAAAGTTTTAGTAATTGTATATGTATATCATGTAAGCTTTTTTGAGAAAGATGGAATTGGAAATGTTAGAGTATTATGCGGAAAAAATCACCTAAAGGAAAAAATTATCTCCTCATGAAGGATTACTTTAGCCACTTTGACAGGTGTAGGTAAAAGAACACTAAATGCACATCAATATGATTAGGAGATGCGCGCTTAGAAATACGTTATCATTGAAAAGAGAATTGTATTATCAGGTTTGCAGGGGCCCTTCTTATCCTTCATATTTATGTAACTTTGTCATCTATAGAAAGATTATAGGAATTTTAAAAATAGCTGATAGTTAAGAAACATCACCATAACACTGTGCTGAATGCATAATAAAACATTTCCCTTCTCTCTAAAAGCCTTTTAAAATTATGTACCATAATCAGTATGGCCAGCAGAGGGTCATTTCCATGTTCAAGTTCCTCTGTTTCTCGAGGGTGAGAATCCTTCTATAGTCTTCTGAGGGTGACACTGTAGTGTTTTCTTAGCCTGATTATTTTTATCTATTTTTTCCGATCCTTTCCTTTGTATATTTACATTTTACATATTGAAAGTTATTTTTTCAAATATTTTATATGCAAGTTTACAAAGTACAACGACTGTACATTAAAATAACATATTTATGCCATATGGAAGATTAAATATAATTTTACAATATCTAATATTGATTGTTTAGTTTCTAATCATTGATACTTGACATGATTTTTCCCAGCATACCTCAAAATATTCTTCAAAATCCTGCGAATTAATTCCTGTAGCACTTCTGAGGTGTATTAATAAGCTAGAGATGTAAAGAAGATTTGCAGAGAAAATTAGGTTCCCAAATTAGAAATTTTGTCCCACTATCGACTAGAAACCTCTTGAAATGATCAAAAACAATAATAATGCATGTCATAGAGGAAAACCAATAAGGCTGCTGCAGCATTACTACCTCTGTGACCTCAGACAAGTTACGTGTGGGTCCCTACTTCTGTGACCTCAGACAAGTTACGTGTGGGTCCGCACTTATTTTCTTCATCTCTAATAAATATTTGACAAATCTCATTTTCAAAAGTCTTTTAAGGCCTTTCCACCTTTATTTTTCAGATGGAGTTTTGCTCTCATTGCCCAGGCTGCAGTGCAATGTCATGGTCTCGGCTCACACAACCTCCGACTCCCGGGTTCATGTGATTCTCCTGCCTCCACCTCCTGAGTAGCTGGGATTACAGGTGCGCAACACAACGCCCAGCTAATTTTTTGTATTTTTAGTAGAGATGGGGTTTCACCATGTTGGTCAGGCTGGTCTTGAACTCCCGACCTCAGGTGATCTGCACGCCTCGGCCTCCCAAAGTGCTGGGATTACAGGCATGAGCAACCGCGGCCTGTGAGGGCTTTCTACTTTTAAGATGTCAGGACGTATAGCCTGGGAGGTAAATGGTAGTATATATATACATATATATATATATATATATATATGTATATATATATACACACACACACACACTGTATATATATACATATATACGGTATATTATACTATATATACATATATACTGAATATTATACTCTATATATACATATCTACTGTATATTATATGTATATATATATATACACATACACACATACACACATGAGACAGAGAGAAGAGATAGACAATTTCATGTGAAAATATAAACTGTTAACATAATATTTTGCTTCTCTGAGGAATATTTAGCATTGTTCTCAATCTTCTCTGCAGAATTTAAGCATTTTTCTCAGAACTCACCAGATAGAATGAGGGAGGGGCCATATGATACGAGCCAGAGATGAAGGGAGAACAATAGAGAGGGTGCTTTGGGAAAAATAGTACAGTAAGGCTAGGGAATACTTCTCTCCAACAAAAAGACCAAGGTCACAGCTGTATCTCTTCAGAAGCCAAACTTTCTTTTAAAATGTCAATTTCCATCTATTTCTTGCTTCACAGACATTCCATTCATTGCTGGATTTCAAATAAAGCTTTTCCATGTGCAACCTTTCTATAGAAAAAGAGAAATATGGGGGACAGTACAGTCTAAGAAGTGATTAAGAATATCTAGTGGACTTTCCCAGACTGTAAATCTTTACATATATCTGAGCCTAATGAGGTGATTTATTGTGCTATAATGCACAGTGAACTATACAGATGCTTCTTTTTGATCATGCTGCAGAATGGAACTAAATACTAAATACCAAATAGCACTCCCATGATTCTTATACATGTCATTCATATGGCATATTTATGCTTTTTTATATAGCAATTCTTATTCTTAGCTCTTAGGCAATTACGGAATCTTTTTGTCATTTTAATAATCATGCTCCATTTGAGTTATGCAAGGTAGAAATTCTAAGTAGAAAATCTTGTTTTTATTGAAAGTTTTTAGTAAACATTTTGGAAAAAGTCTGTTTTTTGATGCTACATCTGCACGCTTTCTCAACATGATATTACTTGGTATTGTCCTTATTAACCATAGTACACCATATTCTGCAAATGTTAGAGAGGGTTAAAAATCAGTCATGTATAAGTAAAGCTAATGAAATAGAAAGGAAACCATATTTAGGAAATGGAAGGCAGAAGCAAATGTATTAACCGTGAGTTAGAAACGGTTTAGTCTTTGGAATGAAGCAGCAAGAGTTTAAAAATCTGGTTTGTGATTCACTAGCTTTGTGACCTTGGAGAATTACTTCAGATTTCTGAGTATCAGTTTAGTAGGTGATATCAATTGCAACTTCGCAGAAATATCACAAGTATTAAATAAAGGACTTAGTATCTGGGAGAGCATAGAAAATTACTAATAGTTACATTTTTGTTAATATTACCGTTATTATTATCATACGTATAGTATTTTCTTTCACTGACAATGCATTTAGGACATAAGGAGAACTATAGAACAGTGCTTCTCCAACTTAAATGCAGAGCATGAATCACCTGGAGTTTTGTCAAAATGCGAATTCTGACTCAGTAGTCCTGCAAACTAAGGAACTCTTGGTAATGCTGGTGCTGCTAGTTCACCAACAGACCACACGTTTTGCAACAGCTATATAGAATGTCCTGTTTCTTTTTTTAATCACAAAACATGGCAAGCTCTAAAATAAAGCAGAATAACAGATTTAAATGTTAATACTCATGTCCTCAATTTATAATTTCTCCCTCCCTAACAATGGTATAATTCTGATTAAATATTAGGAAAGAAAAAAATGGAAATTAATCTTCCTATGTTTATTCTTTTAACAAATTCTGTGTGATTACTACTGGGTTACTTGCTGTAGGAAATAGAAAAATTGCTTTGACATAGATCCTCAAGAATCTGTCCCACTACAAGCTTATTTTTGTAGGAAGCTAAAAGATTTATATAAATAACCGTAATTAAAGAGACAAATGAAGAAGTGCAATGAAAGACGTAGGGAAAGTGCTACAGGAGTTCGGGGTGGAGGAAAATTATCCTCAAATAATATCTATGCGTAACATTATGCTATCTTCCCTAACCAGCGCTTGACCAGATTGTCACAGTGAACTTTGGTCCTTTCTTATATCTTAGTTTTGGTTCCCACATCCTTCTGTTTGGGGAAGTTCTTGTTTTCCTCATGTAATGACAACAACACTTAAACAATGTATACTAGATAAAAGGAACTATATTGCTTGCTTTGTTTACATAGTTAATTTAATTTGTACAATGAACTATGAAGTAATCAGCATTATTTCCTTCATTTTACATATGAGAAAATGGAGAATCAGCGACATTGAATCATCTCAAGTTTCTAAAATATCCACTCTCACCAGGCTGTTTACCCTGTTTTTGTCTGTATGCTGCTATAACAAAATGCCACAGATTGAGTAATTCATAAAAAACAGAAATGTATTTCTCACAGTTCTGGGGCTGAGAAGTCCGAAATCAAGGCAGTGGAGATTTGGCAGTTGGTCCCGAGGTGGCACCTTCTTGCTTCGTCTTCACGTGACAAAAGTGGGCAAAAACGGACAATGTGACGACATGGCAGAAGAGACTGAGGAGCCCGGCATTCCTCTAAAGCATCTTTTACGAGGACGTTTATCTCATTCATGAGGGTGGATCCTTCTTCATTTAATCACTTAACCAAAAGCCCCATCTCTTGATGTCATTGTCCTGGGATTTTAGTTTCAACATACAAACTTTGGATGGGCACATAGGTTCAAATCATAGCACCCTCCAAATTATAATGCCTCTCTCATGCCTGTTCTCCTTGAAGTACCCTCTGGTTTTGCTCTCTTCATTCTTGCCATCACAGTTAACCCTTCAGTTCCATTTCTTTAAGTAATCTCTAAATTTGTAAGATGGTTCCATCTTTTTTTTTTGTATATGGCAGTCTCTCAAACATATTTGTCATATGAACTAAGCAGGTAAATATGTAAATGCCAGCTAAATTTTAGTGAATGATATAATGGCCTAAAGTTGTATCTACCCTTCAGCCAAATATATTTACTTTTAGTAGCAATCTCCTGTCATATACAAAGTCACGACTCTAGGGGTAAACATTTTAGCCTGTGGGTAAGATGTAAAGCAGTGGTATGTTATAGTGACAACTCACTGTCATAGCACTGGGACATGCTCCTCTATCTGCTACAAATTGAATCAACAAAATATATATGATTTTGTCAGATTTAAATGTATGCTCCTGTTAGTAAAATAAAAGTATGGGAAAACTTTACGGAGTAGATTTAATAGAAATGTTTTCCTGAGTTATCTGCCTTCTTTATTTTTATGTTATGCTTTAAGTCTATGGTCAATGTATAGAGCTATGATTGATGTGCTTTTCCAATTCTGTTCAGATCAGACAGGTTAATTTTCTTCTTTTAAATCTTCTTGAATTTTGTCTAACACTTTTTGTTCCAATTTCTTACTAGATTATACTCCCTTCCCTAACTGCTTCATGATTACTTATACACAAACAATATTATGATATTGACACATTGAATTCATTTTAGGTGATGATTTTGGTCATAAACATGAGCAGGTTGTGAAGTGTTTCAGCCATCCCAGGGCATGGCTGTCAGTCCCTTGTCTAATGTTTCAAAAAAATCTTGAATTTGTGATGATGCTGTGATGGTCCCTCAGATATTCTTACACACATCTTTGCCCCTTGTTCCCTCTAACTTTCCTCTTCTGATAAAAAAGCAAACACTGCCAAGCTCAAATGGAATTACATTTGGATGCAAGTGTCACTATGCAATGGTTGCCAATAAAAGTACACAAGGAATTTTATTATGGTGAATTAAAGGCAAACAGACTTCAGAGAAATGAGCACGAACATGAAAATGGCGCATGGTACGCGGATCTCACTGGAAAGTCATTCGGTACACAATGTTTTCACTAGAAAAATCCATTAGCTTTAGCTAGAAATTGAAATTACTTTGTAGGAAATCAGAATAAAATATGTGAAAACATTATATTCTGTGCAAGATTAATACCACGCCTGGTGTTGAAAGGTTTGTGGTCTTGCTTCGACGATGCTAAAAGGTCAGAAACCACAAAGATGCATATGTGTTGTCGTTTGCACAGTTACTAATTTTTCTCATTATTTCCATAATGCGATGTGCTGTTTCAACAGAGAAACCCTCTGGAGAGTGGCTTGCACTGTTTTCAGGCAGCTCTTTTGCTTTCATGTTTTGGCCTTGGCCAGGGAATTCAGACAGACTTTTCAGTTATTTTCGACAAGAATGTATTCATTGATTGTTTTAAATAATAATAAATAGATTTTAAAATTACTGTACATTACTGCACTTTAAACGCCATGAGGTCAAGGACTCTAAAGTCTGGACATCATTGTATACCCTACATCTTGCACAAGGTTTAGAAAAAATGGCATGGACACCTATTTTTTGAATCAATAAATGAATACATAAAAGAATTCCAAACTCTAGTCCAAGGTTTTAGATTAATAATGTATTAAAATGCGTAAAATTTATAGACAAAACTCTTCTTATTTAGAAGTTTATTCTTTAGTTGGAGAGATAAAATATATGCACATAAAAGCTTAAGGAAAAATAATAAGGGTTTTGAAGTACTTACTATGTGAAAAATTTAGCATAAATCTTACATCCATTTATTTAACACATTTTATACGTTGCATTATTTATATATAGTGCTGATTGGTAGAATTCATATGTGAACGGAACTATAAAAATTTTGAGGATAAGCACTAGAAACACAGAATAAATAGAGTGTTAACATGCAAAACACAGAAATACTTAAATTGACTAGGTGAAAGAAAAGATTTCTGGTTCCATGTACACTGATTATTGAGGGATGAGTATGACATTATTATGCCAGAATCAATAAATATTTTAAATAGGGAGAAAACTATAATTATATATCTTTGTGTTCAACAGGAGTAGCAGTACTGATAAAGTAGAAGTTTGTTATACCTTTTTTATAGTCTTTTAAAGTTGTTTATAAATAAAATCTACTCTTAGTTAATTAATGGTTGATGTTCATTGAAGTGTTTTCAAATTTTTGACCTCTGAATTGCCTTGTACATATGGAGAAATAAAGCTTGCCTAGCATAATTTCTTGAGTGGAGAATGAATGATCTGGATAGATTTGTTGACAATATGTCTGTACTTATTTTATTAATTCTTTAATCTTCATGAAGAAAAATATAAGAGTCATATTCTAGTATTTTATACCATGGAAAAAATGTCTTATCCTTTTCCTAAGGAAAAATACATCATGACACAAAAGTAAAGTTAATTAAATTACTTACTTTATTAATTAACTGTCTATTATTTCTATGGGTTGAAGTAAATTTGATACTCAATGCTATTTAATCTAATTCTAAAAGCTTGAATGAGTAATGATTTTTTCATGTAAGGTTAGTTGAAATAAATTATCACTGATTTTCAGATTTAATATTAATTAGCTATTGCATATTCTTAATGGGAAATAAGTGTTTAAAAAGCCCTTTTTGGTTGCGAAAAGACCACGCCCATTGTAGACTTCTTAGAATACATCACATCTGGCCTCCTTTTTAGAGTGAGGAATTCAACTCATAAGTGGCTGGACATTGATTCTGAACATTTTGAACATTATTTGCCTGTCTTCACTCATACTGGTTGCTGTTCTTTTATAAGTAATCACCATGTTTAGCATGCACTTGAACTATTGTTACTTAGGGTGCTTGACTATTTACAAGTCTCACTAGGATTCTAGGTATTCATTAGTCTCGTGGTGTGTATTTGCTGATGGTCCTATTATCTTTGTTGGTTCAGTTACACAGTACCATCCAAGATGCTGCAACACATTATACACAGGCTATGGGTTGTGGGAGCTACAGATTTCAGTTATTATTTAGGCTCAGAAACTTAGAATCTCTGCAAGGTTGGACATGATCCTTAGTCTTGTTTTAAGACCGTCTTGTTTTAAAAGTTAAACCCAAATTCTTAAAATATAGAATAGGGGTGCTAGTAGTGCTCACAGAATTGTAGTAAAGATCAGCTGGGAAAGAAGAGCCTATTAAACAGAGCCTGGTATTTAATAAGTATCAGCTGCCTTCAATTAGGAATCTGTGTTGTCATGATTAGAAGATTGCTGGTTTATTTTACAGATCTGTAAGTATAGCCAAAATATGTCAAAATAACCACCAGAAAGAATCATATACCGTCCCTTGAACATTTCATCCCTAGAATCTAGCCAGATTAGCATCTCTATACTGGCAATACTGTTAACACAGATTGTGCTCAAACCCCTCATTGACTTTTCAGCACCTGTAAATTACTGGAGATTTAGGAAGAAGTCTGGGGTTATGGCTTAGTTAAGCTGAGTGGCCAGAAAGTGTGAGATGCTGGATGCCTCCTCCAGTTCATTTCTCCAGCGGCCGCACCAGGCGTATCCATAGCTCCGCTCCCGGGAGCTCGTCTCCGGCGTGGGGCGTGTGCGCACCCCTGGCCGGGCGGAGCCTGGAGCCTGCTCATTAGCAGCGCGGGCAGCTCGTGCGCCCGCAGGAGGGAGGCGGAAGCACAGCCCTGCGCCGCCAGCAGGAGGAGGGAGCGCGGCGGCTGCAGGCAGGGGAGGGAGAGGAAAGAACGGAGGGACGGTTCCCGGACAGAGCGGGAGGAATCGGGGAGCGGCCAGTCCAGGGGGAGCTGCTCCGCTGCGCTGCGCTCGTTATTCACAGGACGCGGCGGCGCTTCCCGGGGCCGCTTCCCGGTCCCATGGGTGGAGGCTGCCATCTAAACCTGACTCCAGGTGAGTTCCCCAAAGAGGCGAAGCGAGGGGTCTCGAACCAGAGACTTGGAACTGGCGAGGCTGCTCGGCTCCCCAAGCGCTGCTTCCTTGACATTTCCCGATTCACGGGAGGTTTTGGGGGCGGCTGCACAGGCTGGAGGGGCGGATGGGCGGTTGCGATCCTCAGCTGGCGTGGGGGCGTTCGGGAGGAATTAGCTTCAGTGAACGGGGTTTTAGGAGATGTCCGCAAGGCACGCGCTATGTACGCGTTTCTAGACGAGCTTTTGAGACAGAAATTTGGCTTCCCGGATGCCCGTTTTGGCCTTCTGTCCTTCCTTTTGCTTGCCTCATGCCCAATTTTCCAAGCCGAGGAACGGACTGGAAGGGCGTGGAAGTAGGAGGTCTGGGCACAGCATTCGGCAGGGCAGCCCTGGTCTCCAAGTTTGGGGGTGGGGGGTGGGACTCTTTTCCTTTCAGCCTAATTTACCAGGGGAAAACCCGCAGAGCACCTTGAGGTGCCTTTGCTCCGCACCCTCCATAAGCTTATTAGAGGGAACTTGAGGCTCGCTAGACAACCTGTGACAGGTGACGGCAATTTAGCTTAAAAGCCATGTTGGTTCACTTCGTCTCCTCTTTATCCTTTGTTGCAAAATTGATACCTTTTTGGATTTCTTTAACAGCACAAAGTTTAAGTGGCCGGCTGACAGGAAATATTTCTTTTGAAAATGCTATGAGAAAAGTGATGAGTTAACGTTGAGAGAAAGGCAACTTTATTTTCTCGGAAGAACTTTGGGGAAAGAGATTGATAGAGAAATTCTGGGCATGAAATTATGGACATTTCCCACAGAACTTCCTTCATTTATTTATTTTTTTACGTTTCCTTCATTTTTTTTTTTAATCGTGTGTGTGTGTATCAGAGAGACAAAATTCGTTGGAGGTATTAGGACTTTATTTGGTTTAGAAGTTTCTTTCTTACTAATAGCACTAATTTGTGATCTTCATGATTATAAGAATTTACTAAGTGTTTTGCTTTTAGGTGTTTTGGGTCTGTTTTTTAAAAAAATTCAATACTTACTTTGTGGGCCTTGCTGAATACCTCTCAATAAAATCGGTGGGCATACAGTTAGTGACATGACCCCTGTGGATTTAATAGCAGGTAAGTATACAAATGATAAGTTTAGGAAATAAATGTCAGAATCAACATTTAGGTGTGAAATTGAAATATCTTTCAAATATTTACCAAACTCTCTTATAGGATCCAATGTCATTTTATGGTCAAGAGAGCTTAAAGGTTTCTCAGATTGAGATATATGTATCTACTTTGTTAATCCAAATGTAATGTTTTATTTTGTTCTTTAATGACTGTTTGAATTCAACAAATAAAACTTGCATATTTAATGTAAGGTTCTTTCACATATATTACTTCTCCAATTTTTAATATAAATTTAAGGAGAAAAGCAATATTCCATTTTGTAGATGAAGAGACTGTGTCACAGAAGTATTACTTTACCTAGATTTCTGTAATTATTATGTTATAAACTTAGAAATTACATATTATTCTGGAACATATGAAATATATGAATGTTATAAACCATAAGAATTCAGACCTATGCTATTTAACTTCAAGTTTAGTTCTTTACCCAAACAATTGCATGACTACATTGAGACTACTGAAGTAATTTTGTATGAACACGCTATACGAAAAAATACTTAAAACATTTCTTATTTTTGTCGTTTCTCTTTGATATAAAATATACTATAATTTAATGGAGTTATATTCCATATTTAGATGCTCCTAACTTCCAAATAACACCTAAACTCCTAAAAACTGACCTGTGTCCTTCTTAATAGAAGTGGCTTGACCGGGAGACCCAATTTTTACTAAGAATATTCTTGGGATAATTTATGTCTTATAATCAAGATAAAGACAGGCCACATTTAGTTGTATTTTTAAACCACTTAGTGTGAAGTTGCAACGCAGACATAACTTGCTTTCAGGCTACACTGCCAGCTTTGCAGTGAATAGTCTTTAAGATTCCGTGGAAACATTGGCAGATATAGCTAATGTCTATCTGATGTAGGATTTATGAGAAAAGGAGAGGTAGAAACTGAATGCTCTTATATTTCATATGTGACCACATTCATAAAACTTTATTGATAAGTACTTTGTTGTCTGACACGGGCTGATACAAATAGGCTTCTTCAAGAGTTGAGGAAGAAAACTAAATCCCTATAATACAGCCTTTTTCCTCCTTTTCTTTCTTAAGCGGTAATAGTTGATCCTAGCTTTTGTGTGTCTATGCATGCTCAATACAGTTAGGGGTATAAGGAGAAGTTAAGCAAGAATATTGAATGCTAGCTAGGAAAGTTTTTGGAGTCTCAAATACTTTGGAACGATTTTTCACATTATATACATAAAATTCCTAGTTACATTTGGGAACTAAGTATATTATACACAACTTTGCATCTGATTACAGGATTCCCTGTACATTTATAGCTCAGGTATTCTGGAAAGAGTCAAGATAATTAGTTTTATGGCTCTTGCCCGTGTGACCTGTTTCTTTCTGGTCCTGATATTAAAAGGATGACTTAAATTTTCTGGAATGTCAAAATTTTCTCTTCCCTTGGATCCTACAAAATACTTCAAGCAGTGTATGTGTGATACTCGCTGTCATTCCAACATTTCCAATCCTCCTGAGAATGCTAAACAATGCCCTAGATTTCTTCCTTTGTAATTCTTTCAGATAGAGGGTTAGCTGAGTTAGGAAGAAAGTAGAGAGGGAGAGAAGAAGAGAGATGACATTTTATCCCTCAGGAAAGAACAAGACCAATTGTATTCCTAATTTAGAAATATTATTCTACAAACATTCCTGAACAAGAGGGCTTTGCATATACATTAAAGCAGAATACCTAGTCAACTTCTAGTTGTGCCATGTAGTGAAATGGAAGTAAGATGAGCAGGCCGAGATCATTTTTGTTGGAGAACTGAGACCACATGAAATAGGTAACAGAGTTACCCCAACTGGGGGGCAAGAGGACTTGAAAGTTTCCTCCATAAATTTGCAGTTAGTACAGGGCTGCTCCAGTGATCAGAGTCATGAATGCCCTAGAGTGTCTGTATAACCCTGTACACAGGCTGAGACAGCTCTAACGGCCCAGAAAAGCCTCTGGACAGAATCACTGCACCCTTGGACATTGTCCGACCGCATGTATGAGAATAGTGAGTGCTGAGGAGTTGTGGGTAGCTCGGTACAACTCTTGCTAAAGGAGTGTCATCAACATTCATTGCTGAAAGTGAATTTTTTCATTCACATATGTGATGCCTATTAGGTCATGATTTCTTGGATACCAATTTGTACAAGATATGAATTAATTTTTGAACATCCTTTCTTAAAAGTACCATGTTCATATAGTTGCTCATTTTAATATGAGTAGTTCAGATGGGACATAATAGAGTAAGGAAATGATTGAACATCCTAAGATCTAGTGTATATACCTTTGTTCATAATGAGATTCATCCCCTGTCCCCCTTTGTAGTGACACTGATGGCATAAGGAGTATTAGATGAAATTTAATGCAGAAAACAATGGGATATATGAATGGTAGATATGGTTGACAACCACCATTTTCACTGAAGTTGTTTCAAAGCAAAGAAATTTGGGATAAATTCATTTTATTTGCTCCTGAAGGGTAATTAGGAATAAGTAGGAATTGTGAAGAGGCTGTAGTGTTGACATTAAGAGAAGTTTTTGATTCTTAAAATAGGATATATTACACAAGAGTGAACAAACAGAAGATACTGAACAAATATTCTGTCATAAGTAAGTGATGGATTATTCGGACTTGTTGAACTATGTTTTTAAATGTATTATTTAAATATTTAAATATTATTAAAACCTTAAATAATATTTAAATATTATAAAAGTTGTAGAAAATTATGTTTTCAATACAAATATACACTTATAAGCTATATTGTAGATATGGGAGTAAACAATGCAATTTTTTTTAACTGAGTGAAAAATTTAGTTTTTTTAAAATTCCAAATGGAGCTAACAGCTTAGTGTGATACATATTTTGAATTTCAAAATTTGTAACCAAATAGGACAAATGTGTTGAACTGTACTTTTCTTGAAGAACCGTGATAAGAATGAGCGGTGAAAAAATTACAGCATACTTACCAGGGATCAAATACTTGCTTAGGGTTAATAAGAAAAATCTCAGCAAACGCTAGAAATGAGGTACACGATCTATCAGAGACCCATGATTAAAGTGGTATCTTGTTAGGTATATGAGCTTGAAAAGAAACGGCATAGCTTCACTTTACCCCAGTTGCTTCTTTTGTAAAACGGGGAGACTAAGAGTGTGGTAACTCAAAATCCTTTGTTAATGATTTTCTTCTTAGAACAGTGCCAGGTCCAATTAGGATTAGATTGCTATTTTTATTATTGATATTTGCCCTAGTTCTGCCTTTTATTGACTGTGTGAAATTGGTGAAGATCCCTTTCTGAAGCTTTGTTTCTTACCTACAAGCTGGGAATAGAATACCTGCTATGAAGAGTGGTTGTTAGTACATTAGAAAGGCTGGATATTTGTTTATATAAGGGGCTCAGCGCATGGTAGAAATTTGATAGCATTTTTTTCTTGCCCTCCCATGTATTACTGTGGAGACATCCCACATATTATGTCCAAGTTTTTATTTTCCCCTCAAATGCAATGTCAAGCACAAAACATTCCCATCTCCCAATTCTCTTCTGATGTTCTACAACCATTAAAGTATAGAAAACTAGAATGAGTGTTTTTATAACTTTTGCTGTACTTAAGCATGTGGAGAGAAGAGCGCTAGATCACAGGACACACTTTGATAGGAAAAGGGAGATATTTACACTGCAAACAACTTTCTCCTCATGCTTAACAGTTTTATGCTGTCATTCTGTCAGCACCAAGTGAGATTTTTCTATTTAAATAGTTTTCTATTTGTGGTATGATAATTCATGTATGGACTTCATGTAATTAACATAAATATAATGGATGGTTGAGAAGTGATTTATTTTTACCAAGAGGAAAAAATGTGTACACGATTTTTTAAAATATTGCTTTGAAAATATTTAAAATTAATTTTGATTCAGTTGGTGGAAGATAGCGTCACAAACTCACTGCTAGTGGTATTCTTGAGAAGTAATGTTTGAATTTTCTAGGTATTGTCCCCAGACTGGCTTAAAAGAATTTAATTTTAGATGTAAATTTTCTGCTTAACATGGAAGATTTTCCCTGAAAATATTAGCTTCATCAGATACATAGTTGCTTAGGGGTAGCTGCATGGAATTATGGGAAGAGTGAAATAGAAAAAAATTTTCATGTCTAAGTTATACATACTGGTGTAATCATATTGATTGGATGATAATGATAATTACAGCAATAATGTGATTGAAAGGGTAAGCAAGTAACATATACTACAGTTACTAATATAATCCTGTGATTGAGTTTACCACTTCGTTTCTCTTTCCTGGAAACCCTTAAGTTTGTCACTATTGCACTTTATTTCCTTTGCTTATTGTAGTGGTGTATTAGTTGTATTACTGCTGCTATAACAAATTACGACACATTTACATAACTTAACACATATTTATTGTCTTGCAGTTTCAAAGGTCAGAAGTCCAAAATCACTTTAATTAGGCTAAGTCAATGTGTCTGCAGTGTGGGTTCCTTCTCGAGGTGCTGAGGGGAGAATCCATTCTCTTGCATTTTCTGCTTCTGGTGGCACCTGTCTTCATTGTCTTTTCCCCATTCCTCCATTTTCAAGGTGCGTTGCTTTTATTTCTGTTTCTGTCTCCGCGCTGTCTCCTCCTTTAACTTTGAGTCCTTCTCTCCACTTCATCTAAGGACTCCTGTGATTACTTTGGACTCACGTGGATGATCTGGGATAATCACCTTGTCTCCAGATCCTTAAATGAATCGTATCTACAAGTCCTTTGGCTGTGTAAGGCAGCACATTCCCAGGGCCGGGAGATTAGGTGAAGAACATCTTTTGGGACTATTATGCAGCCTATCACAAGTGGTAATATCACTTTTATGCCTTGAGACCCTGAAATTAATGTACTTGCTTACGCATGGAAAAACAATGTATCTGTGGGGGTAACAGTTTATTTTTGAACCATTAGAAGGTATTGATGGGGAAGTTTTCATCTGACAACAGATACTGATAAATTAAATACCCTTAGATTTGTCAAAACTAGCTTTAGTAAAATATAAGTAAAAGTATTTGCACTGCTAGGGTCAAAAATATTAATTAAACCCATTATGTATCAAGGCCAAGTCCTGGATTAGTTAGGTTTAAATTAACCTAGAACATTATCTTCCATAGTGCTTAATTGTGAAGCTTAGTTCTTGTTGACAAAAGCTCATCCATATAAGAAAGCATCGAAAGGTTGGTGTTTTTTTAACCTTTGCAGAATATAACTTTTCAAAGGGATGTTAGACAGTAGTTCCATCACAATTGATGCAGTTCACAGACATTCTTTGTGAATATTTTATCTCATGAGTTATATCTATGACACTAATCATAGACTTCTAGAAGAAATTTAGCAATGGTCATGTCAGCCTTTCAAATCTTTCTGTAACCTAGAAGAGGATCATTGCATAAGATAGATTCATTTTCCCCTTTATTCCATTGTTGCCAGAGAGAACTTGAAATGCCCTGTTCAAATTAATTTAATGCAAATGAATTCTTGCTGCCTCACAAGTAGTTTGTCCTTCATCTTTCTTAAAATTATATTGAAAATGGATGTGACCTGCTTTACTGGTTGTTGTGCAGGAAGCGTTGTCCTTCCTGAAAGCTCCCTCAGTTGTCAAAATGAAGCCATTAAGAGTAAAGTAAATTATATTATCTGATCATAGTATCACAATTGACCTTAAAACAATAAATTTTATAATCAGTGCAAATTGCTGAATAGTGTTTGCAGTTGTAGAAATTTCAAAGGAAACCCTGGTTGAGATACAAAGCTGCTATAATCATTTTTAAAATCTTTGTTTTTCTTTTACTTTGGAACAGTAGTGCAGTAAGTACTTTTGCCTTATTGTTCTCTCTGCCTTCCAGAAACCCTCATTCAAATATTCTAAGTTTTTAAGTCTTTTTCATTTCTTTTAATATTGTAACATTTAACAATGTCAAAGAAAGTATAATTTTTCTGGAAATCAAGCTAAAAATAAAGAGAAGCCGATGTAAATGAACATCAAATTAACAAGATTGATTAGGAAAAGTAATTTTTGAAAAGGGCCCAAAATCCCTTTGCACATAAATGCAAAAGAATTTAGTGAAAGAAGGTGAAACTGGAGTAAAGAACTCTACGGATGCGTAAGGAACTCTTAATAAGAATGAGTAACGTACATGCATATCTTTAGCTCCCAGTTTCAGAGATACAGTAGTTGTACAACAAATGGTCCTTTCCTGCTCTTAAGGAAGCCTCTCCTCCTCCAGCCATGCCATTCCTCAGAGCAAGCTCTTCCACTGAGTTTTCAGCAACCATAAGTAAGAAGGATGGTACGATAGGCTGCGTGTACATATGGCCCTCATTAGCAGGCCAACTGTTCCTTTTGCCCACCCACATCACCGGGGACATATGGCGTTACTTTGACTGTTGAAACAAGTGTTTGTGGACATATCTTGGTATGAGTAAAAGACTGTTGATTGTCTTTCTCTTGTCGCTCGTGCAACCGTCTCCTTGTGGAGATCGTATTATCCATAACACTAGATTTGAGGATGATAAATGACGTTGTTATTATTAACTGAATTTGCCTCTCTAGTTTGATCACAAAACCAGCGAATGTTTGCTTATGGAACATGTAAAGCTTATAGAAGACGGAAAGCTTACAGAAAGAAATGATGGCTTTTCTAAGCATACGTCTCCTTGTGGAGATCGTATTATCCATAACACTAGATTTGAGGATGATAAATGACGTTGTTATTATTAACTGAATTTGCCTCTCTAGTTTGATCACAAAACCAGCGAATGTTTGCTTATGGAACATGTAAAGCTTATAGAAGACGGAAAGCTTACAGAAAGAAATGATGGCTTTTCTAAGCATAAGAGTCAGGTCTTTTTCAATCAAAAACTAACTCATTCAAAAATTCAAGAGTTATGTAAAACCAGAACAGCAGAGGTTTCAGAAATGCTATTGAGATCATTTATTATAAAATAGCCATTAATGAAATGTAATAGTGAGTCTGTTGTTGTGACTATGTGGAGAAATGAATGAGAAAATATAAGATAGGCTGGAATGAAGAGAGTCATCGGATCCCAACATAATTCATTTTGTATAGTTCACAGTATTGTAACTTTAAAAAAATTATGAATTTTTTCAGTACTGTGAATTCTGAATTTGCAATATGAGGCTTTTCAATCCTTGCAACAAGTGTGTATTTTTCAGTGGTTCTAGAATTATCGGGGCTTTCGAGCTGCTTCTGATAAGAAGGCAAGGCTAGAGGACTCGTGTTGAGGTGGCATTTGCACAGGACTTTAGATAACATACATCGATGATGTAGAGAGAAGAGCGGGTGATGTTGCTGTGGATTATAGGGGAAAGGCACCTTTTGCTCCCTCTGCTGACCTATTTGTGTATTCAGCTGTGTAACATATTTCTTGTATAATTACATAGTAATTTCACACACTACATTAAGAAAATCTGAACAATTTTTACTAAACTCATGTTTTCTAAATATTAAGTAAATAAAACCAACATTTGGCTAGGTAACATTTATAAAAACAGGATTTCTAGATAGATGATGATAAATTTTCATCTATATCTATAGAGCTGATAAATTTTCAAAACCCTTTGAATATCACTTGTACTACAAAGTCTCGTTTCAGTTTCAGTGCCATGGCACATTGATTAATCACCACTAAAGCGGTACATGAAATATTTGGCAATATAGGTATTTGGTAATGGTGATTGATGCACAGAATACGGCACCATTATTATGCACTGGCCTTGAGAACTTTAGTTTTCATCTTCGATCACCTGATAGAGAACAAACTAACAGCTTTTTTCTTTCACCTTGCTGGAGAATAAACTAACAACTTCAAATTATCTGATCCATCCAAAAACTTATTTCCGTGAAACTCACTGATTTATTTATTATTTCGTGGGAATCACTATTATTTGCTGTAGTAAAATATCAAATGATCGATGTTTTATACCAACATGGCAGCTCACATGGTAGGCAACAGAATGAAAACAAACAGGTTTACTACCAAGAATTATACTATATTGCTTTTATTGACAGAAAAAGCATACGGATAATTTTATTCAGAGATTTTATGTGAATTATTTTGATAAGTGTACACATATATTTATAACTGACCTTTCTTTGTCAAGTGTGTGCCCACACACGTATTCATACTAAATCAATCTTAGAGATCTTATCCAAAGATTGAATTTCTTAAAGTGACTGTTCCAAATATGTATAATTTATGGCAAAAAAGTCACAAAATGGCAATACAAGGAGGCATAAAACTGAAGATAAAGGGGGAGATGATGGTTAAAAACACCTGTAAATGAATAATTGATTTTGATTTAAATTCTTTTTAGTTCTTAGCTGATGAAATGAATATCAATGAAATTATTATGCAAAACACCTCTATTTGTTGTATATGCATGTACATATATGTGTTACAAATACAAAACTGATAGGATATTATTTAACATATATTCAGACTCATAATGTGCATATATGTACATAATGAAAATGAGTGCTTGTTTTATATGTATGTATACACACACATACACATATTGCATACTTTCATTTTTTAAAATTTTACTTTAAGTTCTGGGATACATATGCTGAACATGCAGGTTTGTTACATAGGTATACTTGTGCCATGGTAATTTGCTGCACCCATCAACCCGTCATCTAGGTTTTAAGCTCCACATGCATTAGCTATTTGTCCTAATGCTCTCCCTCCCCTTTCCCCACACCCACCTACAGACCCCAGTGTGTGATGTTCCTCTCCCTGTGTCAACATGTTCTCATTGTTCAGCACCCACTTATGAGTGAGAACATGCAGTGTTTGGTTTTCTGTTCCTGTGTTAGTTTGCTGAGGATGATGGTTTCCAGCTTCATCCATATCCCCGCAAAGGACGTGAACTCATCCTTTTTTATGGCTGTGTAGTATTCCATGGTGAATATGTGCCACATTTTCTTCATCCAGTCTATCATTGATGGGCATTATGTTGGTTCCAAGTCTTTGCTATTGTAAATAGTCCCATGATAAACATATATGTACATGTGTCTTTAGAGTAGAATGATGTATAATCCTTTGGTATATACCCAGTAATGGGATTGCTGGGTCAAATGGTATTTCTGGTTTTATATCCTTGAGGAATCACCACATTGTATTCCACAATGGTTGAACTATTTTACAAGCCCACCAACAGTGTAAAAGTGTTCCTATTTCTCTGCATCTTCTCCAGCATCTGCTGTTTCCAGAATTTTTAATGATCACCATTCTAACTGGTGTGAGATGGTATGTCATTGTGGTTTTGATTTGCATTTCTCTAATGAACAGTGATAATGAGCTTTTTTCATATGTTTATTGGCCACATACATGTCTTCTTTTGAGGAGTGTCTGTTCATATCCTTTGCCCACTTTTTGATGGGGTTGTTTGTTTTTTTTTTCTTGTAAATTTGTTTAAGTTCCTTCTAGATTCTGGATATTAGACCTTTGTCAGATGGATAGATTGCAAAAATTTTCTCATATTTTGTAGGTTGCCTGTTCACTCTTGTGATAGTTTATTTTACTGAGCAGAAGCTCTTTAGTTTGATTAGATTCCATCTGTCAATTTTGGCTGTTGTTTCAAGTGCTGTTGGTGATTTAGTCATGAAGTCTTTGCCCACACCTATGTCCTGAATCATATTGCCTAGGTTTTCTTCTAGGGTTTTTATAGTTTTAGGTTTTACATTTATGTTTTTAATCCACCTTGAGTTAATTCTTTTATAAGGTATAATGAAGGGGTCTAGTTTCTCTTTTCTGCATATGGCTACCCAGTTTTCCCAGCGCCATTTATTACATAGGGAATCCTTTCCCCATTGCTTGCTTTTGTCAGGTTTGTTGAAGATCAGATTGTTGTAGATGTGTGGTGTTATTTCTGAGGCCTCTATTCTGTTTCATTGGTCTATATATCTGTTTTGATATTAGCACCATGCTGTTTTGGTTACTTTAGCTTTGTAATATAGTTTGAAGTCAGGCAGCGTCATGCCTCCAGCTTTGTTCTTTTTGCTTAGGTTAGCCTTGGCTCCACAGGCTCTTTTTTGCTTCCATATGAAATTTAACATAGTTTTTTTCTAGTTCTGTGAAGAAAGTCAATGGTAGCTTGATGGGAATAGCATTGAATCTATAAATTACTTTGGGCAATATGGCCATTTTCATGATATTGAGTCTTCCTATCCATGAGGATGGAGTGTTTCTCTATATGTTTGTGTCCTGTCATTTCCTTGAGCTCTGGTTTGTAGTTTTCCTTGAAGAGGTCCTTCACATCCCTTGTAGGTTGTATTCCTAGGTATTTTGTTTTCTTTATAGCAATTGTGAATGGGAGTTTACTAATGATTTGGCTCTCTGCTTGTCTGTTATCGGTATATAAGAATGATTGTGATTTTTGCACATTAATTTTATATCCTGAGACTTTGCCAAAGTTGCTTATCAGGTTAAGGAATTTTTGGGCTGAGGTGGTGGCGTTTTGTAAATATACAATCATGTCATCTGCAGACAGAGACAATTTGATTTCCTCTCTTCCTATTTGCATGCTTTTATTTCTTTCTCTTACTCGATTGCCCTGGCCAGAACTTCCAATACTATGTTGATAAGAGTGGGGAGAGAGGGCATCCTACTCTTGGGCCAGTTTTCAAAGGTAATGCTTCCAGCTTTTGGCCATTTAGCATGATATTAGCTATGCATTTGTCATAAATAGCTCTTATTTTTGTGAGATATGTTCCATCAATACCTAGTTTATTGAGAGTTTTTAGTATGAGGGGTGTTGAACTTTATTGAAGGCCTTTTCTGCATCTATTGAGATAATCATGTGGTTTTTGTCATTGGTTCTGTTTATGTGATGGATTATGTTTATTGATTTGCATATGTTGAACCAGCCTTGCATGCCAGGCATGAAGCCAACTTGATCGTGGTGGATAAGTTTTTTGATGTGCTGCTGGATTCTCTTGCCAGTATTTTATTCAGGATTTTCGCATCGATGTTCATCAGTGATATTGGCCTGAAATTTTCTTTTTCTATTGGGTCTCCGCCAGGTTTTGGAATCAGAGTGATTCTGGCCTCATAAAATGATTTAGGGAGGAGTCTTTCTTTTTCTATTGTTCAGAATAGTTTCAGAAGGAATGGTACCAGCTCCTCTTTGTACCTCTGGTAGAACTCGGCTGTGAAGACATCTGGTCCTGGGCTTTTTTTGGTTGGTAGGCTAGTAATTACTGAGTCAATTTCAGAACTTGTTATTGGTCTATTCAGGGATTTGACTTCTTCCTGCTTTAGTCTTGGGAGGGTGTATGTGTCCAGGACTTTATCCATTTCTTCTAGATTTTCTAGTTTATTTGTGTAGAGGTGTTTACAGTATTCTCTAATAATAGTTTGTATTTCTGTGGGATCAGTGGTGATATCCCCTTTATCGTTTTTTAATGTGTCTATTTGATCTTTCTCTCTTTTCTTCCTTGTTAGTCTGGCTACCGGTCTATCTATTTTGTTAATCTTTTCAAAAAACCCACTCCTAGATTCATTGATTTTTTTTTTGAAGGTTTTTTTGTGTTTCTCTCCCATTCGGTTCTGCTGTGATCTTAGTTATTTCTTGTTTTATACTAGGTTTTTAATGTGTTTTCCAATGCTTCTTTTGATTGTGATGTTAGGGTGTCTATTTTAGATCTTTCCCACTTTCTAATGTGGACATTTAATGCTGTAAATTTCCCTCTAAACACTGTTTTAACTGTATCCCAGAAATTCTGATATGTTGTGTCTTTGTTCTCATTGGTTTCAAAGAACTTATTTATTTCTGCCTTAATTTTGCTATTTACCCAGTAGTCATTCATAAGCAGGTTGTTCAGTTTCCATGTAGTTGTGCAGTTTTGAGTGAGCTTCTTAATTCTGAGTTCTAATTTGATTACACTGTGGTTTGAGAGATTGTTTGTTATGATTTTCATTCTTTTGCATTTGCTGAGGAGTGTTTTACTTCCAATTATGTGGTTGATTTTAGAATAAGTGCTATGTGGTGCTGAGAAGAATGTATATTCTGTTGATTTGGGGTGGAGAGTTCTGTAGGTATCTATTAGGTCCACTTGGACCAGAGCTGAGTTCAAGTCTGAATATCCTTGTTAATTTCCTTTCTTGTTGATCTGTCTAATATTGATAGTGGGTTGTTAAAGTTTCCCACTATTATTGTGTGGGAGTCTAAGTCTCCTTGTAGGTCTCTAGGAACTCGTTTTATGAATCCTGGTGCTCCTGTATTTGGCATATATATATATATTTAGGATACTTAGCTCTTCTTGTTGCATTGATCCCTTTACTACTATGTAATGCCCTTCTTTGTCCTTTTTTATCCTTGTTGGTTTAAAGTCTGTTTTATTAGAGACTAGGATTGCAACTCCTGCTTTTTTTTTCTTTCTTTCCATTTGCTTGGTAAATATTCCTCCATCCCTTTATTTTGAGCCTATGTGTGTCCTTGCAAGTGAGATGTGTCTCCTGAATACAGCACACCTGTGGGTATTGACTCTTTATCCAATTTGCCAGTGTATGTCTTTTAATTGGGGCATTTAGCTCATTTATATTTACCGTTAATATTGTTATGTGTGAATTTGGTCCTGTCATCATGATGTTAGCTGGTTATTCTGCACATTAGTTGAAGCAGTTTCTTCCTAGTTTCATTGGTTTATATATTTTGGTGTGTTTTTGCAGTGGCTGGTACTGGTTTTTCCTTTCCATGTTTAGTGCTTCCTTTAGGAGCTCTTGGAAGGCAGGTCTGATGGTGACTAAATCTGTCAGCATCTGCTTGTCTGTAAAGGATTTTATTTCTCATTCACTTATGAAGCTTAGTTTGGCTGGTTATGAAATTCCATATGTACATCATGGAAACGAGTGCATGTGATACACACACACACACACGCACACACATTGCATACTTTCATTTTTGTGTCCATTTCTTTTCTGATTTTATCAGCAGCCAACTAAAGAAAATAGAAAAAAAAATTGGTAATTCGATCTTTCATGTTCTGCATCTTCCAGCTTCACAACTTATAGTTTTCTATTTTCATTGTTATTGTGATCAGAATGAAAATGTATACAATAGAATCAGAATCAGGTCAGAATCAACAAAAATACTATAATGTTTGTACATGCTTTCGATGCAGTTTGTCTCTGCAAAGGGTGTGTGTGTTTCTATGCACATGTGCATGTACACAAGTGTGTAAATAAGTGTTTTATTCATGATGGAGAAAGGCTGGTCAAAATGATTCTGAATGAGATAGCACCACTACAGCAGATAATTAGGTCTCTAGCAATAAAACAAGTCATTAAACATGTTTCTAAGCATCTACTCAGTATCTGGCACAATGTTAAGTAGTGTAAATATAATCATTAGCAAAATTCAGCTTCTACCCTCAATGGTATATGTGTAGAACAAATTGGTAAAGCTGGAGTACATTTCAGGACCAAAAACAGTTTCTGTGTAGTTCCCACTTCATCAAGACCATGTTGTATACCTCTCATACACTTAAGCCATAGGGAAGCAATTATTCCATCCATCCTTTTACAGGGTAGTGGTGGGGAAGAAGAGCTGACTGTCATGCTTGAATTCACATAATTTCATAATTAAATAATTTCATGTTACATAATCTCGATAAACCTAAAATCCAATATATGATAAAGATAGTGTTTCAAATCAGTGGATAAGTGATAAACAGTTCATAAAATGGTGTTCAGATAATTGGCTATATGTATTTTATAGTTGCACAAAGGTATAATATGTCATTAATAAATATTAATTCCATAGTGGATGTCAAATACACTTTTTCAAAATATAAAGAAAAAATACCATAGACAAATATCACTTGCAACATTACGGTTAAAATTAAATATCCAAACATAGCCCTAACCAATAACAGAAAATTTAAAAAAAAATTTATGGATTGGAATTTGTTAAAATATAAAACTTTTCTTTTTCAGAGGATACAATGAATATGTGTAAAAAGCAAATATCAAATCAGCAACAAGTGCTTGCAATTCACTTGACATATTTAAAATATGAGTAGTTCCAACAAATCATAAATAAATGATTAGTAGTCCAATAAAAAAAGACAAAGTACATTGACAGGAAACTGTATGAAACTCATGAACACTAAATGTCTTAGATTCTCTATTGTTAAACAAAATGCAAAAACAATAGAGAACATTATGAATATGGAGTTAATATTTAACAAAATTATTTTATCCATGTTATAAGTAAATATTTACATCCAAAAACCCTTGTTTTCTCTGAAAGTTGTCACTTATGAGTCTATTTTGAAAATGTTTAAAGAATAGTAATTAATTAACTTTAATAAATAGGTACTCCTATTGAGGGAAAACAGACATTTCCATAATTTTTCTTCTGTTTCTAATCTAGTAGATGGTAGGAAAATAATGACAATTGCATGTTCATACCTGGAGAATATGCATTCCATTTCTTTTAAACTTTTGCATTCTCAAAACTATATTGATACCTCAAAGCATACCCTTTGCTGTTGAAAACAGCCTTTCAAGTATAAAGACACACACATCACTTTCCTTAAATCTTATATAAGGCAAGGGCCTAGATTCCTATCAGAAAATGTATTTCAAGAATGCTTTTTTAGTAGTTCCTGTGGCCTTATCTTATAGAGGAAGGTTTTTTTTTAAACATACACACAGTATTTGATGCACATTTTTATTGGAAAGAGCTTTTATTTCCTTAAATGTTTTGTTGTCTATGTGTGAAAAGTATCCTGCAGTGGAATTCAGTGGCACAGATGCTTATTGTGATAGATGAGATGAACTTGCTTCCCTAAGCATGCATGGGCATGAAATGCATCTGGCTTCTGTACATAAAAGTCAGTTATGTTCCCAAATGTGTCTCTGCATTTACACAGACGTTTAGGGGCAGACACCCTACTGTTCCCTCAAAAGGCGGCTCTGCTTAATTATGAAGTTCAAGTTAGACCAGAAGTTGGAAAATACTAAATTCCACATTGCAGACAGAGCCTGAACAGGTGATGTCACCACTGCATTCTAAGGTGGCAAGTCCTCAGAGAAGTCACTTATCACCTTACCATGGAGAAAAATAACCGTGTCCAGAACACAAGAGGATGCTTTAAGGTAGCGTACAATCAAGTGTGCAAACCTGTGCAATACATACCAGATGAAATCCAGTTCAGAGGCTCAGGAAAACAAACAAATGAGGATATGCTTTAAAAAATAGGACTTAATATAAACAGTCGTGAGAGTAAAACTATTGCTAAGCACATAGGAAACATAAACCATGCTTTCAGGAAGGAGTTTGGCACATGTGTGCACAGGTAGGAGGTGTAATGTGCAGAAATCCGGCCTTTTGTGGCATAGCAACTAAAGTTCCTTTTCTATTGTCCAGACAACCTTAAATATTCCTTTATGCAGTACTATTTTAAAAAGGCCATCTACTGTGCACAATGTGTTAGCATCAAGGACATGAAATTTATCTGGAATATACCAAAACTTTAATCAATAGACTAGGACCAAAGCTTTTAAAAACAGGTTTTCGTAGATAAATCATTATAAGTTATTATTTCCTCGCCATAGGTAAGGCATGATAGATAACTTTACTTTTTCTCAGTCACTTAGTGTGTAGGTAGAATAATGACCCTTAGCAGGATGACCTTTTGAATGTGTTGTTAGGCAGCATGGAAGCATTATGGTTAGAGGTGGAATTAAGATTGCTAATCACCTCACCTTAAACTGGAGCGATTATCCTGAATTATCTAGGTGGGCCCACTGTAGTCACAAAGAACCTTCAGACAGGAAGGCGGAGAGACCAGAGTGAGCAGAAGAGCTTGGGGAAACTGGAGCCGAGGCTGAAGTGATGTGCTGTGTCCAAGATGTGCAGAGGCCAAGAGCTCAGGGATACATGTGACCCCTCAAACCTGGTGAATTCTCTCCTGGAATCTCTAGACACAATATACACTTGATGATACCTTGATTTTAGCACACTAAGACCCATTTTGGACTTCTGACCCCCAGAAGTATAAAGAAAAAAATGTGTTGTTTTAAGCCTCTGAGTTTATGTTAATTTACTGTAACAGCAGTAAGAAACTAACACAGTAAGACGGCTTTTATTTTTATGTGATGTATAGAATTAAATTGGATATGCTAGGAAATATTGGAAATTTATTGATTTATTTTTTTGTCTGAGCTGGAGTCTGGCTCTGTCACCCAGGCTGGAGTGCAGTGGCGCGATCTCGGCTCACTGCATGCTCTGCCTCCCGGGTTCCCGCCATTCTCCTGCCTCAGCCTCCCGAGTAGCTGGGACTACAGGCGCCGCCACCACGCCGGCTAATTTTCTGTATTTTTAGTAGAGACGGGGTTTCACCGTGGTCTCGATCTCCTGACCTCGTGATCCGCCCGCCTCGGCCTCCCAAAGTGCTGGGATTACAAGTGTGAGCCACCGCGCCCGGCCAGGAATTTATTTTCTTATTATAGTTCTTCATATTAGAATAATGAGAACCATCGAGTAATGAAGTGTTCTATTTTGTGAAGGATGATTATATAAACAGTACGAAGGTTAAAAACCGGGCGGGACCGGCTGGGCACAATGGCTCGTTCATGTAATCCCAGCACTTTGGGAGGCCGGGGCAGGTGGATCTCTTGAGCCCAGGAGTCTCAGATCAGCCTGGGCAACATGTGAAACCCCATCTCCACAAAAATACAAAAACCAGGCAGACGTGGTGGCGGCGCCTGTGGTCCCAGCCACTCAGGAGGCTGCGGTGGAAGGATCGGAGCCCGGCAGGTGCAGGCTGCGGTGGACCGTGATTATGCCACTGCGCTCCAGTCTGGGTGACAGAGTGAGACCCTGTCTCCATTAAATAAATAGACAAATAAATATATATATAAGTAAAAGAGGAGGGTGTCTTTTGAAGGCTATTAAAGTCGTCTAAGTGTCCTCTGATTATATGAGGCTGGAATGGTGCATGGAATATTGTGTTGAATAACCTGATACAGTCTCTGAAACTATAGAAGCATTAGTAATTTTAGCCTGAGAGTGCTATAATCTGGGATAATTTGGTCCAATACTTCCAGAGAGGGTTGAAGTTTTGAGATAGCTGGAGTTATTTCAGTTGAAGACCTGAATATGAGGCAACTGCATACTCAATTACAATTCAATTTCTACTCTTTATATAAGGTAGAAATGGGTAACATGTGGGACACTGTGTTAAAAGTAATGCAGCCATAGTGTAGTGGTAGAAGCAGATGAAAAGTACTATAATAGTCGTATAGATGAGGTACTGGAAAGAAGCAGAGTTGAAAAATTGGAGATAAATGTCAGTTTTCCAGAGCCATGGGATGAAAACCAAACAGGATTACAACAGATTCAATTCACTCAAGATGTCTAACTTGGTAATAGGTCAGAAAACTCAATTTGTCGTATTTTCTTAAAAGTACACAAAAATGTTCCTTTTGATAAAACACGTGTAGTGCACCTTCGGATTTGATTTTTCTTTATGTTCTGTAAACTGCTCACAGTAAAACAGAAAAAAAGTCTGACAAATATGATGGTCCTTAAACCTTGTAGGAGTATGATGCTTCTCCAAAGAATAGAGGTTTTCCTAGGAAGGCCCTAAGCAAGGAATCAAGTTTCCTTTTGCAAGAAATAAAATTCTCAAAAGTTCCCTGCACCTTGGAAAGGCTCTGGTTGAAATTAATAGCACAACGTTATTTATTTAAATTTTAACTTTTAAGTTCAGGGGTACAAGTGTAGGTTTGTTACAGAGGTAAGCTTATGCCATGGGATTGGTTGTACAGTTTATTTCATCACCCAGATATTAAGCCTAATATCCATTAGTTGTTTTTCCTGATCCTCATAGCAAATATTACCCCCATAAAGTTTTATGGTTACTTTTTTCTTATCTTCTGATTAATGCCATTAGATTCACCAATTGAAATTATTTTTCAGTAGTTTAATTCCCTCTAGAAGGTTTAAAAAATGTTTCCGAATTTCCTAAGTCTTCTTTCTTTGTTAGTCTTCTAAAAAGCTATATTCAATAGAATTCATGTGCTTAGGTACAGTTTCACTAAAAGCGTATCTTCAACATTTGATCTGTTTAAAAGTTCTTAAGGTGTTAAGGAACATTAGGTATCAGAGTTTATGGCATTTGATTAATCTGAATAAATCTTGGCATCAAATTGAATTCAGCAAAAGTAACAGTGATAAATCAGAGAGCAATATTTGAAATGTCTCCAGGAAACATTTTAAAACAATTTTTAAGTTCACTAATTTGAGTCATTACACTTGGCCCTAATATGGTAGATTTTAAGTGAAGCTCAGTCGAACCTGGCAGATATCATATACAAACTTTTAATAGTCCTAACAATTCCTGTACCTCATTTGGATAAAGATTATTTCCAGAGCATCAGTGCTTTGACCAGAAAGGCATTTATTATTCTGTAACACTTTTCTTGAGAAATTAGCATGATTCATCATTTGAGTACGCTCTCTCAGATAAGATTCTAATATTTGGGTGTGAATAAAACTTCAGGGCATTGAAAACAGCTGGAAGATAGACAATAGGGTGATCATCCTCTCTTGTCATTCTCTATCAAGGTCCTCTTTAATTATTGGCCTAAACAGCTATAACTTTATGGTGAAAACAAACCGCTCGGATATAGCGTTAAAGGTTGAAATAATGAATTATACATAAATCGATTTAGTTCAGTTATATTCTGTTGAATTGGGAGAACATCGAATTTTTAAATTTCTCTGCATTTCTTGAAGTTAGGAATAAAAGCTGGGGTGGGGTCTCCTGAAATAATGAGGTCTAGAATAATTTCTGTTAAATTTACTTTTTAGTAGGATAAGTCTACTAAAATCAATATGAATGGAACCCTCAATGTACCACTGAAGATAATTAATCTTTGAGAGGTTAAGTAACCATTACAAGGTAATTTACCTAATTAGCAACTAAACCAACCAAATTTTAGATTTCTTAACTTTAAGACTATTGCTCACATAGTCACGTAAAGTATATCTTCCACATAGTCACAGGCAATCACAAGCTAACACGAGCAGTTAGCACAAAATAGATGTTCCACATAGAATGCAGAACAAAAAAAGACACTTTAAAAATCCTTTTCCCTTTTCCAAATTCATATTTAAAAAGTTTCTTGTGGAATTTCCCAAATGCCAGCATGGCCACATATAATACAGATTGATACTCAGACCTCTAATGAGAAACAGTTAGAATTATGCTAAACAAGGAACATTCTATATTGATTTCACAAATTCTCCTCTTTCCACTTATAGTTTCTCATAAAATGTAACATGTTTGTCTCGTGTGGAGTCTGTATAGAAAAAGTGTGATAACTGAAGATATAGACACACAGGTGTATGTATGTCTGTGTGTTCCTGTGTATTATAGCCTTTCTTTAATGGTTTTCTCTTTATATTTATATATATATATATATATATACTTTAAGTTCTAGGACACATGTGCACAACGTGCAGGTTTGTTACATATGTATACATGTGCCATGTTGGTGTGCTGCACCCAGTAACTCATCATTTACATTAGGTATATCTCCAAATGCTGTCCCTCCCCCTCACCCCACCCCATGACAGGCCCCGGAGTGTGATGTTCCCCTTCCTGGGTCCATGTGTTCTCATTGTTCAATTCACACCTATGAGTGAGAACATGCAGCGTTTGGTTTTTTTTGTCCTTGTGATAGTTTGCTGAGAATTATGGTTTCCAGCTTCATCCATGTGTCTACAAAGGACATGAACTCATCCTTTTTTATGGCTGCATAGTATTCCATGGTGTATATGTGCCACATTTTCTTTTTTTTTATTATACTTTAGGTTTTAGGGTACATATGCACAATGTGCAGGTTTGTTACATATGTATCCAGCCACATTTTCTTAATCCAGTCTATCATCGTTGGACGTTTGGGTTGGTTCCAAGTCTTTGCTATTGTGAATAGTGCCACAATAAACATACGTGTGCATGTGTCTTTATAGCAGCATGACTTATAATCCTTTGGGTATATATACATATATATATAAAAAAACTATATATATATATTTTGGGGACGGAGTTTCTCTCTGTCACCCAGCTGGAGTGCAGTGGCGCGATCTCGGCTCACTGCAAGCTCCGCCTCCCGGGTTCACACCATTCTCCTGCCTCAGCCTCCAGAGTAGCTGGGACTACAGGTGCCCGCCACCATGCCCGGCTAATTTTTTGCATTTTTAGTACAGACGGGGTTTCACCGTGTTAGCCAGGATGGTCTCGATCTCCTGACCTCATGATCCACCCTCCTCGGCCTCCCAAAGTGCTGGGATTACAGGCATGAACCACCGCGCCAGGTCTCTATTTAAGTTAGCTCTGTCCAGGGCAAACCAGCATTTCAAAGATACAAACTGTTTTTGCAAAAAACAGGTATACACCTATCCATAGTGCAGACATTATGTCTACTTATTTCTCTCTAAATAGATCTTTCATTTTAACAAGTACTTCACCTTCACAAAATTTAGTTGAGTCAGTGAACTCTTATCCAGATGCTATATCTTGGCCAGATTATCAAGAATTAAGCCTCACAGATAGGCTGTTTCCATTTCCTTGAACAAAGTTTATCAGTCCTGAGTTACTTCTTGATTTCTTGCCAGTGGCATATAATGATGACTCAGCCAAGTCAGTTCCCAGAGTTGGACTCTTTTTTTTCTTATACACAGGAAACTTCTTTTCCAAGAATACTTGTTCCAGTTGCTCACAATCTTCATAGTTGATGATTATAGAATGATCTATGTACTTTCAATGTACCTTCAAAAATGAGATCTGCAGCTGGATAAGACGTGTGTGTGTGTGTGTGTGTGTGTCTTAGTAGACTTAAACCGTTCATTGAATAAGAAGCCTAGTTGATAGTGTAAGGTGAGAGTTAGAAGAACAGGGAATTATTTGGTTTAAGGAATTGTGAAGAAATGTGCTATGCCATTAAAATTTTTCTCTACTTTTGTGTTAAATCTTAATTTTGTGCAGAATTTACTAAGCTGCAGGAAACTGTCAAAATTGACTCTTGCTAAGTTCCATATTGGTTTGTAATTATCTTAAAACAAAAGTTGGTTGATACTAAAGTGCAGTTTTTCCTCTAGCTTTCATAAATTGAGACAGGTCTTTTTCTCACCCTCCACATACCTATGGCTGGAAGCCGAGGTGGTTGTTCTTGGTTCCCGTTACAACTTCTAGACTGTTAATTTCTCCGCTCCTTGCAAATTAGACTGTTCCTTTGAAACTCAAACCCCTTGGAAATATCGGCCATGCCCCTTTGGTATTACCATCATCAACAGACCTCCCTCCTGGGCACTCTGGTCTTATTTTTTTTTTTTTTTGAGATGGAGTCTTGCTCTGTCACCCATGCTGGAGTGTAATGGTGTGATCTCGGCTCACTGCAACCTCCTCCTCCCGGTTTCAAGTGATTCTCCTGCCTCAGGTTCCTGAGTAACTGGGATTACAGGTGCATACCACCACACCCAGCTAATTTTTGTATTTTTGGTAGAGACGGGGTTTCGCCATGTTGGCCAGGCTGGTCTCGAACTCCTGACCTCAGGTGATATGCCTGCCTCAGCCCCCCAAAGTTCTGGGATTACAGGCATGATCCACTGCACCTGGCCTCTTGCCATTTATTTAAGGCTGTAGATCTTTTGCTCAATATCATCTTCAGGCAAGTTCAGCCATCATTTTAGTGGCTCAGCTTTCACGTGAAAGGACCAGTACAAACCTCGGTTCCCCGTTTTTTGACATCTTTATTTCCATTACTTTTTTTCTTTCCTCCACTTTATTGTCATCAAATCTGAAACATTTTCTATAAGGGTATATACCACCAGGATCTAGATGCAAATATTCTGCCTCCTGGACATCACTCCTTGCCAGCTCGTTGGCCCAGATGTCCTCATTCCTACAACCCTTCATTTTCACTGAGACTCTTCTTAGGACACAGCTGCTGCTGCTCCCTCACGATCCATCCGTACTCTCTTGCTTTCAGTTTCCACGTTTTCCTCCTCAAATGCCATAGTTCATTTTTAGCATTCCCTTGCAACTACCCTGAGCTTCATTTTCCCACAATTTATTTGTTTCTGTTTCTCTTCCCAAATTTTAAATATTGATGTTTCTAAGGGTTCTGTCCTAATTGCTCTTCTTTTCTCTCCACACACATACTCTCTCTAAGCTCTAAACACTACTAAACAGCTCATAATTTCCAGTCTTAGAGTTTGGCCCAGACCTTTATTCTGGGAGTTGATGATTTACATGACAATAGCACTCGAATAATTCAGAGGTAACATGTCCTGGTTTCCCACATGTCAGTAAGTGGCACTGCCAGCCATGCTAGACGCTTATAAGTGATTTTTGGCCCTTCCTCAATATTCTGACAATATCCAATTCAACATTCATTTAAAAAATATTTTGGTTCCAAATACATCTGTAATTTCCTCCACCTCTTTTGATTTCCAATGTCCCCAGCCTAGCCAGAGCCACATATTTTCTTACCTATGCTTATTTTCTTAGGTCATCCTTAGTCAACCTACTTTAATTCTTAATCTCCTACACCCTGTTAGCTACAGAGAAACCAAAGTGATCTCTTAACATGTCTTTCAGTTTCCAACTCTCCCACTTTTCTGGTGTACTTGGACTAACATTTATGTTCCTCATCATTACTAATGAAGACCTGTACTGTTTCACATATCCTTCTCTTTCAGCCACGTCTCACATTAGTCTTTCTCCCTTCTGTACTTCATCCAGATTCCTACTTTTCAGTTTTTCATTTCATCCAATTCACAGGTTTCTTCTACATGCCAAGATCTTGCTCATATATTAGGGTCCATGAACACTGGGGGTTTTTCCTAAAAGACGAATCTTTCTGTAGTGTATGAAAAGCTAACTCTTTTTATTCTCAGGTCTTACCTTAAATATTCTCACTTGAAAGAAGTGGTTAGAATCTGTATAATCCAAATTAATATTTCTTTTTTTCTTTTTCTTTTGAGACAGGGTCTTGCTGTGTCACCCAGGCTGGAGTGCAGTGGCACAATCTTGGCTCACTGAAACCTCTGCCTCCTGGGTTCAAGCAGTTTTCCTTTCTCAGCCTCCTGAGTAGCTGGGACTACAAGCGCACACCACTACACCCGGCTAACTTTTTTATTTTTAGTAGAGATGGGGTTTTGCCATGTTGATCAGACTGGTCTGAAACTCCTGGACTGAAGTGATCCATCCGCCTTGGCCTCCCAAAATGCTGGGATTACAGGCATAAGCCACCACGCCCGGCCCAAATTAATATATCTATATATAAAAATTATATGTATGAATCTTATATAATCTGAATTAAGATTGTATCTAATGTTCGCCCCAAAACCCTTGTTGTATATTCAGTCCCTTGCTTCACTTTGCATGTGAACACATTTTGTAATAATCTCTTCTCTTTGCTCAGTTGGGTTTCTGTGCCTGTCTTCGTCTTCAGAATTGAAACCCTGGGAGTACAGGACTGTGGCTTTCTTATTCACCACTGCAGCTCCGTAACTAAGAGAGCATCTGATACATATGTGTGAAGGGAATTGGTTAAATATAGACCACTATGTCCAGTGGAGTCCACAGCCTATTCACTTCATGTAGTTTCCAAGAAACAAAGGCTTCTCAACATATATTAATGAATGAGATATGGGCCAGGATATCTGGTCTGGCTGGAGATGGCTTAACTTTGAGTTCACTTGAGAGGGTATCAGTGTGAGCAGGGATGCTTTCACTCACTTCAAGAATTGCATGGTGTTTAGGGGGAAGAATCACCCTGCTTCTCTGGAGAGACATGAGGGCTCTGTGGCTCCTGTGGGCTCTCAAACTGTTGGAAGATGACTGCTAAACCTGAGTTTTCAGGTCTCCTAGTTATATTCATTTAAACTTATAGATGATTTGTCACTATTTTAAGTTGTTTTTCACTGAAAATTCAGTCTGAATATAGAGCCTTATTTCATTCAGAACAGAAAGAATGGGTTACGGTGAAATCTGTTTATCTATAATTTTTAAGTAACTACAATTTTATAAACCAGTTATTCCTAACTTGAGAGGCCTGGAGGATTTATTACAATGTGTATTTCAGGGCCACATCTGCAGAAGTTTTGATACAACATTTCCTTACTAATCCCCCTGACAGCACATTTTAGCAGGCATCCTGTGTTATTGAGAAGCAGAACGTTTATGCACCACACTTTGGGAGAGAGAAGTGCATGTTATGTTACCATTTAAAGATGCCTGGTTCTTGTGGGGCAAATTGGCAAATGATTTATCTGAACTAATGGCAGAGTGGAATTTTAATATTTTAGGGTTTTCAGGAATCTTAGAGCTGTTTTCATTTGTCTCATACATAGAGCCTGAACCTTGAAGACATTAATGAATTTGTCACAGAAATTAAATTGGGCCAAAATTTACATTTCCAACCCATGTCTGTGCTCTTCATTCTAAAGCACAATGGCCTAGAGTCATATTTTAACCTCTAACTTTTATCTTATTAAAAAATAAAATAAAATAAATAATTGTAAATACATGCATGTATTATACCTATATATACAATTTATATACATTACAATATTAATTTGAACTACACATGACATCACTAGTAAAGGCCAGTTACAGTTTAGACTGAGATAAGCCCTGTGAGAATTTACTAAGATCAAAAAGACTCCTTTTAATAGTGACTCAGTGGCACCTACTCTAAGGACAAAGGCTCCAGTATGTATCCTAATCTAAGTTATTACTGAATGTGAGTCCTGTGATAGCTTCTAATGAAAATTTCCCATTGGAAAAAATCAATGTTAATAACTGGAACTCGAGAGCTGTAATGGGTTCTGCTGTGTTTTTCGGGCTTAGACTGTGTGCTATAATATGCTAAGAAGAGGAGTTGATGACCTGTGAGCTCTGGTCACTTCCTGATCTCATTTGATTCTTTGGTCTTTAGTTTTAAAAGGGTGATCAGAGAGGTTGCTTTATAATGGAGAAGTTGAACAAAAGGACCATCAACCTGCAGGCTCACTGGCACAGCGCAAGTTTCACCGGATAAGCATTTCAGTAAAGAGGACTATTGCCAACAGCAATACTTGCAAGGAAGCTTTGTTCCAGAGAGGATTTTTGTTTTTAAAGAAGCTGCTAGAAAAACTGACACTAGAAGCTAACTAGAGTCACTCTTTCTAGATATCAATGAAATTGTAAGTCTGAAGACATTACTTACCTAGATACAGAAATGGACTTTATTTAAGAACCAACTTTATACATATCTAATATACCTAGGCTTGTTGATCAAGTTGGCTGGCTGGGGAAGAATAAGACCATCTAGAAGATCCACATGATGAGAGAAAGCATTCGGGGAGGGCAGACAGATACTTGATGCTGGCCACAGATAGAACCCAGAGACGCTCTGTGATTGAAGTGGTTCTAATACCTAGAAGCTTCGATTTGCTCTTATAACGTGTTCTAAAGCCATTTAATTCAAGACTACCCTTCCTGGTTGGTACCTGTAGATGTAATGCATCTCCTAAGGTATTACTCTAGGCTCCATCGGACAGAACAACTACATGGAGGTAGGTGGTGGAGCCTCCGGACTCCACGACACATTTCACAGTGCTGTTTACTCCAAAACACTGGCCTAATTGAACTAATGTAGCTATTGGGTAAGACGAGAAGTAATACACGAACATTCTTAAAGTCTGTTCTCTTTTGCCTTGTGACCTTAAACATTTGAAAGACCAAGATGAACACTATTGAATAGAATTGTGTTTCCATCGTCATAACTAACCTGAAAGCCTAAGTTTTACCTCTTTCACTGCACATCCGATCTATTTTATGGGCAGAAGAGCACAATGGGCTCAGCTATCCAGGCTTTAGGAGTTATTTTAATCTTTAAAGAACAATAGACACAAGTAAAAGTACATACATAAAGTAGGTATTTTATATTTAATTTTTATTTTCATATGCATGAAAAGGGTGTTCCAAAAAAAGATTAGAGAAGTCCATGGCATGTCTTTCTGGTTAATGTTACTTTATTTTTTGGTTCATCTACCATACTACTTACAAGTTACTTGATTTTGTTCATGGAAAATTATTTTAAATGAATTGATTTTACTTTTCATCAGCACAGTTGTTGACTAATACCAAAGTTAGTTAGAAGGTTATGATTTTTGTATTTATAGAATGGCAGGGGCAGCATTTAGATAATACATCATAGTAACTTGGCATTTATGAAATATTAGTTTTCCATAAACATGAACTCAGAGAGGAAGGTTACATTTTTTTAAATTATAATAACATTTTGAAAAGCATCTGTCCTTTAAAATGTTACTGAAATATATATTGGAACTGGTGTTTTAGATGCCAGTCCTTCCTGAAGAGTGTTTTGAGATTTTTTTCAAATACTGCCTCAGTTCTATATAAAATAGAAAAAATTCTGCCTTGTAAAATGACTACTGGATGTAGGTAAGAAGAAGTTAAGGAAATATTACATAAAAATAGATTTGCAAAGGTAATTTGCTGGAGGATTATTTACACTTTGATGAGTGGATCTGGATATTTTGATACTAAGTGAAAGTGGTTCCACTGGAATTAGAAGGGAACAGAGATCTGCAAGCAGGAGTGAAAAGAATGTGTGTAAGCCGGGCACGGTGGCTCATGCCTGACCTCAGGTGAGCCGCCCACTTCAGCCTCCCAAAGTGCTGGGATGACACGCTTGTTAAGTGGTACTCTAATTAATCAGTAACTTAAACCTCAAAAGAGATTCATTATGTACACAAAATTAATCTTGTGTAATCAAGTGTATAAGTAAAATTAATTGAAGAAATCAAAAAACGCACGGTGGCTGACACCTGTAATCTCAGTGCTTTCGGAAGTCCAGGTGGGAGGATCCCTTGACTTAAGGAGGCTGAGACCAGTCAAGCAACACGGTGGGACCCATCTCTGTAAAAAAATTAGCCGGGGATGGTGGTGCGTGCCTGTAGTCCGAGCTACTTGAGAGGCCGAGGCAAAAGTATCGCTTGAGCCTAGGACTTGGAGTCTGAAGTGAGCTATGATCACACCACTGACTCCAGCCAGAGCAACAGAGGGAGACAATGAGAACACGTGGACACAGGAAGGGGAACATCACACTCTGGGGACTGTGGTGGGGTGGGGGGAGGGGGCAGGGACAGCATTAGGAGATACACCTAATGCTATATGACGAGTTAATGGGTGCAGCACATCAACATGGCACATGGATACATATGTAACAATCCTGCACATTGTGCACATGTACCCCAAAACTCAAAGTATAATAATAAATAAATAATAAACCACAAAACACTTGTAATTCCACATCCAGATATATAAACCACAGGAATACTTAGATAAACACACGCTATACACACATATAGTATATATATGATAAAATATATTTGTATGTTCAACTTGGGAAAGGTTGATGATTTTAGAAACAAACTAATAATTCTTTTGCCTTGTGCTCTAATGATTTTCAATATGAAGATGTATTTGGGATCAAATACATGAGGCTCCACATACAAGACATCTTTCTTTCCCCTCTTCTCAGCACCATTTTTTGGCTGATTATTGGACTACAACTGGGAGATCTAGAACTAAATTCCTGCTTAGTGTTTACTTGTTCAGAGCATAGGCTTTGAAATCGTCCTGTTTTGCCTCAGTCTCCACAGTGGTACCTACTAACCTCATGACTAGGGGATCGTGTAGCATTTCTCTAAGCCTTGTTTTCTTAGCTGTGAAGTGGTAAATTTTGGAAGTGCTTTGTTCATAGGATTTCTGTGAAAACTGAATTGGGTAAAGAATGTAAGGCATTTAGCACAGTAAAATAACCTGGATTACAGTAACTTTTCCAGGAGTGTTTATTAGTACTTAAACTGTCATTGTCATCAAAATTCTGTTTTTACATATGAACTTAGAAATGTCATTGTAACCTTCTCAACTCATTTGGTCATTTAAAATGGAGAGGTTGAGTTAGGTGTTTCTTAAATTTCTCTTTAGCTCTGATACTATGAGTCTGACGTTAAGTAATGCAAAGTTGGTAATTAAATCTTCCCCTTTCGTGATGTAGGAGAAAGGCATAAAAAATTTCTGGGTGACTGGATTCCCTTGCAAGTTTATTAGAATTGTAATTACGTAGCATTTTGAATAAAGCATTCATTCTGGAAATCATTAAGTTTATTTTTCTTAACTCCGTTATTTTGTCAACTGTGGAAAAATTGGGATTTAGGAGTAACCTCTGATTTAAAATTCCACCTACTAACCATTTAAATTGCAGTCTTGTAATTTCCTAACTTTAGTCTTGAAGGTGTTTCTCATTCTTATGCGTTATTATACTGTATTATATATTTATGCAACATAAAATTTATAGTTTTAACTATTGCACATGTTTACATATGAAAGGTGTAATTTTGAACTTATCATTATTAAATTTGCTAGTTTTGCTTCACTATTCATTTTGGACACTTATCCATATTAGTACATGCAACTCAAGTTTATTCTTTTGAGCTACTGTATATCATTCAAATGTATGAATAAATAACCTTGCTTTGGTGGACATTTAAGTATTTTCATGTATCAGTATGAAAAGCAGTTTCAAAATGAACATTCAAATATACATTGTCATGTATGTGTATAATATTTGTATATATGAAGGTTCCTGTGGGTCATATATCTGAAATCAAAATTACAAGTGTTTTGTACCTTCTATAATTAATTTTACTCTCAATTTTAAGTAAACAAGATTAGTTTTTGCACATGATGCATCTCTTTATTCAGTTAAAATTACTGACATAATTAGAATACCACTTAAAACTTGAGAATATTTTCAAGGGTATTTATGCAAAACTTACATAAATGTGTTGAAAAGTCCTTTTGTATATATGTAGAGATTACATGGTATGTTAAATTCATCAATTTGCCTAAATATCAAGTTATACTTAAGTAGTGTCCATACACCATGCTTTTGCTTGACTGAACTCCAATATGTATATCGGGAGTACTTTTTAACATTCATAGGTTAAGTGGCCTGTTTTGGAAAATGATATTAAAAATGGAATTCAGATGAATGCTTAAAGATTAAAAATGAATGAGCTTTCGTATTAATCATCAATATGACAACCCTAAAGGGAAGCATGATTTTCAAATGTACCTCCTTGTAGGCAGGATAATTCAGAAATGCACAGTGCATATTAGATATGGGATTTGAGTCGTAGTGTATTTCTCTAAGAATGTAATTTATTGTACTTTCACATCCACCCCACTGAATATGCAGAGTTTAAGATGCAATGGCCAGAAGACACGAGCGTGTCACTAGAAGGATGTGGACGTGGGCTCCGGGGCTGTTGATGATGACGGTGGTGTTTTGGGGTCATCTGGGGAATGGACAAGGCCAAGGTAAGTGCAAGGATTTTCTAATTCTTTGCGAGTTGGATGCGAATTTCACTTTGTGATGAAATTATGTTTAGTGTTTGGTTTGATGTTTAAGCAATTTGTTACAATCTTCCGTCAGGTTTTTGTTACAGGGTATTGTAATATCTCTGCAGTTAAATTGAAATAGAATTAAGTGTGAGTAAATGCATCAAAATTGAAGCCATGTTTCTGAAATTGGCTTTTCTCTGTTGTAATTGATGATATGTATATATATGTGAGGTATTATGAGGCCATATATATGCGTGTGTCTCTGTTGCATTTGGTGACATGTATATATATGTGAGGTATTACGAGGCCATATAAATTCGAGTGTGTGGGTTTTGGGTGGGTGGGTGTGCCTGTGAGTTTGTGTATGTGGTATTTTACAGGAACACGTAGCATATAAAGTTGTTGTGATTTTGAAGAAAAGTTTTTGGACGTTTGTCTGTTTAGGGTTTTTATGTTTTTGGATGTTTGTCTCTTTAGGGTTTTTACGTTTAACATTTTAAAATTTCAAGAACCTATTCTTAAAGGATGTGATGTTCTTTAGAAATTAAATGAAAAATGTGACGTTTCTCGTTCTTCTGCCAAGGGTATTTAGGGGAAATTAATGAGAGAGTGGAGCTGCAAGGTTGTGGCATCCTGAAATGTCAGTTGGAGAGTAGAAAAGGGCCATAGATTTTGGAATAAGGCTTTCAATACTGATTTCATCAATAGCTGTATGGAGTGGTTTGTGCCAAATCTAGTATCTGTGAATGTATTTTGTGATAAGTATTGTATTATTTTTGGAGGTGTGTTGCCTGCTCAGATACAAATTGCAATTCTGTACTTTATGTGATAAAACATCCTGACACCCCTGAAATTTTCTTTTCCTTTCGGGGCAAGTATATTCAGCATTGATTTTCTGCATTTTCAAGGCTTGAAATGAAATCTGTGAGCAGGAAGTTTACAGAGTTATTTCAAGGGATAGATATATTTCTCCAGATAAAATTGAAAGTGTGCAGTGTTATTATATAATTGTGATGAAGTTGAGCTTTGCTAGTTTGGAGTATCTAATAAAGTTTAACACTTTTTAAAAGATCCTTCAAAAAGATCAGTTTTCTTGCCATATGTAATATTGTTCAATGAAGATTTGAAATGAAATAGATATTTTTTCAAAACCACAAATGCATCTGTGCCTTTGTATATGAACAGTTGTATATACATGTAAGCAGATAATACATTTTGTTAATTAAGATCAGCTTTGATTTTAATTTTTCTTTCCTGTCATTCAGAATTTGTATTTGCATCTAATAGAATTCTCATTTTTCTTTTGTGATAAAACTAATGTAAAATATATTCAATACACATAGTAGTTTTTTTTCACCAAAGGTCTAAAACAAGAATATGTAGACAGTAGCTACGTTGGATTTCTTTGGCTATAAGAGTTGTCTATTTCTCTGGTGATGTGTAGAATTACTAAAATGCAGCATGACAACTGTTTCTCTGTAATAGTGATCCAACATGACATGTAGTATTACACAGGGTTGCTAATACCTTCCTCTGACCATCATTTCCAGTAATTGTGGCTTGTTTTAGATGAGGAATAGGTTATTAGATATTTAAAATATTTGAGAAAAATAGGTATCTTCTCTCTTATTTACCCAAACCCTTTTATTTACTCAATATTGATGGCTCAAGTATTCTATCTTTCACTAGGGACCATCATTTATTAAAAAATGGCCTGAAATCAATTCCAAGTCTAGCTGTAGTGAAGCTTCTAGTGGGAAACGCAAGTTAAGTAATTTGTTTTCTTTCTAAAAGGATAAATTAAAATAGACAATGATTCAAAGAACAAAACAACTTAATAGAAAACATAATGGAATGCTTTGATACTATGATTCAGGGAATTTTGCTTCCTTAGTGGTAGCTAGATTGAGTGAAGGAGATTGCTTAGGTATAATGAGCAAATCTTATAATTGCAAGTATAACCCAAGCTGCATATCATCATTTAGCTCAATAAGCCTCATTAAATATTAAATATTACCTTTTAACTTTTATGCAATTAAGCAGAATTTAAAAATAAAAGTTTTAAAAATTAAAGTTTTTATTACTAAGTATCTTTTAAAATACAAATCTCACAGCTCCTTATTGTCAAGAAAAGAACACATGAAAATTTATAAATAAGGTTTTCTCTCTATTAAATTTACAGTCTTGCATTAAATATTGGTTATTGGGACCCACCATGTCCATGATTATGATTAAGTATCAATGAAAGATGACTCTTGCAGCAAATATGCATGCAAATGTTTTAAGATTATTTTCACATTATTTCACATAATTTCTTAAGCATAATAGGATAAGTAAATTATACTTTCTACACAAGCTCTTCATATTTATGAATAGACCATGTTCTAAATTTTTCAATCATTGGGGAATCCCAATGTCATATTTATGAATGGACCATGTTCTAAATGTTTCAGTCATTGGGGAATCCCAATGTCATATTTATGAATGGACCATGTTCTAAAAGTTTCAGTCATTGGGGAATCCCAGTGTCGTATTTATGAATGGACCATGTTCTAAATGTTTCAGTCATTGGGGAATCCCAGTGTCGTATTTATGAGTGGACCATGTTCTAAATGTTTCAGTCATTGGGGAATCCCAGTGTCGTATTTATGAATGGACCATGTTCAAAATGTTTCAGTCATTGGGGAATCCCAGTGTCGTATTTATGAATCGACCATGTTCTAAATGTTTCAGTCATTGAGGAATCTTCCTAGAGAAACCGTGTGAGAAATTGTAGCTAAGCTCAAAAACGGAAGACAAAAATCGATTTAACGAGGAATGTAGATTAATGTCATAGTATTATCGCGACTGTGTGCAACCACTACTTATAAACAATGATATAAGAAATGCAATCTGAAATCTGAATTCTAAATAGGAATGTAGTGCCATTATCCCTCTGGGACCCTTAGGGTCAAAATAAGATAAAAGTGATGAATGGTGGGTTGGAAGTCAGTCAGTGATCCTTGTCAAATTTTTGTATCTGTCAAGAAAAGCATCTGCTTGAGGACATCCATTTTCCTACTTCTGAGTTACAGAATAATAGGTACTTATCCTGAATGTGACATTCCCTGACGTGGACTCTGTCTTTGCTGCTTAGGTGGTGTGTGCATGAGAAAGTGCTTAACATCTGAAAACGGAGACAATCCTTAGAGAAAGATATATATGAATTTTAAAAGGAAATATACCTACGATGGAAATAAAACAAATAGCATAAATATCTAGCTGTATTTGGTCTTTTTGGTAACTATTACAATATATACATTTTCAAACAACTAAGTTCAGCACTGACTTTGGGAGAATCTAGATAAAACTGAACTGACATATAATAAGCATTGGTGTAATTAATAGCACAGCGGGCAGAACCATGGGGGTATTTCCTGAGGAAGAGGGACTATAGAGAGGCAAAAGAAAACCCAGCTCATTCTGGGGAGTGCCAGGAGCAGTTATTATATTCAGAACTGAGAACTTATTTCTAACTCACCAACCCATAGTTCTGGCTGAAGTGCAGTGGTGCAGTCATAGCTCATTCTCAGCCCCAAACTCCTGGGTTCATATGGTCCTCTCATCTCAGCCTCCTGGTAGCTATGACCACAGGTGTGCACTACTTTGTCCAGCCAGTTTATTTTATATTTTATTTTCATTTCATTTGTAAAGACTGGGTCTTGCTATGTTGCCCAGGCAGGTCACAAACTCCTATCCTCAAGCAGTCCTCTAACCTAGGCCTCCCAAAGTACTGACATTACAGGCATGAGCCATTGCATCTGGCTCAAAAATATTTCTGTCCTAATGGCTTTAACAAAGAAGTGCCGTTTTGGGGATATATACAATGGTGTGCTGCTTGGGAGTGACAAAAAAATAATTATAAGAAGAATGGAACGAATATGTCAGTATGTTTTCAAAAGCAAGTTAGCCCAAGTTTTTAAACAAGCATAATTTTAGGGTTTTTGTAACTAACTTAGGGTTTAAATGTAGCAAAAATTTTAAACATTATCATGCATACACAGAAAATTTTAATCAATTTGGTTTCCATGATGAATTTACATGCTTAAATTCCTAATTTCAATTTGCTGCTAGATATGAGAAAGTTTGAGATTTTGAAGAAGCAAGTGGTTCTTACAAATGTAGCAAACTTAAATTTTGAGGACAATTTAATTTAACTTCCATTTTTATGACCAGATTTTGGGTCAGCTGTTAAGCATTCAAAAAATAAAATCTGATAATATCTGGCAATTCCAATTTTCAGTTTTATTGATCTTCACCATGAAATAATATATAAGCTAAGGGGCAAAATTTTGGAAAAGCAGATCACTTTGTTGTCCTATTTAGCAAGTTCTCAAATTATGCCATCTTGGAATCATTACAAGTAATTATACGAAGACAGTATCTTGTGTTTTGTATTTCATTGTTACACATCCAATTGTTCTCTAGAGATATCAGAGAAAACCCACTCAAGAAGGGAAGGTTAGATAAACAGCCCTCTCTCTCTCTCTCTCTGTCTTTGCCTCCATTTGGTTCCTTATGTTCATTTCTCAGTGCATTTCAGTTACTTTTATTGTTCCCTTCATTTTCTCTTTCATTCCAGAAGTTTAAGTGATTGCATAATTCTTTTGACAGCTGAAAGTAGTATCCGACTTTGAATGAAAGGTTTACAGCTACAGCTTTTCAATTAGAAAATCTCAGATCATGTGATCTATGAGTTTTAATATCTTAGGATCTCGACCAGTAAGGAATAATCACTTTGAAAAACCTTGATGCTACCTAGAGTTTGTGTTTTGTGAGGTTGCTTGGTAAATTATTTTCCTTTGATAATTGAATATTGCTTCAAGAGAGGTGAGCTCAGACGTTTGGCAATGAATATTGAATGTGTATTCCAAGAGACATGACCTTAAAATATCAAGCTAAGTAGTAGTGAAATTGAACTCTGCTGTATAATAGAAGTCAGTGTTTCTTACATCTTTGTGATATATAAATATTTTTACATTGTGGTAGATAATAATTTGTATGGGAACATTTAATTGAATTTAATTTATCCTATGGCAGAATTATGTTGCATAGGTCATTTTAGTTTTTGATTTAAGCATCTTAAAATTACAAATGCAAATATTCAACACGTAAAACCCACATGAATACACACTCCCAAACATTTGAAATCCTAACAGTCATTTCCAACAGCTTTTTCCTACAAAAGAAGTCAGCTCTTCTTAGAGAAGACATGCATTCCCATAGCTTGAGAGGTGCACACTATAAGGTAAACAGAGAAAGGATTACAGCAGTTTAAGTATACCAGCGGATTTACTTTATAGACAATAGACTTTTGAATTACTTGTCTTCAAAATTTGGTTTCTTGAGAAAATTATCTGTGTAGATTAATCATGCATTTCAGATACTTTCCAGACATCTGAATGTTGTTTTCTTAAAAGTAGCCAGCACGCCTTTTTATGCAGTCTGCATGGGAGATAGTAAGAGATGTGTATGCTGTATATCTACTAGTAGAGATTTGTTTATGAGTGCTTCCTTAAAAAATTATTTTTTCTGAAGAAAGGGATTTCTTTTTTATAATTTAGATTAGATGATTTTAAATGTTTTTAGGTTTTAACCTCTCTGATCATCAGGGTCATTGCCATGGAAAAAATGCAAGTTACAGCATATTTCATTTTTATAAGGAAAGAAGTTGATAATTTAGACTTTTTTCTTTTACTAAATTGAATTACATCACTCAATATTTGGATGGCATTAATTCACAATAGCAACAAAAAAATCTTACTATTCAACAAAATAAAGTATGATTTCCTTCACATTTAACTTAATTTGTTCTTTAAAACATCTCCTAACGAAGGTTTTCTCATCCTCTGAAGCTGAATTTATTTAGGAAAAAATATTTTAAACACCATCCCAAGTGATATAACTATTTTTATTGAGCTTTGATGTTCTATTTGAACATATTTGAAGACTGTACAAGCACTCAATTTAGAATTAAGATTTTATTTGGAGATTTTGGTTGTATTTGAAATCTGTTGTGGAATTAAACATGAAGAATACGTCAATTTACTAGATGTCATTGTCTATGACACATTTTAGTCTTATCTTTCTGCCTATATGTAAAGAGGAATAGAAATAATTGGTATAAACAGGAAAAAAGAAGTAAAGTGGTAGGATCAGATGTGAGAAATATATAAGCTAAGATACTCTTTTTTTGTTTGTTTGTTTTTTGTTTTTGTGAGACAGAGTCTTGCTCTGTTGCCCAGGCTGGAGTGCAGTGACACAATCTTGGCTCACTGCGGCCTCCACCTCCCAGGCTCAATGGTTCTCCTGCCTCAGCCTCCTGTGTAGCTGGGATTACAGGTACGCATCACCACACCCGGCTAATTTTTGGATTTTTAGTAGAGACTAGGTTTGACCATGTTGGCTAGGCTAGTCTCAAACTCCTGACTTCAGTTGATCCGCCCACTTCAGCCTCCCAAAATTCTGGGATTTCAAGTGTGAGCCACCAGGGCCAGCCTAAGCTAAGATATTCTAGAAGCTATTAATAGTAAAATATAATGTAAATTGTTTAAAATTAATCTGTATATGAAATTTTTTCTAGGACTTTCCTGCCAGAAAAGTAGGAATAGAATGGCAAAAGGAACGAGGTTCCTTCTACAAGTAGGCACACATCCTATTTCACTTTATCCTGTGATCAGTCTCATAACCATCTCCTGGTGTGAAGTGCTAAAACTGTGCTTTAAGAATAACTTAAGTCCTTTATGTACAAACTAAAGTATGAGAGCCTGAACCTTGGAAACCAAGAGATTCCAAAAAGCCTTATGTGTGAGACTGGGTGCCACAGATCTTGGCAGAAATTACTGCTTATTCTTAATTCTTATTGTTCCTTTCTAGCACTTCAATTTATAATGCCAATATCTACCTCAGCCTAAAGACAAGCTCTAGAATCACTTGTGTTACTTATTACATTTCTTTTAAAAAACTCATGAATTACACATGAATTTCAAAGTTGCCAACTGAGATTCCAAGGACTTAAAAAAGAAAAAACGTGGCACCTTTCCATTATAAAGGCTGTACGCAGTCTTCATAGTGTTTGTCTTTAAGGGACAACATGCCTCATCCATCAGCAACTTTTCTTCCTTAAATCATCATATCTTGCCTAAAAAGGTTTTCTGAAAACTAAGATTTGCAGATTGTTATATCACATCTTAATCTACGTATCAACTTTAGCATTATCAAAGCATGAACTGTTCTGGGTTTTCATAGTTAATTATGTTTGTGGTAATAACTGGGATGCAATTGTTTTTCTTCTGATGATTTTGTACTTGCTTTACTTATGGTAACTTCTGATGCTTGTTTGTAAGATCTTCCTCTCTTTTCTCCGTCTGGTTATCTTCTTACCTTCTGTCCTTTAACTCAGATGTCACCCACACTGTGTGTCTTTCTGGATTGCTTCTTATTTAACTGTTGCTTCTCATAGTTTACATACCTCCTCCTGTACCACACTATCAACATTTCTCAAGCTGCACTATATGCTGGGTTGTGTCTTTATTTATTTATAAGTTCCTTGATAACTCGGACTATATATTAGTATATTCAAAAAATACTTATGAAGTGTTTACTTTGGGTCAGGAATTATTGAGTGAAGGAAATTGACCAAAACTCTGCCATCATGAAGCTCGCATTCTAACTTAGGGAGACAGATAACAGACAATGAGCCACATAAATATGCAAAGTATCGTAAGTTAGATGGTGAAAAGTAATCCTGGATGGGGATCAGATAATTTTGATAGGATAATTTTTAACTGGGTAGTCAAGAAAGGCCGCACAGAGAAGATGGCAATTGGAAGAACAAGGTGGTGAGAACTGCTGAGTCTGGAGCAAACACACAATTTGGAGCAGTAGAAGATTCCAGAAGTAACAGTATAGAGGCGAAGAAGTGGGAATTGTGTGGAGTCTTTTACTTGCTGTTGTAATGACCTTGGCTATGCTTTGAAGTGAGGTGGAAAGTTGGCAGGGACCTTAGTTTTCTTTTTAATAATTCACTATGAATTTTGAACGGTCACTATTATAGACTCAATAATTTTGCTTTATTAGTCTTGCAATTGACTACAAAAGAGCGTATTGAAGAAATGTTAAATTCTAATTTAAACTGATTGAAATAGGTTTTTATCTTTTTATGTTTCTCATCACTGAATATCTCATTTTTAATTAGTTTGAAAGCATTCTAAGATAGTGAGCCAATGCAATTTAGCATAATGCATAACTTATTATTCATCAGATTTAGGTATTTAACCGAGGATGCTAATTAGGAAAGTAACTTGTTCTGTTGGATGATTTTGATAAAGCTACTTTCAAATGATTATCACATCCATTGATGTCATATTAAGTTGTGTTTCTGGAAACCAAATTTAGGCAGTGGTAATGAGTTAATATCTCTAAGTGGATACCTTTTATCTCTACAGTCAAGGATACTTGAAAGTGGAAAAGCATACTGGCTTCAAGTCTTGGGAACTAGGACTTACCGGAAATGTGTGTGTTTTTTTTGTTTCCTGGTGGAATTGTCTTCTCGGAAAGATGGTGTTTCCTTTTCAATAGGAAAAAATTGATCCTATGCTGCTTTACTTTAATGCTTTGCTTTTGTCAAAATAGTGTTTTCTTAGGAAAATTAACCTATCATAATATAATGAAAAGAGAAATGCTGAAGACACAAAATGATGTCCATGTTAATATTGAGTAGGAAGCATCAAGGGACATGAGAAGAGGGAAGCGAAGAGAGGGAGAAGAGAAATTTATAGTGTAACAACAATTAGTAAAAAGGATTAGCATATACATGTAGTCAATAAGTCAATAAATGGCTGTTTATAGAAAGCCTACCAGGCACTAGGGGATATAGCAGTGAAGAAGGCAAAGACACAATTGGCTATACTGTAGTGAGGAGGGAAAGAGGAGGAAGACATACAAATACCTAAAAAAAGCAATGGTGTGAAGGGCTATAAAGTACACTACTACGAAGAAGATTACATGTGATAACATGGCTGAGTAAAACTGTCAAGGAGGAAGGCACTGATCTGGCTGTAGGTATTTCAGAGCATTTTTCTCTCTGAGGAGGTAATATTTCATTTGAGAGTTGAGTGAAGACAAAGAGGAAGGTACTTTGAAGATCTGGGGTGCTCTGAGCAGAAAGAAGGGCAGATATAAAGATTCTGTAATTTAAAAAGAGAGCTTGATAGTTTCTTACAAAGAAAAGAAGGCCGGTTTGGCTGGAATGTCCATGAAGGAAGAGCATGGAGAGAGATTACATGAGTGTTCTCAGGGACCAAATCTAGATCTTATATCAAAATGTGAATATAAATTAACTACATTGAAAAGTGTATGATGGATGTGTGATACGATGAGGTTAGCTCTTAGGAGGGTGTACTATTGTGGAAGGGTACACTAGTGAAGGAAGGGGGTTCATTTAGCTGACTATTGCACCTGTCCAGTTGAAGGATGATGGTAGTTGGGATTATGAGTGTAGCAATAAAGTTGGAGAAAATCAGTTGAGATTGGAAGTTGATTTGAAGATGATTGAATTTACTGAGCAAGAATTATATCAAGGTATTTGGATTTAGGGACATGGGGGATTATGGTCACTTTTAGTGATATGGCAAAGTCTTGATGACATGAGGCAGTTTGCAAGTGACAGAGGTGTGGGTAGGTGCGTATGTGTGATTGATTTTACATTTTTTAATCTTAAATTAAGACGCTAGTTAGAATCCAAGTGGAGACATCAAGTAGGCACTGACAAGTTGACTTGGCTAGAGATGTGAGTTAGATCATCGTAGCCTATAGAGCATGCCTAAAGTCATGAATCTAGGTGAGGGGTTGGAAAACTATTATAGCCCATGAGCCAGATCTGGTCTGCCACCTATTTTTGTATGGCTCATGAGTTATAAGTACGTGTGGCATTTATAAGTCTAAAATGTAAAATACAGGGAAATTTTTCAGCAGGGAAAGTTCCATAAATTTGCCTCTTGGCAACACAAAGCCTGCAATATTTACTATCTGGCTCTTTGTCAAAAATGTTACTGACTCCTGATCTGGATGAAACCCTGTGAGGAGAGAGTGTTGACAGAAGAGAGAGAAGCATCACAGTGGAAATTAAAATTATGTCAACTGAAGTGTGTAGGGTAGAGAATTTAAGCCTGAGTATAACAGTAAGAGATTAAAATAACAGTAAATTCATTATCAGCGTGATCAATGAAACCTTTGGGGGCAAAGAGGAACTATCTTCGTCACACCTTTCACTCACTCATAGAAAGATCTTAGGCAGGAAATATAACTTGTTTGAAGATCTGAGATAAGGCTAATGTAGTTTGGACAAAGAAAGCCAATGGGAGGATGACATTACATCTGGCCAAAGATTTAGGGAAGAGCCAAATACTTCAGGCTTTTTAAAGTGATCTTTAGATAAAGAGGAGGTCATCAAGGCATTCGGAATTTGGAGGATCAAATCACATCTGATGGAAAAAATCTGGCTGTATGTGCATCTAGGATGTAAGGAAGCCAACATGGATGTGAAGTTAAAATTGTCCATTGCAAATAATAAAATGAAGGCCCCAGGTAGCCTTGGCAAGGGCAGATTTGGTATAAAATCCTTATTGGAATGGGCTTAAGCAGTAACGGGAATACGGATCTAGCTGTTGTGTTTAGTGGAATTTTATCAGTCTTTTTGTTGTGTATGATATATAGATGGTCAAAATAAGGAACTTCTACATTTTCGGTTTTTGTTTTATTTTAATTGAGATTTGAATTAAAAATAAGAAACTTTTATTTTGAAACTTGGAGACTGTGTTTAAAAAGTATAGAGTAGGGCTAGAAAAAAACCTAAAACTCTCCTGATGAGGAGAGTGCTAATCGTGACTCTAATAATAATAAAATACTTTTCTGATAATTTTTTGTGTGTTTCATTATTTATATATGTATGGGAAGTTGTACCCTAGCCACATGCCAATTCACCTGGTGAACTTGCTCTTCAACGTGGCACAAATATTTCCTTCTATCTTTAGCCTTCCGGGGTTTCTCACATGGACTATTGGCTCTTCCTACATGAACCTGCTGGTAGTACCCTGTAGGAGACATGCTACTCCATGACAACAGGCACCACGCTGTAGGGGAATTACCATACCTGTCAATCACTATCTCTAGAATGTGGCCTTTCATGAGCCCTGAGATTTCATACTGTTTCTCTGAGCTGTAACAATATTTATATTGAAAAAATAAACATGTTCTTCTATCTTTAATATTTTATATCTTATAATTTGAATATCCCATTTTCATTATACTACTTAGCTGCTAAGTTATGTTATAAAAACAAGTTTTAATTATCTGCAAACACCTTCAAATCTAATCCTTACCGGTGAAGACTGATGTCTGGTTAACATCTGTTAGGACATTTATTTCCATACAGTATTTATAGCGCCTTTTTGTTATTGATTGGTATGATAAATGTGTAACTCTTACACAAAGACAAAATTTTTAGATTTTTGTATTTAAAATACTGGTTATCAAAAGAAAAACCCAGATGTTATTTGTTTATGTTTCTGCTTGAGGTACTGAATCTATTTCAAGTCATATTTCTCAGTATTGATATACTTAATTTTGCTGAAATAATAACACACTAACTTTAGCTACTTTTTTTCTCAGTGTATCTCCTTGTCGCTCACCATTTCCGCCTCATTTCACTTCTCATCTTTATTTCTTTTTCTTTGGTCTTCTTTTACTTTAGGGATTCTTTCAATTTAGAAGTGTTCTTGTTTTCTGTTAATTACTATTCTTCTTGGATGTACACAGTTATCCTTTTCCATTTCATTTGTGAATTCATCTCAGAGGCATTTTGTATGTGCCTTTTACTCATAGCTTCTCAGAAGTCCCTTTCGAGGTTACCGATTTAACATGTCATGTACTATAAGGTTTGCATGGCATGGTGGCAGCTGACTTTGGTCTTTACAAGGATTGAAATGTTCACTCAACATGGATTGGTAGAATTTATTTTTTCCTTAAACATTTCATCGCCTTGTAAACAAACAAAAGCAAACCCAAGACTCAAAACTGACATTACTATTGGTGCCCCTGGAAATAGCTACCTTCTCACTAAAGTAGATTTTGTCATCCAACTTTATGTGTTGTTGAACACACATGGTGCTGTATGAGCACTCACTCACTAGTCTAGAAAACATTGCTGTGACCAGTTACCAGAAAAATAAATTCAGATTGCTCTTCACCTTCCACAGATGACCCTTCTGAAAGCCATTTGAATTCATTATAAATTATAGTTATATTAGTGTGACTTTAATTCACTTGTAATCTGAACTTTATGTGCAATGCATTTTTTCCCGTGTTTAATCATTTTTGAATGCTAAATCATTTGCAAACAAATGGCTTGTCCTTGAGAAAGAATTTAAGGCTGAAAGTACATTAAGTGCCATCTGGGTATCTGTGTCAATGGTTTTGTCACTACAAATGTGTGTGTGTGTGTGCATATCACCTACTTTATCACATTTATTTGATAAAATTGATATGCAATCTCTAAATCATTGTGTCTCCAACTTGTGTTATGCCACAAATACAAATTTTTGTCCTAAAGTTGATGGTACCCTTTGTAAAACTAGAAGTTCTCATTTGTGCAAAGGAAGGAAAAATAAAACAAGAAACAAATTCAATAAAAAAATTAAAGGTCAGATTTCTTTTATAGCTGCTGAATTCCTTTCTTTCCTTTCCATCATCCTCACATTCCCAAATCTCAACAAAGTTAAGAAATTAAAACACACATCATGAGATCATATGTTCACCTTGTTCAGGAACTGAAGGATTACATATACAAGACTATACCTTAATAAGTAGAGGGAGAAATATGAAGATATGAATAGAATATGAAAATTTATTATAATGCAGTTGTATTCTAAAGTGTTTCCTAGGCAGGCTAAGAGTATGTTGCCAGGAAATTTTAAGAGACCCACTCCATTATATAGAAGAGGATGTGTGTAGATCTCTTAATTCTGAAATGTTTAGAACTGAGTACAACAGGTCTTTGAATAACGACGTTTCATTCAATGTCATTTCATTATGATGTTGATGAGAAAAAACAAATTGATTCCAATTGGGGTTCACTGTCTGTGTAGAGCTTATGTATTCTCCCCATGTCTGCATTGATATTCTCTGGATGCTCCAGTTTCCTCTCACTTCCCAAGGCTGTGCATGTGAGGTTGATTGACGTGTCTATGTGGTCCCAGTCTGAGTAACTGTGGGTATGTGTGAGTGCACCTGCAATGCGACGGCACCCTGTCCAGGGCTGGTTCCCACATTGCGTCCTGAGCTGACAGGATAGGCTGCGGTCAACTGCAACCCTAAACTGAAATAAGTAGGTAAATAATGATTTTGCTAGCTTTTATTAATCTTAAACGTATGAATAGCTGAAATTTATTTCAGCATTTAATATTAGAAGTGTTTTGATCTTTATTTACAAGTTTGTTGACGTTTTAGTTACCAAAAGCCATAGAAGCTGAACTCTTTTGATGTCAACCTATGGTAAAATGGGTTTCGCTGACTGTATTTTTGTACCAATTAACCATCCCCAATTTATCCCTCCGTATGCGTGTATCAAAACATCACGTGACCATAAATATATATACCTATGACCAGTTTTCAAGCACCTGTCAATGATGTTAAGTGAAGACTTATTGTAGTCCTTTTTTGGCATAACGAAAATGTGTGTGTTTTGTTCAAGATTGGAAAAGTTCTTTGTGTAAAGAACTAGACAGTAAATATTATAGGCTTTGCTGGCCATATGTAGTCTCTGTCTCTCCTTCATCTACTCATTCTTCTTCTCCCCTTCCTTCTCCTTCTTTAAACACTTCCAAAATGCCAAAACAATTTTTAGCTCTCAGCCATATGAAGCAAGCCATTGATTAAATTTGGCTTGTAGGCCCATAAGGTGTGAATTCCTTTACATCATCAGAATGCCGCATATATATGAAATGTTATCTATGAGAAATTAATGGGGCTCCCAGCAGAGAGAAATTAGCCTAAGTTAAGTTTGGGCTTTGGAATTCAGGGGAATGCCATGCACAAAAATGCTCTGCTTTTAAAACTAGTTACTAACAGTCCATTTCTGATATCAGAAATACATGAAAACTACCAATTGAACGGACATTATTCACTACTTTAGTGCTGCTACTCCTGTGTGGTGGAAAAAGAATCCAGAAAGTTTTCCTTTCCATTTGAACATTCATGCAATAAAAATTTCCAAATCTTTTTTTGAACAAATTTTTATCTTATAGCTCTCTTGTGTACTTTATAAGTACGTTTTGCTGCTTATTCTCAGTAACTGTATTGAAACAATCTGTTTTCCTTTATCAATCAAAATAAAATAAGAAATTTAGCTTAATACTAATATTAAGCTGAAGTGCAAGATATATGAAAAAGAGAGAAAAGAAGCAGGATAAACTGACCTTTTGATAACTGCAGAGGACAGCAGATCAAAGACTGGACTTTAACGTCTGACATTTTCAGAATCTATCACAGTAAGTCCACTGGGTCCAGAAATAGGTTTTAATCCTAGATTGAAATGACAATGCTGTCATGACATTGAGTTTGATGGAAAAAGTGAAGTTAAAGTTTTTCTCAATATTTTTTTAAAATCAATGATTGATTTAACTATAAAATGGACTGATTCTGAAGAACTCATTCTGACGTTGGAGGTGAAAATGCTTTTACTCTAATCATTAAAATCAATTTCTCTAGATATCTGACTTTATTCTGCTTTATAACATAAAGAATGAAACTATATTTATTAATGAAGTGTAATCTAGCAAAGTGGCATAAGCATAATTATGAGTCACTTACTAAAGTTGTGTGTTTTTTTCCATTGCATGAAAACCCTGCCTTGTTTTAATTTTTATTGACTCTTTAAAAGCAATTTTAGGTTTGTAGAAAGAAGTGAATAAGCATTCACACGTCATCCTCAGCCTCTACCCCAATTTCCCCGATTTTTAACATCTTGCAATAGTGTGGTACATTTGTTATAGTTGATGAGTCAATATTGGTACATTACTATTGACTAAAGTATGTAGTTTGTATTAGAGTTTACTCCTTGTCTTATGAATTCTATAGGTTTTGTCAAATGTGTAATGACAAATAATCCTCATTACAGTGTCATACAGAATAATGGATTCACTCTCCTAAAATTCTTCCTTGCTCCATCCGTTCATCGTTTCCTCTACTAATTTATGTAGAAGATAAATTAGTAGATTGAGTTGATGGTTATAGCAGTTTAAAGCACAGATAGAAAACTAGATTGACCTGCCTACCCAGACTGTGCTTCTCACTCTCACTGTGCCCTTTCTTAACCTTTGGAAATGCTTTTATTCATATATAAAATAGGCTATAACTTCATATAGTTGTATTACAAAAAGTTAATGCACAGAAAAAGACTTGTGCTAGGTATATGGTTTCTTCTCAGTTAAATGGAAGCCATTGCGTGTGTTTGTCAATAGAATTCGTCATACTTTATCTCACATATCTTTACGTCATTGTTGGCACATGACATGTTTAGACTGCACAAATCTCCTCCAAATCCCTAATAGCCACTGATCTCTTTACTGTCTCCATAGTTTTGCTTTCTCCAGAAGGTCATGTAGTTGAATCATACGGTATGTAGACTTTTCAGACTGGCTTCTTTCACTTGGCAATATGCATTTAAAGGTTCCTGTGTGTCTTCTGTAGCTTGACAGAATACTATTCCATTGCCTGGATATACCACAGTTTATTTTTCCATTCACTTCCTGAAGGACATTTCGATTTTAGTGATCATGAATAAGGCTCCTGTAACATTCATGGGAAGAAGGCTTTTGTGTGCATGTAAGTTTTCAAATCCTTTAAGTAAATACCGGGAATGTAATTGCTGGGTTGTGTGGTAGGAGTATGTTTAGTTTTATAAGAAACTGCCAAAACTGACTGCCAAAGTAGCTGTACTATTCTGCATTCTCACAAGCAATGAATAAAAGTTCCTGTTTCTCCTCACATTTGCCAGCTTTTGGTATCATCAGACTTTTGGATATTGGTCATTTTAATAGTCATGTAATAATATCTCACGGTTGCTGTGACTTGCAGTTCCCTAATGATACATGACTAGTAACTTCAAAATCCCCATTTGACAGCTGTATTTAGACCTTTGGACTATTTTTTAAATGAGTTGTTTTCTTTCTTATTTTCGAGTTCTCTGTATACTTTAAATACCAGTAATTTATCTGATATGTTTTGAAAATGTTTTGAATATGTTTTGAAAAAATTTTCTCCCAACCTGTGGCTTTTGTTTTCATTCTAAGCACAGTTTTAATAACAAAAGTCTTTAATTTTAATGATGCTCAATTTCTCAATTTTTTCTTTGTCTAACCCAATAAATCAGAAAGCTTTTTATCATTTCACATGACTTAATATTCAGGCAAGGTCTATATAGGCCCCTTTCAAACAGTCATAAAGTTTAGAAGCTCTGACCTCACAAACAATAACAACGACAACATAGAAACAAAAATGACAGCTTTTGATGTTGTCTCAGTAATTTCTCAATTCAAGAACAGATTACTGAGCTTTATAAGCAATACGTATAGATATCAATTTCACAGTAAAATACCTTATGATATTTATCAAATCACCTTAGTTTTGGTCACTTATTACTATTAGACTAAAATGTAATTTGTCAGACATGAGAAATCCTTTGGAGTATTTTTTAGAGAACCAAGTATTTGTTTTAGCCTTTTCAGTTCTTCTCTTGCTGTTTCTCCAGTATAGTCATTCCAATTGTCTCTATAGATGTATTAATACCAGGTACATAGTAAACACAATTATCTCCCACGTGTACCCCAACCCCCTTCCCTGTTCATGCAGTGAACATAAAGGAAGCAGGTCAAAAGGAAGCAGGTCATGTACCCTGTGATGTGCTGGGTTGTAAGGAAAGGTACACAATTAATGTACCATGTCTGAGTTTTCTTCTTCTCTGTATTTGTTCCATTTAATGCATGTATGTTTTTTATTCCTTAGGCCTCTCCAGTCCTAACACACTCAGGGATACTTGATACAGCTATAAGGCTGTGTCTTTATCAGGTACCTTTGGGTTACCCCCGGCCAGGGGTGGGAAATAGAGGAAGTGAATGTCTGTATCCTCATTAAGTATCACACAGAGCAGAAACATAAAGAAGCCTGTGCCATGAATGGGTCTCTTCTTTCTCCAAAAACCACCTACCCCTTCAACTCCCACTGCTTAAAGGAAAATCTTGTATTAGTCTCCCCATTTTCTCCTCAAACTTGCTTTAGCAAAGCAGTTCCTAAACCTCTGTTAATGTATGTCCCCACCCCTAACTCAACACACAGTCTCATGTCACATCACAGAAAAGAAGTTCAAAACAAAACAAAACAAAGCCACAGTCTTATAAGAAAAATAGGTAAGTTTTACAAAAGTTGTGTACTGTATCTCTGCTTTGAATTTTGTCATTGGCCAAGGATAGTAAAACTCTTGGAAAACTATAAAACAGGAACTTACGTAATATGTTTTACCCAAGATTTTTCAAACATTTTTGGAAGGATACTTATTAACATCTTGCAGAGGTAATGTTACATAAAAAACTTAGCATAAGACCAATCAGGTATTCTATGCAATAATGCAGATATATGAAAAAATAATATAATGAAATAAATGACTTTTCAAAAGGTATTGATCCTAGATCCACATTCTTTTTTTGGTTCAGGGGAGGCAATTAGAATGTGAAAAAAAGAAGCATAGAACAACTGTCTAATGAGAGGTACGAATGCTCCTGGGTGGAAAGTTATTAGAAGATAAATTAGTAGATTGACACTTTTGTGTAGTTTATATTTGGAGACATTCCTTTTTCCACTATTACCCTCTTAGCGCTCCGAATCTCCACTTGCATTTTCTACAGAAAGTGTGTTTCAGAACGGCTCAATCAAAACTAAGGTTCAACTCTTTTAGTTGAACAAACAGAACAGAAAGAAGTTTCACACAATTCTTCTGTGTAGTTTTTATTTGTAGACATTCTTTTTCCCAATATAGGCCTCTTAGCGCTCAGAATGTCCAATTGCAGTTTCTACAGAAAGAGTGTTTCAGAACGGCTCAATCAAAAGTAAGGTTCAACTCTGTTAGTTGAATGCACAGAACAGAAAGAAGTTTCATACAATGCTTCTGTGTAGTTTATATTTGAACATATTCTTTTTTCCACTATTACCCACTTAGCGCTACGAATGTCCAGTTGCATTTTCTACAGACAGAGTGTTTCAAAACTGCTCAATCAAAAGTATGGTTTAACTCTGTTAGCTGAATGCTCAGATCAGAAAGAAGTTTCACAGAATGCTTCTGTGTAGTTTATATTTGAATATATTCCTTTTTCCACTACTACGCTCTTAGCGCTCCAAATGTCCAGTTGCATTTTCTACAGAAAGAGTGTTCAGATCTGCTCAATCAAAAGTATGGTTTAACTCTGTTAGCTGAATGCACAGATCAGAAAGAAGTTTCACCGAATGATTCTGTGTAGTTTATATTTGAAGACATTCCTTTTTCCACTATTACCCTCTTAGCGCTCCGAATCTCCACTTGCATTTTCTACAAAATGAGAGTTTCATAACTGCTCAATCAAAAATATGTTTTATCTCTGTTAACTGAATTTACAGATCAGAAATAAGTTTCACAGAATGCATCTGTGTAGTTTTTATTTGAAGATATTCTTTTTCAAAATGTAGGCCTCTTAGCGCTTAGCATGTCCAATTGCAGTTTCTACAGAAAGAGTGTTTCAGAACGGCTCAATCAAAAGTAAGGTTCAACTCTGTTAGTTGAATGCACAGAACAGAAAGAATTTTCACAGAATGCTACTGTGTAGTTTATATTTGAATATATTCCTTTTTCCACTATTACCCTCTTAGCGCTCCGAATGTCCACTTGCATTATCTACAGAAAGAGTGTTCAGAACTGGGCAATCAAAAGTATGGTTTAACTCTGTTAGCTTAATGAACATATCAGAAATAAGTTTCACACAATGCTTCTGTGTAGTTTTTATTTGAAGATATTATTTTTCCCAATATAGGCCTCTTAGCGCTCAGAATGTCCAATTGCAGTTTCTACAGAAAGAGTGTTTCAGAAAGGCTCAATCAAAAGTAAGGTTCAACTCTGTTTGTTGAATGCACAGAACAGAAAGAAGTTTCATACAATGCTTCTGTGTAGTTTATATTTGAACATATTCTTTTTTCCACTATTACCCACTTAGCGCTACGAATGTCCAGTTGCATTTTCTACAGACAGAGTGTTTCAAAACTGCTCAATCAAAAGTATGGTTTAACTCTGTTAGCTGAATGCTCAGATCAGAAAGAAGTTTCACAGAATGATTCTGTGTAGTTTATATTTGAATATATTCCTTTTTCCACTACTACTCTCTTAGCGCTCAAAATGTCCAGTTGCATTTTCTACAGAAAGAGAGTTCAGATCTGCTCAATCAAAAGTATGGTTTAACTCTGTTAGCTGAATGCACAGATCAGAAAGAAGTTTCACCGAATGATTCTGTGTAGTTTATATTTGGAGACATTCCTTTTTCCACTATTACCCTCTTAGCGCTCCGAATCTCCACTTGCATTTTCTACAGAAAGAGTGTTTCAGAACGGCTCAATCAAAACTAAGGTTCAACTCTTTTAGTTGAACAAACAGAACAGAAAGAAGTTTCACACAATTCTTCTGTGTAGTTTTTATTTGTAGACATTCTTTTTCCCAATATAGGCCTCTTAGCGCTCAGAATGTCCAATTGCAGTTTCTACAGAAAGAGTGTTTCAGAACGGCTCAATCAAAAGTAAGGTTCAACTCTGTTAGTTGAATGCACAGAACAGAAAGAAGTTTCATACAATGCTTCTGTGTAGTTTATATTTGAACATATTCTTTTTTCCACTATTACCCACTTAGCGCTACGAATGTCCAGTTGCATTTTCTACAGACAGAGTGTTTCAAAACTGCTCAATCAAAAGTATGGTTTAACTCTGTTAGCTGAATGCTCAGATCAGAAAGAAGTTTCACAGAATGCTTCTGTGTAGTTTATATTTGAATATATTCCTTTTTCCACTACTACGCTCTTAGCGCTCCAAATGTCCAGTTGCATTTTCTACAGAAAGAGTGTTCAGATCTGCTCAATCAAAAGTATGGTTTAACTCTGTTAGCTGAATGCACAGATCAGAAAGAAGTTTCACCGAATGATTCTGTGTAGTTTATATTTGAAGACATTCCTTTTTCCACTATTACCCTCTTAGCGCTCCGAATCTAAACTTGCATTTTCTACAAAAAGAGTGTTTCATAACTGCTCAATCAAAAATATGTTTTATCTCTGTTAACTGAATTTACAGATCAGAAATAAGTTTCACAGAATGCATCTGTGTAGTTTTTATTTGAAGATATTCTTTTTCCCAATGTAGGCCTCTTAGCGCTTAGCATGTCCAATTGCAGTTTCTACAGAAAGAGTGTTTCAGAACGGCTCAATCAAAAGTAAGGTTCAACTCTGTTAGTTGAATGCACAGAACAGAAAGAATTTTCACAGAATGCTACTGTGTAGTTTATATTTGAATATATTCCTTTTTCCACTATTACCCTCTTAGCGCTCCGAATGTCCACTTGCATTTTCTACAGAAAGAGTGTTCAGAACTGCGCAATCAAAAGTATGGTTTAACTCTGTTAGCTTAATGAGCATATCAGAAATAAGTTTCACACAATGCTTCTGTGTAGTTTTTATTTGTAGACATTCTTTTTCCCAATATAGGCCTCTTAGCGCTTAGAATGTCCAATTGCAGTTTCTACAGAAAGAGTGTTTCAGAACGGCTCAATCAAAAGTAAGGTTCAACTCTGTTAGTTGAATGCACAGAACAGAAAGAAGTTTCATACAATGCTTCTGTGTAGTTTATATTTGAACATATTCTTTTTTCCACTATTACCCACTTAGCGCTACGAATGTCCAGTTGCATTTTCTACAGACAGAGTGTTTCAAAACTGCTCAATCAAAAGTATGGTTTAAATCTGTTAGCTGAATGCTCAGATCAGAAAGAAGTTTCACAGAATGCTTCTGTGTAGTTTATATTTGAATATATTCCTTTTTCCACTACTACGCTCTTAGCGCTCCAAATGTCCAGTTGCATTTTCTACAGAAAGAGTGTTCAGATCTGCTCAATCAAAAGTATGGTTTAACTCTGTTAGCTGAATGCACAGATCAGAAAGAAGTTTCACCGAATGATTCTGTGTAGTTTATATTTGAAGACATTCCTTTTTCCACTATTACCCTCTTAGCGCTCCGAATCTCCACTTGCATTTTCTACAAAAAGAGTGTTTCATAACTGCTCAATCAAAAATATGTTTTATCTCTGTTAACTGAATTTACAGATCAGAAATAAGTTTCACAGAATGCATCTGTGTAGTTTTTATTTGAAGATATTCTTTTTCCCAATGTAGGCCTCTTAGCGCTTAGCATGTCCAACTGCAGTTTCTACAGAAAGAGTGTTTCAGAACGGCTCAATCAAAAGTAAGGTTCAACTCTGTTAGTTGAATGCACAGAACAGAAAGAATTTTCACAGAATGCTACTGTGTAGTTTATATTTGAATATATTCCTTTTTCCACTATTACCCTCTTAGCGCTCCGAATGTCCACTTGCATTTTCTACAGAAAGAGTGTTCAGAACTGCGCAATCAAAAGTATGGTTTAACTCTGTTAGCTTAATGAACATATCAGAAATAAGTTTCACACAATGCTTCTGTGTAGTTTTTATTTGAAGATATTATTTTTCCCAATATAGGCCTCTTAGCGCTCAGAATGTCCAATTGCAGTTTCTACAGAAAGAGTGTTTCAGAAAAGCTCAATCAAATGTAAGGTTCAACTCTGTTAGTTGAATGCACAGAACAGAAAGAAGTTTCATAAAATGCTTCTGTGTAGTTTATATTTGAACATATTCTTTTTTCCACTATTACCCACTTAGCGCTACGAATGTCCAGTTGCATTTTCTACAGACAGAGTGTTTCAAAACTGCTCAATCAAAAGTATGGTTTAACTCTGTTAGCTGAATGCTCAGAGCAGAAAGAAGTTTCACAGAATGATTCTGTGTAGTTTATATTTGAATATATTCCTTTTTCCACTACTACTCTCTTAGCGCTCAAAATGTCCAGTTGCATTTTCTACAGAAAGAGAGTTCAGATCTGCTCAATCAAAAGTATGGTTTAACTCTGTTAGCTGAATGCACAGATCAGAAAGAAGTTTCACCGAATGATTCTGTGTAGTTTATATTTGGAGACATTCCTTTTTCCACTATTACCCTCTTAGCGCTCCGAATCTCCACTTGCATTTTCTACAGAAAGAGTGTTTCAGAACGGCTCAATCAAAACTAAGGTTCAACTCTTTTAGTTGAACAAACAGAACAGAAAGAAGTTTCACACAATTCTTCTGTGTAGTTTTTATTTGTAGACATTCTTTTTCCCAATATAGGCCTCTTAGCGCTCAGAATGTCCAATTGCAGTTTCTACAGAAAGAGTGTTTCAGAACGGCTCAATCAAAAGTAAGGTTCAACTCTGTTAGTTGAATGCACAGAACAGAAAGAAGTTTCATACAATGCTTCTGTGTAGTTTATATTTGAACATATTCTTTTTTCCACTATTACCCACTTAGCGCTACGAATGTCCAGTTGCATTTTCTACAGACAGAGTGTTTCAAAACTGCTCAAACAAAAGTATGGTTTAACTCTGTTAGCTGAATGCTCAGATCAGAAAGAAGTTTCACAGAATGCTTCTGTGTAGTTTATATTTGAATATATTCCTTTTTCCACTACTACGCTCTTAGCGCTCTAAATGTCCAGTTGCATTTTCTACAGAAAGAGAGTTCAGATCTGCTCAATCAAAAGTATGGTTTAACTCTGTTAGCTGAATGCACAGATCAGAAAGAAGTTTCACCGAATGATTCTGTGTAGTTTATATTTGAAGACATTCCTTTTTCCACTATTACCCTCTTAGCGCTCCGAATCTAAACTTGCATTTTCTACAAAAAGAGTGTTTCATAACTGCTCAATCAAAAATATGTTTTATCTCTGTTAACTGAATTTACAGATCAGAAATAAGTTTCACAGAATGCATCTGTGTAGTTTTTATTTGAAGATATTCTTTTTCCCAATGTAGGCCTCTTAGCGCTTAGCATGTCCAATTGCAGTTTCTACAGACAGAGTGTTTCAAAACTGCTCAATCAAAAGTATGGTTTAACTCTGTTAGCTGAATGCTCAGATCAGAAAGAAGTTTCACAGAATGCTTCTGTGTAGTTTATATTTGAATATATTCCTTTTTAAACTACTACTCTCTTAGCGCTCCAAATGTCCAGTTGCATTTTCTACAGAAAGAGAGTTCAGATCTGCTCAATCAAAAGTATGGTTTAACTCTGTTAGCTGAATGCACAGATCAGAAAGAAGTTTCACAGAATGATTCTGTGTAGTTTATATTTGGAGACATTCCTTTTTCCACTATTACCCTCTTAGCGCTCCGAATCTCCACTTGCATTTTCTACAAAAAGAGTGTTTCATAACTGCTCAATCTAAAATATGTTTTATCTCTGTTAACTGAATTTACAGATCAGAAATAAGTTTCACAGAATGCATCTGTGTAGTTTTTATTTGAAGATATTCTTTTTCCCAATGTAGGCCTCTTAGCGCTTAGCATGTCCAATTGCAGTTTCTACAGAAAGAGTGTTTCAGAACGGCTCAATCAAAAGTAAGGTTCAACTCTGTTAGTTGAATGCACAGAACAGAAAGAATTTTCACAGAATGCTACTGTGTAGTTTATATTTGAATATATTCCTTTTTCCACTATTACCCTCTTAGCGCTCCGAATGTCCACTTGCATTTTCTACAGAAAGAGTGTTCAGAACTGCGCAATCAAAAGTATGGTTTAACTCTGTTAGCTTAATGAACATATCAGAAATAAGTTTCACACAATGCTTCTGTGTAGTTTTTATTTGTAGACATTCTTTTTCCCAATATAGGCCTCCTAGCGCTCAGAATGTCCAATTGCAGTTTCTACAGAAAGAGTGTTTCAGAACGGCTCAATCAAAAGTAAGGTTCAACTCTGTTAGTTGAATGCACAGAACAGAAAGAAGTTTCATACAATGCTTCTGTGTAGTTTATATTTGAACATATTCTTTTTTCCACTATTACCCACTTAGCGCTACGAATGTCCAGTTGCATTTTCTACAGACAGAGTGTTTCAAAACTGCTCAATCAAAAGTATGGTTTAACTCTGTTAGCTGAATGCTCAGATCAGAAAGAAGTTTCACAGAATGATTCTGTGTAGTTTATATTTGAATATATTCCTTTTTCCACTACTACGCTCTTAGCGCTCCAAATGTCCAGTTGCATTTTCTACAGAAAGAGTGTTCAGATCTGCTCAATCAAAAGTATGGTTTAACTCTGTTAGCTGAATGCACAGATCAGAAAGATGTTTCACCGAATGATTCTGTGTAGTTTATATTTGAAGACATTCCTTTTTCCACTATTACCCTCTTAGCGCTCCGAATCTCCACTTGCATTTTCTACAAAAAGAGTGTTTCATAACTGCTCAATCAAAAATATGTTTTATCTCTGTTAACTGAATTTACAGATCAGAAATAAGTTTCACAGAATGCATCTGTGTAGTTTTTATTTGAAGATATTCTTTTTCCCAATGTAGGCCTCTTAGCGCTTAGCATGTCCAATTGCAGTTTCTACAGAAAGAGTGTTTCAGAACGGCTCAATCAAAAGTAAGGTTCAACTCTGTTAGTTGAATGCACAGAACAGAAAGAATTTTCACAGAATGCTACTGTGTAGTTTATATTTGAATATATTCCTTTTTCCACTATTACCCTCTTAGCGCTCCGAATGTCCACTTGCATTTTCTACTGAAAGAGTGTTCAAAACTGCGCAATCAAAAGTATGGTTTAACTCTGTTAGCTTAATGAACATATAAGAAATAAGTTTCACACAATGCTTCTGTGTAGTTTTTATTTGAAGATATTATTTTTCCCAATATAGGCCTCTTAGCGCTCAGAATGTCCAATTGCAGTTTCTACAGAAAGAGTGTTTCAGAAAAGCTCAATCAAATGTAAGGTTCAACTCTGTTAGTTGAATGCACAGAACAGAAAGAAGTTTCATACAATGCTTCTGTGTAGTTTATATTTGAACATATTCTTTTTTCCACTATTACCCACTTAGCGCTACGAATGTCCAGTTGCATTTTCTACAGACAGAGTGTTTCAAAACTGCTCAATCAAAAGTATGGTTTAACTCTTTTAGCTGAATGCTCAGATCAGAAAGAAGTTTCACAGAATGCTTCTGTGTAGTTTATATTTGAATATATTCCTTTTTCCACTACTACCCTCTTAGCGCTTCAAATGTCCAGTTGCATTTTCTACAGAAAGAGTGTTCAGATCTGCTCAAACAAAAGTATGGTTTAACTCTGTTAGCTGAATGCACAGATCAGAAAGATGTTTCACAGAATGATTCTGCGTAGTTTATATTTGGAGACATTCCTTTTTCCACTATTACCCTCTTAGCGCTCAGAATATCCACTTGCATTTTCTACAGAAAGTGTGTTTCAGAACGGCTCAATCAAAACTAAGGTTCAACTCTTTTAGTTGAACAAACAGAACAGAAAGAAATTTCACACAATTCTTCTGTGTAGTTTTTATTTGTAGACATTCTTTTTCCCAATATAGGCCTCTTAGCGCTCAGAATGTCCAATTGCAGTTTCTACAGAAAGAGTGTTTCAGAAAGGCTCAATCAAAAGTAAGGTTCAACTCTGTTAGTTGAATTCACAGAACAGAAAGAAGTTTCATACACTGTTTCTGTGTAGTTTATATTTGAACATATTCTTTTTTCCACAATTACCCACTTAGCGCTACGAATGTCCAGTTGCATTTTCTACAGACAGAGTGTTTCAAAACTGCTCAATCAAAAGTATGGTTTAACTCTGTTAGCTGAATGCTCAGATCAGAAAGGAGTTTCACAGAATTCTTCTGTGTAGTTTATATTTGAATATATTCCTTTTTCCACTACTACTCTCTTAGTGCTCCAAATGTCCAGTTGCATTTTCTACAGAAAGAGAGTTCAGATCTGCTAAATCAAAAGTATGGTTTAACTCTGTTAGCTGAATGCACAGATCAGAAAGAAGTTTCACAGAATGATTCTGTGTAGTTTATATTTGGAGACATTCCTTTTTCCACTATTACCCTCTTAGCGCTCCGAATCTCCACTTGCATTTTCTACAGAAAGAGTGTTTCAGAACGGCTCAATCAAAACTAAGGTTCAACTCTTTTAGTTGAACAAGCAGAACAGAAAGAAGTTTCACACAATTCTTCTGTGTAGTTTTTATTTGTAGACATTCTTTTTCCCAATATAGGCCTCTTAGCGCTCAGAATGTCCAATTGCAGTTTCTACAGAAAGAGTGTTTCCGAACGGCTCAATCAAAAGTAAGGTTCAACTCTGTTAGTTGAATGCACAGAACAGAAAGAAGTTTCATACAATGCTTCTGTGTAGTTTATATTTGAACATATTCTTTTTTCCACTATTACCCACTTAGCGCTACGAATGTCCAGTTGCATTTTCTACAGACAGAGTGTTTCAAACTGCTCAATCAAAAGTATGGTTTAACTCTGTTAGCTGAATGCTCAGATCAGAAAGAAGTTTCACCGAATGATTCTGTGTAGTTTATATTTGAAGACATTCCTTTTTCCACTATTACCCTCTTAGCGCTCCGAATCTCCACTTGCATTTTCTACAAAAAGAGTGTTTCATAACTGCTCAATCTAAAATATGTTTTATCTCTGTTAACTGAATTTACAGATCAGAAATAAGTTTCACAGAATGCATCTGTGTAGTTTTTATTTGAAGATATTCTTTTTCCCAATGTAGGCCTCTTAGCGCTTAGCATGTCCAATTGCAGTTTCTACAGAAAGAGTGTTTCAGAACGGCTCAATCAAAAGTAAGGTTCAACTCTGTTAGTTGAATGCACAGAACAGAAAGAATTTTCACAGAATGCTACTGTGTAGTTTATATTTGAATATATTCCTTTTTCCACTATTACCCTCTTAGCGCTCCGAATGTCCACTTGCATTTTCTACAGAAACAGTGTTCAGAACTGTGCAATCAAAAGTATGGTTTAACTCTGTTAGCTTAATGAACATATCAGAAATAAGTTTCACACAATGCTTCTGTGTAGTTTTTATTTGTAGACATTCTTTTTCCCAATATAGGCCTCCTAGCGCTCACAATGTCCAATTGCAGTTTCTACAGAAAGAGTGTTTCAGAACGGCTCAATCAAAAGTAAGGTTCAACTCTGTTAGTTGAATGCACAGAACAGAAAGTAGTTTCATACAATGCTTCTGTGTAGTTTATATTTGAACATATTCTTTTTTCCACTATTACCCACTTAGCGCTACGAATGTCCAGTTGCATTTTCTACAGACAGAGTGTTTCAAAACTGCTCAATCAAAAGTATGGTTTAAGTCTGTTAGCTGAATGCTCAGATCAGAAAGAAGTTTCACAGAATGCTTCTGTGTAGTTTATATTTGAATATATTCCTTTTTCCACTACTACGCTCTTAGCGCTCCAAATGTCCAGTTGCATTTTCTACAGAAAGAGTGTTCAGATCTGCTCAAACAAAAGTATGGTTTAACTCTGTTAGCTGAATGCACAGATCAGAAAGATGTTTCACAGAATGATTCTGCGTAGTTTATATTTGGAGACATTCCTTTTTCCACTATTACCCTCTTAGCGCTCAGAATATCCACTTGCATTTTCTACAGAAAGTGTGTTTCAGAACGGCTCAATCAAAACTAAGGTTCAACTCTTTTAGTTGAACAAACAGAACAGAAAGAAATTTCACACAATTCTTCTGTGTAGTTTTTATTTGTAGACATTCTTTTTCCCAATATAGGCCTCTTAGCGCTCAGAATGTCCAATTGCAGTTTCTACAGAAAGAGTGTTTCAGAAAGGCTCAATCAAAAGTAAGGTTCAACTCTGTTAGTTGAATTCACAGAACAGAAAGAAGTTTCATACACTGTTTCTGTGTAGTTTATATTTGAACATATTCTTTTTTCCACAATTACCCACTTAGCGCTACGAATGTCCAGTTGCATTTTCTACAGACAGAGTGTTTCAAAACTGCTCAATCAAAAGTATGGTTTAACTCTGTTAGCTGAATGCTCAGATCAGAAAGGAGTTTCACAGAATTCTTCTGTGTAGTTTATATTTGAATATATTCCTTTTTCCACTACTACTCTCTTAGTGCTCCAAATGTCCAGTTGCATTTTCTACAGAAAGAGAGTTCAGATCTGCTAAATCAAAAGTATGGTTTAACTCTGTTAGCTGAATGCACAGATCAGAAAGAAGTTTCACAGAATGATTCTGTGTAGTTTATATTTGGAGACATTCCTTTTTCCACTATTACCCTCTTAGCGCTCCGAATCTCCACTTGCATTTTCTACAGAAAGAGTGTTTCAGAACGGCTCAATCAAAACTAAGGTTCAACTCTTTTAGTTGAACAAGCAGAACAGAAAGAAGTTTCACACAATTCTTCTGTGTAGTTTTTATTTGTAGACATTCTTTTTCCCAATATAGGCCTCTTAGCGCTCAGAATGTCCAATTGCAGTTTCTACAGAAAGAGTGTTTCCGAACGGCTCAATCAAAAGTAAGGTTCAACTCTGTTAGTTGAATGCACAGAACAGAAAGAAGTTTCATACAATGCTTCTGTGTAGTTTATATTTGAACATATTCTTTTTTCCACTATTACCCACTTAGCGCTACGAATGTCCAGTTGCATTTTCTACAGACAGAGTGTTTCAAACTGCTCAATCAAAAGTATGGTTTAACTCTGTTAGCTGAATGCTCAGATCAGAAAGAAGTTTCACCGAATGATTCTGTGTAGTTTATATTTGAAGACATTCCTTTTTCCACTATTACCCTCTTAGCGCTCCGAATCTCCACTTGCATTTTCTACAAAAAGAGTGTTTCATAACTGCTCAATCTAAAATATGTTTTATCTCTGTTAACTGAATTTACAGATCAGAAATAAGTTTCACAGAATGCATCTGTGTAGTTTTTATTTGAAGATATTCTTTTTCCCAATGTAGGCCTCTTAGCGCTTAGCATGTCCAATTGCAGTTTCTACAGAAAGAGTGTTTCAGAACGGCTCAATCAAAAGTAAGGTTCAACTCTGTTAGTTGAATGCACAGAACAGAAAGAATTTTCACAGAATGCTACTGTGTAGTTTATATTTGAATATATTCCTTTTTCCACTATTACCCTCTTAGCGCTCCGAATGTCCACTTGCATTTTCTACAGAAAGAGTGTTCAGAACTGTGCAATCAAAAGTATGGTTTAACTCTGTTAGCTTAATGAACATATCAGAAATAAGTTTCACACAATGCTTCTGTGTAGTTTTTATTTGTAGACATTCTTTTTCCCAATATAGGCCTCCTAGCGCTCACAATGTCCAATTGCAGTTTCTACAGAAAGAGTGTTTCAGAACGGCTCAATCAAAAGTAAGGTTCAACTCTGTTAGTTGAATGCACAGAACAGAAAGTAGTTTCATACAATGCTTCTGTGTAGTTTATATTTGAACATATTCTTTTTTCCACTATTACCCACTTAGCGCTACGAATGTCCAGTTGCATTTTCTACAGACAGAGTGTTTCAAAACTGCTCAATCAAAAGTATGGTTTAACTCTGTTAGCTGAATGCTCAGATCAGAAAGAAGTTTCACAGAATGCTTCTGTGTAGTTTATATTTGAATATATTCCTTTTTCCACTACTACGCTCTTAGCGCTCCAAATGTCCAGTTGCATTTTCTACAGAAAGAGTGTTCAGATCTGCTCAATCAAAAGTATGGTTTAACTCTGTTAGCTGAATGCACAGATCAGAAAGAAGTTACACCGAATGATTCTGTGTAGTTTATATTTGAAGACATTCCTTTTTCCACTATTACCCTCTTAGCGCTCCGAATCTCCACTTGCATTTTCTACAAAAAGAGTGTTTCATAACTGCTCAATCAAAAATATGTTTTATCTCTGTTAACTGAATTTACAGATCAGAAATAAGTTTCACAGAATGCATCTGTGTAGTTTTTATTTGAAGATATTCTTTTTCCCAATGTAGGCCTCTTAGCGCTTAGCATGTCCAATTGCAGTTTCTACAGAAAGAGTGTTTCAGAACGGCTCAATCAAAAGTAAGGTTCAATTCTGTTAGTTGAATGCACAGAACAGAAAGAATTTTCACAGAATGCTACTGTGTAGTTTATATTTGAATATATTCCTTTTTCCACTATTACCCTCTTAGCGCTCCGAATGTCCACTTGCATTTTCTACAGAAAGAGTGTTCAGAACTGCGCAATCAAAAGTATGGTTTAACTCTGTTAGCTTAATGAACATATCAGAAATAAGTTTCACACAATGCTTCTGTGTAGTTTTTATTTGAAGATATTATTTTTCCCAATATAGGCCTCTTAGCGCTCAGAATGTCCAATTGCAGTTTCTACAGAAAGAGTGTTTCAGAAAAGCTCAATCAAATGTAAGGTTCAACTCTGTTAGTTGAATGCACAGAACAGAAAGAAGTTTCATACAATGCTTCTGTGTAGTTTATATTTGAACATATTCTTTTTTCCACTATTACCCACTTAGCGCTACGAATGTCCAGTTGCATTTTCTACAGACAGAGTGTTTCAAAACTGCTCAATCAAAAGTATGGTTTAACTCTTTTAGCTGAATGCTCAGATCAGAAAGAAGTTTCACAGAATGCTTCTGTGTAGTTTATATTGAATATATTCCTTTTTCCACTACTACCCTCTTAGCGCTTCAAATGTCCAGTTGCATTATCTACAGAAAGAGTGTTCAGATCTGCTCAAACAAAAGTATGGTTTAACTCTGTTAGCTGAATGCACAGATCAGAAAGAAGTTTCACCGAATGATTCTGTGTAGTTTGTATTTGAAGACATTCCTTTTTCCACTATTACCCTCTTAGCGCTCCGAATCTCCACTTGCATTTTCTACAAAAAGAGTGTTTCATAACTGCTCAATCAAAAATATGTTTTATCTCTGTTAACTGAATTTACAGATCAGAAATAAGTTTCACAGAATGCATCTGTGTATTTTTTATTTTAAGATATTCTTTTTCCCAATGTAGGCCTCTTAGCGCTTAGCATGTCCAATTGCATTTTCTACAGAAAGAGTGTTTCAGAACGGCTCAATCAAAAGTAAGGTTCAACTCTGTTGGTTGAATGCACAGAACAGAAAGAATTTTCACAGAATGCTACTGTGTAGTTTATATTTGAATATATTCCTTTTTCCACTATTACCCTCTTAGCGCTCCGAATGTCCACTTGCATTTTCTACAGAAAGAGTGTTCAGAACTGCGCAATCAAAAGTATGGTTTAACTCTGTTAGCTTAATGAACATATCAGAAATAAGTTTCACACAATGCTTCTGTGTAGTTTTTATTTGAAGATATTATTTTTCCCAATATAGGCCTCTTAGCGCTCAGAATGTCCAATTGCAGTTTCTACAGAAAGAGTGTTTCAGAAAGGCTCAATCAAAAGTAAGGTTCAACTCTGTTAGTTGAATGCACAGAACAGAAAGAAGTTTCATACAATGCTTCTGTGTAGTTTATATTTGAACATATTCTTTTTTCCACTATTACCCACTTAGCGCTACGAATGTCCAGTTGCATTTTCTACAGACAGAGTGTTTCAAAACTGCTCAATCAAAAGTATGGTTTAACTCTGTTAGCTGAATGCTCAGATCAGAAAGAAGTTTCACAGAATGCTTCTGTGTAGTTTATATTTGAATATATTCCTTTTTCCACTACTACTCTCTTAGCGCTCCAAATGTCCAGTTGCATTTTCTACAGAAAGAGTGTTCAGATCTGCTCAATCAAAAGTATGGTTTAACTCTGTTAGCTGAATGCACAGATCAGAAAGAAGTTTCACAGAATGATTCTGTGTAGTTTATATTTGGAGACATTCCTTTTTCCACTATTACCCTCTTAGCGCTCCGAATCTCCACTTGCATTTTCTACAGAAAGAGTGTTTCAGAACGGCTCAATCAAAACTAAGGTTCAACTCTTTTAGTTGAACAAACAGAACAGAAAGAAGTTTCACACAATTCTTCTGTGTAGTTTTTATTTGTAGACATTCTTTTTCCCAATATAGGCCTCTTAGCGCTCAGAATGTCCAATTGCAGTTTCTACAGAAAGAGTGTTTCAGAACGGCTCAATCAAAAGTAAGGTTCAACTCTGTTAGTTGAATGCACAGAACAGAAAGAAGTTTCATACAATGCTTCTGTGTAGTTTATATTTGAACGTATTCTTTTTTCCACTATTACCCACTTAGCGCTACGAATGTCCAGTTGCATTTTCTACAGACAGAGAGTTTCAAAACTGCTCAATCAAAAGTATGGTTTAACTCTGTTAGCTGTATGCTCAGATGAGAAAGAAGTTTCACAGAATGCTTCTGTGTAGTTTATATTTGAATATATTCCTTTTTCCACTACTACGCTCTTAGCGCTCCAAATGTCCAGTTGCATTTTCAACAGAAAGATTGTTCAGATCTGCTCAATCAAAAGTATGGTTTAACTCTGTTAGCTGAATGCACAGATCAGAAAGAAGTTTCACCGAATGATTCTGTGTAGTTTATATTTGAAGACATTCCTTTTTCCACTATTACCCTCTTAGCGCTCCGAATCTCCACTTGCATTTTCTACAAAAAGAGTGTTTCATAACTGCTCAATCAAAAATATGTTTTATCTCTATTAACTGAATTTACAGATCAGAAATAAGTTTCACAGAATGCATCTGTGTAGTTTTTATTTGAAGATATTCTTTTTCCCAATGTAGGCCTCTTAGCGCTTAGCATGTCCAATTGCAGTTTCTACCGAAAGAGTGTTTCAGAACGGCTCAATCAAAAGTAAGGTTCAACTCTGTTAGTTGAATGCAAAGAACAGAAAGAATTTTCACAGAATGCTACTGTGTAGTTTATATTTGAATATATTCCTTTTTCCACTGTTACCCTCTTAGCGCTCCGAATGTCCACTTGCATTTTCTACAGAAAGAGTGTTCAGAACTGCGCAATCAAAAGTATGGTTTAACTCTGTTAGCTTAATGAACATATCAGAAATAAGTTTCACACAATGCTTCTGTGTAGTTTTTATTTGAAGATATTATTTTTCCCAGTAGAGGCCTCTTAGCGCTCAGAATGTCCAATTGCAGTTTCTACAGAAAGAGTGTTTCAGAAAGGCTCAATCAAAAGTAAGGTTCAACTCTGTTAGTTGAATGCACAGAACAGAAAAAAGTTTCATACAATGCTTCTGTGTAGTTTATATTTGAACATATTCTTTTTTCCACTATTACCCACTTAGCGCTACGAATGTCCAGTTGCATTTTCTACAGACAGAGTGTTTCAAAACTGCTCAATCAAAAGTATGGTTTAACTCTGTTAGCTGAATGCTCAGATCAGAAGAAGTTTCACAGAATGCTTCTGTGTAGTTTATATTTGAATATATTCCTTTTTCCACTACTACTCTCTTAGCGCTCCAAATGTCCAGTTGCATTTTCTACAGAAAGAGTGTTCAGATCTGCTCAATCAAAAGTATGGTTTAACTCTGTTAGCTGAATGCACAGATCAGAAAGAAGTTTCACAGAATGATTCTGTGTAGTTTATATTTGGAGACATTCCTTTTTCCACTATTACCCTCTTAGCGCTCCGAATCTCCACTTGCATTTTCTACAGAAAGAGTGTTTCAGAACGGCTCAATCAAAACTAAAGTTCAACTCTTTTAGTTGAACAAACAGAACAGAAAGAAGTTTCACACAATTCTTCTGTGTAGTTTTTATTTGTAGACATTCATTTTCCCAATATAGGCCTCTTAGCGCTCAGAATGTCCAATTGCAGTTTCTACAGAAAGAGTGTTTCAGAACGGCTCAATCAAAAGTAAGGTTCAACTCTGTTAGTTGAATGCACAGAACAGAAAGAAGTTTCATACAATGCTTCTGTGTAGTTTATATTTGAACGTATTCTTTTTTCCACTATTACCCACTTAGCGCTACGAATGTCCAGTTGCATTTTCTACAGACAGAGAGTTTCAAAACTGCTCAATCAAAAGTATGGTTTAACTCTGTTAGCTGTATGCTCAGATGAGAAAGAAGTTTCACAGAATGCTTCTGTGTAGTTTATATTTGAATATATTCCTTTTTCCACTGCTACGCTCTTAGCGCTCCAAATGTCCAGTTGCATTTTCAACAGAAAGAGTGTTCAGATCTGCTCAATCAAAAGTATGGTTTAACTCTGTTAGCTGAATGCACAGATCAGAAAGAAGTTTCACCGAATGATTCTGTGTAGATTATATTTGAAGACATTCCTATTTCCACTATTACCCTCTTAGCGCTCCGAATCTCCACTTGCATTTTCTACAAAAAGAGTGTTTCATAACTGCTCAATCAAAAATAAGTTTTATCTCTGTTAACTGAATTTACAGATCAGAAATAAGTTTCACAGAATGCATCTGTGTAGTTTTTATTTGAAGATATTTTTTCCCAATGTAGGCCTCTTAGCGCTTAGCATGTCCAATTGCAGTTTCTACAGAAAGAGTGTTTCAGAACGGCTCAATCAAAAGTAAGGTTCAAATCTGTTAGTTGAATGCACAGAACAGAAAGAATTTTCACAGAATGCTACTGTGTAGTTTATATTTGAATATATTACATTTTCCACTATTACCCTCTTAGCGCTCCGAATGTCCACTTGCATTTTCTACAGAAAGAGTGTTCAGAACTGCGCAATCAAAAGTATGGTTTAACTCTGTTAGCTTAATGAACATATCAGAAATAAGTTTCACACAATGCTTCTGTGTAGTTTTTATTTGAAGATATTATTTTTCCCAATAGAGGCCTCTTAGCGCTCAGAATGTCCAGTTGCAGTTTCTACAGAAAGAGTGTTTCAGAAAGGCTCAATCAAAAGTAAGGTTCAACTCTGTTAGTTGAATGCACAGAACAGAAAGAAGTTTCATACAATGCTTCTGTGTAGTTTATATATGAACATATTCTTTTTTCCACTATTACCCACTTAGCGCTACGAATGTCCAGTTGCATTTTCTACAGACAGAGTGTTTCAAAACTGCTCAATCAAAAGTATGGTTTAACTCTGTTAGCTGAATGCTCAGATCAGAAAGAAGTTTCACAGAATGATTCTGTGTAGTTTATATTTGAATATATTGCTTTTTCCACTACTACTCTGTTAGCGCTCCAAATGTCCAGTTGCATTTTCTACAGAAAGAGTGTTCAGATCTGCTCAATCAAAAGTATGGTTTAACTCTGTTAGCTGAATGCACAGATCAGAAAGAAGTTTCACAGAATGATTCTGTGTAGTTTATATTTGGAGACATTCCTTTTTCCACTATTACCCTCTTAGCGCTCTGAATCTCCACTTGCATTTCCTACAGAAAGAGTGTTTCACAACGGCTCAATCAAAACTAAGGTTCAACTCTTTTAGTTGAACAAACAGAACAGAAAGAAGTTTCACACAATTCTTCTGTGTAGTTTTTATTTGTAGACATTCTTTTTCCCAATATAGGCCTCTTAGCGCTCAGAATGTCCAATTGCAGTTTCTACAGAAAGAGGGTTTCAGAACGGCTCAATCAAAAGTAAGGTTCAACTCTGTTAGTTGAATGCACAGAACAGAAAGAAGTTTCATACAATGCTTCTGTGTAGTTTATATTTGAACATATTCTTTTTTCCACTATTACCCACTTAGCGCTACGAATGTCCAGTTGCATTTTCTACAGACAGAGTGTTTCGAAACTGCTCAATAAAAAGTATGGTTTAACTCTGTTAGCTGTATGCTCAGATGAGAAAGAAGTTTCACAGAATGCTTCTGTGTAGTTTATATTTGAATATATTCCTTTTTCCACTACTACGCTGTTAGCGCTCCAAATGTCCAGTTGCATTTTCAACAGAAAGAGTGTTCAGATCTGCTCAATCAAAAGTATGGTTTAACTCTGTTAGCTGAATGCACAGATCAGAAAGAAGTTTCACCGAATGATTCTGTGTAGTTTATATTTGAAGACATTCCTTTTTCCACTATTACCCTCTTAGTGCTCCGAATCTCCCCTTGCATTTTCTACAAAAAGAGAGTTTCATAACTGCTCAATCAAAAATATGTTTTATCTCTGTTAACTGAATTTACAGATCAGAAATAAGTTTCACAGAATGCATCTGTGTAGTTTTTATTTGAAGATATTCTTTTTCCCAATGTAGGCCTCTTAGCGCTTAGCATGTCCAATTGCAGTTTCTACAGAAAGAGTGTTTCAGAACGGCTCAATCAAAAGTAAGGTTCAACTCTGTTAGTTGAATGCACAGAACAGAAACAATTTTCACAGAATGCTACTGTGTAGTTTATATTTGAATATATTCCTTTTTCCACTATTACCCTCTTAGCGCTCGGAATGTCCACTTGCATTTTCTACAGAAAGAGTGTTCAGAACTGCGCAATCAAAAGTATGGTTTAACTCTGTTAGCTTAATGAACATATCAGAAATAAGTTTCACACAATGCTTCTGTGTAGTTTTTATTTGAAGATATTATTTTTCCCAATAGAGGCCTCTTAGCGCTCAGAATGTCCAATTGCAGTTTCTACAGAAAGAGTGCTTAAGAAAGGCTCAATCAAAAGTAAGGTTCAACTCTGTTAGTTGAATGCACAGAACAGAAAGAAGTTTCATACAATGCTCCTGTGTAGTTTATATTTGAATATATTCTTTTTTCCACTATTACCCACTTAGCGCTACGAATGTCCAGTTGCATTTTCTACAGACAGAGTGTTTCAAAACTGCTCAATCAAAAGTATGGTTTAACTCTGTTAGCTGAATGCTCAGATCAGAAAGAAGTTTCACAGAATGCTTCTGTGTAGTTTATATTTGAATATATTCCTTTTTCCACTACTACTCTCTTAGCGCTCCAAATGTCCAGTTGCATTTTCTACAGAAAGAGTGTTCAGATCTGCTCAATCAAAAGTATGGTTTAACTCTGTTAGCTGAATGCACAGATCAGAAAGAAGTTTCACAGAATGATTCTGTGTAGTTTATATTTGGAGACATTTTTTTTCCACTATTACCCTCTTAGCGCTCCGAATCTCCACTTGCATTTTCTACAGAAAGAGTGTTTCAGAACGGCTCAATCAAAACTAAGTTTCAACTCTTTTAGTTGAACAAACAGAACAGAAAGAAGTTTCACACAATTCTTCTGTGTAGTTTTTAGTTGTAGACATTCTTTTTCCCAATATAGGCCTCTTAGCGCTCAGAATGTCCAATTGCAGTTTCTACAGAAAGAGTGTTTCAGAACGGCTCAATCAAAAGTAAGGTTCAACTCTGTTAGTTGAATGCACAGAACAGAAAGAAGTTTCATACAATGCTTCTGTGTAGTTTATATTTGAACGTATTCTTTTTTCCACTATTACCCACTTAGCGCTACGAATGTCCAGTTGCATTTTCTACAGACAGAGTGTTTCAAAACTGCTCAATCAAAAGTATGGTTTAACTCTGTTAGCTGAATGCTCAGATCAGAAAGAAGTTTCACAGAATGCTTCTGTGTAGTTTATATTTGAATATATTCCTTTTTCCACTACTACGCTCTTAGCGCTCCAAATGTCCAGTTGCATTTTCAACAGAAGGAGTGTTCAGATCTGCTCCATCAAAAGTATGGTTTAACTCTGTTAGCTGAATGCACAGTTCAGAAAGAAGTTTCACCGAATGATTCTGTGTAGTTTATATTTGAAGACATTCCTTTCTCCACTATTACCCTCTTAGCGCTCCGAATCTCCACTTGCATTTTCTACAAAAAGAGTGTTTCATAACTGCTCAATCAAAAATATGTTTTATCTCTGTTAACTGAATTTACAAATCAGAAATAAGTTTCACAGAATGCATCTGTGTAGTTTTTATTTGAAGATATTCTTTTTCCCAATGTAGGCCTCTTAGCGCTTAGCATGTCCAATTGCAGTTTCTACAGAAAGAGTGTTTCAGAACGGATCAATCAAAAGTAAGGTTCAACTCTGTTAGTTGAATGCACAGAACAGAAAGAATTTTCACAGAATGCTACTGTGTAGTTTATATTTGAATATATTCCTTTTTCCACTATTACCCTCTTAGCGCTCCGAATGTCCACTTGCATTTTCTACAGAAAGAGTGTTCAGAACTGCGCAATCAAAAGTATGGTTTAACTCTGTTAGCTTAATGAACATATCAGAAATAAGTTTCACACAATGCTTCTGTGTAGTTTTTATTTGAAGATATTTTTTTTCCCAATATAGGCCTCTTAGCGCTCAGAATGTCCAATTGCAGTTTCTACAGAAAGAGTGTTTCAGAAAGGCTCAATCAAAAGTGAGGTTCAACTCTGTTAGTTGAATGCACAGAACAGAAAGAAGTTTCATACAGTGCTTCTGTGTAGTTTATATTTGAACATATTCTTTTTTCCACTATTACCCACTTAGCGCTACGAATGTCCAGTTGCATTTTCTACAGACAGAGTGTTTCAAAAGTGCTCAATCAAAAGTATGGTTTAACTCTGTTAGCTGAATGCTCAGATCAGAAAGAAGTTTCACAGAATGCTTCTGTGTAGTTTATATTTGAATATATTCCTTTTTCCACTACTACTCTCTTAGCGCTCCAAATGTCCAGTTGCATTTTCAACAGAAAGAGTGTTCAGATCTGCTCAATCAAAAGTATGGTTTAACTCTGTTAGCTGAATGCAGAGATCAGAAAGAAGTTTCACCGAATGATTCTGTGTAGTTTATATTTGAAGACATTCCTTTTTCCACTATTACCCTCTTAGCGCTCCGAATCTCCACTTGCATTTTCTACAAAAAGAGTGTTTAATAACTGCTCAATCAAAAATATGTTTTATCTCTGTTAACTGAATTTACAGATCAGAAATAAGTTTCACAGAATGCATCTGTGTAGTTTTTATTTGAAGATATTTTTTCCCAATGTAGGCCTCTTAGCGCTTAGCATGTCCAATTGCAGTTTCTACAGAAAGAGTGTTTCAGAACGGCTCAATCAAAAGTAAGGTTCAACTCTGTTAGTTGAATGCACAGAACAGAAAGAATTTTCACAGAATGCTACTGTGTAGTTTATATTTGAATATATTCCTTTTTCCACTATTTCCCTCTTAGCACTCAGAATGTCCACTTGCATTTTCTACAGAAAGAGTGTTCACAACTGCGCAATCAAAAGTATGGTTTAACTCTGTTAGCTTAATGAAAATATCAGAAATAAGTTTCACTCAAAGTTTCTGTGTAGTTTTTATTTGAAGATATTATTTTTCCCAATATAGGCCTCTTAGCGCTCAGAATGTCCAATAGCAGTTTCTACAGAAAGAGTGTTTCAGAAAGGCTCAATCAAAAGTAAGGTTCAACTCTGTTAGTTGAATGCACAGAACAGAAAGAAGTTTCATACAATGCTTCTGTGTAGTTTATATTTGAACATATTTTTTATTCCACGATTACCCACTTAGCGCTACGAATGTCCAGTTGCATTTTCTACAGACAGAGTGTTTCAAAACTGCTCAATCAAAAGTATGGTTTAACTCTGTTAGCTGAATGCTCAGATCAGAAAGAAGTTTCACAGAATGCTTCTGTGTAGTTTATATTTGAATATATTCCTTTTTCCACTACTACTCTCTTAGCGCTCAAAATGTCCAGTTGCATTTTCTAGAGAAACAGTGTTCAGATCTGCTCAATCAAAATATGGTTTAATTCTGTTAGCTGAATGCACAGATCAGAAAGAAGTTTCACAGAATGATTCTGTGTAGTTTATATTTGGAGACATTCCTTTTTCCACTATTACCCTCTTAGCGCTCCGAATCTCCACTTGCATTTTCTACAGAAAGAGTGTTTCAGAACGGGTCAATCAAAAGTAAGGTTCAACTCTTTTAGTTGAACAAACAGAACAGAAAGAAGTTTCACACAATTCTTCTGTGTAGTTTTTATTTGTAGACATTCTTTTTCCCAATATAGGCCTCTTAGCGCTCAGAATGTCCAATTGCAGTTTCTACAGAAAGAGTGTTTCAGAACGGCTCAATCAAAAGTAAGGTTCAACGGTGTTAGTTGAATGCACAGAACAGAAAGAAGTTTCATACAATGCTTCTGTGCAGTTCATATTTGAACATATTCTTTTTTCCACTATTACCCACTTAGCGCTACGAATGTCCAGTTGCATTTTCTACAGACAGAGTGTTTCAAAACTGCTCAATCAAAAGTATGGTTTAACTGTGTTAGCTGAATGCTCAGATCAGAAAGAAGTTTCACATAATGCTTCTTTGTAGTTTATATTTGAATATATTCCTTTTTCCACTATTACGCTCTTAGCGCTCCAAATGTCCAGTTGCATTTTCTACAGAAAGAGTGTTCAGATCTGCTCAATCAAAAGTATGGTTTAACTCTGTTAGCTGAATGCACAGATCAGAAAGAAGTTTCACCGAATGATTCCGTGTAGTTTATATTTGAAGACATTCCTTTTTCCACTATTACCCTCTTAGCACTCCGAATCTCCACTTGCATTTTCTACAGAAAGAGTGTTTCATAACTGCTCAATCAAAAATATGTTTTATCTCTGTTAACTGAATTTACAGATCAGAAATAAGCTTCACAGAATGCATCTGTGTAGTTTTAATGTGAAGATATTCTTTTTCCCAATGTAGGCCTCTTAGCGCTTAGCATGTCCAATTGCAGTTTCTACAGAAAGAGGGTTTCAGAACGGCTCAATCAAAAGTAAGGTTCAACTCTGTTAGTTGAATGCACAGAACAGAAAGAATTTTCACAGAATGCTACTGTGTAGTTTATATTTTAATATATTCCTTTTTCCACTATTACCCTCTTAGCGCTCCGAATGTCCACTTGCATTTTCTACAGAAAGAGTGTTCAGAACTGCGCAATCAAAAGTATGGTTTAACTCTGTTAGCTTAATGAACATATCAGAAATAAGTTTCACACAATGCTTCTGTGTAGTTTTTATTTGAAGATATTATTTTTCCCAACACAGGCCTCTTAGCGCTCAGAATGTCCAATTGCAGTTTCTACAGAAAGAGTGTTTCAGAAAGGCTCAATCAAAAGTAAGGTTCAACTCTGTTAGTTGAATGCACAGAACAGAAAGAAGTTTCATACAGTGCTTCTGTGTAGTTTATATTTGAACATATTCTTTATTCCACTATTACCCACTTAGCGCTACGAATGTCAAGTTGCATTTTCTACAGACAGAGTGTTTCAAAACTGCTCAATCAAAAGTATGGTTTAACTCTGTTAGCTGAATGCTCAGATCAGAAAGAAGTTTCACAGAATGCTTCTGTGTAGTTTATATTTGAATATATTCCTTTTTCCACTACTACTCTCTTAGCGCTCCAAATGACCAGTTGCATTTTCTACAGAAAGAGTGTTCAGATCTGCTCAATCAAAAGTATGGTTTAACTCTGTTAGCTGAATGCACAGATCAGAAAGAAGTTTCACAGAATGATTCTGTGTAGTTTATATTTGGAGACATTCCTTTTTCCACTATTACCCTCTTAGCGCTCCGAATCTCCACTTGCATTTTCTACAGAAAGAGTGTTTCAGAACGGCTCAATCAAAACTAAGGTTCAACTCTTTTAGTTGAACAAACAGAACAGAAAGAAGTTTCACACAATGCTTCTGTGTAGTTTTTATTTGAATATATTATTTTTCCCATTACAGGCCTCTTAGCGCTCAGAATGTCCAATTGCAGTTTCTACAGAAAGAGTGTTTCAGAAAGGCTCAATCAAAAGTAAGGTTCAACTCTGTTAGTTGAATGCACAGAACAGAAAGAAGTTTCATACAATGCTTCTGTGTAGTTTATATTTGAACATACTCTTTTTTCCACTATTACCCACTTAGCGCTACGAGTGTCCATTTGCATTTTCTACAGACATAGTGTTTCAAAACTGCTCAATCAAAAGTATGGTTTAACTCTGTTGGCTGAATGCTCAGATCAGAAAGAAGTTTCACAGAATGCTTCTGTGTAGTTTATATTTGAATATATTCCTTTTTCCACTACTACTCTCTTAGCGCTCCAAATGTCCAGTTGTATTTTCTACAGAAAGATTGTTCTGATCTGCTCAATCAAAAGTATGGTTTAACTCTGTTAGCTGAATGCACAGATCAGAAAGAAGTTTCACAGAATGATTCTGTGTAGTTTATATTTGGAGACATTCCTTTTTCCACTATTACCCTCTTAGCGCTCCGAATCTCCACTTGCATTTTCTACAGAAAGAGTGTTTAAGAACGGCTCAATCAAAACTAAGTTTCAAATCTTTTAGTTGAACAAACAGAACAGAAAGAAGTTTCACACAATTCTTCTGTGTAGTTTTTATTTGTAGACATTCTTTTTCCCAATATAGGCCTCTTAGCGCTCAGAATGTCCAATTGCAGTTTCTACAGAAAGAGTGTTTCAGAACGGCTCAATCAAAAGTAAGGTTCAACTCTGTTAGTTGAATGCACAGAACAGAAAGAAGTTTCATACAATGCTTCTGTGTAGTTTATATTTGAACATATTCTCTTTTCCACTATTACCCACTTAGCGCTACGAATGTCCAGTTGCATTTTCTACAGACAGAGTGTTTCAAAACTGCTCAATCAAAAGTATGGTTTAACTCTGTTAGCTGTATGCTCAGATCAGAAAGAAGTTTCACAGAATGCTTCTGTGTAGTTTATATTTGAATATATTCCTTTTTCCACTACTACGCTCTTAGCGCTCCAAATGTCCAGTTGCATTTTCAACAGAAAGAGTGTTCAGATCTGCTCAATCAAAAGTATGGTTTAACTCTGTTAGCTGAATGCACAGATCAGAAAGAAGTTTCACCGAATGATTCTGTGTAGTTTATATTTGAAGACATTACTTTTTCCACTATTACCCTCTTAGCGCTCAGAATCTCCACTTGCATTTTCTACAAAAAGAGTGTTTCATAACTGCTCAATCAAAAATATGTTTTATCTCTGTTAACTGAATTTACAGATCAGAAATAAGTTTCACAGAATGCATCTGTGTAGTTTTTATTTGAAGATATTCTTTTTCCCAATGTAGGCCTCTGAGCGCTTAGCATGTCCAATTGCAGTTTCTACAGAAAGAGTGTTTCAGAACGGCTCAATCAAAAGTAAGGTTCAACTCTGTTAGTTGAATGCACAGAACAGAAAGAATTTTCACAGAATGCTACTGTGTAGTTTATATTTGAATATATTCCTTTTTCCACTATTACCCTCTTAGCGCACCGAATGTCCACTTGCATTTTCTACAGAAACAGTGTTCAGAACTGCGCAATCAAAAGTATGGTTTAACTCTGTTAGCTTAATGAACATATCAGAAATAAGTTTCACACAATGCTTCTGTGTAGTTTTTATTTGAAGATATTATTTTTCCCAATATAGGCCTCTTCGCACTCAGAATGTCCAATTGCAGTTTCTACAGAAAGAGTGTTTCAGAAAGGCTCAATCAAAAGTAAGGTTCAACTCTGTTAGTTGAATGCACAGAACAGAAAGTAGTTTCATACAATGCTTCTGTGTAGTTTATATTTGAACATATTCTTTTTTCCACTATTACCCACTTAGCGCTACGAATGTCCAGTTGCATTTTCTACAGACAGTGTGTTTCAAAACTGCTCAATCAAAAGTATGGTTTAACTCTGTTAGCTGAATGCTCAGATCAGAAAGAAGTTTCACAGAATGCTTCTGTGTAGTTTATATTTGAATATATTCCTTTTTCCACTACTACTCTCTTAGCGCTCCAAATGTCCAGTTGCATTTTCTACAGAAAGAGTGTTCAGATCTGCTCAATCAAAAGTATGGTTTAACTCTGTTAGCTGAATGCACAGATCAGAAAGAAGTTTCACAGAATGATTCTGTGTAGTTTAATTTGGAGACATTCCTTTTTTCCACTATTACCCTCTTAGAGCTCCGAATCTCCACTTGCATTTTCTACAGAAAGAGTGTTTCAGAACGGCTCAATCAAAACTAAGGTTCAACTCTTTTAGTTGAACAAACAGAACAGAAAGAAGTTTCACACAATTCTTCTGTGTAGTTTTTATTTGTAGACATTCTTTTTCCCAATATAGGCCTCTTAGCGCTCAGAATGTCCAATTGCAGTTTCTACAGAAAGAGTGTTTCAGAACGGCTCAATCAAAAGTAAGGTTCAACTCTGTTAGTTGAATGCACAGAACAGAAAGAAGTTTCATTCAATGCTTCTGTGTAGTTTATATTTGAACATATTCTTTTTTCCACTATTACCCACTTAGCGCTACGAATGTCCAGTTGCATTTTCTACAGACAGAGTGTTTCAAAACTGCTCAATCAAAAGTATGGTTTAACTCTGTTAGCTGAATGCTCAGATCAGAAAGAAGTTTCACAGAATGCTTCTGTGTAGTTTATATTTGAATATATTCCTTTTTCCACCACTACGCTCTTAGCGCTCCAAATGTCCAGTTGCATTTTCAACAGAAAGAGTGTTCAGATCTGCTCAATCAAAAGTATGGTTTAACTCTGTTAGCTGAATGCACAGATCAGAAAGAAGTTTCACCGAATGATTCTGTGTAGTTTATATTTGAAGACATTCCTTTTTCCACTATTACCCTCTTAGCGCTCCGAATCTCCACTTGCATTTTCTACAAAAAGAATGTTTCATAACTGCTCAATCAAAAATATGTTTTATCTCTGTTAACTGAATTTACAGATCAGAAATAAGTTTCACAGAATGCATCTGTGTAGTTTTTATTTGAAGATATTCTTTTTCCCAATGTAGGCCTCATAGCGCTTATCATGTCCAATTGCAGTTTCTACAGAAAGAGTGTTTCAGAACGGCTCAATCAAAAGTAAGGTTCAACTCTGTTAGTTGAATGCACAGAACAGAAAGAATTTTCACAGAATGCTACTGTGTAGTTTATATTTGAATATATTCCTTTTTTCACTATTACCCTCTTAGCGCTCCGAATGTCCACTTGCATTTTCTACAGAAAGAGTGTTCAGAACTGCGCAATCAAAAGTATGGTTTAACTCTGTTAGCTTAATGAACATATAAGAAATAAGTTTCACACAATGCTTCTGTGTGGTTTTTATTTGAAGATATTATTTTTCCCAATAGAGGCCTCTTAGCGCTCAGAATGTCCAATTGCAGTTTCTACAGAAAGAGTGTTTCAGAAAGGCTCAATCAAAAGTAAGGTTCAACTCTGTTAGTTGAATGCACAGAACAGAAAGAAGTTTCATACAATGCTTCTGTGTAGTTTATATTTGTACATATTCTTTTTTCCACTATTACCCACTTAGCGCTACGAATGTACAGTTGCATTTTCTACAGACAGAGTGTTTCAAAACTGCTCAATCAAAAGTTTGGTTTAACTCTGTTAGCTGAATGCTCAGATCAGAAAGAAGTTTCACAGAATGCTTCTGTGTAGTTTATATTTGAATATATTCCTTTTTCCACTACTACTCTCTTAGCGCTCCAAATGTCCAGTTGCATTTTCTACAGAAAGAGTGTTCAGATCTGCTCAATCAAAAGTATGGTTTAACTCTGTTAGCTGAATGCACAGATCAGAAAGAAGTTTCACAGAATGATTCTGTGTAGTTTATATTTGGAGACATTCCTTTTTCCACTATTACCCTCTTAGCGCTCCGAATCTCCACTTGCATTTTCTACAGAAAGAGTGTTTCAGAACGGCTCAATCAAAACTAAGGTTCAACTCTTTTAGTTGAACAAACAGAACAGAAAGAAGTTTCACACAATTCTTCTGTGTAGTTTTTATTTGTAGACATTCTTTTTCCCAATATAGGCCTCTTAGCGCTCAGAATGTCCAATTGCAGTTTCTACAGAAAGAGTGTTTCAGAAAGGCTCAATCAAAAGTAAGGTTCAACTCTGTTAGTTGAATGCACAGAACAGAAAGAAGTTTCATACAATGCTTCTGTGTAGTTTATATTTGAACATATTCTTTTTTCCACTATTACCCACTTAGCGCTACGAATGTCCAGTTGCATTTTCTACAGACAGAGTGTTTCAAAACTGCTCAATCAAAAGTATGGTTTAACTCTGTTAGCTGAATGCTCAGATCAGAAAGAAGTTTCACAGATTGCTTCTGTGTAGTTTATATTTGAATATATTCCTTTTTCCACTACTACGCTCTTAGCGCTCCAAATGTCCAGTTGCATTTTCTACAGAAAGAGTGTTCAGATCTGCTCAATCAAAAGTATGGTTTAACTCTGTTAGCTGAATGCACAGATCAGAAAGAAGTTTCACCGAATGATTCTGTGTAGTTTATATTTGAAGACATTCCTTTTTCCACTATTACCCTCTTAGCGCTCCGAATCTCCACTTGCATTTTCTACAAAAAGAGAGTTTCATAACTGCTCAATTAAAAATATGTTTTATCTCTGTTAACTGAATTTACAGATCAGAAAGAAGTTTCACAGAATGCATCTGTGTAGTTTTTATTTGAAGATATTCTTTTTCCCAATGTAGGCGTCTTAGCGCTTAGCATGTCCAATTGCAGTTTCTACAGAAAGAGTGTTTCAGAACGGCTCAATCAAAAGTAAGGTTCAACTCTGTTAGTTGAATGCACAGAACAGAAAGAATTTTCACAGAATGCTACTGTGTAGTTTATATTTGAATATATTCCTTTTTCCACTATTACCCTCTTAGCGCTCCGAATGTCCACTTGCATTTTCTACAGAAAGAGTGTTCAGAACTGAGCAATCAGAAGTATTGTTTAACTCTGTTAACTTAATGAACATATCAGAAATAAGTTTCACACAATGCTTCTGTGTAGTTTTTATTTGAAGATATTATTTTTCTCAATAGAGGCCTCTTAGCGCTCAGAATGTCCAATTGCAGTTTCTACAGAAAGAGTGTTTCAGAAAGGCTCAATCAAAAGTAAGGTTCAACTCTGTTAGTTGAATGCACAGAACAGAAAGAAGTTTCATACAATGCTTCTGTGTAGTTTATATTTGAACATATTCTTTTTTCCACCTTTACCCACTTAGCGCTACGAATGTCCAGTTGCATTTTCTACAAACAGAGTGTTTCAAAACTGCTCAATCAAAAGTTTGGTTTAACACTGTTAGCTGAATGCTCAGATCAGAAAGAAGTTTCACAGAATGCTTCTGTGTAGTTTATATTTGAATATATTCCTTTTTCCACTACTAATCTCTTAGCGCTCCAAATGTCCAGTTGCATTTTCTACAGAAAGAGTGTTCAGATCTGCTCAATCAAAAGTATGGTTTAACTCTGTTAGCTGAATGCACAGATCAGAAAGAAGTTTCACAGAATGATTCTGTGTAGTTTACATTTGGAGACATTCCTTTTTCCACTATTACCCTCTTAGCGCTCCGAATCTCCACTTGCATTTTCTACAGAAAGAGTGTTTAAGAACGGCTCAATCAAAACTAAGGTTCAAATCTTTTAGTTGAACAAACAGAACAGAAAGAAGTTTCACACAATTCTTCTGTGTAGTTTTTATTTGTAGACTTTCTTTTTCCCAATATAGGCCTCTTAGCGCTTAGAATGTCCAATTTCAATTTCTACAGAAAGAGTGTTTCAGAATGGCTCAATCAAAAGTAAGGTTCAACTCTGTTAGTTGAATGCACAGAAGAGAAAGAAGTTTCATACAATGCTTCTGTGTAGTTTATATTTGAACATATTCTTTTTTCCACTATTACCCACTTAGCGCTACGAATGTCCAGTTGCATTTTCTACAAAAAGAGTGTTTCATAACTGCTCAATTAAAAATATGTTTTATCTCTGTTAACTGAATTTACAGATCAGAAAGAAGTTTCACAGAATGCATCTGTGTAGTTTTTATATGAAGATATTCTTTTTCCCAATGTAGGCCTCTTAGCGCTTAGCATGTCCAATTGCAGTTTCTACAGATAGAGTGTTTCAGAACGGCTCAATCAAAAGTAAGGTTCAACTCTGTTAGTTGAATGCACAGAACAGAAAGAATTTTCACAGAATGCTACTGTGTAGTTTATATTTGAATATATTCCTTTTTCCACTATTACCCTCTTAGCGCTCCGAATGTCCACTTGCATTTTCTACAGAAAGAGTGTTCAGAACTGAGCAATCAAAAGTATTGTTTAACTCTGTTAACTTAATGAACATATCAGAAATAAGTTTCACACAATGCTTCTGTGTAGTTTTTATTTGAAGATATTATTTTTCTCAATAGAGGCCTCTTAGCGCTCAGAATGTCCAATTGCAGTTTCTACAGAAAGAGTGTTTCAGAAAGGCTCAATCAAAACTAAGGTTCAACTCTGTTAGTTGAATGCACAGAACAGAAAGAAGTTTCATACAATGCTTGTGTGTAGTTTATATTTGAACATATTCTTTTTTCCACTATTACCCACTTAGCGCTACGAATGTCCAGTTGCATTTTCTACAGACAGAGTGTTTCAAAACTGCTCAATCAAAAGTATGGTTTAACTCTGTTAGCTGAATGCTCAGATCAGAAAGAAGTTTCACAGAATGCTTCTGTGTAGTTTATATTTGAATATATTCCTTTTTCCACTACTACTCTCTTAGCGCTCCAAAGGTCCAGTTGCATTTTCTACAGAAAGAGTGTTCAGATCTGCTCAATCAAAAGTATGGTTAACTCTGTTAGCTGAATGCACAGATCAGAAAGAAGTTTCACAGAATGATTCTGTGTAGTTTATATTTGGAGACATTCCTTTTTCCACTATTACCCTCTTAGCGCTCCGAATTTCCACTTGCATTTTCTACAGAAAGAGTGTTTCAGAACGGCTCAATCAAAACTAAGGTTCAACTCTTTTAGTTGAACAAACAGAACAGAAAGAAGTTTCACACAATTCTTCTGTGTAGTTTTTATTTGTAGACATTCTTTTTCCCAATATAGGCCTCTTAGCGCTCAGAATGTCCAATTGCAGTTTCTACAGAAAGAGTGTTTCAGAACGGCTCAACCAAAAGTAAGGTTCAACTCTGTTAGTTGAATGCACAGAACAGAAAGATGTTTCATACAATGCTTCTGTGTAGTTTATATTTGAACATATTCTTTTTTCCACTATTACCCACTTAGCGCTACGAATGTCCAGTTGCATTTTCTACAGACAGAGTGTTTCAAAACTGCTCAATCAAAAGTATGGTTTAACTCTGTTAGCTGTATGCTCAGATCAGAAAAAGTTTCACAGAATGCTTCTGTGTAGTTTATATTTGAATATATTCCTTTTTCCACTACTACGCTCTTAGCGCTCCAAATGTCCAGTTGCATTTTCAACAGAAAGAGTGTTCAGATCTGCTCAATCAAAAGTATGGTTTAACTCTATTAGCTGAATGCACAGATCAGAAAGAAGTTTCACCGAATGATTCTGTGTAGTTTATATTTGAAGACATTCCTTTTTCCACTATTACCCTCTTAGCGCTCCGAATCTCCACTTGCATTTTCTACAAAAAGAGTGTTTCATAACTGCTCAATCAAAAATATGTTTTATCTCTGTTAACTGAATTTACAGATCAGAAATAAGTTTCACAGAATGCATCTGTGTAGTTTTTATTTGAAGATATTCTTTTTCCCAATGTAGGCCTCTTAGCGCTTAGCATGTCCAATTGCAGTTTCTACAGAAAGAGTGTTTCAGAACGGCTCAATCAAAAGTAAGGTTCAACTCTGTTAGTTGAATGCACAGAACAGAAAGAATTTTCACAGAATGCTACTGTGTAGTTTATATTTGAATATATTCCTTTTTCCACTATTACCCTCTTAGCGCTCCGAATGTCCACTTGCATTTTCTACAGAAAGAGTGTTCAGAACTGAGCAATCAAAAGTATTGTTTAACTCTGTTAACTTAATGAACATATCAGAAATAAGTTTCACAAAATGCTTCTGTGTAGTTTTTATTTGAAGATATTATTTTTCTCAATAGAGGCCTCTTAGCGCTCAGAATGTCCAATTGCAGTTTCTACAGAAAGAGTGTTTCAGAAAGGCTCAATCAAAAGTAAGGTTCAACTCTGTTAGTTGAATGCACAGAACAGAAAGAAGTTTCATACAATGCTTCTGTGTAGTTTATATTTGAACATATTCTTTTTTCCACTATTACCCACTTAGCGCTACGAATGTCCAGTTGCATTTTCTACAGACAGAGTGTTTCAAAACTGCTCAATCAAAAGTATGGTTTAACTCTGTTAGCTGAATGCTCAGATCAGAAAGAAGTTTCACAGAATGCTTCTGTGTAGTTTATATTTGAATATATTCCTTTTTCCACTACTACTCTCTTAGCGCTCCAAAGGTCCAGTTGCATTTTCTACAGAAAGAGTGTTCAGATCTGCTCAATCAAAAGTATGGTTAACTCTGTTAGCTGAATGCACAGATCAGAAAGTAGTTTCACAGAATGATTCTGTGTAGTTTATGTTTGGAGACATTCCTTTTTCCACTATTACCCTCTTAGCGCTCCGAATTTCCACTTGCATTTTCTACAGAAAGAGTGTTTCAGAACGGCTCAATCAAAACTAAGGTTCAACTCTTTTAGTTGAACAAACAGAACAGAAAGAAGTTTCACACAATTCTTCTGTGTAGTTTTTATTTGTAGACATTCTTTTTCCCAATATAGGCCTCTTAGCGCTCAGAATGTCCAATTGCAGTTTCTACAGAAAGAGTGTTTCAGAACGGCTCAATCAAAAGTAAGGTTCAACTCTGTTAGTTGAATGCACAGAACAGAAAGATGTTTCATACAATGCTTCTGTGTAGTTTATATTTGAACATATTCTATTTTCCACTATTACCCACTTAGCGCTACGAATGTCCAGTTGCATTTTCTACAGACAGAGTGTTTCAAAACTGCTCAATCAAAAGTATGGTTTAACTCTGTTAGCTGTATGCTCAGATCAGAAAAAGTTTCACAGAATGCTTCTGTGTAGTTTATATTTGAATATATTCCTTTTTCCACTACTACGCTCTTAGCGCTCCAAATGTCCAGTTTCATTTTCAACAGAAAGAGTGTTCAGATCTGCTCAATCAAAAGTATGGTTTAACTCTGTTAGCTGAATGCACAGATCAGAAAGAAGTTTCACCGAATGATTCTGTGTAGTTTATATTTGAAGACATTCCTTTTTCCACTATTACCCTCTTAGCGCTCCGAATCTCCACTTGCATTTTCTACAAAAAGAGTGTTTCATAACTGCTCAATCAAAAATATGTTTTATCTCTGTTAACTGAATTTACAGATCAGAAATAAGTTTCACAGAATGCATCTGTGTAGTTTTTATTTGAAGATATTCTTTTTCCCAATGTAGGCCTCTTAGCGCTTAGCATGTCCAATTGCAGTTTCTACAGAAAGAGTGTTTCAGAACGGCTCAATCAAAAGTAAGGTTCAACTCTGTTAGTTGAATGCACAGAACAGAAAGAATTTTCACAGAATGCTACTGTGTAGTTTATATTTGAATATATTCCTTTTTCCACTATTACCCTCTTAGCGCTCCAAATGTCCACTTGCATTTTCTACAGAAAGAGTGTTCAGAACTGCGCAATCAAAAGTATGGTTTAACTCTGTTAGCTTAATGAACATATCAGAAATAAGTTTCACACAATGCTTCTGTGTAGTTTTTATTTGAAGATATTATTTTTCCCAATAGAGGCCTCTTAGCGCTCAGAATGTCCAATTGCAGTTTCTACAGAAAGAGAGTTTCAGAAAGGCTCAATGAAAAGTAAGGTTCAACTCTGTTAGTTGAATGCACAGAACAGAAAGAAGTTTCATACAATGCTTCTGTGTAGTTTATATTTGAACATATTCTTTTTTCCACTATTACCCACTTAGCGCTACGAATGTCCAGTTGCATTATCTACAGACAGAGTGTTTCAAAACTGCTCAATCAAAAGTATGGTTTAACTCTGTTAGCTGAATGCTCAGATCAGAAAGAAGTTTCACAGAATGCTTCTGTGTAGTTTATATTTGAATATATTCCTTTTTCCACTACTACTCTCTTAGCGCTCCAAATGTCCAGTTGCATTTTCTACAGAAAGGGTGTTCAGAACTGCTCAATCAAAAGTATGGTTTAACTCTGTTAGCTGAATTCACAGATCAGAAAGAAGTTTCACAGAATGATTCTGTGTAGTTTATATTTGGAGACATTCCTTTTTCCACTATTACCCTCTTAGCGCTCCGAATCTCCACTTGCATTTTCTACAGAAAGAGTGTTTCAGAACGGCTCAATCAAAACTAAGGTTCAACTCTTTTAGTTGAACAAACAGAACAGAAAGAAGTTTCACACAATTCTTCTGTGTAGTTTTTATTTGTAGACATTCTTTTTCCCAATATAGGCCTCTTAGCGCTCAGAATGTCCAATTGCAGTTTCTACAGAAAGAGTGTTTCAGAACGGCTCAATCAAAAGTAAGGTTCAACTCTGTTAGTTGAATGCACAGAACAGAAAGAAGTTTCATACAATGCTTCTGTGTAGTTTATATTTGAACGTATTCTTTTTTCCACTATTACCCACTTAGCGCTACGAATGTCCAGTTGCATTTTCTACAGACAGAGTGTTTCAAAACTGCTCAATCAAAAGTATGGTTTAACTCTGTTAGCTGAATGCTCAGATCAGAAAGAAGTTTCACAGAATGCTTCTGTGTAGTTTATATTTGAATATATTCCTTTTTCCACTAATACGCTCTTAGCGCTCCAAATGTCCAGTTGCATTTTCAACAGAAAGAGTGTTCAGATCTGCTCAATCAAAAGTATGGTTTAACTCTGTTAGCTGAATGCACAGATCAGAAAGAAGTTTCACCGAATGATTCTGTGTAGTTTATATTTGAAGACATTCCTTTTTCCACTATTACCCTCTTAGCGCTCCGAATCTCCACTTGCATTTTCTACAAAAACAGTGTTTCATAACTGCTCAATCAAAAATATGTTTTATCTCTGTTAACTGAATTTACAGATCAGAAATAAGTTTCACAGTATGCATCTGTGTAGTTTTTATTTGAAGATATTCTTTTTCCCAATGTAGGCCTCTTAGCGCTTAGCATGTCCAATTGCAGTTTCTACAGAAAGAGTGTTTCAGAATGGCTCAATCAAAAGTAAGGTTCAACTCTGTTAGTTGAATGCACAGAACAGAAAGAATTTTCACAGAATGCTACTGTGTAGTTTATATTTGAATATATTCCTTTTTCCATTATTACCCTCTTAGCGCTCCGAATGTCCACTTGCAGTTTCTACAGAAAAAGTGTTCAGAACTGCGCGATCAAAAGTATGGTTTAACTCTGTTAGCTTAATGAACATATCAGAAATAAGTTTCACACAATGCTTCTGTGTAGTTTTTATTTGAAGATATTATTTTTCCCAATAGAGGCCTCTTAGCGCTCAGAATGTCCAATTGCAGTTTCTACAGAAAGAGTGTTCAGAAAGGCTCAATCAAAAGTAAGGTTCAACTCTGTTAGTTGAATGCACAGAACAGAAAGAAGTTTCATACAATGCTTCTGTGTAGTTTATATTTGAACATATTCTTTTTTCCACTATTACCCACTTAGCGCTACGAATGTCCAGTTGCATTTTCTACAGACAGAGTTTTTCAAAACTGCTCAATCAAAAGTATGGTTAAACTCTGTTAGCTGAATGCTCAGATCAGAAAGAAGTTTCACAGAATGCTTCTGTGTAGTTTATATTTGAATATATTCCTTTTTCCACTACTACTCTCTTAGCGCTCCAAATGACCAGTTGCATTTTCTACAGAAAGAGTGTTCAGATCTGCTCAATCAAATGTATGGTTTAACTCTGTTAGCTGAATGCACAGATCAGAAAGAAGTTTCACAGAATGATTCTGTGTAGTTTATATATGGAGACATTCCTTTTTCCACTATTACCCCCTTAGCACTCCGAATCTCCACTTGCATTTTCTACAGAAAGAGTGTTTCATAACGGCTCAATCAAAACTAAGGTTCAAATCTTTTAGTTGAACAAACAGAACAGAAAGAAGTTTCACACAATTCTTCTGTGTAGTTTTTATTTGTAGACATTCTTTTTCCCAATATAGGCCTCTTAGCGCTCAGAATGTCCAATTGCAGTTTCTACAGAAAGAGTGTTTCAGAACGGCTCAATCAAAAGTAAGGTTCAACTCTGTTAGTTGAATGCACAGAACAGAAAGAAGTTTCATACAATGCTTCTGTGTAGTTTATATTTGAACGTATTCTTTTTTCCACTATTACCCACTTAGCGCTACGAATGTCCAGTTGTATTTTCTACAGACAGAGTGTTTCAAATCTGCTCAATCAAAAGTATGGTTTAACTCTGTTAGCTGTATGCTCAGATGAGAAAGAAGTTTCACAGAATGCTTCTGTGTAGTTTATATTTGAATATATTCCTTTTTCCACTACTACGCTCTTAGCGCTCCAAATGTCCAGTTGCATTTTCTACAGAAAGAGTGTTCAGATCTGCTCAATCAAAAGTATGGTTTAACTCTGTTAGCTGAATGCACAGATCAGAAAGAAGTTTCACCGAATGATTCTGTGTAGTTTATATTTGAAGACATTCCTTTTTCCACTATTACCCTCTTAGCGCTCCGAATCTCCACTTGCATTTTCTACAAAAAGAGAGTTTCATAACTGCTCAATTAAAAATATGTTTTATCTCTGTTAACTGAATTTACAGATCAGAAAGAAGTTTCACAGAATGCATCTGTGTAGTTTTTATTTGAAGATATTCTTTTTCCCAATGTAGGCGTCTTAGCGCTTAGCATGTCCAATTGCAGTTTCTACAGAAAGAGTGTTTCAGAACGGCTCAATCAAAAGTAAGGTTCAACTCTGTTAGTTGAATGCACAGAACAGAAAGAATTTTCACAGAATGCTACTGTGTAGTTTATATTTGAATATATTCCTTTTTCCACTATTACCCTCTTAGCGCTCCGAATGTCCACTTGCATTTTCTACAGAAAGAGTGTTCAGAACTGAGCAATCAGAAGTATTGTTTAACTCTGTTAACTTAATGAACATATCAGAAATAAGTTTCACACAATGCTTCTGTGTAGTTTTTATTTGAAGATATTATTTTTCTCAATAGAGGCCTCTTAGCGCTCAGAATGTCCAATTGCAGTTTCTACAGAAAGAGTGTTTCAGAAAGGCTCAATCAAAAGTAAGGTTCAACTCTGTTAGTTGAATGCACAGAACAGAAAGAAGTTTCATACAATGCTTCTGTGTAGTTTATATTTGAACATATTCTTTTTTCCACCTTTACCCACTTAGCGCTACGAATGTCCAGTTGCATTTTCTACAGACAGAGTGTTTCAAAACTGCTCAATCAAAAGTTTGGTTTAACACTGTTAGCTGAATGCTCAGATCAGAAAGAAGTTTCACAGAATGCTTCTGTGTAGTTTATATTTGAATATATTCCTTTTTCCACTACTAATCTCTTAGCGCTCCAAATGTCCAGTTGCATTTTCTACAGAAAGAGTGTTCAGATCTGCTCAATCAAAAGTATGGTTTAACTCTGTTAGCTGAATGCACAGATCAGAAAGAAGTTTCACAGAATGATTCTGTGTAGTTTACATTTGGAGACATTCCTTTTTCCACTATTACCCTCTTAGCGCTCCGAATCTCCACTTGCATTTTCTACAGAAAGAGTGTTTAAGAACGGCTCAATCAAAACTAAGGTTCAAATCTTTTAGTTGAACAAACAGAACAGAAAGAAGTTTCACACAATTCTTCTGTGTAGTTTTTATTTGTAGACTTTCTTTTTCCCAATATAGGCCTCTTAGCGCTTAGAATGTCCAATTTCAATTTCTACAGAAAGAGTGTTTCAGAATGGCTCAATCAAAAGTAAGGTTCAACTCTGTTAGTTGAATGCACAGAAGAGAAAGAAGTTTCATACAATGCTTCTGTGTAGTTTATATTTGAACATATTCTTTTTTCCACTATTACCCACTTAGCGCTACGAATGTCCAGTTGCATTTTCTACAAAAAGAGTGTTTCATAACTGCTCAATTAAAAATATGTTTTATCTCTGTTAACTGAATTTACAGATCAGAAAGAAGTTTCACAGAATGCATCTGTGTAGTTTTTATATGAAGATATTCTTTTTCCCAATGTAGGCCTCTTAGCGCTTAGCATGTCCAATTGCAGTTTCTACAGATAGAGTGTTTCAGAACGGCTCAATCAAAAGTAAGGTTCAACTCTGTTAGTTGAATGCACAGAACAGAAAGAATTTTCACAGAATGCTACTGTGTAGTTTATATTTGAATATATTCCTTTTTCCACTATTACCCTCTTAGCGCTCCGAATGTCCACTTGCATTTTCTACAGAAAGAGTGTTCAGAACTGAGCAATCAAAAGTATTGTTTAACTCTGTTAACTTAATGAACATATCAGAAATAAGTTTCACACAATGCTTCTGTGTAGTTTTTATTTGAAGATATTATTTTTCTCAATAGAGGCCTCTTAGCGCTCAGAATGTCCAATTGCAGTTTCTACAGAAAGAGTGTTTCAGAAAGGCTCAATCAAAACTAAGGTTCAACTCTGTTAGTTGAATGCACAGAACAGAAAGAAGTTTCATACAATGCTTGTGTGTAGTTTATATTTGAACATATTCTTTTTTCCACTATTACCCACTTAGCGCTACGAATGTCCAGTTGCATTTTCTACAGACAGAGTGTTTCAAAACTGCTCAATCAAAAGTATGGTTTAACTCTGTTAGCTGAATGCTCAGATCAGAAAGAAGTTTCACAGAATGCTTCTGTGTAGTTTATATTTGAATATATTCCTTTTTCCACTACTACTCTCTTAGCGCTCCAAAGGTCCAGTTGCATTTTCTACAGAAAGAGTGTTCAGATCTGCTCAATCAAAAGTATGGTTAACTCTGTTAGCTGAATGCACAGATCAGAAAGAAGTTTCACAGAATGATTCTGTGTAGTTTATATTTGGAGACATTCCTTTTTCCACTATTACCCTCTTAGCGCTCCGAATTTCCACTTGCATTTTCTACAGAAAGAGTGTTTCAGAACGGCTCAATCAAAACTAAGGTTCAACTCTTTTAGTTGAACAAACAGAACAGAAAGAAGTTTCACACAATTCTTCTGTGTAGTTTTTATTTGTAGACATTCTTTTTCCCAATATAGGCCTCTTAGCGCTCAGAATGTCCAATTGCAGTTTCTACAGAAAGAGTGTTTCAGAACGGCTCAACCAAAAGTAAGGTTCAACTCTGTTAGTTGAATGCACAGAACAGAAAGATGTTTCATACAATGCTTCTGTGTAGTTTATATTTGAACATATTCTTTTTTCCACTATTACCCACTTAGCGCTACGAATGTCCAGTTGCATTTTCTACAGACAGAGTGTTTCAAAACTGCTCAATCAAAAGTATGGTTTAACTCTGTTAGCTGTATGCTCAGATCAGAAAAAGTTTCACAGAATGCTTCTGTGTAGTTTATATTTGAATATATTCCTTTTTCCACTACTACGCTCTTAGCGCTCCAAATGTCCAGTTGCATTTTCAACAGAAAGAGTGTTCAGATCTGCTCAATCAAAAGTATGGTTTAACTCTATTAGCTGAATGCACAGATCAGAAAGAAGTTTCACCGAATGATTCTGTGTAGTTTATATTTGAAGACATTCCTTTTTCCACTATTACCCTCTTAGCGCTCCGAATCTCCACTTGCATTTTCTACAAAAAGAGTGTTTCATAACTGCTCAATCAAAAATATGTTTTATCTCTGTTAACTGAATTTACAGATCAGAAATAAGTTTCACAGAATGCATCTGTGTAGTTTTTATTTGAAGATATTCTTTTTCCCAATGTAGGCCTCTTAGCGCTTAGCATGTCCAATTGCAGTTTCTACAGAAAGAGTGTTTCAGAACGGCTCAATCAAAAGTAAGGTTCAACTCTGTTAGTTGAATGCACAGAACAGAAAGAATTTTCACAGAATGCTACTGTGTAGTTTATATTTGAATATATTCCTTTTTCCACTATTACCCTCTTAGCGCTCCGAATGTCCACTTGCATTTTCTACAGAAAGAGTGTTCAGAACTGAGCAATCAAAAGTATTGTTTAACTCTGTTAACTTAATGAACATATCAGAAATAAGTTTCACAAAATGCTTCTGTGTAGTTTTTATTTGAAGATATTATTTTTCTCAATAGAGGCCTCTTAGCGCTCAGAATGTCCAATTGCAGTTTCTACAGAAAGAGTGTTTCAGAAAGGCTCAATCAAAAGTAAGGTTCAACTCTGTTAGTTGAATGCACAGAACAGAAAGAAGTTTCATACAATGCTTCTGTGTAGTTTATATTTGAACATATTCTTTTTTCCACTATTACCCACTTAGCGCTACGAATGTCCAGTTGCATTTTCTACAGACAGAGTGTTTCAAAACTGCTCAATCAAAAGTATGGTTTAACTCTGTTAGCTGAATGCTCAGATCAGAAAGAAGTTTCACAGAATGCTTCTGTGTAGTTTATATTTGAATATATTCCTTTTTCCACTACTACTCTCTTAGCGCTCCAAAGGTCCAGTTGCATTTTCTACAGAAAGAGTGTTCAGATCTGCTCAATCAAAAGTATGGTTAACTCTGTTAGCTGAATGCACAGATCAGAAAGTAGTTTCACAGAATGATTCTGTGTAGTTTATGTTTGGAGACATTCCTTTTTCCACTATTACCCTCTTAGCGCTCCGAATTTCCACTTGCATTTTCTACAGAAAGAGTGTTTCAGAACGGCTCAATCAAAACTAAGGTTCAACTCTTTTAGTTGAACAAACAGAACAGAAAGAAGTTTCACACAATTCTTCTGTGTAGTTTTTATTTGTAGACATTCTTTTTCCCAATATAGGCCTCTTAGCGCTCAGAATGTCCAATTGCAGTTTCTACAGAAAGAGTGTTTCAGAACGGCTCAATCAAAAGTAAGGTTCAACTCTGTTAGTTGAATGCACAGAACAGAAAGATGTTTCATACAATGCTTCTGTGTAGTTTATATTTGAACATATTCTATTTTCCACTATTACCCACTTAGCGCTACGAATGTCCAGTTGCATTTTCTACAGACAGAGTGTTTCAAAACTGCTCAATCAAAAGTATGGTTTAACTCTGTTAGCTGTATGCTCAGATCAGAAAAAGTTTCACAGAATGCTTCTGTGTAGTTTATATTTGAATATATTCCTTTTTCCACTACTACGCTCTTAGCGCTCCAAATGTCCAGTTTCATTTTCAACAGAAAGAGTGTTCAGATCTGCTCAATCAAAAGTATGGTTTAACTCTGTTAGCTGAATGCACAGATCAGAAAGAAGTTTCACCGAATGATTCTGTGTAGTTTATATTTGAAGACATTCCTTTTTCCACTATTACCCTCTTAGCGCTCCGAATCTCCACTTGCATTTTCTACAAAAAGAGTGTTTCATAACTGCTCAATCAAAAATATGTTTTATCTCTGTTAACTGAATTTACAGATCAGAAATAAGTTTCACAGAATGCATCTGTGTAGTTTTTATTTGAAGATATTCTTTTTCCCAATGTAGGCCTCTTAGCGCTTAGCATGTCCAATTGCAGTTTCTACAGAAAGAGTGTTTCAGAACGGCTCAATCAAAAGTAAGGTTCAACTCTGTTAGTTGAATGCACAGAACAGAAAGAATTTTCACAGAATGCTACTGTGTAGTTTATATTTGAATATATTCCTTTTTCCACTATTACCCTCTTAGCGCTCCAAATGTCCACTTGCATTTTCTACAGAAAGAGTGTTCAGAACTGCGCAATCAAAAGTATGGTTTAACTCTGTTAGCTTAATGAACATATCAGAAATAAGTTTCACACAATGCTTCTGTGTAGTTTTTATTTGAAGATATTATTTTTCCCAATAGAGGCCTCTTAGCGCTCAGAATGTCCAATTGCAGTTTCTACAGAAAGAGTGTTTCAGAAAGGCTCAATGAAAAGTAAGGTTCAACTCTGTTAGTTGAATGCACAGAACAGAAAGAAGTTTCATACAATGCTTCTGTGTAGTTTATATTTGAACATATTCTTTTTTCCACTATTACCCACTTAGCGCTACGAATGTCCAGTTGCATTATCTACAGACAGAGTGTTTCAAAACTGCTCAATCAAAAGTATGGTTTAACTCTGTTAGCTGAATGCTCAGATCAGAAAGAAGTTTCACAGAATGCTTCTGTGTAGTTTATATTTGAATATATTCCTTTTTCCACTACTACTCTCTTAGCGCTCCAAATGTCCAGTTGCATTTTCTACAGAAAGGGTGTTCAGAACTGCTCAATCAAAAGTATGGTTTAACTCTGTTAGCTGAATTCACAGATCAGAAAGAAGTTTCACAGAATGATTCTGTGTAGTTTATATTTGGAGACATTCCTTTTTCCACTATTACCCTCTTAGCGCTCCGAATCTCCACTTGCATTTTCTACAGAAAGAGTGTTTCAGAACGGCTCAATCAAAACTAAGGTTCAACTCTTTTAGTTGAACAAACAGAACAGAAAGAAGTTTCACACAATTCTTCTGTGTAGTTTTTATTTGTAGACATTCTTTTTCCCAATATAGGCCTCTTAGCGCTCAGAATGTCCAATTGCAGTTTCTACAGAAAGAGTGTTTCAGAACGGCTCAATCAAAAGTAAGGTTCAACTCTGTTAGTTGAATGCACAGAACAGAAAGAAGTTTCATACAATGCTTCTGTGTAGTTTATATTTGAACGTATTCTTTTTTCCACTATTACCCACTTAGCGCTACGAATGTCCAGTTGCATTTTCTACAGACAGAGTGTTTCAAAACTGCTCAATCAAAAGTATGGTTTAACTCTGTTAGCTGAATGCTCAGATCAGAAAGAAGTTTCACAGAATGCTTCTGTGTAGTTTATATTTGAATATATTCCTTTTTCCACTAATACGCTCTTAGCGCTCCAAATGTCCAGTTGCATTTTCAACAGAAAGAGTGTTCAGATCTGCTCAATCAAAAGTATGGTTTAACTCTGTTAGCTGAATGCACAGATCAGAAAGAAGTTTCACCGAATGATTCTGTGTAGTTTATATTTGAAGACATTCCTTTTTCCACTATTACCCTCTTAGCGCTCCGAATCTCCACTTGCATTTTCTACAAAAACAGTGTTTCATAACTGCTCAATCAAAAATATGTTTTATCTCTGTTAACTGAATTTACAGATCAGAAATAAGTTTCACAGTATGCATCTGTGTAGTTTTTATTTGAAGATATTCTTTTTCCCAATGTAGGCCTCTTAGCGCTTAGCATGTCCAATTGCAGTTTCTACAGAAAGAGTGTTTCAGAATGGCTCAATCAAAAGTAAGGTTCAACTCTGTTAGTTGAATGCACAGAACAGAAAGAATTTTCACAGAATGCTACTGTGTAGTTTATATTTGAATATATTCCTTTTTCCATTATTACCCTCTTAGCGCTCCGAATGTCCACTTGCAGTTTCTACAGAAAAAGTGTTCAGAACTGCGCGATCAAAAGTATGGTTTAACTCTGTTAGCTTAATGAACATATCAGAAATAAGTTTCACACAATGCTTCTGTGTAGTTTTTATTTGAAGATATTATTTTTCCCAATAGAGGCCTCTTAGCGCTCAGAATATCCAATTGCAGTTTCTACAGAAAGAGTGTTCAGAAAGGCTCAATCAAAAGTAAGGTTCAACTCTGTTAGTTGAATGCACAGAACAGAAAGAAGTTTCATACAATGCTTCTGTGTAGTTTATATTTGAACATATTCTTTTTTCCACTATTACCCACTTAGCGCTACGAATGTCCAGTTGCATTTTCTACAGACAGAGTTTTTCAAAACTGCTCAATCAAAAGTATGGTTAAACTCTGTTAGCTGAATGCTCAGATCAGAAAGAAGTTTCACAGAATGCTTCTGTGTAGTTTATATTTGAATATATTCCTTTTTCCACTACTACTCTCTTAGCGCTCCAAATGACCAGTTGCATTTTCTACAGAAAGAGTGTTCAGATCTGCTCAATCAAATGTATGGTTTAACTCTGTTAGCTGAATGCACAGATCAGAAAGAAGTTTCACAGAATGATTCTGTGTAGTTTATATATGGAGACATTCCTTTTTCCACTATTACCCCCTTAGCACTCCGAATCTCCACTTGCATTTTCTACAGAAAGAGTGTTTCATAACGGCTCAATCAAAACTAAGGTTCAAATCTTTTAGTTGAACAAACAGAACAGAAAGAAGTTTCACACAATTCTTCTGTGTAGTTTTTATTTGTAGACATTCTTTTTCCCAATATAGGCCTCTTAGCGCTCAGAATGTCCAATTGCAGTTTCTACAGAAAGAGTGTTTCAGAACGGCTCAATCAAAAGTAAGGTTCAACTCTGTTAGTTGAATGCACAGAACAGAAAGAAGTTTCATACAATGCTTCTGTGTAGTTTATATTTGAACGTATTCTTTTTTCCACTATTACCCACTTAGCGCTACGAATGTCCAGTTGTATTTTCTACAGACAGAGTGTTTCAAATCTGCTCAATCAAAAGTATGGTTTAACTCTGTTAGCTGTATGCTCAGATGAGAAAGAAGTTTCACAGAATGCTTCTGTGTAGTTTATATTTGAATATATTCCTTTTTCCACTACTACGCTCTTAGCGCTCCAAATGTCCAGTTGCATTTTCAACAGAAAGAGTGTTCAGATCTGCTCAATCAAAAGTATGGTTTAACTCTGTTAGCTGAATGCACAGATCAGAAAGAAGTTTCACCGAATGGTTCTGTGTAGTTTATATTTGAAGACATTCCTTTTTCCACTATTACCATCTTAGCGCTCCGAATCTCCACTTGCATTTTCTACAAAAAGAGTGTTTCATAACTGCTCAATCAAAAATATGTTTTATCTCTATTAACTGAATTTACAGATCAGAAATAAGTTTCACAGAATGAATCTGTGTAGTTTTTATTTGAAGATATTCTTTTTCCCAATGTAGGCCTCTTAGCGCTTAGCATGTCCAATTGCAGTTTCTACCGAAAGAGTGTTTCAGAACGGCTCAATCAAAAGTAAGGTTCAATTCTGTTAGTTGAATGCACAGAACAGAAAGAATTTTCACAGAATGCTACTGTGTAGTTTATATTTTAATATATTCCTTTTTCCACTATTACCCTCTTAGCGCTCCGAATGTCCACTTGCATTTTCTACAGAAAGATTGTTCAGAACTGCGCAATCAAAAGTATGGTTTAACTCTGTTAGCTTAATGAACATATCAGAAATAAGTTTCACACAATGCTTCTGTGTAGTTTTTATTTGAAGATATTATTTTTCCCAATAGAGGCCTCTTAGCGCTCAGAATGTCCAATTGCAGTTTCTACAGAAAGAGTGTTTCAGAAAGGCTCAATCAAAAGTAAGGTTCAACTCTGTTAGTTGAATGCACAGAACAGAAAGAAGTTTCACACAATGCTTCTGTGTAGTTTATATTTGAACATATTCTTTTTTCCACTATTACCCACTTAGCGCTACGAATGTCCAGTTGCATTTTCTACAGACAGAGTGTTTCAAAACTGCTCAATCAAAAGTATGGTTTAACTCTGTTAGCTGAATGCTCAAATCAGAAAGAAGATTCACAGAATGCTTCTGTGTAGTTTATATTTGAATATATTCCTTTTTCCACTACTACTCTCTTAGCGCTCCAAATGTCCAGTTGCATTTTCTACAGAAAGAGTGTTCAGATCTGCTCAATCAAAAGTATGGTTTAACTCTGTTAGCTGAATGCACAGATCAGAAAGAAGTTTCACAGAATGATTCTGTGTAGTTTATATTTGGAGACATTCCTTTTTCCACTATTACCCTCTTAGCGCTCCGAATCTCCACTTGCATTTTCTACAGAAAGAGTGTTTCAGAACGGCTCAATCAAAACTAAGGTTCAACTCTTTTAGTTGAACAAACAGAACAGAAAGAAGTTTCACACAATTCTTCTGTGTAGTTTTTATTTGTAGACATTCTTTTTCCCAATATAGGCCTCTTAGCGCTCAGAATGTCCAATTGCAGTTTCTACAGAAAGAGTGTTTCAGAACGGCTCAATCAAAAGTAAGGTTCAACTCTGTTAGTTGAATGCACAGAACAGAAAGAAGTTTCATACAATGCTTCTGTGTAGTTTATATTTGAACATATTCTTTTTTCCACTATTACCCAGTTAGCGCTACGAATGTCCAGTTGCATTTTCTACAGACAGAGTGTTTCAAAACTGCTCAATCAAAATTATGGTTTACCTCTGTTAGCTGTATGCTCAGATCAGAAAGAAGTTTCACAGAATGCTTCTTTGTAGTTTATATTTGAATATATTCCTTTTTCCACTGCTACGCTCTTAGCGCTCCAAATGTCCAGTTGCATTTTCAACAGAAAGAGTGTTCAGATCTGCTCAATCAAAAGTATGGTTTAACTCTGTTAGCTGAATGCACAGATCAGAAATAAGTTTCACCGAATGATTCTGTGTAGTTTATATTTGAAGACATTCCTTTTTCCACTATTACCCACTTAGCGCTCCGAATCTCCACTTGCATTTTCTACAAAAAGAGTGTTTCATAACTGCTCAATCAAAAATATGTTTTATCTCTGTTAACTGAATTTACAGATCAGAAATAAGTTTCACAGAATGCATCTGTGTAGTTTTTATTTGAAGATATTTTTTCCCAATGTAGGCCTCTTAGCGCTTAGCATGTCCAATTGCAGTTTCTACAGAAAGAGTGTTTCAGAACGGCTCAATCAAAAGTAAGGTTCAACTCTGTTAGTTGAATGCACAGAACAGAAAGAATTTTCACAGAATGCTACTGTGTAGTTTATATTTGAATATATTCCTTTTTCCACTATTACCCTCTTAGCGCTCCGAATGTCCACTTGCTTTATCTACAGAAAGAGTGTTCAGAACTGCGCAATCAAAAGTATGGTTTAACTCTGTTAGCTTAATGAACATATCAGAAATAAGTTTCACACAATGCTTCTGTGTAGTTTTTATTTGAAGATATTATTTTTCCCAATAGAGGCCTCTTAGCGCTCAGAATGTCCAATTGCAGTTTCTACAGAAAGAGTGTTTAAGAAAGGCTCAATCAAAATTAAGGTTCAACTCTGTTAGTTGAATGCACAGAACAGAAAGAAGTTTCATACAATGCTCCTGTGTAGTTTATATTTGAACATATTCTTTTTTCCACTATAACCCACTTAGCGCTACGAATGTCCAGTTGCATTTTCTACAGACAGAGTGTTTCAAAACTGCTCAATCAAAAGTATGGTTTAACTCTGTTAGCTGAATGCTCAGATCAGAAAGAAGTTTCACAGAATGCTTCTGTGTAGTTTATATTTGAATATATTCCTTTTTCCACTACTACTCTCTTAGCGCTCCAAATGTCCAGTTGCATTTTCTACAGAAAGAGTGTTCAGATCTGCTCAATCAAAAGTATGGTTTAACTCTCTTAGCTGAATGCACAGATCAGAAAGAAGTTTCACAGAATGATTCTGTGTAGTTTATATTTGGAGACATTCCTTTTTCCACTATTACCCTCTTAGCGCTCCGAATCTCCACTTGCATTTTCTACAGAAAGAGTGTTTCAGAACGGCTCAATCAAAACTAAGGTTCAACTCTTTTAGTTGAACAAACAGAACAGAAAGAAGTTTCACACAATTCTTCTGTGTAGTTTTTATTTGTAGACATTCTTTTTCCCAATATAGGCCTCTTAGCGCTCAGAATGTCCAATTGCAGTTTCTACAGAAAGAGTGTTTCAGAACGGCTCAATCAAAAGTAAGGTTCAACTCTGTTAGTTGAATGCACAGAACAGAAAGAAGTTTCATACAATGCTTCTGTGTAGTTTATATTTGAACATATTCTTTTTTCCACTATTACCCACTTAGCGCTACGAATGTCCAGTTGCATTTTCTACAGACAGAGTGTTTCAAAACTGCTCAATCAAAAGTATGGTTTAACTCTGTTAGCTGAATGCTCAGATCAGAAAGAAGTTTCACAGAATGCTTCTCTGTAGTTTATATTTGAATATATTCCTTTTTCCACTACTACGCTCTTAGCGCTCCAAATGTCCAGTTGCATTTTCTACAGAAAGAGTGTTCAGATCTGCTCAATCAAAAGTATGGTTTAACTCTGTTAGCTGAATGCACAGATCAGAAAGAAGTTTCACCGAATGATTCTGTGTAGTTTATATTTGAAGACATTCCTTTTTCCACTATTACCCTCTTAGCGCTCCGAATCTCCACTTGCATTTTCTACAAAAAGAGTATTTCATAACTGCTCAATCAAAAATATGTTTTATCTCTGTTAACTGAATTTACAGATCAGAAATAAGTTTCACAGAATGCATCTGTGTAGTTTTTATTTGAAGATATTCTTTTTCCCAATGTATGCCTCTTAGCACTTAGCATGTCCAATTGCAATTTCTACAGAAAGAGTGTTTCAGAACGGCTCAATCAAAAGTAGGGTTCAACTCTGTTATTTGAATGCACAGAACAGAAAGAATTTTCACAGAATGCTACTGTGTATTTTATATTTGAATATATTCCTTTTTCCACTATTACCCTCTTAGCGCTCCGAATGTCCACTTGCATTTTCTACAGAAAGAGTGTTCAGAACTGCGCAATCAAAAGTATGGTTTAACTCTGTTAGCTTAATGAACATATCAGAAATAAGTTTCACACAATGCTTCTGTGTAGTTTTTATTTGAAGATATTATTTTTCCCAATAGAGGCCTCTTAGCGCTCAGAATGTCCAATTGCAGTTTCTACAGAAAGAGTGTTTCAGAACGGCTCAATCAAAAGTAAGGTTCAACTCTGTTAGTTGAATGCACAGAACAGAAAGAAGTTTCATACAATGCTTCTGTGTAGTTTATATTTGAACATATTCTTTTTTCCACTATTACCCACTTAGCGCTACGAATGTCCAGTTGCATTTTCTACAGACAGAGTGTTTCAAAACTACTCAATCAAAAGTATGGTTTAACTCTGTTAGCTGAATGCTCAGATCAGAAAGAAGTTTCACAGAATGCTTCTGTGTAGTTTATATTTGAATATATTCCTTTTTCCACTACTACTCTCTTAGCGCTCCAAATGTCCAGTTGCATTTTCTACAGAAAGAGTGTTCAGATCTGCTGAATCAAAAGTATGGTTTAACTCTGTTAGCTGAATGCACAGATCAGAAAGAAGTTTCACAGAATGATTCTGTGTAGTTTATATTTGGAGACATTCCTTTTTCCACTATTACCCTCTTAGCGCTCCGAATCTCCACTTGCATTTTCTACAGAAAGAGTGTTTCAGAACGGCTCAATCAAAACTAAGGTTCAACTCTTTTAGTTGAACAAACAGAACAGAAAGAAGTTTCACACAATTCTTCTGTGTAGTTTTTATTTGTAGACATTCTTTTTCCCAATATACGCCTCTTAGCGCTCAGAATGTCCAATTGCAGTTTCTACAGAAAGAGTGTTTCAGAACGGCTCAATCAAAAGTAAGGTTCAACTCTGTTAGTTGAATGCACAGAACAGAAAGAAGTTTCATACAATGCTTCTGTGTAGTTTATATTTGAACATATTCTTTTTTCCACTATTACCCACTTAGCGCTACGAATGTCCAGTTGCATTTTCTACAGACAGAGTGTTTCAAAACTGCTCAATCAAAAGTATGGTTTAACTCTGTTAGCTGAATGCTCAGATCAGAAAGAAGTTTCACAGAATGCTTCTGTGTAGTTTATATTTGAATATATTCCTTTTTCCACTACTACGCTCTTAGCGCTCCAAATGTCCAGTTGCATTTTCTACAGAAAGAGTGTTCAGATCTGCTCAATCAAAAGTATGGTTTAATTCTGTTAGCTGAATGCACAGATCAGAAAGAAGTTTCACAGAATGATTCTGTGTAGTTTATATTTGGAGACATTCCTTTTTCCACTATGACCCTCTTAGCGCTCCGAATCTCCACTTGCATTTTCTACAGAAAGAGTGTTTCAGAACGGCTCAATCAAAACTAAGGTTCAACTCTTTTAGTTGAACAAACAGAACAGAAAGAAGTTTCACACAATTCTTCTGTGTAGTTTTTATTTGTAGACATTCTTTTTCCCAATATAGGCCTCTTAGCGCTCAGAATGTCCAATTGCAGTTTCTACAGAAAGAGTGTTTCAGAACGGCTCAATCAAAAGTAAGGTTCAACTCTGTTAGTTGAATGCACAGAACAGAAAGTAGTTTCATACAATGCTTCTGTGTAGTTTATATTTGAACATATTCTTTTTTCCACTATTACCCACTTAGCGCTACGAATGTCCAGTTGCATTTTCTACAGACAGAGTGTTTCAAAACTGCTCAATCAAAAGTATGGTTTAAATCTGTTAGCTGAATGCTCAGATCAGAAAGAAGTTTCACAGAATGCTTCTGTGTAGTTTACATTTGAATATATTCCTTTTTTCACTACTACGTTCTTAGCGCTCCAAATGTCCAGTTGCATTTTCTACAGAAAGAGTTTTCAGATCTGCTCAATCAAAAGTATGGTTAAACTCTGTTAGCTGAATGCACAGATCAGAAAGAAGTTTCACCGAATGTTTCTGTGTAGTTTATATTTGAAGACATTCCTTTTTCCACTATTACCCACTTAGCGCTCCGAATCTCCACTTGCATTTTCTACAAAAAGAGTGTTTCATAACTGCTCAATCAAAAATATGTTTTATCTCTGTTAACTGAATTTACAGATCAGAAATAAGTTTCACAGAATGCACCTGTGTAGTTTTTATTTGAAGATATTCTTTTTCCCAATGTAGGCCTCTTAGCGCTTAGCATGTCCAAATGCAATTTCTACAGAAAGAGTGTTTCAGAATGGCTCAATCAAAAGTAGGGTTCAACTCTGTTATTTGAATGCACAGAACAGAAAGAATTTTCACAGAATGCTACTGTGTAGTTTATATTTGAATATATTCCTTTTTCCACTATTACCCTCTTAGCGCTCCGAATGTCCACTTGCATTTTCTACAGAAAGAGTGTTCAGAACTGCACAATCAAAAGTATGGTTTAACTCTGTTAGCTTAATGAACATATCAGAAATAAGTTTCACACAATGCTTCTGTGTAGTTTTTATTTGAAGATATTATTTTTCCCAATAGAGGCCTCTTAGCGCTCAGAATGTCCAATTGCAGTTTGTACAGAAAGAGTGTTTCAGAAAGGCTCAATCAAAAGTAAGGTTCAACTCTGTTAGTTGAATGCACAGAACAGAAAGAAGTTTCATACAATGCTTCTGTGTAGCTTATATTTGAACATATTCTTTTTTCCACTATTACCCACTTAGCGCTACGAATGTCCAGTTGCATTTTCTACAGACAGAGTGTTTCAAAACTGCTCAATCAAAAGTATGGTTTAACTCTGTTAGCTGAATGCTCAGATCAGAAAGAAGTTTCACAGAATGCTTCTGTGTAGTTTATATTTGAATATATTCCTTTTTCCACTACTACTCTCTTAGCGCTCAAAATGTCCAGTTGCATTTTCTACAGAAAGAGTGTTCAGATCTGCTCAATCAAAAGTATGGTTTAACTCTGTTAGCTGAATGCACAGATCAGAAAGAAGTTTCACAGAATGATTCTGTGTAGTTTATATTTGGAGACATTCCTTTTTCCACTATTACCCTATTAGCGATCCGAATCTCCACTTGCATTTTCTACAGAAAGAGTGTTTCAGAACGGCTCAATCAAAACTAAGGTTCAACTCTCTTAGTTGAACAAACAGAACAGAAAGGAGTTTCACACAATTATTCTGTGTAGTTTTTATTTGTAGACATTTTTTTCCCAATATAGGCCTCTTAGCGCTCAGAATGTCCAATTGCAGTTTCTACAGAAAGAGTGTTTCAGAACGGCTCAATCAAAAGTAAGGTTCAACTCTGTTAGTTGAATGCACAGAACAGAAAGAAGTTTCATACAATGCTTCTGTGTAGTTTATATTTGAACATATTCTTTTTTCCACTATTACCCACTTAGCGCTACGAATGTCCAGTTGCATTTTCTACAGACAGAGTGTTTCAAAACTACTCAATTAAAAGTATGGTTTAACTCTGTTAGCTGAATGCTCACATCAGAAAGAAGTTTCACAGAATGCTTCTGTGTAGTTTATATTTGAATATATTCCTTTTTCCACTACTACTCTCATAGCGCTCAAAATGTCCAGTTGCATTTTCTACAGAAAGAGTGTTCAGATCTGCTGAATCAAAGTATGGTTTAATTCTGTTAGCTGAATGCACAGATCAGAAAGAAGTTTCACAGAATGATTCTGTGTAGTTTATATTTGGAGACATTCCTTTTTCCACTATGACCCTCTTAGCGCTCCGAATCTCCACTTGCATTTTCTACAGAAAGAGTGTTTCAGAACGGCTCAATCAAAAGTAGGGTTCAACTCTGTTAGTTGAATGCACAGAACAGAAAGAATTTTCACAGAATGCTACTGTGTAGTTTATATTTGAATATATTAATTTTTTCCACTATTACCCTCTTAGCGCTCCGAATGTCCACTTGCATTTTCTACAGAAAGAGTGTTCAGAACTGCGCAATCAAAAGTATGGTTTAACTCTGTTAGCTTAATGAACATATCAGAAATAAGTTTCACACAATGCTTCTGTGTAGTTTTTATTTGAAGATATTATTTTTCCCAATAGAGGCCTCTTAGCGCTCAGAATGTCCAATTGCAGTTTCTACAAAAAGAGTGTTTCAGAAAGGCTCAATCAAAAGTAAAGTTCAACTCTGTTAGTTGAATGCACAGAACAGAAAGAAGTTTCATACAATGCCTCTGTGTAGCTTATATTTGAACATATTCTTTTTTCCACTATTACCCACTTAGCGCTACGAATGTCCAGTTGCATTTTCTACAGACAGAGTGTTTCAAAACTGCTCAATCAAAAATATGGTTTAACTCTGTTAGCTGAATGCTCAGATCAGAAAGAAGTTTCACAGAATGCTTCTGTGTAGTTTATATTTGAATATATTCCTTTTTCCACTAATACTCTCTTAGCGCTCCAAATGTCCAGTTGCATTTTCTACAGAAAGAGTGTTCAGATCTGCTGAATCAAAAGTATGGTTTAACTCTGTTAGCTGAATGCACAGATCAGAAAGAAGTTTCACAGAATGATTCTGTGTAGTTTATATTTGGAGACATTCCTTTTTCCACTATTACCCTCTTAGCGCTCCGAATCTCCACTTGCATTTTCTACAGAAAGAGTGTTTCAGAACGGCTCAATCAAAACTAAGGTTCAACTCTTTTAGTTGAACAAACAGAACAGAAAGAAGTTTCACACAATTCTTCTGTGTAGTTTTTATTTGTAGACATTCTTTTTCCCAATATAGGCCTCTTAGCGCTCAGAATGTCCAATTGCAGTTTCTACAGAAAGAGTGTTTCAGAACGGCTCAATCAAAAGTAAGGTTCAACTCTGTTAGTTGAATGCACAGAACAGAAAGAAGTTTCATACAATGCTTCTGTGTAGTTTATATTTGAACATATTCTTTTTTCCACTATTACCCACTTAGCGCTACGAATGTCCAGTTGCATTTTCTACAGACAGAGTGTTTCAAAACTGCTCAATCAAAAGTATGGTTTAACTCTGTTAGCTGAATGCTCATATCAGAAAGAAGTTTCACAGAATGCTTCTGTGTAGTTTATAATTGAATATATTCCTTTTTCCACTACTACGCTCTTAGCGCTCCAAATGTCCAGTTGCATTTTCTACAGAAAGAGTGTTCAGATCTGCTCAATCAAAACTATGGTTTAACTCTGTTAGCTGAATGCACAGATCTGAAAGAAGTTTCACCGAATGATTCTGTGTAGTTTATATTTGAAGACATTCCTTTTTCCACTATTACCCTCTTAGCGCTCCGAATCTCCACTTGTATTTTATACAAAAAGAGTGTTTCATAACTGCTCAATCTAAAATATGTTTTATCTCTGTTAACTGAATTTACAGATCAAAAATAAGTTTCACAGAATGCATCTGTGTAGTTTTTATTTGAAGATATTCTTTTTCCCAATGTAGGCCTCTTAGCGCTTAGCATGTCCAATTGCAGTTTCTACAGAAAGAGTGTTTCAGAACGGCTCCATTAAAAGTAAGGTTCAACTCTGTTAGTTGAATGCACAGAACAGAAAGAATTTTCACAGAATGCTACTGTGTAGTTTATATTTGAATATATTCCTTTTTCCACTATTACCCTCTTAGCGCTCCGAATGTCCACTTGCATTTTCTACAGAAAGAGTGTTCAGAACTGCACAATGAAAAGTATGGTTTAACTCTGTTAGCTTAATGAACATATCAGAAATATGTTTCACAAAATGCTTCTGTGTAGTTTTTATTTGAAGATATTATTTTTCCCAATAGAGGCCTCTTAGCGCTCAGAATGTCCAATTGCAGTTTCTACAGAAAGAGTGTTTCAGAAAGGCTCAATCAAAAGTAAGGTTCAACTCTGTTAGTTGAATGCACAGAACAGAAAGAAGTTTCATACAATGCTTCTGTGTAGTTTATATTTGAACATATTCTTTTTTCCACTATTACCCACTTAGCGCTACGAATGTCCAGCTGCATTTTCTACAGACAGAGTGTTTCAAAACTGCTCAATCAAAAGTATGGTTTAACTCTGTTAGGTGAATGCTCAGATCAGAAAGAAGTTTCACAGAATGCTTCTGTGTAGTTTATATTTGAATATATTCCTTTTTCCACTACTACTCTCTTAGCGCTGCAAATGTCCAGTTGCATTTTCTACAGAAAGAGTGTTCAGATCTGCTCAATCAAAAGTATGGTTTAACTCTGTTAGCTGAATGCACAGATCAGAAAGAAGTTTCACAGAATGATTCTGTGTAGTTTATATTTGGAGACATTCCTTTTTCCACTATTACCCTCTTAGCGCTCCGAATCTCCACTTGCATTTTCTACAGAAAGAGTGTTTCAGAACGGCTCAATCAAAACTAAGGTTCAACTCTTTTAGTTGAACAAACAGAACAGAAAGAAGTTTCACACAATTCTTCTGTGTAGTTTTTATTTGAAGACATTCTTTTTCCCAATATACGCCTCTTAGCGCTCAGAATGTCCAATTGCAGTTTCTACAGAAAGAGTGTTTCAGAACGGCTCAATCAAAAGTAAGGTTCAACTCTGTTAGTTGAATGCACAGAACAGAAAGAAGTTTCATACAATGCTTCTGTGTAGTTTATATTTGAACATATTCTTTTTTCCACTATTACCCACTTAGCGCTACGAATGTCCAGTTGCATTTTCTACAGACAGAGTGTTTCAAAACTGCTCAATCAAAAGTATGGTTTAACTCTGTTAGCTGAATGCTCAGATCAGAAAGAAGTTTCACAGAATGCTTCTGTGTAGTTTATATTTGAATATATTCCTTTTTCCACTACTACGCTCTTAGCGCTCCAAATGTCCAGTTGCATTTTCTACAGAAAGAGTGTTCAGATCTGCTCAATCAAAACTATGGTTTAACTCTGTTAGCTGAATGCACAGATCAGAAAGAAGTTTCACCGAATGATTCTGTGTAGTTTATATTTGAAGACATTCCTTTTTCCACTATTACCCTCTTAGCGCTCCGAATCTCCACTTGCATTTTCTACAAAAAGAGAGTTTCATAACTGCTCAATCAAAAATATGTTTTATCTCTGTTAACTGAATTTACAGATCAGAAATAAGTTTCACAGAATGCATCTGTGTAGTTTTTATTTGAAGATATTCTTTTTCCCAATGTAGGCCTCTAGCGCTTAGCATGTCCAATTGCAATTTCTACAGAAAGAGTGTTTCAGAACGGCTCAATCAAAAGTAGGGTTCAACTCTGTTATTTGAATGCACAGATCAAAAGAATTTTCACAGAATGCTACTGTGTAGTTTACATTTGAATATATTCCTTTTTCCACTATTACCCTCTTAGCGCTCCGAATGTCCACTTGCATTTTCTACAGAAAGAGTGTTCAGAACTGCGCAATCAAAAGTATGGTTTAACTCTGTTAGCTTAATGAACATATCAGAAATAAGTTTCACACAATGCTTCTGTGTAGTTTTTATTTGAAGATATTATTTTTCCCAATAGAGGCCTCTTAGCGCTCAGAATGTCCAATTGCAGTTTCTACAAAAAGAGTGTTTCAGAAAGGCTCAATCAAAAGTAAGGTTCAACTCTGTTAGTTGAATGCACAGAACAGAAAGAAGTTTCATACAATGCCTCTGTGTAGCTTATATTTGAACATATTCTTTTTTCCACTATTACCCACTTAGCGCTACGAATGTCCAGTTGCATTTTCTACAGACAGAGTGTTTCAAAACTGCTCAATCAAAAATATGGTTTAACTCTGTTAGCTGAATGCTCAGATCAGAAAGAAGTTTCACAGAATGCTTCTGTGTAGTTTATATTTGAATATATTCCTTTTTCCACTACTACACTCTTAGCGCTCCAAATGTCCAGTTGCATTTTCTACAGAAAGAGTGTTCAGATCTGCTGAATCAAAAGTATGGTTTAACTCTGTTAGCTGAATGCACAGATCAGAAAGAAGTTTCACAGAATGATTCTGTGTAGTTTATATTTGGAGACATTCCTTTTTCCACTATTACCCTCTTAGCGCTCCGAATCTCCACTTGCATTTTCTACAGAAAGAGTGTTTCAGAACGGCTCAATCAAAACTAAGGTTCAACTCTTTTAGTTGAACAAACAGAACAGAAAGAAGTTTCACACAATTCTTCTGTGTAGTTTTTATTTGTAGACATTCTTTTTCCCAATATAGGCCTCTTAGCGCTCAGAATGTCCAATTGCAGTTTCTACAGAAAGAGTGTTTCAGAACGGCTCAATCAAAAGTAAGGTTCAACTCTGTTAGTTGAATGCACAGAACAGAAAGAAGTTTCATACAATGCTTCTGTGTAGTTTATATTTGAACATATTCTTTTTTCCACTATTACCCACTTAGCGCTACGAATGTCCAGTTGCATTTTCTACAGACAGAGTGTTTCAAAACTGCTCAATCAAAAGTATGGTTTAACTCTGTTAGCTGAATGCTCATATCAGAAAGAAGTTTCACAGAATGCTTCTGTGTAGTTTATAATTGAATATATTCCTTTTTCCACTACTACGCTCTTAGCGCTCCAAATGTCCAGTTGCATTTTCTACAGAAAGAGTGTTCAGATCTGCTCAATCAAAACTATGGTTTAACTCTGTTAGCTGAATGCACAGATCTGAAAGAAGTTTCACCGAATGATTCCGTGTAGTTTATATTTGAAGACATTCCTTTTTCCACTATTACCCTCTTAGCGCTCCGAATCTCCACTTGTATTTTATACAAAAAGAGTGTTTCATAACTGCTCAATCTAAAATATGTTTTATCTCTGTTAACTGAATTTACAGATCAAAAATAAGTTTCACAGAATGCATCTGTGTAGTTTTTATTTGAAGATATTCTTTTTCCCAATGTAGGCCTCTTAGCGCTTAGCATGTCCAATTGCAGTTTCTACAGAAAGAGTGTTTCAGAACGGCTCCATTAAAAGTAAGGTTCAACTCTGTTAGTTGAATGCACAGAACAGAAAGAATTTTCACAGAATGCTACTGTGTAGTTTATATTTGAATATATTCCTTTTTCCACTATTACCCTCTTAGCGCTCCGAATGTCCACTTGCATTTTCTACAGAAAGAGTGTTCAGAACTGCACAATGAAAAGTATGGTTTAACTCTGTTAGCTTAATGAACATATCAGAAATAAGTTTCACAAAATGCTTCTGTGTAGTTTTTATTTGAAGATATTTTTTTTCCCAATAGAGGCCTCTTAGCGCTCAGAATGTCCAATTGCAGTTTCTACAGAAAGAGTGTTTCAGAAAGGCTCAATCAAAAGTAAGGTTCAACTCTGTTAGTTGAATGCACAGAACAGAAAGAAGTTTCATACAATGCTTCTGTGTAGTTTATATTTGAACATATTCTTTTTTCCACTATTACCCACTTAGCGCTACGAATGTCCAGCTGCATTTTCTACAGACAGAGTGTTTCAAAACTGCTCAATCAAAAGTATGGTTTAACTCTGTTAGGTGAATGCTCAGATCAGAAAGAAGTTTCACAGAATGCTTCTGTGTAGTTTATATTTGAATATATTCCTTTTTCCACTACTACTCTCTTAGCGCTGCAAATGTCCAGTTGCATTTTCTACAGAAAGAGTGTTCAGATCTGCTCAATCAAAAGTATGGTTTAACTCTGTTAGCTGAATGCACAGATCAGAAAGAAGTTTCACAGAATGATTCTGTGTAGTTTATATTTGGAGACATTCCTTTTTCCACTATTACCCTCTTAGCGCTCCGAATCTCCACTTGCATTTTCTACAGAAAGAGTGTTTCAGAACGGCTCAATCAAAACTAAGGTTCAACTCTTTTAGTTGAACAAACAGAACAGAAAGAAGTTTCACACAATTCTTCTGTGTAGTTTTTATTTGTAGACATTCTTTTTCCCAATATACGCCTCTTAGCGCTCAGAATGTCCAATTGCAGTTTCTACAGAAAGAGTGTTTCAGAACGGCTCAATCAAAAGTAAGGTTCAACTCTGTTAGTTGAATGCACAGAACAGAAAGAAGTTTCATACAATGCTTCTGTGTAGTTTATATTTGAACATATTCTTTTTTCCACTATTACCCACTTAGCGCTACGAATGTCCAGTTGCATTTTCTACAGACAGAGTGTTTCAAAACTGCTCAATCAAAAGTATGGTTTAACTCTGTTAGCTGAATGCTCAGATCAGAAAGAAGTTTCACAGAATGCTTCTGTGTAGTTTATATTTGAATATATTCCTTTTTCCACTACTACGCTCTTAGCGCTCCAAATGTCCAGTTGCATTTTCTACAGAAAGAGTGTTCAGATCTGCTCAATCAAAACTATGGTTTAACTCTGTTAGCTGAATGCACAGATCAGAAAGAAGTTTCACCGAATGATTCTGTGTAGTTTATATTTGAAGACATTCCTTTTTCCACTATTACCCTCTTAGCGCTCCGAATCTCCACTTGCATTTTCTACAAAAAGAGTGTTTCATAACTGCTCAATCAAAAATATGTTTTATCTCTGTTAACTGAATTTACAGATCAGAAATAAGTTTCACAGAATGCATCTGTGTAGTTTTTATTTGAAGATATTCTTTTTCCCAATGTAGGCCTCTAGCGCTTAGCATGTCCAATTGCAATTTCTACAGAAAGAGTGTTTCAGAACGGCTCAATCAAAAGTAGGGTTCAACTCTGCTATTTGAATGCACAGAACAAAAGAATTTTCACAGAATGCTACTGTGTAGTTTATATTTGAATATATTCCTTTTTCCACTATTACCCTCTTAGCGCTCCGAATGTCCACTTGCATTTTCTACAGAAAGAGTGTTCAGAACTGCGCAATCAAAAGTATGGTTTAACTCTGTTAGCTTAATGAACATATCAGAAATAAGTTTCACACAATGCTTCTGTGTAGTTTTTATTTGAAGATATTATTTTTCCCAATAGAGGCCTCTTAGCGCTCAGAATGTCCAATTGCAGTTTGTACAGAAAGAGTGTTTCAGAAAGGCTCAATCAAAAGTAAGGTTCAACTCTGTTAGTTGAATGCACAGAACAGAAAGAAGTTTCATACAATGCTTCTGTGTAGCTTATATTTGAACATATTCTTTTTTCCACTATTACCCACTTAGCGCTACGAATGTCCAGTTGCATTTTCTACAGACAGAGTGTTTCAAAACTGCTCAATCAAAAGTATGGTTTAACTCTGTTAGCTGAATGCTCAGATCAGAAAGAAGTTTCACAGAATGCTTCTGTGTAGTTTATATTTGAATATATTCCTTTTTCCGCTAATACTCTCTTAGCGCTCCAAATGTCCAGTTGCATTTTCTACAGAAAGAGTGTTCTGATCTGCTCAATCAAAAGTATGGTTTAACTCTGTTAGCTGAATGCACAGATCAGAAAGAAGTTTCACAGAATGATTCTGTGTAGTTTATATTTGGAGACATTCCTTTTTCCACTATTACCCTATTAGCGCTCCGAATCTCCACTTGCATTTTCTACAGAAAGAGTGTTTCAGAACGGCTCAATCAAAACTAAGGTTCAACTCTCTTAGTTGAACAAACAGAACAGAAAGGAGTTTCACACAATTCTTCTGTGTAGTTTTTATTTGTAGACATTCTTTTTCCCAATATAGGCCTCTTAGCGCTCAGAATGTCCAATTGCAGTTTCTACAGAAAGAGTGTTTCAGAACGGCTCAATCAAAAGTAAGGTTCAACTCTGTTAGTTGAATGCACAGAACAGAAAGAAGTTTCATACAATGCTTCTGTGTAGTTTATATTTGAACATATTCTTTTTTCCACTATTACCCACTTAGCGCTACGAATGTCCAGTTGCATTTTCTACAGACAGAGTGTTTCAAAAATACTCAATTAAAAGTATGGTTTAACTCTGTTAGCTGAATGCTCAGATCAGAAAGAAGTTTCACAGAATGCTTCTGTGTAGTTAATATTTGAATATATTCCTTTTTCCACTACTACTCTCTTAGCGCTCCAAATGTCCAGTTGCATTTTCTACAGAAAGAGTGTTCAGATCTGCTGAATCAAAGTATGGTTTAACACTGTTAGCTGAATGCACAGATCAGAAAGAAGTTTCACAGAATGATTCTGTGTAGTTTATATTTGGAGACATTCCTTTTTCCACTATTGCCCTCTTAGCGCTCCGAATCTCCACTTGCATTTTCTACAGAAAGAGTGTTTCAGAACGGCTCAATCAAAACTAAGGTTCAACCCTTTTAGTTGAACAAACAGAACAGAAAGAAGTTTCACACAATTCTTCTGTGTTGTTTTTATTTGTAGACATTCTTTTTCCCAATATAGGCCTCTTAGCGCTCAGAATGTCCAATTGCAGTTTCTACAGAAAGAGTGTTTCAGAACGGCTCAATCAAAAGTAAGGTTCAACTCTGTTAGTTGAATGCACAGAACAGAAAGTAGTTTCATACAATGCATTTGTGTAGTTTATATTTGAACATATTCTTTTTTCCACTATTACCCACTTAGCGCTACGAATGTCCAGTTGCATTTTCTACAGACAGAGTGTTTCAAAACTGCTCAATCAAAAGTATGGTTTAACTCTGTTAGCTGAATGCTCAGATCAGAAAGAAGTTTCACAGAATGCTTCTGTGTAGTTTATATTTGAATATATTCCTTTTTTCACTACTACGCTCTTTGCGCTCCAAATGTCCAGTTGCATTTTCTACAGAAAGAGTTTTCAGATCTCCTCAATCAAAAGTATGGTTAAACTCTGTTAGCTGAATGCACAGATCAGAAAGAAGTTTCACTGAATGATTCTGTGTAGTTTATATTTGAAGACATTCCTTTTTCCACTATTACCCACTTAGCGCTCCGAATCTCCACTTGCATTTTCTACAAAAAGAGTGTTTCATAACTGCTCAATCAAAAATATGTTTTATCTCTGTTAACTGAATTTACAGATCAGAAATAAGTTTCAAAGAATGCACCTGTGTAGTTTTTATTTGAAGATATTCTTTTTCCCAATGTAGGCCTCTTAGCGCTTAGCATGTCCAATTGCAATTTCTACAGAAAGAGTGTTTCAGAACGGCTCAATCAAAAGTAGGGTTCAACTCTGTTAGTTGAATGCACAGAACAGAAAGAATTTTCACAGAATGCTACTGTGTAGTTTATATTTGAATATATTAATTTTTTCCACTATTACCCTCTTAGCGCTCCGAATGTCCACTTGCATTTTCTACAGAAAGAGTGTTCAGAACTGCGCAATCAAAAGTATGGTTTAACTCTGTTAGCTTAATGAACATATCAGAAATAAGTTTCACACAATGCTTCTGTGTAGTTTTTATTTGAAGATATTATTTTTCCCAATAGAGGCCTCTTAGCGCTCAGAATGTCCAATTGCAGTTTCTACAAAAAGAGTGTTTCAGAAAGGCTCAATCAAAAGTAAGGTTCAACTCTGTTAGTTGAATGCACAGAACAGAAAGAAGTTTCATACAATGCTTCTGTGTAGCTTATATTTGAACATATTCTTTTTTCCACTATTACCCACTTAGCGCTACGAATGTCCAGTTGCATTTTCTACAGACAGAGTGTTTCAAAACTGCTCAATCAAAGTAAGGTTAACTCTGTTAGCTGAATGCTCAGATCAGAAAGAAGTTTCACAGAATTCTTCTGTGTAGTTTATATTTGAATATATTCCTTTTTCCACTACTACTCTCTTAGCGCTCCATATGTCCAGTTGCATTTTCTACAGAAAGAGTGTTCAGATCTGCTGAATCAAAAGTATGGTTTAACTCTGTTAGCTGAATGCACAGATCAGAAAGAAGTTTCACAGAATGATTCTGTGTAGTTTATATTTGGAGACATTCCTTTTTCCACTATTACCCTCTTAGCGCTCCGAATCTCCACTTGCATTTTCTACAGAAAGAGTGTTTCAGAACGGCTCAATCAAAACTAAGGTTCAACTCTTTTAGTTGAACAAACAGAACAGAAAGAAGTTTCACACAATTCTTCTGTGTAGTTTTTATTTGTAGACATTCTTTTTCCCAATATAGGCCTCTTAGCGCTCAGAATGTCCAATTGCAGTTTCTACAGAAAGAGTGTTTCAGAACGGCTCAATCAAAAGTAAGGTTCAACTCTGTTAGTTGAATGCACAGAACAGAAAGAAGTTTCATACAATGCTTCTGTGTAGTTTATATTTGAACATATTCTTTTTTCCACTATTACCCACGTAGCGCTACGAATGTCCAGTAGCATTTTCTACAGACAGAGTGTTTCAAAACTGCTCAATCAAAAGTATGGTTTAACTCTGTTAGCTGAATGCTCAGATCAGAAAGAAGTTTCACAGAATGCTTCTGTGTAGTTTATAATTGAATATATTCCTTTTTCCACTACTACGCTCTTAGCGCTCCAAATGTCCAGTTGCATTTTCTACAGAAAGAGTGTTCAGATCTGCTCAATCAAAAGTATGGTTTAACTCTGTTAGCTGAATGCACAGATCAGAAAGAAGTTTCACCGAATGATTCTGTGTAGTTTATATTTGAAGACATTCCTTTTTCCACTATTACCCTCTTAGCGCTCCGAATCTCCACTTGCATTTTATACAAAAAGAGTGTTTCATAACTGCTCAATCAAAAATATGTTTTATCTCTGTTAACTGAATTTACAGATCAAAAATAAGTTTCACAGAATGCATCTGTGTAGTTTTTATTTGAAGGTATTCTTTTTCCCAATGTAGGCCTCTTAGCGCTTAGCATGTCCAATTGCAGTTTCTACAGAAAGAGTGTTTCAGAACGGCTCAATTAAAAGTAAGGTTCAACTCTGTTAGTTGAATGCACAGAACTGAAAGAATTTTCACAGAATGCTACTGTGTAGTTTATATTTGAATATATTCCTTTTTCCACTATTACCCTCTTAGCGCTCCGAATGTCCACTTGCATTTTCTACTGAAAGAGTGTTCAGAACTGCACAATCAAAAGTATGGTTTAACTCTGTTAGCTTAATGAACATATCAGAAATAAGTTTCACACAATGCTTCTGTGTAGTTTTTATTTGAAGATATTATTTTTCCCAATAGAGGCCTCTTAGCGCTCAGAATGTCCAATTGCAGTTTCTACAGAAAGAGTGTTTCAGAAAGGCTCAATCAAAAGTAAGGTTCAACTCTGTTAGTTGAATGCACAGAACAGAAAGAATTTTCATACAATGCTTCTGTGTAGTTTATATTTGAACATATTCTTTTTTCCACTATTACCCACTTAGCGCTACGAATGTCCAGTTGCATTTTCTACAGACAGAGTGTTTCAAAACTGCTCAATCAAAAGTATGGTTTAACTCTGTTAGCTGAATGCTCAGATCAGAAAGAAGTTTCACAGAATGCTTCTGTGTAGTTTATAATTGAATATATTCCTTTTTCCACTACTACGCTCTTAGCGCTCCAAATGTCCAGTTGCATTTTCTACAGAAAGAGTGTTCAGATCTGCTCAATCAAAAGTATGGTTTAACTCTGTTAGCTGAATGCACAGATCAGAAAGAAGTTTCACAGAATGATTCTGTGTAGTTTATATTTGGAGACATTCCTTTTTCCACTATTACCCTCTTAGCGCTCCGAATCTCCACTTGCATTTTCTACAGAAAGAGTGTTTCAGAACGGCTCAATCAAAACTGAGGTTCAACTCTTTTAGTTGAACAAACAGAACAGAAAGAAGTTTCACACAATTCTTCTGTGTAGTTTTTATTTGTAGACATTCTTTTTCCCAATATACGCCTCTTAGCGCTCAGAATGTCCAATTGCAGTTTCTACAGAAAGAGTGTTTCAGAACGGCTCAATCAAAAGTAAGGTTCAACTCTGTTAGTTGAATGCACAGAACAGAAAGAAGTTTCATACAATGCTTCTGTGTAGTTTATATTTGAACATATTCTTTTTTCCACTATTACCCACTTAGCGCTACGAATGTCCAGTTGCATTTTCTACAGACAGAGTGTTTCAAAACTGCTCAATCAAAAGTATGGTTTAACTCTGTTAGCTGAATGCTCAGATCAGAAAGAAGTTTCACAGAATGCTTCTGTGTAGTTTATATTTGAATATATTCCTTTTTCCACTACTACGCTCTTAGCGCTCCAAATGTCCAGTTGCATTTTCTACAGAAAGAGTGTTCAGATCTGCTCAATCAAAAGTATGGTTTAACTCTGTTAGCTGAATGCACAGATCAGAAAGAAGTTTCACCGAATGATTCTGTGTAGTTTATATTTGAAGACATTCCTTTTTCCACTATTACCCTCTTAGCGCTCCGAATCTCCACTTGCATTTTCTACAAAAAGATTGTTTCATAACTGCTCAATCAAAAATATGTTTTATCTCTGTTAACTGAATTTACAGATCAGAAATAGGTTTCACAGAATGCATCTGTGTAGTGTTTATTTGAAGATATTATTTTTCCCAATGTAGGCCTCTTAGCGCTTAGCTTGTCCAATTGCAGTTTCTACAGAAAGAGTGTTTCAGAACGGCTCAATCAAAAGTAAGGTTCAACTCTGTTAGTTGAATGCACAGAACAGAAAGAATTTTCACAGAATGCTACTGTGTAGTTTATATTTGAATATATTCCTTTCTCCACTATTACCCTCTTAGCGCTCCGAATGTCCACTTGCATTTTCTACAGAAAGAGTGTTCAGAACTGCGCAATCAAAAATATGGTTCAACTCTGTTAGCTTAATGAACATATCAGAAATAAGTTTCACACAATGCTTCTGTGTAGTTTTTATTTGAAGATATTATTTTTCCCAATATAGGCCTCTTAGCGCTCAGAATGTCCAATTGCAGTTTCTACAGAAAGAGTGTTTCAGAAAGGCTCAATCAAAAGTAAGGTTCAACTCTGTTAGTTGAATGCACAGAACAGAAAGAAATTTCATACAATGCTTCTGTGTAGTTTATATTTGAACATATTCTTTTTTCCACTATTACCCACTTGGCGCTACGAATGTAAAGTTGCATTTTCTACAGACAGAGTGTTTCAAAACTGCTCAATCAAAAGTATGGTTTAACTCTGTTAGCTGAATGCTCAGATCATAAAGAAGTTTCACAGAATGCTTCTGTGTAGTTTATATTTGAATATATTCCTTTTTCCGCTACTACTCTCTTAGCGCTCCAAATGTCCAGTTGCATTTTCTACAGAAAGAGTGTTCAGATCTGCTCAATCAAAAGTATGGTTTAACTCTGTTAGCTTAATGAACATATCAGAAATAAGTTTCACACTATGTTCTGTGTAGTTTTTATTTGAAGATATTATTTTTCCCAATAGAGGCCTCTTAGTGCTCAGAATGTCCAATTGCAGTTTCTACAGAAAGAGTGTTTCAGAAAGGCTCAATCAAAAGTAAGGTTCAACTCTGTTAGTTGAATGCACAGAACAGAAAGAAGTTTCATACAATGCTTCTGTGTAGCTTATATTTGAACATATTCTTTTTTCCACTATTACCCACTTAGCGCTACGAATGTCCAGTTGCATTTTCTACAGACAGAGTGTTTCAAAACTGCTCAATCAAAAGTATGGTTTAACTCTGTTAGCTGAATGCTCAGATCAGAAAGAAGTTTCACAGAATGCTTCTGTGTAGTTTATATTTGAATATACTCCTTTTTCCACTACTACGCTCTTAGCGCTCCAAATGTGCAGTTGCATTTTCTACACAAAGAGTGTTCAGATCTGCTCAATCAAAAGTATGGTTTAACTCTGTTAGCTGAATGCACAGATCAGAAAGTAGTTTCACCGAATGATTCTGTGTAGTTTATATTTGAAGACATTCCTATTTCCACTATTACCCCCTTAGCGCTCCGAATCTCCACTTGCATTTTCTACAAAAAGAGTGTTTCATAACTGCTCAATCAAAAATATGTTTTATCTCTGTTAACTGAATTTACAGATCAGAAATAAGTTTCACAGAATGCATCTGTGTAGTTTTTATTTGAAGATATTCTTTTTCCCAATATAGGCCTCTTAGCGCTCAGAATGTCCAATTGCACTTTCTACAGAAAGAGTGTTTCAGAACGGCTCAATCAAAAGTAAGGTTCAACTCTGTTAGTTGAATGCACAGAACAGAAAGAAGTTTCATACAATGCTTCTGTGTAGTTTATATTTGAACATATTCTTTTTTCCACTATTACCCACTTAGCGCTACGAATGTCCAGTTGCATTTTCTACAGACAGAGTGTTTCAAAACTGCTCAATCAAAAGTATGGTTTAACTCTGTTAGCTGAATGCTCAGATCAGAAAGAAGTTTCACAGAATGCTTCTGTGTAGTTTATATTTGAATATATTCCTTTTTCCACTACTACGCTCTTAGCGCTCCAAATGTCCAGTTGCATTTTCTACACAAAGAGTGTTCAGATCTGCTCAATCAAAACTATGGTTTAACTCTGTTAGCTGAATGCACAGATCAGAAAGAAATTTCACCGAATGATTCTGTGTAGTTTATATTTGAAGACATTCCTTTTTCCACTATTACCCTCTTAGCGCTCCGAATCTCCACTTGCATTTTCTACAAAAAGAGTGTTTCATAACTGCTCAATCAAAAATATGTTTTATCTCTGTTAACTGAATTTACAGATCAGAAATAAGTTTCACAGAATGCATCTGTGTAGTTTTTATTTGAAGATATTCTTTTTCCCAATGTAGGCCTCTTAGCGCTTAGCATGTCCAATTGCAGTTTCTACAGAAAGAGTGTTTCAGAACGGCTCAATCAAAAGTAAGGTTCAACCCTGTTAGTTGAATGCACAGAACAGAAAGAATTTTCACAGAATGCTACTGTGTAGTTTATATTTGAATATATTCCTTTTTCCACTATTATCCTCTTAGCGCTCCGAATGTCCACTTGCATTTTCTACAGAAAGAGTGTTCAGAACTGCGCAATCAAAAGTATGGTTTAACTCTGTTAGCTTAATGAACATATCAGAAATAAGTTTCACACAATGCTTCTGTGTAGTTTTTATTTGAAGATATTATTTTTCCCAATATAGGCCTCTTAGCGCTCAGAATGTCCAATTGCAGTTTCTACAGAAAGAGTGTTTCAGAAAGGCTCAATCAAAACTAAGGTTCAACTCTGTTAGTTGAATGCACAGAACAGAATGAAATTTCATACAATGCTTCTGTGTAATTTATATTTGAACATATTCTTTTTTCCACTATTACCCACTTGGCGCTACGAATGTCCAGTTGCATTTTCTACAGACAGAGTGTTTCAAAACTGCTCAATCAAAAGTATGGTTTAACTCTGTTAGCTGAATGCTCAGATCAGAAAGAAGTTTCACCGAACGCTTCTGTGTAGTTTATATTTGAATATATTCCTTTTTCCACTACTACTCTCTTAGCGCTCCAAATGTCCAGTTGCATTTACTACAGAAAGAGTGTTCAGATCTGCTCAATCAAAAGTATGGTTTAACTCTGTTAGCTGAATGCACAGATCAGAAAGAAGTTTCACAGAATGATTCTGTGTAGTTTATATTTGGAGACATTCATTTTTCCACTATTACCCTCTTAGCGCTCCGAATCTCCACTTGCATTTTCTACAGAAAGAGTGTTTCAGAACGGCTCAATCAAAACTAAAGTTCAACTCTTTTAGTTGAACAAACAGAACAGAAAGAAGTTTCACACAATTCTTCTGTGTAGTTTTTATTTGTAGACATTCTTTTTCCCAATATAGTCCTCTTAGCGCTCAGAATGTCCAATTGCAGTTTCTACAGAAAGAGTGTTTCAGAACGGCTCAATCAAAAGTAAGGTTCAACTCTGTTAGTTGAATGCACAGAACAGAAAGAAGTTTCATACAATGCTTCTGTGTAGTTTATATTTGAACATATTCTTTTTTCCACTATTACCCACTTAGCGCTACGAATGTCCAGTTGCATTTTCTATAGACAGAGTGTTTCAAAACTGCTCAATCAAAAGTATGGTTTAACTCCGTTAGCTGAATGCTCAGATCAGAAAGAAGTTTCACAGAATGCTTCTGTGTAGTTTATATTTGAATATATTCCTTTTTCCACTACTACGCTCTTAGCGCTCCAAATGTCCAGTTGCATTTTCTACAGAAAGAGTGTTCAGATCTGCTCAATCAAAAGTATGGTTTAACTCTGTTAGCTGAATGCACAGATCAGAAAGAAGTTTCACCGAATGCTTCTGTGTAGTTTATATTTGAAGACATTCCTTTTTCCACTATTACCCACTTAGCGCTCCGAATCTCCACTTACATTTTCTACAAAAAGAGTGTTTCATAACTGCTCAATCAAAAATATGTTTTATCTCTGTTAACTGAATTTACAGATCAGAAATAAGTTTCACAGAATGCATCTGTGTAGTTTTTATTTGAAGATATTATTTTTCCCAATAGAGGCCTCTTAGCGCTCAGAATGTCCAATTGCAGTTTCTACAGAAAGAGTGTTTCAGAAAGGCTCAATCAAAAGTAAGGTTCAACTCTGTTAGTTGAATGCACAGAACAGAAAGTATTTTCATACAATGCTTCTGTGTAGTTTATATTTGAACATATTCTTTTTTCCACTATTACCCACTTAGCGCTACGAATGTCCAGTTGCATTTTCTACAGACAGAGTGTTTCAAAACTGCTCAATCAAAAGTATGGTTTAACTCTGTTAGCTGAATGCTCAGATCAGAAAGAAGTTTCACAGAATGCTTCTGTGTAGTTTATAATTGAATATATTCCTTTTTCCACTACTACGCTCTTAGCGCTCCAAATGTCCAGTTGCATTTTCTACAGAAAGAGTGTTCAGATCTGCTCAATCAAAAGTATGGTTTAACTCTGTTAGCTGAATGCACAGATCAGAAAGAAGTTTCACAGAATGATTCTGTGTAGTTTATATTTGGAGACATTCCTTTTTCCACTATTACCCTCTTAGCGTTCCGAATCTCCACTTCCATTTTCTACAGAAAGAGTGTTTCAGAACGGCTCAATCAAAACTGAGGTTCAACTCTTTTAGTTGAACAAACAGAACAGAAAGAAGTTTCACACAATTCTTCTGTGTAGTTTTTATTTGTAGACATTCTTTTTCCCAATATACGCCTCTTAGCGCTCAGAATGTCCAATTGCAGTTTCTACAGAAAGAGTGTTTCAGAACGGCTCAATCAAAAGTAAGGTTCAACTCTGTTAGTTGAATGCACAGAACAGAAAGAAGTTTCATACAATGCTTCTTTGTAGTTTATATTTGAACATATTCTTTTTTCCACTATTACCCACTTAGCGCTACGAATGTCCAGTTGCATTTTCTACAGACAGAGTGTTTCAAAACTGCTCAATCAAAAGTATGGTTTAACTCTGTTAGCTGAATGCTCAGATCAGAAAGAAGTTTCACAGAATGCTTCTGTGTAGTTTATATTTGAATATATTCCTTTTTCCACTACTACGCTCTTAGCGCTCCAAATGTCCAGTTGCATTTTCTACAGAAAGAGTGTTCAGATCTGCTCAATCAAAAGTATGGTTTAACTCTGTTAGCTGAATGCACAGATCAGAAAGAAGTTTCACCGAATGATTCTGTGTAGTTTATATTTGAAGACATTCCTTTTTCCACTATTACCCTCTTAGCGCTCCGAATCTCCACTTGCATTTTCTACAAAAAGATTGTTTCATAACTGCTCAATCAAAAATATGTTTTATCTCTGTTAACTGAATTTACAGATCAGAAATAGGTTTCACAGAATGCATCTGTGTAGTGTTTATTTGAAGATATTATTTTTCCCAATGTAGGCCTCTTAGCGCTTAGCTTGTCCAATTGCAGTTTCTACAGAAAGAGTGTTTCAGAACGGCTCAATCAAAAGTAAGGTTCAACTCTGTTAGTTGAATGCACAGAACAGAAAGCATTTTCACAGAATGCTACTGTGTAGTTTATATTTGAATATATTCCTTTCTCCACTATTACCCTCTTAGCGCTCCGAATGTCCACTTGCATTTTCTACAGAAAGAGTGTTCAGAACTGCGCAATCAAAAATATGGTTCAACTCTGTTAGCTTAATGAACATATCAGAAATAAGTTTCACACAATGCTTCTGTGTAGTTTTTATTTGAAGATATTATTTTTCCCAATAGAGGCCTCTTAGCGCTCAGAATGTCCAATTGCAGTTTCTACAAAAAGAGTGTTTCAGAAAGGCTCAATCAAAAGTAAGGTTCAACTCTGTTAGTTGAATGCACAGAACAGAAAGAAGTTTCATACAATGCTTCTGTGTAGCTTATATTTGAACATATTCTTTTTTCCACTATTACCCACTTAGCGCTACGAATGTCCAGTTGCATTTTCTACAGACAGAGTGTTTCAAAACTGCTCAATCAAAGTAAGGTTTAACTCTGTTAGCTGAATGCTCAGATCAGAAAGAAGTTTCACAGAATTCTTCTGTGTAGTTTATATTTGAATATATTCCTTTTTCCACTACTACTCTCTTAGCGCTCCAAATGTCCAGTTGCATTTTCTACAGAAAGAGTGTTCAGATCTGCTGAATCAAAAGTATGGTTTAACTCTGTTAGCTGAATGCACAGATCAGAAAGAAGTTTCACAGAATGATTCTGTGTAGTTTATATTTGGAGACATTCCTTTTTCCACTATTACCCTCTTAGCGCTCCGAATCTCCACTTGCATTTTCTACAGAAAGAGTGTTTCAGAACGGCTCAATCAAAACTAAGGTTCAACTCTTTTAGTTGAACAAACAGAACAGAAAGAAGTTTCACACAATTCTTCTGTGTAGTTTTTATTTGTAGACATTCTTTTTCCCAATATAGGCCTCTTAGCGCTCAGAATGTCCAATTGCAGTTTCTACAGAAAGAGTGTTTCAGAACGGCTCAATCAAAAGTAAGGTTCAACTCTGTTAGTTGAATGCACAGAACAGAAAGAAGTTTCATACAATGCTTCTGTGTAGTTTATATTTGAACATATTCTTTTTTCCACTATTACCCACTTAGCGCTACGAATGTCCAGTTGCATTTTCTACAGACAGAGTGTTTCAAAACTGCTGAATCAAAAGTATGGTTTAACTCTGTTAGCTGAATGCTCAGATCAGAAAGAAGTTTCACAGAATGCTTCTGTGTAGTTTATAATTGAATATATTCCTTTTTCCACTACTACGCTCTTAGCGCTCCAAATGTCCAGTTGCATTTTCTACAGAAAGAGTGTTCAGATCTGCTCAATCAAAAGTATGGTTTAACTCTGTTAGCTGAATGCACAGATCAGAAAGAAGTTTCACCGAATGATTCTGTGTAGTTTATATTTGAAGACATTCCTTTTTCCACTATTACCCTCTTAGCGCTCCGAATCTCCACTTGCATTTTATACAAAGGAGTGTTTCATAACTGCTCAATCAAAAATATGTTTTATCTCTGTTAACTGAATTTACAGATCAAAAATAAGTTTCACAGAATGCATCTGTGTAGTTTTTATTTGAAGATATTCTTTTTCCCAATGTAGGCCTCTTAGCGCTTAGCATGTCCAATTGCAGTTTCTACAGAAAGAGTGTTTCAGAACGGCTCAATTAAAAGTAAGGTTCAACTCTGTTAGTTGAATGCACAGAACTGAAAGAATTTTCACAGAATGCTACTGTGTAGTTTATATTTGAATATATTCCTTTTTCCACTATTACCCTCTTAGCGCTCCGAATATCCACTTGCATTTTCTACAGAAAGAGTGTTCAGAACTGCACAATCAAAAGTATGGTTTAACTCTGTTAGCTTAATTAACATATCAGAAATAAGTTTCACACAATGCTTCTGTGTAGTTTTTATTTGAAGATATTATTTTTCCCAATAGAGGCCTCTTAGCGCTCAGAATGTCCAATTGCAGTTTCTACAGAAAGAGTGTTTCAGAAAGGCTCAATCAAATTAAGGTTCAACTCTGTTAGTTGAATGCACAGAACAGAAAGAATTTTCATACAATGCTTCTGTGTAGTTTATATTTGAACATATTCTTTTTTCCACTATTACCCACTTAGCGCTACGAATGTCCAGTTGCATTTTCTACAGACAGAGTGTTTCAAAACTGCTCAATCAAAAGTATGGTTTAACTCTGTTAGCTGAATGCTCAGATCAGAAAGAAGTTTCACAGAATGCTTCTGTGTAGTTTATAATTGAATATATTCCTTTTTCCACTACTACGCTCTTAGCGCTCCAAATGTCCAGTTGCATTTTCTACAGAAAGAGTGTTCAGATCTGCTCAATCAAAAGTATGGTTTAACTCTGTTAGCTGAATGCACAGATCAGAAAGAAGTTTCACAGAATGATTCTGTGTAGTTTATATTTGGAGACATTCCTTTTTCCACTATTACCCTCTTAGCGCTCCGAATCTCCACTTGCATTTTCTACAGAAAGAGTGTTTCAGAACGGCTCAATCAAAACTGAGGTTCAACTCTTTTAGTTGAACAAACAGAACAGAAAGAAGTTTCACACAATTCTTCTGTGTAGTTTTTATTTGTAGACATTCTTTTTCCCAATATACGCCTCTTAGCGCTCAGAATGTCCAATTGCAGTTTCTACAGAAAGAGTTTTTCAGAACGGCTCAATCAAAAGTAAGGTTCAACTCTGTTAGTTGAATGCACAGAAGAGAAAGAAGTTTCATACAATGCTTCTGTGTAGTTTATATTTGAACATATTCTTTTTTCCACTATTACCCACTTAGCGCTACGAATGTCCAGTTGCATTTTCTACAGACAGAGTGTTTCAAAACTGCTCAATCAAATGTATGGTTTAACTCTGTTAGCTGAATGCTCAGATCAGAAAGAAGTTTCACAGAATGCTTCTGTGTAGTTTATATTTGAATATATTCCTTTTTCCACTACTACGCTCTTAGCGCTCCAAATGTCCAGTTGCATTTTCTACAGAAAGAGTGTTCAGATCTGCTCAATCAAAAGTATGGTTTAACTCTGTTAGCTGAATGCACAGATCAGAAAGAAGTTTCACCGAATGATTCTGTGTAGTTTATATTTGAAGACATTCCTTTTTCCACTATTACCCTCTTAGCGCTCCGAATCTCCACTTGCATTTTCTACAAAAAGATTGTTTCATAACTGCTCAATCAAAAATATGTTTTATCTCTGTTAACTGAATTTACAGATCAGAAATAGGTTTCACAGAATGCATCTGTGTAGTGTTTATTTGAAGATATTATTTTTCCCAATGTAGGCCTCTTAGCGCTTAGCTTGTCCAATTGCAGTTTCTACAGAAAGAGTGTTTCAGAACGGCTCAATCAAAAGTAAGGTTCAATTCTGTTAGTTGAATGCACAGAACAGAAAGAATTTTCACAGAATGCTACTGTTTAGTTTATATTTGAATATATTCCTTTCTCCACTATTACCCTCTTAGCGCTCCGAATGTCCACTTGCATTTTCTACAGAAAGAGTGTTCAGAACTGCGCAATCAAAAATATGGTTCAACTCTGTTAGCTTAATGAACATATCAGAAATAAGTTTCACACAATGCTTCTGTGTAGTTTTTATTTGAAGATATTATTTTTCCCAATATAGGCCTCTTAGCGCTCAGAATGTCCAATTGCAGTTTCTACAGAAAGAGTGTTTCAGAAAGGCTCAATCAAAAGTAAGGTTCAACTCTGTTAGTTGAATGCACAGAACAGAAAGAAATTTCATACAATGCTTCTGTGTAGTTTATATTTGAACATATTCTTTTTTCCACTATTACCCACTTGGCGCTACGAATGTCCAGTTGCATTTTCTACAGACAGAGTGTTTCAAAACTGCTCAATCAAAAGTATGGTTTAACTCTGTTAGCTGAATGCACAGATCAGAAAGAAGTTTCACAGAATGATTCTGTGTAGTTTATATTTGGAGACATTCCTTTTTCCACTATTACCCTCTTAGCGCTCCGAATCTCCACTTGCATTTTCTACAGAAAGAGTGTTTCAGAACGGCTCAATCAAAACTAAAGTTCAACTCTTTTAGTTGGACAAACAGAACAGAAAGAAGTTTCACACAATTCTTCTGTGTAATTTTTATTTGTAGACATTCTTTTTCCCAATATAGGCCTCTTAGCGCTCAGAATGTCCAATTGCAGTTTCTACAGAAAGAGTGTTTCAGAACGGCTCAATCAAAAGTAAGGTTCAACCCTGTTAGTTGAATGCACAGAACAGAAAGAATTTTCACAGAATGCTACTGTGTAGTTTATATTTGAATATATTCCTTTTTCCACTATTACCCTCTTAGCGCTCCGAATGTCCACTTGCATTTTCTACAGAAAGAGTGTTCAGATCTGCTCAATCAAAAGTATGGTTTAACTCTGTTAGCTTAATGAACATATCAGAAATAAGTTTCACACTATGTTCTGTGTAGTTTTTATTTGAAGATATTATTTTTCCCAATAGAGGCCTCTTAGCGCTCAGAATGTCCAATTGCAGTTTCTACAGAAAGAGTGTTTCAGAACGGCTCAATCAAAAGTAAGGTTCAACTCTGTTAGTTGAATGCACAGAACAGAAAGAAGTTTCATACAATGCTTCTGTGTAGTTTATATTTGAACATATTCTTTTTTCCACTATTACCCACTTAGCGCTACGAATGTCCAGTTGCATTTTCTACAGACAGAGTGTTTCAGAACTGCTCAATCAAAAGTATGGTTTAACTCTGTTAGCTGAATGCTCAGATCAGAAAGAAGTTTCACAGAATGCTTCTGTGTAGTTTATATTTGAATATACTCCTTTTTCCACTACTACGCTCTTAGCGCTCCAAATGTGCAGTTGCATTTTCTACACAAAGAGTGTTCAGATCTGCTCAATCAAAAGTATGGTTTAACTCTGTTAGCTGAATGCACAGATCAGAAAGAAGTTTCACCGAATGATTCTGTGTAGTTTATATTTGAAGACATTCCTTTTTCCACTATTACCCCCTTAGCGCTCCGAATCTCCACTTGCATTTTCTACAAAAAGAGTGTTTCATAACTGCTCAATCAAAAATATGTTTTATCTCTGTTAACTGAATTTACAGATCAGAAATAAGTTTCACAGAATGCATCTGTGTAGTTTTTATTTGAAGATATTCTTTTTCCCAATGTAGGCCTCTTAGCGCTTAGCATGTCCAATTGCAGTTTCTACAGAAAGAGTGTTTCACAACGGCTCAATTAAAAGTAAGGTTCAACTCTGTTAGTTGAATGCACAGAATAGAAAGAATTTTCACAGAATGCTACTGTGTAGTTTATATTTGAATATATTCCTTTTTCCACTATTACCCTCTTAGCGCTCCGAATGTCCACTTGCATTTTCTACAGAAACAGTGTTCAGAACTGCGCAATCAAAAGTATGGTTTAACTCTGTTAGCTGAATGCACAGATCAGAAAGAAGTTTCACAGAGTGATTCTGTGTAGTTTATATTTGGAGACATTCCTTTTTCCACTATTACCCTCTTAGCGCTCCGAATCTCCACTTGCATTTTCTACAGAAAGTGTGTTTCAGAACGGCTCAATCAAAACTAAGGTTCAACTCTTTTAGTTGAACAAACAGAACAGAAAGAAGTTTCACAAAATTCTTCTGTGTAGTTTTTATTTGTAGACATTCTTTTTCCCAATATAGGCCTCTTAGCGCTCAGAATGTCCAATTGCACTTTCTACAGAAAGAGTGTTTCAGAACGGCTCAATCAAAAGTAAGGTTCAACTCTGTTAGTTGAATGCAAAGAACAGAAAGAAGTTTCATACAATGCTTCTGTGTAGTTTATATTTGAACATATTCTTTTTTCCACTATTACCCACTTAGCGCTACGAATGTCCAGTTGCATTTTCTACAGACAGAGTGTTTCAAAACTGCTCAATCAAAAGTATGGTTTAACTCTGTTAGCTGAATGCTCAGATCAGAAAGAAGTTTCACAGAATGCTTCTGTGTAGTTTATATTTGAATATATTCCTTTTTCCACTACTACGCTCTTAGCGCTCCAAATGTCCAGTTGCATTTTCTACACAAAGAGTGTTCAGATCTGCTCAATCAAAACTATGGTTTAACTCTGTTAGCTGAATGCACAGATCAGAAAGAAGTTTCACCAAATGATTCTGTGTAGTTTATATTTGAAGACATTCCTTTTTCCACTATTACCCTCTTAGCGCTCCGAATCTCCACTTGCATTTTCTACAAAAAGAGTGTTTCATAACTGCTCAATCAAAAATATGTTTTATCTCTGTTAACTGAATTTACAGATCAGAAATAAGTTTCACAGAATGCATCTGTGTAGTTTTTATTTGAAGATATTCTTTTTCCCAATGTAGGCCTCTTAGCGCTTAGCATGTCCAATTGCAGTTTCTACAGAAAGAGTGTTTCAGAACGGCTCAATCAAAAGTAAGGTTCAACCCTGTTAGTTGAATGCACAGAACAGAAAGAATTTTCACAGAATGCTACTGTGTAGTTTATATTTGAATATATTCCTTTTTCCACTATTACCCTCTTAGCGCTCCGAATGTCCACTTGCATTTTCTACAGAAAGAGTGTTCAGAACTGCGCAATCAAAAGTATGGTTTTACTCTGTTAGCTTAATGAACATATCAGAAATAAGTTTCACACAATGCTTCTGTGTAGTTTTTATTTGAAGATATTATTTTTCCCAATATAGGCCTCTTAGCGCTCAGAATGTCCAATTGCAGTTTCTACAGAAAGAGTGTTTCAGAAAGGCTCAATCAAAACTAAGGTTCAACTCTGTTAGTTGAATGCACAGAACAGAATGAAATTTCATACAATGCTTCTGTGTAGTTTATATTTGAACATATTCTTTTTTCCACTATTACCCACTTGGCGCTACGAATGTCCAGTTGCATTTTCTACAGACAGAGTGTTTCAAAACTGCTCAATCAAAAGTATGGTTTAACTCTGTTAGCTGAATGCTCAGATCAGAAAGAAGTTTCACCGAATGCTTCTGTGTAGTTTATATTTGAATATATTCCTTTTTCCACTACTACTCTCTTAGTGCTCCAAATGTCCAGTTGCATTTTCTACAGAAAGAATGTTCAGATCTGCTCAATCAAAAGTATGGTTTAACTCTGTTAGCTGAATGCACAGATCAGAAAGAAGTTTCACAGAATGATTCTGTGTAGTTTATATTTGGAGACATTCATTTTTCCACTATTACCCTCTTAGCGCTCCGAATCTCCACTTGCATTTTCTACAGAAAGAGTGTTTCAGAACGGCTCAATCAAAACTAAAGTTCAACTCTTTTAGTTGAACAAACAGAACAGAAAGAAGTTTCACACAATTCTTCTGTGTAGTTTTTATTTGTAGACATTCTTTTTCCCAATATAGGCCTCTTAGCGCTCAGAATGTCCAATTGCAGTTTCTACAGAAAGAGTGTTTCAGAACGGCTCAATCAAAAGTAAGGTTCAACTCTGTTAGTTGAATGCACAGAACAGAAAGAAGTTTCATACAATGCTTCTGTGTAGTTTATATTTGAACATATTCTTTTTTCCACTATTACCCACTTAGCGCTACGAATGTCCAGTTGCATTTTCTATAGACAGAGTGTTTCAAAACTGCTCAATCAAAAGTATGGTTTAACTCCGTTAGCTGAATGCTCAGATCAGAAAGAAGTTTCACAGAATGCTTCTGTGTAGTTTATATTTGAATATATTCCTTTTTCCACTAATACGCTCTTAGCGCTCCAAATGTCCAGTTGCATTTTCTACAGAAAGAGTGTTCAGATCTGCTCAATCAAAAGTATGGTTTAACTCTGTTAGCTGAATGCACAGATCAGAAAGAAGTTTCACCGAATGCTTCTGTGTAGTTTATATTTGAAGACATTCCTTTTTCCACTATTACCCACTTAGCGCTCCGAATCTCCACTTGCATTTTCTACAAAAAGAGTGTTTCATAACTGCTCAATCAAAAATATGTTTTATCTCTGTTAACTGAATTTACAGATCAGAAATAAGTTTCACAGAATGCATCTGTGTAGTTTTTATTTGAAGATATTCTTTTTCCCAATGTAGGCCTCTTAGCGCTTAGCATGTCCAATTGCAGTTTCTACAGAAAGAGTGTTTCAGAACGGCTCAATTAAAAGTAAGGTTCAACTCTGTTAGTTGAATGCACAGAACAGAAAGAATTTTCACAGAATGCTACTGTGTAGTTTATATTTGAATATATTCCTTTTTCCACTATTACCCTCTTAGCGCTCCGAATGTCCACTTGCATTTTCTACAGAAAGAGTGTTCAGAACTGCGCAATCAAAAGTATGGTTTAACTCTGTTAGCTTAATGAACATATCAGAAATAAGTTTCACAGAATGCTTCTGTGTAGTTTTTATTTGAAGATATTATTTTTCCCAATAGAGGCCTCTTAGCGCTCAGAATGTCCAATTGCAGTTTCTACAGAAAGAGTGTTTCAGAAAGGCTCAATCAAAAGTAAGGTTCAACTCTGTTAGTTGAATGCACAGAACAGAAAGAAGTTTCATACAATGCTTCTGTGTAGTTTATATTTGAACATATTCTTTTTTCCACTATTACCCACTTAGAGCTACGAATGTCCAGTTGCATTTTCTACAGACAGAGTGTTTCAAAACTGCTCAATCAAAAGTATGGTTTAACTCTGTTAGCTGAATGCTCAGATCAGAAAGAAGTTTCACAGAATGCTTCTGTGTAGTTTATATTTGAATATATTCCTTTTTCCACTACTACTCTCTTAGCGCTCCAAATGTCCAGTTGCATTTTCTACAGGAAGATTGTTCAGATCTGCTCAATCAAAAGTATGGTTTAACTCTGTTAGCTGAATGCACAAATCAGAAAGAAGTTTCACAGAATGATTCTGTGTAGTTTATATTTGGAGACATTCCTTTTTCCACTATTACCCTCTTAGCGCTCCGAATCTCCACTTGCATTTTCTACAGAAAGAGTGTTTCAGAACGGCTCAATCAAAACTAAGGTTCAACTCTTTTAGTTGAACAAACAGAAAAGAAAGAAGTTTCACACAATTCTTCTGTGTAGTTTTTATTTGTAGACATTCTTTTTCCCAATATAGGCCTCTTAGCGCTCAGAATGTCCAATTGCAGTTTCTACAGAAAGAGTGTTTCAGAACGGCTCAATCAAAAGTAAGGTTCAACTCTGTTAGTTGAATGCACAGAACAGAAAGAAGTTTCATACAATGCTTCTGTGTAGTTTATATTTGAACATATTCTTTTTTCCACTATTACCCACTTAGCGCTACGAATGTCCAGTTGCATTTTCTACAGACAGAGTGTTTCAAAACTGCTCAATCAAAAGTATGGTTTAACTCTGTTAGCTGAATGCTCACATCAGAAAGAAGTTTCACTGAATGATTCTGTGTAGTTTATATTTGAATATATTTCTTTTTCCACTACTACGCTCTTAGCGCTCCAAATTTCCAGTTGCATTTTCTACAGAAAGAGTGTTCAGATCTGCTCAATCAAAAGTATGGTTTAACTCTGTTAGCTGAATGCACAGATCAGAAAGAAGTTTCACCGAATGATTCTGTGTAGTTTATAGTTGAAGACATTCCTTTTTCCACTATTACCCTCTTAGCGCTCCGAATCTCCACTTGTATTTTCTACAAAAAGAGTGTTTCATAACTGCTCAATCAAAAATATGTTTTATCTCTGTTAACTGAATTTACATATCAGAAATAAGTTTCACAGAATGCATCTGTGTAGTTTTTATTTGAAGATATTCTTTTTCCCAATGTAGGCCTCTTAGCGCTTAGCATGTCCAATTGCAGTTTCTACAGAAAGAGTGTTTCAGAACGGCTCAATCAAAAGTAAGGTTCAACTCTGTTAGTTGAATGCACAGAACAGAAAGAATTTTCACAGAATGCTACTGTGTAGTTTATATTTGAATATATTCCTTTTTCCACTATTACCCTCTTAGCGCTCCGAATGTCCACTTGCATTTTCTACAGAAAGAGTGTTCAGAACTGCGCAATCAAAAGTATGGTTTAACTCTGTTAGCTTAATGAACATATCAGAAATAAGTTTCACACAATGCTTCTGTGTAGTTTTTATTTGAAGATATTATTTTTCCCAATATAGGCCTCTTAGCGCTCAGAATGTCCAATTGCAGTTTCTACAGAAAGAGTGTTTCAGAAAGGCTCAATCAAAACTAAGGTTCAACTCTGTTAGCTGAATGCACAGAACAGAATGAAATTTCATACAATGCTTCTGTGTAGTTTATATTTGAACATATTCTTTTTTCCACTATTACCCACTTAGCGCTACGAATGTCCAGTTGCATTTTCTATAGACAGAGTGTTTCAAAACTGCTCAATCAAAAGTATGGTTTAACTCTGTTAGCTGAATCCTCAGATCAGAAAGAAGTTTCACAGAATGCTTCTGTGTAGTTTATATTTGAATATATTCCTTTTTCCACTACTACGCTCTTAGCGCTCCAGATGTCCAGTTGCATTTTCTACACAAAGAGTGTTCAGATCTGCTCAATCAAAACTATGGTTTAACTCTGTTAGCTGAATGCACAGATCAGAAAGAAATTTCACCGAATGATTCTGTGTAGTTTATATTTGAAGACATTCCTTTTTCCACTATTACCCACTTAGCGCTCCGAATCTCCACTTGCATTTTCTACAAAAAGAGTGTTTCATAACTGCTCAATCAAAAATATGTTTTATCTCGGTTAACTGAATTTACAGATCAGAAATAAGTTTCACAGAATGCATCTGTGTAGTTTTTATTTGAAGATATTCTTTTTCCCAATGTAGGCCTCTTAGCGCTTAGCATGTCCAATTGCAGTTTCTACAGAAAGAGTGTTTCAGAACGGCTCAATCAAAAGTAAGGTTCAACCCTGTTAGTTGAATGCACAGAACAGAAAGAATTTTCACAGAATACTACTGTGTAGTTTATATTTGAATATATTCCTTTTTCCACTATTACCCTCTTAGCGCTCCGAATGTCCACTTGCATTTTCTACAGAAAGAGTGTTCAGAACTGCGCAATCAAAAGTATGGTTTAACTCTGTTAGCTTAATGAACATATCAGAAATAAGTTTCACACAATGCTTCTGTGTAGTTTTTATTTGAAGATATTATTTTTCCCAATATAGGCCTCTTAGCGCTCAGAATGTCCAATTGCAGTTTCTACAGAAAGAGTGTTTCAGAAAGGCTCAATCAAAACTAAGGTTCAACTCTGTTAGTTGAATGCACAGAACAGAATGAAATTTCATACAATGCTTCTGTGTAGTTTATATTTGAACATATTCTTTTTTCCACTATTACCCACTTGGCGCTACGAATGTCCAGTTGCATTTTCTACAGACAGAGTGTTTCAAAACTGCTCAATCAAAAGTATGGTTTAACTCTGTTAGCTGAATGCTCAGATCAGAAAGAAGTTTCACCGAACGCTTCTGTGTAGTTTATATTTGAATATATTCCTTTTTCCACTACTACGCTCTTAGCGCTCCAAATGTCCAGTTGCATTTTCTACAGAAAGAGTGTTCAGATCTGCTCAATCAAAAGTATGGTTTAACTCTGTTAGCTGAATGCACAGATCAGAAAGAAGTTTCACAGAATGATTCTGTGTAGTTTATATTTGGAGACATTCATTTTTCCACTATTACCCTCTTAGCGCTCCGAATCTCCACTTGCATTTTCTACAGAAAGAGTGTTTCAGAACGGCTCAATCAAAACTAAAGTTCAACTCTTTTAGTTGAACAAACAGAACAGAAAGAAGTTTCACACAATTCTTCTGTGTAGTTTTTATTTGTAGACATTCTTTTTCCCAATATAGGCCTCTTAGCGCTCAGAATGTCCAATTGCAGTTTCTACAGAAAGAGTGTTTCAGAACGGCTCAATCAAAAGTAAGGTTCAACTCTGTTAGTTGAATGCACAGAACAGAAAGAAGTTTCATACAATGCTTCTGTGTAGTTTATATTTGAACATATTCTTTTTTCCACTATTACCCACTTAGAGCTACGAATGTCCAGTTGCATTTTCTACAGACAGAGTGTTTCAAAACTGCTCAATCAAAAGTATGGTTTAACTCTGTTAGCTGAATGCTCAGATCAGAAAGAAGTTTCACAGAATGCTTCTGTGTAGTTTATATTTGAATATATTCCTTTTTCCACTACTACTCTCTTAGCGCTCCAAATGTCCAGTTGCATTTTCTACAGGAAGATTGTTCAGATCTGCTCAATCAAAAGTATGGTTTAACTCTGTTAGCTGAATGCACAAATCAGAAAGAAGTTTCACAGAATGATTCTGTGTAGTTTATATTTGGAGACATTCCTTTTTCCACTATTACCCTCTTAGCGCTCCGAATCTCCACTTGCATTTTCTACAGAAAGAGTGTTTCAGAACGGCTCAATCAAAACTAAGGTTCAACTCTTTTAGTTGAACAAACAGAAAAGAAAGAAGTTTCACACAATTCTTCTGTGTAGTTTTTATTTGTAGACATTCTTTTTCCCAATATAGGCCTCTTAGCGCTCAGAATGTCCAATTGCAGTTTCTACAGAAAGAGTGTTTCAGAACGGCTCAATCAAAAGTAAGGTTCAACTCTGTTAGTTGAATGCACAGAACAGAAAGAAGTTTCATACAATGCTTCTGTGTAGTTTATATTTGAACATATTCTTTTTTCCACTATTACCCACTTAGCGCTACGAATGTCCAGTTGCATTTTCTACAGACAGAGTGTTTCAAAACTGCTCAATCAAAAGTATGGTTTAACTCTGTTAGCTGAATGCTCACATCAGAAAGAAGTTTCACTGAATGATTCTGTGTAGTTTATATTTGAATATATTTCTTTTTCCACTACTACGCTCTTAGCGCTCCAAATTTCCAGTTGCATTTTCTACAGAAAGAGTGTTCAGATCTGCTCAATCAAAAGTATGGTTTAACTCTGTTAGCTGAATGCACAGATCAGAAAGAAGTTTCACCGAATGATTCTGTGTAGTTTATAGTTGAAGACATTCCTTTTTCCACTATTACCCTCTTAGCGCTCCGAATCTCCACTTGCATTTTCTACAAAAAGAGTGTTTCATAACTGCTCAATCAAAAATATGTTTTATCTCTGTTAACTGAATTTACATATCAGAAATAAGTTTCACAGAATGCATCTGTGTAGTTTTTATTTGAAGATATTCTTTTTCCCAATGTAGGCCTCTTAGCGCTTAGCATGTCCAATTGCAGTTTCTACAGAAAGAGTGTTTCAGAACGGCTCAATCAAAAGTAAGGTTCAACTCTGTTAGTTGAATGCACAGAACAGAAAGAATTTTCACAGAATGCTACTGTGTAGTTTATATTTGAATATATTCCTTTTTCCACTATTACCCTCTTAGCGCTCCGAATGTCCACTTGCATTTTCTACAGAAAGAGTGTTCAGAACTGCGCAATCAAAAGTATGGTTTAACTCTGTTAGCTTAATGAACATATCAGAAATAAGTTTCACACAATGCTTCTGTGTAGTTTTTATTTGAAGATATTATTTTTCCCAATATAGGCCTCTTAGCGCTCAGAATGTCCAATTGCAGTTTCTACAGAAAGAGTGTTTCAGAAAGGCTCAATCAAAACTAAGGTTCAACTCTGTTAGCTGAATGCACAGAACAGAATGAAATTTCATACAATGCTTCTGTGTAGTTTATATTTGAACATATTCTTTTTTCCACTATTACCCACTTAGCGCTACGAATGTCCAGTTGCATTTTCTATAGACAGAGTGTTTCAAAACTGCTCAATCAAAAGTATGGTTTAACTCTGTTAGCTGAATCCTCAGATCAGAAAGAAGTTTCACAGAATGCTTCTGTGTAGTTTATATTTGAATATATTCCTTTTTCCACTACTACGCTCTTAGCGCTCCAGATGTCCAGTTGCATTTTCTACACAAAGAGTGTTCAGATCTGCTCAATCAAAACTATGGTTTAACTCTGTTAGCTGAATGCACAGATCAGAAAGAAATTTCACCGAATGATTCTGTGTAGTTTATATTTGAAGACATTCCTTTTTCCACTATTACCCACTTAGCGCTCCGAATCTCCACTTGCATTTTCTACAAAAAGAGTGTTTCATAACTGCTCAATCAAAAATATGTTTTATCTCGGTTAACTGAATTTACAGATCAGAAATAAGTTTCACAGAATGCATCTGTGTAGTTTTTATTTGAAGATATTCTTTTTCCCAATGTAGGCCTCTTAGCGCTTAGCATGTCCAATTGCAGTTTCTACAGAAAGAGTGTTTCAGAACGGCTCAATCAAAAGTAAGGTTCAACCCTGTTAGTTGAATGCACAGAACAGAAAGAATTTTCACAGAATACTACTGTGTAGTTTATATTTGAATATATTCCTTTTTCCACTATTACCCTCTTAGCGCTCCGAATGTCCACTTGCATTTTCTACAGAAAGAGTGTTCAGAACTGCGCAATCAAAAGTATGGTTTAACTCTGTTAGCTTAATGAACATATCAGAAATAAGTTTCACACAATGCTTCTGTGTAGTTTTTATTTGAAGATATTATTTTTCCCAATATAGGCCTCTTAGCGCTCAGAATGTCCAATTGCAGTTTCTACAGAAAGAGTGTTTCAGAAAGGCTCAATCAAAACTAAGGTTCAACTCTGTTAGTTGAATGCACAGAACAGAATGAAATTTCATACAATGCTTCTGTGTAGTTTATATTTGAACATATTCTTTTTTCCACTATTACCCACTTGGCGCTACGAATGTCCAGTTGCATTTTCTACAGACAGAGTGTTTCAAAACTGCTCAATCAAAAGTATGGTTTAACTCTGTTAGCTGAATGCTCAGATCAGAAAGAAGTTTTACCGAACGCTTCTGTGTAGTTTATATTTGAATATATTCCTTTTTCCACTACTACTCTCTTAGCGCTCCAAATGTCCAGTTGCATTTTCTACAGAAAGAGTGTTCAGATCTGCTCAATCAAAAGTATGGTTTAACTCTGTTAGCTGAATGCACAGATCAGAAAGAAGTTTCACAGAATGATTCTGTGTAGTTTATATTTGGAGACATTCATTTTTCCACTATTTCCCTCTTAGCGCTCCGAATCTCCACTTGCATTTTCTACAGAAAGAGTGTTTCAGAACGGCTCAATCAAAACTAAAGTTCAACTCTTTTAGTTGAACAAACAGAACAGAAAGAAGTTTCACACAATTCTTCTGTGTAGTTTTTATTTGTAGACATTCTTTTTCCCAATATAGGCCTCTTAGCGCTCAGAATGTCCAATTGCAGTTTCTACAGAAAGAGTGTTTCAGAACGGCTCAATCAAAAGTAAGGTTCAACTCTGTTAGTTGAATGCACAGAACAGAAAGAAGTTTCATACAATGCTTCTGTGTAGTTTATATTTGAACATATTCTTTTTTCCACTATTACCCACTTAGCGCTACGAATGTCCAGTTGCATTTTCTACAGACAGAGTGTTTCAAAACTGCTCAATCAAAAGTATGGTTTAACTCTGTTAGCTGAATGCTCAGATCAGAAAGAAGTTTCACAGAATGCTTCTGTGTAGTTTATATTTGAATATATTCCTTTTTCCACTACTACGCTCTTAGCGCTCCAAATGTCCAGTTGCATTTTCTACAGAAAGAGTGTTCAGATCTGCTCAATCAAAAGTATGGTTTAACTCTGTTAGCTGAATGCACAGATCAGAAAGAAGTTTCACCGAATGATTCTGTGTAGTTTATATTTGAAGACATTCCTTTTTCCACTATTACCCCCTTAGCGCTCCGAATCTCCACTTGCATTTTCTACAAAAAGATTGTTTCATAACTGCTCAATCAAAAATATGTTTTATCTCTGTTAACTGAATTTACAGATCAGAAATAGGTTTCACAGAATGCATCTGTGTAGTGTTTATTTGAAGATATTATTTTTCCCAATGTAGGCCTCTTAGCGCTTAGCTTGTCCAATTGCAGTTTCTACAGAAAGAGTGTTTCAGAACGGCTCAATCAAAAGTAAGGTTCAACTCTGTTAGTTGAATGCACAGAACAGAAAGAATTTTCACAGAATGCTACTGTGTAGTTTATATTTGAATATATTCCTTTCTCCACTATTACCCTCTTAGCGCTCCGAATGTCCACTTGCATTTTCTACAGAAAGAGTGTTCAGAACTGCGCAATCAAAAATATGGTTCAACTCTGTTAGCTTAATGAACATATCAGAAATAAGTTTCACACAATGCTTCTGTGTAGTTTTTATTTGAAGATATTATTTTTCCCAATATAGGCCTCTTAGCGCTCAGAATGTCCAATTGCAGTTTCTACAGAAAGAGTGTTTCAGAAAGGCTCAATCAAAAGTAAGGTTCAACTCTGTTAGTTGAATGCACAGAACAGAAAGAAATTTCATACAATGCTTCTGTGTAGTTTATATTTGAACATATTCTTTTTTCCACTATTACCCACTTGGCGCTACGAATGTCCAGTTGCATTTTCTACAGACAGAGTGTTTCAAAACTGCTCAATCAAAAGTATGCTTTAACTCTGTTAGCTGAATGCTCAGATCAGAAAGAAGTTTCACAGAATGCTTCTGTGTAGTTTATATATGAATATATTCCTTTTTCCACTACTACTCTCTTAGCGCTCCAAATGTCCAGTTGCATTTTCTACAGAAAGAGTGTTCAGATCTGCTCAATCAAAAGTATGATTTAACTCTGTTAGCTGAATGCACAGATCAGAAAGAAGTTTCACAGAATGATTCTGTGTAGTTTATATTTGGAGACATTCCTTTTTCCACTATTACCCTCTTAGCGCTCCGAATCTCCACTTGCATTTTCTACAGAAAGAGTGTTTCAGAACGGCTCAATCAAAACTAAAGTTCAACTCTTTTAGTTGAACAAACAGAACAGAAAGAAGTTTCACACACTTCTTCTGTGTAATTTTTATTTGTAGACATTCTTTTTCCCAATATAGGCCTCTTAGCGCTCAGAATGTCCAATTGCAGTTTCTACAGAAAGAGTGTTTCAGAACGGCTCAATCAAAAGTAAGGTTCAACTCTGTTAGTTGAATGCACAGAACAGAAAGAAGTTTCATACAATGCTTCTGTGTAGTTTATATTTGAACATATTCTTTTTTCCACTATTACCCACTTAGCGCTACGAATGTCCAGTTGCATTTGCTACAGACAGAGTGTTTCAAAACTGCTCAATCAAAAGTATGGTTTAACTCTGTTAGCTGAATGCTCAGATCATAAAGAAGTTTCACAGAATGCTTCTGTGTAGTTTATATTTGAATATATTCCTTTTTCCGCTACTACTCTCTTAGCGCTCCAAATGTCCAGTTGCATTTTCTACAGAAAGAGTGTTCAGATCTGCTCAATCAAAAGTATGGTTTAACTCTGTTAGCTTAATGAACATATCAGAAATAAGTTTCACACTATGTTCTGTGTAGTTTTTATTTGAAGATATTATTTTTCCCAATAGAGGCCTCTTAGCGCTCAGAATGTCCAATTGCAGTTTCTACAGAAAGAGTGTTTCAGAACGGCTCAATCAAAAGTAAGGTTCAACTCTGTTAGTTGAATGCACAGAACAGAAAGAAGTTTCATACAATGCTTCTGTGTAGTTTATATTTGAACATATTCTTTTTTCCACTATTACCCACTTAGCGCTACGAATGTCCAGTTGCATTTTCTACAGACAGAGTGTTTCAAAACTGCTCAATCAAAAGTATGGTTTAACTCTGTTAGCTGAATGCTCAGATCAGAAAGAAGTTTCACAGAATGCTTCTGTGTAGTTTATATTTGAATATACTCCTTTTTCCACTACTACGCTCTTAGCGCTCCAAATGTGCAGTTGCATTTTCTACACAAAGAGTGTTCAGATCTGCTCAATCAAAAGTATGGTTTAACTCTGTTAGCTGAATGCACAGATCAGAAAGAAGTTTCACCGAATGATTCTGTGTAGTTTATATTTGAAGACATTCCTTTTTCCACTATTACCCCCTTAGCGCTCCGAATCTCCACTTGCATTTTCTACAAAAAGAGTGTTTCATAACTGCTCAATCAAAAATATGTTTTATCTCTGTTAACTGAATTTACAGATCAGAAATAAGTTTCACAGAATGCATCTGTGTAGTTTTTATTTGAAGATATTCTTTTTCCCAATGTAGGCCTCTTAGCGCTTAGCATGTCCAATTGCAGTTTCTACAGAAAGAGTGTTTCACAACGGCTCAATTAAAAGTAAGGTTCAACTCTGTTAGTTGAATGCACAGAATAGAAAGAATTTTCACAGAATGCTACTGTGTAGTTTATATTTGAATATATTCCTTTTTCCACTATTACCCTCTTAGCGCTCCGAATGTCCACTTGCATTTTCTACAGAAAGAGTGTTCAGAACTGCGCAATCAAAAGTATGGTTTAACTCTGTTAGCTGAATGCACAGATCAGAAAGAAGTTTCACAGAGTGATTCTGTGTAGTTTATATTTGGAGACATTCCTTTTTCCACTATTACCCTCTTAGCGCTCCGAATCTCCACTTGCATTTTCTACAGAAAGAGTGTTTCAGAACGGCTCAATCAAAACTAAGGTTCAACTCTTTTAGTTGAACAAACAGAACAGAAAGAAGTTTCACACAATTCTTCTGTGTAGTTTTTATTTGTAGACATTCTTTTTCCCAATATAGGCCTCTTAGCGCTCAGAATGTCCAATTGCACTTTCTACAGAAAGAGTGTTTCAGAACGGCTCAATCAAAAGTAAGGTTCAACTCTGTTAGTTGAATGCACAGAACAGAAAGAAGTTTCATACAATGCTTCTGTGTAGTTTATATTTGAACATATTCTTTTTTCCACTATTACCCACTTAGCGCTACGAATGTCCAGTTGCATTTTCTACAGACAGAGTGTTTCAAAACTGCTCAATCAAAAGTATGGTTTAACTCTGTTAGCTGAATGCTCAGATCAGAAAGAAGTTTCACAGAATGCTTCTGTGTAGTTTATATTTGAATATATTCCTTTTTCCACTACTACGCTCTTAGCGCTCCAGATGTCCAGTTGCATTTTCTACACAAAGAGTGTTCAGATCTGCTCAATCAAAACTATGGTTTAACTCTGTTAGCTGAATGCACAGATCAGAAAGAAATTTCACCGAATTATTCTGTGTAGTTTATATTTGAAGACATTCCTTTTTCCACTATTACCCTCTTAGCGCTCCGAATCTCCACTTGCATTTTCTACAAAAAGAGTGTTTCATAACTGCTCAATCAAAAATATGTTTTATCTCTGTTAACTGAATTTACAGATCAGAAATAAGTTTCACAGAATGCATCTGTGTAGTTTTTATTTGAAGATATTCTTTTTCCCAATGTAGGCCTCTTAGCGCTTAGCATGTCCAATTGCAGTTTCTACAGAAAGAGTGTTTCAGAACGGCTCAATCAAAAGTAAGGTTCAACCCTGTTAGTTGAATGCACAGAACAGAAAGAATTTTCACAGAATACTACTGTGTAATTTATATTTGAATATATTCCTTTTTCCACTATTACCCTCTTAGCGCTCCGAATGTCCACTTGCATTTTCTACAGAAAGAGTGTTCAGAACTGCGCAATCAAAAGTATGGTTTAACTCTGTTAGCTTAATGAACATATCAGAAATAAGTTTCACACAATGCTTCTGTGTAGTTTTTATTTGAAGATATTATTTTTCCCAATATAGGCCTCTTAGCGCTCAGAATGTCCAATTGCAGTTTCTACAGAAAGAGTGTTTCAGAAAGGCTCAATCAAAACTAAGGTTCAACTCTGTTAGTTGAATGCACAGAACAGAATGAAATTTCATACAATGCTTCTGTGTAGTTTATATTTGAACATATTCTTTTTTCCACTATTACCCACTTGGCGCTACGAATGTCCAGTTGCATTTTCTACAGACAGAGTGTTTCAAAACTGCTCAATCAAAAGTATGGTTTAACTCTGTTAGCTGAATGCTCAGATCAGAAAGAAGTTTCACCGAACGCTTCTGTGTAGTTTATATTTGAATATATTCCTTTTTCCACTACTACTCTCTTAGCGCTCCAAATGTCCAGTTGCATTTTCTACAGAAAGAGTGTTCAGATCTGCTCAATCAAAAGTATGGTTTAACTCTGTTAGCTGAATGCACAGATCAGAAAGAAGTTTCACAGAATGATTCTGTGTAGTTTATATTTGGAGACATTCATTTTTCCACTATTACCCTCTTAGCGCTCCGAATCTCCACTTGCATTTTCTACAGAAAGAGTGTTTCAGAACGGCTCAATCAAAACTAAAGTTCAACTCTTTTAGTTGAACAAACAGAACAGAAAGAAGTTTCACACAATTCTTCTGTGTAGTTTTTATTTGTAGACATTCTTTTTCCCAATATAGGCCTCTTAGCGCTCAGAATGTCCAATTGCAGTTTCTACAGAAAGAGTGTTTCAGAACGGCTCAATCAAAAGTAAGGTTCAACTCTGTTAGTTGAATGCACAGAACAGAAAGAAGTTTCATACAATGCTTCTGTGTAGTTTATATTTGAACATATTCTTTTTTCCACTATTACCCACTTAGCGCTACGAATGTCCAGTTGCATTTTCTACAGACAGAGTGTTTCAAAACTGCTCAATCAAAAGTATGGTTTAACTCTGTTAGCTGAATGCTCAGATCAGAAAGAAGTTTCACAGAATGCTTCTGTGTAGTTTATATTTGAATATATTCCTTTTTCCACTACTACGCTCTTAGCGCTCCAAATGTCCAGTTGCATTTTCTACAGAAAGAGTGTTCAGATCTGCTCAATCAAAAGTATGGTTTAACTCTGTTAGCTGAATGCACAGATCAGAAAGAAGTTTCACCGAATGATTCTGTGTAGTTTATATTTGAAGACATTCCTTTTTCCACTATTACCCCCTTAGCGCTCCGAATCTCCACTTGCATTTTCTACAAAAAGATTGTTTCATAACTGCTCAATCAAAAATATGTTTTATCTCTGTTAACTGAATTTACAGATCAGAAATAGGTTTCACAGAATGCATCTGTGTAGTGTTTATTTGAAGATATTATTTTTCCCAATGTGGGCCTCTTAGCGCTTAGCTTGTCCAATTGCAGTTTCTACAGAAAGAGTGTTTCAGAACGGCTCAATCAAAAGTAAGGTTCAACTCTGTTAGTTGAATGCACAGAACAGAAAGAATTTTCACAGAATGCTACTGTGTAGTTTATATTTGAATATATTCCTTTCTCCACTATTACCCTCTTAGCGCTCCGAATGTCCACTTGCATTTTCTACAGAAAGAGTGTTCAGAACTGCGCAATCAAAAATATGGTTCAACTCTGTTAGCTTAATGAACATATCAGAAATAAGTTTCACACAATGCTTCTGTGTAGTTTTTATTTGAAGATATTATTTTTCCCAATATAGGGCTCTTAGCGCTCAGAATGTCCAATTGCAGTTTCTACAGAAAGAGTGTTTCAGAAAGGCTCAATCAAAAGTAAGGTTCAACTCTGTTAGTTGAATGCACAGAACAGAAAGAAATTTCATACAATGCTTCTGTGTAGTTTATATTTGAACATATTCTTTTTTCCACTATTACCCACTTGGCGCTACGAATGTCCAGTTGCATTTTCTACAGACAGAGTGTTTCAAAACTGCTCAATCAAAAGTATGCTTTAACTCTGTTAGCTGAATGCTCAGATCAGAAAGAAGTTTCACAGAATGCTTCTGTGTAGTTTATATTTGAATATATTCCTTTTTCCACTACTACTCTCTTAGCGCTCCAAATGTCCAGTTGCATTTTCTACAGAAAGAGTGTTCAGATCTGCTCAATCAAAAGTATGATTTAACTCTGTTAGCTGAATGCACAGATCAGAAAGAAGTTTCACAGAATGATTCTGTGTAGTTTATATTTGGAGACATTCCTTTTTCCACTATTACCCTCTTAGCGCTCCGAATCTCCACTTGCATTTTCTACAGAAAGAGTGTTTCAGAACGGCTCAATCAAAACTAAAGTTCAACTCTTTTAGTTGAACAAACAGAACAGAAAGAAGTTTCACACACTTCTTCTGTGTAATTTTTATTTGTAGACATTCTTTTTCCCAATATAGGCCTCTTAGCGCTCAGAATGTCCAATTGCAGTTTCTACAGAAAGAGTGTTTCAGAACGGCTCAATCAAAAGTAAGGTTCAACTCTGTTAGTTGAATGCACAGAACAGAAAGAAGTTTCATACAATGCTTCTGTGTAGTTTATATTTGAACATATTCTTTTTTCCACTATTACCCACTTAGCGCTACGAATGTCCAGTTGCATTTGCTACAGACAGAGTGTTTCAAAACTGCTCAATCAAAAGTATGGTTTAACTCTGTTAGCTGAATGCTCAGATCATAAAGAAGTTTCACAGAATGCTTCTGTGTAGTTTATATTTGAATATATTCCTTTTTCCGCTACTACTCTCTTAGCGCTCCAAATGTCCAGTTGCATTTTCTACAGAAAGAGTGTTCAGATCTGCTCAATCAAAAGTATGGTTTAACTCTGTTAGCTTAATGAACATATCAGAAATAAGTTTCACACTATGTTCTGTGTAGTTTTTATTTGAAGATATTATTTTTCCCAATAGAGGCCTCTTAGCGCTCAGAATGTCCAATTGCAGTTTCTACAGAAAGAGTGTTTCAGAACGGCTCAATCAAAAGTAAGGTTCAACTCTGTTAGTTGAATGCACAGAACAGAAAGAAGTTTCATACAATGCTTCTGTCTAGTTTATATTTGAACATATTCTTTTTTCCACTATTACCCACTTAGCGCTACGAATGTCCAGTTGCATTTTCTACAGACAGAGTGTTTCAAAACTGCTCAATCAAAAGTATGGTTTAACTCTGTTAGCTGAATGCTCAGATCAGAAAGAAGTTTCACAGAATGCTTCTGTGTAGTTTATATTTGAATATACTCCTTTTTCCACTACTACGCTCTTAGCGCTCCAAATGTGCAGTTGCATTTTCTACACAAAGAGTGTTCAGATCTGCTCAATCAAAAGTATGGTTTAACTCTGTTAGCTGAATGCACAGATCAGAAAGAAGTTTCACCGAATGATTCTGTGTAGTTTATATTTGAAGACATTCCTTTTTCCACTATTACCCCCTTAGCGCTCCGAATCTCCACTTGCATTTTCTACAAAAAGAGTGTTTCATAACTGCTCAATCAAAAATATGTTTTATCTCTGTTAACTGAATTTACAGATCAGAAATAAGTTTCACAGAATGCATCTGTGTAGTTTTTATTTGAAGATATTCTTTTTCCCAATGTAGGCCTCTTAGCGCTTAGCATGTCCAATTGCAGTTTCTACAGAAAGAGTGTTTCACAACGGCTCAATTAAAAGTAAGGTTCAACTCTGTTAGTTGAATGCACAGAATAGAAAGAATTTTCACAGAATGCTACTGTGTAGTTTATATTTGAATATATTCCTTTTTCCACTATTACCCTCTTAGCGCTCCGAATGTCCACTTGCATTTTCTACAGAAAGAGTGTTCAGAACTGCGCAATCAAAAGTATGGTTTAACTCTGTTAGCTGAATGCACAGATCAGAAAGAAGTTTCACAGAGTGATTCTGTGTAGTTTATATTTGGAGACATTCCTTTTTCCACTATTACCCTCTTAGCGCTCCGAATCTCCACTTGCATTTTCTACAGAAAGAGTGTTTCAGAACGGCTCAATCAAAACTAAGGTTCAACTCTTTTAGTTGAACAAACAGAACAGAAAGAAGTTTCACACAATTCTTCTGTGTAGTTTTTATTTGTAGACATTCTTTTTCCCAATATAGGCCTCTTAGCGCTCAGAATGTCCAATTGCACTTTCTACAGAAAGAGTGTTTCAGAACGGCTCAATCAAAAGTAAGGTTCAACTCTGTTAGTTGAATGCACAGAACAGAAAGAAGTTTCATACAATGGTTCTGTGTAGTTTATATTTGAACATATTCTTTTTTCCACTATTACCCACTTAGCGCTACGAATGTCCAGTTGCATTTTCTACAGACAGAGTGTTTCAAAACTGCTCAATCAAAAGTATGGTTTAACTCTGTTAGCTGAATGCTCAGATCAGAAAGAAGTTTCACAGAATGCTTCTGTGTAGTTTATATTTGAATATATTCCTTTTTCCACTACTGCGCTCTTAGCGCTCCAGATGTCCAGTTGCATTTTCTACACAAAGAGTGTTCAGATCTGCTCAATCAAAACTATGGTTTAACTCTGTTAGCTGAATGCACAGATCAGAAAGAAATTTCACCGAATTATTCTGTGTAGTTTATATTTGAAGACATTCCTTTTTCCACTATTACCCTCTTAGCGCTCCGAATCTCCACTTGCATTTTCTACAAAAAGAGTGTTTCATAACTGCTCAATCAAAAATATGTTTTATCTCTGTTAACTGAATTTACAGATCAGAAATAAGTTTCACAGAATGCATCTGTGTAGTTTTTATTTGAAGATATTCTTTTTCCCAATGTAGGCCTCTTAGCGCTTAGCATGTCCAATTGCAGTTTCTACAGAAAGAGTGTTTCAGAACGGCTCAATCAAAAGTAAGGTTCAACCCTGTTAGTTGAATGCACAGAACAGAAAGAATTTTCACAGAATGCTACTGTGTAGTTTATATTTGAATATATTCCTTTTTCCACTATTACCCTCTTAGCGCTCCGAATGTCCACTTGCATTTTCTACAGAAAGAGTGTTCAGAACTGCGCAATCAAAAGTATGGTTTAACTCTGTTAGCTTAATGAACATATCAGAAATAAGTTTCACACAATGCTTCTGTGTAGTTTTTATTTGAAGATATTATTTTTCCCAATATAGGCCTCTTAGCGCTCAGAATGTCCAATTGCAGTTTCTACAGAAAGAGTGTTTCAGAAAGGCTCAATCAAAACTAAGGTTCAACTCTGTTAGTTGAATGCACAGAACAGAATGAAATTTCATACAATGCTTCTGTGTAGTTTATATTTGAACATATTCTTTTTTCCACTATTACCCACTTGGCGCTACGAATGTCCAGTTGCATTTTCTACAGACAGAGTGTTTCAAAACTGCTCAATCAAAAGTATGGTTTAACTCTGTTAGCTGAATGCTCAGATCAGAAAGAAGTTTCACCGAACGCTTCTGTGTAGTTTATATTTGAATATATTCCTTTTTCCACTACTACTCTCTTAGCGCTCCAAATGTCCAGTTGCATTTTCTACAGAAAGAGTGTTCAGATCTGCTCAATCAAAAGTATGGTTTAACTCTGTTAGCTGAATGCACAGATCAGAAAGAAGTTTCACAGAATGATTCTGTGTAGTTTATATTTGGAGACATTCATTTTTCCACTATTACCCTCTTAGCGCTCCGAATCTCCACTTGCATTTTCTACAGAAAGAGTGTTTCAGAACGGCTCAATCAAAACTAAAGTTCAACTCTTTTAGTTGAACAAACAGAACAGAAAGAAGTTTCACACAATTCTTCTGTGTAGTTTTTATTTGTAGACATTCTTTTTCCCACTATAGGCCTCTTAGCGCTCAGAATGTCCAATTGCAGTTTCTACAGAAAGAGTGTTTCAGAACGGCTCAATCAAAAGTAAGGTTCAACTCTGTTAGTTGAATGCACAGAACAGAAAGAAGTTTCATACAATGCTTCTGTGTAGTTTATATTTGAACATATTCTTTTTTCCACTATTACCCACTTAGCGCTACGAATGTCCAGTTGCATTTTCTATAGACAGAGTGTTTCAAAACTGCTCAATCAAAAGTATGGTTTAACTCCGTTAGCTGAATGCTCAGATCAGAAAGAAGTTTCACAGAATGCTTCTGTGTAGTTTATATTTGAATATATTCCTTTTTCCACTACTACGCTCTTAGCGCTCCGAATGTCCAGTTGCATTTTCTACAGAAAGAGTGTTCAGATCTGCTCAATCAAAAGTATGGTTTAACTCTGTTAGCTGAATGCACAGATCAGAAAGAAGTTTCACCGAATGATTCTGTGTAGTTTATATTTGAAGACATTCCTTTTTCCACTATTACCCTCTTAGCGCTCCGAATCTCCACTTGCATTTTCTACAAAAAGATTGTTTCATAACTGCTCAATCAAAAATATGTTTTATCTCTGTTAACTGAATTTACAGATCAGAAATAGGTTTCACAGAATGCATCCGTGTAGTGTTTATTTGAAGATATTATTTTTCTCAATGTAGGCCTCTTAGCGCTTAGCTTGTCCAATTGCAGTTTCTACAGAAAGAGTGTTTCAGAACGGCTCAATCAAAAGTAAGGTTCAACTCTGTTAGTTGAATGCACAGAACAGAAAGAATTTTCACAGAATGCTACTGTGTAGTTTATATTTGAATATATTCCTTTCTCCACTATTACCCTCTTAGCGCTCCGAATGTCCACTTGCATTTTTTACAGAAAGAGTGTTCAGAACTGCGCAATCAAAAATATGGTTCAACTCTGTTAGCTTAATGAACATATCAGAAATAAGTTTCACACAATGCTTCTGTGTAGTTTTTATTTGAAGATATTATTTTTCCCAATATAGGCCTCTTAGCGCTCAGAATGTCCAATTGCAGTTTCTACAGAAAGAGTGTTTCAGAAAGGCTCAATCAAAAGTAAGGTTCAACTCTGTTAGTTGAATGCACAGAACAGAAAGAAATTTCATACAATGCTTCTGTGTAGTTTATATTTGAACATATTCTTTTTTCCACTATTACCCACTTGGCGCTACGAATGTCCAGTTGCATTTTCTACAGACAGAGTGTTTCAAAACTGCTCAATCAAAAGTATGGTTTAACTCTGTTAGCTGAATGCTCAGATCAGAAAGAAGTTTCACAGAATGCTTCTGTGTAGTTTATATTTGAATATATTCCTTTTTCCACTACTACTCTCTTAGCGCTCCAAATGTCCAGTTGCATTTTCTACAGAAAGAGTGTTCAGATCTGCTCAATCAAAAGTATGATTTAACTCTGTTAGCTGAATGCACAGATCAGAAAGAAGTTTCACAGAATGATTCTGTGTAGTTTATATTTGGAGACATTCCTTTTTCCACTATTACCCTCTTAGCGCTCCGAATCTCCACTTGCATTTTCTACAGAAAGAGTGTTTCAGAACGGCTCAATCAAAACTAAAGTTCAACTCTTTTAGTTGAACAAACAGAACAGAAAGAAGTTTCACACAATTCTTCTGTGTAATTTTTATTTGTAGACATTCTTTTTCCCAATATAGGCCTCTTAGCGCTCAGAATGTCCAATTGCAGTTTCTACAGAAAGAGTGTTTCAGAACGGCTCAATCAAAAGTAAGGTTCAACTCTGTTAGTTGAATGCACAGAACAGAAAGAAGTTTCATACAATGCTTCTGTGTAGTTTATATTTGAACATATTCTTTTTTCCACTATTACCCACTTAGCGCTACGAATGTCCAGTTGCATTTTCTACAGACAGAGTGTTTCAAAACTGCTCAATCAAAAGTATGGTTTAACTCTGTTAGCTGAATGCTCAGATCATAAAGAAGTTTCACAGAATGCTTCTGTGTAGTTTATATTTGAATATATTCCTTTTTCCGCTACTACTCTCTTAGCGCTCCAAATGTCCAGTTGCATTTTCTACAGAAAGAGTGTTCAGATCTGCTCAATCAAAAGTATGGTTTAACTCTGTTAGCTTAATGAACATATCAGAAATAAGTTTCACACTATGTTCTGTGTAGTTTTTATTTGAAGATATTATTTTTCCCAATAGAGGCCTCTTAGCGCCCAGAAGGTCCAATTGCAGTTTCTACAGAAAGAGTGTTTCAGAACGGCTCAATTAAAAGTAAGGTTCAACTCTGTTAGTTGAATGCACAGAACAGAAAGAAGTTTCATACAATGCTTCTGTGTAGTTTATATTTGAACATATTCTTTTTTCCACTATTACCCACTTAGCGCTACGAATGTCCAGTTGCATTTTCTACAGACAGAGTGTTTCAAAACTGCTCAATCAAAAGTATGGTTTAACTCTGTTAGCTGAATGCTCAGATCAGAAAGAAGTTTCACAGAATGCTTCTGTGTAGTTTATATTTGAATATACTGCTTTTTCCACTACTACGCTCTTAGCGCTCCAAATGTGCAGTTGCATTTTCTACACAAAGAGTGTTCAGATCCGCTCAATCAAAAGTATGGTTTAACTCTGTTAGCTGAATGCACAGATCAGAAAGAAGTTTCACCGAATGATTCTGTGTAGTTTATATTTGAAGACATTCCTTTTTCCACTATTACCCCCTTAGCGCTCCGAATCTCCACTTGCATTTTCTACAAAAAGAGTGTTTCATAACTGCTCAATCAAAAATATGTTTTATCTCTGTTAACTGAATTTACAGATCAGAAATAAGTTTCACAGAATGCATCTGTGTAGTTTTTATTTGAAGATATTCTTTTTCCCAATGTAGGCCTCTTAGCGCTTAGCATGTCCAATTGCAGTTTCTACAGAAAGAGTGTTTCACAACGGCTCAATTAAAAGTAAGGTTCAACTCTGTTAGTTGAATGCACAGAATAGAAAGAATTTTCACAGAATGCTACTGTGTAGTTTATATTTGAATATATTCCTTTTTCCACTATTACCCTCTTAGCGCTCCGAATGTCCACTTGCATTTTCTACAGAAAGAGTGTTCAGAACTGCGCAATCAAAAGTATGGTTTAACTCTGTTAGCTGAATGCACAGATCAGAAAGAAGTTTCACAGAGTGATTCTGTGTAGTTTATATTTGGAGACATTCCTTTTTCCACTATTACCCTCTTAGCGCTCCGAATCTCCACTTGAATTTTCTACAGAAAGAGTGTTTCAGAACGGCTCAATAAAAACTAAAGTTCAACTCTTTTAGTTGAACAAACAGAACAGAAAGAAGTTTCACAAAATTCTTCTTTGTAGTTTTTATTTGTAGACATTCTTTTTCCCAATATAGGCCTCTTAGCGCTCAGAATGTCCAATTGCACTTTCTACAGAAAGAGTGTTTCAGAACGGCTCAATCAAAAGTAAGGTTCAACTCTGTTAGTTGAATGCACAGAACAGAAAGAAGTTTCATACAATGCTTCTGTGTAGTTTATATTTGAACATATTCTTTTTTCCACTATTACCCACTTAGCGCTACGAATGTCCAGTTGCATTTTCTACAGACAGAGTGTTTCAAAACTGCTCAATCAAAAGTATGGTTTAACTCTGTTAGCTGAATGCTCAGATCAGAAAGAAGTTTCACAGAATGCTTCTGTGTAGTTTATATTTGAATATATTCCTTTTTCCACTACTACGCTCTTAGCGCTCCAAATGTCCAGTTGCATTTTCTACACAAAGAGTGTTCAGATCTGCTCAACCAAACTATGGTTTAACTCTGTTAGCTGAATGCACAGATCAGAAAGAAGTTTCACCGAATGATTCTGTGTAGTTTATATTTGAAGACATTCCTTTTTCCACTCTTACCCTCTTAGCGCTCCGAATCTCCACTTGCATTTTCTACAAAAAGAGTGTTTCATAACTGCTCAATCAAAAATATGTTTTATCTCTGTTAACTGAATTTACAGATCAGAAATAAGTTTCACAGAATGCATCTGTGTAGTTTTTATTTGAAGATATTCTTTTTCCCAATGTAGGCCTCTTAGCGCTTAGCATGTCCAATTGCAGTCTCTACAGAAAGAGTGTTTCAGAACGGCTCAATCAAAAGTAAGGTTCAACCCTGTTAGTTGAATGCACAGAACAGAAAGAATTTTCACAGAATGCTACTGTGTAGTTTATATTTGAATATATTCCTTTTTCCACTATTACCCTCTTAGCGCTCCGAATGTCCACTTGCATTTTCTACAGAAAGAGTGTTCAGAACTGCGCAATCAAAAGTATGGTTTAACTCTGTTAGCTTAATGAACATATCAGAAATAAGTTTCACACAATGCTTCTGTGTAGTTTTTATTTGAAGATATTATTTTTCCCAATATAGGCCTCTTAGCGCTCAGAATGTCCAATTGCAGTTTCTACAGAAAGAGTGTTTCAGAAAGGCTCAATCAAACCTAAGGTTCAACTCTGTTAGTTGAATGCACAGAACAGAATGAAATTTCATACAATGCTTCTGTGTAGTTTATATTTGAACATATTCTTTTTTCCACTATTACCCTCTTGGCGCTACGAATGTCCAGTTGCATTTTCTACAGACAGAGTGTTTCAAAACTGCTCAATCAAAAGTATGGTTTAACTCTGTTAGCTGAATGCTCAGATCAGAAAGAAGTTTCACCGAATGCTTCTGTGTAGTTTATATTTGAATATATTCCTTTTTCCACTACTACTCTCTTAGCGCTCCAAATGTCCAGTTGCATTTTCTACAGAAAGAGTGTTCAGATCCGCTCAATCAAAAGTATGGTTTAACTCTGTTAGCTGAATGCACAGATCAGAAAGAAGTTTCACAGAATGATTCTGTGTAGTTTATATTTGGAGACATTCATTTTTCCACTATTACCCTCTTAGCGCTCCGAATCTCCACTTGCATTTTCTACAGAAAGAGTGTTTCAGAACGGCTCAATCAAAACTAAAGTTCAACTCTTTTAGTTGAACAAACAGAACAGAAAGAAGTTTCACACAATTCTTCTGTGTAGTTTTTATTTGTAGACATTCTTTTTCCCAATATAGGCCTCTTAGCGATCAGAATGTCCAATTGCAGTTTCTACAGAAAGAGTGTTTCAGAACGGCTCAATCAAAAGTAAGGTTCAACTCTGTTAGTTGAATGCACAGAACAGAAAGAAGTTTCATACAATGCTTCTGTGTAGTTTATATTTGAACATATTCTTTTTTCCACTATAACCCACTTAGCGCTAGGAATGTCCAGTTGCATTTTCTATAGACAGAGTGTTTCAAAACTGCTCAATCAAAAGTATGGTTTAACTCCGTTAGCTGAATGCTCAGATCAGAAAGAAGTTTCACAGAATGCTTCTGTGTAGTTTATATTTGAATATATTCCTTTTTCCACTACTACGCTCTTAGCGCTCCAAATGTCCAGTTGCATTTTCTACAGAAAGAGTGTTCAGATCTGCTCAATCAAAAGTATGGTTTAACTCTGTTAGCTGAATGCACAGATCAGAAAGAAGTTTCACCGAATGCTTCTGTGTAGTTTATATTTGAAGACATTCCTTTTTCCACTATTACCCACTTAGCGCTCCGAATCTCCACTAGCATTTTCTACAAAAAGAGTGTTTCATAACTGCTCAATCAAAAATATGTTTTATCTCTGTTAACTGAATTTACAGATCAGAAATAAGTTTCACAGAATGCATCTGTGTAGTTTTTATTTGAAGATATTCTTTTTCCCAATGTAGGCCTCTTAGCGCTTAGCATGTCCAATTGCAGTTTCTACAGAAAGAGTGTTTCAGAACGGCTCAATTAAAAGTAAGGTTCAACTCTGTTAGTTGAATGCACAGAACAGAAAGAATTTTCACAGAATGCTACTGTGTAGTTTATATTTGAATATATTCCTTTTTCCACTATTACCCTCTTAGCGCTCCGAATGTCCACTTGCATTTTCTACAGAAAGAGTGTTCAGAACTGCGCAATCAAAAGTATGGTTTAACTCTGTTAGCTTAATGAACATATCAGAAATAAGTTTCACACAATGCTTCCGTGTAGTTTTTATTTGAAGATATTATTTTTCCCAATAGAGGGCTCTTAGAGCTCAGAATGTCCAATTGCAGTTTCTACAGAAAGAGTGTTTCAGAAAGGCTCAATCAAAAGTAAGGTTCAACTCTGTTAGTTGAATGCACAGAACAGAAAGAAGTTTCATACAATGCTTCTGTGTAGTTTATATTTGAACATATTCTTTTTTCCACTATTACCCACTTAGAGCTACGAATGTCCAGTTGCATTTTCTACAGACAGAGTGTTTCAAAACTGCTCAATCAAAAGTATGGTTTAACTCTGTTAGCTGAATGCTCAGATCAGAAAGAAGTTTCACAGAATGCTTCTGTGTAGTTTATATTTGAATATATTCCTTTTTCCACTACTACTCTCTTAGCGCTCCAAATGTCCAGTTGCATTTTCTACAGAAAGATTGTTCAGATCTGCTCAATCAAAAGTATGGTTTAACTCTGTTAGCTGAATGCACAAATCAGAAAGAAGTTTCACAGAATGATTCTGTGTAGTTTATATTTGGAGACATTCCTTTTTCCACTATTACCCTCTTAGCGCTCCGAATCTCCACTTGCATTTTCTACAGAAAGAGTGTTTCAGAACGGCTCAATCAAAACTAAGGTTCAACTCTTTTAGTTGAACAAACAGAACAGAAAGAAGTTTCACACAATTCTTCTGTGTAGTTTTTATTTGTAGACATTCTTTTTCCCAATATAGGCCTCTTAGCGCTCAGAATGTCCAATTGCAGTTTCTACAGAAAGAGTGTTTCAGAACGGCTCAATCAAAAGTAAGGTTCAACTCTGTTAGTTGAATGCACAGAACAGAAAGAAGTTTCATACAATGCTTCTGTGTAGTTTATATTTGAACATATTCTTTTTTCCACTATTACCCACTTAGCGCTACGAATGTCCAGTTGCATTTTCTACAGACAGAGTGTTTCAAAACTGCTCAATCAAAAGTATGGTTTAACTCTGTTAGCTGAATGCTCACATCAGAAAGAAGTTTCACTGAATGATTCTGTGTAGTTTATATTTGAATATATTTCTTTTTCCACTACTACGCTCTTAGCGCTCCAAATTTCCAGTTGCATTTTCTACAGAAAGAGTGTTCAGATCTGCTCAATCAAAAGTATGGTTTAACTCTGTTAGCTGAATGCACAGATCAGAAAGAAGTTTCACCGAATGATTCTGTGTAGTTTATAGTTGAAGACATTCCTTTTTCCACTATTACCCTCTTAGCGCTCCGAATCTCCACTTGCATTTTCTACAAAAAGAGTGTTTCATAACTGCTCAATCAAAAATCTGTTTTATCTCTGTTAACTGAATTTACATATCAGAAATAAGTTTCACAGAATGCATCTGTGTAGTTTTTATTTGAAGATATTCTTTTTCCCAATGTAGACCTCTTAGCGCTTAGCATGTCCAATTGCAGTTTCTACAGAAAGAGTGTTTCAGAACGGCTCAATCAAAGGTAAGGTTCAACTCTGTTAGTTGAATGCACAGAACAGAAAGAATTTTCACAGAATGCTACTGTGTAGTTTATATTTGAATATATTCCTTTTTCCACTATTACCCTCTTAGCGCTCCGAATGTCCACTTGCATTTTCTACAGAAAGAGTGTTCAGAACTGCGCAATCAAAAGTATGGTTTAACTCTGTTAGCTTAATGAACATATCAGAAATAAGTTTCACACAATGCTTCTGTGTAGTTTTTATTTGAAGATATTATTTTTCCCAATATAGGCCTCTTAGCGCTCAGAATGTCCAATTGCAGTTTCTACAGAAAGAGTGTTTCAGAAAGGCTCAATCAAAACTAAGGTTCAACTCTGTTAGCTGAATGCACAGAACAGAATGAAATTTCATACAATGCTTCTGTGTAGTTTATATTTGAACATATTCTTTTTTCCACTATTACCCACTTAGCGCTACGAATGTCCAGTTGCATTTTCTATAGACAGAGTGTTTCAAAACTGCTCAATCAAAAGTATGGTTTAACTCTGTTAGCTGAATCCTCAGATCAGAAAGAAGTTTCACAGAATGCTTCTGTGTAGTTTATATTTGAATATATTCCTTTTTCCACTAATACGCTCTTAGCGCTCCAAATGTCCAGTTGCATTTTCTACAGAAAGAGTGTTCAGATCTGCTCAATCAAAAGTATGGTTTAACTCTGTTAGCTGAATGCACAGATCAGAAAGAAGTTTCACCGAATGATTCTGTGTAGTTTATATTTGAAGACATTCCTTTTTCCACTATTACCCTCTTAGCGCTCCGAATCTCCACTTGCATTTTCTACAAAAAGAGTGTTTCATAACTGCTCAATCAAAAATATGTTTTATCTCTGTTAACTGAATTTACAGATCAGAAATAAGTTTCACAGAATGCATCTGTGTAGTTTTTATTTGAAGATATTCTTTTTCCCAATGTAGGCCTCTTAGCGCTTAGCATGTCCAATTGCAGTTTCTACAGAAAGAGTGTTTCAGAACGGCTCAATTAAAAGTAAGGTTCAACTCTGTTAGTTGAATGCACCGAACAGAAAGAATTTTCACAGAATGCTACTGTGTAGTTTATATTTGAATATATTCCTTTTTCCACTATTACCCTCTTAGCGCTCCGAATGTCCACTTGCATTTTCTACAGAAAGAGTGTTCAGAACTGCGCAATCAAAAGTATGGTTTAACTCTGTTAGCTTAATGAACATATCAGAAATAAGTTTCACACAATGCTTCCGTGTAGTTTTTATTTGAAGATATTATTTTTCCCAATAGAGGGCTCTTAGCGCTCAGAATGTCCAATTGCAGTTTCTACAGAAAGAGTGTTTCAGAAAGGCTCAATCAAAAGTAAGGTTCAACTCTGTTAGTTGAATGCACAGAACAGAAAGGAGTTTCATACAATGCTTCTGTGTAGTTTATATTTGAACATATTTTTTTCCACTATTACCCACTTAGCGCTACGAATGTCCAGTTGCATTTTCTACAGAGTGTTTCAAACTGCTCAATCAAAAGTATGGTTTAACTCTGTTAGCTGAATGCTCAGATCAGAAAGAAGTTTCACAGAATGCTTCTGTGTAGTTTATATTTGAATATATTCCTTTTTCCACTACTACTCTCTTAGCGCTCCAAATGTCCAGTTGCATTTTCTACAGAAAGATTGTTCAGATCTGCTCAATCAAAAGTATGGTTTAATTCTGTTAGCTGAATGCACAGATCAGAAAGAAGTTTCACAGAATGATTCTGTGTAGTTTATATTTGGAGACATTCCTTTTTCCACTATTACCCCCTTAGCGCTCCGAATCTCCACTTGCATTTTCTACAGAAAGAGTGTTTCAGAACGGCTCAATCAAAACTAAGGTTCAACTCTTTTAGTTGAACAAACAGAACAGAAAGAAGTTTCACACAATTCTTCTGTGTAGTTTTTATTTGTAGACATTCTTTTTCCCAATATAGGCCTCTTAGCGCTCAGAATGTCCAATTGCAGTTTCTACAGAAAGAGTGTTTCAGAACGGCTCAATCAAAAGTAAGGTTCAACTCTGTTAGTTGAATGCACAGAACAGAAAGAAGTTTCATACAATGCTTCTGTGTAGTTTATATTTGAACATATTCTTTTTTCCACTATTACCCACTTAGCGCTACGAATGTCCAGTTGCATTTTCTACAGACAGAGTGTTTCAAAACTGCTCAATCAAAAGTATGGTTTAACTCTGTTAGCTGAATGCTCAGATCAGAAAGAAGTTTCACATAATGCTTCTGTGTAGTTTATATTTGAATATATTCCTTTTTCCACTACTATGCTCTTAGCGCTCCAAATGTCCAGTTGCATTTTCTACAGAAAGAGTGTTCAGATCTGCTCAATCAAAAGTATGGTTTAACTCTGTTAGCTGAATGCACAGATCAGAAAGAAGTTTCACCGAATGATTCTGTGTAGTTTATAGTTGAAGACATTCCTTTTTGCACTATTACCCTCTTAGCGCTCCGAATCTCTACTTGCATTTTCTACAAAAAGAGTGTTTCATAACTGCTCAATCAAAAATATGTTTTATCTCTGTTAACTGAATTTACATATCAGAAATAAGTTTCACAGAATGCATCTGTGTAGTTTTTATTTGAAGATATTCTTTTTCCCAATGTAGGCCTCTTAGCGCTTAGCATGTCCAATTGCAGTTTCTACAGAAAGAGTGTTTCAGAACGGCTCAATCAAAAGTAAGGTTCAACTCTGTTAGTTGAATGCACAGAACAGAAAGAATTTTCACAGAATGCTACTGTGTAGTTTATATTTGAATATATTCCTTTTTCCACTATTACCCTCTTAGCGCTCCGAATGTCCACTTGCATTTTCTACAGAAAGAGTGTTCAGAACTGCGCAATCAAAAGTATGGTTTAACTCTGTTAGCTTAATGAACATATCAGAAATAAGTTTCACACAATGCTTCTGTGTAGTTTTTATTTGAAGATATTATTTTTACCAATATAGGCCTCTTAGCGCTCAGAATGTCCAATTGCAGTTTCTACAGAAAGAGTGTTTCAGAAAGGCTCAATCAAAACTAAGGTTCAACTCTGTTAGTTGAATGCACAGAACAGAATGAAGTTTCACACAATGCTTCTGTGTAGTTTATATTTGAACATATTCTTTTTTCCACTATTACCCACTTGGCGCTACGAATGTCCAGTTGCATTTTCTACAGACAGAGTGTTTCAAAACTGCTCAATCAAAAGTATGGTTTAACTCTGTTAGCTGAATGCTCAGATCAGAAAGAAGTTTCACCGAATGCTTCTGTGTAGTTTATATTTGAATATATTCCTTTTTCCACTACTACTCTCTTAGCGCTCCAAATGTCCAGTTGCATTTTCTACAGAAAGAGTGTTCAGATCTGCTCAATCAAAAGTATGGTTTAACTCTGTTAGCTGAATGCACAGATCAGAAAGAAGTTTCACAGAATGATTCTGTGTAGTTTATATTTGGAGACATTCCTTTTTCCACTATTACCCTCTTAGCGCTCCGAATCTCCACTTGCATTTTCTACAGAAAGAGTGTTTCAGAACGGCTCAATCAAAACTAAAGTTCAACTCTTTTAGTTGAACAAACAGAACAGAAAGAAGTTTCACACAATTCTTCTGTGTAGTTTTTATTTGTAGACATTCTTTTTCCCAATGTAGGCCTCTTAGCGCTTAGCATGTCCAATTGCAGTTTCTACAGAAAGAGTGTTTCAGAACGGCTCAATCAAAAGTAAGGTTCAACTCTGTTAGTTGAATGCACAGAACAGAAAGAATTTTCACAGAATGCTACTGTGTAGTTTATATTTGAATATATTCCTTTTTCCACTATTACCCTCTTAACGCTCCGAATGTCCACTTGCATTTTCTACAGAAAGAGTGTTCAGAACTGCGCAATCAAAAGTATGGTTTAACTCTGTTAGCTTAATGAACATATCAGAAATAAGTTTCACACAATGCTTCTGTGTAGTTTTTATTTGAAGATATTATTTTTCCCAATATAGGCCTCTTAGCGCTCAGAATGTCCAATTGCAGTTTCTACAGAAAAAGTGTTTCAGAAAGGCTCAATCAAAACTAAGGTTCAACTCTGTTAGTTGAATGCACAGAACAGAATGAAATTTCATACAATGCTTCTGTGTAGTTTATATTTGAACATATTCTTTTTTCCACTATTACCCACTTGGCGCTACGAATGTCCAGTTGCATTTTCTACAGACAGAGTGTTTCAAAACTGCTCAATCAAAAGTATGGTTTAACTCTGTTAGCTGAATGCACAGATCAGAAAGAAGTTTCACCGAATGATTCTGTGTAGTTTATATTTGAAGACATTCCTTTTTCCACTATTACCCTCTTAGCGCTCCGAATCTCCACTTGCATTTTCTACAAAAAGATTGTTTCATAACTGCTCAATCAAAAATATGTTTTATCTCTGTTAACTGAATTTACAGATCAGAAATAGGTTTCACAGAATGCATCCGTGTAGTGTTTATTTGAAGATATTATTTTTCCCAATGTAGGCCTCTTAGCGCTTAGCTTGTCCAATTGCAGTTTCTACAGAAAGAGTGTTTCAGAACGGCTCAATCAAAAGTAAGGTTCAACTCTGTTAGTTGAATGCACAGAACAGAAAGAAGTTTCACCGAATGATTCTGTGTAGTTTATATTTGAAGACATTCCTTTTTCCACTATTACCCTCTTAGCGCTCCGAATCTCCACTTGCATTTTCTACAAAAAGAGTGTTTCATAACTGCTCAATCAAAAATATGTTTTATCTCTGTTAACTGAATTTACAGATCAGAAATAAGTTTCACAGAATGCATCTGTGTAGTTTTTATTTGAAGATATTCTTTTTCCCAATGTAGGCCTCTTAGCGCTTAGCATGTCCAATTGCAGTTTCTACAGAAAGAGTGTTTCAGAACGGCTCAATTAAAAGTAAGGTTCAACTCTGTTAGTTGAATGCACCGAACAGAAAGAATTTTCACAGAATGCTACTGTGTAGTTTATATTTGAATATATTCCTTTTTCCACTATTACCCTCTTAGCGCTCCGAATGTCCACTTGCATTTTCTACAGAAAGAGTGTTCAGAACTGCGCAATCAAAAGTATGGTTTAACTCTGTTAGCTTAATGAACATATCAGAAATAAGTTTCACACAATGCTTCCGTGTAGTTTTTATTTGAAGATATTATTTTTCCCAATAGAGGGCTCTTAGCGCTCAGAATGTCCAATTGCAGTTTCTACAGAAAGAGTGTTTCAGAAAGGCTCAATCAAAAGTAAGGTTCAACTCTGTTAGTTGAATGCACAGAACAGAAAGGAGTTTCATACAATGCTTCTGTGTAGTTTATATTTGAACATATTTTTTTCCACTATTACCCACTTAGCGCTACGAATGTCCAGTTGCATTTTCTACAGAGTGTTTCAAACTGCTCAATCAAAAGTATGGTTTAACTCTGTTAGCTGAATGCTCAGATCAGAAAGAAGTTTCACAGAATGCTTCTGTGTAGTTTATATTTGAATATATTCCTTTTTCCACTACTACTCTCTTAGCGCTCCAAATGTCCAGTTGCATTTTCTACAGAAAGATTGTTCAGATCTGCTCAATCAAAAGTATGGTTTAATTCTGTTAGCTGAATGCACAGATCAGAAAGAAGTTTCACAGAATGATTCTGTGTAGTTTATATTTGGAGACATTCCTTTTTCCACTATTACCCCCTTAGCGCTCCGAATCTCCACTTGCATTTTCTACAGAAAGAGTGTTTCAGAACGGCTCAATCAAAACTAAGGTTCAACTCTTTTAGTTGAACAAACAGAACAGAAAGAAGTTTCACACAATTCTTCTGTGTAGTTTTTATTTGTAGACATTCTTTTTCCCAATATAGGCCTCTTAGCGCTCAGAATGTCCAATTGCAGTTTCTACAGAAAGAGTGTTTCAGAACGGCTCAATCAAAAGTAAGGTTCAACTCTGTTAGTTGAATGCACAGAACAGAAAGAAGTTTCATACAATGCTTCTGTGTAGTTTATATTTGAACATATTCTTTTTTCCACTATTACCCACTTAGCGCTACGAATGTCCAGTTGCATTTTCTACAGACAGAGTGTTTCAAAACTGCTCAATCAAAAGTATGGTTTAACTCTGTTAGCTGAATGCTCAGATCAGAAAGAAGTTTCACATAATGCTTCTGTGTAGTTTATATTTGAATATATTCCTTTTTCCACTACTATGCTCTTAGCGCTCCAAATGTCCAGTTGCATTTTCTACAGAAAGAGTGTTCAGATCTGCTCAATCAAAAGTATGGTTTAACTCTGTTAGCTGAATGCACAGATCAGAAAGAAGTTTCACCGAATGATTCTGTGTAGTTTATAGTTGAAGACATTCCTTTTTGCACTATTACCCTCTTAGCGCTCCGAATCTCTACTTGCATTTTCTACAAAAAGAGTGTTTCATAACTGCTCAATCAAAAATATGTTTTATCTCTGTTAACTGAATTTACATATCAGAAATAAGTTTCACAGAATGCATCTGTGTAGTTTTTATTTGAAGATATTCTTTTTCCCAATGTAGGCCTCTTAGCGCTTAGCATGTCCAATTGCAGTTTCTACAGAAAGAGTGTTTCAGAACGGCTCAATCAAAAGTAAGGTTCAACTCTGTTAGTTGAATGCACAGAACAGAAAGAATTTTCACAGAATGCTACTGTGTAGTTTATATTTGAATATATTCCTTTTTCCACTATTACCCTCTTAGCGCTCCGAATGTCCACTTGCATTTTCTACAGAAAGAGTGTTCAGAACTGCGCAATCAAAAGTATGGTTTAACTCTGTTAGCTTAATGAACATATCAGAAATAAGTTTCACACAATGCTTCTGTGTAGTTTTTATTAGAAGATATTATTTTTCCCAATATAGGCCTCTTAGCGCTCAGAATGTCCAATTGCAGTTTCTACAGAAAGAGTGTTTCAGAAAGGCTCAATCAAAACTAAGGTTCAACTCTGTTAGTTGAATGCACAGAACAGAATGAAGTTTCACACAATGCTTCTGTGTAGTTTATATTTGAACATATTCTTTTTTCCACTATTACCCACTTGGCGCTACGAATGTCCAGTTGCATTTTCTACAGACAGAGTGTTTCAAAACTGCTCAATCAAAAGTATGGTTTAACTCTGTTAGCTGAATGCTCAGATCAGAAAGAAGTTTCACCGAATGCTTCTGTGTAGTTTATATTTGAATATATTCCTTTTTCCACTACTACTCTCTTAGCGCTCCACATGTCCAGTTGCATTTTCTACAGAAAGAGTGTTCAGATCTGCTCAATCAAAAGTATGGTTTAACTCTGTTAGCTGAATGCACAGATCAGAAAGAAGTTTCACAGAATGATTCTGTGTAGTTTATATTTGGAGACATTCCTTTTTCCACTATTACCCTCTTAGCGCTCCGAATCTCCACTTGCATTTTCTACAGAAAGAGTGTTTCAGAACGGCTCAATCAAAACTAAAGTTCAACTCTTTTAGTTGAACAAACAGAACAGAAAGAAGTTTCACACAATTCTTCTGTGTAGTTTTTATTTGTAGACATTCTTTTTCCCAATGTAGGCCTCTTAGCGCTTAGCATGTCCAATTGCAGTTTCTACAGAAAGAGTGTTTCAGAACGGCTCAATCAAAAGTAAGGTTCAACTCTGTTAGTTGAATGCACAGAACAGAAAGAATTTTCACAGAATGCTACTGTGTAGTTTATATTTGAATATATTCCTTTTTCCACTATTACCCTCTTAACGCTCCGAATGTCCACTTGCATTTTCTACAGAAAGAGTGTTCAGAACTGCGCAATCAAAAGTATGGTTTAACTCTGTTAGCTTAATGAACATATCAGAAATAAGTTTCACACAATGCTTCTGTGTAGTTTTTATTTGAAGATATTATTTTTCCCAATATAGGCCTCTTAGCGCTCAGAATGTCCAATTGCAGTTTCTACAGAAAAAGTGTTTCAGAAAGGCTCAATCAAAACTAAGGTTCAACTCTGTTAGTTGAATGCACAGAACAGAATGAAATTTCATACAATGCTTCTGTGTAGTTTATATTTGAACATATTCTTTTTTCCACTATTACCCACTTGGCGCTACGAATGTCCAGTTGCATTTTCTACAGACAGAGTGTTTCAAAACTGCTCAATCAAAAGTATGGTTTAACTCTGTTAGCTGAATGCACAGATCAGAAAGAAGTTTCACCGAATGATTCTGTGTAGTTTATATTTGAAGACATTCCTTTTTCCACTATTACCCTCTTAGCGCTCCGAATCTCCACTTGCATTTTCTACAAAAAGATTGTTTCATAACTGCTCAATCAAAAATATGTTTTATCTCTGTTAACTGAATTTACAGATCAGAAATAGGTTTCACAGAATGCATCCGTGTAGTGTTTATTTGAAGATATTATTTTTCCCAATGTAGGCCTCTTAGCGCTTAGCTTGTCCAATTGCAGTTTCTACAGAAAGAGTGTTTCAGAACGGCTCAATCAAAAGTAAGGTTCAACTCTGTTAGTTGAATGCACAGAACAGAAAGAATTTTCACAGAATGCTACTGTGTAGTTTATATTTGAATATATTCCTTTCTCCACTATTACCCTCTTAGCGCTCCGAATGTCCACTTGCATTTTTTACAGAAAGAGTGTTCAGAACTGCGCAATCAAAAATATGGTTCAACTCTGTTAGCTTAATGAACATATCAGAAATAAGTTTCACACAATGCTTCTGTGTAGTTTTTATTTGAAGATATTATTTTTCCCAATAGAGGCCTCTTAGCGCTCAGAATGTCCAATTGCAGTTTCTACAGAAAGAGTGTTTCAGAAAGGCTCAATCAAAAGTAAGGTTCAACTCTGTTAGTTGAATGCACAGAACAGAAAGAAATTTCATACAATGCTTCTGTGTAGTTTATATTTGAACATATTCTTTTTTCCACTATTACCCACTTGGCGCTACGAATGTCCAGTTGCATTTTCTACAGACAGAGTGTTTCAAAACTGCTCAATCAAAAGTATGGTTTAACTCTGTTAGCTGAATGCTCAGATCAGAAAGAAGTTTCACAGAATGCTTCTGTGTAGTTTATATTTGAATATATTCCTTTTTCCACTACTACGCTCTTAGCGCTCCAAATGTCCAGTTGCATTTTCAACAGAAAGAGTGTTCAGATCTGCTCAATCAAAAGTATGGTTTAACTCTGTTAGCTGAATGCACAGATCAGAAAGTTGTTTCACCGAATGATTCTGTGTAGTTTATATTTGAAGACATTCCTTTTTCCACTATTACCCTCTTAGCACTCCGAATCTCCACTTGCATGTTCTACAAAAAGAGTGTTTCATAACTGCTCAATCAAAAATATGTTTTATCTCTGTTAACTGAATTTACAGATCAGAAATAAGTTTCACAGAATGCATCTGTGTAGTATTTATTTGAAGATATTCTTTTTCCCAATGTAGGCCTCTTAGCGCTTAGCATGTCCAATTGCAGTTTCTACAGAAAGAGTGTTTCAGAACGGCTCAATCAAAAGTAAGGTTCAACTCTGTTAGTTGAATGCACAGAACAGAAAGAATTTTCACAGAATGCTACTGTGTAGTTTATATTTGAATATATTCCTTTTTCCACTATTAGCCTCTTAGCGCTCCGAATGTCCACTTGCATTTTCTACAGAAAGAGTGTTCAGAACTGCGCAATCAAAAGTATGGTTTAACTCTGTTAGCTTAATGAACATATCAGAAATAAGTTTCACACAATGCTTCTGTGTAGTTTTTATTTGAAGATATTATTTTTCCCAATAGAGTGCTCTTAGCGCTCAGAATGTCCAATTGCAGTTTCTAAAGAAAGAGTGTTTCAGAAAGGCTCAATCAAAAGTAAGGTTCAACTCTGTTAGTTGAATGCACAGAACAGAAAGAAGTTTCATACGATGCTTCTGTGTAGTTTATAATTGAACATACTCTTTTTTCCACTATTACCCACTTAGCGCTACGAATGTCCAGTTGTATTTTCTACAGACAGAGTGTTTCAAAACTGCTCAATCAAAAGTATGGTTTAACTCTGTTACCTGAATGCTCAGATCAGAAAGAAGTTTCACAGAATGCTTCTGTGTAGTTTATATTTGAATATATTCCTTTTTCCACTACTACTCTCTTAGCGCTCCAAATGTCCAGTTGCATTTTCTACAGAAAGAGTGTTCAGATCTGCTCAATCAAAAGTATGGTTTAACTCTGTTAGCTGAATGCACAGATCAGAAAGAAGTTTCACAGAATATTCTGTGTAGTTCATATTTGGAGACATTCCTTTTTCCAATATTACCCCCTTAGCGCTCCGAATCTCCACTTGCATTTTCTACAGAAAGAGTGTTTCAGAACGGCTCAATCAAAACTAAGGTTCAACTCTTTTAGTTGAACAAACAGAACAGAAAGAAGTTTCACACAATTCTTCTGTGTAGTTTTTATTTGTAGACATTCTTTTTCCCAATATAGGCCTCTTAGCTCTCAGAATGTCCAATTGCAGTTTTTACAGAAAGAGTGTTTCAGAACGGCTCAATCAAAAGTAAGGTTCAACTCTGTTAGTTAAATGCACAGAACAGAAAGAAGTTTCATACAATGCTTCTGTGTAGTTTATATTTGAACATATTCTTTTTTCCACTATTACCCACTTAGCGCTTCGAATGTCCAGTTGCATTTTCTACAGACAGAGTGTTTCAAAACTGCTCAATCAAAAGTATGGTTTAACTCTGTTAGCTGAATGCTCAGATCAGAAAGAAGTTTCACAGAATGCTTCTGTGTAGTTTATATTTGAATATATTCCTTTTTCCACTACTACGCTCTTAGCGCTCCAAATGTCCAGTTGCATTTTCAACAGAAAGAATGTTCAGATCTGCTCAATCAAAAGTATGGTTTAACTCTGTTAGCTGAATGCACAGATCAGAAAGAAGTTTCACCGAATGATTCTGTGTAGTTTATATTTGAAGACATTCCTTTTTCCACTATTACCCTCTTAGCGCTCCGAATCTCCACTTGCATTTTCTACAAAAAGAGTGTTTCATAACTGCTCAATCAAAAATATGTTTTATCTCTGTTAACTGAATTTACAGATCAGAAATAAGTTTCACAGAATGCATCTGTGTAGTTTTTATTTGAAGATATTCTTTTTCCCAATGTAGGCCTCTTAGCGCTTAGCATGTCCAATTGCAGTTTCTACAGAAAGAGTGTTTCAGAACGGCTCAATCAAAAGTAAGGTTCAACTCTGTTAGTTGAATGCACAGAACAGAAAGAATTTTCACAGAATGCTACTGTGTAGTTTATATTTGAATATATTCCTTTTTCCACTATTACCCTCTTAGCGCTCCGAATGTCCACTTGCATTTTCTACAGAAAGAGTGTTCAGAACTGCGCAATCAAAAGTATGGTTTAACTCTGTTAGCTTAATGAACATATCAGAAATAAGTTTCACACAATGCTTCTGTGTAGTTTTTATTTGAAGATATTATTTTTCCCAATAGAGTGCTCTTAGCGCTCAGAATGTCCAATTGCAGTTTCTAAAGAAAGAGTGTTTCAGAAAGGCTCAATCAAAAGTAAGGTTCAACTCTGTTAGTTGAATGCACAGAACAGAAAGAAGTTTCATACGATGCTTCTGTGTAGTTTATATTTGAACATACTCTTTTTTCCACTATTACCCACTTAGCGCTACGAATGTCCAGTTGTATTTTCTACAGACAGAGTGTTTCAAAACTGCTCAATCAAAAGTATGGTTTAACTCTGTTACCTGAATGCTCAGATCAGAAAGAAGTTTCACAGAATGCTTCTGTGTAGTTTATATTTGAATATATTCCTTTTTCCACTACTACTCTCTTAGCGCTCCAAATGTCCAGTTGCATTTTCTACAGAAAGAGTGTTCAGATCTGCTCAATCAAAAGTATGGTTTAACTCTGTTAGCTGAATGCACAGATCAGAAAGAAGTTTCACAGAATATTCTGTGTAGTTCATATTTGGAGACATTCCTTTTTCCAATATTACCCCCTTAGCGCTCCGAATCTCCACTTGCATTTTCTACAGAAAGAGTGTTTCAGAACGGCTCAATCAAAACTAAGGTTCAACTCTTTAGTTGAACAAACAGAACAGAAAGAAGTTTCACACAATTCTTCTGTGTAGTTTTTATTTGTAGACATTCTTTTTCCCAATATAGGCCTCTTAGCTCTCAGAATGTCCAATTGCAGTTTTTACAGAAAGAGTGTTTCAGAACGGCTCAATCAAAAGTAAGGTTCAACTCTGTTAGTTGAATGCACAGAACAGAAAGAAGTTTCATACAATGCTTCTGTGTAGTTTATATTTGAACATATTCTTTTTTCCACTATTACCCACTTAGCGCTACGAATGTCCAGTTGCATTTTCTACAGACAGAGTGTTTCAAAACTGCTCAATCAAAAGTATGGTTTAACTCTGTTAGCTGAATGCTCAGATCAGAAAGAAGTTTCACAGAATGCTTCTGTGTAGTTTATATTTGAATATATTCCTTTTTCCACTACTACGCTCTTAGCGCTCCAAATGTCCAGTTGCATTTTCAACAGAAAGAATGTTCAGATCTGCTCAATCAAAAGTATGGTTTAACTCTGTTAGCTGAATGCACAGATCAGAAAGAAGTTTCACCGAATGATTCTGTGTAGTTTATATTTGAAGACATTCCTTTTTCCACTATTACCCTCTTAGCGCTCCGAATCTCCACTTGCATTTTCTACAAAAAGAGTGTTTCATAACTGCTCAATCAAAAATATGTTTTATCTCTGTTAACTGAATTTACAGATCAGAAATAAGTTTCACAGAATGCATCTGTGTAGTTTTTATTTGAAGATATTCTTTTTCCCAATGTAGGCCTCTTAGCGCTTAGCATGTCCAATTACAGTTTCTACAGAAAGAGTGTTTCAGAACGGCTCAATGAAAAGTAAGGTTCAACTCTGTTAGTTGAATGCACAGAACAGAAAGAATTTTCACAGAATGCTACTGTGTAGTTTATATTTGAATATATTCCTTTTTCTACTATTAGCCTCTTAGCGCTCCGAATGTCCACTTGCATTTTCTACAGAAAGAGTGTTCAGAACTGCGCAATCAAAAGTATGGTTTAACTCTGTTAGCTTAATGAACATATCAGAAAAAAGTTTCACACAATGCTTCTGTGTAGTTTTTATTTGAAGATATTATTTTTCCCAATAGAGGGCTCTTAGCGCTCAGAATGTCCAATTGCAGTTTCTACAGAAAGAGTGTTTCAGAAAGGCTCAATCAAAAGTAAGGTTCAACTCTGTTAGTTGAATGCACAGAACACAAAGAATTTTCATACGATGCTTCTGTGTAGTTTATATTTGAACATACTCTTTTTTCCACTATTACCCACTTAGCGCTACGAATGTCCAGTTGTATTTTCTACAGACAGAGTGTTTCAAAACTGCTCAATCAAAAGTATGGTTTAACTCTGTTAGCTGAATGCTCAGATCAGAAAGAAGTTTCACAGAATGCTTCTGTGTAGTTTATATTTGAATATATTCCTTTTTTCACTACTACTCTCTTAGCGCTCCAAATGTCCAGTTGCATTTTCTACAGAAAGAGTGTTCAGATCTGCTCAATGAAAAGTATGGTTTAACTCTGTTAGCTGAATGCACAGGTCAGAAAGAAGTTTCACAGAATATTCTGTGTAGTTCATATTTGGAGACATTCCTTTTTCCACTATTACCCCCTTAGCGCTCCGAATCTCCACTTGCATTTTCTACAGAAAGAGTGTTTCAGAACGGCTCAATCAAAACTAAGGTTCAACTCTTTTAGTTGAACAAACAGAACAGAAAGAAGTTTCACACAATTCTTCTGTGTAGTTTTTATTTGTAGTCATTCTTTTTCCCAATATAGGCCTCTTAGCGCTCAGAATGTCCAATTGCAGTTTCTACAGAAAGAGTGTTTCAGAACGGCTCAATCAAAAGTAAGGTTCAACTCTGTTAGTTGAATGCACAGAACAGAAAGAATTTTCACAGAATGCTACTGTGTAGTTTATATTTGAATATATTCCTTTTTCCACTATTACCCTCTTAGCGCTCCGAATGTCCACTTGCATTTTCTACAGAAAGAGTGTTCAGAACTGCGCAATCAAAAGTATGGTTTAACTCTGTTAGCTTAATGAACATGTCAGAAATAAGTTTCACACAATGATTCTGTGTAGTTTTTATTGAAGATATTATTTTTCCCAATATAGGCCTCTTCGCGCTCAGAATGTCCAATTGCAGTTTCTACAGAAAGAGTGTTTCAGAAAGGCTCAATCAAAAGTAAGGTTCAACTCTGTTAGTTGAATGCACAGAACAGAAAGTAGTTTCATACAATGCTTCTGTGTAGTTTATATTTGAACATATTCTTTTTTCCACTATTACCCACTTAGCGCTACGAATGTCCAGTTGCATTTTCTACAGACAGTGTGTTTCAAAACTGCTCAATCAAAAGTATGGTTTAACTCTGTTAGCTGAATGCTGAGATCAGAAAGAAGTTTCACAGAATGCTTCTGTGTAGTTTATATTTGAATATATTCCTTTTTCCACTACTACTCTCTTAGCGCTCCAAATGTCCAGTTGCATTTTCTACAGAAAGAGTGTTCAGATCTGCTCAATCAAAAGTATGGTTTAACTCTGTTAGCTGAATGCACAGATCAGAAAGAAGTTTCACAGAATGATTCTGTGTAGTTTATATTTGGAGACATTCCTTTTTCCACTATTACCCTATTAGCGCTCCGAATCTCCACTTGCATTTTCTACAGAAAGAGTGTTTCAGAACGGCTCAATCAAAACTAAGGTTCAACTCTTTTAGTTGAACAAACAGAACAGAAAGAAGTTTCACACAATTCTTCTGTGTAGTTTTTATTTGTAGACATTATTTTTCCCAATATAGGCCTCTTAGCGCTCAGAATGTCCAATTGCAGTTTCTACAGAAAGAGTGTTTCAGAACGGCTCAATCAAAAGTAAGGTTCAACTCTGTTAGTTGAATGCACAGAACAGAAAGAAGTTTCATACAATGCTTCTGTGTAGTTTATATTTGAACGTATTCTTTTTTCCACTATTACCCACTTAGCGCTACGAATGTCCAGTTGCATTTTCTACAGACAGAGTGTTTCAAAACTGCTCAATCAAAAGTATGGTTTAACTCTGTTAGCTGAATGCTCAGATCAGAAAGAAGTTTCACAGAATGCTTCTGTGTAGTTTATATTTGAATATATTCCTTTTTCCACTACTACGCTCTTAGCGCTCCAAATGTCCAGTTGCATTTTCTACAGAAAGAGTGTTCAGATCTGCTCAATCAAAAGTATGGTTTAACTCTGTTAGTTGAATGCACAGATCAGAAAGAAGTTTCACCGAATGATTCTGTGTAGTTTATATTTGAAGACATTTCTTTTTCCACTATTAACCTCTTAGCACTCCGAATCTCCACTTGCATTTTCTGCAAAAAGAGTGTTTCATAACTGCTCAATCAAAAATATGTTTTATCTCTGTTAAGTGAATTTACAGATCAGAAATAAGTTTCACAGAATGCATCTGTGTAGTTTTTATTTGAAGATATTCTTTTTCCCAATGTAGGCCTCTTAGCACTTAGCATGTCCAATTGCAGTTTCTACAGAAAGAGTGTTTCAGAACGGCTCAATCAAAAGTAAGGTTCAACTCTGTTAGTTGAATGCACAGAACAGAAAGAATTTTCACAGAATGCTACTGTGTAGTTTATATTTGAATATATTCCTTTTTCCACTATTAGCCTCTTAGCGCTCCGAATGTCCACTTGCATTTTCTACAGAAAGAGTGTTCAGAACTGCGCAATCAAAAGTATGGTTTAACTCTGTTAGCTTAATGAACATATCAGAAAAAAGTTTCACACAATGCTTCTGTGTAGTTTTTATTTGAAGATATTATTTTTCCCAATAGAGGGATCTTAGCGCTCAGAATGTCCAATTGCAGTTTCTACAGAAAGAGTGTTTCAGAAAGGCTCAATCAAAATTAAGGTTCAACTCTGTTAGTTGAATGCACAGAACACAAAGAAGTTTCATACGATGCTTCTGTGTAGTTTATATTTGAACATACTCTTTTTTCCACTATTACCCACTTAGCGCTACGAATGTCCAGTTGTATTTTCTACAGACAGAGTGTTTCAAAACTGCTCAATCAAAAGTATGGTTTAACTCTGTTAGCTGAATGCTCAGATCAGAAAGAAGTTTCACAGAATGCTTCTGTGTAGTTTATATTTGAATATATTCCTTTTTTCACTACTACTCTCTTAGCGCTCCAAATGTCCAGTTGCATTTTCTACAGAAAGAGTGTTCAGATCTGCTCAATGAAAAGTATGGTTTAACTCTGTTAGCTGAATGCACAGGTCAGAAAGAAGTTTCACAGAATATTCTGTGTAGTTCATATTTGGAGACATTCCTTTTTCCACTATTACCCCCTTAGCGCTCCGAATCTCCACTTGCATTTTCTACAGAAAGAGTGTTTCAGAACGGCTCAATCAAAACTAAGGTTCAACTCTTTTAGTTGAACAAACAGAACAGAAAGAAGTTTCACACAATTCTTCTGTGTAGTTTTTATTTGTAGACATTCTTTTTCCCAATATAGGCCTCTTAGCGCTCAGAATGTCCAATTGCAGTTTCTACAGAAAGAGTGTTTCAGAACGGCTCAATCAAAAGTAAGGTTCAACTCTGTTAGTTGAATGCACAGAACAGAAAGAAGTTTCATACAATGCTTCTGTGTAGTTTATATTTGAACATATTCTTTTTTCCACTATTACCCACTTAGCGCTACGAATGTCCAGTTGCATTTTCTACAGACAGAGTGTTTCAAAACTGCTCAATCAAAAGTATGGTTTAACTCTGTTAGCTGAATGCTCAGATCAGAAAGAAGTTTCACAGAATGCTTCTGTGTAGTTTATATTTGAATATATTCCTTTTTCCACTACTACTCTCTTAGCGCTCCAAATGTCCAGTTGCATTTTCTACAGAAAGAGTGTTCAGATCTGCTCAATCAAAAGTATGGTTTAACTCTGTTAGCTGAATGCACAGATCAGAAAGAAGTTTCACAGAATGATTCTGTGTAGTTTATATTTGTAGACATTCCTTTTTCCACTATTACCCTCTTAGCGCTCCGAATCTCCACTTGCATTTTCAACAGAAAGACTGTTACAGAACGGCTCAATCAAAACTAAGGTTCAACTCTTTTAGTTGAACAAACAGAACAGAAAGAAGTTTCACACAATTCTTCTGTGTTGTTTTTATTTGTAGACATTCTTTTTCCCAATATAGGCCTCTAAGCGCTCAGAATATCCAATTGCAGTTTCTACAGAAAGTGTGTTTCAGAACGGCTCAATCAAAAGTAAGGTTCAACTCTGTTAGTTGAATGCACAGAACAGAAAGTAGTTTCATACAATGCTTCTGTGTAGTTTATATTTGAACATATTCTTTTTTCCACTATTACCCACTTAGCGCTACGAATGTCCAGTTGCATTTTCTACAGACAGAGTGTTTCAAAACTGCTCAATCAAAAGTACCGTTTAACTCTGTTAGCTGAATGCTCAGATCATAAAGAAGTTTCACAGAATGCTTCTGTGTAGTTTATATTTGAATATATTACTTTTTCCACTACTACGCTCTTAGCGCTCCAAACGTCCAGTTGCATTTTCAACAGAAAGAGTGTTCAGATCTGCTCAATCAAAAGTATGGTTTAACACTGTTAGCTGAATGCACAGATCAGAAAGAAGTTTCACCGAATGATTCTGTGTAGTTTATATTTGAAGACATTCCTTTTTCCACTATTACCCTCTTAGCGCTCCGAATCTCCACTTGCATTTTCTACAAAAAGAGTGTTTCATAACTGCTCACTCAAAAATATGTTTTATCTCTGTTAACTGAATTTACAGATCAGAAATAAGTTTCACAGAATGCATCTGTGTAGTTTTTATTTGAAGATATTCTTTTTCCCAATGTAGGCCTCTTAGCGCTTAGCATGTCCAATTGCAGTTTCTACAGAAAGAGTGTTTCAGAACGGCTCAATCAAAAGTAAGGTTCAACTCTGTTAGTTGAATGCACAGAACAGAAAGAATTTTCACAGAATGCTACTGTGTAGTTTATATTTGAATATATTCCTTTTTCCACTATTACACTCTTAGCGCTCCGAATGTCCACTTGCATTTTCTACAGAAAGAGTGTTCAGAACTGCGCAATCAAAAGTATGGTTTAACTCTGATAGCTTAATGAACATATCAGAAATAAGTTTCACACAATGCTTCTGTGTAGTTTTTATTTGAAGATATTATTTTTCCCAATAGAGGCCTCTTAGCGCTCAGAATGTCCAATTGCAGTTTCTACAGAAAGAGTGTTTCAGAAAGGCTCAATCAAATGTAAGGTTCAACTCTGTTAGTTGAATGCACAGAAGAGAAAGAAGTTTCATACAATGCTTCTGTGTAGTTTATATTTGAACATATTCTTTTTTCCACTATTACCCACTTAGCGCTACGAATGTCCAGTTGCATTTTCTACAGACAGAGTGTTTCAAAACTGCTCAATCAAAAGTATGGTATAACTCTGTTAGCTGAATGCTCAGATCAGAAAGAAGTTTCACAGAATGCTTCTGTGTAGTTTATATTTGAATATATTCCTTTTTCCACTACTACTCTCTTAGCGCTCCAAATGTCCAGTTGCATTTTCTACAGAAAGAGTGTTCAGATCTGCTCAATCAAAAGTATGGTTTAACACTGTTAGCTGAATGCACAGATCAGAAAGAAGTTTCACCGAATGATTCTGTGTAGTTTATATTTGGAGACATTCCTTTTTCCACTATTAGCCTATTAGCGCTCCGAATCTCCACTTGCATTTTCTACAGAAAGAGTGTTTCAGAACGGCTCAATCAAAACTAAGGTTCAACTCTTTTAGTTGAACAAACAGAACAGAAAGAAGTTTCACACAATTCTTCTGTGTAGTTTTTATTTGTAGACATTCTTTTTCCCAATATAGGCCTCTTAGCGCTCAGAATGTCCAATTGCAGTTTCTACAGAAAGAGTGTTTCAGAACGGCTCAATCAAAAGTAAGGTTCAACTCTGTTAGTTGAATGCACAGAACAGAAAGAAGTTTCATACAATGCTTCTGTGTAGTTGATATTTGAACATATTCTTTTTTCCACTATTACCCACTTAGCGCTACGAATGTCCAGTTGCATTTTCTACAGACAGAGTGTTTCAAAACTGCTCAATCAAAAGAATGGTTTAACTCTGTTAGCTGAATTCTCAGATCAGAAAGAAGTTTCACAGAATGCTTCTGTGTAGTTTATATTTGAATATATTCCTTTTTCCACTACTACGCTCTTAGCGCTCCAAACGTCCAGTTGCATTTTCAACAGAAAGAGTGTTCAGATCTGCTCAATCAAAAGTATGTTTTAACACTGTTAGCTGAATGCACAGATCAGAAAGAAGTTTCACCGAATGATTCTGTGTAGTTTATATTTGAAGACATTCCTTTTTCCACTATTACCCTCTTAGCGCTCCGAATCTCCACTTGCATTTTCTACAAAAAGAGTGTTTCATAACTGCTCAATCAAAAATATGTTTTATCTCTGTTAACTGAATTTACAGATCAGAAATTAGTTTCACAGAATGCATCTGTGTAGTTTTTATTTGAAGATATTCTTTTTCCCAATGTAGGCCTCTTAGCGCTCAGAATGTCCAATTGCAGTTTCTACAGAAAGAGTGTTTCAGAAAGGCTCAATCAAAAGTAAGGTTCAACTCTGTTAGTTGAATGCACAGAACAGAAAGAAGTTTCATACAATGCTTCTGTGTAGTTTATATTTGAACATATTCTTTTTTCCACTATTACCCACATAGCGCTACGAATGTCCAGTTGCATTTTCTACAGACAGAGTGTTTCAAAACTGCTCAATCAAAAGTATGGTTTAACTCTGTTAGCTGAATGCTCAGATCAGAAAGAAGTTTCACACAATGCTTCTGTGTAGTTTATATTTGAATATATTCCTTTTTCCACTACTACGCTCTTAGCGCTCCAAATGTCCAGTTGCATTTTCTACAGAAAGAGTGTTCAGATCTGCTCAATCAAAAGTATGGTTTAACTCTGTTAGCTGAATGCACAGATCAGAAAGAAGTTTCACCGAATGATTCTGTGTAGTTTATATTTGAAGACATTCCTTTTTCCACTATTACCCTCTTAGCGCTCCGAATCTCCACTTGCATTTTCTACAAAAAGAGTGTTTCATAACTGCTCAATCAAAAATATGTTTTATCTCTGTTAACTGAATTTACAGATCAGAAATAAGTTTCACAGAATGCATCTGTGTAGTTTTTATTTGAAGATATTCTTCTTCCCAATGTAGGCCTCTTAGCGCTTAGCATGTCCAATTGCAGTTTCTACAGAAAGAGTGTTTCAGAACGGCTCAATCAAAAGTAAGGTTCAACTCTGTTAGTTGAATGCACAGAACAGAAAGAATTTTCACAGAATGCTACTGTGTAGTTTATATTTGAATATATTCCTTTTTCCACTATTACCCTCTTAGCGCTCAGAATGTCCACTTGCATTTTCTACAGAAAGAGTGTTCAGAACTGCGCAATCAAAAGTATGGTTTAACTCTGTTAGCTTAATGAACATATCAGAAATAAGTTTCACACAATGCTTCTGTGTAGTTTTTATTTGAAGATATTATTTTTCCCAATAGAGGCCTCTTAGCGCTCAGAATGTCCAATTGCAGTTTCTACAGAAAGAGTGTTTCAGAAAGGCTCCATCAAAAGTAAGGTTCAACTCTGTTAGTTGAATGCACAGAACAGAAAGAAGTTTCATACAATGCTTCTGTGTAGTTTATATTTGAATATATTCTTTTTTCCACTATTACCCACTTAGCGCTACGAATGTCCAGTTGCATTTTCTACAGACAGAGTGTTTCAAAACTGCTCAATCAAAAGTATGGTTTAACTCTGTTAGCTGAATGCTCAGATCAGAAAGAAGTTTCACAGAATGCTTCTGTGTAGTTTATATTTGAATATATTCCTTTTTCCACTACTACTCTCTTAGCGCTCCAAATGTCCAGTTGCATTTTCTACAGAAAGAGTGTTCAGATCTGCTCAATCAAAAGTATGGTTTAACTCTGTTAGCTGAATGCACAGATCAGAAAGAAGTTTCACAGAATATTCTGTGTAGTTCATATTTGGAGACATTCCTTTTTCCAATATTACCCCCTTAGCGCTCCGAATCTCCACTTGCATTTTCTACAGAAAGAGTGTTTCAGAACGGCTCAATCAAAACTAAGGTTCAACTCTTTTAGTTGAACAAACAGAACAGAAAGAAGTTTCACACAATTCTTCTGTGTAGTTTTTATTTGTAGACATTCTTTTTCCCAATATAGGCCTCTTAGCTCTCAGAATGTCCAATTGCAGTTTTTACAGAAAGAGTGTTTCAGAACGGCTCAATCAAAAGTAAGGTTCAACTCTGTTAGTTGAATGCACAGAACAGAAAGAAGTTTCATACAATGCTTCTGTGTAGTTTATATTTGAACATATTCTTTTTTCCACTATTACCCACTTAGCGCTACGAATGTCCAGTTGCATTTTCTACAGACAGAGTGTTTCAAAACTGCTCAATCAAAAGTATGGTTTAACTCTGTTAGCTGAATGCTCAGATCAGAAAGAAGTTTCACAGAATGCTTCTGTGTAGTTTATATTTGAATATATTCCTTTTTCCACTACTACGCTCTTAGCGCTCCAAATGTCCAGTTGCATTTTCAACAGAAAGAATGTTCAGATCTGCTCAATCAAAAGTATGGTTTAACTCTGTTAGCTGAATGCACAGATCAGAAAGAAGTTTCACCGAATGATTCTGTGTAGTTTATATTTGAAGACATTCCTTTTTCCACTATTACCCTCTTAGCGCTCCGAATCTCCACTTGCATTTTCTACAAAAAGAGTGTTTCATAACTGCTCAATCAAAAATATGTTTTATCTCTGTTAACTGAATTTACAGATCAGAAATAAGTTTCACAGAATGCATCTGTGTAGTTTTTATTTGAAGATATTCTTTTTCCCAATGTAGGCCTCTTAGCGCTTAGCATGTCCAATTACAGTTTCTACAGAAAGAGTGTTTCAGAACGGCTCAATCAAAAGTAAGGTTCAACTCTGTTAGTTGAATGCACAGAACAGAAAGAATTTTCACAGAATGCTACTGTGTAGTTTATATTTGAATATATTCCTTTTTCCACTATTAGCCTCTTAGCGCTCCGAATGTCCACTTGCATTTTCTACAGAAAGAGTGTTCAGAACTGCGCAATCAAAAGTATGGTTTAACTCTGTTAGCTTAATGAACATATCAGAAAAAAGTTTCACACAATGCTTCTGTGTAGTTTTTATTTGAAGATATTATTTTTCCCAATAGAGGGCTCTTAGCGCTCAGAATGTCCAATTGCAGTTTCTACAGAAAGAGTGTTTCAGAAAGGCTCAATCAAAAGTAAGGTTCAACTCTGTTAGTTGAATGCACAGAACACAAAGAATTTTCATACGATGCTTCTGTGTAGTTTATATTTGAACATACTCTTTTTTCCACTATTACCCACTTAGCGCTACGAATGTCCAGTTGTATTTTCTACAGACAGAGTGTTTCAAAACTGCTCAATCAAAAGTATGGTTTAACTCTGTTAGCTGAATGCTCAGATCAGAAAGAAGTTTCACAGAATGCTTCTGTGTAGTTTATATTTGAATATATTCCTTTTTTCACTACTACTCTCTTAGCGCTCCAAATGTCCAGTTGCATTTTCTAAAGAAAGAGTGTTCAGATCTGCTCAATGAAAAGTATGGTTTAACTCTGTTAGCTGAATGCACAGGTCAGAAAGAAGTTTCACAGAATATTCTGTGTAGTTCATATTTGGAGACATTCCTTTTTCCACTATTACCCCCTTAGCGCTCCGAATCTCCACTTGCATTTTCTACAGAAAGAGTGTTTCAGAACGGCTCAATCAAAACTAAGGTTCAACTCTTTTAGTTGAACAAACAGAACAGAAAGAAGTTTCACACAATTCTTCTGTGTAGTTTTTATTTGTAGTCATTTTTTTCCCAATATAGGCCTCTTAGCGCTCAGAATGTCCAATTGCAGTTTCTTCAGAAAGAGTGTTTCAGAACGGCTCAATCAAAAGTAAGGTTCAACTCTGTTAGTTGAATGCACAGAACAGAAAGTATTTTCACAGAATGCTACTGTGTAGTTTATATTTGAATATATTCCTTTTTCCACTATTACCCTCTTAGCGCTCCGAATGTCCACTTGCATTTTCTACAGAAAGAGTGTTCAGAACTGCGCAATCAAAAGTATGGTTTAACTCTGTTAGCTTAATGAACATGTCAGAAATAAGTTTCACACAATGATTCTGTGTAGTTTTTATTGAAGATATTATTTTTCCCAATATAGGCCTCTTCGCGCTCAGAATGTCCAATTGCAGTTTCTACAGAAAGAGTGTTTCAGAAAGGCTCAATCAAAAGTAAGGTTCAACTCTGTTAGTTGAATGCACAGAACAGAAAGTAGTTTCATACAATGCTTCTGTGTAGTTTATATTTGAACATATTCTTTTTTCCACTATTACCCACTTAGCGCTACGAATGTCCAGTTGCATTTTCTACAGACAGTGTGTTTCAAAACTGCTCAATCAAAAGTATGGTTTAACTCTGTTAGCTGAATGCTGAGATCAGAAAGAAGTTTCACAGAATGCTTCTGTGTAGTTTATATTTGAATATATTCCTTTTTCCACTACTACTCTCTTAGCGCTCCAAATGTCCAGTTGCATTTTCTACAGAAAGAGTGTTCAGATCTGCTCAATCAAAAGTATGGTTTAACTCTGTTAGCTGAATGCACAGATCAGAAAGAAGTTTCACAGAATGATTCTGTGTAGTTTATATTTACAGACATTCCTTTTTCCACTATTACCCTATTAGCGCTCCGAATCTCCACTTGCATTTTCTACAGAAAGAGTGTTTCAGAACGGCTCAATCAAAACTAAGGTTCAACTCTTTTAGTTGAACAAACAGAACAGAAAGAAGTTTCACACAATTCTTCTGTGTTGTTTTTATTTGTAGACATTCTTTTTCCCAATATAGGCCTCTAAGTGCTCAGAATATCCAATTGCAGTTTCTACAGAAAGTGTGTTTCAGAACGGCTCAATCAAAAGTAAGGTTCAACTCTGTTAGTTGAATGCACAGAACAGAAAGTAGTTTCATACAATGCTTCTGTGTAGTTTATATTTGAACATATTCTTTTTTCCACTATTACCCACTTAGCGCTACGAATGTCCAGTTGCATTTTCTACAGACAGAGTGTTTCAAAACTGCTCAATCAAAAGTACCGTTTAACTCTGTTAGCTGAATGCTCAGATCATAAAGAAGTTTCACAGAATGCTTCTGTGTAGTTTATATTTGAATATATTACTTTTTCCACTACTACGCTCTTAGCGCTCCAAACGTCCAGTTGCATTTTCAACAGAAAGAGTGTTCAGATCTGCTCAATCAAAAGTATGGTTTAACACTGTTAGCTGAATGCACAGATCAGAAAGAAGTTTCACCGAATGATTCTGTGTAGTTTATATTTGAAGACATTCCTTTTTCCACTATTACCCTCTTAGCGCTCCGAATCTCCACTTGCATTTTCTACAAAAAGAGTGTTTCATAACTGCTCACTCAAAAATATGTTTTATCTCTGTTAACTGAATTTACAGATCAGAAATAAGTTTCACAGAATGCATCTGTGTAGTTTTTATTTGAAGATATTCTTTTTCCCAATGTAGGCCTCTTAGCGCTTAGCATGTCCAATTGCAGTTTCTACAGAAAGAGTGTTTCAGAACGGCTCAATCAAAAGTAAGGTTCAACTCTGTTAGTTGAATGCACAGAACAGAAAGAATTTTCACAGAATGCTACTGTGTAGTTTATATTTGAATATATTCCTTTTTCCACTATTACACTCTTAGCGCTCCGAATGTCCACTTGCATTTTCTACAGAAAGAGTGTTCAGAACTGCGCAATCAAAAGTATGGTTTAACTCTGATAGCTTAATGAACATATCAGAAATAAGTTTCACACAATGCTTCTGTGTAGTTTTTATTTGAAGATATTATTTTTCCCAATAGAGGCCTCTTAGCGCTCAGAATGTCCAATTGCAGTTTCTACAGAAAGAGTGTTTCAGAAAGGCTCAATCAAAAGTAAGGTTCAACTCTGTTAGTTGAATGCACAGAAGAGAAAGAAGTTTCATACAATGCTTCTGTGTAGTTTATATTTGAACATATTCTTTTTTCCACTATTACCCACTTAGCGCTACGAATGTCCAGTTGCATTTTCTACAGACAGAGTGTTTCAAAACTGCTCAATCAAAAGTATGGTTTAACTCTGTTAGCTGAATGCTCAGATCAGAAAGAAGTTTCACAGAATGCTTCTGTGTAGTTTATATTTGAATATATTCCTTTTTCCACTACTACTCTCTTAGCGCTCCAAATGTCCAGTTGCATTTTCTACAGAAAGAGTGTTCAGATCTGCTCAATCAAAAGTATGGTTTAACACTGTTAGCTGAATGCACAGATCAGAAAGAAGTTTCACCGAATGATTCTGTGTAGTTTATATTTGGAGACATTCCTTTTTCCACTATTAGCCTATTAGCGCTCCGAATCTCCACTTGCATTTTCTACAGAAAGAGTGTTTCAGAACGGCTCAATCAAAACTAAGGTTCAACTCTTTTAGTTGAACAAACAGAACAGAAAGAAGTTTCACACAATTCTTCTGTGTAGTTTTTATTTGTAGACATTCTTTTTCCCAATATAGGCCTCTTAGCGCTCAGAATGTCCAATTGCAGTTTCTACAGAAAGAGTGTTTCAGAACGGCTCAATCAAAAGTAAGGTTCAACTCTGTTAGTTGAATGCACAGAACAGAAAGAAGTTTCATACAATGCTTCTGTGTAGTTGATATTTGAACATATTCTTTTTTCCACTATTACCCACTTAGCGCTACGAATGTCCAGTTGCATTTTCTACAGACAGAGTGTTTCAAAACTGCTCAATCAAAAGAATGTTTTAACTCTGTTAGCTGAATGCTCAGATCAGAAAGAAGTTTCACAGAATGCTTCTGTGTAGTTTATATTTGAATATATTCCTTTTTCCACTACTACGCTCTTAGCGCTCCAAACGTCCAGTTGCATTTTCAACAGAAAGAGTGTTCAGATCTGCTCAATCAAAAGTATGTTTTAACACTGTTAGCTGAATGCACAGATCAGAAAGAAGTTTCACCGAATGATTCTGTGTAGTTTATATTTGAGGACATTCCTTTTTCCACTATTACCCTCTTAGCGCTCCGAATCTCCACTTGCATTTTCTACAAAAAGAGTGTTTCATAACTGCTCAATCAAAAATATGTTTTATCTCTGTTAACTGAATTTACAGATCAGAAATTAGTTTCACAGAATGCATCTGTGTAGTTTTTATTTGAAGATATTCTTTTTCCCAATGTAGGCCTCTTAGCGCTCAGAATGTCCAATTGCAGTTTCTACAGAAAGAGTGTTTCAGAAAGGCTCAATCAAAAGTAAGGTTCAACTCTGTTAGTTGAATGCACAGAACAGAAAGAAGTTTCATACAATGCTTCTGTGTAGTTTATATTTGAACATATTCTTTTTTCCACTATTACCCACTTAGCGCTACGAATGTCCAGTTGCATTTTCTACAGACAGAGTGTTTCAAAACTGCTCAATCAAAAGTATGGTTTAACTCTGTTAGCTGAATGCTCAGATCAGAAAGAAGTTTCACACAATGCTTCTGTGTAGTTTATATTTGAATATATTCCTTTTTCCACTACTACGCTCTTAGCGCTCCAAATGTCCAGTTGCATTTTCTACAGAAAGAGTGTTCAGATCTGCTCAATCAAAAGTATGGTTTAACTCTGTTAGCTGAATGCACAGATCAGAAAGAAGTTTCACCGAATGATTCTGTGTAGTTTATATTTGAAGACATTCCTTTTTCCACTATTACCCTCTTAGCGCTCCGAATCTCCACTTGCATTTTCTACAAAAAGAGTGTTTCATAACTGCTCAATCAAAAATATGTTTTATCTCTGTTAACTGAATTTACAGATCAGAAATAAGTTTCACAGAATGCATCTGTGTAGTTTTTATTTGAAGATATTCTTCTTCCCAATGTAGGCCTCTTAGCGCTTAGCATGTCCAATTGCAGTTTCTACAGAAAGAGTGTTTCAGAACGGCTCAATCAAAACTAAGGTTCAACTCTTTTAGTTGAACAAACAGAACAGAAAGAAGTTTCACACAATTCTTCTGTGTAGTTTTTATTTGTAGACATTATTTTTCCCAATATAGGCCTCTTAGCGCTCAGAATGTCCAATTGCAGTTTCTACAGAAAGAGTGTTTCAGAACGGCTCAATCAAAAGTAAGGTTCAACTCTGTTAGTTGAATGCACAGAACAGAAAGAAGTTTCATACAATGCTTCTGTGTAGTTTATATTTGAACATATTCTTTTTTCCACTATTACCCACTTAGCGCTACGAATGTACAGTTGCATTTTCTACAGACAGAGTGTTTAAAAACTGCTCAATCAAAAGTATGGTTTAACTCTGTTAGCTGAATGCTCAGATCAGAAAGAAGTTTCACAGAATGCTTCTGTGTAGTTTATATTTGAATATATTCCTTTTTCCACTAGTACGCTCTTAGCGCTCCAAATGTCCAGTTGCATTTTCAACAGAAAGAGTGTTCAGATCTGCTCAATCAAAAGTATGGTTTAACTCTGTTAGCTGAATGCACAGATCAGAAAGAAGTTTCACCGAATGATTCCGTGTAGTTTATATTTGAAGACATTCCTTTTTCCACTATTACCCTCTTAGCGCTCCGAATCTCCACTTGCATTTTCTACAAAAAGAGTGTTTCATAACTGCTCAATCAAAAATATGTTTTATCTCTGTTAACTGAATTTACAGATCAGAAATAAGTTTCACAGAATGCATCTGTGTAGTTTTTATTTGAAGATATTCTTTTTCCCAATGTAGGCCTCTTAGCGCTTAGCATGTCCAATTGCAGTTTCTACAGAAAGAGTGTTTCAGAACGGCTCAATCAAAAGTAAGGTTCAACTCTGTTAGTTGAATGCACAGAACAGAAAGAATTTTCACAGAATGATACTGTGTAGTTTATATTTGAATATATTCCTTTTTCCACTATTACCCTCTTAGCGCTCCGAATGTCCACTTGCATTTTCTACAGAAAGAGTGTTCAGAACTGCGCAATCAAAAGTATGGTTTAACTCTGTTAGCTTAATGAACATATCAGAAATAAGTTTCACACAATTCTTCTGTGTAGTTTTTATTTGAAGATATTATTTTTCCCAATAGAGGCCTCTTAGCGCTCAGAATGTCCAATTGCAGTTTCTACAGAAAGAGTGTTTCAGAAAGGCTCAATCAAAAGTAAGGTTCAACTCTGTTAGTTGAATGCACAGAACAGAAAGAAGTTTCATACAATGATTCTGTGTAGTTTATATTTGAACATATTTTTTTTCCAATATTACCCTCTTAGCGCTACGAATGTCCAGTTGCATTTTCTACAGACAGAGTGTTTCAAAACTGCTCAATCAAAAGTATGGTTTAACTCTGTTAGCTGAATGCTCAGATCAGAAAGAAGTTTCACAGAATGCTTCTGTGTAGTTTATATTTGAATATATTCCTTTTTCCACTACTGCGCTCTTAGCGCTCCAAATGTCCAGTTGCATTTTCTACAGAAAGAGTGTTCAGATCTGCTCAATCAAAAGTATGGTTTAACTCTGTTAGCTGAATGCACAGATCAGAAAAAAGTTTCACCGAATGATTCTGTGTAGTTTATATTTGAAGACATTCCTTTTTCCACTATTTCCCCCTTAGCGCTCCGAATCTCCACTTGCATTTTCTACAAAAAGTGTGTTTCATAACTGCTCAATCAAAAATATGTTTCATCTCTGTTAACTGAATTTACAGATCAGAAATAAGTTTCACAGAATGCATATGTGTAGTATCTATTTGAAGATATTCTTTTTCCCAATGTAGGCCTCTTAGCGCTTAGCATGTCCAATTGCAGTTTCTACAGAAAGAGTGTTTCAGAACGGCTCAATCAAAAGTAAGGTTCAACTATGTTAGTTGAATGCACAGAACAGAAAGTATTTTCACAGAATGCTACTGTGTAGTTTATATTTGAATATATTCCTTTTTCCACTATTACCCTCTTAGCGCTCCGAATGTCCACTTGCATTTTCTACAGAAAGAGTGTTCAGAACTGCGCAATCAAAAGTATGGTTTAACTCTGTTAGCTTAATGAACATATCAGAAATAAGTTTCACACAATGCTTATGTGTAGTTTTTATTTGAAGATATTATTTTTCCCAATAGAGGTCTCTTAGCGCTCAGAATGTCCAATTGCAGTTTCTACGGAAAGAGTGTTTCAGAAAGGCTCAATCAAAAGTAAGGTTCAACTCTGTTAGTTGAATGCACAGAACAGAAAGAAGTTTCATACAATGCTTCTGTGTAGTTTATATTTGAACATATTCTTTTTTCCACTATTACCCACTTAGCGCTACGAATGTCCAGTTGCATTTTCTACAGACAGAGTGTTTCAAAACTGCTCAATCAAAAGTATGGTTTAACTCTGTTAGCTGAATGCTCAGATCAGAAAGAAGTTTCACAGAATGCTTCTGTGTAGTTTATATTTGAATATATTCCTTTTTCCACTACTACTCTCTTAGCGCTCCAAATGCCCAGTTGCATTTTCTACAGAAAGAGTGTTCAGATCTGCTCAATCAAAAGTATGGTTTAACTCTGTTAGCTGAATGCACAGATCAGAAAGAAGTTTCACAGAATGATTCTGTGTAGTTTATATTTGGAGACATTCCTTTTTCCACTATTACCCTCTTAGCGCTCCGAATCTCCACTTGCATTTTCTACAGAAAGAGTGTTTCAGAACGGCTCAATCAAAACTAAGGTTCAACTCTTTTAGTTGAACAAACAGAACAGAAAGAAGTTTCACACAATTGTTCTGTGTAGTTTTTATTTGTAGACATTCTTTTTCCCAATATAGGCCTCTTAGCGCTCAGAATGTCCAATTGCAGTTTCTACAGAAAGAGTGTTTCAGAACGGCTCAATCAAAAGTAAGGCTCAACTCTGTTAGTTGAATGCACAGAACAGAAAGAAGTTTCATAGAATGCTTCTGTGTAGTTCATATTTGAACATATTCTTTTTTCCACTATTACCCACTTAGCGATACGAATGTCCATTTGCATTTTCTACAGACAGAGTGTTTCAAAACTGCTCAATCAAAAGTATGGTTTAACTGTGTTAGCTGAATGCTCAGATCAGAAAGAAGTTTCACAGAATGCTTCTGTGTAGTTTATATTTGAATATATTCCCTTTTCCACTACTACGCTCTTAGCGCTCCAAATGTCCAGTTGCATTTTCTACAGAAAGAGTGTTCAGATCTGCTCAATCAAAAGTGTGGTTTAACTCTGTTAGCTGAATGCACAGATCAGAAAGAAGTTTCACAGAATGATTCTGTGTAGTTTATATTTGGAGCCATTCCTTTTTCCACTATTACCCTCTTAGCGCTCCGAATCTCCACTTGCATTTTCTACAAAAAGAGTGTTTCATAACTGCTCAATCAAAAATAAGTTTTATCTCTGTTAACTGAATTTACAGATCAGAAATAAGTTTCACAGAATGCATCTGTGTAGTTTTTATTTGAAGGTATTCTTTTTCCCAATGAAGGCCTCTTAGCGCTTAGCATGTCCAATTGCAGTTTCTACAGAAAGAGTGTTTCAGAACGGCTCAATCAAAAGTAAGGTTCAACTCTGTTAGTTGAATGCACAGAACAGAAAGTATTTTCACAGAATGCTACTGTGTAGTTTATATTTGAATATATTCCTTTTTCCACTATTACCCTCTTAGCGCTCCGAATGTCCACTTGCATTTTCTACAGAAAGAGTGTTCAGAACTGCGCAATCAAAAGTATGGTTTAACTCTGTTAGCTTAATGAACATATCAGAAATAAGTTTCACACAATGCTTCTGTGTAGTTTTTATTTGAAGATATTATTTTTCCCAATAGAGGCCTCTTAGCGCTCAGAATGTCCAATTGCAGTTTCTACAGAAAGAGTGTTTCAGAAAGGCTCAATCAAAAGTATGGTTTATCTCTGTTAGCTGAATGCTCAGATCAGAAAGAAGTTTCACAGAATGCTTCTGTGTAGTTTATATTTGAATATATTCCTTTTTCCACTACTACGCTCTTAGCGCTCCAAATGTCCAGTTGCATTTTCTACAGAAAGAGTGTTCAGATCTGCTCAATCAAAAGTATGGTTTAACTCTGTTAGCTGAATGCACAGATCAGAAAGAAGTTTCACCGAATGATTCTGTGTAGTTTATATTTGAAGACATTCCTTTTTCCACTATTACCCTCTTAGCGCTCCGAATCTCCACTTGCATTTTCTACAAAAAGAGTGTTTCATAACTGCTCAATCAAAAATATGTTTTATCTCTGTTAACTGAATTTACAGATCAGAAATAAGTTTCACAGAATGCATCTGTGTAGTTTTTATTTGAAGATATTCTTTTTCCCAATGTAGGCCTCTTAGCGGTTAGCATTTCCAATTGCAGTTTCTACAGAAAGAGTGTTTCAGAACGGCTCAATCAAAAGTAAGGTTCAACTCTGTTAGTTGAATGCACAGAACAGAAAGAATTTTCACAGAATGCTACTGTGTAGTTTATATTTGAATATATTCCTTTTTCCACTATTACCCTCTTAGCGCTCCGAATGTCCACTTGCATTTTCTACAGAAAGAGTGTTCAGAACTGCGCAATCAAAAGTATGGTTTAACTCTGTTAGCTTAATGAACATATCAGAAATAAGTTTCACACAATGCTTCTGTGTAGTTTTTATTTGAAGATATTATTTTTCCCAATAGAGGCCTCTTAGCGCTCAGAATGTCCAATTGCAGTTTCTACAGAAAGAGTGTTTCAGAAAGGCTCAATCAAAAGTAAGGTTCAACTCTGTTAGTTGAATGCACAGAACAGAAAGAAGTTTCATACAATGCTTCTGTGTAGTTTATATTTGAACATATTCTTTTTTCCACTATTACCCACTTAGCGCTACGAATGTCCAGTTGCATTTTCTACAGACAGAGTGTTTCAAAACTGCTCAATCAAAAGTATGGTTTAACTCTGTTAGCTGAATGCTCAGATCAGAAAGAAGTTTCACAGAATGCTTCTGTGTAGTTTATATTTGAATATATTCCTTTTTCCACTAGTACTCTCTTAGCGCTCCAAATGTCCAGTTGCATTTTCTACAGAAAGAGTGTTCAGATCTGCTCAATCAAAAGTATGGTTTAACTCTGTTAGCTGAATGCACAGATCAGAAAGATGTTTCACAGAATGATTCTGTGTAGTTTATATTTGGAGACATTCCTTTTTCCACTAGTACCCTCTTAGCGCTCCGAATCTCCACTTGCATTTTCTACAGAAAGAGTGTTTCAGAACGGCTCAATCAAAACTAAGGTTCAACTCTTTTAGTTGAACAAACATAACAGAAAGAAGTTTCACACAATTGTTCCGTGTAGTTTTTATTTGTAGACATTCTTTTTCCCAATATAGGCCTCTTAGCGCTCAGAATGTCCAATTGCAGTTTCTACAGAAAGAGTGTTTCAGAACGGCTCAATCAAAAGTAAGGTTCAACTCTGTTAGTTGAATGCACAGAACAGAAAGAAGTTTCATACAATGCTTCTGTGTAGTTCATATTTGAACATATTCTTTTTTCCACTATTACCCACTTAGCGCTACGAATGTCCAGTTGCATTTTCTACAGACAGAGTGTTTCAAAACTGCTCAATCAAAAGTATGGTTTAACTCTGTTAGCTGAATGCTCAGATCAGAAAGAAGTTTCACAGAATGCTTCTGTGTAGTTTATATTTGAATATATTCCTTTTTCAACTACTACGCTCTTAGCGCTCCAAATGTCCAGTTGCATTTTCTACAGAAAGAGTGTTCAGATCTGCTCAATCAAAAGTATGGTTTAACTCTGTTAGCTGAATGCACAGATCAGAAAGAAGTTTCACCGAATGATTCTGTGTAGTTTATATTTGAAGACATTCCTTTTTCCACTATTACCCACTTAGCGCTCCGAATCTCCACTTGCATTTTCTACAAAAAGAGTGTTCATAACTGCTCAATCAAAAATATGTTTTATCTCTGTTAACTGAATTTACAGATCAGAAATAAGTTTCACAGAATGCATCTGTGTAGTTTTTATTTGAAGATATTCTTTTTCCCAATGTAGGCCTCTTAGCGCTTAGCATGTCCAATTGCAGTTTCTACAGAAAGAGTGTTTCAGAACGGCTCAATCAAAAGTAAGGTTCAACTCTGTTAGTTGAATGCACAGAACAGAAAGAATTTTCACAGAATGCTACTGTGTAGTTTATATTTGAATATATTCCTTTTTCCACTATTACCCTCTTAGCGCTCCGAATGTCCACTTGCATTTTCTACAGAAAGAGTGTTCAGAACTGCGCAATCAAAAGTATGGTTTAACTCTGTTAGCTTAATGAACATATCAGAAATAAGTTTCACACAATGCTTCTGTGTAGTTTTTATTTGAAGATATTATTTTTCACAATAGAGGCCTCTTAGCGCTCAGAATGTCCAATTGCAGTTTCTACAGAAAGAGTGTTTCAGAAAGGCTCAATCAAAAGTAAGGTTCAACTCTGTTAGTTGAATGCACAGAACAGAAAGAAGTTTCATACAATGCTTCTGTGTAGTTTATATTTGAACATATTCTTTTTCCACTATTACCCACTTAGCGCTACGAATGTCCAGTTGCATTTTCTACAGACAGAGTGTTTCAAAACTGCTCAATCAAAAGTATGGTTTAACTCTGTTAGCTGAATGCTCAGATCAGAAAGAAGTTTCACAGAATGCTTCTGTGTAGTTTATATTTGAATATATTCCTTTTTCCACTACTACGCTCTTAGCGCTCCAAATGTCCAGTTGCATTTTCTACAGAAAGAGTGTTCAGATCTGCTCAATCAAAAGTATGTTTTAACTCTGTTAGCTGAATTCACAGATCAGAAAGAAGTTTCACAGAATGATTCTGTGTAGTTTATATTTGGAGACATTCCTTTTTCCACTATTACCCTCTTAGCGCTCCGAATCTCCACTTGCATTTTCTACAGAAAGAGTGTTTCAGAACGGCTCAATCAAAACTAAGGTTCAACTCTTTTAGTTGAACAAACAGAACAGAAAGAAGTTTCACACAATTCTTCTGTGTAGTTTTTATTTGTAGACATTCTATTTCCCAATATAGGCCTCTTAGCGCTCAGAATGTCTAATTGCATTTTCTACAGAAAGAGTGTTTCAGAACGGCTCAATCAAAAGTAAGGTTCAACTCTGTTAGTTGAATGCACAGAACAGAAAGAAGTTTCATACAATGCTTCTGTGTAGTTTATATTTGAACATATTCTTTTTTCCACTATTACCCACTTAGCGCTACGAATGTCCAGTTGCATTTTCTACAGACAGAGTGTTTCAAAACTGCTCAATCAAAAGTATGGTTTATCCCTGTTAGCTGAATGCTCAGATCAGAAAGAAGTTTCACAGAATGCTTCTGTGTAGTTTATATTTGAATATATTCCTTTTTCCACTACTACGCTCTTAGCGCTCCAAATGTCCAGTTGCATTTTCTACAGAAAGAGTGTTCAGATCTGCTCAATCAAAAGTATGGTTTAACTCTGTTAGCTGAATGCACAGATCAGAAAGAAGTTTCACCGAATGATTCTGTGTAGTTTATATTTGAAGACATTCCTTTTTCCACTATTACCCTCTTAGCGCTCCGAATCTCCACTTGCATTTTCTACAAAAAGAGTGTTTCATAACTGCTCAATCAAAAATATGTTTTATCTCTGTTAACTGAATTTACAGATCAGAAATAAGTTTCACAGAATGCATCTGTGTAGTTTTTATTTGAAGATATTCTTTTTCCCAATGTAGGCCTCTTAGCGGTTAGCATTTCCAATTGCAGTTTCTACAGAAAGAGTGTTTCAGAACGGCTCAATCAAAAGTAAGGTTCAACTCTGTTAGTTGAATGCACAGAACAGAAAGAATTTTCACAGAATGCTACTGTGTAGTTTATATTTGAATATATTCCTTTTTCCACTATTACCCTCTTAGCGCTCCGAATGTCCACTTGCATTTTCTACAGAAAGAGTGTTCAGAACTGCGCAATCAAAAGTATGGTTTAACTCTGTTAGCTTAATGAACATATCAGAAATAAGTTTCACACAATGCTTCTGTGTAGTTTTTATTTGAAGATATTATTATTCCCAATAGAGGTCTCTTAGCGCTCAGAATGTCCAATTGCAGTTTCTACAGAAAGAGTGTTTCAGAAAGGCTCAATCAAAAGTAAGGTTCAACTCTGTTAGTTGAATGCACAGAACAGAAGTTTCATACAATGCTTCTGTGTAGTTTATATTTGAACATATTATTTTTTCCACTATTACCCACTTAGTGCTACGAATGTCCAGTTGCATTTTCTACAGACAGAGTGTTTCAAAACTGCTCAATCAAAAGTATGGTTTAACTCTGTTAGCTGAATGCTCAGATCAGAAAGAAGTTTCACAGAATGCTTCTGTGTAGTTTATATTTGAATATATTCCTTTTTCCACTAGTACTCTCTTAGCGCTCCAAATGTCCAGTTGCATTTTCTACAGAAAGAGTGTTCAGATCTGCTCAATCAAAAGTATGGTTTAACACTGTTAGCTGAATGCAAAGATCAGAAAGAAGTTTCACAGAATGATTCTGTGTAGTTTATATTTGGAGACATTCCTTTTTCCACTATTACCCTCTTAGCGCTCCGAATCTCCACTTGCATTTTCTACAGAAAGAGTGTTTCAGAACGGCTCAATCAAAACTAAGGTTCAACTCTTTTAGTTGAACAAACATAACAGAAAGAAGTTTCACACAATTGTTCCGTGTAGTTTTTATTTGTAGACATTCTTTTTCCCAATATATGCGTCTTAGCGCTCAGAATGTCCAATTGCAGTTTCTACAGAAAGAGTGTTTCAGAACGGCTCAATCAAAAGTAAGGTTCAACTCTGTTAGTTGAATGCACAGAACAGAAAGAAGTTTCATACAATGCTTCTGTGTAGTTCATATTTGAACATATTCTTTTTTCCACTATTACCCACTTAGCGCTACGAATGTCCAGTTGCATTTTCTACAGACAGAGTGTTTCAAAACTGCTCAATCAAAAGTATGGTTTATCCCTGTTAGCTGAATGCTCAGATCAGAAATAAGTTTCACAGAATGCTTCTGTGTAGTTTATAATTGAATATATTCCTTTTTAAACTACTACGCTCTTAGCGCTCCAAATGTCCAGTTGCATTTTCTACAGAAAGAGTGTTCAGATCTGCTCAATCAAAAGTATGGTTTAACTCTGTTAGCTGAATGCACAGATCAGAAATAAGTTTCACCGAATGATTCTGTGTAGTTTATATTTGAAGACATTCCTTTTTCCACTATTACCCTCTTAGCGCTCCGAATCTCCACTTGCATTTTCTACAAAAAGAGTGTTTCATAACTGCTCAATCAAAAATATGTTTTATCTCTGTTAACTGAATTTACAGATCAGAAATAAGTTTCACAGAATGCATCTGTGTAGTTTTTATTTGAAGATATTCTTTTTCCCAATGTAGGCCTCTTAGCGGTTAGCATTTCTAATTGCAGTTTCTACAGAAAGAGTGTTTCAGAACGGCTCAATCAAAAGTAAGGTTCAACTCTGTTAGTTGAATGCACAGAACAGAAAGAATTTTCACAGAATGCTACTGTGTAGTTTATATTTGAATATATTCCTTTTTCCACTATTACCCTCTTAGCGCTCCGAATGTCCACTTGCATTTTCTACAGAAAGAGTGTTCAGAACTGCGCAATCAAAAGTATGGTTTAACTCTGTTAGCTTAATGAACATATCAGAAATAAGTTTCACACAATGCTTCTGTGTAGTTTTTATTTGAAGATATTATTATTCCCAATAGAGGTCTCTTAGCGCTCAGAATGTCCAATTGCAGTTTCTACAGAAAGAGTGTTTCAGAAAGGCTCAATCAAAAGTAAGGTTCAACTCTGTTAGTTGAATGCACAGAACAGAAGTTTCATACAATGCTTCTGTGTAGTTTATATTTGAACATATTCTTTTTTCCACTATTACCCACTTAGTGCTACGAATGTCCAGTTGCATTTTCTACAGACAGAGTGTTTCAAAACTGCTCAATCAAAAGTATGGTTTAACTCTGTTAGCTGAATGCTCAGATCAGAAAGAAGTTTCACAGAATGCTTCTGTGTAGTTTATATTTGAATATATTCCTTTTTCCACTAGTACTCTCTTAGCGCTCCAAATGTCCAGTTGCATTTTCTACAGAAAGAGTGTTCAGATCTGCTCAATCAAAAGTATGGTTTAACTCTGTTAGCTGAATGCACAGATCAGAAAGATGTTTCACAGAATGATTCTGTGTAGTTTATATTTGGAGACATTCCTTTTTCCACTAGTACCCTCTTAGCGCTCCGAATCTCCACTTGCATTTTCTACAGAAAGAGTGTTTCAGAACGGCTCAATCAAAACTAAGGTTCAACTCTTTTAGTTGAACAAACATAACAGAAAGAAGTTTCACACAATTGTTCCGTGTAGTTTTTATTTGTAGACATTCTTTTTCCCAATATAGGCCTCTTAGAGCTCAGAATGTCCAATTGCAGTTTCTACAGAAAGAGTGTTTCAGAACGGCTCAATCAAAAGTAAGGTTCAACTCTGTTAGTTGAATGCACAGAACAGAAAGAAGTTTCATACAATGCTTCTGTGTAGTTCATATTTGAACATATTCTTTTTTCCACTATTACCCACTTAGCGCTACGAATGTCCAGTTGCATTTTCTACAGACAGAGTGTTTCAAAACTGCTCAATCAAAAGTATGGTTTAACTCTGTTAGCTGAATGCTCAGATCAGAAAGAAGTTTCACAGAATGCTTCTGTGTAGTTTATATTTGAATATATTCCTTTTTCAACTACTACGCTCTTAGCGCTCCAAATGTCCAGTTGCATTTTCTACAGAAAGAGTGTTCAGATCTGCTCAATCAAAAGTATGGTTTAACTCTGTTAGCTGAATGCACAGATCAGAAAGAAGTTTCACCGAATGATTCTGTGTAGTTTATATTTGAAGACATTCCTTTTTCCACTATTACCCACTTAGCGCTCCGAATCTCCACTTGCATTTTCTACAAAAAGAGTGTTCATAACTGCTCAATCAAAAATATGTTTTATCTCTGTTAACTGAATTTACAGATCAGAAATAAGTTTCACAGAATGCATCTGTGTAGTTTTTATTTGAAGATATTCTTTTTCCCAATGTAGGCCTCTTAGCGCTTAGCATGTCCAATTGCAGTTTCTACAGAAAGAGTGTTTCAGAACGGCTCAATCAAAAGTAAGGTTCAACTCTGTTAGTTGAATGCACAGAACAGAAAGAATTTTCACAGAATGCTACTGTGTAGTTTATATTTGAATATATTCCTTTTTCCACTATTACCCTCTTAGCGCTCCGAATGTCCACTTGCATTTTCTACAGAAAGAGTGTTCAGAACTGCGCAATCAAAAGTATGGTTTAACTCTGTTAGCTTAATGAACATATCAGAAATAAGTTTCACACAATGCTTCTGTGTAGTTTTTATTTGAAGATATTATTTTTCACAATAGAGGCCTCTTAGCGCTCAGAATGTCCAATTGCAGTTTCTACAGAAAGAGTGTTTCAGAAAGGCTCAATCAAAAGTAAGGTTCAACTCTGTTAGTTGAATGCACAGAACAGAAAGAAGTTTCATACAATGCTTCTGTGTAGTTTATATTTGAACATATTCTTTTTCCACTATTACCCACTTAGCGCTACGAATGTCCAGTTGCATTTTCTACAGACAGAGTGTTTCAAAACTGCTCAATCAAAAGTATGGTTTAACTCTGTTAGCTGAATGCTCAGATCAGAAAGAAGTTTCACAGAATGCTTCTGTGTAGTTTATATTTGAATATATTCCTTTTTCCACTACTACGCTCTTAGCGCTCCAAATGTCCAGTTGCATTTTCTACAGAAAGAGTGTTCAGATCTGCTCAATCAAAAGTATGTTTTAACTCTGTTAGCTGAATTCACAGATCAGAAAGAAGTTTCACAGAATGATTCTGTGTAGTTTATATTTGGAGACATTCCTTTTTCCACTATTACCCTCTTAGCGCTCCGAATCTCCACTTGCATTTTCTACAGAAAGAGTGTTTCAGAACGGCTCAATCAAAACTAAGGTTCAACTCTTTTAGTTGAACAAACAGAACAGAAAGAAGTTTCACACAATTCTTCTGTGTAGTTTTTATTTGTAGACATTCTATTTCCCAATATAGGCCTCTTAGCGCTCAGAATGTCTAATTGCATTTTCTACAGAAAGAGTGTTTCAGAACGGCTCAATCAAAAGTAAGGTTCAACTCTGTTAGTTGAATGCACAGAACAGAAAGAAGTTTCATACAATGCTTCTGTGTAGTTTATATTTGAACATATTCTTTTTTCCACTATTACCCACTTAGCGCTACGAATGTCCAGTTGCATTTTCTACAGACAGAGTGTTTCAAAACTGCTCAATCAAAAGTATGGTTTATCCCTGTTAGCTGAATGCTCAGATCAGAAAGAAGTTTCACAGAATGCTTCTGTGTAGTTTATATTTGAATATATTCCTTTATCCACTACTACGCTCTTAGCGCTCCAAATGTCCAGTTGCATTTTCTACAGAAAGAGTGTTCAGATCTGCTCAATCAAAAGTATGGTTTAACTCTGTTAGCTGAATGCACAGATCAGAAAGAAGTTTCACCGAATGATTCTGTGTAGTTTATATTTGAAGACATTCCTTTTTCCACTATTACCCTCTTAGCGCTCAGAATCTCCACTTGCATTTTCTACAAAAAGAGTGTTTCATAACTGCTCAATCAAAAATATGTTTTATCTCTGTTAACTGAATTTACAGATCAGAAATAAGTTTCACAGAATGCATCTGTGTAGTTTTTATTTGAAGATATTCTTTTTCCCAATGTAGGCCTCTTAGCGGTTAGCATTTCCAATTGCAGTTTCTACAGAAAGAGTGTTTCAGAACGGCTCAATCAAAAGTAAGGTTCAACTCTGTTAGTTGAATGCACAGAACAGAAAGAATTTTCACAGAATGCTACTGTGTAGTTTATATTTGAATATATTCCTTTTTCCACTATTACCCTCTTAGCGCTCCGAATGTCCACTTGCATTTTCTACAGAAAGAGTGTTCAGAACTGCGCAATCAAAAGTATGGTTTAACTCTGTTAGCTTAATGAACATATCAGAAATAAGTTTCACACAATGCTTCTGTGTAGTTTTTATTTGAAGATATTATTATTCCCAATAGAGGTCTCTTAGCGCTCAGAATGTCCAATTGCAGTTTCTACAGAAAGAGTGTTTCAGAAAGGCTCAATCAAAAGTAAGATTCAACTCTGTTAGTTGAATGCACAGAACAGAAGTTTCATACAATGCTTCTGTGTAGTTTATATTTGAACATATTATTTTTTCCACTATTACCCACTTAGTGCTACGAATGTCCAGTTGCATTTTCTACAGACAGAGTGTTTCAAAACTGCTCAATCAAAAGTATGGTTTAACTCTGTTAGCTGAATGCTCAGATCAGAAAGAAGTTTCACAGAATGCTTCTGTGTAGTTTATATTTGAATATATTCCTTTTTCCACTAGTACTCTCTTAGCGCTCCAAATGTCCAGTTGCATTTTCTACAGAAAGAGTGTTCAGATCTGCTCAATCAAAAGTATGGTTTAACACTGTTAGCTGAATGCAAAGATCAGAAAGAAGTTTCACAGAATGATTCTGTGTAGTTTATATTTGGAGACATTCCTTTTTCCACTATTACCCTCTTAGCGCTCCGAATCTCCACTTGCATTTTCTACAGAAAGAGTGTTTCAGAACGGCTCAATCAAAACTAAGGTTCAACTCTTTTAGTTGAACAAACATAACAGAAAGAAGTTTCACACAATTGTTCCGTGTAGTTTTTATTTGTAGACATTCTTTTTCCCAATATATGCGTCTTAGCGCTCAGAATGTCCAATTGCAGTTTCTACAGAAAGAGTGTTTCAGAACGGCTCAATCAAAAGTAAGGTTCAACTCTGTTAGTTGAATGCACAGAACAGAAAGAAGTTTCATACAATGCTTCTGTGTAGTTCATATTTGAACATATTCTTTTTTCCACTATTACCCACTTAGCGCTACGAATGTCCAGTTGCATTTTCTACAGACAGAGTGTTTCAAAACTGCTCAATCAAAAGTATGGTTTATCCCTGTTAGCTGAATGCTCAGATCAGAAATAAGTTTCACAGAATGCTTCTGTGTAGTTTATAATTGAATATATTCCTTTTTAAACTACTACGCTCTTAGCGCTCCAAATGTCCAGTTGCATTTTCTACAGAAAGAGTGTTCAGATCTGCTCAATCAAAAGTATGGTTTAACTCTGTTAGCTGAATGCACAGATCAGAAATAAGTTTCACCGAATGATTCTGTGTAGTTTATATTTGAAGACATTCCTTTTTCCACTATTACCCTCTTAGCGCTCCGAATCTCCACTTGCATTTTCTACAAAAAGAGTGTTTCATAACTGCTCAATCAAAAATATGTTTTATCTCTGTTAACTGAATTTACAGATCAGAAATAAGTTTCACAGAATGCATCTGTGTAGTTTTTATTTGAAGATATTCTTTTTCCCAATGTAGGCCTCTTAGCGGTTAGCATTTCCAATTGCAGTTTCTACAGAAAGAGTGTTTCAGAACGGCTCAATCAAAAGTAAGGTTCAACTCTGTTAGTTGAATGCACAGAACAGAAAGAATTTTCACAGAATGCTACTGTGTAGTTTATATTTGAATATATTCCTTTTTCCACTATTACCCTCTTAGCGCTCCGAATGTCCACTTGCATTTTCTACAGAAAGAGTGTTCAGAACTGCGCAATCAAAAGTATGGTTTAACTCTGTTAGCTTAATGAACATATCAGAAATAAGTTTCACACAATGCTTCTGTGTAGTTTTTATTTGAAGATATTATTATTCCCAATAGAGGTCTCTTAGCGCTCAGAATGTCCAATTGCAGTTTCTACAGAAAGAGTGTTTCAGAAAGGCTCAATCAAAAGTAAGGTTCAACTCTGTTAGTTGAATGCACAGAACAGAAGTTTCATACAATGCTTCTGTGTAGTTTATATTTGAACATATTCTTTTTTCCACTATTACCCACTTAGTGCTACGAATGTCCAGTTGCATTTTCTACAGACAGAGTGTTTCAAAACTGCTCAATCAAAAGTATGGTTTAACTCTGTTAGCTGAATGCTCAGATCAGAAAGAAGTTTCACAGAATGCTTCTGTGTAGTTTATATTTGAATATATTCCTTTTTCCACTAGTACTCTCTTAGCGCTCCAAATGTCCAGTTGCATTTTCTACAGAAAGAGTGTTCAGATCTGCTCAATCAAAAGTATGGTTTAACTCTGTTAGCTGAATGCAAAGATCAGAAAGAAGTTTCACAGAATGATTCTGTGTAGTTTATATTTGGAGACATTCCTTTTTCCACTATTACCCTCTTAGCGCTCCGAATCTCCACTTGCATTTTCTACAGAAAGAGTGTTTCAGAACGGCTCAATCAAAACTAAGGTTCAACTCTTTTAGTTGAACAAACATAACAGAAAGAAGTTTCACACAATTGTTCCGTGTAGTTTTTATTTGTAGACATTCTTTTTCCCAATATAGGCGTCTTAGCGCTCAGAATGTCCAATTGCAGTTTCTACATAAAGAGTGTTTCAGAACGGCTCAATCAAAAGTAAGGTTCAACTCTGTTAGTTGAATGCACAGAACAGAAAGAAGTTTCATACAATGCTTCTGTGTAGTTTATATTTGAACATATTCTTTTTTCCACTATTACCCACTTAGCGCTACGAATGTCCAGTTGCATTTTCTACAGACAGAGTGTTTCAAAACTGCTCAATCAAAAGTATGGTTTAACTCTGTTAGCTGAATGCTCAGATCAGAAAGAAGTTTCACAGAATGCTTCTGTGTAGTTTATATTTGAATATATTCCTTTTTCAACTACTACGCTCTTAGCGCTCCAAATGTCCAGTTGCATTTTCTACAGAAAGAGTGTTCAGATCTGCTCAATCAAAAGTATGGTTTAACTCTGTTAGCTGAATGCACAGATCAGAAAGAAGTTTCACCGAATGATTCTGTGTAGTTTATATTTGAAGACATTCCTTTTTCCACTATTACCCACTTAGCGCTTCGAATCTCCACTTGCATTTTCTACAAAAAGAGTGTTCATAACTGCTCAATCAAAAATATGTTTTATCTCTGTTAAGTGAATTTACAGATCAGAAATAAGTTTCACAGAATGCATCTGTGTAGTTTTTATTTGAAGATATTCTTTTTCCCAATGTAGGCCTCTTAGCGCTTAGCATGTCCAATTGCAGTTTCTACAGAAAGAGTGTTTCAGAACGGCTCAATCAAAAGTAAGGTTCAAGTCTGTTAGTTGAATGCACAGAACAGAAAGAATTTTCACAGAATGCTACTGTGTAGTTTATATTTGAATATATTCCTTTTTCCACTATTAATCTCTTAGCGCTCCGAATGTCCACTTGCATTTTCTACAGAAAGAGTGTTCAGAACTGCGCAATCAAAAGTATGGTTTAACTCTGTTAGCTTAATGAACATATCAGAAATAAGTTTCACACAATGCTTCTGTGTAATTTTTATTTGAAGATATTATTTTTCCCAATATAGGCCTCTTAGCGCTCAGAATGTCCAATTGCAGTTTCTACAGAAAGAGTGTTTCAGAAAGGCTCAATCAAAAGTAAGGTTCAACTCTGTTAGTTGAATGCACAGAACAGAAAGAAGTTTCATACAATGCTTCTGTGTAGTTTATATTTGAACATATTCTTTTTCCACTATTACCCACTTAGCGCTACGAATGTCCAGTTGCATTTTCTACAGACAGAGTGTTTCAAAACTGCTCAATCAAAAGTATGGTTTAACTCTGTTAGCTGAATGCTCAGATCAGAAAGAAGTTTCACAGAATGCTTCTGTGTAGTTTATATTTGAATATATTCCTTTTTCCACTACTACTCTCTTAGCGCTCCAAATGTCCAGTTGCATTTTCTAAAGAAAGAGTGTTCAGATCTGCTCAATCAAAAGTATGTTTTAACTCTGTTAGCTGAATTCACAGATCAGAAAGATGTTTCACAGAATGATTCTGTGTAGTTTATATTTGGAGACATTCCTTTTTCCACTATTACCCTCTTAGCGCTCCGAATCTCCACTTGCATTTTCTACAGAAAGAGTGTTTCAGAACGGCTCAATCAAAACTAAGGTTCAACTCTTTTATTTGAACAAACAGAACAGAAAGAAGTTTCACACAATTCTTCTGTGTAGTTTTTATTTGTAGACATTCTATTTCCCAATATAGGCCTCTTAGCGCTCAGAATGTCCAATTGCAGTTTCTACAGAAAGAGTGTTTCAGAACGGCTCAATCAAAAGTAAGGTTCAACTCTGTTAGTTGAATGCACAGAACAGAAAGAAGTTTCATACAATGCTTCTGTGTAGTTTATATTTGAACATATTCTTTTTTCCACTATTACCCACTTAGCGCTACGAATGTCCAGTTGCATTTTCTACAGACAGAGTGTTTCAAAACTGCTCAATCAAAAGTATGGTTTAACTCTGTTAGCTGAATGCTCAGATCAGAAAGAAGTTTCACAGAATGCTTCTGTGTAGTTTATATTTGAATATATTACTTTTTCCACTACTACGCTCTTCGCGCTCCAAATGTCCAGTTGCATTTTCTACAGAAAGAGTGTTCAGATCTGCTCAATCAAAAGTATGGTTTAACTCTGTTAGCTGAATGCACAGATCAGAAAGAAGTTTCACCGAAAGATTCTGTGGAGTTTATATTTGAAGACATTCCTTTTTCCACTATAACCCACTTAGCGCTCCGAATCACCACTTGCATTTTCTACAAAAAGAGTGTTTCATAACTGTTCAATCAAAAATATGTTTTATCTCTGTTAACTGAATTCACAGATCAGAAATAAGTTTCACAGAATGCATCAGTGTAGTTTTTATTTGAAGATATTCTTTTTCCCAATGTAGGCCTCTTAGAGCTTAGCATGTCCAATTGCAGTTTCTACAGAAAGAGTGTTTCAGAACGGCTCAATCAAAAGTAAAGTTCAACTCTGTTAGTTGAATGCACAGAACAGAAAGAATTTTCACAGAATGCTACTGTGTAGTTTATATTTGAATATATACCTTTTTCCACTATTACCCTCTTAGCGCTCCGAATGTCCACTTGCATTTTCTACAGAAAGAGTGTTCAGAACTGCGCAATCAAAAGTATGGTTTAACTCTGTTAGCTTAATGAACATATCAGAAATAAGTTTCACACAATGCTTCTGTGTAGTTTTTATTTGAAGATATTATTTTTCCCAATAGAGGTCTCTTAGCGCTCAGAATGTCCAATTGCAGTTTCTACAGAAAGAGTGTTTCAGAACGGCTCAATCAAAAGTAAGGTTCAACTCTGTTAGTTGAATGCACAGAACAGAAAGAAGTTTCATACAATGCTTCTGTGTAGTTCATATTTGAACATATTCTTTTTTCCACTATTACCCACTTAGCGCTACGAATGTCCAGTTGCATTTTCTACAGACAGAGTGTTTCAAAACTGCTCAATCAAAAGTATGGTTTAACTCTGTTAGCTGAATGCTCAGATCAGAAAGAAGTTTCACAGAATGCTTCTGGGTAGTTTATATTTGAATATATTCCTTTTTCCACTACTACGCTCTTAGCGCTCCAAATGTCCAGTTGCATTTTCTACAGAAAGAGTGTTCAGATCTGCTCAATCAAAAGTATGGTTTAACTCTGTTAGCTGAATGCACGGATCAGAAAGAAGTTTCACAGAATGATTCTGTGTAGTTTATATTTGGAAACATTCCTTTTTCCACTATTACCCTCTTAGCGCTCCGAATCTCCACTTGCATTTTCTACAGAAAGAGTGTTTCAGAACGGCTCAATCAAACCTAAGGTTCAACTCTTTTAGTTGAACAAACAGAACAGAAAGAAGTTTCACACAATTCTTCTGTGTAGTTTTTATTTGTAGACATTCTTTTTCCCAATATAGGCCTCTTAGCGCTCAGAATGTCCAATTGCAGTTTCTACAGAAAGAGTGTTTCAGAACGGCTCAATCAAAAGTAAGGTTCAACTCTGTTAGTTGAATGCACAGAACAGAAAGAAGTTTCATACAATGCTTCTGTGTAGTTTATATTTGAACATATTCTTTTTTCCACTATTACCCACTTAGCGCTACGAATGTCCAGTTGCATTTTCTACAGACAGAGTGTTTCAAAACTGCTCAATCAAAAGTATGGTTTAACTCTGTTAGCTGAATGCTCAGATCAGAAAGAAGTTTCACAGAATGCTTCTGTGTAGTTTATATTTGAATATATTCCTTTTTCCACTACTACGCTCTTAGCGCTCCAAATGTCCAGTTGCATTTTCTACAGAAAGAGTGTTCAGATCTGCTCAATCAAAAGTATGGTTTAACTCTGTTAGCTGAATGCACGGATCAGAAAGAAGTTTCACAGAATGATTCTGTGTAGTTTATATTTGGAAACATTCCTTTTTCCACTATTACCCTCTTAGCGCTCCGAATCTCCACTTGCATTTTCTACAGAAAGAGTGTTTCAGAACGGCTCAATCAAAACTAAGGTTCAACTCTTTTAGTTGAACAAACAGAACAGAAAGAAGTTTCACAAAATTCTTCTGTGTAGTTTTTATTTGTAGACATTCTTTTTCCCAATATAGGCCTCTTAGCGCTCAGAATGTCCAATTGCAGTTTCTACAGAAAGAGTGTTTCAGAACGGCTCAATCAAAAGTAAGGTTCAACTCTGTTAGTTGAATGCACAAAACAGAAAGAAGTTTCATACAATGCTTCTGTGTAGTTTATATTTGCACATATTATTTTTCCACTATTACCCACTTAGCGCTACGAATGTCCAGTTGCATTTTCTACAGACAGAGTGTTTCAAAACTGCTCAATCAAAAGTATGGTTTAACTCTGTTAGCTGAATGCTCAGATCCGAAAGAAGTTTCACAGAATGCTTCTGTGTAGTTTATATTTGAATATATTTCTTTTTCCACTACTACGCTCTTAGCACTCCAAATGTCCAGTTGCATTTTCTACAGAAAGAGTGTTCAGATCTGCTCAATCAAAAGTATGGTTTAACTCTGTTAGCTGAATGCACAGATCAGAAAGAAGTTTCACCGAATGATTCTGTGTAGTTTATATTTGAAGACATTCCTTTTTCCACTATTACCCTCTTAGCGCTCCGAATCTCCACTTGCATTTTCTACAAAAAGAGTGTTTCATAACTGCTCAATCAAAAATATGTTTTATCTCTGTTAACTGAATTTACAGATCAGAAATAAGTTTCACAGAATGCATCTGTGTAGTTTTTATTTGAAGATATTCTTTTTCCCAATGTAGGCCTCTTAGCGCTTAGCATGTCCAATTGCAGTTTCTGCAGAAAGAGTGTTTCAGAACGGCTCAATCAAAAGTAAGGTTCAACTCTGTTAGTTGAATGCACAGAACAGAAAGAATTTTCACAGAATGATACTGTGTAGTTTATATTTGAATATATTCCTTTTTCCACTATTACCCTCTTAGCGCTCCGAATGTCCGCTTGCATTTTCTACAGAAAGAGTGTTCAGAACTGCGCAATCAAAAGTATGGTTTAACTCTGTTAGCTTAATGAACATATCAGAAATAAGTTTCACACAATTCTTCTGTGTAGTTTTTATTTGAAGATATTATTTTTCCCAATAGAGGCCTCTTAGCGCTCAGAATGTCCAATTGCAGTTTCTACAGAAAGAGTGTTTCAGAAAGGCTCAATCAAAAGTAAGGTTCAACTCTGTTAGTTGAATGCACAGAACAGAAAGAAGTTTCATACAATGCTTCTGTGTAGTTTATATTTGAACATATTCCTTTTTCCACTATTACCCTCTTAGCGCTACGAATGTCCAGTTGCATTTTCTACAGACAGAGTGTTTCAAAACTGCTCAATCAAAAGTATGGTTTAACTCTGTTAGCTGAATGCTCAGATCAGAAAGAAGTTTCACAGAATGTTTCTGTGTAGTTTATATTTGAATATATTCCTTTTTCCACTACTACTCTCTTAGCGCTCCAAATGTCCAGTTGCATTTTCTACAGAAAGAGTGTTCAGATCTGCTCAATCAAAAGTATGGTTTAACTCTGTTAGCTGAATGCACAGATCAGAAAGAAGTTTCACCAAATGATTCTGTGTAGTTTATATTTGAAGACATTCCTTTTTCCACTATTACCCGCTTAGCGCTCCGAAACTCCACTTGCATTTACTACAAAAAGAGTGTTTCATAACTGCTCAATCAAAAATATGTTTTATCTCTGTTAACTGAATTTACAGATCAGAAATAAGTTTCACAGAATGCATCTGTGTAGTTTTTATTTGAAGATATTCTTTTTCCCAATGTAGGCCTCTTAGCGCTTAGCATGTCCAATTGCAGTTTCTACAGAAAGAGAGTTTCAGAACGGCTCAATCAAAAGTAAGGTTCAACTCTGTTAGTTGAATGCACAGAACAGAGAGAATTTTCACAGAATGCTACTGTGTAGTTTATATTTGAATATATTCCTTTTTCCACTATTACCCTCTTAGCGCTCCGAATGTCCACTTGCATTTTCTACAGAAAGAGTGTTCAGAACTGCGCAATCAAAAGTATGGTTTAACTCTGTTAGCTTAATGAACATATCAGAAATAAGTTTCACACAATGCTTCTGTGTAGTTTTTATTTGAAGATATTATGTTTCCCAATAGAGGCCTCTTAGCGCTCAGAATGTCCAATTGCAGTTTCTACAGAAAGAGTGTTTCAGAAAGGCTCAATCAAAAGTAAGGTTCAACTCTGTTAGTTGAATGCACAGAACAGAAAAAAGTTTCATACAATGCTTCTGTGTAGTTTATATTTGAACATATTCTTTTTTCCACTATTACCCACTTAGCGCTACGAATATCCAGTTGCATTTTCTACAGACAGAGTGTTTCAAAACTGCTCAATCAAAAGTATGGTTTAACTCTGTTAGCTGAATGCTCAGATCAGAAAGAAGTTTCACAGAATGCTTCTGTGTAGTTTATATTTGAATATATTCCTTTCTCCACTACTACTCCCTTAGCGCTCCAAATGTCCAGTTGCATTTTCTACAGAAAGAGTGTTCAGATCTGCTCAATCAAAAGTATGGTTTAACTCTGTTAGCTGAATGCACGGATCAGAAAGAAGTTTCACAGAATGATTCTGTGTAGTTTATATTTGGAGACATTCCTTTTTCCACTATTACCCTCTTAACGCTCCGAATCTCCACTTGCATTTTCTACAGAAAGAGTGTTTCAGAACGGCTCAATCAAAACTAAGGTTCAACTCTTTTAGTTGAACAAACAGAACAGAAAGAAGTTTCACACAATTCTTCTGTGTAGTTTTTATTTGTAGACATTCTTTTTCCCAATATAGGCCTCTTAGCGCTCAGAATGTCCAATTGCAGTTTCTACAGAAAGAGTGTTTCAGAACGGCTCAATCAAAAGTAAGGTTCAACTCTGTTAGTTGAATGCACAGAACAGAAAGAAGTTTCATACAATGATTCTGTGTAGTTTATATTTGAACATATTCTTTTTTCCACTATTACCCACTTAGCGCTACGAATGTCCAGTTGCATTTTCTACAGACAGAGTGTTTCAAAACTGCTCAATCAAAAGTATGGTTTAACTCTGTTAGCTGAATGCTCAGATCAGAAAGAAGTTTCACAGAATGCTTCTGTGTAGTTTATATTTGAATATATTCCTTTTTCCACTACTACGCTCTTAGCGCTCCAAATGTCCAGTTGCATTTTCTACAGAAAGAGTGTTCAGATCTGCTCAATCAAAAGTATGGTTTAACTCTGTTAGCTGAATGCACGGATCAGAAAGAAGTTTCACAGAATGATTCTGTGTAGTTTATATTTGGAAACATTCCTTTTTCCACTATTACCCTCTTAGCGCTCCGAATCTCCACTTGCATTTTCTACAGAAAGAGTGTTTCAGAACGGCTCAATCAAAACTAAGATTCAACTCTTTTAGTTGAACAAACAGAACAGAAAGAAGTTTCACAAAATTCTTCTGTGTAGTTTTTATTTGTAGACATTCTTTTTCCCAATATAGGCCTCTTAGCGCTCAGAATGTCCAATTGCAGTTTCTACAGAAAGAGTGTTTCAGAACGGCCCAATCAAAAGTAAGGTTCAACTCTGTTAGTTGAATGCACAGAACAGAAAGAAGTTTCATACAATGCTTCTGTGTAGTTTATATTTGCACATATTATTTTTCCACTATTACCCACTTAGCGCTACGAATGTCCAGTTGCATTTTCTACAGACAGAGTGTTTCAAAACTGCTCAATCAAAAGTATGGTTTAACTCTGTTAGCTGAATGCTCAGATCAGAAAGAAGTTTCACAGAATGCTTCTGTGTAGTTTATATTTGAATATATTTCTTTTTCCACTACTACGCTCTTAGCACTCCAAATGTCCAGTTGCATTTTCTACAGAAAGAGTGTTCAGATCTGCTCAATCAAAAGTATGGTTTAACTCTGTTAGCTGAATGCACAGATCAGAAAGAAGTTTCACCGAATGATTCTGTGTAGTTTATATTTGAAGACATTCCTTTTTCCACTATTACCCACTTAGCGCTCCGAATCTCCACTTGCATTTTCTACAAAAAGAGTGTTTCATAACTGCTCAATCAAAAATATGTTTTATCTCTGTTAACTGAATTTACAGATCAGAAATAAGTTTCACAGAATGCATCTGTGTAGTTTTTATTTGAAGATATTCTTTTTCCCAATGTAGGCCTCTTAGCGCTTAGCATGTCCAATTGCAGTTTCTACAGAAAGAGTGTTTCAGAACGGCTCAATCAAAAGTAAGGTTCAACTCTGTTAGTTGAATGCACAGAACAGAAAGAATTTTCACAGAATGATACTGTGTAGTTTATATTTGAATATATTCCTTTTTCCACTATTACCCTCTTAGCGCTCCGAATGTCCACTTGCATTTTCTACAGAAAGAGTGTTCAGAACTGCGCAATCAAAAGTATGGTTTAACTCTGTTAGCTTAATGAACATATCAGAAATAAGTTTCACATAATTCTTCTGTGTAGTTTTTATTTGAAGATATTATTTTTCCCAATAGAGGCCTCTTAGCGCTCAGAATGTCCAATTGCAGTTTCTACAGAAAGAGTGTTTCAGAAAGGCTCAATCAAAAGTAAGGTTCAACTCTGTTAGTTGAATGCACAGAACAGAAAGATGTTTCATACTATGCTTCTGTGTAGTTTATATTTGAACATATTCTTTTTTCCACTATTACCCTCTTAGCGCTACGAATGTCCAGTTGCATTTTCTACAGACAGAGTGTTTCAAAACTGCTCAATCAAAAGTATGGTTTAACTCTGTTAGCCGAATGCTCAGATCAGAAAGAAGTTTCACAGAATTTTTCTGTGTAGTTTATATTTGAATATATTCCTTTTTCCACTACTACTCTCTTAGCGCTCCAAATGTCCAGTTGCATTTTCTACAGAAAGAGTGTTCAGATCTGCTCAATCAAAAGTATGGTTTAACTCTGTTAGCTGAATGCACAGATCAGAAAGAAGTTTCACCAAATGATTCTGTGTAGTTTATATTTGAAGACATTCCTTTTTCCATTATTACCCGCTTAGCGCTCCGAAACTCCACTTGCATTTACTACAAAAAGAGTGTTTCATAACTGCTCAATCAAAAATATGTTTTATCTCTGTTAACTGAATTTACAGATCAGAAATAAGTTTCACAGAATGCATCTGTGTAGTTTTTATTTGAAGATATTCTTTTTCCCAATGTAGGCCTCTTAGCGCTTAGCATGTCCAATTGCAGTTTCTACAGAAAGAGTGTTTCAGAACGGCTCAATCAAAAGTAAGGTTCAACTCTGTTAGTTGAATGCACAGAACAGAGAGAATTTTCACAGAATGCTACTGTGTAGTTTATATTTGAATATATTCCTTTTTCCACTATTACCCTCTTAGCGCTCCGAATGTCCACTTGCATTTTCTACAGAAAGAGTGTTCAGAAATGCGCAATCAAAAGTATGGTTTAACTCTGTTAGCTTAATGAACATATCAGAAATAAGTTTCACACAATGCTTCTGTGTAGTTTTTATTTGAAGATATTATGTTTCCCAATAGAGGCCTCTTAGCGCTCAGAATGTCCAATTGCAGTTTCTACAGAAAGAGTGTTTCAGAAAGGCTCAATCAAAAGTAAGGTTCAACTCTGTTAGTTGAATGCACAGAACAGAAAAAAGTTTCATACAATGCTTCTGTGTAGTTTATATTTGAACATATTCTTTTTTCCACTATTACCCACTTAGCGCTACGAATGTCCAGTTGCATTTTCTACAGACAGAGTGTTTCAAAACTGCTCAATCAAAAGTATGGTTTAACTCTGTTAGCTGAATGCTCAGATCAGAAAGAAGTTTCACAGAATGCTTCTGTGTAGTTTATATTTGAATATATTCCTTTCTCCACTACTACTCCCTTAGCGCTCCAAATGTCCAGTTGCATTTTCTAAAGAAAGAGTGTTCAGATCTGCTCAATCAAAAGTATGGTTTAACTCTGTTAGCTGAATGCACGGATCAGAAAGAAGTTTCACAGAATGATTCTGTGTAGTTTATATTTGGAAACATTCCTTTTTCCACTATTACCCTCTTAGCGCTCCGAATCTCCACTTGCATTTTCTACAGAAAGAGTGTTTCAGAACGGCTCAATCAAAACTAAGGTTCAACTCTTTTAGTTGAAAAAACAGAACAGAAAGGAGTTTCACAAAATTCTTCTGTGTAGTTTTTATTTGTAGACATTCTTTTTCCCAATATAGGCCTCTTAGCGCTCAGAATGTCCAATTGCAGTTTCTACAGAAAGAGTGTTTCAGAACGGCTCAATCAAAAGTAAGGTTCAACTCTGTTAGTTGAATGCACAGAACAGAAAGAAGTTTCATACAATGCTTCTGTGTAGTTTATATTTGCACATATTCTTTTTTCCACTATTACCCACTTAGCGCTACGAATTTCCAGTTGCATTTTCTACAGACAGAGTGTTTCAAAACTGCTCAATCAAAAGTATGGTTTAACTCTGTTAGCTGAATGCTCAGATCAGAAAGAAGTTTCACAGAATGCTTCTGTGTAGTTTATATTTGTATATATTCCTTTCTCCACTACTACTCCCTTAGCGCTCCAAATGTCCAGTTGCATTTTCTACAGAATGAGTGTTCAGATCTGCTCAATCAAAAGTATGTTTTAACTCTGTTAGCTGAATGCACGGATCAGAAAGAAGTTTCACAGAATGATTCTGTGTAGTTTATATTTGGAGACATTCCTTTTTCTACTATTACCCTCTTAGCGCTCCGAATCTCCACTTGCATTTTCTACAGAAAGAGTGTTTCAGAACGGCTCAATCAAAACTAAGGTTCAACTCTTTTAGTTGAACAAACAGAACAGAAAGAAGTTTCACACAATTCTTCTGTGTAGTTTTTATTTGTAGACATTCTTTTTCCCAATATAGGCCTCTTAGCGCTCAGAATGTCCAATTGCAGTTTCTACAGAAAGAGTGTTTCAGAACGGCTCAATCAAAAGTAAGGTTCAACTCTGTTAGTTGAATGCACAGAACAGAAAGAAGTTTCATACAATGCTTCTGTGTAGTTTATATTTGAACATATTCTTTTTTCCACTATTACCCACTTAGCGCTACGAATGTCCAGTTGCATTTTCTACAGACAGAGTGTTTCAAAACTGCTCAATCAAAAGTATGGTTTAACTCTGTTAGCTGAATGCTCAGATCAGAAAGAAGTTTCACAGAATGCTTCTGTGTAGTTTATATTTGAATATATTCCTTTTTCCACTACTACGCTCTTAGCGCTCCAAATGTCCAGTTGCATTTTCTACAGAAAGAGTGTTCAGATCTGCTCAATCAAAAGTATGGTTTAACTCTGTTAGCTGAATGCACGGATCAGAAAGAAGTTTCACAGAATGATTCTGTGTAGTTTATATTTGGAAACATTCCTTTTTCCACTATTACCCTCTTAGCGCTCCGAATCTCCACTTGCATTTTCTACAGAAAGAGTGTTTCAGAACGGCTCAATCAAAACTAAGGTTCAACTCTTTTAGTTGAACAAACAGAACAGAAAGAAGTTTCACAAAATTCTTCTGTGTAGTTTTTATTTGTAGACATTCTTTTTCCCAATATAGGCCTCTTAGCGCTCAGAATGTCCAATTGCAGTTTCTACAGAAAGAGTGTTTCAGAACGGCTCAATCAAAAGTAAGGTTCAACTCTGTTAGTTGAATGCACAGAACAGAAAGAAGTTTCATACAATGCTTCTGTGTAGTTTATATTTGCACATATTATTTTTCCACTATTACCCACTTAGCGCTACGAATGTCCAGTTGCATTTTCTACAGACAGAGTGTTTCAAAACTGCTCAATCAAAAGTATGGTTTAACTCTGTTAGCTGAATGCTCAGATCAGAAAGAAGTTTCACAGAATGCTTCTGTGTAGTTTATATTTGAATATATTTCTTTTTCCACTACTACGCTCTTAGCACTCCAAATGTCCAGTTGCATTTTCTACAGAAAGAGTGTTCAGATCTGCTCAATCAAAAGTATGGTTTAACTCTGTTAGCTGAATGCACATATCAGAAAGAAGTTTCAGCGAATGATTCTGTGTAGTTTATATTTGAAGACATTCCTTTTTCCACTATTACCCTCTTAGCGCTCCGAATCTCCACTTGCATTTTCTACAAAAAGAGTGTTTCATAACTGCTCAATCAAAAATATGTTTTATCTCTGTTAACTGAATTTACAGATCAGAAATAAGTTTCACAGAATGCATCTGTGTAGTTTTTATTTGAAGATATTCTTTTTCCCAATGTAGGCCTCTTAGCGCTTAGCATGTCCAATTGCAGTTTCTACAGAAAGAGTGTTTCAGAACGGCTCAATCAAAAGTAAGGTTCAACTCTGTTAGTTGAATGCACAGAACAGAAAGAATTTTCACAGAATGATACTGTGTAGTTTATATTTGAATATATTCCTTTTTCCACTATTACCCTCTTAGCGCTCCGAATGTCCACTTGCATTTTCTACAGAAAGAGTGTTCAGAACTGCGCAATCAAAAGTATGGTTTAACTCTGTTAGCTTAATGAACATATCAGAAATAAGTTTCACACAATTCTTCTGTGTAGTTTTTATTTGAAGATATTATTTTTCCCAATAGAGGCCTCTTAGCGCTCAGAATGTCCAATTGCAGTTTCTACAGAAAGAGTGTTTCAGAAAGGCTCAATCAAAAGTAAGGTTCAACTCTGTTAGTTGAATGCACAGAACAGAAAGAAGTTTCATACAATGCTTCTGTGTAGTTTATATTTGAACATATTCTTTTTTCCACTATTACCCTCTTAGCGCTACGAATGTCCAGTTGCATTTTCTACAGACAGAGTGTTTCAAAACTGCTCAATCAAAAGTATGGTTTAACTCTGTTAGCTGAATGCTCAGATCAGAAAGAAGTTTCACAGAATGTTTCTGTGTAGTTTATATTTGAATATATTCCTTTTTCCACTACTACTCTCTTAGCGCTCCAAATGTCCAGTTGCATTTTCTACAGAAAGAGTGTTCAGATCTGCTCAATCAAAAGTATGGTTTAACTCTGTTAGCTGAATGCACAGATCAGAAAGAAGTTTCACCAAATGATTCTGTGTAGTTTATATTTGAAGACATTCCTTTTTCCACTATTACCCGCTTAGCGCTCCGAAACTCCACTTGCATTTACTACAAAAAGAGTGTTTCATAACTGCTCAATCAAAAATATGTTTTATCTCTGTTAACTGAATTTACAGATCAGAAATAAGTTTCACAGAATGCATCTGTGTAGTTTTTATTTGAAGATATTCTTTTTCCCAATGTAGGCCTCTTAGCGCTTAGCATGTCCAATTGCAGTTTCTACAGAAAGAGTGTTTCAGAACGGCTCAATCAAAAGTAAGGTTCAACTCTGTTAGTTGAATGCACAGAACAGAGAGAATTTTCACAGAATGCTACTGTGTAGTTTATATTTGAATATATTCCTTTTTCCACTATTACCCTCTTAGCGCTCCGAATGTCCACTTGCATTTTCTACAGAAAGAGTGTTCAGAACTGCGCAATCAAAAGTATGGTTTAACTCTGTTAGCTTAATGAACATATCAGAAATAAGTTTCACACAATGCTTCTGTGTAGTTTTTATTTGAAGATATTATGTTTCCCAATAGAGGCCTCTTAGCGCTCAGAATGTCCAATTGCAGTTTCTACAGAAAGAGTGTTTCAGAACGGCTCAATCAAAAGTAAGGTTCAACTCTGTTAGTTGAATGCACAGAACAGAAAGAAGTTTCATACAATGCTTCTGTGCAGTTTATATTTGAACATATTCTTTTTTCCACTATTACCCACTTAGCGCTACGAATGTCCAGTTGCATTTTCTACAGACAGAGTGTTTCAAAACTGCTCAATCAAAAGTATGGTTTAACTCTGTTAGCTGAATGCTCAGATCAGAAAGAAGTTTCACAGAATGCTTCTGTGTAGTTTATATTTGAATATATTCCTTTTTCCACTACTACGCTCTTAGCGCTCCAAATGTCCAGTTGCATTTTCTACAGAAAGAGTGTTCAGATCTGCTCAATCAAAAGTATGGTTTAACTCTGTTAGCTGAATGCACGGATCAGAAAGAAGTTTCACAGAATGATTCTGTGTAGTTTATATTTGGAAACATTCCTTTTTCCACTATTACCCTCTTAGCGCTCCGAATCTCCACTTGCATTTTCTACAGAAAGAGTGTTTCAGAACGGCTCAATCAAAACTAAGGTTCAACTCTTTTAGTTGAACAAACAGAACAGAAAGAAGTTTCACAAAATTCTTCTGTGTAGTTTTTATTTGTAGACATTCTTTTTCCCAATATAGGCCTCTTAGCGCTCAGAATGTCCAATTGCAGTTTCTACAGAAAGAGTGTTTCAGAACGGCTCAATCAAAAGTAAGGTTCAACTCTGTTAGTTGAATGCACAGAACAGAAAGAAGTTTCATACAATGCTTCTGTGTAGTTTATATTTGCACATATTATTTTTCCACTATTACCCACTTAGCGCTACGAATGTCCAGTTGCATTTTCTACAGACAGAGTGTTTCAAAACTGCTCAATCAAAAGTATGGTTTAACTCTGTTAGCTGAATGCTCAGATCAGAAAGAAGTTTCACAGAATGCTTCTGTGTAGTTTATATTTGAATATATTTCTTTTTCCACTACTACGCGCTTAGCACTCCAAATGTCCAGTTGCATTTTCTACAGAAAGAGTGTTCAGATCTGCTCAATCAAAAGTATGGTTTAACTCTGTTAGCTGAATGCACAGATCAGAAAGAAGTTTCAGCGAATGATTCTGTGTAGTTTATATTTGAAGACATTCCTTTTTCCACTATTACCCTCTTAGCGCTCCGAATCTCCACTTGCATTTTCTACAAAAAGAGTGTTTCATAACTGCTCAATCAAAAATATGTTTTATCTCTGTTAACTGAATTTACAGATCAGAAATAAGTTTCACAGAATGCATCTGTGTAGTTTTTATTTGAAGATATTCTTTTTCCCAATGTAGGCCTCTTATCGCTTAGCATGTCCAATTGCAGTTTCTACAGAAAGAGTGTTTCAGAACGGCTCAATCAAAAGTAAGGTTCAACTCTGTTAGTTGAATGCACAGAACAGAAAGAATTTTCACAGAATGATACTGTGTAGTTTATATTTGAATATATTCCTTTTTCCACTATTACCCTCTTAGCGCTCCGAATGTCCACTTGCATTTTCTACAGAAAGAGTGTTCAGAACTGCGCAATCAAAAGTATGGTTTAACTCTGTTAGCTTAATGAACATATCAGAAATAAGTTTCACACAATTCTTCTGTGTAGTTTTTATTTGAAGATATTATTTTTCCCAATAGAGGCCTCTTAGCGCTCAGAATGTCCAATTGCAGTTTCTACAGAAAGAGTGTTTCAGAAAGGCTCAATCAAAAGTAAGGTTCAACTCTGTTAGTTGAATGCACAGAACAGAAAGAAGTTTCATACAATGCTTCTGTGTAGTTTATATTTGAACATATTCTTTTTTCCACTATTACCCTCTTAGCGCTACGAATGTCCAGTTGCATTTTCTACAGACAGAGTGTTTCAAAACTGCTCAATCAAAAGTATGGTTTAACTCTGTTAGCTGAATGCTCAGATCAGAAAGAAGTTTCACAGAATGTTTCTGTGTAGTTTATATTTGAATATATTCCTTTTTCCACTACTACTCTCTTAGCGCTCCAAATGTCCAGTTGCATTTTCTACAGAAAGAGTGTTCAGATCTGCTCAATCAAAAGTATGGTTTAACTCTGTTAGCTGAATGCACAGATCAGAAAGAAGTTTCACCAAATGATTCTGTGTAGTTTATATTTGAAGACATTCCTTTTTCCACTATTACCCACTTAGCGCTCCGAAACTCCACTTGCATTTACTACAAAAAGAGTGTTTCATAACTGCTCAATCAAAAATATGTTTTATCTCTGTTAACTGAATTTACAGATCAGAAATAAGTTTCACAGAATGCATCTGTGTAGTTTTTATTTGAAGATATTCTTTTTCCCAATGTAGGCCTCTTAGCGCTTAGCATGTCCAATTGCAGTTTCTACAGAAAGAGTGTTTCAGAACGGCTCAATCAAAAGTAAGGTTCAACTCTGTTAGTTGAATGCACAGAACAGAGAGAATTTTCACAGAATGCTACTGTGTAGTTTATATTTGAATATATTCCTTTTTCCACTATTACCCTCTTAGCGCTCCGAATGTCCACTTGCATTTTCTACAGAAAGAGTGTTCAGAACTGCGCAATCAAAAGTATGGTTTAACTCTGTTAGCTTAATGAACATATCAGAAATAAGTTTCACACAATGCTTCTGTGTAGTTTTTATTTGAAGATATTATGTTTCCCAATAGAGGCCTCTTAGCGCTCAGAATGTCCAATTGCAGTTTCTACAGAAAGAGTGTTTCAGAAAGGCTCAATCAAAAGTAAGGTTCAACTCTGTTAGTTGAATGCACAGAACAGAAAAAAGTTTCATACAATGCTTCTGTGTAGTTTATATTTGAACATATTCCTTTTTCCACTATTACCCACTTAGCGCTACGAATGTCCAGTTGTATTTTCTACAGACAGAGTGTTTCAAAACTGCTCAATCAAAAGTATGGTTTAACTCTGTTAGCTGAATGCTCAGATCAGAAAGAAGTTTCACAGAATGCTTCTGTGTAGTTTATATTTGAATATATTCCTTTCTCCACTACTACTCCCTTAGCGCTCCAAATGTCCAGTTGCATTTTCTACAGAAAGAGTGTTCAGATCTGCTCAATCAAAAGTATGGTTTAACTCTGTTAGCTGAATGCACGGATCAGAAAGAAGTTTCACAGAATGATTCTGTGTAGTTTATATTTGGAGACATTCCTTTTTCCACTATTACCCTCTTAACGCTCCGAATCTCCACTTGCATTTTCTACAGAAAGAGTGTTTCAGAACGGCTCAATCAAAACTAAGGTTCAACTCTTTTAGTTGAACAAACAGAACAGAAAGAAGTTTCACAAAATTCTTCTGTGTAGTTTTTATTTGTAGACATTCTTTTTCCCAATATAGGCCTCTTAGCGCTCAGAATGTCCAATTGCAGTTTCTACAGAAAGAGTGTTTCAGAACGGCTCAATCAAAAGTAAGGTTCAACTCTGTTAGTTGAATGCACAGAACAGAAAGAACTTTCATACAATGCTTCTGTGTAGTTTATATTTGCACATATTCTTTTTTCCACTATTACCCACTTAGCGCTACGAATGTCCAGTTGCATTTTCTACAGACAGAGTGTTTCAAACCTGCTCAATCAAAAGTATGGTTTAACTCTGTTAGCTGAATGCTCAGATCAGAAAGAAGTTTCACAGAATGCTTCTGTGTAGTTTATATTTGAATATATTTCTTTTTCCACTACTACGCTCTTAGCACTCCAAATGTCCAGTTGCATTTTCTACAGAAAGAGTGTTCAGATCTGCTCAATCAAAAGTATGGTTTAACTCTGTTAGCTGAATGCACAGATCAGAAAGAAGTTTCACCGAATGATTCTGTGTAGTTTATATTTGAAGACATTCCTTTTTCCACTATTACCCTCTTAGCGCTCCGAATCTCCACTTGCATTTTCTACAAAAAGAGTGTTTCATAACTGCTCAATCAAAAATATGTTTTATCTCTGTTAACTGAATTTACAGATCAGAAATAAGTTTCACAGAATGCATCTGTGTAGTTTTTATTTGAAGATATTCTTCTTCCCAATGTAGGCCTCTTAGCGCTTAGCATGTCCAATTGCAGTTTCTACAGAAAGAGTGTTTCAGAACGGCTCAATCAAAAGTAAGGTTCTACTCTGTTAGTTGAATGCACAGAACAGAAAGAATTTTCACAGAATGCTACTGTGTAGTTTATATTTGAATATATTCCTTTTTCCACTATTACCCTCTTAGCGCTCCGAATGTCCACTTGCATTTTCTACAGAAAGAGTGTTCAGAACTGCGCAATCAAAAGTATGGTTTAACTCTGTTAGCTTAATGAACATATCAGAAATAAGTTTCACACAATGCTTCTGTGTAGTTTTTATTTGAAGATATTTTTTTTCCCAATAGAGGCCTCTTAGCGCTCAGAATGTCCAATTGCAGTTTCTACAGAAAGAGTTTTTCAGAAAGGCTCAATCAATGTAAGGTTCAACTCTGTTAGTTGAATGCACAGAACAGAAAGATGTTTCATACAATGCTTCTGTGTAGTTTATATTTGAACATATCCTTTTTTCCACTATTACCCACTTAGCGCTACGAATGTCCAGTTGCATTTTCTACAGACAGAGTGTTTCAAAACTGCTCAATCAAAATTATGGTTTAACTCTGTTAGCTGAATGCTCAGATCAGAAAGAAGTTTCACAGAATGCTTCTGTGTAGTTTATATTTGAATATATTCCTTTCCCCACTACTACTCTCTTAGCGCTCCAAATGTCCAGTTGCATTTTCTACAGAAAGAGTGTTCAGAATTGCTCAATCAAAAGTATGGTTTAACTCTGTTATCTGAATGCACAGATCAGAAAGAAGTTTCACAGAATGATTCTGTGTAGTTTATATTTGGAGACATTCCTTTTTCCACTATTACCCTCTTAGCGCTCCGAATCTCCACTTGCATTTTCTACAGAAAGAGTGTTTCACAACGGCTCAATCAAAACTAAGGTTCAACTCTTTTAGTTGAACAAACAGAACAGAAAGAAGTTTCACACAATTCTTCTGTGTAGTTTTTATTTGTAGACATTCTTTTTCCCAATATAGGCCTCTTAGCGCTCAGAATGTCCAATTGCAGTTTCTACAGAAAGAGTGTTTCAGAACGGCTCAATCAAAAGTAAGGTTCAACTCTGTTAGTTGAATGCACAGAACAGAAAGAAGTTTCATACAATGCTTCTGTGTAGTTTATATTTGAACATATTCTTTTTTCCACTATTACCCACTTAGCGCTACGAATGTCCAGTTGCATTTTCTACAGACAGAGTGTTTCAAAACTGCTCAATCAAAAGTATGGTTTAACTCTGTTAGCTGAATGCTCAGATCAGAAAGAAGTTTCACAGAATGCTTCTGTGTAGTTTATATTTGAATATATTCCTTTTTCCACTACTACGCTCTTAGCGCTCCAAATGTCCAGTTGCATTTTCTACAGAAAGAGTGTTCAGATATGCTCAATCAAAAGTATGGTTTAACTCTGTTAGCTGAATGCACAGATCAGAAAGAAGTTTCACCGAATGATTCTGTGTAGTTTATATTTGAAGACATTCCTTTTTCCACTATTACCCTCTTAGCGCTCCGAATCTCCACTTGCATTTTCTACAAAAAGAGTGTTTCATAACTGCTCAATCAAAAATATGTTTTATCTCTGTTAACTGAATTTACAGATCAGAAATAAATTTCACAGAATGCATCTGTGTAGTTTTTATTTGAAGATATTCTTCTTCCCAATGTAGGCCTCTTAGCGCTTAGCATGTCCAATTGCAGTTTCTACAGAAAGAGTGTTTCAGAACGGCTCAATCAAAAGTAAGGTTCAACTCTGTTAGTTGAATGCACAGAACAGAAAGAATTTTCACAGAATGCTACTGTGTAGTTTATATTTGTATATATTCCTTTTTCCACTATTACCCTCTTAGCGCTCTGAATGTCCACTTGCATTTTCTACAGAAAGAGTGTTCAGAACTGCGCAATCAAAAGTATGTTTTAACTCTGTTAGCATAATGAACATATCAGAAATAAGTTTCACACAATGCTTCTGTGTAGTTTTTATTTGAAGATATTATTTTTCCCAATAGAGGCCTCTTAGCGCTCAGAATGTCCAATTGCAGTTTCTACAGAAAGAGTGTTTCAGAAAGGCTCAATCAAAAGTAAGGTTCAACTCTGTTAGTTGAATGCACAGAACAGAAAGTAGTTTCATACAATGCTTCTGTGTAGTTTATATTTGAACATATTCTTTTTTCCACTATTACCCACTTAGCGCTACGAATGTTCAGTTGCATTTTCTACAGACACAGTGTTTCAAAACTGCTCAATCAAAAGTATGGTTTAACTCTGTTAGCTGAATGCTCAGATCAGAAAGAAGTTTCACAGAATGCTTCTGTGTAGTTTATATTTGAATATATTCCTTTCTCCACTACTACTCTCTTAGCGCTCCAAATGTCCAGTTGCATTTTCTACAGAAAGAGTGTTCAGATCTGCTCAATCAAAAGTATGGTTTAACTCTGTTAGCTGAATGCACGGATCAGAAAGAAGTTTCAGAGAATGATTCTGTGTAGTTTATATTTGGAGACATTCCTTTTTCCACTACTACCCTCTTAGCGCTCCGAATCTCCACTTGAATTTTCTACATAAAGAGTGTTTCAGAACGGCTCAATCAAAACTAAGGTTCAACTCTTTTAGTTGAACAAACAGAACAGAAAGAAGTTTCACACAATTCTTCTGTGTAGTTTTTATTTGTAGACATTCTTTTTCCCAATATAGGCCTCTTAGCGCTCAGAATGTCCAATTGCAGTTTCTACAGAAAGAGTGTTTCAGAACGGCTCAATCAAAAGTAAGGTTCAACTCTGTTAGTTGAATGCACAGAACAGAAAGAAGTTTCATACAATGCTTCTGTGTAGTTTATATTTGAACATATTCTTTTTTCCACTATTACCCACTTAGCGCTACGAATGTTCAGTTGCATTTTCTACAGACAGAGTGTTTCAAAACTGCTCAATCAAAAGTATGGTTTAACTCTGTTAGCTGAATGCTCAGATCAGAAAGAAGTTTCACAGAATGCTTCTGTGTAGTTTATATTTGAATATATTCCTTTTTCCACTACTACGCTCTTAGCGCTCCAAATGTCCAGTTGCATTTTCTACAGAAAGAGTGTTCAGATCTGCTCAATCAAAAGTATGGTTTAACTCTGTTAGCTGAATGCACAGATCAGAAAGAAGTTTCACCGAATGATTCTGTGTAGTTTATATTTGAAGACATTCCTTTTTCCACTATTACCCTCTTAGCGCTCCGAATCTCCACTTGCATTTTCTACAAAAAGAGTGTTTCATAACTGCTCAATCAAAAATATGTTTTATCTCTGTTAACTGAATTTACAGATCAGAAATAAGTTTCACAGAATGCATCTGTGTAGTTTTTATTTGAAGATATTCTTTTTCCCAATGTAGGCCTCTTAGCGCTTAGCATGTCCAATTGCAGTTTCTACAGAAAGAGTGTTTCAGAACGGCTCAATCAAAAGTAAGGTTCAACTCTGTTAGTTGAATGCACAGAACAGAAATAATTTTCAAAGAATGCTACTGTGTAGTTTATATTTGAATATATTCCTTTTTCCACTATTACCCTCTTAGCGCTCCGAATGTCCACTTGCATTTTCTACAGAAAGTGTGTTCAGAACTGCTCAATCAAAAGTATGGTTTAACTGTTAGCTTAATGAACATATCAGAAATAAGTTTCACACAATGCTTCTGTGTAGTTTTTATTTGAAGATATTATTTTTCCCAATAGAGGCCTCTTAGCGCTCAGAATGTCCAATTGCAGTTTCTACAGAAAGAGTGTTTCAGAAAGGCTCAATCAAAAGTAAGGTTCAACTCTGTTAGTTGAATGCACAGAACAGAAAGAAGTTTCATACAATGCTTCTGTGTAGTTTATATTTGAACATATTCTTTTTTCCACTATTACCCACTTAGCGCTACGAATGTCCAGTTGCATTTTCTACAGACAGAGTGTTTCAAAACTGCTCAATCAAAAGTATGGTTTAACTCTGTTAGCTGAATGCTCAGATCAGAAAGAAGTTTCACAGCATGCTTCTGTGTAGTTTATATTTGAATATATTCCTTTTTCCACTACTACGCTCTTAGCGCTCCAAATGTCCAGTTGCATTTTCTACAGAAAGAGCGTTCAGATCTGCTCAATCAAAAGTATGGTTTAACTCTGTTAGCTGAATGCACGGATCAGAAAGAAGTTTCACAGAATGATTCTGTGTAGTTTATATTTGGAAACATTCCTTTTTCCACTATTACCCTCTTAGCGCTCCGAATCTCCACTTGCATTTTCTACAGAAAGAGTGTTTCAGAACGGCTCAATCAAAACTAAGGTTCAACTCTTTTAGTTGAAAAAACAGAACAGAAAGGAGTTTCACAAAATTCTTCTGTGTAGTTTTTATTTGTAGACATTCTTTTTCCCAATATAGGCCTCTTAGCGCTCAGAATGTCCAATTGCAGTTTCTACAGAAAGAGTGTTTCAGAACGGCTCAATCAAAAGTAAGGTTCAACTCTGTTAGTTGAATGCACAGAACAGAAAGAAGTTTCATACAATGCTTCTGTGTAGTTTATATTTGCACATATTCTTTTTTCCACTATTACCCACTTAGCGCTACGAATGTCCATTTGCATTTTCTACAGACAGAGTGTTTCAAAACTGCTCAATCAAAAGTATGGTTTAACTCTGTTAGCTGAATGCTCAGATCAGAAAGAAGTTTCACAGAATGCTTCTGTGTAGTTTATATTTGTATATATTCCTTTCTCCACTACTACTCCCTTAGCGCTCCAAATGTCCAGTTGCATTTTCTACAGAATGAGTGTTCAGATCTGCTCAATCAAAAGTATGGTTTAACTCTGTTAGCTGAATGCACGGATCAGAAAGAAGTTTCACAGAATGATTCTGTGTAGTTTATATTTGGAGACATTCCTTTTTCTACTATTACCCTCTTAGCGCTCCGAATCTCCACTTGCATTTTCTACAGAAAGAGTGTTTCAGAACGGCTCAATCAAAACTAAGGTTCAACTCTTTTAGTTGAACAAACAGAACAGAAAGAAGTTTCACACAATTCTTCTGTGTAGTTTTTATTTGTAGACATTCTTTTTCCCAATATAGGCCTCTTAGCGCTCAGAATGTCCAATTGCAGTTTCTACAGAAAGAGTGTTTCAGAACGGCTCAATCAAAAGTAAGGTTCAACTCTGTTAGTTGAATGCACAGAACAGAAAGAAGTTTCATACAATGCTTCTGTGTAGTTTATATTTGAACATATTCTTTTTTCCACTATTACCCACTTAGCGCTACGAATGTCCAGTTGCATTTTCTACAGACAGAGTGTTTCAAAACTGCTCAATCAAAAGTATGGTTTAACTCTGTTAGCTGAATGCTCAGATCAGAAAGAAGTTTCACAGAATGCTTCTGTGTAGTTTATATTTGAATATATTCCTTTTTCCACTACTACGCTCTTAGCGCTCCAAATGTCCAGTTGCATTTTCTACAGAAAGAGTGTTCAGATCTGCTCAATCAAAAGTATGGTTTAACTCTGTTAGCTGAATGCACGGATCAGAAAGAAGTTTCACAGAATGATTCTGTGTAGTTTATATTTGGAAACATTCCTTTTTCCACTATTACCCTCTTAGCGCTCCGAATCTCCACTTGCATTTTCTACAGAAAGAGTGTTTCAGAACGGCTCAATCAAAACTAAGGTTCAACTCTTTTAGTTGAACAAACAGAACAGAAAGAAGTTTCACAAAATTCTTCTGTGTAGTTTTTATTTGTAGACATTCTTTTTCCCAATATAGGCCTCTTAGCGCTCAGAATGTCCAATTGCAGTTTCTACAGAAAGAGTGTTTCAGAACGGCTCAATCAAAAGTAAGGTTCAACTCTGTTAGTTGAATGCACAGAACAGAAAGAAGTTTCATACAATGCTTCTGTGTAGTTTATATTTGCACATATTATTTTTCCACTATTACCCACTTAGCGCTACGAATGTCCAGTTGCATTTTCTACAGACAGAGTGTTTCAAAACTGCTCAATCAAAAGTATGGTTTAACTCTGTTAGCTGAATGCTCAGATCAGAAAGAAGTTTCACAGAATGCTTCTGTGTAGTTTATATTTGAATATATTTCTTTTTCCACTACTACGCTCTTAGCACTCCAAATGTCCAGTTGCATTTTCTACAGAAAGAGTGTTCAGATCTGCTCAATCAAAAGTATGGTTTAACTCTGTTAGCTGAATGCACAGATCAGAAAGAAGTTTCAGCGAATGATTCTGTGTAGTTTATATTTGAAGACATTCCTTTTTCCACTATTACCCTCTTAGCGCTCCGAATCTCCACTTGCATTTTCTACAAAAAGAGTGTTTCATAACTGCTCAATCAAAAATATGTTTTATCTCTGTTAACTGAATTTACAGATCAGAAATAAGTTTCACAGAATGCATCTGTGTAGTTTTTATTTGAAGATATTCTTTTTCCCAATGTAGGCCTCTTAGCGCTTAGCATGTCCAATTGCAGTTTCTACAGAAAGAGTGTTTCAGAACGGCTCAATCAAAAGTAAGGTTCAACTCTGTTAGTTGAATGCACAGAACAGAAAGAATTTTCACAGAATGATACTGTGTAGTTTATATTTGAATATATTCCTTTTTCCACTATTACCCTCTTAGCGCTCCGAATGTCCACTTGCATTTTCTACAGAAAGAGTGTTCAGAACTGCGCAATCAAAAGTATGGTTTAACTCTGTTAGCTTAATGAACATATCAGAAATAAGTTTCACACAATTCTTCTGTGTAGTTTTTATTTGAAGATATTATTTTTCCCAATAGAGGCCTCTTAGCGCTCAGAATGTCCAATTGCAGTTTCTACAGAAAGAGTGTTTCAGAAAGGCTCAATCAAAAGTAAGGTTCAACTCTGTTAGTTGAATGCACAGAACAGAAAGAAGTTTCATACAATGCTTCTGTGTAGTTTATATTTGAACATATTCTTTTTTCCACTATTACCCTCTTAGCGCTACGAATGTCCAGTTGCATTTTCTACAGACAGAGTGTTGCAAAACTGCTCAATCAAAAGTATGGTTTAACTCTGTTAGCTGAATGCTCAGATCAGAAAGAAGTTTCACAGAATGTTTCTGTGTAGTTTATATTTGAATATATTCCTTTTTCCACTACTACTCTCTTAGCGCTCCAAATGTCCAGTTGCATTTTCTACAGAAAGAGTGTTCAGATCTGCTCAATCAAAAGTATGGTTTAACTCTGTTAGCTGAATGCACAGATCAGAAAGAAGTTTCACCAAATGATTCTGTGTAGTTTATATTTGAAGACATTCCTTTTTCCACTATTACCCGCTTAGCGCTCCGAAACTCCACTTGCATTTACTACAAAAAGAGTGTTTCATAACTGCTCAATCAAAAATATGTTTTATCTCTGTTAACTGAATTTACAGATCAGAAATAAGTTTCACAGAATGCATCTGTGTAGTTTTTATTTGAAGATATTCTTTTTCCCAATGTAGGCCTCTTAGCGCTTAGCATGTCCAATTGCAGTTTCTACAGAAAGAGTGTTTCAGAACGGCTCAATCAAAAGTAAGGTTCAACTCTGTTAGTTGAATGCACAGAACAGAGAGAATTTTCACAGAATGCTACTGTGTAGTTTATATTTGTATATATTCCTTTTTCCACTATTACCCTCTTAGCGCTCCGAATGTCCACTTGCATTTTCTACAGAAAGAGTGTTCAGAACTGCGCAATCAAAAGTATGGTTTAACTCTGTTAGCTTAATGAACATATCAGAAATAAGTTTCACACAATGCTTCTGTGTAGTTTTTATTTGAAGATATTATGTTTCCCAATAGAGGCCTCTTAGCGCTCAGAATGTCCAATTGCAGTTTCTACAGAAAGAGTGTTTCAGAACGGCTCAATCAAAAGTAAGGTTCAACTCTGTTAGTTGAATGCACAGAACAGAAAGAAGTTTCATACAATGCTTCTGTGTAGTTTATATTTGAACATATTTTTTTTCCACTATTACCCACTTAGCGCTACGAATGTCCAGTTGCATTTTCTACAGACATAGTGTTTCAAAACTGCTCAATCAAAAGTATGGTTTAACTCTGTTAGCTGAATGCTCAGATCAGAAAGAAGTTTCACAGAATGCTTCTGTGTACTTTATATTTGAATATATTCCTTTTTCCACTACTACTCTCTTAGCGCTCCAAATGTCCAGTTGCATTTTCTACAGAAAGAGTGTTCAGATCTGCTCAATCAAAAGTATGGTTTAACTCTGTTAGCTGAATGCACAGATCAGAAAGAAGTTTCACAGAATGATTCTGTGTAGTTTATATTTGGAGACCTTCCTTTTTCCACTATTACCCTCTTAGCGCACCGAATCTCCACTTGCATTTTCTACAGAAAGAGTGTTTCAGAACGGCTCAATCAAAACTAAGGTTCAACTCTTTTAGTTGAACAAACAGAACAGAAAGAAGTTTCACACAATTCTTCTGTGTAGTTTTTATTTGTAGACATTCTTTTTCCCAATATAGGCCTCTTAGCGCTCAGAATGTCCAATTGCAGTTTCTACAGAAAGAGTGTTTCAGAACGGCTCAATCAAAAGTAAGGTTCAACTCTGTTAGTTGAATGCACAGAACAGAAAGAAGTTTCATACAATGCTTCTGTGTAGTTTATATTTGAACATATTCTTTTTTCCACTATTACCCACTTAGCGCTACGAATGTCCAGTTGCATTTTCTACAGACAGAGTGTTTCAAAACTGCTCAATCAAAAGTATGGTTTAACTCTGTTAGCTGAATGCTCAGATCAGAAAGAAGTTTCACAGAATGCTTCTGTGTAGTTTATATTTGAATATATTCCTTTTTCCACTACTACGCTCTTAGCGCTCCAAATGTCCAGTTGCATTTTCTACAGAAAGAGTGTTCAGATCTGCTCAATCAAAAGTATGGTTTAACTCTGTTAGCTGAATGCACGGATCAGAAAGAAGTTTCACAGAATGATTCTGTGTAGTTTATATTTGGAAACATTCCTTTTTCCACTATTACCCTCTTAGCGCTCCGAATCTCCACTTGCATTTTCTACAGAAAGAGTGTTTCAGAACGGCTCAATCAAAACTAAGGTTCAACTCTTTTAGTTGAACAAACAGAACAGAAAGAAGTTTCACAAAATTCTTCTGTGTAGTTTTTATTTGTAGACATTCTTTTTCCCAATATAGGCCTCTTAGCGCTCAGAATGTCCAATTGCAGTTTCTACAGAAAGAGTGTTTCAGAACGGCTCAATCAAAAGTAAGGTTCAACTCTGTTAGTTGAATGCACAGAACAGAAAGAAGTTTCATACAATGCTTCTGTGTAGTTTATATTTGCACATATTATATTTCCACTATTACCCACTTAGCGCTACGAATGTCCAGTTGCATTTTCTACAGACAGAGTGTTTCAAAACTGCTCAATCAAAAGTATGGTTTAACTCTGTTAGCTGAATGCTCAGATCAGAAAGAAGTTTCACAGAATGCTTCTGTGTAGTTTATATTTGAATATATTTCTTTTTCCACTACTACGCTCTTAGCACTCCAAATGTCCAGTTGCATTTTCTACAGAAAGAGTGTTCAGATCTGCTCAATCAAAAGTATGGTTTAACTCTGTTAGCTGAATGCACAGATCAGAAAGAAGTTTCAGCGAATGATTCTGTGTAGTTTATATTTGAAGACATTCCTTTTTCCACTATTACCCTCTTAGCGCTCCGAATCTCCACTTGCATTTTCTACAAAAAGAGTGTTTCATAACTGCTCAATCAAAAATATGTTTTATCTCTGTTAACTGAATTTACAGATCAGAAATAAGTTTCACAGAATGCATCTGTGTAGTTTTTATTTGAAGATATTCTTTTTCCCAATGTAGGCCTCTTAGCGCTTAGCATGTCCAATTGCAGTTTCTACAGAAAGAGTGTTTCAGAACGGCTCAATCAAAAGTAAGGTTCAACTCTGTTAGTTGAATGCACAGAACAGAAAGAATTTTCACAGAATGATACTGTGTAGTTTATATTTGAATATATTCCTTTTTCCACTATTACCCTCTTAGCGCTCCGAATGTCCACTTGCATTTTCTACAGAAAGAGTGTTCAGAACTGCGCAATCAAAAGTATGGTTTAACTCTGTTAGCTTAATGAACATATCAGAAATAAGTTTCACACAATTCTTCTGTGTAGTTTTTATTTGAAGATATTATTTTTCCCAATAGAGGCCTCTTAGCGCTCAGAATGTCCAATTGCAGTTTCTACAGAAAGAGTGTTTCAGAAAGGCTCAATCAAAAGTAAGGTTCAACTCTGTTAGTTGAATGCACAGAACAGAAAGAAGTTTCATACAATGCTTCTGTGTAGTTTATATTTGAACATATTCTTTTTTCCACTATTACCCTCTTAGCGCTACGAATGTCCAGTTGCATTTTCTACAGACAGAGTGTTGCAAAACTGCTCAATCAAAAGTATGGTTTAACTCTGTTAGCTGAATGCTCAGATCAGAAAGAAGTTTCACAGAATGTTTCTGTGTAGTTTATATTTGAATATATTCCTTTTTCCACTACTACTCTCTTAGCGCTCCAAATGTCCAGTTGCATTTTCTACAGAAAGAGTGTTCAGATCTGCTCAATCAAAAGTATGGTTTAACTCTGTTAGCTGAATGCACAGATCAGAAAGAAGTTTCACCAAATGATTCTGTGTAGTTTATATTTGAAGACATTCCTTTTTCCACTATTACCCGCTTAGCGCTCCGAAACTCCACTTGCATTTACTACAAAAAGAGTGTTTCATAACTGCTCAATCAAAAATATGTTTTATCTCTGTTAACTGAATTTACAGATCAGAAATAAGTTTCACAGAATGCATCTGTGTAGTTTTTATTTGAAGATATTCTTTTTCCCAATGTAGGCCTCTTAGCGCTTAGCATGTCCAATTGCAGTTTCTACAGAAAGAGTGTTTCAGAACGGCTCAATCAAAAGTAAGGTTCAACTCTGTTAGTAGAATGCACAGAACAGAGAGAATTTTCACAGAATGCTACTGTGTAGTTTATATTTGTATATATTCCTTTTTCCACTATTACCCTCTAAGCGCTCCGAATGTCCACTTGCATTTTCTACAGAAAGAGTGTTCAGAACTGCGCAATCAAAAGTATGGTTTAACTCTGTTAGCTTAATGAACATATCAGAAATAAGTTTCACACAATGCTTCTGTGTAGTTTTTATTTGAAGATATTATGTTTCCCAATAGAGGCCTCTTAGCGCTCAGAATGTCCAATTGCAGTTTCTACAGAAAGAGTGTTTCAGAACGGCTCAATCAAAAGTAAGGTTCAACTCTGTTAGTTGAATGCACAGAACAGAAAGAAGTTTCATACAATGCTTCTGTGCAGTTTATATTTGAACATATTCTTTTTTCCACTATTACCCACTTAGCGCTACGAATGTCCAGTTGCATTTTCTACAGACAGAGTGTTTCAAAACTGCTCAATCAAAAGTATGGTTTAACTCTGTTAGCTGAATGCTCAGATCAGAAAGAAGTTTCACAGAATGCTTCTGTGTAGTTTATATTTGAATATATTCCTTTTTCCACTACTACGCTCTTAGCGCTCCAAATGTCCAGTTGCATTTTCTACAGAAAGAGTGTTCAGATCTGCTCAATCAAAAGTATGGTTTAACCCTGTTAGCTGAATGCACGGATCAGAAAGAAGTTTCACAGAATGATTCTGTGTAGTTTATATTTGGAAACATTCCTTTTTCCACTATTACCCTCTTAGCGCTCCGAATCTCCACTTGCATTTTCTACAGAAAGAGTGTTTCAGAACGGCTCAATCAAAACTAAGGTTCAACTCTTTTAGTTGAACAAACAGAACAGAAAGAAGTTTCACAAAATTCTTCTGTGTAGTTTTTATTTGTAGACATTCTTTTTCCCAATATAGGCCTCTTAGCGCTCAGAATGTCCAATTGCAGTTTCTACAGAAAGAGTGTTTCAGAACGGCTCAATCAAAAGTAAGGTTCAACTCTGTTAGTTGAATGCACAGAACAGAAAGAAGTTTCATACAATGCTTCTGTGTAGTTTATATTTGCACATATTATTTTTCCACTATTACCCAATTAGCGCTACGAATGTCCAGTTGCATTTTCTACAGACAGAGTGTTTCAAAACTGCTCAATCAAAAGTATGGTTTAACTCTGTTAGCTGAATGCTCAGATCAGAAAGAAGTTTCACAGAATGCTTCTGTGTAGTTTATATTTGAATATATTTCTTTTTCCACTACTACGCTCTTAGCACTCCAAATGTCCAGTTGCATTTTCTACAGAAAGAGTGTTCAGATCTGCTCAATCAAAAGTATGGTTTAACTCTGTTAGCTGAATGCACAGATCAGAAAGAAGTTTCACCGAATGATTCTGTGTAGTTTATATTTGAAGACATTCCTTTTTCCACTATTACCCTCTTAGCGCTCCGAATCTCCACTTGCATTTTCTACAAAAAGAGTGTTTCATAACTGCTCAATCAAAAATATGTTTTATCTCTGTTAACTGAATTTACAGATCAGAAATAAGTTTCACAGAATGCATCTGTGTAGTTTTTATTTGAAGATATTCTTTTTCCCAATGTAGGCCTCTTAGCGCTTAGCATGTCCAATTGCAGTTTCTACAGAAAGAGTGTTTCAGAACGGCTCAATCAAAAGTAAGGTTCAACTCTGTTAGTTGAATGCACAGAACAGAAAGAATTTTCACAGAATGATACTGTGTAGTTTATATTTGAATATATTCCTTTTTCCACTATTACCCTCTTAGCGCTCCGAATGTCCACTTGCATTTTCTACAGAAAGAGTGTTCAGAACTGCGCAATCAAAAGTATGGTTTAACTCTGTTAGCTTAATGAACATATCAGAAATAAGTTTCACACAATTCTTCTGTGTAGTTTTTATTTGAAGATATTATTTTTCCCAATAGAGGCCTCTTAGCGCTCAGAATGTCCAATTGCAGTTTCTACAGAAAGAGTGTTTCAGAAAGGCTCAATCAAAAGTAAGGTTCAACTCTGTTAGTTGAATGCACAGAACAGAAAGAAGTTTCATACAATGCTTCTGTGTAGTTTATATTTGAACATATTCTTTTTTCCACTATTACCCTCTTAGCGCTACGAATGTCCAGTTGCATTTTCTACAGACAGAGTGTTTCAAAACTGCTCAATCAAAAGTATGGTTTAACTCTGTTAGCTGAATGCTCAGATCAGAAAGAAGTTTCACAGAATGTTTCTGTGTAGTTTATATTTGAATATATTCCTTTTTCCACTACTACTCTCTTAGCGCTCCAAATGTCCAGTTGCATTTTCTACAGAAAGAGTGTTCAGATCTGCTCAATCAAAAGTATGGTTTAACTCTGTTAGCTGAATGCACAGATCAGAAAGAAGTTTCACCAAATGATTCTGTGTAGTTTATATTTGAAGACATTCCTTTTTCCACTATTACCCGCTTAGCGCTCCGAAACTCCACTTGCATTTACTACAAAAAGAGTGTTTCATAACTGCTCAATCAAAAATATGTTTTATCTCTGTTAACTGAATTTACAGATCAGAAATAAGTTTCACAGAATGCATCTGTGTAGTTTTTATTTGAAGATATTCTTTTTCCCAATGTAGGCCTCTTAGCGCTTAGCATGTCCAATTGCAGTTTCTACAGAAAGAGTGTTTCAGAACGGCTCAATCAAAAGTAAGGTTCAACTCTGTTAGTTGAATGCACAGAACAGAGAGAATTTTCACAGAATGCTACTGTGTAGTTTATATTTGAATATATTCCTTTTTCCACTATTACCCTCTTAGCGCTCCGAATGTCCACTTGCATTTTCTACAGAAAGAGTGTTCAGAACTGCGCAATCAAAAGTATGGTTTAACTCTGTTAGCTTAATGAACATATCAGAAATAAGTTTCACACAATGCTTCTGTGTAGTTTTTATTTGAAGATATTATGTTTCCCAATAGAGGCCTCTTAGCGCTCAGAATGTCCAATTGCAGTTTCTACAGAAAGAGTGTTTCAGAAAGGCTCAATCAAAAGTAAGGTTCAACTCTGTTAGTTGAATGCACAGAACAGAAAAAAGTTTCATACAATGCTTCTGTGTAGTTTATATTTGAACATATTCCTTTTTCCACTATTACCCACTTAGCGCTACGAATGTCCAGTTGCATTTTCTACAGACAGAGTGTTTCAAAACTGCTCAATCAAAAGTATGGTTTAACTCTGTTAGCTGAATGCTCAGATCAGAAAGAAGTTTCACAGAATGCTTCTGTGTAGTTTATATTTGAATATATTCCTTTCTCCACTACTACTCCCTTAGCGCTCCAAATGTCCAGTTGCATTTTCTACAGAAAGAGTGTTCAGATCTGCTCAATCAAAAGTATGGTTTAACTCTGTTAGCTGAATGCACGGATCAGAAAGAAGTTTCACAGAATGATTCTGTGTAGTTTATATTTGGAGACATTCCTTTTTCCACTATTACCCTCTTAACGCTCCGAATCTCCACTTGCATTTTCTACAGAAAGAGTGTTTCAGAACGGCTCAATCAAAACTAAGGTTCAACTCTTTTAGTTGAACAAACAGAACAGAAAGAAGTTTCACAAAATTCTTCTGTGTAGTTTTTATTTGTAGACATTCTTTTTCCCAATATAGGCCTCTTAGCGCTCAGAATGTCCAATTGCAGTTTCTACAGAAAGAGTGTTTCAGAACGGCTCAATCAAAAGTAAGGTTCAACTCTGTTAGTTGAATGCACAGAACAGAAAGAAGTTTCATACAATGCTTCTGTGTAGTTTATATTTGCACATATTCTTTTTTCCACTATTACCCACTTAGCGCTACGAATGTCCAGTTGCATTTTCTACAGACAGAGTGTTTCAAAACTGCTCAATCAAAAGTATGGTTTAACTCTGTTAGCTGAATGCTCAGATCAGAAAGAAGTTTCACAGAATGCTTCTGTGTAGTTTATATTTGAATAAATTCCTTTTTCCACTACTACGCTCTTAGCGCTCCAAATGTCCAGTTGCATTTTCTACAGAAAGAGTGTTCAGATCTGCTCAATCAAAAGTATGGTTTAACTCTGTTAGCTGAATGCACAGATCAGAAAGAAGTTTCACCGAATGATTCTGTGTAGTTTATATTTGAAGACATTCCTTTTTCCACTATTACCCTCTTAGCGCTCCGAATCTCCACTTGCATTTTCTACAGAAAGAGTGTTTCATAACTGCTCAATCAAAAATATGTTTTATCTCTGTTAACTGAATTTACAGATCAGAAATAAGTTTCACAGAATGCATCTGTGTAGTTTTTATTTGAAGATATTCTTTTTCCCAATGTAGGCCTCTTAGCGCTTAGCATGTCCAATTGCAGTTTCTACAGAAAGAGTGTTTCAGAACGGCTCAATCAAAAGTAAGGTTCAACTCTGTTAGTTGAATGCACAGAACAGAAAGTATTTTCACAGAATGCTACTGTGTAGTTTATATTTGAATATATTCCTTTTTCCACTATTACCCTCTTAGCGCTCCGAATGTCCACTTGCATTTTCTACAGAAAGAGTGTTCAGAACTGCGCAATCAAAAGTATGGTTTAAATCTGTTAGCTTAATGAACATATCAGAAATAAGTTTCACACAATGCTTCTGTGTAGTTTTTATTTGAAGATATTATTTTTCCCAATAGAGGCCTCTTAGCGCTCAGAATGTCCAATTGCAGTTTCTACAGAAAGAGTGTTTCAGAAAGGCTCAATCAAAAGTAAGGTTCAACTCTGTTAGTTGAATGCACAGAACAGAAAGAAGTTTCATACAATGCTTCTGTGTAGTTTATATTTGAACATATTCTTTTTTCCACTATTACCCACTTAGCGCTACGAATGTCCAGTTGCATTTTCTACAGACAGAGTGTTTCAAAACTGCTCAATCAAAAGTATGGTTTCACTCTGTTAGCTGAACGCTCAGATCAGAAAGAAGTTTCACAGAATGCTTCTGTGTAGTTTATATTTGAATATATTACTTTTTCCACTACTACTCTCTTAGCGCTCCAAATGTCCAGTTGCATTTTCTACAGAAAGAGTGTTCAGATCTGCTCAATCAAACGTATGGTTTAACTCTCTTAGCTGAATGCACAGATCAGAAAGAAGTTTCACAGAATGATTCTGTGTAGTTTATATATGGAGACATTCCTTTTTCCACTATTACCCTCTTAGCGCTCCGAATCTCCACTTGCATTTTCTACAGAAAGAGTGTTTCAGAACGGCTCAATCAAAACTAAGGTTCAACTCTTTTAGTTGAACAAACAGAACAGAAAGAAGTTTCACACAATACTTCTGTGTAGTTTTTATTTGTAGACATTATTTTCCCAATATAGGCCTCTTAGCGCTCAGAATGTCCAATTGCAGTTTCTACAGAAAGAGTGTTTCAGAACGGCTCAATCAAAAGTAAGGTTCAACTCTGTTAGTTGAATGCACAGAACAGAGAGAAGTTTCATACAATGCTTCTGTGTAGTTTATATTTGAACATATTCTTTTTTCCACTATTACCCACTTAGCGCTACGAATGTTCAGTTGCATTTTCTACAGACAGAGTGTTTCAAAACTGCTCAATCAAAAGTATGGTTTAACTCTGTTTGCTGAATGCTCAGATCAGAAAGAAGTTTCACAGAATGCTTCTGTGTAGTTTATATTTGAATATATTCCTTTCTCCACTACTACTCTCTTAGCGCTCCAAATGTCCAGTTGCATTTTCTACAGAAAGAGTGTTCAGATCTGCTCAATCAAAAGTATGGTTTAACTCTGTTAGCTGAATGCACGGATCAGAAAGAAGTTTCACAGAATGATTCTGTGTAGTTTATATTTGGAGACATTCCTTTTTCCACTACTACCCTCTTAGTGCTCCGAATCTTCACTTGCATTTTCTACATAAAGAGTGTTTCAGAACGGCTCAATCAAAACTAAGGTTCAACTCTTTTAGTTGAACAAACAGAACAGAAAGAAGTTTCACACAATTCTTCTGTGTAGTTTTTATTTGTAGACATTCTTTTTCCCAATATAGGCCTCTTAGCGCTCAGAATGTCCAATTGCAGTTTCTACAGAAAGAGTGTTTCAGAACGGCTCAATCAAAAGTAAGGTTCAACTCTGTTAGTTGAATGCACAGAACAGAAAGTAGTTTCATACAATGCTTCTGTGTAGTTTATATTTGAACATATTCTTTTTTCCACTATTACCCACTTAGCGCTACGAATGTCCAGTTGCATTTTCTACAGACAGAGTGTTTCAAAACTGCTCAATCAAAAGTATGGTTTAACTCTGTTAGCTGAATGCTCAGATCAGAAAGAAGTTTCACAGAATGCTTCTGTGTAGTTTATATTTGAATATATTCCTTTTTCCACTACTACGCTCTTAGCGCTCCAAATGTCCAGTTGCATTTTCTACAGAAAGAGTGTTCAGATCTGCTCAATCAAAAGTATGGTTTAACTCTGTTAGCTGAATGCACAGATCAGAAAGAAGTTTCACCGAATGATTCTGTGTAGTTTATATTTGAAGACATTCCTTTTTCCACTATTACCCTCTTAGCGCTCCGAATCTCCACTTGCATTTTCTACAAAAAGAGTGTTTCATAACTGCTCAATCAAAAATATGTTTTATCTCTGTTAACTGAATTTACAGATCAGAAATAAGTTTCACAGAATGCATCTGTGTAGTTTTTATTTGAAGATATTCTTTTTCCCAATGTAGGCCTCTTAGCGCTTAGCATGTCCAATTGCAGTTTCTACAGAAAGAGTGTTTCAGAACAGCTCAATCAAAAGTAAGGTTCAACTCTGTTAGTTGAATGCACAGAACAGAAATAATTTTCAAAGAATGCTACTGTGTAGTTTATATTTGAATATATTCCTTTTTCCACTATTACCCTCTTAGCGCTCCGAATGTCCACTTGCATTTTCTACAGAAAGAGTGTTCAGAACTGCGCAATCAAAAGTATGGTTTAACTGTTAGCTTAATGAACATATCAGAAATAAGTTTCACACAATGCTTCTGTGTAGTTTTTATTTGAAGATATTATTTTTCCCAATATAGGCCTCTTAGCGCTCAGAATGTCCAATTGCAGTTTCTACAGAAAGAGTGTTTCAGAAAGGCTCAATCAAAAGTAAGGTTCAACTCTGTTAGTTGAATGCACAGAACAGAAAGAAGTTTCATACAATGCTTCTGTGTAGTTTATATTTGAACATATTCTTTTTTCCACTATTACCCACTTAGCGCTACGAATGTCCAGTTGCATTTTCTACAGACAGAGTGTTTCAAAACTGCTCAATCAAAAGTATGGTTTAACTCTGTTAGCTGAATGCTCAGATCAGAAAGAAGTTTCACAGAATGCTTCTGTGTAATTTATATTTGAATATATTCCTTTTTACACTACTACTCTCTTAGCGCTCCAAATGTCCAGTTGCATTTTCTACAGAAAGAGTGTTCAGATCTGCTCAATCAAAAGTATGGTTTAACTCTGTTAGCTGAATGCACAGATCAGAAAGAAGTTTCACCGAATGTTTTTGTGTAGTTTATATTTGAAGACATTCCTTTTTCCACTATTACCCTCTTAGCGCTCCGAATCTCCACTTGCATTTTCTACAAAAAGAGTGTTTCATAACTGCTCAATCAAAAATATGTTTTATCTCTGTTAACTGAATTTACAGATCAGAAATAAGTTTCACAGAATGCATCTGTGTAGTTTTTATTTGAAGATATTCTTTTTCCCAATGTAGGCCTCTTAGCGCTTAGCATGTCCAATTGCAGTTTCTACAGAAAGAGTGTTTCAGAACGGCTCAATCAAAAGTAAGGTTCAACTCTGTTAGTTGAATGCACAGAACAGAAAGAATTTTCACAGAATGCTACTGTGTAGTTTATATTTGAATATATTCCTTTTTCCACTATTACCCTCTTAGCGCTCCGAATGTCCACTTGCATTTTCTACAGAAAGAGTGTTCAGAACTGCGCAATCAAAAGTATGGTTTAACTCTGTTAGCTTAATGAACATATCAGAAATAAGTTTCACAAAATGCTTCTGTGTAGTTTTTATTTGAAGATATTATTTTTCCCAATAGAGGCCTCTTAGCGCTCAGAATGTCCAATTGCAGTTTCTACAGAAAGAGTGTTTCAGAAAGGCTCAATCAAAAGTAAGGTTCAACTCTGTTAGTTGAATGCACAGAACAGAAAGAAGTTTCATACAATGCTTCTGTGTAGTTTATATTTGAACATATTCTTTTTTCCACTATTACCCACTTAGCGCTACGAATGTCCAGTTGCATTTTCTACAGACAGAGTGTTTCAAAACTGCTCAATCAAAAGTATGGTTTCACTCTGTTAGCTGAACGCTCAGATCAGAAAGAAGTTTCACAGAATGCTTCTGTGTAGTTTATATTTGAATATATTCCTTTTTCCACTACTACTCTCTTAGCGCTCCAAATGTCCAGTTGCATTTTCTACAGAAAGAGTGTTCAGATCTGCTCAATCAAACGTATGGTTTAACTCTGTTAGCTGAATGCACAGATCAGAAAGAAGTTTCACAGAATGATTCTGTGTAGTTTATATATGGAGACATTCCTTTTTCCACTATTACCCTCTTAGCGCTCCGAATCTCCACTTGCATTTTCTACAGAAAGAGTGTTTCAGAACGGCTCAATCAAAACTAAGGTTCAACTCTTTTAGTTGAACAAACAGAACAGAAAGAAGTTTCACACAATACTTCTGTGTAGTTTTTATTTGTAGACATTATTTTCCCTATATAGGCCTCTTAGCGCTCAGAATGTCCAATTGCAGTTTCTACAGAAAGAGTGTTTCAGAACGGCTCAATCAAAAGTAAGGTTCAACTCTGTTAGTTGAATGCACAGAACAGAAAGAAGTTTCATACAATGCTTCTGTGTAGTTTATATTTGAACATATTCTTTTTTCCACTATTACCCACTTAGCGCTACGAATGTTCAGTTGCATTTTCTACAGACAGAGTGTTTCAAAACTGCTCAATCAAAAGTATGGTTTAACTCTGTTAGCTGAATGCTCAGATCAGAAAGAAGTTTCACAGAATGCTTCTGTGTAGTTTATATTTGAATATATTCCTTTTTCCACTACTACGCTCTTAGCGCTCCAAATGTCCAGTTGCATTTTCTACAGAAAGAGTGTTCAGATCTGCTCAATCAAAAGTATGGTTTAACTCTGTTAGCTGAATGCACAGATCAGAAAGAAGTTTCACCGAATGATTCTGTGTAGTTTATATTTGAAGACATTCCTTTTTCCACTATTACCCTCTTAGCGCTCCGAATCTCCACTTGCATTTTCTACAAAAAGAGTGTTTCATAACTGCTCAATCAAAAATATGTTTTATCTCTGTTAACTGAATTTACAGATCAGAAATAAGTTTCACAGAATGCATCTGTGTAGTTTTTATTTGAAGATATTCTTTTTCCCAATGTAGGCCTCTTAGCGCTTAGCATGTCCAATTGCAGTTTCTACAGAAAGAGTGTTTCAGAACGGCTCAATCAAAAGTAAGGTTCAACTCTGTTAGTTGAATGCACAGAACAGAAATAATTTTCAAAGAATGCTACTGTGTAGTTTATATTTGAATATATTCCTTTTTCCACTATTACCCTCTTAGCGCTCCGAATGTCCACTTGCATTTTCTACAGAAAGAGTGTTCAGAACTGCTCAATCAAAAGTATGGTTTAACTGTTAGCTTAATGAACATATCAGAAATAAGTTTCACACAATGCTTCTGTGTAGTTTTTATTTGAAGATATTATTTTTCCCTATAGAGGCCTCTTAGTGCTCAGAATGTCCAATTGCAGTTTCTACAGAAAGAGTGTTTCAGAAAGGCTCAATCAAAAGTAAGGTTCAACTCTGTTAGTTGAATGCACAGAACAGAAAGAAGTTTCATACAATGCTTCTGTGTAGTTTATATTTGAACATATTCTTTTTTCCACTATTACCCACTTAGCGCTACGAATGTCCAGTTGCATTTTCTACAGACAGAGTGTTTCAAAACTGCTCAATCAAAAGTATGGTTTAACTCTGTTAGCTGAATGCTCAGATCAGAAAGAAGTTTCACAGAATGCTTCTGTGTAATTTATATTTGAATATATTCCTTTTTACACTACTACTCTCTTAGCGCTCCAAATGTCCAGTTGCATTTTCTACAGAAAGAGTGTTCAGATCTGCTCAATCAAAAGTATGGTTTAACTCTGTTAGCTGAATGCACAGATCAGAAAGAAGTTTCACCGAATGATTCTGTGTAGTTTATATTTGAAGACATTCCTTTTTCCACTATTACCCTCTTAGCGCTCCGAATCTCCACTTGCATTATCTACAAAAAGAGTGTTTCATAACTGTTCAATCAAAAATATGTTTTATCTCTGTTAACTGAATTTACAGATCAGAAATAAGTTTCACAGAATGCATCTGTGTAGTTTTTATTTGAAGATATTCTTTTTCCCAATGTAGGCCTCTTAGCGCTTAGCATGTCCAATTGCAGTTTCTACAGAAAGAGTGTTTCAGAACGGCTCAATCAAAAGTAAGGTTCAACTCTGTTAGTTGAATGCACAGAACAGAACGAATTTTCACAGAATGCTACTGTGTAGTTTATATTTGAATATATTCCTTTTTCCACTATTACCCTCTTAGCGCTCCGAATGTCCACTTGCATTTTCTACAGAAAGAGTGTTCAGAACTGCGCAATCAAAAGTATGGTTTAACTCTGTTAGCTTAATGAACATATCAGAAATAAGTTTCACACAATGCTTCTGTGTAGTTTTTATTTGAAGATATTATTTTTCCCAATAGAGGCCTCTTAGCGCTCAGAATGTCCAATTGCAGTTTCTACAGAAAGAGTGTTTCAGAAAGGCTCAATCAAAAGTAAGGTTCAACTCTGTTAGTTGAATGCACAGAACAGAAAGAAGTTTCATACAATGCTTCTGTGTAGTTTATATTTGAACATATTCTTTTTTCCACTATTACCCACTTAGCGCTACGAATGTCCAGTTGCATTTTCTACAGACAGAGTGTTTCAAATCTGCTCAATCAAAAGTATGGTTTAACTCTGTTAGCTGAATGCTCAGATCAGAAAGAAGTTTCACAGAATGCTTCTGTGTAGTTTATATTTGAATATATTCCTTTTTCCACTACTACTCTCTTAGCGCTCCAAATGTCCTGTTGCATTTTCTACAGAAAGAGTGTTCAGATCTGCTCAATCAAACGTATGGTTTAACACTGTTAGCTGAATGCACAGATCAGAAAGAAGTTTCACAGAATGATTCTGTGTAGTTTATATTTGGAGACATTCCTTTTTCCATTATTACCCTCTTAGCGCTCCGAATCTCCACTTGCATTTTCTACAGAAAGAGTGTTTCAGAACGGCTCAATCAAAACTAAGGTTCAACTCTTTTAGTTGAACAAACAGAAGAGAAAGAAGTTTCACACAATTCTTCTGTGTAGTTTTTATTTGTAGACATTCTTTTTCCCAATATAGGCCTCTTAGCGCTCAGAATGTCCAATTGCAGTTTCTACAGAAAGAGTGTTTCAGAACGGCTCAATCAAAAGTAAGGTTCAACTCTGTTAGTTGAATGCACAGAACAGAAAGAAGTTTCATACAATGCTTCTGTGTAGTTTATATTTGAACATATTCTTTTTTCCACTATTACCCACTTAGCGCTACGAATGTCCAGTTGCATTTTCTACAGACAGAGTGTTTCAAAACTGCTCAATCAAAAGTATGGTTTAACTCTGTTAGCTGAATGCTCAGATCAGAAAGAAGTTTCACAGAATGCTTCTGTGTAGTTTATATTTGAATATATTCCTATTTCCACTACTACGCTCTTAGCGCTCCAAATGTCCAGTTGCATTTTCTACAGAAAGAGTGTTCAGATCTGCTCAATCAAAAGTATGGTTTAACTCTGTTAGCTGAATGCACAGATCAGAAAGAAGTTTCACCGAATGATTCTGTGTAGTTTATATTTGAAGACATTCCTTTTTCCACTATTACCCTCTTAGCGCTCCGAATCTCCACTTGCATTTTCTACAAAAAGAGTGTTTCATAACTGCTCAATCAAAAATATGTTTTATCTCGGTTAACTGAATTTACAGATCAGAAATAAGTTTCACAGAATGCATCTGTGTAGTTTTTATTTGAAGATATTCTTTTTCCCAATGTAGGCCTCTTAGCGCTTAGCATGTCCAATTGCAGTTTCTACAGAAAGAGTGTTTCAGAACGGCTCAATCAAAAGTAAGGTTTAACTCTGTTAGTTGAATGCACAGAACAGAAAGAATTTTCAAAGAATGCTACTGTGTAGTTTATATTTGAATATATTCCAATTTCCACTATTACCCTCTTAGCGCTCCGAATGTCCACTTGCATTTTCTACAGAAAGAGTGTTCAGAACTGCGCAATCAAAAGTATGGTTTAACTGTTAGCTTAATGAACATATCAGAAATAAGTTTCACACAATGCTTCTGTGTAGTTTTTATTTGAAGATATTATTTTTCCCAATATAGGCCTCTTAGCGCTCAGAATGTCCAATTGCAGTTTCCACAGAAAGAGTGTTTCAGAAAGGCTCAATCAAAATTAAGGTTCAACTCTGTTAGTTGAATGCACAGAACAGAAAGAAGTTTCATACAATGCTTCTCTGTAGTTTATAATTGAACATATTCTTTTTTCCACTATTACCCACTTAGCGCTACGAATGTCCAGTTGCATTTTCTACAGACAGAGTGTTTCAAAACTGCTCAATCAAAAGTATGGTTTAACTCTGTTAGCTGAATGCTCAGATCAGAAAGAAGTTTCACAGAATGCTTCTGTGTAGTTTATACTTGAATATATTCCTTTTTCCACTACTACTCTCTTAGCGCTCCAAATGTCCAGTTGCATTTTCTACAGAAAGAGTGTTCAGATCTGCTCAATCAAAAGTCTGGTTTAACTCTGTTAGCTGAATGCACAGATCAGAAAGAAGTTTCACCGAATGATTCTGTGTAGTTTATATTTGAAGACATTCCTTTTTCCACTATTACCATCTTAGCGCTCCGAATCTCCACTTGCATTTTCTACAAAAAGAGTGTTTCATAACTGCTCAATCAAAAATATGTTTTATCTCTGTTAACTGAATTTACAGATCAGAAATAAGTTTCACAGAATGCATCTGTGTAGTTTTTATTTGAAGATATTCTTTTTCCCAATGTAGGCCTCTTAGCGCTAACATGTCCAATTGCAGTTTCTACAGAAAGAGTGTTTCAGAACGGCTCAATCAAAAGTAAGGTTCAACTCTGTTAGTTGAATGCACAGAACAGAAAGAATTTTCACAGAATGCTACTGTGTAGTTTATATTTGAATATATTCCTTTTTGCACTATTACCCTCTTAGCGCTCCGAATGTCCACTTGCATTTTCTACAGAAAGAGTGTTCAGAACTGCGCAATCAAAAGTATGTTTTAACTCTGTTAGCTTAATGAACATATCAGAAATAAGTTTCACACAATGCTTCTGTGTAGTTTTTATTTGAAGATATTATTTTTCCCAATAGAGGCCTCTTAGCGCTCAGAATGTCCAATTGCAGTTTCTACAGAAAGAGTGTTTCAGAAAGGCTCAATCAAAAGTAAGGTTCAACTCTGTTAGTTGAATGCACAGAACAGAAAGAAGTTTCATACAATGCTTCTGTGTAGTTTATATTTGAACATATTCTTTTTTCCACTATTACCCACTTAGCGCTACGAATGTCCAGTTGCATTTTCTACAGACAGAGTGTTTCAAAACTGCTCAATCAAAAGTATGGTTTAACTCTGTTAGCTGAATGCTCAGATCAGAAAGAAGTTTCACAGAATGCTTCTGTGTAGTTTATACTTGAATATATTCCTTTTTCCACTACTACTCTCTTAGCGCTCCAAATATCCAGTTGCATTTTCTACAGAAAGAGTGTTCAGATCTGCTCAATCAAACGTATGGTTTAAATCTGTTAGCTGAATGCACAGATCAGAAAGAAGTTTCACAGAATGATTCTGTGTAGTTTATATTTGGAGACATTCCTTTTTCCACTATTACCCTCTTAGCGCTCCGAATCTCCACCTGCATTTTCTACAGAAAGAGTGTTTCAGAACGGCTCAATCAAAACTAAGGTTCAACTCTTTTAGTTGAACAAACAGAACAGAAAGAAGTTTCACACAATACTTCTGTGTAGTTTTTATTTGTAGACATTATTTTCCCAATATAGGCCTCTTAGCGCTCAGAATGTCCAATTGCAGTTTCTACAGAAAGAGTGTTTCAGAACGGCTCAATCAAAAGTAAGGTTCAACTCTGTTAGTTGAATGCACAGAACAGAAAGAAGTTTCATACAATGCTTCTGTGTAGTTTATATTTGAACATATTCTTTTTTCCACTATTACCCACTTAGCGCTACGAATGTCCAGTTGCATTTTCTACAGACAGAGTGTTTCAAAACTGCTCAATCAAAAGTATGGTTTAACTCTGTTAGCTGAATGCTCAGATCAGAAAGAAGTTTCACAGAATGCTTCTGTGTAGTTTATATTTGAATATATTCCTTTTTCCACTACTACGCTCTTAGCGCTCCAAATGTCCAGTTGCATTTTCTACAGAAAGAGTGTTCAGATCTGCTCAATCAAAAGTATGGTTTAACTCTGTTAGCTGAACGCACAGATCAGAAAGAAGTTTCACCGAATGATTCTGTGTAGTTTATATTTGAAGACATTCCTTTTTCCACTATTACCCTCTTAGCGCTCCGAATCTCCACTTGCATTTTCTACAAAAAGAGTGTTTCATAACTGCTCAATCAAAAATATGTTTTATCTCTGTTAACTGAATTTACAGATCAGAAATAAGTTTCACAGAATGCATCTGTGTAGTTTTTATTTGAAGATATTCTTTTTCCCAATGTAGGCCTCTTAGCGCTTAGCATGTCCAATTGCAGTTTCTACAGAAAGAGTGTTTCAGAACGGCTCAATCAAAAGTAAGGTTCAACTCTGTTAGTTGAATGCACAGAACAGAAAGAATTTTCACAGAATGCTACTGTGTAGTTTATATTTGAATATATTCCTTTTTCCACTATTACCCTCTTAGCGCTCCGAATGTCCACTTGCATTTTCTACAGAAAGAGTGTTCAGAACTGCGCAATCAAAAGTATGGTTTAACTCTGTTAGCTTAATGAACATATCAGAAATAAGTTTCACACAATGCTTCTGTGTAGTTTTTATTTGAAGATATTTTTTTTCCCAATAGAGGCCTCTTAGCGCTCAGAATGTCCAATTGCAGTTTCTACAGAAAGAGTGTTTCAGAAAGGCTCAATCAAAAGTAAGGTTCAACTCTGTTAGTTGAATGCACAGAACAGAAAGAAGTTTCATACAATGCTTCTGTGTAGTTTATATTTGAACATATCCTTTTTTCCACTTTTACCCACTTAGCGCTACGAATGTCCAGTTGCATTTTCTACAGACAGAGTGTTTCAAAACTGCTCAATCAAAATTATGGTTTAACTCTGTTAGCTGAATGCTCAGATCAGAAAGAAGTTTCACAGAATGCTTCTGTGTAGTTTATATTTGAATATATTCCTTTCTCCACTACTACTCTCTTAGCGCTCCAAATGTCCAGTTGCATTTTCTACAGAAAGAGTGTTCAGAATTGCTCAATCAAAAGTATGGTTTAACTCTGTTAGCTGAATGCACAGATCAGAAAGAAGTTTCACAGAATGATTCTGTGTAGTTTATATTTGGAGACATTCCTTTTTCCACTATTACCCTCTTAGCGCTCCGAATCTCCACTTGCATTTTCTACAGAAAGAGTGTTTCACAACGGCTCAATCAAAACTAAGGTTCAACTCTTTTAGTTGAACAAACAGAACAGAAAGAAGTTTTACACAATTCTTCTGTGTAGTTTTTATTTGTAGACATTCTTTTTCCCAATATAGGCCTCTTAGCGCTCAGAATGTCCAATTGCAGTTTCTACAGAAAGAGTGTTTCAGAACGGCTCAATCAAAAGTAAGGTTCAACTCTGTTAGTTGAATGCACAGAACAGAAAGAATTTTCACAGAATGCTACTGTGTAGTTTATATTTGAATATATTCCTTTTTCCACTATTACCCTCTTAGCGCTCTGAATGTCCACTTCCATTTTCTACAGAAAGAGTGTTCAGAACTGCGCAATCAAAAGTATGTTTTAACTCTGTTAGCATAATGAACATATCAGAAATAAGTTTCACACAATGCTTCTGTGTAGTTTTTATTTGAAGATATTATTTTTCCCAATAGAGGCCTCTTAGCGCTCAGAATGTCCAATTGCAGTTTCTACAGAAAGAGTGTTTCAGAAAGGCTCAATCAAAAGTAAGGTTCAACTCTGTTAGTTGAATGCACAGAACAGAAAGTAGTTTCATACAATGCTTCTGTGTAGTTTATATTTGAACATATTCTTTTTTCCACTATTACCCACTTAGCGCTGCGAATGTTCAGTTGCATTTTCTACAGACAGAGTGTTTCAAAACTGCTCAATCAAAAGTATGGTTTAACTCTGTTAGCTGAATGCTCAGATCAGAAAGAAGTTTCACAGAATGCTTCTGTGTAGTTTATATTTGAATATATTCCTTTCTCCACTACTACTCTCTTAGCGCTCCAAATGTCCAGTTGCATTTTCTACAAAAAGAGTGTTCAGATCTGCTCAATCAAAAGTATGGTTTAACTCTGTTAGCTGAATGCACGGATCAGAAAGAAGTTTCACAGAATGATTCTGTGTAGTTTATATTTGGAGACATTCCTTTTTCCACTACTACCCTCTTAGCGCTCCGAATCTCCACTTGAATTTTCTACATAAAGAGTGTTTCAGAACGGCTCAATCAAAACTAAGGTTCAACTCTTTTAGTTGAACAAACAGAACAGAAAGAAGTTTCACACAATTCTTCTGTGTAGTTTTTATTTGTAGACATTCTTTTTCCCAATATAGGCCTCTTAGCGCTCAGAATGTCCAATTGCAGTTTCTACAGAAAGAGTGTTTCAGAACGGCTCAATCAAAAGTAAGGTTCAACTCTGTTAGTTGAATGCACAGAACAGAAAGTATTTTCATACAATGCTTCTGTGTAGTTTATATTTGAACATATTCTTTTTTCCACTATTACCCACTTAGCGCTACGAATGTCCAGTTGCATTTTCTACAGACAGAGTGTTTCAAAACTGCTCAATCAAAAGTATGGTTTAACTCTGTTAGCTGAATGCTCAGATCAGAAAGAAGTTTCACAAAATGCTTCTGTGTAGTTTATATTTGAATATATTCCTTTTTCCACTACTACGCTCTTAGCGCTCCAAATGTCCAGTTGCATTTTCTACAGAAAGAGTGTTCAGATCTGCTCAATCAAAAGTATGGTTTAACTCTGTTAGCTGAATGCACAGATCAGAAAGAAGTTTCACCGAATGATTCTGTGTAGTTTATATTTGAAGACATTCCTTTTTCCACTATTACCCTCTTAGCGCTCCGAATCTCCACTTGCATTTTCTACAAAAAGAGTGTTTCATAACTGCTCAATCAAAAATATGTTTTATCTCTGTTAACTGAATTTACAGATCAGAAATAAGTTTCACAGAATGCATCTGTGTAGTTTTTATTTGAAGATATTCTTTTTCCCAATGTAGGCCTCTTAGCGCTTAGCATGTCCAATTGCAGTTTCTACAGAAAGAGTGTTTCAGAACGGCTCAATCAAAAGTAAGGTTCAACTCTGTTAGTTGAATGCACAGAACAGAAAGAATTTTCACAGAATGCTACTGTGTAGTTTATATTTGAATATATTCCTTTTTCCACTATTACCCTCTTAGCGCTCCGAATGTCCACTTGCATTTTCTACAGAAAGAGTGTTCAGAACTGCGCAATCAAAAGTATGGTTTAACTCTGTTAGCTTAATGAACATATCAGAAATAAGTTTCACACAATGCTTCTGTGTAGTTTTTATTTGAAGATATTATTTTTCCCAATAGAGGCCTCTTAGCGCTCAGAATGTCCAATTGCAGTTTCTACAGAAACAGTGTTTCAGAAAGGCTCAATCAAAAGTAAGGTTCAACTCTGTTAGTTGAATGCACAGAACAGAAAGAAGTTTCATACAATGCTTCTGTGTAGTTTATATTTGAACATATTATTTTTTCCACTATTACCCACTTAGCGCTACGAATGTCCAGTTGCATTTTCTACAGACAGAGTGTTTCAAAACTGCTCAATCAAAAGTATGGTTTCACTCTGTTAGCTGAACGCTCAGACCAGAAAGAAGTTTCACAGAATGCTTCTGTGTAGTTTATATTTGAATATATTCCTTTTTCCACTACTACTCTCTTAGCGCTACAAATGTCCAGTTGCATTTTCTACAGAAAGAGTGTTCAGATCTGCTCAATCAAACGTATGGTTTAACTCTCTTAGCTGAATGCACAGATCAGAAAGAAGTTTCACAGAATGATTCTGTGTAGTTTATATATGGAGACATTCCTTTTTCCACTATTACCCTCTTAGCGCTCCGAATCTCCACTTGCATTTTCTACAGAAAGAATGTTTCAGAACGGCTCAATCAAAACTAAGGTTCAACTCTTTTAGTGGAACAAACAGAACAGAAAGAAGTTTCACACAATACTTCTGTGTAGTTTTTATTTGTAGACATTATTTTCCCAATATAGGCCTCTTAGCGCTCAGAATGTCCAATTGCAGTTTCTACAGAAAGAGTGTTTCAGAACGGCTCAATCAAAAGTAAGGTTCAACTCTGTTAGTTGAATGCACAGAACAGAAAGAAGTTTCATACAATGCTTCTGTGTAGTTTATATTTGAACATATTCTTTTTTCCACTATTACCCACTTAGCGCTACGAATGTTCAGTTGCATTTTCTACAGACAGAGTGTTTCAAAACTGCTCAATCAAAAGTATGGTTTAACTCTGTTTGCTGAATGCTCAGATCAGAAAGAAGTTTCACAGAATGCTTCTGTGTAGTTTATATTTGAATATATTCCTTTCTCCACTACTACTCTCTTAGCGCTCCAAATGTCCAGTTGCATTTTCTACAGAAAGAGTGTTCAGATCTGCTCAATCAAAAGTATGGTTTAACTCTGTTAGCTGAATGCACGGATCAGAAAGAAGTTTCACAGAATGATTCTGTGTAGTTTATATTTGGAGACATTCCTTCTTCCACTATTACCCTCTTAGCGCTCCGAATCTCCACTTGCATTTTCTACAAAAAGAGTGTTTCATAACTACTCAATCAAAAATATGTTTTATCTCTGTTAACTGAATTTACAGATCAGAAATAAGTTTCACAGAATGCATCTGTGTAGTTTTTATTTGAAGATATTCTTTTTCCCAATGTAGGCCTCTTAGCGCTTAGCATGTCCAATTGCAGTTTCTACAGAAAGAGTGTTTCAGAACGGCTCAATCAAAAGTAAGGTTCAACTGTGTTAGTTGAATGCACAGAACAGAAAGAATTTTCACAGAATGCTACTGTGTAGTTTATATTTGAATATATTCCTTTTTCCACTATTACCCTCTTAGCGCTCCGAATGTCCACTTGCATTTTCTACAGAAAGAGTGTTCAGAACTGCGCAATCAAAAGTATGGTTTAACTCTGTTAGCTTAATGAACATATCAGAAATAAGTTTCACACAATGCTTCTGTGTAGTTTTTATTTGAAGATATTATTTTTCCCAATAGAGGCCTCTTAGCGCTCAGAATGTCCAATTGCAGTTTCTACAGAAAGAGTGTTTCAGAAAGGCTCAATCAAAAGTAAGGTTCAACTCTGTTAGTTGAATGCACTGAACAGAAAGAAGTTTCATACAATGCTTCTGTGTAGTTTATATTTGAATATATTCTTTTTTCCACTATTACCCACTTAGCGCTACGAATGTCCAGTTGCATTTTCTACAGACAGAGTGTTTCAAAACTGCTCAATCAAAAGTATGGTTTAACTCTGTTAGCTGAATGCTCAGATCAGAAAGAAGTTTCACAGAATGCTTCTGTGTAGTTTATATTTGAATATATTCCTTTTTCCACTACTACTCTCTTAGCGCTCCAAATGTCCAGTTGCATTTTCTACAGAAAGAGTGTTCAGATCTGCTCAATCAAAAGTATGGTTTAACTCTGTTAGCTGAATGCACAGATCAGAAAGAAGTTTCACAGAATGATTCTGTGTAGTTTATATTTGGAGACATTTCTTTTTCCACTATTACCCTCTTAGCGCTCCGAATCTCCACTTGCATTTTCTACAGAAAGAGTGTTTCAGAACGGCTCAATCAAAACTAAGGTTCAACTCTTTTAGTTGAACAAACAGAACAGAAAGAAGTTTCACACAATTCTTCTGTGTAGTTTTTATTTGTAGACATTCTTTTTCCCAATATAGGCCTCTTAGCGCTCAGAATGTCCAATTGCAGTTTCTACAGAAAGAGTGTCTCAGAACGGCTCAATCAAATTAAGGTTCAACTCTGTTAGTTGAATGCACAGAACAGAAAGAAGTTTCATACAATGCTTCTGTGTAGTTTATATTTGAACATATTCTTTTTTCCACTATTACCCACTTAGCGCTACGAATGTCCAGTTGCATTTTCTACAGACAGAGTGTTTCAAAACTGCTCAATCAAAAGTATGGTTTAACTCTGTTAGCTGAATGCTCAGATCAGAAAGAAGTTTCACAGAATGCTTCTGTGTAGTTTATATTTGAATATATTCCTTTTTCCACTATTACCCTCTTAGCGCTCCGAATGTCCACTTGCATTTTCTACAGAAAGAGTGTTCAGAACTGCGCAATCAAAAGTATGGTTTAACTCTGTTAGCTTAATGAACATATCAGAAATAAGTTTCACACAATGCTTCTGTGTAGTTTTCATTTGAAGATATTATTTTTCCCAATAGAGGCCTCTTAGCGCTCAGAATGTCCAATTGCAGTTTCTACAGAAAGAGTGTTTCAGAAAGGCTCAATCAAAAGTAAGGTTCAACTCTGTTATTTGAATGCACAGAACAGAAAAAAGTTTCATACAATGCTTCTGTGTAGTTTATATTTGAACATATTCTTTTTTCCACTATTACCCACTTAGCGCTACGAATGTCCAGTTGCATTTTCTACAGACAGAGTGTTTCAAAACTGCTCAATCAAAAGTATGGTTTAACTCTGTTAGCTGAATGCTCAGATCAGAAAGAAGTTTCACAGAATGCTTCTGTGTAGTTTATATTTGAATATATTCCTTTCTCCACTACTACTCTCTTAGCGCTCCAAATGTCCAGTTGCATTTTCTACAGAAAGAGTGTTCAGATCTGCTCAATCAAAAGTATGGTTTAACTCTGTTAGCTGAATGCACAGATCAGAAAGAAGTTTCACCGAATGATTCTGTGTAGTTTATATTTGAAGACATTCCTTTTTCCACTATTACCCACTTAGCGCTCCGAATCTCCACTTGCATTTTCTACAAAAAGAGTGTTTCATAACTGCTCAATCAAAAATATGTTTTATCTCTGTTAACTGAATTTACAGATCAGAAATAAGTTTCACAGAATGCATCTGTGTAGTTTTTATTTGAAGATGTTCTTTTTCCCAATGTAGGCCTCTTAGCGCTTAGCATGTCCAATTGCAGTTTCTACAGAAAGAGTGTTTCAGAACGGCTCAATCAAAAGTAAGGTTCAACTCTGTTAGTTGAATGCACAGAACAGAAATAATTTTCAAAGAATGCTACTGTGTAGTTTATATTTGAATATATTCCTTTTTCCACTATTACCCTCTTAGCGCTCCGAATGTCCACTTGCATTTTCTACAGAAAGAGTGTTCAGAACTGCGCAATCAAAAGTATGGTTTAACTGTTAGCTTAATGAACATATCAGAAATAAGTTTCACACAATGCTTCTGTGTAGTTTTTATTTGAAGATATTATTTTTCCCAATATAGGCCTCTTAGCGCTCAGAATGTCCAATTGCAGTTTCTACAGAAAGAGTGTTTCAGAAAGGCTCAATCAAAAGTAAGGTTCAACTCTGTTAGTTGAATGCACAGAACAGAAAGAAGTTTCATACAATGCTTCTGTGTAGTTTATATTTGAACATATTCTTTTTTCCACTATTACCCACTTAGCGCTACGAATGTCCAGTTGCATTTTCTACAGACAGAGTGTTTCAAAACTGCTCAATCAAAAGTATGGTTTAACTCTGTTAGCTGAATGCTCAGATCAGAAAGAAGTTTCACAGAATGCTTCTGTGTAATTTATATTTGAATATATTCCTTTTTACACTACTACTCTCTTAGCGCTCCAAATGTCCAGTTGCATTTTCTACAGAAAGAGTGTTCAGATCTGCTCAATCAAAAGTATGGTTTAACTCTGTTAGCTGAATGCACAGATCAGAAAGAAGTTTCACCGAATGATTTTGTGTAGTTTATATTTGAAGACATTACTTTTTCCACTATTACCCTCTTAGCGCTCCGAATCTCCACTTGCATTTTCTACAAAAAGAGTGTTTCATAACTGCTCAATCAAAAATATGTTTTATCTCTGTTAACTGAATTTACAGATCAGAAATAAGTTTCACAGAATGCATCTGTGTAGTTTTTATTTGAAGATATTCTTTTTCCCAATGTAGGCCTCTTAGCGCTTAGCATGTCCAATTGCAGTTTCTACAGAAAGAGTGTTTGAGAACGGCTCAATCAAAAGTAAGGTTCAACTCTGTTAGTTGAATGCACAGAACAGAAAGAATTTTCACAGAATGCTACTGTGTAGTTTATATTTGAATATATTCCTTTTTCCACTATTACCCTCTTAGCGCTCCGAATGTCCACTTGCATTTTCTACAGAAAGAGTGTTCAGAACTGCGCAATCAAAAGTATGGTTTAACTGTTAGCTTAATGAACATATCAGAAATAAGTTTCACACAATGCTTCTGTGTAGTTTTTATTTGAAGATATTATTTTTCCCAATATAGGCCTCTTAGCGCTCAGAATGTCCAATTGCAGTTTCTACAGAAAGAGTGTTTCAGAAAGGCTCAATCAAAAGTAAGGTTCAACTCTGTTAGTTGAATGCACAGAACAGAAAGAAGTTTCATACAATGCTTCTGTGTAGTTTATATTTGAACATATTCTTTTTTCCACTATTACCCACTTAGCGCTACGAATGTCCAGTTGCATTTTCTACAGACAGAGTGTTTCAAAACTGCTCAATCAAAAGTATGGTTTAACTCTGTTAGCTGAATGCTCAGATCAGAAAGAAGTTTCACAGAATGCTTCTGTGTAATTTATATTTGAATATATTCCTTTTTACACTACTACTCTCTTAGCGCTCCAAATGTCCAGTTGCATTTTCTACAGAAAGAGTGTTCAGATCTGCTCAATCAAAAGTATGGTTTAACTCTGTTAGCTGAATGCACAGATCAGAAAGAAGTTTCACCGAATGATTTTGTGTAGTTTATATTTGAAGACATTCCTTTTTCCACTATTACCCACTTAGCGCTCCGAATCTCCACTTGCATTTTCTACAAAAAGAGTGTTTCATAACTGCTCAATCAAAAATATGTTTTATCTCTGTTAACTGAATTTACAGATCAGAAATAAGTTTCACAGAATGCATCTGTGTAGTTTTTATTTGAAGATATTCTTTTTCCCAATGTAGGCCTCTTAGCGCTTAGCATGTCCAATTGCAGTTTCTACAGAAAGAGTGTTTGAGAACGGCTCAATCAAAAGTAAGGTTCAACTCTGTTAGTTGAATGCACAGAACAGAAAGAATTTTCACAGAATGCTACTGTGTAGTTTATATTTGAATATATTCCTTTTTCCACTATTACCCTCTTAGCGCTCCGAATGTCCACTTGCATTTTCTACAGAAAGAGTGTTCAGAACTGCGCAATCAAAAGTATGGTTTAACTCTGTTAGCTTAATGAACATATCAGAAATAAGTTTCACACAATGCTTCTGTGTAGTTTTTATTTGAAGATATTATTTTTCCCAATAGAGGCCTCTTAGCGCTCAGAATGTCCAATTGCAGTTTCTACAGAAAGAGTGTTTCAGAAAGGCTCAATCAAAAGTAAGGTTCAACTCTGTTAGTTGAATGCACTGAACAGAAAGAAGTTTCATACAATGCTTCTGTGTAGTTTATATTTGAATATATTCTTTTTTCCACTATTACCCACTTAGCGCTACGAATGTCCAGTTGCATTTTCTACAGACAGAGTGTTTCAAAACTGCTCAATCAAAAGTATGGTTTAACTCTGTTAGCTGAATGCTCAGATCAGAAAGAAGTTTCACAGAATGCTTCTGTGTAGTTTATATTTGAATATATTCCTTTTTCCACTACTACTCTCTTAGCGCTCCAAATGTCCAGTTGCATTATCTACAGAAAGAGTGTTCAGATCTGCTCAATCAAAAGTATGGTTTAACTCTGTTAGCTGAATGCACAGATCAGAAAGAAGTTTCACAGAATGATTCTGTGTAGTTTATATTTGGAGACATTTCTTTTTCCACTATTACCCTCTTAGCGCTCCGAATCTCCACTTGCATTTTCTACAGAAAGAGTGTTTCAGAACGGCTCAATCAAAACTAAGGTTCAACTCTTTTAGTTGAACAAACAGAACAGAAAGAAGTTTCACACAATTCTTCTGTGTAGTTTTTATTTGTAGACATTCTTTTTCCCAATATAGGCCTCTTAGCGCTCAGAATGTCCAATTGCAGTTTCTACAGAAAGAGTGTCTCAGAACGGCTCAATCAAATTAAGGTTCAACTCTGTTAGTTGAATGCACAGAACAGAAAGAAGTTTCATACAATGCTTCTGTGTAGTTTATATTTGAACATATTCTTTTTTCCACTATTACCCACTTAGCGCTACGAATGTCCAGTTGCATTTTCTACAGACAGAGTGTTTCAAAACTGCTCAATCAAAAGTATGGTTTAACTCTGTTAGCTGAATGCTCAGATCAGAAATAAGTTTCACAGAATGCTTCTGTGTAGTTTATATTTGAATATATTCCTTTTTCCACTACTACGCTCTTAGCGCTCCAAATGTCCAGTTGCATTTTCTACAGAAAGAGTGTTCAGATCTGCTCAATCAAAAGTATGGTTTAAATCTGTTAGCTGAATGCACAGATCAGAAAGAAGTTTCACCGAATGATTCTGTGTAGTTTATATTTGAAGTCTTTCCTTTTTCCACTATTACCCTCTTAGCGCTCCGAATCTCCACTTGCATTTTCTACAAAAAGAGTGTTTCATAACTGCTCAATCAAAAATATGTTTTATCTCTGTTAACTGAATTTACAGATCAGAAATAAGTTTCACAGAATGCATCTGTGTAGTTTTTATTTGAAGATATTCTTTTTCCCATTTTAGGCCTCTTAGCGCTTAGCATGTCCAATTGCAGTTTCTACAGAAAGAGTGTTTCAGAACGGCTCAATCAAAAGTAAGGTTCAACTCTGTTAGTTGAATGCACAGAACAGAGAGAATTTTCACAGAATGCTACTGTGTAGTTTATATTTGAATATATTCCTTTTTCCAATATTACCCTCTTAGCGCTCCGAATGTCCACTTGCATTTTCTACAGAAAGAGTGTTCAGAACTGCGCAATCAAAAGTATGGTTTAACTCTGTTAGCTTAATGAACATATCAGAAATAAGTTTCAGACAATGCTTCTGTGTAGTTTTCATTTGAAGATATTATTTTTCCCAATAGAGGCCTCTTAGCGCTCAGAATGTCCAATTGCAGTTTCTACAGAAAGAGTGTTTCAGAAAGGCTCAATCAAAAGTAAGGTTCAACTCTGTTATTTGAATGCACAGAACAGAAAAAAGTTTCATACAATGCTTCTGTGTAGTTTATATTTGAACATATTCTTTTTTCCACTATTACCCACTTAGCGCTACGAATGTCCAGTTGCATTTTCTACAGACAGAGTGTTTCAAATCTGCTCAATCAAAAGTATGGTTTAACTCTGTTAGCTGAATGCTCAGATCAGAAAGAAGTTTCACAGAATGCTTCTGTGTAGTTTATATTTGAATATATTCCTTTCTCCACTACTACTCTCTTAGCGCTCCAAATGTCCTGTTGCATTTTCTACAGAAAGAGTGTTCAGATCTGCTCAATCAAAAGTATGGTTTAACTCTGTTAGGTGAATGCACGGATCAGAAAGAAGTTTCACAGAATGATTCTGTGTAGTTTATATTTGGAGACATTCCATTTTCCACTATTACCCTCTTAGCGCTCCGAATCTCCACTTGCATTTTCTACAGAAAGAGTGTTTCAGAACGGCTCAATCAAAACTAAGGTTCAACTCTTTTAGTTGAACAAACAGAACAGAAAGAAGTTTCCACAATTCTTCTGTGTAGTTTTTATTTGTAGACATTCTTTTTCCCAATATAGGCCTCTTAGCGCTCAGAATGTCCAATTGCAGTTTCTACAGAAAGAGTGTTTCAGAACGCCTCAATCAAAAGTAAGGTTCAACTCTGTTAGTTGAATGCACAGAACAGAAAGAAGTTTCATACAATGCTTCTGTGTAGTTTATATTTGAACATATTCTTTTTTCCACTATTACCCACTTAGCGCTACGAATGTCCAGTTGCATTTTCTACAGACAGAGTGTTTCAAAACTGCTCAATCAAAAGTATGGTTTAACTCTGTTAGCTGAATGCTCAGATCAGAAAGAAGTTTCACAGAATGCTTCTGTGTAGTTTATATTTGAATATATTCCTTTTTCCACTACTACGCTCTTAGCGCTCCAAATGTCCAGTTGCATTTTCTACAGAAAGAGTGTTCAGATCTGCTCAATCAAAAGTATGGTTTAACTCTGTTAGCTGAATGCACAGATCAGAAAGAAGTTTCACCGAATGATTCTGTGTAGTTTATATTTGAAGACATTCCTTTTTCCACTATTACCCACTTAGCGCTCCGAATCTCCACTTGCATTTTCTACAAAAAGAGTGTTTCATAACTGCTCAATCAAAAATATGTTTTATCTCTGTTAACTGAATTTACAGATCAGAAATAAGTTTCACAGAATGCATCTGTGTAGTTATTATTTGAAGATGTTCTTTTTCCCAATGTAGGCCTCTTAGCGCTTAGCATGTCCAATTGCAGTTTCTACAGAAAGAGTGTTTCAGAACGGCTCAATCAAAAGTAAGGTTCAACTCTGTTAGTTGAATGCACAGAACAGAAAGAATTTTCACAGAATGCTACTGTGTAGTTTATATTTGAATATATTCCTTTTTCCACTATTACCCTCTTAGCGCTCCGAATGTCCACTTGCATTTTCTACAGAAAGAGTGTTCAGAACTGCGCAATCAAAAGTATGGTTTAACTCTGTTAGCTTAATGAACATATCAGAAATAAGTTTCACACAATGCTTCTGTGTAGTTTTTATTTGAAGATATTATTTTTCCCAATAGAGGCCTCTTAGCGCTCAGAATGTCCAATTGCAGTTTCTACAGAAAGAGTGTTTCAGAAAGGCTCAATCAAAAGTAAGGTTCAACTCTGTTAGTTGAATGCACAGAACAGAAAGAAGTTTCATACAATGCTTCTGTGTAGTTTATATTTGAACATATTCTTTTTTCCACTATTACCCACTTAGCGCTACGAATGTCCAGTTGCATTTTCTACAGACAGAGAGTTTCAAAACTGCTCAATCAAAAGTATGGTTTAACTCTGTTAGCTGAATGCTCAGATCAGAAAGAAGTTTCACAGAATGCTTCTGTGTAGTTTATATTTGAATATATTCCTTTCTCCACTACTACTCTCTTAGCGCTCCAAATGTCCAGTTGCATTTTCTACAGAAAGAGTGTTCAGATCTGCTCAATCAAAAGTATGGTTTAAATCTGTTAGCTGAATGCACGGATCAGAAAGAAGTTTCACAGAATGATTCTGTGTAGTTTATATTTGGAGACATTCCTTTTTCCACTATTACCCTCTTAGCGCTCCGAATCTCCACTTGCATTTTCTACAGAAAGAGTGTTTCAGAACGGCTCAATCAAAACTAAGGTTCAACTCTTTTAGTTGAACAAACAGAACAGAAAGAAGTTTCACACAATTCTTCTGTGTAGTTTTTATTTGTAGACATTCTTTTTCCCAATATAGGCCTTTTAGCGCTCAGAATGTCTAATTGCAGTTTCTACAGAAAGAGTGTTTCAGAACGGCTCAATCAAAAGTAAGGTTCAACTCTGTTAGTTGAATGCACAGAACAGAAAGAATTTTCATACAATGCTTCTGTGTAGTTTATATTTGAACATATTCTTTTTTCCACTATTACCCACTTAGCGCTACGAATGTCCAGTTGCATTTTCTACAGACAGAGTGTTTCAAAACTGCTCAATGAAAAGTATGGTTTAACTCTGTTAGCTGAATGCTCAGATCAGAAAGAAGTTTCACAGAATGCTTCTGTGTAGTTTATATTTGAATATATTCCTTTTTCCACTACTACGCTCTTAGCGCTCCAAATGTCCAGTTGCATTTTCTACAGAAAAAGTGTTCAGATCTGCTCAATCAAAAGTATGGTTTAACTCTGTTAGCTGAATGCACGGATCAGAAAGAAGTTTCACAGAATGATTCTGTGTAGTTTATATTTGGAGACATTCCTTTTTCCACTATTACCCTCTTAGCGCTCCGAATCTCCACTTGCATTTTCTACAGAAAGATTGTTTCAGAACGGCTCAATCAAAACTAAGGTTCAACTCTTTTAGTTGAGCAAACAGAATAGAAAGAAGTTTCACACAATTCTTCTGTGTAGTTTTTATTTGTAGACATTCTTTTTTCCAATATAGGCCTCTTAGCGCTCAGAATGTCTAATTGCAGTTTCTACAGAAAGAGTGTTTCAGAACGGCTCAATCAAAAGTAAGGTTCAAATCTGTTAGTTGAATGCACAGAACAGAAAGAAGTTTCATACAATGCTTCTGTGTAGTTTATATTTGAACATATTCTTTTTTCCACTATTACCCACTTAGCGCTACGAATGTCCAGTTGCATTTTCTACAGACAGAGTGTTTCAAAACTGCTCAATCAAAAGTATGGTTTAACTCTGTTAGCTGAATGCTCAGATCAGAAAGAAGTTTCACAGAATGCTTCTGTGTAGTTTATATTTGAATATATTCCTTTTTCCACTACTACGCTCTTAGCGCTCCAAATGTCCAGTTGCATTTTCTACAGAAAGAGTGTTCAGATCTGCTCAATCAAAAGTATGGTTTAACTCTTTTAGCTGAATGCACAGATCAGAAAGAAGTTTCACCGAATGATTCCGTGTAGTTTATATTTGAAGACATTCCTTTTTCCACTATTACCCTCTTAGCGCTCCGAATCTCCACTTGCATTTTCTACAAAAAGTGTGTTTCATAACTGCTCAATCAAAAATATCTTTTATCTCTGTTAACTGAATTTACAGATCAGAAATAAGTTTCACAGAATGCATCTGTGTAGTTTTTATTTGAAGATATTCTTCTTCCCAATGTAGGCCTCTTAGCGCTTAGCATGTCCAATTGCAGTTTCTACAGAAAGAGTGTTTCAGAACGGCTCAATCAAAAGTAAGGTTCAACTCTGTTAGTTGAATGCACAGAACAGAAAGAGTTTTCACAGAATGCTACTGTGTAGTTTATATTTGAATATATTCCTTTTTCCACTATTACCCTCTTAGCGCTCCGAATGTCCACTTGCATTTTCTACAGAAAGAGTGTTCAGAACTGCGCAATCAAAAGTATGGTTTAACTCTGTTAGCTTAATGAACATATCAGAAATAAGTTTCACACAATGCTTCTGTGTAGTTTTTATTTGAAGATATTTTTTTTCCCAATAGAGGCCTCTTAGCGCTCAGAATGTCCAATTGCAGTTTCTACAGAAAGAGTGTTTCAGAACGGCTCAATCAAAAGTAAGGTTCAACTCTGTTAGTTGAATGCACAGAACAGAAAGAAGTTTCATACAATGCTTCTGTGTAGTTTATATTTGAACATATTCTTTTTTCCACTATTACCCACTTAGCGCTACGAATGTCCAGTTGCATTTTCTACAGACAGAGTGTTTCAAAACTGCTCAATCAAATGTATGGTTTAACTCTGTTAGCTGAATGCTCAGATCAGAAAGAAGTTTCACAGAATGCTTCTGTGTAGTTTATATTTGAATATATTCCTTTCTCCACTACTACTCTCATAGCGCTCCAAATGTCCAGTTGCATTTTCTACAGAAAGAGTGTTCAGATCTGCTCAATCAAAAGTATGGTTTAACTCTGTTAGCTGAATGCACGGATCAGAAAGAAGTTTCACAGAATGATTCTGTGTAGTTTATATTTGGAGACATTCCTTTTTCCACTATTACCCTCTTAGCGCTCCGAATCTCCACTTGCATTTTCTACAGAAAGAGTGTTTCAGAACGGCTCAATCAAAACTAAGGTTCAACTCTTTTAGTTGAACAAACAGAACAGAAAGAAGTTTCACACAATTCTTCTGTGTAGTTTTTATTTGTAGACATTCTTTTTCCCAATATAGGCCTCTTAGCGCTCAGAATGTCCAATTGCAGTTTCTACAGAAAGAGTGTTTCAGAACGGCTCAATCAAAAGTAAGGTTCAACTCTGTTAGTTGAATGCACAGAACAGAAAGAAGTTTCATACAATGCTTCTGTGTAGTTTATATTTGAACATATTCTTTTTTCCACTATTACCCACTTAGCGCTACGAATGTCCAGTTGCATTTTCTACAGACAGAGTGTTTCAAAACTGCTCAATCAAAAGTATGGTTTAACTCTGTTAGCTGAATGCTCAGATCAGAAAGAAGTTTCACAGAATGCTTCTGTGTAGTTTATATTTGAATATATTCTTTTTTCCACTACTACGCTCTTAGCGCTCCAAATGTCCAGTTGCATTTTCTACAGAAAGAGTGTTCAGATCTGCTCAATCAAAAGTATGGTTTAACTCTGTTAGCTGAATGCAAAGATCAGAAAGAAGTTTCACCGAATGATTCTGTGTAGTTTATATTTGAAGACATTCCTTTTTCCACTATTACCCACTTAGCGCTCCCAATCTCCACTTGCATTTTCTACAAAAAGAGTGTTTCATAACTGCTCAATCAAAAATATGTTTTATCTCTGTTAACTGAATTTACAGATCAGAAATAAGTTTCACAGAATGCATCTGTGTAGTTTTTATTTGAAGATATTCTTTTTCCCAATGTAGGCCTCTTAGCGCTTAGCATGTCCAATTGCAGTTTCTACAGAAAGAGTGTTTCAGAACGGCTCAATCAAAAGTAAGGTTCAACTCTGTTAGTTGAATGCACAGAACAGAAAGAATTTTCACAGAATGCTACTGTGTAGTTTATATTTGAATATATTCCTTTTTCCACTATTACCCTCTTAGCGCTCCGAATGTCCACTTGCATTTTCTACAGAAAGAGTGTTCAGAACTGCGCAATCAAAAGTATGGTTTAACTCTGTTAGCTTAATGAACATATCAGAAATAAGTTTCACACAATGCTTCTGTGTAGTTTTTATTTGAAGATATTATTTTTCCCAATAGAGGCCTCTTAGCGCTCAGAATGTCCAATTGCAGTTTCTACAGAAAGAGTGTTTCAGAAAGGCTCAATCAAAAGTAAGGTTCAACTCTGTTAGTTGAATGCACAGAACAGAAAGAAGTTTCATACAATGCTTCTGTTTAGTTTATATTTGAACATATTCTTTTTTCCACTATTACCCACTTAGCGCTACGAATGTCCAGTTGCATTTTCTACAGACAGAGTGTTTCAAAACTGCTCAATCAAAAGTATGGTTTAACTCTGTTAGCTGAATGCTCAGATCAGAAAGAAGTTTCACAGAATGCTTCTGTGTAGTTTATATTTGAATATATTCCTTTTTCCACTACTACTCTCTTAGCGCTCCAAATGTCCAGTTGCATTATCTACAGAAAGAGTGTTCAGATCTGCTCAATCAAAAGTATGGTTTAACTCTGTTAGCTGAATGCACAGATCAGAAAGAAGTTTCACAGAATGATTCTGTGTAGTTTATATTTGGAGACATTTCTTTTTCCACTATTACCCTCTTAGCGCTCCGAATCTCCACTTGCATTTTCTACAGAAAGAGTGTTTCAGAACGGCTCAATCAAAACTAAGGTTCAACTCTTTTAGTTGAACAAACAGAACAGAAAGAAGTTTCACACAATTCTTCTGTGTAGTTTTTATTTGTAGACATTCTTTTTCCCAATATAGGCCTCTTAGCGCTCAGAATGTCCAATTGCAGTTTCTACAGAAAGAGTGTCTCAGAACGGCTCAATCAAATTAAGGTTCAACTCTGTTAGTTGAATGCACAGAACAGAAAGAAGTTTCATACAATGCTTCTGTGTAGTTTATATTTGAACATATTCTTTTTTCCACTATTACCCACTTAGCGCTACGAATGTCCAGTTGCATTTTCTACAGACAGAGTGTTTCAAAACTGCTCAATCAAAAGTATGGTTTAACTCTGTTAGCTGAATGCTCAGATCAGAAATAAGTTTCACAGAATGCTTCTGTGTAGTTTATATTTGAATATATTCCTTTTTCCACTACTACGCTCTTAGCGCTCCAAATGTCCAGTTGCATTTTCTACAGAAAGAGTGTTCAGATCTGCTCAATCAAAAGTATGGTTTAAATCTGTTAGCTGAATGCACAGATCAGAAAGAAGTTTCACCGAATGATTCTGTGTAGTTTATATTTGAAGTCATTCCTTTTTCCACTATTACCCTCTTAGCGCTCCGAATCTCCACTTGCATTTTCTACAAAAAGAGTGTTTCATAACTGCTCAATCAAAAATATGTTTTATCTCTGTTAACTGAATTTACAGATCAGAAATAAGTTTCACAGAATGCATCTGTGTAGTTTTTATTTGAAGATATTCTTTTTCCCATTTTAGGCCTCTTAGCGCTTAGCATGTCCAATTGCAGTTTCTACAGAAAGAGTGTTTCAGAACGGCTCAATCAAAAGTAAGGTTCAACTCTGTTAGTTGAATGCACAGAACAGAGAGAATTTTCACAGAATGCTACTGTGTAGTTTATATTTGAATATATTCCTTTTTCCAATATTACCCTCTTAGCGCTCCGAATGTCCACTTGCATTTTCTACAGAAAGAGTGTTCAGAACTGCGCAATCAAAAGTATGGTTTAACTCTGTTAGCTTAATGAACATATCAGAAATAAGTTTCAGACAATGCTTCTGTGTAGTTTTCATTTGAAGATATTATTTTTCCCAATAGAGGCCTCTTAGCGCTCAGAATGTCCAATTGCAGTTTCTACAGAAAGAGTGTTTCAGAAAGGCTCAATCAAAAGTAAGGTTCAACTCTGTTATTTGAATGCACAGAACAGAAAAATGTTTCATACAATGCTTCTGTGTAGTTTATATTTGAACATATTCTTTTTTCCACTATTACCCACTTAGCGCTACGAATGTCCAGTTGCATTTTCTACAGACAGAGTGTTTCAAAACTGCTCAATCAAAAGTATGGTTTAACTCTGTTAGCTGAATGCTCAGATCAGAAAGAAGTTTCACAGAATGCTTCTGTGTAGTTTATATTTGAATATATTCCTTTCTCCACTACTACTCTCTTAGCGCTCCAAATGTCCTGTTGCATTTTCTACAGAAAGAGTGTTCAGATCTGCTCAATCAAAAGTATGGTTTAACTCTGTTAGGTGAATGCACGGATCAGAAAGAAGTTTCACAGAATGATTCTGTGTAGTTTATATTTGGAGACATTCCATTTTCCACTATTACCCTCTTAGCGCTCCGAATCTCCACTTGCATTTTCTACAGAAAGAGTGTTTCAGAACGGCTCAATCAAAACTAAGGTTCAACTCTTTTAGTTGAACAAACAGAACAGAAAGAAGTTTCCACAATTCTTCTGTGTAGTTTTTATTTGTAGACATTCTTTTTCCCAATATAGGCCTCTTAGCGCTCAGAATGTCCAATTGCAGTTTCTACAGAAAGAGTGTTTCAGAACGCCTCAATCAAAAGTAAGGTTCAACTCTGTTAGTTGAATGCACAGAACAGAAAGAAGTTTCATACAATGCTTCTGTGTAGTTTATATTTGAACATATTCTTTTTTCCACTATTACCCACTTAGCGCTACGAATGTCCAGTTGCATTTTCTACAGACAGAGTGTTTCAAAACTGCTCAATCAAAAGTATGGTTTAACTCTGTTAGCTGAATGCTCAGATCAGAAAGAAGTTTCACAGAATGCTTCTGTGTAGTTTATATTTGAATATATTCCTTTTTCCACTACTACGCTCTTAGCGCTCCAAATGTCCAGTTGCATTTTCTACAGAAAGAGTGTTCAGATCTGCTCAATCAAAAGTATGGTTTAACTCTGTTAGCTGAATGCACAGATCAGAAAGAAGTTTCACCGAATGATTCCGTGTAGTTTATATTTGAAGACATTCCTTTTTCCACTATTACCCACTTAGCGCTCCGAATCTCCACTTGCATTTTCTACAAAAAGAGTGTTTCATAACTGCTCAATCAAAAATATGTTTTATCTCTGTTAACTGAATTTACAGATCAGAAATAAGTTTCACAGAATGCATCTGTGTAGTTATTATTTGAAGATGTTCTTTTTCCCAATGTAGGCCTCTTAGCGCTTAGCATGTCCAATTGCAGTTTCTACAGAAAGAGTGTTTCAGAACGGCTCAATCAAAAGTAAGGTTCAACTCTGTTAGTTGAATGCACAGAACAGAAAGAATTTTCACAGAATGCTACTGTGTAGTTTATATTTGAATATATTCCTTTTTCCACTATTACCCTCTTAGCGCTCCGAATGTCCACTTGCATTTTCTACAGAAAGAGTGTTCAGAACTGCGCAATCAAAAGTATGGTTTAACTCTGTTAGCTTAATGAACATATCAGAAATAAGTTTCACACAATGCTTCTGTGTAGTTTTTATTTGAAGATATTATTTTTCCCAATAGAGGCCTCTTAGCGCTCAGAATGTCCAATTGCAGTTTCTACAGAAAGAGTGTTTCAGAAAGGCTCAATCAAAAGTAAGGTTCAACTCTGTTAGTTGAATGCACAGAACAGAAAGAAGTTTCATACAATGCTTCTGTGTAGTTTATATTTGAACATATTCTTTTTTCCACTATTACCCACTTAGCGCTACGAATGTCCAGTTGCATTTTCTACAGACAGAGAGTTTCAAAACTGCTCAATCAAAAGTATGGTTTAACTCTGTTAGCTGAATGCTCAGATCAGAAAGAAGTTTCACAGAATGCTTCTGTGTAGTTTATATTTGAATATATTCCTTTCTCCACTACTACTCTCTTAGCGCTCCAAATGTCCAGTTGCATTTTCTACAGAAAGAGTGTTCAGATCTGCTCAATCAAAAGTATGGTTTAAATCTGTTAGCTGAATGCACGGATCAGAAAGAAGTTTCACAGAATGATTCTGTGTAGTTTATATTTGGAGACATTCCTTTTTCCACTATTACCCTCTTAGCGCTCCGAATCTCCACTTGCATTTTCTACAGAAAGAGTGTTTCAGAACGGCTCAATCAAAACTAAGGTTCAACTCTTTTAGTTGAACAAACAGAACAGAAAGAAGTTTCACACAATTCTTCTGTGTAGTTTTTATTTGTAGACATTCTTTTTCCCAATATAGGCCTTTTAGCGCTCAGAATGTCTAATTGCAGTTTCTACAGAAAGAGTGTTTCAGAACGGCTCAATCAAAAGTAAGGTTCAACTCTGTTAGTTGAATGCACAGAACAGAAAGAAGTTTCATACAATGCTTCTGTGTAGTTTATATTTGAACATATTCTTTTTTCCACTATTACCCACTTAGCGCTACGAATGTCCAGTTGCATTTTCTACAGACAGAGTGTTTCAAAACTGCTCAATGAAAAGTATGGTTTAACTCTGTTAGCTGAATGCTCAGATCAGAAAGAAGTTTCACAGAATGCTTCTGTGTAGTTTATATTTGAATATATTCCTTTTTCCACTACTACGCTCTTAGCGCTCCAAATGTCCAGTTGCATTTTCTACAGAAAAAGTGTTCAGATCTGCTCAATCAAAAGTATGGTTTAACTCTGTTAGCTGAATGCACGGATCAGAAAGAAGTTTCACAGAATGATTCTGTGTAGTTTATATTTGGAGACATTCCTTTTTCCACTATTACCCTCTTAGCGCTCCGAATCTCCACTTGCATTTTCTACAGAAAGATTGTTTCAGAACGGCTCAATCAAAACTAAGGTTCAACTCTTTTAGTTGAACAAACAGAACAGAAAGAAGTTTCACACAATTCTTCTGTGTAGTTTTTATTTGTAGACATTCTTTTTCCCAATATAGGCCTCTTAGCGCTCAGAATGTCTAATTGCAGTTTCTACAGAAAGAGTGTTTCAGAACGGCTCAATCAAAAGTAAGGTTCAACTCTGTTAGTTGAATGCACAGAACAGAAAGAAGTTTCATACAATGCTTCTGTGTAGTTTATATTTGAACATATTCTTTTTTCCACTATTACCCACTTAGCGCTACGAATGTCCAGTTGCATTTTCTACAGACAGAGTGTTTCAAAACTGCTCAATCAAAAGTATGGTTTAACTCTGTTAGCTGAATGCTCAGATCAGAAAGAAGTTTCACAGAATGCTTCTGTGTAGTTTATATTTGAATATATTCCTTTTTCCACTACTACGCTCTTAGCGCTCCAAATGTCCAGTTGCATTTTCTACAGAAAGAGTGTTCAGATCTGCTCAATCAAAAGTATGGTTTAACTCTTTTAGCTGAATGCACAGATCAGAAAGAAGTTTCACCGAATGATTCCGTGTAGTTTATATTTGAAGACATTCCTTTTTCCACTATTACCCACTTAGCGCTCCGAATCTCCACTTGCATTTTCTACAAAAAGAGTGTTTCATAACTGCTCAATCAAAAATATGTTTTATCTCTGTTAACTGAATTTACAGATCAGAAATAAGTTTCACAGAATGCATCTGTGTAGTTATTATTTGAAGATGTTCTTTTTCCCAATGTAGGCCTCTTAGCGCTTAGCATGTCCAATTGCAGTTTCTACAGAAAGAGTGTTTCAGAACGGCTCAATCAAAAGTAAGGTTCAACTCTGTTAGTTGAATGCACAGAACAGAAAGAATTTTCACAGAATGCTACTGTGTAGTTTATATTTGAATATATTCCTTTTTCCACTATTACCCTCTTAGCGCTCCGAATGTCCACTTGCATTTTCTACAGAAAGAGTGTTCAGAACTGCGCAATCAAAAGTATGGTTTAACTCTGTTAGCTTAATGAACATATCAGAAATAAGTTTCACACAATGCTTCTGTGTAGTTTTTATTTGAAGATATTATTTTTCCCAATAGAGGCCTCTTAGCGCTCAGAATGTCCAATTGCAGTTTCTACAGAAAGAGTGTTTCAGAAAGGCTCAATCAAAAGTAAGGTTCAACTCTGTTAGTTGAATGCACAGAACAGAAAGAAGTTTCATACAATGCTTCTGTGTAGTTTATATTTGAACATATTCTTTTTTCCACTATTACCCACTTAGCGCTACGAATGTCCAGTTGCATTTTCTACAGACAGAGAGTTTCAAAACTGCTCAATCAAAAGTATGGTTTAACTCTGTTAGCTGAATGCTCAGATCAGAAAGAAGTTTCACAGAATGCTTCTGTGTAGTTTATATTTGAATATATTCCTTTCTCCACTACTACTCTCTTAGCGCTCCAAATGTCCAGTTGCATTTTCTACAGAAAGAGTGTTCAGATCTGCTCAATCAAAAGTATGGTTTAAATCTGTTAGCTGAATGCACGGATCAGAAAGAAGTTTCACAGAATGATTCTGTGTAGTTTATATTTGGAGACATTCCTTTTTCCACTATTACCCTCTTAGCGCTCCGAATCTCCACTTGCATTTTCTACAGAAAGAGTGTTTCAGAACGGCTCAATCAAAACTAAGGTTCAACTCTTTTAGTTGAACAAACAGAACAGAAAGAAGTTTCACACAATTCTTCTGTGTAGTTTTTATTTGTAGACATTCTTTTTCCCAATATAGGCCTTTTAGCGCTCAGAATGTCTAATTGCAGTTTCTACAGAAAGAGTGTTTCAGAACGGCTCAATCAAAAGTAAGGTTCAACTCTGTTAGTTGAATGCACAGAACAGAAAGAAGTTTCATACAATGCTTCTGTGTAGTTTATATTTGAACATATTCTTTTTTCCACTATTACCCACTTAGCGCTACGAATGTCCAGTTGCATTTTCTACAGACAGAGTGTTTCAAAACTGCTCAATGAAAAGTATGGTTTAACTCTGTTAGCTGAATGCTCAGATCAGAAAGAAGTTTCACAGAATGCTTCTGTGTAGTTTATATTTGAATATATTCCTTTTTCCACTACTACGCTCTTAGCGCTCCAAATGTCCAGTTGCATTTTCTACAGAAAAAGTGTTCAGATCTGCTCAATCAAAAGTATGGTTTAACTCTGTTAGCTGAATGCACGGATCAGAAAGAAGTTTCACAGAATGATTCTGTGTAGTTTATATTTGGAGACATTCCTTTTTCCACTATTACCCTCTTAGCGCTCCGAATCTCCACTTGCATTTTCTACAGAAAGATTGTTTCAGAACGGCTCAATCAAAACTAAGGTTCAACTCTTTTAGTTGAACAAACAGAACAGAAAGAAGTTTCACACAATTCTTCTGTGTAGTTTTTATTTGTAGACATTCTTTTTCCCAATATAGGCCTCTTAGCGCTCAGAATGTCTAATTGCAGTTTCTACAGAAAGAGTGTTTCAGAACGGCTCAATCAAAAGTAAGGTTCAACTCTGTTAGTTGAATGCACAGAACAGAAAGAAGTTTCATACAATGCTTCTGTGTAGTTTATATTTGAACATATTCTTTTTTCCACTATTACCCACTTAGCGCTACGAATGTCCAGTTGCATTTTCTACAGACAGAGTGTTTCAAAACTGCTCAATCAAAAGTATGGTTTAACTCTGTTAGCTGAATGCTCAGATCAGAAAGAAGTTTCACAGAATGCTTCTGTGTAGTTTATATTTGAATATATTCCTTTTTCCACTACTACGCTCTTAGCGCTCCAAATGTCCAGTTGCATTTTCTACAGAAAGAGTGTTCAGATCTGCTCAATCAAAAGTATGGTTTAACTCTTTTAGCTGAATGCACAGATCAGAAAGAAGTTTCACCGAATGATTCCGTGTAGTTTATATTTGAAGACATTCCTTTTTCCACTATTACCCTCTTAGCGCTCCGAATCTCCACTTGCATTTTCTACAAAAAGAGTGTTTCATAACTGCTCAATCAAAAATATCTTTTATCTCTGTTAACTGAATTTACAGATCAGAAATAAGTTTCACAGAATGCATCTGTGTAGTTTTTATTTGAAGATATTCTTCTTCCCAATGTAGGCCTCTTAGCGCTTAGCATGTCCAATTGCAGTTTCTACAGAAAGAGTGTTTCAGAACGGCTCAATCAAAAGTAAGGTTCAACTCTGTTAGTTGAATGCACAGAACAGAAAGAGTTTTCACAGAATGCTACTGTGTAGTTTATATTTGAATATATTCCTTTTTCCACTATTACCCTCTTAGCGCTCCGAATGTCCACTTGCATTTTCTACAGAAAGAGTGTTCAGAACTGCGCAATCAAAAGTATGGTTTAACTCTGTTAGCTTAATGAACATATCAGAAATAAGTTTCACACAATGCTTCTGTGTAGTTTTTATTTGAAGATATTTTTTTTCCCAATAGAGGCCTCTTAGCGCTCAGAATGTCCAATTGCAGTTTCTACATAAAGAGTGTTTCAGAAAGGCTCAATCAAAAGTAAGGTTCAACTCTGTTAGTTGAATGCACAGAACAGAAAGAAGTTTCATACAATGCTTCTGTGTAGTTTATATTTGAACATATTCTTTTTTCCACTATTACCCACTTAGCGCTACGAATGTCCAGTTGCATTTTCTACAGACAGAGAGTTTCAAAACTGCTCAATCAAAAGTATGGTTTAACTCTGTTAGCTGAATGCTCAGATCAGAAAGAAGTTTCACAGAATGCTTCTGTGTAGTTTATATTTGAATATATTCCTTTCTCCACTACTACTCTCTTAGCACTCCAAATGTCCAGTTGCATTTTCTACAGAAAGAGTGTTCAGATCAGCTCAATCAAAAGTATGGTTTAACTCTGTTAGCTGAATGCACGGATCAGAAAGAAGTTTCACAGAATGATTCTGTGTAGTTTATATTTGGAGACATTCCTTTTTCCACTATTAACCTCTTAGCGCTCCGAATCTCCACTTGCGTTTTCTACAGAAAGTGTGTTTCAGAACGGCTCAATCAAAACTAAGGTTCAACTCTTTTAGTTGAACAAACAGAACAGAAAGAAGTTTCACACAATTCTTCTGTGTAGTTTTTATTTGTAGACATTCTTTTTCCCAATATAGGCCTCTTAGCGCTCAGAATGTCCAATTGCAGTTTCTACAGAAAGAGTGTTTCAGAACGGCTCAATCAAAAGTAAGGTTCAACTCTGTTAGTTGAATGCACAGAACAGAAAGAAGTTTCATACAATGCTTCTGTGTAGTTTATATTTGAACATATTCTTTTTTCCACTATTACCCACTTAGCGCTACGAATGTCCAGTTGCATTTTCTACAGACAGAGTGTTTCAAAACTGCTCAATCAAATGTATGGTTTAACTCTGTTAGCTGAATGCTCAGATCAGAAAGAAGTTTCACAGAATGCTTCTGTGTAGTTTATATTTGAATATATTCCTTTCTCCACTACTACTCTCATAGCGCTCCAAATGTCCAGTTGCATTTTCTACAGAAAGAGTGTTCAGATCTGCTCAATCAAAAGTATGGTTTAACTCTGTTAGCTGAATGCACGGATCAGAAAGAAGTTTCACAGAATGATTCTGTGTAGTTTATATTTGGAGACATTCCTTTTTCCACTATTACCCTCTTAGCGCTCCGAATCTCCACTTGCATTTTCTACAGAAAGAGTGTTTCAGAACGGCTCAATCAAAACTAAGGTTCAACTCTTTTAGTTGAACAAACAGAACAGAAAGAAGTTTCACACAATTCTTCTGTGTAGTTTTTATTTGTAGACATTCTTTTTCCCAATATAGGCCTCTTAGCGCTCAGAATGTCCAATTGCAGTTTCTACAGAAAGAGTGTTTCAGAACGGCTCAATCAAAAGTAAGGTTCAACTCTGTTAGTTGAATGCACAGAACAGAAAGAAGTTTCATACAATGCTTCTGTGTAGTTTATATTTGAACATATTCTTTTTTCCACTATTACCCACTTAGCGCTACGAATGTCCAGTTGCATTTTCTACAGACAGAGTGTTTCAAAACTGCTCAATCAAAAGTATGGTTTAACTCTGTTAGCTGAATGCTCAGATCAGAAAGAAGTTTCACAGAATGCTTCTGTGTAGTTTATATTTGAATATATTCTTTTTTCCACTACTACGCTCTTAGCGCTCCAAATGTCCAGTTGCATTTTCTACAGAAAGAGTGTTCAGATCTGCTCAATCAAAAGTATGGTTTAACTCTGTTAGCTGAATGCACAGATCAGAAAGAAGTTTCACCGAATGATTCTGTGTAGTTTATATTTGAAGACATTCCTTTTTCCACTATTACCCACTTAGCGCTCCCAATCTCCACTTGCATTTTCTACAAAAAGAGTGTTTCATAACTGCTCAATCAAAAATATGTTTTATCTCTGTTAACTGAATTTACAGATCAGAAATAAGTTTCACAGAATGCATCTGTGTAGTTTTTATTTGAAGATATTCTTTTTCCCAATGTAGGCCTCTTAGCGCTTAGCATGTCCAATTGCAGTTTCTACAGAAAGAGTGTTTCAGAACGGCTCAATCAAAAGTAAGGTTCAACTCTGTTAGTTGAATGCACAGAACAGAAAGAATTTTCACAGAATGCTACTGTGTAGTTTATATTTGAATATATTCCTTTTTCCACTATTACCCTCTTAGCGCTCCGAATGTCCACTTGCATTTTCTACAGAAAGAGTGTTCAGAACTGCGCAATCAAAAGTATGGTTTAACTCTGTTAGCTTAATGAACATATCAGAAATAAGTTTCACACAATGCTTCTGTGTAGTTTTTATTTGAAGATATTATTTTTCCCAATAGAGGCCTCTTAGCGCTCAGAATGTCCAATTGCAGTTTCTACAGAAAGAGTGTTTCAGAAAGGCTCAATCAAAAGTAAGGTTCAACTCTGTTAGTTGAATGCACAGAACAGAAAGAAGTTTCATACAATGCTTCTGTGTAGTTTATATTTGAACATATTCTTTTTTCCACTATTACCCACTTAGCGCTACGAATGTCCAGTTGCATTTTCTACAGACAGAGAGTTTCAAAACTGCTCAATCAAAAGTATGGTTTAACTCTGTTAGCTGAATGCTCAGATCAGAAAGAAGTTTCACAGAATGCTTCTGTGTAGTTTATATTTGAATATATTCCTTTTTCCACTACTACGCTCTTAGCGCTCCAAATGTCCACTTGCATTTTCTACAGAAAGAGTGTTCAGATCTGCTCAATCAAAAGTATGGTTTAACTCTGTTAGCTGAATGCACAGATCAGAAAGAAGTTTCACCGAATGATTCTGTGTAGTTTATATTTGAAGACATTCCTTTTTCCACTATTACCCTCTTAGCGCTCGGAATCTCCACTTGCATTTTCTTCAAAAAGAGTGTTTCATAACTGCTCAATCAAAAATATGTTTTATCTCTGTTAACTGAATTTACAGATCAGAAATAAGTTTCACAGAATGCATCTGTGTGGTTTTTATTTGAAGATATTCTTTTTCCCAATGTAGGCCTCTTAGCGCTTAGCATGTCCAATTGCAGTTTCTACAGAAAGAGTGTTTCAGAACGGCTCAATCAAAAGTAAGGTTCAAATCTGTTAGTTGAATGCACAGAACAGAAAGAATTTTCACAGAATGCTACTGTGTAGTTTATATTTGAATATATTCCTTTTTCCACTATTACCCTCTTAGCGCTCCGAATGTCCACTTGCATTTTCTACAGAAAGAGTGTTCAGAACTGTGCAATCAAAAGTATGGTTTAACTCTGTTAGCTTAATGAACATATCAGAAATAAGTTTCACACAATGCTTCTGTGTAGTTTTTATTTGAAGATATTATTTTTCCCAATAGAGGCCTCTTAGCGCTCAGAATGTCCAATTGCAGTTTCTACAGAAAGAGTGTTTCAGAACGGCTCAATCAAAAGTAAGATTCAACTCTGTTAGTTGAATGCACAGAACAGAAAGAAGTTTCATACAATGCTTCTGTGTAGTTTATATTTGAACATATTCTTTTTTCCACTATTACCCACTTAGCGCTACGAATGTCCAGTTGCATTTTCTACAGACAGAGTGTTTCAAAACTGCTCAATCAAAAGTATGGTTTAACTCTGTTAGCTGAATGCTCAGATCAGAAAGAAGTTACACAGAATGCTTCTGTGTAGTTTATATTTGAATATATTCCTTTTTCCACTAATACGCTCTTAGCGCTCCAAATGTCCAGTTGCATTTTCTACAGAAAGAGTGTTCAGATCTGCTCAATCAAAAGTATGGTTTAACTCTGTTAGCTGAATGCACAGATCAGAAAGAAGTTTCACCGAATGATTCTGTGTAGTTTATATTTGAAGTCATTCCTTTTTCCACTATTACCCTCTTAGCGCTCCGAATCTCCACTTGCATTTTCTACAAAAAGAGTGTTTCATAACTGCTCAATCAAAAATATGTTTTATCTCTGTTAACTGAATTTACAGATCAGAAATAAGTTTCACAGAATGCATCTGTGTAGTTTTTATTTGAAGATATTCTTTTTCCCAATGTAGGCCTCTTAGCGCTTAGCATGTCCAATTGCAGTTTCTACAGAAAGAGTGTTTCAGAACGGCTCAATCAAAAGTAAGGTTCAACTGTGTTAGTTGAATGCACAGAACAGAAAGAATTTTCACAGAATGCTACTGTGTAGTTTATATTTGAATATATTCCTTTTTCCACTATTACCCTCTTAGCGCTCCGAATGTCCACTTGCATTTTCTACAGAAAGAGTGTTCAGAACTGCGCAATCAAAAGTATGGTTTAACTCTGTTAGCTTAATGAACATATCAGAAATAAGTTTCACAAAATGCTTCTGTGTAGTTTTTATTTGAAGATATTTTTTTTCCCAATAGAGGCCTCTTAGCGCTCAGAATGTCCAATTGCAGTTTCTACAGAAAGAGTGTTTCAGAAAGGCTCAATCAAAAGTAAGGTACAACTCTGTTAGTTGAATGCACAGAACAGAAAGAAGTTTCATACAATGCTTCTGTGTAGTTTATATTTGAACATATTCTTTTTTCCACTATTACCCACTTAGTGCTACGAATGTCCAGTTGCATTTTCTACAGACAGAGTGTTTCAAAACTGCTCAATCAAAAGTATGGTTTAACTCTGTTAGCTGAATGCTCAGATCAGAAAGAAGTTTCACAGAATGCTTCTGTGTAGTTTATATTTGAATATATTCCTTTTTCCACTACTACTCTCTTAGCGCTCCAAATGTCCAGTTGCATTTTCTACAGAAAGAGTGTTCAGATCTGCTCAATCAAACGTATGGTTTAACTCTGTTAGCTGAATGCACAGATCAGAAAGAAGTTTCACAGAATGATTCTGTGTAGTTTATATTTGGAGACATTCCTTTTTCCACTATTACCCTTTTAGCGCTCCAAATCTCCACTTGCATTTTCTACAGAAAGAGTGTTTCAGAACGGCTCAATCAAAACTAAGGTTCAACTCTTTTAGTTGAACAAAAAGAACAGAAAGAAGTTTCACACAATTCTTCTGTGTAGTTTTTATTTGTAGACATTCTTTTTCCCAATATAGGCCTCTTAGCGCTCAGAATGTCCAATTGCATTTTCTACAGAAAGAGTGTTTCAGAACGGCTCAATCAAAAGTAAGGTTCAACTCTGTTAGTTGAATGCACAGAACAGAAAGAAGTTTCATACAATGCTTCTGTGTAGTTTATATTTGAACATATCCTTTTTTCCACTATTACCCACTTAGCGCTACGAATGTCCAGTTGCATTTTCTACAGACAGAGTGTTTCAAAACTGCTCAATCAAAAGTATGGTTTAACTCTGTTAGCTGAATGCTCAGATAAGAAAGAAGTTTCACAGAATGCTTCTGTGTAGTTTATATTTGAATATATTCCTATTTCCACTACTACGCTCTTAGCGCTCCAAATGTCCAGTTGCATTTTCTACAGAAAGAGTGTTCAGATCTGCTCAATCAAAAGTATGGTTTAACTCTGTTAGCTGAATGCACAGATCAGAAAGAAGTTTCACCGAATGATTCTGTGTAGTATTTATTTGAAGACATTCCTTTTTCCACTATTACCCTCTTAGCGCTCCGAATCTCCACTTGCATTTTCTACAAAAAGAGTGTTTCATAACTGCTCAATCAAAAATATGTTTTATCTCGGTTAACTGAATTTACAGATCAGAAATAAGTTTCACAGAATGCATCTGTGTAGTTTTTATTTGAAGATATTTTTTTTCCCAATGTAGGCCTCTTAGCGCTTAGCATGTCCAATTGCAGTTTCCACAGAAAGAGTGTTTCAGAACGGCTCAATCAAAAGTAAGGTTCAACTGTGTTAGTTGAATGCACAGAACAGAAAGAATTTTCACAGAATGCTACTGTGTAGTTTATATTTGAATATATTCCTTTTTCCACTATTACCCTCTTAGCGCTCCGAATGTCCACTTGCATTTTCTACAGAAAGAGTGTTCAGAACTGCGCAATCAAAAGTATGGTTTAACTCTGTTAGCTTAATGAACATATCAGAAATAAGTTTCACACAATGCTTCTGTGTAGTTTTTATTTGAAGATATTATTTTTCCCAATAGAGGCCTCTTAGCGCTCAGAATGTCCAATTGCAGTTTCTACAGAAAGAGTGTTTCAGAAAGGCTCAATCAAAAGTAAGGTTCAACTCTGTTAGTTGAATGCACTGAACAGAAAGAAGTTTCATACAATGCTTCTGTGTAGTTTATATTTGAATATATTCTTTTTTCCACTATTACCCACTTAGCGCTACGAATGTCCAGTTGCATTTTCTACAGACAGAGTGTTTCAAAACTGCTCAATCAAAAGTATGGTTTAACTCTGTTAGCTGAATGCTCAGATCAGAAAGAATTTTCACAGAATGTTTCTGTGTAGTTTATATTTGAATATATTCCTTTTTCCACTACTACTCTCTTAGCGCTCCAAATGTCCAGTTGCATTTTCTACAGAAAGAGTGTTCAGATCTGCTCAATCAAAAGTATGGTTTAACTCTGTTAGCTGAATGCACAGATCAGAAAGAAGTTTCATAGAATGATTCTGTGTAGTTTATATTTGGAGACATTTCTTTTTCCACTATTACCCTCTTAGCGCTCCGAATCTCCACTTGCATTTTCTACAGAAAGAGTGTTTCAGAACGGCTCAATCAAAACTAAGGTTCAACTCTTTTAGTTGAACAAACAGAACAGAAAGAAGTTTCACACAATTCTTCTGTGTAGTTTTTATTTGTAGACATTCTTTTTCCCAATATAGGCCTCTTAGCGCTCAGAATGTCCAATTGCAGTTTCTACAGAAAGAGTGTCTCAAAACGGCTCAATCAAATTAAGGTTCAACTCTGTTAGTTGAATGCACAGAACAGAAAGAAGTTTCATACAATGCTTCTGTGTAGTTTATATTTGAACATATTCTTTTTTCCACTATTACCCACTTAGCGCTACGAATGTCCAGTTGCATTTTCTACAGACAGAGTGTTTCAAAACTGCTCAATCAAAAGTATGGTTTAACTCTGTTAGCTGAATGCTCAGATCAGAAAGAAGTTTCACAGAATGCTTCTGTGTAGTTTATATTTGAATATATTCCTTTTTCCACTAGTACGCTCTTAGCGCTCCAAATGTCCAGTTGCATTTTCTACAGAAAGAGTGTTCAGATCTGCTCAATCAAAAGTATGGTTTAAATCTGTTAGCTGAATGCACAGATCAGAAAGAAGTTTCACCGAATGATTCTGTGTAGTTTATATTTGAAGTCATTTCTTTTTCCACTATTACCCTCTTAGCGCTCCGAATCTCCACTTGCATTTTCTACAAAAAGAGTGTTTCATAACTGCTCAATCAAAAATATGTTTTATCTCTGTTAACTGAATTTACAGATCAGAAATAAGTTTCACAGAATGCATCTGTGTAGTTTTTATTTGAAGATATTCTTTTTCCCAATTTAGGCCTCTTAGCGCTTAGCATGTCCAATTGCAGTTTCTACAGAAAGAGTGTTTCAGAACGGCTCAATCAAAAGTAAGGTTCAACTCTGTTAGTTGAATGCACAGAACAGAGAGAATTTTCACAGAATGCTACTGTGTAGTTTATATTTGAATATATTCCTTTTTCCACTATTACCCTCTTAGCGCTCCGAATGTCCACTTGCATTTTCTACAGAAAGAGTGTTCAGAACTGCGCAATCAAAAGTATGGTTTAACTCTGTTAGCTTAATGAACATATCAGAAATAAGTTTCACACAATGCTTCTGTGTAGTTTTCATTTGAAGATATTATTTTTCCCAATAGAGGCCTCTTAGCGCTCAGAATGTCCAATTGCAGTTTCTACAGAAAGAGTGTTTCAGAAAGTCTCAATCAAAAGTAAGGTTCAACTCTGTTAGTTGAATGCACAGAACAGAAAAAAGTTTCATACAATGCTTCTGTGTAGTTTATATTTGAACATATTCTTTTTTCCACTATTACCCACTTAGCGCTACGAATGTCCAGTTGCATTTTCTACAGACAGAGTGTTTCAAAACTGCTCAATCAAAAGTATGGTTTAAATCTGTTAGCTGAATGCTCAGATCAGAAAGAAGTTTCACAGAATGCTTCTGTGTAGTTTATATTTGAATATATTCCTTTCTCCACTACTACTCTCTTAGCGCTCCAAATGTCCAGTTGCATTTTCTACAGAAAGAGTGTTCAGATCTGCTCAATCAAAAGTATGGTTTAACTCTGTTAGCTGAATGCACGGATCAGAAAGAAGTTTCACAGAATGATTCTGTGTAGTTTATATTTGGAGACATTCCATTTTCCACTATTACCCTCTTAGCGCTCCGAATCTCCACTTGCATTTTCTACAGAAAGAGTGTTTCAGAACGGCTCAATCAAAACTAAGGTTCAACTCTTTTAGTTGAACAAACAGAACAGAAAGAAGTTTCCACAATTCTTCTGTGTAGTTTTTATTTGTAGACATTCTTTTTCCCAATATAGGCCTCTTAGCGCTCAGAATGTCCAATTGCAGTTTCTACAGAAAGAGTGTTTCAGAACGGCTCAATCAAAAGTAAGGTTCAACTCTGTTAGTTGAATGCACAGAACAGAAAGAAGTTTCATACAATGCTTCTGTGTAGTTTATATTTGAACATATTCTTTTTTCCACTATTACCCACTTAGCGCTACGAATGTCCAGTTGCATTTTCTACAGACAGAGTGTTTCAAAACTGCTCAATCAAAAGTATGGTTTAACTCTGTTAGCTGAATGCTCAGATCAGAAAGAAGTTTCACAGAATGCTTCTGTGTAGTTTATATTTGAATATATTCCTTTTTCCACTACTACGCTCTTAGCGCTCCAAATGTCCAGTTGCATTTTCTACAGAAAGAGTGTTCAGATCTGCTCAATCAAAAGTATGGTTTAACTCTGTTAGCTGAATGCACAGATCAGAAAGAAGTTTCACCGAATGATTCTGTGTAGTTTATATTTGAAGACATTCCTTTTTCCACTATTACCCACTTAGCGCTCCGAATCTCCCCTTGCATTTTCTACAAAAAGAGTGTTTCATAACTGCTCAATCAAAAATATGTTTTATCTCTGTTAACTGAATTTACAGATCAGAAATAAGTTTCACAGAATGCATCTGTGTAGTTTTTATTTGAAGATGTTCTTTTTCCCAATGTAGACCTCTTAGCGCTTAGCATGTCCAATTGCAGTTTCTACAGAAAGAGTGTTTCAGAACGGCTCAATCAAAAGTAAGGTTCAACTCTGTTAGTTGAATGCACAGAACAGAAAGAATTTTCACAGAATGCTACTGTGTAGTTTATATTTGAATATATTCCTTTTTCCACTATTACCCTCTTAGCGCTCCGAATGTCCACTTGCATTTTCTACAGAAAGAGTGTTCAGAACTGCGCAATCAAAAGTATGGTTTAACTCTGTTAGCTTAATGAACATATCAGAAATAAGTTTCACACAATGCTTCTGTGTAGTTTTTATTTGAAGATATTATTTTTCCCAATAGAGGCCTCTTAGCGCTCAGAATGTCCAATTGCAGTTTCTACAGAAAGAGTGTTTCAGAAAGGCTCAATCAAAAGTAAGGTTCAACTCTGTTAGTTGAATGCACAGAACAGAAAGAAGTTTCATACAATGCTTCTGTGTAGTTTATATTTGAACATATTCTTTTTTCCACTATTACCCACTTAGCGCTACGAATGTCCAGTTGCATTTTCTACAGACAGAGAGTTTCAAAACTGCTCAATCAAAAGTATGGTTTAACTCTGTTAGCTGAATGCTCAGATCAGAAAGAAGTTTCACAGAATGCTTCTGTGTAGTTTATATTTGAATATATTCCTTTCTCCACTACTACTCTCTTAGCGCTCCAAATGTCCAGTTGCATTTTCTACAGAAAGAGTGTTCAGATCTGCTCAATCAAAAGTATGGTTTAACTCTGTTAGCTGAATGCACGGATCAGAAAGAAGTTTCACAGAATGATTCTGTGTAGTTTATATTTGGAGACATTCCTTTTTCCACTATTACCCTCTTAGCGCTCCGAATCTCCACTTGCATTTTCTACAGAAAGAGTGTTTCAGAACGGCTCAATCAAAACTAAGGTTCAACTCTTTTAGTTGAACAAACAGAACAGAAAGAAGTTTCACACAATTCTTCTGTGTAGTTTTTATTTGTAGACATTCTTTTTCCCAATATAGGCCTCTTAGCGCTCAGAATGTCTAATTGCAGTTTCTACAGAAAGAGTGTTTCAGAACGGCTCAATCAAAAGTAAGGTTCAACTCTGTTAGTTGAATGCACAGAACAGAAAGAAGTTTCATACAATGCTTCTGTGTAGTTTATATTTGAACATATTCTTTTTTCCACTATTACCCACTTAGCGCTACGAATGTCCAGTTGCATTTTCTACAGACAGAGTGTTTCAAAACTGCTCAATCAAAAGTATGGTTTAACTCTGTTAGCTGAATGCTCAGATCAGAAAGAAGTTTCACAGAATGCTTCTGTGTAGTTTATATTTGAATATATTCCTTTTTCCACTACTACGCTCTTAGCGCTCCAAATGTCCAGTTGCATTTTCTACAGAAAGAGTGTTCAGATCTGCTCAATCAAAAGTATGGTTTAACTCTGTTAGCTGAATGCACGGATCAGAAAGAAGTTTCACAGAATGATTCTGTGTAGTTTATATTTGGAGACATTCCTTTTTCCACTATTACCCTCTTAGCGCTCCGAATCTCCACTTGCATTTTCTACAGAAAGAGTGTTTCAGAACGGCTCAATCAAAACTAAGGTTCAACTCTTTTAGTTGAACAAACAGAACAGAAAGAAGTTTCACACAATTCTTCTGTGTAGTTTTTATTTGTAGACATTCTTTTTCCCAATATAGGCCTCTTAGCGCTCAGAATGTCTAATTGCAGTTTCTACAGAAAGAGTGTTTCAGAACGGCTCAATCAAAAGTAAGGTTCAACTCTGTTAGTTGAATGCACAGAACAGAAAGAAGTTTCATACAATGCTTCTGTGTAGTTTATATTTGAACATATTCTTTTTTCCACTATTACCCACTTAGCGCTACGAATGTCCAGTTGCATTTTCTACAGACAGAGTGTTTCAAAACTGCTCAATCAAAAGTATGGTTTAACTCTGTTAGCTGAATGCTCAGATCAGAAAGAAGTTTCACAGAATGCTTCTGTGTAGTTTATATTTGAATATATTCCTTTTTCCACTACTACGCTCTTAGCGCTCCAAATGTCCAGTTGCATTTTCTACAGAAAGAGTGTTCAGATCTGCTCAATCAAAAGTATGGTTTAACTCTTTTAGCTGAATGCACAGATCAGAAAGAAGTTTCACCGAATGATTCCGTGTAGTTTATATTTGAAGACATTCCTTTTTCCACTATTACCCTCTTAGCGCTCCGAATCTCCACTTGCATTTTCTACAAAAAGAGTGTTTCATAACTGCTCAATCAAAAATATCTTTTATCTCTGTTAACTGAATTTACAGATCAGAAATAAGTTTCACAGAATGCATCTGTGTAGTTTTTATTTGAAGATATTCTTCTTCCCAATGTAGGCCTCTTAGCGCTTAGCATGTCCAATTGCAGTTTCTACAGAAAGAGTGTTTCAGAACGGCTCAATCAAAAGTAAGGTTCAACTCTGTTAGTTGAATGCACAGAACAGAAAGAATTTTCACAGGATGCTACTGTGTAGTTTATATTTGAATATATTCCTTTTTCCACTATTACCCTCTTAGCGCTCCGAATGTCCACTTGCATTTTCTACAGAAAGAGTGTTCAGAACTGCGCAATCAAAAGTATGGTTTAACTCTGTTAGCTTAATGAACATATCAGAAATAAGTTTCACACAATGCTTCTGTGTAGTTTTTATTTGAAGATATTATTTTTCCCAATAGAGGCCTCTTAGCGCTCAGAATGTCCAATTGCAGTTTCTACAGAAAGAGTGTTTCAGAAAGGCTCAATCAAAAGTAAGGTTCAACTCTGTTAGTTGAATGCACAGAACAGAAAGAAGTTTCATACAATGCTTCTGTGTAGTTTATATTTGAACATATTCTTTTTTCCACTATTACCCACTTAGCGCTACGAATGTCCAGTTGCATTTTCTACAGACAGAGAGTTTCAAAACTGCTCAATCAAAAGTATGGTTTAACTCTGTTAGCTGAATGCTCAGATCAGAAAGAAGTTTCACAGAATGCTTCTGTGTAGTTTATATTTGAATATATTCCTTTCTCCACTACTACTCTCTTAGCGCTCCAAATGTCCATTTGCATTTTCTACAGAAAGAGTGTTCAGATCTGCTCAATCAAAAGTATGGTTTAACTCTGTTAGCTGAATGCACGGATCAGAAAGAAGTTTCACAGAATGATTCTGTGTAGTTTATATTTGGAGACATTCCTTTTTCCACTATTACCCTCTTAGCGCTCCGAATCTCCACTTGCATTTTCTACAGAAAGAGTGTTTCAGAACGGCTCAATCAAAACTAAGGTTCAACTCTTTTAGTTGAACAAACAGAACAGAAAGAAGTTTCACACAATTCTTCTGTGTAGTTTTTATTTGTAGACATTCTTTTTCCCAATATAGGCCTCTTAGCGCTCAGAATGTCTAATTGCAGTTTCTACAGAAAGAGTGTTTCAGAACGGCTCAATCAAAAGTAAGGTTCAACTCTGTTAGTTGAATGCACAGAACAGAAAGAAGTTTCATACAATGCTTCTGTGTAGTTTATATTTGAACATATTCTTTTTTCCACTATTACCCACTTAGCGCTACGAATGTCCAGTTGCATTTTCTACAGACAGAGTGTTTCAAAACTGCTCAATCAAAAGTATGGTTTAACTCTGTTAGCTGAATGCTCAGATCAGAAAGAAGTTTCACAGAATGCTTCTGTGTAGTTTATATTTGAATATATTCCTTTCTCCACTACTACTCTCTTAGCGCTCCAAATGTCCAGTTGCATTTTCTACAGAAAGAGTGTTCAGATCTGCTCAATCAAAAGTATGGTTTAACTCTGTTAGCTGAATGCACGGATCAGAAAGAAGTTTCACAGAATGATTCTGTGTAGTTTATATTTGGAGACATTCCCTTTTCCACTATTACCCTCTTAGCGCTCCGAATCTCCACTTGCATTTTCTACAGAAAGAGTGTTTCAGAACGGCTCAATCAAAACTAAGGTTCAACTCTTTTAGTTGAACAAACAGAACAGAAAGAAGTTTCACACAATTCTTCTGTGTAGTTTTTATTTGTAGACATTCTTTTTCCCAATATAGGCCTCTTAGCGCTCAGAATGTCCAATTGCAGTTTCTACAGACAGAGTGTTTCAGAACGGCTCAATCAAAAGTAAGGTTCAACTCTGTTAGTTGAATGCACAGAACAGAAAGAAGTTTCATACAATGCTTCTGTGTAGTTTATATTTGAACATATTCTTTTTTCCACTATTACCCACTTAGCGCTACGAATGTCCATTTGCATTTTCTACAGACAGAGTGTTTCAAAACTGCTCAATCAAATGTATGGTTTAACTCTGTTAGCTGAATGCTCAGATCAGAAAGAAGTTTCACAGAATGCTTCTGTGTAGTTTATATTTGAATATATTCTTTTTTCCACTACTACGCTCTTAGCGCTCCAAATGTCCAGTTGCATTTTCTACAGAAAGAGTGTTCAGATCTGCTCAATCAAAAGTATGGTTTAACTCTGTTAGCTGAATGCACAGATCAGAAAGAAGTTTCACCGAATGATTCTGTGTAGTTTATATTTGAAGACATTCCTTTTTCCACTATTACCCTCTTAGCGCTCCGAATCTCCACTTGCATTTTCTACAAAAAGAGTGTTTCATAACTGCTCAATCAAAAATATCTTTTATCTCTGTTAACTGAATTTACAGATCAGAAATAAGTTTCACAGAATGCATCTGTGTAGTTTTTATTTGAAGATATTCTTCTTCCCAATGTAGGCCTCTTAGCGCTTAGCATGTCCAATTGCAGTTTCTACAGAAAGAGTGTTTCAGAACGGCTCAATCAAAAGTAAGGTTCAACTCTGTTAGTTGAATGCACAGAACAGAAAGAATTTTCACAGAATGCTACTGTGTAGTTTATATTTGAATATATTCCTTTTTCCACTATTACCCTCTTAGCGCTCCGAATGTCCACTTGCATTTTCTACAGAAAGAGTGTTCAGAACTGCGCAATCAAAAGTATTGTTTAACTCTGTTAGCTTAATGAACATATCAGAAATAAGTTTCACACAATGGTTCTGTGTAGTTTTTATTTGAAGATATTTTTTTTCCCAATAGAGGCCTCTTAGCGCTCAGAATGTCCAATTGCAGTTTCTACAGAAAGAGTGTTTCAGAAAGGCTCAATCAAAAGTAAGGTTCAACTCTGTTAGTTGAATGCACAGAACAGAAAGAAGTTTCATACAATGCTTCTGTGTAGTTTATATTTGAACATATTCTTTTTTCCACTATTACCCACTTAGCGCTACGAATGTCCAGTTGCATTTTCTACAGACAGAGTGTTTCAAAACTGCTCAATCAAAAGTATGGTTTAACTCTGTTAGCTGAATGCTCAGATCAGAAAGAAGTTTCACAGAATGCTTCTGTGTAGTTTATATTTGAATATATTCCTTTTTCCACTACTACTCTCTTAGCGCTCCAAATGTCCAGTTGCATTTTCTACAGAAAGAGTGTTCAGATCTGCTCAATTAAAAGTATGGTTTAACTCTGTTAGCTGAATGCACAAATAAGAAAGAAGTTTCACAGAATGATTCTGTGTAGTTTATATTTGGAGACATTCCTTTTTCCACTATTACCCTCTTAGCGCTCCGAATCTCCACTTGCATTTTCTACAGAAAGAGTGTTTCAGAACGGCTCAATCAAAACTAAGGCTCAACTCTTTTAGTTGAACAAACAGAACAGAAAGAAGTTTCACACAATTCTTCTGTGTAGTTTTTATTTGTAGACATTCTTTTTCCCAATATAGGCCTCTTAGCGCTCAGAATGTCCAACTGCAGTTTCTACAGAAAGAGTGTTTCAGAACGGCTCAATCAAAAGTAAGGTTCAACTCTGTTAGTTGAATGCACAGAACAGAAAGAAGTTTCATACAATGCTTCTGTGTAGTTTATATTTGAACATATTCTTTTTTCCACTATTACCCACGTAGCGCTACGAATGTCCAGTTGCATTTTCTACAGACAGAGTGTTTCAAAACTGCTCAATCAAAAGTATGGTTTAACTCTGTTAGCTGAATGCTCAGATCAGAAAGAAGTTTCACAGAATGCTTCTGTGTAGTTTATATTTGAATATATTCCTTTTTCCACTACTACGCTCTTAGCGCTCCAAATGTCCAGTTGCATTTTCTACAGAAAGAGTGTTCAGATCTGCTCAATCAAAAGTATGGTTTAACTCTGTTAGCTGAATGCACAGATCAGAAAGAAGTTTCACAGAATGATTCTGTGTAGTTTATATTTGGAGACATTCCTTTTTCCACTATTACACTCTTAGCGCTCCGAATCTCCACTTGCGTTTTCTACAAAAAGAGTGTTTCATAACTGCTCAATCAAAAATATGTTTTATCTCTGTTAACTGAATTTACAGATCAGAAATAAGTTTCACAGAATGCATCTGTGTAGTTTTTATTTGAAGATATTCTTTTTCCCAATGTAGGCCTCTTAGCGCTTAGCATGTCCAATTGCAGTTTCTACAGAAAGAGTGTTTCAGAAAGGCTCAATCAAAAGTAAGGTTCAACTCTGTTAGTTGAATGCACAGAACAGAAAGAATTTTCACAGAATGCTACTGTGTAGTTTATATTTGAATATATTCCTTTTTCCACTATTACCCTCTTAGCGCTCCGAATGTCCACTTGCATTTTCTACAGAAAGAGTGTTCAGAACTGCGCAATCAAAAGTATGGTTTAACTCTGTTAGCTTAATGAACATGTCAGAAATAAGTTTTACACAATGCTTCTGTGTAGTTTTTATTTGAAGATATTATTTTTCCCAATAGAGGCCTCTTAGCGCTCAGAATGTCCAATTGCAGTTTCTACAGAAAGAGTGTTTCAGAAAGGATCAATCAAAAGTAAGGTTCAACTCTGTTAGTTGAATGCACAGAACAGAAAGAAGTTTCATACAATGCTTCTGTGTAGTTTATATTTGAACATATTCTTTTTTCCACTATTACCCACTTAGCGCAACGAATTTCCAGTTGCATTTTCTACAGACAGAGTGTTTCAAAACTGCTCAATCAAAAGTATGGTTTAACTCTGTTAGCTGAATGCACAGATCAGAAAGAAGTTTCACAGAATGATTCTGTGTAGTTTATATTTGGAGACATTCCTTTTTCCACTATCACCCTCTTAGCGCTCCGAATCTCCACTTGCATTTTCTACAGAAAGAGTGTTTCAGAACGGCTCAATCAAAACTAAGGTTTAACTCTTTTAGTTGAACAAACAGAACAGAAAGAAGTTTCACACAATTCTTCTGTGTAGTTTTTATTTGTAGACATTCTTTTTCCCAATATAGGCCTCTTAGCGCTCAGAATGTCTAATTGCAGTTTCTACAGAAAGAGTGTTTCAGAACGGCTCAATCAAAAGTAAGGTTCAACTCTGTTAGTTGAATGCACAGAACAGAAAGAAGTTTCATACAATGCTTCTGTGTAGTTTATATTTGAACATATTCTTTTTTCCACTATTACCCACTTAGCGCTACGAATGTCCAGTTGCATTTTCTACAGACAGAGTGTTTCAAAACTGCTCAATCAAAAGTATGGTTTAACTCTGTTAGCTGAATGCTCAGATCAGAAAGAAGTTTCACAGAATGCTTCTGTGTAGTTTATATTTGAATATATTCCTTTCTCCACTACTACTCTCTTAGCGCTCCAAATGTCCAGTTGCATTTTCTACAGAAAGAGTGTTCAGATCTGCTCAATCAAAAGTATGGTTTAACTCTGTTAGCTGAATGCACGGATCAGAAAGAAGTTTCACAGAATGATTCTGTGTAGTTTATATTTGGAGACATTCCTTTTTCCACTATTACCCTCTTAGCGCTCCGAATCTCCACTTGCATTTTCTACAGAAAGAGTGTTTCAGAACGGCTCAATCAAAACTAAGGTTCAACTCTTTTAGTTGAACAAACAGAACAGAAAGAAGTTTCACACAATTCTTCTGTGTAGTTTTTATTTGTAGACATTCTTTTTCCCAATATAGGCCTCTTAGCGCTCAGAATGTCCAATTGCAGTTTCTACAGACAGAGTGTTTCAGAACGGCTCAATCAAAAGTAAGGTTCAACTCTGTTAGTTGAATGCACAGAACAGAAAGAAGTTTCATACAATGCTTCTGTGTAGTTTATATTTGAACATATTCTTTTTTCCACTATTACCCACTTAGCGCTACGAATGTCCATTTGCATTTTCTACAGACAGAGTGTTTCAAAACTGCTCAATCAAATGTATGGTTTAACTCTGTTAGCTGAATGCTCAGATCAGAAAGAAGTTTCACAGAATGCTTCTGTGTAGTTTATATTTGAATATATTCTTTTTTCCACTACTACGCTCTTAGCGCTCCAAATGTCCAGTTGCATTTTCTACAGAAAGAGTGTTCAGATCTGCTCAATCAAAAGTATGGTTTAACTCTGTTAGCTGAATGCACAGATCAGAAAGAAGTTTCACCGAATGATTCTGTGTAGTTTATATTTGAAGACATTCCTTTTTCCACTATTACCCTCTTAGCGCTCCGAATCTCCACTTGCATTTTCTACAAAAAGAGTGTTTCATAACTGCTCAATCAAAAATATCTTTTATCTCTGTTAACTGAATTTACAGATCAGAAATAAGTTTCACAGAATGCATCTGTGTAGTTTTTATTTGAAGATATTCTTCTTCCCAATGTAGGCCTCTTAGCGCTTAGCATGTCCAATTGCAGTTTCTACAGAAAGAGTGTTTCAGAACGGCTCAATCAAAAGTAAGGTTCAACTCTGTTAGTTGAATGCACAGAACAGAAAGAATTTTCACAGAATGCTACTGTGTAGTTTATATTTGAATATATTCCTTTTTCCACTATTACCCTCTTAGCGCTCCGAATGTCCACTTGCATTTTCTACAGAAAGAGTGTTCAGAACTGCGCAATCAAAAGTATTGTTTAACTCTGTTAGCTTAATGAACATATCAGAAATAAGTTTCACACAATGGTTCTGTGTAGTTTTTATTTGAAGATATTTTTTTTCCCAATAGAGGCCTCTTAGCGCTCAGAATGTCCAATTGCAGTTTCTACAGAAAGAGTGTTTCAGAAAGGCTCAATCAAAAGTAAGGTTCAACTCTGTTAGTTGAATGCACAGAACAGAAAGAAGTTTCATACAATGCTTCTGTGTAGTTTATATTTGAACATATTCTTTTTTCCACTATTACCCACTTAGCGCTACGAATGTCCAGTTGCATTTTCTACAGACAGAGTGTTTCAAAACTGCTCAATCAAAAGTATGGTTTAACTCTGTTAGCTGAATGCTCAGATCAGAAAGAAGTTTCACAGAATGCTTCTGTGTAGTTTATATTTGAATATATTCCTTTTTCCACTACTACTCTCTTAGCGCTCCAAATGTCCAGTTGCATTTTCTACAGAAAGAGTGTTCAGATCTGCTCAATTAAAAGTATGGTTTAACTCTGTTAGCTGAATGCACAGATAAGAAAGAAGTTTCACAGAATGATTCTGTGTAGTTTATATTTGGAGACATTCCTTTTTCCACTATTACCCTCTTAGCGCTCCGAATCTCCACTTGCATTTTCTACAGAAAGAGTGTTTCAGAACGGCTCAATCAAAACTAAGGCTCAACTCTTTTAGTTGAACAAACAGAACAGAAAGAAGTTTCACACAATTCTTCTGTGTAGTTTTTATTTGTAGACATTCTTTTTCCCAATATAGGCCTCTTAGCGCTCAGAATGTCCAACTGCAGTTTCTACAGAAAGAGTGTTTCAGAACGGCTCAATCAAAAGTAAGGTTCAACTCTGTTAGTTGAATGCACAGAACAGAAAGAAGTTTCATACAATGCTTCTGTGTAGTTTATATTTGAACATATTCTTTTTTCCACTATTACCCACGTAGCGCTACGAATGTCCAGTTGCATTTTCTACAGACAGAGTGTTTCAAAACTGCTCAATCAAAAGTATGGTTTAACTCTGTTAGCTGAATGCTCAGATCAGAAAGAAGTTTCACAGAATGCTTCTGTGTAGTTTATATTTGAATATATTCCTTTTTCCACTACTACGCTCTTAGCGCTCCAAATGTCCAGTTGCATTTTCTACAGAAAGAGTGTTCAGATCTGCTCAATCAAAAGTATGGTTTAACTCTGTTAGCTGAATGCACAGATCAGAAAGAAGTTTCACAGAATGATTCTGTGTAGTTTATATTTGGAGACATTCCTTTTTCCACTATTACACTCTTAGCGCTCCGAATCTCCACTTGCGTTTTCTACAAAAAGAGTGTTTCATAACTGCTCAATCAAAAATATGTTTTATCTCTGTTAACTGAATTTACAGATCAGAAATAAGTTTCACAGAATGCATCTGTGTAGTTTTTATTTGAAGATATTCTTTTTCCCAATGTAGGCCTCTTAGCGCTTAGCATGTCCAATTGCAGTTTCTACAGAAAGAGTGTTTCAGAAAGGCTCAATCAAAAGTAAGGTTCAACTCTGTTAGTTGAATGCACAGAACAGAAAGAATTTTCACAGAATGCTACTGTGTAGTTTATATTTGAATATATTCCTTTTTCCACTATTACCCTCTTAGCGCTCCGAATGTCCACTTGCATTTTCTACAGAAAGAGTGTTCAGAACTGCGCAATCAAAAGTATGGTTTAACTCTGTTACCTTAATGAACATGTCAGAAATAAGTTTTACACAATGCTTCTGTGTAGTTTTTATTTGAAGATATTATTTTTCCCAATAGAGGCCTCTTAGCGCTCAGAATGTCCAATTGCAGTTTCTACAGAAAGAGTGTTTCAGAAAGGATCAATCAAAAGTAAGGTTCAACTCTGTTAGTTGAATGCACAGAACAGAAAGAAGTTTCATACAATGCTTCTGTGTAGTTTATATTTGAACATATTCTTTTTTCCACTATTACCCACTTAGCGCAACGAATTTCCAGTTGCATTTTCTACAGACAGAGTGTTTCAAAACTGCTCAATCAAAAGTATGGTTTAACTCTGTTAGCTGAATGCACAGATCAGAAAGAAGTTTCACAGAATGATTCTGTGTAGTTTATATTTGGAGACATTCCTTTTTCCACTATCACCCTCTTAGCGCTCCGAATCTCCACTTGCATTTTCTACAGAAAGAGTGATTCAGAACGGCTCAATCAAAACTAAGGTTCAACTCTTTTAGTTGAACAAACAGAACAGAAAGAAGTTTCACACAATTCTTCTGTGTAGTTTTTATTTTAGACATTCTTTTTCCCAATATAGGCCTCTTAGCGCTCAGAATGTCCAATTGCAGTTTCTACAGAAAGAGTGTTTCAGAACGGCTCAATCAAAAGTAAGGTTCAACTCTGTTAGTTGAATGCACAGAACAGAAAGAAGTTTCATACAATGCTTCTGTGTAGTTTATATTTGAACATATTCTTTTTTCCACTATTACCCACTTAGCGCTACGAATGTCCAGTTGCATTTTCTACAGACAGAGTGTTTCAAAACTGCTCAATCAAAAGTATGGTTTAACTCTGTTAGCTGAATGCTCAGATCAGAAAGAAGTTTCACAGAATGCTTCTGTGTAGTTTATATTTGAATATATTCCTTTTTCCACTACTAATCTCTTAGCGCTCCAAATGTCCAGTTGCATTTTCTACAGAAAGAGTGTTCAGATCTGCTCAATCAAAAGTATGGTTTAACTCTGTTAGCTGAATGCACAGATCAGAAAGAAGTTTCACAGAATGATTCTGTGTAGTTTATATTTGGAGACATTCCTTTTTCCACTATTACCCTCTTAGCGCTCCGAATCTCCACTTGCATTTTCTACAGAAAGAGTGTTTCAGAACGGCTCCATCAAAACTAAGGTTCAACTCTTTTAGTTGAACAAACAAAACAGAAAGTAGTTTCACAAAATTCTTCTGTGTAGTTTTTATTTGTAGACATTCTTTTTCCCAATATAGGCTTCTTAGCGCTCAGAATGTCCAATTGCAGTTTCTACAGACAGAGTGTTTCAGAACGGCTCAATCAAAAGTAAGGTTCAACTCTGTTAGTTGAATGCACAGAACAGAAAGAAGTTTCATACAATGCTTCTGTGTAGTTTATATTTGAACATATTCTTTTTTCCACTATTACCCACTTAGCGCTACGAATGTCCAGTTGCATTTTCTACAGACAGAGTGTTTCAAAACTGCTCAATCAAACGTATGGTTTAACTCTGTTAGCTGTATGCTCAGATCAGAAAGAAGTTTCACAGAATGCTTCTGTGTAGTTTATATTTGAATATATTCCTTTTTCCACTACTACGCTCTTAGCGCTCCAAACGTCCAGTTGCATTTTCAACAGAAAGAGTGTTCAGATCTGCTCAATCAAAAGTATGGTTTAACACTGTTAGCTGAATGCACAGATCAGAAAGAAGTTTCACCGAATGATTCTGTGTAGTTTATATTTGAAGACATTCCTTTTTCCACTATTACCCTCTTAGCGCTCCGAATCTCCACTTGCATTTTCTACAAAAAGTGTGTTTCATAACTGCTCAATTAAAAATATGTTTTATCTCTGTTAACTGAATTTACAGATCAGAAATAAGTTTCACAGAATGCATCTGTGTAGTTTTTATTTGAAGATATTCTTTTTCCCAATGTAGGCCTCTTAGCGCTTAGCATGTCCAATTGCAGTTTCTACAGAAAGAGTGTTTCAGAACGGCTCAATCAAAAGTAAGGTTCAACTGTGTTAGTTGAATGCACAGAACAGAAAGAATTTTCACAGAATGCTACTGTGTAGTTTATATTTGAATATATTCCTTTTTCCACTATTACCCTCTTAGCGCTCCGAATGTCCACTTGCATTTTCTACAGAAAGAGTGTTCAGAACTGCGCAATCAAAAGTATGGTTTAACTCTGTTAGCTTAATGAACATATCAGAAATAAGTTTCACACAATGCTTCTGTGTAGTTTTTATTGAAGATATTATTTTTCCCAATAGAGGCCTCTTAGCGCTCAGAATGTCCAATTGCAGTTTCTACAGAAAGAGTGTTTCAGAACGGCTCAATCAAAAGTAAGGTTCAACTCTGTTAGTTGAATGCACAGAACAGAAAGAAGTTTCATACAATGCTTCTGTGTAGTTGATATTTGAACATATTCTTTTTTCCACTATTACCCACTTAGCGCTACGAATGTCCAGTTGCATTTTCTACAGACAGAGTGTTTCAAAACTGCTCAATCAAAAGTATGGTTTAACTCTGTTAGCTGAATGCTCAGATCAGAAAGAAGTTTCACAGAATGCTTCTGTGTAGTTTATATTTGAATATATTCCTTTTTCCACTACTAATCTCTTAGCGCTCCAAATGTCCAGTTGCATTTTCTACAGAAAGAGTGTTCAGATCTGCTCAATCAAAAGTATGGTTTAACTCTGTTAGCTGAATGCACAGATCAGAAAGAAGTTTCACAGAATGATTCTGTGTAGTTTATATTTGGAGACATTCCTTTTTCCACTATTACCCTCTTAGCGCTCCGAATCTCCACTTGCATTTTCTACAGAAAGAGTGTTTCAGAACGGCTCCATCAAAACTAAGGTTCAACTCTTTTAGTTGAACAAACAAAACAGAAAGTAGTTTCACAAAATTCTTCTGTGTAGTTTTTATTTGTAGACATTCTTTTTCCCAATATAGGCTTCTTAGCGCTCAGAATGTCCAATTGCAGTTTCTACAGACAGAGTGTTTCAGAACGGCTCAATCAAAAGTAAGGTTCAACTCTGTTAGTTGAATGCACAGAACAGAAAGAAGTTTCATACAATGCTTCTGTGTAGTTTATATTTGAACATATTCTTTTTTCCACTATTACCCACTTAGCGCTACGAATGTCCAGTTGCATTTTCTACAGACAGAGTGTTTCAAAACTGCTCAATCAAACGTATGGTTTAACTCTGTTAGCTGTATGCTCAGATCAGAAAGAAGTTTCACAGAATGCTTCTGTGTAGTTTATATTTGAATATATTCCTTTTTCCACTACTACGCTCTTAGCGCTCCAAACGTCCAGTTGCATTTTCAACAGAAAGAGTGTTCAGATCTGCTCAATCAAAAGTATGGTTTAACACTGTTAGCTGAATGCACAGATCAGAAAGAAGTTTCACCGAATGATTCTGTGTAGTTTATATTTGAAGACATTCCTTTTTCCACTATTACCCTCTTAGCGCTCCGAATCTCCACTTGCATTTTCTACAAAAAGTGTGTTTCATAACTGCTCAATTAAAAATATGTTTTATCTCTGTTAACTGAATTTACAGATCAGAAATAAGTTTCACAGAATGCATCTGTGTAGTTTTTATTTGAAGATATTCTTTTTCCCAATGTAGGCCTCTTAGCGCTTAGCATGTCCAATTGCAGTTTCTACAGAAAGAGTGTTTCAGAACGGCTCAATCAAAAGTAAGGTTCAACTGTGTTAGTTGAATGCACAGAACAGAAAGAATTTTCACAGAATGCTACTGTGTAGTTTATATTTGAATATATTCCTTTTTCCACTATTACCCTCTTAGCGCTCCGAATGTCCACTTGCATTTTCTACAGAAAGAGTGTTCAGAACTGCGCAATCAAAAGTATGGTTTAACTCTGTTAGCTTAATGAACATATCAGAAATAAGTTTCACACAATGCTTCTGTGTAGTTTTTATTGAAGATATTATTTTTCCCAATAGAGGCCTCTTAGCGCTCAGAATGTCCAATTGCAGTTTCTACAGAAAGAGTGTTTCAGAACGGCTCAATCAAAAGTAAGGTTCAACTCTGTTAGTTGAATGCACAGAACAGAAAGAAGTTTCATACAATGCTTCTGTGTAGTTGATATTTGAACATATTCTTTTTTCCACTATTACCCACTTAGCGCTACGAATGTCCAGTTGCATTTTCTACAGACAGAGTGTTTCAAAACTGCTCAATCAAAAGTATGGTTTAACTCTGTTAGCTGAATGCTCAGATCAGAAAGAAGTTTCACAGAATGCTTCTGTGTAGTTTATATTTGAATATATTTCTTTTTCCACTACTACTCTCTTAGCGCTCCAAATGTCCAGTTGCATTTTCTACAGAAAGAGTGTTCAGATCTGCTCAATCAAAAGTATGTTTAACTCTGTTAGCTGAATGCACAGATCAGAAAGAAGTTTCACAGAATGATTCTGTGTAGTTTATATTTGGAGACATTCCTTTTTCCACTATTACCCACTTAGCGCTCCGAATCTCCACTTGCATTTTCTACAGAAAGAGTGTTTCAGAACGGCTCAATCAAAACTAAGGTTCAACTCTTTTAGTTGAACAAACAGAACAGAAAGAAGTTTCACACAATTCTTCTGTGTAGTTTTTATTTGTAGACATTCTTTTTCCCAATATAGGCCTCTTAGCGCTCAGAATGTCCAATTGCAGTTTCTACAGAAAGAGTGTTTCAGAACGGCTCAATCAAAAGTAAGGTTCAACTCTGTTAGTTGAATGCACAGAACAGAAAGAAGTTTCATACAATGCTTCTGTGTAGTTTATATTTGAACGTATTCTTTTTTCCACTATTACCCACTTAGCACTACGAATGTCCAGTTGCATTTTCTACAGACAGAGTGTTTCAAAACTGCTCAATCAGAAGTATGGTTTAACTCTGTTAGCTGAATGCTCAGATCAGAAAGAAGTTTCACAGAATGCTTCTGTGTAGTTTATATTTGAATATATTCCTTTTTCCACTAATACGCTCTTAGCGCTCAAAATGTCCAGTTGCATTTTCAACAGAAAGAGTGTTCAGATCTGCTCAATCAAAAGTATGGTTTAACTCTGTTAGCTGAATGCACAGATCAGAAAGAAGTTTCACCGAATGATTCTGTGTAGTTTATATTTGAAGATATTCCTTTTTCCACTATTACCCTCTTAGCGCTCCGAATCTCCACTTGCATTTTCTACAAAAACAGTGTTTCATAACTGCTCAATCAAAAATATATTTTATCTCTCTTAACTGAATTTACAGATCAGAAATAAGTTTCACAGTATGCATCTGTGTAGTTTTTATTTGAAGATATTTTTTTCCCAATGTAGGCCTCTTAGCGCTTAGCATGTCCAATTGCAGTTTCTACAGAAAGAGTGTTTCAGAACGGCTCAATCAAAAGTAAGGTTCAACTCTGTTAGTTGAATGCACAGAACAGAAAGAATTTTCACAGAATGCTACTGTGTAGTTTATATTTGAATATATTCCTTTTTCCACTATTACCCTCTTAGCGCTCCGTATGTCCACTTGCAGTTTCTACAGAAAGAGTGTTCAGAACTGCGCGATCAAAAGTATGGTTTAACTCTGTTAGCTTAATGAACATATCAGAAATAAGTTTCACACAATGCTTCTGTGTAGTTTTTATTTGAAGATATTATTTTTCCCAATAGAGGCCTCTTAGCGCTCAGAATGTCCAATTGCAGTTTCTACAGAAAGAGTGTTTCAGAAAGGCTCAATCAAATGTAAGGTTCAACTCTGTTAGTTGAATGCACAGAACAGAAAGAAGTTTCATACAATGCTTCTGTGTAGTTTATATTTGAACATATTCTTTTTTCCACTATTACCCACTTAGCGCTACGAATGTCCAGTTGCATTTTCTACAGACAGAGTGTTTCAAAACTGCTCAATCAAAAGTATGGTTTAACTCTGTTAGCTGAATGCTCAGATCAGAAAGAAGTTTCACAGAATGCTTCTGTGTAGTTTATATTTGAATATATTCCTTTTTCCACTACTACTCTCTTAGCGCTCCAAATGTCCAGTTGCATTTTCTACAGAAAGAGTGTTCAGATCTGCTCAATCAAAAGTATGGTTAACTCTGTTAGCTGAATGCACAGATCAGAAAGAAGTTTCACAGAATGATTCTGTGTAGTTTATATTTGGAGACATTCCTTTTTCCACTATTACCCTCTTAGCGCTCCGAATCTCCACTTGCATTTTCTACAGAAAGAGTGTTTCAGAACGGCTCAATCAAAACTAAGGTTCAACTCTTTTAGTTGAACAAACAGAACAGAAAGAAGTTTCACACAATTCTTCTGTGTAGTTTTTATTTGTAGACATTCTTTTTCCCAATATAGGCCTCTTAGCGCTCAGAATGTCCAATTGCAGTTTCTACAGAAAGAGTGTTTCAGAACGGCTCAATCAAAAGTAAGGTTCAACTCTGTTAGTTGAATGCACAGAACAGAAAGAAGTTTCATACAATGCTTCTGTGTAGTTTATATTTGAACGTATTCTTTTTTCCACTATTACCCACTTAGCACTACGAATGTCCAGTTGCATTTTCTACAGACAGAGTGTTTCAAAACTGCTCAATCAAAAGTATGGTTTAACACTGTTAGCTGAATGCTCAGATCAGAAAGAAGTTTCACAGAATGCTTCTGTGTAGTTTATATTTGAATATATTCCATTTTCCACTAATACGCTCTTAGCGCTCCAAATGTCCAGTTGCATTTTCAACAGAAAGAGTGTTCAGATCTGCTCAATCAAAAGTGTGGTTTAACTCTGTTAGCTGAATGCACAGATCAGAAAGAAGTTTCACCGAATGATTCTGTGTAGTTTATATTTGAAGATATTCCTTTTTCCACTATTACCCACTTAGCGCTCCGTATCTCCACTTGCATTTTCTACAAAAACAGTGTTTCATAACTGCTCAATCAAAAATATGTTTTATCTCTCTTAACTGAATTTACAGATCAGAAATAAGTTTCACAGTATGCATCTGTGTAGTTTTTATTTGAAGATATTTTTTTCCCAATGTAGGCCTCTTAGCGCTTAGCATGTCCAATTGCAGTTTCTACAGAAAGAGTGTTTCAGAACGGCTCAATCAAAAGTAAGGTTCAACTCTGTTAGTTGAATGCACAGAACAGAAAGAATTTTCACAGAATGCTACTGTGTAGTTTATATTTGAATATATTCCTTTTTCCACTATTACCCTCTTAGCGCTCCGAATGTCCACTTGCAGTTTCTACCGAAAGAGTGTTCAGAACGGCTCAATCAAAACTAAGGTTCAACTCTTTTAGTTGAACAAACAGAACAGAAAGAAGTTTCACACAATTCTTCTGTGTAGTTTTTATTTTAGACATTCTTTTTCCCAATATAGGCCTCTTAGCGCTCAGAATGTCCAATTGCAGTTTCTACAGAAAGAGTGTTTCAGAACGGCTCAATCAAAAGTAAGGTTCAACTCTGTTAGTTGAATGCACAGAACAGAAAGAAGTTTCATACAATGCTTCTGTGTAGTTGATATTTGAACATATTCTTTTTTCCACTATTACCCACTTAGCGCTACGAATGTCCAGTTGCATTTTCTACAGACAGAGTGTTTCAAAACTGCTCAATCAAAAGTATGGTTTAACTCTGTTAGCTGAATGCTCAGATCAGAAAGAAGTTTCACAGAATGCTTCTGTGTAGTTTATATTTGAATATATTCCTTTTTCCACTACTAATCTCTTAGCGCTCCAAATGTCCAGTTGCATTTTCTACAGAAAGAGTGTTCAGATCTGCTCAATCAAAAGTATGGTTTAACTCTGTTAGCTGAATGCACAGATCAGAAAGAAGTTTCACAGAATGATTCTGTGTAGTTTATATTTGGAGACATTCCTTTTTCCACTATTACCCTCTTAGCGCTCCGAATCTCCACTTGCATTTTCTACAGAAAGAGTGTTTCAGAACGGCTCCATCAAAACTAAGGTTCAACTCTTTTAGTTGAACAAACAAAACAGAAAGTAGTTTCACAAAATTCTTCTGTGTAGTTTTTATTTGTAGACATTCTTTTTCCCAATATAGGCTTCTTAGCGCTCAGAATGTCCAATTGCAGTTTCTACAGACAGAGTGTTTCAGAACGGCTCAATCAAAAGTAAGGTTCAACTCTGTTAGTTGAATGCACAGAACAGAAAGAAGTTTCATACAATGCTTCTGTGTAGTTTATATTTGAACATATTCTTTTTTCCACTATTACCCACTTAGCGCTACGAATGTCCAGTTGCATTTTCTACAGACAGAGTGTTTCAAAACTGCTCAATCAAACGTATGGTTTAACTCTGTTAGCTGTATGCTCAGATCAGAAAGAAGTTTCACAGAATGCTTCTGTGTAGTTTATATTTGAATATATTCCTTTTTCCACTACTACGCTCTTAGCGCTCCAAACGTCCAGTTGCATTTTCAACAGAAAGAGTGTTCAGATCTGCTCAATCAAAAGTATGGTTTAACTCTGTTAGCTGAATGCACAGATCAGAAAGAAGTTTCACCGAATGATTCTGTGTAGTTTATATTTGAAGACATTCCTTTTTCCACTATTACCCTCTTAGCGCTCCGAATCTCCACTTGCATTTTCTACAAAAAGTGTGTTTCATAACTGCTCAATTAAAAATATGTTTTATCTCTGTTAACTGAATTTACAGATCAGAAATAAGTTTCACAGAATGCATCTGTGTAGTTTTTATTTGAAGATATTCTTTTTCCCAATGTAGGCCTCTTAGCGCTTAGCATGTCCAATTGCAGTTTCTACAGAAAGAGTGTTTCAGAACGGCTCAATCAAAAGTAAGGTTCAACTGTGTTAGTTGAATGCACAGAACAGAAAGAATTTTCACAGAATGCTACTGTGTAGTTTATATTTGAATATATTCCTTTTTCCACTATTACCCTCTTAGCGCTCCGAATGTCCACTTGCATTTTCTACAGAAAGAGTGTTCAGAAATGCGCAATCAAAAGTATGGTTTAACTCTGTTAGCTTAATGAACATATCAGAAATAAGTTTCACACAATGCTTCTGTGTAGTTTTTATTGAAGATATTATTTTTCCCAATAGAGGCCTCTTAGCGCTCAGAATGTCCAATTGCAGTTTCTACAGAAAGAGTGTTTCAGAACGGCTCAATCAAAAGTAAGGTTCAACTCTGTTAGTTGAATGCACAGAACAGAAAGAAGTTTCATACAATGCTTCTGTGTAGTTGATATTTGAACATATTCTTTTTTCCACTATTACCCACTTAGCGCTACGAATGTCCAGTTGCATTTTCTACAGACAGAGTGTTTCAAAACTGCTCAATCAAAAGTATGGTTTAACTCTGTTAGCTGAATGCTCAGATCAGAAAGAAGTTTCACAGAATGCTTCTGTGTAGTTTATATTTGAATATATTCCTTTTTCCACTACTACTCTCTTAGCGCTCCAAATGTCCAGTTGCATTTTCTACAGAAAGAGTGTTCAGATCTGCTCAATCAAAAGTATGTTTAACTCTGTTAGCTGAATGCACAGATCAGAAAGAAGTTTCACAGAATGATTCTGTGTAGTTTATATTTGGAGACATTCCTTTTTCCACTATTACCCACTTAGCGCTCCGAATCTCCACTTGCATTTTCTACAGAAAGAGTGTTTCAGAACGGCTCAATCAAAACTAAGGTTCAACTCTTTTAGTTGAACAAACAGAACAGAAAGAAGTTTCACACAATTCTTCTGTGTAGTTTTTATTTGTAGACATTCTTTTTCCCAATATAGGCCTCTTAGCGCTCAGAATGTCCAATTGCAGTTTCTACAGAAAGAGTGTTTCAGAACGGCTCAATCAAAAGTAAGGTTCAACTCTGTTAGTTGAATGCACAGAACAGAAAGAAGTTTCATACAATGCTTCTGTGTAGTTTATATTTGAACGTATTCTTTTTTCCACTATTACCCACTTAGCACTACGAATGTCCAGTTGCATTTTCTACAGACAGAGTGTTTCAAAACTGCTCAATCAAAAGTATGGTTTAACTCTGTTAGCTGAATGCTCAGATCAGAAAGAAGTTTCACAGAATGCTTCTGTGTAGTTTATATTTGAATATATTCCTTTTTCCACTAATACGCTCTTAGCGCTCAAAATGTCCAGTTGCATTTTCAACAGAAAGAGTGTTCAGATCTGCTCAATCAAAAGTATGGTTTAACTCTGTTAGCTGAATGCACAGATCAGAAAGAAGTTTCACCGAATGATTCTGTGTAGTTTATATTTGAAGATATTCTTTTTTTTACTATTACCCTCTTAGCGCTCCGAATCTCCACTTGCATTTTCTACAAAAACAGTGTTTCATAACTGCTCAATCAAAAATATATTTTATCTCTCTTAACTGAATTTACAGATCAGAAATAAGTTTCACAGTATGCATCTGTGTAGTTTTTATTTGAAGATATTTTTTTCCCAATGTAGGCCTCTTAGCGCTTAGCATGTCCAATTGCAGTTTCTACAGAAAGAGTGTTTCAGAACGGCTCAATCAAAAGTAAGGTTCAACTCTGTTAGTTGAATGCACAGAACAGAAAGAATTTTCACAGAATGCTACTGTGTAGTTTATATTTGAATATATTCCTTTTTCCACTATTACCCTCTTAGCGCTCCGTATGTCCACTTGCAGTTTCTACAGAAAGAGTGTTCAGAACTGCGCGATCAAAAGTATGGTTTAACTCTGTTAGCTTAATGAACATATCAGAAATAAGTTTCACACAATGCTTCTGTGTAGTTTTTATTTGAAGATATTATTTTTCCCAATAGAGGCCTCTTAGCGCTCAGAATGTCCAATTGCAGTTTCTACAGAAAGAGTGTTTCAGAAAGGCTCAATCAAATGTAAGGTTCAACTCTGTTAGTTGAATGCACAGAACAGAAAGAAGTTTCATACAATGCTTCTGTGTAGTTTATATTTGAACATATTCTTTTTTCCACTATTACCCACTTAGCGCTACGAATGTCCAGTTGCATTTTCTACAGACAGAGTGTTTCAAAACTGCTCAATCAAAAGTATGGTTTAACTCTGTTAGCTGAATGCTCAGATCAGAAAGAAGTTTCACAGAATGCTTCTGTGTAGTTTATATTTGAATATATTCCTTTTTCCACTACTACTCTCTTAGCGCTCCAAATGTCCAGTTGCATTTTCTACAGAAAGAGTGTTCAGATCTGCTCAATCAAAAGTATGGTTAACTCTGTTAGCTGAATGCACAGATCAGAAAGAAGTTTCACAGAATGATTCTGTGTAGTTTATATTTGGAGACATTCCTTTTTCCACTATTACCCTCTTAGCGCTCCGAATCTCCACTTGCATTTTCTACAGAAAGAGTGTTTCAGAACGGCTCAATCAAAACTAAGGTTCAACTCTTTTAGTTGAACAAACAGAACAGAAAGAAGTTTCACACAATTCTTCTGTGTAGTTTTTATTTGTAGACATTCTTTTTCCCAATATAGGCCTCTTAGCGCTCAGAATGTCCAATTGCAGTTTCTACAGAAAGAGTGTTTCAGAACGGCTCAATCAAAAGTAAGGTTCAACTCTGTTAGTTGAATGCACAGAACAGAAAGAAGTTTCATACAATGCTTCTGTGTAGTTTATATTTGAACGTATTCTTTTTTCCACTATTACCCACTTAGCACTACGAATGTCCAGTTGCATTTTCTACAGACAGAGTGTTTCAAAACTGCTCAATCAAAAGTATGGTTTAACACTGTTAGCTGAATGCTCAGATCAGAAAGAAGTTTCACAGAATGCTTCTGTGTAGTTTATATTTGAATATATTCCATTTTCCACTAATACGCTCTTAGCGCTCCAAATGTCCAGTTGCATTTTCAACAGAAAGAGTGTTCAGATCTGCTCAATCAAAAGTGTGGTTTAACTCTGTTAGCTGAATGCACAGATCAGAAAGAAGTTTCACCGAATGATTCTGTGTAGTTTATATTTGAAGATATTCCTTTTTCCACTATTACCCTCTTAGCGCTCCGTATCTCCACTTGCATTTTCTACAAAAACAGTGTTTCATAACTGCTCAATCAAAAATATGTTTTATCTCTCTTAACTGAATTTACAGATCAGAAATAAGTTTCACAGTATGCATCTGTGTAGTTTTTATTTGAAGATATTTTTTTCCCAATGTAGGCCTCTTAGCGCTTAGCATGTCCAATTGCAGTTTCTACAGAAAGAGTGTTTCAGAACGGCTCAATCAAAAGTAAGGTTCAACTCTGTTAGTTGAATGCACCGAACAGAAAGAATTTTCACAGAATGCTACTGTGTAGTTTATATTTGAATATATTCCTTTTTCCACTATTACCCTCTTAGCGCTCCGAATGTCCACTTGCAGTTTCTACCGAAAGAGTGTTCAGAACTGCGCGATCAAAAGTATGGTTTAACTCTGTTAGCTTAATGAACATATCAGAAATAAATTTCACACAATGCTTCTGTGTAGTTTTTATTTGAAGATATTATTTTTCCCAATATAGGCCTCTTAGCGCTCAGAATGTCCAATTGCAGTTTCTACAGAAAGAGTGTTTCAGAAAGGCTCAATCAAATGTAAGGTTCAACTCTGTTAGTTGAATGCACAGAACAGAAAGAAGTTTCATAGAATGCTTCTGTGTAGTTTATATTTGAACATATTCTTTTTTCCACTATTACCCACTTAGCGCTACGAATGTCCAGTTGCATTTTCTAGAGACAGAGTGTTTCAAAACTGCTCAATGAAAAGTATGGTTTATCTCTGTTAGCTGAATGCTCAGATCAGAAAGAAGTTTCACAGAATGCTTCTGTGTAGTTTATATTTGAATATATTCCTTTTTCCACTACTACTCTCTTAGCGCTCGAAATGTCCAGTTGCATTTTCTACAGAATGAGTGTTCAGATCTGCTCAATCAAAAGTATGGTTTAACTCTGTTAGCTGAATGCACAGATCAGAAAGAAGTTTCACAAAATGATTCTGTGTAGTTTATATTTGGAGACATTCCTTTTTCCACTATTACCCTCTTAGCGCTCCGAATCTCCACTTGCATTTTCTACAAAAAGAGTGTTTCATAACTGCTCAATCAAAAATATGTTTTATCTCTGTTAACTGAATTTACAGATCAGAAATAAGTTTCACAGAATGCATCTGTGTAGTTTTTATTTGAAGATATTCTTTTTCCCAATATAGGCCTCTTAGCGCTTAGCATGTCCAATTGCAGTTTCTACAGAAAGAGTGTTTCAGAACGGCTCAATCAAAAGTAAGGTTCAACTCTGTTAGTTGAATGCACAGAACAGAAAGAATTTTCACAGAATGCTACTGTGTAGTTTATATTTGAATATATTCCTTTTTCCACTATTACCCTCTTAGCGCTCCGAATGTCCACTTGCATTTTCTACAGAAAGAGTGTTCAGAACTGCGCAATCAAAAGTATGGTTTAACTCTGTTAGCTTAATGAACATATCAGAAATAAGTTTCACACAATGCTTCTGTGTAGTTTTTATTTGAAGATATTATTTTTCCCAATATAGGCCTCTTAGCGCTCAGAATGTCCAATTGCAGTTTCTACAGAAAGAGTGTTTCAGAAAGGCTCAATCAAATGTAAGGTTCAACTCTGTTAGTTGAATGCACAGAACAGAAAGAAGTTTCATAGAATGCTTCTGTGTAGTTTATATTTGAACATATTCTTTTTTCCACTATTACCCACTTAGCGCTACGAATGTCCAGTTGCATTTTCTACAGACAGAGTGTTTCAAAACTGCTCAATCAAAAGTATGGTTTAACTCTGTTAGCTGAATGCTCAGATCAGAAAGAAGTTTCACAGAATGCTTCTGTGTAGTTTATATTTGAATATATTACGTTTTCCACTACTACTCTCTTAGCGCTCGAAATGTCCAGTTGCATTTTCTACAGAAAGAGTGTTCAGATCTGCTCAATCAAAAGTATGGTTTAACTCTGTTAGCTGAATGCACAGATCAGAAAGAAGTTTCACAAAATGATTCTGTGTAGTTTATATTTGGAGACATTCCTTTTTCCACTATTACCCTCTTAGCGCTCCGAATCTCCACTTGCATTTTCTACAGAAAGAGTGTTTCAGAACGGCTCAATCAAAACTAAGGTTCAACTCTTTTAGTTGAACAAACAGAACAGAAAGAAGTTTCACACAATTCTTCTGTGTAGTTTTTATTTGTAGACATTCTTTTTCCCAATATAGGCCTCCTAGCGCTCAGAATGTCCAATTGCAGTTTCTACAGAAAGAGTGTTTCAGAACGGCTCAATCAAAAGTAAGGTTCAACTCTGTTAGTTGAATGCACAGAACAGAAAGAAGTTTCATACAATGCTTCTGTGTAGTTTATATTTGAACATATTCTTTTTTCCACTATTACCCACTTAGCGCTACGAATGTCCAGTTGCATTTTCTACAGACAGAGTGTTTCAAAACTGCTCAATCAAAAGTATGGTTTAACTCTGTTAGCTGAATGCTCAGATCAGAAAGAAGTTTCACAGAATGCTTCTGTGTAGTTTATATTTGAATATATTCCTTTTTCCACTACTACGCTCTTAGCGCTCCAAATGTCCAGTTGCATTTTCTACAGAAAGAGTGTTCAGATCTGCTCAATCAAAAGTATGGTTTAACTCTGTTAGCTGAATGCACAGATCAGAAGGAATTTTCACCGAATGATTCTGTGTAGTTTATATTTGGAGACATTCCTTTTTCCACTATTACCCTCTTAGCGCTCCGAATCTCCACTTGCATTTTCTACAAAAAGAGTGTTTCATAACTGCTCAATCAAAAATATGTTTTATCTCTGTTAACTGAATTTACAGATCAGAAATAAGTTTCACAGAATGCATCTGTGTAGTTTTTATTTGAAGATATTCTTTTTCCCAATGTAGGCCTCTTAGCGCTTAGCATGTCCAATTGCAGTTTCTACAGAAAGAGTGTTTGAGAACGGCTCAATCAAAAGTAAGGTTCAACTCTGTTATTTGAATGCACAGAACAGAAAGAATTTTCACAGAATGCTACTGTGTAGTTTATATTTGAATATATTCCTTTTTCCACTATTACCCTCTTAGCGCTCCGAATGTCCACTTGCATTTTCTACAGAAAGAGTGTTCAGAACTGCGCAATCAAAAGTATGGTTTAACTCTGTTAGCTTAATGAACATATCAGAAATAAGTTTCACACAATGCTTCTGTGTAGTTTTTATTTGAAGATATTATTTTTCCCAATATAGGCCTCTTAGCGCTCAGAATGTCCAATTGCAGTTTCTACAGAAAGAGTGTTTCAGAAAGGCTCAATCAAATGTAAGGTTCAACTCTGTTAGTTGAATGCACAGAACAGAAAGAAGTTTCATGGAATGCTTCTGTGTAGTTTATATTTGAACATATTCTTTTTTCCACTATTACCCACTTAGCGCTACGAATGTATAGTTGCATTTTCTACAGACAGAGTGTTTCAAAACTGCTCAATCAAAAGTATGGTTTAACTCTGTTAGCTGAATGCTCAGATCAGAAAGAAGTTTCACAGAATGCTTCTGTGTAGTTTATATTTGAATATATTACTTTTTCCACTACTACTCTCTTAGCGCTCGAAATGTCCAGTTGCATTTTCTACAGAAAGAGTGTTCAGATCTGCTCAATCAAAAGTATGGTTTAACTCTGTTAGCTGAATGCACAGATCAGAAAGAAGTTTCACAAAATGATTCTGTGTAGTTTATATTTGGAGACATTCCTTTTTCCACTATTACCCTCTTAGCGCTCCGAATCTCCACTTGCATTTTCTACAGAAAGAGTGTTTCAGAACGGCTCAATCAAAACTAAGGTTCAACTCTTTTAGTTGAACAAACAGAACAGAAAGAAGTTTCACACAATTCTTCTGTGTAGTTTTTATTTGTAGACATTCTTTTTCCCAATATAGGCCTCCTAGCGCTCAGAATGTCCAATTGCAGTTTCTACAGAAAGAGTGTTTCAGAACGGCTCAATCAAAAGTAAGGTTCAACTCTGTTAGTTGAATGCACAGAACAGAAAGAAGTTTCATACAATGCTTCTGTGTAGTTTATATTTGAACATATTCTTTTTTCCACTATTACCCACTTAGCGCTACGAATGTCCAGTTGCATTTTCTACAGACAGAGTGTTTCAAAACTGCTCAATCAAAAGAATGGTTTAACTCTGTTAGCTGAATGCTCAGATCAGAAAGAAGTTTCACAGAATGCTTCTGTGTAGTTTATATTTGAATATATTCCTTTTTCCACTACTACGCTCTTAGCGCTCCAAATGTCCAGTTGCATTTTCTACAGAAAGAGTGTTCAGATCTGCTCAATCAAAAGTATGGTTTAACTCTGCTAGCTGAATGCACAGATCAGAAGGAATTTTCACCGAATGATTCTGTGTAGTTTATATTTGAAGACATTCCTTTTTCCACTATTACCCTCTTAGCGCTCCGAATCTCCACTTGCATTTTCTACAAAAAGAGTGTTTCATAACTGCTCAATCAAAAATATGTTTTATCTCTGTTAACTGAATTTACAGATCAGAAATAAGTTTCACAGAATGCATCTGTGTAGTTTTTATTTGAAGATATTCTTTTTCCCAATGTAGGCCTCTTAGCGCTTAGCATGTCCAATTGCAGTTTCTACAGAAAGAGTGTTTCAGAACGGCTCAATCAAAAGTAAGGTTCAACTCTGTTAGTTGAATGCACAGAACACAAAGAATTTTCACAGAATGCTATTGTGTAGTTTATATTTGAATATACTCCTTTTTCCACTATTACCCTCTTAGGGCTCCGAATGTCCACTTGCATTTTCTACAGAAAGAGTGTTCAGAACTGCGCAATCAAAAGTATGGTTTAACTCTGTTAGCTTAATGAACATATCAGAAATAAGTTTCACACAATGCTTCTGTGTAGTTTTTATTTGAAGATATTATTTTTCCCAATAGAGGCCTCTTAGCGCTCAGAATGTCCAATTGCAGTTTCTACAGTAAGAGTGTTTCAGAAAGGCTCAATCAAAAGTAAGGTTCAACTCCGTTAGTTGAATGCACAGAACAGAAAGAAGTTTCATACAATGCTTCTGTGTAGTTTATATTTGAACATATTCTTTTTTCCACTATTACCCACTTAGCTCTACGAATGTCCAGTTGCATTTTCTACAGACAGAGTGTTTCAAAGCTGCTCAATCAAAAGTATGGTTTAACTCTGTTAGCTGAATGCTCAGATCAGAAAGAAGTTTCACAGAATGCTTCTGTGTAGTTTATATTTGAATATATTCCTTTTTCCACTACTACTCTCTTAGCGCTCGAAATGTCCAGTTGCATTTTCTACAGAAAGAGTGTTCAGATCTGCTCAATCAAAAGTATGGTTTAACTCTGTTAGCTGAATGCACAGATCAGAAAGAAGTTTCACAAAATGATTCTGTGTAGTTTATATTTGGAGACATTCCTTTTTCCACTATTAACCTCTTAGCGCTCCGAATCTCCACTTGCATTTTCTACAGAAAGAGTGTTTCAGAACGGCTCAATCAAAACTAAGGTTCAAATCTTTTAGTTGAACAAACAGAACAGAAAGAAGTTTCACACAATTCTTCTGTGTAGTTTTTATTTGTAGACATTCTTTTTCCCAATATAGGCCTCCTAGCGCTCAGAATGTCCAATTGCAGTTTCTACAGAAAGTGTTTCAGAACGGCTCAATCAAAAGTAAGGTTCAACTCTGTTAGTTGAATGCACAGAACAGAAAGAAGTTTCATACAATGTTTCAGTGTAGTTTATATTTGAACATATTCTTTTTTCCACTCTTACCCACTTAGCTCTACGAATGTCCAGTTGCATTTTCTTCAGACAGAGTGTTTCAAAACTGCTCAATCAAAAGTATGGTTTAACTCTGTTAGCTGAATGCTCAGATCAGAAAGAAGATTCACAGAATGCTTCTGTGTAGTTTATATTTGAATATATTCCTTTTTCCACTACTACGCTCTTAGCGCTCCAAATGTCCAGTTGATTTTCTACAGAAAGAGTGTTCAGATCTGCTCAATCAAAAGTATGGTTTAACTCTGTTAGCTGAATGCACAGATCAGAAGCAAGTTTCACCGAATGATTCTGTGTAGTTTATATTTGAAGACATTCCTTTTTCCACTATTACCCTCTTAGCGCTCCGAATCTCCACTTGCATTTTCTACAAAAAGAGTGTTTCATAACTGCTCAATCAATAATATGTTTTATCTCTGTTAACTGAATTTACAGATCAGAAATAAGTTTCACAGAATGCATCTGTGTAGTTTTTATTTGAAGATATTCTTTTTCCCAATGTAGGCCTCTTAGCGCTTAGCATGTCCAATTGCAGTTTCTACAGAAAGAGTGTTTCAGAACGGCTCAATCAAAAGTAAGGTTCAACTCTCTTAGTTGAATGCACAGAACAGAAAGTATTTTCACAGAATGCTATTGTGTAGTTTATATTTGAATATACTCCTTTTTCCACTATTACCCTCTTAGCGCTCCGAATGTCCACTTGCATTTTCTACAGAAAGAGTGTTCAGAACTGCGCAATCAAAAGTTTGGTTTAACTGTGTTAGCTTAATGAACATATCAGAAATAAGTTTCACACAATGCTTCTCTGTAGTTTTTATTTGAAGATATTATTTTTCCCAATATAGGCCTCTTAGCGCTCAGAATGTCCAATTGCAGTTTCTACAGAAAGAGTGTTTCAGAAAGGCTCAATCAAAAGTAAGGTTCAACTCTGTTAGTTGAATGCACAGAACAGAAAGAAGTTTCATACAATGCTTCTGTGTAGTTTATATTTGAACATATTCTTTTTTCCACTGTTACCCACTTAGCGCTACGAATGTCCAGTTGCATTTTCTACAGACAGAGTGTTTCAAAACTGCTCAATCAAAAGTATGGTTTAACTCTGTTAGCTGAATGCTCAGATCAGAAAGAAGTTTCACAGAATGCTTCTGTGTAGTTTATATTTGAATATATTCCTTTTTCCACTACTAGTCTCTTAGCGCTCCAAATGTCCAGTTGCATTTTCTACAGAAAGAGTGTTCAGATCTGCTCAATCAAAAGTATGGTTTAACTCTGTTAGCTGAATGCACAGATCAGAAAGAAGTTTCACAGAATGATTCTGTGTAGTTTATATTTGGAGACATTCCTTTTTCCACTATTACCCTGTTAGCGCTCCGAATCTCCACTTGCATTTTCTACAGAAAGAGTGTTTCAGAACGGCTCAATCAAAACTAAGGTTCAACTCTTTTAGGTGAACAAACAGAACAGAAAGAAGTTTCACACAATTCTTCTGTGTAGTTTTTATTTGTAGACATTCTTTTTCCCAATATAGGCCTCTTAGCGCTCAGAATGTCCAATTGCAGTTTCTACAGAAAGAGTGTTTCAGAACGGCTCAATCAAAAGTAAGGTTCAACTCTGTTAGTTGAATGCACAGAACAGAAAGAAGTTTCATACAATGCTTCTGTGTAGTTTATATTTGAACATATTCTTTTTTCCACTATTTCCAACTTAGCGCTACGAATGTCCAGTTGCATTTTCTACAGACAGAGTGTTTCAAAACTCCTCAATCAAAAGTATGGTTTAACTCTGTTAGCTGAATGCTCAGATCAGAAAGAAGTTTCACAGAATGCTTCTGTGTAGTTTATATTTGAATATATTACTTTTTCCACTACTACGCTCTTAGCGCTCCAAATGTCCAGTTGCATTTTCTACAGAAAGAGTGTTCAGATCTGCTTAATCAAAAGTATCGTTTAAATCTGTTAGCTGAATGCACAGATCAGAAAGAAGTTTCACAGAATGATTCGGTGTAGTTTATATTTGGAGACATTCCTTTTTCCATTACCCACTTAGCGCTCCGAATCTCCACTTGCATTTTCTACAGAAAGAATGTTTCAGAACGGCTCAATCAAAACTGAGGTTCAACTCTTTTAGTTGAACAAACAGAACAGAAAGAAGTTTCACACAATTCTTCTGTGTAGTTTTTATTTGTAGACATTCTTTTTCCCAATATAGGCCTCCTAGCGCTCAGAATGTCCAATTGCAGTTTCTACAGAAAGAGTGTTTCAGAACGGCTCAATCAAAAGTAAGGTTCAACTCTGTTAGTTGAATGCACAGAACAGAAAGAAGTTTCATACAATGCTTCTGTGTAGTTTATATTTGAACATATTCTTTTTTCCACTATTACCCACTTAGCGCTACGAATGTCCGGTTGCATTTTCTACAGACAGAGTGTTTCAAAACTGCTCAATCAAAAGTATGGTTTAACTCTGTTAGCTGAATGCTCAGATCAGAATTAAGTTTCACAGAATGCTTCTGTGTAGTTTATATTTGAATATATTCCTTTTTCCACTACTACGCTCTTAGCGCTCCAAATGTCCAGTTGCATTTTCTACAGAAAGAGTGTTCAGATCTGCTCAATCAAAAGTATGGTTTAACTCTGTTAGCTGAATGCACAGATCAGAAAGAAGTTTCACCGAATGATTCTGTGTAGTTTATATTTGAAGACATTCCTTTTTCCACTATTACCCTCTTAGCGCTCCGAATCTCCACTTGCATTTTCTACAAAAAGAGTGTTTCATATCTGCTCAATCAAAAATATGTTTTATCTCTGTTAACTGAATTTACAGATCAGAAATAAGTTTCACAGAATGCATCTGTGTAATTTTTATTTGAAGATATTCTTTTTCCCAATGTAGGCCTCTTAGCGCTTAGTATGTCCAATTGCAGTTTCTACAGAAAGAGTGTTTCAGAACGGCTCAATCAAAAGTAAGGTTCAACTCTGTTAGTTGAATGCACAGAACAGAAAGAATTTTCACAGAATGCTACTGTGTAGTTTATATTTGAATATATTCCTTTTTCCACTATTACCCTCTTAGCGCTCCGAATGTCCACTTGCATTTTCTACAGAAAGAGTGTTCAGAACTGCACAATCAAAAGTATGTTTTAACTCTGTTAGCTTAATGAACATATCAGAAATAAGTTTCACACAATGCTTCTGTGTAGTTTTTATTTGAAGATATTATTTTTCCCAATATAGGCCTCTTAGCGCTCAGAATGTCCAATTGCAGTTTCTACAGAAAGAGTGTTTCAGAAAGGCTCAATCAAATGTAAGGTTCAATTCTGTTAGTTGAATGCACAGAACAGAAAGAAGTTTCATAGAATGCTTCTGTGTAGTTTATATTTGAACATATTCTTTTTTCCACTATTACCCATTTAGCGCTACGAATGTCCAGTTGCATTTTCTACAGACAGAGTGTTTCAAAACTGCTCAATCAAAAGTATGGTTTATCTCTGTTAGCTGAATGCTCAGATCAGAAAGAAGTTTCACAGAATGCTTCTGTGTAGTTTATATTTGAATATATTCCTTTTTCCACTACTACTCTCTTAGCGCTCGAAATGTCCAGTTGCATTTTCTACAGAAAGAGTGTTCAGATCTGCTCAATCAAAAGTATGGTTTAACTCTGTTAGCTGAATGCACAGATCAGAAAGCAGTTTCACAAAATGATTCTGTGTAGTTTATATTTGGAGACATTCCTTTTTCCACTATTACCCTCTTAGCGCTCCGAATCTCCACTTGCATTTTCTACAAAAAGAGTGTTTCATAACTGCTCAATCAAAAATATGTTTTATCTCTGTTAACTGAATTTACAGATCAGAAATAAGTTTCACAGAATGCATCTGTGTAGTTTTTATTTGAAGATATTCTTTTTCCCAATATAGGCCTCTTAGCGCTTAGCATGTCCAATTGCAGTTTCTACAGAAAGAGTGTTTCAGAACGGCTCAATCAAAAGTAAGGTTCAACTCTGTTAGTTGAATGCACAGAACAGAAAGAATTTTCACAGAATGCTACTGTGTAGTTTATATTTGAATATATTCCTTTTTCCACTATTACCCTCTTAGCGCTCCGAATGTCCACTTGCATTTTCTACAGAAAGAGTGTTCAGAACTGCGCAATCAAAAGTATGGTTTAACTCTGTTAGCTTAATGAACATATCAGAAATAAGTTTCACACAATGCTTCTGTGTAGTTTTTATTTGAAGATATTATTTTTCCCAATATAGGCCTCTTAGCGCTCAGAATGTCCAATTGCAGTTTCTACAGAAAGAGTGTTTCAGAAAGGCTCAATCAAATGTAAGGTTCAACTCTGTTAGTTGAATGCAAAGAACAGAAAGAAGTTTCATAGAATGCTTCTGTGTAGTTTATATTTGAACATATTCTTTTTTCCACTATTACCCACTTAGCGCTACGAATGTCCAGTTGCATTTTCTACAGACAGAGTGTTTCAAAACTGCTCAATCAAAAGTATGGTTTAACTCTGTTAGCTGAATGCTCAGATCAGAAAGAAGTTTCACAGAATGCTTCTGTGTAGTTTATATTTGAATATATTACGTTTTCCACTACTACTCTCTTAGCGCTCGAAATGTCCAGTTGCATTTTCTACAGAAAGAGTGTTCAGATCTGCTCAATCAAAAGTATGGTTTAACTCTGTTAGCTGAATGCACAGATCAGAAAGAAGTTTCACAAAATGATTCTGTGTAGTTTATATTTGGAGACATTCCTTTTTCCACTATTACCCTCTTAGCGCTCCGAATCTCCACTTGCATTTTCTACAGAAAGAGTGTTTCAGAACGGCTCAATCAAAACTAAGGTTCAACTCTTTTAGTTGAACAAACAGAACAGAAAGAAGTTTCACACAATTCTTCTGTGTAGTTTTTATTTGTAGACATTCTTTTTCCCAATATAGGCCTCCTAGCGCTCAGAATGTCCAATTGCAGTTTCTACAGAAAGAGTGTTTCAGAACGGCTCAATCAAAAGTAAGGTTCAACTCTGTTAGTTGAATGCACAGAACAGAAAGAAGTTTCATACAATGCTTCTGTGTAGTTTATATTTGAACATATTCTTTTTTCCACTATTACCCACTTAGCGCTACGAATGTCCAGTTGCATTTTCTACAGACAGAGTGTTTCAAAACTGCTCAATCAAAAGTATGGTTTAACTCTGTTAGCTGAATGCTCAGATCAGAAAGAAGTTTCACAGAATGCTTCTGTGTAGTTTATATTTGAATATATTCCTTTTTCCACTACTACGCTCTTAGCGCTCCAAATGTCCAGTTGCATTTTCTACAGAAAGAGTGTTCAGATCTGCTCAATCAAAAGTATGGTTTAACTCTGTTAGCTGAATGCACAGATCAGAAGGAATTTTCACCGAATGATTCTGTGTAGTTTATATTTGAAGACATTCCTTTTTCCACTATTACTCTCTTAGCGCTCCGAATCTCCACTTGCATTTTCTACAAAAAGAGTGTTTCATAACTGCTCAATCAAAAATATGTTTTATCTCTGTTAACTGAATTTACAGATCAGAAATAAGTTTCACTGAATGCATCTGTGTAGTTTTTATTTGAAGATATTCTTTTTCCCAATGTAGGCCTCTTAGCGCTTAGCATGTCCAATTGCAGTTTCTACAGAAAGAGTGTTTCAGAACGGCTCAATCAAAAGTAAGGTTCAACTCTGTTAGTTGAATGCACAGAACAGAAAGAATTTTCACAGAATGCTATTGTGTAGTTTATATTTGAATATACTCCTTTTTCCACTATTACCCTCTTAGGGCTCCGAATGTCCACTTGCATTTTCTACAGAAAGAGTGTTCAGAACTGCGCAATCAAAAGTATGGTTTAACTCTGTTAGCTTAATGAACATATCAGAAATAAGTTTCACACAATGCTTCTGTGTAGTTTTTATTTGAAGATATTTTTTTTCCCAATATAGGCCTCTTAGCGCTCAGAATGTCCAATTGCAGTTTCTACAGAAAGAGTGTTTCAGAAAGGCTCAATCAAATGTAAGGTTCAACTCTGTTAGTTGAATGCACAGAACAGAAAGAAGTTTCATAGAATGCTTCTGTGTAGTTTATATTTGAACATATTCTTTTTTCCACTATTACCCATTTAGCGCTACGAATGTCCAGTTGCATTTTCTACAGACAGAGTGTTTCAAAACTGCTCAATCAAAAGTATGGTTTATCTCTGTTAGCTGAATGCTCAGATCAGAAAGAAGTTTCACAGAATGCTTCTGTGTAGTTTATATTTGAATATATTCCTTTTTCCACTACTACTCTCTTAGCGCTCGAAATGTCCAGTTGCATTTTCTACAGAAAGAGTGTTCAGATCTGCTCAATCAAAAGTATGGTTTAACTCTGTTAGCTGAATGCACAGATCAGAAAGAAGTTTCACAAAATGATTCTGTGTAGTTTATATTTGGAGACATTCCTTTTTCCACTATTACCCTCTTAGCGCTCCGAATCTCCACTTGCATTTTCTACAAAAAGAGTGTTTCATAACTGCTCAATCAAAAATATGTTTTATCTCTGTTAACTGAATTTACAGATCAGAAATAAGTTTCACAGAATGCATCTGTGTAGTTTTTATTTGAAGATATTCTTTTTCCCAATATAGGCCTCTTAGCGCTTAGCATGTCCAATTGCAGTTTCTACAGAAAGAGTGTTTCAGAACGGCTCAATCAAAAGTAAGGTTCAACTCTGTTAGTTGAATGCACAGAACAGAAAGAATTTTCACAGAATGCTACTGTGTAGTTTATATTTGAATATATTCCTTTTTCCACTATTACCCTCTTAGCGCTCCGAATGTCCACTTGCATTTTCTACAGAAAGAGTGTTCAGAACTGCGCAATCAAAAGTATGGTTTAACTCTGTTAGCTTAATGAACATATCAGAAATAAGTTTCACACAATGCTTCTGTGTAGTTTTTATTTGAAGATATTCTTTTTCCCAATATAGGCCTCTTAGCGCTCAGAATGTCCAATTGCAGTTTCTACAGAAAGAGTGTTTCAGAAAGGCTCAATCAAATGTAAGGTTCAACTCTGTTAGTTGAATGCAAAGAACAGAAAGTAGTTTCATAGAATGCTTCTGTGTAGTTTATATTTGAACATATTCTTTTTTCCACTATTACCCACTTAGCGCTACGAATGTCCAGTTGCATTTTCTACAGACAGAGTGTTTCAAAACTGCTCAATCAAAAGTATGGTTTAACTCTGTTAGCTGAATGCTCAGATCAGAAAGAAGTTTCACAGAATGCTTCTGTGTAGTTTATATTTGAATATATTACTTTTTCCACTACTACTCTCTTAGCGCTCGAAATGTCCAGTTGCATTTTCTACAGAAAGAGTGTTCAGATCTGCTCAATCAAAAGTATGGTTTAACTCTGTTAGCTGAATGCACAGATCAGAAAGAAGTTTCACAAAATGATTCTGTGTAGTTTATATTTGGAGACATTCCTTTTTCCACTATTACCCTCTTAGCGCTCCGAATCTCCACTTGCATTTTCTACAGAAAGAGTGTTTCAGAACGGCTCAATCAAAACTAAGGTTCAACTCTTTTAGTTGAACAAACAGAACAGAAAGAAGTTTCACACAATTCTTCTGTGTAGTTTTTATTTGTAGACATTCTTTTTCCCAATATAGGCCTCCTAGCGCTCAGAATGTCCAATTGCAGTTTCTACAGAAAGAGTGTTTCAGAACGGCTCAATCAAAAGTAAGGTTCAACTCTGTTAGTTGAATGCACAGAACAGAAAGAAGTTTCATACAATGCTTCTGTGTAGTTTATATTTGAACATATTCTTTTTTCCACTATTACCCACTTAGCGCTACGAATGTCCAGTTGCATTTTCTACAGACAGAGTGTTTCAAAACTGCTCAATCAAAAGTATGGTTTAACTCTGTTAGCTGAATGCTCAGATCAGAAAGAAGTTTCACAGAATGCTTCTGTGTAGTTTATATTTGAATATATTCCTTTTTCCACTACTACGCTCTTAGCGCTCCAAATGTCCAGTTGCATTTTCTACAGAAAGAGTGTTCAGATCTGCTCAATCAAAAGTATGGTTTAACTCTGTTAGCTGAATGCACAGATCAGAAGGAATTTTCACCGAATGATTCTGTGTAGTTTATATTTGAAGACATTCCTTTTTCCACTATTACCCACTTAGTGCTCCGAATCTCCACTTGCATTTTCTACAAAAAGAGTGTTTCATAACTGCTCAATCAAAAATATGTTTTATCTCTGTTAACTGAATTTACAGATCAGAAATAAGTTTCACAGAATGCATCTGTGTAGTTTTTATTTGAAGATATTCTTTTTCCCAATGTAGGCCTCTTAGCGCTTAGCATGTCCAATTGCAGTTTCTACAGAAAGAGTGTTTCAGAACGGCTCAATCAAAAGTAAGGTTCAACTCTGTTAGTTGAATGCACAGAACAGAAAGAATTTTCACAGAATGTTACTGTGTAGTTTATATTTGAATATATTCCTTTTTCCACTATTACCCTCTTAGCGCTCCGAATGTCCACTTGCATTTTCTACAGAAAGAGTGTTCAGAACTGCGCAATCAAAAGTATGGTTTAACTCTGTTAGCTTAATGAACATATCAGAAATAAGTTTCACACAATGCTTCTGTGTAGTTTTTATTTGAAGATATTATTTTTCCCAATATAGGCCTCTTAGCGCTCAGAATGTCCAATTGCAGTTTCTACAGAAAGAGTGTTTCAGAAAGGCTCAATCAAATGTAAGGTTCAACTCTGTTAGTTGAATGCACAGAACAGAAAGGAGTTTCATAGAATGCTTCTGTGTAGTTTATATTTTAACATATTCTTTTTTCCACTATTACCCACTTAGCGCTACGAATGTCCAGTTGCATTTTCTACAGACAGAGTGTTTCAAAACTGCTCAATCAAAAGTATGGTTTAACTCTGTTAGCTGAATGCTCAGATCAGAAAGAAGTTTCACAGAATGCTTCTGTGTAGTTTATATTTGAATATATTACTTTTTCCACTACTACTCTCTTAGCGCTCGAAATGTCCAGTTGCATTTTCTACAGAAAGAGTGTTCAGATCTGCTCAATCAAAAGTATGGTTTAACTCTGTTAGCTGAATGCACAGATCAGAAAGAAGTTTCACAAAATGATTCTGTGTAGTTTATATTTGGAGACATTCCTTTTTCCACTATTACCCTCTTAGCGCTCCGAATCTCCACTTGCATTTTCTACAGAAAGAGTGTTTCAGAACGGCTCAATCAAAACTAAGGTTCAACTCTTTTAGTTGAACAAACAGAACAGAAAGAAGTTTCACACAATTCTTCTGTGTAGTTTTTATTTGTAGACATTCTTTTTCCCAATATAGGCCTCCTAGCGCTCAGAATGTCCAATTGCAGTTTCTACAGAAAGAGTGTTTCAGAACGGCTCAATCAAAAGTAAGGTTCAACTCTGTTAGTTGAATGCACAGAACAGAAAGAAGTTTCATACAATGCTTCTGTGTAGTTTATATTTGAACATATTCTTTTTTCCACTATTACCCACTTAGCGCTACGAATGTCCAGTTGCATTTTCTACAGACAGAGTGTTTCAAAACTGCTCAATCAAAAGTATGGTTTAACTCTGTTAGCTGAATGCTCAGATCAGAAAGAAGTTTCACAGAATGCTTCTGTGTAGTTTATATTTGAATATATTCCTTTTTCCACTACTACGCTCTTAGCGCTCCAAATGTCCAGTTGCATTTTCTACAGAAAGAGTGTTCAGATCTGCTCAATCAAAAGTATGGTTTAACTCTGTTAGCTGAATGCACAGATCAGAAGGAATTTTCACCGAATGATTCTGTGTAGTTTATATTTGAAGACATTCCTTTTTCCACTATTACCCTCTTAGCGCTCCGAATCTCCACTTGCATTTTCTACAAAAAGAGTGTTTCATAACTGCTCAATCAAAAATATGTTTTATCTCTGTTAACTGAATTTACAGATCAGAAATAAGTTTCACAGAATGCATCTGTGTAGTTTTTATTTGAAGATATTCTTTTTCCCAATGTAGGCCTCTTAGCGCTTAGCATGTCCAATTGCAGTTTCTACAGAAAGAGTGTTTCAGAACGGCTCAATCAAAAGTAAGGTTCAACTCTGTTAGTTGAATGCACAGAACAGAAAGAATTTTCACAGAATGCTATTGTGTAGTTTATATTTGAATATACTCCTTTTTCCACGATTACACTCTTAGGGCTCCGAATGTCCACTTGCATTTTCTACAGAAAGAGTGTTCAGAACTGCGCAATCAAAAGTATGGTTTAACTCTGTTAGCTTAATGAACATATCAGAAATAAGTTTCACACAATGCTTCTGTGTAGTTTTTATTTGAAGATATTATTTTTCCCAATAGAGGCCTCTTAGCGCTCAGAATGTCCAATTGCAGTTTCTACAGTAAGAGTGTTTCAGAAAGGCTCAATCAAAAGTAAGGTTCAACTCCGTTAGTTGAATGCACAGAACAGAAAGAAGTTTCATACAATGCTTCTGTGTAGTTTATATTTGAACATATTCTTTTTTCCACTATTACCCACTTAGCGCTACGAATGTCCAGTTGCATTTTCTACAGACAGAGTGTTTCAAAACTGCTCAATCAAAAGTATGGTTTAACTCTGTTAGCTGAATGCTCAGATCAGAAAGAAGTTTCACAGAATGCTTCTGTGTAGTTTATATTTGAATATATTCCTTTTTCCACTACTACTCTCTTAGCGCTCGAAATGTCCAGTTGCATTTTCTACAGAAAGAGTGTTCAGATCTGCTCAATCAAAAGTATGGTTTAACTCTGTTAGCTGAATGCACAGATCAGAAAGTAGTTTCACAAAATGATTCTGTGTAGTTTATATTTGGAGACATTCCTTTTTCCACTATTAACCTCTTAGCGCTCCGAATCTCCACTTGCATTTTCTACAGAAAGAGTGTTTCAGAACGGCTCAATCAAAACTAAGGTTCAAATCTTTTAGTTGAACAAACAGAACAGAAAGAAGTTTCACACAATTCTTCTGTGTAGTTTTTATTTGTAGACATTCTTTTTTACAATATAGGCCTCCTAGCGCTCAGAATGTCCAATTGCAGTTTCTACAGAAAGTGTTTCAGAACGGCTCAATCAAAAGTAAGGTTCAACTCTGTTAGTTGAATGCACAGAACAGAAAGAAGTTTCATACAATGTTTCTGTGTAGTTTATATTTGAACATATTCTTTTTTCCACTCTTACCCACTTAGCTCTACGAATGTCCGGTTGCATTTTCTACAGACAGAGTGTTTCTAAACTGCTCAATCAAAAGTATGGTTTAACTCTGTTAGCTGAATGCTCAGATCAGAAAGAAGATTCACAGAATGCTTCTGTGTAGTTTATATTTGAATATATTCCTTTTTCCACTACTACGCTCTTAGCGCTCCAAATGTCCAGTTGATTTTCTACAGAAAGAGTGTTCAGATCTGCTCAATCAAAAGTATGGTTTAACTCTGTTAGCTGAATGCACAGATCAGAAGCAAGTTTCACCGAATGATTCTGTGTAGTTTATATTTGAAGACATTCCTTTTTCCACTATTACCCTCTTAGCGCTCCGAATCTCCACTTGCATTTTCTACAAAAAGAGTGTTTCATAACTGCTCAATCAATAATATGTTTTATCTCTGTTAACTGAATTTACAGATCAGAAATAAGTTTCACAGAATGCATCTGTGTAGTTTTTATTTGAAGATATTCTTTTTCCCAATGTAGGCCTCTTAGCGCTTAGCATGTCCAATTGCAGTTTCTACAGAAAGAGTGTTTCAGAACGGCTCAATCAAAAGTAAGGTTCAACTCTCTTAGTTGAATGCACAGAACAGAAAGAATTTTCACAGAATGCTATTGTGTAGTTTATATTTGAATATACTCCTTTTTCCACTATTACCCTCTTAGCGCTCCGAATGTCCACTTGCATTTTCTACAGAAAGAGTGTTCAGAACTGCGCAATCAAAAGTATGGTATAACTGTGTTAGCTTAATGAACATATCAGAAATAAGTTTCACACAATGCTTCCGTGGTTTTTATTTGAAGATATTATTTTTCCCAATATAGGCCTCTTAGCGCTCAGAATGTCCAATTGCAGTTTCTACAGAAAGAGTGTTTCAGAAAGGCTCAATCAAAATTAAGGTTCAACTCTGTTAGTTGAATGCACAGAACAGAAAGAAGTTTCATACAATGCTTCTGTGTAGTTTATATTTGAACATATTCTTTTTTCCACTATTACCCACTTAGCGCTACGAATGTCCAGTTGCATTTTCTACAGACAGAGTGTTTCAAAACTGCTCAATCAAAAGTATGGTTTAACTCTGTTAGCTGAATGCTCAGATCAGAAAAAGTTTCACAGAATGCTTCTGTGTAGTTTATATTTGAATATATTCCTTTTTCCACTACTACTCTCTTAGCGCTCCAAATGTCCAGTTGCATTTTCTACAGAAAGAGTGTTCAGATCTGCTCAATCAATAGTATGGTTTAACTCTGTTAGCTGAATGCACAGATCAGAAAGAAGTTTCACAGAATGATTCTGTGTAGTTTATATTTGGAGACATTCCTTTTTCCACTATTAACCTGTTAGCGCTCCGAATCTCCACTTGCATTTTCTACAGAAAGAGTGTTTCAGAACGGCTCAATCAAAACTAAGGTTCAACTCTTTTAGGTGAACAAACAGAACAGAAAGAAGTTTCACACAATTCTTCTGTGTAGTTTTTATTTGTAGACATTCTTTTTCCCAATATAGGCCTCTTAGCGCTCAGAATGTCCAATTGCAGTTTCTACAGAAAGAGTGTTTCACAACGGCTCAATCAAAAGTAAGGTTCAACTCTGTTAGTTGAATGCACAGAACAGAAAGAAGTTTCATACAATGCTTCTGTGTAGTTTATATTTGAACATATTCTTTTTTCCACTATTTCCCACTTAGCGCTACGAATGTCCAGTTGCATTTTCTACAGACAGAGTGTTTCAAAACTCCTCAATCAAAAGTATGGTTTAACTCTGTTAGCTGAATGCTCAGATCAGAAAGAAGTTTCACAGAATGCTTCTGTGTAGTTTATATTTGAATATATTCCTTTTTCCACTACTATGCTCTTAGCGCTCCAAATGTCCAGTTGCATTTTCTACAGAAAGAGTGTTCAGATCTGCTCAATCAAAAGTATGCTTTAACTCTGTTAGCTGAATGCACAGATCAGAAGGAAGTTTCACCGAATGATTCTGTGTAGTTTATATTTGAAGACATTCCTTTTTCCACTATTACCCTCTTAGCGCTCCGAATCTCCACTTGCATTTTCTACAAAAAGAGTGTTTCATAACTGCTCAATCAAAAATATGTTTTATCTCTGTTAACTGAATTTACAGATCAGAAATAAGTTTCACAGAATGCATCTGTGTAGTTTTTATTTGAAGATATTCTTTTTCCCAATGTAGGCCTCTTAGCGCTTAGCATGTCCAATTGCAGTTTCTACAGAAAGAGTGTTTCAGAACGGCTCAATCAAAAGTAAGGTTCAACTCTGTTAGTTGAATGCACAGAACAGAAAGAATTTTCACAGAATGCTATTGTGTAGTTTATATTTGAATATACTCCTTTTTCCACTATTACCCTCTTAGCGCTCCGAATGTCCACTTGCATTTTCTACAGAAAGAGTGTTCAGAACTGCGCAATCAAAAGTATGGTTTAACTCTGGTAGCTTAATGAACATATCAGAAATAAGTTTCACACAATGCTTCTGTGTAGTTTTTATTTGTAGACATTCTTTTTCCCAATATAGGCCTCCTAGCGCTCAGAATGTCCAATTGCAGTTTCTACAGAAAGAGTGTTTCAGAACGGCTCAATCAAAACTAAGGTTCAACTCTTTTACTTGAACAAACAGAACAGAAAGAAGTTTCACACAATTCTTCTGTGTAGTTTTTATTTGTAGACAATCTTTTTCCCAATATAGGCCTCCTAGCGCTCAGAATGTCCAATTGCAGTTTCTACAGAAAGAGTGTTTCAGAACGGCTCAATCAAAAGTAAGGTTCAACTCTGTTAGTTGAATGCACAGAACAGAAATAAGTTTCATACAATGCTTCTGTGTAGTTTATATTTGAACATATTTTTTTTCCACTATTACCCACTTAGCGCTACGAATGTCCAGTTGCATTTTCTACAGACAGAGTGTTTCAAAACTGCTCAATCAAAAGTATGGTTTAACTCTGTTAGCTGAATGCTCAGATCAGAAAGAAGTTTCACAGAATGCTTCTGTGTAGTTTATATTTGAATATATTCCTTTTTCCACTACTACGCTCTTAGCGCTCCAAATGTCCAGTTGCATTTTCTACAGAAAGAGTGTTCAGATCTGCTCAATCAAAAGTATGGTTTAACTCTGTTAGCTGAATGCACAGATCAGAAAGAAGTTTCACCGAATGATTCTGTGTAGTTTATATTTGAAGACATTCCTTTTTCCACTATTACCCTCTTAGCGCTCCGAATCTCCACTTGCATTTTCTACAAAAAGAGTGTTTCATAACTGCTCAATCAAAAATATGTTTTATCTCTGTTAACTGAATTTACAGATCAGAAATAAGTTTCACAGAATGCATCTGTGTAGTTTTTATTTGAAGATATTCTTTTTCCCAATGTAGGCCTCTTAGCGCTTAGCATGTCCAATTGCAGTTTCTACAGAAAGAGTGTTTCAGAACGGCTCAATCAAAAGTAAGGTTCAACTCTGTTAGTTGAATGCACAGAACAGAAAGAATTTTCACAGAATGCTACTGTGTAGTTTATATTTGAATATATTCCTTTTTCCACTATTACCCTCTTAGCGCTCCAAATGTCCACTTGCATTTTCTACAGAAAGAGTGTTCAGAACTGCGCAATCAAAAGTATGGTTTAACTCTGTTAGCTTAATGAACATATCAGAAATATGTTTCACACAATGCTTCTGTGTAGTTTTTATTTGAAGATATTATTTTTCCCAATAGAGGCCTCTTAGCGCTCAGAATGTAAAATTGCAGTTTCTACAGTAAGAGTGTTTCAGAAAGGCTCAGTCAAAAGTAAGGTTCAACTCTGTTAGTTGAATGCACAGAACAGAAAGAAGTTTCATACAATGCTTCTGTGTAGTTTATATTTGAACATATTCTTTTTTCCACTACTACCCACTTAGCGCTACGAATGTCCAGTTGCATTTTCTACAGACAGAGTGTTTCAAAACTGCTCAATCAAAAGTATGGTTTAACTCTGTTAGCTGAATGCTCAGATCAGAAAGAAGTTTCACAGAATGCTTCTGTGTAGTTTATATTTGAATATATTCCTTTTTCCACTACTACTCTCTTAGCGCTCCAAATGTCCAGTTGCATTTTCTACAGAAAGAGTGTTCAGATCTGCTCAATCAAAAGTATGGTTTAACTCTGTTAGCTGAATGCACAGATCAGAAAGAAGTTTCACAGAATGATTCTGTGTAGTTTATATTTGGAGACATTCCTTTTTCCACTATTACCCTCTTAGCGCTCCGAATCTCCACTTGCATTTTCTACAGAAAGAGTGTTTCAGAACAGCTCAATCAAAACTAAGGTTCAACTCTTTTACTTGAACAAACAGAACAGAAAGAAGTTTCACACAATTCTTCTGTGTAGTTTTTATTTGTAGACATTCTTTTTCCCAATATAGGCCTCCTAGCGCTCAGAATGTCCAATTGCAGTTTCTATAGAAAGAGTGTTTCAGAACGGCTCAATCAAAAGTAAGGTTCAACTCTGTTAGTTGAATGCACAGAACAGAAATAAGTTTCATACAATGCTTCTGTGTAGTTTATATTTGAACATATTTTTTTTCCACTATTACCCACTTAGCGCTACGAATGTCCAGTTGCATTTTCTACAGACAGAGTGTTTCAAAACTGCTCAACCAAAAGTATGGTTTAACTCTGTTAGCTGAATGCTCAGATCAGAAAGAAGTTTCACAGAATGCTTCTGTGTAGTTTATTTTGAATATATTCCTTTTTCCACTACTACGCTCTTAGCGCTCCAAATGTCCAGTTGCATTTTCTACAGAAAGAGTGTTCAGATCTGCTCAATCAAAAGTATGGTTTAAATCTGTTAGCTGAATGCACAGATCAGAAAGAAGTTTCACCGAATGATTCTGTGTAGTTTATATTTGAAGACATTCCTTTTTCCACTATTACCCACTTAGTGCTCCGAATCTCCACTTGCATTTTCTACAAAAAGAGTGTTTCATAACTGCTCAATCAAAAATATGTTTTATCTCTGTTAACTGAATTTACAGATCAGAAATAAGTTTCACAGAATGCATCTGTGTAGTTTTTATTTGAAGATATTCTTTTTCCCAATGTAGGCCTCTTAGCGCTTAGCATGTCCAATTGCAGTTTCTACAGAAAGAGTGTTTCAGAACGGCTCAATCAAAAGTAAGGTTCAACTCTGTTAGTTGAATGCACAGAACAGAAAGAATTTTCACAGAATGCTACTGTGTAGTTTATATTTGAATATATTCCTTTTTCCACTATTACCCTCTTAGCGCTCCGAATGTCCACTTGCATTTTCTACAGAAAGAGTGTTCAGAACTGCGCAATCAAAAGTATGGTTTAACTCTGTTAGCTTAATGAACATATCAGAAATAAGTTTCACACAATGCTTCTGTGTAGTTTTTATTTGAAGATATTATTTTTCCCAATATAGGCCTCTTAGCGCTCAGAATGTCCAATTGCAGTTTCTACAGAAAGAGTGTTTCAGAAAGGCTCAATCAAAAGTAAGGTTCAACTCTGTTATTTGAATGCACAGAACAGAAAGAAGTTTCATACAATGCTTCTGTGTAGTTTATATTTGAACATATTCTTTTTTCCACTATTACAAACTTAGCGCTACGAATGTCCAGTTGCATTTTCTACAGACAGAGTGTTTCAAAACTGCTCAATCAAAAGTATGGTTTAACTCTGTTAGCTGAATGCTCAGATCAGAAAGAAGTTTCACAGAATGCTTCTGTGTAATTTATATTTGAATATATTCCTTTTTCCACTACTACGCTCTTAGCGCTCCAAATGTGCAGTTGCATTTTCTACAGAAAGAGTGTTCAGATCTGCTCAATCAAAAGTATGGTTTAACTCTGTTAGCTGAATGCACAGATCAGAAAGAAGTTTCACCGAATGATTCTGTGTAGTTTATATTTGAAGACATTCCTTTTTCCACTATTACCCTCTTAGCGCTCCGAATCTCCACTTGCATTTTCTACAAAAAGAGTGTTTCATAACTGCTCAATCAAAAATATGTTTTATCTCTGTTAACTGAATTTACAGATCAGAAATAAGTTTCACAGAATGCATCTGTGTAGTTTTTATTTGAAGATATTCTTTTTCCCAAAGTAGGCCTCTTAGCGCTTAGCATGTCCAATTGCAGTTTCTACAGAAAGAGTGTTTCAGAATGGCTCAATCAAAAGTAAGGTTCAACTCTGTTAGTTGAAAGCACAGAACAGAAAGAATTTTCACAGAATGCTACTGTGTAGTTTATATTTGAATATATTCCTTTTTCCACTATTACCCTCTTAGCGCTCCGAATGTCCACTTGCATTTTCTACAGAAAGGGTGTTCAGAACTGCGCAATCAAAAGTATGGTTTAACTCTGTTAGCTTAATGAACATATCAGAAATAAGTTTCACACAATGCTTCTGTGTAGTTTTCATTTGAAGATATTATTTTTCCCAATATAGGCCTCTTAGCGCTCAGAATGTCCAAATGCAGTTTCTACAGAAAGAGTGTTCTGAACTGAGCAATCAAAAGTATGGTTTAACTCTGTTAGCTGAATGCACATATCAGAAATAAGTTTCAAACAATGCTTCTGTGTAATTTTTATTTGAAGATATTATTTTTCCCAATATAGTCCTCTTAGCGCTCAGAATGTGCAATTGCAGTTTCTACAGAAAGAGTGTTTCAGAACGGCTTAATCAAATGTAAGGTTCAACTCTCTTAGTTGAATGCACAGAACAGAAAGAAGTTTCACTGAATGCTTCTGTGTAGTATTTAGTTGAAGATACTCCTTTTTGGACTATTACACACTTAGCGCTCCAAATATCCACTGGCAGTTTCTACACAAAGAGTGTTTCAGAACTGCTCCTTCAAAAGTAAGGCTCAACTCTGTTATTTGAATGCGGAGAACAGAGGGGGTTTCAGAGAATGCTTCTGTGTAGTTTTTAATTGGAGATATTCCTTTTTCCTCTATTACAATCTTAGCGCTCCGAATGTCCACTTGCATTTTCAACAAAAACAGTATTTCATATCTGCCGAATCAAAAATATGGTTTAGCTCTGTTAACTGAATTTACAGATCAGAAATAAGTTTCACAGAATGCATCTGTGTAGTTTTTATTTGAAGATATTCTTTTTCCCAGTGTAGGCCTCTTAGAGCTTAGAATGTCCAATTGCAGTTTCTACAAAAAGAGTGTTTCAGAACGGCTCAATCAAAAGTAAGGTTCAACTCTGTTAGTTGAATGCACAGAACAGAAAGAAGTTTCAGGGAATGCTACTGTGTAGTTTATATTTGAATATATTCCTTTTTCTACTATTAACCTCTTAGCGCTCCGAATGTCCACTTGCATTTTCTACAGAAAGAATGTTCGGAAGTGCGCAATCAAAAGTATCTTTTAACTCTGTTAGCTGAAAGCACACATCAGAAATAAGTTTCACACAATGCTTCTGTGTAGTTTTTATTTGAAGATATTTTTTTTTTCAATATAGGCCTCTTAGCGCTCAGAATGTCCAATTGCAGTTTCTACAGAAAGAGTGTTCCCGAACGGCTCAATCAAAAGTAAGGTTCAACTCTGTTAGCTGAATGCACAGAACAGAAAGTTGTTTCATACAATGCTTCTGTGTAGTTTATATTTGAACATATTCTTTTTTCCACTATTACCCACTTAGTGCTACGAATGTCCAGTTGCATTTTCTACAGACAGAGTGTTTCAAAACAGCTCAATCAAAAGTATGGTTTAACTCTGTTAGCTGAATGCTCAGATCAGAAAGAAGTTTCACAGAATGCTTCTGTGTAGTTTATATTTGAATATATTCCTTTTTCCACTACTACCCTCTTAGCGCTCCAAATGTCCAGTTGCATTTTCTACAGAAAGAGTGTTCAGATCTGCTCTATCAAAAGTATGGTTTAACTCTGTTAGCTGAATGCACAGATCAGAAAGAAGTTTCACAGAATGATTCTGTGTAGTTTATATTTGAAGACATTCCTTTTTCCACTATTACCCTCTTAGCGCTCCGAATCTCCACTTGCATTTTCTACAGAAAGAGTGTTTCAGAACGGCTCAATCAAAACTAAGGTTCAAATCTTTTAGATGAATGAACAGAACAGAAAGAAGTTTCACAGAATGCTTCTGTGTAGTTTTTATTTGTAGATATTCTTTTTCCCAATATAGGCCTCTTAGCGCTCAGAATGTCCTATTGCAGTTTCTACAGAAAGAGTGTTTCAGAACGGCTCAATCAAAAGTAAGGTTCAACCCTGGTAGTTGAATGCACAGAACAGCGGAAGTTTCACAGAATGCTTCTGTGTAGTTTATATTTGAATATATTCCTTTTTCCACTATTACCCTCTTAGCGCTCCGAATGTCCACTTGCATTTTCTACAGAAAGAGTTTTCTGAACTGCGCAATCAAAAGTATGGTTTAACTCTGTTAGCTGAATGCACATATCAGAAATAAGTTTCAAACAATGCTTCTGTGTAGTTTTTATTTGAAGATATTATTTTTCCCAATATAGGCCTCTTAGCGCTCAGAATGTCCAATTGCAGTTTCTACAGAAAGAGTGTTTCAGAACGGCTCAATCAAATGTAAGGTTCAAATCTCTTAGTTGAATGCACAGAACAGAAAGAAGTTTCACAGAATGCTTCTGTGTAGTATTTAGTTGAAGATACTACTTTTTATACTATTACCCACTTAGCGCTCCGAATATCCACTGGCAGTTTCTACACAAAGAGTGTTTCGTAACTGCTCCTTCAAAAGTAAGGCTCAACACTGTTAGTTGAATGCGGAGAACAGAAAGGGGTTTCAGAGAATGCTTCTGTGTAGTTCTTAATTGGAGATATTCCTTTTTCCTCTATTACAATCTTAGCGCTCCGAATGTCCACTTGCATTTTCAACAAAAAGAGTATTTCATAACTGCTCAATTAAAAATATGGTTTAGCTCTGTTAACTGAATTTACAGATCAGAAATAAGTTTCACAGAATGCATCTGTGTAGTTTTTATTTGAAGATATACTTTTTCCCCATGTAGGCCTCTTAGCGCTTAGAATGTCCAATTGCAGTTTCTACAGAAAGAGTGTTTCAGAACGGCTCAATCAAAAGTAAGCTTCAACACTGTTAGTTGAATGCACAGAAGAGAAAGAAGTTTCACAGAATGCTACTGTGTAGTTTATATTTGAATATATCCCTTTTTCCTCTAGTACCCTCTTAGCGCTCCGAATGTCCACTTGCATTTTCTACAGAAAGAGTGTTCTGAACTGCGCAATCAAAAGTATGGTTTAACTCTGTTAGCTGAATGCACATATCAGAAATAAGTTTCAAACAATGCTTCTGTGTAATTTTTATTAGAAGATATTATTTTTCCCAATATAGGCCTCTTAGCGCTCAGAATGTCCAATTGCAGTTTCTACAGAAAGAGTGTTTCAGAACGGCTCAATCAAATGTAAGGTTCAACTCTCTTAGTTGAATGCACAGAACAGAAAGAAGTTTCACTGAATGCTTCTGTGTAGTATTTAGTTGAAGATACTCCTTTTTGGACTATTACACACTTAGCGCTCCGAATATCCACTGGCAGTTTCTACACAAAGAGTGTTTCAGAACTGCTCCTTCAAAAGTAAGACTCAACCCTGTTAGTTGAATTCGGAGAACAGAAAGGGGTTTCAGAGAATGCTTCTGTGTAGTTTTTAATTGGAGATATCCCTTTTTCCTCTATTACAATCTTAGTGCTCCGAATGTCCACTTGCATTTTCTACAAAAAGATTGTTTCATAACTGCTCAATCAAAAATATGTTTTAGCTCTGTTAACTGAATTTACAGATCAGAAATAAGTTTCACAGAATGCATCTGTGTAGTTTTTATTTGAAGATATTCTTTTTCCCAATGTAGGCCTCTTAGCGCTTAGAATGTCCAATTGCACTTTCTACAGAAAGAGTGTTTCAGAACGGCTCAGTCAAAATTAAGGTTCAACGCTGTTCGTTGAATGCACAGAACAGAAAGAAGTTTCACAGAATGCTACTGTGTAGTTTATATTTGAATATATTCCTTTTTCCAATATTACCATCTTTGCGCTCCGAATGTCCACTTGTATTTTCTACAGAAAGAGTGTTCGGAACTGCGCAATCAAAAGTATGGTTTAACTCTGTTAGCTGAATGCACATATCAGAAATAAGTTTCACACAATGCTTCTGTGTAGTTTTTATATGAAGATATTATTTTTCCAAATATAGGCCTCTTAGCGCTCAGAATGTCCAATTGCAGTTTCTACAGAAAGAGTGTTTCAGAACGGCTCAATCAAATGTAAGGTTCAACTCTCTTATTTGAATGCACAGAACAGAAAGTAGTTTCACTGAATGCTTCTGTGTAGTATTTAGTTGAAGATACTCCTTTTTGGACTATTACACACTTAGCGCTCCGAATATCCACTGGCGGTTTCTACACAAAGAGTGTTTCAGAACTGCTCCTTCAAAAGTAAGGCTCAACTCTGTTAGTTGAAAGCGGAGAACAGAAAGGGGTTTCAGAGAATGCTTCTGTGTAGTTTTTAATTGGAGATATTCTTTTTTCCTCTATTACAATCTTAGCGCTCCGAATGTCCACTTGCATTTTCTACAAAAAGAGTGTTTCACAACTGCTCAATCAAAAATATTGTTTAGCTCTGTTAACTGAATTTACAGATCAGAAATAAGTTTCACAGAATGCATCTGTGTAGTTTTTATTTGAAGATATTCTTTTTCCCAATGTAGGCCTCTTAGCGCTTAGAATGTCCAATTGCAGTTTCTACAGAAAGAGTGTTTCAGAACGGCTCAATCAAAAGTAAGGTTCAACACTGTTAGTTGAATGCACAGAAGAGAAAGAAGTTTCACAGAATGCTACTGTGTAGTTTATAGTTGAATATATCCCTTTTTCCACTATTAACCTCTTAGCGCTCCGAATGTCCACTTGCATTTTCTACAGAAAGAGTGTTATGAACTGCGCAATCAAAAGTATGGTTTAACTCTGTTAGCTGAATGCACATATCAGAAATAAGTTTCAAACAATGCTTCTGTGTAATTTTTATTTGAAGATATTATTTTTCCCAATATAGGCCTCTTAGCGCTCAGAATGTCCAATTGCAGTTTCTACAGAAAGAGTGTTTCAGAACGGCTCAATCAAATATAAGGTTCAACTCTCTTAGTTGAATGCACAGAACAGAAAGAAGTTTCACTGAATGCTTCTGTGTAGTATTTAGTTGAAGATACTCCTTTTTGGACTATTACACACTTAGCGCTCCGAATATCCACTGGCAGTTTCTACACAAAGAGTGTTTCAGAACTGCTCCTTCAAAAGTAAGGCTCAACTCTGTTAGTTGAATTCGGAGAACAGAAAGGGGTTTCAGAGAATGCTTCTGTGTAGTTTTTAATTGGAGATATCCCTTTTTCCTCTATTACAATCTTAGTGCTCCGAATGTCCACTTGCATTTTCTACAAAAAGATTGTTTCATAACTGCTCAATCAAAAATATGGTTTAGCTCTGTTAACTGAATTTACAGATCAGAAATAAGTTTCACAGAATGCATCTGTGTAGTTTTTATTTGAAGATATTCTTTTTCCCAGTGTAGGCCTCTTAGCGCTTAGAATGTCCAATTGCAGTTTCTACAAAAAGAATGTTTCAGAACGGCTCAATCAAAAGTAAGGTTCAACTCTGTTAGTTGAATGCACAGAACAGAAATAAGTTTCACAGAATGCTACTGTGTAGTTTATATTTGAATATATTCCTTTTTCCACTATTACCCTCTTAGCGCTCCGAATGTCCACTAGCATTTTCTACAGAAAGAGTGTTCGGAACTGCGCAATCAAAAGTATGGTTTAACTCTGTTAGCTGAATACACACATCAGAAATAAGTTTCACACAATGCTTCTGTGTAGTTTTTAATTGAAGATATTATTTTTCCCAATATAGGCCTCTTAGCCCTCAGAATGTCCAATTGCAGTTTCTACAGAAAGAGTGTTTCAGAATGGCAAAAATCAAAAGTAAGGTTCAACTCTGTTAGTTGAATGCACAGAACAGAAAGAAGTTTCATACAATGCTTCTGTGTAGTTTATATTTGAACATATTCTTTTTTCCACTATTACCCACTTAGCGCTACGAATGTCCAGTTGCATTTTCTACAGACAGAGAGTTTCAAAACTGCTCAATCAAAAGTTTGGTTTAACTCTGTTAGCTGAATGCTCAGATCACAAAGAAGTTTCACAGAACGCTTCTGTGTAGTTTATATTAGAATATATTCTTTTTCCACTACTACCCTCTTAGCGCTCCAAATGTCCAGTTGCATTTTCTACAGAAAGAGTGTTCATATCTGCTCAATCAAATGTATGGTTTAACTCTGTTAGCTGAATCCACAGATCAGAAAGAAGTTTCACAGAATGATTCTGTGTAGTTTATATTTGAAGACATTCCTTTTTCCACTATTACCCTCTTAGCGCTCCGAATCTCCACTTGCATTTTCTACAGAAAGCGTGTTTCAGAAAGGCTCAATGAAAACTAAGGTTCAACTCTTTTAGTTGAATGAACAGAACAGAAGAAGTTTCACAGAATGCTTCTGTGTAGTTTTTATTTGTAGATATTCTTTTTCCCAATATAGGCCTCTTAGCCCTCAGAATGTCCAATTGCAGTTTCTACAGAAAGAGGGTTTCAGAACGGCTCAATCAAAAGTAAGGTTCAACCCTGGTAGTTGAATGCACAGAACAGAAAGAAGTTTCACAGAATGCTTCTGTGTAGTTTATATTTGAATATATTCCTTTTTCCACTATTACCCTCTTAGCGCTACGAATGTCCACTTGCATTTTCTACAGAAAGAGTTTTCTGAACTGCGCAATCAAAAGTATGGTTTAACTCTGTTAGCTGAATGCACATATCAAAAATAAGTTTCAAACAATGCTTCTGTGTAGTTTTTATTTGAAGATATTATTTTTCCCAATATAGGCCTCTTAGCGCTCAGAATGTCCAATTGCAGTTTCTACAGAAAGAGTGTTTCAGAACGGCTCAATCAAAAGTAAGGTTCAACCCTGGTACTTGAATGCACAGAACAGAAAGAAGTTTCACAGAATGCTTCTGTGTAGTTTATATTTGAATATATTCCTTTTTCCACTATTACCCTCTTAGCGCTCCAAATGTCCACTTGCATTTTCTACAGAAAGAGTGTTCTGAACTGCACAATCAAAAGTATGGTTTAACTCTGTTAGCTGAATGGACATATCAGAAATAAGTTTCACACAATGCTTCTGTGTAGCTTTTATTTGAAGATATTTTTTTTCCCAATATTGTCCTCTTAGCGCTCAGAATGTCCAATTGCAGTTTCTACAGAAAGAGTGTTTCAGAACGGCTCAATCAAATGTAAGGTTCAACTTTCTTAGTTGAATGCACAGAACAGAAAGAAGTTTCACAGAATGCTTCTGTGTAGTATTTAGTTGAAGATACTACTTTTTGGACTATTACCCACTTAGCGCTCCGAATATCCACTGGCAGTTTCTACACAAAGAGTGTTTCAGAACTGCTCCTTCAAAAGTAAGGCTCAACTCTGTTAGTTGAATGCGGAGAACAGAAAGGGGTTTCAGAGAATGCTTCTGTGTAGTTTTTAATTGGAGATATTCCTTTTTCCTCTATTACAATCTTAGCGCTCCGAATGTCCACTTGCATTTTCTAAAAAAGAGTGTTTCATAACTGCTCAATCAAAAATATGGTTTAGCTCTGTTAACTGAATTTACAGATCAGAAATAAGTTTCACAGAATGCATCTGTGTAGTTTTTATTTGAAGATATTCTTTTTCCCAATGTAGGCCTCTTAGCGCTTAGAATGTCCAATTGCAGTTTCTACAGAAAGAGTGTTTCAGAAAGGCTCAATCAAAAGTAAGGTTCAATGCTGTTAGTTGAATGCACAGAAGAGAAAGAAGTTCTACAGAATTCTTCTGTGTAGCTTATATTTGAATATATCCCTTTTTCCACTATTACCCTCTTAGCACTCCGAATGTCCACTTGCATTTTCTACAGAAAGAGTGTTCTGAACTGCGCAATCAAAAGTATGGTTTAACTCTGTTAGCTGAATGCTCAGATCAGAAAGAAGTTTCACAGAATGCTTCTGTGTAGTTTATATTTGAATATATTCCATTTTCCACTACTACCCTCTTAGCGCTCCAAATGTCCAGTTGCCTTTTCTACAGAAAGAGTGTTCAGATCTGCTCAATCAAAAGTATGGTTTAACTCTGTTAGCTGAATGCACAGATCAGAAAGTAGTTTCACAGAATGATTCTGTGTAGTTTATATTTGAAGACATTTCTTTTTTCACTATTACCATATTAGCGCTCCGAATCTCCACTTGCATTTTCTACAGAAAGAGTGTTTCAGAACGGCTCAATCAAAACTAAGGTTCAACACTTTTAGTTGAATGAACAGAACAGAAAGAAGTTTCACAGAATGCTTCTGTGTAGTTTTTATTTGTAGATATTCTTTTTCCCAATATAGGCCTCTTAGCGCTCAGAATGTCCAATTGCAGTTTCTACAGAAAGAGTGTTTCAGAACGGCTCAATGAAAAGTAAGGTTCAACCCCGGTAGTTGAATGCACAGAACAGAAAGACGTTTCACAGAATGCTTCTGTGTAGTTTTATTTGTACATATTCCTTTTTCCAATATTACCCTCTTAGCGCTCCGAATGTCCACTTGCATTTTCTACAAAAGAGTGTTCTGAACTGCGCAATGAAAAGTATGGTTTAACTCTGTTAGCTGAATGCACATATCAGAAATAAGTTTCAAACAATGCTACTGTGTAGTTTTTATTTGAAGACATTATTTTTCCCAATATAGGCCTCTTAGCGCTCAGAATGTCCAATTGCAGTTTCTACAGAAAGAGTGTTTCAGAACGGCTCAATCAAATGTAAGGTTCAACTCTCTTAGTTGAATGCACAGAACAGAAAGAAGTTTCACAGAATGCTTCTGTGTAGTATTTAGTTGAAGATACTCCTTTTTGGACTATTACCCACTTAGCGCTCCGAATATCCACTGGCAGTTTCTACAAAAACAGTGTTTCAGAACTGTTCCTTCAAAAGTAAGGTTCAACTCTGTTAGTTGAATGCGGAGAACAGAGGGGGTTTCAGAGAATGCTTCTGTGTAGTTTTTAATTGGAGATATTCCTTTTTCCTCTATTACAATCTTAGCGCTCTGAATGTCCACTTGCATTTTCAACAAAAAGAGTATTTCATAGCTGCCCAATCAAAAATATGGTTAAGCTCTGTTAACTGAATTTACAGATCATAAATAAGTTTCACAGAATGAATCTGTGTAGTTTTTATTTGAAGATATTCTTTTTCCCAATGTAGGCCTCTTAGCGCTTAGAATGTCCAATTGCAGTTTCTACAAAAAGAGTGTTTCAGAACGGCTCAATCAAAAGTAAGGTTCAACTCTGTTAGTTGAATGCACAGAACAGAAAGAAGTTTCACAGAATGCTACTGTGTAGTTTATATTTGAATATATTCCTTTTTCCACTATTACCCTCTTAGCGCTCCGAATGTCCACTTGCATTTTCTACAGAAATAGTGTTCGGAACTGCACAATCAAAAGTATGGTTTAACTCTGTTAGCTGAATGCACATATCAGTAATAAGTTTCACACAATGCTTCTGTGTAGTTTTTATTTGAAGATATTATTTTTCCCAATATAGGCCTCTTAGCGCTCAGAATGTCCAATTGCAGTTTCTACAGAAAGAGTGTTTCAGAACGGCTCAATCAAAAGTAAGGTTCAACTCTTTTAGTTGAATGAACAGAACAGAATGAAGTTTCACAGAATGCTTCTGTGTAGTTTTTATTTGTAGATATTCTTTTTCCCAATATAGGCCTCTTAGCGCTCAGAATGTCCAATTGCAGTTTCTACAGAAAGAGTGTTTCAGAACGGATCAATCAAAAGTAAGGTTCAACTCTGTTAGTTGAATGCACAGAACAGAAAGAAGTTTAATACAATGCTTCTGTGTAGTTTATATATGAACATATTCTTTTTTCCACTATTACCCACTTAGCGCTACGAATGTCCAGTTGCATTTTCTACAGACAGAGTGTTTCAAAACTGCTCAATCAAAGGTATGGTTTAACTCTGTTAGCTTAATGCTCAGATCAGAAAAATTTTCACAGAATGCTTCTGTGTAGTTTATATTTGAATATATTACTTTTTCCACTACTACCCACTTAGCTCTCCAAATGTCCAGTTGCATTTTCTATAGAAAGAGTGTTCAGATCTGCTCAATCAAAAGTATGGTTTAACTCTGTTAGCTGAATGCACAGATCAGAAATAAGTATCACAGAATGCTTCTGTGTAGTTTTTATTTGTAGATATTCTTTTTCCCAATATAGGCCTCTTAGCGCTCAGAATGTCCAATTGCAGTTTCTACAGAAAGAGTCTTTAAGAACGGCTCAATCAAAACTAAGGTACAACTCTTTTAGTTGAATGAACAGAACAGAAAGAAGTTTCACAGAATGCTTCTGTGTACTTTTTATTTGTAGATATTCATTTTCCCAATATAGGCCTCTTAGCGCTCAGAATGTCCAATTGCAGTTTCTACAGAAAGAGTGTTTCAGAACGGCTCAATCATAAGTAAGGTTCAACCCTGGAAATTGAATGCACAGAACAGAAAGAAGTTTCATACAGTGCTTCTGTGTAGTTTATATTTGAACATATTCTTTTTTCCACTATTACCCACTTAGCGCTACGAATGTCCAGTTGCATTTTCTACAGACAGAGTGTTTCAAAACTGCTCAATCAAAAGTATGGTTTAACTCTGTTAGCTGAATGCTCAGATCAGAAAGAAGTTTCACAGAATGCTTCTGTGTAGTTTATATTTGAATATATTCCTTTTCCACTACTACCCTCTTAGCGCTCCAAATATCCAGTTGCATTTTCGACAGAAAGAGTGTTCACATCTGCTCAATCAAAAGTATGGTTTAACTCTGTTAGCTGAATGCACAGATCAGAAAGAAGTTTCACCGAATGATTCTGTGTAGTTTATATTTGAAGACATTCCTTTTTCCACTATTACCCTCTTAGCGCTCCGAATCTCCACTTGCATTTTCTACAGAAAGAGTGTTTCAGAACGGCTCAATCAAAACTAAGGTTCAACTCTTTTAGTTGAATGAACAGAACAGAAAGCAGTTTCACAGAATGCTTCTGTGTAGTTTTTATTTGTAGATATTCTCTTTCCCAATATAGGCCTCTTAGCGCTCAGAATGTCCAATTGCAGTTTCTACAGAAAGAGTGTTTCAGAACGGCTCAATCAAAACTAAGGTTCAACTCTTTTAGTTGAATGAACAGAACAGAAAGAAGTTTCACAGAATGCTACTGTGTAGTTTATATTTGAATATATTCCTTTTTCCACTCTTACCCTCATAGCGCTCCGAATGTCCACTTGCATTTTCCACAGAAAGAGTGTTCTGAACTGCGCAATCAAAAGTATTGTTTCACTCTGTTAGCTGAATGCACATATCAGAGATAAGTTTCAAACAATGCTTCTGTGTAGTTTTTATTTGAAGATATTATTTTTCCCAATATAGGCCTCTTAGCACTCAGAATGTCCAATTCCAGATTCTACAGAAAGAGTTTTTCAGAACGGCTCAATCAAATGTAAGGTTCAACTCTCTTAGTTGAATGCACAGAACAGAAAGAAGTTTCACAGAATGCTTCTGTGTAGTATTTAGTTGAAGATACTCCTTTTTGGACTATTACCCACTTAGCGCTCCGAATATCCACTGGCAGTTTCTACACAAAGAGTGTTTCAGAACTGCTCCTTCGAAAGTAAGGCTCAACTCTCTTAGTTGAATGCGGAGAACAGAAAGGGGTTTCAGAGAATGCTTCTGTGTAGTTTTTAATTGGAGATATTCCTTTTTCCTCTATTACAATCTTAGCGCTCCGAATGTCCACTTGCATTTTCTACAAAAAGAGGGTTTCATAACTGCTCAATCAAAAATATGGTTTAGCTCTGTTATCTGAATTTACAGATCAGAAATAAGTTTCACAGAATGCATCTGTGTAGTTTTTATTTGAAGATATTATTTTTCCCAATGTAGGCCTCTTAGCGCTTAGAATGTCCAATTGCAGTTTCTACAGAAAGAGTGTTTCAGAACGGCTCAATCAAAAGTAAGGTTCAACTCTTTTAGTTGAATGCACAGAACAGAAAGAAGTTTCATACAATGCTTCTGTGTAGTTTATATTTGAACATATTCTTTTTTCCAATATTACCCACTTAGCGCTACGAATGACCAGTTGCATTTTCTACAGACAGAGTGTTTCAAAACTGCTCAATCAAAAGTATGGTTTAACTCTGTTAGCTGAATGCTCAGATCAGAAAGAAGTTTCACAGAATGCTTCTGTGTAGTTTATATTTGAATATATTCCTTTTTCCACTACTAGCCTCTTAGCGCTCCAAATGTCCAGTTGCATTTTCTACAGAAAGAGTGTTCAGATCTGCTGAATCAAAAATATGGTTTAACTCTGTTAGCTTAATGCACAGATCAGAAAGAAGTTTCACAGAATGATTCTGTGCAGTTTATATTTGAAGACATTCCATTTTCCACTATTACCCTCTTAGCGCTCCGAATCTCCACTTGCATTTTCTACAGAAAGAGTGTTTCAGAACGGCTCAATCAAATCTAAGGTTCAAATCTGTTACTTGAATGCACAGAACAGAATGTATTTTCACAGATTGCTTCTGTGTAGTTTGTATTTGAAGATATTCCTTTTTCCACTGTTACCCTCTTAGAGCTCAGAATGTCCACTTGCATTTTCTACAGAAAGTGTGTTCAGAACTGCTCTATCAAAAGTATAATTTAACTCTGTTAGGTGAATGCACAGATCAGAAATAAGTTTCACAGAATTCTTCTGTGTAGTTTATATATGAAGATATTCCGTTTTCCACTATTACCCACTTAGCTCTCTGAATATCCAGTTGCATTTTCTACAGAAAGAGTGTTTCAGAACTGCTCAATCAAAAGTATGGTTTAGCTCTGTTAGCTGAATGCACAGATCAGAAAGATGTTTCACAGAATGCTGCTGTGTAGTGTTTATATGGAGATATTCTTTTTACCAATATAGGCCTCTTAGCGCACAGAATGTCCAATTGCAGTTTCTACAGAAAGAGTGTTTCAGAACGGATCAATCAAAAGTAAGGTTCAACTCTGTTAGTTGAATGCACAGAACAGAAAGAAGTTTAATACAATGCTTCTGTGTAGTTTATATTTGAACATATTCTTTTTTCCACTATTACCCACTTAGCGCTACGAATGTCCAGTTGCATTTTCTACAGACAGAGTGTTTCAAAACTGCTCAATCAAAGGTATGGTTTAACTCTGTTAGCTTAATGCTCAGATCAGAAAAATTTTTACAGAATGCTTCTGTGTAGTTTATATTTGAATATATTACTTTTTCCACTACTACCCACTTAGCTCTCCAAATGTCCAGTTGCATTTTCTATAGAAAGAGTGTTCAGATCTGCTCAATCAAAAGTATGGTTTAACTCTGTTAGCTGAATGCACAGATCAGAAATAAGTATCACAGAATGCTTCTGTGTAGTTTTTATTTGTAGATATTCTTTTTCCCAATATAGGCCTCTTAGCGCTCAGAATGTCCAATTGCAGTTTCTACAGAAAGAGTCTTTAAGAACGGCTCAATCAAAACTAAGGTACAACTCTTTTAGTTGAATGAACAGAACAGAAAGAAGTTTCACAGAATGCTTCTGTGTACTTTTTATTTGTAGATATTCATTTTCCCAATATAGGCCTCTTAGCGCTCAGAATGTCCAATTGCAGTTTCTACAGAAAGAGTGTTTCAGAACGGCTCAATCATAAGTAAGGTTCAACCCTGGAAATTGAATGCACAGAACAGAAAGAAGTTTCATACAGTGCTTCTGTGTAGTTTATATTTGAACATATTCTTTTTTCCACTATTACCCACTTAGCGCTACGAATGTCCAGTTGCATTTTCTACAGACAGAGTGTTTCAAAACTGCTCAATCAAAAGTATGGTTTAACTCTGTTAGCTGAATGCTCAGATCAGAAAGAAGTTTCACAGAATGCTTCTGTGTAGTTTATATTTGAATATATTCCTTTTCCACTACTACCCTCTTAGCGCTCCAAATATCCAGTTGCATTTTCGACAGAAAGAGTGTTCACATCTGCTCAATCATAAGTATGGTTTAACTCTGTTAGCTGAATGCACAGATCAGAAAGAAGTTTCACCGAATGATTCTGTGTAGTTTATATTTGAAGACATTCCTTTTTCCACTATTACCCTCTTAGCGCTCCGAATCTCCACTTGCATTTTCTACAGAAAGAGTGTTTCAGAACGGCTCAATCAAAACTAAGGTTCAACTCTTTTAGTTGAATGAACAGAACAGAAAGCAGTTTCACAGAATGCTTCTGTGTAGTTTTTATTTGTAGATATTCTCTTTCCCAATATAGGCCTCTTAGCGCTCAGAATGTCCAATTGCAGTTTCTACAGAAAGAGTGTTTCAGAACGGCTCAATCAAAACTAAGGTTCAACTCTTTTAGTTGAATAAACAGAACAGAAAGAAGTTTCACAGAATGCTACTGTGTAGTTTATATTTGAATATATTCCTTTTTCCACTCTTACCCTCATAGCGCTCCGAATGTCCACTTGCATTTTCCACAGAAAGAGTGTTCTGAACTGCGCAATCAAAAGTATTGTTTCACTCTGTTAGCTGAATGCACATATCAGAGATAAGTTTCAAACAATGCTTCTGTGTAGTTTTTATTTGAAGATATTATTTTTCCCAATATAGGCCTCTTAGCACTCAGAATGTCCAATTCCAGATTCTACAGAAAGAGTGTTTCAGAACGGCTCAATCAAATGTAAGGTTCAACTCTCTTAGTTGAATGCACAGAACAGAAAGAAGTTTCACAGAATGCTTCTGTGTAGTATTTAGTTGAAGATACTCCTTTTTGGACTATTACCCACTTAGCGCTCCGAATATCCACTGGCAGTTTCTACACAAAGAGTGTTTCAGAACTGCTCCTTCGAAAGTAAGGCTCAACTCTCTTAGTTGAATGCGGAGAACAGAAAGGGGTTTCAGAGAATGCTTCTGTGTAGTTTTTAATTGGAGATATTCCTTTTTCCTCTATTACAATCTTAGCGCTCCGAATGTCCACTTGCATTTTCTACAAAAAGAGGGTTTCATAACTGCTCAATCAAAAATATGGTTTAGCTCTGTTATCTGAATTTACAGATCAGAAATAAGTTTCACAGAATGCATCTGTGTAGTTTTTATTTGAAGATATTATTTTTCCCAATGTAGGCCTCTTAGCGCTTAGAATGTCCAATTGCAGTTTCTACAGAAAGAGTGTTTCAGAACGGCTCAATCAAAAGTAAGGTTCAACTCTTTTAGTTGAATGCACAGAACAGAAAGAAGTTTCATACAATGCTTCTGTGTAGTTTATATTTGAACATATTCTTTTTTCCAATATTACCCACTTAGCGCTACGAATGACCAGTTGCATTTTCTACAGACAGAGTGTTTCAAAACTGCTCAATCAAAAGTATGGTTTAACTCTGTTAGCTGAATGCTCAGATCAGAAAGAAGTTTCACAGAATGCTTCTGTGTAGTTTATATTTGAATATATTCCTTTTTCCACTACTAGCCTCTTAGCGCTCCAAATGTCCAGTTGCATTTTCTACAGAAAGAGTGTTCAGATCTGCTGAATCAAAAATATGGTTTAACTCTGTTAGCTTAATGCACAGATCAGAAAGAAGTTTCACAGAATGATTCTGTGCAGTTTATATTTGAAGACATTCCATTTTCCACTATTACCCTCTTAGCGCTCCGAATCTCCACTTGCATTTTCTACAGAAAGAGTGTTTCAGAACGGCTCAATCAAATCTAAGGTTCAAATCTGTTACTTGAATGCACAGAACAGAATGTATTTTCACAGATTGCTTCTGTGTAGTTTGTATTTGAAGATATTCCTTTTTCCACTGTTACCCTCTTAGAGCTCAGAATGTCCACTTGCATTTTCTACAGAAAGTGTGTTCAGAACTGCTCTATCAAAAGTATAATTTAACTCTGTTAGGTGAATGCACAGATCAGAAATAAGTTTCACAGAATTCTTCTGTGTAGTTTATATATGAAGATATTCCGTTTTCCACTATTACCCACTTAGCTCTCTGAATATCCAGTTGCATTTTCTACAGAAAGAGTGTTTCAGAACTGCTCAATCAAAAGTATGGTTTAGCTCTGTTAGCTGAATGCACAGATCAGAAAGATGTTTCACAGAATGCTGCTGTGTAGTGTTTATATGGAGATATTCTTTTTACCAATATAGGCCTCTTAGCGCACAGAATGTCCAATTGCAGTTTCTACAGAAAGAGTGTTTCAGAAAGGCTCAATCAAAAGTAAGGTTCAACTATGTTAGTTGAATGAACAGAACAGAAAGAAGTTTCAGAGAATGATTCTGTGTAGTTTATATTTGAAGATATTCCTTTTTCCACTATTACCTTCTAAGCGCTCCGAATGTCCACTTGCATTTTCTACAGAAAGAGTGTTTCCGAACTGCTCAATCAAAAGTATGGTTTAACTCTGTTAGCTGAATGCACAGATCAGTACGAAGTTTCACAGAATGTTTCTGCGTAGTTTTCATTTGAAGATAGTCCTTTCTCATATATAGGCCTCTTAGCGCTCCGAATATCCAATTGCATTTTCTACAGAAAGAGTGTTTCAGAACGGCTCAATGAAAAGTAGGGTTCAACTCCTTTAGTTGAATTCACAGAACAGAAAGAAGTTTCACAGAATGCTTCTGTGTAGTATTTATTTGAAGGTATTCCTTTTTCCACTATTAACCTCTTAGCGCTCCAAATGTCCAGTTGCATTTTCTACAGAAGGAGTGTTCAGAACTGCTCAAACATAAGTGTGTTTTAACCCTTTTAGGTGAATGCACAGATCAGAAAGAAGTTTCACAGAATTCTTCTGTGTAGTTTATATTTGAAGATATTCCATTTTTCACTATTACCCACTTAGCGCTCTGAATCTCCAGTTGCATTATCTACAGAAAGATTGTTTCAGAACTGCTCAATCAAAAGAATGGTTTAACTCTGTTAGCTGAATGCATAGAACAGAAAGAAGTTTCACAGAATGCTGCGGTGTAATGTTTATATGAAGATATTCTTTTTACCAATATAGGCCTCTTAGTGCTCAGAATGTCCAATTGCAGTTTCTACAGAAAGGGTGTTTCAGAAAAGCTCAATCAAAAGTAAGGTTCAACTATGTTAGTTGAATGCACAGAACAAAAAGAAGTTTCATAGAATGATTCTGTGTAGTTTATATTTGAATATATTGCTTTTTCCAATACTACCCTCTTAGCGCTCCAAATGTCCAGTTGCATTTTCTACAGAAAGAGTGTTCAGAACTGCTCAATCAAATGTATGATTTAACTCTCTTAGCTGAATGCACAGATTAGAAAGAAGTTGCACAGAATGCTTCTGTCTAATTTTTATTTGAAGATATTCTTTTTCCCAATATAGGCCTCTAGCGCTCAGATTGTCCAATTGCAGTTTCTACACAAAGAGTGTTTCAGAACTGCTCCTTCAAAAGTAGGGCTCAACTCTTTTATTTGAATGCACAGAACAGAAAGTAGTTTCACAGAATGCTTCTCTGTAATTCATATTTGACGATATTACTTTTTCCACTATTACCCACTTAGAGCTCCGAATGTCCACTTGCATTTTCTACAGAAAGAGTGTTCAGAACTGCTCAATCAAAAGTATGGTTTAACTTTGTTTGTTGAATGCACAGATCAGAAAGAAGTTTCACAGAATTCTTCTGTGTAGTTTTTATTTGAAGATATTCCTTTTTCCAATATAGGTCTCTTAGCGCTCAGAATGTCCAATTGCAGTATCTGCAGAAAGAGAGTTTCAGAACTGCTCAATCAAAAGTAAGGTTCAATACTGTTAGTTGAATGCACGGAACAGAAAGAAGTTTCAGAGAATGCTTCTGTGTAGTTTATATTTGAAGATATTCCTTTTTTCACTATTACCCTCTTAGCGCTCCGAATCACCACTTGCATTTTCTACAGAAAGAGTGTTTCAGAACGGCTCAATCAAAAGTAAGGTTCAACTCTTTTAGTTGAATGAACAGAACAGAAAGAAGTTTCACAGAATGCTTCTGTGTAGTATTTAGTTATAGATATTCCTTTTTCAACTATTACCCTCTTAGCGTTCCGAATGTCCACTGGCAGTTTCTACACAATGAGTGTTTCAGAACAGCTCCTTCAAAGTAAGGCTCAAATCTGTTAGTTGAATGCAGAGAACAGAAAAGAGTTTCAGAGAATGCTTCTGTGTAGTTTTAATTTGGGGATATTCCTTTTTCCACTAATACAATCTTAGCGCTCCGAATGTCCAATTGCATTTTCTACAGAAAGAGTGTCTCATAAATTCTCAATCAAAAGTATCGTTTAACTCTGTTAGCTGAATGCACAGATCAGAAATAAGTTTCACAGAATGCTTCTGAGTAGTTTTTATTTGGAGATATTCTTTTTCCCAATATAGGCCACTTAGCGCTCAGAATGTCCAATTGCAGTTTCTACAGAATGAGTGTTTCAGAAGGCTCAATCAAAAGTAAGGTTCAACTCTGTTAGTTGAATGCACAGAACAGAAAGTAGTTTCACAGAATGCTTCTGTGTAGTTTATATTTGAATGTATTCCTTTTTCCACTATTACCATCTTAGCGCTCCGAATGTCCACTTGCATTTTCTACAGAAAGAGGGTTTCAGAACGGTTCCATCAAAAGTAAGGTTCAACTCTGTTACTTGAATGCACAGAACAGCAAGAAGTTTCACAGAATGCTTCTGTGTAGTTTATATTTGAAAATATTCCTTTTTCCAGTATTACCCTCTTAGTGCTCCGAATGTCCACTTGCATTTTCTACAGAAAGAGTGTTCAGAACGGCTCAATCAAAAGTATGGTTTTATTCTGTTATTTGAATGCACATATCAGAAATAAGTTTCACAGAATCCTTCCGTGTAGTATTTTGTTGAAGATATTCCTTTTTCGACTATTATCCTCTTAGCTCTCCGAATGTCCAATTTCAGTTTCTACACAAAGAGTGTTTCAGAACTGCTCCTTCAAAAGTAGGGCTCAACTCTGTTATTTGAATGCAGAGAACAGAAAGGAGTTACACAGAATGCCTCTGTGTAGTTTATATTTGGATATATTCCCTTTTTCAGTATTACCCTCTTAGCGCTCCGAATGTCCACTTGCATTTTCTACAGAAAGAGTGTTCAGAACTGCTCAATCAAAAGTATGGTTTAACTCTGTTAGCTGAATGCACAGATCAGAAAGAATTTTCACAGAATGCTTCTGTGTACTTTTTATTTGAAGATATTCCTTTCTCCAATATAGGAGTCTTAGCGCTCAGTATGTCCAATTGCAGTATCTACAGAAAGAGTGTTTCTGAACTGCTCAATCAAATGTAAGGTTCAACTCTGTTAGTTGAATGAACGGAACAGAAAGAAGTTTCATAGAATGCTTCTGTGTAGTTTATATTTGAAGATGTTCCTTTTTCCACTATTACCTTCTAAGCGCTCCGAATGTCCACTTGCATTTTCTACAGAAAGAGTGTTTCCAAACTGCTCAATCAAAAGTATGGTTTAATTCTGTTAGCTGAATGCACAGATCAGTACGAAGTTTCACGGAATGCTTCTGTGTAGTTTTTATTTGAAGATAGTCCTTTTTCCAATATAGGCCTCTTAGCGCTCCGAATATCCAATTGCAGTTTCTACAGAAAGAGTGTTTCAGAATGGCTCAATCAAAAGTAGGGTTCAACTCTTTTAGTTGAATGCACAGAACAGAAAGTAGTTTCACAGAATGCTTCTGTGTAGTATTTATTTGAATATATTCCTTTTTCCACTATTACCCTCTTAGCGCTCCGAATGTCCACTTGCAGTTTCTACAGAAAGAGTGTTTCAGGACTGCTCCTTCAAAAATAAGGCTCAACCCTGTTAGTTGAAAGCAGAGAACAGAAACAAGTTTCAGAGAATGCCTCTGTGTAGTTTTTATTTGAAGATATTCCTTTTTCCACAATTACCATCTTAGCGCACCGAATGACCACTTGCATTTTCTACAGAAAGAGTGTTTCAGAACTGCTAAATCAAAAGTATCGTTTAACTCTGTTAGCTGAATGCACAGATAAGAAAGAAGCTTCACAGAATGCATCTGTTTAGTTTTTATTTTAAGATATTCTTTATCCCAATATAGGCATCATAGCGCTCAGTATGTTAAATTGCAGTTTCTACAGAAAGAGTGTTTCAGAACGGCTCAATCAAAAGTAAGGTTCAACTCTGTTAGTTGAATGCACAGAACAAAAAGAAGTTTCACAGAATGCTTCTCAGTAGTTTATATTTGAATATATTCCTTTTTCCACTATTACCCTCTTAGCGCTCCGAATGTCCACTTGCATTTTCTACATAAAGAGTGTTCAGAACGGCTCAATCAAAAATATGGTTTTACTCTGTTAGTTAAATGCACATATCAGAAATAAGTTTCAGAGAAGGCTTCTGTGTAGTATTTAGTTGAAGATATTCCGTTTTTGAATATTAACCTCTTAGCACTCCGAATGTCCACTGGCAGTTTCTACACAAAGAGTTTTTCAGAACTGCTCCTTCAAAAGTAATGCTCAACACTGTAAGTTGAATGCAGAGAACAAAAAGAAGTTTCACAGAATGCTTCTGTGTAGTTTATATTTGAATATATTCCTTTTTTCAGTATTACCCTCTTAGCGCTCCGAATGTCCACCTGCATTTTCTACAAAAAGAGTGTTCAGAACTGCTCAATCAAAAGTATGGTTTATCTCTGTTAGCTGAATGCACATATCAGTACGAAGTTTCACAGAATGCTTCTGTGTAGTTTTTATTTGAAGATAGTCCTTTTTCAAATATAGGCCTCTTAGCGCTCCGAATATCCAATTGCAGTTTCTACAGAAAGAGTGTTTCAGAACGGCAAAATGAAAAGTAGGGTTCAACACTTTTAGTTGAATTCACAGAACAGAAAGTAGTTTCACAGATTGCTTCTGTGTAGTATTTATTTGAAGGTATTCCTTTTTCCACTATTACCCTAGTAGCGCTCGGAATGTCCACTTGCAGTTTCTACAGAAAGTGTGTTTCAGGGCTGCTCCTTCAAAAATAAGGCTCAACTCTGTTAGTTGAATGCAGAGAACAGAAAGAAGTTTCAGAGAATGCCTCTGTGTAGTTTTTATTTGAAGATATTACTTTTTCCACAATTACCAACTTAGCGCACCGAATGTCCACTTGCATTTTCTACAGAAAGAGTGTTTCAGAACTGCTAAATCAAATGTATCATTTAATTCTGTTAGCTGAATGCACAGATCAGAAAGTAGTTTCAGAGAATGCATCTCTGTAGTTTTTATTTGAAGATATTATTTTTCTCAATATAGGACTCTTAGCGTTCAGAAATCCAATTACACTTTCTACAGAAAGAGTGTTTCAGAACTGCTCAATCAAAATTAAGGTTCAACTCTGTTAGTTGAATGCACAGAACAGAATGTAGTTTCACAGAATGCTTCTGTGTAGTTTATATTTGAATATATTCCATTTTCCACTATTACCCACTTAGCGCTCTGAATGTCCAGTTGCATTTTCTACAGAAAGAGTGTTTCAGAACTGCTCAATCAAAAGTATGGTTTAACTCTGTTAGCTGAATGCACAGATCAGAAAGAAGCTTCACAGAATGCTGCTGTGTTGTGTTTATATGAAGATATACTTTTTACCAATATAGGCCTCTTAGATCTCCCAATGTCCACTTGCATTTTCTACAGAAAGTGTGTTCAGAACTGCTCTATCAAAAGTATGGTTTAACTGTGTTAGGTGAATGCACAGATCAGAAATAAGTTTCACAGAATTATTCTGTGTAGTTTATATTTGAAGATATTCCATTTTCCACTATTACCCACTTAGCGCTCTGAATGTCCAGTTGCATTTTCTACAGAAAGAGTGTTTCAGAACTGCTCAATCAAAAGTATGGTTTAACTCTGTTAGCTGAATGCACAGATCAGAAAGAAGTTTCACAGAATGCTGCTGTGTAGTGTTTATATGAAGATATTCTTTTTACCAATATAGGCCTCTTAGCGCTCAGAATGTCCAATTGCATTTTCTACAGAAAGAGTGTTTCAGAAAGGCTCAATCAAAAGTAAGGTTCAACTATGTTAGTTGAATGCACAGAACAGAAACAAGTTTCACAGAATGCTTCTGTGTAGTTTATATTTGAATATATTCCTTTTTGCACTACTACCCTCTTAGCGCTCCAAATGTCCAGTTGTATTTTCTACAGAAAGAGTGTTCAGAACTGATCAATCAAATGTATGATTTAACTCTGTTAGCTGAATGCACAGATCAGAAAAAGTGTCACAGAATGCTTCTGTGTAGTTTTTATTTGAAGATATTCTTTTTCCCAATGTAGGCCTCTTATCGCTCAGATTGTCCAATTGAATTTTCTACAGAAAGAGTGTTTCAGAATGGCTCTATCAAAAGTAAGGTTCAACTCTGTTATTTGAATGCACAGAACAGAAAGTAGTTTCACAGAATGCTTGTCTGTAGTTCTTATTTGACGATATTACTTTTTCCACTATTACCCTCTTAGAGCTCCGAATGTCCACTTGCATTTTCTACAGAAAGATTGTTCAGAACTGCTCACTCAAAAGTATGGTTTAACTCTGTTAGTTGAATGCACAGATCAGAAAGAAGTTTCAAAGAATTCTTCTGTGTAGTTTTTATTTGAAGATATTCCTTTTTCCAATATAGGACTCTTAGCGTTCAGAATTTCCAATTGCGGTATCTACAGAAAGAGAGTTTCAGAACTGGTCAATCAAAAGTAAGGTTCAATATTGTTAGTTGAATGCAAGGAACAGAAAGAAGTTCTACAGAATGCTACTGTGTAGTTTATATTTGAAGATATTCCTTTTTCCTCTATTACCCTCTTAGCGCTCCGAATCACCACTTGCATTTTCTACAGAAAGAGTGTTTCAGAACGGCTCAATCAAAAGTAAGGTTCAACTCTTTTAGTTGAATGCACAGAAAAGAAAGAAATTTCACAGAATGCTTCTGTTTAGTATTTAGTTGAAGATATTCCTTTTTCGACTATTACCCTCTTAGCGTTCCGAATGTCCACTGGCAGTTTCTACACAAAGAGTGTTTCAGAACAGCTCCTTCAAAAGTAAGGCTCAACTCTGTTTGTTTAATGCAGAGAACAGAAAGGAGTTTCAGAGAATGCTTCTGTGTAGTTTTTATTTGGGGATATTCCTTTTTCCACTATTACAATCTTAGCGCTCCTAATGTCCACTTGCATTTCCTACAGAAACAGTGTTTAATAACTGCTCAATCAAAAGTATGGTTTAACTCTGTTAGCTGAATGCACAGATCAGAAATAAGTTTCACAGAATTCTTCTGAGTAGTTTTTATTTGGAGATATTCTTTTTCCCAATATAGGCCACTTAGCGCTCAGAATGTCCAATTGCAGTTTCTACAGAATGAGTGTTTCAGGACGGCTCAATCAAAAGTAAGGTTCAACTCTGTTAGTTGAATGCACAGAACAGAAAGAAGTTTCACAGAATTCTTCTGTGTAGTTTATATTTGAATATATTCCTTTTTCCTGTATTACCTTCTTAGTGCTCCGAATGTCCACTTGCATTTTCTTCAGAAAGAGTGTTCATAATGGCTCAATCAAAAGTATGGTTTTACTCTGTTAGTTGAATGCACATATCAGAAATAAGTTTCACAGAATGCTTCTGTGTAGTATTTAGCTGAAGATATTCCTTTTTCGACTTTTATCCTCTTAGCTCTCCGAATGTCCAATTTCAGTTTCTACACAAAGAGTGTTTCGGAACTGCTCCTTCAAAAGTAAGGCTCAACTCTGTTAGTTGAATGCAGAGAACAGAAAGAAGTTGCAGAGAACAGAAAGAAATTTCACAGAATGCTTCTGTTTACTTTATATTTGAATATATTCCTTTTTCCACTACTACCCTCTTAGCGCTGCAAATGTCCAGTTGCATTTTCTACAGAAAGAGTGTTCAGAACTGCTCAATCAAAAGTACGGTTTAACTCTGTTAGCTGAATGCACAGATCAGAAAGATGTTTCACAGAATGATTCTGTGTAGTTTATATTTGAAGATATTCCTTTCTGTTCTCTGCATTAAAATCAATCAAAAAATTATATTGAAATTGAAATACTGAATTTTATACTAAAGACAAGGCATACAACTGAAAATGAAATTTTCCAGGTGAAAATTTCCAAATCATAAATATGTAGGGACAAAAAACTTTATTTATAAAGAAAAAGATAATTCTAATTAATTGATGATTCAAAGGTTTACAACTTTAAAAGTAAATATTATCTTTGAAGTAAAGTCCATTTAAATTATTTATGCCGCCAAAATTTTAGTAATTGTATATGTATATCATGTAAACTTTTTCGAGAAAGATGGAATTTGAAATGTTAGAGTATTATGCGGAAAAAATCACCTAAAGGAAAAAATTATCTCCTCATGAAATATTACTTTAGCCACTTTGACAGGTGTAGGTAAAAGAACACTTAATGCACATCAATATGATTAGGAGATGCGCGCTTAGAAATACGTTATCATTGAAAAGAGAATTGTATTATCAGGTTTGCAGGGGCCCTTCTTATCCTTCATATTTATGTAACTTTGTCATCTATAGAAAGATTATAAGAATTTTAAAAATAGCTGATAGTTAAGAAACATCACCATAACACTGTGCTGAATGCATAATAAAACATTTCCCTTCTCTCTAAAAGCCTTTTAAAATTATGTACCATAATCAGTATGGCCAGCAGAGGGTCATTTCCATGTTCAAGTTCCTCTGTTTCTCGAGGGTGAGAATCCTTCTATAGTCTTCTGAGGGTGACACTGTAGTGTTTTCTTAGCCTGATTATTTTTATCTATTTTTTCCGATCCTTTCCTTTGTATATTTACATTTTACATATTGAAAGTTATTTTTTCAAATATTTTATATGCAAATTTACAAAGTACAATGACTGTACATTAAAATAACTTATTTATGCCATATGGAAGATTAAATATAATTTTACAATATCTAATATTGATTGTTTAGTTTCTAATCATTGATACTTGACATGATTTTTCCCAGCATACCTCAAAATATTCTTCAAAATCCTGCGAATTAATTCCTGTAACACTTCTGAGGTGTATTAATAAGCTAGAGATGTAAAGAAGATTTGCAGAGAAAATTAGGTTCCCAAATTAGAAATTTTGTCCCACTATCGACTAGAAACCTCTTGAAATGATCAAAAACAATAATAATGCATGTCATAGAGGAAAACCAATAAGGCTGCTGCAGCATTACTACCTCTGTGACCTCATACAAGTTACGTGTGGGTCCCTACTTCTGTGACCTCAGACAAGTTACGTGTGGGTCCGCACTTATTTTCTTCATCTCTAATAAATATTTGACAAATCTCATTTTCAAAAGTCTTTTAAGGCCTATCCACCTTTATTTTTCAGATGGAGTTTTGCTCTCATTGCCCAGGCTGCAGTGCAATGTCATGGTCTCGGCTCACACAACCTCCGACTCCCGGGTTCATGTGATTCTCCTGCCTCCACCTCCTGAGTAGCTGGGATTACAGGTGCGCAACACAACGCCCAGCTAATTTTTTGTATTTTTAGTAGAGATGGGGTTTCACCATGTTGGTCAGGCTGTTCTTGAACTCCCGACCTCAGGTGATCTGCACGCCTCGGCCTCTCAAAGTGCTGGGATTACAGGCATGAGCAACCGCGGCCTGTGAGGGCTTTCTACTTTTAAGATGTCAGGACGTATAGCCTGGGAGGTAAATGGTAGTATATATATACATATATATATATATATATGTATATATATATACACACACACACTGTATATATATACATATATACGGTATATTATACTATATATACATATATACTGAATATTATACTCTATATATACATATCTACTGTATATTATATGTATATATATATATACACATACACACATACACACATGAGACAGAGAGAAGAGATAGACAATTTCATGTGAAAATATAAACTGTTAACATAATATTTTGCTTCTCTGAGGAATATTTAGCATTGTTCTCAATCTTCTCTGCAGAATTTAAGCATTTTTCTCAGAACTCACCAGATAGAATGAGGGAGGGGCCATATGATACGAGCCAGAGATGAAGGGAGAACAATAGAGAGGGTGCTTTGGGAAAAATAGTACAGTAAGGCTAGGGAATACTTCTCTCCAACAAAAAGACCAAGGTCACAGCTGTATCTCTTCAGAAGCCAAACTTTCTTTTAAAATGTCAATTTCCATCTATTTCTTGCTTCACAGACATTCCATTCATTGCTGGATTTCAAATAAAGCCTTTCCATGTGCAACCTTTCTATAGAAAAAGAGAAATATGGGGGACAGTACAGTCTAAGAAGTGATTAAGAATATCTAGTGGACTTTCCCAGACTGTAAATCTTTACATATATCTGAGCCTAATGAGGTGATTTATTGTGCTATAATGCACAGTGAACTATACAGATGCTTCTTTTTGATCATGCTGCAGAATGGAACTAAATACTAAATACCAAATAGCACTCCCATGATTCTTATACATGTCATTCATATGGCATATTTATGCTTTTTTATATAGCAATTCTTATTCTTAGCTCTTAGGCAATTACGGAATCTTTTTGTCATTTTAATAATCATGCTCCATTTGAGTTATGCAAGGTAGAAATTCTAAGTAGAAAATCTTGTTTTTATTGAAAGTTTTTAGTAAACATTTTGGAAAAAGTCTGTTTTTTGATGCTACTTCTGCACGCTTTCTCAACATGATATTACTTGGTATTGTCCTTATTAACCATAGTACACCATATTCTGCAAATGTTAGAGAAGGTTAAAAATCAGTCATGTATAAGTAAAGCTAATGAAATAGAAAGGAAACCATATTTAGGAAATGGAAGGCAGAAGCAAATGTATTAACCGTGAGTTAGAAACGGTTTAGTCTTTGGAATGAAGCAGCAAGAGTTTAAAAATCTGGTTTGTGATTCACTAGCTTTGTGACCTTGGAGAATTACTTCAGATTTCTGAGTATCAGTTTAGTAGGTGATATCAATTGCAACTTCGCAGAAATATCACAAGTATTAAATAAAGGACTTAGTATCTGGGAGAGCATAGAAAATTACTAATAGTTACATTTTTGTTAATATTACCGTTATTATTATCATACGTATAGTATTTTCTTTCACTGACAATGCATTTAGGACATAAGGAGAACTATAGAACAGTGCTTCTCCAACTTAAATGCAGAGCATGAATCACCTGGAGTTTTGTCAAAATGCGAATTCTGACTCAGTAGCCCTGCAAACTAAGGAAATCTTGATAATGCTGGTGCTGCTAGTTCACCAACAGACCACACGTTTTGCAACAGCTATATAGAATGTCCTGTTTCTTTTTTTAATCACAAAACATGGCAAGCTCTAAAATAAAGCAGAATAACAGATTTAAATGTTAATACTCATGTCCTCAATTTATAATTTCTCCCTCCCTAACAATGGTATAATTCTGATTAAAAATTAGCAAAGAAAAAAATGGAAATTAATCTTCCTATGTTTATTCTTTTAACAAATTCTGTGTGATTACTACTGGGTTACTTGCTGTAGGAAATAGAAAAATTGCTTTGACATAGATCCTCAAGAATCTGTCCCACTACAAGCTTATTTTTGTAGGAAGCTAAAAGATTTATATAAATAACTGTAATTAAAGAGACAAATGAAGAAGTGCAATGAAAGACGTAGGGAAAGTGCTAGAGGAGTTCGGGGTGGAGGAAAATTATCCTATAATAATATCTATGCGTAACATTATGCTATCTTCCCTAACCAGCGCTTGACCAGATTGTCACAGTGAACTTTGGTCCTTTCTTATATCTTAGTTTTGGTTCCCACATCCTTCTGTTTGGGGAAGTTCTTGTTTTCCTCATGTAATGACAACAACACTTAAACAATGTATACTAGATAAAAGGAACTATATTGCTTTATTTACATAGTTAATTTAATTTGTACAATGAACTATGAAGTAATCAGCATTATTTCCTTCATTTTACATATGAGAAAATGGAGAATCAGCGACATTGAATCATCTCAAGTTTCTAAAATATCCACTCTCACCAGGCTGTTTACCCTGTTTTTGTCTGTATGCTGCTATAACAAAATGCCACAGATTGAGTAATTCATAAAAAACAGAAATGTATTTCTCACAGTTCTGGGGCTGAGAAGTCCGAAATCAAGGCAGTGGAGATTTGGCAGTTGGTCCCGAGGTGGCACCTTCTTGCTTCGTCTTCACGTGACAAAAGTGGGCAAAAACGGACAATGTAACGACATGGCAGAAGAGACTGAGGAGCCCGGCATTCCTCTAAAGCATCTTTTACGAGGACGTTTATCTCATTCATGAGGGTGGATCCTTCTTCATTTAATCACTTAACCAAAAGCCCCATCTCTTGATGTCATTGTCCTGGGATTTTAGTTTCAACATACAAACTTTGGATGGGCACATAGGTTCAAATCATAGCACCCTCCAAATTATAATGCCTCTCTCATGCCTGTTCTCCTTGAAGTACCCTCTGGTTTTGCTCTCTTCATTCTTGCCATCACAGTTAACCCTTCAGTTCCATTTCTTTAAGTAATCTCTAAATTTGTAAGATGGTTCCATCTTTTTTTTTTGTATATGGCAGTCTCTCAAACATATTTGTCATATGAACTAAGCAGGTAAATATGTAAATGCCAGCTAAATTTTAGTGAATGATATAATGGCCTAAAGTTGTATCTACCCTTCAGCCAAATATATTTACTTTTAGTAGCAATCTCCTGTCATATACAAAGTCACGACTCTAGGGGTAAACATTTTAGCCTGTAGGTAAGATGTAAAGCAGTGGTATGTTATAGTGACAACTCACTGTCATAGCACTGGGACATGCTCCTCTATCTGCTACAAATTGAATCAATAAAATATATATGATTTTGTCAGATTTAAATGTATGCTCCTGTTAGTAAAATAAAAGTATGGGAAAACTTTACGGAGTAGATTTAATAGAAATGTTTTCCTGAGTTATCTGCCTTCTTTATTTTTATGTTATGCTTTAAGTCTATGGTCAATGTATAGAGCTATGATTGATGTGCTTTTCCAATTCTGTTCAGATCAGACAGGTTAATTTTCTTCTTTTAAATCTTCTTGAATTTTGTCTAACACTTTTTGTTCCAATTTCTTACTAGATTATACTCCCTTCCCTAACTGCTTCATGATTACTTATACACAAACAATATTATGATATTGACACATTGAATTCATTTTAGGTGATGATTTTGGTCATAAACATGAGCAGGTTGTGAAGTGTTTCAGCCATCCCAGGGCATGGCTGTGAGTCCCTTGTCTAATGTTTCAAAAAAATCTTGAATTTGTGATGATGCTGTGATGGTCCCTCAGATATTCTTACACACATCTTTGCCCCTTGTTCCCTCTAACTTTCCTCTTCTGATAAAAAAGCAAACACTGCCAAGCTCAAATGGAATTACATTTGGATGCAAGTGTCACTATGCAATGGTTGCCAATAAAAGTACACAAGGAATTTCATTATGGTGAATTAAAGGCAAACAGACTTCAGAGAAATGAGCACGAACATGAAAATGGCGCATGGTACGCGGATCTCACTGGAAAGTCATTCGGTACACAATGTTTTCACTAGAAAAATCCATTAGCTTTAGCTAGAAATTGAAATTACTTTGTAGGAAATCAGAATAAAATATGTGAAAACATTATATTCTGTGCAAGATTAATACCACGCCTGGTGTTGAAAGGTTTGTGGTCTTGCTTCGACGATGCTAAAAGGTCAGAAACCACAAAGATGCATATGTGTTGTCGTTTGCACAGTTACTAATTTTTCTCATTATTTCCATAATGCGATGTGCTGTTTCAACAGAGAAACCCTCTGGAGAGTGGCTTGCACTGTTTTCAGGCAGCTCTTTTGCTTTCATGTTTTGGCCTTGGCCAGGGAATTCAGACAGACTTTTCAGTTATTTTCGACAAGAATGTATTCATTGATTGTTTTAAATAATAATAAATAGATTTTAAAATTACTGTACATTACTGCACTTTAAACGCCATGAGGTCAAGGACTCTAAAGTCTGGACATCATTGTATACCCTACATCTTGCACAAGGTTTAGAAAAAATGGCATGGACACCTATTTTTTGAATCAATAAATGAATACATAAAAGAATTCCAAACTCTAGTCCAAGGTTTTAGATTAATAATGTATTAAAATGCGTAAAATTTATAGACAAAACTCTTCTTATTTAGAAGTTTATTCTTTAGTTGGAGAGATAAAATATATGCACATAAAAGCTTAAGGAAAAATAATAAGGGTTTTGAAGTACTTACTATGTGAAAAATTTAGCATAAATCTTACATCCATTTATTTAACACATTTTATACGTTGCATTATTTATATATAGTGCTGATTGGTAGAATTCATATGTGAACGGAACTATAAAAATTTTGAGGATAAGCACTAGAAACACAGAATAAATAGAGTGTTAACATGCAAAACACAGAAATACTTCAATTGACTAGGTGAAAGAAAAGATTTCTGGTTCCATGTACACTGATTATTGAGGGATGAGTATGACATTATTATGCCAGAATCAATAAATATTTTAAATAGGGAGAAAACTATAATTATATATCTTTGTGTTCAACAGGAGTAGCAGTACTGATAAAGTAGAAGTTTGTTATACCTTTTTTATAGTCTTTTAAAGTTGTTTATAAATAAAATCTACTCTTAGTTAATTAATGGTTGATGTTCATTGAAGTGTTTTCAAATTTTTGACCTCTGAATTGCCTTGTACATATGGAGAAATAAAGCTTGCCTAGCATAATTTCTTGAGTGGAGAATGAATGATCTGGATAGATTTGTTGACAATATGTCTGTACTTATTTTATTAATTCTTTAATCTTCATGAAGAAAAATATAAAAGTCATATTCTAGTGTTTTATACCATGGAAAAAATGTCTTATCCTTTTCCTAAGGAAAAATACATCATGACACAAAAGTAAAGTTAATTAAATTACTTACTTTATTAATTAACTGTCTATTATTTCTATGGGTTGAAGTAAATTTGATACTCAATGCTATTTAATCTAATTCTAAAAGCTTGAATGAGTAATGATTTTTTCATGTAAGGTTAGTTGAAATAAATTATCACTGATTTTCAGATTTAATATTAATTAGCTATTGCATATTCTTAATGGGAAATAAGTGTTTAAAAAGCCCTTTTTGGTTGCGAAAAGACCACGCCCATTGTAGACTTCTTAGAATACATCACATCTGGCCTCCTTTTTAGAGTGGGGAATTCAACTCATAAGTGGCTGGACATTGATTCTGAACATTTTGAACATTATTTGCCTGTCTTCACTCATACTGGTTGCTGTTCTTTTATAAGTAATCACCATGTTTAGCATGCACTTGAACTATTGTTACTTAGGGTGCTTGACTATTTACAAGTCTCACTAGGATTCTAGGTATTCATTAGTCTCGTGGTGTGTATTTGCTGATGGTCCTATTATCTTTGTTGGTTCAGTTACACAGTACCATCCAAGATGCTGCAACACATTATACACAGGCTATGGGTTGTGGGAGCTACAGATTTCAGTTATTATTTAGGCTCAGAAACTTAGAATCTCTGCAAGGTTGGACATGATCCTTAGTCTTGTTTTAAGACCGTCTTGTTTTAAAAGTTAAACCCAAATTCTTAAAATATAGAATAGGGGTGCTAGTAGTGCTCACAGAATTGTAGTAAAGATCAGCTGGGAAAGAAGAGCCTATTAAACAGAGCCTGGTATTTAATAAGTATCAGCTGCCTTCAATTAGGAATCTGTGTTGTCGTGATTAGAAGATTGCTGGTTTATTTTACAGATCTGTAAGTATAGCCAAAATATGTCAAAATAACCACCAGAAAGAATCATATACCGTCCCTTGAACATTTCATCCCTAGAATCTAGCCAGATTAGCATCTCTATACTGGCAATACTGTTAACACAGATTGTGCTCAAACCCCTCATTGACTTTTCAGCACCTGTAAATTACTGGAGATTTAGGAAGAAGTCTGGGGTTATGGCTTAGTTAAGCTGAGTGGCCAGAAAGTGTGAGATGCTGGATGCCTCCTCCAGTTCATTTCTCCAGCGGCCGCACCAGGCGTATCCATAGCTCCGCTCCCGGGAGCTCGTCTCCGGCGTGGGGTGTGTGCGCACCCCTGGCCGGGCGGAGCCTGGAGCCTGCTCATTAGCAGCGCGGGCAGCTCGTGCGCCCGCAGGAGGGAGGCGGAAGCACAGCCCTGAGCCGCCAGCAGGAGGAGGGAGCGCGGCGGCTGCAGGCAGGGGAGGGAGAGGAAAGAACGGAGGGACGGTTCCCGGACAGAGCGGGAGGAATCGGGGAGCGGCCAGTCCAGGGGGAGCTGCTCCGCTGCGCTGCGCTCGTTATTCACAGGACGCGGCGGCGCTTCCCGGGGCCGCTTCCCGGTCCCCTGGGTGGAGGCTGCCATCTAAACCTGACTCCAGGTGAGTTCCCCAAAGAGGCGAAGCGAGGGGTCTCGAACCAGAGACTTGGAACTGGCGAGGCTGCTCGGCTCCCCAAGCGCTGCTGCCTTGACATTTCCCGATTCACGGGAGGTTTTGGGGGCGGCTGCACAGGCTGGAGGGGCGGATGGGCGGTTGCGATCCTCAGCCGGCGTGGGGGCGTTCGGGAGGAATTAGCTTCAGTGAACGGGGTTTTAGGAGATGTCCGCAAGGCACGCGCTATGTACGCGTTTCTAGACGAGCTTTTGAGACAGAAATTTGGCTTCCCGGATGCCCGTTTTGGCCTTCTGTCCTTCCTTTTGCTTGCCTCATGCCCAATTTTCCAAGCCGAGGAAAGGACTGGAAGGGCGTGGAAGTAGGAGGTCTGGGCACAGCATTCGGCAGGGCAGCCCTGGTCTCCAAGTTTGGGGGTGGGGGGTGGGACTCTTTTCCTTTCAGCCTAATTTACCAGGGGAAAACCCGCAGAGCACCTTGAGGTGTCTTTGCTCCGCACCCTCCATAAGCTTATTAGAGGGAACTTGAGGCTCGCTAGACAACCTGTGACAGGTGACGGCAATTTAGCTTAAAAGCCATGTTGGTTCACTTCGTCTCCTCTTTATCCTTTGTTGCAAAATTGATACCTTTTTGGATTTCTTTAACAGCACAAAGTTTAAGTGGCCGGCTGACAGGAAATATTTCTTTTGAAAATGCTATGAGAAAAGTGATGAGTTAACGTTGAGAGAAAGGCAACTTTATTTTCTCGGAAGAACTTTGGGGAAAGAGATTGATAGGGAAATTCTGGGCATGAAATTATGGACATTTCCCACAGAACTTCCTTCATTTATTTATTTTTTTACATTTCCTTCATTTTTTTTTTAATCGTGTGTGTGTGTATCAGAGAGACAAAATTCGTTGGAGGTATTAGGACTTTATTTGGTTTAGAAATTTCTTTCTTACTAATAGCACTAATTTGTGATCTTCATGATTATAAGAATTTACTAAGTGTTTTGCTTTTAGGTGTTTTGGGTCTGTTTTTTAAAAAAATTCAATACTTACTTTGTGGGCCTTGCTGAATACCTCTCAATAAAATCGGTGGGCATACAGTTAGTGACATGACCCCTGTGGATTTAATAGCAGGTAAGTATACAAATGATAAGTTTAGGAAATAAATGTCAGAATCAACATTTAGGTGTGAAATTGAAATATCTTTCAAATATTTACCAAACTCTCTTATAGGATCCAATGTCATTTTATGGTCAAGAGAGCTTAAAGGTTTCTCAGATTGAGATATATGTATCTACTTTGTTAATCCAAAGGTAATGTTTTATTTTGTTCTTTAATGACTGTTTGAATTCAACAAATAAAACTTGCATATTTAATGTAAGGTTCTTTCACATATATTACTTCTCCAATTTTTAATATAAATTTAAGGAGAAAAGCAATATTCCATTTTGTAGATGAAGAGACTGTGTCACAGAAGTATTACTTTACCTAGATTTCTGTAATTATTATGTTATAAACTTAGAAATTACATATTATTCTGGAACATATAAAATATATGAATGTTATAAACCATAAGAATTCAGACCTATGCTATTTAACTTCAAGTTTAGTTCTTTACCCAAACAATTGCATGACTACATTGAGACTACTGAAGTAATTATATATGAACACGCTATACGAAAAAATACTTAAAACATTTCTTATTTTTGTCGTTTCTCTTTGATATAAAATATACTATAATTTAATGGAGTTATATTCCATATTTAGATGCTCCTAACTTCCAAATAACACCTAAACTCCTAAAAACTGACCTGTGTCCTTCTTAATAGAAGTGGCTTGACCGGGAGACCCAATTTTTACTAAGAATATTCTTGGGATAATTTATGTCTTATAATCAAGATAAAGACAGGCCACATTTAGTTGTATTTTTAAACCACTTAGTGTGAAGTTGCAACGCAGACATAACTTGCTTTCAGGCTACACTGCCAGCTTTGCAGTGAATAGTCTTTAAGATTCCGTGGAAACATTGGCAGATATAGCTAATGTCTATCTGATGTAGGATTTATGAGAAAAGGAGAGGTAGAAACTGAATGCTCTTATATTTCATATGTGACCACATTCATAAAACTTTATTGATAAGTACTTTGTTGTCTGACACGGGCTGATACAAATAGGCTTCTTCAAGAGTTGAGGAAGAAAACTAAATCCCTATAATACAGCCTTTTTCCTCCTTTTCTTTCTTAAGCGGTAATAGTTGATCCTAGCTTTTGTGTGTCTATGCATGCTCAATACAGTTAGGGGTATAAGGAGAAGTTAAGCAAGAATATTGAATGCTAGCTAGGAAAGTTTTTGGAGTCTCAAATACTTTGGAACGATTTTTCACATTATATACATAAAATTCCTAGTTACATTTGGGAACTAAGTATATTATACACAACTTTGCATCTGATTACAGGATTCCCTGTACATTTATAGCTCAGGTATTCTGGAAAGAGTCAAGATAATTAGTTTTATGGCTCTTGCCCGTGTGACCTGTTTCTTTCTGGTCCTGATATTAAAAGGATGACTTAAATTTTCTGGAATGTCAAAATTTTCTCTTCCCTTGGATCCTACAAAATACTTCAAGCAGTGTATGTGTGATACTCGCTGTCATTCCAACATTTCCAATCCTCCTGAGAATGCTAAACAATGCCCTAGATTTCTTCCTTTGTAATTCTTTCAGATAGAGGGTTAGCTGAGTTAGGAAGAAAGGAGAGAGGGAGAGAAGAAGAGAGATGACATTTTATCCCTCAGGAAAGAACAAGACCAATTGTATTCCTAATTTAGAAATATTATTCTACAAACATTCCTGAACAAGAGGGCTTTGCATATACATTAAAGCAGAATACCTAGTCAACTTCTAGTTATGCCATGTAGTGAAATGGAAGTAAGATGAGCAGGCCGAGATCATTTTTGTTGGAGAACTGAGACCACATGAAATAGGTAACAGAGTTACCCCAACTGGGGGGCAAGAGGACTTGAAAGTTTCCTCCATAAATTTGCAGTTAGTACAGGGCTGCTCCAGTGATCAGAGTCATGAATGCCCTAGAGTGTCTGTATAACCCTGTACACAGGCTGAGACAGCTCTAACGGCCCAGAAAAGCCTCTGGACAGAATCACTGCACCCTTGGACATTGTCCGACCGCATGTATGAGAATAGTGAGTGCTGAGGAGTTGTGGGTAGCTCGGTACAACTCTTGCTAAAGGAGTGTCATCAACATTCATTGCTGAAAGTGAATTTTTTCATTCACATATGTGATGCCTATTAGGTCATGATTTCTTGGATACCAATTTGTACAAGATATGAATTAATTTTTGAACATCCTTTCTTAAAAGTACCATGTTCATATAGTTGCTCATTTTAATATGAGTAGTTCAGATGGGACATAATAGAGTAAGGAAATGATTGAACATCCTAAGATCTAGTGTACATACCTTTGTTCATGATGAGATTCATCCCCTGTCCCCCTTTGTAGTGACACTGATGGCATAAGGAGTATTAGATGAAATTTAATGCAGAAAACAATGGGATATATGAATGGTAGATATGGTTGACAACCACCATTTTCACTGAAGTTGTTTCAAAGCAAAGAAATTTGGGATAAATTCATTTTATTTGCTCCTGAAGGGTAATTAGGAATAAGTAGGAATTGTGAAGAGGCTGTAGTGTTGACATTAAGAGAAGTTTTTGATTCTTAAAATAGGATATATTACACAAGAGTGAACAAACAGAAGATACTGAACAAATATTCTGTCATAAGTAAGTGATGGATTATTCGGACTTGTTGAACTATGTTTTTAAATGTATTATTTAAATATTTAAATATTATTAAAACCTTAAATAATATTTAAATATTATAAAAGTTGTAGAAAATTATGTTTTCAATACAAATATACACTTATAAGCTATATTGTAGATATGGGAGTAAACAATGCAATTTTTTTTAACTGAGTGAAAAATTTAGTTTTTTAAAATTCCAAATGGAGCTAACAGCTTAGTGTGATACATATTTTGAATTTCAAAATTTGTAACCAAATAGGACAAATGTGTTGAACTGTACTTTTCTTGAAGAACCGTGATAAGAATGAGCGGTGAAAAAATTACAGCATACTTACCAGGGATCAAATACTTGCTTAGGGTTAATAAGAAAAATCTCAGCAAACGCTAGAAATGAGGTACACGATCTATCAGAGACCCATGATTAAAGTGGTATCTTGTTAGGTATATGAGCTTGAAAAGAAACGGCATAGCTTCACTTTACCCCAGTTGCTTCTTTTGTAAAACGGGGAGACTAAGAGTGTGGTAACTCAAAATCCTTTGTTAATGATTTTCTTCTTAGAACAGTGCCAGGTCCAATTAGGATTAGATTGCTATTTTTATTATTGATATTTGCCCTAGTTCTGCCTTTTATTGACTGTGTGACATTGGTGAAGATCCCTTTCTGAAGCTTTGTTTCTTACCTACAAGCTGGGAATAGAATACCTGCTATGAAGAGTGGTTGTTAGTACATTAGAAAGGCTGGATATTTGTTTATATAAGGGGCTCAGCGCATGGTAGAAATTTGATAGCATTTTTTGCTTGCCCTCCCATGTATTACTGTGAAGACATCCCACATATTATGTCCAAGTTTTTATTTTCCCCTCAAATGCAATGTCAAGCACAAAACATTCCCATCTCCCAATTCTCTTCTGATGTTCTACAACCATTAAAGTATAGAAAACTAGAATGAGTGTTTTTATAACTTTTGCTGTACTTAAGCATGTGGAGAGAAGAGCGCTAGATCACAGGACACACTTTGATAGGAAAAGGGAAATATTTACACTGCAAACAACTTTCTCCTCATGCTTAACAGTTTTATGCTGTCATTCTGTCAGCACCAAGTGAGATTTTTCTATTTAAATAGTTTTCTATTTGTGGTATGATAATTCATGTATGGACTTCATGTAACTAACATAAATATAATGGATGGTTGAGAAGTGGTTTATTTTTACCAAGAGGAAAAAATGTGTACACGATTTTTTAAAATATTGCTTTGAAAATATTTAAAATTAATTTTGATTCAGTTGGTGGAAGATAGCGTCACAAACTCACTGCTAGTGGTATTCTTGAGAAGTAATGTTTGAATTTTCTAGGTATTGTCCCCAGACTGCCTTAAAAGAATTTAATTTTAGATGTAAATTTTCTGCTTAACATGGAAGATTTTCCCTGAAAATATTAGCTTCATCAGATACATAGTTGCTTAGGGGTAGCTGCATGGAATTATGGGAAGAGTGAAATAGAAAAAAATTTTCATGTCTAAGTTATACATACTGGTGTAATCATATTGATTGGATGATAATGATAATTACAGCAATAATGTGATTGAAAGGGTAAGCAAGTAACATATACTACAGTTACTAATATAATCCTGTGATTGAGTTTACCACTTCGTTTCTCTTTCCTGGAAACCCTTAAGTTTGTCACTATTGCACTTTATTTCCTTTGCTTATTGTAGTGGTGTATTAGTTGTATTACTGCTGCTATAACAAATTACGACACATTTACATAACTTAACACATATTTATTGTCTTGCAGTTTCAAAGGTCAGAAGTCCAAAATCACTTTAATTAGGCTAAGTCAATGTGTCTGCAGTGTGGGTTCCTTCTCGAGGTGCTGAGGGGAGAATCCATTCTCTTGCATTTTCTGCTTCTGGTGGCACCTGTCTTCATTGTCTTTTCCCCATTCCTCCATTTTCAAGGTGCGTTGCTTTTATTTCTGTTTCTGTCTCCGCGCTGTCTCCTCCTTTAACTTTGAGTCCTTCTCTCCACTTCATCTAAGGACTCCTGTGATTACTTTGGACTCACGTGGATGATCTGGGATAATCACCTTGTCTCCAGATCCTTAAATGAATCGTATCTACAAGTCCTTTGGCTGTGTAAGGCAGCACATTCCCAGGGCCGGGAGATTAGGTGAAGAACATCTTTTGGGACTATTATGCAGCCTATCACAAGTGGTAATATCACTTTTATGCCTTGAGACCCTGAAATTAATGTACTTGCTTACGCATGGAAAAACAATGTATCTGTGGGGGTAACAGTTTATTTTTGAACCATTAGAAGGTATTGATGGGGAAGTTTTCATCTGACAACAGATACTGATAAATTAAATACCCTTAGATTTGTCAAAACTAGCTTTAGTAAAATATAAGTAAAAGTATTTGCACTGCTAGGGTCAAAAATATTAATTAAACCCATTACTTATCAAGGCCAAGTCCTGGATTAGTTAGGTTTAAATTAACCTAGAACATTATCTTCCATAGTGCTTAATTGTGAAGCTTAGTTCTTGTTGACAAAAGCTCATCCATATAACTTTTCAAAGGGATGTTAGACAGTAGTTCCATCACAATTGATGCAGTTCACAGACATTCTTTGTGAATATTTTATCTCATGAGTTATATCTATGACACTAATCATAGACTTCTAGAAGAAATTTAGCAATGGTCATGTCAGCCTTTCAAATCTTTCTGTAACCTAGAAGAGGATCATTGCATAAGATAGATTCATTTTCCCCTTTATTCCATTGTTGCCAGAGAGAACTTGAAATGCCCTGTTCAAATTAATTTAATGCAAATGAATTCTTGCTGCCTCACAAGTAGTTTGTCCTTCATTTTTCTTAAAATTATATTGAAAATGGATGTGACCTGCTTTACTGGTTGTTGTGCAGGAAGCGTTGTCCTTCCTGAAAGCTCCCTCCGTTGTCAAAATGAAGCCATTAAGAGTAAAGTAAATTATATTATCTGATCATAGTATCACAATTGACCTTAAAACAATAAATTTTATAATCAGTGCAAATTGCTGAATAGTGTTTGCAGTTGTAGAAATTTCAAAGGAAACCCTGGTTGAGATACAAAGCTGCTATAATCATTTTTAAAATCTTTGTTTTTCTTTTACTTTGGAACAGTAGTGCAGTAAGTACTTTTGCCTTATTGTTCTCTCTGCCTTCCAGAAACCCTCATTCAAATATTCTAAGTTTTTAAGTCTTTTTCATTTCTTTTAATATTGTAACATTTAACAATGTCAAAGAAAGTATAATTTTTCTGGAAATCAAGCTAAAAATAAAGAGAAGCCGATGTAAATGAACATCAAATTAACAAGATTGATTAGGAAAAGTAATTTTTGAAAAGGGCCCAAAATCCCTTTGCACATAAATGCAAAAGAATTTAGTGAAAGAAGGTGAAACTGGAGTAAAGAACTCTACGGATGCGTAAGTAACTCTTAATAAGAATGAGTAACGTACATGCGTATCTTTAGCTCCCAGTTTCAGAGATACAGTAGTTGTACAACAAATGGTCCTTTCCTGCTCTTAAGGAAGCCTCTCCTCCTCCAGCCATGCCATTCCTCAGAGCAAGCTCTTCCACTGAGTTTTCAGCAACCATAAGTAAGAAGGATGGTACGATAGGCTGCGTGTACATATGGCCCTCATTAGCAGGCCAACTGTTCCTTTTGCCCACCCACATCACTGGGGACATATGGCGTTACTTTGACTGTTGAAACAAGTGTGTGTGGACATATCTTGGTATGAGTAAAAGACTGTTGATTGTCTTTCTCTTGTCGCTCGTGCAACCGTCTCCTTGTGGAGATCGTATTATCCATAACACTAGATTTGAGGATGATAAATGACGTTGTTATTATTAACTGAATTTGCCTCTCTAGTTTGATCACAAAACCAGCGAATGTTTGCTTATGGAACATGTAAAGCTTATAGAAGACGGAAAGCTTACAGAAAGAAATGATGGCTTTTCTAAGCATAAGAGTCAGGTCTTTTTCAATCAAAAACTAACTCATTCAAAAATTCAAGAGTTCTGTAAAACCAGAACAGCAGAGGTTTCAGAAATGCTATTGAGATCATTTATTATAAAATAGCCATTAATGAAATGTAATAGTGAGTCTGTTGTTGTGACTATGTGGAGAAATGAATGAGAAAATATAAGATAGGCTGGAATGAAGAGAGTCATCGGATCCCAACATAATTCATTTTGTATAGTTCACAGTATTGTAGCTTTAAAAAAATTATGAATTTTTTCAGTACTGTGAATTCTGAATTTGCAATATGAGGCTTTTCAATCCTTGCAACAAGTGTGTATTTTTCAGTGGTTCTAGAATTATCGGGGCTTTCGAGCTGCTTCTGATAAGAAGGCAAGGCTAGAGGACTCGTGTTGAGGTGGCATTTGCACAGGACTTTAGATAACATACATCGATGATGTAGAGAGAAGAGCGGGTGATGTTGCTGTGGATTATAGTGGAAAGGCACCTTTTGCTCCCTCTGCTGACCTATTTGTGTATTCAGCTGTGTAGCATATTTCTTGTATAATTACATAGTAATTTCACACACTACATTAAGAAAATCTGAACAATTTTTACTAAACTCATGTTTTCTAAATATTAAGTAAATAAAACCAATATTTGGCTAGGTAACATTTATAAAAACAGGATTTCTAGATAGATGATGATAAATTTTCATCTATATCTATAGAGCTGATAAATTTTCAAAACCCTTTGAATATCACTTGTACTACAAAGTCTCGTTTCAGTTTCAGTGCCATGGCACATTGATTAATCACCACTAAAGCGGTACATGAAATATTTGGCAATATAGGTATTTGGTAATGGTGATTGATGCACAGAATACGGCACCGTTATTATGCACTGGCCTTGAGAACTTTAGTTTTCATCTTCGATCACCTGATAGAGAACAAACTAACAGCTTTTTTCTTTCACCTTGCTGGAGAATAAACTAACAACTTCAAATTATCTGATCCATCCAAAAACTTATTTCCGTGAAACTCACTGATTTATTTATTATTTCGTGGGGATCACTATTATTTGCTGTAGTAAAATATCAAATGATCGATGTTTTATACCAACATGGCAGCTCACATGGTAGGCAACAGAATGAAAACAAACAGGTTTACTACCAAGAATTATACTATATTGCTTTTATTGACAGAAAAAGCATACAGATAATTTTATTCAGAGATTTTATGTGAATTATTTTGATAAGTGTACACATATATTTATAACTGACCTTTCTTTGTCAAGTGTGTGCCCACACACGTATTCATACTAAATCAATCTTAGAGATCTTATCCAAAGATTGAATTTCTTAAAGTGACTGTTCCAAATATGTATAATTTATGGCAAAAAAGTCACAAAATGGCAATACAAGGAGGCATAAAAGTGAAGATAAAGGGGGAGATGATGGTTAAAAACACCTGTAAATGAATAATTGATTTTGATTTAAATTCTTTTTAGTTCTTAGCTGATGAAATGAATATAAATGAAATTATTATGCAAAACACCTCTATTTGTTGTATATGCATGTACATATATGTGTTACAAAACTGATAGGATATTATTTAACATATATTCACACTCATAATGTGCATATATGTACATAATGAAAATGAGTGCTTGTTTTATATGTATGTATACACACACATACACATATTGCATACTTTCATTTTTTAAAATTTTACTTTAAGTTCTGGGATACATGTGCTGAACATGCAGGTTTGTTACATAGGTATACTTGTGCCATGGTAATTTGCTGCACCCATCAACCCGTCATCTAGGTTTTAAGCTCCACATGCATTAGCTATTTGTCCTAATGCTCTCCCTCCCCTTTCCCCACACCCACCTACAGACCCCAGTGTGTGATGTTCCTCTCCCTGTGTCAACATGTTCTCATTGTTCAGCACCCACTTATGAGTGAGAACATGCAGTGTTTGGTTTTCTGTTCCTGTGTTAGTTTGCTGAGGATGATGGTTTCCAGCTTCATCCATATCCCCGCAAAGGACGTGAACTCATCCTTTTTTATGGCTGTGTAGTATTCCATGGTGAATATGTGCCACATTTTCTTCATCCAGTCTATCATTGATGGGCATTATGTTGGTTCCAAGTCTTTGCTATTGTAAATAGTCCCATGATAAACATATATGTACATGTGTCTTTAGAGTAGAATGATGTATAATCCTTTGGTATATACCCAGTAATGGGATTGCTGGGTCAAATGGTATTTCTGGTTTTATATCCTTGAGGAATCACCACATTGTATTCCACAATGGTTGAACTATTTTACAAGCCCACCAACAGTGTAAAAGTGTTCCTATTTCTCTGCATCTTCTCCAGCATCTGTTTCCAGAATTTTTAATGATCACCATTCTAACTGGTGTGAGATGGTATGTCATTGTGGTTTTGATTTGCATTTCTCTAATGAACAGTGATAATGAGCTTTTTTCATATGTTTATTGGCCACATACATATCTTCTTTTGAGGAGTGTCTGTTCATATCCTTTGCCCACTTTTTGATGGGGTTGTTTGTTTTTTTTTTCTTGTAAATTTGTTTAAGTTCCTTCTAGATTCTGGATATTAGACCTTTGTCAGATGGATAGATTGCAAAAATTTTCTCATATTTTGTAGGTTGCCTGTTCACTCTTGTGATAGTTTATTTTACTGAGCAGAAGCTCTTTAGTTTGATTAGATTCCATCTGTCAATTTTGGCTGTTGTTTCAAGTGCTGTTGGTGATTTAGTCATGAAGTCTTTGCCCACACCTATGTCCTGAATCATATTGCCTAGGTTTTCTTCTAGGGTTTTTATAGTTTTAGGTTTTACATTTATGTTTTTAATCCACCTTGAGTTAATTCTTTTATAAGGTATAATGAAGGGGTCTAGTTTCTCTTTTCTGCATATGGCTACCCAGTTTTCCCAGCGCCATTTATTACATAGGGAATCCTTTCCCCATTGCTTGCTTTTGTCAGGTTTGTTGAAGATCAGATTGTTGTAGATGTGTGGTGTTATTTCTGAGGCCTCTATTCTGTTTCATTGGTCTATATATCTGTTTTGGTATTAGCACCATGCTGTTTTGGTTACTTTAGCTTTGTAATATAGTTTGAAGTCAGGCAGCGTCATGCCTCCAGCTTTGTTCTTTTTGCTTAGGTTAGCCTTGGCTCCACAGGCTCTTTTTTGCTTCCATATGAAATTTAACATAGTTTTTTTCTAGTTCTGTGAAGAAAGTCAATGGTAGCTTGATGGGAATAGCATTGAATCTATAAATTACTTTGGGCAATATGGCCATTTTCATGATATTGAGTCTTCCTATCCATAAGGATGGAGTGTTTCTCTATATGTTTGTGTCCTGTCATTTCCTTGAGCTCTGGTTTGTAGTTTTCTTTGAAGAGGTCCTTCACATCCCTTGTAGGTTGTATTCCTAGGTATTTTGTTTTCTTTTTAGCAATTGTGAATGGGAGTTTACTAATGATTTGGCTCTCTGCTTGTCTGTTATTGGTATATAAGAATGATTGTGATTTTTGCACATTAATTTTATATCCTGAGACTTTGCCAAAGTTGCTTATCAGGTTAAGGAATTTTTGGGCTGAGGTGGTGGCGTTTTGTAAATATACAATCATGTCATCTGCAAACAGAGACAATTTGATTTCCTCTCTTCCTATTTGCATGCTTTTATTTCTTTCTCTTACTCGATTGCCCTGGCCAGAACTTCCAATACTATCTTGATAAGAGTGGGGAGAGAGGGCATCCTACTCTTGGGCCAGTTTTCAAAGGTAATGCTTCCAGCTTTTGGCCATTTAGCATGATATTAGCTATGCATTTGTCATAAATAGCTCTTATTTTTGTGAGATATGTTCCATCAATACCTAGTTTATTGAGAGTTTTTAGTATGAGGGGTGTTGAATTTTATTGAAGGCCTTTTCTGCATCTATTGAGATAATCATGTGGTTTTTGTCATTGGTTCTGTTTATGTGATGGATTATGTTTATTGATTTGCATATGTTGAACCAGCCTTGCATGCCAGGCATGAAGCCAACTTGATCATGGTGGATAAGTTTTTGATGTGCTGCTGGATTCTCTTGCCGGTATTTTATTCAGGATTTTCGCATCGATGTTCATCAGTGATATTGGCCTGAAATTTTCTTTTTCTATTGGGTCTCTGCCAGGTTTTGGAATCAGAGTGATGCTGGCCTCATAAAATGATTTAGGGAGGAGTCTTTCTTTTTCTATTGTTCAGAATAGTTTCAGAAGGAATGGTACCAGCTCCTCTTTGTACCTCTGGTAGAACTCGGCTGTGAAGACATCTGGTCCTGGGCTTTTTTTGGTTGGTAGGCTAGTAATTACTGAGTCAATTTCAGAACTTGTTATTGGTCTATTCAGGGATTTGACTTCTTCCTGCTTTAGTCTTGGGAGGGTGTATGTGTCCAGGACTTTATCCATTTCTTCTAGATTTTCTAGTTTATTTGTGTAGAGGTGTTTACAGTATTCTCTAATAATAGTTTGTATTTCTGTGGGATCAGTGGTGATATCCCCTTTATCGTTTTTTAATGTGTCTATTTGATCTTTCTCTCTTTTCTTCCTTGTTAGTCTGGCTACCGGTCTATCTATTTTGTTAATCTTTTCAAAAAACCCACTCCTAGATTCATTGATTTTTTTTTGAAGGTTTTTTTGTGTTTCTCTCCCATTCGGTTCTGCTGTGATCTTAGTTATTTCTTGTTTTATACTAGGTTTTTAATGTGTTTTCCATTGCTTCTTTTGATTGTGATGTTAGGGTGTCTATTTTAGATCTTTCCCACTTTCTAATGTGGACATTTAATGCTGTAAATTTCCCTCTAAACACTGTTTTAACTGTATCCCAGAAATTCTGATATGTTGTGTCTTTGTTCTCATTGGTTTCAAAGAACTTATTTATTTCTGCCTTAATTTTGCTATTTACCCAGTAGTCATTCATAAGCAGGTTGTTCAGTTTCCATGTAGTTGTGCAGTTTTGAGTGAGCTTCTTAATTCTGAGTTCTAATTTGATTACACTGTGGTGTGAGAGATTGTTTGTTATGATTTTCATTCTTTTGCATTTGCTGAGGAGTGTTTTACTTCCAATTATGTGGTTGATTTCAGAATAAGTGCTATGTGGTGCTGAGAAGAATGTATATTCTGTTGATTTGGGGTGGACGGTTCTGTAGGTATCTATTAGGTCCACTTGGACCAGAGCTGAGTTCAAGTCTGAATATCCTTGTTAATTTCCTTTCTTGTTGATCTGTCTAATATTGATAGTGGGTTGTTAAAGTTTCCCACTATTATTGTGTGGGAGTCTAAGTCTCCTTGTAGGTCTCTAGGAACTCGTTTTATGAATCCTGGTGCTCCTGTATTTGGCATATATATATATTTAGGATACTCAGCTCTTCTTGTTGCATTGATCCCTTTACTACTATGTAATGCCCTTCTTTGTCCTTTTTTATCCTTGTTGGTTTAAAGTCTGTTTTATTAGGGACTAGGATTGCAACTCCTGCTTTTTTTTCTTTCTTTCCATTTGCTTGGTAAATATTCCTCCATCCCTTTATTTTGAGCCTATGTGTGTCCTTGCAAGTGAGATGTGTCTCCTGAATACAGCACACCTGTGGGTATTGACTCTTTATCCAATTTGCCAGTGTATGTCTTTTAATTGGGGCATTTAGCTCATTTATATTTACCGTTAATATTGTTATGTGTGAATTTGGTCCTGTCATCATGATGTTAGCTGGTTATTCTGCACATTAGTTGAAGCAGTTTCTTCCTAGTTTCATTGGTTTATATATTTTGGTGTGTTTTTGCAGTGGCTGGTACTGGTTTTTCCTTTCCATGTTTAGTGCTTCCTTTAGGAGCTCTTGGAAGGCAGGTCTGATGGTGACTAAATCTGTCAGCATCTGCTTGTCTGTAAAGGATTTTATTTCTCATTCACTTATGAAGCTTAGTTTGGCTGGTTATGAAATTCCATATGTACATCATGGAAACGAGTGCATGTGATACACACACACACACACGCACACACATTGCATACTTTCATTTTTGTGTCCATTACTTTTCTGATTTTATCAGCAGCCAACTAAAGAAAATAGAAAAAAAAATTGGTAATTCGATCTTTCATGTTCTGCATCTTCCAGCTTCACAACTTATAGTTTTCTATTTTTATTGTTATTGTGATCAGAATGAAAATGTATACAATAGAATCAGAATCAGGTCAGAATCAACAAAAATACTATAATGTTTGTACATGCTTTCGATGCAGTTTGTCTCTGCAAAGGGTGTGTGTGTTTCTATGCACATGTGCATGTACACAAGTGTGTAAATAAGTGTTTTATTCATGATGGAGAAAGGCTGGTCAAAATGATTCTGAATGAGATAGCACCACTAGAGCAGATAATTAGGTCTCTAGCAATAAAACAAGTCATTAAACATGTTTCTAAGCATCTACTCAGTATCTGGCACAATGTTAAGTAGTGTAAATATAATCATTAGCAAAATTCAGCTTCTACCCTCAATGGTATATGTGTAGAACAAATTGGTAAAGCTGGAGTACATTTCAGGACCAAAAACAGTTTCTGTGTAGTTCCCACTTCATCAAGACCATGTTGTATACCTCTCATACACTTAAGCCATAGGGAAGCAATTATTCCATCCATCCTTTTACAGGGTAGTGGTGGGGAAGAAGAGCTGACTGTCATGCTTGAATTCACATAATTTCATAATTAAATAATTTCATGTTACATAATCTCGATAAACCTAAAATCCAATATATGATAAAGATAGTGTTTCAAATCAGTGGATAAGTGATAAACAGTTCATAAAATGGTGTTCAGATAATTGGCTATATGTATTTTATAGTTGCACAAAGGTATAATATGTCATTAATAAATATTAATTCCATAGTGGATGTCAAATACACTTTTTCAAAATATAAAGAAAAAATACCATAGACAAATATCACTTGCAACATTACGGTTAAAATTAAATATCCAAACATAGCCCTAACCAATAACAGAAAATTTAAAAAAAAAATTATGGATTGGAATTTGTTAAAATATAAAACTTTTCTTTTTCAGAGGATACAATGAATATGTGTAAAAAGCAAATATCAAATCAGCAACAAGTGCTTGCAATTCACTTGACATATTTAAAATATGAGTAGTTCCAACAAATCATAAATAAATGATTAGTAGTCCAATAAAAAAAAGACAAAGTACATTGACAGGAAACTGTATGAAACTCATGAACACTAAATGTCTTAGATTCTCTATTGTTAAACAAAATGCAAAAACAATAGAGAACATTATGAATATGGAGTTAATATTTAACAAAATTATTTTATCCATGTTATAAGTAAATATTTACATCCAAAAACCCTTGTTTTCTCTGAAAGTTGTCACTTATGAGTCTATTTTGAAAATGTTTAAAGAATAGTAATTAATTAACTTTAATAAATAGGTACTCCTATTGAGGGAAAACAGACATTTCCATAATTTTTCTTCTGTTTCTAATCTAGTAGATGGTAGGAAAATAATGACAATTGCATGTTCATACCTGGAGAATATGCATTCCATTTCTTTTAAACTTTTGCATTCTCAAAACTATATTGATACCTCAAAGCATACCCTTTGCTGTTGAAAACAGCCTTTCAAGTATAAAGACACACACATCACTTTCCTTAAATCTTATATAAGGCAAGGGCCTAGATTCCTATCAGAAAATGTATTTCAAGAATGCTTTTTTAGTAGTTCCTGTGGCCTTATCTTATAGAGGAAGGTTTTTTTTTAAACATACACACAGTATTTGATGCACATTTTTATTGGAAAGAGCTTTTATTTCCTTAAATGTTTTGTTGTCTAAGTGTGAAAAGTATCCTGCAGTGGAATTCAGTGGCACAGATGCTTATTGTGATAGATGAGATGAACTTGCTTCCCTAAGCATGCATGGGCATGAAATGCATCTGGCTTCTGTACATAAAAGTCAGTTATGTTCCCAAATGTGTCTCTGCATTTACACAGACGTTTAGGGGCAGACACCCTACTGTTCCCTCAAAAGGCGGCTCTGCTTAATTATGAAGTTCAAGTTAGACCAGAAGTTGGAAAATACTAAATTCCACATTGCAGACAGAGCCTGAGCAGGTGATGTCACCACTGCATTCTAAGGTGGCAAGTCCTCAGAGAAGTAACTTATCACCTTACCATGGAGAAAAATAACCGTGTCCAGAACACAAGAGGATGCTTAAGGTAGCGTACAATCAAGTGTGCAAACCTGTGCAATACATACCAGATGAAATCCAGTTCAGAGGCTCAGGAAAACAAACAAATGAGGATATGCTTTAAAAAATAGGACTTAATATAAACAGTCGTGAGAGTAAAACTATTGCTAAGCACATAGGAAACATAAACCAGGCTTTCAGGAAGGAGTTTGGCACATGTGTGCACTGGTAGGAGGTGTAATGTGCAGAAATCCGGCCTTTTGTGGCATAGCAACTAAAGTTCCTTTTCTATTGTCCAGACAACCTTAAATATTCCTTTATGCAGTACTATTTTAAAAAGGCCATCTACTGTGCACAATGTGTTAGCATCAAGGACATGAAATTTATCTGGAATATACCAAAACTTTAATCAATAGACTAGGACCAAAGCTTTTAAAAACAGGTTTTCGTAGATAAATCATTATAAGTTATTATTTCCTCGCCATAGGTAAGGCATGATAGATAACTTTACTTTTTCTCAGTCACTTAGTGTGTAGGTAGAATAATGACCCTTAGCAGGATGACCTTTTGAATGTGTTGTTAGGCAGCATGGAAGCATTATGGTTAGAGGTGGAATTAAGATTGCTAATCACCTCACCTTAAACTGGAGCGATTATCCTGAATTATCTAGGTGGGCCCACTGTAGTCACAAAGAACCTTCAGACAGGAAGGTGGAGAGACCAGAGTGAGCAGAAGAGCTTGGGGAAACTGGAGCCGAGGCTGAAGTGATGTGCTGTGTCCAAGATGTGCAGAGGCCAAGAGCTCAGGGATACATGTGACCCCTCAAACCTGGTGAATTCTCTCCTGGAATCTCTAGACAAAATATACACTTGATGATACCTTGATTTTAGCACACTAAGACCCATTTTGGACTTCTGACCCCCAGAAGTATAAAGAAAAAAAATGTGTTGTTTTAAGCCTCTGAGTTTATGTTAATTTACTGTAACAGCAGTAAGAAACTAACACAGTAAGACGGCTTTTATTTTTATGTGATGTATAGAATTAAATTGGATATGCTAGGAAATATTGGAAATTTATTGATTTATTTTTTTGTCTGAGCTGGAGTCTGGCTCTGTCGCCCAGGCTGGAGTGCAGTGGCGCGATCTCGGCTCACTGCATGCTCTGCCTCCCGGGTTCCCGCCATTCTCCTGCCTCAGCCTCCCGAGTTGCTGGGACTACAGGCGCCGCCACCACGCCAGCTAATTTTCTGTATTTTTAGTAGAGACGGGGTTTCACCGTGGTCTCGATCTCCTGACCTTGTGATCCGCCCGCCTCGGCCTCCCAAGGTGCTGGGATTACAAGTGTGAGCCACCGCGCCCGGCCAGGAATTTATTTTCTTAATATAGTTCTTCATATTAGAATAATGAGAACCATCGAGTAATGAAGTGTTCTATTTTGTGAAGGATGATTATATAAACAGTACGAAGGTTAAAAACCGGGCGGGACCGGCTGGGCACAATGGCTCGTTCATGTAATCCCAGCACTTTGGGAGGCCGGGGCAGGTGGATCTCTTGAGCCCAGGAGTCTCAGATCAACCTGGGCAACATGTGAAACCCCATCTCCACAAAAATACAAAAACCAGGCAGACGTGGTGGCGGCGCCTGTGGTCCCAGCCACTCAGGAGGCTGCGGTGGAAGGATCGGAGCCCGGCAGGTGCAGGCTGCGGTGGACCGTGATTATGCCACTGCGCTCCAGTCTGGGTGACAGAGTAAGACCCTGTCTCCATTAAATAAATAGATAAATAAATATATATATAAGTAAAAGAGGAGGGTGTCTTTTGAAGGCTATTAAAGTCGTCTAAGTGTCCTCTGATTATATGAGGCTGGAATGGTGCATGGAATGTTGTGTTGAATAACCTGATACAGTCTCTGAAACTATAGAAGCATTAGTAATTTTAGCCTGAGAGTGCTATAATCTGGGATAATTTGGTCCAATACTTCCAGAGAGGGTTGAAGTTTTGAGATAGCTGGAGTTATTTCAGTTGAAGACCTGAATATGAGGCAACTGCATACTCAATTACAATTCAATTTCTACTCTTTATATAAGGTAGAAATGGGTAACATGTGGGACACTGTGTTAAAAGTAATGCAGCCATAGTGTAGTGGTAAAAGCAGATGAAAAGTACTATAATAGTCGTATAGATGAGGTACTGGAAAGAAGCAGATTTGAAAAATTGGAGATAAATGTCAGTTTTCCGGAGCCATGGGATGAAAACCAAACCGGATTACAACAGATTCAATTCACTCAAGATGTCTAACTTGGTAATAGGTCAGAAAACTCAATTTGTCGTATTTTCTTAAAAGTACACAAAAATGTTCCTTTTGATAAAACACGTGTAGTGCACCTTCGGATTTGATTTTTCTTTATGTTCTGTAAACTGCTCACAGTAAAACAGAAAAAAAGTCTGACAAATATGATGGTCCTTAAATCTTGTAGGAGTATGATGCTTCTCCAAAGAATAGAGGTTTTCCTAGGAAGGCCCTAAGCAAGGAATCAAGTTTCCTTTTGCAAGAAATAAAATTCTCAAAAGTTCCCTGCACCTTGGAAAGGCTCTGGTTGAAATTAATAGCACAACGTTATTTATTTAAATTTTAACTTTTAAGTTCAGGGGTACAAGTGTAGGTTTGTTACAGAGGTAAGCTTATGCCATGGGATTGGTTGTACAGTTTATTTCATCACCCAGATATTAAGCCTAATATCCATTAGTTGTTTTTCCTGATCCTCATAGCAAATATGACCCCCATAAAGTTTTATGGTTACTTTTTTCTTATCTTCTGATTAATGCCATTAGATTCACCAATTGAAATTATTTTTCAGTAGTTTAATTCCCTCTAGAAGGTTTAAAAAATGTTTCCGAATTTCCTAAGTCTTCTTTCTTTGTTAGTCTTCTAAAAAGCTATATTCAATAGAATTCATGTGCTTAGGTACAGTTTCACTAAAAGCGTATCTTCAACATTTGATCTGTTTAAAAGTTCTTAAGGTGTTAAGGAACATTAGGTATCAGAGTTTATGGCATTTGATTAATCTGAATAAATCTTGGCATCAAATTGAATTCAGCAAAAGTAACAGTGATAAATCAGAGAGCAATATTTGAAATGTCTCCAGGAAACATTTTAAAACAATTTTTAAGTTCACTAATTTGAGTCATTACACTTGGCCCTAATATGGTAGATTTTAAGTGAAGCTCAGTCGAACCTGGCAGATATCATATACAAACTTTTAATAGTCCTAACAATTCCTGTACCTCATTTGGATAAAGATTATTTCCAGAGCATCAGTGCTTTGACCAGAAAGGCATTTATTATTCTGTAACACTTTTCTTGAGAAATTAGCATGATTCATCATTTGAGTACGCTCTCTCAGATAAGATTCTAATATTTGGGTGTGAATAAAACTTCAGGGCATTGAAAACAGCTGGAAGATAGACAATAGGGTGATCATCCTCTCTTGTCATTCTCTATCAAGGTCCTCTTTAATTATTGGCCTAAACAGCTATAACTTTATGGTGAAAACAAACCGCTCGGATATAGCGTTAAAGGTTGAAATAATGAATTATACATAAATCGATTTAGTTCAGTTATATTCTGTTGAATTGGGAGAACATCGAATTTTTAAATTTCTCTGCATTTCTTGAAGTTAGGAATAAAAGCTGGGGTGGGGGTCTCCTGAAATAATGAGGTCTAGAATAATTTCTGTTAAATTTACTTTTTAGTAGGATAAGTCTACTAAAATCAATATGAATGGAACCTTCAATGTACCACTGAAGATAATTAATCTTTGAGAGGTTAAGTAACCATTACAAGGTAATTTACCTAATTAGCAACTAAACCAACCAAATTTTAGATTTCTTAACTTTAAGACTATTGCTCACATAGTCACGTAAAGTATATCTTCCACATAGTCACAGGCAATCACAAGCTAACACGAGCAGTTAGCACAAAATAGATGTTCCACATAGAATGCAGAACAAAAAAAGACACTTTAAAAATCCTTTTCCCTTTTCCAAATTCATATTTAAAAAGTTTCTTGTGGAATTTCCCAAATGCCAGCATGGCCACATATAATACAGATTGATACTCAGACCTCTAATGAGAAACAGTTAGAATTATGCTAAACAAGGAACATTCTATATTGATTTCACAAATTCTCCTCTTTCCACTTATAGTTTCTCATAAAATGTAACATGTTTGTCTTGTGTGGAGTCTGTATAGAAAAAGTGTGATAACTGAAGATATAGACACACAGGTGTATGTATGTCTGTGTGTTCCTGTGTATTATAGCCTTTCTTTAATGGTTTTCTCTTTATATATATATATATACTTTAAGTTCTAGGACACATGTGCACAACGTGCAGGTTTGTTACATATGTATACATGTGCCATGTTGGTGTGCTGCACCCAGTAACTCATCATTTACATTAGGTATATCTCCAAATGCTGTCCCTCCCCCTCACCCCACCCCATGACAGGCCCCGGAGTGTGATGTTCCCCTTCCTGGGTCCATGTGTTCTCATTGTTCAATTCACACCTATGAGTGAGAACATGCAGCGTTTGGTTTTTTTTGTCCTTGTGATAGTTTGCTGAGAATTATGGTTTCCAGCTTCATCCATGTGTCTACAAAGGACATGAACTCATCCTTTTTTATGGCTGCATAGTATTCCATGGTGTATATGTGCCACATTTTCTTTTTTTTTTCTTTTTTTTATTATACTTTAGGTTTTAGGGTACATATGCACAATGTGCAGGTTTGTTACATATGTATCCAGCCACATTTTCTTAATCCAGTCTATCATCGTTGGACGTTTGGGTTGGTTCCAAGTCTTTGCTATTGTGAATAGTGCCACAATAAACATACGTGTGCATGTGTCTTTATAGCAGCATGACTTATAATCCTTTGGGTATATATACATATATATATAAAAAAACTATATATATATATTTTGGGGACGGAGTTTCGCTCTGTCACCCAGCTGGAGTGCAGTGGCGCGATCTCGGCTCACTGCAAGCTCCGCCTCCCGGGTTCACACCATTCTCCTGCCTCAGCCTCCAGAGTAGGTGGGACTACAGGTGCCCGCCACCATGCCCGGCTAATTTTTTGCATTTTTACTACAGACGGGGTTTCACCGTGTTAGCCAGGATGGTCTCGATCTCCTGACCTCATGATCCACCCTCCTCGGCCTCCCAAAGTGCTGGGATTACAGGCATGAACCACCGCGCCTGGTCTCTATTTAAGTTAGCTCTGTCCAGGGCAAACCAGCATTTCAAAGATACAAACTGTTTTTGCAAAAAACAGGTATACACCTATCCATAGTGCAGACATTATGTCTACTTATTTCTCTCTAAATAGATCTTTCATTTTAACAAGTACTTCACCTTCACAAAATTTAGTTGAGTCAGTGAACTTTTATCCAGATGCTATATCTTGGCCAGATTATCAAGAATTAAGCCTCACAGATAGGCTGTTTCCATTTCCTTTAACAAAGTTTATCAGTCCTGAGTTACTTCTTGATTTCTTGCCAGTGGCATATAATGATGACTCAGCCAAGTCAGTTCCCAGAGTTGGACTCTTTTTTTTCTTATACACAGGAAACTTCTTTTCCAAGAATACTTGTTCCAGTTGCTCACAATCTTCATAGTTGATGATTATAGAATGATCTATGTACTTTCAATGTACCTTCAAAAATGAGATCTGCAGCTGGATAAGACGTGTGTGTGTGTGTGTGTGTGTGTGTGTCTTAGTAGACTTAAACCTTTCATTGAATAAGAAGCCTAGTTGATAGTGTAAGGTGAGAGTTAGAAGAACAGGGAATTATTTGGTTTAAGGAATTGTGAAGAAATGTGCTATGCCATTAAAATTTTTCTCTACTTTTGTGTTAAATCTTAATTTTGTGCAGAATTTACTAAGCTGCAGGAAACTGTCAAAATTGACTCTTGCTAAGTTCCATATTGGTTTGTAATTATCTTAAAACAAAAGTTGGTTGATACTAAAGTGCAGTTTTTCCTCTAGCTTTCATAAATTGAGACAGGTCTTTTTCTCACCCTCCACATACCTATGGCTGGAAGCCGAGGTGGTTGTTCTTGGTTCCCGTTACAACTTCTAGACTGTTAATTTCTCCGCTCCTTGCAAATTAGACTGTTCCTTTGAAACTCAAACCCCTTGGAAATATCAGCCATGCCCCTTTGGTATTACCATCATCAACAGACCTCCCTCCTGGGCACTCTGGTCTTATTTTTTTTTTTTTTTGAGATGGAGTCTTGCTCTGTCACCCATGCTGGAGTGTAATGGTGTGATCTCGGCTCACTGCAAACTCCTCCTCCCGGTTTCAAGTGATTCTCCTGCCTCAGGTTCCTGAGTAACTGGGATTACAGGTGCATACCACCACACCCAGCTAATTTTTGTATTTTTGGTAGAGACGGGGTTTCGCCATGTTGGCCAGGCTGGTCTCGAACTCCTGACCTCAGGTGATATGCCTGCCTCAGCCCCGCAAAGTGCTGGGATTACAGGCATGATCCACTGCACCTGGCCTCTTGCCATTTATTTAAGGCTTTAGATCTTTTGCTCAATATCATCTTCAGGCAAGTTCAGCCATCATTTTAGTGGCTCAGCTTTCACGTGAAAGGACCAGTACAAACCTCGGTTCCCCGTTTTTTGACATCTTTATTTCCATTACTTTTTTTCTTTCCTCCACTTTATTGTCATCAAATCTGAAACATTTTCTATAAGGGTATGTACCACCAGGATCTAGATGCAAATATTCTGCCTCCTGGACATCACTCCTTGCCAGCTCGTTGGCCCAGATGTCCTCATTCCTACAACCCTTCATTTTCACTGAGACTCTCCTTAGGACACAGATGCTGCTGCTCCCTCACGATCCATCCGTACTCTCTTGCTTTCAGTTTCCACGTTTTCCTCCTCAAATGCCATAGTTCATTTTTAGCATTCCCTTGCAACTACCCTGAGCTTCATTTTCCCACAATTTATTTGTTTCTCTTTCTCTTCCCAAATTTTAAATGTTGATGTTTCTAAGGGTTCTGTCCTAATTGCTCTTCTTTTCTCTCCACACACATACTCTCTCTAAGCTCTAAACACTACTAAACAGCTCATAATTTCCAGTCTTAGAGTTTGGTCCAGACCTTTATTCTGGGAGTTGATGATTTACGTGACAATAGCACTCGAATAATTCAGAGGTAACATGTCCTGGTTTCCCACATGATAGTAAGTGGCACTGCCAGCCATGCTAGATGCTTATAAGTCATTTTTGGCCCTTCCTCAATATTCTGACAATATCCAATTCAACATTCATTTAAAGAATATTTTGGTTCCAAATACATCTGTAATTTCCTCCACCTATTTTGATTTCCAATGTCCCCAGCCTAGCCAGAGCCACATATTTTCTTACCTACGCTTATTTTCTTAGGTCATCCTTAGTCAACTTACTTTAATTCTTATCTCCGACACCCTGTTAGCTACAGAGAAACCAAAGTGATCTCTTAACATGTCTTTCAGTTTCCAACTCTCCCACTTTTCTGGTGTACTTGGACTAAGATTTATGTTCCTCATCATTACTAATGAAGACCTGTACTGTTTCACATATCCTTCTCTTTCAGCCACGTCTCACATTACTCTTTCTCCCTTCTGTACTTCATCCAGATTCCTACTTTTCAGTTTTTCATTTCATCCAATTCACAGGTTTCTTCTACATGCCAAGATCTTGCTCATATATTAGGGTCCTTGAACACTGGGGGTTTTTCCTATAAGACGAATCTTTCTGTATTGTATGAAAAGCTAACTCTTTTTATTCTCAGGTCTTAGCTTAAATATTCTCACTTGAAAGAAGTGGTTAGAGTCTGTATAATCCAAATTAATATTTCTTTTTTTCTTTTTCTTTTGAGACAGGGTCTTGCTGTGTCACCCAGGCTGGAGTGCAGTGCCACAATCTTGGCTCACGGAAACCTCTGCCTCCTGGGTTCAAGCAGTTTTCCTTTCTCAGCCTCCTGAGTAGCTGGGACTACAAGCGCACACCACTACACCCGGCTAACTTTTTTATTTTTAGTAGAGATGGGGTTTTGCCATGTTGATCAGACTGGTCTCAAACTCCTGGACTCAAGTGATCCATCCGCCTTGGCCTCCCAAAATGCTGGCATTACAGGCATAAGCCACCACGCCCGGCCCAAATTAATATATCTATATATAAAAATTATATGTATGAATCTTATATAATGTGAATTAAGATTATATCTAATGTTCGCCCCAACACCCTTGTTGGATATTCAGTCCCTTGCTTCACTTTGCATGTGAACACATTTTGTAATAATCTCTTCACTTTGCTCAGTTGGATTTCTGTGCCTGTCTTCGTCTTCAGAATTGAAACCCTAGGAGTACAGGACTGTGGCTTTCTTATTCACCACTGCAGCTCCGTAACTAAGAGAGCATCTGATACATATGTGTGAAGGGAATTGGTTAAATATAGACCACTAGGTCCAGTGGAGTCCACAGCCTATTCACTTCATGTAGTTTCCAAGAAACAAATGCTTCTCAACATATATTAATGAATGAGATATGGGCCAGGGTATCTGGTCTGGCTGGAGATGGCTTAACTTTGAGTTCACTTGAGAGGGTATCAGTGTGAGCAGGAATGCTTTCACTCACTTCAAGAATTGCATGGTGTTGGCTGGGCGCGGTGGCTCTCGCTTGTAATCCCAGCACTTTGGGAGGCCGAGGCGGGCGGATCACGAGGGCAGAAGATCGAGACCACGGTGAAACCCCGTCTCCACTAAAAATACAAAAAAAATTAGCCAGTCGTGGTGTCGGGCGCCTGTAGTCCCAGCTACTTCGAGAGGCTGAGGCAGGAGAACGGCGTGAACACAGGAGGCGGAGCTTGCAGTGAGCCGAGATTGCACCACTGCACTCCAGCCTGGGTGACAGAGCGAGACTCCGTCTCAAAAAAAAAAAAAAAGAAGAAGAATTGCATGGTGTTTAGGGGGAAGAATCACCCCGCTTCTCTGGGGAGACATGAGGGCTCTGTGGCTCCTGTGGGCTCTCAAACTGTTGGAAGATGATTGCTAAACCTGAGTTTTCAGGTCTCCTAGTTATATTCATTTAAACTTATACATGATTTGTCACTATTTTAAGTTGTTTTTCACTGAAAAGTCAGTCTGAATATAGAGCCTTATTTCATTCAGATCAGAAAAACTGGGTTTTGGTAAAATCTGTTTATCTATAATTTTTAAGTAAGTACAATTTTATAAACCAGTTATTCCTAACTTGAGAGGCCTGGAGGATTTATTACAATGTGTATTTCAGGGCCACATCTGCAGAAGTTTTGATACAACATTTCCTTACTAATACCCCTGACAGCACATTTTAGCAGGCATCCTGTGTTATTCAGAAGCAGAACGTTTATGCACTACACTTTGGGAGAGAGAAGTGCATGTTATGTTACCATTTAAAGATGCCTGGTTCTTGTGGGGCAAATTGGCAAATGATTTATCTGAACTAATGGCAGAGTGGAATTTTAATACTTTAGGGTTTTCAGGAATCTTAGAGCTGTTTTCATTTGTCTCACACATACAGCCTGAACCTTGAAGACATTAATGAATTTGTCACAGAAATTAAATTGGGCCAAAATTTACATTTGCAACCCATGTCTGTGCTCTTCATTCTAAAGCACAATGGCCTAGAGTAATATTTTAACCTCTAAGTTTCATCTTATTAAAAAATAAAATAAAATAAATGTAAATACATGCATGTATTATACTATATATACAATTTATATACATTACAATATTAATTTGAATTACACATGACATCACTAGTAAAGGCCAGTTACAGTTTAGACTGAGATAAGCCCTGTGAGAATTTACTAAGGTCAAAAAGACTCCTTTTAATAGTGACTCAGTGGTACCTACTCTAAGGACAAAGGCTCCAGTATGTATCCTAATCTAAGTTATTACTGAATGTGAGTCCTGTGATAGCTTCTAATGAAAATTTTCCATTGAAAAAAATCAATGTTAATAACTGGAACTCGAGAGCTGTAATGGGTTCTGCTGTGTTTTTCGGGCTTAGACTGTGTGCTATAATATGCTAAGAAGAGGAGTTGATGACCTGTGAGCTCTGGTCACTTCCTGATCTCATTTGACTCTTTGGTCTTTAGTTTTAAAAGGGTGATCAGAGAGGTTGCTTTATAATGAAGAAGTTGAACAAAAGGACCATCAACCTGCAGGCTCACTGGCACAGCGCAAGTTTCACCGGATAAGCATTTCAGTAAAGAGGACTATTGCCAACAGCAATACTTGCAAGGAAGCTTTGTTACAGAGAGGATTTTTTTTTTTAAAGAAGCTGCTAGGAAAACTGACACTAGAAGCTAACTAGAGTCACTCTTTATAGATATCAATGAAATTGTAAGTCTGAAGACATTACTTACCTAGATACAGTAATGGACTTTATTTAAGAACCAACTTTATACATACCTAATATACCTAGGCTTGTTGATCAAGTTGGCTGGCTGGGGAAGAATAAAACATCTAGAAGATCCACATGATGAGAGAAAGCATTCGGGGAGGGCAGACAGAGACATGATGCTGGCCACAGATAGAACCCAGAGACGCTCTGTGATTGAAGTAGTTCTAATACCTGGAAGCTTCGATTTGCTCTTATAACGTGTCTAAAGCCATTTAATTCAAGACTACCCTTCCTAGTTGGTACCTGTAGATGTAATGCATCTCCTAAGGTATTAGTCTAGGCTCCACCGGACAGAACAACTACCTGGAGGTAGGTGGTGGAGCCCCCGGACTCCGCGACACATTTCACAATGCTGTTTACTCCAAAACACTGGCCTTATTGAACTAATCTAGCTATTGGGTAAGACGAGAAGTAATACACGAACATTCTTAAAGTCTGTTCTCTTTTGCCTTGTGACCTTAAACATTTCAAAGACCAACATGAACACTATTGAATAGAATTGTGTTTCCATCGTCATAACTAATCTGAAAGCCTAAGTTATACCTCTTTCACTGCACATCCAATCTATTTTATGGGCAGAAGAGCACAATGGGCTCAGCTATGCAGGCTTTAGGAGTTATTTTAACCTTTAAAGAACAATAGACACAAGTAAAAGTACATACATAAAGTAGGCATTTTATATTTAATTTTTATTTTCATATGCATGAAAAGTGTGTTCCAAAAAAAGATTAGAGAAATCCATGGCATGTCTTTCTGGTTAATGTTACTTTATTTTTTGGTTCATCTACGCTACTACTTACAAGTTACTTGTTTTTTTTTTCATGGAAAATTTTTTTTAAATGAATTGATTTTGCTTTTCATCAGCACAGTTGTTGACTAATACCAAAGTTAGTTAGAAGGTTATGATATTTACATTTATAGAATGTCAGGGGCAGCATTTAGACAATACATCATAGTAACTTGGCATTTATGAAATATTAGTTTTCCATAAACATGAACTCAGAGAGGAAGGTTACATTTTTTTAAATTATAATAACATTTTGAAAACCATCTGTCCTTTAAAATGTTACTAAAATATATATTGGAACTGGTGTTTTAGATGCCAGTCCTTCCTGAAGAGTGTTTTGAGATTTTTTTCAAATACTGCCTCAGTTCTATATAAAATAGAAAATATTCTGCCTTGTAAAATGACTACTGGATGTAGGTAAGAAGAAGTTAAGGAAATATTACATAAAAGTAGATTTGCAAAGGTAATTTGCTGAAGGATTATTTACACTTTGATGAGTGGATCTGGATATTTTGATACTAAGTGAAAGTGGTTCCACTGGAATTAGAAGGGAATAGAGATCTGAAAGCAGGAGTGAAAAGAATGTGTGTAAGCCGGGCACGGTGGCTCATGCCTGACCTCAGGTGAGCCGCCCACCTCAGCCTCCCAAAGTGCTGGGATGACACGCTTGTTAAGTGGTACTCTAATTAATCAGTAACTTAAACCTCAAAAGAGATTCATTATGTACACAAAATCAATCTTGTGTAATCAAGTGTATAAGTAAAATTAATTGAAGAAATCAAAAAACGCAAGGTGGCTGACACCTGTAATCTCAGTGCTTTCGGAAGTCTAGGTGGGAGGATCCCTTGACTTAAGGAGGCTGAGACCAGTCAAGCAACACGGTGGGACCCCATCTCTGTAAAACAATTAGCCGGGGATGGTGGTGCGTGCCTGTAGTCCGAGCTACTTGAGAGGCTGAGGCAAAAGTATCGCTTGAGCCTAGGACTTGGAGTCTGCAGTGAGCTATGATCACACCACTGACTCCAGCCAGAGCAACAGAGGGAGACAATGAGAACACGTGGACACAGGAAGGGGAACATCACACTCTGGGGACTGTTGTGGGGTGGGGGGAGGGGGCAGGGACAGCATTAGGAGATACACCTAATGCTAAATGACGAGTTAATGGGTGCATCACACCAACATGGCACATGGATACATATGTAAGAATCCTGCACGTTGTGCACATGTACCCCAAAACTCAAAGTATAATAATAAATAAATAATAAACCACAAAACACTTGTAATTCCAAATCCAGATATATAAACCACAGGAATGCTTAGATAAACACACGTTATACACACATATAGTATATGTATGATAAAATATACTTGTATGTTCAACTTGGGAAAGGTTGATGATTTTAGAAACTAATAATTCTATTGCCTTGTGCTCTAATGATTTTCAATTTGAAGATTTATTTGGGATCAAATATATGAGGCTCCATATACAAGACATCTTTCTTTCCCCTCTTCTCAGCACCATTTTTTGGCTGATTATTGGACTACAACTGGGAGATCTAGAACTAAATTCCTGCTTAGTGTTTACTTGTTCAGAGCATAGGCTTTGAAATCGTCCTGTTTTGCCTCAGTCTCCACAGTGGTACCTACTAACCTCATGACTAGGGGATCGTGTAGCATTTCTCTAAGCCTTGTTTTCTTAGCTGTGAAGTGGTAAATTTTGGAAGTGCTTTGTTCATAGGATTTCTGTGGAAACTGAATTGGGTAAAGAATGTAAGGCATTTAGCACAGTAAAATAACCTGGATTACAGTAACTTTTCAAGGAGTGTTTATTAGTACTTAAACTGCCATTGTCATCAAAATTCTGTTTTTACATATGAACTTAGAAATGCCATTGTAACCTTCTCAACTCATTTGGTCATTTAAAATAGAGAGGTTGAGTTAGGTGTTTCTTAAATTTCTCTTTAGCTCTGATACTATGTGTCTGACGTTAAGTAATGCAAAGTTGGTAATTAAATCTTCCCCTTTCGTGATGTAGGAGAAAGGCATAAAAAATTTCTGGGTGACTGGATTCCCTTGCAAGTTTATTAGAATTGTAATTACGTAGCATTTTGAATAAAGCGTTCATTCTGGAAATCATTAAGTTTATTTTTCTTAACTCCGTATTTTGTCAACTGTGGAAAAATTGGGATTTAGGAGTAACCTCTGATTTAAAATTCCACCTAGTAACCATCTAAATTGTAGTCTTGTAATTTCCTAACTTTGGTCTTGAAGGTGTTTATCATTCTTATGCGTTATCATACTGTATTATATATTTATGCAACATAAAATGTATAGTTTTAACTATTGCACATGTTTACATATGAAAGGTGTAGTTTTGAACTTATCATTATTAAATTTGCTAATTTTGCTTCACTATTCATTTTGGACACTTATCCATATTAGTACATGCAACTCAAGTTTATTCTTTTGAGCTACTGTATATCATTCAAATGTATGAATAAATAACCTTGCTTTGGTGGACATTTAAGTATTTTCATGTATCAGTATGAAAAACAGTTTCAAAATGAACATTCAAATATACATTGCATATATGTGTATAATATTTGTATATATGAAGGTTCCTGTGGGTCATATATCTGAAATCAAAATTACAAGTGTTTTGTACCTTCTATAATTAATTTTACTCTCAATTTTAAGTAAACAAGATTAGTTTTTGCACATGATGCATCTCTTTATTCAGTTAAAATTACTGACATAATTAGAATACCACTTAAAACTTGAGAATATTTTCAAGGGTATTTATGCAAAACTTACATAAATGTGTTGAAAAGTCCTTTTGTATATATGTAGAGATTACATGGTATGTTAAATTCATCAATTTGCCTAAATATCAAGTTATACTTAAGTAGTGTCCATACACCATGCTTTTGCTTGACTGAACTCCAATATGTATATCCGGAGTACTTTTTAACATTCATAGGTTAAGTGGCCTGTTTTGGAAAATGATATTAAAAATGTAATTCAGATGAATGCTTAAAGATTAAAAATGAATGAGCTTTCGTATTAATCATCAATATGACAACCCTAAAGGGAAGCATGATTTTCAAATATACCTCCTTGTAGGCAGGATAATTCAGAAATGCACAGTGCATATTAGATATGGGATTTGAGTCATAGTGTATTTCTCTAAGAATGTAATTTATTGTACTTTCACATCCACCCCACTGAATATGCAGAGTTTAAGATGCAATGGCCAGAAGACATGAGCGTGTCACTAGAAGGATGTGGACGTGGGCTCCGGGGCTGTTGATGATGACGGTGGTCTTTTGGGGTCATCTGGGGAATGGACAAGGCCAAGGTAAGTGCAAGGATTTTCTAATTCTTTGCAAGTTGGATGCGAATTTCAATTTGTGATGAAATTATGTTGAGTCTTTGGTTTGATGTTTAAGCAATTTTTTACAATCTTCCGTCAGGTTTTTGTTACAGGGTATTGTAATATCTCTGCACCAGTTAAATTGAAATAGAATTAGGTGTGAGTAAATGCATCAAAATTGAAGCCATCTTTCTGAAATTGGCTTTTCTCTGTTGTAATTGATGATATGTATATATATGTGAGGTTTTATGAAGCCATATATATGCGTGTGTCTCTGTTGTAGTTGGTGGTATGTATATATATGTGAGGTGTTACGAGGCCATAAATATGCGTGTGTGTGGGTTTTGGGTGGGTGGGTGTGCCTGTGAGTTTGTGTGTGTGGTATTTTACAAGAACACGTAGCATATAAAGTTGTCGTGATTTTGAAGAAAAGTTTTTGGACGTTTGTCTGTTTAGGGTTTTTATGTTTTTGGATGTTTGTCTCTTTAGGGTTTTTATGTTTTACATTTTAAAATTTCAAGAACCTATTCTTAAAGGATGCGATGTTCTTTAGAAATTAAATGAAAAATGTGACGTTTCTCATTCTTCTGCCAAGTGTATTTAGGGGAAATTAATGAGAGAGTGGAGCTGCAAGGTTGTGGCATCCTGAAATGTCTGTTGGAGCGTAGAAAAAGGCCATAGATTTTGTAATAAGGCTTTCAATACTGATTTCATCAATAGCTGTATGGAGTGGTTTGTGCCAAATCTAGTATCTGTGAATGTATTTTGTGATAAGTATTGTATTATTTTTGGAGGTGTGTTGCCTGCTCAGATACAAATTGCAATTCTGTATTTTATGTGATAAAACATCCTGACATCGCTGAAATTTTCTTTTCCTTTCCGGGCAAGTATATTCGGCATTGATTTCCTGCATTTTCAAGGCTTGAAATGAAATCTGTGAGCAGGAAGTTTACAGAGTTATTTCAAGGGATAGGTATATTTCTCCAGATAAAATTGAAAGTGTGCAGTGTTATTATATAATTGTGATGAAGTTGAGCTTTGCTAGTTTGAAGTATCTAATAAAGTTTAACACTTTTTAAAAGATCCTTCAAAAAAAGCAGTTTTCTTGCCATATGTAATATTGTTCAATGAAGTTTTGAAATGAAATAGATATTTTTCAAAACCACAAATGCATCTGTGCCTTTATATGAACAGTTGTATATACATGTAAGCAGATAATACATTTTGTTAATTAAGATCAGCTTTGATTTTAATTTTTCTTTCCTGTCATTCAGAATTTGTATTTGCATCTAATAGAATTCTCATTTTTCTTTTTTGTCATAAAACTAATGTAAAATATATTCAATACACATAGTAGTTTTTTTCACCAAAGGTCTAAAACAAGAATATGTAGACAGTAGCTACGTTGGATTTCTTTGGCTATAAGAGTTGTCTATTTCTCTGGTGATGTGTAGAATTACTAAAATGCAGCATGACAACTGTTTCTCTGTAATAGTGATCCAACATGACATGTAGTATTACACAGGGTTGCTAATACCTTCCTCTGACCATCATTTCCAGTAATTGTGGCTTGTTTTAGATGAGGAATAGGTTATTAGATATTTAAAATATTTGAGAAAAATAGGTATCTTCTCTCTTATTTACCCAAACCCTTTTATTTACTCAATATTGATGGCTCAAGTATTCTATCTTTCACTAGGGACCATCATTTATTAAAAAATGGCCTGAAATCAATTCCAAGTCTAGCTGTAGTGAAGCTTCTAGTGGGAAATGCAAATTAAGTAATTTGTTTTCTTTCTAAAAGGATAAATTAAAATAGACAATGATTCAAAGAACAAAACAACTTAATAGAAAACATAATGGAATGCTTTGATACTATGATTCAGGGAATTTTGCTTCCTTAGTGGTAGCTAGATTGAGTGAAGGAGATTGCTTAGGTATAATGAGCAAATCTTATAATTGCAAGTATAACCCAAGCTGCATATCATCATTTAGCTCAATAAGCCTCATTAAATATTAAATATTACCTTTTAACTTTTATGCAATTAAGCAGAATTTAAAAATAAAAGTTTTAAAAATTAAAGTTTTTATTACTAAGTATCTTTTAAAATACAAATCTCACAGCTCCTTATTGTCAAGAAAAGAACACATGAAAATTTATAAATAAGGTTTTCTCTCTATTAAATTTACAGTCTTGCATTAAATATTGGTTATTGGGACCCACCATGTCCATGATTATGATTAAGTATCAATGAAAGATGACTCTTGCAGCAAATATGCATGCAAATGTTTTAAGATTATTTTCACATTATTTCACATAATTTCTTAAGCATAATAGGATAAGTAAATTATACTTTCTACACAAGCTCTTCATATTTATGAATAGACCATGTTCTAAATTTTTCAATCATTGGGGAATCCCAATGTCATATTTATGAATGGACCATGTTCTAAATGTTTCAGTCATTGGGGAATCCCAATGTCATATTTATGAATGGACCATGTTCTAAAAGTTTCAGTCATTGGGGAATCCCAGTGTCGTATTTATGAATGGACCATGTTCTAAATGTTTCAGTCATTGGGGAATCCCAGTGTCGTATTTATGAGTGGACCATGTTCTAAATGTTTCAGTCATTGGGGAATCCCAGTGTCGTATTTATGAATGGACCATGTTCAAAATGTTTCAGTCACTGGGGAATCCCAGTGTCGTATTTATGAATCGACCATGTTCTAAATGTTTCAGTCATTGAGGAATCTTCCTAGAGAAACCGTGTGAGAAATTGTAGCTAAGCTCAAAAACGGAAGACAAAAATCGATTTAACGAGGAATGTAGATTAATGTCATAGTATTATCGCGACTGTGTGCAACCACTACTTATAAACAATGATATAAGAAATGCAATCTGAAATCTGAATTCTAAATAGGAATGTAGTGCCATTATCCCTCTGGGACCCTTAGGGTCAAAATAAGATAAAAGTGATGAATGGTGGGTTGGAAGTCAGTCAGTGATCCTTGTCAAATTTTTGTATCTGTCAAGAAAAGCATCTGCTTGAGGACATCCATTTTCCTACTTCTGAGTTACAGAATAATAGGTACTTATCCTGAATGTGACATTCCCTGACGTGGACTCTGTCTTTGCTGCTTAGGTGGTGTGTGCATGAGAAAGTGCTTAACATCTGAAAACGGAGACAATCCTTAGAGAAAGATATATATGAATTTTAAAAGGAAATATACCTACGATGGAAATAAAACAAATAGCATAAATATCTAGCTGTATTTGGTCTTTTTGGTAACTATTACAATATATACATTTTCAAACAACTAAGTTCAGCACTGACTTTGGGAGAATCTAGATAAAACTGAACTGACATATAATAAGCATTGGTGTAATTAATAGCACAGCGGGCAGAACCATGGGGGTATTTCCTGAGGAAGAGGGACTATAGAGAGGCAAAAGAAAACCCAGCTCATTCTGGGGAGTGCCAGGAGCAGTTATTATATTCAGAACTGAGAACTTATTTCTAACTCACCAACCCATAGTTCTGGCTGCAGTGCAGTGGTGCAGTCATAGCTCATTCTCAGCCCCAAACTCCTGGGTTCATATGGTCCTCTCATCTCAGCCTCCTGGTAGCTATGACCACAGGTGTGCACTACTTTGTCCAGCCAGTTTATTTTATATTTTATTTTCATTTCATTTGTAAAGACTGGGTCTTGCTATGTTGCCCAGGCAGGTCACAAACTCCTATCCTCAAGCAGTCCTCTAACCTAGGCCTCCCAAAGTACTGACATTACAGGCATGAGCCATTGCATCTGGCTCAAAAATATTTCTGTCCTAATGGCTTTAACAAAGAAGTGCCGTTTTGGGGATATATACAATGGTGTGCTGCTTGGGAGTGACAAAAAAATAATTATAAGAAGAATGGAACGAATATGTCAGTATGTTTTCAAAAGCAAGTTAGCCCAAGTTTTTAAACAAGCATAATTTTAGGGTTTTTGTAACTAACTTAGGGTTTAAATGTAGCAAAAATTTTAAACATTATCATGAATACACAGAAAATTTTAATCAATTTGGTTTCCATGATGAATTTACATGCTTAAATTCCTAATTTCAATTTGCTGCTAGATATGAGAAAGTTTGAGATTTTGAAGAAGCAAGTGGTTCTTACAAATGTAGCAAACTTAAATTTTGAGGACAATTTAATTTAACTTCCATTTTTATGACCAGATTTTGGGTCAGCTGTTAAGCATTCAAAAAATAAAATCTGATAATATCTGGCAATTCCAATTTTCAGTTTTATTGATCTTCACCATGAAATAATATATAAGCTAAGGGGCAAAATTTTGGAAAAGCAGATCACTTTGTTGTCCTATTTAGCAAGTTCTCAAATTATGCCATCTTGGAATCATTACAAGTAATTATACGAAGACAGTATCTTGTGTTTTGTATTTCATTGTTACACATCCAATTGTTCTCTAGAGATATCAGAGAAAACCCACTCAAGAAGGGAAGGTTAGATAAACAGCCCTCTCTCTCTCTCTCTCTGTCTTTGCCTCCATTTGGTTCCTTATGTTCATTTCTCAGTGCATTTCAGTTACTTTTATTGTTCCCTTCATTTTCTCTTTCATTCCAGAAGTTTAAGTGATTGCATAATTCTTTTGACAGCTGAAAGTAGTATCCGACTTTGAATGAAAGGTTTACAGCTACAGCTTTTCAATTAGAAAATCTCAGATCATGTGATCTATGAGTTTTAATATCTTAGGATCTCGACCAGTAAGGAATAATCACTTTGAAAAACCTTGATGCTACCTAGAGTTTGTGTTTTGTGAGGTTGCTTGGTAAATTATTTTCCTTTGATAATTGAATATTGCTTCAAGAGAGGTGAGCTCAGACGTTTGGCAATGAATATTGAATGTGTATTCCAAGAGACATGACCTTAAAATATCATCAAGCTAAGTAGTAGTGAAATTGAACTCTGCTGTATAATAGAAGTCAGTGTTTCTTACATCTTTGTGATATATAAATATTTTTACATTGTGGTAGATAATAATTTGTATGGGAACATTTAATTGAATTTAATTTATCCTATGGCAGAATTATGTTGCATAGGTCATTTTAGTTTTTGATTTAAGCATCTTAAAATTACAAATGCAAATATTCAACACGTAAAACCCACATGAATACACACTCCCAAACATTTGAAATCCTAACAGTCATTTCCAACAGCTTTTTCCTACAAAAGAAGTCAGCTCTTCTTAGAGAAGACATGCATTCCCATAGCTTGAGAGGTGCACACTATAAGGTAAACAGAGAAAGGATTACAGCAGTTTAAGTATACCAGCGGATTTACTTTATAGACAATAGACTTTTGAATTACTTGTCTTCAAAATTTGGTTTCTTGAGAAAATTATCTGTGTAGATTAATCATGCATTTCAGATACTTTCCAGACATCTGAATGTTGTTTTCTTAAAAGTAGCCAGCACGCCTTTTTATGCAGTCTGCATGGGAGATAGTAAGAGATGTGTATGCTGTATATCTACTAGTAGAGATTTGTTTATGAGTGCTTCCTTAAAAAATTATTTTTTCTGAAGAAAGGGATTTCTTTTTTATAATTTAGATTAGATGATTTTAAATGTTTTTAGGTTTTAACCTCTCTGATCATCAGGGTCATTGCCATGGAAAAAATGCAAGTTATAGCATATTTCATTTTTATAAGGAAAGAAGTTGATAATTTAGACTTTTTTCTTTTACTAAATTGAATTACATCACTCAATATTTGGATGGCATTAATTCACAATAGCAACAAAAAAATCTTACTATTCAACAAAATAAAGTATGATTTCCTTCACATTTAACTTAATTTGTTCTTTAAAACATCTCCTAACGAAGGTTTTCTCATCCTCTGAAGCTGAATTTATTTAGGAAAAAATATTTTAAACACCATCCCAAGTGATATAACTATTTTTATTGAGCTTTGATGTTCTATTTGAACATATTTGAAGACTGTACAAGCACTCAATTTAGAATTAAGATTTTATTTGGAGATTTTGGTTGTATTTGAAATCTGTTGTGGAATTAAACATGAAGAATACGTCAATTTACTAGATGTCATTGTCTATGACACATTTTAGTCTTATCTTTCTGCCTATATGTAAAGAGGAATAGAAATAATTGGTATAAACAGGAAAAAAGAAGTAAAGTGGTAGGATCAGATGTGAGAAATATATAAGCTAAGATACTCTTTTTTTGTTTGTTTGTTTTTTGTTTTTGTGAGACAGAGTCTTGCTCTGTTGCCCAGGCTGGAGTGCAGTGACACAATCTTGGCTCACTGCAGCCTCCACCTCCCAGGCTCAATGGTTCTCCTGCCTCAGCCTCCTGTGTAGCTGGGATTACAGGTACGCATCACCACACCCGGCTAATTTTTGGATTTTTAGTAGAGACTAGGTTTGACCATGTTGGCTAGGCTAGTCTCAAACTCCTGACTTCAGTTGATCCGCCCACTTCAGCCTCCCAAAATTCTGGGATTTCAAGTGTGAGCCACCAGGGCCAGCCTAAGCTAAGATATTCTAGAAGCTATTAATAGTAAAATATCATGTAAATTGTTTAAAATTAATCTGTATATGAAATTTTTTCTAGGACTTTCCTGCCAGAAAAGTAGGAATAGAATGGCAAAAGGAACGAGGTTCCTTCTACAAGTAGGCACACATCCTATTTCACTTTATCCTGTGATCAGTCTCATAACCATCTCCTGGTGTGAAGTGCTAAAACTGTGCTTTAAGAATAACTTAAGTCCTTTATGTACAAACTAAAGTATGAGAGCCTGAACCTTGGAAACCAAGAGATTCCAAAAAGCCTTATGTGTGAGACTGGGTGCCACAGATCTTGGCAGAAATTACTGCTTATTCTTAATTCTTATTGTTCCTTTCTAGCACTTCAATTTATAATGCCAATATCTACCTCAACCTAAAGACAAGCTCTAGAATCACTTGTGTTACTTATTACATTTCTTTTAAAAAGCTCATGAATTACACATGAATTTCAAAGTTGCCAACTGAGATTCCAAGGACTTAGAAAAGAAAAAACGTGGCACCTTTCCATTATAAAGGCTGTACGCAGTCTTCATAGTGTTTGTCTTTAAGGGACAACATGCCTCATCCATCAGCAACTTTTCTTCCTTAAATCATCATATCTTGCCTAAAAAGGTTTTCTGAAAACTAAGATTTGCAGATTGTTATATCACATCTTAATCTACGTATCAACTTTAGCATTATCAAAGCATGAACTGTTCTGGGTTTTCATAGTTAATTATGTTTGTGGTAATAACTGGGATGCAATTGTTTTTCTTCTGATGATTTTGTACTTGCTTTTCTTATGGTAACTTCTGATGCTTGTTTGTAAGATCTTCCTCTCTTTTCTCCATCTGGTTATCTTCTTACCTTCTGTCCTTTAACTCAGATGTCACCCACACTGTGTGTCTTTCTGGATTGCTTCTTATTTAACTGTTGCTTCTCATAGTTTACATACCTCCTCCTGTACCACACTATCAACATTTCTCAAGCTGCACTATATGCTGGGTTGTGTCTTTATTTATTTATAAGTTCCTTGATAATTCGGACTATATATTAGTATATTCAAAAAATACTTATGAAGTGTTTACTTTGGGTCAGGAATTATTGAGTGAAGGAAATTGACCAAAACTCTGCCATCATGAATCTCGCATTCTAACTTAGGGAGACAGATAACAGACAATGAGCCACATAAATATGCAAAGTATCGTAAGTTAGATGGTGAAAAGTAATCCTGGATGGGGATCAGATAATTTTGATAGGATAATTTTTAACTGGGTAGTCAAGAAAGGCCGCACAGAGAAGATGGCAATTGGAAGAACAAGGTGGTGAGAACTGCTGAGTCTGGAGCAAACACACAATTTGGAGCAGTAGAAGATTCCAGAAGTAACAGTATAGAGGCGAAGAAGTGGGAATTGTGTGGAGTCTTTTACTTGCTGTTGTAATGACCTTGGCTATGCTTTGAAGTGAGGTGGAAAGTTGGCAGGGACCTTAGTTTTCTTTTTAATAATTCACTATGAATTTTGAACGGTCACTATTATAGACTCAATAATTTTGCTTTATTACTCTTGCAATTGACTACAAAAGAGCGTATTGAAGAAATGTTAAATTCTAATTTAAACTGATTGAAATAGGTTTTTATCTTTTTATGTTTCTCATCACTGAATATCTCATTTTTAATTAGTTTGAAAGCATTCTAAGATAGTGAGCCAATGCAATTTAGCATAATGCATAACTTATTATTCATCAGATTTAGGTATTTAACCGAGGATGCTAATTAGGAAAGTAACTTGTTCTGTTGGATGATTTTGATAAAGCTACTTTCAAATGATTATCACATCCATTGATGTCATATTAAGTTGTGTTTCTGGAAACCAAATTTAGGCAGTGGTAATGAGTTAATATCTCTAAGTGGATACCTTTTATCTCTACAGTCAAGGATACTTGAAAGTGGAAAAACATACTGGCTTCAAGTCTTGGGAACTAGGACTTACCGGAAATGTGTGTGTTTTTTTTGTTTCCTGGTGGAATTGTCTTCTCGGAAAGATGGTGTTTCCTTTTCAATAGGAAAAAATTGATCCTATGCTGCTTTACTTTAATGCTTTGCTTTTGTCAAAATAGTGTTTTCTTAGGAAAATTAACCTATCATAATATAATGAAAAGAGAAATGCTGAAGACACAAAATGATGTCCATGTTAATATTGAGTAGGAAGCATCAAGGGACATGAGAAGAGGGAAGCGAAGAGAGGGAGAAGAGAAATTTATAGTGTAACAACAATTAGTAAAAAGGATTAGCATATACATGTAGTCAATAAGTCAATAAATGGCTGTTTATAGAAAGCCTACCAGGCACTAGGGGATATAGCAGTGAAGAAGGCAAAGACACAATTGGCTATACTGTAGTGAGGAGGGAAAGAGGAGGAAGACATACAAATACCTCAACAAAGCAATGGTGTGAAGGGCTATAAAGTACACTACTACGAAGAAGATTACATGTGATAACATGGCTGAGTAAAACTGTCAAGGAGGAAGGCACTGATCTGGCTGTAGGTATTTCAGAGCATTTTTCTCTCTGAGGAGGTAATATTTCATTTGAGAGTTGAGTGAAGACAAAGAGGAAGGTACTTTGAAGATCTGGGGTGCTCTGAGCAGAAAGAAGGGCAGATATAAAGATTCTGTAATTTAAAAAGAGAGCTTGATAGTTTCTTACAAAGAAAAGAAGGCCGGTTTGGCTGGAATGTCCATGAAGGAAGAGCATGGAGAGAGATTACATGAGTGTTCTCAGGGACCAAATCTAGATCTTATATCAAAATGTGAATATAAATTAACTACATTGAAAAGTGTATGATGGATGTGTGATACGATGAGGTTAGCTCTTAGGAGGGTGTACTATTGTGGAAGGGTACACTAGTGAAGGAAGGGGGTTCATTTAGCTGACTATTGCACCTGTCCAGTTGAAGGATGATGGTAGTTGGGATTATGAGTGTAGCAATAAAGTTGGAGAAAATCAGTTGAGATTGGAAGTTGATTTGAAGATGATTGAATTTACTGAGCAAGAATTATATCAAGGTATTTGGATTTAGGGACATGGGGGATTATGGTCACTTTTAGTGATATGGCAAAGTCTTGATGACATGAGGCAGTTTGCAAGTGACAGAGGTGTGGGTAGGTGCGTATGTGTGATTGATTTTACATTTTTTAATCTTAAATTAAGACGCTAGTTAGAATCCAAGTGGAGACATCAAGTAGGCACTGACAAGTTGACTTGGCTAGAGATGTGAGTTAGATCATCGTAGCCTATAGAGCATGCCTAAAGTCATGAATCTAGGTGAGGGGTTGGAAAAGTATTATAGCCCATGAGCCAGATCTGGTCTGCCACCTATTTTTGTATGGCTCATGAGTTATAAGTACGTGTGGCATTTATAAGTCTAAAATGTAAAATACAGGGAAATTTTTCAGCAGGGAAAGTTCCATAAATTTGCCTCTTGGCAACACAAAGCCTGCAATATTTACTATCTGGCTCTTTGTCAAAAATGTTACTGACTCCTGATCTGGATGAAACCCTGTGAGGAGAGAGTGTTGACAGAAGAGAGAGAAGCATCACAGTGGAAATTAAAATTATGTCAACTGAAGTGTGTAGGGTAGAGAATTTAAGCCTGAGTATAACAGTAAGAGATTAAAATAACAGTAAATTCATTATCAGCGTGATCAATGAAACCTTTGGGGGCAAAGAGGAACTATCTTCGTCACACCTTTCACTCACTCATAGAAAGATCTTAGGCAGGAAATATAACTTGTTTGAAGATCTGAGATAAGGCTAATGTAGTTTGGACAAAGAAAGCCAATGGGAGGATGACATTACATCTGGCCAAAGATTTAGGGAAGAGCCAAATACTTCAGGCTTTTTAAAGTGATCTTTAGATAAAGAGGAGGTCATCAAGGCATTCGGAATTTGGAGGATCAAATCACATCTGATGGAAAAAATCTGGCTGTATGTGCATCTAGGATGTAAGGAAGCCAACATGGATGTGAAGTTAAAATTGTCCATTGCAAATAATAAAATGAAGGCCCCAGGTAGCCTTGGCAAGGGCAGATTTGGTATAAAATCCTTATTGGAATGGGCTTAAGCAGTAACGGGAATACGGATCTAGCTGTTGTGTTTAGTGGAATTTTATCAGTCTTTTTGTTGTGTATGATATATAGATGGTCAAAATAAGGAACTTCTACATTTTCGGTTTTTGTTTTATTTTAATTGAGATTTGAATTAAAAATAAGAAACTTTTATTTTGAAACTTGGAGACTGTGTTTAAAAAGTATAGAGTAGGGCTAGAAAAAAACCTAAAACTCTCCTGATGAGGAGAGTGCTAATCTTGACTCTAATAATAATAAAATACTTTTCTGATAATTTTTTGTGTGTTTCATTATTTATATATGTATGGGAAGTTGTACCCTAGCCACATGCCAATTCACCTGGTGAACTTGCTCTTCAACGTGGCACAAATATTTCCTTCTATCTTTAGCCTTCCGGGGTTTCTCACATGGACTATTGGCTCTTCCTACATGAACCTGCTGGTAGTACCCTGTAGGAGACATGCTACTCCATGACAACAGGCACCACGCTGTAGGGGAATTACCATACCTGTCAATCACTATCTCTAGAATGTGGCCTTTCATGAGCCCTGAGATTTCATACTGTTTCTCTGAGCTGTAACAATATTTATATTGAAAAAATAAACATGTTCTTCTATCTTTAATATTTTATATCTTATAATTTGAATATCCCATTTTCATTATACTACTTAGCTGCTAAGTTATGTTATAAAAACAAGTTTTAATTATCTGCAAACACCTTCAAATCTAATCCTTACCGGTGAAGACTGATGTCTGGTTAACATCTGTTAGGACATTTATTTCCATACAGTATTTATAGCGCCTTTTTGTTATTGATTGGTATGATAAATGTGTAACTCTTACACAAAGACAAAATTTTTAGATTTTTGTATTTAAAATACTGGTTATCAAAAGAAAAACCCAGATGTTATTTGTTTATGTTTCTGCTTGAGGTACTGAATCTATTTCAAGTCATATTTCTCAGTATTGATATACTTAATTTTGCTGAAATAATAACACACTAACTTTAGCTACTTTTTTTCTCAGTGTATCTCCTTGTCGCTCACCATTTCCGCCTCATTTCACTTCTCATCTTTATTTCTTTTTCTTTGGTCTTCTTTTACTTTAGGGATTCTTTCAATTTAGAAGTGTTCTTGTTTTCTGTTAATTACTATTCTTCTTGGATGTACACAGTTATCCTTTTCCATTTCATTTGTGAATTCATCTCAGAGGCATTTTGTATGTGCCTTTTACTCATAGCTTCTCAGAAGTCCCTTTCGAGGTTACCGATTTAACATGTCATGTACTATAAGGTTTGCATGGCATGGTGGCAGCTGACTTTGGTCTTTACAAGGATTGAAATGTTCACTCAACATGGATTGGTAGAATTTATTTTTTCCTTAAACATTTCATCGCCTTGTAAACAAACAAAAGCAAACCCAAGACTCAAAACTGACATTACTATTGGTGCCCCTGGAAATAGCTACCTTCTCACTAAAGTAGATTTTGTCATCCAACTTTATGTGTTGTTGAACACACATGGTGCTGTATGAGCACTCACTCACTAGTCTAGAAAACATTGCTGTGACCAGTTACCAGAAAAATAAATTCAGATTGCTCTTCACCTTCCACAGATGACCCTTCTGAAAGCCATTTGAATTCATTATAAATTATAGTTATATTAGTGTGACTTTAATTCACTTGTAATCTGAACTTTATGTGCAATGCATTTTTTCCCGTGTTTAATCATTTTTGAATGCTAAATCATTTGCAAACAAATGGCTTGTCCTTGAGAAAGAATTTAAGGCTGAAAGTACATTAAGTGCCATCTGGGTATCTGTGTCAATGGTTTTGTCACTACAAATGTGTGTGTGTGTGCATATCACCTACTTTATCACATTTATTTGATAAAATTGATATGCGATCTCTAAATCATTGTGTCTCCAACTTGTGTTATGCCACAAATACAAATTTTTGTCCTAAAGTTGATGGTACCCTTTGTAAAACTAGAAGTTCTCATTTGTGCAAAGGAAGGAAAAATAAAACAAGAAACAAATTCAATAAAAAAATTAAAGGTCAGATTTCTTTTATAGCTGCTGAATTCCTTTCTTTCCTTTCCATCATCCTCACATTCCCAAATCTCAACAAAGTTAAGAAATTAAAACACACATCATGAGATCATATGTTCACCTTGTTCAGGAACTGAAGGATTACATATACAAGACTATACCTTAATAAGTAGAGGGAGAAATATGAAGATATGAATAGAATATGAAAATTTATTATAATGCAGTTGTATTCTAAAGTGTTTCCTAGGCAGGCTAAGAGTATGTTGCCAGGAAATTTTAAGAGACCCACTCCATTATATAGAAGAGGATGTGTGTAGATCTCTTAATTCTGAAATGTTTAGAACTGAGTACAACAGGTCTTTGAATAACGACGTTTCATTCAATGTCATTTCATTATGATGTTGATGAGAAAAAACAAATTGATTCCAATTGGGGTTCACTGTCTGTGTAGAGCTTATGTATTCTCCCCATGTCTGCATTGATATTCTCTGGATGCTCCAGTTTCCTCTCACTTCCCAAGGCTGTGCATGTGAGGTTGATTGACGTGTCTATGTGGTCCCAGTCTGAGTAACTGTGGGTATGTGTGAGTGCACCTGCAATGCGACGGCACCCTGTCCAGGGCTGGTTCCCACATTGCGTCCTGAGCTGACAGGATAGGCTGCGGTCAACTGCAACCCTAAACTGAAATAAGTAGGAAATAATGATTTTACTAGCTTTTATTAATCTTAAACGTATGAATAGCTGAAATTTATTTCAGCATTTAATATTAGAAGTGTTTTGATCTTTATTTACAAGTTTGTTGACGTTTTAGTTACCAAAAGCCATAGAAGCTGAACTCTTTTGATGTCAACCTATGGTAAAATGGGTTTCGCTGACTGTATTTTTGTACCAATTAACCATCCCCAATTTATCCCTCCGTATGCGTGTATCAAAACATCACGTGACCATAAATATATATACCTATGACCAGTTTTCAAGCACCTGTCAATGATGTTAAGTGAAGACTTATTGTAGTCCTTTTTTGGCATAACGAAAATGTGTGTGTTTTGTTCAAGATTGGAAAAGTTCTTTGTGTAAAGAACTAGACAGTAAATATTATAGGCTTTGCTGGCCATATGTAGTCTCTGTCTCTCCTTCATCTACTCATTCTTCTTCTCCCCTTCCTTCTCCTTCTTTAAACACTTCCAAAATGCCAAAACAATTTTTAGCTCTCAGCCATATGAAGCAAGCCATTGATTAAATTTGGCTTGTAGGCCCATAAGGTGTGAATTCCTTTACATCATCAGAATGCCGCATATATATGAAATGTTATCTATGAGAAATTAATGGGGCTCCCAGCAGAGAGAAATTAGCCTAAGTTAAGTTTGGGCTTTGGAATTCAGGGGAATGCCATGCACAAAAATGCTCTGCTTTTAAAACTAGTTACTAACAGTCCATTTCTGATATCAGAAATACATGAAAACTACCAATTGAACGGACATTATTCACTACTTTAGTGCTGCTACTCCTGTGTGGTGGAAAAATAATCCAGAAAGTTTTCCTTTCCATTTGAACATTCATGCAATAAAAATTTCCAAATCTTTTTTTGAACAAATTTTTTATCTTATAGCTCTCTTGTGTACTTTATAAGTACGTTTTGCTGCTTATTCTCAGTAACTGTATTGAAACAATCTGTTTTCCTTTATCAATCAAAATAAAATAAGAAATTTAGCTTAATACTAATATTAAGCTGAAGTGCAAGATATATGAAAAAGAGAGAAAAGAAGCAAGATAAACTGACCTTTTGATAACTGCAGAGGACAGCAGATCAAAGACTGGACTTTAACGTCTGACATTTTCAGAATCTATCACAGTAAGTCCACTGGGTCCAGAAATAGGTTTTAATCCTAGATTGAAATGACAATGCTGTCATGACATTGAGTTTGATGGAAAAAGTGAAGTTAAAGTTTTTCTCAATATTTTTTTAAAATCAATGATTGATTTAACTATAAAATGGACTGATTCTGAAGAACTCATTCTGACGTTGGAGGTGAAAATGCTTTTACTCTAATCATTAAAATCAATTTCTCTAGATATCTGACTTTATTCTGCTTTATAACATAAAGAATGAAACTATATTTATTAATGAAGTGTAATCTAGCAAAGTGGCATAAGCATAATTATGAGTCACTTACTAAAGTTGTGTGTTTTTTTCCATTGCATGAAAACCCTGCCTTGTTTTAATTTTTATTGACTCTTTAAAAGCAATTTTAGGTTTGTAGAAAGAAGTGAATAAGCATTCACACGTCATCCTCAGCCTCTACCCCAATTTCCCCGATTTTTAACATCTTGCAATAGTGTGGTACATTTGTTATAGTTGATGAGTCAATATTGGTACATTACTATTGACTAAAGTATGTAGTTTGTATTAGAGTTTACTCCTTGTCTTATGAATTCTATAGGTTTTGTCAAATGTGTAATGACAAATAATCCTCATTACAGTGTCATACAGAATAATGGATTCACTCTCCTAAAATTCTTCCTTGCTCCATCCGTTCATCGTTTCCTCTACTAATTTATGTAGAAGATAAATTAGTAGATTGAGTTGATGGTTATAGCAGTTTAAAGCACAGATAGAAAACTAGATTGACCTGCCTACCCAGACTGTGCTTCTCACTCTCACTGTGCCCTTTCTTAACCTTTGGAAATGCTTTTATTCATATATAAAATAGGCTATAACTTCATATAGTTGTATTACAAAAAGTTAATGCACAGAAAAAGACTTGTGCTAGGTATATGGTTTCTTCTCAGTTAAATGGAAGCCATTGCGTGTGTTTGTCAATAGAATTCGTCATACTTTATCTCACATATCTTTACGTCATTGTTGGCACATGACATGTTTAGACTGCACAAATCTCCTCCAAATCCCTAATAGCCACTGATCTCTTTACTGTCTCCATAGTTTTGCTTTCTCCAGAAGGTCATGTAGTTGAATCATACGGTATGTAGACTTTTCAGACTGGCTTCTTTCACTTGGCAATATGCATTTAAAGGTTCCTGTGTGTCTTCTGTAGCTTGACAGAATACTATTCCATTGCCTGGATATACCACAGTTTATTTTTCCATTCACTTCCTGAAGGACATTTCGATTTTAGTGATCATGAATAAGGCTCCTGTAACATTCATGGGAAGAAGGCTTTTGTGTGCATGTAAGTTTTCAAATCCTTTAAGTAAATACCGGGAATGTAATTGCTGGGTTGTGTGGTAGGTAGGTTTAGTTTTATAAGAAACTGCCAAACTGACTGCCAAAGTAGCTGTACTATTCTGCATTCTCACAAGCAATGAATAAAAGTTCCTGTTTCTCCTCACATTTGCCAGCTTTTGGTATCATCAGACTTTTGGATATTGGTCATTTTAATAGTCATGTAATAATATCTCACGGTTGCTGTGACTTGCAGTTCCCTAATGATACATGACTAGTAACTTCAAAATCCCCATTTGACAGCTGTATTTAGACCTTTGGACTATTTTTTAAATGAGTTGTTTTCTTTCTTATTTTCGAGTTCTCTGTATACTTTAAATACCAGTAATTTATCTGATATGTTTTGAAAATGTTTTGAATATGTTTTGAAAAAATTTTCTCCCAACCTGTGGCTTTTGTTTTCATTCTAAGCACAGTTTTAATAACAAAAGTCTTTAATTTTAATGATGCTCAATTTCTCAATTTTTTCTTTGTCTAACCCAATAAATCAGAAAGCTTTTTATCATTTCACATGACTTAATATTCAGGCAAGGTCTATATAGGCCCCTTTCAAACAGTCATAAAGTTTAGAAGCTCTGACCTCACAAACAATAACAACGACAACATAGAAACAAAAATGACAGCTTTTGATGTTGTCTCAGTAATTTCTCAATTCAAGAACAGATTACTGAGCTTTATAAGCAATACGTATAGATATCAATTTCACAGTAAAATACCTTATGATATTTATCAAATCACCTTAGTTTTGGTCACTTATTACTATTAGACTAAAATGTAATTTGTCAGACATGAGAAATCCTTTGGAGTATTTTTTAGAGAACCAAGTATTTGTTTTAGCCTTTTCAGTTCTTCTCTTGCTGTTTCTCCAGTATAGTCATTCCAATTGTCTCTATAGATGTATTAATACCAGGTACATAGTAAACACAATTATCTCCCACGTGTACCCCAACCCCCTTCCCTGTTCATGCAGTGAACATAAAGGAAGCAGGTCAAAAGGAAGCAGGTCATGTACCCTGTGATGTGCTGGGTTGTAAGGAAAGGTACACAATTAATGTACCATGTCTGAGTTTTCTTCTTCTCTGTATTTGTTCCATTTAATGCATGTATGTTTTTTATTCCTTAGGCCTCTCCAGTCCTAACACACTCAGGGATACTTGATACAGCTATAAGGCTGTGTCTTTATCAGGTACCTTTGGGTTACCCCCGGCCAGGGGTGGGAAATAGAGGAAGTGAATGTCTGTATCCTCATTAAGTATCACACAGAGCAGAAACATAAAGAAGCCTGTGCCATGAATGGGTCTCTTCTTTCTCCAAAAACCACCTACCCCTTCAACTCCCACTGCTTAAAGGAAAAAATTGTATTAGTCTCCCCATTTTCTCCTCAAACTTGCTTTAGCAAAGCAGTTCCTAAACCTCTGTTAATGTATGTCCCCACCCCTAACTCAACACACAGTCTCATGTCACATCACAGAAAAGAAGTTCAAAACAAAACAAAACAAAGCCACAGTCTTATAAGAAAAATAGGTAAGTTTTACAAAAGTTGTGTACTGTATCTCTGCTTTGAATTTTGTCATTGGCCAAGGATAGTAAAACTCTTGGAAAACTATAAAACAGGAACTTACGTAATATGTTTTACCCAAGATTTTTCAAACATTTTTGGAAGGATACTTATTAACATCTTGCAGAGGTAATGTTACATAAAAAACTTAGCATAAGACCAATCAGGTATTCTATGCAATAATGCAGATATATGAAAAAATAATATAATGAAATAAATGACTTTTCAAAAGGTATTGATCCTAGATCCACATTCTTTTTTTGGTTCAGGGGAGGCAATTAGAATGTGAAAAAAAGAAGCATAGAACAACTGTCTAATGAGAGGGACGAATGCTCCTGGGTGGAAAGTTATTAGAAGATAAATTAGTAGATTGACACTTTTGTGTAGTTTATATTTGGAGACATTCCTTTTTCCACTATTACCCTCTTAGCGCTCCGAATCTCCACTTGCATTTTCTACAGAAAGTGTGTTTCAGAACGGCTCAATCAAAACTAAGGTTCAACTCTTTTAGTTGAACAAACAGAACAGAAAGAAGTTTCACACAATTCTTCTGTGTAGTTTTTATTTGTAGACATTCTTTTTCCCAATATAGGCCTCTTAGCGCTCAGAATGTCCAATTGCAGTTTCTACAGAAAGAGTGTTTCAGAACGGCTCAATCAAAAGTAAGGTTCAACTCTGTTAGTTGAATGCACAGAACAGAAAGAAGTTTCATACAATGCTTCTGTGTAGTTTATATTTGAACATATTCTTTTTTCCACTATTACCCACTTAGCGCTACGAATGTCCAGTTGCATTTTCTACAGACAGAGTGTTTCAAAACTGCTCAATCAAAAGTATGGTTTAACTCTGTTAGCTGAATGCTCAGATCAGAAAGAAGTTTCACAGAATGCTTCTGTGTAGTTTATATTTGAATATATTCCTTTTTCCACTACTACGCTCTTAGCGCTCCAAATGTCCAGTTGCATTTTCTACAGAAAGAGTGTTCAGATCTGCTCAATCAAAAGTATGGTTTAACTCTGTTAGCTGAATGCACAGATCAGAAAGAAGTTTCACCGAATGATTCTGTGTAGTTTATATTTGAAGACATTCCTTTTTCCACTATTACCCTCTTAGCGCTCCGAATCTCCACTTGCATTTTCTACAAAAAGAGTGTTTCATAACTGCTCAATCAAAAATAAGTTTTCTCTCTGTTAACTGAATTTACAGATCAGAAATAAGTTTCACAGAATGCATCTGTGTAGTTTTTATTTGAAGATATTCTTTTTCCCAATGTAGGCCTCTTAGCGCTTAGCATGTCCAATTGCAGTTTCTACAGAAAGAGTGTTTCAGAACGGCTCAATCAAAAGTAAGGTTCAACTCTGTTAGTTGAATGCACAGAACAGAAAGAATTTTCACAGAATGCTACTGTGTAGTATATATTTGAATATATTCCTTTTTCCACTATTACACTCTTAGCGCTCCGAATGTCCACTTGCATTTTCTACAGAAAGAGTGTTCAGAACTGCGCAATCAAAAGTATGGTTTAACTCTGTTAGCTTAATGAACATATCAGAAATAAGTTTCACACAATGCTTCAGTGTAGTTTTTATTTGAAGATATTATTTTTCCCAATAGAGGCCTCTTAGCGCTCAGAATGTCCAATTGCAGTTTCTACAGAAAGAGTGTTTCAGAACGGCTCAATCAAAAGTAAGGTTCAACTCTGTTAGTTGAATGTACAGAACAGAAAGAAGTTTCATACAATGCTTCTGTGTAGTTTATATTTGAACATATTCTTTTTTCCACTATTACCCACTTAGGGCTACGAATGTCCAGTTGCATTTTCTACAGACAGAGTGTTTCAAAACTGCTCAATCAAATGTATGGTTTAACTCTGTTAGCTGAATGCTCAGATCAGAAAGAAGTTTCACAGAATGCTTCTGTGTAGTTTATATTTGAATATATTCCTTTTTCCACTACTACTCTCTTAGTGCTCCAAATGTATAGTTGCATTTTCTACAGAAAGAGAGTTCAGATCTGCGCAATCAAAAGTATGGTTTAACTCTGTTAGCTGAATGCACAGATCAGAAAGAAGTTTCACAGAATGATTCTGTGTAGTTTATATTTGGAGACATTCCTTTTTCCACTATTACCCTCTTAGCGCTCCGAATCACCACTTACATTTTCTACAGAAAGAGTGTTTCAGAACTGCTCAATCAAAACTAAGGTTCAACTCTTTTAGTTGAACAAACAGAACAGAAAGAAGTTTCACACAATTCTTCTGTGTAGTTTTTATTTGTAGACATTCTTTTTCCCAATATAGGCCTCTTAGCGCTCAGAATGTCCAATTGCAGTTTCTACAGAAAGAGTGTTTCAGAACGGCTCAATCAAAAGTAAGGTTCAACTCTGTTAGTTGAATGCACAGAACACAAAGAAGTTTCATACAATGCTTCTGTGTAGTTTATATTTGAACATATTCTTTTTTCCACTATTAGCCACTTAGCGCTACGAATGTCCAGTTGCATTTTCTACAGACAGAGTGTTTCAAAACTGCTCAATCAAAAGTATGGTTTAACTCTGTTAGCTGAATGCTCAGATCAGAAAGAAGTTTCACAGAATGCTTCTGTGTAGTTTATATTTGAATATATTACTTTTTCCACTACTACGCTCTTAGCGCTCCAAATGTCCAGTTGCATTTTCTACAGAAAGAGTGTTCAGATCTGCTCAATCAAAAGTATGGTTTAACTCTGTTAGCTGAATGCACAGATCAGAAGGAAGTTTCACCGAATGATTCTGTGTAGTTTATATTTGAAGACATTCCTATTTCCACTATTACCCTCTTAGCGCTCCGAATCTCCACTTGCATTTTCTACAAAAAGAGTGTTTCATAACTGCTCAATCAAAAATATGTTTTATCTCTGTTAACTGAATTTACAGATCAGAAATAAGTTTCACAGAATGCATCTGTGTAGTTTTTATTTGAAGATATTCTTTTTCCCAATGTAGGCCTCTTAGCGCTTAGCATGTCCAATTGCAGTTTCTACAGAAAGAGTGTTTCAGAACGGCTCAATCAAAAGTAAGGTTCAACTCTGTTAGTTGAATGCACAGAACAGAAAGAATTTTCACAGAATGCTACTGTGTAGTTTATATTTGAATATATTCCTTTTTCCACTATTACCCTCTTAGCGCTCCGAATGTCCACTTGCATTTTCTACAGAAAGAGTGTTCAGAACTGCGCAATCAAAAGTATCGTTTAACTCTGTTAGCTTAATGAACATATCAGAAATAAGTTTCACACAATGCTTCTGTGTAGTTTTTATTTGAAGATATTATTTTTCCCAATATAGGCCTCTTAGCGCTCAGAATGTCCAATTGCAGTTTCTACAGAAAGAGTGTTTCAGAAAGGCTCAATCAAAAGTAAGGTTCAACTCTGTTAGTTGAATGCACAGAACAGAAAGAAGTTTCATACAATGCTTCTGTGTAGTTTATATTTGAACATATTCTTTTTTCCACTATTACCCACTTAGCACTACGAATGTCCAGTTGCATTTTCTACAGACAGAGTGTTTCAAAACTGCTCAATCAAAAGTATGGTTTAACTCTGTTAGCTGAATGCTCAGATCTGAAAGAAGTTTCACAGAATGCTTCTGTGTAGTTTATATTTGAATATATTCCTTTTTCCACTACTACTCTCTTAGCGCTCCAAATGTCCAGTTGCATTTTCTACAGAAAGAGTGTTCAGATCTGCTCAATCAAAAGTATGGTTTAACTCTGTTAGCTGAATGCACAGATCAGAAAGAAGTTTCACAGAATGATTCTGTGTAGTTTATATTGGGAGACATTCCTTTTTCCACTATTACCCTCTTAGCGCTCCGAATCTCCACTTGCATTTTCTACAGAAAGAGTGTTTAAGAACGGCTCAATCAAAACTAAGGTTCAACTCTTTTAGTTGAACAAACAGAACAGAAAGAAGTTTCACACAATTCTTCTGTGTAGTTTTTATTTGTAGACATTCTTTTTCCCAACATAGGCCTCTTAGCCCTCAGAATGTCCAATTGCAGTTTCTACAGAAAGAGTGTTTCAGAACGGCTCAATCAAAAGTAAGGTTCAACTCTGTTAGTTGAATGCACAGAACAGAAAGAAGTTTCATACAATGCTTCTGTGTAGTTTATATTTGAACATATTCTTTTTTCCACTATTACCCACTTAGCGCTACGAATGTCCAGTTGCATTTTCTACAGACAGAGTGTTTCAAAACTGCTCAATCAAAAGTATGGTTTAACTCTGTTAGCTGAATGCTCAGATCAGAAAGAAGTTTCACAGAATGCTTCTGTGTAGTTTATATTTGAAGACATTCCTTTTTCCACTATTACCCTCTTAGCGCTCCGAATCTCCACTTGCATTTTCTCCAAAAAGAGTGTTTCATAACTGCTCAATCAAAAATATGTTTTATCTCTGTTAACTGAATTTACAGATCAGAAATAAGTTTCACAGAATGCATCTGTGTAGTTTTTATTTGAAGATATTCTTTTTCCCAATGTAGGCCTCTTAGCGCTTAGCATGTCCAATTGCAGTTTCTACAGAAAGAGTGTTTCAGAACGGCTCAATCAAAAGTAAGGTTCAACTCTGTTAGTTGAATGCACAGAACAGAAAGAATTTTCACAGAATGCTACTGTGTAGTTTATATTTGAATATATTCCTTTTTCCACTATTACCCTCTTAGCGCTCCGAATCTCCATTGCATTTTCTACAGAAAGAGTGTTTCAGAACGGCTCAATCAAAACTAAGGTTCAACTGTTTTAGTTGAACAAACAGAACAGAAAGAAGTTTCGCACAATTCTTCTGTGTAGTTTTTATTTGTAGACATTCTTTTTCCCAATATAGGCCTCTTAGCGCTCAGAATGTCCAATTGTAGTTTCTACAGAAAGAGTGTTTCAGAACGGCTCAATCAAAAGTAAGGTTCAACTCTGTTAGTTGAATGCACAGCACAGAAAGAAGTTTCATACAATGCTTCTGTGTAGTTTATATTTGAACATATTCTTTTTTCCACTATTACCCACTTAGCGCTACGAATGTCCAGTTGCATTTTCTACAGACAGAGTGTTTCAAAACTGCTCAATCAAAAGTATGGTTTAACTCTGTTAGCTGAATGCTCAGATCAGAAAGAAGTTTCACAGAATGCTTCTGTGTAGTTTATATTTGAATATATTCCTTTTTCCACTACTACGCTCTTAGCGCTCCAAATGTCCAGTTGCATTTTCTACAGAAAGAGTGTTCAGATCTGCTCAATCAAAAGTATGGTTTAACTCTGTTAGCTGAATGCACAGATCAGAAAGAAGTTTCACAGAATGATTCTGTGTAGTTTATATTTGGAGACATTCCTTTTTCCACTATTACCCTCTTAGCGCTCCGAATCTCCACTTGCATTTTCTACAGAAAGAGTGTTTCAGAACGGCTCAATCAAAACTAAGGTTCAACTTTTTTAATTGAACAAACAGAACAGAAAGAAGTTTCACACAATTCTTCTGTGTAGTTTTTATTTGTAGACATTCTTTTTCCCAACATAGGCCTCTTAGCGCTCAGAATGTCCAATTGCAGTTTCTACAGAAAGAGTGTTTCAGAACGGCTCAATCAAAAGTAAGGTTCAACTCTGTTAGTTGAATGCACAGAACAGAAAGAAGTTTCATACAATGCTTCTGTGTAGTTTATATTTGAACATATTCTTTTTTCCACTTTTACCCACTTAGCGCTACGAATGTCCAGTTGCATTTTCTACAGACAGAGTGTTTCAAAACTGCTCAATCAAAAGTATGGTTTAACTCTGTTAGCTGAATGCTCAGATCAGAAAAAAGTTTCACAGAATGCTTCTGTGTAGTTTATATTTGAATATATTCCTTTTTCCACTACTACGCTCTTAGCGCTCCAAATGTCCAGTTGCATTTTCTACAGAAAGAGTGTTCAGATCTGCTCAATCAAAAGTATGGTTTAACTCTGTTAGCTGAATGCACAGATCAGAAAGAAGTTTCACCGAATGATTCTGTGTAGTTTATATTTGAAGACATTCCTTTTTCCACTATTACCCTCTTAGCGCTCCGAATCTCCACTTGCATTTTCTACAAAAAGAGTGTTTCATAACTGCTCAATCAAAAATATGTTTTATCTCTGTTAACTGAATTTACAAATCAGAAATAAGTTTCACAGAATGCATCTGTGTAGTTTTTATTTGAAGATATTCTTTTTCCCAATGTAGGCCTCTTAGCGCTTAGCATGTCCAATTGCACTTTCTACAGAAAGAGTGTTTCAGAACGGCTCAATCAAAAGTAAGGTTCAACTCTGTTAGTTGAATGCACAGAACAGAAAGAATTTTCACAGAATGCTACTGTGTAGTTTATATTTGAATATATTCCTTTTTCCACTATTACCCTCTTAGCGCTCCGAATCTCCATTGCATTTTCTACAGAAAGAGTGTTTCAGAACGGCTCAATCAAAACTAAGTTTCAACTCTTTTAGTTGAACAAACAGAACAGAAAGAAGTTTCACACAATTCTTCCGTGTAGTTTTTATTTGTAGACATTCTTTTTCCCAATATAGGCCTCTTAGCGCTCAGATTGTCCAATTGCAGTTTCTACAGAAAGAGTGTTTCAGAACGGCTCAATCAAAGTAAGGTTCAACTCTGTTAGTTGAATGCACAGAACAGAAAGAAGCTTCATACAATGCTTCTGTGTAGTTTATATTTGAACATATTCTTTTTTCCACTATTACCCACTTAGCGCTACGAATGTCCAGTTGCATTTTCTACAGACAGAGTGTTTCAAAACTGCTCAATCAAAAGTATGGTTTAACTCTGTTAGCTGAATGCTCAGATCAGAAAGAAGTTTTACAGAATGCTTCTGTGTAGTTTATATTTGAATATATTCCTTTTTCCACTACTACGCTCTTAGCGCTCCAAATGTCCAGTTGCATTTTCTACAGAAAGAGTGTTCAGATCTGCTCAATCAACAGTATGGTTTAACTCTGTTAGCTGAATGCACAGATCAGAAAGAAGTTTCACCGAATGATTCTGTGTAGTTTATATTTGAAGACATTCCTTTTTCCACTATTACCCTCTTAGCGCTCCGAATCTCCACTTGCATTTTCTACAAAAAGAGTGTTTCATAACTGCTCAATCAAAAATATGTTTTATCTCTGTTAACTGAATTTACAGATCAGAAATAAGTTTCACAGAATGCATCTGTGTAGTTTTTATTTGAAGATATTCTTTTTCCCAATGTAGGCCTCTTAGCGCTTAGCATGTCCAATTGCAGTTTCTACAGAAAGAGTGTTTCAGAACGGCTCAATCATAAGTAAGGTTCAATTCTGTTAGTTGAATGCACAGAACAGAAAGAATTTTCACAGAATGCTACTGTGTAGTTTATATTTGTATATATTCCTTTTTCCACTATTACCCCCTTAGCGCTCCGAACGTCCACTTGCATTTTCTACAGAAAGAGTGTTCAGAACTGCGCAATCAAAAGTATGGTTTAACTCTGTTAGCTTAATGAACATATCAGAAATAAGTTTCACACAATGCTTCTGTGTAGTTTTTATTTGAAGATATTATTTTTCCCAATATAGGCCTCTTAACGCTCAGAATGTCCAATTGCAGTTTCTACAGAAAGAGTGTTTCAGAAAGGCTCAATCAAAAGTAAGGTTCAACTCTGTTAGTTGAATGCACAGAACAGAAAGGAGTTTCATACAATGCTTCTGTGTAGTTTATATTTGAACATATTCTTTTTTCCACTATTACCCACTTAGCGCTACGAATGTCCAGTTGCATTTTCTACAGACAGAGTGTTTCAAAACTGCTCAATCAAAAGTATGGTTTAACTCTGTTAGCTGAATGCTCAGATCAGAAAGTAGTTTCACAGAATGCTTCTGTGTAGTTTATATTTGAATATATTCCTTTTTCCACTACTACTCTCTTAGCGCTCCAAATGTCCAGTTGCATTTTCTACAGAAAGAGTGTTCAGATCTGCTCAATCAAAAGTATGGTTTAACTCTGTTAGCTGAATGCACAGATCAGAAAGAATTTTCACAGAATGATTCTGTGTAGTTTGTATTTGGAGACATTCCTTTTTCCACTATTACCCTCTTAGCGCTCCGAATCTCCACTTGCATTTTCTACAGAAAGAGTGTTTCAGAACGGCTCAATCAAAACTAAGGTTCAACTGTTTTAGTTGAACAAACAGAACAGAAAGAAGTTTCACACAATTCTTCTGTGTAGTTTTTATTTGTAGACATTCTTTTTCCCAATATAGGCCTCTTAGCGCTCAGAATGTCCAATTGCAGTTTCTACAGAAAGAGTGTTTCAGAACGGCTCAATCAAAAGTAAGGTTCAACTCTGTTAGTTGAATGCACAGAACAGAAAGAAGTTTCATACAATGCTTCTGTGTATTTTATATTTGAACATATTCTTTTTTCCACTATTACCCACTTAGCGCTACGAATGTCCAGTTGCGTTTTCTACAGACAGAGTGTTTCAAAACTGCTCAATCAAAAGTATGGTTTAACTCTGTTAGCTGAATGCTCAGATCAGAAAGAAGTTTCACAGAATGCTTCTGTGTAGTTTATATTTGAATATATTCCTTTTTCCACTACTACGCTCTTAGCGCTCCAAATGTCCAGTTGCATTTTCTACAGAAAGAGTGTTCAGATCTGCTCAATCAAAAGTATGGTTTAACTCTGTTAGCTGAATGCACAGATCAGAAAGAAGTTTCACCGAATGATTCTGTGTAGTTTATATTTGAAGACATTCCTTTTTCCACTATTACCCTCTTAGCGCTCCGAATCTCCACTTGCATTTTCTACAAAAAGAGTGTTTCATAACTGCTCAATCAAAAATATGTTTTATCTCTGTTAACTGAATTTACAGATCAGAAATAAGTTTCACAGAATGCATCTGTGTAGTTTTTACTTGAAGATATTCTTTTTCCCAATGTAGGCCTCTTAGCGCTTAGCATGTCCAATTGCAGTTTCTATAGAAAGAGTGTTTCAGAACGGCTCAATCAAAAGTTAGGTTCAACTCTGTTAGTTGAATGCACAGAACAGAAAGAATTTTCACAGAATGCTACTGTGTAGTTTATATTTGAATATATTCCTTTTTCCACTATTACCCTCTTAGCGCTCCGAATGTCCACTTGCATTTTCTACAGAAAGAGTGTTCAGAACTGCGCAATCAAAAGTATGGTTTAACTCTGTTAGCTTAATGAACATATCAGAAATAAGTTTCACAAAATGCTTCTGTGTAATTTTTATTTGAAGATATTATTTTTCCCAATAGAGGCCTCTTAGCGCTCAGAATGTCCAATTGCAGTTTCTACAGAAAGAGTGTTTCAGAAAGGCTCAATCAAAAGTAAGGTTCAACTCTGTTAGTTGAATGCATTGAACAGAAAGAAGTTTCATACAATGCTTTTGTGTAGTTTATATTTGAACATATTCTTTTTTCCACTATTACCCACTTAGCGCTACGAATGTCCAGTTGCATTTTCTACAGACAGAGTGTTTCAAAACTGCTCAATCAAAAGTATGGTTTAACTCTGTTAGCTGAATGCTCAGATCAGAAAGAAGTTTCACAGAATGCTTCTGTGTAGTTTATATATGAATATATTCCTTTTTCCACTACTACTCTCTTAGCGCTCCAAATGTCCAGTTGCATTTTCTACAGAAAGAGTGTTCAGATCTGCTCAATCAAAAGTATGGTTTAACTCTGTTAGCTGAATGCACAGATCAGAAAGAAGTTTGACAGAATGATTCTGTGTAGTTTATATTTGGAGACATTCCTTTTTCCACTATTACCCTCTTAGCGCTCCGAAACTCCACTTGCATTTTCTACAAAAAGAGTGTTTCATAACTGCTCAATCAAAAATATGTTTTATCTCTGTTAACTGAATTTACAGATCAGAAATAAGTTTCACAGAATGCATCTGTGTAGTTTTTATTTGAAGATATTCTTTTTCCCAATGTAGGCCTCTTAGCGCTTAGCATGTCCAATTGCAGTCTCTACAGAAAGAGTGTTTCAGAACAGCTCAATCAAAAGTAAGGTTCAACTCTGTTAGTTGAATGCACAGAACAGAAAGAATTTTCACAGAATGCTACTGTGTAGTTTATATTTGAATATATTCCTTTTTCCACTATTACCCTCTTAGCGCTCCGAATGTCCACTTGCATTTTCTACAGAAAGAGTGTTCAGAACTGCGCAATCAAAAGTATGGTTTAACTCTGTTAGCTTAATGAACATATCAGAAATAAGTTTCACACAATGCTTCTGTGTAGTTTTTATTTGAAGATATTATTTTTCCCAATATAGGCCTCTTAGCGCTCAGAATGTCCAATTGCAGTTTCTACAGAAAGAGTGTTTCAGAAAGGCTCAATCAAAAGTAAGGTTCAACTCTGTTAGTTGAATGCACAGAACAGAAAGAAGTTTCATACAATGCTTCTGTGTAGTTTATATTTGAACATATTCTTTTTTCCACTATTACCCACTTAGCGCTACGAATGTCCAGTTGCATTTTCTACAGACAGAGTGTTTCAAAACTGCTCAATCAAAAGTATGGTTTAACTCTGTTAGCTGAATGCTCAGATCAGAAAGAAGTTTCACAGAATGCTTCTGTGTAGTTTATATTTGAATATATTCCTTTTTCCACTACTACTCTCTTAGCACTCCAAATGTCCAGTTGCATTTTCTACAGAAAGAGAGTTCAGATCTGCTCAATCAAAAGTATGGTTTAACTCTGTTAGCTGAATGCACAGATCAGAAAGAATTTTCACAGAATGATTCTGTGTAGTTTATATTTGGAGACATTCCTTTTTCCACTATTACCCTCTTAGCGCTCCGAATCTCCACTTGAATTTTCTACAGAAAGAGTGTTTCAGAACGGCTCAATCAAAACTAAGGTTCAAATCTTTTAGTTGAACAAACAGAACAGAAAGAAGTTTCACACAATTCTTCTGTGTAGTTTTTATTTGTAGACATTCTTTTTCCCAATATAGGCCTCTTAGCGCTCCGAATGTCCAATTGCAGTTTCTACAGAAAGAGTGTTTCAGAACGGCTCAATCAAAAGTAAGGTTCAACTCTGTTAGTTGAATGCACAGAACAGAAAGAAGTTTCATACAATGCTTCTGTGTATTTTATATTTGAACATATTCTTTTTTCCACTATTACCCACTTAGCGCTACGAATGTCCAGTTGCATTTTCTACAGACAGAGTGTTTCAAAACTGCTCAATCAAAAGTATGGTTTAACTCTGTTAGCTGAATGCTCAGATCAGAAAGAAGTTTCACAGAATGCTTCTGTGTAGTTTATATTTGAATATATTCCTTTTTCCACTACTACGCTCTTAGCGCTCCAAATGTCCAGTTGCATTTTCTACACAAAGAGTGTTCAGATCTGCTCAATCAAAAGTATGGTTTAACTCTGTTAGCTGAATGCACAGATCAGAAAGAAGTTTCACCGAATGATTCTGTGTAGTTTATATTTGAAGACATTCCTTTTTCCACTATTACCCTCTTAGCGCTCCGAATCTCCACTTGCATTTTCTACAAAAAGAGTGTTTCATAACTGCTCAATCAAAAATATGTTTTATCTCTGTTAACTGAATTTACAGATCAGAAATAAGTTTCACAGAATGCATCTGTGTAGTTTTTACTTGAAGATATTCTTTTTCCCAATGTAGGCCTCTTAGCGCTTAGCATGTCCAATTGCAGTTTCTATAGAAAGAGTGTTTCAGAACGGCTCAATCAAAAGTAAGGTTCAACTCTGTTAGTTGAATGCACAGAACAGAAAGAATTTTCACAGAATGCTACTGTGTAGTTTATATTTGAATATATTCCTTTTTCCACTATTACCCTCTTAGCGCTCCGAATGTCCACTTGCATTTTCTACAGAAAGAGTGTTCAGAACTGCGCAATCAAAAGTATGGTTTAACTCTGTTAGCTTAATGAACATATCAGAAATAAGTTTCACAAAATGCTTCTGTGTAATTTTTATTTGAAGATATTATTTTTCCCAATAGAGGCCTCTTAGCGCTCAGAATGTCCAATTGCAGTTTCTACAGAAAGAGTGTTTCAGAATGGCTCAATCAAATGTAAGGTTCAACTCTGTTAGTTGAATGCACAGAACAGAAAGAAGTTTCATACAATGCTTCTGTGTAGTTTATATTTGAACATATTCTTTTTTCCACTATTACCCACTTAGCGCTACGAATGTCCAGTTGCATTTTCTACAGACAGAGTGTTTCAAAACTGCTCAATCAAAAGTATGGTTTAACTCTGTTAGCTGAATGCTCAGATCAGAAAGAAGTTTCACAGAATGCTTCTGTGTAGTTTATATTTGAATATATTCCTTTTTCCACTACTACTCTCTTAGCGCTCCAAATGTCCAGTTGCATTTTCTACAGAAAGAGTGTTCAGATCTGCTCAATCAAAAGTATGGTTTAACTCTGTTAGCTGAATGCACAGATCAGAAAGAAGTTTCACAGAATGATTCTGTGTAGTTTATATTTGGAGACATTCCTTTTTCCACTATTACCCTCTTAGCGCTCCGAATCTCCACTTGCATTTTCTACAGAAAGAGTGTTTCAGAACGGCTCAATCAAAACTAAGGTTCAACTCTTTTAGTTGAACAAACAGAACAGAAAGAAGTTTCACACAATTCTTCTGTGTAGTTTTTATTTGTAGACATTCTTTTTCCCAATATAGGCCTCTTAGCGCTCAGAATGTCCAATTGCAGTTTCTACAGAAAGAGTGTTTCAGAACGGCTCAATCAAAAGTAAGGTTCAACTCTGTTAGTTGAATGCACAGAACAGAAAGAAGTTTCATACAATGCTTCTGTGTAGTTTATATTTGAACATATTCTTTTTTCCACTATTACCCACTTAGCGCTACGAATGTCCAGTTGCATTTTCTACAGACAGAGTGTTTCAAAACTGCTCAATCAAAAGTATGGTTTAACTCTGTTAGCTGAATGCTCAGATCAGAAAGAAGTTTCACAGAATGCTTCTGTGTAGTTTATATTTGAATATATTCCTTTTTCCACTACTACGCTCTTAGCGCTCCAAATGTCCAGTTGCATTTTCTACAGAAAGAGTGTTCAGATCTGCTCAATCAAAAGTATGGTTTAACTCTGTTAGCTGAATGCACAGATCAGAAAGAAGTTTCACCGAATGATTCTGTGTAGTTTATATTTGAAGACATTCCTTTTTCCACTATTACCCTCTTAGCGCTCCGAATCTCCACTTGCATTTTCTACAAAAAGAGTGTTTCATAACTGCTCAATCAAAAATATGTTTTATCTCTGTTAACTGAATTTACAGATCAGAAATAAGTTTCACAGAATGCATCTGTGTAGTTTTTTTTGAAGATATTCTTTTTCCCAATGTAGGCCTCCTAGCGCTTAGCATGTCCAATTGCAGTTTCTACAGAAAGAGTGTTTCAGAACGGCTCAATCAAAAGTAAGGTTCAACTCTGTTAGTTGAATGCACAGAACAGAAAGAATTTTCACAGAATGCTACTGTGTAGTTTATATTTGAATATATTCCTATTTCCACTATTACCCTCTTAGCGCTCCGAATGTCCACTTGCATTTTCTACAGAAATAGTGTTCAGAACTGCGAAATCAAAAGTATGGTTTAACTCTGTTAGCTTAATGAACATATCAGAAATAAGTTTCACACAATGCTTCTGTGTAGTTTTTATTTGAAGATATTATTTTTCCCAATATAGGCCTCTTAGCGCTCAGAATGTCCAATTGCAGTTTCTACAGAAAGAGTGTTTCAGAAAGGCTCAATCAAAAGTAAGGTTCAACTCTGTTAGTTGAATGCACAGAACAGAAAGCAGTTTCATACAATGCTTCTGTGTAGTTTGTGTTTGAACATATTCTTTTTTCCACTATTACCCACTTAGTGCTACAAATGTCCAGTTGCATTTTCTACAGACAGAGTGTTTCAAAACTGCTCAGTCAAAAGTATGGTTTAACTCTGTTAGCTGAATGCTCAGATCAGAAAGAAGTTTCACAGAATGCTTCTGTGTAGTTTATATTTGAATATATTCCTTTTTCCACTACTTCTCTCTTAGCGCTCCAAATGTCCAGTTGCATTTTCTACAGAAAGAGAGTTCAGATATGCTCAATCAAAAGTATGGTTTCACTCTGTTAGCTGAATGCACAGATCAGAAAGAATTTTCACAGAATGATTCTGTGTAGTTTATATTTGGAGACATTCCTTTTTCCACTATTACCCTCTTAGCGCTCCGAATCTCCACTTGAATTTTCTACAGAAAGAGTGTTTCAGAACGGCTCAATCAAAACTAAGGTTCAAATCTTTTAGTTGAACAAACAGAACAGAAAGAAGTTTCACACAATTCTTCTGTGTAGTTTTTATTTGTAGACATTCTTTTTCCCAATATAGGCCTCTTAGCGCTCAGAATGTCCAATTGCAGTTTCTACAGAAAGAGTGTTTCAGAACGGCTCAATCAAAAGTAAGGTTCAACTCTGTTAGTTGAATGCACAGAACAGAAAGAAGTTTCATACAATGCTTCTGTGTATTTTATATTTGAACATATTCTTTTTTCCACTATTACCCACTTAGCGCTACGAATGTCCAGTTGCATTTTCTACAGACAGAGTGTTTCAAAACTGCTCAATCAAAAGTATGGTTTAACTCTGTTAGCTGAATGCTCAGATCAGAAAGAAGTTTCACAGAATGCTTCTGTGTAGTTTATATTTGAATATATTCCTTTTTCCACTACTACGCTCTTAGCGCTCCAAATGTCCAGTTGCATTTTCTACACAAAGAGTGTTCAGATCTGCTCAATCAAAAGTATGGTTTAACTCTGTTAGCTGAATGCACAGATCAGAAAGAAGTTTCACCGAATGATTCTGTGTAGTTTATATTTGAAGACATTCCTTTTTCCACTATTACCCCCTTAGCGCTCCGAATCTCCACTTGCATTTTCTACAAAAAGAGTGTTTCATAACTGCTCAATCAAAAATATGTTTTATCTCTGTTAACTGAATTTACAGATCAGAAATAAGTTTCACAGAATGCATCTGTGTAGTTTTTACTTGAAGATATTCTTTTTCCCAATGTAGGCCTCTTAGCGCTTAGCATGTCCAATTGCAGTTTCTATAGAAAGAGTGTTTCAGAACGGCTCAATCAAAAGTAAGGTTCAACTCTGTTAGTTGAATGCACAGAACAGAAAGAATTTTCACAGAATGCTACTGTGTAGTTTATATTTGAATATATTCCTTTTTCCACTATTACCCTCTTAGCGCTCCGAATGTCCACTTGCATTTTCTACAGAAAGAGTGTTCAGAACTGCGCAATCAAAAGTATGGTTTAACTCTGTTAGCTTAATGAACATATCAGAAATAAGTTTCACAAAATGCTTCTGTGTAATTTTTATTTGAAGATATTATTTTTCCCAATAGAGGCCTCTTAGCGCTCAGAATGTCCAATTGCAGTTTCTACAGAAAGAGTGTTTCAGAACGGCTCAATCAAATGTAAGGTTCAACTCTGTTAGTTGAATGCACAGAACAGAAAGAAGTTTCATACAATGCTTCTGTGTAGTTTATATTTGAACATATTCTTTTTTCCACTATTACCCACTTAGCGCTACGAATGTCCAGTTGCATTTTCTACAGACAGAGTGTTTCAAAACTGCTCAATCAAAAGTATGGTTTAACTCTGTTAGCTGAATGCTCAGATCAGAAAGAAGTTTCACAGAATGCTTCTGTGTAGTTTATATTTGAATATATTCCTTTTTCCACTACTACTCTCTTAGCGCTCCAAATGTCCAGTTGCATTTTCTACAGAAAGAGTGTTCAGATCTGCTCAATCAAAAGTATGGTTTAACTCTGTTAGCTGAATGCACAGATCAGAAAGAAGTTTCACAGAATGATTCTGTGTAGTTTATATTTGGAGACATTCCTTTTTCCACTATTACCCTCTTAGCGCTCCGAATCTCCACTTGCATTTTCTACAGAAAGAGTGTTTCAGAACGGCTCAATCAAAACTAAGGTTCAACTCTTTTAGTTGAACAAACAGAACAGAAAGAAGTTTCACACAATTCTTCTGTGTAGTTTTTATTTGTAGACATTCTTTTTCCCAATATAGGCCTCTTAGCGCTCAGAATGTCCAATTGCAGTTTCTACAGAAAGAGTGTTTCAGAACGGCTCAATCAAAAGTAAGGTTCAACTCTGTTAGTTGAATGCACAGAACAGAAAGAAGTTTCATACAATGCTTCTGTGTATTTTGTATTTGAACATATTCTTTTTTCCACTATTACCCACTTAGCGCTACGAATGTCCAGTTGCATTTTCTACAGACAGAGTGTTTCAAAACTGCTCAATCAAAAGTATGGTTTAACTCTGTTAGCTGAATGCTCAGATCAGAAAGAAGTTTCACAGAATGCTTCTGTGTAGTTTATATTTGAATATATTCCTTTTTCCACTACTACGCTCTTAGCGCTCCAAATGTCCAGTTGCATTTTCTACAGAAAGAGTGTTCTGATCTGCTCAATCAAAAGTATGGTTTAACTCTGTTAGCTGAATGCACAGATCAGAAAGAAGTTTCACCGAATGATTCTGTGTAGTTTATATTTGAAGACATTCCTTTTTCCACTATTACCCTCTTAGCGCTCCGAATCTCCACTTGCATTTTCTACAAAAAGAGTGTTTCATAACTGCTCAATCAAAAATATGTTTTATCTCTGTTAACTGAATTTACAGATCAGAAATAAGTTTCACAGAATGCATCTGTGTAGTTTTTACTTGAAGATATTCTTTTTCCCAATGTAGGCCTCTTAGCGCTTAGCATGTCCAATTGCAGTTTCTATAGAAAGAGTGTTTCAGAACGGCTCAATCAAAAGTTAGGTTCATCTCTGTTAGTTGAATGCACAGAACAGAAAGAATTTTCACAGAATGCTACTGTGTAGTTTATATTTGAATATATTCCTTTTTCCACTATTACCCTCTTAGCGCTCCGAATGTCCACTTGCATTTTCTACAGAAAGAGTGTTCAGAACTGCGCAATCAAAAGTATGGTTTAACTCTGTTAGCTTAATGAACATATCAGAAATAAGTTTCACAAAATGCTTCTGTGTAATTTTTATTTGAAGATATTATTTTTCCCAATAGAGGCCTCTTAGCGCTCAGAATGTCCAATTGCAGTTTCTACAGAAAGAGTGTTTCAGAAAGGCTCAATCAAAAGTAAGGTTCAACTCTGTTAGTTGAATGCACAGAACAGAAAGAAGTTTCATACAATGCTTCTGTGTAGTTTATATTTGAACATATTCTTTTTTCCACTATTACCCACTTAGCGCTACGAATGTCCAGTTGCATTTTCTACAGACAGAGTGTTTCAAAACTGCTCAATCAAAAGTATGGTTTAACTCTGTTAGCTGAATGCTCAGATCAGAAAGAAGTTTCACAGAATGCTTCTGTGTAGTTTATATTTGAATATATTCCTTTTTCCACTACTACTCTCTTAGCGCTCCAAATGTCCAGTTGCATTTTCTACAGAAAGAGTGTTCAGATCTGCTCAATCAAAAGTATGTTTTAACTCTGTTAGCTGAATGCACAGATCAGAAAGAAGTTTCACAGAATGATTCTGTGTAGTTTATATTTGGAGACATTCCTTTTTCCACTATTACCCTCTTAGCGCTCCGAATCTCCACTTGCATTTTCTACAGAAAGTGTGTTTCAGAACGGCTCAATCAAAACTAAGGTTCAACTCTTTTAGTTGAACAAACAGAACAGAAAGAAGTTTCACACAATTCTTCTGTGTAGTTTTTATTTGTAGACATTCTTTTTCCCAATATAGGCCTCTTAGCGCTCAGAATGTCCAATTGCAGTTTCTACAGAAAGAGTGTTTCAGAACGGCTCAATCAAAAGTAAGGTTCAACTCTGTTAGTTGAATGCACAGAACAGAAAGAAGTTTCATACCATGCTTCTGTGTAGTTTATATTTGAACATATTCTTTTTTCCACTATTACCCACTTAGCGCTACGAATGTCCAGTTGCATTTTCTACAGACAGAGTGTTTCAAAACTGCTCGATCAAAAGTATGGTTTAACTCTGTTAGCTGAATGCTCAGATCAGAAAGAAGTTTCACAGAATGCTTCTGTGTAGTTTATATTTGAATATATTCCTTTTTCCACTACTACGCTCTTAGCGCTCCAAATATCCAGTTGCATTTTCTACAGAAAGAGTGTTCAGATCTGCTCAATCAAAAGTATGGTTTAACTCTGTTAGCTGAATGCACAGATCAGAAAGAAGTTTCACCGAATGATTCTGTGTAGTTTATATTTGAAGACATTCCTTTTTCCACTATTACCCTCTTAGCGCTCCGAATCTCCACTTGCATTTTCTACAAAAAGAGTGTTTCATAACTGCTCAATCAAAAATATGTTTTATCTCTGTTAACTGAATTTACAGATCAGAAATAAGTTTCACAGAATGCATCTGTGTAGTTTTTATTTGAAGATATTCTTTTTCCCAATGTAGGCCTCTTAGCGCTTAGCATGTCCAATTGCAGTTTCTACAGAAAGAGTGTTTCAGAACGGCTCAATCAATAGTAAGGTTCAACTCTGTTAGTTGAATGCACAGAACAGAAAGAATTTTCACAGAATGCTACTGTGTAGTTTATATTTGAATATATTCCTTTTTCCACTATTACCCTCTTAGCGCTCCGAATGTCCACTTGCATTTTCTACAGAAAGAGTGTTCAGAACTGCGCAATCAAAAGTATGGTTTAACTCTGTTAGCTTAATGAACATATCAGAAATAAGTTTCACAAAATGCTTCTGTGTAATTTTTATTTGAAGATATTATTTTTCCCAATAGAGGCCTCTTAGCGCTCAGAATGTCCAATTGCAGTTTCTACAGAAAGAGTGTTTCAGAAAGGCTCAATCAAAAGTAAGGTTCAACTCTGTTAGTTGAATGCACAGAACAGAAAGAAGTTTCATACAATGCTTCTGTGTAGTTTATATTTGAACATATTCTTTTTTCCACTATTACCCACTTAGCGCTACGAATGTCCAGTTGCATTTTCTACAGACAGAGTGTTTCAAAACTGCTCAATCAAAAGTATGGTTTAACTCTGTTAGCTGAATGCTCAGATCAGAAAGAAGTTTCACAGAATGCTTCTGTGTAGTTTATATTTGAATATATTCCTTTTTCCACTACTACTCTCTTAGCGCTCCAAATGTCCAGTTGCATTTTCTACAGAAAGAGTGTTCAGATCTGCTCAATCAAAAGTATGGTTTAACTCTGTTAGCTGAATGCACAGATCAGAAAGAAGTTTCACAGAATGATTCTGTGTAGTTTATATTTGGAGACATTCCTTTTTCCACTATTACCCTCTTAGCGCTCCGAATCTCCACTTGCATTTTCTACAGAAAGTGTGTTTCAGAACGGCTCAATCAAAACTAAGGTTCAACTCTTTTAGTTGAACAAACAGAACAGAAAGAAGTTTCACACAATTCTTCTGTGTAGTTTTTATTTGTAGACATTCTTTTTCCCAATATAGGCCTCTTAGCGCTCAGAATGTCCAATTGCAGTTTCTACAGAAAGAGTGTTTCAGAACGGCTCAATCAAAAGTAAGGTTCAACTCTGTTAGTTGAATGCACAGAACAGAAAGAAGTTTCATACAATGCTTCTGTGTAGTTTATATTTCAACATATTCTTTTTTCCACTATTACCCACTTAGCGCTACGAATGTCCAGTTGCATTTTCTACAGACAGAGTGTTTCAAAACTGCTCAATCAAAAGTATGGTTTAACTCTGTTAGCTGAATGCTCAGATCAGAAAGAAGTTTCACAGAATGCTTCTGTGTAGTTTATATTTGAATATATTCCTTTTTCCACTACTACACTCTTAGCGCTCCAAATGTCCAGTTGCATTTTCTACAGAAAGAGTGTTCAGATCTGCTCAATCAAAAGTATGGTTTAACTCTGTTAGCTGAATGCACAGATCAGAAAGAAGTTTCACCGAATGATTCTGTGTAGTTTATATTTGAAGACATTCCTTTTTCCACTATTACCCTCTTAGCGCTCCGAATCTCCACTTGCATTTTCTACAAAAAGAGTGTTTCATAACTGCTCAATCAAAAATATGTTTTATCTCTGTTAACTGAATTTACAGATCAGAAATAAGTTTCACAAAATGCATCTGTGTAGTTTTTACTTGAAGATATTCTTTTTCCCAATGTAGGCCTCTTAGCGCTTAGCATGTCCAATTGCAGTTTCTATAGAAAGAGTGTTTCAGAACGGCTCAATCAAAAGTTAGGTTCATCTCTGTTAGTTGAATGCACAGAACAGAAAGAATTTTCACAGAATGCTACTGTGTAGTTTATATTTGAATATATTCCTTTTTCCACTATTACCCTCTTAGCGCTCCGAATGTCCACTTGCATTTTCTACAGAAAGAGTGTTCAGAACTGCGCAATCAAAAGTATGGTTTAACTCTGTTAGCTTAATGAACATATCAGAAATAAGTTTCACAAAATGCTTCTGTGTAATTTTTATTTGAAGATATTATTTTTCCCAATAGAGGCCTCTTAGCGCTCAGAATGTCCAATTGCAGTTTCTACAGAAAGAGTGTTTCAGAAAGGCTCAATCAAAAGTAAGGTTCAACTCTGTTAGTTGAATGCACAGAACAGAAAGAAGTTTCATACAATGCTTCTGTGTAGTTTATATTTGAACATATTCTTTTTTCCACTATTACCCACTTAGCGCTACGAATGTCCAGTTGCATTTTCTACAGACAGAGTGTTTCAAAACTGCTCAATCAAAAGTATGGTTTAACTCTGTTAGCTGAATGCTCAGATCAGAAAGAAGTTTCACAGAATGCTTCTGTGTAGTTTATATTTGAATATATTCCTTTTTCCACTACTACTCTCTTAGCGCTCCAAATGTCCAGTTGCATTTTCTACAGAAAGAGTGTTCAGATCTGCTCAATCAAAAGTATGGTTTAACTCTGTTAGCTGAATGCACAGATCAGAAAGAAGTTTCACAGAATGATTCTGTGTAGTTTATATTTGGAGACATTCCTTTTTCCACTATTACCCTCTTAGCGCTCCGAATCTCCACTTGCATTTTCTACAGAAAGTGTGTTTCAGAACGGCTCAATCAAAACTAAGGTTCAACTCTTTTAGTTGAACAAACAGAACAGAAAGAAGTTTCACACAATTCTTCTGTGTAGTTTTTATTTGTAGACATTCTTTTTCCCAATATAGGCCTCTTAGCGCTCAGAATGTCCAATTGCAGTTTCTACAGAAAGAGTGTTTCAGAACGGCTCAATCAAAAGTAAGGTTCAACTCTGTTAGTTGAATGCACAGAACAGAAAGAAGTTTCATACCATGCTTCTGTGTAGTTTATATTTGAACATATTCTTTTTTCCACTATTACCCACTTAGCGCTACGAATGTCCAGTTGCATTTTCTACAGACAGAGTGTTTCAAAACTGCTCGATCAAAAGTATGGTTTAACTCTGTTAGCTGAATGCTCAGATCAGAAAGAAGTTTCACAGAATGCTTCTGTGTAGTTTATATTTGAATATATTCCTTTTTCCACTACTACGCTCTTAGCGCTCCAAATATCCAGTTGCATTTTCTACAGAAAGAGTGTTCAGATCTGCTCAATCAAAAGTATGGTTTAACTCTGTTAGCTGAATGCACAGATCAGAAAGAAGTTTCACCGAATGATTCTGTGTAGTTTATATTTGAAGACATTCCTTTTTCCACTATTACCCTCTTAGCGCTCCGAATCTCCACTTGCATTTTCTACAAAAAGAGTGTTTCATAACTGCTCAATCAAAAATATGTTTTATCTCTGTTAACTGAATTTACAGATCAGAAATAAATTTCACAGAATGCATCTGTGTAGTTTTTATTTGAAGATATTCTTTTTCCCAATGTAGGCCTCTTAGCGCTTAGCATGTCCAATTGCAGTTTCTACAGAAAGAGTGTTTCAGAACAGCTCAATCAAAAGTAAGGTTCAACTCTGTTAGTTGAATGCACAGAACAGAAAGAATTTTCACAGAATGCTACTGTGTAGTTTATATTTGAATATATTCCTTTTTCCACTATTACCCTCTTAGCGCTCCGAATGTCCACTTGCATTTTCTACAGAAAGAGTGTTCAGAACTGCGCAATCAAAAGTATGGTTTAAATCTGTTAGCTTAATGAACATATCAGAAATAAGTTTCACACAATGCTTCTGTGTAGTTTTTATTTGAAGATATTATTTTTCCCAATATAGGCCTCTTCGCGCTCAGAATGTCCAATTGCAGTTTCTACAGAAAGAGTGTTTCAGAAAGGCTCAATCAAAAGTAAGGTTCAACTCTGTTAGTTGAATGCACAGAACAGAAAGAAGTTTCATACAATGCTTCTGTGTAGTTTATATTTGAACATATTCATTTTTCCACTATTACCCACTTAGCGCTACGAATGTCCAGTTGCATTTTCTACAGACAGAGTGTTTCAAAACTGCTCAATGAAAAGTATGGTTTAACTCTGTTAGCTGAATGCTCAGATCAGAAAGAAGTTTCACAGAATGCTTCTGTGTAGTTTATATTTGAATATATTCCTTTTTCCACTACTACTCTCTTAGCGCTCCAAATGTCCAGTTGCATTTTCTACAGAAAGAGTGTTCAGATCTGCTCAATCAAAAGTATGGTTTAACTCTGTTAGCTGAATGCACAGATCAGAAAGAAGTTTCACAGAATGATTCTGTGTAGTTTATATTTGGAGACATTCCTTTTTCCACTATTACCCTCTTAGCGCTCCGAATCTCCACTTGCATTTTCTACAGAAAGAGTGTTTCAGAACGGCTCAATCAAAACTAAGGTTCAACTCTTTTAGTTGAACAAACAGAACAGAAAGAAGTTTCACACAATTCTTCTGTGTAGTTTTTATTTGTAGACATTCTTTTTCCCAATATAGGCCTCTTAGCGCTCAGAATGTCCAATTGCAGTTTCTACAGAAAGAGTGTTTCAGAACGGCTCAATCAAAAGTAAGGTTCAACTCTGTTAGTTGAATGCACAGAACAGAAAGAAGTTTCATACAATGCTTCTGTGTAGTTTATATTTGAACATATTCTTTTTTCCACTATTACCCACTTAGCGCTACGAATGTCCAGTTGCATTTTCTACAGACAGAGTGTTTCAAAACTGCTCAATCAAAAGTATGGTTTAACTCTGTTAGCTGAATGCTCAGATCAGAAAGAAGTTTCACAGAATGCTTCTGTGTAGTTTATATTTGAATATATTCCTTTTTCCACTACTACGCTCTTAGCGCTCCAAATGTCCAGTTGCATTTTCTACAGAAAGAGTGTTCAGATCTGCTCAATCAAAAGCATGGTTTAACTCTGTTAGCTGAATGCACAGATCAGAAAAATTTTCACAGAATGTTTCTGTGTAGTTTATATTTGGAGACATTCCTTTTTCCACTATTACCCTCTTAGCGCTCCGAATCTCCACTTGCATTTTCTACAGAAAGAGTGTTTCAGAACGGCTCAATCAAAACTAAGGTTCAACTGTTTTAGTTGAACAAACAGAACAGAAAGAAGTTTCACACAATTCTTCTGTGTAGTTTTTATTTGTAGACATTCTTTTTCCCAATATAGGCCTCTTAGCGCTCAGAATGTCCAATTGCAGTTTCTACAGAAAGAGTGTTTCAGAACGGCTCAATCAAAAGTAAGGTTCAACTCTGTTAGTTGAATGCACAGAACAGAAAGAAGTTTCATACAATGCTTCTGTGTATTTTATATTTGAACATATTCTTTTTTCCACTATTACCCACTTAGCGCTACGAATGTCCAGTTGCATTTTCTACAGACAGAGTGTTTCAAAACTGCTCAATCAAAAGTATGGTTTAACTCTGTTAGCTGAATGCTCAGATCAGAAAGAAGTTTCACAGAATGCTTCTGTGTAGTTTATATCTGAATATATTCCTTTTTCCACTACTACGCTCTTAGCGCTCCAAATGTCCAGTTGCATTTTCTACAGAAAGAGTGTTCAGATCTGCTCAATCAAAAGTATGGTTTAACTCTGTTAGCTGAATGCACAGATGAGAAAGAAGTTTCACCGAATGATTCTGTGTAGTTTATATTTGAAGACATTCCTTTTTCCACTATTACCCTCTTAGCGCTCCGAATCTCCACTTGCATTTTCTACAAAAAGAGTGTTTCATAACTGCTCAATCAAAAATATGTTTTATCTCTGTTAACTGAATTTACAGATCAGAAATAAGTTTCACAGAATGCATCTGTGTAGTTTTTACTTGAAGATATTCTTTTTCCCAATGGAGGCCTCTTAGCGCTTAGCATGTCCAATTGCAGTTTCTATAGAAAGAGTGTTTCAGAACGGCTCAATCAAAAGTTAGGTTCATCTCTGTTAGTTGAATGCACAGAACAGAAAGAATTTTCACAGAATGCTACTGTGTAGTTTATATTTGAATATATTCCTTTTTCCACTATTACCCTCTTAGCGCTCCGAATGTCCACTTGCATTTTCTACAGAAAGAGTGTTCAGAACTGCGCAATCAAAAGTATGGTTTAAATCTGTTAGCTTAATGAACATATCAGAAATAAGTTTCACACAATGCTTCTGTGTAGTTTTTATTTGAAGATATTATTTTTCCCAATATAGGCCTCTTAGCGCTCAGAATGTCCAATTGCAGTTTCTACAGAAAGATTGTTTCAGAAAGGCTCAATCAAAGTAAGGTTCAACTCTGTTAGTTGAATGCACAGAACAGAAAGAAGTTTCATACAATGCTTCTGTGTAGTTTATATTTGAACATATTCTTTTTTCCACTATTACCCACATAGCGCTACGAATGTCCAGTTGCATTTTCTACAGACAGAGTGTTTCAAAACTGCTCAATCAAAAGTATGGTTTAACTCTGTTAGCTGAATGCTCAGATCAGAAAGAAGTTTCACAGAATGCTTCTGTGTAGTTTATATTTGAATATATTCCTTTTTCCACTACTACGCTCTTAGCGCTCCAAATGTCCAGTTGCATTTTCTACAGAAAGAGTGTTCAGATCTGCTCAATCAAAAGTATGGTTTAACTCTGTTAGCTGAATGCACAGATCAGAAAGAAGTTTCACAGAATGATTCTGTGTAGTTTATATTTGGAGACATTCCTTTTTCCACTATTAACCTCTTAGCGCTCCGAATCTCCACTTGCATTTTCTACAGAAAGAGTGTTTCAGAACGGCTCAATCAAAACTAAGGTTCAACTCTTTTAGTTGGACAAACAGAACAGAAAGAAGTTTCACACAATTCTTCTGTGTAGTTTTTATTTGTAGACATTCTTTTTCCCAATATAGGCCTCTTAGCGCTCAGAATGTCCAATTGCAGTTTCTACAGAAAGAGTGTTTCAGAACGGCTCAATCAAAAGTAAGGTTCAACTCTGTTAGTTGAATGCACAGAACAGAAAGAAGTTTCATACAATGCTTCTGTGTAGTTTATATTTCAACATATTCTTTTTTCCACTATTACCCACTTAGCGCTACGAATGTCCAGTTGCATTTTCTACAGACAGAGTGTTTCAAAACTGCTCAATCAAAAGTATGGTTTAACTCTGTTAGCTGAATGCTCAGATCAGAAAGAAGTTTCACAGAATGCTTCTGTGTAGTTTATATTTGAATATATTCCTTTTTCCACTACTACGCTCTTAGCGCTCCAAATGTCCAGTTGCATTTTCTACAGAAAGAGTGTTCAGATCTGCTCAATCAAAAGCATGGTTTAACTCTGTTAGCTGAATGCACAGATCAGAAAAATTTTCACAGAATGTTTCTGTGTAGTTTATATTTGGAGACATTCCTTTTTCCACTATTACCCTCTTAGCGCTCCGAATCTCCACTTGCATTTTCTACAGAAAGAGTGTTTCAGAACGGCTCAATCAAAACTAAGGTTCAACTGTTTTAGTTGAACAAACAGAACAGAAAGAAGTTTCACACAATTCTTCTGTGTAGTTTTTATTTGTAGACATTCTTTTTCCCAATATAGGCCTCTTAGCGCTCAGAATGTCCAATTGCAGTTTCTACAGAAAGAGTGTTTCAGAACGGCTCAATCAAAAGTAAGGTTCAACTCTGTTAGTTGAATGCACAGAACAGAAAGAAGTTTCATACAATGCTTCTGTGTATTTTATATTTGAACATATTCTTTTTTCCACTATTACCCACTTAGCGCTACGAATGTCCAGTTGCATTTTCTACAGACAGAGTGTTTCAAAACTGCTCAATCAAAAGTATGGTTTAACTCTGTTAGCTGAATGCTCAGATCAGAAAGAAGTTTCACAGAATGCTTCTGTGTAGTTTATATTTGAATATATTCCTTTTTCCACTACTACGCTCTTAGCGCTCCAAATGTCCAGTTGCATTTTCTACAGAAAGAGTGTTCAGATCTGCTCAATCAAAAGTATGGTTTAACTCTGTTAGCTGAATGCACAGATGAGAAAGAAGTTTCACCGAATGATTCTGTGTAGTTTATATTTGAAGACATTCCTTTTTCCACTATTACCCTCTTAGCGCTCCGAATCTCCACTTGCATTTTCTACAAAAAGAGTGTTTCATAACTGCTCAATCAAAAATATGTTTTATCTCTGTTAACTGAATTTACAGATCAGAAATTAGTTTCACAGAATGCATCTGTGTAGTTTTTACTTGAAGATATTCTTTTTCCCAATGGAGGCCTCTTAGCGCTTAGCATGTCCAATTGCAGTTTCTATAGAAAGAGTGTTTCAGAACGGCTCAATCAAAAGTTAGGTTCATCTCTGTTAGTTGAATGCACAGAACAGAAAGAATTTTCACAGAATGCTACTGTGTAGTTTATATTTGAATATATTCCTTTTTCCACTATTACCCTCTTAGCGCTCCGAATGTCCACTTGCATTTTCTACAGAAAGAGTGTTCAGAACTGCGCAATCAAAAGTATGGTTTAACTCTGTTAGCTTAATGAACATATCAGAAATAAGTTTCACAAAATGCTTCTGTGTAATTTTTATTTGAAGATATTATTTTTCCCAATAGAGGCCTCTTAGCGCTCAGAATGTCCAATTGCAGTTTCTACAGAAAGAGTGTTTCAGAAAGGCTCAATCAAAAGTAAGGTTCAACTCTGTTAGTTGAATGCACAGAACAGAAAGAAGTTTCATACAATGCTTCTGTGTAGTTTATATTTGAACATATTCTTTTTTCCACTATTACCCACTTAGCGCTACGAATGTCCAGTTGCATTTTCTACAGACAGAGTGTTTCAAAACTGCTCAATCAAAAGTATGGTTTAACTCTGTTAGCTGAATGCTCAGATCAGAAAGAAGTTTCACAGAATGCTTCTGTGTAGTTTATATTTGAATATATTCCTTTTTCCACTACTACTCTCTTAGCGCTCCAAATGTCCAGTTGCATTTTCTACAGAAAGAGTGTTCAGATCTGCTCAATCAAAAGTATGGTTTAACTCTGTTAGCTGAATGCACAGATCAGAAAGAAGTTTCACAGAATGATTCTGTGTAGTTTATATTTGGAGACATTCCTTTTTCCACTATTACCCTCTTAGCGCTCCGAATCTCCACTTGCATTTTCTACAGAAAGTGTGTTTCAGAACGGCTCAATCAAAACTAAGGTTCAACTCTTTTAGTTGAACAAACAGAACAGAAAGAAGTTTCACACAATTCTTCTGTGTAGTTTTTATTTGTAGACATTCTTTTTCCCAATATAGGCCTCTTAGCGCTCAGAATGTCCAATTGCAGTTTCTACAGAAAGAGTGTTTCAGAACGGCTCAATCAAAAGTAAGGTTCAACTCTGTTAGTTGAATGCACAGAACAGAAAGTAGTTTCATACAATGCTTCTGTGTAGTTTATATTTGAACATATTCTTTTTTCCACTATTACCCACTTAGCGCTACGAATGTCCAGTTGCATTTACTACAGACAGAGTGTTTCAAAACTGCTCGATCAAAAGTATGGTTTAACTCTGTTAGCTGAATGCTCAGATCAGAAAGAAGTTTCACAGAATGCTTCTGTGTAGTTTATATTTGAATATATTCCTTTTTCCACTACTACGCTCTTAGCGCTCCAAATGTCCAGTTGCATTTTCTACAGAAAGAATGTTCAGATCTGCTCAATCAAAAGTATGGTTTAACTCTGTTAGCTGAATGCACAGATCAGAAAGAAGTTTCACCGACTGATTCTGTGTAGTTTATATTTGAAGACATTCCTTTTTCCACTATTACCCTCTTAGCGCTCCGAATCTCCACTTGCATTTTCTACAAAAAGAGTGTTTCATAACTGCTCAATCAAAAATATGTTTTATCTCTGTTAACTGAATTTACAGATCAGAAATAAGTTTCACAGAATGCATCTGTGTAGTTTTTATTTGAAGATATTCTTTTTCCCAATGTAGGCCTCTTAGCGCTTAGCATGTCCAATTGCAGTTTCTACAGAAAGAGTGTTTCAGAACGGCTCAATCAATAGTAAGGTTCAACTCTGTTAGTTGAATGCACAGAACAGAAAGAATTTTCACAGAATGCTACTGTGTAGTTTATATTTGAATATATTCCTTTTTCCACTATTACCCTCTTAGCGCTCCGAATGTCCACTTGCATTTTCTACAGAAAGAGTGTTCAGAACTGCGCAATCAAAAGTATGGTTTAACTCTGTTAGCTTAATGAACATATCAGAAATAAGTTTCACACAATGCTTCTCTGTAGTTTTTATTTGAAGATATTATTTTTCCCAATAGAGGCCTCTTAGCGCTCAGAATGACCAATTGCAGTTTCTACAGAAAGAGTGTTTCAGAAAGGCTCAATCAAAAGTAAGGTTCAACTCTGTTAGTTGAATGCACAGAACAGAAAGTAGTTTCATACAATGCTTCTGTGTAGTTTATATTTGAACATATTCTTTTTTCCACTATTACCCACTTAGCGCTACGAATGTCCAGTTGCATTTTCTACAGACAGAGTGTTTCAAAACTGCTCAATCAAAAGTATGGTTTAACTCTGTTAGCTGAATGCTCAGATCAGAAAGAAGTTTCACAGAATGCTTCTGTGTAGTTTATATTTGAATATATTCCTTTTTCCACTACTACTCTCTTAGCGCTCCAAATGTCCAGTTGCATTTTCTACAGAAAGAGTGTTCAGATCTGCTCCATCAAAAGTATGGTTTAACTCTGTTAGCTGAATGCACAGATGAGAAAGAAGTTTCACCGAATGATTCTGTGTAGTTTATATTTGAAGACATTCCTTTTTCCACTATTACCCTCTTAGCGCTCCGAATCTCCACTTGCATTTTCTACAAAAAGAGTGTTTCATAACTGCTCAATCAAAAATATGTTTTATCTCTGTTAACTGAATTTACAGATCAGAAATAAGTTTCACAGAATGCATCTGTGTAGTTTTTATTTGAAGATATTCTTTTTCCCAATGTAGGCCTCTTAGCGCTTAGCATGTCCAATTGCATTTTCTACAGAAAGAGTGTTTCAGAACAGCTCAATCAAAAGTAAGGTTCAACTCTGTTAGTTGAATGCACAGAACAGAAAGAATTTTCACAGAATGCTACTGTGTAGTTTATATTTGAATATATTCATTTTTCCACTATTACCCTCTTAGCGCTCCGAATGTCCACTTGCGTTTTCTACAGAAAGAGTGTTCAGAACTGCGCAATCAAAATATGGTTTAAATCTGTTAGCTTAATGAACATATCAGAAATAAGTTTCACACAATGCTTCTGTGTAGTTTTTATTTGAAGATATTATTTTTCCCAATATAGGCCTCTTAGCGCTCAGAATGTCCAATTGCAGTTTCTACAGAAAGAGTGTTTCAGAAAGGCTCAATCAAAAGTAAGGTTCAACTCTGTTAGTTGAATGCACAGAACAGAAAGAAGTTTCATACAATGCTTCTGTGTAGTTTATATTTGAACATATTCTTTTTTCCACTATTACCCACTTAGCGCTACGAATGTCCAGTTGCATTTTCTACAGACAGAGTGTTTCAAAACTGCTCAATCAAAAGTATGGTTTAACTCTGTTAGCTGAATGCTCAGATCAGAAAGAAGTTTCACAGAATGCTTCTGTGTAGTTTATATTTGAATATATTCCTTTTTCCACTACTACGCTCTTAGCGCTCCAAATGTCCAGTTGCATTTTCTACAGAAAGAGTGTTCAGATCTGCTCAATCAAAAGTATGGTTTAACTCTGTTAGCTGAATGCACAGATGAGAAAGAAGTTTCACCGAATGATTCTGTGTAGTTTATATTTGAAGACATTCCTTTTTCCACTATTACCCTCTTAGCGCTCCGAATCTCCACTTGCATTTTCTACAAAAAGAGTGTTTCATAACTGCTCAATCAAAAATATGTTTTATCTCTGTTAACTGAATTTACAGATCAGAAATTAGTTTCACAGAATGCATCTGTGTAGTTTTTACTTGAAGATATTCTTTTTCCCAATGGAGGCCTCTTAGCGCTTAGCATGTCCAATTGCAGTTTCTATAGAAAGAGTGTTTCAGAACGGCTCAATCAAAAGTTAGGTTCATCTCTGTTAGTTGAATGCACAGAACAGAAAGAATTTTCACAGAATGCTACTGTGTAGTTTATATTTGAATATATTCCTTTTTCCACTATTACCCTCTTAGCGCTCCGAATGTCCACTTGCATTTTCTACAGAAAGAGTGTTCAGAACTGCGCAATCAAAAGTATGGTTTAACTCTGTTAGCTTAATGAACATATCAGAAATAAGTTTCACAAAATGCTTCTGTGTAATTTTTATTTGAAGATATTATTTTTCCCAATAGAGGCCTCTTAGCGCTCAGAATGTCCAATTGCAGTTTCTACAGAAAGAGTGTTTCAGAAAGGCTCAATCAAAAGTAAGGTTCAACTCTGTTAGTTGAATGCACAGAACAGAAAGAAGTTTCATACAATGCTTCTGTGTAGTTTATATTTGAACATATTCTTTTTTCCACTATTACCCACTTAGCGCTACGAATGTCCAGTTGCATTTTCTACAGACAGAGTGTTTCAAAACTGCTCAATCAAAAGTATGGTTTAACTCTGTTAGCTGAATGCTCAGATCAGAAAGAAGTTTCACAGAATGCTTCTGTGTAGTTTATATTTGAATATATTCCTTTTTCCACTACTACTCTCTTAGCGCTCCAAATGTCCAGTTGCATTTTCTACAGAAAGAGTGTTCAGATCTGCTCAATCAAAAGTATGGTTTAACTCTGTTAGCTGCATGCACAGATCAGAAAGAAGTTTCACAGAATGATTCTGTGTAGTTTATATTTGGAGACATTCCTTTTTCCACTATTACCCTCTTAGCGCTCCGAATCTCCACTTGCATTTTCTACAGAAAGTGTGTTTCAGAACGGCTCAATCAAAACTAAGGTTCAACTCTTTTAGTTGAACAAACAGAACAGAAAGAAGTTTCACACAATTCTTCTGTGTAGTTTTTATTTGTAGACATTCTTTTTCCCAATATAGGCCTCTTAGCGCTCAGAATGTCCAATTGCAGTTTCTACAGAAAGAGTGTTTCAGAACGGCTCAATCAAAAGTAAGGTTCAACTCTGTTAGTTGAATGCACAGAACAGAAAGTAGTTTCATACAATGCTTCTGTGTAGTTTATATTTGAACATATTCTTTTTTCCACTATTACCCACTTAGCGCTACGAATGTCCAGTTGCATTTACTACAGACAGAGTGTTTCAAAACTGCTCGATCAAATGTATGGTTTAACTCTGTTAGCTGAATGCTCAGATCAGAAAGAAGTTTCACAGAATGCTTCTGTGTAGTTTATATTTGAATATATTCCTTTTTCCACTACTACGCTCTTAGCGCTCCAAATGTCCAGTTGCATTTTCTACAGAAAGAATGTTCAGATCTGCTCAATCAAAAGTATGGTTTAACTCTGTTAGCTGAATGCACAGATCAGAAAGAAGTTTCACCGACTGATTCTGTGTAGTTTATATTTGAAGACATTCCTTTTTCCACTATTACCCTCTTAGCGCTCCGAATCTCCACTTGCATTTTCTACAAAAAGAGTGTTTCATAACTGCTCAATCAAAAATATGTTTTATCTCTGTTAACTGAATTTACAGATCCGAAATAAGTTTCACAGAATGCATCTGTGTAGTTTTTATTTGAAGATATTCTTTTTCCCAATGTAGGCCTCTTAGCGCTTAGCATGTCCAATTGCAGTTTCTACAGAAAGAGTGTTTCAGAACGGCTCAATCAATAGTAAGGTTCAACTCTGTTAGTTGAATGCACAGAACAGAAAGAATTTTCACAGAATGCTACTGTGTAGTTTATATTTGAATATATTCCTTTTTCCACTATTACCCTCTTAGCGCTCCGAATGTCCACTTGCATTTTCTACAGAAAGAGTGTTCAGAACTGCGCAATCAAAAGTATGGTTTAACTCTGTTAGCTTAATGAACATATCAGAAATAAGTTTCACACAATGCTTCTCTGTAGTTTTTATTTGAAGATATTATTTTTCCCAATAGAGGCCTCTTAGCGCTCAGAATGACCAATTGCAGTTTCTACAGAAAGAGTGTTTCAGAAAGGCTCAATCAAAAGTAAGGTTCAACTCTGTTAGTTGAATGCACAGAACAGAAAGTAGTTTCATACAATGCTTCTGTGTAGTTTATATTTGAACATATTCTTTTTTCCACTATTACCCACTTAGCGCTACGAATGTCCAGTTGCATTTTCTACAGACAGAGTGTTTCAAAACTGCTCAATCAAAAGTATGGTTTAACTCTGTTAGCTGAATGCTCAGATCAGAAAGAAGTTTCACAGAATGCTTCTGTGTAGTTTATATTTGAATATATTCCTTTTTCCACTACTACTCTCTTACCGCTCCAAATGTCCAGTTGCATTTTCTACAGAAAGAGTGTTCAGATCTGCTCCATCAAAAGTATGGTTTAACTCTGTTAGCTGAATGCACAGATCAGAAAGAAGTTTCACCGAATGATTCTGTGTAGTTTATATTTGAAGACATTCCTTTTTCCACTATTACCCTCTTAGCGCTCCGAATCTCCACTTGCATTTTCTACAAAAAGAGTGTTTCATAACTGCTCAATCAAAAATATGTTTTATCTCTGTTAACTGAATTTACAGATCAGAAATAAGTTTCACAGAATGCATCTGTGTAGTTTTTATTTGAAGATATTCTTTTTCCCAATGTAGGCCTCTTAGCGCTTAGCATGTCCAATTGCATTTTCTACAGAAAGAGTGTTTCAGAACAGCTCAATCAAAAGTAAGGTTCAACTCTGTTAGTTGAATGCACAGAACAGAAAGAATTTTCACAGAATGCTACTGTGTAGTTTATATTTGAATATATTCATTTTTCCACTATTACCCTCTTAGCGCTCCGAATGTCCACTTGCATTTTCTACAGAAAGAGTGTTCAGAACTGCGCAATCAAAATATGGTTTAAATCTGTTAGCTTAATGAACATATCAGAAATAAGTTTCACACAATGCTTCTGTGTAGTTTTTATTTGAAGATATTATTTTTCCCAATATAGGCCTCTTAGCGCTCAGAATGTCCAATTGCAGTTTCTACAGAAAGAGTGTTTCAGAAAGGCTCAATCAAAAGTAAGGTTCAACTCTGTTAGTTGAATGCACAGAACAGAAAGAAGTTTCATACAATGCTTCTGTGTAGTTTATATTTGAACATATTCTTTTTTCCACTATTACCCACTTAGCGCTACGAATGTCCAGTTGCATTTTCTACAGACAGAGTGTTTCAAAACTGCTCAATGAAAAGTATGGTTTAACTCTGTTAGCTGAATGCTCAGATCAGAAAGAAGTTTCACAGAATGCTTCTGTGTAGTTTATATTTGAATATATTCCTTTTTCCACTACTACTCTCTTAGCGCTCCAAATGTCCAGTTGCATTTTCTACAGAAAGAGTGTTCAGATCTGCTCAATCAAAAGTATGGTTTAACTCTGTTAGCTGAATGCACAGATCAGAAAGAAGTTTCACAGAATGATTCTGTGTAGTTTATATTTGGAGGCATTCCTTTTTCCACTATTACCATCTTAGCGCTCCGAATCTCCACTTGCATTTTCTACAGAAAGTGTGTTTCAGAACGGCTCAATCAAAACTAAGGTTCAAATCTTTAGTTGAACAAACAGAACAGAAACAAGTTTCACACAACTCTTCTGTGTAGTTTTTATTTGTAGACATTCTTTTTCCCAATATAGGCCTCTTAGCGCTCAGAATGTCCAATTGCAGTTTCTACAGAAAGAGTGTTTCAGAACGGCTCAATCAAAAGTAAGGTTCAACTCTGTTAGTTGAATGCACAGAACAGAAAGAAGTTTCATACAATGCTTCTGTGTAGTTTATATTTGAACATATTCTTTTTTCCACTATTACCCACTTAGCGCTACGAATGTCCAGTTGCATTTTCTACAGACAGAGTGTTTCAAAACTGCTCAATCAAAAGTATGGTTTAACTCTGTTAGCTGAATGCTCAGATCAGAAAGAAGTTTCACAGAATGCTTCTGTGTAGTTTATATTTGAATATATTCCTTTTTCCACTACTACGCTCTTAGCACTCCAAATGTCCAGTTGCATTTTCTACAGAAAGAGTGTTCAGATCTGCTCAATCAAAAGTATGGTTTAACTCTGTTAGCTGAATGCACAGATCAGAAAGAAGTTTCACCGAATGATTCTGTGTAGTTTATATTTGAAGACATTCCTTTTTCCACTATTACCCCCTTAGCGCTCCGAATCTCCACTTGCATTTTCTACAAAAAGAGTGTTTCATAACTGCTCAATCAAAAATATGTTTTATCTCTGTTAACTGAATTTACAGATCAGAAATAAGTTTCACAGAATGCATCTGTGTAGTTTTTACTTGAAGATATTATTTTCCCAATGTAGGCCTCTTAGCGCTTAGCATGTCCAATTGCAGTTTCTATAGAAAGAGTGTTTCAGAACGGCTCAATCAAAAGTTAGGTTCATCTCTGTTAGTTGAATGCACAGAACAGAAAGAATTTTTACAGAATGCTACTGTGTAGTTTATATTTGAATATATTCCTTTTTCCACTATTACCCTCTTAGCGCTCCGAATGTCCACTTGCATTTTCTACAGAAAGAGTGTTCAGAACTGCGCAATCAAAAGTATGGTTTAACTCTGTTAGCTTAATGAACATATCAGAAATAAGTTTCACAAAATGCTTCTGTGTAATTTTTATTTGAAGATATTTTTTTTCCCAATAGAGGCCTCTTAGCGCTCAGAATGTCCAATTGCAGTTTCTACAGAAAGAGTGTTTCAGAAAGGCTCAATCAAAAGTAAGGTTCAACTCTGTTAGTTGAATGCACAGAACAGAAAGAAGTTTCATACAATGCTTCTGTGTAGTTTATATTTGAACATATTCTTTTTTCCACTATTACCCACTTAGCGCTACGAATGTCCAGTTGCATTTTCTACAGACAGAGTGTTTCAAAACTGCTCAATCAAAAGTATGGTTTAACTCTGTTAGCTGAATGCTCAGATCAGAAAGAAGTTTCACAGAATGCTTCTGTGTAGTTTATATTTGAATATATTCCTTTTTCCACTACTACTCTCTTAGCGCTCCAAATGTCCAGTTGCATTTTCTACAGAAAGAGTGTTCAGATCTGCTCAATCAAAAGTATGGTTTAACTCTGTTAGCTGAATGCACAGATCAGAAAGAAGTTTCACAGAATGATTCTGTGTAGTTTATATTTGGAGACATTCCTTTTTCCACTATTACCCTCTTAGCGCTGCGAATCTCCACTTGCATTTTCTACAGAAAGTGTGTTTCAGAACGGCTCAATCAAACCTAAGGTTCAACTCTTTTAGTTGAACAAACAGAACAGAAAGAAGTTTCACACAATTCTTCTGTGTAGTTTTTATTTGTAGACATTCTTTTTCCCAATATAGGCCTCTTAGCGCTCAGAATGTCCAATTGCAGTTTCTACAGAAAGAGTGTTTCAGAACGGCTCAATCAAAAGTAAGGTTCAACTCTGTTAGTTGAATGCACAGAACAGAAAGAAGTTTCATACAATGCTTCTGTGTAGTTTATATTTGAACATATTCTTTTTTCCACTATTACCCACTTAGCGCTACGAATGTCCAGTTGCATTTTCTACAGACAGAGTGTTTCAAAACTGCTCGATCAAAAGTATGGTTTAACTCTGTTAGCTGAATGCTCAGATCAGAAAGAAGTTTCACAGAATGCTTCTGTGTAGTTTATATTTGAATATATTCCTTTTTCCACTACTACGCTCTTAGCGCTCCAAATGTCCAGTTGCATTTTCTACAGAAAGAGTGTTCAGATCTGCTCAATCAAAAGTATGGTTTAACTCTGTTAGCTGAATGCACAGATCAGAAAGAAGTTTCACCGAATGATTCTGTGTAGTTTATATTTGAAGACATTCCTTTTTCCACTATTACCCTCTTAGCGCTCCGAATCTCCACTTGCATTTTCTACAAAAAGAGTGTTTCATAACTGCTCAATCAAAAATATGTTTTATCTCTGTTAACTGAATTTACAGATCAGAAATAAGTTTCACAGAATGCATCTGTGTAGTTTTTATTTGAAGATATTCTTTTTCCCAATGTAGGCCTCTTAGCGCTTAGCATGTCCAATTGCAGTTTCTACAGAAAGAGTGTTTCAGAACGGCTCAATCAATAGTAAGGTTCAACTCTGTTAGTTGAATGCACAGAACAGAAAGAATTTTCACAGAATGCTACTGTGTAGTTTATATTTGAATATATTCCTTTTTCCACTATTACCCTCTTAGCGCTCCGAATGTCCACTTGCATTTTCTACAGAAAGAGTGTTCAGAACTGCGCAATCAAAAGTATGGTTTAACTCTGTTAGCTTAACGAACATATCAGAAATAAGTTTCACACAATGCTTCTGTGTAGTTTTAATTTGAAGATATTATTTTTCCCAATAGAGGCCTCTTAGCGCTCAGAATGTCCAATTGCAGTTTCTACAGAAAGAGTGTTTCAGAAAGGCTCAATCAAAAGTAAGGTTCAACTCTGTTAGTTGAATGCACAGAACAGAAAGTAGTTTCATACAATGCTTCTGTGTAGTTTATATTTGAACATATTCTTTTTTCCACTATTACCCACTTAGCGCTACGAATGTCCAGTTGCATTTTCTACAGACAGAGTGTTTCAAAACTGCTCAATCAAAAGTATGGTTTAACTCTGTTAGCTGAATGCTCAGATCAGAAAGAAGTTTCACAGAATGCTTCTGTGTAGTTTATATTTGAATATATTCCTTTTTCCACTACTACTCTCTTAGCGCTCCAAATGTCCAGTTGCATTTTCTACAGAAAGAGTGTTCAGATCTGCTCAATCAAAAGTATGGTTTAACTCTGTTAGCTGAATGCACAGATCAGAAAGAAGTTTCACCGAATGATTCTGTGTAGTTTATATTTGAAGACATTCCTTTTTCCACTATTACCCTCTTAGCGCTCCGAATCTCCACTTGCATTTTCTACAAAAAGAGTGTTTCATAACTGCTCAATCAAAAATATGTTTTATCTCTGTTAACTGAATTTACAGATCAGAAATAAGTTTCACAGAATGCATCTGTGTAGTTTTTATTTGAAGATATTCTTTTTCCCAATGTAGGCCTCTTAGCGCTTAGCATGTCCAATTGCATTTTCTACAGAAAGAGTGTTTCAGAACAGCTCAATCAAAAGTAAGGTTCAACTCTGTTAGTTGAATGCACAGAACAGAAAGAATTTTCACAGAATGCTACTGTGTAGTTTATATTTGAATATATTCATTTTTCCACTATTACCCTCTTAGCGCTCCGAATGTCCACTTGCATTTTCTACAGAAAGAGTGTTCAGAACTGCGCAATCAAAAGTATGGTTTAAATCTGTTAGCTTAATGAACATATCAGAAATAAGTTTCACACAATGCTTCTGTGTAGTTTTTATTTGAAGATATTATTTTTCCCAATATAGGCCTCTTAGCGCTCAGAATGTCCAATTGCAGTTTCTACAGAAAGAGTGTTTCAGAAAGGCTCAATCAAATGTAAGGTTCAACTCTGTTAGTTGAATGCACAGAACAGAAAGAAGTTTCATACAATGCTTCTGTGTAGTTTATATTTGAACATATTCTTTTTTCCACTATTACCCACTTAGCGCTACGAATGTCCAGTTGCATTTTCTACAGACAGAGTGTTTCAAAACTGCTCAATGAAAAGTATGGTTTAACTCTGTTAGCTGAATGCTCAGATCAGAAAGAAGTTTCACAGAATGCTTCTGTGTAGTTTATATTTGAATATATTCCTTTTTCCACTACTACTATCTTAGCGCTCCAAATGTCCAGTTGCATTTTCTACAGAAAGAGTGTTCAGATCTGCTCAATCAAAAGTATGGTTTAACTCTGTTAGCTGAATGCACAGATCAGAAAGAAGTCTCACAGAATGATTCTGTGTAGTTTATATTTGGAGGCATTCCTTTTTCCACTATTACCATCTTAGCGCTCCGAATCTCCACTTGCATTTTCTACAGAAATTGTGTTTCAGAACGGCTCAATCAAATCTAAGGTTCAACTCTTTTAGTTGAACAAACAGAACAGAAAGAAGTTTCACACAATTCTTCTGTGTAGTTTTTATTTGTAGACATTCTTTTTCCCAATATAGGCCTCTTAGCGCTCAGAATGTCCAATTGCAGTTTCTACAGAAAGAGTGTTTCAGAACGGCTCAATCAAAAGTAAGGTTCAACTCGGTTAGTTGAATGCACAGAAAAGAAAGAAGTTTCATACAATGCTTCTGTGTAGTTTATATTTGAACATATTCTTTTTTCCACTATTACCCACTTAGCGCTACGAATGTCCAGTTGCATTTTCTACAGACAGAGTGTTTCAAAACTGCTCGATCAAAAGTATGGTTTAACTCTGTTAGCTGAATGCTCAGATCAGAAAGAAGTTTCACAGAATGCTTCTGTGTAGTTTATATTTGAATATATTCCTTTTTCCACTACTACGCTCTTAGCGCTCCAAATGTCCAGTTGCATTTTCTACAGAAAGAGTGTTCAGATCTGCTCAATCAAAAGTATGGTTTAACTCTGTTAGCTGAATGCACAGATCAGAAAGAAGTTTCACCGAATGATTCTGTGTAGTTTATATTTGAAGACATTTCTTTTTCCACTATTACCCTCTTAGCGCTCCGAATCTCCACTTGCATTTTCTACAAAAAGAGTGTTTCATAACTGCTCAATCAAAAATATGTTTTATCTCTGTTAACTGAATTTACAGATCAGAAATAAGTTTCACAGAATGCATCTGTGTAGTTTTTATTTGAAGATATTCTTTTTCCCAATGTAGGCCTCTTAGCGCTTAGCATGTCCAATTGCAGTTTCTACAGAAAGAGTGTTTCAGAACGGCTCAATCAATAGTAAGGTTCAACTCTGTTAGTTGAATGCACAGAACAGAAAGAATTTTCACAGAATGCTACTGTGTAGTTTATATTTGAATATATTCCTTTTTCCACTATTACCCTCTTAGCGCTCCGAATGTCCACTTGCATTTTCTACAGAAAGAGTGTTCAGAACTGCGCAATCAAAAGTATGGTTTAACTCTGTTAGCTTAATGAACATATCAGAAATAAGTTTCACACAATGCTTCTCTGTAGTTTTTATTTGAAGATATTATTTTTCCCAATAGAGGCCTCTTAGCGCTCAGAATGTCCAATTGCAATTTCTACAGAAAGAGTGTTTCAGAAAGGCTCAATCAAAAGTAAGGTTCAACTCTGTTAGTTGAATGCACAGAACAGAAAGTAGTTTCATACAATGCTTCTGTGTAGTTTATATTTGAACATATTCTTTTTTCCACTATTACCCACTTAGCGCTACGAATGTCCAGTTGCATTTTCTACAGACAGAGTGTTTCAAAACTGCTCAATCAAAAGTATGGTTTAACTCTGTTAGCTGAATGCTCAGATCAGAAAGAAGTTTCACAGAATGCTTCTGTGTAGTTTATATTTGAATATATTCCTTTTTCCACTACTACTCTCTTAGCGCTCCAAATGTCCAGTTGCATTTTCTACAGAAAGAGTGTTCAGATCTGCTCAATCAAAAGTATGGTTTAACTCTGTTAGCTGAATGCACAGATCAGAAAGAAGTTTCACCGAATGATTCTGTGTAGTTTATATTTGAAGACATTCCTTTTTCCACTATTACCCTCTTAGCGCTCCGAATCTCCACTTGCATTTTCTACAAAAAGAGTGTTTCATAACTGCTCAATCAAAAATATGTTTTATCTCTGTTAACTGAATTTACAGATCAGAAATAAGTTTCACAGAATGCATCTGTGTAGTTTTTATTTGAAGATATTCTTTTTCCCAATGTAGGCCTCTTAGCGCTTAGCATGTCCAATTGCAGTTTCTACAGAAAGAGTGTTTCAGAACAGCTCAATCAAAAGTAAGGTTCAACTCTGTTAGTTGAATGCACAGAACAGAAAGAATTTTCACAGAATGCTACTGTGTAGTTTATATTTGAATATATTCCTTTTTCCACTATTACCCTCTTAGCGCTCCGAATGTCCACTTGCATTTTCTACAGAAAGAGTGTTCAGAACTGCGCAATCAAAAGTATGGTTTAAATCTGTTAGCTTAATGAACATATCAGAAATAAGTTTCACACAATGCTTCTGTGTAGTTTTTATTTGAAGATATTATTTTTCCCAATATAGGCCTCTTAGCGCTCAGAATGTCCAATTGCAGTTTCTACAGAAAGAGTGTTTCAGAAAGGCTCAATCAAAAGTAAGGTTCAACTCTGTTAGTTGAATGCACAGAACAGAAAGAAGTTTCATACAATGCTTCTGTGTAGTTTATATTTGAACATATTCTTTTTTCCACTATTACCCACTTAGCGCTACGAATGTCCAGTTGCATTTTCTACAGACAGAGTGTTTCAAAACTGCTCAATGAAAAGTATGGTTTAACTCTGTTAGCTGAATGCTCAGATCAGAAAGAAGTTTCACAGAATGCTTCTGTGTAGTTTATATTTGAATATATTCCTTTTTCCACTACTACTCTCTTAGCGCTCCAAATGTCCAGTTGCATTTTCTACAGAAAGAGTGTTCAGATCTGCTCAATCAAAAGTATGGTTTAACTCTGTTAGCTGAATGCACAGATCAGAAAGAAGTTTCACAGAATGATTCTGTGTAGTTTATATTTGGAGGCATTCCTTTTTCCACTATTACCCTCTTAGCGCTCCGAATCTCCACTTGCATTTTCTGCAGAAAGTGTGTTTCAGAACGGCTCAATCAAAACTAAGGTTCAACTCTTTTAGTTGAACAAACAGAACAGAAACAAGTTTCACACAACTCTTCTGTGTAGTTTTTATTTGTAGACATTCTTTTTCCCAATATAGGCCTCTTAGCGCTCAGAATGTCCAATTGCAGTTTCTACAGAAAGAGTGTTTCAGAACGGCTCAATCAAAAGTAAGGTTCAACTCTGTTAGTTGAATGCACAGAACAGAAAGAAGTTTCATACAATGCTTCTGTGTAGTTTATATTTGAACATATTCTTTTTTCCACTATTACCCACTTAGCACTACGAATGTCCAGTTGCATTTTCTACAGACAGAGTGTTTCAAAACTGCTCAATCAAAAGTATGGTTTAACTCTGTTAGCTGAATGCTCAGATCAGAAAGAAGTTTCACAGAATGCTTCTGTGTAGTTTATATTTGAATATATTCCTTTTTCCACTACTACGCTCTTAGCGCTCCAAATGTCCAGTTGCATTTTCTACAGAAAGAGTGTTCAGATCTGCTCAATCAAAAGTATGGTTTAACTCTGTTAGCTGAATGCACAGATCAGAAAGAAGTTTCACCGAATGATTCTGTGTAGTTTATATTTGAAGACATTCTTTTTTCCACTATTACCCTCTTAGCGCTCCGAATCTCCACTTGCATTTTCTACAAAAAGAGTGTTTCATAACTGCTCAATCAAAAATATGTTTTATCTCTGTTAACTGAATTTACAGATCAGAAATATGTTTCACAGAATGCATCTGTGTAGTTTTTATTTGAAGATATTCTTTTTCCCAATGTAGGCCTCTTAGCGCTTAGCATGTCCAATTGCAGTTTCTACAGAAAGAGTGTTTCAGAACGGCTCAATCAAAAGTAAGGTTCAACTCTGTTAGTTGAATGCACAGAACAGAAAGAATTTTCACAGAATGCTACTGTGTAGTTTATATCTGAATATATTCCTTTTTCCACTATTACCCTCTTAGCGCTCCGAATGTCCACTTGCATTTTCTACAGAAAGAGTGTTCAGAACTGCGCAATCAAAAGTATGGTTTAACTCTGTTAGCTTAATGAACATATCAGAAATAAGTTTCACACAATGCTTCTGTGTAGTTTTTATTTGAAGATATTATTTTTCCCAATATAGGCCTCTTAGCGCTCAGAATGTTCAATTGCAGTTTCTACAGAAAGAGTGTTTCAGAAAGGCTCAATCAAAAGTAAGGTTCAACTCTGTTAGTTGAATGCACAGAACAGAAAGAAGTTTCATACAATGCTTCTGTGTAGTTTATATTTGAACATATTCTTTTTTCCACTATTACCCACTTAGCGCTACGAATGTCCAGTTGCATTTTCTACAGACAGAGTGTTTCAAATCTGCTCAATGAAAAGTATGGTTTAACTCTGTTAGCTGAATGCTCAGATCAGAAAGAAGTTTCACAGAATGCTTCTGTGTAGTTTATATTTGAATATATTCCTTTTTCCACTACTACTCTCTTAGCGCTCCAAATGACCAGTTGCATTTTCTACAGAAAGAGAGTTCAGATCTGCTCAATCAAAAGTATGGTTTAACTCTGTTAGCTGAATGCACAGATCAGAAAGAAGTTTCACAGAATGATTCTGTGTAGTTTATATTTGGAGACATTCCTTTTTCCACTATTACCCTCTTAGCGCTCCGAATCTCCACTTGCATTTTCTACAGAAAGTGTGTTTCAGAACGGCTCAATCAAAACTAAGGTTCAACACTTTTAGTTGAACAAACAGAACAGAAAGAAGTTTCACACAATTCTTCTGTGTAGTTTTTATTTGTAGACATTCTTTTTCCGAATATAGGCCTCTTAGCGCTCAGAAAGTCCAATTGCAGTTTGTACAGAAAGAGTGTTTCAGAACGGCTCAATCAAAAGTAAGGTTCAACTCTGTTAGTTGAATGCACAGAACACAAAGAAGTTTCATACAATGCTTCTGTGTAGTTTATATTTGAACATATTCTTTTTTCCACTATTACCCACTTAGCGCTACGAATGTCCAGTTGCATTTTCTACAGACAGAGTGTTTCAAAACTGCTCAATCAAAAGTATGGTTTAACTCTGTTAGCTGAATGCTCAGATCAGAAAGAAGTTTCACAGAATGCTTCTGTGTAGTTTATATTTGAATATATTCCTTTTTCCACTACTACGCTCTTAGCGCTCCAAATGTCCAGTTGCATTTTCTACAGAAAGAGTGTTCAGATCTGCTCAATCAAAAGTATGGTTTAACACTGTTAGCTGAATGCACAGATGAGAAAGAAGTTTCACCGAATGATTCTGTGTAGTTTATATTTGAAGACATTCCTTTTTCCACTATTAACCTCTTAGCGCTCCGAATCTCCACTTGCATTTTCTACAAAAAGAGTGTTTCATAACTGCTCAATCAAAAATATGTTTTATCTCTGTTAACTGAATTTACAGATCAGAAATAAGTTTCACAGAATGCATCTGTGTAGTTTTTATTTGAATATATTCTTTTACCCAATGTAGGCCTCTTAGCGCTTAGCATGTCCAATTGCAGTTTCTACAGAAAGAGTGTTTCAGAACGGCTCAATCAAAAGTAAGGTTCAACTCTGTTAGTTGAATGCACAGAACAGAAAGAATTTTCACAGAATGCTACTGTGTAGTTTATATTTGAATATATTCCTTTTTCCACTATTACCCTCTTAGCGCTCCGAATGTCCACTTGCATTTTCTACAGAAAGAGTGTTCAGAACTGCGCAATCAAAAGTATGGTTTAACTCTGTTAGCCTAATGAACATATCAGAAATAAGTTTCACACAATGCTTCTGTGAAGTTTTTATTTGAAGATATTATTTTTCCCAATAGAGGCCTCTTAGCGCTCAGAATGTCCAATTGCAGTTTCTACAGAAAGAGTGTTTCAGAAAGGCTCAATCAAAAGTAAGGTTCAACTCTGTTAGTTGAATGCACAGAACAGAAAGTAGTTTCATACACTGCTTCTGTGTAGTTTATATTTGAACATATTCTTTTTTCCACTATTACCCACTTAGCGCTACGAATGTCCAGTTGCATTTTCTACAGACAGAGTGTTTCAAAACTGCTCAATCAAAAGTATGGTTTAACTCTGTAAGCTGAATGCTCAGATCAGAAAAAGTTTCACAGAATGCTTCTGTGTAGTTTATATTTGAATATATTACTTTTTCCACTACTACTCTCTTAGCGCTCCAAATGTCCAGTTGCATTTTCTACAGAAAGAGTGCTCAGATCTGCTCAATCAAAAGTATGGTTTAACTCTGTTAGCTGAATGCACAGATCAGAAAGAAGTTTCACAGAATGATTCTGTGTAGTTTATATTTGGAGACATTCCTTTTTCCACTATTACCCTCTTAGCGCTCCGAAACTCCACTTGCATTTTCTACAGAAAGAGTGTTTCAGAACGGCTCAATCAAAACTAAGGTTCAACTCTTTTAGTTGAACAAACAGAACAGAAAGAAGTTTCACACAATTCTTCTGTGTAGTTTTTATTTGTAGACATTCTTTTTCCCAATATAGGCCTCTTAGCGCTCAGAATGTCCAATTGCAGTTTCTACAGAAAGAGTGTTTCAGAACGGCTCAATCAACAGTAAGGTTCAACTCTGTTAGTTGAATGCACAGAACAGAAAGAAGTTTCATACAATGCTTCTGTGTAGTTTATATTTGAACATATTCTTTTTTCCACTATTTCCCACTTAGCGCTACGAATGTCCAGTTGCATTTTCTACAGACAGAGTGTTTCAAAACTGCTCAATCAAAAGTATGGTTTAACTCTGTTAGCTGAATGCTCAGATCAGAAAGTAGTTTCACAGAATGCTTCTGTGTAGTTTATATTTGAATATATTCCTTTTTCCACTACTACGCTCTTAGCGCTCCAAATGTCCAGTTGCATTTTCTACAGAAAGAGTGTTCTGATCTGCTCAATCAAAAGTATGGTTTAACTCTGTTAGCTGAATGCACAGATCAGAAAGAAGTTTCACCGAATGATTCTGTGTAGTTTATATTTGAAGACATTCTTTTTTCCACTATTACCCTCTTAGCGCTCCGAATCTCCACTTGCATTTTCTACAAAAAGAGTGTTTCATAACTGCTCAATCAAAAATATGTTTTATCTCTGTTAACTGAATTTACAGATCAGAAATAAGTTTCACAGAATGCATCTGTGTAGTTTTTATTTGAAGATATTCTTTTTCCCAATGTAGGCCTCTTAGCGCTTAGCATGTCCAATTGCAGTTTCTACAGAAAGAGTGTTTCAGAACGGCTCAATCAAAAGTAAGGTTCAACTCTGTTAGTTGAATGCACAGAACAGAAAGAATTTTCACAGAATGCTACTGTGTAGTTTATATCTGAATATATTCCTTTTTCCACTATTACCCTCTTAGCGCTCCGAATGTCCACTTGCATTTTCTACAGAAAGAGTGTTCAGAACTGCGCAATCAAAAGTATGGTTTAACTCTGTTAGCTTAATGAACATATCAGAAATAAGTTTCACACAATGCTTCTGTGTAGTTTTTATTTGAAGATATTATTTTTCCCAATATAGGCCTCTTAGCGCTCAGAATGTCCAATTGCAGTTTCTACAGAAAGAGTGTTTCAGAAAGGCTCAATCAAAAGTAAGGTTCAACTCTGTTAGTTGAATGCACAGAACAGAAGGAAGTTTCATACAATGCTTCTGTGTAGTTTATATTTGAACATATTCTTTTTTCCACTATTACCCACTTAGCGCTACGAATGTCCAGTTGCATTTTCTACAGACAGAGTGTTTCAAAACTGCTCAATGAAAAGTATGGTTTAACTCTGTTAGCTGAATGCTCAGATCAGAAAGAATTTTCACAGAATGATTCTGTGTAGTTTATATTTGAATATATTACTTTTTCCACTACTACTCTCTTAGCGCTCCAAATGTCCAGTTGCATTTTCTACAGAAAGAGAGTTCAGATCTGCTCAATCAAAAGTATGGTTTAACTCTGTTAGCTGAATGCACAGATCAGAAAGAAGTTTCACAGAATGATTCTGTGTAGTTTATATTTGGAGACATTCCTTTTTCCACTATTACCCTCTTAGCGCTCCGAATCTCCACTTGCATTTTCTACAGAAAGTGTGTTTCAGAACGGCTCAATCAAAACTAATGTTCAACACTTTTAGTTGAACAAACAGAACAGAAAGAAGTTTCACACAATTCTTCTGTGTAGTTTTTATTTGTAGACATTCTTTTTCCGAATATAGGCCTCTTAGCGCTCAGAATGTCCAATTGCAGTTTCTACAGAAAGAGTGTTTCAGAACGGCTCAATCAAAAGTAAGGTTCAACTCTGTTAGTTGAATGCACAGAACACAAAGAAGTTTCATACAATGCTTCTGTGTAGTTTATATTTGAACATATTTTTTTCCACTATTACCCACTTAGCGCTACGAATGTCCAGTTTCATTTTCTACAGACAGAGTGTTTCAAAACTGCTCAATCAAAAGTATGGTTTAACTCTGTTAGCTGAATGCTCAGATCAGAAAGAAGTTTCACAGAATGCTTCTGTGTAGTTTATATTTGAATATATTCCTTTTTCCACTACTACGCTCTTAGCGCTCCAAATGTCCAGTTGCATTTTCTACAGAAAGAGTGTTCAGATCTGCTCAATCAAAAGTATGGTTTAACTCTGTTAGCTGAATGCACAGATCAGAAAGAAGTTTCACCAAATGATTCTGTGTAGTTTATATTTGAAGACATTCCTTCTTCCACTATTACCCTCTTAGCGCTCCGAATCTCCACTTGCATTTTCTACAAAAAGAGTGTTTCATAACTGCTCAATCAAAAATATGTTTTATCTCTGTTAACTGAATTTACAGATCAGAAATAAGTTTCACAGAATGCATCTGTGTAGTTTTTATTTGAAGATATTCTTTTTCCCAATGTAGGCCTCTTAGCGCTTAGCATGTCCAATTGCAGTTTCTACAGAAAGAGTGTTTCAGAACGGCTCAATCAAAAGTAAGGTTCAACTCTGTTAGTTGAATGCACAGAACAGAAAGAATTTTCACAGAATGCTACTGTGTAGTTTATATTTGAATATATTCCTTTTTCCACTATTACCCTCTTAGCGCTCCGAATGTCCACTTGCATTTTCTACAGAAAGAGTGTTCAGAACTGCGCAATCAAAAGTATGGTTTAACTCTGTTAGCTTAATGAACATATCAGAAATAAGTTTCACACAATGCTTCTGTGTAGTTTTTATTTGAAGATATTATTTTTCCCAATAGAGGCCTCTTAGCGCTCAGAATGTCCAATTGCAGTTTCTACAGAAAGAGTGTTTAAGAAAGGCTCAATCAAAAGTAAGGTTCAACTCTGTTAGTTGAATGCACAGAACAGAAAGAAGTTTCATACACTGCTTCTGTGTAGTTTATATTTGAACATATTGTTTTTTCCACTATTACCCACTTAGCACTACGAATGTCCAGTTGCATTTTCTACAGACAGAGTGTTTCAAAACTGCTCAATCAAAAGTATGGTTTAACTCTGTAAGCTGAATGCTCAGATCAGAAAGAAGTTTCACAGAATGCTTCTGTGTAGTTTATATTTGAATATATTACTTTTTCCACTACTACTCTCTTAGCGCTCCAAATGTCCAGTTGCATTTTCTACAGAAAGAGAGTTCAGATCTGCTCAATCAAAAGTATGGTTTAACTCTGTTAGCTGAATGCACAGATCAGAAAGAAGTTTCACAGAATGATTCTGTGTAGTTTATATTTGGAGACATTCCTTTTTCCACTATTACCCTCTTAGCGCTCCGAAACTCCACTTGCATTTTCTACAGAAAGAATGTTTAAGAACGGCTCAATCAAAACTAAGGTTCAACTCTTTTAGTTGAACAAACAGAACAGAAAGTAGTTTCACACAATTCTTCTGTGTAGTTTTTATTTGTAGACATTCTTTTTCCCAATATAGGCCTCTTAGCGCTCAGAATGTCCAATTGCAGTTTCTACAGAAAGAGTGTTTCAGAACGGCTCAATCAAAAGTAAGGTTCAACTCTGTTAGTTGAATGCACAGAACAGAAAGAAGTTTCATACAATGCTTCTGTGTAGTTTATATTTGAACATATTCTTTTTTCCACTATTTCCCACTTAGCGCTACGAATGTCCAGTTGCATTTTCTACAGACAGAGTGTTTCAAAACTGCTCAATCAAAAGTATGGTTTAACTCTGTTAGCTGAATGCTCAGATCAGAAAGAAGTTTCACAGAATGCTTCTGTGTAGTTTATATTTGAATATATTCCTTTTTCCACTACTACGCTCTTAGCGCTCCAAATGTCCAGTTGCATTTTCTACAGAAAGAGTGTTCAGATCTGCTCAATCAAAAGTATGGTTTAACTCTGTTAGCTGAATGCACAGATCAGAAAGAAGTTTCACCGAATGATTCTGTGTAGTTTATATTTGAAGACATTCTTTTTTCCACTATTACCCTCTTAGCGCTCCGAATCTCCACTTGCATTTTCTACAAAAAGAGTGTTTCATAACTGCTCAATCAAAAATATGTTTTATCTCTGTTAACTGAATTTACAGATCAGAAATAAGTTTCACAGAATGCATCTGTGTAGTTTTTATTTGAAGATATTCTTTTTCCCAATGTAGGCCTCTTAGCGCTTAGCATGTCCAATTGCAGTTTCTACAGAAAGAGTGTTTCAGAACGGCTCAATCAAAAGTAAGGTTCAACTCTGTTAGTTGAATGCACAGAACAGAAAGAATTTTCACAGAATGCTACTGTGTAGTTTATATCTGAATATATTCCTTTTTCCACTATTACCCTCTTAGCGCTCCGAATGTCCACTTGCATTTTCTACAGAAAGCGTGTTCAGAACTGCGCAATCAAAAGTATGGTTTAACTCTGTTAGCTTAATGAACATATCAGAAATAAGTTTCACACAATGCTTCTGTGTAGTTTTTATTTGAAGATATTATTTTTCCCAATATAGGCCTCTTAGCGCTCAGAATGTCCAATTGCAGTTTCTACAGAAAGAGTGTTTCAGAAAGGCTCAATAAAAAGTAAGGTTCAACTCTGTTAGTTGAATGCACAGAACAGAAAGAAGTTTCATACAATGCTTCTGTGTAGTTTATATTTGAACATATTCTTTTTTCCACTATTACCCACTTAGCGCTACGAATGTCCAGTTGCATTTTCTACAGACAGAGTGTTTCAAAACTGCTCAATGAAAAGTATGGTTTAACTCTGTTAGCTGAATGCTCAGATAAGAAAGAAGTTTCACAGAATGCTTCTGTGTAGTTTATATTTGAATATATTCCTTTTTCCACTACTACTCTCTTAGCGCTCCAAATGTCCAGTTGCATTTTCTACAGAAAGAGAGTTCAGATGTGCTCAATCAAAAGTATGGTTTAACTCTGTTAGCTGAATGCACAGATCAGAAAGAAGTTTCACAGAATGATTCTGTGTAGTTTATATTTGGAGGCATTCCTTTTTCCACTATTACCCTCTTAGCGCTCCGAATCTCCACTTGCATTTTCTACAGAAAGTGTGTTTCAGAACGGCTCAATCAAAACTAAGGTTCAACTCTTTTAGTTGAACAAACAGAACAGAAACAAGTTTCACACAACTCTTCTGTGTAGTTTTTATTTGTAGACATTCTTTTTCCCAATATAGGCCTCTTAGCGCTCAGAATGTCCAATTGCAGTTTCTACAGAAAGAGTGTTTCAGAACGGCTCAATCAAAAGTAAGGTTCAACTCTGTTAGTTGAATGCACAGGACAGAAAGAAGTTTCATACAATGCTTCTGTGTAGTTTATATTTGAACATATTGTTTTTTCCACTATTACCCACTTAGCGCTACGAATGTCCAGTTGCATTTTCTACAGACAGAGTGTTTCAAAACTGCTCAATCAAAAGTATGGTTTAACTCTGTTAGCTGAATGCTCAGATCAGAAAGAAGTTTCACAGAATGCTTCTGTGTAGTTTATATTTGAATATATTCCTTTTTCCACTACTACGCTCTTAGCGCTCCAAATGTCCAGTTGCATTTTCTACAGAAAGAGTGTTCAGATCTGCTCAATCAAAAGTATGGTTTAACTCTGTTAGCTGAATGCACAGATTAGAAAGAAGTTTCACCGAATGATTCTGTGTAGTTTATATTTGAAGACATTCTTTTTTCCACTATTACCCTCTTAGCGCTCCGAATCTCCACTTGCATTTTCTACAAAAAGAGTGTTTCATATCTGCTCAATCAAAAATATGTTTTATCTCTGTTAACTGAATTTACAGATCAGAAATAAGTTTCACAGAATGCATCTGTGTAGTTTTTATTTGAAGATATTCTTTTTCCCAATGTAGGCCTCTTAGCGCTTAGCATGTCCAATTGCAGTTTCTACAGAAAGAGTGTTTCAGAACGGCTCAATCAAAAGTAAGGTTCAACTCTGTTAGTTGAATGCACAGAACAGAAAGAATTTTCACAGAATGCTACTGTGTAGTTTATATCTTTATATATTCCTTTTTCCACTATTACCCTCTTAGCGCTCCGAATGTCCACTTGCATTTTCTACAGAAAGAGTGTTCAGAACTGCGCAATCAAAAGTATGGTTTAACTCTGTTAGCTTAATGAACATATCAGAAATAAGTTTCACACAATGCTTCTGTGTAGTTTTTATTTGAAGATATTATTTTTCCCAATATAGGCCTCTTAGCGCTCAGAATGTCCAATTGCACTTTCTACAGAAAGAGTGTTTCAGAAAGGCTCAATCAAAAGTAAGGTTCAACTCTGTTAGTTGAATGCACAGAACAGAAAGAAGTTTCATACAATGCTTCTGTGTAGTTTATATTTGAACATATTCTTTTTTCCACTATTACCCACTTAGCGCTACGAATGTCCAGTTGCATTTTCTACAGACAGAGTGTTTCAAAACTGCTCGATGAAAAGTATGGTTTAACTCTGTTAGCTGAATGCTCAGATCAGAAAGAAGTTTCACAGAATGCTTCTGTGTAGTTTATATTTGAATATATTCCTTTTTCCACTACTACTCTCTTAGCGCTCCAAATGTCCAGTTGCATTTTCTACAGAAAGAGAGTTCAGATCTGCTCAATCAAAAGTATGGTTTAACTCTGTTAGCTGAATGCACAGATCAGAAAGAAGTTTCACAGAATGATTCTGTGTAGTTTATATTTGGAGGCATTCCTTTTTCCACTATTACCCTCTTAGCGCTCCAAATCTCCACTTGCATTTTCTACAGAAAGTGTGTTTCAGAACGGCTCAATCAAAACTAAGGTTCAACTCTTTTAGTTGAACAAACAGAACAGAAACAAGTTTCACACAACTCTTCTGTGTAGTTTTTATTTGTAGACATTCTTTTTCCCAATATAGGCCTCTTAGCGCTCAGAATGTCCAATTGCAGTTTCTACAGAAAGAGTGTTTCAGAACGGCTCAATCAAAAGTAAGGTTCAACTCTGTTAGTTGAATGCACAGGACAGAAAGAAGTTTCATACAATGCTTCTGTGTAGTTTATATTTGAACATATTGTTTTTTCCACTATTACCCACTTAGCGCTACGAATGTCCAGTTGCATTTTCTACAGACAGAGTGTTTCAAAACTGCTCAATCAAAAGTATGGTTTAACTCTGTTAGCTGAATGCTCAGATCAGAAAGAAGTTTCACAGAATGCTTCTGTGTAGTTTATATTTGAATATATTCCTTTTTCCACTACTACGCTCTTAGCGCTCCAAATGTCCAGTTGCATTTTCTACAGAAAGAGTGTTCAGATCTGCTCAATCAAAAGTATGGTTTAACTCTGTTAGCTGAATGCACAGATTAGAAAGAAGTTTCACCGAATGATTCTGTGTAGTTTATATTTGAAGACATTCTTTTTTCCACTATTACCCTCTTAGCGCTCCGAATCTCCACTTGCATTTTCTACAAAAAGAGTGTTTCATATCTGCTCAAAAATATGTTTTATCTCTGTTAACTGAATTTACAGATCAGAAATAAGTTTCACAGAATGCATCTGTGTAGTTTTTATTTGAAGATATTCTTTTTCCCAATGTAGGCCTCTTAGCGCTTAGCATGTCCAATTGCAGTTTCTACAGAAAGAGTGTTTCAGAACGGCTCAATCAAAAGTAAGGTTCAACTCTGTTAGTTGAATGCACAGAACAGAAAGAATTTTCACAGAATGCTACTGTGTAGTTTATATCTGAATATATTCCTTTTTCCACTATTACCCTCTTAGCGCTCCGAATGTCCACTTGAATTTTCTACAGAAAGAGTGTTCAGAACTGCGCAATCAAAAGTATGGTTTAACTCTGTTAGCTTAATGAACATATCAGAAATAAGTTTCACACAATGCTTCTGTGTAGTTTTTATTTGAAGATATTATTTTTCCCAATATAGGCCTCTTAGCGCTCAGAATGTCCAATTGCACTTTCTACAGAAAGAGTGTTTCAGAAAGGCTCAATCAAAAGTAAGGTTCAACTCTGTTAGTTGAATGCACAGAACAGAAAGAAGTTTCATACAATGCTTCTGTGTAGTTTATATTTGAACATATTCTTTTTTCCACTATTACCCACTTAGCGCTACGAATGTCCAGTTGCATTTTCTACAGACAGAGTGTTTCAAAACTGCTCAATCAAAAGTATGGTTTAACTCTGTTAGCTGAATGCTCAGATCAGAAAGAAGTTTCACAGAATGCTTCTGTGTAGTTTATATTTGAATATATTCCTTTTTCCACTACTACGCTCTTAGCGCTCCAAATGTCCAGTTGCATTTTCTACAGAAAGAGTGTTCAGATCTGCTCAATCAAAATTATGGTTTAACTCTGTTAGCTGAATGCACAGATCAGAAAGAAGTTTCACCGAATGATTCTGTGTAGTTTATATTTGAAGACATTCCTTTTTCCACTATTACCCTCTTAGCGCTCCGAATCTCCACTTGCATTTTCTACAAAAAGAGTGTTTCATAACTGCTCAATCAAAAATATGTTTTATCTCTGTTAACTGAATTTACAGATCAGAAATAAGTTTCACAGAATGCATCTGTGTAGTTTTTATTTGAAGATATTCTTTTTCCCAATGTAGGCCTCTTAGCGCTTAGCATGTCCAATTGCAGTTTCTACAGAAAGAGTGTTTCAGAACGGCTCAATCAAAAGTAAGGTTCAACTCTGTTAGTTGAATGCACAGAACAGAAAGAATTTTCACAGAATGCTACTGTGTAGTTTATATCTGAATATATTCCTTTTTCCACTATTACCCTCTTAGCGCTCCGAATGTCCACTTGCATTTTCTACAGAAAGAGTGTTCAGAACTGCGCAATCAAAAGTATGGTTTAACTCTGTTAGCTTAATGAACATATCAGAAATAAGTTTCACACAATGCTTCTGTGTAGTTTTTATTTGAAGATATTATTTTTCCCAATATAGGCCTCTTAGCGCTCAGAATGTCCAATTGCAGTTTCTACAGAAAGAGTGTTTCAGAAAGGCTCAATCAAAAGTAAGGTTCAACTCTGTTAGTTGAATGCACAGAACAGAAGGAAGTTTCATACAATGCTTCTGTGTAGTTTATATTTGAACATATTCTTTTTTCCACTATTACCCACTTAGCGCTTCGAATGTCCAGTTGCATTTTCTACAGACAGAGTGTTTCAAAACTGCTCAATGAAATGTATGGTTTAACTCTGTTAGCTGAATGCTCAGATCAGAAAGAAGTTTCACAGAATGCTTCTGTGTAGTTTATATTTGAATATATTACTTTTTCCACTACTACTCTCTTAGCGCTCCAAATGTCCAGTTGCATTTTCTACAGAAAGAGAGTTCAGATCTGCTCAATCAAAAGTATGGTTTAACTCTGTTAGCTGAATGCACAGATCAGAAAGAAGTTTCAAAGAATGATTCTGTGTAGTTTATATTTGGAGACATTCCTTTTTCCACTATTACCCTCTTAGCGCTCCGAATCTCCACTTGCATTTTCTACAGAAAGTGTGTTTCAGAACGGCTCAATCAAAACTAAGGTTCAACACTTTTAGTTGAACAAACAGAACAGAAAGAAGTTTCACACAATTCTTCTGTGTAGTTTTTATTTGTAGACATTCTTTTTCCGAATATAGGCCTCTTAGCGCTCAGAATGTCCAATTGCAGTTTCTACAGAAAGAGTGTTTCAGAACGGCTCAATCAAAAGTAAGGTTCAACTCTGTTAGTTGAATGCACAGAACACAAAGAAGTTTCATACAATGCTTCTGTGTAGTTTATATTTGAACATATTTTTTTCCACTATTACCCACTTAGCGCTACGAATGTCCAGTTGCATTTTCTACAGACAGAGTGTTTCAAAACTGCTCAATCAAAAGTATGGTTTAACTCTGTTAGCTGAATGCTCAGATCAGAAAGAAGTTTCACAGAATGCTTCTGTGTAGTTTATATTTGAATATATTCCTTTTTCCACTACTACGCTCTTAGCGCTCCAAATGTCCAGTTGCATTTTCTACAGAAAGAGTGTTCAGATCTGCTCAATCAAAAGTATGGTTTAACTCTGTTAGCTGAATGCACAGATCAGAAAGAAGTTTCACCGAATGATTCTGTGTAGTTTATATTTGAAGACATTCCTTTTTCCACTATTACCCTCTTAGCGCTCCGAATCTCCACTTGCATTTTCTACAAAAAGAGTGTTTCATAACTGCTCAATCAAAAATATGTTTTATCTCTGTTAACTGAATTTACAGATCAGAAACAAGTTTCACAGAATGCATCTGTGTAGTTTTTATTTGAAGATATTCTTTTTCCCAATGTAGGCCTCTTAGCGCTTAGCATGTCCAATTGCAGTTTCTACAGAAAGAGTGTTTCAGAACGGCTCAATCAAAAGTAAGGTTCAACTCTGTTAGTTGAATGCACAGAACAGAAAGAATTTTCACAGAATGCTACTGTGTAGTTTATATTTGAATATATTCCTTTTTCCACTATTACCCTCTTAGCGCTCCGAATGTCCACTTGCATTTTCTACAGAAAGAGTGTTCAGAACTGCGCAATCAAAAGTATGGTTTAACTCTGTTAGCTTAATGAACATATCAGAAATAAGTTTCACACAATGCTTCTGTGTAGTTTTTATTTGAAGATATTATTTTTCCCAATAGAGGCCTCTTAGCGCTCAGAATGTCCAATTGCAGTTTCTACAGAAAGAGTGTTTCAGAAAGGCTCAATCAAAAGTAAGGTTCAACTCTGTTAGTTGAATGCACAGAACAGAAAGAAGTTTCATACACTGCTTCTGTGTAGTTTATATTTGAACATATTCTTTTTTCCACTATTACCCACTTAGCACTACGAATGTCCAGTTGCATTTTCTACAGACAGAGTGTTTCAAAACTGCTCAATCAAAAGTATGGTTTAACTCTGTAAGCTGAATGCTCAGATCAGAAAGAAGTTTCACAGAATGCTTCTGTGTAGTTTATATTTGAATATATTCCTTTTTCCACTACTACTCTCTTAGCGCTCCAAATGTCCAGTTGCATTTTCTACAGAAAGAGAGTTCAGATCTGCTCAATCAAAAGTATGGTTTAACTCTGTTAGCTGAATGCACAGATCAGAAAGAAGTTTCAGAGAATGATTCTGTGTAGTTTATATTTGGAGACATTCCTTTTTCCACTATTACCCTCTTAGCGCTCCGAAACTCCACTTGCATTTTCTACAGAAAGAGTGTTTAAGAACGGCTCAATCAAAACTAAGGTTCAACTCTTTTAGTTGAACAAACAGAACAGAAAGTAGTTTCACACAATTCTTCTGTGTAGTTTTTATTTGTAGACATTCTTTTTCCCAATATAGGCCTCTTAGCGCTCAGAATGTCCAATTGCAGTTTCTACAGAAAGAGTGTTTCAGAACGGCTCAATCAAAAGTAAGGTTCAACTCTGTTAGTTGAATGCACAGAACAGAAAGAAGTTTCATACAATGCTTCTGTGTAGTTTATATTTGAACATATTCTTTTTTCCACTATTTCCCACTTAGCGCTACGAATGTCCAGTTGCATTTTCTACAGACAGAGTGTTTCAAAACTGCTCAATCAAAAGTATGGTTTAACTCTGTTAGCTGAATGCTCAGATCAGAAAGAAGTTTCACAGAATGCTTCTGTGTAGTTTATATTTGAATATATTCCTTTTTCCACTACTACGCTCTTAGCGCTCCAAATGTCCAGTTGCATTTTCTACAGAAAGAGTGTTCAGATCTGCTCAATCAAAAGTATGGTTTAACTCTGTTAGCTGAATGCACAGATCAGAAAGAAGTTTCACCGAATGATTCTGTGTAGTTTATATTTGAAGACATTCTTTTTTCCACTATTACCCTCTTAGCGCTCCGAATCTCCACTTGCATTTTCTACAAAAAGAGTGTTTCATAACTGCTCAATCAAAAATATGTTTTATCTCTGTTAACTGAATTTACAGATCAGAAATAAGTTTCACAGAATGCATCTGTGTAGTTTTTATTTGAAGATATTCTTTTTCCCAATGTAGGCCTCTTAGCGCTTAGCATGTCCAATTGCAGTTTCTACAGAAAGAGTGTTTCAGAACGGCTCAATCAAAAGTAAGGTTCAACTCTGTTAGTTGAATGCACAGAACAGAAAGAATTTTCACAGAATGCTACTGTGTAGTTTATATCTGAATATATTCCTTTTTCCTCTATTACCCTCTTAGCGCTCCGAATGTCCACTTGCATTTTCTACAGAAAGCGTGTTCAGAACTGCGCAATCAAAAGTATGGTTTAACTCTGTTAGCTTAATGAACATATCAGAAATAAGTTTCACACAATGCTTCTGTGTAGTTTTTATTTGAAGATATTATTTTTCCCAATAGAGGCCTCTTAGCGCTCAGAATGTCCAATTGCAGTTTCTACAGAAAGAGTGTTTCAGAAAGGCTCAATCAAAAGTAAGGTTCAACTCTGTTAGTTGAATGCACAGAACAGAAAGAAGTTTCATACACTGCTTCTGTGTAGTTTATATTTGAACATATTCTTTTTTCCACTATTACCCACTTAGCACTACGAATGTCCAGTTGCATTTTCTACAGACAGAGTGTTTCAAAACTGCTCAATCAAAAGTATGGTTTAACTCTGTAAGCTGAATGCTCAGATCAGAAAGAAGTTTCACAGAATGCTTCTGTGTAGTTTATATTTGAATATATTACTTTTTCCACTACTACTCTCTTAGCGCTCCAAATGTCCAGTTGCATTTTCTACAGAAAGAGAGTTCAGATCTGCTCAATCAAAAGTATGGTTTAACTCTGTTAGCTGAATGCACAGATCAGAAAGAAGTTTCACAGAATGATTCTGTGTAGTTTATATTTGGAGACATTCCTTTTTCCACTATTACCCTCTTAGCGCTCCGAAACTCCACTTGCATTTTCTACAGAAAGAGTGTTTAAGAACGGCTCAATCAAAACTAAGGTTCAACTCTTTTAGTTGAACAAACAGAACAGAAAGTAGTTTCACACAATTCTTCTGTGTAGTTTTTATTTGTAGACATTCTTTTTCCCAATATAGGCCTCTTAGCGCTCAGAATGTCCAATTGCAGTTTCTACAGAAAGAGTGTTTCAGAACGGCTCAATCAAAAGTAAGGTTCAACTCTGTTAGTTGAATGCACAGAACAGAAAGAAGTTTCATACAATGCTTCTGTGTAGTTTATATTTGAACATATTCTTTTTTCCACTATTTCCCACTTAGCGCTACGAATGTCCAGTTGCATTTTCTACAGACAGAGTGTTTCAAAACTGCTCAATCAAAAGTATGGTTTAACTCTGTTAGCTGAATGCTCAGATCAGAAAGAAGTTTCACAGAATGCTTCTGTGTAGTTTATATTTGAATATATTCCTTTTTCCACTACTACGCTCTTAGCGCTCCAAATGTCCAGTTGCATTTTCTACAGAAAGAGTGTTCAGATCTGCTCAATCAAAAGTATGGTTTAACTCTGTTAGCTGAATGCACAGATCAGAAAGAAGTTTCACCGAATGATTCTGTGTAGTTTATATTTGAAGACATTCTTTTTTCCACTATTACCCTCTTAGCGCTCCGAATCTCCACTTGCATTTTCTACAAAAAGAGTGTTTCATAACTGCTCAATCAAAAATATGTTTTATCTCTGTTAACTGAATTTACAGATCAGAAATAAGTTTCACAGAATGCATCTGTGTAGTTTTTATTTGAAGATATTCTTTTTCCCAATGTAGGCCTCTTAGCGCTTAGCATGTCCAATTGCAGTTTCTACAGAAAGAGTGTTTCAGAACGGCTCAATCAAAAGTAAGGTTCAACTCTGTTAGTTGAATGCACAGAACAGAAAGAATTTTCACAGAATGCTACTGTGTAGTTTATATCTGAATATATTCCTTTTTCCTCTATTACCCTCTTAGCGCTCCGAATGTCCACTTGCATTTTCTACAGAAAGCGTGTTCAGAACTGCGCAATCAAAAGTATGGTTTAACTCTGTTAGCTTAATGAACATATCAGAAATAAGTTTCACACAATGCTTCTGTGTAGTTTTTATTTGAAGATATTATTTTTCCCAATATAGGCCTCTTAGCGCTCAGAATGTCCAATTGCAGTTTCTACAGAAAGAGTGTTTCAGAAAGGCTCAATCAAAAGTAAGGTTCAACTCTGTTAGTTGAATGCACAGAACAGAAAGAAGTTTCATACAATGCTTCTGTGTAGTTTATATTTGAACATATTCTTTTTTCCACTATTACCCACTTAGCGCTACGAATGTCCAGTTGCATTTTCTACAGACAGAGTGTTTCAAAACTGCTCAATCAAAAGTATGGTTTAACTCTGTTAGCTGAATGCTCAGATCAGAAAGAAGTTTCACAGAATGCTTCTGTGTAGTTTATATTTGAATATATTCCTTTTTCCACTACTACGCTCTTAGCGCTCCAAATGTCCAGTTGCATTTCCTACAGAAAGAGTGTTCAGATCTGCTCAATCAAAAGTATGGTTTAACTCTGTTAGCTGAATGCACAGATCAGAAAGAAGTTTCACCGAATGATTCTGTGTAGTTTATATTTGAAGACATTCCTTTTTCCACTATTACCCTCTTAGCGCTCCGAATCTCCACTTGCATTTTCTACAAAAAGAGTGTTTCATAACTGCTCAATCAAAAATATGTTTTATCTCTGTTAACTGAATTTACAGATCAGATATAAGTTTCACAGAATGCATCTGTGTAGTTTTTATTTGAAGATATTCTTTTTCCCAATGTAGGCCTCTTAGCGCTTAGCATGTCCAATTGCAGTTTCTACAGAAAGAGTGTTTCAGAACGGCTCAATCAAAAGTAAGGTTCAACTCTGTTAGTTGAATGCACAGAACAGAAAGAATTTTCACAGAATGCTACTGTGTAGTTTATATCTGAATATATTCCTTTTTCCACTATTACCCTCTTAGCGCTCCGAATGTCCACTTGCATTTTCTACAGAAAGAGTGTTCAGAACTGCGCAATCAAAAGTATGGTTTAACTCTGTTAGCTTAATGAACATATCAGAAATAAGTTTCACACAATGCTTCTGTGTAGTTTTTATTTGAAGATATTATTTTTCCCAATATAGGCCTCTTAGCGCTCAGAATGTCCAATTGCAGTTTCTACAGAAAGAGTGTTTCAGAAAGGCTCAATTAAAAGTAAGGTTCAACTCTGTTAGTTGAATGCACAGAACAGAAGGAAGTTTCATACAATGCTTCTGTGTAGTTTATATTTGAACATATTCTTTTTTCCACTATTACCCACTTAGCGCTACGAATGTCCAGTTGCATTTTCTACAGACAGAGTGTTTCAAAACTGCTCAATGAAAAGTATGGTTTAACTCTGTTAGCTGAATGCTCAGATCAGAAAGAAGTTTCACAGAATGCTTCTGTGTAGTTTATATTTGAATATATTACTTTTTCCACTACTACTCTCTTAGCGCTCCAAATGTCCAGTTGCATTTTCTACAGAAAGAGAGTTCAGATCTGCTCAATCAAAAGTATGGTTTAACTCTGTTAGCTGAATGCACAGATCAGAAAGAAGTTTCACAGAATGATTCTGTGTAGTTTATATTTGGAGACATTCCTTTTTCCACTATTACCCTCTTAGCGCTCCAAATCTCCACTTGCATTTTCTACAGAAAGTGTGTTTCAGAACGGCTCAATCAAAACTAAGTTTCAACACTTTTAGTTGAACAAACAGAACAGAAAGAAGTTTCACACAATTCTTCTGTGTAGTTTTTATTTGTAGACATTCTTTTTCCGAATATAGGCCTCTTAGCGCTCAGAATGTCCAATTGCAGTTTCTACAGAAAGAGTGTTTCAGAACGGCTCAATCAAAAGTAAGGTTCAACTCTGTTAGTTGAATGCACAGAACACAAAGAAGTTTCATACAATGCTTCTGTGTAGTTTATATTTGAACATATTTTTTTCCACTATTACCCACTTAGCGCTACGAATGTCCAGTTGCATTTTCTACAGACAGAGTGTTTCAAAACTGCTCAATCAAAAGTATGGTTTAACTCTGTTAGCTGAATGCTCAGATCAGAAAGAAGTTTCACAGAATGCTTCTGTGTAGTTTATATTTGAATATATTCCTTTTTCCACTACTACGCTCTTAGCGCTCCAAATGTCCAGTTGCATTTTCTACAGAAAGAGTGTTCAGATCTGCTCAATCAAAAGTATGGTTTAACTCTGTTAGCTGAATGCACAGATCAGAAAGAAGTTTCACCGAATGATTCTGTGTAGTTTATATTTGAAGACATTCCTTTTTCCACTATTACCCTCTTAGCGCTCCGAATCTCCACTTGCATTTTCTACAAAAAGAGTGTTTCATAACTGCTCAATCAAAAATATGTTTTATCTCTGTTAACTGAATTTACAGATCAGAAATAAGTTTCACAGAATGCATCTGTGTAGTTTTTATTTGAAGATATTCTTTTTCCCAATGTAGGCCTCTTAGCGCTTAGCATGTCCAATTGCAGTTTCTACAGAAAGAGTGTTTCAGAACGGCTCAATCAAAAGTAAGGTTCAACTCTGTTAGTTGAATGCACAGAACAGAAAGAATTTTCACAGAATGCTACTGTGTAGTTTATATTTGAATATATTCCTTTTTCCACTATTACCCTCTTAGCGCTCCGAATGTCCACTTGCATTTTCTACAGAAAGAGTGTTCAGAACTGCGCAATCAAAAGTATGGTTTAACTCTGTTAGCTTAATGAACATATCAGAAATAAGTTTCACACAATGCTTCTGTGTAGTTTTTATTTGAAGATATTATTTTTCCCAATAGAGGCCTCTTAGCGCTCAGAATGTCCAATTGCACTTTCTACAGAAAGAGTGTTTCAGAAAGGCTCAATCAAAAGTAAGGTTCAACTCTGTTAGTTGAATGCACAGAACAGAAAGAAGTTTCATACAATGCTTCTGTGTAGTTTATATTTGAACATATTCTTTTTTCCACTATTACCCACTTAGCGCTACGAATGTCCAGTTGCATTTTCTACAGACAGAGTGTTTCAAAACTGCTCAATCAAAAGTATGGTTTAACTCTGTTAGCTGAATGCTCAGATCAGAAAGAAGTTTCACAGAATGCTTCTGTGTAGTTTATATTTGAATATATTCCTTTTTCCACTACTACGCTCTTAGCGCTCCAAATGTCCAGTTGCATTTTCTACAGAAAGAGTGTTCAGATCTGCTCAATCAAAAGTATGGTTTAACTCTGTTAGCTGAATGCACAGATCAGAAAGAAGTTTCACCGAATGATTCTGTGTAGTTTATATTTGAAGACATTCCTTTTTCCACTATTACCCTCTTAGCGCTCCGAATCTCCACTTGCATTTTCTACAAAAAGAGTGTTTCATAACTGCTCAATCAAAAATATGTTTTATCTCTGTTAACTGAATTTACAGATCAGAAATAAGTTTCACAGAATGCATCTGTGTAGTTTTTATTTGAAGATATTCTTTTTCCCAATGTAGGCCTCTTAGCGCTTAGCATGTCCAATTGCAGTTTCTACAGAAAGAGTGTTTCAGAACGGCTCAATCAAAAGTAAGGTTCAACTCTGTTAGTTGAATGCACAGAACAGAAAGAATTTTCACAGAATGCTACTGTGTAGTTTATATCTGAATATATTCCTTTTTCCACTATTACCCTCTTAGTGCTCCGAATGTCCACTTGCATTTTCTACAGAAAGAGTGTTCAGAACTGCGCAATCAAAAGTATGGTTTAACTCTGTTAGCTTAATGAACATATCAGAAATAAGTTTCACACAATGCTTCTGTGTAGTTTTTATTTGAAGATATTATTTTTCCCAATATAGGCCTCTTAGCGCTCAGAATGTCCAATTGCAGTTTCTACAGAAAGAGTGTTTCAGAAAGGCTCAATCAAAAGTAAGGTTCAACTCTGTTAGTTGAATGCACAGAACAGAAGGAAGTTTCATACAATGCTTCTGTGTAGTTTATATTTGAACATATTCTTTTTTCCACTATTACCCACTTAGCGCTACGAATGTCCAGTTGCATTTTCTACAGACAGAGTGTTTCAAAACTGCTCAATGAAAAGTATGGTTTAACTCTGTTAGCTGAATGCTCAGATCAGAAAGAAGTTTCACAGAATGCTTCTGTGTAGTTTATATTTGAATATATTACTTTTTCCACTACTACGCTCTTAGCGCTCCAAATGTCCAGTTGCATTTTCTACAGAAAGAGAGTTCAGATCTGCTCAATCAAAAGTATGGTTTAACTCTGTTAGCTGAATGCACAGATCAGAAAGAAGTTTCACAGAATGATTCTGTGTAGTTTATATTTGGAGACATTCCTTTTTCCACTATTACCCTCTTAGCGCTCCGAATCTCCACTTGCATTTTCTACAGAAAGTGTGTTTCAGAACGGCTCAATCAAAACTAAGTTTCAACACTTTTAGTTGAACAAACAGAACAGAAAGAAGTTTCACACAATTCTTCTGTGTAGTTTTTATTTGTAGACATTCTTTTTCCGAATATAGGCCTCTTAGCGCTCAGAATGTCCAATTGCAGTTTCTACAGAAAGAGTGTTTCAGAACGGCTCAATCAAAAGTAAGGTTCAACTCTGTTAGTTGAATGCACAGAACACAAAGAAGTTTCATACAATGCTTCTGTGTAGTTTATATTTGAACATATTTTTTTCCACTATTACCCACTTAGCGCTACGAATGTCCAGTTGCATTTTCTACAGACAGAGTGTTTCAAAACTGCTCAATCAAAAGTATGGTTTAACTCTGTTAGCTGAATGCTCAGATCAGAAAGAAGTTTCACAGAATTCTTCTGTGTAGTTTATATTTGAATATATTCCTTTTTCCACTACTACGCTCTTAGCGCTCCAAATGTCCAGTTGCATTTTCTACAGAAAGAGTGTTCAGATCTGCTCAATCAAAAGTATGGTTTAACTCTGTTAGCTGAATGCACAGATCAGAAAGAAGTTTCACCGAATGATTCTGTGTAGTTTATATTTGAAGACATTCCTTTTTCCACTATTACCCTCTTAGCGCTCCGAATCTCCACTTGCATTTTCTACAAAAAGAGTGTTTCATAACTGCTCAATCAAAAATATGTTTTATCTCTGTTAACTGAATTTACAGATCAGAAATAAGTTTCACAGAATGCATCTGTGTAGTTTTTATTTGAAGATATTCTTTTTCCCAATGTAGGCCTCTTAGCGCTTAGCATGTCCAATTGCAGTTTCTACAGAAAGAGTGTTTCAGAACGGCTCAATCAAAAGTAAGGTTCAACTCTGTTAGTTGAATGCACAGAACAGAAAGAATTTTCACAGAATGCTACTGTGTAGTTTATATCTGAATATATTCCTTTTTCCACTATTACCCTCTTAGCGCTCCGAATGTCCACTTGCATTTTCTACAGAAAGAGTGTTCAGAACTGCGCAATCAAAAGTATGGTTTAACTCTGTTAGCTTAATGAACATATCAGAAATAAGTTTCACACAATGCTTCTGTGTAGTTTTTATTTGAAGATATTATTTTTCCCAATATAGGCCTCTTAGCGCTCAGAATGTCCAATTGCAGTTTCTACAGAAAGAGTGTTTCAGAAAGGCTCAATCAAAAGTAAGGTTCAACTCTGTTAGTTGAATGCACAGAACAGAAGGAAGTTTCATACAATGCTTCTGTGTAGTTTATATTTGAACATATTGTTTTTTCCACTATTACCCACTTAGCGCTACGAATGTCCAGTTGCATTTTCTACAGACAGAGTGTTTCAAAACTGCTCAATGAAAAGTATGGTTTAACTCTGTTAGCTGAATGCTCAGATCAGAAAGAAGTTTCACAGAATGCTTCTGTGTAGTTTATATTTGAATATATTACTTTTTCCACTACTACTCTCTTAGCGCTCCAAATGTCCAGTTGCATTTTCTACAGAAAGAGAGTTCACATCTGCTCAATCAAAAGTATGGTTTAACTCTGTTAGCTGAATGCACAGATCAGAAAGAAGTTTCACAGAATGATTCTGTGTAGTTTATATTTGGAGACATTCCTTTTTCCACTATTACCCTCTTAGCGCTCCGAATCTCCACTTGCATTTTCTACAGAAAGTGTGTTTCAGAACGGCTCAATCAAAACTAAGTTTCAACACTTTTAGTTGAACAAACAGAACAGAAAGAAGTTTCACACAATTCTTCTGTGTAGTTTTTATTTGTAGACATTCTTTTTCCGAATATAGGCCTCTTAGCGCTCAGAATGTCCAATTGCAGTTTCTACAGAAAGAGTGTTTCAGAACGGCTCAATCAAAAGTAAGGTTCAACTCTGTTAGTTGAATGCACAGAACACAAAGAAGTTTCATACAATGCTTCTGTGTAGTTTATATTTGAACATATTTTTTTCCACTATTACCCACTTAGCGCTACGAATGTCCAGTTGCATTTTCTACAGACAGAGTGTTTCAAAACTGCTCAATCAAAAGTATGGTTTAACTCTGTTAGCTGAATGCTCAGATCAGAAAGAAGTTTCACAGAATGCTTCTGTGTAGTTTATATTTGAATATATTCCTTTTTCCACTACTACGCTCTTAGCGCTCCAAATGTCCAGTTGCATTTTCTACAGAAAGAGTGTTCAGATCTGCTCAATCAAAAGTATGGTTTAACTCTGTTAGCTGAATGCACAGATCAGAAAGAAGTTTCACCGAATGATTCTGTGTAGTTTATATTTGAAGACATTCCTTTTTCCACTATTACCCTCTTAGCGCTCCGAATCTCCACTTGCATTTTCTACAAAAAGAGTGTTTCATAACTGCTCAATCAAAAATATGTTTTATCTCTGTTAACTGAATTTACAGATCAGAAATAAGTTTCACAGAATGCATCTGTGTAGTTTTTATTTGAAGATATTCTTTTTCCCAATGTAGGCCTCTTAGCGCTTAGCATGTCCAATTGCAGTTTCTACAGAAAGAGTGTTTCAGAACGGCTCAATCAAAAGTAAGGTTCAACTCTGTTAGTTGAATGCACAGAACAGAAAGAATTTTCACAGAATGCTACTGTGTAGTTTATATCTGAATATATTCCTTTTTCCACTATTACCCTCTTAGCGCTCCGAATGTCCACTTGCATTTTCTACAGAAAGAGTGTTCAGAACTGCGCAATCAAAAGTATGGTTTAACTCTGTTAGCTTAATGAACATATCAGAAATAAGTTTCACACAATGCTTCTGTGTAGTTTTTATTTGAAGATATTATTTTTCCCAATATAGGCCTCTTAGCGCTCAGAATGTCCAATTGCAGTTTCTACAGAAAGAGTGTTTCAGAAAGGCTCAATCAAAAGTAAGGTTCAACTCTGTTAGTTGAATGCACAGAACAGAAGGAAGTTTCATACAATGCTTCTGTGTAGTTTATATTTGAACATATTCTTTTTTCCACTATTACCCACTTAGCGCTACGAATGTCCAGTTGCATTTTCTACAGACAGAGTGTTTCAAAACTGCTCAATGAAAAGTATGGTTTAACTCTGTTAGCTGAATGCTCAGATCAGAAAGAAGTTTCACAGAATGCTTCTGTGTAGTTTATATTTGAATATATTACTTTTTCCACTACTACTCTCTTAGCGCTCCAAATGTCCAGTTGCATTTTCTACAGAAAGAGAGTTCAGATCTGCTCAATCAAAAGTATGGTTTAACTCTGTTAGCTGAATGCACAGATCAGAAAGAAGTTTCACAGAATGATTCTGTGTAGTTTATATTTGGAGACATTCCTTTTTCCACTATTACCCTCTTAGCGCTCCGAATCTCCACTTGCATTTTCTACAGAAAGTGTGTTTCAGAACGGCTCAATCAAAACTAAGTTTCAACACTTTTAGTTGAACAAACAGAACAGAAAGAAGTTTCACACAATTCTTCTGTGTAGTTTTTATTTGTAGACATTCTTTTTCCGAATATAGGCCTCTTAGCGCTCAGAATGTCCAATTGCAGTTTCTACAGAAAGAGTGTTTCAGAACGGCTCAATCAAAAGTAAGGTTCAACTCTGTTAGTTGAATGCACAGAACACAAAGAAGTTTCATACAATGCTTCTGTGTAGTTTATATTTGAACATATTTTTTTCCACTATTACCCACTTAGCGCTACGAATGTCCAGTTGCATTTTCTACAGACAGAGTGTTTCAAAACTGCTCAATCAAAAGTATGGTTTAACTCTGTTAGCTGAATGCTCAGATCAGAAAGAAGTTTCACAGAATGCTTCTGTGTAGTTTATATTTGAATATATTCCTTTTTCCACTACTAAGCTCTTAGCGCTCCAAATGTCCAGTTGCATTTTCTACAGAAAGAGTGTTCAGATCTGCTCAATCAAAAGTATGGTTTAACTCTGTTAGCTGAATGCACAGATCAGAAAGAAGTTTCACCGAATGATTCTGTGTAGTTTATATTTGAAGACATTCCTTTTTCCACTATTACCCTCTTAGCGCTCCGAATCTCCACTTGCATTTTCTACAAAAAGAGTGTTTCATAACTGCTCAATCAAAAATATGTTTTATCTCTGTTAACTGAATTTACAGATCAGAAATAAGTTTCACAGAATGCATCTGTGTAGTTTTTATTTGAAGATATTCTTTTTCCCAATGTAGGCCTCTTAGCGCTTAGCATGTCCAATTGCAGTTTCTACAGAAAGAGTGTTTCAGAACGGCTCAATCAAAAGTAAGGTTCAACTCTGTTAGTTGAATGCACAGAACAGAAAGAATTTTCACAGAATGCTACTGTGTAGTTTATATCTGAATATATTCCTTTTTCCACTATTACCCTCTTAGCGCTCCGAATGTCCACTTGCATTTTCTACAGAAAGAGTGTTCAGAACTGCGCAATCAAAAGTATGGTTTAACTCTGTTAGCTTAATGAACATATCAGAAATAAGTTTCACACAATGCTTCTGTGTAGTTTTTATTTGAAGATATTATTTTTCCCAATATAGGCCTCTTAGCGCTCAGAATGTCCAATTGCAGTTTCTACAGAAAGAGTGTTTCAGAAAGGCTCAATCAAAAGTAAGGTTCAACTCTGTTAGTTGAATGCACAGAACAGAAGGAAGTTTCATACAATGCTTCTGTGTAGTTTATATTTGAACATATTCTTTTTTCCACTATTACCCACTTAGCGCTACGAATGTCCAGTTGCATTTTCTACAGACAGAGTGTTTCAAAACTGCTCAATGAAAAGTATGGTTTAACTCTGTTAGCTGAATGCTCAGATCAGAAAGAAGTTTCACAGAATGCTTCTGTGTAGTTTATATTTGAATATATTACTTTTTCCACTACTACTCTCTTAGCGCTCCAAATGTCCAGTTGCATTTTCTACAGAAAGAGAGTTCAGATCTGCTCAATCAAAAGTATGGTTTAACTCTGTTAGCTGAATGCACAGATCAGAAAGAAGTTTCACAGAATGATTCTGTGTAGTTTATATTTGGAGACATTCCTTTTTCCACTATTACCCTCTTAGCGCTCCGAATCTCCACTTGCATTTTCTACAGAAAGTGTGTTTCAGAACGGCTCAATCAAAACTAAGTTTCAACACTTTTAGTTGAACAAACAGAACAGAAAGAAGTTTCACACAATTCTTCTGTGTAGTTTTTATTTGTAGACATTCTTTTTCCGAATATAGGCCTCTTAGCGCTCAGAATGTCCAATTGCAGTTTCTACAGAAAGAGTGTTTCAGAACGGCTCAATCAAAAGTAAGGTTCAACTCTGTTAGTTGAATGCACAGAACACAAAGAAGTTTCATACAATGCTTCTGTGTAGTTTATATTTGAACATATTTTTTTCCACTATTACCCACTTAGCGCTACGAATGTCCAGTTGCATTTTCTACAGACAGAGTGTTTCAAAACTGCTCAATCAAAAGTATGGTTTAACTCTGTTAGCTGAATGCTCAGATCAGAAAGAAGTTTCACAGAATGCTTCTGTGTAGTTTATATTTGAATATATTCCTTTTTCCACTACTACGCTCTTAGCGCTCCAAATGTCCAGTTGCATTTTCTACAGAAAGAGTGTTCAGATCTGCTCAATCAAAAGTATGGTTTAACTCTGTTAGCTGAATGCACAGATCAGAAAGAAGTTTCACCGAATGATTCTGTGTAGTTTATATTTGAAGACATTCCTTTTTCCACTATTACCCTCTTAGCGATCCGAATCTCCACTTGCATTTTCTACAAAAAGAGTGTTTCATAACTGCTCAATCAAAAATATGTTTTATCTCTGTTAACTGAATTTACAGATCAGAAATAAGTTTCACAGAATGCATCTGTGTAGTTTTTATTTGAAGATATTCTTTTTCCCAATGTAGGCCTCTTAGCGCTTAGCATGTCCAATTGCAGTTTCTACAGAAAGAGTGTTTCAGAACGGCTCAATCAAAAGTAAGGTTCAACTCTGTTAGTTGAATGCACAGAACAGAAAGAATTTTCACAGAATGCTACTGTGTAGTTTATATCTGAATATATTCCTTTTTCCACTATTACCCTCTTAGCGCTCCGAATGTCCACTTGCATTTTCTACAGAAAGAGTGTTCAGAACTGCGCAATCAAAAGTATGGTTTAACTCTGTTAGCTTAATGAACATATCAGAAATAAGTTTCACACAATGCTTCTGTGTAGTTTTTATTTGAAGATATTATTTTTCCCAATATAGGCCTCTTAGCGCTCAGAATGTCCAATTGCAGTTTCTACAGAAAGAGTGTTTCAGAAAGGCTCAATCAAAAGTAAGGTTCAACTCTGTTAGTTGAATGCACAGAACAGAAGGAAGTTTCATACAATGCTTCTGTGTAGTTTATATTTGAACATATTCTTTTTTCCACTATTACCCACTTAGCGCTACGAATGTCCAGTTGCATTTTCTACAGACAGAGTGTTTCAAAACTGCTCAATGAAAAGTATGGTTTAACTCTGTTAGCTGAATGCTCAGATCAGAAAGAAGTTTCACAGAATGCTTCTGTGTAGTTTATATTTGAATATATTACTTTTTCCACTACTACTCTCTTAGCGCTCCAAATGTCCAGTTGCATTTTCTACAGAAAGAGAGTTCACATCTGCTCAATCAAAAGTATGGTTTAACTCTGTTAGCTGAATGCACAGATCAGAAAGAAGTTTCACAGAATGATTCTGTGTAGTTTATATTTGGAGACATTCCTTTTTCCACTATTACCCTCTTAGCGCTCCGAATCTCCACTTGCATTTTCTACAGAAAGTGTGTTTCAGAACGGCTCAATCAAAACTAAGTTTCAACACTTTTAGTTGAACAAACAGAACAGAAAGAAGTTTCACACAATTCTTCTGTGTAGTTTTTATTTGTAGACATTCTTTTTCCGAATATAGGCCTCTTAGCGCTCAGAATGTCCAATTGCAGTTTCTACAGAAAGAGTGTTTCAGAACGGCTCAATCAAAAGTAAGGTTCAACTCTGTTAGTTGAATGCACAGAACACAAAGAAGTTTCATACAATGCTTCTGTGTAGTTTATATTTGAACATATTTTTTTCCACTATTACCCACTTAGCGCTACGAATGTCCAGTTGCATTTTCTACAGACAGAGTGTTTCAAAACTGCTCAATCAAAAGTATGGTTTAACTCTGTTAGCTGAATGCTCAGATCAGAAAGAAGTTTCACAGAATGCTTCTGTGTAGTTTATATTTGAATATATTCCTTTTTCCACTACTACGCTCTTAGCGCTCCAAATGTCCAGTTGCATTTTCTACAGAAAGAGTGTTCAGATCTGCTCAATCAAAGGTATGGTTTAACTCTGTTAGCTGAATGCACAGATCAGAAAGAAGTTTCACCGAATGATTCTGTGTAGTTTATATTTGAAGACATTCCTTTTTCCACTATTACCCTCTTAGCGCTCCGAATCTCCACTTGCATTTTCTACAAAAAGAGTGTTTCATAACTGCTCAATCAAAAATATGTTTTATCTCTGTTAACTGAATTTACAGATCAGAAATAAGTTTCACAGAATGCATCTGTGTAGTTTTTATTTGAAGATATTCTTTTTCCCAATGTAGGCCTCTTAGCGCTTAGCATGTCCAATTGCAGTTTCTACAGAAAGAGTGTTTCAGAACGGCTCAATCAAAAGTAAGGTTCAACTCTGTTAGTTGAATGCACAGAACAGAAAGAATTTTCACAGAATGCTACTGTGTAGTTTATATCTGAATATATTCCTTTTTCCACTATTACCCTCTTAGCGCTCCGAATGTCCACTTGCATTTTCTACAGAAAGAGTGTTCAGAACTGCGCAATCAAAAGTATGGTTTAACTCTGTTAGCTTAATGAACATATCAGAAATAAGTTTCACACAATGCTTCTGTGTAGTTTTTATTTGAAGATATTATTTTTCCCAATATAGGCCTCTTAGCGCTCAGAATGTCCAATTGCAGTTTCTACAGAAAGAGTGTTTCAGAAAGGCTCAATCAAAAGTAAGGTTCAACTCTGTTAGTTGAATGCACAGAACAGAAGGAAGTTTCATACAATGCTTCTGTGTAGTTTATATTTGAACATATTCTTTTTTCCACTATTACCCACTTAGCGCTACGAATGTCCAGTTGCATTTTCTACAGACAGAGTGTTTCAAAACTGCTCAATGAAAAGTATGGTTTAACTCTGTTAGCTGAATGCTCAGATCAGAAAGAAGTTTCACAGAATGCTTCTGTGTAGTTTATATTTGAATATATTACTTTTTCCACTACTACTCTCTTAGCGCTCCAAATGTCCAGTTGCATTTTCTACAGAAAGAGAGTTCAGATCTGCTCAATCAAAAGTATGGTTTAACTCTGTTAGCTGAATGCACAGATCAGAAAGAAGTTTCACAGAATGATTCTGTGTAGTTTATATTTGGAGACATTCCTTTTTCCACTATTACCCTCTTAGCGCTCCGAATCTCCACTTGCATTTTCTACAGAAAGTGTGTTTCAGAACGGCTCAATCAAAACTAAGTTTCAACACTTTTAGTTGAACAAACAGAACAGAAAGAAGTTTCACACAATTCTTCTGTGTAGTTTTTATTTGTAGACATTCTTTTTCCGAATATAGGCCTCTTAGCGCTCAGAATGTCCAATTGCAGTTTCTACAGAAAGAGTGTTTCAGAACGGCTCAATCAAAAGTAAGGTTCAACTCTGTTAGTTGAATGCACAGAACACAAAGAAGTTTCATACAATGCTTCTGTGTAGTTTATATTTGAACATATTTTTTTCCACTATTACCCACTTAGCGCTACGAATGTCCAGTTGCATTTTCTACAGACAGAGTGTTTCAAAACTGCTCAATCAAAAGTATGGTTTAACTCTGTTAGCTGAATGCTCAGATCAGAAAGAAGTTTCACAGAATGCTTCTGTGTAGTTTATATTTGAATATATTCCTTTTTCCACTACTACGCTCTTAGCGCTCCAAATGTCCAGTTGCATTTTCTACAGAAAGAGTGTTCAGATCTGCTCAATCAAAAGTATGGTTTAACTCTGTTAGCTGAATGCACAGATCAGAAAGAAGTTTCACCGAATGATTCTGTGTAGTTTATATTTGAAGACATTCCTTTTTCCACTATTACCCTCTTAGCGCTCCGAATCTCCACTTGCATTTTCTACAAAAAGAGTGTTTCATAACTGCTCAATCAAAAATATGTTTTATCTCTGTTAACTGAATTTACAGATCAGAAATAAGTTTCACAGAATGCATCTGTGTAGTTTTTATTTGAAGATATTCTTTTTCCCAATGTAGGCCTCTTAGCGCTTAGCATGTCCAATTGCAGTTTCTACAGAAAGAGTGTTTCAGAACGGCTCAATCAAAAGTAAGGTTCAACTCTGTTAGTTGAATGCACAGAACAGAAAGAATTTTCACAGAATGCTACTGTGTAGTTTATATCTGAATATATTCCTTTTTCCACTATTACCCTCTTAGCGCTCCGAATGTCCACTTGCATTTTCTACAGAAAGAGTGTTCAGAACTGCGCAATCAAAAGTATGGTTTAACTCTGTTAGCTTAATGAACATATCAGAAATAAGTTTCACACAATGCTTCTGTGTAGTTTTTATTTGAAGATATTATTTTTCCCAATATAGGCCTCTTAGCGCTCAGAATGTCCAATTGCAGTTTCTACAGAAAGAGTGTTTCAGAAAGGCTCAATCAAAAGTAAGGTTCAACTCTGTTAGTTGAATGCACAGAACAGAAGGAAGTTTCATACAATGCTTCTGTGTAGTTTATATTTGAACATATTCTTTTTTCCACTATTACCCACTTAGCGCTACGAATGTCCAGTTGCATTTTCTACAGACAGAGTGTTTCAAAACTGCTCAATGAAAAGTATGGTTTAACTCTGTTAGCTGAATGCTCAGATCAGAAAGAAGTTTCACAGAATGCTTCTGTGTAGTTTATATTTGAATATATTACTTTTTCCACTACTACTCTCTTAGCGCTCCAAATGTCCAGTTGCATTTTCTACAGAAAGAGAGTTCAGATCTGCTCAATCAAAAGTATGGTTTAACTCTGTTAGCTGAATGCACAGATCAGAAAGAAGTTTCACAGAATGATTCTGTGTAGTTTATATTTGGAGACATTCCTTTTTCCACTATTACCCTCTTAGCGCTCCGAATCTCCACTTGCATTTTCTACAGAAAGTGTGTTTCAGAACGGCTCAATCAAAACTAAGTTTCAACACTTTTAGTTGAACAAACAGAACAGAAAGAAGTTTCACACAATTCTTCTGTGTAGTTTTTATTTGTAGACATTCTTTTTCCGAATATAGGCCTCTTAGCGCTCAGAATGTCCAATTGCAGTTTCTACAGAAAGAGTGTTTCAGAACGGCTCAATCAAAAGTAAGGTTCAACTCTGTTAGTTGAATGCACAGAACACAAAGAAGTTTCATACAATGCTTCTGTGTAGTTTATATTTGAACATATTTTTTTCCACTATTACCCACTTAGCGCTACGAATGTCCAGTTGCATTTTCTACAGACAGAGTGTTTCAAAACTGCTCAATCAAAAGTATGGTTTAACTCTGTTAGCTGAATGCTCAGATCAGAAAGAAGTTTCACAGAATGCTTCTGTGTAGTTTATATTTGAATATATTCCTTTTTCCACTACTACGCTCTTAGCGCTCCAAATGTCCAGTTGCATTTTCTACAGAAAGAGTGTTCAGATCTGCTCAATCAAAAGTATGGTTTAACTCTGTTAGCTGAATGCACAGATCAGAAAGAAGTTTCACCGAATGATTCTGTGTAGTTTATATTTGAAGACATTCCTTTTTCCACTATTACCCTCTTAGCGCTCCGAATCTCCACTTGCATTTTCTACAAAAAGAGTGTTTCATAACTGCTCAATCAAAAATATGTTTTATCTCTGTTAACTGAATTTACAGATCAGAAATAAGTTTCACAGAATGCATCTGTGTAGTTTTTATTTGAAGATATTCTTTTTCCCAATGTAGGCCTCTTAGCGCTTAGCATGTCCAATTGCAGTTTCTACAGAAAGAGTGTTTCAGAACGGCTCAATCAAAAGTAAGGTTCAACTCTGTTAGTTGAATGCACAGAACAGAAAGAATTTTCACAGAATGCTACTGTGTAGTTTATATCTGAATATATTCCTTTTTCCACTATTACCCTCTTAGCGCTCCGAATGTCCACTTGCATTTTCTACAGAAAGAGTGTTCAGAACTGCGCAATCAAAAGTATGGTTTAACTCTGTTAGCTTAATGAACATATCAGAAATAAGTTTCACACAATGCTTCTGTGTAGTTTTTATTTGAAGATATTATTTTTCCCAATATAGGCCTCTTAGCGCTCAGAATGTCCAATTGCAGTTTCTACAGAAAGAGTGTTTCAGAAAGGCTCAATCAAAAGTAAGGTTCAACTCTGTTAGTTGAATGCACAGAACAGAAGGAAGTTTCATACAATGCTTCTGTGTAGTTTATATTTGAACATATTCTTTTTTCCACTATTACCCACTTAGCGCTACGAATGTCCAGTTGCATTTTCTACAGACAGAGTGTTTCAAAACTGCTCAATGAAAAGTATGGTTTAACTCTGTTAGCTGAATGCTCAGATCAGAAAGAAGTTTCACAGAATGCTTCTGTGTAGTTTATATTTGAATATATTACTTTTTCCACTACTACTCTCTTAGCGCTCCAAATGTCCAGTTGCATTTTCTACAGAAAGAGAGTTCAGATCTGCTCAATCAAAAGTATGGTTTAACTCTGTTAGCTGAATGCACAGATCAGAAAGAAGTTTCACAGAATGATTCTGTGTAGTTTATATTTGGAGACATTCCTTTTTCCACTATTACCCTCTTAGCGCTCCGAATCTCCACTTGCATTTTCTACAGAAAGTGTGTTTCAGAACGGCTCAATCAAAACTAAGTTTCAACACTTTTAGTTGAACAAACAGAACAGAAAGAAGTTTCACACAATTCTTCTGTGTAGTTTTTATTTGTAGACATTCTTTTTCCGAATATAGGCCTCTTAGCGCTCAGAATGTCCAATTGCAGTTTCTACAGAAAGAGTGTTTCAGAACGGCTCAATCAAAAGTAAGGTTCAACTCTGTTAGTTGAATGCACAGAACACAAAGAAGTTTCATACAATGCTTCTGTGTAGTTTATATTTGAACATATTTTTTTCCACTATTACCCACTTAGCGCTACGAATGTCCAGTTGCATTTTCTACAGACAGAGTGTTTCAAAACTGCTCAATCAAAAGTATGGTTTAACTCTGTTAGCTGAATGCTCAGATCAGAAAGAAGTTTCACAGAATGCTTCTGTGTAGTTTATATTTCAATATATTCCTTTTTCCACTACTACGCTCTTAGCGCTCCAAATGTCCAGTTGCATTTTCTACAGAAAGAGTGTTCAGATCTGCTCAATCAAAAGTATGGTTTAACTCTGTTAGCTGAATGCACAGATCAGAAAGAAGTTTCACCGAATGATTCTGTGTAGTTTATATTTGAAGACATTCCTTTTTCCACTATTACCCTCTTAGCGCTCCGAATCTCCACTTGCATTTTCTACAAAAAGAGTGTTTCATAACTGCTCAATCAAAAATATGTTTTATCTCTGTTAACTGAATTTACAGATCAGAAATAAGTTTCACAGAATGCATCTGTGTAGTTTTTATTTGAAGATATTCTTTTTCCCAATGTAGGCCTCTTAGCGCTTAGCATGTCCAATTGCAGTTTCTACAGAAAGAGTGTTTCAGAACGGCTCAATCAAAAGTAAGGTTCAACTCTGTTAGTTGAATGCACAGAACAGAAAGAATTTTCACAGAATGCTACTGTGTAGTTTATATCTGAATATATTCCTTTTTCCACTATTACCCTCTTAGCGCTCCGAATGTCCACTTGCATTTTCTACAGAAAGAGTGTTCAGAACTGCGCAATCAAAAGTATGGTTTAACTCTGTTAGCTTAATGAACATATCAGAAATAAGTTTCACACAATGCTTCTGTGTAGTTTTTATTTGAAGATATTATTTTTCCCAATATAGGCCTCTTAGCGCTCAGAATGTCCAATTGCAGTTTCTACAGAAAGAGTGTTTCAGAAAGGCTCAATCAAAAGTAAGGTTCAACTCTGTTAGTTGAATGCACAGAACAGAAGGAAGTTTCACACAATGCTTCTGTGTAGTTTATATTTGAACATATTCTTTTTTCCACTATTACCCACTTAGCGCTACGAATGTCCAGTTGCATTTTCTACAGACAGAGTGTTTCAAAACTGCTCAATGAAAAGTATGGTTTAACTCTGTTAGCTGAATGCTCAGATCAGAAAGAAGTTTCACAGAATGCTTCTGTGTAGTTTATATTTGAATATATTACTTTTTCCACTACTACTCTCTTAGCGCTCCAAATGTCCAGTTGCATTTTCTACAGAAAGAGAGTTCAGATCTGCTCAATCAAAAGTATGGTTTAACTCTGTTAGCTGAATGCACAGATCAGAAAGAAGTTTCACAGAATGATTCTGTGTAGTTTATATTTGGAGACATTCCTTTTTCCACTATTACCCTCTTAGCGCTCCGAATCTCCACTTGCATTTTCTACAGAAAGTGTGTTTCAGAACGGCTCAATCAAAACTAAGTTTCAACACTTTTAGTTGAACAAACAGAACAGAAAGAAGTTTCACACAATTCTTCTGTGTAGTTTTTATTTGTAGACATTCTTTTTCCGAATATAGGCCTCTTAGCGCTCAGAATGTCCAATTGCAGTTTCTACAGAAAGAGTGTTTCAGAACGGCTCAATCAAAAGTAAGGTTCAACTCTGTTAGTTGAATGCACAGAACACAAAGAAGTTTCATACAATGCTTCTGTGTAGTTTATATTTGAACATATTTTTTTCCACTATTACCCACTTAGCGCTACGAATGTCCAGTTGCATTTTCTACAGACAGAGTGTTTCAAAACTGCTCAATCAAAAGTATGGTTTAACTCTGTTAGCTGAATGCTCAGATCAGAAAGAAGTTTCACAGAATGCTTCTGTGTAGTTTATATTTGAATATATTCCTTTTTCCACTACTACGCTCTTAGCGCTCCAAATGTCCAGTTGCATTTTCTACAGAAAGAGTGTTCAGATCTGCTCAATCAAAAGTATGGTTTAACTCTGTTAGCTGAATGCACAGATCAGAAAGAAGTTTCACCGAATGATTCTGTGTAGTTTATATTTGAAGACATTCCTTTTTCCACTATTACCCTCTTAGCGCTCCGAATCTCCACTTGCATTTTCTACAAAAAGAGTGTTTCATAACTGCTCAATCAAAAATATGTTTTATCTCTGTTAACTGAATTTACAGATCAGAAATAAGTTTCACAGAATGCATCTGTGTAGTTTTTATTTGAAGATATTCTTTTTCCCAATGTAGGCCTCTTAGCGCTTAGCATGTCCAATTGCAGTTTCTACAGAAAGAGTGTTTCAGAACGGCTCAATCAAAAGTAAGGTTCAACTCTGTTAGTTGAATGCACAGAACAGAAAGAATTTTCACAGAATGCTACTGTGTAGTTTATATCTGAATATATTCCTTTTTCCACTATTACCCTCTTAGCGCTCCGAATGTCCACTTGCATTTTCTACAGAAAGAGTGTTCAGAACTGCGCAATCAAAAGTATGGTTTAACTCTGTTAGCTTAATGAACATATCAGAAATAAGTTTCACACAATGCTTCTGTGTAGTTTTTATTTGAAGATATTATTTTTCCCAATATAGGCCTCTTAGCGCTCAGAATGTCCAATTGCAGTTTCTACAGAAAGAGTGTTTCAGAAAGGCTCAATCAAAAGTAAGGTTCAACTCTGTTAGTTGAATGCACAGAACAGAAGGAAGTTTCATACAATGCTTCTGTGTAGTTTATATTTGAACATATTCTTTTTTCCACTATTACCCACTTAGCGCTACGAATGTCCAGTTGCATTTTCTACAGACAGAGTGTTTCAAAACTGCTCAATGAAAAGTATGGTTTAACTCTGTTAGCTGAATGCTCAGATCAGAAAGAAGTTTCACAGAATGCTTCTGTGTAGTTTATATTTGAATATATTACTTTTTCCACTACTACTCTCTTAGCGCTCCAAATGTCCAGTTGCATTTTCTACAGAAAGAGAGTTCAGATCTGCTCAATCAAAAGTATGGTTTAACTCTGTTAGCTGAATGCACAGATCAGAAAGAAGTTTCACAGAATGATTCTGTGTAGTTTATATTTGGAGACATTCCTTTTTCCACTATTACCCTCTTAGCGCTCCGAATCTCCACTTGCATTTTCTACAGAAAGTGTGTTTCAGAACGGCTCAATCAAAACTAAGTTTCAACACTTTTAGTTGAACAAACAGAACAGAAAGAAGTTTCACACAATTCTTCTGTGTAGTTTTTATTTGTAGACATTCTTTTTCCGAATATAGGCCTCTTAGCGCTCAGAATGTCCAATTGCAGTTTCTACAGAAAGAGTGTTTCAGAACGGCTCAATCAAAAGTAAGGTTCAACTCTGTTAGTTGAATGCACAGAACACAAAGAAGTTTCATACAATGCTTCTGTGTAGTTTATATTTGAACATATTTTTTTCCACTATTACCCACTTAGCGCTACGAATGTCCAGTTGCATTTTCTACAGACAGAGTGTTTCAAAACTGCTCAATCAAAAGTATGGTTTAACTCTGTTAGCTGAATGCTCAGATCAGAAAGAAGTTTCACAGAATGCTTCTGTGTAGTTTATATTTCAATATATTCCTTTTTCCACTACTACGCTCTTAGCGCTCCAAATGTCCAGTTGCATTTTCTACAGAAAGAGTGTTCAGATCTGCTCAATCAAAAGTATGGTTTAACTCTGTTAGCTGAATGCACAGATCAGAAAGAAGTTTCACCGAATGATTCTGTGTAGTTTATATTTGAAGACATTCCTTTTTCCACTATTACCCTCTTAGCGCTCCGAATCTCCACTTGCATTTTCTACAAAAAGAGTGTTTCATAACTGCTCAATCAAAAATATGTTTTATCTCTGTTAACTGAATTTACAGATCAGAAATAAGTTTCACAGAATGCATCTGTGTAGTTTTTATTTGAAGATATTCTTTTTCCCAATGTAGGCCTCTTAGCGCTTAGCATGTCCAATTGCAGTTTCTACAGAAAGAGTGTTTCAGAACGGCTCAATCAAAAGTAAGGTTCAACTCTGTTAGTTGAATGCACAGAACAGAAAGAATTTTCACAGAATGCTACTGTGTAGTTTATATCTGAATATATTCCTTTTTCCACTATTACCCTCTTAGCGCTCCGAATGTCCACTTGCATTTTCTACAGAAAGAGTGTTCAGAACTGCGCAATCAAAAGTATGGTTTAACTCTGTTAGCTTAATGAACATATCAGAAATAAGTTTCACACAATTCTTCTGTGTAGTTTTTATTTGAAGATATTATTTTTCCCAATATAGGCCTCTTAGTGCTCAGAATGTCCAATTGCAGTTTCTACAGAAAGAGTGTTTCAGAAAGGCTCAATCAAAAGTAAGGTTCAACTCTGTTAGTTGAATGCACAGAACAGAAGGAAGTTTCATACAATGCTTCTGTGTAGTTTATATTTGAACATATTCTTTTTTCCACTATTACCCACTTAGCGCTACGAATGTCCAGTTGCATTTTCTACAGACAGAGTGTTTCAAAACTGCTCAATGAAAAGTATGGTTTAACTCTGTTAGCTGAATGCTCAGATCAGAAAGAAGTTTCACAGAATGCTTCTGTGTAGTTTATATTTGAATATATTACTTTTTCCACTACTACTCTCTTAGCGCTCCAAATGTCCAGTTGCATTTTCTACAGAAAGAGAGTTCAGATCTGCTCAATCAAAAGTATGGTTTAACTCTGTTAGCTGAATGCACAGATCAGAAAGAAGTTTCACAGAATGATTCTGTGTAGTTTATATTTGGAGACATTCCTTTTTCCACTATTACCCTCTTAGCGCTCCGAATCTCCACTTGCATTTTCTACAGAAAGTGTGTTTCAGAACGGCTCAATCAAAACTAAGTTTCAACACTTTTAGTTGAACAAACAGAACAGAAAGAAGTTTCACACAATTCTTCTGTGTAGTTTTTATTTGTAGACATTCTTTTTCCGAATATAGGCCTCTTAGCGCTCAGAATGTCCAATTGCAGTTTCTACAGAAAGAGTGTTTCAGAACGGCTCAATCAAAAGTAAGGTTCAACTCTGTTAGTTGAATGCACAGAACACAAAGAAGTTTCATACAATGCTTCTGTGTAGTTTATATTTGAACATATTTTTTTCCACTATTACCCACTTAGCGCTACGAATGTCCAGTTGCATTTTCTACAGACAGAGTGTTTCAAAACTGCTCAATCAAAAGTATGGTTTAACTCTGTTACCTGAATGCTCAGATCAGAAAGAAGTTTCACAGAATGCTTCTGTGTAGTTTATATTTGAATATATTCCTTTTTCCACTACTACGCTCTTAGCGCTCCAAATGTCCAGTTGCATTTTCTACAGAAAGAGTGTTCAGATCTGCTCAATCAAAAGTATGGTTTAACTCTGTTAGCTGAATGCACAGATCAGAAAGAAGTTTCACCGAATGATTCTGTGTAGTTTATATTTGAAGACATTCCTTTTTCCACTATTACCCTCTTAGCGCTCCGAATCTCCACTTGCATTTTCTACAAAAAGAGTGTTTCATAACTGCTCAATCAAAAATATGTTTTATCTCTGTTAACTGAATTTACAGATCAGAAATAAGTTTCACAGAATGCATCTGTGTAGTTTTTATTTGAAGATATTCTTTTTCCCAATGTAGGCCTCTTAGCGCTTAGCATGTCCAATTGCAGTTTCTACAGAAAGAGTGTTTCAGAACGGCTCAATCAAAAGTAAGGTTCAACTCTGTTAGTTGAATGCACAGAACAGAAAGAATTTTCACAGAATGCTACTGTGTAGTTTATATCTGAATATATTCCTTTTTCCACTATTACCCTCTTAGCGCTCCGAATGTCCACTTGCATTTTCTACAGAAAGAGTGTTCAGAACTGCGCAATCAAAAGTATGGTTTAACTCTGTTAGCTTAATGAACATATCAGAAATAAGTTTCACACAATGCTTCTGTGTAGTTTTTATTTGAAGATATTATTTTTCCCAATATAGGCCTCTTAGCGCTCAGAATGTCCAATTGCAGTTTCTACAGAAAGAGTGTTTCAGAAAGGCTCAATCAAAAGTAAGGTTCAACTCTGTTAGTTGAATGCACAGAACAGAAGGAAGTTTCATACAATGCTTCTGTGTAGTTTATATTTGAACATATTCTTTTTTCCACTATTACCCACTTAGCGCTACGAATGTCCAGTTGCATTTTCTACAGACAGAGTGTTTCAAAACTGCTCAATGAAAAGTATGGTTTAACTCTGTTAGCTGAATGCTCAGATCAGAAAGAAGTTTCACAGAATGCTTCTGTGTAGTTTATATTTGAATATATTACTTTTTCCACTACTACTCTCTTAGCGCTCCAAATGTCCAGTTGCATTTTCTACAGAAAGAGAGTTCAGATCTGCTCAATCAAAAGTATGGTTTAACTCTGTTAGCTGAATGCACAGATCAGAAAGAAGTTTCACAGAATGATTCTGTGTAGTTTATATTTGGAGACATTCCTTTTTCCACTATTACCCTCTTAGCGCTCCGAATCTCCACTTGCATTTTCTACAGAAAGTGTGTTTCAGAACGGCTCAATCAAAACTAAGTTTCAACACTTTTAGTTGAACAAACAGAACAGAAAGAAGTTTCACACAATTCTTCTGTGTAGTTTTTATTTGTAGACATTCTTTTTCCGAATATAGGCCTCTTAGCGCTCAGAATGTCCAATTGCAGTTTCTACAGAAAGAGTGTTTCAGAACGGCTCAATCAAAAGTAAGGTTCAACTCTGTTAGTTGAATGCACAGAACACAAAGAAGTTTCATACAATGCTTCTGTGTAGTTTATATTTGAACATATTTTTTTCCACTATTACCCACTTAGCGCTACGAATGTCCAGTTGCATTTTCTACAGACAGAGTGTTTCAAAACTGCTCAATCAAAAGTATGGTTTAACTCTGTTACCTGAATGCTCAGATCAGAAAGAAGTTTCACAGAATGCTTCTGTGTAGTTTATATTTCAATATATTCCTTTTTCCACTACTACGCTCTTAGCGCTCCAAATGTCCAGTTGCATTTTCTACAGAAAGAGTGTTCAGATCTGCTCAATCAAAAGTATGGTTTAACTCTGTTAGCTGAATGCACAGATCAGAAAGAAGTTTCACCGAATGATTCTGTGTAGTTTATATTTGAAGACATTCCTTTTTCCACTATTACCCTCTTAGCGCTCCGAATCTCCACTTGCATTTTCTACAAAAAGAGTGTTTCATAACTGCTCAATCAAAAATATGTTTTATCTCTGTTAACTGAATTTACAGATCAGAAATAAGTTTCACAGAATGCATCTGTGTAGTTTTTATTTGAAGATATTCTTTTTCCCAATGTAGGCCTCTTAGCGCTTAGCATGTCCAATTGCAGTTTCTACAGAAAGAGTGTTTCAGAACGGCTCAATCAAAAGTAAGGTTCAACTCTGTTAGTTGAATGCACAGAACAGAAAGAATTTTCACAGAATGCTACTGTGTAGTTTATATCTGAATATATTCCTTTTTCCACTATTACCCTCTTAGCGCTCCGAATCTCCACTTGCATTTTCTACAGAAAGAGTGTTTCAGAAAGGCTCAATCAAAACTAAGGTTCAACTCTTTTAGTTGAACAAACAGAACAGAAAGAAGTTTCACACAATTCTTCTGTGTAGTTTTTATTTGTTGACATTCTTTTTCCCAATATAGGCCTCTTAGCGCTCAGAATGTCCAATTGCAGTTTCTACAGAAAGAGTGTTTCAGAACGGCTCAATCAAAAGTAAGGTTCAACTCTGTTAGTTGAATGCACAGAACAGAAAGAAGTTTCATACAATGCTTCTGTGTAGTTTATATTTGAATATATTCCTTTTTCCACTACTACGCTCTTAGCGCTCCAAATGTCCAGTTGCATTTTCTACAGAAAGAGTGTTCAGATCTGCTCAATCAAAAGTATGGTTTAACTCTGTTAGCTGAATGCACAGATCAGAAAGAAGTTTCACCGAATGATTCTGTGTAGTTTATATTTGAAGACATTCCTTTTTCCACTATTACCCCCTTAGCGCTCCGAATCTCCACTTGCATTTTCTACAAAAAGAGTGTTTCATAACTGCTCAATCAAAAATATGTTTTATCTCTGTTAACTGAATTTACAGATCAGAAATAAGTTTCACAGAATGCATCTGTGTAGCTTTTATTTGAAGATATTCTTTTTCCCAATGTAGGCCTCTTAGCGCTTAGCATGTCCAATTGCAGTTTCTACAGAAAGAGTGTTTCAGAACGGCTCATTCAAAAGTAAGGTTCAACTCTGTTAGTTGAATGCACAGAACAGAAAGAATTTTCACAGAATGCTACTGTGTAGTTTATATTTGAATATATTACTTTTTCCACTATTACCCTCTTAGCGCTCCGAATGTCCACTTGCATTTTCTACAGAAAGAGTGTTCAGAACTGCGCAATCAAAAGTATGGTTTAACTCTGTTAGCTTAATGAACATATCAGAAATAAGTTTCACACAATGCTTCTGTGTAGTTTTTATTTGAAGATATTATTTTTCCCAATATAGGCCTCTTAGCGCTCAGAATGTCCAATTGCAGTTTCTACAGAAAGAGTGTTTCAGAACGGCTCAATCAAAAGTAAGGTTCAACCCTGTTAGTTGAATGCACAGAACAGAAAGAAGTTTCATACAATGCTTCTGTGTAGTTTATATTTGAACATATTCTTTTTTCCACTATTACCCACTTAGCGCTACGAATGTCCAGTTGCATTTTCTACAGACAGAGTGTTTCAAAACTGCTCAATCAAAAGTATGGTTAACTCTGTTAGCTGAATGCTCAGATCAGAAAGAAGTTTCACAGAATGCTTCTGTGTAGTTTATATTTGAATATATTCCTTTTTCCACTACTACTATCTTAGCGCTCCAAATGTCCAGTTGCATTTTCTACAGAAAGAGTGTTCAGATCTGCTCAATCAAAAGTATGGTTTAACTCTGTTAGCTGAATGCACAGATCAGAAAGAAGTTTCACAGAATGATTCTGTGTAGTTTACATTTGGAGACATTACTTTTTCCACTATTACCCACTTAGCGCTCCGAAACTCCACTTGCATTTTCTACAGAAAGTGTGTTTCAGAACGTCTCAATCAAAACTAAGGTTCAACTCTTTTAGTTGAACAAACAGAACAGAAAGAAGTTTCACACAATTCTTCTGTGTAGTTTTTATTTGTAGACATTCTTTTTCCCAATATAGGCCTCTTAGCGCTCAGAATGTCCAATTGCAGTTTCTACAGAAAGAGTGTTTCAGAACGGCTCAATCAAAAGTAAGGTTCAACTCTGTTAGTTGAATGCACAGAACAGAAAGAAGTTTCATACAATGCTTCTGTGTAGTTTATATTTGAACATATTCTTTTTTCCACTATTACCCACTTAGCGCTACGAATGTCCAGTTGCATTTTCTACAGACAGAGTGTTTCAAAACTGCGCAATCAAAAGTATGGTTTAACTCTGTTAGCTGAATGCTCAGATCAGAAAGAAGTTTCACATAATGCTTCTGTGTAGTTTATATTTGAATATATTCCTTTTTCCACTACTACGCTCTTAGCGCTCCAAATGTCCAGTTGCATTTTCTACAGAAAGAGTGTTCAGATCTGCTCAATCAAAAGTATGGTTTAACTCTGTTAGCTGAATGCACAGATCAGAAAGAAGTTTCACCGAATGATTCTGTGTAGTTTATATTTGAAGACATTCCTTTTTCCACTATTACCCTCTTAGCGCTCCGAATCTCCACTTGCATTTTCTACAAAAAGAGTGTTTCATAACTGCTCAATCAAAAATATGTTTTATCTCTGTTAAGTGAATTTACAGATCAGAAATAAGTTTCAGAGAATGCATCTGTCTAGTTTTTATTTGAAGATATTCTTTTTCAAAATGTAGGCCTCTTAGCGCTTAGCATGTCCAATTGCAGTTTCTACAGAAAGAGTGTTTCAGATCGGCTCAATCAAAAGTAAGGTTCAACTCTGTTAGTTGAATGCACAGAACAGAAAGAATTTTCACAGAATGCTACTGTGTAGTTTATATTTGAATATATTCCTTTTTCCACTATTAGCCTCTTAGCGCTCCGAATGTCCACTTGCATTTTCTACAGAAAGAGTGTTCAGAACTGCGCAATCAAAAGTATGGTTTAACTCTGTTAGCTTAATGAACATATCCGAAATAAGTTTCACACAATGCTTCTGTGTAGTTTTTATTTGAAGATATTATTTTTCCCAATATAGGACTCTTAGCGCTCAGAATGTCCAATTGCAGTTTCTACAGAAAGAGTGTTTCAGAAAGGCTCAATCAAAAGTAAGGTTCAACTCTGTTAGTTGAATGCACAGAACAGAAAGAAGTTTCATACAATGCTTCTGTGTAGTTTATATTTGAACATATTCTTTTTTCCACTATTACCCACTTAGCGCTACGAATGTCCAGTTGCATTTTCTACAGACAGAGTGTTTCAAAACTGCTCAATCAAAAGTATGGTTTAACTCTGTTAGCTGAATGCTCAGATCAGAAAGAAGTTTCACAGAATGCTTCTGTGTAGTTTATATTTGAATATATTCCTTTTTCCACTACTACTCTCTTAGCGCTCCAAATGTCCAGTTGCATTTTCTACAGAAAGAGAGTTCAGATCTGCTCAATCAAAAGTATGGTTTAACTCTGTTAGCTGAATGCACAGGTCAGAAAGAAATTTCACAGAATGATTCTGTGTAGTTTATATTTGGAGACATTCCTTTTTCCACTATTACCCTATTAGCGCTCCGAATCTCCACTTGCATTTTCTACAGAAAGAGTGTTTCAGAAAGGCTCAATCAAAACTAAGGTTCAACTCTTTTAGTTGAACAAACAGAACAGAAAGAAGTTTCACAAAATTCTTCTGTGTAGTTTTTATTTGTTGACATTCTTTTTCCCAATATAGGCCTCTTAGCGCTCAGAATGTCCAATTGCAGTTTCTACAGAAAGAGTGTTTCAGAACGGCTCAATCAAAAGTAAGGTTCAACTCTGTTAGTTGAATGCACAGAACAGAAAGAAGTTTCATACAATGCTTCTGTGTAGTTTATATTTGAACATATTCTTTTTTCCACTATTACCCACTTAGCGCTACGAATGTCCAGTTGCATTTTCTACAGACAGAGTGTTTCAAAACTGCTCAATCAAAAGTATGGTTTAACTCTGTTAGCTGAATGCTCAGATCAGAAAAAAGTTTCACAGAATGCTTCTGTGTAGTTTATATTTGAATATATTCCTTTTTCCACTACTACGCTCTTAGCGCTCCAAATGTCCAGTTGCATTTTCTACAGAAAGAGTGTTCAGATCTGCTCAATCAAAAGTATGGTTTAACTCTGTTAGCTGAATGCACAGATCAGAAAGAAGTTTCACCGAATGATTCTGTGTAGTTTATATTTGAAGACATTCCTTTTTCCACTATTACCCTCTTAGCGCTCCGAATCTCCACTTGCATTTTCTACAAAAAGAGTGTTTCATAACTGCTCAATCAAAAATATGTTTTATCTCTGTTAACTGAATTTACAGATCAGAAATAAGTTTCACAGAATGCATCTGTGTAGCTTTTATTTGAAGATATTCTTTTTCCCAATGTAGGCCTCTTAGCGCTTAGCATGTCCAATTGCAGTTTCTACAGAAAGAGTGTTTCAGAACGGCTCATTCAAAAGTAAGGTTCAACTCTGTTAGTTGAATGCACAGAACAGAAAGAATTTTCACAGAATGCTACTGTGTAGTTTATATTTGAATATATTACTTTTTCCACTATTACCCTCTTAGCGCTCCGAATGTCCACTTGCATTTTCTACAGAAAGAGTGTTCAGATCTGCTCAATCAAAAGTATGGTTTAACTCTGTTAGCTGAATGCTCAGATCAGAAGGAAGTTTCACAGAATGCTTCTGTGTAGTTTATATTTGATTATATTCCTTTTTCCACTACTACTCTCTTAGCGCTCCAAATGTCCAGGTGCATTTTCTACAGAAAGAGTGTTCAGATCTGCTCAATCAAAAGTATGGTTTAACTCTGTTAGCTGAATGCACAGATCAGAAAGAAGTTTCACAGAATGATTCTCTGTAGTTTATATTTGGAGACATTCCTTTTTCCACTATTACCCTCTTAGCGCTCCGAATCTCCACTTGCATTTTCTACAGAAAGAGTGTTTCAGAACGGCTCAATCAAAACTAAGGTTCAACTCTTTTAGTTGAACAAACAGAACAGAAAGAAGTTTCACACAAATCTTCTGTGTAGTTTTTATTTGTAGACATTCTTTTTCCCAATATAGGCCTCTTAGCGCTCAGAATGTCCAATTGCAGTTTCTACAGAAAGAGTGTTTCAGAACGGCTCAATCAAAAGTAAGGTTCAACTCTGTTAGTTGAATGCACAGAACAGAAAGTAGTTTCATACAATGCTTCTGTGTAGTTTATATTTGAACATATTCTTTTTTCCACTATTACCCACTTAGCGCTACGAATGTCCAGTTGCATTTTCTACAGACAGAGTGTTTCAAAACTGCTCAATCAAAAGTATGGTTTAACTCTGTTAGCTGAATGCTCAGATCAGAAAGAAGTTTCACAGAATGCTTCTGTGTAGTTTATATTTGAATATATTCCTTTTTCCACTACTACGCTCTTAGCGCTCCAAATGTCCAGTTGCATTTTCTACAGAAAGAGTGTTCAGATCTGCTCAATCAAAAGTATGGTTTAAATCTGTTAGCTGAATGCACAGATCAGAAAGAATTTTCACCGAATGATTCTGTGTAGTTTATATTTGAAGACATTCCTTTTTCCACTATTACCCCCTTAGCGCTCCGAATCTCCACTTGCATTTTCTACAAAAAGAGTGTTTCATAACTGCTCAATCAAAAATATGTTTTATCTCTGTTAACTGAATTTACAGATCAGAAATAAGTTTCACAGAATGCATCTGTGTAGTTTTTATTTGAAGATATTTTTTTCCCAATGTAGGCCTCTTAGCGCTTAGCATGTCCAATTGCAGTTTCTACAGAAAGAGTGTTTCAGAACGGCTCAATCAAAAGTAAGGTTCAACTCTGTTAGTTGAATGCACAGAACAGAAAGAATTTTCACAGAATGCTACTGTGTAGTTTATATTTGAATATATTCCTTTTTCCACTATTACCCTCTTAGTGCTCCGAATGTCCACTTGCATTTTCTACAGAAAGAGTGTTCAGAACTGCGCAATCAAAAGTATGGTTTAACTCTGTTAGCTTAATGAACATATCAGAAATAAGTTTCACACAATGCTTCTGTGTAGTTTTTATTTGAAGATATTATTTTTCCCAATATAGGCCTCTTAGCGCTCAGAATGTCCAATTGCAGTTTCTACAGAAAGAGTGTTTCAGAACGGCTCAATCAAAAGTAAGGTTCAACTCTGTTAGTTGAATGCACAGAAGAGAAAGAAGTTTCATACAATGCTTCTGTGTAGTTTATATTTGAACATATTCTTTTTTCCACTATTACCCACTTAGCGCTACGAATGTCCAGTTGCATTTTCTACAGACAGAGTGTTTCAAAACTGCTCAATCAAAAGTATGGTTTAACTCTGTTAGCTGAATGCTCAGATCAGAAAGAAGTTTCACAGAATGCTTCTGTGTAGTTTATATTTGAATATATTCCTTTTTCCACTACTACGCTCTTAGCGCTCCAAATGTCCAGTTGCATTTTCTACAGAAAGAGTGTTCAGATCTGCTCAATCAAAAGTATGGTTTAACTCTGTTAGCTGAATGCACAGATCAGAAAGAAATTTCACCGAATGATTCTGTGTAGTTTATATTTGAAGACATTCCTTTTTACACTATTACCCTCTTAGCGCTCCGAATGTCCACTTGCATTTTCTACAGAAAGATTGTTCAGAACTGCGCAATCAAAAGTATGGTTTAACTCTGTTAGCTTAATGAACATATCAGAAATAAGTTTCACACAATGCTTCTGTGTAGTTTTTATTTGAAGATATTATTTTTCCCAATATAGGCCTCTTAGCGCTCAGAATGTCCAATTGCAGTTTCTACAGAAAGAGTGTTTCAGAAAGGCTCAATCAAAAGTAAGGTTCAACTCTGTTAGTTGAATGCACAGAACAGAAAGAAGTTTCATACAATGCTTCTGTGTAGTTTATATTTGAACATATTCTTTTTTCCACTATTACCCACTTAGCGCTACGAATGGCCAGTTGCATTTTCTACAGACAGAGTGTTTCAAAACTGCTCAATCAAAAGTATGGTTTAACTCTGTTAGCAGAATGCTCAGATCAGAAAGAAGTTTCACAGAATGCTTCTGTGTAGTTTATATATGAATATATTCCTTTTTCCACTACTACTCTCTTAGCGCTCCAAATGTCCAGTTGCATTTTCTACAGAAAGAGTGTTCAGATCTGCTCAATCAAAAGTATGGTTTAACTCTGTTAGCTGAATGCACAGATCAGAAAGAAGTTTCACAGAATGATTCTGTGTAGTTTATATTTGGAGACATTACTTTTTCCACTATTACCATCTTAGCGCTCCGAAACTCCACTTGCATTTTCTACAGAAAGTGTGTTTCAGAACGGCTCAATCAAAACTTAGGTTCAACTCTTTTAGTTGAACAAACAGAACAGAAAGAAGTTTCACACAATTCTTCTGTGTAGTTTTTATTTGTAGACATTCTTTTTCCCAATATAGGCCTCTTAGCGCTCAGAATGTCCAATTGCAGTTTCTACAGAAAGAGTGTTTCAGAACGGCTCAATCAAAAGTAAGGTTCAACTCTGTTAGTTGAATGCACAGAACAGAAAGTAGTTTCATACAATGCTTCTGTGTAGTTTATATTTGAACATATTCTTTTTTCCACTATTACCCACTTAGCGCTACGAATGTCCAGTTGCATTTTCTACAGACAGAGTGTTTCAAAACTGCTCAATCAAAAGTATGGTTTAACTCTGTTAGCTGAATGCTCAGATCAGAAAGAAGTTTCACAGAATGCTTCTGTGTAGTTTATATTTGAATATATTCCTTTTTCCACTACTACGCTCTTAGTGCTCCAAATGTCCAGTTGCATTTTCTACAGAAAGAGTGTTCAGATCTGCTCAATCAAAAGTATGGTTTAAATCTGTTAGCTGAATGCACAGATCAGAAAGAAGTTTCACCGAATGATTCTGTGTAGTTTATATTTGAAGACATTCCTTTTTCCACTATTACCCTCTTAGCGCTCCGAATCTCCACTTGCATTTTCTACAAAAAGAGTGTTTCATAACTGCTCAATCAAAAATATGTTTTATCTCTGTTAACTGAATTTACAGATCAGAAATAAGTTTCACAGAATGCATCTGTGTAGTTTTTATTTGAAGATATTCTTTTTCCCAATGTAGGCCTCTTAGCGCTTAGCATGTCCAATTGCAGTTTCTACAGAAAGAGTGTTTCAGAACGGCTCAATCAAAAGTAAGGTTCAACTCTGTTAGTTGAATGCACAGAACAGAAAGAATTTTCACAGAATGCTACTGTGTAGTTTATATTTGAATATATTCCTTTTTCCACTATTACCCTCTTAGTGCTCCGAATGTCCACTTGCATTTTCTACAGAAAGAGTGTTCAGAACTGCGCAATCAAAAGTATGGTTTAACTCTGTTAGCTTAATGAACATTTCAGAAATAAGTTTCACACAATGCTTCTGTGTAGTTTTTATTTGAAGATATTATTTTTCCCAATATAGGCCTCTTAGCGCTCAGAATGTCCAATTGCAGTTTCTACAGAAAGAGTGTTTCAGAAAGGCTCAATCAAAAGTAAGGTTCAACTCTGTTAGTTGAATGCACAGAACAGAAAGAAGTTTCATACAATGCTTCTGTGTAGTTTATATTTGAACATATTCTTTTTTCCACTATTACCCTCTTAGCGCTACGAATGTCCAGTTGCATTTTCTACAGACAGAGTGTTTCAAAACTGCTCAATCAAAAGTATAGTTTAACTCTGTTAGCTGAATTCTCAGATCAGAAAGAAGTTTCACAGAATGCTTCTGTGTAGTTTATATTTGAATATATTCGTTTTTCCACTACTACTCTCTTAGCGCTCCAAAGTTCCAGTTGCATTTTCTCCAGAAAGAGAGTTCAGATCTGCTCAATCAAAAGTATGGTTTAACTCTGTTAGCTGAATGCACAGATCAGAAAGAAGTTTCACAGAATGATTCTGTGTAGTTTATATTTGGAGACGTTCCATTTTCCACTATTACCCTCTTAGCGCTCCGAATCTCCACTTGCATTTTCTACAGAAAGTGTGTTTCAGAACGGCTCAATCAAAACTAAGGTTCAACTCTTTTAGTTGAACAAACAGAACAGAAAGAAGTTTCACACAATTCTTCTGTGTAGTTTTTATTTGTAGACATTCTTTTTCCCAATATAGGCCTCTTAGGGCTCAGAATGTCCAATTGCAGTTTCTACAGAAAGAGTGTTTCAGAACGGCTCAATCAAAAGTAAGGTTCAACTCTGTTAGTTGAATGCACAGAAGAGAAAGAAGTTTCATACAATGCTTCTGTGTAGTTTATATTTGAACATATTCTTTTTTCCACTATTACCCACTTAGCGCTACGAATGTCCAGTTGCATTTTCTACAGACAGACTGTTTCAAAACTGCTCAATCAAAAGTATGGTTTAACTCTGTTAGCTGAATGCTCAGATCAGAAAGAAGTTTCACAGAATGCTTCTGTGTAGTTTATATTTGAATATATTCCTTTTTCCACTACTACGCTCTTAGCGCTCCAAATGTCCAGTTGCATTTTCTACAGAAAGAGTGTTCAGATCTGCTCAATCAAAAGTATGGTTTAACTCTGTTAGCTGAATGCACAGATCAGAAAGAAATTTCACCGAATGATTCTGTGTAGTTTATATTTGAAGACATTCCTTTTTACACTATTACCCTCTTAGCGCTCCGAATGTCCACTTGCATTTTCTACAGAAAGATTGTTCAGAACTGCGCAATCAAAAGTATGGTTTAACTCTGTTAGCTTAATGAACATATCAGAAATAAGTTTCACACAATGCTTCTGTGTAGTTTTTATTTGAAGATATTATTTTTCCCAATATAGGCCTCTTAGCGCTCAGAATGTCCAATTGCAGTTTCTACAGAAAGAGTGTTTCAGAAAGGCTCAATCAAAAGTAAGGTTCAACTCTGTTAGTTGAATGCACAGAACAGAAAGAAGTTTCATACAATGCTTCTGTGTAGTTTATATTTGAACATATTCTTTTTTCCACTATTACCCACTTAGCGCTACGAATGGCCAGTTGCATTTTCTACAGACAGAGTGTTTCAAAACTGCTCAATCAAAAGTATGGTTTAACTCTGTTAGCAGAATGCTCAGATCAGAAAGAAGTTTCACAGAATGCTTCTGTGTAGTTTATATATGAATATATTCCTTTTTCCACTACTACTCTCTTAGCGCTCCAAATGTCCAGTTGCATTTTCTACAGAAAGAGTGTTCAGATCTGCTCAATCAAAAGTATGGTTTAACTCTGTTAGCTGAATGCACAGATCAGAAAGAAGTTTCACAGAATGATTCTGTGTAGTTTATATTTGGAGACATTACTTTTTCCACTATTACCATCTTAGCGCTCCGAAACTCCACTTGCATTTTCTACAGAAAGTGTGTTTCAGAACGGCTCAATCAAAACTAAGGTTCAACTCTTTTAGTTGAACAAACAGAACAGAAAGAAGTTTCACACAATTCTTCTGTGTAGTTTTTATTTGTAGACATTCTTTTTCCCAATATAGGCCTCTTAGCGCTCAGAATGTCCAATTGCAGTTTCTACAGAAAGAGTGTTTCAGAACGGCTCAATCAAAAGTAAGGTTCAACTCTGTGAGTTGAATGCACAGAACAGAAAGTAGTTTCATACAATGCTTCTGTGTAGTTTATATTTGAACATATTCTTTTTTCCACTATTACCCACTTAGCGCTACGAATGTCCAGTTGCATTTTCTACAGACAGAGTGTTTCAAAACTGCTCAATCAAAAGTATGGTTTAACTCTGTTAGCTGAATGCTCAGATCAGAAAGAAGTTTCACAGAATGCTTCTGTGTAGTTTATATTTGAATATATTCCTTTTTCCACTACTACGCTCTTAGTGCTCCAAATGTCCAGTTGCATTTTCTACAGAAAGAGTGTTCAGATCTGCTCAATCAAAAGTATGGTTTAAATCTGTTAGCTGAATGCACAGATCAGAAAGAAGTTTCACCGAATGATTCTGTGTAGTTTATATTTGAAGACATTCCTTTTTCCACTATTACCCTCTTAGCGCTCCGAATCTCCACTTGCATTTTCTACAAAAAGAGTGTTTCATAACTGCTCAATCAAAAATATGTTTTATCTCTGTTAACTGAATTTACAGATCAGAAATAAGTTTCACAGAATGCATCTGTGTAGTTTTTATTTGAAGATATTTTTTTCCCAATGTAGGCCTCTTAGCGCTTAGCATGTCCAATTGCAGTTTCTACAGAAAGAGTGTTTCAGAACGGCTCAATCAAAAGTAAGGTTCAACTCTGTTAGTTGAATGCACAGAACAGAAAGAATTTTCACAGAATGCTACTGTGTAGTTTATATTTGAATATATTCCTTTTTCCACTATTACCCTCTTAGTGCTCCGAATGTCCACTTGCATTTTCTACAGAAAGAGTGTTCAGAACTGCGCAATCAAAAGTATGGTTTAACTCTGTTAGCTTAATGAACATATCAGAAATAAGTTTCACACAATGCTTCTGTGTAGTTTTTATTTGAAGATATTATTTTTCCCAATATAGGCCTCTTAGCGCTCAGAATGTCCAATTGCAGTTTCTACAGAAAGAGTGTTTCAGAAAGGCTCAATCAAAAGTAAGGTTCAACACTGTTAGTTGAATGCACAGAACAGAAAGAAGTTTCATACAATGCTTCTGTGTAGTTTATATTTGAACATATTCTTTTTTCCACTATTACCCTCTTAGCGCTACGAATGTCCAGTTGCATTTTCTACAGACAGAGTGTTTCAAAACTGCTCAATCAAAAGTATAGTTTAACTCTGTTAGCTGAATTCTCAGATCAGAAAGAATTTTCACAGAATGTTTCTGTGTAGTTTATATTTGAATATATTCGTTTTTCCACTACTACTCTCTTAGCGCTCCAAAGTTCCAGTTGCATTTTCTACAGAAAGAGAGTTCAGATCTGCTCAATCAAAAGTATGGTTTAACTCTGTTAGCTGAATGCACAGATCAGAAAGAAGTTTCACAGAATGATTCTGTGTAGTTTATATTTGGAGACGTTCCATTTTCCACTATTACCCTCTTAGCGCTCCGAATCTCCACTTGCATTTTCTACAGAAAGAGTGTTTCAGAACGGCTCAATCAAAACTAAGGTTCAACTCTTTTAGTTGAACAAACAGAACAGAAAGAAGTTTCACACAATTCTTCTGTGTAGTTTTTATTTGTAGACATTCTTTTTCCCAATATAGGCCTCTTAGGGCTCAGAATGTCCAATTGCAGTTTCTACAGAAAGAGTGTTTCAGAACGGCTCAATCAAAAGTAAGGTTCAACTCTGTTAGTTGAATGCACAGAAGAGAAAGAAGTTTCATACAATGCTTCTGTGTAGTTTATATTTGAACATATTCTTTTTTCCACTATTACCCACTTAGCGCTACGAATGTCCAGTTGCATTTTCTACAGACAGAGTGTTTCAAAACTGCTCAATCAAAAGTATGGTTTAACTCTGTTAGCTGAATGCTCAGATCAGAAAGAAGTTTCACAGAATGCTTCTGTGTAGTTTATATTTGAATATATTCCTTTTTCCACTACTACGCTCTTAGCGCTCCAAATGTCCAGTTGCATTTTCTACAGAAAGAGTGTTCAGATCTGCTCAATCAAAAGTATGGTTTAACTCTGTTAGCTGAATGCACAGATCAGAAAGAAATTTCACCGAATGATTCTGTGTAGTTTATATTTGAAGACATTCCTTTTTACACTATTACCCTCTTAGCGCTCCGAATGTCAACTTGCATTTTCTACAGAAAGATTGTTCAGAACTGCGCAATCAAAAGTATGGTTTAACTCTGTTAGCTTAATGAACATATCAGAAATAAGTTTCACACAATGCTTCTGTGTAGTTTTTATTTGAAGATATTATTTTTCCCAATATAGGCCTCTTAGCGCTCAGAATGTCCAATTGCAGTTTCTACAGAAAGAGTGTTTCAGAAAGGCTCAATCAAAAGTAAGGTTCAACTCTGTTAGTTGAATGCACAGAACAGAAAGAAGTTTCATACAATGCTTCTGTGTAGTTTATATTTGAACATATTCTTTTTTCCACTATTACCCACTTAGCGCTACGAATGGCCAGTTGCATTTTCTACAGACAGAGTGTTTCAAAACTGCTCAATCAAAAGTATGGTTTAACTCTGTTAGCAGAATGCTCAGATCAGAAAGAAGTTTCACAGAATGCTTCTGTGTAGTTTATATATGAATATATTCCTTTTTCCACTACTACTCTCTTAGCGCTCCAAATGTCCAGTTGCATTTTCTACAGAAAGAGTGTTCAGATCTGCTCAATCAAAAGTATGGTTTAACTCTGTTAGCTGAATGCACAGATCAGAAAGAAGTTTCACAGAATGATTCTGTGTAGTTTATATTTGGAGACATTACTTTTTCCACTATTACCATCTTAGCGCTCCGAAACTCCACTTGCATTTTCTACAGAAAGTGTGTTTCAGAACGGCTCAATCAAAACTAAGGTTCAACTCTTTTAGTTGAACAAACAGAACAGAAAGAAGTTTCACACAATTCTTCTGTGTAGTTTTTATTTGTAGACATTCTTTTTCCCAATATAGGCCTCTTAGCGCTCAGAATGTCCAATTGCAGTTTCTACAGAAAGAGTGTTTCAGAACGGCTCAATCAAAAGTAAGGTTCAACTCTGTTAGTTGAATGCACAGAACAGAAAGTAGTTTCATACAATGCTTCTGTGTAGTTTATATTTGAACATATTCTTTTTTCCACTATTACCCACTTAGCGCTACGAATGTCCAGTTGCATTTTCTACAGACAGAGTGTTTCAAAACTGCTCAATCAAAAGTATGGTTTAACTCTGTTAGCTGAATGCTCAGATCAGAAAGAAGTTTCACAGAATGCTTCTGTGTAGTTTATATTTGAATATATTCCTTTTTCCACTACTACGCTCTTAGTGCTCCAAATGTCCAGTTGCATTTTCTACAGAAAGAGTGTTCAGATCTGCTCAATCAAAAGTATGTTTTAAATCTGTTAGCTGAATGCACAGATCAGAAAGAAGTTTCACCGAATGATTCTGTGTAGTTTATATTTGAAGACATTCCTTTTTCCACTATTACCCTCTTAGCGCTCCGAATCTCCACTTGCATTTTCTACAAAAAGAGTGTTTCATAACTGCTCAATCAAAAATATGTTTTATCTCTGTTAACTGAATTTACAGATCAGAAATAAGTTTCACAGAATGCATCTGTGTAGTTTTTATTTGAAGATATTCTTTTTCCCAATGTAGGCCTCTTAGCGCTTAGCATGTCCAATTGCAGTTTCTACAGAAAGAGTGTTTCAGAACGGCTCAATCAAAAGTAAGGTTCAACTCTGTTAGTTGAATGCACAGAACAGAAAGAATTTTCACAGAATGCTACTGTGTAGTTTATATTTGAATATATTCCTTTTTCCACTATTACCCTCTTAGTGCTCCGAATGTCCACTTGCATTTTCTACAGAAAGAGTGTTCAGAACTGCGCAATCAAAAGTATGGTTTAACTCTGTTAGCTTAATGAACATTTCAGAAATAAGTTTCACACAATGCTTCTGTGTAGTTTTTATTTGAAGATATTATTTTTCCCAATATAGGCCTCTTAGCGCTCAGAATGTCCAATTGCAGTTTCTACAGAAAGAGTGTTTCAGAAAGGCTCAATCAAAAGTAAGGTTCAACTCTGTTAGTTGAATGCACAGAACAGAAAGAAGTTTCATACAATGCTTCTGTGTAGTTTATATTTGAACATATTCTTTTTTCCACTATTACCCTCTTAGCGCTACGAATGTCCAGTTGCATTTTCTACAGACAGAGTGTTTCAAAACTGCTCAATCAAAAGTATAGTTTAACTCTGTTAGCTGAATTCTCAGATCAGAAAGAAGTTTCACAGAATGCTTCTGTGTAGTTTATATTTGAATATATTCGTTTTTCCACTACTACTCTCTTAGCGCTCCAAAGTTCCAGTTGCATTTTCTCCAGAAAGAGAGTTCAGATCTGCTCAATCAAAAGTATGGTTTAACTCTGTTAGCTGAATGCACAGATCAGAAAGAAGTTTCACAGAATGATTCTGTGTAGTTTATATTTGGAGACGTTCCATTTTCCACTATTACCCTCTTAGCGCTCCGAATCTCCACTTGCATTTTCTACAGAAAGTGTGTTTCAGAACGGCTCAATCAAAACTAAGGTTCAACTCTTTTAGTTGAACAAACAGAACAGAAAGAAGTTTCACACAATTCTTCTGTGTAGTTTTTATTTGTAGACATTCTTTTTCCCAATATAGGCCTCTTAGGGCTCAGAATGTCCAATTGCAGTTTCTACAGAAAGAGTGTTTCAGAACGGCTCAATCAAAAGTAAGGTTCAACTCTGTTAGTTGAATGCACAGAAGAGAAAGAAGTTTCATACAATGCTTCTGTGTAGTTTATATTTGAACATATTCTTTTTTCCACTATTACCCACTTAGCGCTACGAATGTCCAGTTGCATTTTCTACAGACAGAGTGTTTCAAAACTGCTCAATCAAAAGTATGGTTTAACTCTGTTAGCTGAATGCTCAGATCAGAAAGAAGTTTCACAGAATGCTTCTGTGTAGTTTATATTTGAATATATTCCTTTTTCCACTACTACGCTCTTAGCGCTCCAAATGTCCAGTTGCATTTTCTACAGAAAGAGTGTTCAGATCTGCTCAATCAAAAGTATGGTTTAACTCTGTTAGCTGAATGCACAGATCAGAAAGAAATTTCACCGAATGATTCTGTGTAGTTTATATTTGAAGACATTCCTTTTTACACTATTACCCTCTTAGCGCTCCGAATGTCCACTTGCATTTTCTACAGAAAGATTGTTCAGAACTGCGCAATCAAAAGTATGGTTTAACTCTGTTAGCTTAATGAACATATCAGAAATAAGTTTCACACAATGCTTCTGTGTAGTTTTTATTTGAAGATATTATTTTTCCCAATATAGGCCTCTTAGCGCTCAGAATGTCCAATTGCAGTTTCTACAGAAAGAGTGTTTCAGAAAGGCTCAATCAAAAGTAAGGTTCAACTCTGTTAGTTGAATGCACAGAACAGAAAGAAGTTTCATACAATGCTTCTGTGTAGTTTATATTTGAACATATTCTTTTTTCCACTATTACCCACTTAGCGCTACGAATGGCCAGTTGCATTTTCTACAGACAGAGTGTTTCAAAACTGCTCAATCAAAAGTATGGTTTAACTCTGTTAGCAGAATGCTCAGATCAGAAAGAAGTTTCACAGAATGCTTCTGTGTAGTTTATATATGAATATATTCCTTTTTCCACTACTACTCTCTTAGCGCTCCAAATGTCCAGTTGCATTTTCTACAGAAAGAGTGTTCAGATCTGCTCAATCAAAAGTATGGTTTAACTCTGTTAGCTGAATGCACAGATCAGAAAGAAGTTTCACAGAATGATTCTGTGTAGTTTATATTTGGAGACATTACTTTTTCCACTATTACCATCTTAGCGCTCCGAAACTCCACTTGCATTTTCTACAGAAAGTGTGTTTCAGAACGGCTCAATCAAAACTAAGGTTCAACTCTTTTAGTTGAACAAACAGAACAGAAAGAAGTTTCACACAATTCTTCTGTGTAGTTTTTATTTGTAGACATTCTTTTTCCCAATATAGGCCTCTTAGCGCTCAGAATGTCCAATTGCAGTTTCTACAGAAAGAGTGTTTCAGAACGGCTCAATCAAAAGTAAGGTTCAACTCTGTGAGTTGAATGCACAGAACAGAAAGTAGTTTCATACAATGCTTCTGTGTAGTTTATATTTGAACATATTCTTTTTTCCACTATTACCCACTTAGCGCTACGAATGTCCAGTTGCATTTTCTACAGACAGAGTGTTTCAAAACTGCTCAATCAAAAGTATGGTTTAACTCTGTTAGCTGAATGCTCAGATCAGAAAGAAGTTTCACAGAATGCTTCTGTGTAGTTTATATTTGAATATATTCCTTTTTCCACTACTACGCTCTTAGTGCTCCAAATGTCCAGTTGCATTTTCTACAGAAAGAGTGTTCAGATCTGCTCAATCAAAAGTATGGTTTAAATCTGTTAGCTGAATGCACAGATCAGAAAGAAGTTTCACCGAATGATTCTGTGTAGTTTATATTTGAAGACATTCCTTTTTCCACTATTACCCTCTTAGCGCTCCGAATCTCCACTTGCATTTTCTACAAAAAGAGTGTTTCATAACTGCTCAATCAAAAATATGTTTTATCTCTGTTAACTGAATTTACAGATCAGAAATAAGTTTCACAGAATGCATCTGTGTAGTTTTTATTTGAAGATATTTTTTTCCCAATGTAGGCCTCTTAGCGCTTAGCATGTCCAATTGCAGTTTCTACAGAAAGAGTGTTTCAGAACGGCTCAATCAAAAGTAAGGTTCAACTCTGTTAGTTGAATGCACAGAACAGAAAGAATTTTCACAGAATGCTACTGTGTAGTTTATATTTGAATATATTCCTTTTTCCACTATTACCCTCTTAGTGCTCCGAATGTCCACTTGCATTTTCTACAGAAAGAGTGTTCAGAACTGCGCAATCAAAAGTATGGTTTAACTCTGTTAGCTTAATGAACATATCAGAAATAAGTTTCACACAATGCTTCTGTGTAGTTTTTATTTGAAGATATTATTTTTCCCAATATAGGCCTCTTAGCGCTCAGAATGTCCAATTGCAGTTTCTACAGAAAGAGTGTTTCAGAAAGGCTCAATCAAAAGTAAGGTTCAACACTGTTAGTTGAATGCACAGAACAGAAAGAAGTTTCATACAATGCTTCTGTGTAGTTTATATTTGAACATATTCTTTTTTCCACTATTACCCTCTTAGCGCTACGAATGTCCAGTTGCATTTTCTACAGACAGAGTGTTTCAAAACTGCTCAATCAAAAGTATAGTTTAACTCTGTTAGCTGAATTCTCAGATCAGAAAGAAGTTTCACAGAATGCTTCTGTGTAGTTTATATTTGAATATATTCGTTTTTCCACTACTACTCTCTTAGCGCTCCAAAGTTCCAGTTGCATTTTCTCCAGAAAGAGAGTTCAGATCTGCTCAATCAAAAGTATGGTTTAACTCTGTTAGCTGAATGCACAGATCAGAAAGAAGTTTCACAGAATGATTCTGTGTAGTTTATATTTGGAGACGTTCCATTTTCCACTATTACCCTCTTAGCGCTCCGAATCTCCACTTGCATTTTCTACAGAAAGTGTGTTTCAGAACGGCTCAATCAAAACTAAGGTTCAACTCTTTTAGTTGAACAAACAGAACAGAAAGAAGTTTCACACAATTCTTCTGTGTAGTTTTTATTTGTAGACATTCTTTTTCCCAATATAGGCCTCTTAGGGCTCAGAATGTCCAATTGCAGTTTCTACAGAAAGAGTGTTTCAGAACGGCTCAATCAAAAGTAAGGTTCAACTCTGTTAGTTGAATGCACAGAAGAGAAAGAAGTTTCATACAATGCTTCTGTGTAGTTTATATTTGAACATATTCTTTTTTCCACTATTACCCACTTAGCGCTACGAATGTCCAGTTGCATTTTCTACAGACAGAGTGTTTCAAAACTGCTCAATCAAAAGTATGGTTTAACTCTGTTAGCTGAATGCTCAGATCAGAAAGAAGTTTCACAGAATGCTTCTGTGTAGTTTATATTTGAATATATTCCTTTTTCCACTACTACGCTCTTAGCGCTCCAAATGTCCAGTTGCATTTTCTACAGAAAGAGTGTTCAGATCTGCTCAATCAAAAGTATGGTTTAACTCTGTTAGCTGAATGCACAGATCAGAAAGAAATTTCACCGAATGATTCTGTGTAGTTTATATTTGAAGACATTCCTTTTTACACTATTACCCTCTTAGCGCTCCGAATGTCCACTTGCATTTTCTACAGAAAGATTGTTCAGAACTGCGCAATCAAAAGTATGGTTTAACTCTGTTAGCTTAATGAACATATCAGAAATAAGTTTCACACAATGCTTCTGTGTAGTTTTTAATTGAAGATATTATTTTTCCCAATATAGGCCTCTTAGCGCTCAGAATGTCCAATTGCAGTTTCTACAGAAAGAGTGTTTCAGAAAGGCTCAATCAAAAGTAAGGTTCAACTCTGTTAGTTGAATGCACAGAACAGAAAGAAGTTTCATACAATGCTTCTGTGTAGTTTATATTTGAACATATTCTTTTTTCCACTATTACCCACTTAGCGCTACGAATGGCCAGTTGCATTTTCTACAGACAGAGTGTTTCAAAACTGCTCAATCAAAAGTATGGTTTAACTCTGTTAGCAGAATGCTCAGATCAGAAAGAAGTTTCACAGAATGCTTCTGTGTAGTTTATATATGAATATATTCCTTTTTCCACTACTACTCTCTTAGCGCTCCAAATGTCCAGTTGCATTTTCTACAGAAAGAGTGTTCAGATCTGCTCAATCAAAAGTATGGTTTAACTCTGTTAGCTGAATGCACAGATCAGAAAGAAGTTTCACAGAATGATTCTGTGTAGTTTATATTTGGAGACATTACTTTTTCCACTATTACCATCTTAGCGCTCCGAAACTCCACTTGCATTTTCTACAGAAAGTGTGTTTCAGAACGGCTCAATCAAAACTAAGGTTCAACTCTTTTAGTTGAACAAACAGAACAGAAAGAAGTTTCACACAATTCTTCTGTGTAGTTTTTATTTGTAGACATTCTTTTTCCCAATATAGGCCTCTTAGCGCTCAGAATGTCCAATTGCAGTTTCTACAGAAAGAGTGTTTCAGAACGGCTCAATCAAAAGTAAGGTTCAACTCTGTGAGTTGAATGCACAGAACAGAAAGTAGTTTCATACAATGCTTCTGTGTAGTTTATATTTGAACATATTCTTTTTTCCACTATTACCCACTTAGCGCTACGAATGTCCAGTTGCATTTTCTACAGACAGAGTGTTTCAAAACTGCTCAATCAAAAGTATGGTTTAACTCTGTTAGCTGAATGCTCAGATCAGAAAGAAGTTTCACAGAATGCTTCTGTGTAGTTTATATTTGAATATATTCCTTTTTCCACTACTACGCTCTTAGTGCTCCAAATGTCCAGTTGCATTTTCTACAGAAAGAGTGTTCAGATCTGCTCAATCAAAAGTATGGTTTAAATCTGTTAGCTGAATGCACAGATCAGAAAGAAGTTTCACCGAATGATTCTGTGTAGTTTATATTTGAAGACATTCCTTTTTCCACTATTACCCTCTTAGCGCTCCGAATCTCCACTTGCATTTTCTACAAAAAGAGTGTTTCATAACTGCTCAATCAAAAATATGTTTTATCTCTGTTAACTGAATTTACAGATCAGAAATAAGTTTCACAGAATGCATCTGTGTAGTTTTTATTTGAAGATATTTTTTTCCCAATGTAGGCCTCTTAGCGCTTAGCATGTCCAATTGCAGTTTCTACAGAAAGAGTGTTTCAGAACGGCTCAATCAAAAGTAAGGTTCAACTCTGTTAGTTGAATGCACAGAACAGAAAGAATTTTCACAGAATGCTACTGTGTAGTTTATATTTGAATATATTCCTTTTTCCACTATTACCCTCTTAGTGCTCCGAATGTCCACTTGCATTTTCTACAGAAAGAGTGTTCAGAACTGCGCAATCAAAAGTATGGTTTAACTCTGTTAGCTTAATGAACATATCAGAAATAAGTTTCACACAATGCTTCTGTGTAGTTTTTATTTGAAGATATTATTTTTCCCAATATAGGCCTCTTAGCGCTCAGAATGTCCAATTGCAGTTTCTACAGAAAGAGTGTTTCAGAAAGGCTCAATCAAAAGTAAGGTTCAACACTGTTAGTTGAATGCACAGAACAGAAAGAAGTTTCATACAATGCTTCTGTGTAGTTTATATTTGAACATATTCTTTTTTCCACTATTACCCTCTTAGCGCTACGAATGTCCAGTTGCATTTTCTACAGACAGAGTGTTTCAAAACTGCTCAATCAAAAGTATAGTTTAACTCTGTTAGCTGAATTCTCAGATCAGAAAGAAGTTTCACAGAATGTTTCTGTGTAGTTTATATTTGAATATATTCGTTTTTCCACTACTACTCTCTTAGCGCTCCAAAGTTCCAGTTGCATTTTCTACAGAAAGAGAGTTCAGATCTGCTCAATCAAAAGTATGGTTTAACTCTGTTAGCTGAATGCACAGATCAGAAAGAAGTTTCACAGAATGATTCTGTGTAGTTTATATTTGGAGACGTTCCATTTTCCACTATTACCCTCTTAGCGCTCCGAATCTCCACTTGCATTTTCTACAGAAAGTGTGTTTCAGAACGGCTCAATCAAAACTAAGGTTCAACTCTTTTAGTTGAACAAACAGAACAGAAAGAAGTTTCACACAATTCTTCTGTGTAGTTTTTATTTGTAGACATTCTTTTTCCCAATATAGGCCTCTTAGGGCTCAGAATGTCCAATTGCAGTTTCTACAGAAAGAGTGTTTCAGAACGGCTCAATCAAAAGTAAGGTTCAACTCTGTTAGTTGAATGCACAGAAGAGAAAGAAGTTTCATACAATGCTTCTGTGTAGTTTATATTTGAACATATTCTTTTTTCCACTATTACCCACTTAGCGCTACGAATGTCCAGTTGCATTTTCTACAGACAGAGTGTTTCAAAACTGCTCAATCAAAAGTATGGTTTAACTCTGTTAGCTGAATGCTCAGATCAGAAAGATGTTTCACAGAATGCTTCTGTGTAGTTTATATTTGAATATATTCCTTTTTCCACTACTACGCTCTTAGCGCTCCAAATGTCCAGTTGCATTTTCTACAGAAAGAGTGTTCAGATCTGCTCAATCAAAATTATGGTTTAACTCTGTTAGCTGAATGCACAGATCAGAAAGAAATTTCACCGAATGATTCTGTGTAGTTTATATTTGAAGACATTCCTTTTTACACTATTACCCTCTTAGCGCTCCGAATGTCCACTTGCATTTTCTACAGAAAGATTGTTCAGAACTGCGCAATCAAAAGTATGGTTTAACTCTGTTAGCTTAATGAACATATCAGAAATAAGTTTCACACAATGCTTCTGTGTAGTTTTTATTTGAAGATATTATTTTTCCCAATATAGGCCTCTTAGCGCTCAGAATGTCCAATTGCAGTTTCTACAGAAAGAGTGTTTCAGAAAGGCTCAATCAAAAGTAAGGTTCAACTCTGTTAGTTGAATGCACAGAACAGAAAGAAGTTTCATACAATGCTTCTGTGTAGTTTATATTTGAACATATTCTTTTTTCCACTATTACCCACTTAGCGCTACGAATGGCCAGTTGCATTTTCTACAGACAGAGTGTTTCAAAACTGCTCAATCAAAAGTATGGTTTAACTCTGTTAGCAGAATGCTCAGATCAGAAAGAAGTTTCACAGAATGCTTCTGTGTAGTTTATATATGAATATATTCCTTTTTCCACTACTACTCTCTTAGCGCTCCAAATGTCCAGTTGCATTTTCTACAGAAAGAGTGTTCAGATCTGCTCAATCAAAAGTATGGTTTAACTCTGTTAGCTGAATGCACAGATCAGAAAGAAGTTTCACAGAATGATTCTGTGTAGTTTATATTTGGAGACATTACTTTTTCCACTATTACCATCTTAGCGCTCCGAAACTCCACTTGCATTTTCTACAGAAATTGTGTTTCAGAACGGCTCAATCAAAACTAAGGTTCAACTCTTTTAGTTGAACAAACAGAACAGAAAGAAGTTTCACACAATTCTTCTGTGTAGTTTTTATTTGTAGACATTCTTTTTCCCAATATAGGCCTCTTAGCGCTCAGAATGTCCAATTGCAGTTTCTACAGAAAGAGTGTTTCAGAACGGCTCAATCAAAAGTAAGGTTCAACTCTGTGAGTTGAATGCACAGAACAGAAAGAAGTTTCATACAATGCTTCTGTGTAGTTTATATTTGAACATATTCTTTTTTCCACTATTACCCACTTAGCGCTACGAATGTCCAGTTGCATTTTCTACAGACAGAGTGTTTCAAAACTGCTCAATCAAAAGTATGGTTTAACTCTGTTAGCTGAATGCTCAGATCAGAAAGAAGTTTCACAGAATGCTTCTGTGTAGTTTATATTTGAATATATTACTTTTTCCACTACTACGCTCTTAGCGCTCCAAATGTCCAGTTGCATTTTCTACAGAAAGAGTGTTCAGATCTGCTCAATCAAAAGTATGGTTTAACTCTGTTAGCTGAATGCACAGATCAGAAAGAAGTTTCACCGAATGATTCTGTGTAGTTTATATTTGAAGACATTCCTTTTTCCACTATTACCCTCTTAGCGCTCCGAATCTCCACTTGCATTTTCTACAAAAAGAGTGTTTCATAACTGCTCAATCAAAAATATGTTTTATCTCGGTTAACTGAATTTACAGATCAGAAATAAGTTTCACAGAATGCATCTGTGTAGTTTTTATTTGAAGATATTCTTTTTCCCAATGTAGGCCTCTTAGCGCTTAGCATGTCCAATTGCAGTTTCTACAGAAAGAGTGTTTCAGAACGGCTCAATCAAAAGTAAGGTTCAACTCTGTTAGTTGAATGCACAGAACAGAAAGAATTTTCACAGAATGCTACTGTGTAGTTTATATTTGAATATATTCCATTTTCCACTATTACCCTCTTAGCGCTCCGAATGTCCACTTGCATTTTCTACAGAAAGAGTGTTCAGAACTGCGCAATCAAAAGTATGGTTTAACTCTGTTAGCTTAATGAACATATCAGAAATAAGTTTCACACAATGCTTCTGTGTAGTTTTTATTTGAAGATATTATTTTTCCCAATAGAGGCCTCTTAGCGCTCAGAATGTCCAATTGCAGTTTCTACAGAAAGAGTGTTTCAGAAAGGCTCAATCAAAAGTAAGGTTCAACTCTGTTAGTTGAATGCACAGAACAGAAAGAAGTTTCATACAATGCTTCTGTGTAGTTTATATTTGAACATATTCTTTTTTCCACTATTACCCACTTAGCGCTATGAATGTCCAGTTGCATTTTCTACAGACAGAGTGTTTCAAAACTGCTCAATCAAAAGTATGGTTTAACTCTGTTAGCTGAATGCTCAGATCAGAAAGAAGTTTCACAGAATGCTTCTGTGTAGTTTATATATGAATATATTCCTTTTTCCACTACTACCCTCTTAGCGCTACAAATGTCCAGTTGCATTTTCTACAGAAAGAGTGTTCAGATCTGCTGAATCAAAAGTATGGTTTAACTCTGTTAGCTGAATGCACAGATCAGAAAGAAGTTTCACAGAATGATTCTCTGTAGTTTATATTTGGAGACATTCCTTTTTCCACTATTACCCTCTTAGCGCTCCGAATCTCCACTTGCATTTTCTACAGAAAGAGTGTTTCAGAACGGCTCAATCAAAACTAAGGTTCAACTCTTTTAGTTGAACAAACAGAACAGAAAGAAGTTTCACACAAATCTTCTGTGTAGTTTTTATTTGTAGGCATTCTTTTTCCCAATATAGGCCTCTTAGCGCTCAGAATGTCCAGTTGCAGTTTCTACAGAAAGAGTGTTTCAGAACGGCTCAATCAAAGTAAGGTTCAACTCTGTTAGTTGAATGCACAGAACAGAAAGTAGTTTCATACAATGCTTCTGTGTAGTTTATATTTGAACATATTCTTTTTTCCACTATTACCCACTTAGCGCTACGAATGTCCAGTTGCATTTTCTACAGACAGAGTGTTTCAAAACTGCTCAATCAAAAGTATGGTTTAACTCTGTTAGCTGAATGCTCAGATCAGAAAGAAGTTTCACAGAATGCTTCTGTGTAGTTTATATTTGAATATATTCCTTTTTCCACTACTACGCTCTTAGCGCTCCAAATGTCCAGTTGCATTTTCTACAGAAAGAGTGTTCAGATCTGCTCAATCAAAAGTATGGTTTAAATCTGTTAGCTGAATGCACAGATCAGAAAGAAGTTTCAACGAATGATTCTGTGTAGTTTATATTTGAAGACATTCCTTTTTCCACTATTACCCTCTTAGCGCTCCGAATCTCCACTTGCATTTTCTACAAAAAGAGTGTTTCATAACTGCTCAATCAAAAATATGTTTTATCTCTGTTAACTGAATTTACAGATCAGAAATAAGTTTCACAGAATGCATCTGTGTAGTTTTTATTTGAAGATATTCTTTTTCCCAATGTAGGCCTCTTAGCGCTTAGCATGTCCAATTGCAGTTTCTACAGAAAGAGTGTTTCAGAACGGCTCAATCAAAAGTAAGGTTCAACTCTGTTAGTTGAATGCACAGAACAGAAAGAATTTTCACAGAATGCTACTGTGTAGTTTATATTTGAATATATTCCTTTTTCCACTATTTCCCTCTTAGTGCTCCGAATGTCCACTTGAATTTTCTACAGAAAGAGTGTTCAGAACTGCGCAATCAAAAGTATGGTTTAACTCTGTTAGCTTAATGAACATTTCAGAAATAAGTTTCACACAATGCTTCTGTGTAGTTTTTATTTGAAGATATTATTTTTCCCAATATAGGCCTCTTAGCGCTCAGAATGTCCAATTGCAGTTTCTACAGAAAGAGTGTTTCAGAAAGGCTCAATCAAAAGTAAGGTTCAACTCTGTTAGTTGAATGCACAGAACAGAAAGAAGTTTCATACAATGCTTCTGTGTAGTTTATATTTGAACATATTCTTTTTTCCACTATTACCCACTTAGCGCTACGAATGTCCAGTTGCATTTTCTACAGACAGAGTGTTTCAAAACTGCTCAATCAAAAGTATAGTTTAACTCTGTTAGCTGAATTCTCAGATCAGAAAGAAGTTTCACAGAATGCTTCTGTGTAGTTTATATTTGAATAGATTCGTTTTTCCACTACTACTCTCTTAGCGCTCCAAAGTTCCAGTTGCATTTTCTACAGAAAGAGAGTTCAGATCTGCTCAATCAAAAGTATGGTTTAACTCTGTTAGCTGAATGCACAGATCAGAAAGAAGTTTCACAGAATGATTCTGTGTAGTTTATATTTGGAGACGTTCCATTTTCCACTATTACCCTCTTAGCGCTCCGAATCTCGACTTGCATTTTCTACAGAAAGAGTGTTTCAGAACGGCTCAATCAAAACTAAGGTTCAACTCTTTTAGTTGAACAAACAGAACAGAAAGAAGTTTCACACAATTCTTCTGTGTAGTTTTTATTTGTAGACATTCTTTTTCCCAATATAGGCCTCTTAGCGCTCAGAATGTCCAGTTGCAGTTTCTACAGAAAGAGTGTTTCAGAACGGCTCAATCAAAAGTAATTTTCAACTCTGTTAGTTGAATGCACAGAACAGAAAGAAGTTTCATACAATGCTTCTTTGTAGTTTATATTTGAACATATTCTTTTTTCCACTATTACCCACTTAGCCCTACGAATGTCCAGTTGCATTTTCTACAGACAGAGTGTTTCAAAACTGCTCAATCAAAAGTATGGTTTAACTCTGTTAGCTGAATGCTCAGATCAGAAAGAAGTTTCACAGAATGCTTCTGTGTAGTTTATATTTGAATATATTCCTTTTTCCACTACTACTCTCTTAGCGCTCCAATTGTCCAGTTGCATTTTCTACAGAAAGAGAGTTCAGATCTGCTCAATCAAAAGTATGGTTTAACTCTGTTAGCTGAATGCACAGATCAGAAAGAAGTTTCACAGAATGATTCTGTGTAGTTTATATTTAGAGAAATTCCTTTTTCCACTATTACCCTCTTAGCGCTCCGAATCTCCACTTGCATTTTCTACAGAAAGAGTGTTTCAGAACGGCTCAATCAAAACTAAGGTTCAACTCTTTTAGTTGAACAAACAGAACAGAAAGAAGTTTCACACAATTCTTCTGTGTAGTTTTTATTTGTAGACATTCTTTTTCCCAATATAGGCCTCTTAGCGCTCAGAATGTCCAATTGCAGTTTCTACAGAAAGAGTGTTTCAGAACGGCTCAATCAAAAGTAAGGTTCAACTCTGTTAGTTGAATGCACAGAACAGAAAGAAGTTTCATACAATGCTTCTGTGTAGTTTATATTTGAACATATTCTTTTTTCCACTATTACCCACTTAGCGCTACGAATGTCCAGTTGCATTTTCTACAGACAGAGTGTTTCAAAACTGCTCAATCAAAAGTATGGTTTAACTCTGTTAGCTGAATGCTCAGATCAGAAAGAAGTTTCACAGAATGCTTCTGTGTAATTTATATTTGAATATATTCCTTTTTCCACTACTACTCTCTTAGCGCTCCAAATGTCCAGTTGCATTTTCTACAGAAAGAGTGTTCAGATCTGCTCAATCAAAAGTATGGTTTAACTCTGTTAGCTGAATGCACAGATCAGAAAGAAGTTTCACCGAATGATTCTGTGTAGTTTATATTTGAAGACATTCCTTTTTCCACTATTACCCTCTTAGCGCTCCGAATCTCCACTTGCATTTTCTACAAAAAGAGTGTTTCATAACTGCTCAATCAAAAATATGTTTTATCTCTGTTAACTGAATTTACAGATCAGAAATTAGTTTCACAGAATGCATCTGTGTAGTTTTTATTTGAAGATATTCTTTTTCCCAATGTAGACCTCTTAGCGCTTAGCATGTCCAATTGCAGTTTCTACAGAAAGAGTGTTTCAGAACGGCTCAATCAAAAGTAAGGTTCAACTTTGTTAGTTGAATGCACAGAACAGAAAGAATTTTCACAGAATGCTACTGTGTAGTTTATATTTGAATATATTCCTTTTTCCACTATTACCCTCTTAGTGCTCCGAATGTCCACTTGCATTTTCTACAGAAAGAGTGTTCAGAACTGCGCAATCAAAAGTATGGTTTAACTCTGTTAGCTTAATGAACATATCAGAAATAAGTTTCACACAATGCTTCTGTGTAGTTTTTATTTGAAGATATTATTTTTCCCAATAGAGGCCTCTTAGCGCTCAGAATGTCCAATTGCAGTTTCTACAGAAAGAGTGTTTCAGAAAGGCTCAATCAAAAGTAAGGTTCAACTCTGTTAGTTGAATGCACAGAACAGAAAGAAGTTTCATACAATGCTTCTGTGTAGTTTATATTTGAACATATTCTTTTTTCCACTATTACCCACTTAGCGCTACGAATGTCCAGTTGCATTTTCTACAGACAGAGTGTTTCAAACTGCTCAATCAAAAGTATGGTTTAACTCTGTTAGCTGAATGCTCAGATCAGAAAGAAGTTTCACAGAATGCTTCTGTGTAGTTTATATTTGAATATATTCCTTTTTCCACTACTACTCTCTTAGCGCTCCAATTGTCCAGTTGCATTTTCTACAGAAAGAGAGTTCAGATCTGCTCAATCAAAAGTATGGTTTAACCCTGTTAGCTGAATGCACAGATCAGAAAGAAGTTTCACAGAATGATTCTGTGTAGTTTATATTTGGAGAAATTCCTTTTTCCACTATTACCCTCTTAGCGCTCCGAATCTCCACTTGCATTTTCTACAGAAAGAGTGTTTCAGAACGGCTCAATCAAAATTAAGGTTCAACTCTTTTAGTTGAACAAACAGAACAGAAAGAAGTTTCACACAATTCTTCTGTGTAGTTTTTATTTGTAGACATTCTTTTTCCCAATATAGGCCTCTTAGCGCTCAGAATATCCAATTGCAGTTTCTACAGAAAGAGTGTTTCAGAACGGCTCAATCAAAAGTAAGGTTCAACTCTGTTAGTTGAATGCACAGAACAGAAAGAAGTTTCATACAATGTTTCTGTGTAGTTTATATTTGAACATATTCTTTTTTCCACTATTACCCACTTAGCGCTACGAATGTGCAGTTGCATTTTCTACAGACAGAGTGTTTCAAAACTGCTCAATCAAAAGTATGGTTTAACTCTGTTAGCTGAATTCTCAGATCAGAAAAAAGTTTCACAGAATGCTTCTGTGTAGTTTATATTTGAATATATTCCTTTTTCCACTACTACGCTCTTAGCGCTCCAAATGTCCAGTTGCATTTTCTACAGAAAGAGTGTTCAGATCTGCTCAATCAAAAGTATGGTTTAACTCTGTTAGCTGAATGCACAGATCAGAAAGAAGTTTCACCGAATGATTCTGTGTAGTTTATATTTGAAGACATTCCTTTTTCCACTATTACCCTCTTAGCGCTCCGAATCTCCACTTGCATTTTCTACAAAAAGAGTGTTTCATAACTGCTCAATCAAAAATATGTTTTATCTCGGTTAACTGAATTTACAGATCAGAAATAAGTTTCACAGAATGCATCTGTGTAGTTTTTATTTGAAGATATTCTTTTTCCCAATGTAGGCCTCTTAGCGCTTAGCATGTCCAATTGCAGTTTCTACAGAAAGAGTGTTTCAGAACGGCTCAATCAAAAGTAAGGTTCAACTGTGTTAGTTGAATGCACTGAACAGAAAGAATTTTCACAGAATGCTACTGTGTAGTTTATATTTGAATATATTCCTTTTTCCACTATTACCCTCTTAGCGCTCCGAATGTCCACTTGCATTTTCTACAGAAAGAGTGTTCAGAACTGCGCAATCAAAAGTATGGTTTAACTCTGTTAGCTTAATGAACATATCAGAAATAAGTTTCACACAATGCTTCTGTGTAGTTTTTATTTGAAGATATTATTTTTCCCAATAGAGGCCTCTTAGCGCTCAGAATGTCCAATTGCAGTTTCTACAGAAAGAGTGTTTCAGAAAGGCTCAATCAAAAGTAAGGTTCAACTCTGTTAGTTGAATGCACAGAACAGAAAGCAGTTTCATACAATGCTTCTGTGTAGTTTATATTTGAATATATTCTTTTTTCCACTATTACCCACTTAGCGCTACGAATGTCCAGTTGCATTTTCTACAGACAGAGTGTTTCAAAACAGCTCAATCAAAAGTATGGTTTAACTCTGTTAGCTGAATGCTCAGATCAGAAAGAAGTTTCACAGAATGCTTCTGTGTACTTTATATTTGAATATATTCCTTTTTCCACTACTACTCTCTTAGCGCTCCAAATGTCCAGTTGCATTTTCTACAGAAAGAGTGTTCAGATCTGCTCAATCAAAAGTATGGTTTAACTCTGTTAGCTGAATGCACAGATCAGAAAGAAGTTTCACAGAATGATTCTGTGTAGTTTATATTTGGAGACATTCCTTTTTCCACTGTTACCCTCTTAGCGCTCCGAATCTCCACTTGCATTTTCTACAGAAAGAGTGTTTCAGAACGGCTCAATCAAAACTAAGGTTCAACTCTTTTAGTTGAACAAACAGAACAGAAAGAAGTTTCACACAATTCTTCTGTGTAGTTTTTATTTGTAGATATTCTTTTTCCCAATATAGGCCTCTTAGCGCTCAGAATGTCCAATTGCAGTTTCTACAGAAAGAGTGTTTCAGAACGGCTCAATCAAAAGTAAGGTTCAACTCTGTTAGTTGAATGCACAGAACAGAAAGAATTTTCACAGAATGCTACTGTGTAGTTTATATTTGAATATATTCCTTTTTCCACTATTTCCCTCTTAGCGCTCAGAATGTCCACTTGCATTTTCTACAGAAAGAGTGTTCAGAACTGCGCAATCAAAAGTATGGTTTAACTATGTTAGCTTAATGAACATATCAGAAATAAGTTTCACACAATGCTTCTGTGTAGTTTTTATTTGAAGATTTTATTTTTCCCAATAGAGGCCTCTTAGCGCTCAGAATGTCCAATTGCAGTTTCTACAGAAAGAGTGTTTCAGAAAGGCTCAATCAAAAGTCAGGTTCAACTCTGTTAGTTGAATGCACAGAACAGAAAGAAGTTTCATACAATGCTTCTGTGTAGTTTATATTTGAACATATTCCTTTTTCCAGTATTACCCACTTAGCGCTACGAATGTCCAGTTGCATTTTCTACAGACAGAGTGTTTCAAAACTGCTCAATCAAAAGTATGGTTTAACTCTGTTAGCCGAATGCTCAGATCAGAAAAAGTTTCACAGAATGCTTCTGTGTAGTTTATATTTGAATATATTCCTTTTTCCACTACTACTCTCTTAGCGCTCCAAATGTCCAGTTGCATTTTCTACAGAAAGAGTGTTCAGATCTGCTCAATCAAACGTATGGTTTAACTCTGTTAGCTGAATGCACAGATCAGAAAGAAGTTTCACAGAATGATTCTGTGTAGTTTATATATGGAGACATTCCTTTTTCCACTATTACCCTCTTAGCGCTCCGAATCTCCACTTGCATTTTCTACAGAAAGAGTGCTTCAGAACGGCTCAATCAAAACTAAGGTTCAACTCTTTTAGTTGAACAAACAGAACAGAAAGAAGTTTCACACAATTCTTCTGTGTAGTTTTTATTTGTAGACATTCTTTTTCCCAATATAGGCCTCTTAGCGCTCAGAATGTCCAATAGCAGTTTCTACAGAAAGAGTGTTTCAGAACGGCTCAATCAAAAGTAAGGTTCAACTCTGTTAGTTGAATGCACAAAACAGAAAGGAGTTTCATACAATGCTTCTGTGTAGTTTATATTTGAACATATTCTTTTTTCCACTATTACCCACTTAGCGCTACGAATGTCCAGTTGCATTTTCTACAGACAGAGTGTTTCAAAACTGCTCAATCAAAAGTATGGTTTAACTCTGTTAGCTGAATGCTCAGATCAGAAAGAAGTTTCACAGAATGCTTCTCTGTAGTTTATATTTGAATATATTCCTTTTTCCACTACTACGCTCTTAGCGCTCCAAATGTCCAGTTGCATTTTCTACAGAAAGAGTTTTCAGATCTGCTCAATCAAAAGTATGGTTTAACTCTTTTAGCTGAATGCACAGATCAGAAAGAAGTTTCACCGAATGATTCTGTGTAGTTTTTATTGGAAGACATTCCTTTTTCCACTATTACCCTCTTAGCGCTCCGAATCTCCACTTGCATTTTCTACAAAAAGAGTGTTTCATAACTGCTCAATCAAAAATATGTTTTATCTCGGTTAACTGAATTTACAGATCAGAAATAAGTTTCACAGAATGCATCTGTGTAGTTTTTATTTGAAGATATTCTTTTTCCCAATGTAGGCCTCTTAGCGCTTAGCATGTCCAATTGCAGTTTCTACAGAAAGAGTGTTTCAGAACGGCTCAATCAAAAGTAAGGTTCAACTGTGTTAGTTGAATGCACTGAACAGAAAGAATTTTCACAGAATGCTACTGTGTAGTTTATATTTGAATATATTCCTTTTTCCACTATTACACTCTTAGCGCTCCGAATGTCCACTTGCATTTTCTACAGAAAGAGTGTTCAGAACTGCGCAATCAAAAGTATGGTTTAACTCTGTTAGCTTAATGAACATATCAGAAATAAGTTTCACACAATGCTTCTGTGTAGTTTTTATTTGAAGATATTATTTTTCCCAATAGAGGCCTCTTAGCACTCAGAATGTCCAATTGCAGTTTCTACAGAAAGAGTGTTTCAGAAAGGCTCAATCAAAAGTAAGGTTCAACTCTGTTAGTTGAATGCACAGAACAGAAAGCAGTTTCATACAATGCTTCTGTGTAGTTTATATTTGAATATATTCTTTTTTCCACTATTACCCACTTAGCGCTACGAATGTCCAGTTGCATTTTCTAAAGACAGAGTGTTTCAAAACTGCTCACTCAAAAGTATGGTTTAACTCTGTTAGCTGAATGCTCAGATCAGAAAGAAGTTTCACAGAATGCTTCTGTGTAGTTTATATTTGAATATATTCCTTTTTCCACTACTACGCTCTTAGCGCTCCAAATGTCCAGTTGCATTTTCTACAGAAAGAGTGTTCAGATCTGTTCAATCAAAAGTATGGTTTAACTCTGTTAGCTGAATGCACAGATCAGAAAGAAGTTTCACCGAATGATTCTGTGTAGTTTATATTTGAAGACATTCCTTTTTCCACTATAACCCTCTTAGCGCTCCGAATCTCCACTTTCATTTTCTACAAAAAGAGTGTTTCATAACTGCTCAATCAAAAATATCTTTTATCTCTGTTAACTGAATTTACAGATCAGAAATAAGTTTCACAGAATGCATCTGTGTAGTTTTTATTTGAAGATATTCTTTTTCCCAATGTAGGCCTCTTAGCGCTTAGCATGTCCAATTGCAGTTTCTACAGAAAGAGTTTTTCAGAACGGCTCAATCAAAAGTAAGGTTCAACTCTGTTAGTTGAATGCACAGAACAGAAAGAATTTTCAAAGAATGCTACTGTGTAGTTTATATTTGAATATATTCCTTTTTCCACTATTACCCTCTTAGCGCTCCGAATGTCCACTTGCATTTTCTACAGAAAGAGTGTTCAGAACTGCGCAATCAAAAGTATGGTTTAACTGTTAGCTTAATGAACATATCAGAAATAAGTTTCACACAATGCTTCTGTGTAGTTTTTATTTGAAGATATTATTTTTCCCAATATAGGCCTCTTAGCGCTCAGAATGTCCAATTGCAGTTTCTACAGAAAGAGTGTTTCAGAAAGGCTCAATCAAAAGTAAGGTTCAACTCTGTTAGTTGAATGCACAGAACAGAAAGAAGTTTCATACAATGCTTCTGTGTAGTTTATATTTGAACATATTCTTTTTTCCACTATTACCCACTTAGCGCTACGAATGTCCAGTTGCATTTTCTACACACACAGTGTTTCAAAACTGCTCAAACAAAAGTATGGTTTAACTCTGTTAGCTGAATGCTCAGATCAGAAAGAAGTTTCACAGAATGCTTCTGTGTAATTTATATTTGAATATATTCCTTTTTCCACTACTACTCTCTTAGCGCTCCAAATGTCCAGTTGCATTTTCTACAGAAAGAGTGTTCAGATCTGCTCAATCAAAATTATGGTTTAACTCTGTTAGCTGAATGCACAGATCAGAAAGAAGTTTCACCGAATGATTCTGTGTAGTTTATATTTGAAGACATTCCTTTTTCCACTATTACCCTCTTAGCGCTCCGAATCTCCACTTGCATTTTCTACAAAAAGAGTGTTTCATAACTGCTCAATCAAAAATATGTTTTATCTCTGTTAACTGAATTTACAGATCAGAAATAAGTTTCACAGAATGCATCTGTGTAGTTTTTATTTGAAGATATTATTTTCCCAATGTAGGCCTCTTAGCGCTTAGCATGTCCAATTGCCGTTTCTACAGAAAGAGTGTTTCAGAACGGCTCAATCAAAAGTAAGGTTCAACTCTGTTAGTTGAATGCACAGAACAGAAAGAATTTTCACAGAATGCTACTGTGTAATTTATATTTGAATATATTCCTTTTTCCACCATTACCCTCTTAGCGCTCCGAATGTCCACTTGCATTTTCTACAGAAAGAGTGTTCAGAACTGCGCAATCAAAAGTATGGTTTAACTCTGTTAGCTTAATGAACATATCAGAAATAAGTTTCACACAATGCTTCTGTGTAGTTTTTATTTGAAGATATTATTTTTCCCAATAGAGGCCTCTTAGCGCTCAGAATGTCCAATTGCAGTTTCTACAGAAAGAGTGTTTCAGAAAGGCTCAATCAAAAGTAAGGTTCAACTCTGTTAGTTGAATGCACAGAACAGAAAGAAGTTTCATACAATGCTTCTGTGTAGTTTATATTTGAACATATTCTTTTTTCCACTATTACCCACTTAGCGCTACGAATGTCCAGTTGCATTTTCTACAGACAGAGTGTTTCAAAACTGCTCAATCAAAAGTATGGTTTAACTCTGTTAGCTGAATGCTCAGATCAGAAAGAAGTTTCACAGAATGCTTCTGTGTAGTTTATATTTGAATATATTCCTTTTTCCACTACTACTCTCTTAGCGCTCCAAATGTCCAGTTGCATTTTCTACAGAAAGAGTGTTCAGATCTGCTCAATCAAACGTATGGTTTAACTCTGTTAGCTGAATGCACAGATCAGAAAGAAATTTCCCAGAATGATTCTGTGTAGTTTATATTTGGAGACATTCCTTTTTCCACTATTACCCTCTTAGCGCTCCGAATCTCCACTTGCATTTTCTACAGAAAGAGTGTTTCAGAACGGCCCAATCAAAACTAAGGTTCAACTCTTTTAGTTGAACAAACAGAACAGAAAGAAGTTTCACACAATACTTCTGTGTAGTTTTTATTTGTAGACATTCTTTTTCCCAATATAGGCCTCTTAGCGCTCAGAATGTCCAATTGCAGTTTCTACAGAAAGAGTGTTTCAGAACGGCTCAATCAAATGTAAGGTTCAACTCTGTTAGTTGAATGCACAGAACAGAAAAATGTTTCATACAATGCTTCTGTGTAGTTTATATTTGAACATATTCTTTTTTCCACTATTACCCACTTAGCGCTACGAATGTCCAGTTGCATTTTCTACAGACAGAGTGTTTCAAAACTGCTCAATCAAAAGTATGGTTTAACTCTGTTAGCTGAATGCTCAGATCAGAAAGAAGTTTCACAGAATGCTTCTGTGTAGTTTATATTTGAATATATTCCTTTTTCCACTACTACGCTCTTAGCGCTCCAAATGTCCAGTTGCATTTTCTACAGAAAGAGTGTTCAGATCTGCTCAATCAAAAGTATGGTTTAACTCTGTTAGCTGAATGCACAGATCAGAAAGATGTTTCACCGAATGATTCTGTGTAGTTTATATTTGAAGACATTCCTTTTTCCACTATTACCCTCTTAGCGCTCCGAATCTCCACTTGCATTTTCTACAAAAAGAGTGTTTCATAACTGCTCAATCAAAAATATGTTTTATCTCTGTTAACTGAATTTACAGATCAGAAATAAGTTTCACAGAATGCATCTGTGTAGTTTTTATTTGAAGATATTCTTTTTCCCAATGTAGGCCTCTTAGCGCTTAGCATGTCCAATTGCAGTTTCTACAGAAAGAGTGTTTCAGAACGGCTCAATCAAAAGTAAGGTTCAACTCTGTTAGTTGAATGCACAGAACAGAAAGAATTTTCACAGAATGCTACTGTGTAGTTTATATTTGAATATATTCCTTTTTCCACTATTACCCTCTTAGCGCTCCGAATGTCCACTTGCATTTTCTACAGAAAGAGTGTTCAGAACTGCGCAATCAAAAGTATGGTTTAACTCTGTTAGCTTAATGAACATATCAGAAATAAGTTTCACACAATGCTTCTGTGTAGTTTTTATTTGAAGATATTATTTTTCCCAATAGAGGCCTCTTAGCGCTCAGAATGTCCAATTGCAGTTTCTACAGAAAGAGTGTTTCAGAAAGGCTCAATCAAAAGTAAGGTTCAACTCTGTTAGTTGAATGCACAGAACAGAAAGAAGTTTCATACAATGCTTCTGTGTAGTTTATATTTGAACATATTCTTTTTTCCACTATTACCCACTTAGCGCTACGAATGTCCAGTTGCATTTTCTACAGACAGAGTGTTTCAAAACTGCTCAATCAAAAGTATGGTTTAACTCTGTTAGCTGAATGCTCAGATCAGAAAGAAGTTTCACAGAATGCTTCTGTGTAGTTTATATTTGAATATATTCCTTTTTCCACTACTACTCTCTTAGCGCTCCAAATGTCCAGTTGCATTTTCTACAGAAAGAGTGTTCAGATCTGCTCAATCAAACGTATGGTTTAACTCTGTTAGCTGAATGCACAGATCAGAAAGAAATTTCCCAGAATGATTCTGTGTAGTTTATATTTGGAGACATTCCTTTTTCCACTATTACCCTCTTAGAGCTCCGAATCTCCACTTGCATTTTCTACAGAAAGAGTGTTTCAGAACGGCCCAATCAAAACTAAGGTTCAACTCTTTTAGTTGAACAAACAGAACAGAAAGAAGTTTCACACAATACTTCTGTGTAGTTTTTATTTGTAGACATTCTTTTTCCCAATATAGGCCTCTTAGCGCTCAGAATGTCCAATTGCAGTTTCTACAGAAAGAGTGATTCAGAACGGCTCAATCAAAAGTAAGGTTCAACTCTGTTAGTTGAATGCACAGAACAGAAAGAAGTTTCATACAATGCTTCTGTGTAGTTTATATTTGAACATATTCTTTTTTCCACTATTACCCACTTAGCGCTACGAATGTCCAGTTGCATTTTCCACAGACAGAGTGTTTCAAAACTGCTCAATCAAAAGTATGTTTTAACTCTGTTAGCTGAATGCTCAGATCAGAAAGAAGTTTCACAGAATGCTTCTGTGTAGTTTATATTTGAATATATTCCTTTTTCCACTACTACGCTCTTAGCGCTCCAAATGTCCAGTTGCATTTTCTAGAGAAAGAGTGTTCAGATCTGCTCAATCAAAAGTATGGTTTAACTCTGTTAGCTGAATGCACAGATCAGAAAGAAGTTTCACCGAATGATTCTGTGTAGTTTATATTTGAAGACATTCCTTTTTCCACTATTACCCTCTTAGCGCTCCGAATCTCCACTTGCATTTTCTACAAAAAGAGTGTTTCATAACTGCTCAATCAAAAATATGTTTTATCTCTGTTAACTGAATTTACAGATCAGAAATAAGTTTCACAGAATGCATCTGTGTAGTTTTTATTTGAAGATATTCTTTTTCCCAATGTAGGCCTCTTAGCGCTTAGCATGTCCAATTGCAGTTTCTACAGAAAGAGTGTTTCAGAACGGCTCAATCAAAAGTAAGGTTCAACTGTGTTAGTTGAATGCACAGAACAGAAAGAATTTTCACAGAATGCTACTGTGTAGTTTATATTTGAATATATTCCTTTTTCCACTATTACCCTCTTAGCGCTCCGAATGTCCACTTGCATTATCTACAGAAAGAGTGTTCAGAACTGCGCAATCAAAAGTATGGTTTAACTCTGTTAGCTTAATGAACATATCAGAAATAAGTTTCACACAATGCTTCTGTGTAGTTTTTATTTGAAGATATTATTTTTCCCAATAGAGGCCTCTTAGCGCTCAGAATGTCCAATTGCAGTTTCTACAGAAAGAGTGTTTCAGAAAGGCTCAATTAAAAGTAAGGTTCAACTCTGTTAGTTGAATGCACAGAACAGAAAGAATTTTCACAGAATGCTTCTGTGTAGTTTATATTTGAATAAATTCCTTTTTCCACTACTACTCTCTTAGCGCTCCAAATGTCCAGTTGCATTTTCTAAAGAAAGAGTGTTCAGATCTGCTCAATCAAAAGTATGGTTTAACTCTGTTAGCTGAATGCACAGATCAGAAAGAAGTTTCACAGAATGATTCTGTGTAGTTTATATTTGGAGACATTCCTTTTTCCACTATTACCCTCTTAGCGCTCCGAATCTCCACTTGCATTTTCTACAGAAAGAGTGTTTCAGAACGGCTCAATCAAAACTAAGGTTCAACTCTTTTAGTTGAACAAACAGAACAGAAAGAAGTTTCTCACAATTCTTCTGTGTAGTTTTTATTTGTAGACATTCTTTTCCCCAATATAGGCCTCTTAGCGCTCAGAATGTCCAATTGCAGTTTCTACAGAAAGAGTGTTTCAGAACGGCTCAATCAAAAGTAAGGTTCAACTCTGTTAGTTGAATGCACAGAACAGAAAGAAGTTTCATACAATGCTTCTGTGTAGTTTATATTTGAACATATTCTTTTTTCCACTATTACCCACTTAGCGCTACGAATGTCCAGTTGCATTTTCTACAGACAGAGTGTTTCAAAACTGCTCAATCAAAAGTATGGTTTAACTCTGTTAGCTGAATGCTCAGATCAGAAAGAAGTTTCACAGAATGCTTCTGTGTAGTTTATATTTGAATATATTCCTTTCTCCACTACTACTCTCTTAGCGCTCCAAATGTCCAGTTGCATTTTCTACAGAAAGAGGGTTCAGATCTGCTCAATCAAAAGTATGGTTTAACTCTGTTAGCTGAATGCACGGATCAGAAAGAAGTTTCACAGAATGATTCTGTGTAGTTTATATTTGGAGACATTCCTTTTTCCACTACTACCCTCTTAGCGCTCCGAATCTCCACTTGCATTTTCTACAGAAAGAGTGTTTCAGAACGGCTCAATCAAAATTAAGGTTCAACTCTTTTAGTTGAACAAACAGAACAGAAAGAAGTTTCACACAATTCTTCTGTGTAGTTTTTATTTGTAGACATTCTTTTTCCCAATATAGGCCTCTTAGCGCTCAGAATGTCCAATTGCAGTTTCTACAGAAAGAGTGTTTCAGAACGGCTCAATCAAAAGTAAGGTTCAACTCTGTTAGTTGAATGCACAGAACAGAAAGAATTTTCACAGAATGCTACTGTGTAGTTTATATTTGAATATATTCCTTTTTCCACTATTTCCCTCTTAGCGCTCAGAATGTCCACTTGCGTTTTCTACAGAAAGAGTGTTCAGAACTGCGCAATCAAAAGTATGGTTTAACTATGTTAGCTTAATGAACATATCAGAAATAAGTGTCACACAATGCTTCTGTGTAGTTTTTATTTGAAGATTTTATTTTTCCCAATAGAGGCCTCTTAGCGCTCAGAATGTCCAATTGCAGTTTCTACAGAAAGAGTGTTTCAGAAAGGCTCAATCAAAAGTCAGGTTCAACTCTGTTAGTTGAATGCACAGAACAGAAAGAAGTTTCATACAATGCTTCTGTGTAGTTTATATTTGAACATATTCCTTTTTCCAGTATTACCCACTTAGCGCTACGAATGTCCAGTTGCATTTTCTACAGACAGAGTGTTTCAAAACTGCTCAATCAAAAGTATGGTTTAACTCTGTTAGCCGAATGCTCAGATCAGAAAGAAGTTTCACAGAATGCTTCTGTGTAGTTTATATTTGAATATATTCCTTTTTCCACTACTACTCTCTTAGCGCTCCAAATGTCCAGTTGCATTTTCTACAGAAAGAGTGTTCAGATCTGCTCAATCAAACGTATGGTTTAACTCTGTTAGCTGAATGCACAGATCAGAAAGAAGTTTCACAGAATGATTCTGTGTAGTTTATATATGGAGACATTCCTTTTTCCACTATTACCCTCTTAGCGCTCCGAATCTCCACTTGCATTTTCTACAGAAAGAGTGCTTCAGAACGGCTCAATCAAAACTAAGGTTCAACTCTTTTAGTTGAACAAACAGAACAGAAAGAAGTTTCACACAATTCTTCTGTGTAGTTTTTATTTGTAGACATTCTTTTTCCCAATATAGGCCTCTTAGCGCTCAGAATGTCCAATAGCAGTTTCTACAGAAAGAGTGTTTCAGAACGGCTCAATCAAAAGTAAGGTTCAACTCTGTTAGTTGAATGCACAGAACAGAAAGGAGTTTCATACAATGCTTCTGTGTAGTTTATATTTGAACATATTCTTTTTTCCACTATTACCCACTTAGCGCTACGAATGTCCAGTTGCATTTTCTACAGACAGAGTGTTTCAAAACTGCTCAATCAAAAGTATGGTTTAACTCTGTTAGCTGAATGCTCAGATCAGAAAGAAGTTTTACAGAATGCTTCTGTGTAATTTATATTTGAATATATTCCTTTTTCCACTACTACTCTCTTAGCGCTCCAAATGTCCAGTTGCATTTTCTACAGAAAGAGTGTTCAGATCTGCTCAATCAAAATTATGGTTTAACTCTGTTAGCTGAATGCACAGATCAGAAAGAAGTTTCACCGAATGATTCTGTGTAGTTTATATTTGAAGACATTCCTTTTTCCACTATTACCCTCTTAGCGCTCCGAATCTCCACTTGCATTTTCTACAAAAAGAGTGTTTCATAACTGCTCAATCAAAAATATGTTTTATCTCTGTTAACTGAATTTACAGATCAGAAATAAGTTTCACAGAATGCATCTGTGTAGTTTTTATTTGAAGATATTATTTTCCCAATGTAGGCCTCTTAGCGCTTAGCATGTCCAATTGCCGTTTCTACAGAAAGAGTGTTTCAGAACGGCTCAATCAAAAGTAAGGTTCAACTCTGTTAGTTGAATGCACAGAACAGAAAGAATTTTCACAGAATGCTACTGTGTAATTTATATTTGAATATATTCCTTTTTCCACCATTACCCTCTTAGCGCTCCGAATGTCCACTTGCATTTTCTACAGAAAGAGTGTTCAGAACTGCGCAATCAAAAGTATGGTTTAACTCTGTTAGCTTAATGAACATATCAGAAATAAGTTTCACACAATGCTTCTGTGTAGTTTTTATTTGAAGATATTATTTTTCCCAATAGAGGCCTCTTAGCGCTCAGAATGTCCAATTGCAGTTTCTACAGAAAGAGTGTTTCAGAAAGGCTCAATCAAAAGTAAGGTTCAACTCTGTTAGTTGAATGCACAGAACAGAAAGAAGTTTCATACAATGCTTCTGTGTAGTTTATATTTGAACATATTCTTTTTTCCACTATTACCCACTTAGCGCTACGAATGTCCAGTTGCATTTTCTACAGACAGAGTGTTTCAAAACTGCTCAATCAAAAGTATGGTTTAACTCTGTTAGCTGAATGCTCAGATCAGAAAGAAGTTTCACAGAATGCTTCTGTGTAGTTTATATTTGAATATATTCCTTTTTCCACTACTACTCTCTTAGCGCTCCAAATGTCCAGTTGCATTTTCTACAGAAAGAGTGTTCAGATCTGCTCAATCAAACGTATGGTTTAACTCTGTTAGCTGAATGCACAGATCAGAAAGAAATTTCCCAGAATGATTCTGTGTAGTTTATATTTGGAGACATTCCTTTTTCCACTATTACCCTCTTAGCGCTCCGAATCTCCACTTGCATTTTCTACAGAAAGAGTGTTTCAGAACGGCCCAATCAAAACTAAGGTTCAACTCTTTTAGTTGAACAAACAGAACAGAAAGAAGTTTCACACAATACTTCTGTGTAGTTTTTATTTGTAGACATTCTTTTTCCCAATATAGGCCTCTTAGCGCTCAGAATGTCCAATTGCAGTTTCTACAGAAAGAGTGTTTCAGAACGGCTCAATCAAATGTAAGGTTCAACTCTGTTAGTTGAATGCACAGAACAGAAAAATGTTTCATACAATGCTTCTGTGTAGTTTATATTTGAACATATTCTTTTTTCCACTATTACCCACTTAGCGCTACGAATGTCCAGTTGCATTTTCTACAGACAGAGTGTTTCAAAACTGCTCAATCAAAAGTATGGTTTAACTCTGTTAGCTGAATGCTCAGATCAGAAAGAAGTTTCACAGAATGCTTCTGTGTAGTTTATATTTGAATATATTCCTTTTTCCACTACTACGCTCTTAGCGCTCCAAATGTCCAGTTGCATTTTCTACAGAAAGAGTGTTCAGATCTGCTCAATCAAAAGTATGGTTTAACTCTGTTAGCTGAATGCACAGATCAGAAAGATGTTTCACCGAATGATTCTGTGTAGTTTATATTTGAAGACATTCCTTTTTCCACTATTACCCTCTTAGCGCTCCGAATCTCCACTTGCATTTTCTACAAAAAGAGTGTTTCATAACTGCTCAATCAAAAATATGTTTTATCTCTGTTAACTGAATTTACAGATCAGAAATAAGTTTCACAGAATGCATCTGTGTAGTTTTTATTTGAAGATATTCTTTTTCCCAATGTAGGCCTCTTAGCGCTTAGCATGTCCAATTGCAGTTTCTACAGAAAGAGTGTTTCAGAACGGCTCAATCAAAAGTAAGGTTCAACTCTGTTAGTTGAATGCACAGAACAGAAAGAATTTTCACAGAATGCTACTGTGTAGTTTATATTTGAATATATTCCTTTTTCCACTATTACCCTCTTAGCGCTCCGAATGTCCACTTGCATTTTCTACAGAAAGAGTGTTCAGAACTGCGCAATCAAAAGTATGGTTTAACTCTGTTAGCTTAATGAACATATCAGAAATAAGTTTCACACAATGCTTCTGTGTAGTTTTTATTTGAAGATATTATTTTTCCCAATAGAGGCCTCTTAGCGCTCAGAATGTCCAATTGCAGTTTCTACAGAAAGAGTGTTTCAGAAAGGCTCAATCAAAAGTAAGGTTCAACTCTGTTAGTTGAATGCACAGAACAGAAAGAAGTTTCATACAATGCTTCTGTGTAGTTTATATTTGAACATATTCTTTTTTCCACTATTACCCACTTAGCGCTACGAATGTCCAGTTGCATTTTCTACAGACAGAGTGTTTCAAAACTGCTCAATCAAAAGTATGGTTTAACTCTGTTAGCTGAATGCTCAGATCAGAAAGAAGTTTCACAGAATGCTTCTGTGTAGTTTATATTTGAATATATTCCTTTTTCCACTACTACTCTCTTAGCGCTCCAAATGTCCAGTTGCATTTTCTACAGAAAGAGTGTTCAGATCTGCTCAATCAAACGTATGGTTTAACTCTGTTAGCTGAATGCACAGATCAGAAAGAAATTTCCCAGAATGATTCTGTGTAGTTTATATTTGGAGACATTCCTTTTTCCACTATTACCCTCTTAGAGCTCCGAATCTCCACTTGCATTTTCTACAGAAAGAGTGTTTCAGAACGGCCCAATCAAAACTAAGGTTCAACTCTTTTAGTTGAACAAACAGAACAGAAAGAAGTTTCACACAATACTTCTGTGTAGTTTTTATTTGTAGACATTCTTTTTCCCAATATAGGCCTCTTAGCGCTCAGAATGTCCAATTGCAGTTTCTACAGAAAGAGTGTTTCAGAACGGCTCAATCAAAAGTAAGGTTCAACTCTGTTAGTTGAATGCACAGAACAGAAAGAAGTTTCATACAATGCTTCTGTGTAGTTTATATTTGAACATATTCTTTTTTCCACTATTACCCACTTAGCGCTACGAATGTCCAGTTGCATTTTCTACAGACAGAGTGTTTCAAAACTGCTCAATCAAAAGTATGTTTTAACTCTGTTAGCTGAATGCTCAGATCAGAAAGAAGTTTCACAGAATGCTTCTGTGTAGTTTATATTTGAATATATTCCTTTTTCCACTACTACGCTCTTAGCGCTCCAAATGTCCAGTTGCATTTTCTAGAGAAAGAGTGTTCAGATCTGCTCAATCAAAAGTATGGTTTAACTCTGTTAGCTGAATGCACAGATCAGAAAGAAGTTTCACCGAATGATTCTGTGTAGTTTATATTTGAAGACATTCCTTTTTCCACTATTACCCTCTTAGCGCTCCGAATCTCCACTTGCATTTTCTACAAAAAGAGTGTTTCATAACTGCTCAATCAAAAATATGTTTTATCTCTGTTAACTGAATTTACAGATCAGAAATAAGTTTCACAGAATGCATCTGTGTAGTTTTTATTTGAAGATATTCTTTTTCCCAATGTAGGCCTCTTAGCGCTTAGCATGTCCAATTGCAGTTTCTACAGAAAGAGTGTTTCAGAACGGCTCAATCAAAAGTAAGGTTCAACTGTGTTAGTTGAATGCACAGAACAGAAAGAATTTTCACAGAATGCTACTGTGTAGTTTATATTTGAATATATTCCTTTTTCCACTATTACCCTCTTAGCGCTCCGAATGTCCACTTGCATTATCTACAGAAAGAGTGTTCAGAACTGCGCAATCAAAAGTATGGTTTAACTCTGTTAGCTTAATGAACATATCAGAAATAAGTTTCACACAATGCTTCTGTGTAGTTTTTATTTGAAGATATTATTTTTCCCAATAGAGGCCTCTTAGCGCTCAGAATGTCCAATTGCAGTTTCTACAGAAAGAGTGTTTCAGAAAGGCTCAATTAAAAGTAAGGTTCAACTCTGTTAGTTGAATGCACAGAACAGAAAGAATTTTCACAGAATGCTTCTGTGTAGTTTATATTTGAATAAATTCCTTTTTCCACTACTACTCTCTTAGCGCTCCAAATGTCCAGTTGCATTTTCTAAAGAAAGAGTGTTCAGATCTGCTCAATCAAAAGTATGGTTTAACTCTGTTAGCTGAATGCACAGATCAGAAAGAAGTTTCACAGAATGATTCTGTGTAGTTTATATTTGGAGACATTCCTTTTTCCACTATTACCCTCTTAGCGCTCCGAATCTCCACTTGCATTTTCTACAGAAAGAGTGTTTCAGAACGGCTCAATCAAAACTAAGGTTCAACTCTTTTAGTTGAACAAACAGAACAGAAAGAAGTTTCTCACAATTCTTCTGTGTAGTTTTTATTTGTAGACATTCTTTTCCCCAATATAGGCCTCTTAGCGCTCAGAATGTCCAATTGCAGTTTCTACAGAAAGAGTGTTTCAGAACGGCTCAATCAAAAGTAAGGTTCAACTCTGTTAGTTGAATGCACAGAACAGAAAGAAGTTTCATACAATGCTTCTGTGTAGTTTATATTTGAACATATTCTTTTTTCCACTATTACCCACTTAGCGCTACGAATGTCCAGTTGCATTTTCTACAGACAGAGTGTTTCAAAACTGCTCAATCAAAAGTATGGTTTAACTCTGTTAGCTGAATGCTCAGATCAGAAAGAAGTTTCACAGAATGCTTCTGTGTAGTTTATATTTGAATATATTCCTTTCTCCACTACTACTCTCTTAGCGCTCCAAATGTCCAGTTGCATTTTCTACAGAAAGAGGGTTCAGATCTGCTCAATCAAAAGTATGGTTTAACTCTGTTAGCTGAATGCACGGATCAGAAAGAAGTTTCACAGAATGATTCTGTGTAGTTTATATTTGGAGACATTCCTTTTTCCACTACTACCCTCTTAGCGCTCCGAATCTCCACTTGCATTTTCTACAGAAAGAGTGTTTCAGAACGGCTCAATCAAAATTAAGGTTCAACTCTTTTAGTTGAACAAACAGAACAGAAAGAAGTTTCACACAATTCTTCTGTGTAGTTTTTATTTGTAGACATTCTTTTTCCCAATATAGGCCTCTTAGCGCTCAGAATGTCCAATTGCAGTTTCTACAGAAAGAGTGTTTCAGAACGGCTCAATCAAAAGTAAGGTTCAACTCTGTTAGTTGAATGCACAGAACAGAAAGAATTTTCACAGAATGCTACTGTGTAGTTTATATTTGAATATATTCCTTTTTCCACTATTTCCCTCTTAGCGCTCAGAATGTCCACTTGCGTTTTCTACAGAAAGAGTGTTCAGAACTGCGCAATCAAAAGTATGGTTTAACTATGTTAGCTTAATGAACATATCAGAAATAAGTGTCACACAATGCTTCTGTGTAGTTTTTATTTGAAGATTTTATTTTTCCCAATAGAGGCCTCTTAGCGCTCAGAATGTCCAATTGCAGTTTCTACAGAAAGAGTGTTTCAGAAAGGCTCAATCAAAAGTCAGGTTCAACTCTGTTAGTTGAATGCACAGAACAGAAAGAAGTTTCATACAATGCTTCTGTGTAGTTTATATTTGAACATATTCCTTTTTCCAGTATTACCCACTTAGCGCTACGAATGTCCAGTTGCATTTTCTACAGACAGAGTGTTTCAAAACTGCTCAATCAAAAGTATGGTTTAACTCTGTTAGCCGAATGCTCAGATCAGAAAGAAGTTTCACAGAATGCTTCTGTGTAGTTTATATTTGAATATATTCCTTTTTCCACTACTACTCTCTTAGCGCTCCAAATGTCCAGTTGCATTTTCTACAGAAAGAGTGTTCAGATCTGCTCAATCAAACGTATGGTTTAACTCTGTTAGCTGAATGCACAGATCAGAAAGAAGTTTCACAGAATGATTCTGTGTAGTTTATATATGGAGACATTCCTTTTTCCACTATTACCCTCTTAGCGCTCCGAATCTCCACTTGCATTTTCTACAGAAAGAGTGCTTCAGAACGGCTCAATCAAAACTAAGGTTCAACTCTTTTAGTTGAACAAACAGAACAGAAAGAAGTTTCACACAATTCTTCTGTGTAGTTTTTATTTGTAGACATTCTTTTTCCCAATATAGGCCTCTTAGCGCTCAGAATGTCCAATAGCAGTTTCTACAGAAAGAGTGTTTCAGAACGGCTCAATCAAAAGTAAGGTTCAACTCTGTTAGTTGAATGCACAGAACAGAAAGGAGTTTCATACAATGCTTCTGTGTAGTTTATATTTGAACATATTCTTTTTTCCACTATTACCCACTTAGCGCTACGAATGTCCAGTTGCATTTTCTACAGACAGAGTGTTTCAAAACTGCTCAATCAAAAGTATGGTTTAACTCTGTTAGCTGAATGCTCAGATCAGAAAGAAGTTTCACAGAATGCTTCTCTGTAGTTTATATTTGAATATATTCCTTTTTCCACTACTACGCTCTTAGCGCTCCAAATGTCCAGTTGCATTTTCTACAGAAAGAGTTTTCAGATCTGCTCAATCAAAAGTATGGTTTAACTCTTTTAGCTGAATGCACAGATCAGAAAGAAGTTTCACCGAATGATTCTGTGTAGTTTTTATTGGAAGACATTCCTTTTTCCACTATTACCCTCTTAGCGCTCCGAATCTCCACTTGCATTTTCTACAAAAAGAGTGTTTCATAACTGCTCAATCAAAAATATGTTTTATCTCGGTTAACTGAATTTACAGATCAGAAATAAGTTTCACAGAATGCATCTGTGTAGTTTTTATTTGAAGATATTCTTTTTCCCAATGTAGGCCTCTTAGCGCTTAGCATGTCCAATTGCAGTTTCTACAGAAAGAGTGTTTCAGAACGGCTCAATCAAAAGTAAGGTTCAACTGTGTTAGTTGAATGCACTGAACAGAAAGAATTTTCACAGAATGCTACTGTGTAGTTTATATTTGAATATATTCCTTTTTCCACTATTACACTCTTAGCGCTCCGAATGTCCACTTGCATTTTCTACAGAAAGAGTGTTCAGAACTGCGCAATCAAAAGTATGGTTTAACTCTGTTAGCTTAATGAACATATCAGAAATAAGTTTCACACAATGCTTCTGTGTAGTTTTTATTTGAAGATATTATTTTTCCCAATAGAGGCCTCTTAGCACTCAGAATGTCCAATTGCAGTTTCTACAGAAAGAGTGTTTCAGAAAGGCTCAATCAAAAGTAAGGTTCAACTCTGTTAGTTGAATGCACAGAACAGAAAGCAGTTTCATACAATGCTTCTGTGTAGTTTATATTTGAATATATTCTTTTTTCCACTATTACCCACTTAGCGCTACGAATGTCCAGTTGCATTTTCTAAAGACAGAGTGTTTCAAAACTGCTCACTCAAAAGTATGGTTTAACTCTGTTAGCTGAATGCTCAGATCAGAAAGAAGTTTCACAGAATGCTTCTGTGTAGTTTATATTTGAATATATTCCTTTTTCCACTACTACGCTCTTAGCGCTCCAAATGTCCAGTTGCATTTTCTACAGAAAGAGTGTTCAGATCTGTTCAATCAAAAGTATGGTTTAACTCTGTTAGCTGAATGCACAGATCAGAAAGAAGTTTCACCGAATGATTCTGTGTAGTTTATATTTGAAGACATTCCTTTTTCCACTATTACCCTCTTAGCGCTCCGAATCTCCACTTTCATTTTCTACAAAAAGAGTGTTTCATAACTGCTCAATCAAAAATATCTTTTATCTCTGTTAACTGAATTTACAGATCAGAAATAAGTTTCACAGAATGCATCTGTGTAGTTTTTATTTGAAGATATTCTTTTTCCCAATGTAGGCCTCTTAGCGCTTAGCATGTCCAATTGCAGTTTCTACAGAAAGAGTTTTTCAGAACGGCTCAATCAAAAGTAAGGTTCAACTCTGTTAGTTGAATGCACAGAACAGAAAGAATTTTCAAAGAATGCTACTGTGTAGTTTATATTTGAATATATTCCTTTTTCCACTATTACCCTCTTAGCGCTCCGAATGTCCACTTGCATTTTCTACAGAAAGAGTGTTCAGAACTGCGCAATCAAAAGTATGGTTTAACTGTTAGCTTAATGAACATATCAGAAATAAGTTTCACACAATGCTTCTGTGTAGTTTTTATTTGAAGATATTATTTTTCCCAATATAGGCCTCTTAGCGCTCAGAATGTCCAATTGCAGTTTCTACAGAAAGAGTGTTTCAGAAAGGCTCAATCAAAAGTAAGGTTCAACTCTGTTAGTTGAATGCACAGAACAGAAAGAAGTTTCATACAATGCTTCTGTGTAGTTTATATTTGAACATATTCTTTTTTCCACTATTACCCACTTAGCGCTACGAATGTCCAGTTGCATTTTCTACACACACAGTGTTTCAAAACTGCTCAAACAAAAGTATGGTTTAACTCTGTTAGCTGAATGCTCAGATCAGAAAGAAGTTTCACAGAATGCTTCTGTGTAATTTATATTTGAATATATTCCTTTTTCCACTACTACTCTCTTAGCGCTCCAAATGTCCAGTTGCATTTTCTACAGAAAGAGTGTTCAGATCTGCTCAATCAAAATTATGGTTTAACTCTGTTAGCTGAATGCACAGATCAGAAAGAAGTTTCACCGAATGATTCTGTGTAGTTTATATTTGAAGACATTCCTTTTTCCACTATTACCCTCTTAGCGCTCCGAATCTCCACTTGCATTTTCTACAAAAAGAGTGTTTCATAACTGCTCAATCAAAAATATGTTTTATCTCTGTTAACTGAATTTACAGATCAGAAATAAGTTTCACAGAATGCATCTGTGTAGTTTTTATTTGAAGATATTCTTTTTCCCAATGTAGGCCTCTTAGCGCTTAGCATGTCCAATTGCCGTTTCTACAGAAAGAGTGTTTCAGAACGGCTCAATCAAAAGTAAGGTTCAACTCTGTTAGTTGAATGCACAGAACAGAAAGAATTTTCACAGAATGCTACTGTGTAGTTTATATTTGAATATATTCCTTTTTCCACCATTACCCTCTTAGCGCTCCGAATGTCCACTTGCATTTTCTACAGAAAGAGTGTTCAGAACTGCGCAATCAAAAGTATGGTTTAACTCTGTTAGCTTAATGAACATATCAGAAATAAGTTTCACACAATGCTTCTGTGTAGTTTTTATTTGAAGATATTATTTTTCCCAATAGAGGCCTCTTAGCGCTCAGAATGTCCAATTGCAGTTTCTACAGAAAGAGTGTTTCAGAAAGGCTCAATCAAAAGTAAGGTTCAACTCTGTTAGTTGAATGCACAGAACAGAAAGAAGTTTCATACAATGCTTCTGTGTAGTTTATATTTGAACATATTCTTTTTTCCACTATTACCCACTTAGCGCTACGAATGTCCAGTTGCATTTTCTACAGACAGAGTGTTTCAAAACTGCTCAATCAAAAGTATGGTTTAACTCTGTTAGCTGAATGCTCAGATCAGAAAGAAGTTTCACAGAATGCTTCTGTGTAGTTTATATTTGAATATATTCCTTTTTCCACTACTACTCTCTTAGCGCTCCAAATGTCCAGTTGCATTTTCTACAGAAAGAGTGTTCAGATCTGCTCAATCAAACGTATGGTTTAACTCTGTTAGCTGAATGCACAGATCAGAAAGAAATTTCCCAGAATGATTCTGTGTAGTTTATATTTGGAGACATTCCTTTTTCCACTATTACCCTCTTAGCGCTCCGAATCTCCACTTGCATTTTCTACAGAAAGAGTGTTTCAGAACGGCCCAATCAAAACTAAGGTTCAACTCTTTTAGTTGAACAAACAGAACAGAAAGAAGTTTCACACAATACTTCTGTGTAGTTTTTATTTGTAGACATTCTTTTTCCCAATATAGGCCTCTTAGCGCTCAGAATGTCCAATTGCAGTTTCTACAGAAAGAGTGTTTCAGAACGGCTCAATCAAATGTAAGGTTCAACTCTGTTAGTTGAATGCACAGAACAGAAAAATGTTTCATACAATGCTTCTGTGTAGTTTATATTTGAACATATTCTTTTTTCCACTATTACCCACTTAGCGCTACGAATGTCCAGTTGCATTTTCTACAGACAGAGTGTTTCAAAACTGCTCAATCAAAAGTATGGTTTAACTCTGTTAGCTGAATGCTCAGATCAGAAAGAAGTTTCACAGAATGCTTCTGTGTAGTTTATATTTGAATATATTCCTTTTTCCACTACTACGCTCTTAGCGCTCCAAATGTCCAGTTGCATTTTCTACAGAAAGAGTGTTCAGATCTGCTCAATCAAAAGTATGGTTTAACTCTGTTAGCTGAATGCACAGATCAGAAAGATGTTTCACCGAATGATTCTGTGTAGTTTATATTTGAAGACATTCCTTTTTCCACTATTACCCTCTTAGCGCTCCGAATCTCCACTTGCATTTTCTACAAAAAGAGTGTTTCATAACTGCTCAATCAAAAATATGTTTTATCTCTGTTAACTGAATTTACAGATCAGAAATAAGTTTCACAGAATGCATCTGTGTAGTTTTTATTTGAAGATATTCTTTTTCCCAATGTAGGCCTCTTAGCGCTTAGCATGTCCAATTGCAGTTTCTACAGAAAGAGTGTTTCAGAACGGCTCAATCAAAAGTAAGGTTCAACTCTGTTAGTTGAATGCACAGAACAGAAAGAATTTTCACAGAATGCTACTGTGTAGTTTATATTTGAATATATTCCTTTTTCCACTATTACCCTCTTAGCGCTCCGAATGTCCACTTGCATTTTCTACAGAAAGAGTGTTCAGAACTGCGCAATCAAAAGTATGGTTTAACTCTGTTAGCTTAATGAACATATCAGAAATAAGTTTCACACAATGCTTCTGTGTAGTTTTTATTTGAAGATATTATTTTTCCCAATAGAGGCCTCTTAGCGCTCAGAATGTCCAATTGCAGTTTCTACAGAAAGAGTGTTTCAGAAAGGCTCAATCAAAAGTAAGGTTCAACTCTGTTAGTTGAATGCACAGAACAGAAAGAAGTTTCATACAATGCTTCTGTGTAGTTTATATTTGAACATATTCTTTTTTCCACTATTACCCACTTAGCGCTACGAATGTCCAGTTGCATTTTCTACAGACAGAGTGTTTCAAAACTGCTCAATCAAAAGTATGGTTTAACTCTGTTAGCTGAATGCTCAGATCAGAAAGAAGTTTCACAGAATGCTTCTGTGTAGTTTATATTTGAATATATTCCTTTTTCCACTACTACTCTCTTAGCGCTCCAAATGTCCAGTTGCATTTTCTACAGAAAGAGTGTTCAGATCTGCTCAATCAAACGTATGGTTTAACTCTGTTAGCTGAATGCACAGATCAGAAAGAAATTTCCCAGAATGATTCTGTGTAGTTTATATTTGGAGACATTCCTTTTTCCACTATTACCCTCTTAGAGCTCCGAATCTCCACTTGCATTTTCTACAGAAAGAGTGTTTCAGAACGGCCCAATCAAAACTAAGGTTCAACTCTTTTAGTTGAACAAACAGAACAGAAAGAAGTTTCACACAATACTTCTGTGTAGTTTTTATTTGTAGACATTCTTTTTCCCAATATAGGCCTCTTAGCGCTCAGAATGTCCAATTGCAGTTTCTACAGAAAGAGTGTTTCAGAACGGCTCAATCAAAAGTAAGGTTCAACTCTGTTAGTTGAATGCACAGAACAGAAAGAAGTTTCATACAATGCTTCTGTGTAGTTTATATTTGAACATATTCTTTTTTCCACTATTACCCACTTAGCGCTACGAATGTCCAGTTGCATTTTCTACAGACAGAGTGTTTCAAAACTGCTCAATCAAAAGTATGTTTTAACTCTGTTAGCTGAATGCTCAGATCAGAAAGAAGTTTCACAGAATGCTTCTGTGTAGTTTATATTTGAATATATTCCTTTTTCCACTACTACGCTCTTAGCGCTCCAAATGTCCAGTTGCATTTTCTAGAGAAAGAGTGTTCAGATCTGCTCAATCAAAAGTATGGTTTAACTCTGTTAGCTGAATGCACAGATCAGAAAGAAGTTTCACCGAATGATTCTGTGTAGTTTATATTTGAAGACATTCCTTTTTCCACTATTACCCTCTTAGCGCTCCGAATCTCCACTTGCATTTTCTACAAAAAGAGTGTTTCATAACTGCTCAATCAAAAATATGTTTTATCTCTGTTAACTGAATTTACAGATCAGAAATAAGTTTCACAGAATGCATCTGTGTAGTTTTTATTTGAAGATATTCTTTTTCCCAATGTAGGCCTCTTAGCGCTTAGCATGTCCAATTGCAGTTTCTACAGAAAGAGTGTTTCAGAACGGCTCAATCAAAAGTAAGGTTCAACTGTGTTAGTTGAATGCACAGAACAGAAAGAATTTTCACAGAATGCTACTGTGTAGTTTATATTTGAATATATTCCTTTTTCCACTATTACCCTCTTAGCGCTCCGAATGTCCACTTGCATTATCTACAGAAAGAGTGTTCAGAACTGCGCAATCAAAAGTATGGTTTAACTCTGTTAGCTTAATGAACATATCAGAAATAAGTTTCACACAATGCTTCTGTGTAGTTTTTATTTGAAGATATTATTTTTCCCAATAGAGGCCTCTTAGCGCTCAGAATGTCCAATTGCAGTTTCTACAGAAAGAGTGTTTCAGAAAGGCTCAATTAAAAGTAAGGTTCAACTCTGTTAGTTGAATGCACAGAACAGAAAGAATTTTCACAGAATGCTTCTGTGTAGTTTATATTTGAATAAATTCCTTTTTCCACTACTACTCTCTTAGCGCTCCAAATGTCCAGTTGCATTTTCTAAAGAAAGAGTGTTCAGATCTGCTCAATCAAAAGTATGGTTTAACTCTGTTAGCTGAATGCACAGATCAGAAAGAAGTTTCACAGAATGATTCTGTGTAGTTTATATTTGGAGACATTCCTTTTTCCACTATTACCCTCTTAGCGCTCCGAATCTCCACTTGCATTTTCTACAGAAAGAGTGTTTCAGAACGGCTCAATCAAAACTAAGGTTCAACTCTTTTAGTTGAACAAACAGAACAGAAAGAAGTTTCTCACAATTCTTCTGTGTAGTTTTTATTTGTAGACATTCTTTTCCCCAATATAGGCCTCTTAGCGCTCAGAATGTCCAATTGCAGTTTCTACAGAAAGAGTGTTTCAGAACGGCTCAATCAAAAGTAAGGTTCAACTCTGTTAGTTGAATGCACAGAACAGAAAGAAGTTTCATACAATGCTTCTGTGTAGTTTATATTTGAACATATTCTTTTTTCCACTATTACCCACTTAGCGCTACGAATGTCCAGTTGCATTTTCTACAGACAGAGTGTTTCAAAACTGCTCAATCAAAAGTATGGTTTAACTCTGTTAGCTGAATGCTCAGATCAGAAAGAAGTTTCACAGAATGCTTCTGTGTAGTTTATATTTGAATATATTCCTTTCTCCACTACTACTCTCTTAGCGCTCCAAATGTCCAGTTGCATTTTCTACAGAAAGAGGGTTCAGATCTGCTCAATCAAAAGTATGGTTTAACTCTGTTAGCTGAATGCACGGATCAGAAAGAAGTTTCACAGAATGATTCTGTGTAGTTTATATTTGGAGACATTCCTTTTTCCACTACTACCCTCTTAGCGCTCCGAATCTCCACTTGCATTTTCTACAGAAAGAGTGTTTCAGAACGGCTCAATCAAAATTAAGGTTCAACTCTTTTAGTTGAACAAACAGAACAGAAAGAAGTTTCACACAATTCTTCTGTGTAGTTTTTATTTGTAGACATTCTTTTTCCCAATATAGGCCTCTTAGCGCTCAGAATGTCCAATTGCAGTTTCTACAGAAAGAGTGTTTCAGAACGGCTCAATCAAAAGTAAGGTTCAACTCTGTTAGTTGAATGCACAGAACAGAAAGAAGTTTCATACAATGCTTCTGTGTAGTTTATATTTGAACATATTCTTTTTTCCACTATTACCAACTTAGCGCTACGAATGTCCAGTTTCATTTTCTACAGACAGAGTGTTTCAAAACTGCTCAATCAAAAGTATGGTTTAACTCTGTTAGCTGAATGCTCAGATCAGAAAGAAGTTTCACAGAATGCTTCTGTGTAGTTTATATTTGAATATATTCCTTTTTCCACTACTACGCTCTTAGCGCTCCAAATGTCCAGTTGCATTTTCTACAGAAAGAGTGTTCAGATCTGCTCAATCAAAAGTATGGTTTAACTCTGTTAGCTGAATGCACAGATCAGAAAGAAGTTTCACAGAATGATTCTGTGTAGTTTATATTTGGAGACATTCCTTTTTCCACTATTACCCTCTTAGCGCTCCGAATCTCCACTTGCATTTTCTACAGAAAGAGTGTTTCAGAACGGCTCAATCAAAACTAAGGTTCAACTCTTTTAGTTGAACAAACAGAACAGAAAGAAGTTTCACACAATTCTTCTGTGTAGTTTTTATTTGTAGACATTCTTTTCCCCAATATAGGCCTCTTAGCGCTCAGAATGTCCAATTGCAGTTTCTACAGAAAGAGTGTTTCAGAACGGCTCAATCAAAAGTAAGGTTCAACTCTGTTAGTTGAATGCACAGAACAGAAAGAAGTTTCATACAATGCTTCTGTGTAGTTTATATTTGAACATATTCTTTTTTCCACTATTACCCACTTAGTGCTACGAATGTCCAGTTGCATTTTCTACAGACAGAGTGTTTCAAAACTGCTGAATCAAAAGTATGGTTTAACTCTGTTAGCTGAATGCTCAGATCAGAAAGAAGTTTCACAGAATGCTTCTGTGTAGTTTATATTTGAAGACATTCCTTTTTCCACTATTACCCTCTTAGCGCTCCGAATCTCCACTTGCATTTTCTACAAAAAGAGTGTTTCATAACTGCTCAATCAAAAATATGTTTTATCTCTGTTAACTGAATTTACAGATCAGAAATAAGTTTCACAGAATGCATCTGTGTAGTTTTTATTTGAAGATATTCTTCTTCCCAATGTAGGCCTCTTAGCTCTTAGCATGTCCAATTGCAGTTTCTACAGAAAGAGTGTTTCAGAACGGCTCAATCAAAAGTAAGGTTCAACTCTGTTAGTTGAATGCACAGAACAGAAAGAATTTTCACAGAATGCTACTGTGTAGTTTATATTTGAATATATTCCTTTTTCCACTATTACCCTCTTAGCGCTCCGAATGTCCACTTGCATTTTCTACAGAAAGAGTGTTCAGAACTGCGCAATCAAAAGTATGGTTTAACTCTGTTAGCTTAATGAACATATCAGAAATAAGTTTCACACAATGCTTCTGTGTAGTTTTTATTTGAAGATATTATTTTTCCCAATAGAGGCCTCTTAGCGCTCAGAATGTCCAATTGCAGTTTCTACAGAAAGAGTGTTTCAGAAAGGCTCAATCAAAAGTAAGGTTCAACTCTGTTAGTTGAATGCACAGAACAGAAAGTAGTTTCATACAATGCTTCTGTGTAGTTTATATTTGAACATATTCTTTTTTCCACTATTACCCACTTAGCGCTACGAAGGTCCAGTTGCATTTTCTACAGACAGAGTGTTTCAAAACTGCTCAATCAAAAGTATGGTTTAACTCTGTTAGCTGAATGCTCAGATCAGAAAGAAGTTTCACAGAATGCTTCTGTGTAGTTTATATTTGAATATATTCCTTTCTCCACTACTACTCTCTTAGCGCTCCAAATGTCCAGTTGCATTTTCTACAGAAAGAGGGTTCAGATCTGCTCAATCAAAAGTATGGTTTAACTCTGTTAGCTGAATGCACGGATCAGAAAGAAGTTTCACAGAATGATTCTGTGTAGTTTATATTTGGAGACATTCCTTTTTCCACTACTACCCTCTTAGCGCTCCGAATCTCCACTTGCATTTTCTACAGAAAGAGTGTTTCAGAACGGCTCAATCAAAATTAAGGTTCAACTCTTTTAGTTGAACAAACAGAACAGAAAGTAGTTTCACACAATTCTTCTGTGTAGTTTTTATTTGTAGACATTCTTTTTCCCAATATAGGCCTCTTAGCGCTCAGAATGTCCAATTGCAGTTTCTACAGAAAGAGTGTTTCAGAACGGCTCAATCAAAAGTAAGGTTCAACTCTGTTAGTTGAATGCACAGAACAGAAAGAAGTTTCATACAATGCTTCTGTGTAGTTTATATTTGAACATATTCTTTTTTCCACTATTACCCACTTAGCGCTACGAATGTCCAGTTTCATTTTCTACAGACAGAGTGTTTCAAAACTGCTCAATCAAAAGTATGGTTTAACTCTGTTAGCTGAATGCTCAGATCAGAAAGAAGTTTCACAGAATGCTTCTGTGTAGTTTATATTTGAATATATTCCTTTTTCAACTACTACGCTCTTAGCGCTCCAAATGTCCAGTTGCATTTTCTACAGAAAGAGTGTTCAGATCTGTTCAATCAAAAGTATGGTTTAACTCTGTTAGCTGAATGCTCAGATCAGAAAGAAGTTTCACAGAATGCTTCTGTGTAATTTATATTTGAATATATTCCTTTTTCCACTACTACTCTCTTAGCGCTCCAAATGTCCAGTTGCATTTTCGACAGAAAGAGTGTTCAGATCTGCTCAATCAAAATTATGGTTTAACTCTGTTAGCTGAATGCACAGATCAGAAAGAAGTTTCACCGAATGATTCTGTGTAGTTTATATTTGAAGACATTCCTTTTTCCACTATTATCCTCTTAGCGCTCCGAATCTCCACTTCATTTTCTACAAAAAGAGTGTTTCATAACTGCTCAATCAAAAATATATTTTATCTCTGTTAACTGAATTTACAGATCAGAAATAAGTTTCACAGAATGCATCTGTGTAGTTTTTATTTGAAGATATTCTTTTTCCCAATGTAGGCCTCTTAGCGCTTAGCATGTCCAATTGCAGTTTCTACAGAAAGAGTGTTTCAGAACGGCTCAATCAAAAGTAAGGTTCAACTCTGTTAGTTGAATGCACAGAACAGAAAGAATTTTCACAGAATGCTACTGTGTAGTTTATATTGGAACATATTCCTTTTCCACTATTACCCTCTTAGCGCTCCGAATGTCCACTTGCATTTTCTACAGAAAGAGTGTTCAGAACTGCGCAATCAAAAGTATGGTTTAACTCTGTTAGCTTAATGAACATATCAGAAATAAGTTTCACACAATGCTTCTGTGTAGTTTTTATTTGAAGATATTATTTTTCCCAATAGAGGCCTCTTAGCGCTCAGAATGTCCAATTGCAGTTTCTACAGAAAGAGTGTTTCAGAAAGGCTCAATCAAAAGTAAGGTTCAACTCTGTTAGTTGAATGCACAGAACAGAAAGAAGTTTCATACAATGCTTCTGTGTAGTTTATATTTGAACATATTCTTATTTCCACTATTACCCACTTAGCGCTACGAATGTCCAGTTGCATTTTCTACACACACAGTGTTTCAAAACTGCTCAAACAAAAGTATGGTTTAACTCTGTTAGCTGAATGCTCAGATCAGAAAGAAGTTTCACAGAATGCTTCTGTGTAATTTATATTTGAATATATTCCTTTTTCCACTACTACTCTCTTAGCGCTCCAAATGTCCAGTTGCATTTTCTACAGAAAGAGTGTTCAGATCTGCTCAATCAAAATTATGGTTTAACTCTGTTAGCTGAATGCACAGATCAGAAAGAAGTTTCACCGAATGATTCTGTGTAGTTTATATTTGAAGACATTCCTTTTTCCACTATTACCCTCTTAGCGCTCCGAATCTCCACTTGCATTTTCTACAAAAAGAGTGTTTCATAACTGCTCAATCAAAAATATGTTTTATCTCTGTTAACTGAATTTACAGATCAGAAATAAGTTTCACAGAATGCATCTGTGTAGTTTTTATTTGAAGATATTCTTTTTCCCAATGTAGGCCTCTTAGCGCTTAGCATGTCCAATTGCCGTTTCTACAGAAAGAGTGTTTCAGAACGGCTCAATCAAAAGTAAGGTTCAACTCTGTTAGTTGAATGCACAGAACAGAAAGAATTTTCACAGAATGCTACTGTGTAGTTTATATTTGAATATATTCCTTTTTCCACCATTACCCTCTTAGCGCTCCGAATGTCCACTTGCATTTTCTACAGAAAGAGTGTTCAGAACTGCGCAATCAAAAGTATGGTTTAACTCTGTTAGCTTAATGAACATATCAGAAATAAGTTTCACACAATGCTTCTGTGTAGTTTTTATTTGAAGATATTATTTTTCCCAATAGAGGCCTCTTAGCGCTCAGAATGTCCAATTGCAGTTTCTACAGAAAGAGTGTTTCAGAAAGGCTCAATCAAAAGTAAGGTTCAACTCTGTTAGTTGAATGCACAGAACAGAAAGAAGTTTCATACAATGCTTCTGTGTAGTTTATATTTGAACATATTCTTTTTTCCACTATTACCCACTTAGCGCTACGAATGTCCAGTTGCATTTTCTACAGACAGAGTGTTTCAAAACTGCTCAATCAAAAGTATGGTTTAACTCTGTTAGCTGAATGCTCAGATCAGAAAGAAGTTTCACAGAATGCTTCTGTGTAGTTTATATTTGAATATATTCCTTTTTCCACTACTACTCTCTTAGCGCTCCAAATGTCCAGTTGCATTTTCTACAGAAAGAGTGTTCAGATCTGCTCAATCAAACGTATGGTTTAACTCTGTTAGCTGAATGCACAGATCAGAAAGAAATTTCCCAGAATGATTCTGTGTAGTTTATATTTGGAGACATTCCTTTTTCCACTATTACCCTCTTAGCGCTCCGAATCTCCACTTGCATTTTCTACAGAAAGAGTGTTTCAGAACGGCCCAATCAAAACTAAGGTTCAACTCTTTTAGTTGAACAAACAGAACAGAAAGAAGTTTCACACAATACTTCTGTGTAGTTTTTATTTGTAGACATTCTTTTTCCCAATATAGGCCTCTTAGCGCTCAGAATGTCCAATTGCAGTTTCTACAGAAAGAGTGTTTCAGAACGGCTCAATCAAATGTAAGGTTCAACTCTGTTAGTTGAATGCACAGAACAGAAAAATGTTTCATACAATGCTTCTGTGTAGTTTATATTTGAACATATTCTTTTTTCCACTATTACCCACTTAGCGCTACGAATGTCCAGTTGCATTTTCTACAGACAGAGTGTTTCAAAACTGCTCAATCAAAAGTATGGTTTAACTCTGTTAGCTGAATGCTCAGATCAGAAAGAAGTTTCACAGAATGCTTCTGTGTAGTTTATATTTGAATATATTCCTTTTTCCACTACTACGCTCTTAGCGCTCCAAATGTCCAGTTGCATTTTCTACAGAAAGAGTGTTCAGATCTGCTCAATCAAAAGTATGGTTTAACTCTGTTAGCTGAATGCACAGATCAGAAAGATGTTTCACCGAATGATTCTGTGTAGTTTATATTTGAAGACATTCCTTTTTCCACTATTACCCTCTTAGCGCTCCGAATCTCCACTTGCATTTTCTACAAAAAGAGTGTTTCATAACTGCTCAATCAAAAATATGTTTTATCTCTGTTAACTGAATTTACAGATCAGAAATAAGTTTCACAGAATGCATCTGTGTAGTTTTTATTTGAAGATATTCTTTTTCCCAATGTAGGCCTCTTAGCGCTTAGCATGTCCAATTGCAGTTTCTACAGAAAGAGTGTTTCAGAACGGCTCAATCAAAAGTAAGGTTCAACTCTGTTAGTTGAATGCACAGAACAGAAAGAATTTTCACAGAATGCTACTGTGTAGTTTATATTTGAATATATTCCTTTTTCCACTATTACCCTCTTAGCGCTCCGAATGTCCACTTGCATTTTCTACAGAAAGAGTGTTCAGAACTGCGCAATCAAAAGTATGGTTTAACTCTGTTAGCTTAATGAACATATCAGAAATAAGTTTCACACAATGCTTCTGTGTAGTTTTTATTTGAAGATATTATTTTTCCCAATAGAGGCCTCTTAGCGCTCAGAATGTCCAATTGCAGTTTCTACAGAAAGAGTGTTTCAGAAAGGCTCAATCAAAAGTAAGGTTCAACTCTGTTAGTTGAATGCACAGAACAGAAAGAAGTTTCATACAATGCTTCTGTGTAGTTTATATTTGAACATATTCTTTTTTCCACTATTACCCACTTAGCGCTACGAATGTCCAGTTGCATTTTCTACAGACAGAGTGTTTCAAAACTGCTCAATCAAAAGTATGGTTTAACTCTGTTAGCTGAATGCTCAGATCAGAAAGAAGTTTCACAGAATGCTTCTGTGTAGTTTATATTTGAATATATTCCTTTTTCCACTACTACTCTCTTAGCGCTCCAAATGTCCAGTTGCATTTTCTACAGAAAGAGTGTTCAGATCTGCTCAATCAAACGTATGGTTTAACTCTGTTAGCTGAATGCACAGATCAGAAAGAAATTTCCCAGAATGATTCTGTGTAGTTTATATTTGGAGACATTCCTTTTTCCACTATTACCCTCTTAGAGCTCCGAATCTCCACTTGCATTTTCTACAGAAAGAGTGTTTCAGAACGGCCCAATCAAAACTAAGGTTCAACTCTTTTAGTTGAACAAACAGAACAGAAAGAAGTTTCACACAATACTTCTGTGTAGTTTTTATTTGTAGACATTCTTTTTCCCAATATAGGCCTCTTAGCGCTCAGAATGTCCAATTGCAGTTTCTACAGAAAGAGTGTTTCAGAACGGCTCAATCAAAAGTAAGGTTCAACTCTGTTAGTTGAATGCACAGAACAGAAAGAAGTTTCATACAATGCTTCTGTGTAGTTTATATTTGAACATATTCTTTTTTCCACTATTACCCACTTAGCGCTACGAATGTCCAGTTGCATTTTCTACAGACAGAGTGTTTCAAAACTGCTCAATCAAAAGTATGTTTTAACTCTGTTAGCTGAATGCTCAGATCAGAAAGAAGTTTCACAGAATGCTTCTGTGTAGTTTATATTTGAATATATTCCTTTTTCCACTACTACGCTCTTAGCGCTCCAAATGTCCAGTTGCATTTTCTAGAGAAAGAGTGTTCAGATCTGCTCAATCAAAAGTATGGTTTAACTCTGTTAGCTGAATGCACAGATCAGAAAGAAGTTTCACCGAATGATTCTGTGTAGTTTATATTTGAAGACATTCCTTTTTCCACTATTACCCTCTTAGCGCTCCGAATCTCCACTTGCATTTTCTACAAAAAGAGTGTTTCATAACTGCTCAATCAAAAATATGTTTTATCTCTGTTAACTGAATTTACAGATCAGAAATAAGTTTCACAGAATGCATCTGTGTAGTTTTTATTTGAAGATATTCTTTTTCCCAATGTAGGCCTCTTAGCGCTTAGCATGTCCAATTGCAGTTTCTACAGAAAGAGTGTTTCAGAACGGCTCAATCAAAAGTAAGGTTCAACTGTGTTAGTTGAATGCACAGAACAGAAAGAATTTTCACAGAATGCTACTGTGTAGTTTATATTTGAATATATTCCTTTTTCCACTATTACCCTCTTAGCGCTCCGAATGTCCACTTGCATTATCTACAGAAAGAGTGTTCAGAACTGCGCAATCAAAAGTATGGTTTAACTCTGTTAGCTTAATGAACATATCAGAAATAAGTTTCACACAATGCTTCTGTGTAGTTTTTATTTGAAGATATTATTTTTCCCAATAGAGGCCTCTTAGCGCTCAGAATGTCCAATTGCAGTTTCTACAGAAAGAGTGTTTCAGAAAGGCTCAATTAAAAGTAAGGTTCAACTCTGTTAGTTGAATGCACAGAACAGAAAGAATTTTCACAGAATGCTTCTGTGTAGTTTATATTTGAATAAATTCCTTTTTCCACTACTACTCTCTTAGCGCTCCAAATGTCCAGTTGCATTTTCTAAAGAAAGAGTGTTCAGATCTGCTCAATCAAAAGTATGGTTTAACTCTGTTAGCTGAATGCACAGATCAGAAAGAAGTTTCACAGAATGATTCTGTGTAGTTTATATTTGGAGACATTCCTTTTTCCACTATTACCCTCTTAGCGCTCCGAATCTCCACTTGCATTTTCTACAGAAAGAGTGTTTCAGAACGGCTCAATCAAAACTAAGGTTCAACTCTTTTAGTTGAACAAACAGAACAGAAAGAAGTTTCTCACAATTCTTCTGTGTAGTTTTTATTTGTAGACATTCTTTTCCCCAATATAGGCCTCTTAGCGCTCAGAATGTCCAATTGCAGTTTCTACAGAAAGAGTGTTTCAGAACGGCTCAATCAAAAGTAAGGTTCAACTCTGTTAGTTGAATGCACAGAACAGAAAGAAGTTTCATACAATGCTTCTGTGTAGTTTATATTTGAACATATTCTTTTTTCCACTATTACCCACTTAGCGCTACGAATGTCCAGTTGCATTTTCTACAGACAGAGTGTTTCAAAACTGCTCAATCAAAAGTATGGTTTAACTCTGTTAGCTGAATGCTCAGATCAGAAAGAAGTTTCACAGAATGCTTCTGTGTAGTTTATATTTGAATATATTCCTTTCTCCACTACTACTCTCTTAGCGCTCCAAATGTCCAGTTGCATTTTCTACAGAAAGAGGGTTCAGATCTGCTCAATCAAAAGTATGGTTTAACTCTGTTAGCTGAATGCACGGATCAGAAAGAAGTTTCACAGAATGATTCTGTGTAGTTTATATTTGGAGACATTCCTTTTTCCACTACTACCCTCTTAGCGCTCCGAATCTCCACTTGCATTTTCTACAGAAAGAGTGTTTCAGAACGGCTCAATCAAAATTAAGGTTCAACTCTTTTAGTTGAACAAACAGAACAGAAAGAAGTTTCACACAATTCTTCTGTGTAGTTTTTATTTGTAGACATTCTTTTTCCCAATATAGGCCTCTTAGCGCTCAGAATGTCCAATTGCAGTTTCTACAGAAAGAGTGTTTCAGAACGGCTCAATCAAAAGTAAGGTTCAACTCTGTTAGTTGAATGCACAGAACAGAAAGAAGTTTCATACAATGCTTCTGTGTAGTTTATATTTGAACATATTCTTTTTTCCACTATTACCAACTTAGCGCTACGAATGTCCAGTTTCATTTTCTACAGACAGAGTGTTTCAAAACTGCTCAATCAAAAGTATGGTTTAACTCTGTTAGCTGAATGCTCAGATCAGAAAGAAGTTTCACAGAATGCTTCTGTGTAGTTTATATTTGAATATATTCCTTTTTCCACTACTACGCTCTTAGCGCTCCAAATGTCCAGTTGCATTTTCTACAGAAAGAGTGTTCAGATCTGCTCAATCAAAAGTATGGTTTAACTCTGTTAGCTGAATGCACAGATCAGAAAGAAGTTTCACAGAATGATTCTGTGTAGTTTATATTTGGAGACATTCCTTTTTCCACTATTACCCTCTTAGCGCTCCGAATCTCCACTTGCATTTTCTACAGAAAGAGTGTTTCAGAACGGCTCAATCAAAACTAAGGTTCAACTCTTTTAGTTGAACAAACAGAACAGAAAGAAGTTTCACACAATTCTTCTGTGTAGTTTTTATTTGTAGACATTCTTTTCCCCAATATAGGCCTCTTAGCGCTCAGAATGTCCAATTGCAGTTTCTACAGAAAGAGTGTTTCAGAACGGCTCAATCAAAAGTAAGGTTCAACTCTGTTAGTTGAATGCACAGAACAGAAAGAAGTTTCATACAATGCTTCTGTGTAGTTTATATTTGAACATATTCTTTTTTCCACTATTACCCACTTAGCGCTACGAATGTCCAGTTGCATTTTCTACAGACAGAGTGTTTCAAAACTGCTCAATCAAAAGTATGTTTTAACTCTGTTAGCTGAATGCTCAGATCAGAAAGAAGTTTCACAGAATGCTTCTGTGTAGTTTATATTTGAATATATTCCTTTTTCCACTACTACGCTCTTAGCGCTCCAAATGTCCAGTTGCATTTTCTAGAGAAAGAGTGTTCAGATCTGCTCAATCAAAAGTATGGTTTAACTCTGTTAGCTGAATGCACAGATCAGAAAGAAGTTTCACCGAATGATTCTGTGTAGTTTATATTTGAAGACATTCCTTTTTCCACTATTACCCTCTTAGCGCTCCGAATCTCCACTTGCATTTTCTACAAAAAGAGTGTTTCATAACTGCTCAATCAAAAATATGTTTTATCTCTGTTAACTGAATTTACAGATCAGAAATAAGTTTCACAGAATGCATCTGTGTAGTTTTTATTTGAAGATATTCTTTTTCCCAATGTAGGCCTCTTAGCGCTTAGCATGTCCAATTGCAGTTTCTACAGAAAGAGTGTTTCAGAACGGCTCAATCAAAAGTAAGGTTCAACTGTGTTAGTTGAATGCACAGAACAGAAAGAATTTTCACAGAATGCTACTGTGTAGTTTATATTTGAATATATTCCTTTTTCCACTATTACCCTCTTAGCGCTCCGAATGTCCACTTGCATTATCTACAGAAAGAGTGTTCAGAACTGCGCAATCAAAAGTATGGTTTAACTCTGTTAGCTTAATGAACATATCAGAAATAAGTTTCACACAATGCTTCTGTGTAGTTTTTATTTGAAGATATTATTTTTCCCAATAGAGGCCTCTTAGCGCTCAGAATGTCCAATTGCAGTTTCTACAGAAAGAGTGTTTCAGAAAGGCTCAATTAAAAGTAAGGTTCAACTCTGTTAGTTGAATGCACAGAACAGAAAGAATTTTCACAGAATGCTTCTGTGTAGTTTATATTTGAATAAATTCCTTTTTCCACTACTACTCTCTTAGCGCTCCAAATGTCCAGTTGCATTTTCTAAAGAAAGAGTGTTCAGATCTGCTCAATCAAAAGTATGGTTTAACTCTGTTAGCTGAATGCACAGATCAGAAAGAAGTTTCACAGAATGATTCTGTGTAGTTTATATTTGGAGACATTCCTTTTTCCACTATTACCCTCTTAGCGCTCCGAATCTCCACTTGCATTTTCTACAGAAAGAGTGTTTCAGAACGGCTCAATCAAAACTAAGGTTCAACTCTTTTAGTTGAACAAACAGAACAGAAAGAAGTTTCTCACAATTCTTCTGTGTAGTTTTTATTTGTAGACATTCTTTTCCCCAATATAGGCCTCTTAGCGCTCAGAATGTCCAATTGCAGTTTCTACAGAAAGAGTGTTTCAGAACGGCTCAATCAAAAGTAAGGTTCAACTCTGTTAGTTGAATGCACAGAACAGAAAGAAGTTTCATACAATGCTTCTGTGTAGTTTATATTTGAACATATTCTTTTTTCCACTATTACCCACTTAGCGCTACGAATGTCCAGTTGCATTTTCTACAGACAGAGTGTTTCAAAACTGCTCAATCAAAAGTATGGTTTAACTCTGTTAGCTGAATGCTCAGATCAGAAAGAAGTTTCACAGAATGCTTCTGTGTAGTTTATATTTGAATATATTCCTTTCTCCACTACTACTCTCTTAGCGCTCCAAATGTCCAGTTGCATTTTCTACAGAAAGAGGGTTCAGATCTGCTCAATCAAAAGTATGGTTTAACTCTGTTAGCTGAATGCACGGATCAGAAAGAAGTTTCACAGAATGATTCTGTGTAGTTTATATTTGGAGACATTCCTTTTTCCACTACTACCCTCTTAGCGCTCCGAATCTCCACTTGCATTTTCTACAGAAAGAGTGTTTCAGAACGGCTCAATCAAAATTAAGGTTCAACTCTTTTAGTTGAACAAACAGAACAGAAAGAAGTTTCACACAATTCTTCTGTGTAGTTTTTATTTGTAGACATTCTTTTTCCCAATATAGGCCTCTTAGCGCTCAGAATGTCCAATTGCAGTTTCTACAGAAAGAGTGTTTCAGAACGGCTCAATCAAAAGTAAGGTTCAACTCTGTTAGTTGAATGCACAGAACAGAAAGAAGTTTCATACAATGCTTCTGTGTAGTTTATATTTGAACATATTCTTTTTTCCACTATTACCAACTTAGCGCTACGAATGTCCAGTTTCATTTTCTACAGACAGAGTGTTTCAAAACTGCTCAATCAAAAGTATGGTTTAACTCTGTTAGCTGAATGCTCAGATCAGAAAGAAGTTTCACAGAATGCTTCTGTGTAGTTTATATTGGAACATATTCCTTTTCCACTATTACCCTCTTAGCGCTCCGAATGTCCACTTGCATTTTCTACAGAAAGAGTGTTCAGAACTGCGCAATCAAAAGTATGGTTTAACTCTGTTAGCTTAATGAACATATCAGAAATAAGTTTCACACAATGCTTCTGTGTAGTTTTTATTTGAAGATATTATTTTTCCCAATAGAGGCCTCTTAGCGCTCAGAATGTCCAATTGCAGTTTCTACAGAAAGAGTGTTTCAGAAAGGCTCAATCAAAAGTAAGGTTCAACTCTGTTAGTTGAATGCACAGAACAGAAAGAAGTTTCATACAATGCTTCTGTGTAGTTTATATTTGAACATATTCTTTTTTCCACTATTACCCACTTAGCGCTACGAATGTCCAGTTGCATTTTCTACAGACAGAGTGTTTCAAAACTGCTCAATCAAAAGTATGGTTTAACTCTGTTAGCTGAATGCTCAGATCAGAAAGAAGTTTCACAGAATGCTTCTGTGTAGTTTATATTTGAATATATTCCTTTTTCCACTACTATTCTCTTAGCGCTCCAAATGTCCAGTTGCATTTTCTACAGAAAGAGTGTTCAGATCTGCTCAATCAAACGTATGGTTTAACTCTGTTAGCTGAATGCACAGATCAGAAAGAAATTTCCCAGAATGATTCTGTGTAGTTTATATTTGGAGACATTCCTTTTTCCACTATTACCCTCTTAGCGCTCCGAATCTCCACTTGCATTTTCTACAGAAAGAGTGTTTCAGAACGGCCCAATCAAAACTAAGGTTCAACTCTTTTAGTTGAACAAACAGAACAGAAAGAAGTTTCACACAATACTTCTGTGTAGTTTTTATTTGTAGACATTCTTTTTCCCAATATAGGCCTCTTAGCGCTCAGAATGTCCAATTGCAGTTTCTACAGAAAGAGTGTTTCAGAACGGCTCAATCAAAAGTAAGGTTCAACTCTGTTAGTTGAATGCACAGAACAGAAAGAAGTTTCATAGAATGCTTCTGTGTAGTTTATATTTGAACATAATCTTTTTTCCACTATTACCCACTTAGCGCTACGAATGTCCAGTTGCATTTTCTACAGACAGAGTGTTTCAAAACTGCTCAATCAAAAGTATGTTTTAACTCTGTTAGCTGAATGCTCAGATCAGAGAGAAGTTTCACAGAATGCTTCTGTGTAGTTTATATTTGAATATATTCCTTTTTCCACTACTACGCTCTTAGCGCTCCAAATGTCCAGTTGCATTTTCTACAGAAAGAGTGTTCAGATCTGCTCAATCAAAAGTATGGTTTAACTCTGTTAGCTGAATGCACAGATCAGAAAGAAGTTTCACCGAATGATTCTGTGTAGTTTATATTTGAAGACATTCCTTTTTCCACTATTACCCTCTTAGCGCTCCGAATCTCCACTTGCATTTTCTACAAAAAGAGTGTTTCATAACTGCTCAATCAAAAATATGTTTTATCTCTGTTAACTGAATTTACAGAACAGAAATAAGTTTCACAGAATGCATCTGTGTAGTTTTTATTTGAAGATATTCTTTTTCCCAATGTAGGCCTCTTAGCGCTTAGCATGTCCAATTGCAGTTTCTACAGAAAGAGTGTTTCAGAACGGCTCAATCAAAAGTAAGGTTCAACTGTGTTAGTTGAATGCACAGAACAGAAAGAATTTTCACAGAATGCTACTGTGTAGTTTATATTTGAATATATTCCTTTTTCCACTATTACCCTCTTAGCGCTCCGAATGTCCACTTGCATTATCTACAGAAAGAGTGTTCAGAACTGCGCAATCAAAAGTATGGTTTAACTCTGTTAGCTTAATGAACATATCAGAAATAAGTTTCACACAATGCTTCTGTGTAGTTTTTATTTGAAGATATTATTTTTCCCAATAGAGGCCTCTTAGCGCTCAGAATGTCCAATTGCAGTTTCTACAGAAAGAGTGTTTCAGAAAGGCTCAATTAAAAGTAAGGTTCAACTCTGTTATTTGAATGCACAGAACAGAAAGAAGTTTCATACAATGCTTCTGTGTAGTTTATATTTGAATATATTCTTTTTTCCACTATTACCCACTTAGCGCTACGAATGTCCAGTTGCATTTTCTACAGACAGAGTGTTTCAAAACTGCTCAATCAAAAGTATGGTTTAACTCTGTTAGCTGAATGCTCAGATCAGAAAGAAGTTTCACAGAATGCTTCTGTGTAGTTTATATTTGAATATATTCCTTTTTCCACTACTACTCTCTTAGCCCTCCAAATGTCCAGTTGCATTTTCTAAAGAAAGAGTGTTCAGATCTGCTCAATCAAAAGTATGGTTTAACTCTGTTAGCTGAATGCACAGATCAGAAAGAAGTTTCACAGAATGATTCTGTGTAGTTTATATTTGGAGACATTACTTTTTCCACTATTACCCTCTTAGCGCTCCGAATCTCCACTTGCATTTTCTACAGAAAGAGTGTTTCAGAACGGCTCAATCAAAACTAAGGTTCAACTCTTTTAGTTGAACAAACAGAACAGAAAGAAGTTTCACACAATTCTTCTGTGTAGTTTTTATTTGTAGACATTCTTTTTCCCAATATAGGCCTCTTAGCGCTCAGAATGTCCAATTGCAGTTTCTACAGAAAGTGTGTTTCAGAACGGCTCAATCAAAAGTAAGGTTCAACTCTGTTAGTTGAATGCACAGAACAGAAAGAAGTTTCATACAATGCTTCTGTGTAGTTTATATTTGAACGTATTCTTTTTTCCACTATTACCCACTTAGCGCTACGAATGTCCAGTTGCATTTTCTACAGACAGAGTGTTTCAAAACTGCTCAATCAAAAGTATGGTTTAAATCTGTTAGCTGAATGCTCAGATCAGAAAGAAGTTTCACAGAATGCTTCTCTGTAGTTTATATTTGAATATATTTCTTTTTCCACTACTACGCTCTTAGCGCTCCAAATGTCCACTTGCATTTTCTACAGAAAGAGTGTTCAGATCTGCTCAATCAAAAGTATGGTTTAACTCTGTTAGCTGAATGCACAGATCAGAAAGAATTTTCACCGAATGATTCCGTGTAGTTTATATTTGAAGACATTCCTTTTTCCACTATTACCCTCTTAGCGCTCCGAATCTCCACTTGCATTTTCTACAAAAAAGTGTTTCATAACTGCTCAATCAAAAATATGTTTTATCTCTGTTAACTGAATTTACGGATCAGAAATAAGTTTCACAGAATGCATCTGTGTAGTTTTTATTTGAAGATATTTTTTTTCCCAATGTAGGCCTCTTAGCGCTTAGCATGTCCAATTGCAGTTTCTACAGAAAGAGTGTTTCAGAACGGCTCAATCAAAAGTAAGGTTCAACTCTGGTAGTTGAATGCACAGAACAGAAAGAATTTTCACAGAATGCTACTGTGTAGTTTATATTTGAATATATTCCTTTTTCCACTATTACCCTCTTAGCGCTCCGAATGTCCACTTGCATTTTCTACAGAAAGAGTGTTCAGAACTGCGCATTCCAAAGTATGGTTTAACTCTGTTAGCTTAATGAACATATCAGAAATAAGTTTCACACAATGCTTCTGTGTAGTTTTTATTTGAAGATATTATTTTTCCCAATAGAGGCCTCTTAGCGCTCAGAATGTCCAATTGCAGTTTCTACAGAAAGAGTGTTTCAGAAAGGCTCAATCAAAAGTAAGGTTCAACTCTGTTAGTTGAATGCACAGAACAGAAAGAAGTTTCATACAATGCTTCTGTGTAGTTTATATTTGAACATATTCTTTTTTCCACTATTACCCACTTAGCGCTACGAATGTCCAGTTGCATTTTCTACAGACAGAGTGTTTCAAAACTGCTCAATCAAAAGTATGGTTTAACTCTGTTAGCTGAATGCTCAGATCAGAAAGAAGTTTCACAGAATGCTTCTGTGTAATTTATATTTGAATATATTCTTTTTTCCACTACTACTCTCTTAGCGCTCCAAATGTCCAGTTGCATTTTCTACAGAAAGAGTGTTCAGATCTGCTCAATCAAAAGTATGGTTTAACTCTGTTAGCTGAATGCACAGATCAGAAAGAAGTTTCACCGAATGATTCTGTGTAGTTTATATTTGAAGTCATTCCTTTTTCCACTATTACCCTCTTAGCGCTCCGAATCTCCACTTGCATTTTCTACAAAAAGAGTGTTTCATAACTGCTCAATCAAAAATATGTTTTATCTCTGTTAACTGAATTTACAGATCAGAAATAAGTTTCACAGAATGCATCTGTGTAGTTTTTATTTGAAGATATTCTTTTTCCCAATGTAGGCCTCTTAGCGCTTAGCATGTCCAATTGCAGTTTCTACAGAAAGAGTGTTTCAGAACGGCTCAATAAAAAGTAAGGTTCAACTCTGTTAGTTGAATGCACAGAACAGAGAGAATTTTCACAGAATGCTACTGTGTAGTTTATATTTGAATATATTCCTTTTTCCACTATTACCCTCTTAGCGCTCCGAATGTCCACTTGCATTTTCTACAGAAAGAGTGTTCAGAACTGCGCAATCAAAAGTATGGTTTAACTCTGTTAGCTTAATGAACATATCAGAAATAAGTTTCACACAATGCTTCTGTGTAGTTTTTATTTGAAGATATTATTTTTCCCAATAGAGGCCTCTTAGCGCTCAGAATGTCCAATTGCAGTTTCTACAGAAAGAGTGTTTCAGAAAGGCTCAATCAAAAGTAAGGTTCAACTCTGTTAGTTGAATGCACAGAACAGAAAAAAGTTTCATACAATGCTTCTGTGTAGTTTATATTTGAACATATTCTTTTTTCCACTATTACCCACTTAGCGCTACGAATGTCCAGTTGCATTTTCTACAGACAGAGTGTTTCAAAACTGCTCAATCAAAAGTATGGTTTAACTCTGTTAGCTGAATGCTCAGATCAGAAAGAAGTTTCACAGAATGCTTCTGTGTAGTTTATATTTGAATATATTCCTTTCTCCACTACTACTCTCTTAGCGCTCCAAACGTCCAGTTGCATTTTCTACAGAAAGAGTGTTCAGATCTGCTCAATCAAAAGTATGGTTTAACTCTGTTAGCTGAATGCACGGATCAGAAAGAAGTTTCACAGAATGATTCTGTGTAGTTTATATTTGGAGACATTCCTTTTTCCACTATTACCCTCTTAGCGCTCCGAATCTGCACTTGCATTTTCTACAGAAAGAGTGTTTCAGAACGGCTCAATCAAAACTAAGGTTCAACTCTTTTAGTTGAACAAACAGAACAGAAAGAAGTTTCACACAATTCTTCTGTGTAGTTTTTATTTGTAGACATTCTTTTTCCCAATATAGGCCTCTTAGCGCTCAGAATGTCCAATTGCAGTTTCTACAGAAAGAGTGTTTCAGAACGGCTCAATCAAAAGTAAGGTTCAACTCTGTTAGTTGAATGCACAGAACAGAAAGAAGTTTCATACAATGCTTCTGTGTAGTTTATATTTGAACATATTCTTTTTTCCACTATTACCCACTTAGCGCTACGAATGTCCAGTTGCATTTTCTACAGACAGAGTGTTTCAAAACTGCTCAATCAAAAGTATGGTTTAACTCTGTTAGCTGAATGCTCAGATCAGAAAGAAGTTTCACAGAATGCTTCTGTGTAGTTTATATATGAATATAATCCTTTTTCCACTACTACGCTCTTAGCGCTCCAAATGTCCAGTTGCATTTTCTACAGAAAGAGTGTTCAGATCTGCTCAATCAAAAGTATGGTTTAACTCTGTTAGCTGAATGCACAGATCAGAAAGAAGTTTCACCGAATGATTCTGTGTAGTTTATATTTGAAGACATTCCTTTTTCCACTATTAACCACTTAGCGCACCGAATCTCCACTTGCATTTTCTACAAAAAGAGTGTTTCATAACTGCTCAATCAAAAATATGTTTTATCTCTGTTAACTGAATTTACAGATCAGAAATAAGTTTCACAGAATGCATCTGTGTAGTTTTTATTTGAAGATATTCTTTTTCCCAATGTAGGCCTCTTAGCGCTTAGCATGTCCAATTGCAGTTTTTACAGAAAGAGTGTTTCAGAACGGCTCAATCAAAAGTAAGGTTCAACTCTGTTAGTTGAATGCACAGAACAGAAAGAATTTTCACAGAATGCTACTGTGTAGTTTATATTTGAATATATTCCTTTTTCCACTATTACCCTCTTAGCGCTCCGAATGTCCACTTGCATTTTCTACAGAAAGAGTGTTCAGAACTGCGCAATCAAAAGTATGGTTTAACTCTGTTAGCTTAATGAACATATCAGAAATAAGTTTCACACAATGCTTCTGTGTAGTTTTAATTTGAAGACATTATTTTTCCCAATAGAGGCCTCTTAGCACTCAGAATGTCCAATTGCAGTTTCTACAGAAAGAGAGTTTCAGAAAGGCTCAATCAAAAGTAAGGTTCAACTCTGTTAGTTGAATGCACAGAACAGAAAGAAGTTTCATACAATGCTTCTGTGTAGTTTATATTTGAACATATTCTTTTTTCCACTATTACCCACTTAGCGCTACGAATGTCCAGTTGCATTTTCTACAGACAGAGTGTTTCAAAACTGCTCAATCAAAAGTATGGTTTAACTCTGTTAGCTGAATGCTCAGATCAGAAAGAAGTTTCACAGAATGCTTCTCTGTAGTTTATATTTGAATATATTCCTTTTTCCACTACTACGCTCTTAGCGCTCCAAATGTCCACTTGCATTTTCTACAGAAAGAGTGTTCAGATCTGCTCAATCAAAAGTATGGTTTAACTCTGTTAGCTGAATGCACAGATCAGAAAGAAGTTTCACCGAATATTTCTGTGTAGTTTATATTTGAAGACATTCCTTTTTCCACTATTACCCTCTTAGCGCTCCGAATCTCCACTTGCATTTTCTTCAAAAAGAGTGTTTCATAACTGCTCAATCAAAAATATGTTTTATCTCTGTTAACTGAATTTACAGATCAGAAATAAGTTTCACAGAATGCATCTGTGTAGTTTTTATTTGAAGATATTCTTTTTCCCAATGTAGGCCTCTTAGCGCTTAGCAAGTCCAATTGCAGTTTCTACAGAAAGAGTGTTTCAGAACGGCTCAATCAAAAGTAAGGTTCAACTCTGTTAGTTGAATGCACAGAACAGAAAGAATTTTCACAGAATGCTACTGTGTAGTTTATATTTGAATATATTCCTTTTTCCACTATTACCCTCTTAGCGCTCCGAATGTCCACTTGCATTTTCTACAGAAAGAGTGTTCAGAATTGTGCAATCAAAAGTATGGTTTAACTCTGTTAGCTTAATGAACATATCAGAAATATGTTTCACACAATGCTTCTGTGTAGTTTTTATTTGAAGATATTATTTTTCCCAATAGAGGCCTCTTAGCGCTCAGAATGTCCAATTGCAGTTTCTACAGAAAGAGTGTTTCAGAACGGCTCAATCAAAAGTAAGGTTCAACTCTGTTAGTTGAATGCACAGAACAGAAAGAAGTTTCATACAATGCTTCTGTGTAGTTTATATTTGAACATATTCTTTTTTCCACTATTACCCACTTAGCGCTACGAATGTCCAGTTGCATTTTCTACAGACAGAGTGTTTCAAAACTGCTCAATCAAAAGTATGGTTTAACTCTGTTAGCTGAATGCTCAGATCAGAAAGAAGTTTCACAGAATGCTTCTGTGTAGTTTATATTTCAATATATTCCTTTTTCCACTACTACGCTCTTAGCGCTCCAAATGTCCAGTTGCATTTTCTACAGAAAGAGTGTTCAGATCTGCTCAATCAAACGTATGGTTTAACTCTGTTAGCTGAATGCACAGATCAGAAAAAAATTTCACCGAATGATTCCGTGTAGTTTATATTTGAAGACATTCCTTTTTCCACTATTACCCTCTTAGCGCTCCGAATCTCCACTTGCATTTTCTACAAAAAGAGTGTTTCATAACTGCTCAATCAAAAATATGTTTTATCTCTGTTAACTGAATTTACAGATCAGAAATAAGTTTCACAGAATGCATCTGTGTAGTTTTTATTTGAAGATATTCTTTTTCCCAATGTAGGCCTCTTAGCGCTTAGCATGTCCAATTGCAGTTTCTACAGAAAGAGTGTTTCAGAACGGCTCAATAAAAAGTAAGGTTCAACTCTGTTAGTTGAATGCACAGAACAGAGAGAATTTTCACAGAATGCTACTGTGTAGTTTATATTTGAATATATTCCTTTTTCCACTATTACCCTCTTAGCGCTCCGAATGTCCACTTGCATTTTCTACAGAAAGAGTGTTCAGAACTGCGCAATCAAAAGTATGGTTTAACTCTGTTAGCTTAATGAACATATCAGAAATAAGTTTCACACAATGCTTCTGTGTAGTTTTTATTTGAAGATATTATTTTTCCCAATAGAGGCCTCTTAGCGCTCAGAATGTCCAATTGCAGTTTCTACAGAAAGAGTGTTTCAGAAAGGCTCAATCAAAAGTAAGGTTCAACTCTGTTAGTTGAATGCACAGAACAGAAAAAAGTTTCATACAATGCTTCTGTGTAGTTTATATTTGAACATATTCTTTTTTCCACTATTACCCACTTAGCGCTACGAATGTCCAGTTGCATTTTCTACAGACAGAGTGTTTCAAAACTGCTCAATCAAAAGTATGGTTTAACTCTGTTAGCTGAATGCTCAGATCAGAAAGAAGTTTCACAGAATGCTTCTGTGTAGTTTATATTTGAATATATTCCTTTCTCCACTACTACTCTCTTAGCGCTCCAAACGTCCAGTTGCATTTTCTACAGAAAGAGTGTTCAGATCTGCTCAATCAAAAGTATGGTTTAACTCTGTTAGCTGAATGCACGGATCAGAAAGAAGTTTCACAGAATGATTCTGTGTAGTTTATATTTGGAGACATTCCTTTTTCCACTATTACCCTCTTAGCGCTCCGAATCTGCACTTGCATTTTCTACAGAAAGAGTGTTTCAGAACGGCTCAATCAAAACTAAGGTTCAAATCTTTTAGTTGAACAAACAGAACAGAAAGAAGTTTCACACAATTCTTCTGTGTAGTTTTTATTTGTAGACATTCTTTTTCCCAATATAGGCCTCTTAGCGCTCAGAATGTCCAATTGCAGTTTCTACAGAAAGAGTGTTTCAGAACGGCTCAATCAAAAGTAAGGTTCAACTCTGTTAGTTGAATGCACAGAACAGAAAGAAGTTTCATACAATGCTTCTGTGTAGTTTATATTTGAACATATTCTTTTTTCCACTATTACCCACTTAGCGCTACGAATGTCCAGTTGCATTTTCTACAGACAGAGTGTTTCAAAACTGCTCAATCAAAAGTATGGTTTAACTCTGTTAGCTGAATGCTCAGATCAGAAAGAAGTTTCACAGAATGCTTCTGTGTAGTTTATATATGAATATAATCCTTTTTCCACTACTACGCTCTTAGCGCTCCAAATGTCCAGTTGCATTTTCTACAGAAAGAGTGTTCAGATCTGCTCAATCAAAAGTATGGTTTAACTCTGTTAGCTGAATGCACAGATCAGAAAGAAGTTTCACCGAATGATTCTGTGTAGTTTATATTTGAAGACATTACTTTTTCCACTATTAACCACTTAGCGCACCGAATCTCCACTTGCATTTTCTACAAAAAGAGTGTTTCATAACTGCTCAATCAAAAATATGTTTTATCTCTGTTAACTGAATTTACAGATCAGAAATAAGTTTCACAGAATGCATCTGTGTAGTTTTTATTTGAAGATATTCTTTTTCCCAATGTAGGCCTCTTAGCGCTTAGCATGTCCAATTGCAGTTTTTACAGAAAGAGTGTTTCAGAACGGCTCAATCAAAAGTAAGGTTCAACTCTGTTAGTTGAATGCACAGAACAGAAAGAATTTTCACAGAATGCTACTGTGTAGTTTATATTTGAATATATTCCTTTTTCCACTATTACCCTCTTAGCGCTCCGAATGTCCACTTGCATTTTCTACAGAAAGAGTGTTCAGAACTGCGCAATCAAAAGTATGGTTTAACTCTGTTAGCTTAATGAACATATCAGAAATATGTTTCACACAATGCTTCTGTGTAGTTTTTATTTGAAGATATTATTTTTCCCAATAGAGGCCTCTTAGCGCTCAGAATGTCCAATTGCAGTTTCTACAGAAAGAGTGTTTCAGAACGGCTCAATCAAAAGTAAGGTTCAACTCTGTTAGTTGAATGCACAGAACAGAAAGAAGTTTCATACAATGCTTCTGTGTAGTTTATATTTGAACATATTCTTTTTTCCACTATTACCCACTTAGCGCTACGAATGTCCAGTTGCATTTTCTACAGACAGAGTGTTTCAAAACTGCTCAATCAAAAGTATGGTTTAACTCTGTTAGCTGAATGCTCAGATCAGAAAGAAGTTTCACAGAATGCTTCTGTGTAGTTTATATTTCAATATATTCCTTTTTCCACTACTACGCTCTTAGCGCTCCAAATGTCCAGTTGCATTTTCTACAGAAAGAGTGTTCAGATCTGCTCAATCAAACGTATGGTTTAACTCTGTTAGCTGAATGCACAGATCAGAAAGAAATTTCACCGAATGATTCCGTGTAGTTTATATTTGAAGACATTCCTTTTTCCACTATTACCCACTTAGCGCTCCGAATCTCCACTTGCATTTTCTACAAAAAGAGTGTTTCATAACTGCTCAATCAAAAATATGTTTTATCTCTGTTACCTGAATTTACAGATCAGAAATAAGTTTCACAGAATGCATCTGTGTAGTTTTTATTTGAAGATATTCTTTTTCCCAATGTAGGCCTCTTAGCGCTTAGCATGTCCAATTGCAGTTTCTACAGAAAGATTGTTTCAGAACGGCTCAATCAAAAGTAAGGTTCAACTCTGTTAGTTGAATGCACAGAACAGAAAGAATTTTCACAGAATGCTACTGTGTAGTTTATATTTGAATATATTCCTTTTTCCACTATTACCCTCTTAGCGCTCCGAATGTCCACTTGCATTTTCTACAGAAAGAGTGTTCAGAACTGCGCAATCAAAAGTATGGTTTAACTCTGTTAGCTTAATGAACATATCAGAAATAAGTTTCACACAATGCTTCTGTGTAGTTTTTATTTGAAGATATTATTTTTCCCAATAGAGGCCTCTTAGCGCTCAGAATGTCCAATTGCAGTTTCTACAGAAAGAGTGTTTCAGAAAGGCTCAATCAAAAGTAAGGTTCAACTCTGTTAGTTGAATGCACAGAACAGAAAGAAGTTTCATACAATGCTTCTGTGTAGTTTATATTTGAACATATTCTTTTTTCCACTATTACCCACTTAGCGCTACGAATGTCCAGTTGCATTTTCTACAGACAGAGTGTTTCAAAACTGCTCAATCAAAAGTATGGTTTAACTCTGTTAGCTGAATGCTCAGATCAGTAAGAAGTTTCACAGAATGCTTCTGTGTAGTTTATATTTGAATATATTCCTTTTTCCACTACTACTCTCTTAGCGCTCCAAATGTCCAGTTGCATTTTCTACAGGAAGAGTGTTCAGATCTGCTCAATCAAAAGTATGGTTTAACTCTGTTAGCTGAATGCACGGATCAGAAAGAAGTTTCACAGAATGATTCTGTGTAGTTTATATTTGGAAACATTCCTTTTTCCACTATTACCCTCTTAGCGCTCCGAATCTCCACTTGCATTTTCTACAGAAAGAGTATTTCAGAACGGCTCAATCAAAACTAAGGTTCAACTCTTTTAGTTGAACAAACAGAACAGAAAGTAGTTTCACACAATTCTTCTGTGTAGTTTTTATTTGTAGACATTCTTTTTCCCAATATAGGCCCCTTAGCGCTCAGAATGTCCAATTGCAGTTTCTACTGAAAGAGTGTTTCAGAACGGCTCAATCAAAAGTAAGGTTCAACTCTGTTAGTTGAATGCACAGAACAGAAAGTAGTTTCATACAATGCTTCTGTGTAGTTTATATTTGAACATATTCTTTTTTCCACTATTACCCACTTAGCGCTACGAATGTCCAGTTGCATTTTCTACAGAGAGAGTGTTTCAAAACTGCTCAATCAAAAGTATGGTTTAACTCTGTTAGCTGAATGCTCAGATCAGAAAGAAGTTTCACAGAATGTTTCTGTGTAGTTTATATTTGAATATATTCCTTTCTCCACTACTACTCTCTTAGCGCTCCAAATGTCCAGTTGCATTTTCTACAGAAAGAGTGTTCAGACCTGCTCAATCAAAAGTATGGTTTAACTCTTTTAGCTGAATGCACGGATCAGAAAGAAGTTTCACAGAATGATTCTGTGTAGTTTATATTTGGAGACATTCCTTTTTCCACTATTACCCTCTTAGCGCTCCGAATCTCCACTTGCATTTTCTACAGAAAGAGTGTTTCAGAACGGCTCAATCAAAACTAAGGTTCAACTGTTTTAGTTGAACAAACAGAACAGAAAGAAGTTTCACACAATTCTTCTGTGTAGTTTTTATTTGTAGACATTCTTTTTCCCAATATAGGCCTCTTAGCGCTCAGAATGTCCAATTGCAGTTTCTACAGAAAGAGTGTTTCAGAACGGCTCAATCAAAAGTAAGGTTCAACTCTGTTAGTTGAATGCACAGAACAGAAAGAAGTTTCATACAATGCTTCTGTGTAGTTTATATTTGAACATATTCTTTTTTCCACTATTACCCACTTAGCGCTACGAATGTCCAGTTGCATTTTCTACAGACAGAGTGTTTCAAAACTGCTCAATCAAAAGTATGGTTTAACTCTGTTAGCTGAATGCTCAGATCAGAAAGAAGTTTCACAGAATGCTTCTCTGTAGTTTATATTTGAATATATTCCTTTTTCCACTACTACGCTCTTAGCGCTCCAAATGTCCACTTGCATTTTCTACAGAAAGAGTGTTCAGATCTGCTCAATCAAAAGTATGGTTTAACTCTGTTAGCTGAATGCACAGATCAGAAAGAAGTTTCACCGAATATTTCTGTGTAGTTTATATTTGAAGACATTCCTTTTTCCACTATTACCCTCTTAGCGCTCCGAATATCCACTTGCATTTTCTTCAAAAAGAGTGTTTCATAACTGCTCAATCAAAAATATGTTTTATCTCTGTTAACTGAATTTACAGATCAGAAATAAGTTTCACAGAATGCATCTGTGTAGTTTTTATTTGAAGATATTCTTTTTCCCAATGTAGGCCTCTTAGCGCTTAGCAAGTCCAATTGCAGTTTCTACAGAAAGAGTGTTTCCGAACGGCTCAATCAAAAGTAAGGTTCAACTCTGTTAGTTGAATGCACAGAACAGAAAGAATTTTCACAGAATGCTACTGTATAGTTTATATTTGAATATATTCCTTTTTCCACTATTACCCTATTAGCGCTCCGAATGTCCACTTGCATTTTCTACAGAAAGAGTGTTCAGAATTGTGCAATCAAAAGTATGGTTTAACTCTGTTAGCTTAATGAACATATCAGAAATAAGTTTCACACAATGCTTCTGTGTAGTTTTTATTTGAAGATATTATTTTTCCCAATAGAGGCCTCTTAGCGCTCAGAATGTCCAATTGCAGTTTCTACAGAAAGAGTGTTTCAGAACGGCTCAATCAAAAGTAAGGTTCAACTCTGTTAGTTGAATGCACAGAACAGAAAGAAGTTTCATACAATGCTTCTGTGTAGTTTATATTTGAACATATTCTTTTTTCCACTATTACCCACTTAGCGCTACGAATGTCCAGTTGCATTTTCTACAGACAGAGTGTTTCAAAACTGCGCAATCCAAAGTATGGTTTAACTCTGTTAGCTGAATGCTCAGATCAGAAAGAAGTTTCACAGAATGCTTCTGTGTAGTTTATATTTGAATATATTCCTTTTTCCACTACTACTCTCTTAGCGCTCCAAATGTCCAGTTGCATTTTCTACAGAAAGAGTGTTCAGATCTGCTCAATCAAAAGTATGGTTTAACTCTGTTAGCTGAATGCACGGATCAGAAAGAAGTTTCACAGAATGATTCTGTGTAGTTTATATTTGGAAACATTCCTTTTTCCACTATTACCCTCTTAGCGCTCCGAATCTCCACTTGCATTTTCTACAGAAAGAGTGTTTCAGAACGGCTCAATCAAAACTAAGGTTCAACTCTTTTAGTTGAACAAACAGAACAGAAAGTAGTTTCACACAATTCTTCTGTGTAGTTTTTATTTGTAGACATTCTTTTTCCCAATATAGGCCTCTTAGCGCTCAGAATGTCCAATTGCAGTTTCTACTGAAAGAGTGTTTCAGAACGGCTCAATCAAAAGTAAGGTTCAACTCTGTTAGTTGAATGCACAGAACAGAAAGAAGTTTCATACAATGCTTCTGTGTAGTTTATATTTGAACATATTCTTTTTTCCACTATTACCCACTTAGCGCTACGAATGTCCAGTTGCATTTTCTACAGAGAGAGTGTTTCAAAACTGCTCAATCAAAAGTATGGTTTAACTCTGTTAGCTGAATGCTCAGATCAGAAAGAAGTTTCACAGAATGTTTCTGTGTAGTTTATATTTGATTATATTCCTTTCTCCACTACTACTCTCTTAGCGCTCCAAATGTCCAGTTGCATTTTCTACAGAAAGAGTGTTCAGATCTGCTCAATCAAAAGTATGGTTTAACTCTGTTAGCTGAATGCACGGATCAGAAAGAAGTTTCACAGAATGATTCTGTGTAGTTTATATTTGGAGACATTCCTTTTTCCACTATTACCCTCTTAGCGCTCCGAATCTCCACTTGCATTTTCTACAGAAAGAGTGTTTCAGAACGGCTCAATCAAAACTAAGGTTCAACTGTTTTAGTTGAACAAACAGAACAGAAAGAAGTTTCACACAATTCTTCTGTGTAGTTTTTATTTGTAGACATTCTTTTTCCCAATATAGGCCTCTTAGCGCTCAGAATGTCCAATTGCAGTTTCTACAGAAAGAGTGTTTCAGAACGGCTCAATCAAAAGTAAGGTTCAACTCTGTTAGTTGAATGCACAGAACAGAAAGAAGTTTCATACAATGCTTCTGTGTAGTTTATATTTGAACATATTCTTTTTTCCACTATTACCCACTTAGCGCTACGAATGTCCAGTTGCATTTTCTACAGACAGAGTGTTTCAAAACTGCTCAATCAAAAGTATGGTTTAACTCTGTTAGCTGAATGCTCAGATCAGAAAGAAGTTTCACAGAATGCTTCTCTGTAGTTTATATTTGAATATATTCCTTTTTCCACTATTACGCTCTTAGCGCTCCAAATGTCCACTTGCATTTTCTACAGAAAGAGTGTTCAGATCTGCTCAATCAAAAGTATGGTTTAACTATGTTAGCTGAATGCACAGATCAGAAAGAAGTTTCACCGAATATTTCTGTGTAGTTTATATTTGAAGACATTCCTTTTTCCACTATTACCCTCTTAGCGCTCCGAATATCCACTTGCATTTTCTTCAAAAAGAGTGTTTCATAACTGCTCAATCAAAAATATGTTTTATCTCTGTTAACTGAATTTACAGATCAGAAATAAGTTTCACAGAATGCATCTGTGTAGTTTTTATTTGAAGATATTCTTTTTCCCAATGTAGGCCTCTTAGCGCTTAGCAAGTCCAATTGCAGTTTCTACAGAAAGAGTGTTTCAGAACGGCTCAATCAAAAGTAAGGTTCAACTCTGTTAGTTGAATGCACAGAACAGAAAGAATTTTCACAGAATGCTACTGTATAGTTTATATTTGAATATATTCCTTTTTCCACTATTACCCTCTTAGCGCTCCGAATGTCCACTTGCATTTTCTACAGAAAGAGTGTTCAGAATTGTGCAATCAAAAGTATGGTTTAACTCTGTTAGCTTAATGAACATATCAGAAATAAGTTTCACACAATGCTTCTGTGTAGTTTTTATTTGAAGATATTATTTTTCCCAATAGAGGCCTCTTAGCGCTCAGAATGTCCAATTGCAGTTTCTACAGAAAGAGTGTTTCAGAACGGCTCAATCAAAAGTAAGGTTCAACTCTGTTAGTTGAATGCACAGAACAGAAAGAAGTTTCATACAATGCTTCTGTGTAGTTTATATTTGAACATATTCTTTTTTCCACTATTACCCACTTAGCGCTACGAATGTCCAGTTGCATTTTCTACAGACAGAGTGTTTCAAAACTGCTCAATCAAAAGTATGGTTTAACTCTGTTAGCTGAATGCTCAGATCAGAAAGAAGTTTCACAGAATGCTTCTGTGTAGTTTATATTTCAATATATTCCTTTTTCCACTACTACGCTCTTAGCGCTCCAAATGTCCAGTTGCATTTTCTACAGAAAGAGTGTTCAGATCTGCTCAATCAAACGTATGGTTTAACTCTGTTAGCTGAATGCACAGATCAGAAAGAAATTTCACCGAATGATTCCGTGTAGTTTATATTTGAAGACATTCCTTTTTCCACTATTACCCTCTTAGCGCTCCGAATCTCCACTTGCATTTTCTACAAAAAGAGTGTTTCATAACTGCTCAATCAAAAATATGTTTTATCTCTGTTAACTGAATTTACAGATCAGAAATAAGTTTCACAGAATGCATCTGTGTAGTTTTTATTTGAAGATATTCTTTTTCCCAATGTAGGCCTCTTAGCGCTTAGCATGTCCAATTGCAGTTTCTACAGAAAGAGTGTTTCAGAACGGCTCAATCAAAAGTAAGGTTCAACTCTGTTAGTTGAATGCACAGAACAGAAAGAATTTTCACAGAATGCTACTGTGTAGTTTATATTTGAATATATTCCTTTTTCCACTATTACCCTCTTAGCGCTCCGAATGTCCACTTGCATTTTCTACAGAAAGAGTGTTCAGAACTGCGCAATCAAAAGTATGGTTTAACTCTGTTAGCTTAATGAACATATCAGAAATAAGTTTCACACAATGCTTCTGTGTAGTTTTTATTTGAAGATATTATTTTTCCCAATAGAGGCCTCTTAGCGCTCAGAATGTCCAATTGCAGTTTCTACAGAAAGAGTGTTTCAGAAAGGCTCAATCAAAAGTAAGGTTCAACTCTGTTAGTTGAATGCACAAAACAGAAAGAAGTTTCATACAATGCTTCTGTGTAGTTTATATTTGAACATATTCTTTTTTCCACTATTACCCACTTAGCGCTACGAATGTCCAGTTGCATTTTCTACAGACAGAGTGTTTCAAAACTGCTCAATCAAAAGTATGGTTTAACTCTGTTAGCTGAATGCTCAGATCAGAAAGAAGTTTCACAGAATGCTTCTGTGTAGTTTATATTTGAATATATTCCTTTTTCCACTACTACTCTCTTAGCGCTCCAAATGTCCAGTTGCATTTTCTACAGAAAGAGTGTTCAGATCTGTTCAATCAAAAGTATGGTTTAACTCTGTTAGCTGAATGCACGGATCAGAAAGAAGTTTCACAGAATGATTCTGTGTAGTTTATATTTGGAAACATTCCTTTTTCCACTATTACCCTCTTAGCGCTCCGAATCTCCACTTGCATTTTCTACAGAAAGAGTGTTTCAGAACGGCTCAATCAAAACTAAGGTTCAACTCTTTTAGTTGAACAAACAGAACAGAAAGTAGTTTCACACAATTCTTCTGTGTAGTTTTTATTTGTAGACATTCTTTTTCCCAATATAGGCCTCTTAGCGCTCAGAATGTCCACTGCAGTTTCTACAGAAAGAGTGTTTCAGAACGGCTCAATCAAAAGTAAGGTTCAACTCTGTTAGTTGAATGCACAGAACAGAAAGAAGTTTCATACAATGCTTCTGTGTAGTTTATATTTGAACATATTCTTTTTTCCACTATTACCCACTTAGCGCTACGAATGTCCAGTTGCATTTTCTACAGACAGAGTGTTTCAAAACTGCTCCATCAAAAGTATGGTTTAACTCTGTTAGCTGAATGCTCAGATCAGAAAGAAGTTTCACAGAATGCTTCTGTGTAGTTTATATTTGAATATATTCCTTTTTCCACTACTACGCTCTTAGCGCTCCAAATGTCCAGTTGCATTTTCTACAGAAAGAGTGTTCAGATCTGCTCAATCAAAAGTATGGTTTAACTCTGTTAGCTGAATGCACAGATCAGAAAGAAGTTTCACCGAATGATTCCGTGTAGTTTATATTTGAAGACATTCCTTTTTCCACTATTACCCTCTTAGCGCTCCGAATCTCCACTTGCATTTTCTACAAAAAGAGTGTTTCATAACTGCTCAATCAAAAATATGTTTTATCTCTGTTAACTGAATTTACAGATCAGAAATAAGTTTCACAGAATGCATCTGTGTAGTTTTTATTTGAAGATATTCTTTTTCCCAATGTAGGCCTCTTAGCGCTTAGCATGTCCAATTGCAGTTTCTACAGAAAGAGTGTTTCAGAACGGCTCAATCAAAAGTAAGGTTCAACTCTGTTAGTTGAATGCACAGAACAGAAAGAATTTTCACAGAATGCTACTGTGTAGTTTATATTTGAATATATTCCTTTTTCCACTATTACCCTCTTAGCGCTCCAAATGTCAACTTGCATTTTCTACAGAAAGAGTGTTCAGAACTGCGCAATCAAAAGTATGGTTTAACTCTGTTAGCTTAATGAACATATCAGAAATAAGTTTCACACAATGCTTCTGTGTAGTTTTTATTTGAAGATATTATTTTTCCCAATAGAGGCCTCTTAGCGCTCAGAATGTCCAATTGCAGTTTCTACAGAAAGAGTGTTTCAGAAAGGCTCAATCAAAAGTAAGGTTCAACTCTGTTAGTTGAATGCACAAAACAGAAAGAAGTTTCATACAATGCTTCTGTGTAGTTTATATTTGAACATATTCTTTTTTCCACTATTACCCACTTAGCGCTACGAATGTCCAGTTGCATTTTCTACAGACAGAGTGTTTCAAAACTGCTCAATCAAAAGTATGGTTTAACTCTGTTAGCTGAATGCTCAGATCAGAAAGAAGTTTCACAGAATGCTTCTGTGTAGTTTATATTTGAATATATTCCTTTTTCCACTACTACTCTCTTAGCGCTCCAAATGTCCAGTTGCATTTTCTACAGAAAGAGTGTTCAGATCTGTTCAATCAAAAGTATGGTTTAACTCTGTTAGCTGAATGCACGGATCAGAAAGAAGTTTCACAGAATGATTCTGTGTAGTTTATATTTGGAAACATTCCTTTTTCCACTATTACCCTCTTAGCGCTCCGAATCTCCACTTGCATTTTCTACAGAAAGAGTGTTTCAGAACGGCTCAATCAAAACTAAGGTTCAACTCTTTTAGTTGAACAAACAGAACAGAAAGTAGTTTCACACAATTCTTCTGTGTAGTTTTTATTTGTAGACATTCTTTTTCCCAATATAGGCCTCTTAGCGCTCAGAATGTCCACTGCAGTTTCTACAGAAAGAGTGTTTCAGAACGGCTCAATCAAAAGTAAGGTTCAACTCTGTTAGTTGAATGCACAGAACAGAAAGAAGTTTCATACAATGCTTCTGTGTAGTTTATATTTGAACATATTCTTTTTTCCACTATTACCCACTTAGCGCTACGAATGTCCAGTTGCATTTTCTACAGACAGAGTGTTTCAAAACTGCTCCATCAAAAGTATGGTTTAACTCTGTTAGCTGAATGCTCAGATCAGAAAGAAGTTTCACAGAATGCTTCTGTGTAGTTTATATTTGAATATATTCCTTTTTCCACTACTACGCTCTTAGCGCTCCAAATGTCCAGTTGCATTTTCTACAGAAAGAGTGTTCAGATCTGCTCAATCAAAAGTATGGTTTAACTCTGTTAGCTGAATGCACAGATCAGAAAGAAGTTTCACCGAATGATTCTGTGTAGTTTATATTTGAAGACATTCCTTTTTCCACTATTACCCTCTTAGCGCTCCGAATCTCCACTTGCATTTTCTACAAAAAGAGTGTTTCATAACTGCTCAATCAAAAATATGTTTTATCTCTGTTAACTGAATTTACAGATCAGAAATAAGTTTCACAGAATGCATCTGTGTAGTTTTTATTTGAAGATATTCTTTTTCCCAATGTAGGCCTCTTAGCGCTTAGCATGTCCAATTGCAGTTTCTACAGAAAGAGTGTTTCAGAACGGCTCAATCAAAAGTAAGGTTCAACTCTGTTAGTTGAATGCACAGAACAGAAAGAATTTTCACAGAATGCTACTGTGTAGTTTATATTTGAATATATTCCTTTTTCCACTATTACCCTCTTAGCGCTCCAAATGTCAACTTGCATTTTCTACAGAAAGAGTGTTCAGAACTGCGCAATCAAAAGTATGGTTTAACTCTGTTAGCTTAATGAACATATCAGAAATAAGTTTCACACAATGCTTCTGTGTAGTTTTTATTTGAAGATATTATTTTTCCCAATAGAGGCCTCTTAGCGCTCAGAATGTCCAATTGCAGTTTCTACAGAAAGAGTGTATCAGAAAGGCTCAATCAAAAGTAAGGTTCAACTCTGTTAGTTGAATGCACAGAACAGAAAGAAGTTTCATACAATGCTTCTGTGTAGTTTATATTTGAACATATTCTTTTTTCCACTATTACCCACTTAGCGCTACGAATGTCCAGTTGCATTTTCTACAGACAGAGTGTTTCAAAACTGCTCAATCAAAAGTATGGTTTAACTCTGTTAGCTGAATGCTCAGATCAGAAAGAAGTTTCACAGAATGTTTCTGTGTAGTTTATATTTGAATATATTCCTTTCTCCACTACTACTCTCTTAGCGCTCCAAATGTCCAGTTGCATTTTCTACAGAAAGAGTGTTCAGATCTGCTCAATCAAAAGTATGGTTTAACTCTGTTAGCTGAATGCACGGATCAGAAAGAAGTTTCACCGAATGATTCTGTGCAGTTTATATTTGGAGACATTCCTTTTTCCACTATTACCCTCTTAGCGCTCCGAATCTCCACTTGCATTTTCTACAGAAAGAGTGTTTCAGAACGGCTCAATCAAAACTAAGGTTCAACTGTTTTAGTTGAACAAACAGAACAGAAAGAAGTTTCACACAATTCTTCTGTGTAGTTTTTATTTGTAGACATTCTTTTTCCCAATATAGGCCTCTTAGCGCTCAGAATGTCCAATTGCAGTTTCTACAGAAAGAGTGTTTCAGAACGGCTCAATCAAAAGTAAGGTTCAACTCTGTTAGTTGAATGCACAGAACAGAAAGAAGTTTCATACAATGCTTCTGTGTAGTTTATATTTGAACATATTCTTTTTTCCACTATTACCCACTTAGCGCTACGAATGTCCAGTTGCATTTTCTACAGACAGAGTGTTTCAAAACTGCTCAATCAAAAGTATGGTTTAACTCTGTTAGCTGAATGCTCAGATCAGAAAGAAGTTTCACAGAATGCTTCTCTGTAGTTTATATTTGAATATATTCCTTTTTCCACTACTACGCTCTTAGCGCTCCAAATGTCCAGTTGCATTTTCTACAGAAAGAGTGTTCAGATCTGCTCAATCAAAAGTATGGTTTAACTCTGTTAGCTGAATGCACAGATCAGAAAGAAATTTCACCGAATGATTCCGTGTAGTTTATATTTGAAGACATTCCTTTTTCCACTATTACCCTCTTAGCGCTCCGAATCTCCACTTGCATTTTCTACAAAAAGAGTGTTTCATAACTGCTCAATCAAAAATATGTTTTATCTCTGTTAACTGAATTTACAGATCAGAAATAAGTTTCACAGAATGCATCTGTGTAGTTTTTATTTGAAGATATTCTTTTTCCCAATGTAGGCCTCTTAGCGCTTAGCATGTCCAATTGCAGTTTCTACAGAAAGAGTGTTTCAGAACGGCTCAATCAAAAGTAAGGTTCAACTCTGTTAGTTGAATGCACAGAACAGAAAGAATTTTCACAGAATGCTACTGTGTAGTTTATATTTGAATATATTCCTTTTTCCACTATTACCCTCTTAGCGCTCCGAATGTCCACTTGCATTTTCTACAGAAAGAGTGTTCAGAACTGCGCAATCCAAAGTATGGTTTAACTCTGTTAGCTTAATGAACATATCAGAAATAAGTTTCACACAATGCTTCTGTGTAGTTTTTATTTGAAGATATTATTTTTCCCAATAGAGGCCTCTTAGCGCTCAGAATGTCCAATTGCAGTTTCTACAGAAAGAGTGTTTCAGAAAGGCTCAATCAAAAGTAAGGTTCAACTCTGTTAGTTGAATGCACAGAACAGAAAGAAGTTTCATACAATGCTTCTGTGTAGTTTATATTTGAACATATTCTTTTTTCCACTATTACCCACTTAGCGCTACGAATGTCCAGTTGCATTTTCTACAGACAGAGTGTTTCAAAACTGCTCAATCAAAAGTATGGTTTAACTCTTTTAGCTGAATGCTCAGATCAGAAAGTAGTTTCACAGAATGCTTCTGTGTAGTTTATATTTGAATATATTCCTTTCTCCACTACTACTCTCTTAGCACTCCAAATGTCCAGTTGCATTTTCTACAGAAAGAGTGTTCAGATCTGCTCAATCAAAAGTATGGTTTAACTCTGTTAGCTGAATGCACGGATCAGAAAGAAGTTTCACAGAATGATTCTGTGTAGTTTATATTTGGAAACATTCCTTTTTCCACTATTACCCTCTTAGCGCTCCGAATCTCCACTTGCATTTTCTACAGAAAGAGTGTTTCAGAACGGCTCAATCAAAACTAAGGTTCAACACTTTTAGTTGAACAAACAGAACAGAAAGTAGTTTCACACAATTCTTCTGTGTAGTTTTTATTTGTAGACATTCTTTTTCCCTATATAGGCCTCTTAGCGCTCAGAATGTCCAATTGCAGTTTCTACAGAAAGAGTGTTTCAGAACGGCTCAATCAAAAGTAAGGTTCAACTCTGTTAGTTGAATGCACAGAACAGAAAGAAGTTTCATACAATGCTTCTGTGTAGTTTATATTTGAACATATTCTTTTTTCCACTATTACCCACTTAGCGCTACGAATGTCCAGTTGCATTTTCTACAGACAGAGTGTTTCAAAACTGCTCAATCAAAAGTATGGTTTAACTCTGTTAGCTGAATGCTCAGATCAGAAAGAAGTTTCACAGAATGCTTCTGTGTAGTTTATATTTGAATATATTCCTTTTTCCACTACTACGCTCTTAGCGCTCCAAATGTCCAGTTGCATTTTCTACAGAAAGAGTGTTCAGATCTGCTCAATCAAAAGTATGGTTTAACTCTGTTAGCTGAATGCACAGATCAGAAAGAAGTTTCACCGAATGATTCTGTGTAGTTTATATTTGAAGACATTCCTTTTTCCACTATTACCCTCTTAGCGCTCCGAATCTCCACTTGCATTTTCTACAAAAAGAGTGTTTCATAACTGCTCAATCAAAAATATGTTTTATCTCTGTTAACTGAATTTACAGATCAGAAATAAGTTTCACAGAATGCATCTGTGTAGTTTTTATTTGAAGATATTCTTTTTCCCAATGTAGGCCTCTTAGCGCTTAGCATGTCCAATTGCAGTTTCTACAGAAAGAGTGTTTCAGAACGGCTCAATCAAAAGTAAGGTTCAACTCTGTTATTTGAATGCACAGAACAGAAAGAATTTTCACAGAATGCTACTGTGTAGTTTATATTTGAATATATTCCTTTTTCCACTATTACCCTCTTAGCGCTCCAAATGTCAACTTGCATTTTCTACAGAAAGAGTGTTCAGAACTGCGCAATCAAAAGTATGGTTTAACTCTGTTAGCTTAATGAACATATCAGAAATAAGTTTCACACAATGCTTCTGTGTAGTTTTTATTTGAAGATATTATTTTTCCCAATAGAGGCCTCTTAGCGCTCAGAATGTCCAATTGCAGTTTCTACAGAAAGAGTGTATCAGAAAGGCTCAATCAAAAGTAAGGTTCAACTCTGTTAGTTGAATGCACAGAACAGAAAGAAGTTTCATACAATGCTTCTGTGTAGTTTATATTTGAACATATTCTTTTTTCCACTATTACCCACTTAGCGCTACGAATGTCCAGTTGCATTTTCTACAGACAGAGTGTTTCAAAACTGCTCAATCAAAAGTATGGTTTAACTCTGTTAGCTGAATGCTCAGATCAGAAAGAAGTTTCAAAGAATGTTTCTGTGTAGTTTATATTTGAATATATTCCTTTCTCCACTACTACTCTCTTAGCGCTCCAAATGTCCAGTTGCATTTTTTACAGAAAGAGTGTTCAGATCTGCTCAATCAAAAGTATGGTTTAACTCTGTTAGTTGAACAAACAGAACAGAAAGTAGTTTCACACAATTCTTCTGTGTAGTTTTTATTTGTAGACATTCTTTTTCCCAATATAGGCCTCTTAGCGCTCAGAATGTCCAATTGCAGTTTCTACAGAAAGAGTGTTTCAGAACGGCTCAATCAAAAGTAAGGTTCAACTCTGTTAGTTGAATGCACAGAACAGAAAGAAGTTTCATACAATGCTTCTGTGTAGTTTATATTTGAACATATTCTTTTTTCCACTATTACCCACTTAGCGCTACGAATGTCCAGTTGCATTTTCTACAGACAGAGTGTTTCAAAACTGCTCAATCAAAAGTATGGTTTAACTCTGTTAGCTGAATGCTCAGATCAGAAAGAAGTTTCACAGAATGCTTCTCTGTAGTTTATATTTGAATATATTCCTTTTTCCATTACTACGCTCTTAGCGCTCCAAATGTCCAGTTGCATTTTCTACAGAAAGAGTGTTCAGATCTGCTCAATCAAAAGTATGGTTTAACTCTGTTAGCTGAATGCACAGATCAGAAAGAAATTTCACCGAATGATTCCGTGTAGTTTATATTTGATGACATTCCTTTTTCCACTATTACCCTCTTAGCGCTCCGAATCTCCACTTGCATTTTCTACAAAAAGAGTGTTTCATAACTGCTCAATCAAAAATATGTTTTATCTCTGTTAACTGAATTTACAGATCAGAAATAAGTTTCACAGAATGCATCTGTGTAGTTTTTATTTGAAGATATTCTTTTTCCCAATGTAGGCCTCTTAGCGCTTAGCATGTCCAATTGCAGTTTCTACAGAAAGAGTGTTTCAGAACGGCTCAATCAAAAGTAAGGTTCAACTCTGTTAGTTGAATGCACAGAACAGAAAGAATTTTCACAGAATGCTACTGTGTAGTTTATATTTGAATATATTCCTTTTTCCACTATTACCCTCTTAGCGCTCCGAATGTCCACTTGCATTTTCTACAGAAAGAGTGTTCAGAACTGCGCAATCCAAAGTATGGTTTAACTCTGTTAGCTTAATGAACATATCAGAAATAAGTTTCACACAATGCTTCTGTGTAGTTTTTATTTGAAGATATTATTTTTCCCAATAGAGGCCTCTTAGCGCTCAGAATGTCCAATTGCAGTTTCTACAGAAAGAGTGTTTCAGAAAGGCTCAATCAAAAGTAAGGTTCAACTCTGTTAGTTGAATGCACAGAACAGAAAGAAGTTTCATACAATGCTTCTGTGTAGTTTATATTTGAACATATTCTTTTTTCCACTATTACCCACTTAGCGCTACGAATGTCCAGTTGCATTTTCAACAGACAGAGTGTTTCAAAACTGCTCAATCAAAAGTATGGTTTAACTCTGTTAGCTGAATGCTCAGATCAGAAAGAAGTTTCACAGAATGTTTCTGTGTAGTTTATATTTGAATATATTCCTTTCTCCACTACTACTCTCTTAGCGCTCCAAATGTCCAGTTGCATTTTCTTCAGAAAGAGTGTTCAGATCTGCTCAATCAAAAGTATGGTTTAACTCTGTTAGCTGAATGCACGGATCAGAAAGAAGTTTCACAGAATGATTCTGTGTAGTTTATATTTGGAGACATTCCTTTTTCCACTATTACCCTCTTAGCGCTCCGAATCTCCACTTGCATTTTCTACAGAAAGAGTGTTTCAGAACGGCTCAATCAAAACTAAGGTTCAACTGTTTTAGTTGAACAAACAGAACAGAAAGAAGTTTCACACAATTCTTCTGTGTAGTTTTTATTTGTAGACATTCTTTTTCCCAATATAGGCCTCTTAGCGCTCAGAATGTCCAATTGCAGTTTCTACAGAAAGAGTGTTTCAGAACGGCTCAATCAAAAGTAAGGTTCAACTCTGTTAGTTGAATGCACAGAACAGAAAGAAGTTTCATACAATGCTTCTGTGTAGTTTATATTTGAACATATTCTTTTTTCCACTATTACCCACTTAGCGCTACGAATGTCCAGTTGCATTTTCTACAGACAGAGTGTTTCAAAACTGCTCAATCAAAAGTATGGTTTAACTCTGTTAGCTGAATGCTCAGATCAGAAAGAAGTTTCACAGAATGCTTCTCTGTAGTTTATATTTGAATATATTCCTTTTTCCACTACAACGCTCTTAGCGCTCCAAATGTCCACTTGCATTTTCTACAGAAAGAGTGTTCAGATCTGCTCAATCAAAAGTATGGTTTAACTCTGTTAGCTGAATGCACAGATCAGAAAGAAGTTTCACCGAATATTTCTGTGTAGTTTATATTTGAAGACATTCCTTTTTCCACTATTACCCTCTTAGCGCTCCGAATCTCCACTTGCATTTTCTTCAAAAAGAGTGTTTCATAACTGCTCAATCAAAAATATGTTTTATCTCTGTTAACTGAATTTACAGATCAGAAATAAGTTTCACAGAATGCATCTGTGTAGTTTTTATTTGAAGATATTCTTTTTCCCAATGTAGGCCTCTTAGCGCTTAGCAAGTCCAATTGCAGTTTCTACAGAAAGAGTGTTTCAGAACGGCTCAATCAAAAGTAAGGTTCAACTCTGTTAGTTGAATGCACAGAACAGAAAGAATTTTCACAGAATGCTACTGTATAGTTTATATTTGAATATATTCCTTTTTCCACTATTACCCTCTTAGCGCTCCGAATGTCCACTTGCATTTTCTACAGAAAGAGTGTTCAGAATTGTGCAATCAAAAGTATGGTTTAACTCTGTTAGCTTAATGAACATATCAGAAATAAGTTTCACACAATGCTTCTGTGTAGTTTTTATTTGAAGATATTATTTTTCCCAATAGAGGCCTCTTAGCGCTCAGAATGTCCAATTGCAGTTTCTACAGAAAGAGTGTTTCAGAACGGCTCAATCAAAAGTAAGGTTCAACTCTGTTAGTTGAATGCACAGAACAGAAAGAAGTTTCATACAATGCTTCTGTGTAGTTTATATTTGAACATATTCTTTTTTCCACTATTACCCACTTAGCGCTACGAATGTCCAGTTGCATTTTCTACAGACAGAGTGTTTCAAAACTGCTCAATCAAAAGTATGGTTTAACTCTGTTAGCTGAATGCTCAGATCAGAAAGAAGTTTCACAGAATGCTTCTGTGTAGTTTATATTTGAATATATTCCTTTTTCCACTACTACGCTCTTAGCGCTCCAAATGTCCAGTTGCATTTTCTACAGAAAGAGTGTTCAGATCTGCTCAATCAAAAGTATGGTTTAACTCTGTTAGCTGAATGCACAGATCAGAAAGAAGTTTCACCGAATGATTCTGTGTAGTTTATATTTGAAGACATTCCTTTTTCCACTATTACCCTCTTAGCGCTCCGAATCTCCACTTGCATTTTCTACAAAAAGAGTGTTTCATAACTGCTCAATCAAAAATATCTTTTATCTCTGTTAACTGAATTTACAGATCAGAAATAAGTTTCACAGAATGCATCTGTGTAGTTTTTATTTGAAGATATTCTTTTTCCCAATGTAGGCCTCTTAGCGCTTAGCATGTCCAATTGCAGTTTCTACAGAAAGAGTGTTTCAGAACGGCTCAATCAAAAGTAAGGTTCAACTCTGTTAGTTGAATGCACAGAACAGAAAGAATTTTCACAGAATGCTACTGTGTAGTTTATATTTGAATATATTCCTTTTTCCACTATTACCCTCTTAGCGCTCCAAATGTCAACTTGCATTTTCTACAGAAAGAGTGTTCAGAACTGCGCAATCAAAAGTATGGTTTAACTCTGTTAGCTTAATGAACATATCAGAAATAAGTTTCACACAATGCTTCTGTGTAGTTTTTATTTGAAGATATTATTTTTCCCAATAGAGGCCTCTTAGCGCTCAGAATGTCCAATTGCAGTTTCTACAGAAAGAGTGTTTCAGAAAGGCTCAATCAAAAGTAAGGTTCAACTCTGTTAGTTGAATGCACAGAACAGAAAGAAGTTTCATACAATGCTTCTGTGTAGTTTATATTTGAACATATTCTTTTTTCCACTATTACCCACTTAGCGCTACGAATGTCCAGTTGCATTTTCTACAGAGAGAGTGTTTCAAAACTGCTCAATCAAAAGTATGGTTTAACTCTGTTAGCTGAATGCTCAGATCAGAAAGAAGTTTCACAGAATGTTTCTGTGTAGTTTATATTTGAATATATTCCTTTCTCCACTACTACTCTCTTAGCGCTCCAAATGTCCAGTTGCATTTTCTACAGAAAGAGTGTTCAGATCTGTTCAATCAAAAGTATGGTTTAACTCTGTTAGCTGAATGCACGGATCAGAAAGAAGTTTCACAGAATGATTCTGTGTAGTTTATATTTGGAGACATTCCTTTTTCCACTATTACCCTCTTAGCGCTCCGAATCTCCACTTGCATTTTCTACAGAAAGAGTGTTTCAGAACGGCTCAATCAAAACTAAGGTTCAACTGTTTTAGTTGAACAAACAGAACAGAAAGAAGTTTCACACAATTCTTCTGTGTAGTTTTTATTTGTAGACATTCTTTTTCCCAATATAGGCCTCTTAGCGCTCAGAATGTCCAATTGCAGTTTCTACAGAAAGAGTGTTTCAGAACGGCTCAATCAAAAGTAAGGTTCAACTCTGTTAGTTGAATGCACAGAACAGAAAGAAGTTTCATACAATGCTTCTGTGTAGTTTATATTTGAACATATTCTTTTTTCCACTATTACCCACTTAGCGCTACGAATGTCCAGTTGCATTTTCTACAGACAGAGTGTTTCAAAACTGCTCAATCAAAAGTATGGTTTAACTCTGTTAGCTGAATGCTCAGATCAGAAAGAAGTTTCACAGAATGCTTCTGTGTAGTTTATATTTGAATATATTCCTTTTTCCACTACTACGCTCTTAGCGCTCCAAATGTCCAGTTGCATTTTCTACAGAAAGAGTGTTCAGATCTGCTCAATCAAAAGTATGGTTTAACTCTGTTAGCTGAATGCACAGATCAGAAAGAAGTTTCACCGAATGATTCTGTGTAGTTTATATTTGAAGACATTCCTTTTTCCACTATTACCCTCTTAGCGCTCCGAATCTCCACTTGCATTTTCTACAAAAAGAGTGTTTCATAACTGCTCAATCAAAAATATCTTTTATCTCTGTTAACTGAATTTACAGATCAGAAATAAGTTTCACAGAATGCATCTGTGTAGTTTTTATTTGAAGATATTCTTTTTCCCAATGTAGGCCTCTTAGCGCTTAGCATGTCCAATTGCAGTTTCTACAGAAAGAGTGTTTCAGAACGGCTCAATCAAAAGTAAGGTTCAACTCTGTTAGTTGAATGCACAGAACAGAAAGAATTTTCACAGAATGCTACTGTGTAGTTTATATTTGAATATATTCCTTTTTCCACTATTACCCTCTTAGCGCTCCTAATGTCAACTTGCATTTTCTACAGAAAGAGTGTTCAGAACTGCGCAATCAAAAGTATGGTTTAACTCTGTTAGCTTAATGAACATATCAGAAATAAGTTTCACACAATGCTTCTGTGTAGTTTTTATTTGAAGATATTATTTTTCCCAATAGAGGCCTCTTAGCGCTCAGAATGTCCAATTGCAGTTTCTACAGAAAGAGTGTATCAGAAAGGCTCAATCAAAAGTAAGGTTCAACTCTGTTAGTTGAATGCACAGAACAGAAAGATGTTTCATACAATGCTTCTGTGTAGTTTATATTTGAACATATTCTTTTTTCCACTATTACCCACTTAGCGCTACGAATGTCCAGTTGCATTTTCTACAGACAGAGTGTTTCAAAACTGCTCAATCAAAAGTATGGTTTAACTCTGTTAGCTGAATGCTCAGATCAGAAAGAAGTTTCACAGAATGTTTCTGTGTAGTTTATATTTGAATATATTCCTTTCTCCACTACTACTCTCTTAGCGCTCCAAATGTCCAGTTGCATTTTCTACAGAAAGAGTGTTCAGATCTGCTCAATCAAAAGTATGGTTTAACTCTGTTAGCTGAATGCACGGATCAGAAAGAAGTTTCACAGAATGATTCTGTGCAGTTTATATTTGGAGACATTCCTTTTTCCACTATTACCCTCTTAGCGCTCCGAATCTCCACTTGCATTTTCTACAGAAAGAGTGTTTCAGAACAGCTCAATCAAAACTAAGGTTCAACTGTTTTAGTTGAACAAACAGAACAGAAAGAAGTTTCACACAATTCTTCTGTGTAGTTTTTATTTGTAGACATTCTTTTTCCCAATATAGGCCTCTTAGCGCTCAGAATGTCCAACTGCAGTTTCTACAGAAAGAGTGTTTCAGAACGGCTCAATCAAAAGTAAGGTTCAACTCTGTTAGTTGAATGCACAGAACAGAAAGAAGTTTCATACAATGCTTCTGTGTAGTTTATATTTGAACATATTCTTTTTTCCACTATTACCCACTTAGCGCTACGAATGTCCAGTTGCATTTTCTACAGACAGAGTGTTTCAAAACTGCTCAATCAAAAGTATGGTTTAACTCTGTTAGCTGAATGCTCAGATCAGAAAGAAGTTTCACAGAATGCTTCTGTGTAGTTTATATTTGAATATATTCCTTTTTCCACTACTACGCTCTTAGCGCTCCAAATGTCCAGTTGCATTTTCTACAGAAAGAGTGTTCAGATCTGCTCAATCAAAAGTATGGTTTAACTCTGTTAGCTGAATGCACAGATCAGAAAAAAGTTTCACCGAATGATTCTGTGTAGTTTATATTTGAAGACATTCCTTTTTCCACTATTACCCTCTTAGCGCTCCGAATCTCCACTTGCATTTTCTACAAAAAGAGTGTTTCATAACTGCTCAATCAAAAATATCTTTTATCTCTGTTAACTGAATTTACAGATCAGAAATAAGTTTCACAGAATGCATCTGTGTAGTTTTTATTTGAAGATATTCTTTTTCCCAATGTAGGCCTCTTAGCGCTTAGCATGTCCAATTGCAGTTTCTACAGAAAGAGTGTTTCAGAACGGCTCAATCAAAAGTAAGGTTCAACTCTGTTAGTTGAATGCACAGAACAGAAAGAATTTTCACAGAATGCTACTGTGTAGTTTATATTTGAATATATTCCTTTTTCCACTATTACCCTCTTAGCGCTCCAAATGTCAACTTGCATTTTCTACAGAAAGAGTGTTCAGAACTGCGCAATCAAAAGTATGGTTTAACTCTGTTAGCTTAATGAACATATCAGAAATAAGTTTCACACAATGCTTCTGTGTAGTTTTTATTTGAAGATATTATTTTTCCCAATAGAGGCCTCTTAGCGCTCAGAATGTCCAATTGCAGTTTCTACAGAAAGAGTGTATCAGAAAGGCTCAATCAAAAGTAAGGTTCAACTCTGTTAGTTGAATGCACAGAACAGAAAGAAGTTTCATACAATGCTTCTGTGTAGTTTATATTTGAACATATTCTTTTTTCCACTATTACCCACTTAGCGCTACGAATGTCCAGTTGCATTTTCTACAGACAGAGTGTTTCAAAACTGCTCAATCAAAAGTATGGTTTAACTCTGTTAGCTGAATGCTCAGATCAGAAAGAAGTTTCACAGAATGTTTCTGTGTAGTTTATATTTGAATATATTCCTTTCTCCACTACTACTCTCTTAGCGCTCCAAATGTCCAGTTGCATTTTCTACAGAAAGAGTGTTCAGATCTGCTCAATCAAAAGTATGGTTTAACTCTGTTAGCTGAATGCACGGATCAGAAAGAAGTTTCACAGAATGATTCTGTGCAGTTTATATTTGGAGACATTCCTTTTTCCACTATTACCCTCTTAGCGCTCCGAATCTCCACTTGCATTTTCTACAGAAAGAGTGTTTCAGAACGGCTCAATCAAAACTAAGGTTCAACTGTTTTAGTTGAACAAACAGAACAGAAAGAAGTTTCACACAATTCTTCTGTGTAGTTTTTATTTGTAGACATTCTTTTTCCCAATATAGGCCTCTTAGCGCTCAGAATGTCCAATTGCAGTTTCTACAGAAAGAGTGTTTCAGAACGGCTCAATCAAAAGTAAGGTTCAACTCTGTTAGTTGAATGCACAGAACAGAAAGAAGTTTCATACAATGCTTCTGTGTAGTTTATATTTGAACATATTCTTTTTTCCACTATTACCCACTTAGCGCTACGAATGTCCAGTTGCATTTTCTACAGACAGAGTGTTTCAAAACTGCTCAATCAGAAGTATGGTTTAACTCTGTTAGCTGAATGCTCAGATCAGAAAGAAGTTTCACAGAATGCTTCTCTGTAGTTTATATTTGAATATATTCCTTTTTCCACTACTACGCTCTTAGCGCTCCAAATGTCCAGTTGCATTTTCTACAGAAAGAGTGTTCAGATCTGCTCAATCAAAAGTATGGTTTAACTCTGTTAGCTGAATGCACAGATCAGAAAGAAATTTCACCGAATGATTCCGTGTAGTTTATATTTGAAGACATTCCTTTTTCCACTATTACCCTCTTAGCGCTCGGAATCTCCACTTGCATTTTCTACAAAAAGAGTGTTTCATAACTGCTCAATCAAAAATATGTTTTATCTCTGTTAACTGAATTTACAGATCAGAAATAAGTTTCACAGAATGCATCTGTGTAGTTTTTATTTGAAGATATTCTTTTTCCCAATGTAGGCCTCTTAGCGCTTAGCATGTCCAATTGCAGTTTCTACAGAAAGAGTGTTTCAGAACGGCTCAATCAAAAGTAAGGTTCAACTCTGTTAGTTGAATGCACAGAACAGAAAGAATTTTCACAGAATGCTACTGTGTAGTTTATATTTGAATATATTCCTTTTTCCACTATTACCCTCTTAGCGCTCCGAATGTCCACTTGCATTTTCTACAGAAAGAGTGTTCAGAACTGCGCAATCAAAAGTATGGTTTAACTCTGTTAGCTTAATGAACATATCAGAAATAAGTTTCACACAATGCTTCTGTGTAGTTTTTATTTGAAGATATTATTTTTCCCAATAGAGGCCTCTTAGCGCTCAGAATGTCCAATTGCAGTTTCTACAGAAAGAGTGTTTCAGAAAGGCTCAATCAAAAGTAAGGTTCAACTCTGTTAGTTGAATGCACAGAACAGAAAGAAGTTTCATACAATGCTTCTGTGTAGTTTATATTTGAACATATTCTTTTTTCCACTATTACCCACTTAGCGCTACGAATGTCCAGTTGCATTTTCTACAGACAGAGTGTTTCAAAACTGCTCAATCAAAAGTATGGTTTAACTCTTTTAGCTGAATGCTCAGATCAGAAAGTAGTTTCACAGAATGCTTCTGTGTAGTTTATATTTGAATATATTCCTTTCTCCACTACTACTCTCTTAGCACTCCATATGTCCAGTTGCATTTTCTACAGAAAGAGTGTTCAGATCTGCTCAATCAAAAGTATGGTTTAACTCTGTTAGCTGAATGCACGGATCAGAAAGAAGTTTCACAGAATGATTCTGTGTAGTTTATATTTGGAAACATTCCTTTTTCCACTATTACCCTCTTAGCGCTCCGAATCTCCACTTGCATTTTCTACAGAAAGAGTGTTTCAGAACGGCTCAATCAAAACTAAGGTTCAACTCTTTTAGTTGAACAAACAGAACAGAAAGTAGTTTCACACAATTCTTCTGTGTAGTTTTTATTTGTAGACATTCTTTTTCCCAATATAGGCCTCTTAGCGCTCAGAATGTCCAATTGCAGTTTCTACAGAAAGAGTGTTTCAGAACGGCTCAATCAAAAGTAAGGTTCAACTCTGTTAGTTGAATGCACAGAACAGAAAGAAGTTTCATACAATGCTTCTGTGTAGTTTATATTTGAACATATTCTTTTTTCCACTATTACCCACTTAGCGCTACGAATGTCCAGTTGCATTTTCTACAGACAGAGTGTTTCAAAACTGCTCAATCAAAAGTATGGTTTAACTCTGTTAGCTGAATGCTCAGATCAGAAAGAAGTTTCACAGAATGCTTCTGTGTAGTTTATATTTGAATATATTCCTTTTTCCACTACTACGCTCTTAGCGCTCCAAATGTCCAGTTGCATTTTCTACAGAAAGAGTGTTCAGATCTGCTCAATCAAAAGTATGGTTTAACTCTGTTAGCTGAATGCACAGATCAGAAAGAAGTTTCACCGAATGATTCTGTGTAGTTTATATTTGAAGACATTCCTTTTTCCACTATTACCCTCTTAGCGCTCCGAATCTCCACTTGCATTTTCTACAAAAAGATTGTTTCATAACTGCTCAATCAAAAATATCTTTTATCTCCGTTAACTGAATTTACAGATCAGAAATAAGTTTCACAGAATGCATCTGGTTAGTTTTTATTTGAAGATATTCTTTTTCCCAATGTAGGCCTCTTAGCGCTTAGCATGTCCAATTGCAGTTTCTACAGAAAGAGTGTTTCAGAACGGCTCAATCAAAAGTAAGGTTCAACTCTGTTAGTTGAATGCACAGAACAGAAAGAATTTTCACAGAATGCTACTGTGTAGTTTATATTTGAATATATTACTTTTTCCACTATTACCCTCTTAGCGCTCCAAATGTCAACTTGCATTTTCTACAGAAAGAGTGTTCAGAACTGCGCAATCAAAAGTATGGTTTAACTCTGTTAGCTTAATGAACATATCAGAAATAAGTTTCACACAATGCTTCTGTGTAGTTTTTATTTGAAGATATTATTTTTCCCAATAGAGGCCTCTTAGCACTCAGAATGTCCAATTGCAGTTTCTACAGAAAGAGTGTTCAGATCTGCTCAATCAAAAGTATGGTTTAACTCTGTTAGCTGAATGCACAGATCAGAAAGAAGTTTCACCGAATATTTCTGTGTAGTTTATATTTGAAGACATTCCTTTTTCCACTATTACCCACTTAGCGCTCCGAATCTCCACTTGCATTTTCTTCAAAAAGAGTGTTTCATAACTGCTCAATCAAAAATATGTTTTATCTCTGTTAACTGAATTTACAGATCAGAAATAAGTTTCACAGAATGCATCTGTGTAGTTTTTATTTGAAGATATTCTTTTTCCCAATGTAGGCCTCTTAGCGCTTAGCATGTCCAATTGCAGTTTCTACAGAAAGAGTGTTTCAGAACGGCTCAATCAAAAGTAAGGTTCAACTCTGTTAGTTGAATGCACAGAACAGAAAGAATTTTCACAGAATGCTACTGTATAGTTTATATTTGAATATATTCCTTTTTCCACTATTACCCTCTTAGCGCTCCGAATGTCCACTTGCATTTTCTACAGAAAGAGTGTTCAGAATTGTGCAATCAATAGTATGTTTTAACTCTGTTAGCTTAATGAACATATCAGAAATAAGTTTCACACAATGCTTCTGTGTAGTTTTTATTTGAAGATATTATTTTTCCCAATAGAGGCCTCTTAGCGCTCAGAATGTCCAATTGCAGTTTCTACAGAAAGAGTGTTTCAGAACGGCTCAATCAAATGTAAGGTTCAACTCTGTTAGTTGAATGCACAGAACAGAAAGAAGTTTCATACAATGCTTCTGTGTAGTTTATATTTGAACATATTCTTTTTTCCACTATTACCCACTTAGCGCTACGAATGTCCAGTTGCATTTTCTACAGACAGAGTGTTTCAAAACTGCTCAATCAAAAGTATGGTTTAACTCTGTTAGCTGAATGCTCAGATCAGAAAGAAGTTTCACAGAATGCTTCTGTGTAGTTTATATTTCAATATATTACTTTTTCCACTACTACGCTCTTAGCGCTCCAAATGTCCAGTTGCATTTTCTACAGAAAGAGTGTTCAGATCTGCTCAATCAAAAGTATGGTTTAACTCTGTTAGCTGAATGCACAGATCAGAAAGAAATTTCACCGAATGATTCCGTGTAGTTTATATTTGAAGACATTCCTTTTTCCACTATTACCCTCTTAGCGCTCCGAATCTCCACTTGCATTTTCTACAAAAAGAGTGTTTCATAACTGCTCAATCAAAAATATGTTTTATCTCTGTTAACTGAATTTACAGATCAGAAATAAGTTTCACAGAATGCATCTGTGTAGTTTTTATTTGAAGATATTCTTTTTCCCAATGTAGGCCTCTTAGCGCTTAGCATGTCCAATTGCAGTTTCTACAGAAAGAGTGTTTCAGAACGGCTCAATCAAAAGTAAGGTTCAACTCTGTTAGTTGAATGCACAGAACAGAAAGAATTTTCACAGAATGCTACTGTGTAGTTTATATTTGAATATATTCCTTTTTCCACTATTACCCTCTTAGCGCTCCGAATGTCCACTTGCATTTTCTACAGAAAGAGTGTTCAGAACTGCGCAATCCAAAGTATGGTTTAACTCTGTTAGCTTAATGAACATATCAGAAATAAGTTTCACACAATGCTTCTGTGTAGTTTTTATTTGAAGATATTATTTTTCCCAATATAGGCCTCTTAGCGCTCAGAATGTCCAATTGCAGTTTCTACAGAAAGAGTGTTTCAGAAAGGCTCAATCAAAAGTAAGGTTCAACTCTGTTAGTTAAATGCACAGAACAGAAAGAAGTTTCATACAATGCTTCTGTGTAGTTTATATTTGAACATATTCTTTTTTCCACTATTACCCACTTAGCGCTACGAATGTCCAGTTGCATTTTCTACAGACAGAGTGATTCAAAACTGCTCAATCAAAAGTATGGTTTAACTCTTTTAGCTGAATGCTCAGATCAGAAAGTAGTTTCACAGAATGCTTCTGTGTAGTTTATATTTGAATATATTCCTTTCTCCACTACTACTCTCTTAGCACTCCAAATGTCCAGTTGCATTTTCTACAGAAAGAGTGTTCAGATCTGCTCAATCAAAAGTATGGTTTAACTCTGTTAGCTGAATGCACGGATCAGAAAGAAGTTTCACAGAATGATTCTGTGTAGTTTATATTTGGAAACATTCCTTTTTCCACTATTACCCTCTTAGCGCTCCGAATCTCCACTTGCATTTTCTACAGAAAGAGTGTTTCAGAACGGCTCAATCAAAACTAAGGTTCAACTCTTTTAGTTGAACAAACAGAACAGAAAGTAGTTTCACACAATTCTTCTGTGTAGTTTTTATTTGTAGACATTCTTTTTCCCAATATAGGCCTCTTAGCGCTCAGAATGTCCAATTGCAGTTTCTACAGAAAGAGTGTTTCAGAACGGCTCAATCAAAAGTAAGGTTCAACTCAGTTAGTTGAATGCACAGAACAGAAAGAAGTTTCATACAATGCTTCTGTGTAGTTTATATTTGAACATATTCTTTTTTCCACTATTACCCACTTAGCGCTACGAATGTCCAGTTGCATTTTCTACAGACAGAGTGTTTCAAAACTGCTCAATCAAAAGTATGGTTTAACTCTGTTAGCTGAATGCTCAGATCAGAAAGAAGTTTCACAGAATGCTTCTGTGTAGTTTATATTTGAATATATTCCTTTTTCCACTACTACGCTCTTAGCGCTCCAAATGTCCAGTTGCATTTTCTACAGAAAGAGTGTTCAGATCTGCTCAATCAAAAGTATGGTTTAACTCTGTTAGCTGAATGCACAGATCAGAAAGAAGTTTCACCGAATGATTCTGTGTAGTTTATATTTGAAGACATTCCTTTTTCCACTATTACCCTCTTAGCGCTCCGAATCTCCACTTGCATTTTCTACAAAAAGAGTGTTTCATAACTGCTCAATCAAAAATATCTTTTATCTCCGTTAACTGAATTTACAGATCAGAAATAAGTTTCACAGAATGCATCTGTGTAGTTTTTATTTGAAGATATTCTTTTTCCCAATGTAGGCCTCTTAGCGCTTAGCATGTCCAATTGCAGTTTCTACAGAAAGAGTGTTTCAGAACGGCTCAATCAAAAGTAAGGTTCAACTCTGTTAGTTGAATGCACAGAACAGAAAGAATTTTCACAGAATGCTACTGTGTAGTTTATATTTGAATATATTCCTTTTTCCACTATTACCCTCTTAGCGCTCCAAATGTCAACTTGCATTTTCTACAGAAAGAGTGTTCAGAACTGCGCAATCAAAAGTATGGTTTAACTCTGTTAGCTTAATGAACATATCAGAAATAAGTTTCACACAATGCTTCTGTGTAGTTTTTATTTGAAGATATTATTTTTCCCAATAGAGGCCTCTTAGCGCTCAGAATGTCCAATTGCAGTTTCTACAGAAAGAGTGTTCAGATCTGCTCAATCAAAAGTATGGTTTAACTCTGTTAGCTGAATGCACAGATCAGAAAGAAGTTTCACCGAATATTTCTGTGTAGTTTATATTTGAAGACATTCCTTTTTCCACTATTACCCTCTTAGCGCTCCGAATCTCCACTTGCATTTTCTTCAAAAAGAGTGTTTCATAACTGCTCAATCAAAAATATGTTTTATCTCTGTTAACTGAATTTACAGATCAGAAATAAGTTTCACAGAATGCATCTGTGTAGTTTTTATTTGAAGATATTCTTTTTCCCAATGTAGGCCTCTTAGCGCTTAGCATGTCCAATTGCAGTTTCTACAGAAAGAGTGTTTCAGAACGGCTCAATCAAAAGTAAGGTTCAACTCTGTTAGTTGAATGCACAGAACAGAAAGAATTTTCACAGAATGCTACTGTATAGTTTATATTTGAATATATTCCTTTTTCCACTATTACCCTCTCAGCGCTCCGAATGTCCACTTGCATTTTCTACAGAAAGAGTGTTGAGAATTGTGCAATCAAAAGTATGTTTTAACTCTGTTAGCTTAATGAACATATCAGAAATAAGTTTCACACAATGCTTCTGTGTAGTTTTTATTTGAAGATATTATTTTTCCCAATAGAGGCCTCTTAGCGCTCAGAATGTCCAATTGCAGTTTCTACAGAAAGAGTGTTTCAGAACGGCTCAATCAAAAGTAAGGTTCAACTCTGTTAGTTGAATGCACAGAACAGAAAGAAGTTTCATACAATGCTTCTCTGTAGTTTATATTTGAACATATTCTTTTTTCCACTATTACCCACTTAGCGCTACGAATGTCCAGTTGCATTTTCTACAGACAGAGTGTTTCAAAACTGCTCAATCAAAAGTATGGTTTAACTCTGTTAGCTGAATGCTCAGATCAGAAAGAAGTTTCACAGAATGCTTCTGTGTAGTTTATATTTCAATATATTACTTTTTCCACTACTACGCTCTTAGCGCTCCAAATGTCCAGTTGCATTTTCTACAGAAAGAGTGTTCAGATCTGCTCAATCAAAAGTATGGTTTAACTCTGTTAGCTGAATGCACAGATCAGAAAGAAATTTCACCGAATGATTCCGTGTAGTTTATATTTGAAGACATTCCTTTTTCCACTATTACCCTCTTAGCGCTCCGAATCTCCACTTGCATTTTCTACAAAAAGAGTGTTTCATAACTGCTCAATCAAAAATATGTTTTATCTCTGTTAACTGAATTTACAGATCAGAAATAAGTTTCACAGAATGCATCTGTGTAGTTTTTATTTGAAGATATTCTTTTTCCCAATGTAGGCCTCTTAGCGCTTAGCATGTCCAATTGCAGTTTCTACAGAAAGAGTGTTTCAGAACGGCTCAATCAAAAGTAAGGTTCAACTCTGTTAGTTGAATGCACAGAACAGAAAGAATTTTCACAGAATGCTACTGTGTAGTTTATATTTGAATATATTCCTTTTTCCACTATTACCCTCTTAGCGCTCCGAATGTCCACTTGCATTTTCTACAGAAAGAGTGTTCAGAACTGCGCAATCAAAAGTATGGTTTAACTCTGTTAGCTTAAAGAACATATCAGAAATAAGTTTCACACAATGCTTCTGTGTAGTTTTTATTTGAAGATATTATTTTTCCCAATAGAGGACTCTTAGCGCTCAGAATGTCCAATTGCAGTTTCTACAGAAAGAGTGTTTCAGAAAGGCTCAATCAAAAGTAAGGTTCAACTCTGTTAGTTGAATGCACAGAACAGAAAGAAGTTTCATACAATGCTTCTGTGTAGTTTATATTTGAACATATTCTTTTTTCCACTATTACCCACTTAGCGCTACGAATGTCCAGTTGCATTTTCCACAGACAGAGTGTTTCAAAACTGCTCAATCAAAAGTATGGTTTAACTCTTTTAGCTGAATGCTCAGATCAGAAAGAAGTTTCACAGAATGCTTCTGTGTAGTTTATATTTGAATATATTCCTTTCTCCACTACTACTCTCTTAGCACCCCAAATGTCCAGTTGCATTTTCTACAGAAAGAGTGTTCAGATCTGCTCAATCAAAAGTATGTTTTAACTCTGTTAGCTGAATGCACGGATCAGAAAGAAGTTTCACAGAATGATTCTGTGTAGTTTATATTTGGAAACATTCCTTTTTCCACTATTACCCTCTTAGCGCTCCGAATCTCCACTTGCATTTTCTACAGAAAGAGTGTTTCAGAACGGCTCAATCAAAACTAAGGTTCAACTCTTTTAGTTGAACAAACAGAACAGAAAGTAGTTTCACACAATTCTTCTGTGTAGTTTTTATTTGTAGACATTCTTTTTCCCAATATAGGCCTCTTAGCGCTCAGAATGTCCAATTGCAGTTTCTACAGAAAGAGTGTTTCAGAACGGCTCAATCAAAAGTAAGGTTCAACTCTGTTAGTTGAATGCACAGAACAGAAAGAAGTTTCATACAATGCTTCTGTGTAGTTTATATTTGAACATATTCTTTTTTCCACTATTACCCACTTAGCGCTACGAATGTCCAGTTGCATTTTCTACAGACAGAGTGTTTCAAAACTGCTCAATCAAAAGTATGGTTTAACTCTGTTAGCTGAATGCTCAGATCAGAAAGAAGTTTCACAGAATGCTTCTGTGTAGTTTATATTTGAATATATTCCTTTTTCCACTACTACGCTCTTAGCGCTCCAAATGTCCAGTTGCATTTTCTACAGAAAGAGTGTTCAGATCTGCTCAATCAAAAGTATGGTTTAACTCTGTTAGCTGAATGCACAGATCAGAAAGAAGTTTCACCGAATGATTCTGTGTAGTTTATATTTGAAGACATTCCTTTTTCCACTATTACCCTCTTAGCGCTCCGAATCTCCACTTGCATTTTCTACAAAAAGAGTGTTTCATAACTGCTCAATCAAAAATATCATTTATCTCTGTTAACTGAATTTACAGATCAGAAATAAGTTTCACAGAATGCATCTGTGTAGTTTTTATTTGAAGATATTCTTTTTCCCAATGTAGGCCTCTTAGCGCTTAGCATGTCCAATTGCAGTTTCTACAGAAAGAGTGTTTCAGAACGGCTCAATCAAAAGTAAGGTTCAACTCTGTTAGTTGAATGCACAGAACAGAAAGAATTTTCACAGAATGCTACTGTGTACTTTATATTTGAATATATTCCTTTTTCCACTATTACCCTCTTAGCGCTCCAAATGTCAACTTGCATTTTCTACAGAAAGAGTGTTCAGAACTGCGCAATCAAAAGTATGGTTTAACTCTGTTAGCTTAATGAACATATCAGAAATAAGTTTCACACAATGCTTCTGTGTAGTTTTTATTTGAAGATATTATTTTTCCCAATAGAGGCCTCTTAGCACTCAGAATGTCCAATTGCAGTTTCTACAGAAAGAGTGTTTCAGAAAGGCTCAATCAAAAGTAAGGTTCAACTCTGTTAGTTGAATGCACAGAACAGAAAGAAGTTTCATACAATGCTTCTGTGTAGTTTATATTTGAACATATTCTTTTTTCCACTATTACCCACTTAGCGCTACGAATGTCCAGTTGCATTTTCTACAGACAGAGTGTTTCAAAACTGCTCAATCAAAAGTATGGTTTAACTCTGTTAGCTGAATGCTCAGATCAGAAAGAAGTTTCACAGAATGTTTCTGTGTAGTTTATATTTGAATATATTCCTTTCTCCACTACTACTCTCTTAGCGCTCCAAATGTCCAGTTGCATTTTCTACAGAAAGAGTGTTCAGATCTGCTCAATCAAAAGTATGGTTTAACTCTGTTAGCTGAATGCACGGATCAGAAAGAAGTTTCACAGAATGATTCTGTGTAGTTTATATTTGGAGACATTCATTTTTCCACTATTACCCTCTTAGCGCTCCGAATCTCCACTTGCATTTTCTACAGAAAGAGTGTTTCAGAACGGCTCAATCAAAACTAAGGTTCAACTGTTTTAGTTGAACAAACAGAACAGAAAGAAGTTTCACACAATTCTTCTGTGTAGTTTTTATTTGTAGACATTCTTTTTCCCAATATAGGCCTCTTAGCGCTCAGAATGTCCAATTGCAGTTTCTACAGAAAGAGTGTTTCAGAACGGCTCAATCAAAAGTAAGGTTCAACTCTGTTAGTTGAATGCACAGAACAGAAAGAAGTTTCATACAATGCTTCTGTGTAGTTTATATTTGAACATATTCTTTTTTCCACTATTACCCACTTAGCGCTACGAATGTCCAGTTGCATTTTCTACAGACAGAGTGTTTCAAAACTGCTCAATCAAAAGTATGGTTTAACTCTGTTAGCTGAATGCTCAGATCAGAAAGAAGTTTCACAGAATGCTTCTGTGTAGTTTATATTTGAATATATTTCTTTTTCCACTACTACGCTCTTAGCGCTCCAAATGTCCAGTTGCATTTTCTACAGAAAGAGTGTTCAGATCTGCTCAATCAAAAGTATGGTTTAACTCTGTTAGCTGAATGCACAGATCAGAAAGAAGTTTCACCGAATGATTCTGTGTAGTTTATATTTGAAGACATTCCTTTTTCCACTATTACCCTCTTAGCGCTCCGAATCTCCACTTGCATTTTCTACAAAAAGAGTGTTTCATAACTGCTCAATCAAAAATATCTTTTATCTCTGTTAACTGAATTTACAGATCAGAAATAAGTTTCACAGAATGCATCTGTGTAGTTTTTATTTGAAGATATTCTTTTTCCCAATGTAGGCCTCTTAGCGCTTAGCATGTCCAATTGCAGTTTCTACAGAAAGAGTGTTTCAGAACGGCTCAATCAAAAGTAAGGTTCAACTCTGTTAGTTGAATGCACAGAACAGAAAGAATTTTCACAGAATGCTACTGTGTAGTTTATATTTGAATATATTCCTTTTTCCACTAATACCCTCTTAGCGCTCCGAATGTCCACTTGCATTTTCTACAGAAAGAGTGTTCAGAACTGCGCAATCAAAAGTATGGTTTAACTCTGTTAGCTTAATGAACATATCAGAAATAAGTTTCACACAATGCTTCTGTGTAGTTTTTATTTGAAGATATTATTTTTCCCAATAGAGGCCTCTTAGCGCTCAGAATGTCCAATTGCAGTTTCTACAGAAAGAGTGTTTCAGAAAGGCTCAATCAAAAGTAAGGTTCAACTCTGTTAGTTGAATGCACAGAACAGAAAGAAGTTTCATACAATGCTTCTGTGTAGTTTATATTTGAACATATTCTTTTTTCCACTATTACCCACTTAGCGCTACGAATGTCCAGTTGCATTTTCTACAGACAGAGTGTTTCAAAACTGCTCAATCAAAAGTATGGTTTAACTCTGTTAGCTGAATGCTCAGATCAGAAAGAAGTTTCACAGAATGCTTCTGTGTAGTTTATATTTGAATATATTCCTTTCTCCACTACTACTCTCTTAGCGCTCCAAATGTCCAGTTGCATTTTCTACAGAAAGAGTGTTCAGATCTGCTCAATCAAAAGTATGGTTTAACTCTGTTAGCTGAATGCACGGATCAGAAAGAAGTTTCACAGAATGATTCTGTGTAGTTTATATTTGGAGACATTCCTTTTTCCACTATTACCCTCTTAGCGCTCCGAATCTCCACTTGCATTTTCTACAGAAAGAGTGTTTCAGAACGGCTCAATCAAAACTAAGGTTCAACTCTTTTAGTTGAACAAACAGAACAGAAAGAAGTTTCACACAATTCTTCTGTGTAGTTTTTATTTGTAGACATTCTTTTTCCCAATATAGGCCTCTTAGCGCTCAGAATGTCCAATTGCAGTTTCTACAGAAAGAGTGTTTCAGAACGGCTCAATCAAAAGTAAGGTTCAACTCTGTTAGTTGAATGCACAGAACAGAAAGAAGTTTCATACAATGATTCTGTGTAGTTTATATTTGAACATATTCTTTTTTCCACTATTACCCACTTAGCGCTACGAATGTCCAGTTGCATTTTCTACAGACAGAGTGTTTCAAAACTGCTCAATCAAAAGTATGGTTTAACTCTGTTAGCTGAATGCTCAGATCAGAAAGAAGTTTCACAGAATGCTTCTTTGTAGTTTATATTTGAATATATTCCTTTTTCCACTACTACGCTCTTAGCGCTCCAAATGTCCAGTTGCATTTTCTACAGAAAGAGTGTTCAGATCTGCTCAATCAAAAGTATGTTTTAACTCTGTTAGCTGAATGCACAGATCAGAAAGAAGTTTCACTGAATGATTCTGTGTAGTTTATATTTGAAGACATTCCTTTTCCACTATTACCCTCTTAGCGCTCCGAATCTCCACTTGCATTTTCTACAAAAAGAGTGTTTCATAACTTCTCAATCAAAAATATGTTTTATCTCTGTTAACTGAATTTACAGATCAGAAATAAGTTTCACAGAATGCATCTGTGTAGTTTTAATTTGAAGATATTCTTTTTCCCAATGTAGGCCTCTTAGCGCTTAGCATGTCCAATTGCAGTTTCTACAGAAAGAGTGTTTCAGAACGGCTCAATCAAAAGTAAGGTTCAACTCTGTTAGTTGAATGCACAGAACAGAAAGAATTTTCACAGAATGCTACTGTGTAGTTTATATTTGAATATATTCCTTTTTCCACTATTACCCTCTTAGCGCTCCGAATGTCCACTTGCATTTTCTACAGAAAGAGTGTTCAGAACTGCGCAATCAAAAGTATGGTTTAACTCTGTTAGCTTAATGAACATATCAGAAATAAGTTTCACACAATGCTTCTGTGTAGTTTTTATTTGAAGATATTATTTTTCCCAATAGAGGCCTCTTAGCGCTCAGAATGTCCAATTGCAGTTTCTACAGAAAGAGTGTTTCAGAAAGGCTCAATCAAAAGTAAGGTTCAACTCTGTTAGTTGAATGCACAGAACAGAAAGAAGTTTCATACAATGCTTCTGTGTAGTTTATATTTGAACATATTCTTTTTTCCACTATTACCCACTTAGCGCTACGAATGTCCAGTTGCATTTTCTACAGACAGACTGTTTCAAAACTGCTCAATCAAAAGTATGGTTTAACTCTGTTAGCTGAATGCTGAGATCAGAAAGAAGTTTCACAGAATGCTTCTGTGTAGTTTATATTTGAATATATTCCTTTCTCCACTACTACTCTCTTAGCGCTCCAAATGTCCAGTTGCATTTTCTACAGAAAGAGTGTTCAGATCTGCTCAATCAAAAGTATGGTTTAACTCTGTTAGCTGAATGCACGGATCAGAAAGGAGTTTCACAGAATGATTCTGTGTAGTTTATATTTGGAGACATTCCTTTTTCCACTATTACCCTCTTAGCGCTCCGAATCTCCACTTGCATTTTCTACAGAAAGAGTGTTTCAGAACGGCTCAATCAAAACTAAGGTTCAACCCTTTTAGTTGAACAAACAGAACAGAAAGAAGTTTCACACAATTCTTCTGTGTAGTTTTTATTTGTAGACATTCTTTTTCCCAATATAGGCCTCTTAGAGCTCAGAATGTCCAATTGCAGTTTCTACAGAAAGAGTGTTTCAGAACGGCTCAATCAAAAGTAAGGTTCAACTCTGTTATTTGAATGCACAGAACAGAAAGAAGTTTCATACAATGATTCTGTGTAGTTTATATTTGAACATATTCTTTTTTCCACTATTACCCACTTAGCGCTACGAATGTCCAGTTGCATTTTCTACAGACAGAGTGTTTCAAAACTGCTCAATCAAAAGTATGGTTTAACTCTGTTAGCTGAATGCTCAGATAAGAAAGAAGTTTCACAGAATGCTTCTGTGTAGTTTATATTTGAATATATTCCTTTTTCCACTACTACGCTCTTAGCGCTCCAAATGTCCAGTTGCATTTTATACAGAAAGAGTGTTCAGATCTGCTCAATCAAAAGTATGGTTTAACTCTGTTAGCTGAATGCACAGATCAGAAAGAAGTTTCACCGAATGATTCTGTGTAGTTTATATTTGAAGACATTCCTTTTTCCACTATTACCCTCTTAGCGCTCCGAATCTCCACTTGCATTTTCTACAAAAAGAGTGTTTCATAACTGCTCAATCAAAAATATCTTTTATCTCCGTTAACTGAATTTACAGATCAGAAATAAGTTTCACAGAATGCATCTGTGTAGTTTTTATTTGAAGATATTCTTTTTCCCAATGTAGGCCTCTTAGCGCTTAGCATGTCCAATTGCAGTTTCTACAGAAAGAGTGTTTCAGAACGGCTCAATCAAAAGTAAGGTTCAACTCTGTTAGTTGAATGCACAGAACAGAAAGAATTTTCACAGAATGCTACTGTGTAGTTTATATTTGAATATATTCCTTTTTCCACTATTACCCTCTTAGCGCTCCAAATGTCAACTTGCATTTTCTACAGAAAGAGTGTTCAGAACTGCGCAATCAAAAGTATGGTTTAACTCTGTTAGCTTAATGAACATATCAGAAATAAGTTTCACACAATGCTTCTGTGTAGTTTTTATTTGAAGATATTATTTTTCCCAATAGAGGCCTCTTAGCGCTCAGAATGTCCAATTGCAGTTTCTACAGAAAGAGTGTTCAGATCTGCTCAATCAAAAGTATGGTTTAACTCTGTTAGCTGAATGCACAGATCAGAAAGAAGTTTCACCGAATATTTCTGTGTAGTTTATATTTGAAGACATTCCTTTTTCCACTATTACCCTCTTAGCGCTCCGAATCTCCACTTGCATTTTCTTCAAAAAGAGTGTTTCATAACTGCTCAATCAAAAATATGTTTTATCTCTGTTAACTGAATTTACAGATCAGAAATAAGTTTCACAGAATGCATCTGTGTAGTTTTTATTTGAAGATATTCTTTTTCCCAATGTAGGCCTCTTAGCGCTTAGCATGTCCAATTGCAGTTTCTACAGAAAGAGTGTTTCAGAACGGCTCAATCAAAAGTAAGGTTCAACTCTGTTAGTTGAATGCACAGAACAGAAAGAATTTTCACAGAATGCTACTGTATAGTTTATATTTGAATATATTCCTTTTTCCACTATTACCCTCTCAGCGCTCCGAATGTCCACTTGCATTTTCTACAGAAAGAGTGTTGAGAATTGTGCAATCAAAAGTATGTTTTAACTCTGTTAGCTTAATGAACATATCAGAAATAAGTTTCACACAATGCTTCTGTGTAGTTTTTATTTGAAGATATTATTTTTCCCAATAGAGGCCTCTTAGCGCTCAGAATGTCCAATTGCAGTTTCTACAGAAAGAGTGTTTCAGAACGGCTCAATCAAAAGTAAGGTTCAACTCTGTTAGTTGAATGCACAGAACAGAAAGAAGTTTCATACAATGCTTCTCTGTAGTTTATATTTGAACATATTCTTTTTTCCACTATTACCCACTTAGCGCTACGAATGTCCAGTTGCATTTTCTACAGACAGAGTGTTTCAAAACTGCTCAATCAAAAGTATGGTTTAACTCTGTTAGCTGAATGCTCAGATCAGAAAGAAGTTTCACAGAATGCTTCTGTGTAGTTTATATTTCAATATATTACTTTTTCCACTACTACGCTCTTAGCGCTCCAAATGTCCAGTTGCATTTTCTACAGAAAGAGTGTTCAGATCTGCTCAATCAAAAGTATGGTTTAACTCTGTTAGCTGAATGCACAGATCAGAAAGAAATTTCACCGAATGATTCCGTGTAGTTTATATTTGAAGACATTCCTTTTTCCACTATTACCCTCTTAGCGCTCCGAATCTCCACTTGCATTTTCTACAAAAAGAGTGTTTCATAACTGCTCAATCAAAAATATGTTTTATCTCTGTTAACTGAATTTACAGATCAGAAATAAGTTTCACAGAATGCATCTGTGTAGTTTTTATTTGAAGATATTCTTTTTCCCAATGTAGGCCTCTTAGCGCTTAGCATGTCCAATTGCAGTTTCTACAGAAAGAGTGTTTCAGAACGGCTCAATCAAAAGTAAGGTTCAACTCTGTTAGTTGAATGCACAGAACAGAAAGAATTTTCACAGAATGCTACTGTGTAGTTTATATTTGAATATATTCCTTTTTCCACTATTACCCTCTTAGCGCTCCGAATGTCCACTTGCATTTTCTACAGAAAGAGTGTTCAGAACTGCGCAATCAAAAGTATGGTTTAACTCTGTTAGCTTAAAGAACATATCAGAAATAAGTTTCACACAATGCTTCTGTGTAGTTTTTATTTGAAGATATTATTTTTCCCAATAGAGGACTCTTAGCGCTCAGAATGTCCAATTGCAGTTTCTACAGAAAGAGTGTTTCAGAAAGGCTCAATCAAAAGTAAGGTTCAACTCTGTTAGTTGAATGCACAGAACAGAAAGAAGTTTCATACAATGCTTCTGTGTAGTTTATATTTGAACATATTCTTTTTTCCACTATTACCCACTTAGCGCTACGAATGTCCAGTTGCATTTTCCACAGACAGAGTGTTTCAAAACTGCTCAATCAAAAGTATGGTTTAACTCTTTTAGCTGAATGCTCAGATCAGAAAGAAGTTTCACAGAATGCTTCTGTGTAGTTTATATTTGAATATATTCCTTTCTCCACTACTACTCTCTTAGCACCCCAAATGTCCAGTTGCATTTTCTACAGAAAGAGTGTTCAGATCTGCTCAATCAAAAGTATGTTTTAACTCTGTTAGCTGAATGCACGGATCAGAAAGAAGTTTCACAGAATGATTCTGTGTAGTTTATATTTGGAAACATTCCTTTTTCCACTATTACCCTCTTAGCGCTCCGAATCTCCACTTGCATTTTCTACAGAAAGAGTGTTTCAGAACGGCTCAATCAAAACTAAGGTTCAACTCTTTTAGTTGAACAAACAGAACAGAAAGTAGTTTCACACAATTCTTCTGTGTAGTTTTTATTTGTAGACATTCTTTTTCCCAATATAGGCCTCTTAGCGCTCAGAATGTCCAATTGCAGTTTCTACAGAAAGAGTGTTTCAGAACGGCTCAATCAAAAGTAAGGTTCAACTCTGTTAGTTGAATGCACAGAACAGAAAGAAGTTTCATACAATGCTTCTGTGTAGTTTATATTTGAACATATTCTTTTTTCCACTATTACCCACTTAGCGCTACGAATGTCCAGTTGCATTTTCTACAGACAGAGTGTTTCAAAACTGCTCAATCAAAAGTATGGTTTAACTCTGTTAGCTGAATGCTCAGATCAGAAAGAAGTTTCACAGAATGCTTCTGTGTAGTTTATATTTGAATATATTCCTTTTTCCACTACTACGCTCTTAGCGCTCCAAATGTCCAGTTGCATTTTCTACAGAAAGAGTGTTCAGATCTGCTCAATCAAAAGTATGGTTTAACTCTGTTAGCTGAATGCACAGATCAGAAAGAAGTTTCACCGAATGATTCTGTGTAGTTTATATTTGAAGACATTCCTTTTTCCACTATTACCCTCTTAGCGCTCCGAATCTCCACTTGCATTTTCTACAAAAAGAGTGTTTCATAACTGCTCAATCAAAAATATCATTTATCTCTGTTAACTGAATTTACAGATCAGAAATAAGTTTCACAGAATGCATCTGTGTAGTTTTTATTTGAAGATATTCTTTTTCCCAATGTAGGCCTCTTAGCGCTTAGCATGTCCAATTGCAGTTTCTACAGAAAGAGTGTTTCAGAACGGCTCAATCAAAAGTAAGGTTCAACTCTGTTAGTTGAATGCACAGAACAGAAAGAATTTTCACAGAATGCTACTGTGTACTTTATATTTGAATATATTCCTTTTTCCACTATTACCCTCTTAGCGCTCCAAATGTCAACTTGCATTTTCTACAGAAAGAGTGTTCAGAACTGCGCAATCAAAAGTATGGTTTAACTCTGTTAGCTTAATGAACATATCAGAAATAAGTTTCACACAATGCTTCTGTGTAGTTTTTATTTGAAGATATTATTTTTCCCAATAGAGGCCTCTTAGCACTCAGAATGTCCAATTGCAGTTTCTACAGAAAGAGTGTTTCAGAAAGGCTCAATCAAAAGTAAGGTTCAACTCTGTTAGTTGAATGCACAGAACAGAAAGAAGTTTCATACAATGCTTCTGTGTAGTTTATATTTGAACATATTCTTTTTTCCACTATTACCCACTTAGCGCTACGAATGTCCAGTTGCATTTTCTACAGACAGAGTGTTTCAAAACTGCTCAATCAAAAGTATGGTTTAACTCTGTTAGCTGAATGCTCAGATCAGAAAGAAGTTTCACAGAATGTTTCTGTGTAGTTTATATTTGAATATATTCCTTTCTCCACTACTACTCTCTTAGCGCTCCAAATGTCCAGTTGCATTTTCTACAGAAAGAGTGTTCAGATCTGCTCAATCAAAAGTATGGTTTAACTCTGTTAGCTGAATGCACGGATCAGAAAGGAGTTTCACAGAATGATTCTGTGTAGTTTATATTTGGAGACATTCCTTTTTCCACTATTACCCTCTTAGCGCTCCGAATCTCCACTTGCATTTTCTACAGAAAGAGTGTTTCAGAACGGCTCAATCAAAACTAAGGTTCAACCCTTTTAGTTGAACAAACAGAACAGAAAGAAGTTTCACACAATTCTTCTGTGTAGTTTTTATTTGTAGACATTCTTTTTCCCAATATAGGCCTCTTAGAGCTCAGAATGTCCAATTGCAGTTTCTACAGAAAGAGTGTTTCAGAACGGCTCAATCAAAAGTAAGGTTCAACTCTGTTATTTGAATGCACAGAACAGAAAGAAGTTTCATACAATGATTCTGTGTAGTTTATATTTGAACATATTCTTTTTTCCACTATTACCCACTTAGCGCTACGAATGTCCAGTTGCATTTTCTACAGACAGAGTGTTTCAAAACTGCTCAATCAAAAGTATGGTTTAACTCTGTTAGCTGAATGCTCAGATAAGAAAGAAGTTTCACAGAATGCTTCTGTGTAGTTTATATTTGAATATATTCCTTTTTCCACTACTACGCTCTTAGCGCTCCAAATGTCCAGTTGCATTTTCTACAGAAAGAGTGTTCAGATCTGCTCAATCAAAAGTATGGTTTAACTCTGTTAGCTGAATGCACAGATCAGAAAGAAGTTTCACCGAATGATTCTGTGTAGTTTATATTTGAAGACATTCCTTTTTCCACTATTACCCTCTTAGCGCTCCGAATCTCCACTTGCATTTTCTACAAAAAGAGTGTTTCATAACTGCTCAATCAAAAATATCTTTTATCTCCGTTAACTGAATTTACAGATCAGAAATAAGTTTCACAGAATGCATCTGTGTAGTTTTTATTTGAAGATATTCTTTTTCCCAATGTAGGCCTCTTAGCGCTTAGCATGTCCAATTGCAGTTTCTACAGAAAGAGTGTTTCAGAACGGCTCAATCAAAAGTAAGGTTCAACTCTGTTAGTTGAATGCACAGAACAGAAAGAATTTTCACAGAATGCTACTGTGTAGTTTATATTTGAATATATTCCTTTTTCCACTATTACCCTCTTAGCGCTCCAAATGTCAACTTGCATTTTCTACAGAAAGAGTGTTCAGAACTGCGCAATCAAAAGTATGGTTTAACTCTGTTAGCTTAATGAACATATCAGAAATAAGTTTCACACAATGCTTCTGTGTAGTTTTTATTTGAAGATATTATTTTTCCCAATAGAGGCCTCTTAGCGCTCAGAATGTCCAATTGCAGTTTCTACAGAAAGAGTGTTCAGATCTGCTCAATCAAAAGTATGGTTTAACTCTGTTAGCTGAATGCACAGATCAGAAAGAAGTTTCACCGAATATTTCTGTGTAGTTTATATTTGAAGACATTCCTTTTTCCACTATTACCCTCTTAGCGCTCCGAATCTCCACTTGCATTTTCTTCAAAAAGAGTGTTTCATAACTGCTCAATCAAAAATATGTTTTATCTCTGTTAACTGAATTTACAGATCAGAAATAAGTTTCACAGAATGCATCTGTGTAGTTTTTATTTGAAGATATTCTTTTTCCCAATGTAGGCCTCTTAGCGCTTAGCATGTCCAATTGCAGTTTCTACAGAAAGAGTGTTTCAGAACGGCTCAATCAAAAGTAAGGTTCAACTCTGTTAGTTGAATGCACAGAACAGAAAGAATTTTCACAGAATGCTACTGTATAGTTTATATTTGAATATATTCCTTTTTCCACTATTACCCTCTCAGCGCTCCGAATGTCCACTTGCATTTTCTACAGAAAGAGTGTTGAGAATTGTGCAATCAAAAGTATGTTTTAACTCTGTTAGCTTAATGAACATATCAGAAATAAGTTTCACACAATGCTTCTGTGTAGTTTTTATTTGAAGATATTATTTTTCCCAATAGAGGCCTCTTAGCGCTCAGAATGTCCAATTGCAGTTTCTACAGAAAGAGTGTTTCAGAAAGGCTCAATCAAAAGTAAGGTTCAACTCTGTTAGTTGAATGCACAGAACAGAAAGAAGTTTCATACAATGCTTCTGTGTAGTTTATATTTGAACATATTCTTTTTTCCACTATTACCCACTTAGCGCTACGAATGTCCAGTTGCATTTTCTACAGACAGAGTGTTTCAAAACTGCTCAATCAAAAGTATGGTTTAACTCTGTTAGCTGAATGCTCAGATCAGAAAGAAGTTTCACAGAATGCTTCTGTGTAGTTTATATTTGAATATATTCCTTTCTCCACTACTACTCTCTTAGCGCTCCAAATGTCCAGTTGCATTTTCTACAGAAAGAGTGTTCAGATCTGCTCAATCAAAAGTATGGTTTAACTCTGTTAGCTGAATGCACGGATCAGAAAGAAGTTTCACAGAATGATTCTGTGTAGTTTATATTTGGAGACATTCCTTTTTCCACTATTACCCTCTTAGCGCTCCGAATCTCCACTTGCATTTTCTACAGAAAGAGTGTTTCAGAACGGCTCAATCAAAACTAAGGTTCAACTCTTTTAGTTGAACAAACAGAACAGAAAGAAGTTTCACACAATTCTTCTGTGTAGTTTTTATTTGTAGACATTCTTTTTCCCAATATAGGCCTCTTAGCGCTCAGAATGTCCAATTGCAGTTTCTACAGAAAGAGTGTTTCAGAACGGCTCAATCAAAAGTAAGGTTCAACTCTGTTAGTTGAATGCACAGAACAGAAAGAAGTTTCATACAATGATTCTGTGTAGTTTATATTTGAACATATTCTTTTTTCCACTATTACCCACTTAGCGCTACGAATGTCCAGTTGCATTTTCTACAGACAGAGTGTTTCAAAACTGCTCAATCAAAAGTATGGTTTAACTCTGTTAGCTGAATGCTCAGATCAGAAAGAAGTTTCACAGAATGCTTCTTTGTAGTTTATATTTGAATATATTCCTTTTTCCACTACTACGCTCTTAGCGCTCCAAATGTCCAGTTGCATTTTCTACAGAAAGAGTGTTCAGATCTGCTCAATCAAAAGTATGTTTTAACTCTGTTAGCTGAATGCACAGATCAGAAAGAAGTTTCACTGAATGATTCTGTGTAGTTTATATTTGAAGACATTCCTTTTCCACTATTACCCTCTTAGCGCTCCGAATCTCCACTTGCATTTTCTACAAAAAGAGTGTTTCATAACTTCTCAATCAAAAATATGTTTTATCTCTGTTAACTGAATTTACAGATCAGAAATAAGTTTCACAGAATGCATCTGTGTAGTTTTAATTTGAAGATATTCTTTTTCCCAATGTAGGCCTCTTAGCGCTTAGCATGTCCAATTGCAGTTTCTACAGAAAGAGTGTTTCAGAACGGCTCAATCAAAAGTAAGGTTCAACTCTGTTAGTTGAATGCACAGAACAGAAAGAATTTTCACAGAATGCTACTGTGTAGTTTATATTTGAATATATTCCTTTTTCCACTATTACCCTCTTAGCGCTCCGAATGTCCACTTGCATTTTCTACAGAAAGAGTGTTCAGAACTGCGCAATCAAAAGTATGGTTTAACTCTGTTAGCTTAATGAACATATCAGAAATAAGTTTCACACAATGCTTCTGTGTAGTTTTTATTTGAAGATATTATTTTTCCCAATAGAGGCCTCTTAGCGCTCAGAATGTCCAATTGCAGTTTCTACAGAAAGAGTGTTTCAGAAAGGCTCAATCAAAAGTAAGGTTCAACTCTGTTAGTTGAATGCACAGAACAGAAAGAAGTTTCATACAATGCTTCTGTGTAGTTTATATTTGAACATATTCTTTTTTCCACTATTACCCACTTAGCGCTACGAATGTCCAGTTGCATTTTCTACAGACAGACTGTTTCAAAACTGCTCAATCAAAAGTATGGTTTAACTCTGTTAGCTGAATGCTGAGATCAGAAAGAAGTTTCACAGAATGCTTCTGTGTAGTTTATATTTGAATATATTCCTTTCTCCACTACTACTCTCTTAGCGCTCCAAATGTCCAGTTGCATTTTCTACAGAAAGAGTGTTCAGATCTGCTCAATCAAAAGTATGGTTTAACTCTGTTAGCTGAATGCACGGATCAGAAAGGAGTTTCACAGAATGATTCTGTGTAGTTTATATTTGGAGACATTCTTTTTTCCACTATTACCCTCTTAGCGCTCCGAATCTCCACTTGCATTTTCTACAGAAAGAGTGTTTCAGAACGGCTCAATCAAAACTAAGGTTCAACCCTTTTAGTTGAACAAACAGAACAGAAAGAAGTTTCACACAATTCTTCTGTGTAGTTTTTATTTGTAGACATTCTTTTTCCCAATATAGGCCTCTTAGAGCTCAGAATGTCCAATTGCAGTTTCTACAGAAAGAGTGTTTCAGAACGGCTCAATCAAAAGTAAGGTTCAACTCTGTTATTTGAATGCACAGAACAGAAAGAAGTTTCATACAATGATTCTGTGTAGTTTATATTTGAACATATTCTTTTTTCCACTATTACCCACTTAGCGCTACGAATGTCCAGTTGCATTTTCTACAGACAGAGTGTTTCAAAACTGCTCAATCAAAAGTATGGTTTAACTCTGTTAGCTGAATGCTCAGATAAGAAAGAAGTTTCACAGAATGCTTCTGTGTAGTTTATATTTGAATATATTCCTTTTTCCACTACTACGCTCTTAGCGCTCCAAATGTCCAGTTGCATTTTATACAGAAAGAGTGTTCAGATCTGCTCAATCAAAAGTATGTTTTAACTCTGTTAGCTGAATGCACAGATCAGAAAGAAGTTTCACCGAATGATTCTGTGTAGTTTATATTTGAAGACCTTCCTTTTTCCACTATTACCCTCTTAGCGCTCCGAATCTCCACTTGCATTTTCTACAAAAAGAGTGTTTCATAACTGCTCAATCAAAAATATGTTTTATCTCTGTTAACTGAATTTACAGATCAGAAATAAGTTTCACAGAATGCATCTGTGTAGTTTTTATTTGAAGATATTCTTTTTCCAAATGTAGGCCTCTTAGCGCTTAGCATGTCCAATTGCAGTTTCTACAGAAAGAGTGTTTCAGAACGGCTCAATCAAAAGTAAGGTTCAACTCTGTTAGTTGAATGCACAGAACAGAAAGAATTTTCACAGAATGCTACTGTGTAGTTTATATTTGAATATATTCCTTTTTCCACTATTACCCACTTAGCGCTCCGAATGTCAACTTGCATTTTCTACAGAAAGAGTGTTCAGAACTGCGCAATCAAAAGTATGGTTTAACTCTGTTAGCTTAATGAACATATCAGAAATAAGTTTCACACAATGCTTCTGTGTAGTTTTTATTTGAAGATATTATTTTTCCCAATAGAGGCCTCTTAGCGCTCAGAATGTCCAATTGCAGTTTCTACAGAAAGAGTGTTTCAGAAAGGCTCAATCAAAAGTAAGGTTCAACCCTGTTAGTTGAATGCACAGAACAGAAAGAAGTTTCATACAATGCTTCTGTGTAGTTTATATTTGAACATATTCTTTTTTCCACTATTACCCACTTAGCGCTACGAATGTCCAGTTGCATTTTCTACAGACAGAGTGTTTCAATAGTGCTCAATAAAATGTATGGTTTAACTCTGTTAGCTGAATGCTCAGATCAGAATGAAGTTTCACAGAATGTTTCTGTGTAGTTTATATTTGAATATATTCCTTTCTCCACTACTCTCTCTTAGCGCTCCAAATGTCCAGTTGCATTTTCTACAGAAAGAGTGTTCAGATCTGCTCAATCAAAAGTATGGTTTAACTCTGTTAGCTGAATGCACGGATCAGAAAGAAGTTACACAGAATGATTCTGTGTAGTTTATATTTGGAGACATTCCTTTTTCCACTATTACCCTCTTAGCGCTCCGAATCTCCACTTGCATTTTCTACAGAAAGAGTGTTTCAGAACGGCTCAATCAAAACTAAGGTTCAACTGTTTTAGTTGAACAAACAGAACAGAAAGAAGTTTCACACAATTCTTCTGTGTAGTTTTTATTTGTAGACATTCTTTTTCCCAATATAGGCCTCTTAGCGCTCAGAATGTCCAATTGCAGTTTCTACAGAAAGAGTGTTTCAGAACGGCTCAATCAAAAGTAAGGTTCAACTCTGTTAGTTGAATGCACAGAACAGAAAGAAGTTTCATACAATGCTTCTGTGTAGTTTATATTTGAACATATTCTTTTTTCCACTATTACCCACTTAGCGCTACGAATGTCCAGTTGTATTTTCTACAGACAGAGTGTTTCAAAACTGCTCAATCAAAAGTATGGTTTAACTCTGTTAGCTGAATGCTCAGATCAGAAAGAAGTTTCACAGAATGCTTCTGTGTAATTTATATTTGAATATATTCCTTTTTCCACTACTACGCTCTTAGCGCTCCAAATGTCCAGTTGCATTTTCTACAGAAAGAGTGTTCAGATCTGCTCAATCAAAAGTATGGTTTAACTCTGTTAGCTGAATGCACAGATCAGAAAGAAGTTTCACCGAATGATTCTGTGTAGTTTATATTTGAAGACATTCCGTTTTCCACTATTACCCTCTTAGCGCTCCGAATCTCCACTTGCATTTTCTACAAAAAGAGTGTTTCATAACTGCTCAATCAAAAATATGTTTTATCTCTGTTAACTGAATTTACAGATCAGAAATAAGTTTCACAGAATGCATCTGTGTAGTTTTTATTTGAAGATATTCTTTTTCCCAATGTAGGCCTCTTAGCGCTTAGCATGTCCAATTGCAGTTTCTACAGAAAGAGTGTTTCAGAACGGCTCAATCAAAAGTAAGGTTCAACTCTGTTAGTTGAATGCACAGAACAGAAAGAATTTTCACAGAATGCTACTGTGTAGTTTATATTTGAATATATTCCTTTTTCCACTATTACCCTCTTAGCGCTCCGAATGTCCACTTGCATTTTCTACAGAAAGAGTGTTCAGAACTGCGCAATCAAAAGTATGGTTTAACTCTGTTAGCTTAATGAACATATAAGAAATAAGTTTCACACAATGCTTCTGTGTAGTTTTTATTTGAAGATATTATTTTTCCCAATAGAGGCCTCTTAGCACTCAGAATGTCCAATTGCAGTTTCTACAGAAAGAGTGCTTCAGAAAGGCTCAATCAAAAGTAAGGTTCAACTCTGTTAGTTGAATGCACAGAACAGAAAGAAGTTTCATACAATGCTTCTGTGTAGTTTATATTTGAACATATTCTTTTTTCCACTATTACCCAATTAGCGCTACGAATGTCCAGTTGCATTTTCTACAGACAGAGTGTTTCAAATCTGCTCAATCAAAAGTATGGTTTAACTCTGTTAGCTGAATGCTCAGATCAGAAAAAAGTTTCACAGAATGCTTCTGTGTAGTTTATATTTGAATATATTCCTTTCACCACTACTACTCTCTTAGCGCTCCAAATGTCCAGTTGCATTTTCTACAGAAAGAGTGTTCAGATCTGCTCAATCAAAAGTATGGTTTAACTCTGTTACCTGAATGCACGGATCAGAAAGAAGTTTCACAGAATGATTCTGTGTAGTTTATATTTGGAGACATTCCTTTTTCCACTATTACCCCCTTAGCGCTCCGAATCTCCACTTGCATTTTCTACAGAAAGAGTGTTTCAGAACGGCTCAATCAAAACTAAGGTTCAACTCTTTTAGTTGAACAAACAGAACAGAAAGAAGTTTCACACAATTCTTCTGTGTAGTTTTTATTTGTAGACATTCTTTTTCCCAATATAGGCCTCTTAGCGCTCAGAATGTCCAATTGCAGTTTCTGCAGAAAGAGTGTTTCAGAACGGCTCAATCAAAAGTAAGGTTCAACTCTGTTAGTTGAATGCACAGAACAGAAAGAAGTTTCATACAATGCTTCTGTGTAGTTTATATTTGAACATATTCTTTTTTCCACTATTACCCACTTAGCGCTACGAATGTCCAGTTGCATTTTCTACAGACAGAGTGTTTCAAAACTGCTCAATCAAAAGTATGGTTTAACTCTGTTAGCTGAATGCTCAGATCAGAAAGAAGTTTCACAGAATGCTTCTGTGTAGTTTATATTTGAATATATTCCTTTTTCCACTACTACGCTCTTAGCGCTCCAAATGTCCAGTTGCATTTTCTACAGAAAGAGTGTTCAGATCTGCTCAATCAAAAGTATGGTTTAACTCTGTTAGCTGAATGCACAGATCAGAAAGAAGTTTCACCGAATGATTCTGTGTAGTTTATATTTGAAGACATTCCTTTTTCCACTATTACCCTCTTAGCGCTCCGAATCTCCACTTGCATTTTCTACAAAAAGAGTGTTTCATAACTGCTCAATCAAAAATATCTTTTATCTCTGTTAACTGAATTTACAGATCAGAAATAAGTTTCACAGAATGCATCTGTGTAGTTTTTATTTGAAGATATTCTTTTTCCCAATGTAGGCCTCTTAGCGCTTAGCATGTCCAATTGCAGTTTGTACAGAAAGAGTGTTTCAGAACGGCTCAATCAAAAGTAAGGTTCAACTCTGTTAGTTGAATGCACAGAACAGAAAGAATTTTCACAGAATGCTACTGTGTAGTTTATATTTGAATATATTCCTTTTTCCACTATTACCCTCTTAGCGCTCCAAATGTCAACTTGCATTTTCTACAGAAAGAGTGTTCAGAACTGCGCAATCAAAAGTATGGTTTAACTCTGTTAGCTTAATGAACATATCAGAAATAAGTTTCACACAATGCTTCTGTGTAGTTTTTATTTGAAGATATTATTTTTCCCAATAGAGGCCTCTTAGCGCTCAGAATGTCCAATTGCAGTTTCTACAGAAAGAGTGTATCAGAAAGGCTCAATCAAAAGTAAGGTTCAACTCTGTTAGTTGAATGCACAGAACAGAAAGTTGTTTCATACAATGCTTCTGTGTAGTTTATATTTGAACATATTCTTTTTTCCACTATTACCCACTTAGCGCTACGAATGTCCAGTTGCATTTTCTACAGACAGAGTGTTTCAAAACTGCTCAATCAAAAGTATGGTTTAACTCTGTTAGCTGAATGCTCAGATCAGAAAGAAGTTTCACAGAATGTTTCTGTGTAGTTTATATTTGAATATATTCCTTTCTCCACTACTACTCTCTTAGCGCTCCAAATGTCCAGTTGCATTTTCTACAGAAAGAGTGTTCAGATCTGCTCAATCAAAAGTATGGTTTAACTCTGTTAGCTGAATGCACGGATCAGAAAGAAGTTTCACAGAATGATTCTGTGCAGTTTATATTTGGAGACATTCCTTTTTCCACTATTACCCTCTTAGCGCTCCGAATCTCCACTTGCATTTTCTACAGAAAGAGTGTTTCAGAACAGCTCAATCAAAACTAAGGTTCAACTGTTTTAGTTGAACAAACAGAACAGAAAGAAGTTTCACACAATTCTTCTGTGTAGTTTTTATTTGTAGACATTCTTTTTCCCAATATAGGCCTCTTAGCGCTCAGAATGTCCAACTGCAGTTTCTACAGAAAGAGTGTTTCAGAACGGCTCAATCAAAAGTAAGGTTCAACTCTGTTAGTTGAATGCACAGAACAGAAAGAAGTTTCATACAATGCTTCTGTGTAGTTTATATTTGAACATATTCTTTTTTCCACTATTACCCACTTAGCGCTACGAATGTCCAGTTGCATTTTCTACAGACAGAGTGTTTCAAAACTGCTCAATCAAAAGTATGGTTTAACTCTGTTAGCTGAATGCTCAGATCAGAAAGAAGTTTCACAGAATGCTTCTGTGTAGTTTATATTTGAATATATTCCTTTTTCCACTACTACGCTCTTAGCGCTCCAAATGTCCAGTTGCATTTTCTACAGAAAGAGTGTTCAGATCTGCTCAATCAAAAGTATGGTTTAACTCTGTTAGCTGAATGCACAGATCAGAAAAAAGTTTCACCGAATGATTCTGTGTAGTTTATATTTGAAGACATTCCTTTTTCCACTATTACCCTCTTAGCGCTCCGAATCTCCACTTGCATTTTCTACAAAAAGAGTGTTTCATAACTGCTCAATCAAAAATATCTTTTATCTCTGTTAACTGAATTTACAGATCAGAAATAAGTTTCACAGAATGCATCTGTGTAGTTTTTATTTGAAGATATTCTTTTTCCCAATGTAGGCCTCTTAGCGCTTAGCATGTCCAATTGCAGTTTCTACAGAAAGAGTGTTTCAGAACGGCTCAATCAAAAGTAAGGTTCAACTCTGTTAGTTGAATGCACAGAACAGAAAGAATTTTCACACAATGCTACTGTGTAGTTTATATTTGAATATATTCCTTTTTCCACTATTACCCTCTTAGCGCTCCAAATGTCAACTTGCATTTTCTACAGAAAGAGTGTTCAGAACTGCGCAATCAAAAGTATGGTTTAACTCTGTTAGCTTAATGAACATATCAGAAATAAGTTTCACACAATGCTTCTGTGTAGTTTTTATTTGAAGATATTATTTTTCCCAATAGAGGCCTCTTAGCGCTCAGAATGTCCAATTGCAGTTTCTACAGAAAGAGTGTATCAGAAAGGCTCAATCAAAAGTAAGGTTCAACTCTGTTAGTTGAATGCACAGAACAGAAAGAAGTTTCATACAATGCTTCTGTGTAGTTTATATTTGAACATATTCTTTTTTCCACTATTACCCACTTAGCGCTACGAATGTCCAGTTGCATTTTCTACAGACAGAGTGTTTCAAAACTGCTCAATCAAAAGTATGGTTTAACTCTGTTAGCTGAATGCTCAGATCAGAAAGAAGTTTCACAGAATGTTTCTGTGTAGTTTATATTTGAATATATTCCTTTCTCCACTACTACTCTCTTAGCGCTCCAAATGTCCAGTTGCATTTTCTACAGAAAGAGTGTTCAGATCTGCTCAATCAAAAGTATGGTTTAACTCTGTTAGCTGAATGCACGGATCAGAAAGAAGTTTCACAGAATGATTCTGTGCAGTTTATATTTGGAGACATTCCTTTTTCCACTATTACCCTCTTAGCGCTCCGAATCTCCACTTGCATTTTCTACAGAAAGAGTGTTTCAGAACGGCTCAATCAAAACTAAGGTTCAACTGTTTTAGTTGAACAAACAGAACAGAAAGAAGTTTCACACAATTCTTCTGTGTAGTTTTTATTTGTAGACATTCTTTTTCCCAATATAGGCCTCTTAGCGCTCAGAATGTCCAATTGCAGTTTCTACAGAAAGAGTGTTTCAGAACGGCTCAATCAAAAGTAAGGTTCAACTCTGTTAGTTGAATGCACAGAACAGAAAGAAGTTTCATACAATGCTTCTGTGTAGTTTATATTTGAACATATTCTTTTTTCCACTATTACCCACTTAGCGCTACGAATGTCCAGTTGCATTTTCTACAGACAGAGTGTTTCAAAACTGCTCAATCAGAAGTATGGTTTAACTCTGTTAGCTGAATGCTCAGATCAGAAAGAAGTTTCACAGAATGCTTCTCTGTAGTTTATATTTGAATATATTCCTTTTTCCACTACTACGCTCTTAGCGCTCCAAATGTCCAGTTGCATTTTCTACAGAAAGAGTGTTCAGATCTGCTCAATCAAAAGTATGGTTTAACTCTGTTAGCTGAATGCACAGATCAGAAAGAAATTTCACCGAATGATTCCGTGTAGTTTATATTTGAAGACATTCCTTTTTCCACTATTACCCTCTTAGCGCTCGGAATCTCCACTTGCATTTTCTACAAAAAGAGTGTTTCATAACTGCTCAATCAAAAATATGTTTTATCTCTGTTAACTGAATTTACAGATCAGAAATAAGTTTCACAGAATGCATCTGTGTAGTTTTTATTTGAAGATATTCTTTTTCCCAATGTAGGCCTCTTAGCGCTTAGCATGTCCAATTGCAGTTTCTACAGAAAGAGTGTTTCAGAACGGCTCAATCAAAAGTAAGGTTCAACTCTGTTAGTTGAATGCACAGAACAGAAAGAATTTTCACAGAATGCTACTGTGTAGTTTATATTTGAATATATTCCTTTTTCCACTATTACCCTCTTAGCGCTCCGAATGTCCACTTGCATTTTCTACAGAAAGAGTGTTCAGAACTGCGCAATCAAAAGTATGGTTTAACTCTGTTAGCTTAATGAACATATCAGAAATAAGTTTCACACAATGCTTCTGTGTAGTTTTTATTTGAAGATATTATTTTTCCCAATAGAGGCCTCTTAGCGCTCAGAATGTCCAATTGCAGTTTCTACAGAAAGAGTGTTTCAGAAAGGCTCAATCAAAAGTAAGGTTCAACTCTGTTAGTTGAATGCACAGAACAGAAAGAAGTTTCATACAATGCTTCTGTGTAGTTTATATTTGAACATATTCTTTTTTCCACTATTACCCACTTAGCGCCACGAATGTCCAGTTGCATTTTCTACAGACAGAGTGTTTCAAAACTGCTCAATCAAAAGTATGGTTTAACTCTTTTAGCTGAATGCTCAGATCAGAAAGTAGTTTCACAGAATGCTTCTGTGTAGTTTATATTTGAATATATTCCTTTCTCCACTACTACTCTCTTAGCACTCCATATGTCCAGTTGCATTTTCTACAGAAAGAGTGTTCAGATCTGCTCAATCAAAAGTATGGTTTAACTCTGTTAGCTGAATGCACGGATCAGAAAGAAGTTTCACAGAATGATTCTGTGTAGTTTATATTTGGAAACATTCCTTTTTCCACTATTACCCTCTTAGCGCTCCGAATCTCCACTTGCATTTTCTACAGAAAGAGTGTTTCAGAACGGCTCAATCAAAACTAAGGTTCAACTCTTTTAGTTGAACAAACAGAACAGAAAGTAGTTTCACACAATTCTTCTGTGTAGTTTTTATTTGTAGACATTCTTTTTCCCAATATAGGCCTCTTAGCGCTCAGAATGTCCAATTGCAGTTTCTACAGAAAGAGTGTTTCAGAACGGCTCAATCAAAAGTAAGGTTCAACTCTGTTAGTTGAATGCACAGAACAGAAAGAAGTTTCATACAATGCTTCTGTGTAGTTTATATTTGAACATATTCTTTTTTCCACTATTACCCACTTAGCGCTACGAATGTCCAGTTGCATTTTCTACAGACAGAGTGTTTCAAAACTGCTCAATCAAAAGTATGGTTTAACTCTGTTAGCTGAATGCTCAGATCAGAAAGAAGTTTCACAGAATGCTTCTGTGTAGTTTATATTTGAATATATTCCTTTTTCCACTACTACGCTCTTAGCGCTCCAAATGTCCAGTTGCATTTTCTACAGAAAGAGTGTTCAGATCTGCTCAATCAAAAGTATGGTTTAACTCTGTTAGCTGAATGCACAGATCAGAAAGAAGTTTCACCGAATGATTCTGTGTAGTTTATATTTGAAGACATTCCTTTTTCCACTATTACCCTCTTAGCGCTCCGAATCTCCACTTGCATTTTCTACAAAAAGATTGTTTCATAACTGCTCAATCAAAAATATCTTTTATCTCCGTTAACTGAATTTACAGATCAGAAATAAGTTTCACAGAATGCATCTGGGTAGTTTTTATTTGAAGATATTCTTTTTCCCAATGTAGGCCTCTTAGCGCTTAGCATGTCCAATTGCAGTTTCTACAGAAAGAGTGTTTCAGAACGGCTCAATCAAAAGTAAGGTTCAACTCTGTTAGTTGAATGCACAGAACAGAAAGAATTTTCACAGAATGCTACTGTGTAGTTTATATTTGAATATATTACTTTTTCCACTATTACCCTCTTAGCGCTCCAAATGTCAACTTGCATTTTCTACAGAAAGAGTGTTCAGAACTGCGCAATCAAAAGTATGGTTTAACTCTGTTAGCTTAATGAACATATCAGAAATAAGTTTCACACAATGCTTCTGTGTAGTTTTTATTTGAAGATATTATTTTTCCCAATAGAGGCCTCTTAGCACTCAGAATGTCCAATTGCAGTTTCTACAGAAAGAGTGTTCAGATCTGCTCAATCAAAAGTATGGTTTAACTCTGTTAGCTGAATGCACAGATCAGAAAGAAGTTTCACCGAATATTTCTGTGTAGTTTATATTTGAAGACATTCCTTTTTCCACTATTACCCACTTAGCGCTCCGAATCTCCACTTGCATTTTCTTCAAAAAGAGTGTTTCATAACTGCTCAATCAAAAATATGTTTTATCTCTGTTAACTGAATTTACAGATCAGAAATAAGTTTCACAGAATGCATCTGTGTAGTTTTTATTTGAAGATATTCTTTTTCCCAATGTAGGCCTCTTAGCGCTTAGCATGTCCAATTGCAGTTTCTACAGAAAGAGTGTTTCAGAACGGCTCAATCAAAAGTAAGGTTCAACTCTGTTAGTTGAATGCACAGAACAGAAAGAATTTTCACAGAATGCTACTGTATAGTTTATATTTGAATATATTCCTTTTTCCACTATTACCCTCTTAGCGCTCCGAATGTCCACTTGCATTTTCTACAGAAAGAGTGTTCAGAATTGTGCAATCAATAGTATGTTTTAACTCTGTTAGCTTAATGAACATATCAGAAATAAGTTTCACACAATGCTTCTGTGTAGTTTTTATTTGAAGATATTATTTTTCCCAATAGAGGCCTCTTAGCGCTCAGAATGTCCAATTGCAGTTTCTACAGAAAGAGTGTTTCAGAACGGCTCAATCAAAAGTAAGGTTCAACTCTGTTAGTTGAATGCACAGAACAGAAAGAAGTTTCATACAATGCTTCTGTGTAGTTTATATTTGAACATATTCTTTTTTCCACTATTACCCACTTAGCGCTACGAATGTCCAGTTGCATTTTCTACAGACAGAGTGTTTCAAAACTGCTCAATCAAAAGTATGGTTTAACTCTGTTAGCTGAATGCTCAGATCAGAAAGAAGTTTCACAGAATGCTTCTGTGTAGTTTATATTTCAATATATTACTTTTTCCACTACTACGCTCTTAGCGCTCCAAATGTCCAGTTGCATTTTCTACAGAAAGAGTGTTCAGATCTGCTCAATCAAAAGTATGGTTTAACTCTGTTAGCTGAATGCACAGATCAGAAAGAAATTTCACCGAATTATTCCGTGTAGTTTATATTTGAAGACATTCCTTTTTCCACTATTACCCTCTTAGCGCTCCGAATCTCCACTTGCATTTTCTACAAAAAGAGTGTTTCATAACTGCTCAATCAAAAATATGTTTTATCTCTGTTAACTGAATTTACAGATCAGAAATAAGTTTCACAGAATGCATCTGTGTAGTTTTTATTTGAAGATATTCTTTTTCCCAATGTAGGCCTCTTAGCGCTTAGCATGTCCAATTGCAGTTTCTACAGAAAGAGTGTTTCAGAACGGCTCAATCAAAAGTAAGGTTCAACTCTGTTAGTTGAATGCACAGAACAGAAAGAATTTTCACAGAATGCTACTGTGTAGTTTATATTTGAATATATTCCTTTTTCCACTATTACCCTCTTAGCGCTCCGAATGTCCACTTGCATTTTCTACAGAAAGAGTGTTCAGAACTGCGCAATCCAAAGTATGGTTTAACTCTGTTAGCTTAATGAACATATCAGAAATAAGTTTCACACAATGCTTCTGTGTAGTTTTTATTTGAAGATATTATTTTTCCCAATAGAGGCCTCTTAGCGCTCAGAATGTCCAATTGCAGTTTCTACAGAAAGAGTGTTTCAGAAAGGCTCAATCAAAAGTAAGGTTCAACTCTGTTAGTTAAATGCACAGAACAGAAAGAAGTTTCATACAATGCTTCTGTGTAGTTTATATTTGAACATATTCTTTTTTCCACTATTACCCACTTAGCGCTACGAATGTCCAGTTGCATTTTCTACAGACAGAGTGTTTCAAAACTGCTCAATCAAAAGTATGGTTTAACTCTTTTAGCTGAATGCTCAGATCAGAAAGTAGTTTCACAGAATGCTTCTGTGTAGTTTATATTTGAATATATTCCTTTCTCCACTACTACTCTCTTAGCACTCCAAATGTCCAGTTGCATTTTCTACAGAAAGAGTGTTCAGATCTGCTCAATCAAAAGTATGGTTTAACTCTGTTAGCTGAATGCACGGATCAGAAAGAAGTTTCACAGAATGATTCTGTGTAGTTTATATTTGGAAACATTCCTTTTTCCACTATTACCCTCTTAGCGCTCCGAATCTCCACTTGCATTTTCTACAGAAAGAGTGTTTCAGAACGGCTCAATCAAAACTAAGGTTCAACTCTTTTAGTTGAACAAACAGAACAGAAAGTAGTTTCACACAATTCTTCTGTGTAGTTTTTATTTGTAGACATTCTTTTTCCCAATATAGGCCTCTTAGCGCTCAGAATGTCCAATTGCAGTTTCTACAGAAAGAGTGTTTCAGAACGGCTCAATCAAAAGTAAGGTTCAACTCTGTTAGTTGAATGCACAGAACAGAAAGAAGTTTCATACAATGCTTCTGTGTAGTTTATATTTGAACATATTCTTTTTTCCACTATTACCCACTTAGCGCTACGAATGTCCAGTTGCATTTTCTACAGACAGAGTGTTTCAAAACTGCTCAATCAAAAGTATGGTTTAACTCTGTTAGCTGAATGCTCAGATCAGAAAGAAGTTTCACAGAATGCTTCTGTGTAGTTTATATTTGAATATATTCCTTTTTCCACTACTACGCTCTTAGCGCTCCAAATGTCCAGTTGCATTTTCTACAGAAAGAGTGTTCAGATCTGCTCAATCAAAAGTATGGTTTAACTCTGTTAGCTGAATGCACAGATCAGAAAGAAGTTTCACCGAATGATTCTGTGTAGTTTATATTTGAAGACATTCCTTTTTCCACTATTACCCTCTTAGCGCTCCGAATCTCCACTTGCATTTTCTACAAAAAGAGTGTTTCATAACTGCTCAATCAAAAATATCTTTTATCTCCGTTAACTGAATTTACAGATCAGAAATAAGTTTCACAGAATGCATCTGTGTAGTTTTTATTTGAAGATATTCTTTTTCCCAATGTAGGCCTCTTAGCGCTTAGCATGTCCAATTGCAGTTTCTACAGAAAGAGTGTTTCAGAACGGCTCAATCAAAAGTAAGGTTCAACTCTGTTAGTTGAATGCACAGAACAGAAAGAATTTTCACAGAATGCTACTGTGTAGTTTATATTTGAATATATTCCTTTTTCCACTATTACCCTCTTAGCGCTCCAAATGTCAACTTGCATTTTCTACAGAAAGAGTGTTCAGAACTGCGCAATCAAAAGTATGGTTTAACTCTGTTAGCTTAATGAACATATCAGAAATAAGTTTCACACAATGCTTCTGTGTAGTTTTTATTTGAAGATATTATTTTTCCCAATAGAGGCCTCTTAGCGCTCAGAATGTCCAATTGCAGTTTCTACAGAAAGAGTGTTCAGATCTGCTCAATCAAAAGTATGGTTTAACTCTGTTAGCTGAATGCACAGATCAGAAAGAAGTTTCACCGAATATTTCTGTGTAGTTTATATTTGAAGACATTCCTTTTTCCACTATTACCCTCTTAGCGCTCCGAATCTCCACTTGCATTTTCTTCAAAAAGAGTGTTTCATAACTGCTCAATCAAAAATATGTTTTATCTCTGTTAACTGAATTTACAGATCAGAAATAAGTTTCACAGAATGCATCTGTGTAGTTTTTATTTGAAGATATTCTTTTTCCCAATGTAGGCCTCTTAGCGCTTAGCATGTCCAATTGCAGTTTCTACAGAAAGAGTGTTTCAGAACGGCTCAATCAAAAGTAAGGTTCAACTCTGTTAGTTGAATGCACAGAACAGAAAGAATTTTCACAGAATGCTACTGTATAGTTTATATTTGAATATATTCCTTTTTCCACTATTACCCTCTCAGCGCTCCGAATGTCCACTTGCATTTTCTACAGAAAGAGTGTTGAGAATTGTGCAATCAAAAGTATGTTTTAACTCTGTTAGCTTAATGAACATATCAGAAATAAGTTTCACACAATGCTTCTGTGTAGTTTTTATTTGAAGATATTATTTTTCCCAATAGAGGCCTCTTAGCGCTCAGAATGTCCAATTGCAGTTTCTACAGAAAGAGTGTTTCAGAACGGCTCAATCAAAAGTAAGGTTCAACTCTGTTAGTTGAATGCACAGAACAGAAAGAAGTTTCATACAATGCTTCTCTGTAGTTTATATTTGAACATATTCTTTTTTCCACTATTACCCACTTAGCGCTACGAATGTCCAGTTGCATTTTCTACAGACAGAGTGTTTCAAAACTGCTCAATCAAAAGTATGGTTTAACTCTGTTAGCTGAATGCTCAGATCAGAAAGAAGTTTCACAGAATGCTTCTGTGTAGTTTATATTTCAATATATTACTTTTTCCACTACTACGCTCTTAGCGCTCCAAATGTCCAGTTGCATTTTCTACAGAAAGAGTGTTCAGATCTGCTCAATCAAAAGTATGGTTTAACTCTGTTAGCTGAATGCACAGATCAGAAAGAAATTTCACCGAATGATTCCGTGTAGTTTATATTTGAAGACATTCCTTTTTCCACTATTACCCTCTTAGCGCTCCGAATCTCCACTTGCATTTTCTACAAAAAGAGTGTTTCATAACTGCTCAATCAAAAATATGTTTTATCTCTGTTAACTGAATTTACAGATCAGAAATAAGTTTCACAGAATGCATCTGTGTAGTTTTTATTTGAAGATATTCTTTTTCCCAATGTAGGCCTCTTAGCGCTTAGCATGTCCAATTGCAGTTTCTACAGAAAGAGTGTTTCAGAACGGCTCAATCAAAAGTAAGGTTCAACTCTGTTAGTTGAATGCACAGAACAGAAAGAATTTTCACAGAATGCTACTGTGTAGTTTATATTTGAATATATTCCTTTTTCCACTATTACCCTCTTAGCGCTCCGAATGTCCACTTGCATTTTCTACAGAAAGAGTGTTCAGAACTGCGCAATCAAAAGTATGGTTTAACTCTGTTAGCTTAAAGAACATATCAGAAATAAGTTTCACACAATGCTTCTGTGTAGTTTTTATTTGAAGATATTATTTTTCCCAATAGAGGCCTCTTAGCGCTCAGAATGTCCAATTGCAGTTTCTACAGAAAGAGTGTTTCAGAAAGGCTCAATCAAAAGTAAGGTTCAACTCTGTTAGTTGAATGCACAGAACAGAAAGAAGTTTCATACAATGCTTCTGTGTAGTTTATATTTGAACATATTCTTTTTTCCACTATTACCCACTTAGCGCTACGAATGTCCAGTTGCATTTTCCACAGACAGAGTGTTTCAAAACTGCTCAATCAAAAGTATGGTTTAACTCTTTTAGCTGAATGCTCAGATCAGAAAGAAGTTTCACAGAATGCTTCTGTGTAGTTTATATTTGAATATATTCCTTTCTCCACTACTACTCTCTTAGCACCCCAAATGTCCAGTTGCATTTTCTACAGAAAGAGTGTTCAGATCTGCTCAATCAAAAGTATGTTTTAACTCTGTTAGCTGAATGCACGGATCAGAAAGAAGTTTCACAGAATGATTCTGTGTAGTTTATATTTGGAAACATTCCTTTTTCCACTATTACCCTCTTAGCGCTCCGAATCTCCACTTGCATTTTCTACAGAAAGAGTGTTTCAGAACGGCTCAATCAAAACTAAGGTTCAACTCTTTTAGTTGAACAAACAGAACAGAAAGTAGTTTCACACAATTCTTCTGTGTAGTTTTTATTTGTAGACATTCTTTTTCCCAATATAGGCCTCTTAGCGCTCAGAATGTCCAATTGCAGTTTCTACAGAAAGAGTGTTTCAGAACGGCTCAATCAAAAGTAAGGTTCAACTCTGTTAGTTGAATGCACAGAACAGAAAGAAGTTTCATACAATGCTTCTGTGTAGTTTATATTTGAACATATTCTTTTTTCCACTATTACCCACTTAGCGCTACGAATGTCCAGTTGCATTTTCTACAGACAGAGTGTTTCAAAACTGCTCAATCAAAAGTATGGTTTAACTCTGTTAGCTGAATGCTCAGATCAGAAAGAAGTTTCACAGAATGCTTCTGTGTAGTTTATATTTGAATATATTCCTTTTTCCACTACTACGCTCTTAGCGCTCCAAATGTCCAGTTGCATTTTCTACAGAAAGAGTGTTCAGATCTGCTCAATCAAAAGTATGGTTTAACTCTGTTAGCTGAATGCACAGATCAGAAAGAAGTTTCACCGAATGATTCTGTGTAGTTTATATTTGAAGACATTCCTTTTTCCACTATTACCCTCTTAGCGCTCCGAATCTCCACTTGCATTTTCTACAAAAAGAGTGTTTCATAACTGCTCAATCAAAAATATCATTTATCTCTGTTAACTGAATTTACAGATCAGAAATAAGTTTCACAGAATGCATCTGTGTAGTTTTTATTTGAAGATATTCTTTTTCCCAATGTAGGCCTCTTAGCGCTTAGCATGTCCAATTGCAGTTTCTACAGAAAGAGTGTTTCAGAACGGCTCAATCAAAAGTAAGGTTCAACTCTGTTAGTTGAATGCACAGAACAGAAAGAATTTTCACAGAATGCTACTGTGTAGTTTATATTTGAATATATTCCTTTTTCCACTATTACCCTCTTAGCGCTCCAAATGTCAACTTGCATTTTCTACAGAAAGAGTGTTCAGAACTGCGCAATCAAAAGTATGGTTTAACTCTGTTAGCTTAATGAACATATCAGAAATAAGTTTCACACAATGCTTCTGTGTAGTTTTTATTTGAAGATATTATTTTTCCCAATAGAGGCCTCTTAGCACTCAGAATGTCCAATTGCAGTTTCTACAGAAAGAGTGTTTCAGAAAGGCTCAATCAAAAGTAAGGTTCAACTCTGTTAGTTGAATGCACAGAACAGAAAGAAGTTTCATACAATGCTTCTGTGTAGTTTATATTTGAACATATTCTTTTTTCCACTATTACCCACTTAGCGCTACGAATGTCCAGTTGCATTTTCTACAGACAGAGTGTTTCAAAACTGCTCAATCAAAAGTATGGTTTAACTCTGTTAGCTGAATGCTCAGATCAGAAAGAAGTTTCACAGAATGTTTCTGTGTAGTTTATATTTGAATATATTCCTTTCTCCACTACTACTCTCTTAGCGCTCCAAATGTCCAGTTGCATTTTCTACAGAAAGAGTGTTCAGATCTGCTCAATCAAAAGTATGGTTTAACTCTGTTAGCTGAATGCACGGATCAGAAAGAAGTTTCACAGAATGATTCTGTGTAGTTTATATTTGGAGACATTCCTTTTTCCACTATTACCCTCTTAGCGCTCCGAATCTCCACTTGCATTTTCTACAGAAAGAGTGTTTCAGAACGGCTCAATCAAAACTAAGGTTCAACTGTTTTAGTTGAACAAACAGAACAGAAAGAAGTTTCACACAATTCTTCTGTGTAGTTTTTATTTGTAGACATTCTTTTTCCCAATATAGGCCTCTTAGCGCTCAGAATGTCCAATTGCAGTTTCTACAGAAAGAGTGTTTCAGAACGGCTCAATCAAAAGTAAGGTTCAACTCTGTTAGTTGAATGCACAGAACAGAAAGAAGTTTCATACAATGCTTCTGTGTAGTTTATATTTGAACATATTCTTTTTTCCACTATTACCCACTTAGCGCTACGAATGTCCAGTTGCATTTTCTACAGACAGAGTGTTTCAAAACTGCTCAATCAAAAGTATGGTTTAACTCTGTTAGCTGAATGCTCAGATCAGAAAGAAGTTTCACAGAATGCTTCTGTGTAGTTTATATTTGAATATATTCCTTTTTCCACTACTACGCTCTTAGCGCTCCAAATGTCCAGTTGCATTTTCTACAGAAAGAGTGTTCAGATCTGCTCAATCAAAAGTATGGTTTAACTCTGTTAGCTGAATGCACAGATCAGAAAGAAGTTTCACCGAATGATTCTGTGTAGTTTATATTTGAAGACATTCCTTTTTCCACTATTACCCTCTTAGCGCTCCGAATCTCCACTTGCATTTTCTACAAAAAGAGTGTTTCATAACTGCTCAATCAAAAATATCTTTTATCTCTGTTAACTGAATTTACAGATCAGAAATAAGTTTCACAGAATGCATCTGTGTAGTTTTTATTTGAAGATATTCTTTTTCCCAATGTAGGCCTCTTAGCGCTTAGCATGTCCAATTGCAGTTTCTACAGAAAGAGTGTTTCAGAACGGCTCAATCAAAAGTAAGGTTCAACTCTGTTAGTTGAATGCACAGAACAGAAAGAATTTTCACAGAATGCTACTGTGTAGTTTATATTTGAATATATTCCTTTTTCCACTAATACCCTCTTAGCGCTCCGAATGTCCACTTGCATTTTCTACAGAAAGAGTGTTCAGAACTGCGCAATCAAAAGTATGGTTTAACTCTGTTAGCTTAATGAACATATCAGAAATAAGTTTCACACAATGATTCTGTGTAGTTTTTATTTGAAGATATTATTTTTCCCAATAGAGGCCTCTTAGCGCTCAGAATGTCCAATTGCAGTTTCTACAGAAAGAGTGTTTCAGAAAGGCTCAATCAAAAGTAAGGTTCAACTCTGTTAGTTGAATGCACAGAACAGAAAGAAGTTTCATACAATGCTTCTGTGTAGTTTATATTTGAACATATTCTTTTTTCCACTATTACCCACTTAGCGCTACGAATGTCCAGTTGCATTTTCTACAGACAGAGTGTTTCAAAACTGCTCAATCAAAAGTATGGTTTAACTCTGTTAGCTGAATGCTCAGATCAGAAAGAAGTTTCACAGAATGCTTCTGTGTAGTTTATATTTGAATATATTCCTTTCTCCACTACTACTCTCTTAGCGCTCCAAATGTCCAGTTGCATTTTCTACAGAAAGAGTGTTCAGATCTGCTCAATCAAAAGTATGGTTTAACTCTGTTAGCTGAATGCACGGATCAGAAAGAAGTTTCACAGAATGATTCTGTGTAGTTTATATTTGGAGACATTCCTTTTTCCACTATTACCCTCTTAGCGCTCCGAATCTCCACTTGCATTTTCTACAGAAAGAGTGTTTCAGAACGGCTCAATCAAAACTAAGGTTCAACTCTTTTAGTTGAACAAACAGAACAGAAAGAAGTTTCACACAATTCTTCTGTGTAGTTTTTATTTGTAGACATTCTTTTTCCCAATATAGGCCTCTTAGCGCTCAGAATGTCCAATTGCAGTTTCTACAGAAAGAGTGTTTCAGAACGGCTCAATCAAAAGTAAGGTTCAACTCTGTTAGTTGAATGCACAGAACAGAAAGAAGTTTCATACAATGATTCTGTGTAGTTTATATTTGAACATATTCTTTTTTCCACTATTACCCACTTAGCGCTACGAATGTCCAGTTGCATTTTCTACAGACAGAGTGTTTCAAAACTGCTCAATCAAAAGTATGGTTTAACTCTGTTAGCTGAATGCTCAGATCAGAAAGAAGTTTCACAGAATGCTTCTTTGTAGTTTATATTTGAATATATTCCTTTTTCCACTACTACGCTCTTAGCGCTCCAAATGTCCAGTTGCATTTTCTACAGAAAGAGTGTTCAGATCTGCTCAATCAAAAGTATGTTTTAACTCTGTTAGCTGAATGCACAGATCAGAAAGAAGTTTCACCGAATGATTCTGTGTAGTTTATATTTGAAGACATTCCTTTTCCACTATTACCCTCTTAGCGCTCCGAATCTCCACTTGCATTTTCTACAAAAAGAGTGTTTCATAACTTCTCAATCAAAAATATGTTTTATCTCTGTTAACTGAATTTACAGATCAGAAATAAGTTTCACAGAATGCATCTGTGTAGTTTTAATTTGAAGATATTCTTTTTCCCAATGTAGGCCTCTTAGCACTTAGCATGTCCAATTGCAGTTTCTACAGAAAGAGTGTTTCAGAACGGCTCAATCAAAAGTAAGGTTCAACTCTGTTAGTTGAATGCACAGAACAGAAAGAATTTTCACAGAATGCTACTGTGTAGTTTATATTTGAATATATTCCTTTTTCCACTATTACCCTCTTAGCGCTCCGAATGTCCACTTGCATTTTCTACAGAAAGAGTGTTCAGAACTGCGCAATCAAAAGTATGGTTTAACTCTGTTAGCTTAATGAACATATCAGAAATAAGTTTCACACAATGCTTCTGTGTAGTTTTTATTTGAAGATATTATTTTTCCCAATAGAGGCCTCTTAGCGCTCAGAATGTCCAATTGCAGTTTCTACAGAAAGAGTGTTTCAGAAAGGCTCAATCAAAAGTAAGGTTCAACTCTGTTAGTTGAATGCACAGAACAGAAAGAAGTTTCATACAATGCTTCTGTGTAGTTTATATTTGAACATATTCTTTTTTCCACTATTACCCACTTAGCGCTACGAATGTCCAGTTGCATTTTCTACAGACAGACTGTTTCAAAACTGCTCAATCAAAAGTATGGTTTAACTCTGTTAGCTGAATGCTGAGATCAGAAAGAAGTTTCACAGAATGCTTCTGTGTAGTTTATATTTGAATATATTCCTTTCTCCACTACTACTCTCTTAGCGCTCCAAATGTCCAGTTGCATTTTCTACAGAAAGAGTGTTCAGATCTGCTCAATCAAAAGTATGGTTTAACTCTGTTAGCTGAATGCACGGATCAGAAAGGAGTTTCACAGAATGATTCTGTGTAGTTTATATTTGGAGACATTCCTTTTTCCACTATTACCCTCTTAGCGCTCCGAATCTCCACTTGCATTTTCTACAGAAAGAGTGTTTCAGAACGGCTCAATCAAAACTAAGGTTCAACCCTTTTAGTTGAACAAACAGAACAGAAAGAAGTTTCACACAATTCTTCTGTGTAGTTTTTATTTGTAGACATTCTTTTTCCCAATATAGGCCTCTTAGAGCTCAGAATGTCCAATTGCAGTTTCTACAGAAAGAGTGTTTCAGAACGGCTCAATCAAAAGTAAGGTTCAACTCTGTTATTTGAATGCACAGAACAGAAAGAAGTTTCATACAATGATTCTGTGTAGTTTATATTTGAACATATTCTTTTTTCCACAATTACCCACTTAGCGCTACGAATGTCCAGTTGCATTTTCTACAGACAGAGTGTTTCAAAACTGCTCAATCAAAAGTATGGTTTAACTCTGTTAGCTGAATGCTCAGATCAGAAAGAAGTTTCACAGAATGCTTCTGTGTAGTTTATATTTGAATATATTCCTTTTTCCACTACTACGCTCTTAGCGCTCCAAATGTCCAGTTGCATTTTATACAGAAAGAGTGTTCAGATCTGCTCAATCAAAAGTATGTTTTAACTCTGTTAGCTGAATGCACAGATCAGAAAGAAGTTTCACCGAATGATTCTGTGTAGTTTATATTTGAAGACCTTCCTTTTTCCACTATTACCCTCTTAGCGCTCCGAATCTCCACTTGCATTTTCTACAAAAAGAGTGTTTCATAACTGCTCAATCAAAAATATGTTTTATCTCTGTTAACTGAATTTACAGATCAGAAATAAGTTTCACAGAATGCATCTGTGTAGTTTTTATTTGAAGATATTCTTTTTCCCAATGTAGGCCTCTTAGCGCTTAGCATGTCCAATTGCAGTTTCTACAGAAAGAGTGTTTCAGAACGGCTCAATCAAAAGTAAGGTTCAACTCTGTTAGTTGAATGCACAGAACAGAAAGAATTTTCACAGAATGCTACTGTGTAGTTTATATTTGAATATATTCCTTTTTCCACTATTACCCTCTTAGCGCTCCGAATGTCAACTTGCATTTTCTACAGAAAGAGTGTTCAGAACTGCGCAATCAAAAGTATGGTTTAACTCTGTTAGCTTAATGAACATATCAGAAATAAGTTTCACACAATGCTTCTGTGTAGTTTTTATTTGAAGATATTATTTTTCCCAATAGAGGCCTCTCAGCGCTCAGAATGTCCAATTGCAGTTTCTACAGAAAGAGTGTTTCAGAAAGGCTCAATCAAAAGTAAGGTTCAACCCTGTTAGTTGAATGCACAGAACAGAAAGAAGTTTCATACAATGCTTCTGTGTAGTTTATATTTGAACATATTCTTTTTTCCACTATTACCCACTTAGCGCTACGAATGTCCAGTTGCATTTTCTACAGACAGAGTGTTTCAATAGTGCTCAATAAAATGTATGGTTTAACTCTGTTAGCTGAATGCTCAGATCAGAATGAAGTTTCACAGAATGTTTCTGTGTAGTTTATATTTGAATATATTCCTTTCTCCACTACTCTCTCTTAGCGCTCCAAATGTCCAGTTGCATTTTCTACAGAAAGAGTGTTCAGATCTGCTCAATCAAAAGTATGGTTTAACTCTGTTAGCTGAATGCACGGATCAGAAAGAAGTTACACAGAATGATTCTGTGTAGTTTATATTTGGAGACATTCCTTTTTCCACTATTACCCTCTTAGCGCTCCGAATCTCCACTTGCATTTTCTACAGAAAGAGTGTTTCAGAACGGCTCAATCAAAACTAAGGTTCAACTGTTTTAGTTGAACAAACAGAACAGAAAGAAGTTTCACACAATTCTTCTGTGTAGTTTTTATTTGTAGACATTCTTTTTCCCAATATAGGCCTCTTAGCGCTCAGAATGTCCAATTGCAGTTTCTACAGAAAGAGTGTTTCAGAACGGCTCAATCAAAAGTAAGGTTCAACTCTGTTAGTTGAATGCACAGAACAGAAAGAAGTTTCATACAATGCTTCTGTGTAGTTTATATTTGAACATATTCTTTTTTCCACTATTACCCACTTAGCGCTACGAATGTCCAGTTGTATTTTCTACAGACAGAGTGTTTCAAAACTGCTCAATCAAAAGTATGGTTTAACTCTGTTAGCTGAATGCTCAGATCAGAAAGAAGTTTCACAGAATGCTTCTGTGTAATTTATATTTGAATATATTCCTTTTTCCACTACTACGCTCTTAGCGCTCCAAATGTCCAGTTGCATTTTCTACAGAAAGAGTGTTCAGATCTGCTCAATCAAAAGTATGGTTTAACTCTGTTAGCTGAATGCACAGATCAGAAAGAAGTTTCACCGAATGATTCTGTGTAGTTTATATTTGTAGACATTCCGTTTTCCACTATTACCCTCTTAGCGCTCCGAATCTCCACTTGCATTTTCTACAAAAAGAGTGTTTCATAACTGCTCAATCAAAAATATGTTTTATCTCTGTTAACTGAATTTACAGATCAGAAATAAGTTTCACAGAATGCATCTGTGTAGTTTTTATTTGAAGATATTCTTTTTCCCAATGTAGGCCTCTTAGCGCTTAGCATGTCCAATTGCAGTTTCTACAGAAAGAGTGTTTCAGAACGGCTCAATCAAAAGTAAGGTTCAACTCTGTTAGTTGAATGCACAGAACAGAAAGAATTTTCACAGAATGCTACTGTGTAGTTTATATTTGAATATATTCCTTTTTCCACTATTACCCTCTTAGCGCTCCGAATGTCCACTTGCATTTTCTACAGAAAGAGTGTTCAGAACTGCGCAATCAAAAGTATGGTTTAACTCTGTTAGCTTAATGAACATATAAGAAATAAGTTTCACACAATGCTTCTGTGTAGTTTTTATTTGAAGATATTATTTTTCCCAATAGAGGCCTCTTAGCACTCAGAATGTCCAATTGCAGTTTCTACAGAAAGAGTGCTTCAGAAAGGCTCAATCAAAAGTAAGGTTCAACTCTGTTAGTTGAATGCACAGAACAGAAAGTAGTTTCATACAATGCTTCTGTGTAGTTTATATTTGAACATATTCTTTTTTCCACTATTACCCAATTAGCGCTACGAATGTCCAGTTGCATTTTCTACAGACAGAGTGTTTCAAATCTGCTCAATCAAAAGTATGGTTTAACTCTGTTAGCTGAATGCTCAGATCAGAAAAAAGTTTCACAGAATGCTTCTGTGTAGTTTATATTTGAATATATTCCTTTCACCACTACTACTCTCTTAGCGCTCCAAATGTCCAGTTGCATTTTCTACAGAAAGAGTGTTCAGATCTGCTCAATCAAAAGTATGGTTTAACTCTGTTACCTGAATGCACGGATCAGAAAGAAGTTTCACAGAATGATTCTGTGTAGTTTATATTTGGAGACATTCCTTTTTCCACTATTACCCCCTTAGCGCTCCGAATCTCCACTTGCATTTTCTACAGAAAGAGTGTTTCAGAATGGCTCAATCAAAACTAAGGTTCAACTCTTTTAGTTGAACAAACAGAACAGAAAGAAGTTTCACACAATTCTTCTGTGTAGTTTTTATTTGTAGACATTCTTTTTCCCAATATAGGCCTCTTAGCGCTCAGAATGTCCAATTGCAGTTTCTGCAGAAAGAGTGTTTCAGAACGGCTCAATCAAAAGTAAGGTTCAACTCTGTTAGTTGAATGCACAGAACAGAAAGAAGTTTCATACAATGCTTCTGTGTAGTTTATATTTGAACATATTCTTTTTTCCACTATTACCCACTTAGCGCTACGAATGTCCAGTTGCATTTTCTACAGACAGAGTGTTTCAAAACTGCTCAATCAAAAGTATGGTTTAACTCTGTTAGCTGAATGCTCAGATCAGAAAGAAGTTTCACAGAATGCTTCTGTGTAGTTTATATTTGAATATATTCCTTTTTCCACTACTACGCTCTTAGCGCTCCAAATGTCCAGTTGCATTTTCTACAGAAAGAGTGTTCAGATCTGCTCAATCAAAAGTATGGTTTAACTCTGTTAGCTGAATGCACAGATCAGAACGAAGTTTCACCGAATAATTCTGTGTAGTTTATATTTGAAGACATTACTTTTTCCACTATTACCCTCTTAGCGCTCCGAATCTCCCCTTGCATTTTCTACAAAAAGAGTGTTTCATAACTGCTCAATCAAAAATATGTTTTATCTCTGTTAACTGAATTTACAGATCAGAAATAAGTTTCACAGAATGCATCTGTGTAGTTTTTATTTGAAGATATTCTTCTTCCCAATGTAGGCCTCTTAGCGCTTAGCATGTCCAATTGCAGTTTCTACAGAAAGAGTGTTTCAGAACGGCTCAATCAAAAGTAAGGTTCAACTCGGTTAGTTGAATGCACAGAACAGAAAGAATTTTCACAGAATGCTACTGTGTAGTTTATATTTGAATATATTCCTTTTTCCACTATTACCCTCTTAGCGCTCCGAATGTCCACTTGCATTTTCTACAGAAAGAGTGTTCACAACAGCGCATTGAAAAGTATGGTTTAACTCTGTTAGCTTAATGAACATATCAGAAATAAGTTTCACACAATGCTTCTGTGTTTTTTTTATTTGAAGATATTATTTTTCCCAATAGAGGCCTCTTAGCGCTCAGAATGTCCAATTGCAGTTTCTACAGAAAGAGTGTTTCAGAAAGGCTCAATCAAAAGTAAGGTTCAACTCTGTTAGTTGAATGCACAGAACAGAAAGTAGTTTCATACAATGCTTCTGTGTAGTTTATATTTGAACATATTCTTTTTTCCACTATTTCCCACTTAGTGCTACGAATGTCCAGTTGCATTTTCTACAGACAGAGTGTTTCAAAACTGCTCAATCAAAAGTATGGTTTAACTCTGTTAGCTGAATGCTCAGATCAGAAAGAAGTTTCACAGAATGCTTCTGTGTAGTTTATATTTGAATATATTCCTTTCTCCACTACTACTCTCTTAGCGCTCCAAATGTCCAGTTGCATTTTCTACACAAAGAGTGTTCAGATCTGCTCAATCAAAAGTATGGTTTAACTCTGTTAGCTGAATGCACGGATGAGAAAGAAGTTTCACCGAATGATTCTGTGTAGTTTATATTTGAAGACATTCCTTTTTCCACTATTACCCTCTTAGCGCTCCGAATCTCCACTTGCATTTTCTACAAAAAGAGTGTTTCATAACTGCTCAATCAAAAATATGTTTTATCTCTGTTAACTGAATTTACAGATCAGAAATAAGTTTCACAGAATGCATCTGTGTAGTTTTTATTTGAAGATATTCTTTTTCCCAATGTAGGCCTCTTAGCGCTTAGCATGTCCAATTGCAGTTTCTACAGAAAGAGTGTTTCAGAACGGCTCAATCAAAAGTAAGGTTCAACTCTGTTAGTTGAATGCACAGAACAGAAAGAATTTTCACAGAATGCTACTGTGTAGTTTATATTTGAATATATTCCTTTTTCCACTATTACCCTCTTAGCGCTCCGAATGTCCACTTGCATTTTCTACAGAAAGAGTGTTCAGAACTGCGCAATCAAAAGTATGGTTTAACTCTGTTAGCTTAATGAACATATAAGAAATAAGTTTCACACAATGCTTCTGTGTAGTTTTTATTTGAAGATATTATTTTTCCCAATAGAGGCCTCTTAGCGCTCAGAATGTCCAATTGCAGTTTCTACAGAAAGAGTGTATCAGAAAGGCTCAATCAAAAGTAAGGTTCAACTCTGTTAGTTGAATGCACAGAACAGAAAGAAGTTTCATACAATGCTTCTGTGTAGTTTATATTTTAACATATTCTTTTTTCCACTATTACCCACTTAGCGCTACGAATGTCCAGTTGCATTTTCTACAGACAGAGTGTTTCAAAACTGCTCAATCATAAGTATGGTTTAACTCTGTTAGCTGAATGCTCAGATCAGAAAGAAGTTTCACAGAATGCTTCTGTGTAGTTTATATTTGAATATATTACTTTCTCCACTACTACTCTCTTAGCTCTCCAAATGTCCAGTTGCATTTTCTACAGAAAGAGTGTTCAGATCTGCTCAATCAAAAGTATGGTTTAACTCTGTTAGCTGAATGCACGGATCAGAAAGAAGTTTCACAGAATGATTCTGTGTAGTTTATATTTGGAGACATTCCTTTTTCCACTATTACCCTCTTAGCACTCCGAATCTCCACTTGCATTTTCTACAGAAAGAGTGTTTCAGAATGGCTCAATCAAAACTAAGGTTCAACTCTTTTAGTTGAACAAACAGAACAGAAAGTAGTTTCACACAATTCTTCTGTGTAGTTTTTATTTGTAGACATTCTTTTTCCCAATATAGGCCTCTTAGCGCTCAGAATGTCCAATTGCAGTTTCTACAGAAAGAGTGTTTCAGAACGGCTCAATCAAAAGTAAGGTTCAACTCTGTTAGTTGAATGCACAGAACAGAAAGAAGTTTCATACAATGCTTCTGTGTAGTTTATATTTGAACATATTCTTTTTTCCACTATTACCCACTTAGCGCTACGAATGTCCAGTTGCATTTTCTACAGACAGAGTGTTTCAAAACTGCTCAATCAAAAGTATGGTTTAACTCTGTTAGCTGAATGCTCAGATCAGAAAGAAGTTTCACAGAATGCTTCTGTGTAGTTTATATTTGAATATATTCCTTTTTCCACTACTACGCTCTTAGCGCTCCAAATGTCCAGTTGCATTTTCTACAGAAAGAGTGTTCAGATCTGCTCAATCAAAAGTATGGTTTAACTCTGTTAGCTGAATGCACAGATCAGAAAGAAGTTTCACCGAATGATTCTGTGTAGTTTATATTTGAAGACATTCCTTTTTCCACTATTACCCTCTTAGCGCTCCGAATCTCCACTTGCATTTTCTACAAAAAGAGTGTTTCATAACTGCTCAATCAAAAATATGTTTTATCTCTGTTAACTGAATTTACAGATCAGAAATAAGTTTCACAGAATGCATCTGTGTAGTTTTTATTTGAAGATATTCTTCTTCCCTATATAGGCCTCTTAGCGCTTAGCATGTCCAATTGCAGTTTCTACAGAAAGAGTGTTTCAGAACGGCTCAATCAAAAGTAAGGTTCAACTCTGTTAGTTGAATGCACAGAACAGAAAGAATTTTCACAGAATGCTACTGTGTAGTTTATATTTGAATATATTCCTTTTTCCACTATTACCCTCTTAGCGCTCCGAATGTCCACTTGCATTTTCTACAGAAAGAGTGTTCAGAACTGCGCAATCAAAAGTATGGTTTAACTCTGTTAGCTTAATGAACATATCAGAAATAAGTTTCACACAATGCTTCTGTGTAGTTTTTATTTGAAGATATTATTTTTCCCAATAGAGGCCTCTTAGCGCTCAGAATGTCCAATTGCAGTTTCTACAGAAAGAGTGTTTCAGAAAGGCTCAATCAAAAGTAAGGTTCAACTCTGTTAGTTGAATGCACAGAACAGAAAGTAGTTTCATACAATGCTTCTGTGTAGTTTATATTTGAACATATTCTTTTTTCCACTATTACCCACTTAGCGCTACGAATGTCCAGTTGCATTTTCTACAGACAGAGTGTTTCAAAACTGCTCAATCAAAAGTATGGTTTAACTCTGTTAGCTGAATGCTCAGATCAGAAAGAAGTTTCACAGAATGCTTCTGTGTAGTTTATATTTGAATATATTCCTTTCTCCACTACTACTCCCTTAGCGCTCCAAATGTCCAGTTGCATTTTCTACAGAAAGAGTGTTCAGATCTGCTCAATCAAAAGTATGGTTTAACTCTGTTAGCTGAATGCACGGATCAGAAAGAAGTTTCACAGAATGATTCTGTGTAGTTTATATTTGGAGACATTCCTTTTTCCACTACTACCCTCTTAGCACTCCGAATCTCCACTTGCATTTTCTACAGAAAGAGTGTTTCAGAACGGCTCAATCAAAACTAAGGTTCAACTCTTTTAGTTGAAGAAACTGAACAGAAAGAAGTTTCACACAATTCTTCTGTGTAGTTTTTATTTGTAGACATTCTTTTTCCCAATATAGGCCTCTTAGCGCTCAGAATGTCCAATTGCAGTTTCTACAGAAAGAGTGTTTCAGAACGGCTCAATCAAAAGTAAGGTTCAACTCTGTTAGTTGAATGCACAGAACAGAAAGAAGTTTCATACAATGCTTCTGTGTAGTTTATATTTGAACATATTCTTTTTTCCACTATTACCCACTTAGCGCTACGAATGTCCAGTTGCATTTTCTACAGACAGAGTGTTTCAAAACTGCGCAATCAAAAGTATGGTTTAACTCTGTTAGCTGATTGCTCAGATCAGAAAGAAGTTTCACAGAATGCTTCTGTGTAGTTTATATTTGAATATATTCCTTTTTCCACTACTACGCTCTTAGCGCTCCAAATGTCCAGTTGCATTTTCTACAGAAAGAGTGTTCAGATCTGCTCAATCAAAAGTAAGGTTCAACTCTGTTAGTTGAATGCACAGATCAGAAAGAAGTTTCACCGAATGATTCTGTGTAGTTTATATTTGAAGACATTCCTTTTTCCACTATTACCCTCTTAGCGCTCCGAATCTCCACTTGCATTTTCTACAAAAAGAGTGTTTCATAACTGCTCAATCAAAAATATGTTTTATCTCTGTTAACTGAATTTACAGATCAGAAATAAGTTTCACAGAATGCATCTGTGTAGTTTTTATTTGAAGATATTATTTTTCCCAATATAGGCCTCTTAGCGCTCAGAATGTCCAATTGCAGTTTCTACAGAAAGAGTGTTTCAGAAAGGCTCAATCAAAAGTAAGGTTCAACTCTGTTAGTTGAATGCACAGAACAGAAAGAAGTTTCATACAATGCTTCTGTGTAGTTTATATTTGAACATATTCTTTTTTCCACTATTACCCACTTAGCGCTACGAATGTCCAGTTGCATTTTCTACACACAGAGTGTTTCAAAACTGCTCAAACAAAAGTATGGTTTAACTCTGTTAGCTGAATGCTCAGATCAGAAAGAAGTTTCACAGAATGCTTCAGTGTAATTTATATTTGAATATATTCCTTTTTCCACTATTACACTCTTAGCGCTCCAAATGTCCAGTTGCATTTTCTACAGAAAGAGTGTTCAGATCTGCTCAATCAAAATTATGGTTTAACTCTGTTAGCTGAATGCACAGATCAGAAAGAAGTTTCACCGAATGATTCTGTGTAGTTTATATTTGAAGACATTCCTTTTTCCACTATTACCCTCTTAGCGCTCCGAATCTCCACTTGCATTTTCTACAAAAAGAGTGTTTCATAACTGCTCAATCAAAAATATGTTTTATCTCTGTTAACTGAATTTACAGATCAGAAATAAGTTTCACAGAATGCATCTGTGTAGTTTTTATTTGAAGATATTCTTTTTCCCAATGTAGGCCTCTTAGCGCTTAGCATGTCCAATTGCAGTTTCTACAGAAAGAGTGTTTCAGAACGGCTCAATCAAAAGTAAGGTTCAACTCTGTTAGTTGAATGCACAGAACAGAAAGAATTTTCACAGAATGCTACTGTGTAGTTTATATTTGAATATATTCCTTTTTCCACTATTACCCTCTTAGCGCTCCGAATGTCCACTTGCATTTTCTACAGAAAGAGTGTTCAGAACTGCGCAATCAAAAGTATGGTTTAACTCTGTTAGCTTAATGAACATATCAGAAATAAGTTTCACACAATGCTTCTGTGTAGTTTTTATTTGAAGATATTATTTTTCCCAATAGAGGCCTCTTAGCGCTCAGAATGTCCAATTGCAGTTTCTACAGAAAGAGTGTTTCAGAAAGGCTCAATCAAAAGTAAGGTTCAACTCTGTTAGTTGAATGCACAGAACAGAAAGAAGTTTCATACAATGCTTCTGTGTAGTTTATATTTGAACATATTCTTTTTTCCACTATTACCCACTTAGCGCTATGAATGTCCAGTTGCATTTTCTACAGACAGAGTGTTTCAAAACTGCTCAATCAAAAGTATGGTTTAACTCTGTTAGCTGAATGCTCAGATCAGAAAGAAGTTTCACAGAATGCTTCTGTGTAGTTTATATTTGAATATATTCCTTTTTCCACTACTACTCTCTTAGCGCTCCAAATGTCCAGTTGCATTTTCTACAGAAAGAGTGTTCAGATCTGCTCAATCAAAAGTATGGTTTAACTCTGTTAGCTGAATGCACAGATCAGAAAGAAATTTCCCAGAATGATTCTGTGTAGTTTATATTTGGAGACATTCCTTTTTCCACTATTACCCTCTTAGCGCTCCGAAACTCCACTTGCATTTTCTACAGAAAGAGTGTTTCAGAACGGCCCAATCAAAACTAAGGTTCAACTCTTTTAGTTGAACAAACAGAACAGAAAGAAGTTTCACACAATACTTCTGTGTAGTTTTTATTTGTAGACATTCTTTTTCCCAATATAGGCCTCTTAGCGCTCAGAATGTCCAATTGCAGTTTCTACAGAAAGAGTGTTTCAGAACGGCTCAATCAAAAGTAAGGTTCAACTCTGTTAGTTGAATGCACAGAACAGAAAGAAGTTTCATACAATGCTTCTGTGTAGTTTATATTTGAACATATTCTTTTTTCCACTATTACCCACTTAGCGCTACGAATGTCCAGTTGCATTTTCTACAGACAGAGTGTTTCAAAACTGCTCAATCAAAAGTATGGTTTAACTCTGTTAGCTGAATGCTCAGATCAGAAAGAAGTTTCACAGAATGCTTCTGTGTAGTTTATATTTGAATATATTCCTTTTTCCACTACTACGCTCTTAGCGCTCCAAATGTCCAGTTGCATTTTCTACAGAAAGAGTGTTGAGATCTGCTCAATCAAAAGTATGGTTTAACTCTGTTAGCTGAATGCACAGATCAGAAAGAAGTTTCACCGAATAATTCTGTGTAGTTTATATTTGAAGACATTACTTTTTCCACTATTACCCTCTTAGCGCTCCGAATCTCCACTTGCATTTTCTACAAAAAGAGTGTTTCATAACTGCTCAATCAAAAATATGTTTTATCTCTGTTAACTGAATTTACAGATCAGAAATAAGTTTCACAGAATGCATCTGTGTAGTTTTTATTTGAAGATATTCTTCTTCCCAATGTAGGCCTCTTAGCGCTTAGCATGTCCAATTGCAGTTTCTACAGAAAGAGTGTTTCAGAACGGCTCAATCAAAAGTAAGGTTCAACTCTGTTAGTTGAATGCACAGAACAGAAAGAATTTTCACAGAATGCTACTGTGTAGTTTATATTTGAATATATTCCTTTTTCCACTATTACCCTCTTAGCGCTCCGAATGTCCACTTGCATTTTCTACAGAAAGAGTGTTCAGAACTGCGCATTGAAAAGTATGGTTTAACTCTGTTAGCTTAATGAACATATCAGAAATAAGTTTCACACAATGCTTCTGTGTAGTTTTTATTTGAAGATATTATTTTTCCCAATAGAGGCCTCTTAGCGCTCAGAATGTCCAATTGCAGTTTCTACAGAAAGAGTGTTTCAGAAAGGCTCAATCAAAAGTAAGGTTCAACTCTGTTAGTTGAATGCACAGAACAGAAAGAAGTTTCATACAATGCTTCTGTGTAGTTTATATTTGAACATATTCTTTTTTCCACTATTACCCACTTAGTGCTACGAATGTCCAGTTGCATTTTCTACAGACAGAGTGTTTCAAAACTGCTCAATCAAAAGTATGGTTTAACTCTGTTAGCTGAATGCTCAGATCAGAAAGAAGTTTCACAGAATGCTTCTGTGTAGTTTATATTTGAATATATTCCTTTCTCCACTACTACTCTCTTAGCGCTCCAAATGTCCAGTTGCATTTTCTACACAAAGAGTGTTCAGATCTGCTCAATCAAAAGTATGGTTTAACTCTGTTAGCTGCATGCACGGATGAGAAAGAAGTTTCACCGAATGATTCTGTGTAGTTTATATTTGAAGACATTCCTTTTTCCACTATTACCCTCTTAGCGCTCCGAATCTCCACTTGCATTTTCTACAAAAAGAGTGTTTCATAACTGCTCAATCAAAAATATGTTTTATCTCTGTTAACTGAATTTACAGATCAGAAATAAGTTTCACAGAATGCATCTGTGTAGTTTTTATTTGAAGATATTCTTTTTCCCAATGTAGGCCTCTTAGCGCTTAGCATGTCCAATTGCAGTTTCTACAGAAAGAGTGTTTCAGAACGGCTCAATCAAAAGTAAGGTTCAACTCTGTTAGTTGAATGCACAGAACAGAAAGAATTTTCACAGAATGCTACTGTGTAGTTTATATTTGAATATATTCCTTTTTCCACTATTACCCTCTTAGCGCTCCGAATGTCCACTTGCATTTTCTACAGAAAGAGTGTTCAGAACTGCGCAATCAAAAGTATGGTTTAACTCTGTTAGCTTAATGAACATATAAGAAATAAGTTTCACACAATGCTTCTGTGTAGTTTTTATTTGAAGATATTATTTTTCCCAATAGAGGCCTCTTAGCGCTCAGAATGTCCAATTGCAGTTTCTACAGAAAGAGTGTTTCAGAAAGGCTCAATCAAAAGTAAGGTTCAACTCTGTTAGTTGAATGCACAGAACAGAAAGAAGTTTCATACAATGCTTCTGTGTAGTTTATATTTTAACATATTCTTTTTTCCACTATTACCCACTTAGCGCTACGAATGTCCAGTTGCATTTTCTACAGACAGAGTGTTTCAAAACTGCTCAATCATAAGTATGGTTTAACTCTGTTAGCTGAATGCTCAGATCAGAAAAAAGTTTCACAGAATGCTTCTGTGTAGTTTATATTTGAATATATTCCTTTCTCCACTACTACTCTCTTAGCGCTCCAAATGTCCAGTTGCATTTTCTACAGAAAGAGTGTTCAGATCTGCTCAATCAAAAGTATGCTTTAACTCTGTTATCTGAATGCACGGATCAGAAAGAAGTTTCACAGAATGATTCTGTGTAGTTTATATTTGGAGACATTCCTTTTTCCACTATTACCCTCTTAGCACTCCGAATCTCCACTTGCATTTTCTACAGAAAGAGTGTTTCAGAATGGCTCAATCAAAACTAAGGTTCAACTCTTTTAGTTGAACAAACAGAACAGAAAGTAGTTTCACACAATTCTTCTGTGTAGTTTTTATTTGTAGACATTCTTTTTCCCAATATAGGCCTCTTAGCGCTCAGAATGTCCAATTGCAGTTTCTACAGAAAGAGTGTTTCAGAACGGCTCAATCAAAAGTAAGGTTCAACTCTGTTAGTTGAATGCACAGAACAGAAAGAAGTTTCATACAATGCTTCTGTGTAGTTTATATTTGAACATATTCTTTTTTCCACTATTACCCACTTAGCGCTACGAATGTCCAGTTGCATTTTCTACAGACAGAGTGTTTCAAAACTGCTCAATCAAAAGTATGGTTTAACTCTGTTAGCTGAATGCTCAGATCAGAAAGAAGTTTCACAGAATGCTTCTGTGTAGTTTATATTTGAATATATTCCTTTTTCCACTACTACGCTCTTAGCGCTCCAAATGTCCAGTTGCATTTTCTACAGAAAGATTGTTCAGATCTGCTCAATCAAAAGTATGGTTTAACTCTGTTAGCTGAATGCACAGATCAGAAAGAAGTTTCACCGAATGATTCTGTGTAGTTTATATTTGAAGACATTCCTTTTTCCACTATTACCCTCTTAGCGCTCCGAATCTCCACTTGCATTTTCTACAAAAAGAGTGTTTCATAACTGCTCAATCAAAAATATGTTTTATCTCTGTTAACTGAATTTACAGATCAGAAATAAGTTTCACAGAATGCATCTGTGTAGTTTTTATTTGAAGATATTCTTCTTCCCTATATAGGCCTCTTAGCGCTCAGAATGTCCAATTGCAGTTTCTACAGAAAGAGTGTTTCAGAACGGCTCAATCAAAAGTAAGGTTCAACTCTGTTAGTTGAATGCACAGAACAGAAAGAATTTTCACAGAATGCTACTGTGTAGTTTATATTTGAATATATTCCTTTTTCCACTATTACCCTCTTAGCGCTCCGAATGTCCACTTGCATTTTCTACAGAAAGAGTGTTCAGAACTGCGCAATCAAAAGTATGGTTTAACTCTGTTAGCTTAATGAACATATCAGAAATAAGTTTCACACAATGCTTCTGTGTAGTTTTTATTTGAAGATATTATTTTTCCCAATAGAGGCCTCTTAGCGCTCAGAATGTCCAAATGCAGTTTCTACAGAAAGAGTGTTTCAGAAAGGCTCAATCAAAAGTAAGGTTCAACTCTGTTAGTTGAATGCACAGAACAGAAAGAAGTTTCATACAATGCTTCTGTGTAGTTTATATTTGAACATATTCTTTTTTCCACTATTACCCACTTAGCGCTACGAATGTCCAGTTGCATTTTCTACAGACAGAGTGTTTCAAAACTGCTCAATCAAAAGTATGGTTTAACTCTGTTAGCTGAATGCTCAGATCAGAAAGAAGTTTCACAGAATGCTTCTGTGTAGTTTATATTTGAATATATTCCTTTCTCCACTACTACTCTCTTAGCGCTCCAAATGTCCAGTTGCATTTTCTACAGAAAGAGTGTTCAGATCTGCTCAATCAAAAGTATGGTTTAACTCTGTTAGCTGAATGCACGGATCAGAAAGAAGTTTCACAGAATGATTCTGTGTAGTTTATATTTGGAGACATTCCTTTTTCCACTACTACCCTCTTAGCACTCCGAATCTCCACTTGCATTTTCTACAGAAAGAGTGTTTCAGAACGGCTCAATCAAAACTAAGGTTCAACTCTTTTAGTTGAACAAACTGAACAGAAAGAAGTTTCACACAATTCTTCTGTGTAGTTTTTATTTGTAGACATTCTTTTTCCCAATATAGGCCTCTTAGCGCTCAGAATGTCCAATTGCAGTTTCTACAGAAAGAGTGTTTCAGAACGGCTCAATCAAAAGTAAGGTTCAACTCTGTTAGTTGAATGCACAGAACAGAAAGAAGTTTCATACAATGCTTCTGTGTAGTTTATATTTGAACATATTCTTTTTTCCACTATTACCCACTTAGCGCTACGAATGTCCAGTTGCATTTTCTACAGACAGAGTGTTTCAAAACTGCTCAATCAAAAGTATAGTTTAACTCTGTTAGCTGATTGCTCAGATCAGAAAGAAGTTTCACAGAATGCTTCTGTGTAGTTTATATTTGAATATATTCCTTTTTCCACTACTACGCTCTTAGCGCTCCAAATGTCCAGTTGCATTTTCTACAGAAAGAGTGTTCAGATCTGCTCAATCAAAAGTAAGGTTCAACTCTGTTAGTTGAATGCACAGATCAGAAAGAAGTTTCACCGAATGATTCTGTGTAGTTTATATTTGAAGACATTCCTTTTTCCACTATTACCCTCTTAGCGCTCCGAATCTCCACTTGCATTTTCTACAAAAAGAGTGTTTCATAACTGCTCAATCAAAAATATGTTTTATCTCTGTTAACTGAATTTACAGATCAGAAATAAGTTTCACAGAATGCATCTGTGTAGTTTTTATTTGAAGATATTATTTTTTCCAATATAGGCCTCTTAGCGCTCAGAATGTCCAATTGCAGTTTCTACAGAAAGAGTGTTTCAGAAAGGCTCAATCAAAAGTAAGGTTCAACTCTGTTAGTTGAATGCACAGAACAGAAAGAAGTTTCATACAATGCTTCTGTGTAGTTTATATTTGAACATATTCTTTTTTCCACTATTACCCACTTAGCGCTACGAATGTCCAGTTGCATTTTCTACACACAGAGTGTTTCAAAACTGCTCAAACAAAAGTATGGTTTAACTCTGTTAGCTGAATGCTCAGATCAGAAAGAAGTTTCACAGAATGCTTCAGTGTAATTTATATTTGAATATATTCCTTTTTCCACTATTACACTCTTAGCGCTCCAAATGTCCAGTTGCATTTTCTACAGAAAGAGTGTTCAGATCTGCTCAATCAAAATTATGGTTTAACTCTGTTAGCTGAATGCACAGATCAGAAAGAAGTTTCACCGAATGATTCTGTGTAGTTTATATTTGAAGACATTCCTTTTTCCACTATTACCCTCTTAGCGCTCCGAATCTCCACTTGCATTTTCTACAAAAAGAGTGTTTCATAACTGCTCAATCAAAAATATGTTTTATCTCTGTTAACTGAATTTACAGATCAGAAATAAGTTTCACAGAATGCATCTGTGTAGTTTTTATTTGAAGATATTCTTTTTCCCAATGTAGGCCTCTTAGCGCTTAGCATGTCCAATTGCAGTTTCTACAGAAAGAGTGTTTCAGAACGGCTCAATCAAAAGTAAGGTTCAACTCTGTTAGTTGAATGCACAGAACAGAAAGAATTTTCACAGAATGCTACTGTGTAGTTTATATTTGAATATATTCCTTTTTCCACTATTACCCTCTTAGCGCTCCGAATGTCCACTTGCATTTTCTACAGAAAGAGTGTTCAGAACTGCGCAATCAAAAGTATGGTTTAACTCTGTTAGCTTAATGAACATATCAGAAATAAGTTTCACACAATGCTTCTGTGTAGTTTTTATTTGAAGATATTATTTTTCCCAATAGAGGCCTCTTAGCGCTCAGAATGTCCAATTGCAGTTTCTACAGAAAGAGTGTTTCAGAAAGGCTCAATCAAAAGTAAGGTTCAACTCTGTTAGTTGAATGCACAGAACAGAAAGAAGTTTCATACAATGCTTCTGTGTAGTTTATATTTGAACATATTCTTTTTTCCACTATTACCCACTTAGCGCTATGAATGTCCAGTTGCATTTTCTACAGACAGAGTGTTTCAAAACTGCTCAATCAAAAGTATGGTTTAACTCTGTTAGCTGAATGCTCAGATCAGAAAGAAGTTTCACAGAATGCTTCTGTGTAGTTTATATTTGAATATATTCCTTTTTCCACTACTACTCTCTTAGCGCTCCAAATGTCCAGTTGCATTTTCTACAGAAAGAGTGTTCAGATCTGCTCAATCAAAAGTATGGTTTAACTCTGTTAGCTGAATGCACAGATCAGAAAGAAATTTCCCAGAATGATTCTGTGTAGTTTATATTTGGAGACATTCCTTTTTCCACTATTACCCTCTTAGCGCTCCGAAACTCCACTTGCATTTTCTACAGAAAGAGTGTTTCAGAACGGCCCAATCAAAACTAAGGTTCAACTCTTTTAGTTGAACAAACAGAACAGAAAGAAGTTTCACACAATACTTCTGTGTAGTTTTTATTTGTAGACATTCTTTTTCCCAATATAGGCCTCTTAGCGCTCAGAATGTCCAATTGCAGTTTCTACAGAAAGAGTGTTTCAGAACGGCTCAATCAAAAGTAAGGTTCAACTCTGTTAGTTGAATGCACAGAACAGAAAGAAGTTTCATACAGTGCTTCTGTGTAGTTTATATTTGAACATATTCTTTTTTCCACTATTACCCACTTAGCGCTACGAATGTCCAGTTGCATTTTCTACAGACAGAGTGTTTCAAAACTGCTCAATCAAAAGTATGGTTTAACTCTGTTAGCTGAATGCTCAGATCAGAAAGAAGTTTCACAGAATGCTTCTGTGTAGTTTATATTTGAATATATTCCTTTTTCCACTACTACCCTCTTAGCGCTCCAAATGTCCAGTTGCATTTTCTACAGAAAGAGTGTTGAGATCTGCTCAATCAAAAGTATGGTTTAACTCTGTTAGCTGAATGCACAGATCAGAAAGAAGTTTCACCGAATAATTCTGTGTAGTTTATATTTGAAGACATTACTTTTTCCACTATTACACACTTAGCGCTCCGAATCTCCACTTGCATTTTCTACAAAAAGAGTGTTTCATAACTGCTCAATCAAAAATATGTTTTATCTCTGTTAACTGAATTTACAGATCAGAAATAAGTTTCACAGAATGCATCTGTGTAGTTTTTATTTGAAGATATTCTTCTTCCCAATGTAGGCCTCTTAGCGCTTAGCATGTCCAATTGCAGTTTCTACAGAAAGAGTGTTTCAGAACGGCTCAATCAAAAGTAAGGTTCAACTCTGTTAGTTGAATGCACAGAACAGAAAGAATTTTCACAGAATGCTACTGTGTAGTTTATATTTGAATATATTCCTTTTTCCACTATTACCCTCTTAGCGCTCCGAATGTCCACTTGCATTTTCTACAGAAAGAGTGTTCAGAACTGCGCATTGAAAAGTATGGTTTAACTCTGTTAGCTTAATGAACATATCAGAAATAAGTTTCACACAATGCTTCTGTGTAGTTTTTATTTGAAGATATTATTTTTCCCAATAGAGGCCTCTTAGCGCTCAGAATGTCCAATTGCAGTTTCTACAGAAAGAGTGTTTCAGAAAGGCTCAATCAAAAGTAAGGTTCAACTCTGTTAGTTGAATGCACAGAACAGAAAGTAGTTTCATACAATGCTTCTGTGTAGTTTATATTTGAACATATTCTTTTTTCCACTATTACCCACTTAGTGCTACGAATGTCCAGTTGCATTTTCTACAGACAGAGTGTTTCAAAACTGCTCAATCAAAAGTATGGTTTAACTCTGTTAGCTGAATGCTCAGATCAGAAAGAAGTTTCACAGAATGCTTCTGTGTAGTTTATATTTGAATATATTCCGTTCTCCACTACTACTCTCTTAGCGCTCCAAATGTCCAGTTGCATTTTCTACACAAAGAGTGTTCAGATCTGCTCAATCAAAAGTATGGTTTAACTCTGTTAGCTGAATGCACGGATGAGAAAGAAGTTTCACCGAATGATTCTGTGTACTTTATATTTGAAGACATTCCTTTTTCCACTATTACCCTCTTAGCGCTCCGAATCTCCACTTGCATTTTCTACAAAAAGAGTGTTTCATAACTGCTCAATCAAAAATATGTTTTATCTCTGTTAACTGAATTTACAGATCAGAAATAAGTTTCACAGAATGCATCTGTGTAGTTTTTATTTGAAGATATTCTTTTTCCCAATGTAGGCCTCTTAGCGCTTAGCATGTCCAATTGCAGTTTCTACAGAAAGAGTGTTTCAGAACGGCTCAATCAAAAGTAAGGTTCAACTCTGTTAGTTGAATGCACAGAACAGAAAGAATTTTCACAGAATGCTACTGTGTAGTTTATATTTGAATATATTCCTTTTTCCACTATTACCCTCTTAGCGCTCCGAATGTCCACTTGCATTTTCTACAGAAAGAGTGTTCAGAACTGCGCAATCAAAAGTATGGTTTAACTCTGTTAGCTTAATGAACATATAAGAAATAAGTTTCACACAATGCTTCTGTGTAGTTTTTATTTGAAGATATTATTTTTCCCAATAGAGGCCTCTTAGCGCTCAGAATGTCCAATTGCAGTTTCTACAGAAAGAGTGTTTCAGAAAGGCTCAATCAAAAGTAAGGTTCAACTCTGTTAGTTGAATGCACAGAACAGAAAGAAGTTTCATACAATGCTTCTGTGTAGTTTATATTTTAACATATTCTTTTTTCCACTATTACCCACTTAGCGCTACGAATGTCCAGTTGCATTTTCTACAGACAGAGTGTTTCAAAACTGCTCAATCAAAAGTATGGTTTAACTCTGTTAGCTGAATGCTCAGATCAGAAAAAAGTTTCACAGAATGCTTCTGTGTAGTTTATATTTGAATATATTCCTTTCTCCACTACTACTCTCTTAGCGCTCCAAATGTCCAGTTGCATTTTCTACAGAAAGAGTGTTCAGATCTGCTCAATCAAAAGTATGGTTTAACTCTGTTAGCTGAATGCACGGATCAGAAAGAAGTTTCACAGAATGATTCTGTGTAGTTTATATTTGGAGACATTCCTTTTTCCACTATTACCCTCTTAGCACTCCGAATCTCCACTTGCATTTTCTACAGAAAGAGTGTTTCAGAATGGCTCAATCAAAACTAAGGTTCAACTCTTTTAGTTGAACAAACAGAACAGAAAGAAGTTTCACACAATTCTTCTGTGTAGTTTTTATTTGTAGACATTCTTTTTCCCAATATAGGCCTCTTAGCGCTCAGAATGTCCAATTGCAGTTTCTACAGAAAGAGTGTTTCAGAACGGCTCAATCAAAAGTAAGGTTCAACTCTGTTAGTTGAATGCACAGAACAGAAAGAAGTTTCATACAATGCTTCTGTGTAGTTTATATTTGAACATATTCTTTTTTCCACTATTACCCACTTAGCGCTACGAATGTCCAGTTGCATTTTCTACAGACAGAGTGTTTCAAAACTGCTCAATCAAAAGTATGGTTTAACTCTGTTAGCTGAATGCTCAGATCAGAAAGAAGTTTCACAGAATGCTTCTGTGTAGTTTATATTTGAATATATTCCTTTTTCCACTACTACGCTCTTAGCGCTCCAAATGTCCAGTTGCATTTTCTACAGAAAGAGTGTTCAGATCTGCTCAATCAAAAGTATGGTTTAACTCTGTTAGCTGAATGCACAGATCAGAAAGAAGTTTCACCGAATGATTCTGTGTAGTTTATATTTGAAGACATTCCTTTTTCCACTATTACCCTCTTAGCGCTCCGAATCTCCACTTGCATTTTCTACAAAAAGAGTGTTTCATAACTGCTCAATCAAAAATATGTTTTATCTCTGTTAACTGAATTTACAGATCAGAAATAAGTTTCACAGAATGCATCTGTGTAGTTTTTATTTGAAGATATTCTTCTTCCCTATATAGGCCTCTTAGCGCTTAGCATGTCCAATTGCAGTTTCTACAGAAAGAGTGTTTCAGAACGGCTCAATCAAAAGTAAGGTTCAACTCTGTTAGTTGAATGCACAGAACAGAAAGTATTTTCACAGAATGCTACTGCGTAGTTTATATTTGAATATATTCCTTTTTCCACTATTACCCTCTTAGCGCTCCGAATGTCCACTTGCATTTTCTACAGAAAGAGTGTTCAGAACTGCGCAATCAAAAGTATGGTTTAACTCTGTTAGCTTAATGAACATATCAGAAATAAGTTTCACACAATGCTTCTGTGTAGTTTTTATTTGAAGATATTATTTTTCCCAATAGAGGCCTCTTAGCGCTCAGAATGTCCAATTGCAGTTTCTACAGAAAGAGTGTTTCAGAAAGGCTCAATCAAAAGTAAGGTTAAACTCTGTTAGTTGAATGCACAGAACAGAAAGTAGTTTCATACAATGCTTCTGTGTAGTTTATATTTGAACATATTCTTTTTTCCACTATTACCCACTTAGCGCTACGAATGTCCAGTTGCATTTTCTACAGACAGAGTGTTTCAAAACTGCTCAATCAAAAGTATGTTTTAACTCTGTTAGCTGAATGCTCAGATCAGAAAGAAGTTTCACAGAATGCTTCTGTGTAGTTTATATTTGAATATATTCCTTTCTCCACTACTACTCTCTTAGCGCTCCAAATGTCCAGTTGCATTTTCTACAGAAAGAGTGTTCAGATCTGCTCAATCAAAAGTATGGTTTAACTCTGTTAGCTGAATGCACGGATCAGAAAGAAGTTTCACAGAATGATTCTGTGTAGTTTATATTTGGAGACATTCCTTTTTCCACTACTACCCTCTTAACGCTCCGAATCTCCACTTGCATTTTCTACAGAAAGAGTGTTTCAGAACGGCTCAATCAAAACTAAGGTTCAACTCTTTTAGTTGAACAAACAGAACAGAAAGAAGTTTCACACAATTCTTCTGTGTAGTTTTTATTTGTAGACATTCTTTTTCCCAATATAGGCCTCTTAGCGCTCAGAATGTCCAATTGCAGTTTCTACAGAAAGAGTGTTTCAGAACGGCTCAATCAAAAGTAAGGTTCAACTCTGTTAGTTGAATGCACAGAACAGAAAGAAGTTTCATACAATGCTTCTGTGTAGTTTATATTTGAACATATTCTTTTTTCCACTATTACCCACTTAGCGCTACGAATGTCCAGTTGCATTTTCTACAGACAGAGTGTTTCAAAACTGCTCAATCAAAAGTATGGTTTAACTCTGTTAGCTGAATGCTCAGATCAGAAAGAAGTTTCACAGAATGCTTCTGTGTAGTTTATATTTGAATATATTCCTTTTTCCACTACTACGCTCTTAGCGCTCCAAATGTCCAGTTGCATTTTCTACAGAAAGAGTGTTCAGATCTGCTCAATCAAAAGTATGGTTTAACTCTGTTAGCTGAATGCACAGATCAGAAAGAAGTTTCACCGAATGATTCTGTGTAGTTTATATTTGAAGACATTCCTTTTTCCACTATTACCCTCTTAGCGCTCCGAATCTCCACTTGCATTTTCTACAAAAAGAGTGTTTCATAACTGCTCAATCAAAAATATGTTTTATTTCTGTTAACTGAATTTACAGATCAGAAATAAGTTTCACAGAATGCATCTGTGTAGTTTTTATTTGAAGATATTATTTTTCCCAATATAGGCCTCTTAGCGCTCAGAATGTCCAATTGCAGTTTCTACAGAAAGAGTGTTTCAGAAAGGCTCAATCAAAAGTAAGGTTCAACTCTGTTAGTTGAATGCACAGAACAGAAAGAAGTTTCATACAATGCTTCTGTGTAGTTTATATTTGAACATATTCTTTTTTCCACTATTACCCACTTAGTGCTACGAATGTCCAGTTGCATTTTCTACAGACAGAGTGTTTCAAAACTGCTCAATCAAAAGTATGGTTTAACTCTGTTAGCTGAATGCTCAGATCAGAAAGAAGTTTCACAGAATGCTTCTGTGTAGTTTATATTTGAATATATTCCTTTCTCCACTACTATTCTCTTAGCGCTCCAAATGTCCAGTTGCATTTTCTACACAAAGAGTGTTCAGATCTGCTCAATCAAAAGTATGGTTTAACTCTGTTAGCTGCATGCACGGATGAGAAAGAAGTTTCACCGAATGATTCTGTGTAGTTTATATTTGAAGACATTCCTTTTTCCACTATTACCCTCTTAGCGCTCCGAATCTCCACTTGCATTTTCTACAAAAAGAGTGTTTCATAACTGCTCAATCAAAAATATGTTTTATCTCTGTTAACTGAATTTACAGATCAGAAATAAGTTTCACAGAATGCATCTGTGTAGTTTTTATTTGAAGATATTCTTTTTCCCAATGTAGGCCTCTTAGCGCTTAGCATGTCCAATTGCAGTTTCTACAGAAAGAGTGTTTCAGAACGGCTCAATCAAAAGTAAGGTTCAACTCTGTTAGTTGAATGCACAGAACAGAAAGAATTTTCACAGAATGCTACTGTGTAGTTTATATTTGAATATATTCCTTTTTCCACTATTACCCTCTTAGCGCTCCGAATGTCCACTTGCATTTTCTACAGAAAGAGTGTTCAGAACTGCGCAATCAAAAGTATGGTTTAACTCTGTTAGCTTAATGAACATATAAGAAATAAGCTTCACACAATGCTTCTGTGTAGTTTTTATTTGAAGATATTATTTTTCCCAATAGAGGCCTCTTAGCGCTCAGAATGTCCAATTGCAGTTTCTACAGAAAGAGTGTTTCAGAAAGGCTCAATCAAAAGTAAGGTTCAACTCTGTTAGTTGAATGCACAGAACAGAAAGAAGTTTCATACAATGCTTCTGTGTAGTTTATATTTTAACATATTCTTTTTTCCACTATTACCCACTTAGCGCTACGAATGTCCAGTTGCATTTTCTACAGACAGAGTGTTTCAAAACTGCTCAATCATAAGTATGGTTTAACTCTGTTAGCTGAATGCTCAGATCAGAAAAAAGTTTCACAGAATGCTTCTGTGTAGTTTATATTTGAATATATTCCTTTCTCCACTACTACTCTCTTAGCGCTCCAAATGTCCAGTTGCATTTTCTACAGAAAGAGTGTTCAGATCTGCTCAATCAAAAGTATGGTTTAACTCTGTTATCTGAATGCACGGATCAGAAAGAAGTTTCACAGAATGATTCTGTGTAGTTTATATTTGGAGACATTCCTTTTTCCACTATTACCCTCTTAGCACTCCGAATCTCCACTTGCATTTTCTACAGAAAGAGTGTTTCAGAATGGCTCAATCAAAACTAAGGTTCAACTCTTTTAGTTGAACAAACAGAACAGAAAGTAGTTTCACACAATTCTTCTGTGTAGTTTTTATTTGTAGACATTCTTTTTCCCAATATAGGCCTCTTAGCGCTCAGAATGTCCAATTGCAGTTTCTACAGAAAGAGTGTTTCAGAACGGCTCAATCAAAAGTAAGGTTCAACTCTGTTAGTTGAATGCACAGAACAGAAAGAAGTTTCATACAATGCTTCTGTGTAGTTTATATTTGAACATATTCTTTTTTCCACTATTACCCACTTAGCGCTACGAATGTCCAGTTGCATTTTCTACAGACAGAGTGTTTCAAAACTGCTCAATCAAAAGTATGGTTTAACTCTGTTAGCTGAATGCTCAGATCAGAAAGAAGTTTCACAGAATGCTTCTGTGTAGTTTATATTTGAATATATTCCTTTTTCCACTACTACGCTCTTAGCGCTCCAAATGTCCAGTTGCATTTTCTACAGAAAGATTGTTCAGATCTGCTCAATCAAAAGTATGGTTTAACTCTGTTAGCTGAATGCACAGATCAGAAAGAAGTTTCACCGAATGATTCTGTGTAGTTTATATTTGAAGACATTCCTTTTTCCACTATTACCCTCTTAGCGCTCCGAATCTCCACTTGCATTTTCTACAAAAAGAGTGTTTCATAACTGCTCAATCAAAAATATGTTTTATCTCTGTTAACTGAATTTACAGATCAGAAATAAGTTTCACAGAATGCATCTGTGTAGTTTTTATTTGAAGATATTCTTCTTCCCTATATAGGCCTCTTAGCGCTCAGAATGTCCAATTGCAGTTTCTACAGAAAGAGTGTTTCAGAACGGCTCAATCAAAAGTAAGGTTCAACTCTGTTAGTTGAATGCACAGAACAGAAAGAATTTTCACAGAATGCTACTGTGTAGTTTATATTTGAATATATTCCTTTTTCCACTATTACCCTCTTAGCGCTCCGAATGTCCACTTGCATTTTCTACAGAAAGAGTGTTCAGAACTGCGCAATCAAAAGTATGGTTTAACTCTGTTAGCTTAATGAACATATCAGAAATAAGTTTCACACAATGCTTCTGTGTAGTTTTTATTTGAAGATATTATTTTTCCCAATAGAGGCCTCTTAGCGCTCAGAATGTCCAATTGCAGTTTCTACAGAAAGAGTGTTTCAGAAAGGCTCAATCAAAAGTAAGGTTCAACTCTGTTAGTTGAATGCACAGAACAGAAAGAAGTTTCATACAATGCTTCTGTGTAGTTTATATTTGAACATATTCTTTTTTCCACTATTACCCACTTAGCGCTACGAATGTCCAGTTGCATTTTCTACAGACAGAGTGTTTCAAAACTGCTCAATCAAAAGTATGGTTTAACTCTGTTAGCTGAATGCTCAGATCAGAAAGAAGTTTCACAGAATGCTTCTGTGTAGTTTATATTTGAATATATTCCTTTCTCCACTACTACTCTCTTAGCGCTCCAAATGTCCAGTTGCATTTTCTACAGAAAGAGTGTTCAGATCTGCTCAATCAAAAGTATGGTTTAACTCTGTTAGCTGAATGCACGGATCAGAAAGAAGTTTCACAGAATGATTCTGTGTAGTTTATATTTGGAGACATTCCTTTTTCCACTACTACCCTCTTAGCACTCCGAATCTCCACTTGCATTTTCTACAGAAAGAGTGTTTCAGAACGGCTCAATCAAAACTAAGGTTCAACTCTTTTAGTTGAACAAACTGAACAGAAAGAAGTTTCACACAATTCTTCTGTGTAGTTTTTATTTGTAGACATTCTTTTTCCCAATATAGGCCTCTTAGCGCTCAGAATGTCCAATTGCAGTTTCTACAGAAAGAGTGTTTCAGAACGGCTCAATCAAAAGTAAGGTTCAACTCTGTTAGTTGAATGCACAGAACAGAAAGAAGTTTCATACAATGCTTCTGTGTAGTTTATATTTGAACATATTCTTTTTTCCACTATTACCCACTTAGCGCTACGAATGTCCAGTTGCATTTTCTACAGACAGAGTGTTTCAAAACTGCTCAATCAAAAGTATGGTTTAACTCTGTTAGCTGATTGCTCAGATCAGAAAGAAGTTTCACAGAATGCTTCTGTGTAGTTTATATTTGAATATATTCCTTTTTCCACTACTACGCTCTTAGCGCTCCAAATGTCCAGTTGCATTTTCTACAGAAAGAGTGTTCAGATCTGCTCAATCAAAAGTAAGGTTCAACTCTGTTAGTTGAATGCACAGATCAGAAAGAAGTTTCACCGAATGATTCTGTGTAGTTTATATTTGAAGACATTCCTTTTTCCACTATTACCCTCTTAGCGCTCCGAATCTCCACTTGCATTTTCTACAAAAAGAGTGTTTCATAACTGCTCAATCAAAAATATGTTTTATCTCTGTTAACTGAATTTACAGATCAGAAATAAGTTTCACAGAATGCATCTGTGTAGTTTTTATTTGAAGATATTATTTTTTCCAATATAGGCCTCTTAGCGCTCAGAATGTCCAATTGCAGTTTCTACAGAAAGAGTGTTTCAGAAAGGCTCAATCAAAAGTAAGGTTCAACTCTGTTAGTTGAATGCACAGAACAGAAAGAAGTTTCATACAATGCTTCTGTGTAGTTTATATTTGAACATATTCTTTTTTCCACTATTACCCACTTAGCGCTACGAATGTCCAGTTGCATTTTCTACACACAGAGTGTTTCAAAACTGCTCAAACAAAAGTATGGTTTAACTCTGTTAGCTGAATGCTCAGATCAGAAAGAAGTTTCACAGAATGCTTCAGTGTAATTTATATTTGAATATATTCCTTTTTCCACTATTACACTCTTAGCGCTCCAAATGTCCAGTTGCATTTTCTACAGAAAGAGTGTTCAGATCTGCTCAATCAAAATTATGGTTTAACTCTGTTAGCTGAATGCACAGATCAGAAAGAAGTTTCACCGAATGATTCTGTGTAGTTTATATTTGAAGACATTCCTTTTTCCACTATTACCCTCTTAGCGCTCCGAATCTCCACTTGCATTTTCTACAAAAAGAGTGTTTCATAACTGCTCAATCAAAAATATGTTTTATCTCTGTTAACTGAATTTACAGATCAGAAATAAGTTTCACAGAATGCATCTGTGTAGTTTTTATTTGAAGATATTCTTTTTCCCAATGTAGGCCTCTTAGCGCTTAGCATGTCCAATTGCAGTTTCTACAGAAAGAGTGTTTCAGAACGGCTCAATCAAAAGTAAGGTTCAACTCTGTTAGTTGAATGCACAGAACAGAAAGAATTTTCACAGAATGCTACTGTGTAGTTTATATTTGAATATATTCCTTTTTCCACTATTACCCTCTTAGCGCTCCGAATGTCCACTTGCATTTTCTACAGAAAGAGTGTTCAGAACTGCGCAATCAAAAGTATGGTTTAACTCTGTTAGCTTAATGAACATATCAGAAATAAGTTTCACACAATGCTTCTGTGTAGTTTTTATTTGAAGATATTATTTTTCCCAATAGAGGCCTCTTAGCGCTCAGAATGTCCAATTGCAGTTTCTACAGAAAGAGTGTTTCAGAAAGGCTCAATCAAAAGTAAGGTTCAACTCTGTTAGTTGAATGCACAGAACAGAAAGAAGTTTCATACAATGCTTCTGTGTAGTTTATATTTGAACATATTCTTTTTTCCACTATTACCCACTTAGCGCTATGAATGTCCAGTTGCATTTTCTACAGACAGAGTGTTTCAAAACTGCTCAATCAAAAGTGTGGTTTAACTCTGTTAGCTGAATGCTCAGATCAGAAAGAAGTTTCACAGAATGCTTCTGTGTAGTTTATATTTGAATATATTCCTTTTTCCACTACTACTCTCTTAGCGCTCCAAATGTCCAGTTGCATTTTCTACAGAAAGAGTGTTCAGATCTGCTCAATCAAAAGTATGGTTTAACTCTGTTAGCTGAATGCACAGATCAGAAAGAAATTTCCCAGAATGATTCTGTGTAGTTTATATTTGGAGACATTCCTTTTTCCACTATTACCCTCTTAGCGCTCCGAAACTCCACTTGCATTTTCTACAGAAAGAGTGTTTCAGAACGGCCCAATCAAAACTAAGGTTCAACTCTTTTAGTTGAACAAACAGAACAGAAAGAAGTTTCACACAATACTTCTGTGTAGTTTTTATTTGTAGACATTCTTTTTCCCAATATAGGCCTCTTAGCGCTCAGAATGTCCAATTGCAGTTTCTACAGAAAGAGTGTTTCAGAACGGCTCAATCAAAAGTAAGGTTCAACTCTGTTAGTTGAATGCACAGAACAGAAAGAAGTTTCATACAATGCTTCTGTGTAGTTTATATTTGAACATATTCTTTTTTCCACTATTACCCACTTAGCGCTACGAATGTCCAGTTGCATTTTCTACAGACAGAGTGTTTCAAAACTGCTCAATCAAAAGTATGGTTTAACTCTGTTAGCTGAATGCTCAGATCAGAAAGAAGTTTCACAGAATGCTTCTGTGTAGTTTATATTTGAATATATTCCTTTTTCCACTACTACCCTCTTAGCGCTCCAAATGTCCAGTTGCATTTTCTACAGAAAGAGTGTTGAGATCTGCTCAATCAAAAGTATGGTTTAACTCTGTTAGCTGAATGCACAGATCAGAAAGAAGTTTCACCGAATAATTCTGTGTAGTTTATATTTGAAGACATTCCTTTTTCCACTATTACCCTCTTAGCGCTCCGAATCTCCACTTGCATTTTCTACAAAAAGAGTGTTTCATAACTGCTCAATCAAAAATATGTTTTATCTCTGTTAACTGAATTTACAGATCAGAAATAAGTTTCACAGAATGCATCTGTGTAGTTTTTATTTGAAGATATTCTTCTTCCCAATGTAGGCCTCTTAGCGCTTAGCATGTCCAATTGCAGTTTCTACAGAAAGAGTGTTTCAGAACGGCTCAATCAAAAGTAAGGTTCAACTCTGTTAGTTGAATGCACAGAACAGAAAGAATTTTCACAGAATGCTACTGTGTAGTTTATATTTGAATATATTCCTTTTTCCACTATTACCCTCTTAGCGCTCCGAATGTCCACTTGCATTTTCTACAGAAAGAGTGTTCAGAACTGCGCATTGAAAAGTATGGTTTAACTCTGTTAGCTTAATGAACATATCAGAAATAAGTTTCACACAATGCTTCTGTGTAGTTTTTATTTGAAGATATTATTTTTCCCAATAGAGGCCTCTTAGCGCTCAGAATGTCCAATTGCAGTTTCTACAGAAAGAGTGTTTCAGAAAGGCTCAATCAAAAGTAAGGTTCAACTCTGTTAGTTGAATGCACAGAACAGAAAGTAGTTTCATACAATGCTTCTGTGTAGTTTATATTTGAACATATTCTTTTTTCCACTATTACCCACTTAGTGCTACGAATGTCCAGTTGCATTTTCTACAGACAGAGTGTTTCAAAACTGCTCAATCAAAAGTATGGTTTAACTCTGTTAGCTGAATGCTCAGATCAGAAAGAAGTTTCACAGAATGCTTCTGTGTAGTTTATATTTGAATATATTCCTTTCTCCACTACTACTCTCTTAGCGCTCCAAATGTCCAGTTGCATTTTCTACACAAAGAGTGTTCAGATCTGCTCAATCAAAAGTATGGTTTAACTCTGTTAGCTGAATGCACGGATGAGAAAGAAGTTTCACCGAATGATTCTGTGTACTTTATATTTGAAGACATTCCTTTTTCCACTATTACCCTCTTAGCGCTCCGAATCTCCACTTGCATTTTCTACAAAAAGAGTGTTTCATAACTGCTCAATCAAAAATATGTTTTATCTCTGTTAACTGAATTTACAGATCAGAAATAAGTTTCACAGAATGCATCTGTGTAGTTTTTATTTGAAGATATTCTTTTTCCCAATGTAGGCCTCTTAGCGCTTAGCATGTCCAATTGCAGTTTCTACAGAAAGAGTGTTTCAGAACGGCTCAATCAAAAGTAAGGTTCAACTCTGTTAGTTGAATGTACAGAACAGAAAGAATTTTCACAGAATGCTACTGTGTAGTTTATATTTGAATATATTCCTTTTTCCACTATTACCCTCTTAGCGCTCCGAATGTCCACTTGCATTTTCTACAGAAAGAGTGTTCAGAACTGCGCAATCAAAAGTATGGTTTAACTCTGTTAGCTTAATGAACATATAAGAAATAAGTTTCACACAATGCTTCTGTGTAGTTTTTATTTGAAGATATTATTTTTCCCAATAGAGGCCTCTTAGCGCTCAGAATGTCCAATTGCAGTTTCTACAGAAAGAGTGTTTCAGAAAGGCTCAATCAAAAGTAAGGTTCAACTCTGTTAGTTGAATGCACAGAACAGAAAGAAGTTTCATACAATGCTTCTGTGTAGTTTATATTTTAACATATTCTTTTTTCCACTATTACCCACTTAGCGCTACGAATGTCCAGTTGCATTTTCTACAGACAGAGTGTTTCAAAACTGCTCAATCAAAAGTATGGTTTAACTCTGTTAGCTGAATGCTCAGATCAGAAAAAAGTTTCACAGAATGCTTCTGTGTAGTTTATATTTGAATATATTCCTTTCTCCACTACTACTCTCTTAGCGCTCCAAATGTCCAGTTGCATTTTCTACAGAAAGAGTGTTCAGATCTGCTCAATCAAAAGTATGGTTTAACTCTGTTAGCTGAATGCACGGATCAGAAAGAAGTTTCACAGAATGATTCTGTGTAGTTTATATTTGGAGACATTCCTTTTTCCACTATTACCCTCTTAGCACTCCGAATCTCCACTTGCATTTTCTACAGAAAGAGTGTTTCAGAATGGCTCAATCAAAACTAAGGTTCAACTCTTTTAGTTGAACAAACAGAACAGAAAGAAGTTTCACACAATTCTTCTGTGTAGTTTTTATTTGTAGACATTCTTTTTCCCAATATAGGCCTCTTAGCGCTCAGAATGTCCAATTGCAGTTTCTACAGAAAGAGTGTTTCAGAACGGCTCAATCAAAAGTAAGGTTCAACTCTGTTAGTTGAATGCACAGAACAGAAAGAAGTTTCATACAATGCTTCTGTGTAGTTTATATTTGAACATATTCTTTTTTCCACTATTACCCACTTAGCGCTACGAATGTCCAGTTGCATTTTCTACAGACAGAGTGTTTCAAAACTGCTCAATCAAAAGTATGGTTTAACTCTGTTAGCTGAATGCTCAGATCAGAAAGAAGTTTCACAGAATGCTTCTGTGTAGTTTATATTTGAATATATTCCTTTTTCCACTACTACGCTCTTAGCGCTCCAAATGTCCAGTTGCATTTTCTACAGAAAGAGTGTTCAGATCTGCTCAATCAAAAGTATGGTTTAACTCTGTTAGCTGAATGCTCAGATCAGAAAGAAGTTTCACCGAATGATTCTGTGTAGTTTATATTTGAAGACATTCCTTTTTCCACTATTACCCTCTTAGCGCTCCGAATCTCCACTTGCATTTTCTACAAAAAGAGTGTTTCATAACTGCTCAATCAAAAATATGTTTTATCTCTGTTAACTGAATTTACAGATCAGAAATAAGTTTCACAGAATGCATCTGTGTAGTTTTTATTTGAAGATATTCTTCTTCCCTATATAGGCCTCTTAGCGCTTAGCATGTCCAATTGCAGTTTCTACAGAAAGAGTGTTTCAGAACGGCTCAATCAAAAGTAAGGTTCAACTCTGTTAGTTGAATGCACAGAACAGAAAGTATTTTCACAGAATGCTACTGCGTAGTTTATATTTGAATATATTCCTTTTTCCACTATTACCCTCTTAGCGCTCCGAATGTCCACTTGCATTTTCTACAGAAAGAGTGTTCAGAACTGCGCAATCAAAAGTATGGTTTAACTCTGTTAGCTTAATGAACATATCAGAAATAAGTTTCACACAATGCTTCTGTGTAGTTTTTATTTGAAGATATTATTTTTCCCAATAGAGGCCTCTTAGCGCTCAGAATGTCCAATTGCAGTTTCTACAGAAAGAGTGTTTCAGAAAGGCTCAATCAAAAGTAAGGTTAAACTCTGTTAGTTGAATGCACAGAACAGAAAGTAGTTTCATACAATGCTTCTGTGTAGTTTATATTTGAACATATTATTTTTTCCACTATTACCCACTTAGCGCTACGAATGTCCAGTTGCATTTTCTACAGACAGAGTGTTTCAAAACTGCTCAATCAAAAGTATGTTTTAACTCTGTTAGCTGAATGCTCAGATCAGAAAGAAGTTTCACAGAATGCTTCTGTGTAGTTTATATTTGAATATATTCCTTTCTCCACTACTACTCTCTTAGCGCTCCAAATGTCCAGTTGCATTTTCTACAGAAAGAGTGTTCAGATCTGCTCAATCAAAAGTATGGTTTAACTCTGTTAGCTGAATGCACGGATCAGAAAGAAGTTTCACAGAATGATTCTGTGTAGTTTATATTTGGAGACATTCCTTTTTCCACTACTACACTCTTAACGCTCCGAATCTCCACTTGCATTTTCTACAGAAAGAGTGTTTCAGAACGGCTCAATCAAAACTAAGGTTCAACTCTTTTAGTTGAACAAACAGAACAGAAAGAAGTTTCACACAATTCTTCTGTGTAGTTTTTATTTGTAGACATTCTTTTTCCCAATATAGGCCTCTTAGCGCTCAGAATGTCCAATTGCAGTTTCTACAGAAAGAGTGTTTCAGAACGGCTCAATCAAAAGTAAGGTTCAACTCTGTTAGTTGAATGCACAGAACAGAAAGAAGTTTCATACAATGCTTCTGTGTAGTTTATATTTGAACATATTCTTTTTTCCACTATTACCCACTTAGCGCTACGAATGTCCAGTTGCATTTTCTACAGACAGAGTGTTTCAAAACTGCTCAATCAAAAGTATGGTTTAACTCTGTTAGCTGAATGCTCAGATCAGAAAGAAGTTTCACAGAATGCTTCTGTGTAGTTTATATTTGAATATATTCCTTTTTCCACTACTACGCTCTTAGCGCTCCAAATGTCCAGTTGCATTTTCTACAGAAAGAGTGTTCAGATCTGCTCAATCAAAAGTATGGTTTAACTCTGTTAGCTGAATGCACAGATCAGAAAGAAGTTTCACCGAATGATTCTGTGTAGTTTATATTTGAAGACATTCCTTTTTCCACTATTACCCTCTTAGCGCTCCGAATCTCCACTTGCATTTTCTACAAAAAGAGTGTTTCATAACTGCTCAATCAAAAATATGTTTTATCTCTGTTAACTGAATTTACAGATCAGAAATAAGTTTCACAGAATGCATCTGTGTAGTTTTTATTTGAAGATATTATTTTTCCCAATATAGGCCTCTTAGCGCTCAGAATGTCCAATTGCAGTTTCTACAGAAAGAGTGTTTCAGAAAGGCTCAATCAAAAGTAAGGTTCAACTCTGTTAGTTGAATGCACAGAACAGAAAGAAGTTTCATACAATGCTTCTGTGTAGTTTATATTTGAACATATTCTTTTTTCCACTATTACCCACTTAGCGCTACGAATGTCCAGTTGCATTTTTACACACAGAGTGTTTCAAAACTGCTCAAACAAAAGTATGGTTTAACTCTGTTAGCTGAATGCTCAGATCAGAAAGAAGTTTCACAGAATGCTTCAGTGTAATTTATATTTCAATATATTCCTTTTTCCACTACTACTCTCTTAGCGCTCCAAATGTCCAGTTGCATTTTCTACAGAAAGAGTGTTCAGATCTGCTCAATCAAAATTATGGTTTAACTCTTTTAGCTGAATGCACAGATCAGAAAGAAGTTTCACCGAATGATTCTGTGTAGTTTATATTTGAAGACATTCCTTTTTCCACTATTACCCTCTTAGCGCTCCGAATCTCCACTTGCATTTTCTACAAAAAGAGTGTTTCATAAGTGCTCAATCAAAAATATGTTTTATCTCTGTTAACTGAATTTACAGATCAGAAATAAGTTTCACAGAATGCATCTGTGTAGTTTTTATTTGAAGATATTCTTTTTCCCAATGTAGGCCTCTTAGCGCTTAGCATGTCCAATTGCAGTTTCTACAGAAAGAGTGTTTCAGAACGGCTCAATCAAAAGTAAGGTTCAACTCTGTTAGTTGAATGCACAGAACAGAAAGAATTTTCACAGAATGCTACTGTGTAGTTTATATTTGAATATATTCCTTTTTCCACTATTACCCTCTTAGCGCTCCGAATGTCCACTTGCATTTTCTACAGAAAGAGTGTTCAGAACTGCGCAATCAAAAGTATGGTTTAACTCTGTTAACTTAATGAACATATCAGAAATAAGTTTCACACAATGCTTCTGTGTAGTTTTTATTTGAAGATATTATTTTTCCCAATAGAGGCCTCTTAGCGCTCAGAATGTCCAATTGCAGTTTCTACAGAAAGAGTGTTTCAGAAAGGCTCAATCAAAAGTAAGGTTCAACTCTGTTAGTTGAATGCACAGAACAGAAAGAAGTTTCATACAATGCTTCTGTGTAGTTTATATTTGAACATATTCTTTTTTCCACTATTACCCACTTAGCGCTACGAATGTCCAGTTGCATTTTCTACAGACAGAGTGTTTCAAAACTGCTCAATCAAAAGTATGGTTTAACTCTGTTAGCTGAATGCTCAGATCAGAAAGAAGTTTCACAGAATGCTTCTGTGTAGTTTATATTTGAATATATTCCTTTTTCCACTACTACTCTCTTAGCGCTCCAAATGTCCAGTTGCATTTTCTACAGAAAGAGTGTTCAGATCTGCTCAATCAAACGTATGGTTTAACTCTGTTAGCTGAATGCACAGATCAGAAAGAAATTTCCCAGAATGATTCTGTGTAGTTTATATTTGGAGACATTCCTTTTTCCACTATTACCCTCTTAGCGCTCCGAATCTCCACTTGCATTTTCTACAGAAAGAGTGTTTCAGAACGGCCCAATCAAAACTAAGGTTCAACTCTTTTAGTTGAACAAACAGAACAGAAAGAAGTTTCACACAATACTTCTGTGTAGTTTTTATTTGTAGACATTCTTTTTCCCAATATAGGCCTCTTAGCGCTCAGAATGTCCAATTGCAGTTTCTACAGAAAGAGTGTTTCAGAACGGCTCAATCAAAAGTAAGGTTCAACTCTGTTAGTTGAATGCACAGAACAGAAAGAAGTTTCATACAATTCTTCTGTGTAGTTTATATTTGAACATATTCTTTTTTCCACTATTACCCACTTAGCGCTACGAATGTCCAGTTGCATTTTCTACAGACAGAGTGTTTCAAAACTGCTCAATCAAAAGTATGTTTTAACTCTGTTAGCTGAATGCTCAGATCAGAAAGAAGTTTCACAGAATGCTTCTGTGTAGTTTATATTTGAATATATTCCTTTTTCCACTACTACGCTCTTAGCGCTCCAAATGTCCAGTTGCATTTTCTACAGAAAGAGTGTTCAGATCTGCTCAATCAAAAGTATGGTTTAACTCTGTTAGCTGAATGCACAGATCAGAAAGAAGTTTCACCGAATGATTCTGTGTAGTTTATATTTGAAGACATTCCTTTTTCCACTATTACCCTCTTAGCGCTCCGAATCTCCACTTGCATTTTCTACAAAAAGAGTGTTTCATAACTGCTCAATCAAAAATATGTTTTATCTCTGTTAACTGAATTTACAGATCAGAAATAAGTTTCACAGAATGCATCTGTGTAGTTTTTATTTGAAGATATTCTTCTTCCCAATGTAGGCCTCTTAGCGCTTAGCATGTCCAATTGCAGTTTCTACAGAAAGAGTGTTTCAGAACGGCTCAATCAAAAGTAAGGTTCAACTCTGTTAGTTGAATGCACAGAACAGAAAGAATTTTCACAGAATGCTACTGTGTAGTCTATATTTGAATATATTCCTTTTTCCACTATTACCCTCTTAGCGCTCCGAATGTCCACTTGCATTTTCTACAGAAAGAGTGTTCAGAACTGCGCAATCAAAAGTATGGTTTAACTCTGTTAGCTTAATGAACATATCAGAAATAAGTTTCACACAATGCTTCTGTGTAGTTTTTATTTGAAGATATTATTTTTCCCAATAGAGGCCTCTTAGCGCTCAGAATGTCCAATTGCAGTTTCTACAGAAAGAGTGTTTCAGAAAGGCTCAATCAAAAGTAAGGTTCAACTCTGTTAGTTGAATGCACAGAACAGAAAGTAGTTTCATACAATGCTTCTGTGTAGTTTATATTTGAACATATTCTTTTTTCCACTATTACCCACTTAGCGCTACGAATGTCCAGTTGCATTTTCTACAGACAGAGTGTTTCAAAACTGCTCAATCAAAAGTATGGTTTAACTCTGTTAGCTGAATGCTCAGATCAGAAAGAAGTTTCACAGAATGCTTCTGTGTAGTTTATATTTGAATATATTCCTTTCTCCACTACTACTCTCTTAGCGCTCCAAATGTCCAGTTGCATTTTCTACAGAAAGAGGGTTCAGATCTGCTCAATCAAAAGTATGGTTTAACTCTGTTAGCTGAATGCACGGATCAGAAAGAAGTTTCACAGAATGATTCTGTGTAGTTTATATTTGGAGACATTCCTTTTTCCACTACTACCCTCTTAGCGCTCCGAATCTCCACTTGCATTTTCTACAGAAAGAGTGTTTCAGAACGGCTCAATCAAAACTAAGGTTCAACTCTTTTAGTTGAACAAACAGAACAGAAAGAAGTTTCACACAATTCTTCTGTGTAGTTTTTATTTGTAGACATTCTTTTTCCCAATATAGGCCTCTTAGCGCTCAGAATGTCCAATTGCAGTTTCTACAGAAAGAGTGTTTCAGAACGGCTCAATCAAAAGTAAGGTTCAACTCTGTTAGTTGAATGCACAGAACAGAAAGAAGTTTCATACAATGCTTCTGTGTAGTTTATATTTGAACATATTCTTTTTTCCACTATTACCCACTTAGCGCTACGAATGTCCAGTTGCATTTTCTACAGACAGAGTGTTTCAAAACTGCTCAATCAAAAGTATGGTTTAACTCTGTTAGCTGAATGCTCAGATCAGAAAGAAGTTTCACAGAATGCTTCTGTGTAGTTTATATTTGAATATATTCCTTTTTCCACTACTACGCTCTTAGCGCTCCAAATGTCCAGTTGCATTTTCTACAGAAAGAGTGTTCAGATCTGTTCAATCAAAAGTATGGTTTAACTCTGTTAGCTGAATGCACAGATCAGAAAGAAGTTTCACCGAATGATTCTGTGTAGTTTATATTTGAAGACATTCCTTTTTCCACTATTACCCTCTTAGCGCTCCGAATCTCCACTTTCATTTTCTACAAAAAGAGTGTTTCATAACTGCTCAATCAAAAATATCTTTTATCTCTGTTAACTGAATTTACAGATCAGAAATAAGTTTCACAGAATGCATCTGTGTAGTTTTTATTTGAAGATATTCTTTTTCCCAATGTAGGCCTCTTAGCGCTTAGCATGTCCAATTGCAGTTTCTACAGAAAGAGTTTTTCAGAACGACTCAATCAAAAGTAAGGTTCAACTCTGTTAGTTGAATGCACAGAACAGAAAGAATTTTCAAAGAATGCTACTGTGTAGTTTATATTTGAATATATTCCTTTTTCCACTATTACCCTCTTAGCGCTCCGAATGTCCACTTGCATTTTCTACAGAAAGAGTGTTCAGAACTGCGCAATCAAAAGTATGGTTTAACTGTTAGCTTAATGAACATATCAGAAATAAGTTTCACACAATGCTTCTGTGTAGTTTTTATTTGAAGATATTATTTTTCCCAATATAGGCCTCTTAGCGCTCAGAATGTCCAATTGCAGTTTCTACAGAAAGAGTGTTTCAGAAAGGCTCAATCAAAAGTAAGGTTCAACTCTGTTAGTTGAATGCACAGAACAGAAAGAAGTTTCATACAATGCTTCTGTGTAGTTTATATTTGAACATATTCTTTTTTCCACTATTACCCACTTAGCGCTACGAATGTCCAGTTGCATTTTCTACACACAGAGTGTTTCAAAACTGCTCAAACAAAAGTATGGTTTAACTCTGTTAGCTGAATGCTCAGATCAGAAAGAAGTTTCACAGAATGCTTCTGTGTAATTTATATTTGAATATATTCCTTTTTCCACTACTACTCTCTTAGCGCTCCAAATGTCCAGTTGCATTTTCTACAGAAAGAGTGTTCAGATCTGCTCAATCAAAATTATGGTTTAACTCTGTTAGCTGAATGCACAGATCAGAAAGAAGTTTCACCGAATGATTCTGTGTAGTTTATATTTGAAGACATTCCTTTTTCCACTATTACCCTCTTAGCGCTCCGAATCTCCACTTGCATTTTCTACAAAAAGAGTGTTTCATAACTGCTCAATCAAATATATGTTTTATCTCTGTTAACTGAATTTACAGAACAGAAATAAGTTTCACAGAATGCATCTGTGTAGTTTTTATTTGAAGATATTCTTTTTCCCAATGTAGGCCTCTTAGCGCTTAGCATGTCCAATTGCAGTTTCTACAGAAAGAGTGTTTCAGAACGGCTCAATCAAAAGTAAGGTTCAACTCTGTTAGTTGAATGCACAGAACAGAAAGAATTTTCACAGAATGCTACTGTGTAGTTTATATTTGAATATATTCCTTTTTCCACTATTACCCTCTTAGCGCTCCGAATGTACACTTGCATTTTCTACAGAAAGAGTGTTCAGAACTGCGCAATCAAAAGTATGGTTTAACTCTGTTAGCTTAATGAACATATCAGAAATATGTTTCACACAATGCTTCTGTGTAGTTTTTATTTGAAGATATTATTTTTCCCAATAGAGGCCTCTTAGCGCTCAGAATGTCCAATTGCAGTTTCTACAGAAAGAGTGTTTCAGAAAGGCTCAATCAAAAGTAAGGTTCAACTCTGTTAGTTGAATGCACAGAACAGAAAGAAGTTTCATACAATGCCTCTGTGTAGTTTATATTTGAACATATTCTTTTTTCCACTATTACCCACTTAGCGCTACGAATGTCCAGTTGCATTTTCTACAGACAGAGTGTTTCAAAACTGCTCAATCAAAAGTATGGTTTAACTCTGTTAGCTGAATGCTCAGATCAGAAAGAAGTTTCACAGAATGCTTCTGTGTAGTTTATATTTGAATATATTCCTTTTTCCACTACTACTCTCTTAGCGCTCCAAATGTCCAGTTGCATTTTCTACAGAAAGAGTGTTCAGATCTGCTCAATCAAAAGTATGGTTTAACTCTGTTAGCTGAATGCACAGATCAGAAAGAAATTTCCCAGAATGATTCTGTGTAGTTTATATTTGGAGACATTCCTTTTTCCACTATTACCCTCTTAGCGCTCCGAATCTCCACTTGCATTTTCTACAGAAAGAGTGTTTCAGAACGGCCCAATCAAAACTAAGGTTCAACTCTTTTAGTTGAACAAACAGAACAGAAATAAGTTTCACACAATACTTCTGTGTAGTTTTTATTTGTAGACATTCTTTTTCCCAATATAGGCCTCTTAGCGCTCAGAATGTCCAATTGCAGTTTCTACAGAAAGAGTGTTTCAGAACGGCTCAATCAAAAGTAAGGTTCAACTCTGTTAGTTGAATGCACAGAACAGAAAGAAGTTTCATACAATGCTTCTGTGTAGTTTATATTTGAACATATTCTTTTTTCCACTATTACCCACTTAGCGCTACGAATGTCCAGTTGCATTTTCTACAGACAGAGTGTTTCAAAACTGCTCAATCAAAAGTATGGTTTAACTCTGTTAGCTGAATGCTCAGATCAGAAAGAAGTTTCACAGAATGCTTCTGTGTAGTTTATATTTGAATATATTCCTTTTTCCACTACTACGCTCTTAGCGCTCCAAATGTCCAGTTGCATTTTCTACAGAAAGAGTGTTCAGATCTGCTCAATCAAAAGTATGGTTTAACTCTGTTAGCTGAATGCACAGATCAGAAAGAAGTTTCACCGAATGATTCTGTGTAGTTTATATTTGAAGGCATTCCTTTTTCCACTATTACCCTCTTAGCGCTCCGAATCTCCACTTGCATTTTCTACAAAAAGAGTGTTTCATAACTGCTCAATCAAAAATATGTTTTATCTCTGTTAACTGAATTTACAGAACAGAAATAAGTTTCACAGAATGCATCTGTGTAGTTTTTATTTGAAGATATTCTTTTTCCCAATGTAGGCCTCTTAGCGCTTAGCATGTCCAATTGCAGTTTCTACAGAAAGAGTGTTTCAGAACGGCTCAATCAAAAGTAAGGTTCAACTGTGTTAGTTGAATGCACAGAACAGAAAGAATTTTCACAGAATGCTACTGTGTAGTTTATATTTGAATATATTCCTTTTTCCACTATTACCCTCTTAGCGCTCCGAATGTACACTTGCATTATCTACAGAAAGAGTGTTCAGAACTGCGCAATCAAAAGTATGGTTTAACTCTGTTAGCTTAATGAACATATCAGAAATAAGTTTCACACAATGCTTCTGTGTAGTTTTTATTTGAAGATATTATTTTTCCCAATAGAGGCCTCTTAGCGCTCAGAATGTCCAATTGCAGTTTCTACAGAAAGAGTGTTTCAGAAAGGCTCAATTAAAAGTAAGGTTCAACTCTGTTAGTTGAATGCACAGAACAGAAAGAAGTTTCATACAATGCTTCTGTGTAGTTTATATTTGAATATATTCTTTTTTCCACTATTACCCACTTAGCGCTACGAATGTCCAGTTGCATTTTCTACAGACAGAGTGTTTCAAAACTGCTCAATCAAAAGTATGGTTTAACTCTGTTAGCTGAATGCTCAGATCAGAAAGAAGTTTCACAGAATGCTTCTGTGTAGTTTTTATTTGAATATATTCCTTTTTCCACTACTACTCTCTTAGCGCTCCAAATGTCCAGTTGCATTTTCTAAAGAAAGAGTGTTCAGATCTGCTCAATCAAAAGTATGGTTTAACTCTGTTAGCTGAATGTACAGATCAGAAAGAAGTTTCACAGAATGATTCTGTGTAGTTTATATTTGGAGACATTCCTTTTTCCACTATTACCCTCTTAGAGCTCCGAATCTCCACTTGCATTTTCTACAGAAAGAGTGTTTCAGAACGGCTCAATCAAAACTAAGGTTCAACTCTTTTAGTTGAACAAACAGAACAGAAAGAAGTTTCACACAATTCTTCTGTGTAGTTTTTATTTGTAGACATTCTTTTTCCCAATATAGGCCTCTTAGCGCTCAGAATGTCCAATTGCAGTTTCTACAGAAAGTGTGTTTCAGAACGGCTCAATCAAAAGTAAGGTTCAACTCTGTTAGTTGAATGCACAGAACAGAAAGAAGTTTCATACAATGCTTCTGTGTAGTTTATATTTGAACGTATTCTTTTTTCCACTATTACCCACTTAGCGCTACGAATGTCCAGTTGCATTTTCTACAGACAGAGTGTTTCAAAACTGCTCAATCAAAAGTATGGTTTAAATCTGTTAGCTGAATGCTCAGATCAGAAAGAAGTTTCACAGAATGCTTCTCTGTAGTTTATATTTGAATATATTTCTTTTTCCACTACTACGCTCTTAGCGCTCCAAATGTCCACTTGCATTTTCTACAGAAAGAGTGTTCAGATCTGCTCAATCAAAAGTATGGTTTAACTCTGTTAGCTGAATGCACAGATCAGAAAGAAGTTTCACCGAATGATTCTGTGTAGTTTATATTTGAAGACATTCCTTTTTCCACTATTACCCTCTTAGCGCTCCGAATCTCCACTTTCATTTTCTACAAAAAGAGTGTTTCATAACTGCTCAATCAAAAATATCTTTTATCTCTGTTAACTGAATTTACAGATCAGAAATAAGTTTCACAGAATGCATCTGTGTAGTTTTTATTTGAAGATATTCTTTTTCCCAATGTAGGCCTCTTAGCGCTTAGCATGTCCAATTGCAGTTTCTACAGAAAGAGTTTTTCAGAACGACTCAATCAAAAGTAAGGTTCAACTCTGTTAGTTGAATGCACAGAACAGAAAGAATTTTCAAAGAATGCTACTGTGTAGTTTATATTTGAATATATTCCTTTTTCCACTATTACCCTCTTAGCGCTCCGAATGTCCACTTGCATTTTCTACAGAAAGAGTGTTCAGAACTGCGCAATCAAAAGTATGGTTTAACTGTTAGCTTAATGAACATATCAGAAATAAGTTTCACACAATGCTTCTGTGTAGTTTTTATTTGAAGATATTATTTTTCCCAATATAGGCCTCTTAGCGCTCAGAATGTCCAATTGCAGTTTCTACAGAAAGAGTGTTTCAGAAAGGCTCAATCAAAAGTAAGGTTCAACTCTGTTAGTTGAATGCACAGAACAGAAAGAAGTTTCATACAATGCTTCTGTGTAGTTTATATTTGAACATATTCTTTTTTCCACTATTACCCACTTAGCGCTACGAATGTCCAGTTGCATTTTCTACACACAGAGTGTTTCAAAACTGCTCAAACAAAAGTATGGTTTAACTCTGTTAGCTGAATGCTCAGATCAGAAAGAAGTTTCACAGAATGCTTCTGTGTAATTTATATTTGAATATATTCCTTTTTCCACTACTACGCTCTTAGCGCTCCAAATGTCCAGTTGCATTTTCTACAGAAAGAGTGTTCAGATCTGCTCAATCAAAAGTATGGTTTAACTCTGTTAGCTGAATGCACAGATCAGAAAGAAGTTTCACCGAATGATTCTGTGTAGTTTATATTTGAAGACATTCCTTTTTCCACTATTAACCACTTAGCGCTCCGAATCTCCACTTGCATTTTCTACAAAAAGAGTGTTTCATAACTGCTCAATCAAAAATATGTTTTATCTCTGTTAACTGAATTTACAGATCAGAAATAAGTTTCACAGAATGCATCTGTGTAGTTTTTATTTGAAGATATTCTTTTTCCCAATGTAGGCCTCTTAGCGCTTAGCATGTCCAATTGCAGTTTCTACCGAAAGAGTGTTTCAGAACGGCTCAATCAAAAGTAAGCTTCAACTCTGTTAGTTGAATGCACAGAACAGAAAGAATTTTCACAGAATGCTACTGTGTAGTTTATATTTGAATATATTCCTTTTTCCACTATTACCCTCTTAGCGCTCCGAATGTCCACTTGCATTTTCTACAGAAAGAGTGTTCAGAACTGCGCAATCAAAAGTATGGTTTAACTCTGTTAGCTTAATGAACATATCAGAAATAAGTTTCACACAATGCTTCTGTGTAGTTTTAATTTGAAGATATTATTTTTCCCAATAGAGGCCTCTTAGCGCTCAGAATGTCCAATTGCAGTTTCTACAGAAAGAGTGTTTCAGAACGGCTCAACCAAAATTAAGGTTCAACTCTGTTAGTTGAATGCACAGAACAGAAAGAAGTTTCATACAATGCTTCTGTGTAGTTTATATTTGAACATATTTTTTTTCCACTATTACCCACTTAGCGCTACGAATGTCCAGTTGCATTTTCTACAGACAGAGTGTTTCAAAACTGCTCAATCAAAAGTATGGTTTAACTCTGTTAGCTGAATGCTCAGATCAGAAAGAAGTTTCACAGAATGTTTCTGTGTAGTTTATATATGAATATATTCCTTTCTCCACTACTACTCTCTTAGCGCTCCAAATGTCCAGTTGCATTTTCTACAGAAAGAGTGTTCAGATCTGCTCAATCAAAAGTATGGTTTAACTCTGTTAGCTGAATGCACGGATCAGAAAGAAGTTTCACAGAATGATTCTGTGTAGTTTATATTTGGAGACATTCCTTTTTCCACTATTACCCTCTTAGCGCTCCGAATCTCCACTTGCATTTTCTACAGAAAGAGTGTTTCAGAACGGCTCAATCAAAACTAAGGTTCAACTCTTTTAGTTGAACAAACAGAACAGAAAGAAGTTTCACACAATTCTTCTGTGTAGTTTTGATTTGTAGACATTCTTTTTCCCAATATAGGCCTCTTAGCGCTCAGAATGTCCAATTGCAGTTTCTACAGAAAGAGTGTTTCAGAACGGCTCAATCAAAAGTAAGGTTCAACTCTGTTAGTTGAATGCACAGAACAGAAAGAAGTTTCATACAATGCTTCTGTGTAGTTTATATTTGAACATATTCTTTTTTCCACTATTACCCACTTAGCGCTACGAATGTCCAGTTGCATTTTCTACAGACAGAGTGTTTCAAAACTGCTCAATCAAAAGTATGGTTTAACTCTGTTAGCTGAATGCTCAGATCAGAAAGAAGTTTCACAGAATGCTTCTGTGTAGTTTATATTTGAATATATTCCTTTTTCCACTACTACGCTCTTAGCGCTCCAAATGTCCAGTTGCATTTTCTACAGAAAGAGTGTTCAGATCTGCTCAATCAAAAGTATGGTTTAACTCTGTTAGCTGAATGCACAGATCAGAAAGAAGTTTCACCGAATGATTCTGTGTAGTTTATATTTGAAGACATTCCTTTTTCCACTATTACCCTCTTAGCGCTCCGAATCTCCACTTGCATTTTCTACAAAAAGAGTGTTTCATAACTGCTCAATCAAAAATATCTTTTATCTCTGTTAACTGAATTTACAGATCAGAAATAAGTTTCACAGAATGCATCTGTGTAGTTTTTATTTGAAGATATTCTTTTTCCCAATGTAGGCCTCTTAGCGCTTAGCATGTCCAATTGCAGTTTCTACAGAAAGAGTGTTTCAGAACGGCTCAATCAAAAGTAAGGTTCAACTCTGTTAGTTGAATGCACAGAACAGAAAGAATTTTCACAGAATGCTACTGTGTAGTTTATATTTGAATATATTCCTTTTTCCACTAATACCCTCTTAGCGCTCCGAATGTCCACTTGCATTTTCTACAGAAAGAGTGTTCAGATCTGCTCAATCAAAGTATGGTTTAACTCTGTTAGCTGAATGCACGGATCAGAAAGAAGTTTCACAGAATGATTCTGTGTAGTTTATATTTGGAAACATTCCTTTTTCCACTATTACCCTCTTAGCGCTCCGAATCTCCACTTGCATTTTCTACAGAAAGAGTGTTTCAGAACGGCTCAATCAAAACTAAGGTTCAACTCTTTTAGTTGAACAAACAGAACAGAAAGTAGTTTCACACAATTCTTCTGTGTAGTTTTTATTTGTAGACATTCTTTTTCCCAATATAGGCCTCTTAGCGCTCAGAATGTCCAATTGCAGTTTCTACAGAAAGAGTGTTTCAGAACGGCTCAATCAAAAGTAAGGTTCAACTCTGTTAGTTGAATGCACAGAACAGAAAGAAGTTTCATACAATGCTTCTGTGTAGTTTATATTTGAACATATTCTTTTTTCCACTATTACCCACTTAGCGCTACGAATGTCCAGTTGCATTTTCTACAGACAGAGTGTTTCAAAACTGCTCAATCAAAAGTATGGTTTAACTCTGTTAGCTGAATGCTCAGATCAGAAAGAAGTTTCACAGAATGCTTCTGTGTAGTTTATATTTGAATATATTCCTTTTTCCACTACTACGCTCTTAGCGCTCCAAATGTCCAGTTGCATTTTCTACAGAAAGAGTGTTCAGATCTGCTCAATCAAAAGTATGTTTTAACTCTGTTAGCTGAATGCACAGATCAGAAAGAAGTTTCACCGAATGATTCCGTGTAGTTTATATTTGAAGACATTACTTTTTCCACTATTACCCTCTTAGCGCTCCGAATCTCCACTTGCATTTTCTACAAAAAGAGTGTTTCATAACTGCTCAATCAAAAATATGTTTTATCTCTGTTAACTGAATTTACAGATCAGAAATAAGTTTCACAGAATGCATCTGTGTAGTTTTTATTTGAAGATATTCTTTTTCCCAATGTAGGCCTCTTAGCGCTTAGCATGTCCAATTGCAGTTTCTACAGAAAGAGTGTTTCAGAACGGCTCAATCAAAAGTAAGGTTCAACTCTGTTAGTTGAATGCACAGAACAGAAAGAATTTTCACAGAATGCTACTGTGTAGTTTATATTTGAATATATTCCTTTTTCCACTATTACCCTCTTAGCGCTCCGAATGTCCACTTGCATTTTCTACAGAAAGAGTGTTCAGAACTGCGCAATCCAAAGTATGGTTTATCTCTGTTAGCTTAATGAACATATCAGAAATAAGTTTCACACAATGCTTCTGTGTAGTTTTTATTTGAAGATATTATTTTTCCCAATAGAGGCCTCTTAGCGCTCAGAATGTCCAATTGCAGTTTCTACAGAAAGAGTGTTTCAGAACGGCTCAATCAAAAGTAAGGTTCAACTCTGTTAGTTGAATGCACAGAACAGAAAGAATTTTCACAGAATGCTACTGTGTAGTTTATATTTGAATATATTCCTTTTTCCACAAATACCCTCTTAGCGCTCCGAATGTCCACTTGCATTTTCTACAGAAAGAGTGTTCAGATCTGCTCAATCAAAGTATGGTTTAACTCTGTTAGCTGAATGCACGGATCAGAAAGAAGTTTCACAGAATGATTCTGTGTAGTTTATATTTGGAAACATTCCTTTTTCCACTATTACCCTCTTAGCGCTCCGAATCTCCACTTGCATTTTCTACAGAAAGAGTGTTTCAGAACGGCTCAATCAAAACTAAGGTTCAACTCTTTTAGTTGAACAAACAGAACAGAAAGTAGTTTCACACAATTCTTCTGTGTAGTTTTTATTTGTAGACATTCTTTTTCCCAATATAGGCCTCTTAGCGCTCAGAATGTCCAATTGCAGTTTCTACAGAAAGAGTGTTTCAGAACGGCTCAATCAAAAGTAAGGTTCAACTCTGTTAGTTGAATGCACAGAACAGAAAGAAGTTTCATACAATGCTTCTGTGTAGTTTATATTTGAACATATTCTTTTTTCCACTATTACCCACTTAGCGCTACGAATGTCCAGTTGCATTTTCTACAGACAGAGTGTTTCAAAACTGCTCAATCAAAAGTATGGTTTAACTCTGTTAGCTGAATGCTCAGATCAGAAAGAAGTTTCACAGAATGCTTCTGTGTAGTTTATATTTGAATATATTACTTTTTCCACTACTACGCTCTTAGCGCTCCAAATGTCCAGTTGCATTTTCTACAGAAAGAGTGTTCAGATCTGCTCAATCAAAAGTATGGTTTAACTCTGTTAGCTGAATACACAGATCAGAAAGAAGTTTCACCGAATGATTCCGTGTAGTTTATATTTGAAGACATTCCTTTTTCCACTATTACCCTCTTAGCGCTCCGAATCTCCACTTGCATTTTCTACAAAAAGAGTGTTTCATAACTGCTCAATCAAAAATATGTTTTATCTCTGTTAACTGAATTTACAGATCAGAAATAAGTTTCACAGAATGCATCTGTGTAGTTTTTATTTGAAGATATTCTTTTTCCCAATGTAGGCCTCTTAGCGCTTAGCATGTCCAATTGCAGTTTCTACAGAAAGAGTGTTTCAGAACGGCTCAATCAAAAGTAAGGTTCAACTCTGTTAGTTGAATGCACAGAACAGAAAGAATTTTCACAGAATGCTACTGTGTAGTTTATATTTGAATATATTCCTTTTTCCACTATTACCCTCTTAGCGCTCCGAATGTCCACTTGCATTTTCTACAGAAAGAGTGTTCAGAACTGCGCAATCCAAAGTATGGTTTATCTCTGTTAGCTTAATGAACATATCAGAAATAAGTTTCACACAATGCTTCTGTGTAGTTTTTATTTGAAGATATTATTTTTCCCAATAGAGGCCTCTTAGCGCTCAGAATGTCCAATTGCAGTTTCTACAGAAAGAGTGTTTCAGAACGGCTCAACCAAAAGTAAGGTTCAACTCTGTTAGTTGAATGCACAGAACAGAAAGAAGTTTCCTACAATGCTTCTGTGTAGTTTATATTTGAATATATTCTTTTTTCCACTATTACCCACTTAGCGCTACGAATGTCCAGTTGCATTTTCTACAGACAGAGTGTTTCAAAACTGCTCAATCAAAAGTATGGTTTAACTCTGTTAGCTGAATGCTCAGATCAGAAAGAAGTTTCACAGAATGATTCTGTGTAGTTTATATTTGAATATATTCCTTTTTCCACTACTACGCTCTTAGCGCTCCAAATGTCCAGTTGCATTTTCTACAGAAAGAGTGTTCAGATCTGCTCAATCAAAAGTATGTTTTAACTCTGTTAGCTGAATGCACAGATCAGAAAGAAGTTTCACCGAATGATTCCGTGTAGTTTATATTTGAAGACATTCCTTTTTCCACTATTACCCACTTAGCGCTCCGAATCTCCACTTGCATTTTCTACAAAAAGAGTGTTTCATAACTGCTCAATCAAAAATATGTTTTATCTCTGTTAACTGAATTTACAGATCAGAAATAAGTTTCACAGAATGCATCTGTGTAGTTTTTATTTGAAGATATTTTTTTTCCCAATGTAGGCCTCTTAGCGCTTAGCATGTCCAATTGCAGTTTCTACAGAAAGAGTGTTTCAGAACGGCTCAATCAAAAGTAAGGTTCAACTCTGTTAGTTGAATGCACAGAACAGAAAGAATTTTCACAGAATGCTACTGTGTAGTTTATATTTGAATATATTCCTTTTTCCACTATTACCCTCTTAGCGCTCCGAATGTCCACTTGCATTTTCTACAGAAAGAGTGTTCAGAACTGCGCATTCCAAAGTATGGTTTAACTCTGTTAGCTTAATGAACATATCAGAAATAAGTTTCACACAATGCTTCTGTGTAGTTTTTATTTGAAGATATTATTTTTCCCAATAGAGGCCTCTTAGCGCTCAGAATGTCCAATTGCAGTTTCTACAGAAAGAGTGTTTCAGAAAGGCTCAATCAAAAGTAAGGTTCAACTCTGTTAGTTGAATGCACAGAACAGAAAGAAGTTTCATACAATGCTTCTGTGTAGTTTATATTTGAACATATTCTTTTTTCCACTATTACCCACTTAGCGCTACGAATGTCCAGTTGCATTTTCTACAGACAGAGTTTTTCAAAACTGCTCAATCAAAAGTATGGTTTAACTCTGTTAGCTGAATGCTCAGATCAGAAAGAAGTTTCACAGAATGCTTCTGTGTAATTTATATTTGAATATATTCTTTTTTCCACTACTACTCTCTTAGCGCTCCAAATGTCCAGTTGCATTTTCTACAGAAAGAGTGTTCAGATCTGCTCAATCAAAAGTATGGTTTAACCCTGTTAGCTGAATGCACAGATCAGAAAGAAGTTTCACCGAATGATTCTGTGTAGTTTATATTTCAAGACATTCCTTTTTCCACTATTACCCTCTTAGCGCTCCGAATCTCCACTTGCATTTTCTACAAAAAGAGTGTTTCATAACTGCTCAATCAAAAATATGTTTTATCTCTGTTAACTGAATTTACAGATCAGAAATAAGTTTCACAGAATGCATCTGTGTAGTTTTTATTTGAAGATATTCTTTTTCCCAATGTAGGCCTCTTAGCGCTTAGCATGTCCAATTGCAGTTTCTACAGAAAGAGTGTTTCAGAACGGCTCAATCAAAAGTAAGGTTCAACTCTGTTAGTTGAATGCACAGAACAGAAAGAATTTTCACAGAATGCTTCTGTGTAGTTTATATTTGAATATATTCCTTTTTCCACTACTACTCTCTTAGCGCTCCAAATGTCCAGTTGCATTTTCTAAAGAAAGAGTGTTCAGATCTGCTCAATCAAAAGTATGGTTTAACTCTGTTAGCTTAATGAACATATCAGAAAGAAGTTTCACAGAATGATTCTGTGTAGTTTATATTTGGAGACATTCCTTTTTCCACTATTACCCTCTTAGCGCTCCGAATCTCCACTTGCATTTTCTACAGAAAGAGTGTTTCAGAACGGCTCAATCAAAACTAAGGTTCAACTCTTTTAGTTGAACAAACAGAACAGAAAGAAGTTTCACACAATTCTTCTGTGTAGTTTTTATTTGTAGACATTCTTTTTCCCAATATAGGCCTCTTAGCGCTCAGAATGTCCAATTGCAGTTTCTACAGAAAGTGTGTTTCAGAACGGCTCAATCAAAAGTAAGGTTCAACTCTGTTAGTTGAATGCACAGAACAGAAAGAAGTTTCATACAATGCTTCTGTGTAGTTTATATTTGAACGTATTCTTTTTTCCACTATTACCCACTTAGCGCTACGAATGTCCAGTTGCATTTTCTACAGACAGAGTGTTTCAAAACTGCTCAATCAAAAGTATGGTTTAAATCTGTTAGCTGAATGCTCAGATCAGAAAGAAGTTTCACAGAATGCTTCTCTGTAGTTTATATTTGAATATATTTCTTTTTCCACTACTACGCTCTTAGCGCTCCAAATGTCCACTTGCATTTTCTACAGAAAGAGTGTTCAGATCTGCTCAATCAAAAGTATGGTTTAACTCTGTTAGCTGAATGCACAGATCAGAAAGAAGTTTCACCGAATGTTTCTGTGTAGTTTATATTTGAAGACATTCCTTTTTCCACTATTACCCTCTTAGCGCTCCGAATCTCCACTTGCATTTTCTTCAAAAAGAGTGTTTCATAACTGCTCAATCAAAAATATGTTTTATCTCTGTTAACTGAATTTACAGATCAGAAATAAGTTTCACAGAATGCATCTGTGTAGTTTTTATTTGAAGATATTCTTTTTCCCAATGTAGGCCACTTAGCGCTTAGCATGTCCAATTGCAGTTTCTACAGAAAGAGTGTTTCAGAACGGCTCAATCAAAAGTAAGGTTCAACTCTGTTAGTTGAATGCACAGAACAGAAAGAATTTTCACAGAATGCTACTGTGTAGTTTATATTTGAATATATTCCTTTTTCCACTATTACCCTCTTAGCGCTCCGAATGTCCACTTGCATTTTCTACAGAAAGAGTGTTCAGAACTGTGCAATCAAAAGTATGGTTTAACTCTGTTAGCTTAATGAACATATCAGAAATAAGTTTCACACAATGATTCTGTGTAGTTTTTATTTGAAGATATTATTTTTCCCAATAGAGGCCTCTTAGCGCTCAGAATGTCCAATTGCAGTTTCTACAGAAAGAGTGTTTCAGAACGGCTCAACCAAAAGTAAGGTTCAACTCTGTTAGTTGAATGCACAGAACAGAAAGAAGTTTCCTACAATGCTTCTGTGTAGTTTATATTTGAATATATTCTTTTTTCCACTATTACCCACTTAGCGCTACGAATGTCCAGTTGCATTTTCTACAGACAGAGTGTTTCAAAACTGCTCAATCAAAAGTATGGTTTAACTCTGTTAGCTGAATGCTCAGATCAGAAAGAAGTTTCACAGAATGATTCTGTGTAGTTTATATTTGAATATATTCCTTTTTCCACTACTACGCTCTTAGCGCTCCAAATGTCCAGTTGCATTTTCTACAGAAAGAGTGTTCAGATCTGCTCAATCAAAAGTATGGTTTAACTCTGTTAGCTGAATGCACAGATCAGAAAGAAGTTTCACCGAATGATTCCGTGTAGTTTATATTTGAAGACATTCCTTTTTCCACTATTACCCACTTAGCGCTCCGAATCTCCACTTGCATTTTCTACAAAAAGAGTGTTTCATAACTGCTCAATCAAAAATATGTTTTATCTCTGTTAACTGAATTTACAGATCAGAAATAAGTTTCACAGAATGCATCTGTGTAGTTTTTATTTGAAGATATTTTTTTTCCCAATGTAGGCCTCTTAGCGCTTAGCATGTCCAATTGCAGTTTCTACAGAAAGAGTGTTTCAGAACGGCTCAATCAAAAGTAAGGTTCAACTCTGTTAGTTGAATGCACAGAACAGAAAGAATTTTCACAGAATGCTACTGTGTAGTTTATATTTGAATATATTCCTTTTTCCACTATTACCCTCTTAGCGCTCCGAATGTCCACTTGCATTTTCTACAGAAAGAGTGTTCAGAACTGCGCATTCCAAAGTATGGTTTAACTCTGTTAGCTTAATGAACATATCAGAAATAAGTTTCACACAATGCTTCTGTGTAGTTTTTATTTGAAGATATTATTTTTCCCAATAGAGGCCTCTTAGCGCTCAGAATGTCCAATTGCAGTTTCTACAGAAAGAGTGTTTCAGAAAGGCTCAATCAAAAGTAAGGTTCAACTCTGTTAGTTGAATGCACAGAACAGAAAGAAGTTTCATACAATGCTTCTGTGTAGTTTATATTTGAACATATTCTTTTTTCCACTATTACCCACTTAGCGCTACGAATGTCCAGTTGCATTTTCTACAGACAGAGTGTTTCAAAACTGCTCAATCAAAAGTATGGTTTAACTCTGTTAGCTGAATGCTCAGATCAGAAAGAAGTTTCACAGAATGCTTCTGTGTAATTTATATTTGAATATATTCTTTTTTCCACTACTACTCTCTTAGCGCTGCAAATGTCCAGTTGCATTTTCTACAGAAAGAGTGTTCAGATCTGCTCAATCAAAAGTATGGTTTAACCCTGTTAGCTGAATGCACAGATCAGAAAGAAGTTTCACCGAATGATTCTGTGTAGTTTATATTTCAAGACATTCCTTTTTCCACTATTACCCTCTTAGCGCTCCGAATCTCCACTTGCATTTTCTACAAAAAGAGTGTTTCATAACTGCTCAATCAAAAATATGTTTTATCTCTGTTAACTGAATTTACAGATCAGAAATAAGTTTCACAGAATGCATCTGTGTAGTTTTTATTTGAAGATATTCTTTTTCCCAATGTAGGCCTCTTAGCGCTTAGCATGTCCAATTGCAGTTTCTACAGAAAGAGTGTTTCAGAACGGCTCAATCAAAAGTAAGGTTCAACTCTGTTAGTTGAATGCACAGAACAGAAAGAATTTTCACAGAATGCTTCTGTGTAGTTTATATTTGAATATATTCCTTTTTCCACTACTACTCTCTTAGCGCTCCAAATGTCCAGTTGCATTTTCTAAAGAAAGAGTGTTCAGATCTGCTCAATCAAAAGTATGGTTTAACTCTGTTAGCTTAATGAACATATCAGAAAGAAGTTTCACAGAATGATTCTGTGTAGTTTATATTTGGAGACATTCCTTTTTCCACTATTACCCTCTTAGCGCTCCGAATCTCCACTTGCATTTTCTACAGAAAGAGTGTTTCAGAACGGCTCAATCAAAACTAAGGTTCAACTCTTTTAGTTGAACAAACAGAACAGAAAGAAGTTTCACACAATTCTTCTGTGTAGTTTTTATTTGTAGACATTCTTTTTCCCAATATAGGCCTCTTAGCGCTCAGAATGTCCAATTGCAGTTTCTACAGAAAGAGTGTTTCAGAACGGCTCAATCAAAAGTAAGGTTCAACTCTGTTAGTTGAATGCACAGAACAGAAAGAAGTTTCATACAATGCTTCTGTGTAGTTTATATTTGAACATATTCTTTTTTCCACTATTACCCACTTAGCGCTACGAATGTCCAGTTGCATTTTCTACAGACAGAGTGTTTCAAAACTGCTCAATCAAAAGTATGGTTTAACTCTGTTAGCTGAATGCTCAGATCAGAAAGAAGTTTCACAGAATGCTTCTCTGTAGTTTATATTTGAATATATTCCTTTTTCCACTACTACGCTCTTAGCGCTCCAAATGTCCACTTGCATTTTCTACAGAAAGAGTGTTCAGATCTGCTCAATCAAAAGTATGGTTTAACTCTGTTAGCTGAATGCACAGATCAGAAAGAAGTTTCACCGAATATTTCTGTGTAGTTTATATTTGAAGACATTACTTTTTCCACTATTACCCTCTTAGCGCTCCGAATCTCCACTTGCATTTTCTCCAAAAAGAGTGTTTCATAACTGCTCAATCAAAAATATGTTTTATCTCTGTTAACTGAATTTACAGATCAGAAATAAGTTTCACAGAATGCATCTGTGTAGTTTTTATTTGAAGATATTCTTTTTCCCAATGTAGGCCTCTTAGCGCTTAGCATGTCCAATTGCAGTTTCTACAGAAAGAGTGTTTCAGAACGGCTCAATCAAAAGTAAGGTTCAACTCTGTTAGTTGAATGCACAGAACAGAAAGAATTTTCACAGAATGCTACTGTATAGTTTATATTTGAATATATTCCTTTTTCCACTATTACCCTCTTAGCGCTCCGAATGTCCACTTGCATTTTCTACAGAAAGAGTGTTCAGAACTGTGCAATCAAAAGTATGGTTTAACCCTGTTAACTTAATGAACATATCAGAAATAAGTTTCACACAAAGCTTCTGTGTAGTTTTTATTTGAAGATATTATTTTTCCCAATAGAGGCCTCTTAGCGCTCAGAATGTCCAATTGCAGTTTCTACAGAAAGAGTGTTTCAGAACGGCTCAATCAAAAGTAAGGTTCAACTCTGTTAGTTGAATGCACAGAACAGAAAGAAGTTTCATACAATGCTTCTGTGTAGTTTATATTTGAACATATTCTTTTTTCCACTATTACCCACTTAGCGCTACGAATGTCCAGTTGCATTTTCTACAGACAGAGTGTTTCAAAACTGCTCAATCAAAAGTATGGTTTAACTCTGTTAGCTGAATGCTCAGATCAGAAAGAAGTTTCACAGAATGCTTCTGTGTAGTTTATATTTGAATATATTCCTTTTTCCACTACTACGCTCTTAGCGCTCCAAATGTCCAGTTGCATTTTCTACAGAAAGAGTGTTCAGATCTGCTCAATCAAAAGTATGGTTTAACTCTGTTAGCTGAATGCACAGATCAGAAAGAAGTTTCACCGAATGATTCCGTGTAGTTTATATTTGAAGACATTCCTTTTTCCACTATTACCCTCTTAGCGCTCCGAATCTCCACTTGCATTTTCTACAAAAAGAGTGTTTCATAACTGCTCAATCAAAAATATGTTTTATCTCTGTTAACTGAATTTACAGATCAGAAATAAGTTTCACAGAATGCATCTGTGTAGTTTTTATTTGAAGATATTCTTTTTCCCAATGTAGGCCTCTTAGCGCTTAGCATGTCCAATTGCAGTTTCTACAGAAAGAGTGTTTCAGAACGGCTCAATCAAAAGTAAGGTTCAACTCTGTTAGTTGAATGCACAGAACAGAAAGAATTTTCACAGAATGCTACTGTGTAGTTTATATTTGAATATATTCCTTTTTCCACTGTTACCCTCTTAGCGCTCCGAATGTCCACTTGCATTTTCTACAGAAAGAGTGTTCAGAACTGCGCAATCCAAAGTATGGTTTAACTCTGTTAGCTTAATGAACATATCAGAAATAAGTTTCACACAATGCTTCTCTGTAGTTTTTATTTGAAGATATTATTTTTCCCAATAGAGGCCTCTTAGCGCTCAGAATGTCCAATTGCAGTTTCTACAGAAAGAGTGTTTCAGAAAGGCTCAATCAAAAGTAAGGTTCAACTCTGTTAGTTGAATGCACAGAACAGAAAGAAGTTTCATACAATGCTTCTGTGTAGTTTATATTTGAACATATTCTTTTTTCCACTATTACCCACTTAGCGCTACGAATGTCCAGTTGCATTTTCGACAGACAGAGTGTTTCAAAACTGCTCAATCAAAAGTATGGTTTAACTCTGTTAGCTGAATGCTCAGATCAGAAAGAAGTTTCACAGAATGCTTCTGTGTAGTTTATATTTGAATATATTCCTTTTTCCACTACTACTCTCTTAGCGCTCCAAATGTCCAGTTGCATTTTCTACAGAAAGAGTGTTCAGATCTGCTCAATCAAAAGTATGGTTTAACTCTGTTAGCTGAATGCACAGATCAGAAAGAAGTTTCACAGAATGATTCTGTGTAGTTTATATTTGGAGACATTCCTTTTTCCACTATTACCCTCTTAGCGCTCCGAATCTCCACTTGCATTTTCTACAGAAAGAGTGTTTCAGAACGGCTCAATCAAAACTAAGGTTCAACACTTTTAGTTGAACAAACAGAACAGAAAGAAGTTTCACACAATTCTTCTGTGTAGTTTTTATTTGTAGACATTCTTTTTCCCAATATAGGCCTCTTAGCGCTCAGAATGTCCAATTGCAGTTTCTACAGAAAGAGTGTTTCAGAACGGCTCAATCAAAAGTAAGGTTCAACTCTGTTAGTTGAATGCACAGAACAGAAAGAAGTTTCATACAATGCTTCTGTGTAGTTTATATTTGAACATATTCTTTTTTCCACTATTACCCACTTAGCGCTACGAATGTCCAGTTGCATTTTCTACAGACAGAGTGTTTCAAAACTGCTCAATCAAAAGTATGGTTTAACTCTGTTAGCTGAATGCTCAGATCAGAAAGAAGTTTCACAGAATGCTTCTGTGTAGTTTATATTTGAATATATTCCTTTTTCCACTACTACGCATTTAGCGCTCCAAATGTCCAGTTGCATTTTCTACAGAAAGAGTGTTCAGATCTGCTCAAACAAAAGTATGGTTTAACTCTGTTAGCTGAATGCACAGATCAGAAAAAAGTTTCACCGAATGATTCTGTGTAGTTTATATTTGAAGTCATTCCTTTTTCCACTATTACCCTCTTAGCGCTCCGAATCTCCACTTGCATTTTCTACAAAAAGAGTGTTTCATAACTGCTCAATCAAAAATATGTTTTATCTCTGTTAACTGAATTTACAGATCAGAAATAAGTTTCACAGAATGCATCTGTGTAGTTTTTATTTGAAGATATTCTTTTTCCCAATGTAGGCCTCTTAGCGCTTAGCATGTCCAATTGCAGTTTCTACAGAAAGAGTGTTTCAGAACGGCTCAATAAAAAGTAAGGTTCAACTCTGTTAGTTGAATGCACAGAACAGAGAGAATTTTCACAAAATGCTACTGTGTAGTTTATATTTGAATATATTCCTTTTTCAACTATTACCCTCTTAGCGCTCCGAATGTCCACTTGCATTTTCTACAGAAAGAGTGTTCAGAACTGCGCAATCAAAAGTATGGTTTAACTCTGTTAGCTTAATGAACATATCAGAAATAAGTTTCACACAATGCTTCTGTGTAGTTTTTATTTGAAGATATTATTTTTCCCAATAGAGGCCTCTTAGCGCTCAGAATGTCCAATTGCAGTTTCTACAGAAAGAGTGTTTCAGAAAGGCTCAATCAAAAGTAAGGTTCAACTCTGTTAGTTGAATGCACAGAACAGAAAAAAGTTTCATACAATGCTTCTGTGTAGTTTATATTTGAACATATTCTTTTTTCCACTATTACCCACTTAGCGCTACGAATGTCCAGTTGCATTTTCTACAGACAGAGTGTTTCAAAACTGCTCAATCAAAAGTATGGTTTAACTCTGTTAGCTGAATGCTCAGATCAGAAAGAAGTTTCACAGAATGCTTCTGTGTAGTTTATATTTGAATATATTCCTTTCTCCACTACTACTCTCTTAGCGCTCCAAACGTCCAGTTGCATTTTCTACAGAAAGAGTGTTCAGATCTGCTCAATCAAAAGTATGGTTTAACTCTGTTAGCTGAATGCACGGATCAGAAAGAAGTTTCACAGAATGATTCTGTGTAGTTTATATTTGGAGACATTCCTTTTTCCACTATTACCCTCTTAGCGCTCCGAATCTCCACTTGCATTTTCTACAGAAAGAGTGTTTCAGAACGGCTCAATCAAAACTAAGGTTCAACTCTTTTAGTTGAACAAACAGAACAGAAAGAAGTTTCACACAATTCTTCTGTGTAGTTTTTATTTGTAGACATTCTTTTTCCCAATATAGGCCTCTTAGCGCTCAGAATGTCCAATTGCAGTTTCTACAGAAAGAGTGTTTCAGAACGGCTCAATCAAAAGTAAGGTTCAACTCTGTTAGTTGAATGCACAGAACAGAAAGAAGTTTCATACAATGCTTCTGTGTAGTTTATATTTGAACATATTCTTTTTTCCACTATTACCCACTTAGCGCTACGAATGTCCAGTTGCATTTTCTACAGACAGAGTGTTTCAAAACTGCTCAATCAAAAGTATGGTTTAACTCTGTTAGCTGAATGCTCAGATCAGAAAGAAGTTTCACAGAATGCTTCTGTGTAGTTTATATATGAATATATTCCTTTTTCCACTACTACGCTCTTAGCGCTCCAAATGTCCAGTTGCATTTTCTACAGAAAGAGTGCTCAGATCTGCTCAATCAAAAGTATGGTTTAACTCTGTTAGCTGAATGCACAGATCAGAAAGAAGTTTCACCGAATGATTCTGTGTAGTTTATATTTGAAGACATTCCTTTTTCCACTATTAACCACTTAGCGCTCCGAATCTCCACTTGCATTTTCTACAAAAAGAGTGTTTCATAACTGCTCAATCAAAAATATGTTTTATCTCTGTTAACTGAATTTACAGATCAGAAATAAGTTTCACAGAATGCATCTGTGTAGTTTTTATTTGAAGATATTCTTTTTCCCAATGTAGGCCTCTTAGCGCTTAGCATGTCCAATTGCAGTTTCTACAGAAAGAGTGTTTCAGAACGGCTCAATCAAAAGTAAGGTTCAACTCTGTTAGTTGAATGCACAGAACAGAAAGAATTTTCACAGAATGCTACTGTGTAGTTTATATTTGAATATATTCCTTTTTCCACTATTACCCTCTTAGCGCTCCGAATGTCCACTTGCATTTTCTACAGAAAGAGTGTTCAGAACTGCGCAATCAAAAGTATGGTTTAACTCTGTTAGCTTAATGAACATATCAGAAATAAGTTTCACACAATGCTTCTGTGTAGTTTTAATTTGAAGATATTATTTTTCCCAATAGAGGCCTCTTAGGGCTCAGAATGTCCAATTGCAGTTTCTACAGAAAGAGTGTTTCAGAAAGGCTCAATCAAAAGTAAGGTTCAACTCTGTTAGTTGAATGCACAGAACAGAAAGAAGTTTCATACAATGCTTCTGTGTAGTTTATATTTGAACTTATTCTTTTTTCCACTATTACCCACTTAGCGCTACGAATGTCCAGTTGCATTTTCTACAGACAGAGTGTTTCAAAACTGCTCAATCAAAAGTATGGTTTAACTCTGTTAGCTGAATGCTCAGATCAGAAAGAAGTTTCACAGAATGCTTCTGTGTAGTTTATATTTGAATATATTCCTTTCTCCACTACTACTCTCTTAACGCTAGAAATGTCCAGTTGCATTTTCTACAGAAAGAGTGTTCAGATCTGCTCAATCAAAAGTATGGTTTAACTCTGTTAGCTGAATGCACGGATCAGAAAGAAGTTTCACAGAATGATTCTGTGTAGTTTATATTTGGAGACATTCCTTTTTCCACTATTACCCTCTTAGCGCTCCGAATCTCCACTTGCATTTTCTACAGAAAGAGTGTTTCAGAACGGCTCAATCAAAACTAAGGTTCAACTCTTTTAGTTGAACAAACAGAACAGAAAGAAGTTTCACACAATTCTTCTGTGTAGTTTTTATTTGTAGACATTCTTTTTCCCAATATAGGCCTCTTAGCGCTCAGAATGTCCAATTGCAGTTTCTACAGAAAGAGTGTTTCAGAACGGCTCAATCAAAAGTAAGGTTCAACTCTGTTAGTTGAATGCACAGAACAGAAAGAAGTTTCATACAATGCTTCTGTGTAGTTTATATTTGAACATATTCTTTTTTCCACTATTACCCACTTAGCGCTACGAATGTCCAGTTGCATTTTCTACAGACAGAGTGTTTCAAAACTGCTCAATCAAAAGTATGGTTTAACTCTGTTAGCTGAATGCTCAGATCAGAAAGAAGTTTCACAGAATGCTTCTGTGTAGTTTATATTTGAATATATTCCTTTTTCCACTACTACGCTCTTAGCGCTCCAAATGTCCAGTTGCATTTTCTACAGAAAGAGTGTTCAGATCTGCTCAATCAAAAGTATGGTTTAACTCTGTTAGCTGAATGCACAGATCAGAAAGAAGTTTCACCGAATGATTCTGTGTAGTTTATATTTGAAGACATTCCTTTTTCCACTATTACCCTCTTAGCGCTCCGAATCTCCACTTGCATTTTCTACAAAAAGAGTGTTTCATAACTGCTCAATCAAAAATATCTTTTATCTCTGTTAACTGAATTTACAGATTAGAAATAAGTTTCACAGAATGCATCTGTGTAGTTTTTATTTGAAGATATTCTTTTTCCCAATGTAGGCCTCTTAGCGCTTAGCATGTCCAATTGCAGTTTCTACAGAAAGAGTGTTTCAGAACGGCTCAATCAAAAGTAAGGTTCAACTCTGTTAGTTGAATGCACAGAACAGAAAGAATTTTCACAGAATGCTACTGTGTAGTTTATATTTGAATATATTCCTTTTTCCACTAATACCCTCTTAGCGCTCCGAATGTCCACTTGCATTTTCTAAAGAAAGAGTGTTCAGATCTGCTCAATCAAAAGTATGGTTTAACTCTGTTAGCTGAATGCACGGATCAGAAAGAAGTTTCACAGAATGATTCTGTGTAGTTTATATTTGGAAACATTCCTTTTTCCACTATTACCCTCTTAGCGCTCCGAATCTCCACTTGCATTTTCTACAGAAAGAGTGTTTCAGAACGGCTCAATCAAAACTAAGGTTCAACTCTTTTAGTTGAACAAACAGAACAGAAATTAGTTTCACACAATTCTTCTGTGTAGTTTTTATTTGTAGACATTCTTTTTCCCAATATAGGCCTCTTAGCGCTCAGAATGTCCAATTGCAGTTTCTACAGAAAGAGTGTTTCAGAACGGCTCAATCAAAAGTAAGGTTCAACTCTGTTAGTTGAATGCACAGAACAGAAAGAAGTTTCATACAATGCTTCTGTGTAGTTTATATTTGAACATATTCTTTTTTCCACTATTACCCACTTAGCGCTACGAATGTCCAGTTGCATTTTCTACAGACAGAGTGTTTCAAAACTGCTCAATCAAAAGTATGGTTTAACTCTGTTAGCTGAATGCTCAGATCAGAAAGAAGTTTCACAGAATGCTTCTGTGTAGTTTATATTTGAATATATTCCTTTTTCCACTACTACGCTCTTAGCGCTCCAAATGTCCAGTTGCATTTTCTACAGAAAGAGTGTTCAGATCTGCTCAATCAAAAGTATGGTTTAACTCTGTTAGCTGAATGCACAGATAAGAAAGAAGTTTCACCGAATGATTCCGTGTAGTTTATATTTGAAGACATTCCTTTTTCCACTATTACCCTCTTAGCGCTCCGAATCTCCACTTGCATTTTCTACAAAAAGAGTGTTTCATAACTGCTCAATCAAAAATATGTTTTATCTCTGTTAACTGAATTTACAGATCAGAAATAAGTTTCACAGAATGCATCTGTGTAGTTTTTATTTGAAGATATTCTTTTTCCCAATGTAGGCCTCTTAGCGCTAAGCATGTCCAATTGCAGTTTCTACAGAAAGAGTGTTTCAGAACGGCTCAATCAAAAGTAAGGTTCAACTCTGTTAGTTGAATGCACAGAACAGAAAGAATTTTCACAGAATGCTACTGTGTAGTTTATATTTGAATATATTCCTTTTTCCACTATTACCCTCTTAGCGCTCCGAATGTCCACTTGCATTTTCTACAGAAAGAGTGTTCAGAACTGCGCAATCAAAAGTATGGTTTAACTCTGTTAGCTTAATGAACATATCAGAAATAAGTTTCACACAATGCTTCTGTGTAGTTTTTATTTGAAGATATTATTTTTCCCAATAGAGGCCTCTTAGCGCTCAGAATGTCCAATTGCAGTTTCTACAGAAAGAGTGTTTCAGAAAGGCTCAATCAAAAGTAAGGTTCAACTCTGTTAGTTGAATGCACAGAACAGAAAAAAGTTTCATACAATGCTTCTGTGTAGTTTATATTTGAACATATTCTTTTTTCCACTATTACCCACTTAGCGCTACGAATGTCCAGTTGCATTTTCTACAGACAGAGTGTTTCAAAACTGCTCAATCAAAAGTATGGTTTAACTCTGTTAGCTGAATGCTCAGATCAGAAAGAAGTTTCACAGAATGCTTCTGTGTAGTTTATATTTGAATATATTCCTTTCTCCACTACTACTCTCTTAGCGCTCCAAACGTCCAGTTGCATTTTCTACAGAAAGAGTGTTCAGATCTGCTCAATCAAAAGTATGGTTTAACTCTGTTAGCTGAATGCACGGATCAGAAAGAAGTTTCACAGAATGATTCTGTGTAGTTTATATTTGGAGACATTCCTTTTTCCACTATTACCCTCTTAGCGCTCTGAATCTCCACTTGCATTTTCTACAGAAAGAGTGTTTCAGAACGGCTCAATCAAAACTAAGGTTCAACTCTTTTAGTTGAACAAACAGAACAGAAAGAAGTTTCACACAATTCTTCTGTGTAGTTTTTATTTGTAGACATTCTTTTTCCCAATATAGGCCTCTTAGCGCTCAGAATGTCCAATTGCAGTTTCTACAGAAAGAGTGTTTCAGAACGGCTCAATCAAAAGTAAGGTTCAACTCTGTTAGTTGAATGCACAGAACAGAAAGAAGTTTCATACAATGCTTCTGTGTAGTTTATATTTGAACATATTCTTTTTTCCACTATTACCCACTTAGCGCTACGAATGTCCAGTTGCATTTTCTACAGACAGAGTGTTTCAAAACTGCTCAATCAAAAGTATGGTTTAACTCTGTTAGCTGAATGCTCAGATCAGAAAGAAGTTTCACAGAATGCTTCTGTGTAGTTTATATATGAATATATTCCTTTTTCCACTACTACGCTCTTAGCGCTCCAAATGTCCACTTGCATTTTCTACAGAAAGAGTGTTCAGATCTGCTCAATCAAAAGTATGGTTTAACTCTGTTAGCTGAATGCACAGATCAGAAAGAAGTTTCACCGAATGTTTCTGTGTTGTTTATATTTGAAGACATTCCTTTTTCCACTATTACCCTCTTAGCGCTCCGAATCTCCACTTGCATTTTCTTCAAAAAGAGTGTTTCATAACTGCTCAATCAAAAATATGTTTTATCTCTGTTAACTGAATTTACAGATCAGAAATAAGTTTCACAGAATGCATCTGTGTAGTTTTTATTTGAAGATATTCTTTTTCCCAATGTAGGCCACTTAGCGCTTAGCATGTCCAATTGCAGTTTCTACAGAAAGAGTGTTTCAGAACGGCTCAATCAAAAGTAAGGTTCAACTCTGTTAGTTGAATGCACAGAACAGAAAGAATTTTCACAGAATGCTACTGTGTAGTTTATATTTGAATATATTCCTTTTTCCACTATTACCCTCTTAGCGCTCCGAATGTCCACTTGCATTTTCTACAGAAAGAGTGTTCAGAACTGTGCAATCAAAAGTATGGTTTAACTCTGTTAGCTTAATGAACATATCAGAAATAAGTTTCACACAATGATTCTGTGTAGTTTTTATTTGAAGATATTATTTTTCCCAATAGAGGCCTCTTAGCGCTCAGAATGTCCAATTGCAGTTTCTACAGAAAGAGTGTTTCAGAACGGCTCAACCAAAAGTAAGGTTCAACTCTGTTAGTTGAATGCACAGAACAGAAAGAAGTTTCCTACAATGCTTCTGTGTAGTTTATATTTGAATATATTCTTTTTTCCACTATTACCCACTTAGCGCTACGAATGTCCAGTTGCATTTTCTACAGACAGAGTGTTTCAAAACTGCTCAATCAAAAGTATGGTTTAACTCTGTTAGCTGAATGCTCAGATCAGAAAGAACTTTCACAGAATGATTCTGTGTAGTTTATATTTGAATATATTCCTTTTTCCACTACTACGCTCTTAGCGCTCCAAATGTCCAGTTGCATTTTCTACAGAAAGAGTGTTCAGATCTGCTCAATCAAAAGTATGGTTTAACTCTGTTAGCTGAATGCACAGATCAGAAAGAAGTTTCACCGAATGATTCCGTGTAGTTTATATTTGAAGACATTCCTTTTTCCACTATTACCCTCTTAGCGCTCCGAATCTCCACTTGCATTTTCTACAAAAAGAGTGTTTCATAACTGCTCAATCAAAAATATGTTTTATCTCTGTTAACTGAATTTACAGATCAGAAATAAGTTTCACAGAATGCATCTGTGTAGTTTTTATTTGAAGATATTTTTTTTCCCAATGTAGGCCTCTTAGCGCTTAGCATGTCCAATTGCAGTTTCTACAGAAAGAGTGTTTCAGAACGGCTCAATCAAAAGTAAGGTTCAACTCTGTTAGTTGAATGCACAGAACAGAAAGAATTTTCACAGAATGCTACTGTGTAGTTTATATTTGAATATATTCCTTTTTCCACTATTACCCTCTTAGCGCTCCGAATGTCCACTTGCATTTTCTACAGAAAGAGTGTTCAGAACTGCGCATTCCAAAGTATGGTTTAACTCTGTTAGCTTAATGAACATATCAGAAATAAGTTTCACACAATGCTTCTGTGTAGTTTTTATTTGAAGATATTATTTTTCCCAATAGAGGCCTCTTAGCGCTCAGAATGTCCAATTGCAGTTTCTACAGAAAGAGTGTTTCAGAAAGGCTCAATCAAAAGTAAGGTTCAACTCTGTTAGTTGAATGCACAGAACAGAAAGAAGTTTCATACAATGCTTCTGTGTAGTTTATATTTGAACATATTCTTTTTTCCACTATTACCCACTTAGCGCTACGAATGTCCAGTTGCATTTTCTACAGACAGAGTGTTTCAAAACTGCTCAATCAAAAGTATGGTTTAACTCTGTTAGCTGAATGCTCAGATCAGAAAGAAGTTTCACAGAATGCTTCTGTGTAATTTATATTTGAATATATTCTTTTTTCCACTACTACTCTCTTAGCGCTCCAAATGTCCAGTTGCATTTTCTACAGAAAGAGTGTTCAGATCTGCTCAATCAAAAGTATGGTTTAACCCTGTTAGCTGAATGCACAGATCAGAAAGAAGTTTCACCGAATGATTCTGTGTAGTTTATATTTCAAGACATTCCTTTTTCCACTATTACCCCCTTAGCGCTCCGAATCTCCACTTGCATTTTCTACAAAAAGAGTGTTTCATAACTGCTCAATCAAAAATATGTTTTATCTCTGTTAACTGAATTTACAGATCAGAAATAAGTTTCACAGAATGCATCTGTGTAGTTTTTATTTGAAGATATTCTTTTTCCCAATGTAGGCCTCTTAGCGCTTAGCATGTCCAATTGCAGTTTCTACAGAAAGAGTGTTTCAGAACGGCTCAATCAAAAGTAAGGTTCAACTCTGTTAGTTGAATGCACAGAACAGAAAGAATTTTCACAGAATGCTTCTGTGTAGTTTATATTTGAATATATTCCTTTTTCCACTACTACTCTCTTAGCGCTCCAAATGTCCAGTTGCATTTTCTAAAGAAAGAGTGTTCAGATCTGCTCAATCAAAAGTATGGTTTAACTCTGTTAGCTTAATGAACATATCAGAAAGAAGTTTCACAGAATGATTCTGTGTAGTTTATATTTGGAGACATTCCTTTTTCCACTATTACCCTCTTAGCGCTCCGAATCTCCACTTGCATTTTCTACAGAAAGAGTGTTTCAGAACGGCTCAATCAAAACTAAGGTTCAACTCTTTTAGTTGAACAAACAGAACAGAAAGAAGTTTCACACAATTCTTCTGTGTAGTTTTTATTTGTAGACATTCTTTTTCCCAATATAGGCCTCTTAGCGCTCAGAATGTCCAATTGCAGTTTCTACAGAAAGAGTGTTTCAGAACGGCTCAATCAAAAGTAAGGTTCAACTCTGTTAGTTGAATGCACAGAACAGAAAGAAGTTTCATACAATGCTTCTGTGTAGTTTATATTTGAACATATTCTTTTTTCCACTATTACCCACTTAGCGCTACGAATGTCCAGTTGCATTTTCTACAGACAGAGTGTTTCAAAACTGCTCAATCAAAAGTATGGTTTAACTCTGTTAGCTGAATGCTCAGATCAGAAAGAAGTTTCACAGAATGCTTCTCTGTAGTTTATATTTGAATATATTCCTTTTCCCACTACTACGCTCTTAGCGCTCCAAATGTCCACTTGCATTTTCTACAGAAAGAGTGTTCAGATCTGCTCAATCAAAAGTATGGTTTAACTCTGTTAGCTGAATGCACAGATCAGAAAGAAGTTTCACCGAATATTTCTGTGTAGTTTATATTTGAAGACATTCCTTTTTCCACTATTACCCTCTTAGCGCTCCGAATCTCCACTTGCATTTTCTCCAAAAAGAGTGTTTCATAACTGCTCAATCAAAAATATGTTTTATCTCTGTTAACTGAATTTACAGATCAGAAATAAGTTTCACAGAATGCATCTGTGTAGTTTTTATTTGAAGATATTCTTTTTCCCAATGTAGGCCTCTTAGCGCTTAGCATGTCCAATTGCAGTTTCTACAGAAAGAGTGTTTCAGAACGGCTCAATCAAAAGTAAGGTTCAACTCTGTTAGTTGAATGCACAGAACAGAAAGAATTTTCACAGAATGCTACTGTATAGTTTATATTTGAATATATTCCTTTTTCCACTATTACCCTCTTAGCGCTCCGAATGTCCACTTGCATTTTCTACAGAAAGAGTGTTCAGAACTGTGCAATCAAAAGTATGGTTTAACCCTGTTAACTTAATGAACATATCAGAAATAAGTTTCACACAAAGCTTCTGTGTAGTTTTTATTTGAAGATATTATTTTTCCCAATAGAGGCCTCTTAGCGCTCAGAATGTCCAATTGCAGTTTCTACAGAAAGAGTGTTTCAGAACGGCTCAATCAAAAGTAAGGTTCAACTCTGTTAGTTGAATGCACAGAACAGAAAGAAGTTTCATACAATGCTTCTGTGTAGTTTATATTTGAACATATTCTTTTTTCCACTATTACCCACTTAGCGCTACGAATGTCCAGTTGCATTTTCTACAGACAGAGTGTTTCAAAACTGCTCAATCAAAAGTATGGTTTAACTCTGTTAGCTGAATGCTCAGATCAGAAAGAAGTTTCACAGAATGCTTCTGTGTAGTTTATATTTGAATATATTCCTTTTTCCACTACTACGCTCTTAGCGCTCCAAATGTCCAGTTGCATTTTCTACAGAAAGAGTGTTCAGATCTGCTCAATCAAAAGTATGGTTTAACTCTGTTAGCTGAATGCACAGATCAGAAAGAAGTTTCACCGAATGATTCCGTGTAGTTTATATTTGAAGACATTCCTTTTTCCACTATTACCCTCTTAGCGCTCCGAATCTCCACTTGCATTTTCTACAAAAAGAGTGTTTCATAACTGCTCAATCAAAAATATGTTTTATCTCTGTTAACTGAATTTACAGATCAGAAATAAGTTTCACAGAATGCATCTGTGTAGTTTTTATTTGAAGATATTCTTTTTCCCAATGTAGGCCTCTTAGCGCTTAGCATGTCCAATTGCAGTTTCTACAGAAAGAGTGTTTCAGAACGGCTCAATCAAAAGTAAGGTTCAACTCTGTTAGTTGAATGCACAGAACAGAAAGAATTTTCACAGAATGCTACTGTGTAGTTTATATTTGAATATATTCCTTTTTCCACTATTACCCTCTTAGCGTTCCGAATGTCCACTTGAATTTTCTACAGAAAGAGTGTTCAGAACTGCGCAATCCAAAGTATGGTTTAACTCTGTTAGCTTAATGAACATATCAGAAATAAGTTTCACACAATGCTTCTGTGTAGTTTTTATTTGAAGATATTATTTTTCCCAATAGAGGCCTCTTAGCGCTCAGAATGTCCAATTGCAGTTTCTACAGAAAGAGTGTTTCAGAAAGGCTCAATCAAAAGTAAGGTTCAACTCTGTTAGTTGAATGCACAGAACAGAAAGAAGTTTCATACAATGCTTCTGTGTAGTTTATATTTGAACATATTCTTTTTTCCACTATTACCCACTTAGCGCTACGAATGTCCAGTTGCATTTTCTACAGACAGAGTGTTTCAAAACTGCTCAATCAAAAGTATGGTTTAACTCTGTTAGCTGAATGCTCAGATCAGAAAGAAGTTTCACAGAATGCTTCTGTGTAGTTTATATTTGAATATATTCCTTTTTCCACTACTACTCTCTTAGCGCTCCAAATGTCCAGTTGCATTTTCTACAGAAAGAGTGTTCAGATCTGCTCAATCAAAAGTATGGTTTAACTCTGTTAGCTGAATGCACAGATCAGAAAGAAGTTTCACAGAATGATTCTGTGTAGTTTATATTTGGAGACATTCCTTTTTCCACTATTACCCTCTTAGCGCTCCGAATCTCCACTTGCATTTTCTACAGAAAGAGTGTTTCAGAACGGCTCAATCAAAACTAAGGTTCAACACTTTTAGTTGAACAAACAGAACAGAAAGAAGTTTCACACAATTCTTCTGTGTAGTTTTTATTTGTAGACATTCTTTTTCCCAATATAGGCCTCTTAGCGCTCAGAATGTCCAATTGCAGTTTCTACAGAAAGAGTGTTTCAGAACGGCTCAATCAAAAGTAAGGTTCAACTCTGTTAGTTGAATGCACAGAACAGAAAGAAGTTTCATACAATGCTTCTGTGTAGTTTATATTTGAACATATTCTTTTTTCCACTATTACCCACTTAGCGCTACGAATGTCCAGTTGCATTTTCTACAGACAGAGTGTTTCAAAACTGCTCAATCAAAAGTATGGTTTAACTCTGTTAGCTGAATGCTCAGATCAGAAAGAAGTTTCACAGAATGCTTCTGTGTAGTTTATATTTGAATATATTCCTTTTTCCACTACTACGCTCTTAGCGCTCCAAATGTCCAGTTGCATTTTCTACAGAAAGAGTGTTCAGATCTGCTCAAACAAAAGTATGGTTTAACTCTGTTAGCTGAATGCACAGATCAGAAAAAAGTTTCACCGAATGATTCTGTGTAGTTTATATTTGAAGTCATTCCTTTTTCCACTATTACCCTCTTAGCGCTCCGAATCTCCACTTGCATTTTCTACAAAAAGAGTGTTTCATAACTGCTCAATCAAAAATATGTTTTATCTCTGTTAACTGAATTTACAGATCAGAAATAAGTTTCACAGAATGCATCTGTGTAGTTTTTATTTGAAGATATTCTTTTTCCCAATGTAGGCCTCTTAGCGCTTAGCATGTCCAATTGCAGTTTCTACAGAAAGAGTGTTTCAGAACGGCTCAATAAAAAGTAAGGTTCAACTCTGTTAGTTGAATGCACAGAACAGAGAGAATTTTCACAAAATGCTACTGTGTAGTTTATATTTGAATATATTCCTTTTTCCACTATTACCCTCTTAGCGCTCCGAATGTCCACTTGCATTTTCTACAGAAAGAGTGTTCAGAACTGCGCAATCAAAAGTATGGTTTAACTCTGTTAGCTTAATGAACATATCAGAAATAAGTTTCACACAATGCTTCTGTGTAGTTTTTATTTGAAGATATTATTTTTCCCAATAGAGGCCTCTTAGCGCTCAGAATGTCCAATTGCAGTTTCTACAGAAAGAGTGTTTCAGAAAGGCTCAATCAAAAGTAAGGTTCAACTCTGTTAGTTGAATGCACAGAACAGAAAAAGTTTCATACAATGCTTCTGTGTAGTTTATATTTGAACATATTCTTTTTTCCACTATTACCCACTTAGCGCTACGAATGTCCAGTTGCATTTTCTACAGACAGAGTGTTTCAAAACTGCTCAATCAAAAGTATGGTTTAACTCTGTTAGCTGAATGCTCAGATCAGAAAGAAGTTTCACAGAATGCTTCTGTGTAGTTTATATTTGAATATATTCCTTTCTCCACTACTACTCTCTTAGCGCTCCAAACGTCCAGTTGCATTTTCTACAGAAAGAGTGTTCAGATCTGCTCAATCAAAAGTATGGTTTAACTCTGTTAGCTGAATGCACGGATCAGAAAGAAGTTTCACAGAATGATTCTGTGTAGTTTATATTTGGAGACATTCCTTTTTCCACTATTACCCTCTTAGCGCTCCGAATCTCCACTTGCATTTTCTACAGAAAGAGTGTTTCAGAACGGCTCAATCAAAACTAAGGTTCAACTCTTTTAGTTGAACAAACAGAACAGAAAGAAGTTTCACACAATTCTTCTGTGTAGTTTTTATTTGTAGACATTCTTTTTCCCAATATAGGCCTCTTAGCGCTCAGAATGTCCAATTGCAGTTTCTACAGAAAGAGTGTTTCAGAACGGCTCAATCAAAAGTAAGGTTCAACTCTGTTAGTTGAATGCACAGAACAGAAAGAAGTTTCATACAATGCTTCTGTGTAGTTTATATTTGAACATATTCTTTTTTCCACTATTACCCACTTAGCGCTACGAATGTCCAGTTGCATTTTCTACAGACAGAGTGTTTCAAAACTGCTCAATCAAAAGTATGGTTTAACTCTGTTAGCTGAATGCTCAGATCAGAAAGAAGTTTCACAGAATGCTTCTGTGTAGTTTATATATGAATATATTCCTTTTTCCACTACTACGCTCTTAGCGCTCCAAATGTCCACTTGCATTTTCTACAGAAAGAGTGCTCAGATCTGCTCAATCAAAAGTATGGTTTAACTCTGTTAGCTGAATGCACAGATCAGAAAGAAGTTTCACCGAATGATTCTGTGTAGTTTATATTTGAAGACATTCCTTTTTCCACTATTAACCACTTAGCGCTCCGAATCTCCACTTGCATTTTCTACAAAAAGAGTGTTTCATAACTGCTCAATCAAAAATATGTTTTATCTCTGTTAACTGAATTTACAGATCAGAAATAAGTTTCACAGAATGCATCTGTGTAGTTTTTATTTGAAGATATTCTTTTTCCCAATGTAGGCCTCTTAGCGCTTAGCATGTCCAATTGCAGTTTCTACAGAAAGAGTGTTTCAGAACGGCTCAATCAAAAGTAAGGTTCAACTCTGTTAGTTGAATGCACAGAACAGAAAGAATTTTCACAGAATGCTACTGTGTAGTTTATATTTGAATATATTCCTTTTTCCACTATTACCCTCTTAGCGCTCCGAATGTCCACTTGCATTTTCTACAGAAAGAGTGTTCAGAACTGCGCAATCAAAAGTATGGTTTAACTCTGTTAGCTTAATGAACATATCAGAAATAAGTTTCACACAATGCTTCTGTGTAGTTTTAATTTGAAGATATTATTTTTCCCAATAGAGGCCTCTTAGGGCTCAGAATGTCCAATTGCAGTTTCTACAGAAAGAGTGTTTCAGAAAGGCTCAATCAAAAGTAAGGTTCAACTCTGTTAGTTGAATGCACAGAACAGAAAGAAGTTTCATACAATGCTTCTGTGTAGTTTATATTTGAACTTATTCTTTTTTCCACTATTACCCACTTAGCGCTACGAATGTCCAGTTGCATTTTCTACAGACAGAGTGTTTCAAAACTGCTCAATCAAAAGTATGGTTTAACTCTGTTAGCTGAATGCTCAGATCAGAAAGAAGTTTCACAGAATGCTTCTGTGTAGTTTATATTTGAATATATTCCTTTCTCCACTACTACTCTCTTAACGCTAGAAATGTCCAGTTGCATTTTCTACAGAAAGAGTGTTCAGATCTGCTCAATCAAAAGTATGGTTTAACTCTGTTAGCTGAATGCACGGATCAGAAAGAAGTTTCACAGAATGATTCTGTGTAGTTTATATTTGGAGACATTCCTTTTTCCACTATTACCCTCTTAGCGCTCCGAATCTCCACTTGCATTTTCTACAGAAAGAGTGTTTCAGAACGGCTCAATCAAAACTAAGGTTCAACTCTTTTAGTTGAACAAACAGAACAGAAAGGAGTTTCACACAATTCTTCTGTGTAGTTTTTATTTGTAGACATTCTTTTTCCCAATATAGGCCTCTTAGCGCTCAGAATGTCCAATTGCAGTTTCTACAGAAAGAGTGTTTCAGAACGGCTCAATCAAAAGTAAGGTTCAACTCTGTTAGTTGAATGCACAGAACAGAAAGAAGTTTCATACAATGCTTCTGTGTAGTTTATATTTGAACATATTCTTTTTTCCACTATTACCCACTTAGCGCTACGAATGTCCAGTTGCATTTTCTACAGACAGAGTGTTTCAAAACTGCTCAATCAAAAGTATGGTTTAACTCTGTTAGCTGAATGCTCAGATCAGAAAGAAGTTTCACAGAATGCTTCTGTGTAGTTTATATTTGAATATATTCCTTTTTCCACTACTACGCTCTTAGCGCTCCAAATGTCCAGTTGCATTTTCTACAGAAAGAGTGTTCAGATCTGCTCAATCAAAAGTATGGTTTAACTCTGTTAGCTGAATGCACAGATCAGAAAGAAGTTTCACCGAATGATTCTGTGTAGTTTATATTTGAAGACATTCCTTTTTCCACTATTACCCTCTTAGCGCTCCGAATCTCCACTTGCATTTTCTACAAAAAGAGTGTTTCATAACTGCTCAATCAAAAATATCTTTTATCTCTGTTAACTGAATTTACAGATCAGAAATAAGTTTCACAGAATGCATCTGTGTAGTTTTTATTTGAAGATATTCTTTTTCCCAATGTAGGCCTCTTAGCGCTTAGCATGTCCAATTGCAGTTTCTACAGAAAGAGTGTTTCAGAACGGCTCAATCAAAAGTAAGGTTCAACTCTGTTAGTTGAATGCACAGAACAGAAAGAATTTTCACAGAATGCTACTGTGTAGTTTATATTTGAATATATTCCTTTTTCCACTAATACCCTCTTAGCGCTCCGAATGTCCACTTGCATTTTCTAAAGAAAGAGTGTTCAGATCTGCTCAATCAAAAGTATGGTTTAACTCTGTTAGCTGAATGCACGGATCAGAAAGAAGTTTCACAGAATGATTCTGTGTAGTTTATATTTGGAAACATTCCTTTTTCCACTATTACCCTCTTAGCGCTCCGAATCTCCACTTGCATTTTCTACAGAAAGAGTGTTTCAGAACGGCTCAATCAAAACTAAGGTTCAACTCTTTTAGTTGAACAAACAGAACAGAAATTAGTTTCACACAATTCTTCTGTGTAGTTTTTATTTGTAGACATTCTTTTTCCCAATATAGGCCTCTTAGCGCTCAGAATGTCCAATTGCAGTTTCTACAGAAAGAGTGTTTCAGAACGGCTCAATCAAAAGTAAGGTTCAACTCTGTTAGTTGAATGCACAGAACAGAAAGAAGTTTCATACAATGCTTCTGTGTAGTTTATATTTGAACATATTCTTTTTTCCACTATTACCCACTTAGCGCTACGAATGTCCAGTTGCATTTTCTACAGACAGAGTGTTTCAAAACTGCTCAATCAAAAGTATGGTTTAACTCTGTTAGCTGAATGCTCAGATCAGAAAGAAGTTTCACAGAATGCTTCTGTGTAGTTTATATTTGAATATATTCCTTTTTCCACTACTACGCTCTTAGCGCTCCAAATGTCCAGTTGCATTTTCTACAGAAAGAGTGTTCAGATCTGCTCAATCAAAAGTATGGTTTAACTCTGTTAGCTGAATGCACAGATAAGAAAGAAGTTTCACCGAATGATTCCGTGTAGTTTATATTTGAAGACATTCCTTTTTCCACTATTACCCTCTTAGCGCTCCGAATCTCCACTTGCATTTTCTACAAAAAGAGTGTTTCATAACTGCTCAATCAAAAATATGTTTTATCTCTGTTAACTGAATTTACAGATCAGAAATAAGTTTCACAGAATGCATCTGTGTAGTTTTTATTTGAAGATATTCTTTTTCCCAATGTAGGCCTCTTAGCGCTAAGCATGTCCAATTGCAGTTTCTACAGAAAGAGTGTTTCAGAACGGCTCAATCAAAAGTAAGGTTCAACTCTGTTAGTTGAATGCACAGAACAGAAAGAATTTTCACAGAATGCTACTGTGTAGTTTATATTTGAATATATTCCTTTTTCCACTATTACCCTCTTAGCGCTCCGAATGTCCACTTGCATTTTCTACAGAAAGAGTGTTCAGAACTGCGCAATCAAAAGTATGGTTTAACTCTGTTAGCTTAATGAACATATCAGAAATAAGTTTCACACAATGCTTCTGTGTAGTTTTTATTTGAAGATATTATTTTTCCCTATAGAGGCCTCTTAGCGCTCAGAATGTCCAATTGCAGTTTCACAGAAAGAGTGTTTCAGAAAGGCTCAATCAAAAGTAAGGTTCAACTCTGTTAGTTGAATGCACAGAACAGAAAAAAGTTTCATACAATGCTTCTGTGTAGTTTATATTTGAACATATTCTTTTTTCCACTATTACCCACTTAGCGCTACGAATGTCCAGTTGCATTTTCTACAGACAGAGTGTTTCAAAACTGCTCAATCAAAAGTATGGTTTAACTCTGTTAGCTGAATGCTCAGATCAGAAAGAAGTTTCACAGAATGCTTCTGTGTAGTTTATATTTGAATATATTCCTTTCTCCACTACTACTCTCTTAGCGCTCCAAAAGTCCAGTTGCATTTTCTACAGAAAGAGTGTTCAGATCTGCTCAATCAAAAGTATGGTTTAACTCTGTTAGCTGAATGCACGGATCAGAAAGAAGTTTCACAGAATGATTCTGTGTAGTTTATATTTGGAGACATTCCTTTTTCCACTATTACCCTCTTAGCGCTCCGAATCTCCACTTGCATTTTCTACAGAAAGAGTGTTTCAGAACGGCTCAATCAAAACTAAGGTTCAACTCTTTTAGTTGAACAAACAGAACAGAAAGAAGTTTCACACAATTCTTCTGTGTAGTTTTTATTTGTAGACATTCTTTTTCCCAATATAGGCCTCTTAGCGCTCAGAATGTCCAATTGCAGTTTCTACAGAAAGAGTGTTTCAGAACGGCTCAATCAAAAGTAAGGTTCAACTCTGTTAGTTGAATGCACAGAACAGAAAGAAGTTTCATACAATGCTTCTGTGTAGTTTATATTTGAACATATTCTTTTTTCCACTATTACCCACTTAGCGCTACGAATGTCCAGTTGCATTTTCTACAGACAGAGTGTTTCAAAACTGCTCAATCAAAAGTATGGTTTAACTCTGTTAGCTGAATGCTCAGATCAGAAAGAAGTTTCACAGAATGCTTCTGTGTAGTTTATATTTGAATATATTCCTTTTTCCACTACTACGCTCTTAGCGCTCCAAATGTCCAGTTGCATTTTCTACAGAAAGAGTGTTCAGATCTGCTCAATCAAAAGTATGGTTTAACTCTGTTAGCTGAATGCACAGATCAGAAAGAAGTTTCACCGAATGATTTTGTGTAGTTTATATTTGAAGACATTCCTTTTTCCACTATTACCCTCTTAGCGCTCCGAATCTCCACTTGCATTTTCTACAAAAAGAGTGTTTCATAACTGCTCAATCAAAAATATCTTTTATCTCTGTTAACTGAATTTACAGATCAGAAATAAGTTTCACAGAATGCATCTGTGTAGTTTTTATTTGAAGATATTCTTTTTCCCAATGTAGGCCTCTTAGCGCTTAGCATGTCCAATTGCAGTTTCTACAGAAAGAGTGTTTCAGAACGGCTCAATCAAAAGTAAGGTTCAACTCTGTTAGTTGAATGCACAGAACAGAAAGAATTTTCACAGAATGCTACTGTGTAGTTTATATTTGAATATATTCCTTTTTCCACTAATACCCTCTTAGCGCTCCGAATGTCCACTTGCATTTTCTAAAGAAAGAGTGTTCAGATCTGCTCAATCAAAAGTATGGTTTAACTCTGTTAGCTGAATGCACGGATCAGAAAGAAGTTTCACAGAATGATTCTGTGTAGTTTATATTTGGAAACATTCCTTTTTCCACTATTACCCTCTTAGCGCTCCGAATCTCCACTTGCATTTTCTACAGAAAGAGTGTTTCAGAACGGCTCAATCAAAACTAAGGTTCAACTCTTTTAGTTGAACAAACAGAACAGAAATTAGTTTCACACAATTCTTCTGTGTAGTTTTTATTTGTAGACATTCTTTTTCCCAATATAGGCCTCTTAGCGCTCAGAATGTCCAATTGCAGTTTCTACAGAAAGAGTGTTTCAGAACGGCTCAATCAAAAGTAAGGTTCAACTCTGTTAGTTGAATGCACAGAACAGAAAGAAGTTTCATACAATGCTTCTGTGTAGTTTATATTTGAACATATTCTTTTTTCCACTATTACCCACTTAGCGCTACGAATGTCCAGTTGCATTTTCTACAGACAGAGTGTTTCAAAACTGCTCAATCAAAAGTATGGTTTAACTCTGTTAGCTGAATGCTCAGATCAGAAAGAAGTTTCACAGAATGCTTCTGTGTAGTTTATATTTGAATATATTCCTTTTTCCACTACTACGCTCTTAGCGCTCCAAATGTTCAGTTGCATTTTCTACAGAAAGAGTGTTCAGATCTGCTCAATCAAAAGTATGGTTTAACTCTGTTAGCTGAATGCACAGATAAGAAAGAAGTTTCACCGAATGATTCCGTGTAGTTTATATTTGAAGACATTCCTTTTTCCACTATTACCCTCTTAGCGCTCCGAATCTCCACTTGCATTTTCTACAAAAAGAGTGTTTCATAACTGCTCAATCAAAAATATGTTTTATCTCTGTTAACTGAATTTACAGATCAGAAATAAGTTTCACAGAATGCATCTGTGTAGTTTTTATTTGAAGATATTCTTTTTCCCAATGTAGGCCTCTTAGCGCTAAGCATGTCCAATTGCAGTTTCTACAGAAAGAGTGTTTCAGAACGGCTCAATCAAAAGTAAGGTTCAACTCTGTTAGTTGAATGCACAGAACAGAAAGAATTTTCAGAGAATGCTACTGTGTAGTTTATATTTGAATATATTCCTTTTTCCACTATTACCCTCTTAGCGCTCCGAATGTCCACTTGCATTTTCTACAGAAAGAGTGTTCAGAACTGCGCAATCAAAAGTATGGTTTAACTCTGTTAGCTTAATGAACATATCAGAAATAAGTTTCACACAATGCTTCTGTGTAGTTTTTATTTGAAGATATTATTTTTCCCAATAGAGGCCTCTTAGCGCTCAGAATGTCCAATTGCAGTTTCTACAGAAAGAGTGTTTCAGAAAGGCTCAATCAAAAGTAAGGTTCAACTCTGTTAGTTGAATGCACAGAACAGAAAAAAGTTTCATACAATGCTTCTGTGTAGTTTATATTTGAACATATTCTTTTTTCCACTATTACCCACTTAGCGCTACGAATGTCCAGTTGCATTTTCTACAGACAGAGTGTTTCAAAACTGCTCAATCAAAAGTATGGTTTAACTCTGTTAGCTGAATGCTCAGATCAGAAAGAAGTTTCACAGAATGCTTCTGTGTAGTTTATATTTGAATATATTCCTTTCTCCACTACTACTCTCTTAGCGCTCCAAACGTCCAGTTGCATTTTCTACAGAAAGAGTGTTCAGATCTGCTCAATCAAAAGTATGGTTTAACTCTCTTAGCTGAATGCACGCATCAGAAAGAAGTTTCACAGAATGATTCTGTGTAGTTTATATTTGGAGACATTCCTTTTTCCACTATTACCCTCTTAGCGCTCCGAATCTCCACTTGCATTTTCTACAGAAAGAGTGTTTCAGAACGGCTCAATCAAAACTAAGGTTCAACTCTTTTAGTTGAACAAACAGAACAGAAAGAAGTTTCACACAATTCTTCTGTGTAGTTTTTATTTGTAGACATTCTTTTTCCCAATATAGGCCTCTTAGCGCTCAGAATGTCCAATTGCAGTTTCTACAGAAAGAGTGTTTCAGAACGGCTCAATCAAAAGTAAGGTTCAACTCTGTTAGTTGAATGCACAGAACAGAAAGAAGTTTCATACAATGCTTCTGTGTAGTTTATATTTGAACATATTCTTTTTTCCACTATTACCCACTTAGCGCTACGAATGTCCAGTTGCATTTTCTACAGACAGAGTGTTTCAAAACTGCTCAATCAAAAGTATGGTTTAACTCTGTTAGCTGAATGCTCAGATCAGAAAGAAGTTTCACAGAATGCTTCTGTGTAGTTTATATATGAATATATTCCTTTTTCCACTACTACGCTCTTAGCGCTCCAAATGTCCAGTTGCATTTTCTACAGAAAGAGTGTTCAGATCTGCTCAATCAAAAGTATGGTTTAACTCTGTTAGCTGAATGCACAGATCAGAAAGAAGTTTCACCGAATGATTCTGTGTAGTTTATATTTGAAGACATTCCTTTTTCCACTATTAACCACTTAGCGCTCCGAATCTCCACTTGCATTTTCTACAAAAAGAGTGTTTCATAACTGCTCAATCAAAAATATGTTTTATCTCTGTTAACTGAATTTACAGATCAGAAATAAGTTTCACAGAATGCATCTGTGTAGTTTTTATTTGAAGATATTCTTTTTCCCAATGTAGGCCTCTTAGCGCTTAGCATGTCCAATTGCAGTTTCTACAGAAAGAGTGTTTCAGAACGGCTCAATCAAAAGTAAGGTTCAACTCTGTTAGTTGAATGCACAGAACAGAAAGAATTTTCACAGAATGCTACTGTGTAGTTTATATTTGTATATATTCCTTTTTCCACTATTACCCTCTTAGCGCTCCGAATGTCAACTTGCATTTTCTACAGAAAGAGTGTTCAGAACTGCGCAATCAAAAGTATGGTTTAACTCTGTTAGCTTAATGAACATATCAGAAATAAGTTTCACACAATGCTTCTGTGTAGTTTTAATTTGAAGATATTATTTTTCCCAATAGAGGCCTCTTAGGGCTCAGAATGTCCAATTGCAGTCTCTACAGAAAGAGTGTTTCAGAAAGGCTCAATCAAAAGTAAGGTTCAACTCTGTTAGTTGAATGCACAGAACAGAAAGAAGTTTCATACAATGCTTCTGTGTAGTTTATATTTGAACTTATTCTTTTTTCCACTATTACCCACTTAGCGCTACGAATGTCCAGTTGCATTTTCTACAGACAGAGTGTTTCAAAACTGCTCAATCAAAAGAATGGTTTAACTCTGTTAGCTGAATGCTCAGATCAGAAAGAAGTTTCACAGAATGCTTCTGTGTAGTTTATATTTGAATATATTCCTTTCTCCACTACTACTCTCTTAACGCTAGAAATGTCCAGTTGCATTTTCTACAGAAAGAGTGTTCAGATCTGCTCAATCAAAAGTATGGTTTAACTCTGTTAGCTGAATGCACGGATCAGAAAGAAGTTTCACAGAATGATTCTGTGTAGTTTATATTTGGAGACATTCCTTTTTCCACTATTACCCTCTTAGCGCTCCGAATCTCCACTTGCATTTTCTACAGAAAGAGTGTTTCAGAACGGCTCAATCAAAACTAAGGTTCAACTCTTTTAGTTGAACAAACAGAACAGAAAGAAGTTTCACACAATTCTTCTGTGTAGTTTTTATTTGTAGACATTCTTTTTCCCAATATAGGCCTCTTAGCGCTCAGAATGTCCAATTGCAGTTTCTACAGAAAGAGTGTTTCAGAACGGCTCAATCAAAAGTAAGGTTCAACTCTGTTAGTTGAATGCACAGAACAGAAAGAAGTTTCATACAATGCTTCTGTGTAGTTTATATTTGAACATATTCTTTTTTCCACTATTACCCACTTAGCGCTACGAATGTCCAGTTGCATTTTCTAGAGACAGAGTGTTTCAAAACTGCTCAATCAAAAGTATGGTTTAACTCTGTTAGCTGAATGCTCAGATCAGAAAGAAGTTTCACAGAATGCTTCTGTGTAGTTTATATTTGAATATATTCCTTTTTCCACTACTACGCTCTTAGCGCTCCAAATGTCCAGTTGCATTTTCTACAGAAAGAGTGTTCAGATCTGCTCAATCAAAAGTATGTTTTAACTCTGTTAGCTGAATGCACAGATCAGAAAGAAGTTTCACCGAATGATTCTGTGTAGTTTATATTTGAAGACATTCCTTTTTCCACAATTACCCTCTTAGCGCTCCGAATCTCCACTTGCATTTTCTACAAAAAGAGTGTTTCATAACTGCTCAATCAAAAATATCTTTTATCTATGTTAACTGAATTTACAGATCAGAAATAAGTTTCACAGAATGCATCTGTGTAGTTTTTATTTGAAGATATTCTTTTTCCCAATGTAGGCCTCTTAGCGCTTAGCATGTCCAATTGCAGTTTCTACAGAAAGAGTGTTTCAGAACGGCTCAATCAAAAGTAAGGTTCAACTCTGTTAGTTGAATGCACAGAACAGAAAGAATTTTCACAGAATGCTACTGTGTAGTTTATATTTGAATATATTCCTTTTTCCACTAATACCCTCTTAGCGCTCCGAATGTCCACTTGCATTTTCTACAGAAAGAGTGTTCAGATCTGCTCAATCAAAAGTATGGTTTAACTCTGTTAGCTGAATGCACGGATCAGAAAGAAGTTTCACAGAATGATTCTGTGTAGTTTATATTTGGAAACATTCCTTTTTCCACTATTACCCTCTTAGCGCTCCGAATCTCCACTTGCATTTTCTACAGAAAGAGTGTTTCAGAACTGCTCAATCAAAACTAAGGTTCAACTCTTTTAGTTGAACAAACAGAACAGAAAGTAGTTTCACACAATTCTTCTGTGTAGTTTTTATTTGTAGACATTCTTTTTCCCAATATAGGCCTCTTAGCGCTCAGAATGTCCAATTGCAGTTTCTACAGAAAGAGTGTTTCAGAACGGCTCAATCAAAAGTAAGGTTCAATTCTGTTAGTTGAATGCACAGAACAGAAAGTAGTTTCATACAATGCTTCTGTGTAGTTTATATTTGAACATATTCTTTTTTCCACTATTACCCACTTAGCGCTACGAATGTCCAGTTGCATTTTCTACAGACAGAGTGTTTCAAAACTGCTCAATCAAAAGTATGGTTTAACTCTGTTAGCTGAATGCTCAGATCAGAAAGAAGTTTCACAGAATGCTTCTGTGTAGTTTATATTTGAATATATTCCTTTTTCCAGTACTACGCTCTTAGCGCTCCAAATGTCCAGTTGCATTTTCTACAGAAAGAGTGTTCAGATCTGCTCAATCAAAAGTATGGTTTAACTCTGTTAGCTGAATGCACAGATCAGAAAGAAGTTTCACCGAATGATTCCGTGTAGTTTATATTTGAAGACATTCCTTTTTCCACTATTACCCTCTTAGCGCTCCGAATCTCCACTTGCATTTTCTACAAAAAGAGTGTTTCATAACTGCTCAATCAAAAATATGTTTTATCTCTGTTAACTGAATTTACAGATCAGAAATAAGTTTCACAGAATGCATCTGTGTAGTTTTTATTTGAAGATATTCTTTTTCCCAATGTAGGCCTCTTAGCGCTTAGCATGTCCAATTGCAGTTTCTACAGAAAGAGTGTTTCAGAACGGCTCAATCAAAAGTAAGGTTCAACTCTGTTAGTTGAATGCACAGAACAGAAAGAATTTTCACAGAATGCTACTGTGTAGTTTATATTTGTATATATTCCTTTTTCCACTATTACCCTCTTAGCGCTCCGAATGTCCACTTGCATTTTCTACAGAAAGAGTGTTCAGAACTGCGCAATCAAAAGTATGGTTTAACTCTGTTAGCTTAATGAACATATCAGAAATAAGTTTCACACAATGCTTCTGTGTAGTTTTAATTTGAAGATATTATTTTTCCCAATAGAGGCCTCTTAGGGCTCAGAATGTCCAATTGCAGTCTCTACAGAAAGAGTGTTTCAGAAAGGCTCAATCAAAAGTAAGGTTCAACTCTGTTAGTTGAATGCACAGAACAGAAAGAAGTTTCATACAATGCTTCTGTGTAGTTTATATTTGAACTTATTCTTTTTTCCACTATTACCCACTTAGGGCTACGAATGTCCAGTTGCATTTTCTACAGACAGAGTGTTTCAAAACTGCTCAATCAAAAGTATGGTTTAACTCTGTTAGCTGAATGCTCAGATCAGAAAGAAGTTTCACAGAATGCTTCTGTGTAGTTTATATTTGAATATATTCCTTTCTCCACTACTACTCTCTTAACGCTAGAAATGTCCAGTTGAATTTTCTACAGAAAGAGTGTTCAGATCTGCTCAATCAAAAGTATGGTTTAACTCTGTTAGCTGAATGCACGGATCAGAAAGAAGTTTCACAGAATGATTCTGTGTAGTTTATATTTGGAGACATTCCTTTTTCCACTATTACCCTCTTAGCGCTCCGAATCTCCACTTGCATTTTCTACAGAAAGAGTGTTTCAGAACGGCTCAATCAAAACTAAGGTTCAACTCTTTTAGTTGAACAAACAGAACAGAAAGAAGTTTCACACAATTCTTCTGTGTAGTTTTTATTTGTAGACATTCTTTTTCCCAATATAGGCCTCTTAGCGCTCAGAATGTCCAATTGCAGTTTCTACAGAAAGAGTGTTTCAGAACGGCTCAATCAAAAGTAAGGTTCAACTCTGTTAGTTGAATGCACAGAACAGAAAGAAGTTTCATACAATGCTTCTGTGTAGTTTATATTTGAACATATTCTTTTTTCCACTATTACCCACTTAGCGCTACGAATGTCCAGTTGCATTTTCTACAGACAGAGTGTTTCAAAACTGCTCAATCAAAAGTATGGTTGAACTCTGTTAGCTGAATGCTCAGATCAGAAAGAAGTTTCACAGAATGCTTCTGTGTAGTTTATATTTGAATATATTCCTTTTTCCACTACTACGCTCTTAGCGCTCCAAATGTCCAGTTGCATTTTCTACAGAAAGAGTGTTCAGATCTGCTCAATCAAAAGTATGGTTTAACTCTGTTAGCTGAATGCACAGATCAGAAAGAAGTTTCACCGAATGATTCTGTGTAGTTTATATTTGAAGACATTCCTTTTTCCACTATTACCCTCTTAGCGCTCCGAATCTCCACTTGCATTTTCTACAAAAAGAGTGTTTCATAACTGCTCAATCAAAAATATCTTTTATCTCTGTTAACTGAATTTACAGATCAGAAATAAGTTTCACAGAATGCATCTGTGTAGTTTTTATTTGAAGATATTCTTTTTCCCAATGTAGGCCTCTTAGCGCTTAGCATGTCCAATTGCAGTTTCTACAGAAAGAGTGTTTCAGAACGGCTCAATCAAAAGTAAGGTTCAACTCTGTTAGTTGAATGCACAGAACAGAAAGAATTTTCACAGAATGCTACTGTGTAGTTTATATTTGAATATATTCCTTTTTCCACTAATACCCTCTTAGCGCTCCGAATGTCCACTTGCATTTTCTACAGAAAGAGTGTTCAGATCTGCTCAATCAAAAGTATGGTTTAACTCTGTTAGCTGATTGCACGGATCAGAAAGAAGTTTCACAGAATGATTCTGTGTAGTTTATATTTGGAAACATTCCTTTTTCCACTATTACCCTCTTAGCACTCCGAATCTCCACTTGCATTTTCTACAGAAAGAGTGTTTCAGAACGGCTCAATCAAAACTAAGGTTCAACTCTTTTAGTTGAACAAACAGAACAGAAAGTAGTTTCACACAATTCTTCTGTGTAGTTTTTATTTGTAGACATTCTTTTTCCCAATATAGGCCTCTTAGCGCTCAGAATGTCCAATTGCAGTTTCTACAGAAAGAGTGTTTCAGAACGGCTCAATCAAAAGTAAGGTTCAACTCTGTTAGTTGAATGCACAGAACAGAAAGAAGTTTCATACAATGCTTCTGTGTAGTTTATATTTGAACATATTCTTTTTTCCACTATTACCCACTTAGCGCTACGAATGTCCAGTTGCATTTTCTACAGACAGAGTGTTTCAAAACTGCTCAATCAAAAGTATGGTTTAACTCTGTTAGCTGAATGCTCAGATCAGAAAGAAGTTTCACAGAATGCTTCTGTGTAGTTTATATATGAATATATTCCTTTTTCCACTACTACGCTCTTAGCGCTCCAAATGTCCAGTTGCATTTTCTACAGAAAGAGTGTTCAGATCTGCTCAATCAAAAGTATGGTTTAACTCTGTTAGCTGAATGCACAGATCAGAAAGAAGTTTCACCGAATGATTCTGTGTAGTTTATATTTGAAGACATTCCTTTTTCCACTATTAACCACTTAGCGCTCCGAATCTCCACTTGCATTTTCTACAAAAAGAGTGTTTCATAACTGCTCAATCAAAAATATGTTTTATCTCTGTTAACTGAATTTACAGATCAGAAATAAGTTTCACAGAATGCATCTGTGTAGTTTTTATTTGAAGATATTCTTTTTCCCAATGTAGGCCTCTTAGCGCTTAGCATGTCCAATTGCAGTTTCTACAGAAAGAGTGTTTCAGAACGGCTCAATCAAAAGTAAGGTTCAACTCTGTTAGTTGAATGCACAGAACAGAAAGAATTTTCACAGAATGCTACTGTGTAGTTTATATTTGTATATATTCCTTTTTCCACTATTACCCTCTTAGCGCTCCGAATGTCCACTTGCATTTTCTACAGAAAGAGTGTTCAGAACTGCGCAATCAAAAGTATGGTTTAACTCTGTTAGCTTAATGAACATATCAGAAATAAGTTTCACACAATGCTTCTGTGTAGTTTTAATTTGAAGATATTATTTTTCCCAATAGAGGCCTCTTAGGGCTCAGAATGTCCAATTGCAGTCTCTACAGAAAGAGTGTTTCAGAAAGGCTCAATCAAAAGTAAGGTTCAACTCTGTTAGTTGAATGCACAGAACAGAAAGAAGTTTCATACAATGCTTCTGTGTAGTTTATATTTGAACTTATTCTTTTTTCCACTATTACCCACTTAGCGCTACGAATGTCCAGTTGCATTTTCTACAGACAGAGTGTTTCAAAACTGCTCAATCAAAAGAATGGTTTAACTCTGTTAGCTGAATGCTCAGATCAGAAAGAAGTTTCACAGAATGCTTCTGTGTAGTTTATATTTGAATATATTCCTTTCTCCACTACTACTCTCTTAACGCTAGAAATGTCCAGTTGCATTTTCTACAGAAAGAGTGTTCAGATCTGCTCAATCAAAAGTATGGTTTAACTCTGTTAGCTGAATGCACGGATCAGAAAGAAGTTTCACAGAATGATTCTGTGTAGTTTATATTTGGAGACATTCCTTTTTCCACTATTACCCTCTTAGCGCTCCGAATCTCCACTTGCATTTTCTACAGAAAGAGTGTTTCAGAACGGCTCAATCAAAACTAAGGTTCAACTCTTTTAGTTGAACAAACAGAACAGAAAGAAGTTTCACACAATTCTTCTGTGTAGTTTTTATTTGTAGACATTCTTTTTCCCAATATAGGCCTCTTAGCGCTCAGAATGTCCAATTGCAGTTTCTACAGAAAGAGTGTTTCAGAACGGCTCAATCAAAAGTAAGGTTCAACTCTGTTAGTTGAATGCACAGAACAGAAAGAAGTTTCATACAATGCTTCTGTGTAGTTTATATTTGAACATATTCTTTTTTCCACTATTACCCACTTAGCGCTACGAATGTCCAGTTGCATTTTCTAGAGACAGAGTGTTTCAAAACTGCTCAATCAAAAGTATGGTTTAACTCTGTTAGCTGAATGCTCAGATCAGAAAGAAGTTTCACAGAATGCTTCTGTGTAGTTTATATTTGAATATATTCCTTTTTCCACTACTACGCTCTTAGCGCTCCAAATGTCCAGTTGCATTTTCTACAGAAAGAGTGTTCAGATCTGCTCAATCAAAAGTATGTTTTAACTCTGTTAGCTGAATGCACAGATCAGAAAGAAGTTTCACCGAATGATTCTGTGTAGTTTATATTTGAAGACATTCCTTTTTCCACAATTACCCTCTTAGCGCTCCGAATCTCCACTTGCATTTTCTACAAAAAGAGTGTTTCATAACTGCTCAATCAAAAATATCTTTTATCTATGTTAACTGAATTTACAGATCAGAAATAAGTTTCACAGAATGCATCTGTGTAGTTTTTATTTGAAGATATTCTTTTTCCCAATGTAGGCCTCTTAGCGCTTAGCATGTCCAATTGCAGTTTCTACAGAAAGAGTGTTTCAGAACGGCTCAATCAAAAGTAAGGTTCAACTCTGTTAGTTGAATGCACAGAACAGAAAGAATTTTCACAGAATGCTACTGTGTAGTTTATATTTGAATATATTCCTTTTTCCACTAATACCCTCTTAGCGCTCCGAATGTCCACTTGCATTTTCTACAGAAAGAGTGTTCAGATCTGCTCAATCAAAAGTATGGTTTAACTCTGTTAGCTGAATGCACGGATCAGAAAGAAGTTTCACAGAATGATTCTGTGTAGTTTATATTTGGAAACATTCCTTTTTCCACTATTACCCTCTTAGCGCTCCGAATCTCCACTTGCATTTTCTACAGAAAGAGTGTTTCAGAACTGCTCAATCAAAACTAAGGTTCAACTCTTTTAGTTGAACAAACAGAACAGAAAGTAGTTTCACACAATTCTTCTGTGTAGTTTTTATTTGTAGACATTCTTTTTCCCAATATAGGCCTCTTAGCGCTCAGAATGTCCAATTGCAGTTTCTACAGAAAGAGTGTTTCAGAACGGCTCAATCAAAAGTAAGGTTCAATTCTGTTAGTTGAATGCACAGAACAGAAAGTAGTTTCATACAATGCTTCTGTGTAGTTTATATTTGAACATATTCTTTTTTCCACTATTACCCACTTAGCGCTACGAATGTCCAGTTGCATTTTCTACAGACAGAGTGTTTCAAAACTGCTCAATCAAAAGTATGGTTTAACTCTGTTAGCTGAATGCTCAGATCAGAAAGAAGTTTCACAGAATGCTTCTGTGTAGTTTATATTTGAATATATTCCTTTTTCCAGTACTACGCTCTTAGCGCTCCAAATGTCCAGTTGCATTTTCTACAGAAAGAGTGTTCAGATCTGCTCAATCAAAAGTATGGTTTAACTCTGTTAGCTGAATGCACAGATCAGAAAGAAGTTTCACCGAATGATTCCGTGTAGTTTATATTTGAAGACATTCCTTTTTCCACTATTACCCTCTTAGCGCTCCGAATCTCCACTTGCATTTTCTACAAAAAGAGTGTTTCATAACTGCTCAATCAAAAATATGTTTTATCTCTGTTAACTGAATTTACAGATCAGAAATAAGTTTCACAGAATGCATCTGTGTAGTTTTTATTTGAAGATATTCTTTTTCCCAATGTAGGCCTCTTAGCGCTTAGCATGTCCAATTGCAGTTTCTACAGAAAGAGTGTTTCAGAACGGCTCAATCAAAAGTAAGGTTCAACTCTGTTAGTTGAATGCACAGAACAGAAAGAATTTTCACAGAATGCTACTGTGTAGTTTATATTTGTATATATTCCTTTTTCCACTATTACCCTCTTAGCGCTCCGAATGTCCACTTGCATTTTCTACAGAAAGAGTGTTCAGAACTGCGCAATCAAAAGTATGGTTTAACTCTGTTAGCTTAATGAACATATCAGAAATAAGTTTCACACAATGCTTCTGTGTAGTTTTAATTTGAAGATATTATTTTTCCCAATAGAGGCCTCTTAGGGCTCAGAATGTCCAATTGCAGTCTCTACAGAAAGAGTGTTTCAGAAAGGCTCAATCAAAAGTAAGGTTCAACTCTGTTAGTTGAATGCACAGAACAGAAAGAAGTTTCATACAATGCTTCTGTGTAGTTTATATTTGAACTTATTCTTTTTTCCACTATTACCCACTTAGGGCTACGAATGTCCAGTTGCATTTTCTACAGACAGAGTGTTTCAAAACTGCTCAATCAAAAGTATGGTTTAACTCTGTTAGCTGAATGCTCAGATCAGAAAGAAGTTTCACAGAATGCTTCTGTGTAGTTTATATTTGAATATATTCCTTTCTCCACTACTACTCTCTTAACGCTAGAAATGTCCAGTTGAATTTTCTACAGAAAGAGTGTTCAGATCTGCTCAATCAAAAGTATGGTTTAACTCTGTTAGCTGAATGCACGGATCAGAAAGAAGTTTCACAGAATGATTCTGTGTAGTTTATATTTGGAGACATTCCTTTTTCCACTATTACCCTCTTAGCGCTCCGAATCTCCACTTGCATTTTCTACAGAAAGAGTGTTTCAGAACGGCTCAATCAAAACTAAGGTTCAACTCTTTTAGTTGAACAAACAGAACAGAAAGAAGTTTCACACAATTCTTCTGTGTAGTTTTTATTTGTAGACATTCTTTTTCCCAATATAGGCCTCTTAGCGCTCAGAATGTCCAATTGCAGTTTCTACAGAAAGAGTGTTTCAGAACGGCTCAATCAAAAGTAAGGTTCAACTCTGTTAGTTGAATGCACAGAACAGAAAGAAGTTTCATACAATGCTTCTGTGTAGTTTATATTTGAACATATTCTTTTTTCCACTATTACCCACTTAGCGCTACGAATGTCCAGTTGCATTTTCTACAGACAGAGTGTTTCAAAACTGCTCAATCAAAAGTATGGTTGAACTCTGTTAGCTGAATGCTCAGATCAGAAAGAAGTTTCACAGAATGCTTCTGTGTAGTTTATATTTGAATATATTCCTTTTTGCACTACTACGCTCTTAGCGCTCCAAATGTCCAGTTGCATTTTCTACAGAAAGAGTGTTCAGATCTGCTCAATCAAAAGTATGGTTTAACTCTGTTAGCTGAATGCACAGATCAGAAAGAAGTTTCACCGAATGATTCTGTGTAGTTTATATTTGAAGACATTCCTTTTTCCACTATTACCCTCTTAGCGCTCCGAATCTCCACTTGCATTTTCTACAAAAAGAGTGTTTCATAACTGCTCAATCAAAAATATCTTTTATCTCTGTTAACTGAATTTACAGATCAGAAATAAGTTTCACAGAATGCATCTGTGTAGTTTTTATTTGAAGATATTCTTTTTCCCAATGTAGGCCTCTTAGCGCTTAGCATGTCCAATTGCAGTTTCTACAGAAAGAGTGTTTCAGAACGGCTCAATCAAAAGTAAGGTTCAACTCTGTTAGTTGAATGCACAGAACAGAAAGAATTTTCACAGAATGCTACTGTGTAGTTTATATTTGAATATATTCCTTTTTCCACTAATACCCTCTTAGCGCTCCGAATGTCCACTTGCATTTTCTACAGAAAGAGTGTTCAGATCTGCTCAATCAAAAGTATGGTTTAACTCTGTTAGCTGATTGCACGGATCAGAAAGAAGTTTCACAGAATGATTCTGTGTAGTTTATATTTGGAAACATTCCTTTTTCCACTATTACCCTCTTAGCACTCCGAATCTCCACTTGCATTTTCTACAGAAAGAGTGTTTCAGAACGGCTCAATCAAAACTAAGGTTCAACTCTTTTAGTTGAACAAACAGAACAGAAAGTAGTTTCACACAATTCTTCTGTGTAGTTTTTATTTGTAGACATTCTTTTTCCCAATATAGGCCTCTTAGCGCTCAGAATGTCCAATTGCAGTTTCTACAGAAAGAGTGTTTCAGAACGGCTCAATCAAAAGTAAGGTTCAACTCTGTTAGTTGAATGCACAGAACAGAAAGAAGTTTCATACAATGCTTCTGTGTAGTTTATATTTGAACATATTCTTTTTTCCACTATTACCCACTTAGCGCTACGAATGTCCAGTTGCATTTTCTACAGACAGAGTGTTTCAAAACTGCTCAATCAAAAGTATGGTTTAACTCTGTTAGCTGAATGCTCAGATCAGAAAGAAGTTTCACAGAATGCTTCTGTGTAGTTTATATATGAATATATTCCTTTTTCCACTACTACGCTCTTAGCGCTCCAAATGTCCAGTTGCATTTTCTACAGAAAGAGTGTTCAGATCTGCTCAATCAAAAGTATGGTTTAACTCTGTTAGCTGAATGCACAGATCAGAAAGAAGTTTCACCGAATGATTCTGTGTAGTTTATATTTGAAGACATTCCTTTTTCCACTATTAACCACTTAGCGCTCCGAATCTCCACTTGCATTTTCTACAAAAAGAGTGTTTCATAACTGCTCAATCAAAAATATGTTTTATCTCTGTTAACTGAATTTACAGATCAGAAATAAGTTTCACAGAATGCATCTGTGTAGTTTTTATTTGAAGATATTCTTTTTCCCAATGTAGGCCTCTTAGCGCTTAGCATGTCCAATTGCAGTTTCTACAGAAAGAGTGTTTCAGAACGGCTCAATCAAAAGTAAGGTTCAACTCTGTTAGTTGAATGCACAGAACAGAAAGAATTTTCACAGAATGCTACTGTGTAGTTTATATTTGTATATATTCCTTTTTCCACTATTACCCTCTTAGCGCTCCGAATGTCCACTTGCATTTTCTACAGAAAGAGTGTTCAGAACTGCGCAATCAAAAGTATGGTTTAACTCTGTTAGCTTAATGAACATATCAGAAATAAGTTTCACACAATGCTTCTGTGTAGTTTTAATTTGAAGATATTATTTTTCCCAATAGAGGCCTCTTAGGGCTCAGAATGTCCAATTGCAGTCTCTACAGAAAGAGTGTTTCAGAAAGGCTCAATCAAAAGTAAGGTTCAACTCTGTTAGTTGAATGCACAGAACAGAAAGAAGTTTCATACAATGCTTCTGTGTAGTTTATATTTGAACTTATTCTTTTTTCCACTATTACCCACTTAGCGCTACGAATGTCCAGTTGCATTTTCTACAGACAGAGTGTTTCAAAACTGCTCAATCAAAAGAATGGTTTAACTCTGTTAGCTGAATGCTCAGATCAGAAAGAAGTTTCACAGAATGCTTCTGTGTAGTTTATATTTGAATATATTCCTTTCTCCACTACTACTCTCTTAACGCTAGAAATGTCCAGTTGCATTTTCTACAGAAAGAGTGTTCAGATCTGCTCAATCAAAAGTATGGTTTAACTCTGTTAGCTGAATGCACGGATCAGAAAGAAGTTTCACAGAATGATTCTGTGTAGTTTATATTTGGAGACATTCCTTTTTCCACTATTACCCTCTTAGCGCTCCGAATCTCCACTTGCATTTTCTACAGAAAGAGTGTTTCAGAACGGCTCAATCAAAACTAAGGTTCAACTCTTTTAGTTGAACAAACAGAACAGAAAGAAGTTTCACACAATTCTTCTGTGTAGTTTTTATTTGTAGACATTCTTTTTCCCAATATAGGCCTCTTAGCGCTCAGAATGTCCAATTGCAGTTTCTACAGAAAGAGTGTTTCAGAACGGCTCAATCAAAAGTAAGGTTCAACTCTGTTAGTTGAATGCACAGAACAGAAAGAAGTTTCATACAATGCTTCTGTGTAGTTTATATTTGAACATATTCTTTTTTCCACTATTACCCACTTAGCGCTACGAATGTCCAGTTGCATTTTCTAGAGACAGAGTGTTTCAAAACTGCTCAATCAAAAGTATGGTTTAACTCTGTTAGCTGAATGCTCAGATCAGAAAGAAGTTTCACAGAATGCTTCTGTGTAGTTTATATTTGAATATATTCCTTTTTCCACTACTACGCTCTTAGCGCTCCAAATGTCCAGTTGCATTTTCTACAGAAAGAGTGTTCAGATCTGCTCAATCAAAAGTATGTTTTAACTCTGTTAGCTGAATGCACAGATCAGAAAGAAGTTTCACCGAATGATTCTGTGTAGTTTATATTTGAAGACATTCCTTTTTCCACAATTACCCTCTTAGCGCTCCGAATCTCCACTTGCATTTTCTACAAAAAGAGTGTTTCATAACTGCTCAATCAAAAATATCTTTTATCTATGTTAACTGAATTTACAGATCAGAAATAAGTTTCACAGAATGCATCTGTGTAGTTTTTATTTGAAGATATTCTTTTTCCCAATGTAGGCCTCTTAGCGCTTAGCATGTCCAATTGCAGTTTCTACAGAAAGAGTGTTTCAGAACGGCTCAATCAAAAGTAAGGTTCAACTCTGTTAGTTGAATGCACAGAACAGAAAGAATTTTCACAGAATGCTACTGTGTAGTTTATATTTGAATATATTCCTTTTTCCACTAATACCCTCTTAGCGCTCCGAATGTCCACTTGCATTTTCTACAGAAAGAGTGTTCAGATCTGCTCAATCAAAAGTATGGTTTAACTCTGTTAGCTGAATGCACGGATCAGAAAGAAGTTTCACAGAATGATTCTGTGTAGTTTATATTTGGAAACATTCCTTTTTCCACTATTACCCTCTTAGCGCTCCGAATCTCCACTTGCATTTTCTACAGAAAGAGTGTTTCAGAACTGCTCAATCAAAACTAAGGTTCAACTCTTTTAGTTGAACAAACAGAACAGAAAGTAGTTTCACACAATTCTTCTGTGTAGTTTTTATTTGTAGACATTCTTTTTCCCAATATAGGCCTCTTAGCGCTCAGAATGTCCAATTGCAGTTTCTACAGAAAGAGTGTTTCAGAACGGCTCAATCAAAAGTAAGGTTCAATTCTGTTAGTTGAATGCACAGAACAGAAAGTAGTTTCATACAATGCTTCTGTGTAGTTTATATTTGAACATATTCTTTTTTCCACTATTACCCACTTAGCGCTACGAATGTCCAGTTGCATTTTCTACAGACAGAGTGTTTCAAAACTGCTCAATCAAAAGTATGGTTTAACTCTGTTAGCTGAATGCTCAGATCAGAAAGAAGTTTCACAGAATGCTTCTGTGTAGTTTATATTTGAATATATTCCTTTTTCCAGTACTACGCTCTTAGCGCTCCAAATGTCCAGTTGCATTTTCTACAGAAAGAGTGTTCAGATCTGCTCAATCAAAAGTATGGTTTAACTCTGTTAGCTGAATGCACAGATCAGAAAGAAGTTTCACCGAATGATTCCGTGTAGTTTATATTTGAAGACATTCCTTTTTCCACTATTACCCTCTTAGCGCTCCGAATCTCCACTTGCATTTTCTACAAAAAGAGTGTTTCATAACTGCTCAATCAAAAATATGTTTTATCTCTGTTAACTGAATTTACAGATCAGAAATAAGTTTCACAGAATGCATCTGTGTAGTTTTTATTTGAAGATATTCTTTTTCCCAATGTAGGCCTCTTAGCGCTTAGCATGTCCAATTGCAGTTTCTACAGAAAGAGTGTTTCAGAACGGCTCAATCAAAAGTAAGGTTCAACTCTGTTAGTTGAATGCACAGAACAGAAAGAATTTTCACAGAATGCTACTGTGTAGTTTATATTTGTATATATTCCTTTTTCCACTATTACCCTCTTAGCGCTCCGAATGTCCACTTGCATTTTCTACAGAAAGAGTGTTCAGAACTGCGCAATCAAAAGTATGGTTTAACTCTGTTAGCTTAATGAACATATCAGAAATAAGTTTCACACAATGCTTCTGTGTAGTTTTAATTTGAAGATATTATTTTTCCCAATAGAGGCCTCTTAGGGCTCAGAATGTCCAATTGCAGTCTCTACAGAAAGAGTGTTTCAGAAAGGCTCAATCAAAAGTAAGGTTCAACTCTGTTAGTTGAATGCACAGAACAGAAAGAAGTTTCATACAATGCTTCTGTGTAGTTTATATTTGAACTTATTCTTTTTTCCACTATTACCCACTTAGGGCTACGAATGTCCAGTTGCATTTTCTACAGACAGAGTGTTTCAAAACTGCTCAATCAAAAGTATGGTTTAACTCTGTTAGCTGAATGCTCAGATCAGAAAGAAGTTTCACAGAATGCTTCTGTGTAGTTTATATTTGAATATATTCCTTTCTCCACTACTACTCTCTTAACGCTAGAAATGTCCAGTTGAATTTTCTACAGAAAGAGTGTTCAGATCTGCTCAATCAAAAGTATGGTTTAACTCTGTTAGCTGAATGCACGGATCAGAAAGAAGTTTCACAGAATGATTCTGTGTAGTTTATATTTGGAGACATTCCTTTTTCCACTATTACCCTCTTAGCGCTCCGAATCTCCACTTGCATTTTCTACAGAAAGAGTGTTTCAGAACGGCTCAATCAAAACTAAGGTTCAACTCTTTTAGTTGAACAAACAGAACAGAAAGAAGTTTCACACAATTCTTCTGTGTAGTTTTTATTTGTAGACATTCTTTTTCCCAATATAGGCCTCTTAGCGCTCAGAATGTCCAATTGCAGTTTCTACAGAAAGAGTGTTTCAGAACGGCTCAATCAAAAGTAAGGTTCAACTCTGTTAGTTGAATGCACAGAACAGAAAGAAGTTTCATACAATGCTTCTGTGTAGTTTATATTTGAACATATTCTTTTTTCCACTATTACCCACTTAGCGCTACGAATGTCCAGTTGCATTTTCTACAGACAGAGTGTTTCAAAACTGCTCAATCAAAAGTATGGTTGAACTCTGTTAGCTGAATGCTCAGATCAGAAAGAAGTTTCACAGAATGCTTCTGTGTAGTTTATATTTGAATATATTCCTTTTTCCACTACTACGCTCTTAGCGCTCCAAATGTCCAGTTGCATTTTCTACAGAAAGAGTGTTCAGATCTGCTCAATCAAAAGTATGGTTTAACTCTGTTAGCTGAATGCACAGATCAGAAAGAAGTTTCACCGAATGATTCTGTGTAGTTTATATTTGAAGACATTCCTTTTTCCACTATTACCCTCTTAGCGCTCCGAATCTCCACTTGCATTTTCTACAAAAAGAGTGTTTCATAACTGCTCAATCAAAAATATCTTTTATCTCTGTTAACTGAATTTACAGATCAGAAATAAGTTTCACAGAATGCATCTGTGTAGTTTTTATTTGAAGATATTCTTTTTCCCAATGTAGGCCTCTTAGCGCTTAGCATGTCCAATTGCAGTTTCTACAGAAAGAGTGTTTCAGAACGGCTCAATCAAAAGTAAGGTTCAACTCTGTTAGTTGAATGCACAGAACAGAAAGAATTTTCACAGAATGCTACTGTGTAGTTTATATTTGAATATATTCCTTTTTCCACTAATACCCTCTTAGCGCTCCGAATGTCCACTTGCATTTTCTACAGAAAGAGTGTTCAGATCTGCTCAATCAAAAGTATGGTTTAACTCTGTTAGCTGATTGCACGGATCAGAAAGAAGTTTCACAGAATGATTCTGTGTAGTTTATATTTGGAAACATTCCTTTTTCCACTATTACCCTCTTAGCACTCCGAATCTCCACTTGCATTTTCTACAGAAAGAGTGTTTCAGAACGGCTCAATCAAAACTAAGGTTCAACTCTTTTAGTTGAACAAACAGAACAGAAAGTAGTTTCACACAATTCTTCTGTGTAGTTTTTATTTGTAGACATTCTTTTTCCCAATATAGGCCTCTTAGCGCTCAGAATGTCCAATTGCAGTTTCTACAGAAAGAGTGTTTCAGAACGGCTCAATCAAAAGTAAGGTTCAACTCTGTTAGTTGAATGCACAGAACAGAAAGAAGTTTCATACAATGCTTCTGTGTAGTTTATATTTGAACATATTCTTTTTTCCACTATTACCCACTTAGCGCTACGAATGTCCAGTTGCATTTTCTACAGACAGAGTGTTTCAAAACTGCTCAATCAAAAGTATGGTTTAACTCTGTTAGCTGAATGCTCAGATCAGAAAGAAGTTTCACAGAATGCTTCTGTGTAGTTTATATTTGAATATATTCCTTTTTCCACTACTACGCTCTTAGCGCTCCAAATGTCCAGTTGCATTTTCTACAGAAAGAGTGTTCAGATCTGCTCAATCAAAAGTATGGTTTAACTCTGTTAGCTGAATGCACAGATCAGAAAGAAGTTTCACCGAATGATTCCGTGTAGTTTATATTTGAAGACATTCCTTTTTCCACTATTACCCTCTTAGCGCTCCGAATCTCCACTTGCATTTTCTACAAAAAGAGTGTTTCATAACTGCTCAATCAAAAATATGTTTTATCTCTGTTAACTGAATTTACAGATCAGAAATAAGTTTCACAGAATGCATCTGTGTAGTTTTTATTTGAAGATATTCTTTTTCCCAATGTAGGCCTCTTAGCGCTTAGCATGTCCAATTGCAGTTTCTACAGAAAGAATGTTTCAGAACGGCTCAATCAAAAGTAAGGTTCAACTCTGTTAGTTGAATGCACAGAACAGAAAGAATTTTCACAGAATGCTACTGTGTAGTTTATATTTGAATATATTCCTTTTTCCACTATTACCCTCTTAGCGCTCCGAATGTCCACTTGCATTTTCTACAGAAAGAGTGTTCAGAACTGCGCAATCAAAAGTATGGTTTAACTCTGTTAGCTTAATGAACATATCAGAAATAAGTTTCACACAATGCTTCTGTGTAGTTTTTATTTGAAGATATTATTTTTCCCAATAGAGGCCTCTTAGCGCTCAGAATGTCCAATTGCAGTTTCTACAGAAAGAGTGTTTCAGAAAGGCTCAATCAAATGTAAGGTTCAACTCTGTTAGTTGAATGCACAGAACAGAAAGAAGTTTCATACAATGCTTCTGTGTAGTTTATATTTGAACATATTCTTTTTTCCACTATTACCCACTTAGCGCTACGAATGTCCAGTTGCATTTTCTACAGACAGAGTGTTTCAAAACTGCTCAATCAAAAGTATGGTTTAACTCTGTTAGCTGAATGCTCAGATCAGAAAGAAGTTTCACAGAATGCTTCTGTGTAGTTTATATTTGAATATATTCCTTTTTCCACTACTACTCTCTTAGCGCTCCAAATGTCCAGTTGCATTTTCTACAGAAAGAGTGTTCAGATCTGCTCAATCAAAAGTATGGTTTAACTCTGTTAGCTGAATGCACAGATCAGAAAGAAGTTTCACAGAATGATTCTGTGTAGTTTATATTTGGAGACATTCCTTTTTCCACTATTACCCTCTTAGCGCTCCGAATCTCCACTTGCATTTTCTACAGAAAGAGTGTTTCAGAACGGCTCAATCAAAACTAAGGTTCAACACTTTTAGTTGAACAAACAGAACAGAAAGAAGTTTCACACAATTCTTCTGTGTAGTTTTTATTTGTAGACATTCTTTTTCCCAATATAGGCCTCTTAGCGCTCAGAATGTCCAATTGCAGTTTCTACAGAAAGAGTGTTTCAGAACGGCTCAATCAAAAGTAAGGTTCAACTCTGTTAGTTGAATGCACAGAACAGAAAGAAGTTTCATACAATGCTTCTGTGTAGTTTATATTTGAACATATTCTTTTTTCCACTATTACCCACTTAGCGCTACGAATGTCCAGTTGCATTTTCTACAGACAGAGTGTTTCAAAACTGCTCAATCAAAAGTATGGTTTAACTCTGTTAGCTGAATGCTCAGATCAGAAAGAAGTTTCACAGAATGCTTCTGTGTAGTTTATATTTGAATATATTCCTTTTTCCACTACTACGCTCTTAGCGCTCCAAATGTCCAGTTGCATTTTCTACAGAAAGAGTGTTCAGATCTGCTCAATCAAAAGTATGGTTTAACTCTGTTAGCTGAATGCACAGATCAGAAAGAAGTTTCACCGAATGATTCTGTGTAGTTTATATTTGAAGTCATTCCTTTTTCCACTATTACCCTCTTAGCGCTCCGAATCTCCACTTGCATTTTCTACAAAAAGAGTGTTTCATAACTGCTCAATCAAAAATATGTTTTATCTCTGTTAACTGAATTTACAGATCAGAAATAAGTTTCACAGAATGCATCTGTGTAGTTTTTATTTGAAGATATTCTTTTTCCCAATGTAGGCCTCTTAGCGCTTAGCATGTCCAATTGCAGTTTCTACAGAAAGAGTGTTTCAGAACGGCTCAATAAAAAGTAAGGTTCAACTCTGTTAGTTGAATGCACAGAACAGAGAGAATTTTCACAGAATGCTACTGTGTAGTTTATATTTGAATATATTCCTTTTTCCACTATTACCCTCTTAGCGCTCCGAATGTCCACTTGCATTTTCTACAGAAAGAGTGTTCAGAACTGCGCAATCAAAAGTATGGTTTAACTCTGTTAGCTTAATGAACATATCAGAAATAAGTTTCACACAATGCTTCTGTGTAGTTTTTATTTGAAGATATTATTTTTCCCAATAGAGGCCTCTTAGCGCTCAGAATGTCCAATTGCAGTTTCTACAGAAAGAGTGTTTCAGAAAGGCTCAATCAAAAGTAAGGTTCAACTCTGTTAGTTGAATGCACAGAACAGAAAAAAGTTTCATACAATGCTTCTGTGTAGTTTATATTTGAACATATTCCTTTTTCCACTATTACCCACGTAGCGCTACGAATGTCCAGTTGCATTTTCTACAGACAGAGTGTTTCAAAACTGCTCAATCAAAAGTATGGTTTAACTCTGTTAGCTGAATGCTCAGATCAGAAAGAAGTTTCACAGAATGCTTCTGTGTAGTTTATATTTGAATATATTCCTTTCTCCACTACTACTCTCTTAGCGCTCCAAACGTCCAGTTGCATTTTCTACAGAAAGAGTGTTCAGATCTGCTCAATCAAAAGTATGGTTTAACTCTGTTAGCTGAATGCACGGATCAGAAAGAAGTTTCACAGAATGATTCTGTGTAGTTTATATTTGGAGACATTCCTTTTTCCACTATTACCCTCTTAGCGCTCCGAATCTCCACTTGCATTTTCTACAGAAAGAGTGTTTCAGAACGGCTCAATCAAAACTAAGGTTCAACTCTTTTAGTTGAACAAACAGAACAGAAAGAAGTTTCACACAATTCTTCTGTGTAGTTTTTATTTGTAGACATTCTTTTTCCCAATATAGGCCTCTTAGCGCTCAGAATGTCCAATTGCAGTTTCTACAGAAAGAGTGTTTCAGAACGGCTCAATCAAAAGTAAGGTTCAACTCTGTTAGTTGAATGCACAGAACAGAAAGAAGTTTCATACAATGCTTCTGTGTAGTTTATATTTGAACATATTCTTTTTTCCACTATTAGCCACTTAGCGCTACGAATGTCCAGTTGCATTTTCTACAGACAGAGTGTTTCAAAACTGCTCAATCAAAAGTATGGTTTAACTCTGTTAGCTGAATGCTCAGATCAGAAAGAAGTTTCACAGAATGCTTCTGTGTAGTTTATATATGAATATATTCCTTTTTCCACTACTACGCTCTTAGCGCTCCAAATGTCCAGTTGCATTTTCTACAGAAAGAGTGTTCAGATCTGCTCAATCAAAAGTATGGTTTAACTCTGTTAGCTGAATGCACAGATCAGAAAGAAGTTTCACCGAATGATTCTGTGTAGTTTATATTTGAAGACATTCCTTTTTCCACTATTAACCACTTAGCGCTCCGAATCTCCACTTGCATTTTCTACAAAAAGAGTGTTTCATAACTGCTCAATCAAAAATATGTTTTATCTCTGTTAACTGAATTTACAGATCAGAAATAAGTTTCACAGAATGCATCTGTGTAGTTTTTATTTGAAGATATTCTTTTTCCCAATGTAGGCCTCTTAGCGCTTAGCATGTCCAATTGCAGTTTCTACAGAAAGAGTGTTTCAGAACGGCTCAATCAAAAGTAAGGTTCAACTCTGTTAGTTGAATGCACAGAACAGAAAGAATTTTCACAGAATGCTACTGTGTAGTTTATATTTGAATATATTCCTTTTTCCACTATTACCCTCTTAGCGCTCCGAATGTCCACTTGCATTATCTACAGAAAGAGTGTTCAGAACTGCGCAATCAAAAGTATGGTTTAACTCTGTTAGCTTAATGAACATATCAGAAATAAGTTTCACACAATGCTTCTGTGTAGTTTTAATTTGAAGATATTATTTTTCCCAATAGAGGCCTCTTAGCGCTCAGAATGTCCAATTGCAGTTTCTACAGAAAGAGTGTTTCAGAAAGGCTCAATCAAAAGTAAGGTTCAACTCTGTTAGTTGAATGCACAGAACAGAAAGAAGTTTCATACAATGCTTCTGTGTAGTTTATATTTGAACTTATTCTTTTTTCCACTATTACCCACTTAGCGCTACGAATGTCCAGTTGCATTTTCTACAGACAGAGTGTTTCAAAACTGCTCAATCAAAAGTATGGTTTAACTCTGTTAGCTGAATGCTCAGATCAGAAAGAAGTTTCACAGAATGCTTCTGTGTAGTTTATATTTGAATATATTCCTTTCTCCACTACTACTCTCTTAACGCTCCAAATGTCCAGTTGCATTTTCTAGAGAAAGAGTGTTCAGATCTGCTCAATCAAAAGTATGGTTTAACTCTGTTAGCTGAATGCACGGATCAGAAAGAAGTTTCACAGAATGATTCTGTGTAGTTTATATTTGGAGACATTCCTTTTTCCACTATTACCCTCTTAGCGCTCCGAATCTCCACTTGCATTTTCTACAGAAAGAGTGTTTCAGAACGGCTCAATCAAAACTAAGGTTCAACTCTTTTAGTTGAACAAACAGAACAGAAAGAAGTTTCACACAATTCTTCTGTGTAGTTTTTATTTGTAGACATTCTTTTTCCCAATATAGGCCTCTTAGCGCTCAGAATGTCCAATTGCAGTTTCTACAGAAAGAGTGTTTCAGAACGGCTCAATCAAAAGTAAGGTTCAACTCTGTTAGTTGAATGCACAGAACAGAAAGAAGTTTCATACAATGCTTCTGTGTAGTTTATATTTGAACATATTCTTTTTTCCACTATTACCCACTTAGCGCTACGAATGTCCAGTTGCATTTTCTACAGACAGAGTGTTTCAAAACTGCTCAATCAAAAGTATGGTTTAACTCTGTTAGCTGAATGCTCAGATCAGAAAGAAGTTTCACAGAATGCTTCTGTGTAGTTTATATTTGAATATATTCCTTTTTCCACTACTACGCTCTTAGCGCTCCAAATGTCCAGTTGCATTTTCTACAGAAAGAGTGTTCAGATCTGCTCAATCAAAAGTATGGTTTAACTCTGTTAGCTGAATGCACAGATCAGAAAGAAGTTTCACCGAATGATTCTGTGTAGTTTATATTTGAAGACATTCCTTTTTCCACTATTACCCTCTTAGCGCTCCGAATCTCCACTTGCATTTTCTACAAAAAGAGTGTTTCATAACTGCTCAATCAAAAATATCTTTTATCTCTGTTAACTGAATTTACAGATCAGAAATAAGTTTCACAGAATGCATCTGTGTAGTTTTTATTTGAAGATATTCTTTTTCCCAATGAAGGCCTCTTAGCGCTTAGCATGTCCAATTGCAGTTTCTACAGAAAGAGTGTTTCAGAACGGCTCAATCAAAAGTAAGGTTCAACTCTGTTAGTTGAATGCACAGAACAGAAAGAATTTTCACAGAATGCTACTGTGTAGTTTATATTTGAATATATTCCTTTTTCCACTAATACCCTCTTAGCGCTCCGAATGTCCACTTGCATTTTCTACAGAAAGAGTGTTCAGATCTGCTCAATCAAAAGTATGGTTTAACTCTGTTAACTGAATGCACGGATCAGAAAGAAGTTTCACAGAATGATTCTGTGTAGTTTATATTTGGAAACATTCCTTTTTCCACTATTACCCTCTTAGCGCTCCGAATCTCCACTTGCATTTTCTACAGAAAGTGTGTTTCAGAAAGGCTCAATCAAAACTAAGGTTCAACTCTTTTAGTTGAACAAACAGAACAGAAAGTAGTTTCACACAATTCTTCTGTGTAGTTTTTATTTGTAGACATTCTTTTTCCCAATATAGGCCTCTTAGCGCTCAGAATGTCCAATTGCAGTTTCTACAGAAAGAGTGTTTCAGAACGGCTCAATCAAAAGTAAGGTTCAACTCTGTTAGTTGAATGCACAGAACAGAAAGAAGTTTCATACAATGCTTCTGTGTGGTTTATATTTGAACATATTCTTTTTTCCACTATTAGCCACTTAGCGCTACGAATGTCCAGTTGCATTTTCTACAGACAGAGTGTTTCAAAACTGCTCAATCAAAAGTATGGTTTAACTCTGTTAGCTGAATGCTCAGATCAGAAAGAAGTTTCACAGAATGCTTCTGTGTAGTTTATATTTGAATATATTCCTTTTTCCACTACTACGCTCTTAGCGCTCCAAATGTCCAGTTGCATTTTCTACAGAAAGAGTGTTCAGATCTGCTCAATCAAAAGTATGGTTTAACTCTGTTAGCTGAATGCACAGATCAGAAAGAAGTTTCACCGAATGATTCTGTGTAGTTTATATTTGAAGACATTCCTTTTTCCACTATTACCTTCTTAGCGCTCCGAATCTCCACTTGCATTTTCTACAAAAAGAGTGTTTCATAACTGCTCAATCAAAAATATCTTTTATCTCTGTTAACTGAATTTACAGATCAGAAATAAGTTTCACAGAATGCATCTGTGTAGTTTTTATTTGAAGATATTCTTTTTCCCAATGTAGGCCTCTTAGCGCTTAGCATGTCCAATTGCAGTTTCTACAGAAAGAGTGTTTCAGAACGGCTCAATCAAAAGTAAGGTTCAACTCTGTTAGTTGAATGCACAGAACAGAAAGAATTTTCACAGAATGCTACTGTGTAGTTTATATTTGAATATATTCCTTTTTCCACTATTACCCTCTTAGCGCTCCAAATGTCAACTTGCATTTTCTACAGAAAGAGTGTTCAGAACTGCGCAATCAAAAGTATGGTTTAACTCTGTTAGCTTAATGAACATATCAGAAATAAGTTTCACACAATGCTTCTGTGTAGTTTTTATTTGAAGATATTATTTTTCCCAATAGAGGCCTCTTAGCGCTCAGAATGTCCAATTGCAGTTTCTACAGAAAGAGTGTTTCAGAAAGGCTCAATCAAAAGTAAGGTTCAACTCTGTTAGTTGAATGCACAGAACAGAAAGAAGTTTCATACAATGCTTCTGTGTAGTTTATATTTGAACATATTCTTTTTTCCACTATTACCCACTTAGCGCTACGAATGTCCAGTTGCATTTTCTACAGAGAGAGTGTTTCAAAACTGCTCAATCAAAAGTATGGTTTAACTCTGTTAGCTGAATGCTCAGATCAGAAAGAAGTTTGACAGAATGTTTCTGTGTAGTTTATATTTGAATATATTCCTTTCTCCACTACTACTCTCTTAGCGCTCCAAATGTCCAGTTGCATTTTCTACAGAAAGAGTGTTCAGATCTGCTCAATCAAAAGTATGGTTTAACTCTGTTAGCTGAATGCACGGATCAGAAAGAAGTTTCACAGAATGATTCTGTGTAGTTTATATTTGGAGACATTCCTTTTTCCACTATTACCCTCTTAGCGCTCCGAATCTCCACTTGCATTTTCTACAGAAAGAGTGTTTCAGAACGGCTCAATCAAAACTAAGGTTCAACTGTTTTAGTTGAACAAACAGAACAGAAAGAAGTTTCACACAATTCTTCTGTGTAGTTTTTATTTGTAGACATTCTTTTTCCCAATATAGGCCTCTTAGCGCTCAGAATGTCCAATTGCAGTTTCTACAGAAAGAGTGTTTCAGAACGGCTCAATCAAAAGTAAGGTTCAACTCTGTTAGTTGAATGCACAGAACAGAAAGAAGTTTCATACAATGCTTCTGTGTAGTTTATATTTGAACATATTCTTTTTTCCACTATTACCCACTTAGCGCTACGAATGTCCAGTTGCATTTTCTACAGACAGAGTGTTTCAAAACTGCTCAATCAAAAGTATGGTTTAACTCTGTTAGCTGAATGCTCAGATCAGAAAGAAGTTTCACAGAATGCTTCTCTGTAGTTTATATTTGAATATATTCCTTTTTCCACTACTACGCTCTTAGCGCTCCAAATGTCCACTTGCATTTTCTACAGAAAGAGTGTTCAGATCTGCTCAATCAAAAGTATGGTTTAACTCTGTTAGCTGAATGCACAGATCAGAAAGAAGTTTCACCGAATATTTCTGTGTAGTTTATATTTGAAGACATTCCTTTTTCCACTATTACCCTCTTAGCGCTCCGAATCTCCACTTGCATTTTCTTCAAAAAGAGTGTTTCATAACTGCTCAATCAAAAATATGTTTTATCTCTGTTAACTGAATTTACAGATCAGAAATAAGTTTCACAGAATGCATCTGTGTAGTTTTTATTTGAAGATATTCTTTTTCCCAATGTAGGCCTCTTAGCGCTTAGCATGTCCCATTGCAGTTTCTACAGAAAGAGTGTTTCAGAACGGCTCAATCAAAAGTAAGGTTCAACTCTGTTAGTTGAATGCACAGAACAGAAAGAAGTTTCATACAATGCTTCTGTGTAGTTTATATTTGAACATATTCTTTTTTCCACTATTACCCACTTAGCGCTACGAATGTCCAGTTGCATTTTCTACAGACAGAGTGTTTCAAAACTGCTCAATCAAAAGTATGGTTTAACTCTGTTAGCTGAATGCTCAGATCAGAAAGAAGTTTCACAGAATGCTTCTGTGTAGTTTATATTTCAATATATTCCTTTTTCCACTACTACGCTCTTAGCGCTCCAAATGTCCAGTTGCATTTTCTACAGAAAGAGTGTTCAGATCTGCTCAATCAAACGTATGGTTTAAGTCTGTTAGCTGAATGCACAGATCAGAAAGAAATTTCACCGAATGATTCCGTGTAGTTTATATTTGAAGACATTCCTTTTTCCACTATTACCCTCTTAGCGCTCCGAATCTCCACTTGCATTTTCTACAAAAAGAGTGTTTCATAACTGCTCAATCAAAAATATGTTTTATCTCTGTTAACTGAATTTACAGATCAGAAATAAGTTTCACAGAATGCATCTGTGTAGTTTTTATTTGAAGATATTCTTTTTCCCAATGTAGGCCTCTTAGCGCTTAGCATGTCCAATTGCAGTTTCTACAGAAAGAGTGTTTCAGAACGGCTCAATCAAAAGTAAGGTTCAACTCTGTTAGTTGAATGCACAGAACAGAAAGAATTTTCACAGAATGCTACTGTGTAGTTTATATTTGAATATATTCCTTTTTCCACTATTACCCTCTTAGCGCTCCGAATGTCCACTTGCATTTTCTACAGAAAGAGTGTTCAGAACTGCGCAATCAAAAGTATGGTTTAACTCTGTTAGCTTAATGAACATATCAGAAATAAGTTTCACACAATGCTTCTGTGTAGTTTTTATTTGAAGATATTATTTTTCCCAATAGAGGCCTCTTAGCGCTCAGAATGTCCAATTGCAGTTTCTACAGAAAGAGTGTTTCAGAAAGGCTCAATCAAAAGTAAGGTTCAACTCTGTTAGTTGAATGCACAGAACAGAAAGAAGTTTCATACAATGCTTCTGTGTAGTTTATATTTGAACATATTCTTTTTTCCACTATTACCCACTTAGCGCTACGAATGTCCAGTTGCATTTTCTACAGACAGAGTGTTTCAAAACTGCTCAATCAAATGTATGGTTTAACTCTGTTAGCTGAATGCTCAGATCAGAAAGAAGTTTCACAGAATGCTTCTGTGTAGTTTATATTTGAATATATTCCTTTCTCCACTACTACTCTCTTAGCGCTCCAAATGTCCAGTTGCATTTTCTACAGAAAGAGTGTTCAGATCTGCTCAATCAAAAGTATGGTTTAACTCTGTTAGCTGAATGCACGGATCAGAAAGAAGTTTCACAGAATGATTCTGTGTAGTTTATATTTGGAAACATTCCTTTTTCCACTATTACCCTCTTAGCGCTCCGAATCTCCACTTGCATTTTCTACAGAAAGAGTGTTTCAGAACGGCTCAATCAAAACTAAGGTTCAACTCTTTTAGTTGAACAAACAGAACAGAAAGTAGTTTCACACAATTCTTCTGTGTAGTTTTTATTTGCAGACATTCTTTTTCCCAATATAGGCCTCTTAGCGCTCAGAATGTCCAATTGCAGTTTCTACAGAAAGAGTGTTTCAGAACGGCTCAATCAAAAGTAAGGTTCAACTCTGTTAGTTGAATGCACAGAACAGAAAGAAGTTTCATACAATGCTTCTGTGTAGTTTATATTTGAACATATTCTTTTTTCCACTATTACCCACTTAGCGCTACGAATGTCCAGTTGCATTTTCTACAGACAGAGTGTTTCAAAACTGCTCAATCAAAAGTATGGTTTAACTCTGTTAGCTGAATGCTCAGATCAGAAAGAAGTTTCACAGAATGCTTCTGTGTAGTTTATATTTGAATATATTCCTTTTTCCACTACTACGCTCTTAGCGCTCCAAATGTCCAGTTGCATTTTCTACAGAAAGAGTGTTCAGATCTGCTCAATCAAAAGTATGGTTTAACTCTGTTAGCTGAATGCACAGATCAGAAAGAAGTTTCACCGAATGATTCTGTGTAGTTTATATTTGAAGACATTCCTTTTTCCACTATTACCCTCTTAGCGCTCCGAATCTCCACTTGCATTTTCTACAAAAAGAGTGTTTCATAACTGCTCAATCAAAAATATCTTTTATCTCTGTTAACTGAATTTACAGATCAGAAATAAGTTTCACAGAATGCATCTGTGTAGTTTTTATTTGAAGATATTCTTTTTCCCAATGTAGGCCTCTTAGCGCTTAGCATGTCCAATTGCAGTTTCTACAGAAAGAGTGTTTCAGAACGGCTCAATCAAAAGTAAGGTTCAACTCTGTTAGTTGAATGCACAGAACAGAAAGAATTTTCACAGAATGCTACTGTGTAGTTTATATTTGAATATATTCCTTTTTCCACTATTACCCTCTTAGCGCTCCAAATGTCAACTTGCATTTTCTACAGAAAGAGTGTTCAGAACTGCGCAATCAAAAGTATGGTTTAACTCTGTTAGCTTAATGAACATATCAGAAATAAGTTTCACACAATGCTTCTGTGTAGTTTTTATTTGAAGATATTATTTTTCCCAATAGAGGCCTCTTAGCGCTCAGAATGTCCAATTGCAGTTTCTACAGAAAGAGTGTTTCAGAAAGGCTCAATCAAAAGTAAGGTTCAACTCTGTTAGTTGAATGCACAGAACAGAAAGAAGTTTCATACAATGCTTCTGTGTAGTTTATATTTGAACATATTCTTTTTTCCACTATTACCCACTTAGCGCTACGAATGTCCAGTTGCATTTTCTACAGACAGAGTGTTTCAAAACTGCTCAATCAAAAGTATGGTTTAACTCTGTTAGCTGAATGCTCAGATCAGAAAGAAGTTTCACAGAATGTTTCTGTGTAGTTTATATTTGAATATATTCCTTTCTCCACTAATACTCTCTTAGCGCTCCAAATGTCCAGTTGCATTTTCTACAGAAAGAGTGTTCAGATCTGCTCAATCAAAAGTATGGTTTAACTCTGTTAGCTGAATGCACGGATCAGAAAGAAGTTTCACAGAATGATTCTGTGTAGTTTATATTTGGAGACATTCCTTTTTCCACTATTACCCTCTTAGCGCTCCGAATCTCCACTTGCATTTTCTACAGAAAGAGTGTTTCAGAACGGCTCAATCAAAACTAAGGTTCAACTGTTTTAGTTGAACAAACAGAACAGAAAGAAGTTTCACACAATTCTTCTGTGTAGTTTTTATTTGTAGACATTCTTTTTCCCAATATAGGCCTCTTAGCGCTCAGAATGTCCAATTGCAGTTTCTACAGAAAGAGTGTTTCAGAACGGCTCAATCAAAAGTAAGGTTCAACTCTGTTAGTTGAATGCACAGAACAGAAAGAAGTTTCATACAATGCTTCTGTGTAGTTTATATTTGAACATATTCTTTTTTCCACTATTACCCACTTAGCGCTACGAATGTCCAGTTGCATTTTCTACAGACAGAGTGTTTCAAAACTGCTCAATCAAAAGTATGGTTTAACTCTGTTAGCTGAATGCTCAGATCAGAAAGAAGTTTCACAGAATGCTTCTGTGTAGTTTATATTTGAATATATTCCTTTTTCCACTACTACGCTCTTAGCGCTCCAAATGTCCAGTTGCATTTTCTACAGAAAGAGTGTTCAGATCTGCTCAATCAAACGTATGGTTTAACTCTGTTAGCTGAATGCACAGATCAGAAAGAAATTTCACCGAATGATTCCGTGTAGTTTATATTTGAAGACATTCCTTTTTCCACTATTACCCTCTTAGCGCTCCGAATCTCCACTTGCATTTTCTACAAAAAGAGTGTTTCATAACTGCTCAATCAAAAATATGTTTTATCTCTGTTAACTGAATTTACAGATCAGAAATAAGTTTCACAGAATGCATCTGTGTAGTTTTTATTTGAAGATATTCTTTTTCCCAATGTAGGCCTCTTAGCGCTTAGCATGTCCAATTGCAGTTTCTACAGAAAGAGTGTTTCAGAACGGCTCAATCAAAAGTAAGGTTCAACTCTGTTAGTTGAATGCACAGAACAGAAAGAATTTTCACAGAATGCTACTGTGTAGTTTATATTTGAATATATTCCTTTTTCCACTATTACCCTCTTAGCGCTCCGAATGTCCACTTGCATTTTCTACAGAAAGAGTGTTCAGAACTGCGCAATCAAAAGTATGGTTTAACTCTGTTAGCTTAATGAACATATCAGAAATAAGTTTCACACAATGCTTCTGTGTAGTTTTTATTTGAAGATATTATTTTTCCCAATAGAGGCCTCTTAGCGCTCAGAATGTCCAATTGCAGTTTCTACAGAAAGAGTGTTTCAGAAAGGCTCCATCAAAAGTAAGGTTCAACTCTGTTAGTTGAATGCACAGAACAGAAAGAAGTTTCATACAATGCTTCTGTGTAGTTTATATTTGAACATATTTTTTTTCCACTATTACCCACTTAGCGCTACGAATGTCCAGTTGCATTTTCTACAGACAGAGTGTTTCAAAACTGCTCAATCAAAAGTATGGTTTAACTCTGTTAGCTGAATGCTCAGATCAGAAAGAAGTTTCACAGAATGCTTCTGTGTAGTTTATATTTGAATATATTCCTTTCTCCACTACTACTCTCTTAGCGCTCCAAATGTCCAGTTGCATTTTCTACAGAAAGAGTGTTCAGATCTGCTCAATCAAAAGTATGGTTTAACTCTGTTAGCTGAATGCACGGATCAGAAAGAAGTTTCACAGAATGATTCTGTGTAGTTTATATTTGGAAACATTCCTTTTTCCACTATTACCCTCTTAGCGCTCCGAATCTCCACTTGCATTTTCTACAGAAAGAGTGCTTCAGAACGGCTCAATCAAAACTAAGGTTCAACTCTTTTAGTTGAACAAACAGAACAGAAAGTAGTTTCACACAATTCTTCTGTGTAGTTTTTATTTGCAGACATTCTTTTTCCCAATATAGGCCTCTTAGCGCTCAGAATGTCCAATTGCAGTTTCTACAGAAAGAGTGTTTCAGAACGGCTCAATCAAAAGTAAGGTTCAACTCTGTTAGTTGAATGCACAGAACAGAAAGAAGTTTCATACAATGCTTCTGTGTAGTTTATATTTGAACATATTCTTTTTTCCACTATTACCCACTTAGCGCTACGAATGTCCAGTTGCATTTTCTACAGACAGAGTGTTTCAAAACTGCTCAATCAAAAGTATGGTTTAACTCTGTTAGCTGAATGCTCAGATCAGAAAGAAGTTTCACAGAATGCTTCTGTGTAGTTTATATTTGAATATATTCCTTTTTCCACTACTACGCTCTTAGCGCTCCAAATGTCCAGTTGCATTTTCTACAGAAAGAGTGTTCAGATCTGCTCAATCAAAAGTATGGTTTAACTCTGTTAGCTGAATGCACAGATCAGAAAGAAGTTTCACCGAATGATTCTGTGTAGTTTATATTTGAAGACATTCCTTTTTCCACTATTACCCTCTTAGCGCTCCGAATCTCCACTTGCATTTTCTACAAAAAGAGTGTTTCATAACTGCTCAATCAAAAATATCTTTTATCTCTGTTAACTGAATTTACAGATCAGAAATAAGTTTCACAGAATGCATCTGTGTAGTTTTTATTTGAAGATATTCTTTTTCCCAATGTAGGCCTCTTAGCGCTTAGCATGTCCAATTGCAGTTTCTACAGAAAGAGTGTTTCAGAACGGCTCAATCAAAAGTAAGGTTCAACTCTGTTAGTTGAATGCACAGAACAGAAAGAATTTTCACAGAATGCTACTGTGTAGTTTATATTTGAATATATTCCTTTTTCCACTATTACCCTCTTAGCGCTCCAAATGTCAACTTGCATTTTCTACAGAAAGAGTGTTCAGAACTGCGCAATCAATAGTATGGTTTAACTCTGTTAGCTTAATGAACATATCAGAAATAAGTTTCACACAATGCTTCTGTGTAGTTTTTATTTGAAGATATTATTTTTCCCAATAGAGGCCTCTTAGCGCTCAGAATGTCCAATTGCAGTTTCTACAGAAAGAGTGTTTCAGAAAGGCTCAATCAAAAGTAAGGTTCAACTCTGTTAGTTGAATGCACAGAACAGAAAGAAGTTTCATACAATGCTTCTGTGTAGTTTATATTTGAACATATTCTTTTTTCCACTATTACCCACTTAGCGCTACGAATGTCCAGTTGCATTTTCTACAGACAGAGTGTTTCAAAACTGCTCAATCAAAAGTATGGTTTAACTCTGTTAGCTGAATGCTCAGATCAGAAAGAAGTTTCACAGAATGTTTCTGTGTAGTTTATATTTGAATATATTCCTTTCTCCACTAATACTCTCTTAGCGCTCCAAATGTCCAGTTGCATTTTCTACAGAAAGAGTGTTCAGATCTGCTCAATCAAAAGTGTGGTTTAACTCTGTTAGCTGAATGCACGGATCAGAAAGAAGTTTCACAGAATGATTCTGTGTAGTTTATATTTGGAGACATTCCTTTTTCCACTATTACCCTCTTAGCGCTCCGAATCTCCACTTGCATTTTCTACAGAAAGAGTGTTTCAGAACGGCTCAATCAAAACTAAGGTTCAACTGTTTTAGTTGAACAAACAGAACAGAAAGAAGTTTCACACAATTCTTCTGTGTAGTTTTTATTTGTAGACATTCTTTTTCCCAATATAGGCCTCTTAGCGCTCAGAATGTCCAATTGCAGTTTCTACAGAAAGAGTGTTTCAGAACGGCTCAATCAAAAGTAAGGTTCAACTCTGTTAGTTGAATGCACAGAACAGAAAGAAGTTTCATACAATGCTTCTGTGTAGTTTATATTTGAACATATTCTTTTTTCCACTATTACCCACTTAGCGCTACGAATGTCCAGTTGCATTTTCTACAGACAGAGTGTTTCAAAACTGCTCAATCAAAAGTATGGTTTAACTCTGTTAGCTGAATGCTCAGATCAGAAAGAAGTTTCACAGAATGCTTCTGTGTAGTTTATATTTGAATATATTCCTTTTTCCACTACTACGCTCTTAGCGCTCCAAATGTCCAGTTGCATTTTCTACAGAAAGAGTGTTCAGATCTGCTCAATCAAACGTATGGTTTAACTCTGTTAGCTGAATGCACAGATCAGAAAGAAATTTCACCGAATGATTCCGTGTAGTTTATATTTGAAGACATTCCTTTTTCCACTATTACCCTCTTAGCGCTCCGAATCTCCACTTGCATTTTCTACAAAAAGAGTGTTTCATAACTGCTCAATCAAAAATATGTTTTATCTCTGTTAACTGAATTTACAGATCAGAAATAAGTTTCACAGAATGCATCTGTGTAGTTTTTATTTGAAGATATTCTTTTTCCCAATGTAGGCCTCTTAGCGCTTAGCATGTCCAATTGCAGTTTCTACAGAAAGAGTGTTTCAGAACGGCTCAATCAAAAGTAAGGTTCAACTCTGTTAGTTGAATGCACAGAACAGAAAGAATTTTCACAGAATGCTACTGTGTAGTTTATATTTGAATATATTCCTTTTTCCACTATTACCCTCTTAGCGCTCCGAATGTCCACTTGCATTTTCTACAGAAAGAGTGTTCAGAACTGCGCAATCAAAAGTATGGTTTAACTCTGTTAGCTTAATGAACATATCAGAAATAAGTTTCACACAATGCTTCTGTGTAGTTTTTATTTGAAGATATTATTTTTCCCAATAGAGGCCTCTTAGCGCTCAGAATGTCCAATTGCAGTTTCTACAGAAAGAGTGTTTCAGAAAGGCTCCATCAAAAGTAAGGTTCAACTCTGTTAGTTGAATGCACAGAACAGAAAGAAGTTTCATACAATGCTTCTGTGTAGTTTATATTTGAACATATTCTTTTTTCCACTATTACCCACTTAGCGCTACGAATGTCCAGTTGCATTTTCTACAGACAGAGTGTTTCAAAACTGCTCAATCAAAAGTATGGTTTAACTCTGTTAGCTGAATGCTCAGATCAGAAAGAAGTTTCACAGAATGCTTCTGTGTAGTTTATATTTGAATATATTCCTTTCTCCACTACTACTCTCTTAGCGCTCCAAATGTCCAGTTGCATTTTCTACAGAAAGAGTGTTCAGATCTGCTCAATCAAAAGTATGGTTTAACTCTGTTAGCTGAATGCACGGATCAGAAAGAAGTTTCACAGAATGATTCTGTGTAGTTTATATTTGGAGACATTCCTTTTTCCACTATTACCCTCTTAGCGCTCCGAATCTCCACTTGCATTTTCTACAGAAAGAGTGTTTCAGAACGGCTCAATCAAAACTAAGGTTCAACTCTTTTAGTTGAACAAACAGAACAGAAAGAAGTTTCACACAATTCTTCTGTGTAGTTTTTATTTGTAGACATTCTTTTTCCCAATATAGGCCTCTTAGCGCTCAGAATGTCCAATTGCAGTTTCTACAGAAAGAGTGTTTCAGAACGGCTCAATCAAAAGTAAGGTTCAACTCTGTTAGTTGAATGCACAGAACAGAAAGAAGTTTCATACAATGCTTCTGTGTAGTTTATATTTGAACATATTCTTTTTACCACTATTACCCACTTAGCGCTACGAATGTCCAGTTGCATTTTCTACAGACAGAGTGTTTCAAAACTGCTCAATCAAAAGTATGGTTTAACTCTGTTAGCTGAATTCCCAAATCAGAAAGAAGTTTCACAGAATGCTTCTGTGTAGTTTATATTTGAATATATTCCTTTTTCCACTACTACGCTCTTAGCGCTCCAAATGTCCAGTTGCATTTTCTACAGAAAGAGTGTTCAGATCTGCTCAATCAAAAGTATGGTTTAACTCTGTTAGCTGAATGCACAGATCAGAAAGAAGTTTCACCGAATGATTCTGTGTAGTTTATATTTGAAGACATTCCTTTTTCCACTATTACCCTCTTAGCGCTCCGAATCTCCACTTGCATTTTCTACAAAAAGAGTGTTTCATAACTGCTCAATCAAAAATATATTTTATCTCTGTTAACTGAATTTACAGATCAGAAATAAGTTTCACAGAATGCATCTGTGTAGTTTTTATTTGAAGATATTCTTTTTCCCAATGTAGGCCTCTTAGCGCTTAGCATGTCCAATTGCAGTTTCTACAGAAAGAGTGTTTCAGAACGGCTCAATCAAAAGTAAGGTTCAACTCGGTTAGTTGAATGCACAGAACAGAAAGAATTTTCACAGAATGCTACTGTGTAGTTTATATTTGAATATATTCCTTTTTCCACTATTACCCTCTTAGCGCTCCGAATGTCCACTTGCATTTTCTACAGAAAGAGTGTTCAGAACTGCGCAATCAAAAGTATGGTTTAACTCTGTTAGCTTAATGAACATATCAGAAATAAGTTTCACACAATGCTTCTGTGTAGTTTTTATTTGAAGATATTATTTTTCCCAATAGAGGCTTCTTAGCGCTCAGAATGTCCAATTGCAGTTTCTACAGAAAGAGTGTTTCAGAAAGGCTCAATCAAAAGTAAGGTTCAACTCTGTTAGTTGAATGCACAGAACAGAAAGAAGTTTCATACAATGCTTCTGTGTAGTTTATATTTGAACATATTCTTTTTTCCACTATTACCCACTTAGCGCTACGAATGTCCAGTTGCATTTTCTACAGACAGAGTGTTTCAAAACTGCTCAATCAAAAGTATGGTTTAACTCTGTTAGCTGAATGCTCAGATCAGAAAGAAGTTTCACAGAATGCTTCTGTGTAGTTTATATTTGAATATATTCCTTTCTCCACTACTACTCTCTTAGCGCTCCAAATGTCCAGTTGCATTTTCTACAGAAAGAGTGTTCAGATCTGCTCAATCAAAAGTATGGTTTAACTCTGTTAGCTGAATGCACGGATCAGAAAGAAGTTTCACAGAATGATTCTGTGTAGTTTATATTTGGAGACATTCCTTTTTCCACTATTACCCTCTTAGCGCTCCGAATCTCCACTTGCATTTTCTACAGAAAGTGTGTTTCAGAATGGCTCAATCAAAACTAAGGTTCAACTCTTTTAGTTGAACAAACAGAACAGAAAGTAGTTTCACACAATTCTTCTGTGTAGTTTTTATTTGTAGACATTCTTTTTCCCAATATAGGCCTCTTAGCGCTCAGAATGTCCAATTGCAGTTTCTACAGAAAGAGTGTTTCAGAACGGCTCAATCAAAAGTAAGGTTCAACTCTGTTAGTTGAATGCACAGAACAGAAAGAAGTTTCATACAATGCTTCTTTGTAGTTTATATTTGAACATATTCTTTTTTCCACTATTACCCACTTAGCGCTACGAATGTCCAGTTGCATTTTCTACAGACAGAGTGTTTCAAAACTGCTCAATCAAAAGTATGGTTTAACTCTGTTAGCTGAATGCACAGATCAGAAAGAAGTTTCACCGAATGATTCTGTGTAGTTTATATTTGAAGGCATTCCTTTTTCCACTATTACCCACTTAGCGCTCTGAATCTCCACTTGCATTTTCTACAAAAAGAGTGTTTCATAACTGCTCAATCAAAAATATGTTTTATCTCTGTTAACTGAATTTACAGATCAGAAATAAGTTTCACAGAATGCATCTGTGTAGTTTTTATTTGAAGATATTCTTTTTCCCAATGTAGGCCTCTTAGCGCTTAGCATGTCCAATTGCAGTTTCTACAGAAAGAGTGTTCAGATCTGCTCAATCAAAAGTATGGTTTAACTCTGTTAGCTGAATGCACAGATCAGAAAGAAGTTTCACCGAATGATTCTGTGTAGTTTATATTTGAAGACATTCCTTTTTCCACTATTACCCTCTTAGCGCTCCGAATCTCCACTTGCATTTTCTACAAAAAGAGTGTTTCATAACTGCTCAATCAAAAATATCTTTTATCTCTGTTAACTGAATTTACAGATCAGAAATAAGTTTCACAGAATGCATCTGTGTAGTTTTTATTTGAAGATATTCTTTTTCCAAATGTAGGCCTCTTAGCGCTTAGCATGTCCAATTGCAGTTTCTACAGAAAGAGTGTTTCAGAACGGCTCAATCAAAAGTAAGGTTCAACTCTGTTAGTTGAATGCACAGAACAGAATGAATTTTCACAGAATGCTACTGTGTAGTTTATATTTGAATATATTCCTTTTTCCACTAATACCCTCTTAGCGCTCCGAATGTCCACTTGCATTTTCTACAGAAAGAGTGTTCAGAACTGCACAATCAAAACTATGGTTTAACTCTGTTAGCTTAATGAACATATCAGAAATAAGTTTCACACAATGCTTCTGTGTAGTTTTTATTTGAAGATATTATTTTTCCCAATAGAGGCCTCTTAGCGCTCAGAATGTCCAATTGCTGTTTCTACAGAAAGAGTGTTTCAGAAAGGCTCAATCAAAAGTAAGGTTCAACTCTGTTAGTTGAATGCACAGAACAGAAAGAAGTTTCATACAATGCTTCTTTGTAGTTTATATTTGAACATATTCTTTTTTCCACTATTACCCACTTAGCGCTACGAATGTCCAGTTGCATTTTCTACAGACAGAGTGTTTCAAAACTGCTCAATCAAAAGTATGGTTTAACTCTGTTAGCTGAATGCTCAGATCAGAAAGAAGTTTCACATAATGCTTCTGTGTAGTTTATATTTGAATATATTCCTTTTTCCACTACTACGCTCTTAGCGCTCCAAAAGTCCAGTTGCATTTTCTACAGAAAGAGTGTTCAGATCTGCTCAATCAAAAGTATGGTTTAACTCTGTTAGCTGAATGCACAGATCAGAAAGAAGTTTCACCGAATGATTCTGTGTAGTTTATATTTGAAGACATTCCTTTTTCCACTATTACCCACTTAGCGCTCCGAATCTCCAATTGCATTTTCTACAAAAAGAGTTTTTCATAACTGCTCAATCAAAAATATGTTTTATCTCTGTTAACTGAATTTACAGATCAGAAATAAGTTTCACAGAATGCATCTGTGTAGTTTTTATTTGAAGATATTCTTTTTCCCAATGTAGGCCTCTTAGCGCTTAGCATGCCCAATTGCAGTTTCTACAGAAAGAGCGTTTCAGAACGGCTCAATCAAAAGTAAGGTTCAAATCTGTTAGTTGAATGCACAGAACAGAAAGAATTTTCACAGAATGCTACTGTGTAGTTTATATTTGAATATATTCCTTTTTCCACTATTACCCTCTTAGCGCTCCGAATGTCCACTTGCATTTTCTACAGAAAGAGTGTTCAGAACTGCGCAATCAAAAGTATGGTTTAACTCTGTTAGCTTAATGAACATATCAGAAATAAGTTTCACACAATGCTTCTGTGTAGTTTTTATTTGAAGATATTATTTTTCCCAATAGAGGCCTCTTAGCGCTCAGAATGTCCAATTGCAGTTTCTACAGAAAGAGTGTTTCAGAAAGGCTCAATCAAAAGTAAGGTTCAACTCTGTTAGTTGAATGCACAGAACAGAAAGAAGTTTCATACAATGCTTCTGTGTAGTTTATATTTGAACATATTCTTTTTTCCACTATTACCCACTTAGCGCTACGAATGTCCAGTTGCATTTTCTACAGACAGAGTGTTTCAAAACTGCTCAATCAAAAGTATGGTTTAACTCTGTTAGCTGAATGCTCAGATCAGAAAGAAGTTTCACAGAATGCTTCTGTGTAGTTTATATTTGAATATATTCCTTTCTCCACTACTACTCTCTTAGCGCTCCAAATGTCCAGTTGCATTTTCTACAGAAAGAGTGTTCAGATCTGCTCAATCAAAAGTATGGTTTAACTCTGTTAGCTGAATGCACGGATCAGAAAGAAGTTTCACAGAATGATTCTGTGTAGTTTATATTTGGAGACATTCCTTTTTCCACTATTACCCTCTTAGCGCTCCGAATCTCCACTTGCATTTTCTACAGAAAGAGTGTTTCAGAACGGCTCAATCAAAACTAAGGTTCAACTCTTTTAGTTGAACAAACAGAACAGAAAGAAGTTTCACACAATTCTTCTGTGTAGTTTTTATTTGTAGACATTCTTTTTCCCAATATAGGCCTCTTAGCGCTCAGAATGTCCAATTGCAGTTTCTACAGAAAGAGTGTTTCAGAACGGCTCAATCAAAAGTAAGGTTCAACTCTGTTAGTTGAATGCACAGAACAGAAAGAAGTTTCATACAATGCTTCTGTGTAGTTTATATTTGAACATATTCTTTTTACCACTATTACCCACTTAGCGCTACGAATGTCCAGTTGCATTTTCTACAGACAGAGTGTTTCAAAACTGCTCAATCAAAAGTATGGTTTAACTCTGTTAGCTGAATGCTCAGATCAGAAAGAAGTTTCACAGAATGCTTCTGTGTAGTTTATATTTGAATATATTCCTTTTTCCACTACTACGCTCTTAGAGCTCCAAATGTCCAGTTGCATTTTCTACAGAAAGAGTGTTCAGATCTGCTCAATCAAAAGTATGGTTTAACTCTGTTAGCTGAATGCACAGATCAGAAAGAAGTTTCACCGAATGATTCTGTGTAGTTTATATTTGAAGACATTCCTTTTTCCACTATTACCCTCTTAGCGCTCCGAATCTCCACTTGCATTTTCTACAAAAAGAGTGTTTCATAACTGCTCAATCAAAAATATCTTTTATCTCTGTTAACTGAATTTACAGATCAGAAATAAGTTTCACAGAATGCATCTGTGTAGTTTTTATTTGAAGATATTATTTTTCCCAATAGAGGCCTCTTAGCGCTCAGAATGTCCAATTGCAGTTTCTACAGAAAGAGTGTTTCAGAAAGGCTGAATCAAAAGTAAGGTTCAACTCTGTTAGTTGAATGCACAGAACAGAAAGAAGTTTCATACAATGCTTCTTTGTAGTTTATATTTGAACATATTCTTTTTTCCACTATTACCCACTTAGCGCTACGAATGTCCAGTTGCATTTTCTACAGACAGAGTGTTTCAAAACTGCTCAATCAAAAGTATGGTTTAACTCTGTTAGCTGAATGCTCAGATCAGAAAGAAGTTTCACATAATGCTTCTGTGTAGTTTATATTTGAATATATTCCTTTTTCCACTACTACGCTCTTAGCGCTCCAAAAGTCCAGTTGCATTTTCTACAGAAAGAGTGTTCAGATCTGCTCAATCAAAAGTATGGTTTAACTCTGTTAGCTGAATGCACAGATCAGAAAGAAGTTTCACCGAATGATTCTGTGTAGTTTATATTTGAAGACATTCCTTTTTCCACTATTACCCACTTAGCGCTCCGAATCTCCAATTGCATTTTCTACAAAAAGAGTGTTTCATAACTGCTCAATCAAAAATATGTTTTATCTCTGTTAACTGAATTTACAGATCAGAAATAAGTTTCACAGAATGCATCTGTGTAGTTTTTATTTGAAGATATTCTTTTTCCCAATGTAGGCCTCTTAGCGCTTAGCATGCCCAATTGCAGTTTCTACAGAAAGAGCGTTTCAGAACGGCTCAATCAAAAGTAAGGTTCAACTCTGTTAGTTGAATGCACAGAACAGAAAGAATTTTCACAGAATGCTACTGTGTAGTTTATATTTGAATATATTCCTTTTTCCACTATTACCCTCTTAGCGCTCCGAATGTCCACTTGCATTTTCTACAGAAAGAGTGTTCAGAACTGCGCAATCAAAAGTATGGTTTAACTCTGTTAGCTTAATGAACATATCAGAAATAAGTTTCACACAATGCTTCTGTGTAGTTTTTATTTGAAGATATTATTTTTCCCAATAGAGGCCTCTTAGCGCTCAGAATGTCCAATTGCAGTTTCTACAGAAAGAGTGTTTCAGAAAGGCTCCATCAAAAGTAAGGTTCAACTCTGTTAGTTGAATGCACAGAACAGAAAGAAGTTTCATACAATGCTTCTGTGTAGTTTATATTTGAACATATTCTTTTTTCCACTATTACCCACTTAGCGCTACGAATGTCCAGTTGCATTTTCTACAGACAGAGTGTTTCAAAACTGCTCAATCAAAAGTATGGTTTAACTCTGTTAGCTGAATGCTCAGATCAGAAAGAAGTTTCACAGAATGCTTCTGTGTAGTTTATATTTGAATATATTCCTTTCTCCACTACTACTCTCTTAGCGCTCCAAATGTCCAGTTGCATTTTCTACAGAAAGAGTGTTCAGATCTGCTCAATCAAAAGTATGGTTTAACTCTGTTAGCTGAATGCACGGATCAGAAAGAAGTTTCACAGAATGATTCTGTGTAGTTTATATTTGGAGACATTCCTTTTTCCACTATTACCCTCTTAGCGCTCCGAATCTCCACTTGCATTTTCTACAGAAAGAGTGTTTCAGAACGGCTCAATCAAAACTAAGGTTCAACTCTTTTAGTTGAACAAACAGAACAGAAAGAAGTTTCACACAATTCTTCTGTGTAGTTTTTATTTGTAGACATTCTTTTTCCCAATATAGGCCTCTTAGCGCTCAGAATGTCCAATTGCAGTTTCTACAGAAAGAGTGTTTCAGAACGGCTCAATCAAAAGTAAGGTTCAACTCTGTTAGTTGAATGCACAGAACAGAAAGAAGTTTCATACAATGCTTCTGTGTAGTTTATATTTGAACATATTCTTTTTACCACTATTACCCACTTAGCGCTACGAATGTCCAGTTGCATTTTCTACAGACAGAGTGTTTCAAAACTGCTCAATCAAAAGTATGGTTTAACTCTGTTAGCTGAATGCTCAGATCAGAAAGAAGTTTCACAGAATGCTTCTGTGTAGTTTATATTTGAATATATTCCTTTTTCCACTACTACGCTCTTAGAGCTCCAAATGTCCAGTTGCATTTTCTACAGAAAGAGTGTTCAGATCTGCTCAATCAAAAGTATGGTTTAACTCTGTTAGCTGAATGCACAGATCAGAAAGAAGTTTCACCGAATGATTCTGTGTAGTTTATATTTGAAGACATTCCTTTTTCCACTATTACCCTCTTAGCGCTCCGAATCTCCACTTGCATTTTCTACAAAAAGAGTGTTTCATAACTGCTCAATCAAAAATATCTTTTATCTCTGTTAACTGAATTTACAGATCAGAAATAAGTTTCACAGAATGCATCTGTGTAGTTTTTATTTGAAGATATTCTTTTTCCCAATGTAGGCCTCTTAGCGCTTAGCATGTCCAATTGCAGTTTCTACAGAAAGAGTGTTTCAGAACGGCTCAATCAAAAGTAAGGTTCAACTCGGTTAGTTGAATGCACAGAACAGAAAGAATTTTCACAGAATGCTACTGTGTAGTTTATATTTGAATATATTCCTTTTTCCACTATTACCCTCTTAGCGCTCCGAATGTCCACTTGCATTTTCTACAAAAAGAGTGTTCAGAACTGTGCAATCAAAAGTATGGTTTAACTCTGTTAGCTTAATGAACATATCAGAAATAAGTTTCACACAATGCTTCTGTGTAGTTTTTATTTGAAGATATTATTTTTCCCAATAGAGGCTTCTTAGCGCTCAGAATGTCCAATTGCAGTTTCTACAGAAAGAGTGTTTCAGAAAGGCTCAATCAAAAGTAAGGTTCAACTCTGTTAGTTGAATGCACAGAACAGAAAGAAGTTTCATACAATGCTTCTGTGTAGTTTATATTTGAACATATTATTTTTTCCACTATTACCCACTTAGCGCTACGAATGTCCAGTTGCATTTTCTACAGACAGAGTGTTTCAAAACTGCTCAATCAAAAGTACGGTTTAACTCTGTTAGCTGAATGCTCAGATCAGAAAGAAGTTTCACAGAATGCTTCTGTGTAGTTTATATTTGAATATATTCCTTTCTCCACTACTACTCTCTTAGCGCTCCAAATGTCCAGTTGCATTTTCTACAGAAAGAGTGTTCAGATCTGCTCAATCAAAAGTATGGTTTAACTCTGTTAGCTGAATGCACGGATCAGAAAGAAGTTTCACAGAATGATTCTGTGTAGTTTATATTTGGAGACATTCCTTTTTCCACTATTACCCTCTTAGCGCTCCAAATCTCCACTTGCATTTTCTACAGAAAGAGTGTTTCAGAACGGCTCAATCAAAACTAAGGTTCAACTCTTTTAGTTGAACAAACAGAACAGAAAGTAGTTTCACACAATTCTTCTGTGTAGTTTTTATTTGTACACATTCTTTTTCCCAATATAGGCCTCTTAGCGCTCAGAATGTCCAATTGCAGTTTCTACAGAAAGAGTGTTTCAGAACGGCTCAATCAAAAGTAAGGTTCAACTCTGTTAGTTGAATGCACAGAACGGAAAGAAGTTTCATACAATGCTTCTTTGTAGTTTATATTTGAACATATTCTTTTTTCCACTATTACCCACTTAGCGCTACGAATGTCCAGTTGCATTTTCTGCAGACAGAGTGTTTCAAAACTGCTCAATCAAAAGTATGGTTTAACTCTGTTAGCTGAATGCTCAGATCAGAAAGAAGTTTCACAGAATGCTTCTGTGTAGTTTATATTTGAATATATTCCTTTTTCCACTACTACGCTCTTAGCGCTCCAAATGTCCAGTTGCATTTTCTACAGAAAGAGTGTTCAGATCTGCTCAATCAAAAGTATGGTTTAACTCTGTTAGCTGAATGCACAGATCAGAAAGAAGTTTCACCGAATGATTCTGTGTAGTTTATATTTGAAGACATTCCTTTTTCCACTATTACCCTCTTAGCGCTCCGAATCTCCACTTGCATTTTCTACAAAAAGAGTGTTTCATAACTGCTCAATCAAAAATATCTTTTATCTCTGTTAACTGAATTTACAGATCAGAAATAAGTTTCACAGAATGCATCTGTGTAGTTTTTATTTGAAGATATTCTTTTTCCAAATGTAGGCCTCTTAGCGCTTAGCATGTCCAATTGCAGTTTCTACAGAAAGAGTGTTTCAGAATGGCTCAATCAAAAGTAAGGTTCAACTCTGTTAGTTGAATGCACAGAACAGAAAGAATTTTCACAGAATGCTACTGTGTAGTTTATATTTGAATATATTCCTTTTTCCACTAATACCCTCTTAGCGCTCCGAATGTCCACTTGCATTTTCTACAGAAAGAGTGTTCAGAACTGCGCAATCAAAACTATGGTTTAACTCTGTTAGCTTAATGAACATATCAGAAATAAGTTTCACACAATGCTTCTGTGTAGTTTTTATTTGAAGATATTATTTTTCCCAATAGAGGCCTCTTAGCGCTCAGAATGTCCAATTGCAGTTTCTACAGAAAGAGTGTTTCAGAAAGGCTCCATCAAAAGTAAGGTTCAACTCTGTTAGTTGAATGCACAGAACAGAAAGAAGTTTCATACAATGCTTCTGTGTAGTTTATATTTGAACATATTCTTTTTTCCACTATTACCCACTTAGCGCTACGAATGTCCAGTTGCATTTTCTACAGACAGAGTGTTTCAAAACTGCTCAATCAAAAGTATGGTTTAACTCTGTTAGCTGAATGCTCAGATCAGAAAGAAGTTTCACAGAATGCTTCTGTGTAGTTTATATTTGAATATATTCCTTTCTCCACTACTACTCTCTTAGCGCTCCAAATGTCCAGTTGCATTTTCTACAGAAAGAGTGTTCAGATCTGCTCAATCAAAAGTATGGTTTAACTCTGTTAGCTGAATGCACGGATCAGAAAGAAGTTTCACAGAATGATTCTGTGTAGTTTATATTTGGAGACATTCCTTTTTCCACTATTACCCTCTTAGCGCTCCGAATCTCCACTTGCATTTTCTACAGAAAGAGTGTTTCAGAACGGCTCAATCAAAACTAAGGTTCAACTCTTTTAGTTGAACAAACAGAACAGAAAGAAGTTTCACACAATTCTTCTGTGTAGTTTTTATTTGTAGACATTCTTTTTCCCAATATAGGCCTCTTAGCGCTCAGAATGTCCAATTGCAGTTTCTACAGAAAGAGTGTTTCAGAACGGCTCAATCAAAAGTAAGGTTCAACTCTGTTAGTTGAATGCACAGAACAGAAAGAAGTTTCATACAATGCTTCTGTGTAGTTTATATTTGAACATATTCTTTTTACCACTATTACCCACTTAGCGCTACGAATGTCCAGTTGCATTTTCTACAGACAGAGTGTTTCAAAACTGCTCAATCAAAAGTATGGTTTAACTCTGTTAGCTGAATGCTCAGATCAGAAAGAAGTTTCACAGAATGCTTCTGTGTAGTTTATATTTGAATATATTCCTTTTTCCACTACTACGCTCTTAGCGCTCCAAATGTCCAGTTGCATTTTCTACAGAAAGAGTGTTCAGATCTGCTCAATCAAAAGTATGGTTTAACTCTGTTAGCTGAATGCACAGATCAGAAAGAAGTTTCACCGAATGATTCTGTGTAGTTTATATTTGAAGACATTCCTTTTTCCACTATTACCCTCTTAGCGCTCCGAATCTCCACTTGCATTTTCTACAAAAAGAGTGTTTCATAACTGCTCAATCAAAAATATCTTTTATCTCTGTTAACTGAATTTACAGATCAGAAATAAGTTTCACAGAATGCATCTGTGTAGTTTTTATTTGAAGATATTCTTTTTCCCAATGTAGGCCTCTTAGCGCTTAGCATGTCCAATTGCAGTTTCTACAGAAAGAGTGTTTCAGAACGGCTCAATCAAAAGTAAGGTTCAACTCTGTTAGTTGAATGCACAGAACAGAAAGAATTTTCACAGAATGCTACTGTGTAGTTTATATTTGAATATATTCCTTTTTCCACTATTACCCTCTTAGCGCTCCGAATGTCCACTTGCATTTTCTACAGAAAGAGTGTTCAGAACTGCGCAATCAAAAGTATGGTTTAACTCTGTTAGCTTAATGAACATATCAGAAATAAGTTTCACACAATGCTTCTGTGTAGTTTTTATTTGAAGATATTATTTTTCCCAATAGAGGCCTCTTAGCGCTCAGAATGTCCAATTGCAGTTTCTACAGAAAGAGTGTTTCAGAAAGGCTCAATCAAAAGTAAGGTTCAACTCTGTTAGTTGAATGCACAGAACAGAAAGAAGTTTCATACAATGCTTCTGTGTAGTTTATATTTGAACATATTCTTTTTTCCACTATTACCCACTTAGCGCTACGAATGTCCAGTTGCATTTTCTACAGACAGAGTGTTTCAAAACTGCTCAATCAAAAGTATGGTTTAACTCTGTTAGCTGAATGCTCAGATCAGAAAGAAGTTTCACAGAATGCTTCTGTGTAGTTTATATTTGAATATATTCCTTTCTCCACTACTACTCTCTTAGCGCTCCAAATGTCCAGTTGCATTTTCTACAGAAAGAGTGTTCAGATCTGCTCAATCAAAAGTATGGTTTAACTCTGTTAGCTGAATGCACGGATCAGAAAGAAGTTTCACAGAATGATTCTGTGTAGTTTATATTTGGAGACATTCCTTTTTCCACTATTACCCTCTTAGCGCTCCGAATCTCCACTTGCATTTTCTACAGAAAGAGTGTTTCAGAACGGCTCAATCAAAACTAAGGTTCAACTCTTTTAGTTGAACAAACAGAACAGAAAGTAGTTTCACACAATTCTTCTGTGTAGTTTTTATTTGTAGACATTCTTTTTCCCAATATAGGCCTCTTAGCGCTCAGAATGTCCAATTGCAGTTTCTACAGAAAGAGTGTTTCAGAACGGCTCAATCAAAAGTAAGGTTCAACTCTGTTAGTTGAATGCACAGAACAGAAAGAAGTTTCATACAATGCTTCTGTATAGTTTATATTTGAACATATTCTTTTTTCCACTATTACCCACTTAGCGCTACGAATGTCCAGTTGCATTTTCTACAGACAGAGTGTTTCAAAACTGCTCAATCAAAAGTATGGTTTAACTCTGTTAGCTGAATGCTCAGATCAGAAAGAAGTTTCACAGAATGCTTCTGTGTAGTTTATATTTGAATATATTCCTTTTTCCACTACTACGCTCTTAGCGCTCCAAATGTCCAGTTGCATTTTCTACAGAAAGAGTGTTCAGATCTGCTCAATCAAAAGTATGTTTTAACTCTGTTAGCTGAATGCACAGATCAGAAAGAAGTTTCACCGAATGATTCTGTGTAGTTTATATTTGAAGACATTCCTTTTTCCACTATTACCCTCTTAGCGCTCCGAATCTCCACTTGCATTTTCTACAAAAAGAGTGTTTCATAACTGCTCAATCAAAAATATGTTTTATCTCTGTTAACTGAATTTACAGATCAGAAATAAGTTTCACAGAATGCATCTGTGTAGTTTTTATTTGAAGATAATTTTCTTCCCTATATAGGCCTCTTAGCGCTTAGCATGTCCAATTGCAGTTTCTACAGAAAGAGTGTTTCAGAACGGCTCAATCAAAAGTAAGGTTCAACTCTGTTAGTTGAATGCACAGAACAGAAAGAATTTTCACAGAATGCTACTGTGTAGTTTATATTTGAATATATTCCTTTTTCCACTATTACCCTCTTAGCGCTCCGAATGTCCACTTGCATTTTCTACAGAAAGAGTGTTCAGAACTGCGCAATCAAAAGTATGGTTTAACTCTGTTAGCTTAATGAACATATCAGAAATAAGTTTCACACAATGCTTCTGTGTAGTTTTTATTTGAAGATATTATTTTTCCCAATAGAGGCCTCTTAGCGCTCAGAATGTCCAATTGCAGTTTCTACAGAAAGAGTGTTTCAGAAAGGCTCAATCAAAAGTAAGGTTCAACTCTGTTAGTTGAATGCACAGAACAGAAAGAAGTTTCATACAATGCTTCTGTGTAGTTTATATTTGAACATATTCTTTTTTCCACTATTACTCACTTAGCGCTACGAATGTCCAGTTGCATTTTCTACAGACAGAGTGTTTCAAAACTGCTCAATCAAAAGTATGGTTTAACTCTGTTAGCTGAATGCTCAGATCAGAAAGAAGTTTCACAGAATGCTTCTGTGTAGTTTATATTTGAATATATTCCTTTCTCCACTACTACTCTCTTAGCGCTCCAAATGTCCAGTTGCATTTTCTACAGAAAGAGTGTTCAGATCTGCTCAATCAAAACTATGGTTTAACTCTGTTAGCTGAATGCACGGATCAGAAAGAAGTTTCACAGAATGATTCTGTGTAGTTTATATTTGGAGACATTCCTTTTTCCACTATTACCCTCTTAGCGCTCCGAATCTCCACTTGCATTTTCTACAGAAAGAGTGTTTCAGAACGGCTCAATCAAAACTAAGGTTCAACTCTTTTAGTTGAACAAACAGAACAGAAAGAAGTTTCACACAATTCTTCTGTGTAGTTTTTATTTGTAGACATTCTTTTTCCCAATATAGGCCTCTTAGCGCTCAGAATGTCCAATTGCAGTTTCTACAGAAAGAGTGTTTCAGAACGGCTCAATCAAAAGTAAGGTTCAACTCTGTTAGTTGAATGCACAGAACAGAAAGAAGTTTCATACAATGCTTCTGTGTAGTTTATATTTGAACATATACTTTTTTCCACTATTACCCACTTAGCGCTACGAATGTCCAGTTGCATTTTCTACAGACAGAGTGTTTCAAAACTGCTCAATCAAAAGTATGGTTTAACTCTGTTAGCTGAATGCTCAGATCAGAAAGAAGTTTCACAGAATGCTTCTGTGTAGTTTATATTTGAATATATTCCTTTTTCCACTACTACGCTCTTAGCGCTCCAAATGTCCAGTTGCATTTTCTACAGAAAGAGTGTTCAGATCTGCTCAATCAAAAGTATGGTTTAACTCTGTTAGCTGAATGCACAGATCAGAAAGAAGTTTCACCGAATGATTCTGTGTAGTTTATATTTGAAGACATTCCTTTTTGCACTATTACCCTCTTAGCGCTCCGAATCTCCACTTGCATTTTCTACAAAAAGAGTGTTTCATAACTGCTCAATCAAAAATATGTTTTATCTCTGTTAACTGAATTTACAGATCAGAAATAAGTTTCACAGAATGCATCTGTGTAGTTTTTATTTGAAGATATTATTCTTCCCAATGTAGGCCTCTTAGCGCTTAGCATGTCCAATTGCAGTTTCTACAGAAAGAGTGTTTCAGAACAGCTCAATCAAAAGTAAGGTTCAACTCTGTTAGTTGAATGCACAGAACAGAAAGAATTTTCACAGAATGCTACTGTGTAGTTTATATTTGAATATATTCCTTTTTCCACTATTACCCTCTTAGCGCTCCGAATGTCCACTTGCATTTTCTACAGAAAGAGTGTTCAGAACTGCGCAATCAAAAGTATGGTTTAACTCTGTTAGCTTAATGAACATATCAGAAATAAGTTTCACACAATGCTTCTGTGTAGTTTTTATTTGAAGATATTATTTTTCCCAACAGAGTCCTCTTAGCGCTCAGAATGTCCAATTGCAGTTTCTACAGAAAGAGTGTTTCAGAAAGGCTCAATCAAAAGTAAGGTTCAACTCTGTTAGTTGAATGCACAGAACAGAAAGAAGTTTCATACAATGCTTCTGTGTAGTTTATATTTGAACATATTCTTTTTTCCACTATTACCTACTTAGCGCTACGAATGTCCAGTTGCATTTTAAACAGACAGAGTGTTTCAAAACTGCTCAATCAAAAGTATGGTTTAACTCTGTTAGCTGAATGCTCAGATCAGAAAGAAGTTTCACAGAATGCTTCTGTGTAGTTTATATTTGAATATATTCCTTTTTCCACTACTACTCTCTTAGCGCTCCAAATGTCCAGTTGCATTTTCTAGAGAAAGAGTGTTCAGATCTGCTCAATCCAAATATGGTTTAACTCTGTTAGCTGAATGCACAGATCAGAAAGAAGTTTCACAGAATGATTCTGTGCAGTTTATATTTGGAGACATTCCTTTTTCCACTATTACCCTCTTAGCGCTCCGAATCTCCACTTGCATTTTCTACAGAAAGAGTGTTTCAGAACGGCTCAATCAAAAGTAAGGTTCAACTCTTTTAGTTGAACAAACAGAACAGAAAGAAGTTTCACACAATTCTTCTGTGTAGTTTTTATTTGTAGACATTCTTTTTCCCAATATAGGCCTCTTAGCGCTCAGAATGTCCAATTGAAGTTTCTACAGAAAGAGTGTTTCAGAACGGCTCAATCAAAAGTAAGGTTCAACTCTGTTAGTTGAATGCACAGAACAGAAAGAAGTTTCATACATTGCTTCTGTGTAGTTCATATTTGAATATATTCTTTTTTCCACTATTAACCACTTAGCGCTACGAATGTCCAGTTGCATTTTCTACAGACAGAGTGTTTCAAAACTGCTCAATCAAAAGTATGGTTTAACTCTGTTAGCTGAATGCTCAGATCAGAAAGAAGTTTCACATAATGCTTCTGTGTAGTTTATATTTGAATATATTCCTTTTTCCACGACTACGCTCTTAGCGCTCCAAATGTCCAGTTGCATTTTCTACAGAAAGAGTGTTCAGATCTGCTCAATCAAAAGTATGGTTTAACTCTGTTAGCTGAAGGTACAGATCAGAAAGATGTTTCACCGAATGATTCCGTGTAGTTTATATTTGAAGACATTCCTTTTTCCACTATTACCCTCTTAGCGCTCCGAATCTCCACTTGCATTTTCTACAAAAAGAGTGTTTCATAACTGCTCAATCAAAAATATGTTTTATCTCTGTTAACTGAGTTTACAGATCAGTAATAAGTTTCACAGAATGCATCTGTGTAGTTTTTATTTGAAGATATTATTTTTCCCAATGTAGGCCTCTTAGCGCTTAGCATGTCCAATTGCAGTTTCTACAGAAAGAGTGTTTCAGAACGGCTCAATCAAAAGTAAGGTTCAACTCTGTTAGTTGAATGCACAGAACAGAAACAATTTTCACAGAATGCTACTGTGTAGTTTATATTTGAATATATTCCTTTTTCACTATTTCCCTCTTAGCGCTCCGAATCTCCACTTGCATTTTCTACAGAAAGAGTGTTTCAGAACGGCTCAATCAAAACTAAGGTTCAACTCTTTTAGTTGAACAAACAGAACAGAAAGAAGTTTCACACAATTCTTCTGTGTAGTTTTTATTTGTAGACATTCTTTTTCCCAATATAGGCCTCTTAGCGCTCAGAATGTCCAATTGCAGTTTCTACAGAAAGAGTGTTTCAGAACGACTCAATCAAAAGTAAGGTTCAACTCTGTTAGTTGAATGCACAGAACAGAAAGAAGTTTCATACAATGCTTCTGTGTAGTTTATATTTGAACATATACTTTTTTCCACTATTACCCACTTAGCGCTACGAATGTCCAGTTGCATTTTCTACAGACAGAGTGTTTCAAAACTGCTCAATCAAAAGTATGGTTTAACTCTGTTAGCTGAATGCTCAGATCAGAAAGAAGTTTCACAGAATGCTTCTGTGTAGTTTATATTTGAATATATTCCTTTTTCCACTACTACTCTCTTAGCGCTCCAAATGTCCAGTTGCATTTTCTAGAGAAAGAGTGTTCAGATCTGCTCAATCAAAATATGGTTTAACTCTGTTAGCTGAATGCACAGATCAGAAAGAAGTTTCACAGAATGATTCTGTGCAGTTTATATTTGGAGACATTCCTTTTTCCACTATTACCCTCTTAGCGCTCCGAATCTCCACTTGCATTTTCTACAGAAAGAGTGTTTCAGAACGGCTCAATCAAAAGTAAGGTTCAACTCTTTTAGTTGAACAAACAGAACAGAAAGAAGTTTCACACAATTCTTCTGTGTAGTTTTTATTTGTAGACATTCTTTTTCCCAATATAGGCCTCTTAGCGCTCAGAATGTCCAATTGAAGTTTCTACAGAAAGAGTGTTTCAGAACGGCTCAATCAAAAGTAAGGTTCAACTCTGTTAGTTGAATGCACAGAACAGAAAGAAGTTTCATACATTGCTTCTGTGTAGTTCATATTTGAATATATTCTTTTTTCCACTATTAACCACTTAGCGCTACGAATGTCCAGTTGCATTTTCTACAGACAGAGTGTTTCAAAACTGCTCAATCAAAAGTATGGTTTAACTCTGTTAGCTGAATGCTCAGATCAGAAAGAAGTTTCACATAATGCTTCTGTGTAGTTTATATTTGAATATATTCCTTTTTCCACGACTACGCTCTTAGCGCTCCAAATGTCCAGTTGCATTTTCTACAGAAAGAGTGTTCAGATCTGCTCAATCAAAAGTATGGTTTAACACTGTTAGCTGAAGGTACAGATCAGAAAGAAGTTTCACCGAATGATTCCGTGTAGTTTATATTTGAAGACATTCCTTTTTCCACTATTACCCTCTTAGCGCTCCGAATCTCCACTTGCATTTTCTACAAAAAGAGTGTTTCATAACTGCTCAATCAAAAATATGTTTTATCTCTGTTAACTGAGTTTACAGATCAGTAATAAGTTTCACAGAATGCATCTGTGTAGTTTTTATTTGAAGATATTATTTTTCCCAATGTAGGCCTCTTAGCGCTTAGCATGTCCAATTGCAGTTTCTACAGAAAGAGTGTTTCAGAACGGCTCAATCAAAAGTAAGGTTCAACTCTGTTAGTTGAATGCACAGAACAGAAAGAATTTTCACAGAATGCTACTGTGTAGTTTATATTTGAATATATTCCTTTTTCCACTATTACCCTCTTAGCGCTCCGAATGTCCACTTGCATTTTCTACAGAAAGAGTGTTCAGAACTGCGCAATCAAAAGTATGGTTTAACTCTGTTAGCTTAATGAACATATCAGAAATAAGTTTCACACAATGCTTCTGTGTAGTTTTTATTTGAAGATATTATTTTTCCCAATAGAGGCCTCTTAGCGCTCAGAATGTCCAATTGCAGTTTCTACAGAAAGAGTGTTTCAGAAAGGCTCAATCAAAAGTAAGGTTCAACTCTGTTAGTTGAATGCACAGAACAGAAAGAAGTTTCATACAATGCTTCTGTGTAGTTTATATTTGAACATATTCTTTTTTCCACTATTACCCACTTAGCGCTACGAATGTCCAGTTGCATTTTCTACAGACAGAGTGTTTCAAAACTGCTCAATCAAAAGTATGGTTTAACTCTGTTAGCTGAATGCTCAGATGAGAAAGAAGTTTCACAGAATGCTTCTGTGTAGTTTATATTTGAATATATTCCTTTTTCCACTACTACTCTCTTAGCGCTCCAAATGTCCAGTTGCATTTTCTACAGAAAGAGTGTTCAGATCTGCTCAATCAAAAGTATGGTTTAACTCTGTTAGCTGAATGCACAGATCAGAAAGAAGTTTCACAGAATGATTCTGTGTAGTTTATATTTGGAGACATTCCTTTTTCCACTATTACCCTCTTAGCGCTCCGAATCTCCACTTGCATTTTCTACAAAAAGACTGTTACAGAACGGCTCAATCAAAACTAAGGTTCAACTCTTTTAGTTGAACAAACAGAACAGAAAGAAGTTTCACACAATTCTTCTGTGTAGTTTTTATTTGTAGACATTCTTTTTCCCAATATAGGCCTCTTAGAGCTCAGAATGTCCAATTGCAGTTTCTACAGAAAGTGTGTTTCAGAACGGCTCAATCAAAAGTAAGGTTCAACTCTGTTAGTTGAATGCACAGAACAGAAAAAGTTTCATACAATGTTTCTGTGTAGTTTATATTTGAACATATTCTTTTTTCCACTATTACCCACTTAGCGCTACGAATGTCCAGTTGCATTTTCTACAGACAGAGTGTTTCAAAACTGCTCAATCAAAAGTATGGTTTACCTCTGTTAGCTGAATGCTCAGATCAGAAAGAAGTTTCACAGAATGCTTCTGTGTAGTTTATATTTGAATATATTCCTTTTTCCACTACTACGCTCTTAGCGCTCCAAATGTCCAGTTGCATTTTCTACAGAAAGAGTGTTCAGATCTGCTCAATCAAAAGTATGGTTTAACTCTGTTAGCTGAATGCACAGATCAGAAAGAAGTTTCACCGAATGATTCTGTGTAGTTTATATTTGAAGACATTTCTTTTTCCACTATTACCCTCTTAGCACTCCGAATCTCCACTTGCATTTTCTACAAAAAGAGTGTTTCATAACTGCTCAATCAAAAATATGTTTTATCTCTGTTAACTGAATTTACAGATCAGAAATAAGTTTCACAGAATGCATCTGTGTAATTTTTATTTGAAGATATTCTTTTTCCCAATGTAGGCCTCTTAGCACTTAGCATGTCCAATTGCAGTTTCTACAGAAAGAGTGTTTCAGAACGGCTCAATCAAAAGTAAGGTTCAACTCTGTTAGTTGAATGCACAGAACAGAAATAATTTTCACAGAATGCTACTGTGTAGTTTATATTTGAATATATTCCTTTTTCCACTATTAGCCTCTTAGCGCTCCGAATGTCCACTTGCATTTTCTACAGAAAGAGTGTTCAGAACTGCGCAATCAAAAGTATGGTTTAACTCTGTTAGCTTAATGAACATATCAGAAATAAGTTTCACACAATGCTTCTGTGTAGTTTTTATTTGAAGATATTATTTTTCCCAATAGAGGGCTCTTAGCGCTCAGAATGTCCAATTGCAGTTTCTACAGAAAGAGTTTTTCAGAAAGGCTCAATCAAAAGTAAGGTTCAACTCTGTTAGTTGAATGCACAGAACAGAAAGTAGTTTCATACAATGCTTCTGTGTAGTTTATATTTGAACATACTCTTTTTTCCACTATTACCCACTTAGCGCTACGAATGTCCAGTTGTATTTTCTACAGACAGAGTGTTTCAAAACTGCTCAATCAAAAGTATGGTTTAACTCTGTTAGCTGAATGCTCAGATCAGAATGAAGTTCAACAGAATGCTTCCGTGTAGTTTATATTTGAATATATTTCTTTTTCCACTACTACGCTCTTAGCGCTCCAAATGTCCAGTTGCATTTTCTACAGAAAGAGTGTTCAGATCTGCTCAATCAAAAGTATGGTTTAAATCTGTTAGCTGAATGCACATATCAGAAAGAAGTTTCACAGAATATTCTGTGTAGTTCATATTTGGAGACATTCCTTTTTCCACTATTACCCCCTTAGCGCTCCGAATCTCCACTTGCATTTTCTACAGAAAGAGTGTTTCAGAACGGCTCAATCAAAACTAAGGTTCAACTCTTTTAGTTGAACAAACAGAACAGAAAGAAGTTTCACACAATTCTTCTGTGTAGTTTTTATTTGTAGACATTCTTTTTCCCAATATAGGCCTCTTAGCTCTCAGAATGTCCAATTGCAGTTTTTACAGAAAGAGTGTTTCAGAACGGCTCAATCAAAAGTAAGGTTCAACTCTGTTAGTTGAATGCACAGAACAGAAAGAAGTTTCATAGAATGCTTCTGTGTAGTTTATATTTGAACATATTCTTTTTTCCACTATTACCCACTTAGCGCTACGAATGTCCAGTTGCATTTTCTACAGACAGAGTGTTTCAAAACTGCTCAATCAAAAGTATGGTTTAACTCTGTTAGCTGAATGCTCAGATCAGAAAGAAGTTTCACAGAATGCTTCTGTGTAGTTTATATTTGAATATATTCCTTTTTCCACTACTACGCTCTTAGCGCTCCAAATGTCCAGTTGCATTTTCTACAGAAAGAGTGTTCAGATCTGCTCAATCAAAAGTATGGTTTAACTCTGTTAGCTGAATGCACAGATCAGAAAGAAGTTTCACCGAATGATTCTGTGTAGTTTATATTTGAAGACATTCCTTTTTCCACTATTACCCTCTTAGCGCTCCGAATCTCCACTTGCATTTTCTACAAAAAGAGTGTTCCATAACTGCTCAATCAAAAATATGTTTTATCTCTGTTAACTGAATTTACAGATCAGAAATAAGTTTCACAGAATGCATCTGTGTAGTTTTTATTTGAAGATATTGTTTTTCCCAATGTAGGCCTCTTAGCGCTTAGCATGTCCAATTGCAGTTTCTACAGAAAGAGTGTTTCAGAACGGCTCAATCAAAAGTAAGGTTCAACTCTGTTAGTTGAATGCACAGAACAGAAAGAATTTTCACAGAATGCTACTGTGTAGTTTATATTTGAATATATTCCTTTTTCCACTATTACCCTCTTAGTGCTCCGAATGTCCACTTGCATTTTCTACAGAAAGAGTGTTCAGAACTGCGCAATCAAAAGTATGGTTTAACTCTGTTAGCTTAATGAACATATCAGAAATAAGTTTCACACAATGCTTCTGTGTAGTTTTTATTTGAAGATATTATTTTTCCCAATATAGGCCTCTTCGCGCTCAGAATGTCCAATTGCAGTTTCTACAGAAAGAGTGTTTCAGAAAGGCTCAATCAAAAGTAAGGTTCAACCCTGTTAGTTGAATGCACAGAACAGAAAGAAGTTTCATACAATGCTTCTGTGTAGTTTATATTTGAACATATTCTTTTTTCCACTATTACCCACTTAGCGCTACGAATGTCCAATAGCATTTTCTACAGACAGTGTGTTTCAAAACTGCTCAATCAAAAGTATGGTTTAACTCTGTTAGCTGAATGCTCAGATCAGAAAGAAGTTTCACAGAATGCTTCTGTGTAGTTTATATTTGAATATATTCCTTTTTCCACTACTACTCTCTTAGCGCTCCAAATGTCCAGTTGCATTTTCTACAGAAAGAGTGTTCAGATCTGCTCAATCAAAAGTATGGTTTAACTCTGTTAGCTGAATGCACAGATCAGAAAGAAGGTTCACAGAATGATTCTGTGTAGTTTAATTTGGAGACATTCCTTTTTTCCACTATTACCCTCTTAGCGCTCCGAATCTCCACTTGCATTTTCTACAGAAAGAGTGTTTCAGTACGGCTCAATCAAAACTAAGGTTCAACTCTTTTAGTTGAACAAACAGAACAGAAAGAAGTTTCACACAATTCTTCTGTGTAGTTTTTATTTGTAGACATTCTTTTTCCCAATATAGGCCTCTTAGAGCTCAGAATGTCCAATTGCAGTTTCTACAGAAAGAGTGTTTCAGAACGGCTCAATCAAAAGTAAGGTTCAACTCTGTTAGTTGAATGCACAGAACAGAAAGAAGTTTCATACAATGCTTCTGTGTAGTTTATATTTGAACACATTCTTTTTTCCACTATTACCCACTTAGCGCTACGAATGTCCAGTTGCATTTTCTACAGACAGAGTGTTTCAAAACTGCTCAATCAAAAGTATGGTTTAACTCTGTTAGCTGAATGCTCAGATCAGAAAGAAGTTTCACAGAATGCTTCTGTGTAGTTTATATTTGAATATATTCCTTTTTCCACTACTAGGCTCTTAGCGCTCCAAATGTCCAGTTGCATTTTCAACAGAAAGAGTGTTCAGATCTGCTCAATCAAAAGTATGGTTTAACTCTGTTAGCTGAATGCACAGATCAGAAAGAAGTTTCACCGAATGATTCTGTGTAGTTTATATTTGAAGACATTCCTTTTTCCACTATTACCCTCTTAGCGCTCCGAATCTCCACTTGCATTTTCTACAAAAAGAGTGTTTCATAACTGCTCAATCAAAAATATGTTTTATCTCTGTTAACTGAATTTACAGATCAGAAATAAGTTTCACAGAATGCATCTGTGAAGTTTTTATTTGAAGATATTCTTTTTCCCAATGTAGGCCTCTTAGCGCTTAGCATGTCCAATTGCAGTTTCTACAGAAAGAGTGTTTCAGAACGGCTCAATCAAAAGTAAGGTTCAACTCTGTTAGTTGAATGCACAGAACAGAAAGAATTTTCACAGAATGCTACTGTGTAGTTTATATTTGAATATATTCCTTTTTCCACTATTACCCTCTTAGCGCTCCGAATGTCCACTTGCATTTTCTACAGAAAGATTGTTCAGAACTGCGCAATCAAAAGTATGGTTTAACTCTGTTAGCTTAATGAACATATCAGAAATAAGTTTCACACAATGCTTCTGTGTAGTTTTTATTTGAAGATATTATTTTTCCCAATAGAGGCCTCTTAGCGCTCAGAATGTCCAATTGCAGTTTCTACAGAAAGAGTGTTTCAGAAAGGCTCAATCAAAAGTAAGGTTGAACTCTGTTAGTTGAATGCACAGAACAGAAAGAAGTTTCATACAATGCTTCTGGGTAGTTTAGATTTGAACATATTCTTTTTTCCACTATTACCCACTTAGCGCTACGAATGTCCAGTTGCATTTTCTACAGACAGAGTGTTTCAAAACTGCTCAATCAAAAGTATGGTTTAACTCTGTTAGCTGAATGCTCAGATCAGAAAGAAGTTTCACAGAATGCTTCTGTGTAGTTTATATTTGTATATATTCCTTTTTCCACTACTACTCTCTTAGCGCTCCAAATGTCCAGTTGCATTTTCTACAGAAAGAGTGTTCAGATCTGCTCAATCAAAAGTATGGTTTAACTCTGTTAGCTGAATGCACAGATCAGAAAGAAGTTTCACAGAATGATTCTGTGTAGTTTATATTTGGAGACATTCCTTTTTCCACTATTACCCTCTTAGCGCTCCGAATCTCCACTTGCATTTTCTACAGAAAGACTGTTACAGAACGGCTCAATCAAAAATATGTTTTATCTCTGTTAACTGAATTTACAGATCAGAAATAAGTTTCACAGAATGCATCTGTGTAGTTTTTATTTGAAGATATTGTTTTTCCCAATGTAGGCCTCTTAGCGCTTAGCATGTCCAATTGCAGTTTCTACAGAAAGAGTGTTTCAGAACGGCTCAATCAAAAGTAAGGTTCAACTCTGTTAGTTGAATGCACAGAACAGAAAGAATTTTCACAGAATGCTACTGTGTAGTTTATATTTGAATATATTCCTTTTTCCACTATTACCCTCTTAGTGCTCCGAATGTCCACTTGCATTTTCTACAGAAAGAGTGTTCAGAACTGCGCAATCAAAAGTATGGTTTAACTCTGTTAGCTTAATGAACATATCAGAAATAAGTTTCACACAATGCTTCTGTGTAGTTTTTATTTGAAGATATTATTTTTCCCAATATAGGCCTCTTCGCGCTCAGAATGTCCAATTGCAGTTTCTACAGAAAGAGTGTTTCAGAAAGGCTCAATCAAAAGTAAGGTTCAACCCTGTTAGTTGAATGCACAGAACAGAAAGAAGTTTCATACAATGCTTCTGTGTAGTTTATATTTGAACATATTCTTTTTTCCACTATTACCCACTTAGCGCTACGAATGTCCAATAGCATTTTCTACAGACAGTGTGTTTCAAAACTGCTCAATCAAAAGTATGGTTTAACTCTGTTAGCTGAATGCTCAGATCAGAAAGAAGTTTCACAGAATGCTTCTGTGTAGTTTATATTTGAATATATTCCTTTTTCCACTACTACTCTCTTAGCGCTCCAAATGTCCAGTTGCATTTTCTACAGAAAGAGTGTTCAGATCTGCTCAATCAAAAGTATGGTTTAACTCTGTTAGCTGAATGCACAGATCAGAAAGAAGGTTCACAGAATGATTCTGTGTAGTTTAATTTGGAGACATTCCTTTTTTCCACTATTACCCTCTTAGCGCTCCGAATCTCCACTTGCATTTTCTACAGAAAGAGTGTTTCAGTACGGCTCAATCAAAACTAAGGTTCAACTCTTTTAGTTGAACAAACAGAACAGAAAGAAGTTTCACACAATTCTTCTGTGTAGTTTTTATTTGTAGACATTCTTTTTCCCAATATAGGCCTCTTAGAGCTCAGAATGTCCAATTGCAGTTTCTACAGAAAGAGTGTTTCAGAACGGCTCAATCAAAAGTAAGGTTCAACTCTGTTAGTTGAATGCACAGAACAGAAAGAAGTTTCATACAATGCTTCTGTGTAGTTTATATTTGAACACATTCTTTTTTCCACTATTACCCACTTAGCGCTACGAATGTCCAGTTGCATTTTCTACAGACAGAGTGTTTCAAAACTGCTCAATCAAAAGTATGGTTTAACTCTGTTAGCTGAATGCTCAGATCAGAAAGAAGTTTCACAGAATGCTTCTGTGTAGTTTATATTTGAATATATTCCTTTTTCCACTACTAGGCTCTTAGCGCTCCAAATGTCCAGTTGCATTTTCAACAGAAAGAGTGTTCAGATCTGCTCAATCAAAAGTATGGTTTAACTCTGTTAGCTGAATGCACAGATCAGAAAGAAGTTTCACCGAATGATTCTGTGTAGTTTATATTTGAAGACATTCCTTTTTCCACTATTACCCTCTTAGCGCTCCGAATCTCCACTTGCATTTTCTACAAAAAGAGTGTTTCATAACTGCTCAATCAAAAATATGTTTTATCTCTGTTAACTGAATTTACAGATCAGAAATAAGTTTCACAGAATGCATCTGTGTAGTTTTTATTTGAAGATATTCTTTTTCCCAATGTAGGCCTCTTAGCGCTTAGCATGTCCAATTGCAGTTTCTACAGAAAGAGTGTTTCAGAACGGCTCAATCAAAAGTAAGGTTCAACTCTGTTAGTTGAATGCACAGAACAGAAAGAATTTTCACAGAATGCTACTGTGTAGTTTATATTTGAATATATTCCTTTTTCCACTATTACCCTCTTAGCGCTCCGAATGTCCACTTGCATTTTCTACAGAAAGATTGTTCAGAACTGCGCAATCAAAAGTATGGTTTAACTCTGTTAGCTTAATGAACATATCAGAAATAAGTTTCACACAATGCTTCTGTGTAGTTTTTATTTGAAGATATTATTTTTCCCAATAGAGGCCTCTTAGCGCTCAGAATGTCCAATTGCAGTTTCTACAGAAAGAGTGTTTCAGAAAGGCTCAATCAAAAGTAAGGTTGAACTCTGTTAGTTGAATGCACAGAACAGAAAGAAGTTTCATACAATGCTTCTGGGTAGTTTAGATTTGAACATATTCTTTTTTCCACTATTACCCACTTAGCGCTACGAATGTCCAGTTGCATTTTCTACAGACAGAGTGTTTCAAAACTGCTCAATCAAAAGTATGGTTTAACTCTGTTAGCTGAATGCTCAGATCAGAAAGAAGTTTCACAGAATGCTTCTGTGTAGTTTATATTTGTATATATTCCTTTTTCCACTACTACTCTCTTAGCGCTCCAAATGTCCAGTTGCATTTTCTACAGAAAGAGTGTTCAGATCTGCTCAATCAAAAGTATGGTTTAACTCTGTTAGCTGAATGCACAGATCAGAAAGAAGTTTCACAGAATGATTCTGTGTAGTTTATATTTGGAGACATTCCTTTTTCCACTATTACCCTCTTAGCGCTCCGAATCTCCACTTGCATTTTCTACAGAAAGACTGTTACAGAACGGCTCAATCAAAACTAAGGTTCAACTCTTTTAGTTGAACAAACAGAACAGAAAGAAGTTTCACACAATTCTTCTGTGTATTTTTTATTTGTAGACATTCTTTTTCCCAATATAGGCCTCTTAGCGCTCAGAATGTCCAATTGCAGTTTCTACAGAAAGAGTGTTTCAGAACGGCTCAATCAAAAGTAAGGTTCAACTCTGTTAGTTGAATGCACAGAACAGAAAGAAGTTTCATACAATGCTTCTGTGTAGTTTATATTTGAACATATTATTTTTTCCACTATTACCCACTTAGCGCTACGAATGTCCAGTTGCATTTTCTACAGACAGAGTGTTTCAAAACTGCTCAATCAAAAGTATGGTTTAACTCTGTTAGCTGAATGCTCAGATCAGAAAGAAGTTTCACAGAATGCTTCTGTGTAGTTTATATGTGAATATATTCCTTTTTCCACTACTACGCTCTTAGCGCTCCAAATGTCCAGTTGCATTTTCAACAGAAAGAGTGTTCAGATCTGCTCAATCAAAAGTATGGTTTAACTCTGTTAGCTGAATGCACAGATCAGAAAGAAGTTTCACCGAATGATTTTGTGTAGTTTATATTTGAAGACATTCCTTTTTGCACTATTACCCTCTTAGCGCTCCGAATCTCCACTTGCATTTTCTACAAAAAGAGTGTTTCATAACTGCTCAATCAAAAATATGTTTTATCTCTGTTAACTGAATTTACAGATCAGAAATAAGTTCCACAGAATGCATCTGTGTAGTTTTTATTTGAAGATATTCTTTTTCCCAATGTAGGCCTCTTAGCGCTTAGCATCTCCAATTGCAGTTTCTACAGAAAGAGTGTTTCAGAACGGCTCAATCAAAAGTAAGGTTCAACTCTGTTAGTTGAATGCACAGAACAGAAAGAATTTTCACAGAATGCTACTGTGTAGTTTATATTTGAATATATTCCTTTTTCCACTATTACCCTCTTAGCGCTCCGAATGTCCACTTGCATTTTCTACAGAAAGAGTGTTCAGAACTGCGCAATCCAAAGTATGGTTTATCTCTGTTAGCTTAATGAACATATCAGAAATAAGTTTCACACAATGCTTCTGTGTAGTTTTTATTTGAAGATATTATTTTTCCCAATAGAGGCCTCTTAGCGCTCAGAATGTCCAATTGCAGTTTCTACAGAAAGAGTGTTTCAGAAAGGCTCAATCAAAAGTAAGGTTCAACTCTGTTAGTTGAATGCACAGAACAGAAAGAAGTTTCATACAATGCTTCTGTGTAGTTTACATTTGAACATATTCTTTTTTCCACTATTACCCACTTTGCGCTACGAATGTCCAATAGCATTTTCTACAGACAGTGTGTTTCAAAACTGCTCAATCAAAAGTATGGTTTAACTCTGTTAGCTGAATGCTCAGATCATAAAGAAGTTTCACAGAATGCTTCTGTGTAGTTTATATTTGAATATATTCCTTTTTCCACTACTACTCTCTTAGTGCTCCAAATGTCCAGTTGCATTTTCTACAGAAAGAGTGTTCAGATCTGCTCAATCAAAAGTATGGTTTAACTCTGTTAGCTGAATGCACAGATCAGAAAGAAGGTTCACAGAATGATTCTGTGTAGTTTAATTTGGAGACATTCCTTTTTTCCACTATTACCCTCTTAGCGCTCCGAATCTCCACTTGCATTTTCTACAGAAAGAGTGTTTCAGTACGGCTCAATCAAAACTAAGGTTCTACTCTATTAGTTGAACAAACAGAACAGAAAGAAGTTTCACACAATTCTTCTGTGTAGTTTTTATTTGTAGACATTCTTTTTCCCAATATAGGCCTCTTAGCGCTCAGAATGTCCAATTGCAGTTTCTACAGAAAGAGTGTTTCAGAACGGCTCAATCAAAAGTAAGGTTCAACTCTGTTAGTTGAATGCACAGAACAGAAAGAAGTTTCATACAATGCTTCTGTGTAGTTTATATTTGAACACATTCTTTTTTCCACTATTACCCACTTAGCGCTACGAATGTCCAGTTGCATTTTCTACAGACAGAGTGTTTCAAAACTGCTCAATGAAATGTATGGTTTAACTCTGTTAGCTGAATGCTCAGATCAGAAAGAAGTTTCACAGAATGCTTCTGTGTAGTTTATATTTGAATATATTCCTTTTTCCACTACTACGCTCTTAGCGCTCCAAATGTCCAGTTGCATTTTTAACAGAAAGAGTGTTCAGATCTGCTCAATCAAAAGTATGGTTTAACTCTGTTAGCTGAATGCACAGATCAGAAAGAAGTTTCACCGAATGATTCTGTGTAGTTTATATTTGAAGACATTCCTTTTTCCACTATTACCCTCTTAGCGCTCCGAATCTCCACTTGCATTTTCTACAAAAAGAGTGTTTCATAACTGCTCAATCAAAAATATGTTTTATCTCTGTTAACTGAATTTACAGATCAGAAATAAGTTTCACAGAATGCATCTGTGTAGTTTTTATTTGAAGATATTCTTTTTCCCAATGTAGGCCTCTTAGCGCTTAGCATGTCCAATTGCAGTTTCTACAGAAAGAGTGTTTCAGAACGGCTCAATCAAAAGTAAGGTTCAACTCTGTTAGTTGAATGCACAGAACAGAAAGAATTTTCACAGAATGCTACTGTGTAGTTTATATTTGAATATATTCCTTTTTCCACTATTACCCTCTTAGCGCTCCGAATGTCCACTTGCATTTTCTACAGAAAGATTGTTCAGAACTGCGCAATCAAAAGTATGGTTTAACTCTGTTAGCTTAATGAACATATCAGAAATAAGTTTCACACAATGCTTCTGTGTAGTTTTTATTTGAAGATATTATTTTTCCCAATATAGGCCTCTTCGCGCTCAGAATGTCCAATTGCAGTTTCTACAGAAAGAGTGTTTCAGAAAGGCTCAATCAAAAGTAAGGTTCAACCCTGTTAGTTGAATGCACAGAAGAGAAAGAAGTTTCATACAATGCTTCTGTGTAGTTTATATTTGAACATATTCTTTTTTCCACTATTACCCACTTAGCGCTACGAATGTCCAATAGCATTTTCTACAGACAGTGTGTTTCAAAACTGCTCAATCAAAAGTATGGTTTAACTCTGTTAGCTGAATGCTCAGATCAGAAAGAAGTTTCACAGAATGCTTCTGTGTAGTTTATATTTGAATATATTCCTTTTTACACTACTACTCTCTTAGCGCTCCAAATGTCCAGTTGCATTTTCTACAGAAAGAGTGTTCAGATCTGCTCAATCAAAAGTATGGTTTAACTCTGTTAGCTGAATGCACAGATCAGAAAGAAGGTTCACAGAATGATTCTGTGTAGTTTAATTTGGAGACATTCCTTTTTTCCACTATTACCCTCTTAGCGCTCCGAATCTCCACTTGCATTTTCTACAGAAAGAGTGTTTCAGTACGGCTCAATCAAAACTAAGGTTCAACTCTTTTAGTTGAACAAACAGAACAGAAAGAAGTTTCACACAATTCTTCTGTGTAGTTTTTATTTGTAGACATTCTTTTTCCCAATATAGGCCTCTTAGAGCTCAGAATGTCCAATTGCAGTTTCTACAGAAAGAGTGTTTCAGAACGGCTCAATCAAAAGTAAGGTTCAACTCTGTTAGTTGAATGCACAGAACAGAAAGAAGTTTCATACAATGCTTCTGTGTAGTTTATATTTGAACACATTCTTTTTTCCACTATTACCCACTTAGCGCTACGAATGTCCAGTTGCATTTTCTACAGACAGAGTGTTTCAAAACTGCTCAATCAAAAGTATGGTTTAACTCTGTTAGCTGAATGCTCAGATCAGAAAGAAGTTTCACAGAATGCTTCTGTGTAGTTTATATTTGAATATATTCCTTTTTCCACTACTACGCTCTTAGCGCTCCAAATTTCCAGTTGCATTTTCAACAGAAAGAGTGTTCAGATCTGCTCAATCAAAAGTATGGTTTAACTCTGTTAGCTGAATGCACAGATCAGAAAGAAGTTTCACCGAATGATTCTGTGTAGTTTATATTTGAAGACATTCCTTTTTCCACTATTACCCTCTTAGCGCTCCGAATCTCCACTTGCATTTTCTACAAAAAGAGTGTTTCATAACTGCTCAATCAAAAATATGTTTTATCTCTGTTAACTGAATTTACAGATCAGAAATAAGTTTCACAGAATGCATCTGTGTAGTTTTTATTTGAAGATATTCTTTTTCCCAATGTAGGCCTCTTAGCGCTTAGCATGTCCAATTGCAGTTTCTACAGAAAGAGTGTTTCAGAACGGCTCAATCAAAAGTAAGGTTCAACTCTGTTAGTTGAATGCACAGAACAGAAAGAATTTTCACAGAATGCTACTGTGTAGTTTATATTTGAATATATTCCTTTTTCCACTATTACCCTTTTAGCGCTCCGAATGTCCACTTGCATTTTCTACAGAAAGATTGTTCAGAACTGCGCAATCAAAAGTATGGTTTAACTCTGTTAGCTTAATGAACATATCAGAAATAAGTTTCACACAATGCTTCTGTGTAGTTTTTATTTGAAGATATTATTTTTCCCAATAGAGGCCTCTTAGCGCTCAGAATGTCCAATTGCAGTTTCTACAGAAAGAGTGTTTCAGAAAGGCTCAATCAAAAGTAAGGTTGAACTCTGTTAGTTGAATGCACAGAACAGAAAGTAGTTTCATACAATGCTTCTGGGTAGTTTATATTTGAACATATTCTTTTTTCCACTATTACCCACTTAGCGCTACGAATGTCCAGTTGCATTTTCTACAGACAGAGTGTTTCAAAACTGCTCAATCAAAAGTATGGTTTAACTCTGTTAGCTGAATGCTCAGATCAGAAAGAAGTTTCACAGAATGCTTCTGTGTAGTTTATATTTGAATATATTCCTTTTTCCACTACTACTCTCTTAGCGCTCCAAATGTCCAGTTGCATTTTCTACAGAAAGAGTGTTCAGATCTGCTCAATCAAAAGTATGGTTTAACTCTGTTAGCTGAATGCACAGATCAGAAAGAAGTTTCACAGAATGATTCTGTGTAGTTTATATTTGGAGACATTCCTTTTTCCACTATTACCCTCTTAGCGCTCCGAATCTCCACTTGCATTTTCTACAGAAAGACTGTTACAGAACGGCTCAATCAAAAGTAAGGTTCAACTCTTTTAGTTGAACAAACAGAACAGAAAGAAGTTTCACACAATTCTTCTGTGTAGTTTTTATTTGTAGACATTCTTTTTCCCAATATAGGCCTCTTAGCGCTCAGAATGTCCAATTGCAGTTTCTACAGAAAGAGTGTTTCAGAACGGCTCAATCAAAAGTAAGGTTCAACTCTGTTAGTTGAATGCACAGAACAGAAAGAAGTTTCATACAATGCTTCTGTGTAGTTTATATTTGAACATATTATTTTTTCCACTATTACCCACTTAGCGCTACGAATGTCCAGTTGCATTTTCTACAGACAGAGTGTTTCAAAACTGCTCAATCAAAAGTATGGTTTAACTCTGTTAGCTGAATGCTCAGATCAGAAAGAAGTTTCACAGAATGCTTCTGTGTAGTTTATATTTGAATATATTCCTTTTTCCACTACTACGCTCTTAGCGCTCCAAATGTCCAGTTGCATTTTCTACAGAAAGAGTGTTCAGATCTGCTCAATCAAAAGTATGGTTTAACTCTGTTAGCTGAATGCACAGATCAGAAAGAAGTTTCACCGAATGATTTTGTGTAGTTTATATTTGAAGACATTCCTTTTTGCACTATTACCCTCTTAGCGCTCCGAATCTCCACTTGCATTTTCTACAAAAAGAGTGTTTCATAACTGCTCAATCAAAAATATGTTTTATCTCTGTTAACTGAATTTACAGATCAGAAATAAGTTCCACAGAATGCATCTGTGTAGTTTTAATTTGAAGATATTCTTTTTCCCAATGTAGGCCTCTTAGCGCTTAGCATGTCCAATTGCAGTTTCTACAGAAAGAGTGTTTCAGAACGGCTCAATCAAAAGTAAGGTTCAACTCTGTTAGTTGAATGCACAGAACAGAAAGAATTTTCACAGAATGCTACTGTGTAGTTTATATTTGAATATATTCCTTTTTCCACTATTACCCTCTTAGCGCTCCGAATGTCCACTTGCATTTTCTACAGAAAGAGTGTTCAGAACTGCGCAATCCAAAGTATGGTTTATCTCTGTTAGCTTAATGAACATATCAGAAATAAGTTTCACACAATGCTTCTGTGTAGTTTTTATTTGAAGATATTATTTTTCCCAATAGAGGCCTCTTAGCGCTCAGAATGTCCAATTGCAGTTTCTACAGAAAGAGTGTTTCAGAAAGGCTCAATCAAAAGTAAGGTTCAACTCTGTTAGTTGAATGCACAGAACAGAAAGAAGTTTCATACAATGCTTCTGTGTAGTTTACATTTGAACATATTCTTTTTTCCACTATTACCCACTTAGCGCTACGAATGTCCAGTTGCATTTTCTACAGACAGAGTGTTTCAAAACTGCTCAATCAAAAGTATGGTTTAACTCTGTTAGCTGAATGCTCAGATCAGAAAGAAGTTTCACAGAATGCTTCTGTGTAGTTTATATTTGAATATATTCCTTTTTCCACTACTACTCTCTTAGCGCTCCAAATGTCCAGTTGCATTTTCTACAGAAAGAGGGTTCAGATCTGCTCAATCAAAAGTATGGTTTAACTCTGTTAGCTGAATGCACAGATCAGAAAGAAGTTTCACAGAATGATTCTGTGTAGTTTATATTTGGAGACATTCCTTTTTCCACTATTACCCCCTTAGCGCTCCGAATCTCCACTTGCATTTTCTACAGAAAGAGTGTTTCAGAACGGCTCAATCAAAACTAAGGTTCAACTCTTTTAGTTGAACAAACAGAACAGAAAGATGTTTCACACAATTCTTCTGTGTAGTTTTTATTTGTAGACATTCTTTTTCCCAATATAGGCCTCTTAGCGCTCAGAATGTCCAATTGCAGTTTCTACAGAAAGAGTGTTTCAGAACGGCTCAATCAAAAGTAAGGTTCAACTCTGTTAGTTGAATGCACAGAACAGAAAGAAGTTTCATACAATGCTTCTGTGTAGTTTATATTTGAACATATTATTTTTTCCACTATTACCCACTTAGCGCTACGAATGTCCAGTTGTATTTTCTACAGACAGAGTGTTTCAAAACTGCTCAATCAAAAGTATGGTTTAACTCTGTTAGCTGAATGCTCAGATCAGAAAGAAGTTTCACAGAATGCTTCTGTGTAGTTTATATTTGAATATATTCCTTTTTCCACTACTACGCTCTTAGCGCTCCAAATGTCCAGTTGCATTTTCAACAGAAAGAGTGTTCAGATCTGCTCAATCAAAAGTATGGTTTAACTCTGTTAGCTGAATGCACAGATCAGAAAGAAGTTTCACCGAATGATTCTGTGTAGTTTATATTTGAAGACAATCCTTTTTCCACTATTACCCTCTTAGCGCTCCGAATCTCCACTTGCATTTTCTACAAAAAGAGTGTTTCATAACTGCTCAATCAAAAATATCTTTTATCTCTGTTAACTGAATTTACAGATCAGAAATAAGTTTCACAGAATGCATCTGTGTAGTTTTTATTTGAAGATATTCTTTTTCCCAATGTAGGCCTCTTAGCGCTTAGCATGTCCAATTGCAGTTTCTACAGAAAGAGTGTTTCAGAACGGCTCAATCAAAAGTAAGGTTCAACTCTGTTAGTTGAATGCACAGAACAGAAAGAATTTTCACAGAATGCTACTGTGTAGTTTATATTTGAATATATTCCTTTTTCCATTATTACCATCTTAGCGCTCCGAATGTCCACTTGCATTTTCTACAGAAAGAGTGTTCAGAACTGCGCAATCAAAAGTATGGTTAACTCTGTTAGCTTAATGAACATATCAAAAATAAGTTTCACACAATGCTTCTGTGTAGTCTTTATTTGAAGAAATTATTTTTCCCAATATAGGCCTCTTCGCGCTCAGAATGTCCAATTGCAGTTTCTACAGAAAGAGTGTTTCACAAAGGCTCAATCAAAAGTAAGGTTCAACTCTGTTAGTTGAATGCACAGAACAGAAAGAAGTTTCATACAATGCTTCTGTGTAGTTTATATTTGAACATATTCTTTTTTCCACTATTACCCACTTAGCGCTACGAATGTCCAGTTGCATTTTCTACAGAAAGAGTGTTCAGATCTGCTCAATCAAAAGTATGGTTTAACTCTGTTAGCTGAATGCACAGATCAGAAAGAAGTTTCACCGAATGATTCTGTGTAGTTTATATTTGAAGACATTCCTTTTTCCACTATTACCCTCTTAGCGCTCCGAATCTCCACTTGCATTTTCTACAAAAAGTGTGTTTCATAACTGCTCAATCAAAAATATGTTTTATCTCTGTTAACTGAATTTACAGATCAGAAATAAGTTTCACAGAATGCATCTGTGTAGTTTTTATTTGAAGATATTCTTTTTCCCAATGTAGGCCTCTTAGCGCTTAGCATGTCCAATTGCAGTTTCTACAGAAAGAGTGTTTCAGAACGGCTCAATCAAAAGTAAGGTTCAACTCTGTTAGTTGAATGCACAGAACAGAAAGAATTTTCACAGAATGCTACTGTGTAGTTTATATTTGAATATATTCCTTTTTCCACTATTACCCTCTTAGCGCTCCGAATGTCCACTTGCATTTTCTACAGAAAGAGTGTTCAGAACTGCGCAATCAATAATATGGTTTAACTCTGTTAGCTTAATGAACATATCAGAAATAAGTTTCACACAATTCTTCTGTGTTGTTTTTATTTGAAGATATTATTTTTCCCAATAGAGGCCTCTTAGCGCTCAGAATGTCCAATTGCAGTTTCTACAGAAAGAGTGTTTCAGAAAGGCTCAATCAAAAGTGAGGTTCAACTCTGTTAGTTGAATGCACAGAACAGAAAGAAGTTTCATACAATGCTTCTGTGTAGTTTATATTTGAACATATTCTTTTTTCCACTATTACCCACTTAGCGCTACGAATGTCCAGTTGCATTTTCTACAGACAGAGTGTTTCAAAACTGCTCAATCAAAAGTATGGTTTAACTCTGTTAGCTGAATGCTCAGATCAGAAAGAAGTTTCACAGAATGCTTCTTTGTAGTTTATATTTGAATATATTCCTTTTTCCACTACTACTCTCTTAGCACTCCAAATGTCCAGTTGCATTTTCTACAGAAAGAGTGTTCAGATCTGCTCAATCAAAAGTATGGTTTAACTCTGTTAGCTGAATGCACAGATCAGAAAGAAGTTTCACAGAATGATTCTGTGTAGTTTATATTTGGAGACATTCCTTTTTCCACTATTACCCTCTTAGCGCTCCGAATCTCCACTTGCATTTTCTACAGAAAGAGTGTTTCAGAACGGCTCAATCAAAACTAAGGTTCAAATCTTTTAGTTGAACAAACAGAACAGAAAGAAGATTCACACAATTCTTCTGTGTAGTTTTTATTTGTAGACATTCTTTTTCCCAATATAGGCCTCTTAGCGCTCAGAATGTCCAATTGCAGTTTCTACAGAAAGAGTGTTTCAGAACGGCTCAATCAAAAGTAAGGTTCAACTCTGTTAGTTGAATGCACAGAACAGAAAGAATTTTCACAGAATGCTACTGTGTAGTTTATATTTGAATATATTCCTTTTTCCACTATTACCCTCTTAGCGCTCCGAATGTCCACTTGCATTTTCTACAGAAAGAGTGTTCAGAACTGCGCAATCAATAATATGGTTTAACTCTGTTAGCTTAATGAACATATCAGAAATAAGTTTCACACAATTCTTCTGTGTTGTTTTTATTTGAAGATATTATTTTTCCCAATAGAGGCCTCTTAGCGCTCAGAATGTCCAATTGCAGTTTCTACAGAAAGAGTGTTTCAGAAAGGCTCAATCAAAAGTAAGGTTCAACTCTGTTAGTTGAATGCACAGAACAGAAAGAAGTTTCATACAATGCTTCTGTGTAGTTTATATTTGAACATATTCTTTTTTCCACTATTACCCACTTAGCGCTACGAATGTCCAGTTGCATTTTCTACAGACAGAGTGTTTCAAAACTGCTCAATCAAAAATATGGTTTAACTCTGTTAGCTGAATGCTCAGATCAGAAAGAAGTTTCACAGAATGCTTCTGTGTAGTTTATATTTGAATATATTCCTTTTTCCACTACTACTCTCTTAGCACTCCAAATGTCCAGTTGCATTTTCTACAGAAAGAGTGTTCAGATCTGCTCAATCAAAAGTATGGTTTAACTCTGTTAGCTGAATGCACAGATCAGAAAGAAGTTTCACAGAATGATTCTGTGTAGTTTATATTTGGAGACATTCCTTTTTCCACTATTACCCTCTTAGCGCTCCGAATCTCCACTTGCATTTTCTACAGAAAGAGTGTTTCAGAACGGCTCAATCAAAACTAAGGTTCAAATCTTTTAGTTGAACAAACAGAACAGAAAGAAGATTCACACAATTCTTCTGTGTAGTTTTTATTTGTAGACATTCTTTTTCCCAATATAGGCCTCTTAGCGCTCAGAATGTCCAATTGCAGTTTCTACAGAAAGAGTGTTTCAGAACGGCTCAATCAAAAGTAAGGTTCAACTCTGTTAGTTGAATGCACAGAACAGAAAGAAGTTTCATACAATGCTTCTGTGTAGTTTATATTTGAACATATTCTTTTTTCCACTATTACCCACTTAGCGCTACGAATGTCCAGTTGCATTTTCTACCAACAGAGTGTTTCAAAACTGCTCAAAAAAAAGTATGGTTTAACTCTGTTAGCTGAATGCTCAGATCAGAAAGAAGTTTCACAGAATGCTTCTGTGTAGTTTTTATTTGTAGACATTCTTTTTCCCAATATAGGCCTCTAAGCGCTCAAAATATCCAATTGCAGTTTCTACAGAAAGTGTGTTTCAGAACGGCTCAATCAAAAGTAAGGTTCCACTCTGTTAGTTGAATGCACAGAACAGAAAGAAGTTTCATACAATGCTTCTGTGTAGTTTATAATTGAACATACTCTTTTTTCCACTATTACCCACTTAGCGCTACGAATGTCCAGTTGCATTTTCTACAGACAGAGTGTTTCAAAACTGCTCAATCAAATGTATGGTTTAACTCTGTTAGCTGAATGCTCAGATCAGAAAGAAGTTTCACAGAATGCTTCTGTGTAGTTTATATTTGAATATATTCCTTTTTTCACTACTACGCTCTTAGCGCTCCAAACGTCCAGTTGCATTTTCAAGAGAAAGAGTGTTCAGATCTGCTCAATCAAAAGTATGGTTTAACACTGTTAGCTGAATGCGCAGATCAGAAAGAACTTTCACCGAATGATTCTGTGTAGTTTATATTTGAAGACATTCCTTTTTCCACTATTACCCTCTTAGCGCTCCGAATCTCCACTTGCATTTTCTAGAAAAAGAGTGTTTCATAACTGCTCAATCAAAAATATGTTTTATCTCTGTTAACTGAATTTACAGATCAGAAATAAGTTTCACAGAATGCATCTGTGTAGTTTTTATTTGAAGATATTCTTTTACCCAATGTAGGCCTCTTAGCGCTTAGCATGTCCAATTGCAGTTTCTACAGAAAGAGTGTTTCAGAACGGCTCAATCAAAAGTAAGGTTCAAATCTGTTAGTTGAATGCACAGAACAGAAAGAATTTTCACAGAATGCTACTGTGTAGTTTATATTTGAATATATTCCTTTTTCCACTATTACCCTCTTAGCGCTCCGAATGTCCACTTGCATTTTCTACAGAAAGAGTGTTCAGAACTGCGCAATCAATAGTATGGTTTAATTCTGTTAGCTTAATGAATATATCAGAAATAAGTTTCACTCAATTCTTCTGTGTAGTTTTTATTTGAAGATATTATTTTTCCCAATAGAGGCCTCTTAGCGCTCAGAATGTCCAATTGCAGTTTCTACAGAAAGAGTGTTTCAGAAAGGCTCAATCAAAAGTAAGGTTCAACTCTGTTAGTTGAATGCACAGAACAGAAATAAGTTTCATACAATGCTTCTGTGTAGTTTATATTTGAACATATTCTTTTTTCCACTATTACCCCCTTAGCGCTACGAATGTCCAGTTGCATTTTCTACAGACAGAGTGTTTCAAAACTGCTCAATCAAAAATATGGTTTAACTCTGTTAGCTGAATGCTCAGATCAGAAAGAAGTTTCACAGAATGCTTCTGTGTAGTTTATATTTGAATATATTCCTTTTTCCACTACTAATCTTTAGCACTCCAAATGTCCAGTTGCATTTTCTACAGAAAGAGTGTTCAGATCTGCACAATCAAAAGTATGGTTTAACTCTTTTAGCTGAATGCACAGATCAGAAAGAAGTTTCACAGAATGATTCTGTGTAGTTTATATTTGGAGACATTCCTTTTTCCACTATTATCCTCTTAGCGCTCCGAATCTCCACTTGCATTTTCTACAGAAAGAGTGTTTCAGAACGGCTCAATCAAAACTAAGGTTCAAATCTTTTAGTTGAACAAACACAACAGAAAGAAGTTTCACACAATTCTTCTGTGTAGTTTTTATTTGTAGACATTCTTTTTCCCAATATAGGCCTCTTAGCGCTCAGAATGTCCAATTGCAGTTTCTACAGAAAGAGTGTTTCAGAACGGCTCTATCAAAAGTAAGGTTCAACTCTGTTAGTTGAATGCACAGAACAGAAAGAAGTTTCATACAATGCTTCTGTGTAGTTTATATTTGAACATATTCTTTTTTCCACTATTACCCACTTAGCGCTACGAATGTCCAGTTGCATTTTCTACCAACAGAGTGTTTCAAAACTGCTCAAAAAAAAGTATGGTTTAACTCTGTTAGCTGAATGCTCAGATCAGAAAGAAGTTTCACAGAATGCTTCTGAGTAGTTTTTATTTGTAGACATTCTTTTTCCCAATATAGGCCTCTAAGCGCTCAAAATATCCAATTGCAGTTTCTACAGAAAGTGTGTTTCAGAACGGCTCAATCAAAAGTAAGGTTCCACTCTGTTAGTTGAATGCACAGAACAGAAAGAAGTTTCATACAATGCTTCTGTGTAGTTTATAATTGAACATATTCTTTTTTCCACTATTACCCACTTAGCGCTACGAATGTCCAGTTGCATTTTCTACAGACAGAGTGTTTCAAAACTGCTCAATCAAATGTATGGTTTAACTCTGTTAGCTGAATGCTCAGATCAGAAAGAAGTTTCACAGAATGCTTCCGTGTAGTTTATATTTGAATATATTCCTTTTACCACTACTACGCTCTTAGCGCTCCAAACGTCCAGTTGCATTTTCAAGAGAAAGAGTGTTCAGATCTGCTCAATCAAAAGTATGGTTTAACACTGTTAGCTGAATGCGCAGATCAGAAAGAACTTTCACCGAATGATTCTGTGTAGTTTATATTTGAAGACATTCCTTTTTCCACTATTACCCTCTTAGCGCTCCGAATCTCCACTTGCATTTTCTACAAAAAGAGTGTTTCATAACTGCTCAATCAAAAATATGTTTTATCTCTGTTAACTGAATTTACAGATCAGAAATAAGTTTCACAGAATGCATCTGTGTAGTTTTTATTTGAAGATATTCTTTTACCCAATGTAGGCCTCTTAGCGCTTAGCATGTCCAATTGCAGTTTCTACAGAAAGAGTGTTTCAGAACGGCTCAATCAAAAGTAAGGTTCAACTCTGTTAGTTGAATGCACAGAACAGAAAGAATTTTCACAGAATGCTACTGTGTAGTTTATATTTGAATATATTCCTTTTTCCACTATTACCCTCTTAGCGCTCCGAATGTCCACTTGCATTTTCTACAGAAAGAGTGTTCAGAACTGCGCAATCAATAGTATGGTTTAATTCTGTTAGCTTAATGAATATATCAGAAATAAGTTTCACTCAACTCTTCTGTGTAGTTTTTATATGAAGATATTATTTTTCCCAATAGAGGCCTCTTAGCGCTCAGAATGTCCAATTGCAGTTTCTACAGAAAGAGTGTTTCAGAAAGGCTCAATCAAAAGTAAGGTTCAACTCTGTTAGTTGAATGCACAGAACAGAAAGAAGTTTCATACAATGCTTCTGTGTAGTTTATATTTGAACATATTCTTTTTTCCACTATTACCCCCTTAGCGCTACGAATGTCCAGTTGCATTTTCTACAGACAGAGTGTTTCAAAACTGCTCAATCAAAAATATGGTTTAACTCTGTTAGCTGAATGCTCAGATCAGAAAGAAGTTTCACAGAATGCTTCTGTGTAGTTTATATTTGAATATATTCCTTTTTCCACTACTAATCTCTTAGCACTCCAAATGTCCAGTTGCATTTTCTACAGAAAGAGTGTTCAGATCTGCACAATCAAAAGTATGGTTTAACTCTGTTAGCTGAATGCACAGATCAGAAAGAAGTTTCACAGAATGATTCTGTGTAGTTTATATTTGGAGACATTCCTTTTTCCACTATTACCCTCTTAGCGCTCCGAATCTCCACTTGCATTTTCTACAGAAAGAGTGTTTCAGAACGGCTCAATCAAAACTAAGGTTCAAATCTTTTAGTTGAACAAACAGAACAGAAAGAAGTTTCACACAATTCTTCTGTGTAGTTTTTATTTGTAGACATTCTTTTTCCCAATATAGGCCTCTTAGCGCTCAGAATGTCCAATTGCAGTTTCTACAGAAAGAGTGTTTCAGAACGGCTCAATCAAAAGTAAGGTTCAACTCTGTTAGTTGAATGCACAGAACAGAAAGAAGTTTCATACAATGCTTCTGTGTAGTTTATATTTGAACATATTCTTTTTTCCACTATTACCCACGTAGCGCTACGAATGTCCAGTTGCATTTTCTACCAACAGAGTGTTTCAAAACTGCTCAATCAAAAGTATGGTTTAACTCTGTTAGCTGAATGCTCAGATCAGAAAGAAGTTTCACAGAATGCTTCTGTGTACTTTTTATTTGTAGACATTCTTTTTCCCAATATAGGCCTCTAAGCGCTCAGAATATCCAATTGCAGTTTCTACAGAAAGTGTGTTTCAGAACGGCTCAATCAAAAGTAAGGTTCAACTCTGTTAGTTGAATGCACAGAACAGAAAGAAGTTTCATACAATGCTTCTGTGTAGTTTATATTTGAACATATTCATTTTTCCACTATTACCCACTTAGCGCTACGAATGTCCAGTTGCATTTTCTACAGACAGAGTGTTTCAAAACTGCTCAATCAAAAATATGGTTTAACTCTGTTAGCTGAATGCTCAGAACAGAAAGAAGTTTCACAGAATGCTTCTGTGTAGTTTATATTTGAATATATTCCTTTTTCCACTACTACTCTCTTAGCGCTCCAAATGTCCAGTTGCATTTTCTACAGAAAGAGTGTTCAGATCTGCTCAATCAAAAGTATGGTTTAACTCTGTTAGCTGAATGCACAGATCAGAAAGAAGTTTCACAGAATGATTCTGTGTAGTTTATATGTGGAGACATTCCTTTTTCCACTATTACCCTCTTAGCGATCCGAATCTCCACTTGCATTTTCTACAGAAAGAGTGTTTCAGAACGGCTCAATCAAAACTAAGGTTCAAATCTTTTAGTTGAACAAACAGAACAGAAAGAAGTTTCACACAATTCTTCTGTGTAGTTTTTATTTGTAGACATTCTTTTTCCCAATATAGGCCTCTTAGCGCTCAGAATGTCCAATTGCAGTTTCTACAGAAAGAGTGTTTCAGAACGGCTCAATCAAAAGTAAGGTTCAACTCTGTTAGTTGAATGCACAGAACAGAAAGAAGTTTCATACAATGCTTCTGTGTAGTTTATATTGGAACATATTCTTTTTTCCACTATTACCCACTTAGCGCTACGAATGTCCAGTTGCATTTTCTACCAACAGAGTGTTTCAAAACTGCTCAATCAAAAGTATGGTTTAACTCTGTTAGCTGAATGCTCAGATCAGAAAGAAGTTTCACAGAATGCTTCTGTGTAGTTTTTATTTGTAGACATTCTTTTTCCCAATATAGGCGTCTAAGCGCTCAGAATATCCAATTGCAGTTTCTACAGAAAGTGTGTTTCAGAACGGCTCAATCAAAAGAAAGGTTCAACTCTGTTAGTTGAATGCACAGAACAGAAAGAAGTTTCATACAATGCTTCTGTGTAGTTTATATTTGAACATATTCTTTTTTCCACTATTACCCACTTAGCGCTACGAATGTCCAGTTGCATTTTCTACAGACAGAGTGTTTCAAAACTGCTCAATCAAATGTATGGTTTAACTCTGTTAGCTGAATGCTCAGATCAGAAAGAAGTTTCACAGAATGCTTCTGTGTAGTTTATATTTGAATATATTCCTTTTTCCACTACTACGCTCTTAGCGCTCCAAACGTCCAGTTGCATTTTCTACAGAAAGAGTGTTCAGCTCTGCTCAATCAAAAGTATGGTTTAACACTGTTAGCTGAATGCACAGATCAGAAAGAAGTTTCACCGAATGATTCTGTGTAGTTTATATTTGAAGACATTCCTTTTTCCACTATTACCCTCTTAGCGCTCCGAATCTCCACTTGCATTTTCTACAAAAAGAGTGTTTCATAACTGCTCAATCAAAAATATGTTTTATCTCTGTTAACTGAATTTACAGATCAGAAATAAGTTTCACAGAATGCATCTGTGTAGTTTTTATTTGAAGATATTCTTTTTCCCAATGTAGGCCTCTTAGCGCTTAGCATGTCCAATTGCAGTTTCTACAGAAAGAGTGTTTCAGAACGGCTCAATCAAAAGTAAGGTTCAACTGTGTTAGTTGAATGCACAGAACAGAAAGAATTTTCACAGAATGCTACTGTGTAGTTTATATTTGAATATATTCCCTTTTCCACTATTACCCTCTTAGCGCTCCGAATGTCCACTTGCATTTTCTACAGAAAGAGTGTTCAGAACTGCGCAATCAAAAGTATGGTTTAACTCTGTTAGCTTAATGAACATATCAGAAATAAGTTTCACACAATGCTTCTGTGTAGTTTTTATTTGAAGATATTATTTTTCCCAATAGAGGCCTCTTAGCGCTCAGAATGTCCAATTGCAGTTTCTACAGAAAGAGTGTTTCAGAAAGGCTCAATCAAATGTAAGGTTCAACTCTGTTAGTTGAATGCACAGAACAGAAAGAAGTTTCATACAATGCTTCTGTGTAGTTTATATTTGAACATATTCTTTTTTCCACTATTACCCCCTTAGCGCTACGAATGTCCAGTTGCATTTTCTACAGACAGAGTGTTTCAAAACTGCTCAATCAAAAATATGGTTTAACTCTGTTAGCTGAATGCTCAGATCAGAAAGAAGTTTCACAGAATGCTTCTGTGTAGTTTATATTTGAATATATTCCTTTTTCCACTACTACTCTCTTAGCGCTCCAAATGTCCAGTTGCATTTTCTACAGAAAGAGTGTTCAGATCTGCTCAATCAAAAGTATGGTTTAACTCTGTTAGATGAATGCACAGATCAGAAAGAAGTTTCACAGAATGATTCTGTGTAGTTTATATTTGTAGACATTCCTTTTTCCACTATTACCCTCTTAGCGATTCGAATCTCCACTTGCATTTTCTACAGAAAGAGTGTTTCAGAACGGCTCAATCAAAACTAAGGTTCAAATCTTTTAGTTGAACAAACAGAACAGAAAGAAGTTTCACACAATTCTTCTGTGTAGTTTTTATTTGTAGACATTCTTTTTCCCAATATAGGCCTCTTAGCGCTCAGAATTTCCAATTGCAGTTTCTACAGAAAGAGTGTTTCAAAACGGCTCAATCAAAAGTAAGGTTCAACTCTGTTAGTTGAATGCACAGAACAGAAAGAAGTTTCATACAATGCTTCTGTGTAGTTTATATTTGAACATATTCTTTTTTCCACTATTACCCACTTAGCGCTACGAATGTCCAGTTGCATTTTCTACCAACAGAGTGTTTCAAAACTGCTCAATCAAAAGTATGGTTTAACTCTGTTAGCTGAATGCTCAGATCAGAAAGAAGTTTCACAGAATGCTTCTGTGTAGTTTTTATTTGTAGACATTCTTTTTCCCAATATAGGCCTCTAAGCGCTCAGAATATCAAATTGCAGTTTCTACAGAAAGTGTGTTTCAGAACGGCTCAATCAAAAGTAAGGTTCAACTCTGTTAGTTGAATGCACAGAACAGAAAGAAGTTTCATACAATGCTTCTGTGTAGTTTATATTTGAACATATTCTTTTTTCCACTATTACCCACTTAGCGCTACGAATGTCCAGTTGCATTTTCTACAGACAGAGTGTTTCAAAACTGCTCAATGAAATGTATGGTTTAACTCTGTTAGCTGAATGCTCAGATCAGAAAGAAGTTTCACAGAATGCTTCTGTGTAGTTTATATTTGAATATATTCCTTTTTCCACTACTACGCTCTTAGCGCTCCAAACGTCCAGTTGCATTTTCAACAGAAAGAGTGTTCAGATCTGCTCAATCAAAAGTATGGTTTAACACTGTTAGCTGAATGCACAGAGCAGAAAGAAGTTTCACCGAATGATTCTGTGTAGTTTATATTTGAAGACATTCCTTTTTCCACTATTACCCTCTTAGCGCTCCGAATCTCCACTTGCATTTTCTACAAAAAGAGTGTTTCATAACTGCTCAATCAAAAATATGTTTTATCTCTGTTAACTGAATTTACAGATCAGAAATAAGTTTCACAGAATGCATCTGTGTAGTTTTTATTTGAAGATATTCTTTTTCCCAATGTAGGCCTCTTAGCGCTTAGCATGTCCAATTGCAGTTTCTACAGAAAGAGTGTTTCAGAACGGCTCAATCAAAAGTAAGGTTCAACTCTGTTAGTTGAATGCACAGAACAGAAAGAATTTTCACAGAATGATACTGTGTAGTTTATATTTGAATATATTCCTTTTTCCACTATTACCCTCTTAGCGCTCCGAATGTCCACTTGCATTTTCTACAGAAAGAGTGTTCAGAACTGCGCAATCAAAAGTATGGTTTAACTCTGTTAGCTTAATGAACATATCAGAAATAAGTTTCACACAATGCTTCTGTGTAGTTTTTATTTGAAGATATTATTTTTCCCAATAGAGGCCTCTTAGCGCTCAGAATGTCCAATTGCAGTTTCTACAGAAAGAGTGTTTCAGAAAGGCTCAATCAAATGTAAGGTTCAACTCTGTTAGTTGAATGCACAGAACAGAAAGAAGTTTCATACAATGCTTCTGTGTAGTTTATATTTGAACATATTCTTTTTTCCACTATTACCCCCTTAGCGCTACGAATGTCCAGTTGCATTTTCTACAGACAGAGTGTTTCAAAACTGCTCAATCAAAAATATGGTTTAACTCTGTTAGCTGAATGCTCAGATCAGAAAGAAGTTTCACAGAATGCTTCTGTGTAGTTTATATTTGAATATATTCCTTTTTCCACTACTACTCTCTTAGCGCTCCAAATGTCCAGTTGCATTTTCTACAGAAAGAGTGTTCAGATCTGCTCAATCAAAAGTATGGTTTAACTCTGTTAGCTGAATGCACAGATCAGAAAGAAGTTTCACAGAATGATTCTGTGTAGTTTATTTTTGTAGACATTTCTTTTTCCACTATTACCCTCTTAGCGATCTGAATCTCCACTTGCATTTTCTACAGAAAGAGTGTTTCAGAACGGCTCAATCAAAACTAAGGTTCAAATCTTTTAGTTGAACAAACAGAACAGAAAGAAGTTTCACACTATTCTTCTGTGTAGTTTTTATTTGTAGACATTCTTTTTCCCAATATAGGCCTCTTAGCGCTCAGAATGTCCAATTGCAGTTTCTACAGAAAGAGTGTTTCAGAACGGCTCAATCAAAAGTAAGGTTCAACTCTGTTAGTTGAATGCACAGAACAGAAAGAAGTTTCATACAATGCTTCTGTGTAGTTTATATTTGAACATATTCTTTTTTCCACTATTACCCACTTAGCGCTACGAATGTCCAGTTGCATTTTCTACCAACAGAGTGTTTCAAAACTGCTCAATCAAAAGTATGGTTTAACTCTGTTAGCTGAATGCTCAGATCAGAAAGAAGTTTCACAGAATGCTTCTGTTTAGTTTATATTTGAATATATTCCTTTTTCCACTACTACGCTCTTAGCGCTCCAAACGTCCAGTTGCATTTTCAACAGAAAGAGTGTTCAGATCTGCTCAATCAAAAGTATGGTTTAACACTGTTAGCTGAATGCACAGATCAGAAAGAAGTTTCACCGAATGATTCTGTGTAGTTTATATTTGAAGACATTCCTTTTTCCACTATTACCCTCTTAGCGCTCCGAATCTCCACTTGCATTTTCTACAAAAAGAGTGTTTCATAACTGCTCAATCAAAAATATGTTTTATCTCTCTTAACTGAATTTACAGATCAGAAATAAGTTTCACAGAATGCATCTGTGTAGTTTTTATTTGAAGATATTCTTTTTCCCAATGTAGGCCTCTTAGCGCTTAGCATGTCCAATTGCAGTTTCTACAGAAAGAGTGTTTCAGAACGGCTCAATCAAAAGTAAGGTTCAACTGTGTTAGTTGAATGCACAGAACAGAAAGAATTTTCACAGAATGCTACTGTGTAGTTTATATTTGAATATATTCCTTTTTCCACTATTACCCTCTTAGCGCTCCGAATGTCCACTTGCATTTTCTACAGAAAGAGTGTTCAGAACTGCGCAATCAAAAGTATGGTTTAACTCTGTTAGCTTAATGAACATATCAGAAATAAGTTTCACACAATGCTTCTGTGTAGTTTTTATTTGAAGATATTATTTTTCCCAATAGAGGCCTCTTAGCGCTCAGAATGTCCAATTGCAGTTTCTACAGAAAGAGTGTTTCAGAAAGGCTCAATCAAATGTAAGATTCAACTCTGTTAGTTGAATGCACAGAACAGAAAGAAGTTTCATACAATGCTTCTGTGTAGTTTATATTTGAACATATTCTTTTTTCCACTATTACCCCCTTAGCGCTACGAATGTCCAGTTGCATTTTCTACAGACAGAGTGTTTCAAAACTGCTCAATCAAAAATATGGTTTAACTCTGTTAGCTGAATGCTCAGATCAGAAAGAAGTTTCACAGAATGCTTCTGTGTAGTTTATATTTGAATATATTCCTTTTTCCACTACTACTCTCTTAGCGCTCCAAATGTCCAGTTGCATTTTCTACAGAAAGAGTGTTCAGATCTGCTCAATCAAAAGTATGGTTTAACTCTGTTAGCTGAATGCACAGATCAGAAAGAAGTTTCACAGAATGATTCTGTGTAGTTTGTAGACATTCCTTTTTCCACTATTACCCTCTTAGCGATCCGAATCTCCACTTGCATTTTCTACAGAAAGAGTGTTTCAGAACGGCTCAATCAAAACTAAGGTTCAAATCTTTTAGTTGAACAAACAGAACAGAAAGAAGTTTCACACAATTCTTCTGTGTAGTTTTTATTTGTAGACATTCTTTTTCCCAATATAGGCCTCTTAGCGCTCACAATGTGCAACTGCAGTTTCTACAGAAAGAGTGTTTCAGAACGGCTCAATCAAAAGTAAGGTTCAACTCTGTTAGTTGAATGCACAGAACAGAAAGAAGTTTCATACAATGTTTCTGTGTAGTTTATATTTGAACATATTCTTTTTTCCACTATTAACCACTTAGCGCTACGAATGTCCAGTTGCATTTTCTACAGACAGAGTGTTTCAAAACTGCTCAATCAAAAGTATGGTTTAACTCTGTTAGCTGAATGCTCAGATCAGAAAGAAGTTTCACAGAATGCTTCTGTGTAGTTTATATTTGAATATATTCCTTTTTCCACTACTACGCTCTTAGCGCTCCAAATGTCCAGTTGCATTTTCTACAGAAAGAGTGTTCAGATCTGCTCAATCAAAAGTATGGTTTAACTCTGTTAGCTGAATGCACAGATCAGAAAGAAGTTTCACAGAATGATTCTGTGTAGTTTATATTTGGAGACATTCCTTTTTCCACTATTACCCTCTTAGCGCTCCGAATCTCCACTTGCATTTTCTACAAAAAGAGTGTTTCATAACTGCTCAATCAAAAATATGTTTTATCTCTGTTAACTGAATTTACAGATCAGAAATAAGTTTCACAGAATGCCTCTGTGTAGTTTTTATTTGAAGATATTCTTTTTCCCAATGTAGGCCTCTTAGCGATTAGCATGTCCAATTGCAGTTTCTACAGAAAGAGTGTTTCAGAACGGCTCAATCAAAAGTAAGGTTCAACTCTGTTAGTTGAATGCACAGAACAGAAAGAATTTTCACATAATGCTACTGTGTAGTTTATATTTGAATATATTCCTTTTTCCACTATTACCCTCTTAGCGCTCCGAATGTCCACTTGCATTTTCTACAGAAAGAGTGTTCAGAACTGCGCAATCAAAAGTATGGTTTAACTCTGTTAGCTTAATGAACATGTCAGAAATAAGTTTTACACAATGCTTCTGTGTAGTTTTTATTTGAAGATATTATTTTTCCCAATATAGGCCTCTTAGCGCTCAGAATGTCCAATTGCAGTTTCTACAGAAAGAGTGTTTCAGAAAGGCTCAATCAAAAGTAAGGTTCAACTCTGTTAGTTGAATGCACAGAACAGAAAGAAGTTTCATACAATGCTTCTGTGTAGTTCATATTTGAACATATTCTTTTTTCCACTATTACCCACTTAGCGCAACGAATGTCCAGTTGCATTTTCTACAGACAGAGTGTTTCAAAACTATTCAATCAAAAGTATGGTTTAACTCTGTTAGCTGAATGCTCAGATCAGAAAGAAGTTTCACAGAATGCTTCTGTGTAGTTTATATTTGAATATATTCCTTTTTCCACTACTACTCTCTTAGCACTCCAAATGTCCAGTTGCATTTTCTAGAGAAAGAGTGTTCAGATCTGCTCAATCAAAAGTATGGTTTAACTCTGTTAGCTGAATGCACAGATCAGAAAGAAGTTTCACAGAATGATTCTGTGTAGTTTATATTTGGAGACATTCCTTTTTCCACTATTACCCTCTTAGCGCTCCGAATCTCCACTTGCATTTTCTACAGAAAGAGTGATTCAGAACGGCTCAATCAAAACTAAGGTTCAACTCTTTTAGTTGAACAAACAGAACAGAAAGAAGTTTCACACAATTCTTCTGTGTAGTTTTTATTTTAGACATTCTTTTTCCCAATATAGGCCTCTTAGCGCTCAGAATGTCCAATTGCAGTTTCTACAGAAAGAGTGTTTCAGAACGGCTCAATCAAAAGTAAGGTTCAAATCTGTTAGTTGAATGCACAGAACAGAAAGAAGTTTCATACAATGCTTCTGTGTAGTTTATATTTGAACATATTCTTTTTTCCACTATTACCCACTTAGCGCTACGAATGTCCAGTTGCATTTTCTACAGACAGAGTGTTTCAAAACTGCTCAATCAAAAGTATGGTTTAACTCTGTTAGCTGAATGCTCAGATCAGAAAGAAGTTTCACAGAATGCTTCTGTGTAGTTTATATTTGAATATATTCCTTTTTCCACTACTACTCTCTTAGCGCTCCAAATGTCCAGTTGCATTTTCTAGAGAAAGAGTGTTCAGATCTGCTCAATCAAAAGTATGGTTTAACCCTTTTAGCTGAATGCACAGATCAGAAAGAAGTTTCACAGAATGATTCTGTGTAGTTTATATTTGGAGACATTCCTTTTTCCACTATTACCCTCTTAGCGCTCCGAATCTCCACTTGCATTTTCTACAGAAAGAGTGTTTCAGAACGGCTCAATCAAAACTAAGGTTCAACTATTTTAGTTGAACAAACAGAACAGAAAGAAGTTTCACACAATTCTTCTGTGTAGTTTTTATTTGTAGACATTCTTTTTCCCAATATAGGCTTCTTAGCGCTCAGAATGTCCAATTGCAGTTTCTACAGAAAGAGTGTTTCAGAACGGCTCAATCAAAAGTAAGGTTCAACTCTGTTAGTTGAATGCACAGAACAGAAAGAATTTTCATACAATGCTTCTGTGTAGTTTATATTTGAACATATTCTTTTTTCCACTATTACCCACTTAGCGCTACGAATGTCCAGTTGCATTTTCTACAGACAGAGTGTTTCAAAACTGCTCAATCAAACGTATGGTTTAACTCTGTTAGCTGTATGCTCAGATCAGAAAGAAGTTTCACAGAATGCTTCTGTGTAGTTTATATTTGAATATATTCCTTTTTCCACTACTACGCTCTTAGCGCTCCAAATGTCCAGTTGCATTTTCAACAGAAAGAGTGTTCAGATCTGCTCAATCAAAAGTATGGTTTAACTCTGTTAGCTGAATGCACAGATCAGAAAGAAGTTTCACCGAATGATTCTGTGTAGTTTATATTTGAAGACATTCCTTTTTCCACTATTACCCTCTTAGCGCTCCGAATCTCCACTTGCATTTTCTACAAAAAGAGTGTTTCATAACTGCTCAATTAAAAAATATGTTTTATCTCTGTTAACTGAATTTACAGATCAGAAATAAGCTTCACAGAATGCATCTGTGTAGTTTTTATTTGAAGATATTCTTTTTCCCAATGTAGGCCTCTTAGCGCTTAGCATGTCCAATTGCAGTTTCTACAGAAAGAGTGTTTCAGAACGGCTCAATCAAAAGTAAGGTTCAACTCTGTTAGTTGAATGCAGAGAACAGAAAGAATTTTCACAGAATTCTACTGTGTAGTTTATATTTGAATATATTCCTTTTTCCACTATTACCCTCTTAGCGCTCCGAATGTCCACTTGCATTTTCTACAGAAAGAGTGTTCAGAACTGCGCAATCAAAAGTATGGTTTAACTCTGTTAGCTTAATGAACATATCAGAAATAAGTTTCACACAATGCTTCTGTGTAGTTTTTATTTGAAGATATTATTTTTCCCAATAGAGGCCTCTTAGCGCTCAGAATGTCCAATTGCAGTTTCTACAGAAAGAGTGTTTCAGAAAGGCTCAATCAAAAGTAAGGTTCAACTCTGTTAGTTGAATGCACAGAACAGAAAGAAGTTTCATACAATGCTTCTGTGTAGTTTATATTTGAACGTATTCTTTTTTCCACTATTATCCACTTAGCACTACGAATGTCCATTTGCATTTTCTACAGACAGAGTGTTTCAAAACTGCTCAATCAAAAGTATGGTTTAACTCTGTTAGCTGAATGCTCAGATCAGAAAGAAGTTTCACAGAATGCTTCTGTGTAGTTTATATTTGAATATATTCCTTTTTCCACTAATACGCTCTTAGCGCTCCAAATGTCCAGTTGCATTTTCAACAGAAAGAGTGTTCAGATCTGCTCAATCAAAAGTATGGTTTAACACTGTTAGCTGAATGCACAGATCAGAAAGAAGTTTCACCGAATGATTCTGTGTAGTTTATATTTGAAGACATTCCTTTTTCCACTATTACCCACTTAGCGCTCCGAATCTCCACTTGCATTTTCTACAAAAAGAGTGTTTCATAACTGCTCAATCAAAAATATGTTTTATCTCTGTTAACTGAATTTACAGATCAGAAATAAGTTTCACAGAATGCATCTGTGTAGTTTTTATTTGAAGATATTCTTTTTCCCAATGTAGGCCTCTTAGTGCTTAGCATGTCCAATTGCAGTTTCTACAGAAAGAGTGTTTCAGAACGGCTCAATCAAAAGTAAGGTTCAACTCTGTTAGTTGAATGCACAGAACAGAAAGAATTTTCACAGAATGCTACTGTGTAGTTTATATTTGAATATATTCCTTTTTCCACTATTACCCTCTTAGCGCTCCGAATGTCCACTTGCATTTTCTACAGAAAGAGTGTTCAGAACTGCGCAATCAAAAGTATGGTTTAACTCTGTTAGCTTAATGAACATGTCAGAAATAAGTTTTACACAATGCTTCTGTGTAGTTTTTATTTGAAGATATTATTTTTCCCAATATAGGCCTCTTAGCGCTCAGAATGTCCAATTGCAGTTTCTACAGAAAGAGTGTTTCAGAAAGGCTCAATCAAAAGTAAGGTTCAACTCTGTTAGTTGAATGCACAGAACAGAAAGAAGTTTCATACAATGCTTCTGTGTAGTTCATATTTGAACATATTCTTTTTTCCACTATTACCCACTTAGCGCAACGAATGTCCAGTTGCATTTTCTACAGACAGAGTGTTTCAAAACTATTCAATCAAAAGTATGGTTTAACTCTGTTAGCTGAATGCTCAGATCAGAAAGAAGTTTCACAGAATGCTTCTGTGTAGTTTATATTTGAATATATTCCTTTTTCCACTACTACTCTCTTAGCACTCCAAATGTCCAGTTGCATTTTCTAGAGAAAGAGTGTTCAGATCTGCTCAATCAAAAGTATGGTTTAACTCTGTTAGCTGAATGCACAGATCAGAAAGAAGTTTCACAGAATGATTCTGTGTAGTTTATATTTGGAGACATTCCTTTTTCCACTATTACCCTCTTAGCGCTCCGAATCTCCACTTGCATTTTCTACAGAAAGAGTGATTCAGAACGGCTCAATCAAAACTAAGGTTCAACTCTTTTAGTTGAACAAACAGAACAGAAAGAAGTTTCACACAATTCTTCTGTGTAGTTTTTATTTTAGACATTCTTTTTCCCAATATAGGCCTCTTAGCGCTCAGAATGTCCAATTGCAGTTTCTACAGAAAGAGTGTTTCAGAACGGCTCAATCAAAAGTAAGGTTCAAATCTGTTAGTTGAATGCACAGAACAGAAAGAAGTTTCATACAATGCTTCTGTGTAGTTTATATTTGAACATATTCTTTTTTCCACTATTACCCACTTAGCGCTACGAATGTCCAGTTGCATTTTCTACAGACAGAGTGTTTCAAAACTGCTCAATCAAAAGTATGGTTTAACTCTGTTAGCTGAATGCTCAGATCAGAAAGAAGTTTCACAGAATGCTTCTGTGTAGTTTATATTTGAATATATTCCTTTTTCCACTACTACTCTCTTAGCGCTCCAAATGTCCAGTTGCATTTTCTAGAGAAAGAGTGTTCAGATCTGCTCAATCAAAAGTATGGTTTAACCCTTTTAGCTGAATGCACAGATCAGAAAGAAGTTTCACAGAATGATTCTGTGTAGTTTATATTTGGAGACATTCCTTTTTCCACTATTACCCTCTTAGCGCTCCGAATCTCCACTTGCATTTTCTACAGAAAGAGTGTTTCAGAACGGCTCAATCAAAACTAAGGTTCAACTATTTTAGTTGAACAAACAGAACAGAAAGAAGTTTCACACAATTCTTCTGTGTAGTTTTTATTTGTAGACATTCTTTTTCCCAATATAGGCTTCTTAGCGCTCAGAATGTCCAATTGCAGTTTCTACAGAAAGAGTGTTTCAGAACGGCTCAATCAAAAGTAAGGTTCAACTCTGTTAGTTGAATGCACAGAACAGAAAGAATTTTCATACAATGCTTCTGTGTAGTTTATATTTGAACATATTCTTTTTTCCACTATTACCCACTTAGCGCTACGAATGTCCAGTTGCATTTTCTACAGACAGAGTGTTTCAAAACTGCTCAATCAAACGTATGGTTTAACTCTGTTAGCTGTATGCTCAGATCAGAAAGAAGTTTCACAGAATGCTTCTGTGTAGTTTATATTTGAATATATTCCTTTTTCCACTACTACGCTCTTAGCGCTCCAAATGTCCAGTTGCATTTTCAACAGAAAGAGTGTTCAGATCTGCTCAATCAAAAGTATGGTTTAACTCTGTTAGCTGAATGCACAGATCAGAAAGAAGTTTCACCGAATGATTCTGTGTAGTTTATATTTGAAGACATTCCTTTTTCCACTATTACCCTCTTAGCGCTCCGAATCTCCACTTGCATTTTCTACAAAAAGAGTGTTTCATAACTGCTCAATTAAAAAATATGTTTTATCTCTGTTAACTGAATTTACAGATCAGAAATAAGCTTCACAGAATGCATCTGTGTAGTTTTTATTTGAAGATATTCTTTTTCCCAATGTAGGCCTCTTAGCGCTTAGCATGTCCAATTGCAGTTTCTACAGAAAGAGTGTTTCAGAACGGCTCAATCAAAAGTAAGGTTCAACTCTGTTAGTTGAATGCAGAGAACAGAAAGAATTTTCACAGAATTCTACTGTGTAGTTTATATTTGAATATATTCCTTTTTCCACTATTACCCTCTTAGCGCTCCGAATGTCCACTTGCATTTTCTACAGAAAGAGTGTTCAGAACTGCGCAATCAAAAGTATGGTTTAACTCTGTTAGCTTAATGAACATATCAGAAATAAGTTTCACACAATGCTTCTGTGTAGTTTTTATTTGAAGATATTATTTTTCCCAATAGAGGCCTCTTAGCGCTCAGAATGTCCAATTGCAGTTTCTACAGAAAGAGTGTTTCAGAAAGGCTCAATCAAAAGTAAGGTTCAACTCTGTTAGTTGAATGCACAGAACAGAAAGAAGTTTCATACAATGCTTCTGTGTAGTTTATATTTGAACGTATTCTTTTTTCCACTATTATCCACTTAGCACTACGAATGTCCATTTGCATTTTCTACAGACAGAGTGTTTCAAAACTGCTCAATCAAAAGTATGGTTTAACTCTGTTAGCTGAATGCTCAGATCAGAAAGAAGTTTCACAGAATGCTTCTGTGTAGTTTATATTTGAATATATTCCTTTTTCCACTAATACGCTCTTAGCGCTCCAAATGTCCAGTTGCATTTTCAACAGAAAGAGTGTTCAGATCTGCTCAATCAAAAGTATGGTTTAACACTGTTAGCTGAATGCACAGATCAGAAAGAAGTTTCACCGAATGATTCTGTGTAGTTTATATTTGAAGACATTCCTTTTTCCACTATTACCCACTTAGCGCTCCGAATCTCCACTTGCATTTTCTACAAAAAGAGTGTTTCATAACTGCTCAATCAAAAATATGTTTTATCTCTGTTAACTGAATTTACAGATCAGAAATAAGTTTCACAGAATGCATCTGTGTAGTTTTTATTTGAAGATATTCTTTTTCCCAATGTAGGCCTCTTAGTGCTTAGCATGTCCAATTGCAGTTTCTACAGAAAGAGTGTTTCAGAACGGCTCAATCAAAAGTAAGGTTCAACTCTGTTAGTTGAATGCACAGAACAGAAAGAATTTTCACAGAATGCTACTGTGTAGTTTATATTTGAATATATTCCTTTTTCCACTATTACCCTCTTAGCGCTCCGAATGTCCACTTGCATTTTCTACAGAAAGAGTGTTCAGAACTGCGCAATCAAAAGTATGGTTTAACTCTGTTAGCTTAATGAACATATCAGAAATAAGTTTCACTCAATGCTTCTGTGTAGTTTTTATTTGAAGATATTATTTTTCCCAATAGAGGCCTCTTAGCGCTCAGAATGTCCAATTGCTGTTTCTACAGAAAGAGTGTTTCAGAAAGGCTCAATCAAAAGTAAGGTTCAACTCTGTTAGTTGAATGCACAGAACAGAAAGAAGTTTCATACAATGCTTCTGTGTAGTTTATATTTGAACATATTCTTTTTTCCACTATTACCCACTTAGCGCTACGAATGTCCAGTTGCATTTTCTACAGACAGAGTGTTTCAAAACTGCTCAATCAAAAGTATGGTTTAACTCTGTTAGCTGAATGCTCAGATCAGAAAGAAGTTTCACAGAATGCTTCTGTGTAGTTTATATTTGAATATATTCCTTTTTCCACTACTACGCTCTTAGCGCTCCAAATGTCCAGTTGCATTTTCTACAGAAAGAGTGTTCAGATCTGCTCAATCAAAAGTATGGTTTAACTCTGTTAGCTGAATGCACAGATCAGAAAGAAGTTTCACAGAATGATTCTGTGTAGTTTATATTTGGAGACATTCCTTTTTCCACTATTACCCTCTTAGCGCTCCGAATCTCCACTTGCATTTTCTACAAAAAGAGTGTTTCATAACTGCTCAATCAAAAATATGTTTTATCTCTGTTAACTGAATTTACAGATCAGAAATAAGTTTCACAGAATGCCTCTGTGTAGTTTTTATTTGAAGATATTCTTTTTCCCAATGTAGGCCTCTTAGCGATTAGCATGTCCAATTGCAGTTTCTACAGAAAGAGTGTTTCAGAACGGCTCAATCAAAAGTAAGGTTCAACTCTGTTAGTTGAATGCACAGAACAGAAAGAATTTTCACATAATGCTACTGTGTAGTTTATATTTGAATATATTCCTTTTTCCACTATTACCCTCTTAGCGCTCCGAATGTCCACTTGCATTTTCTACAGAAAGAGTGTTCAGAACTGCGCAATCAAAAGTATGGTTTAACTCTGTTAGCTTAATGAACATGTCAGAAATAAGTTTTACACAATGCTTCTGTGTAGTTTTTATTTGAAGATATTATTTTTCCCAATATAGGCCTCTTAGCGCTCAGAATGTCCAATTGCAGTTTCTACAGAAAGAGTGTTTCAGAAAGGCTCAATCAAAAGTAAGGTTCAACTCTGTTAGTTGAATGCACAGAACAGAAAGAAGTTTCATACAATGCTTCTGTGTAGTTTATATTTGAACATATTATTTTTTCCACTATTACCCACTTAGCGCAACGAATGTCCAGTTGCATTTTCTACAGACAGAGTGTTTCAAAACTACTCAATCAAAAGTATGGTTTAACTCTGTTAGCTGAATGCTCAGATCAGAAAGAAGTTTCACAGAATGCTTCTGTGTAGTTTATATTTGAATATATTCCTTTTTCCACTACTACTCTCTTAGCGCTCCAAATGTCCAGTTGCATTTTCTAGAGAAAGAGTGTTCAGATCTGCTCAATCAAAAGTATGTTTTAACTCTGTTAGCTGAATGCACAGATCAGAAAGAAGTTTCACAGAATGATTCTGTGTAGTTTATATTTGGAGACATTCCTTTTTCCACTATTACCCTCTTAGCGCTCCGAATCTCCACTTGCATTTTCTACAGAAAGAGTGATTCAGAACGGCTCAATCAAAACTAAGGTTCAACTCTTTTAGTTGAACAAACAGAACAGAAAGAAGTTTCACACAATTCTTCTGTGTAGTTTTTATTTTAGACATTCTTTTTCCCAATATAGGCCTCTTAGCGCTCAGAATGTCCAATTGCAGTTTCTACAGAAAGAGTGTTTCAGAACGGCTCAATCAAAAGTAAGGTTCAACTCTGTTAGTTGAATGCACAGAACAGAAAGAAGTTTCATACAATGGTTCTGTGTAGTTTATATTTGAACATATTCTTTTTTCCACTATTACCCACTTAGCGCTACGAATGTCCAGTTGCATTTTCTACAGACAGAGTGTTTCAAAACTGCTCAATCAAAAGTATGGTTTAACTCTGTTAGCTGAATGCTCAGATCAGAAAGAAGTTTCACAGAATGCTTCTGTGTAGTTTATATTTGAATATATTCCTTTTTCCACTACTATTCTCTTAGCGCTCCAAATGTCCAGTTGCATTTTCTAGAGAAAGAGTGTTCAGATCTGCTCAATCAAAAGTATGGTTTAACTCTGTTAGCTGAATGCACAGATCAGAAAGAAGTTTCACAGAATGATTCTGTGTAGTTTATATTTGGAGACATTCCTTTTTCCACTATTACCCTCTTAGCGCTCCGAATCTCCACTTGCATTTTCTACAGAAAGAGTGTTTCAGAACGGCTCAATCAAAACTAAGGTTCAACTATTTTAGTTGAACAAACAGAACAGAAAGAAGTTTCACACAATTCTTCTGTGTAGTTTTTATTTGTAGACATTCTTTTTCCCAATATAGGCTTCTTAGCGCTCAGAATGTCCAATTGCAGTTTCTACAGAAAGAGTGTTTCAGAACGGCTCAATCAAAAGTAAGGTTCAACTCTGTTAGTTGAATGCACAGAACAGAAAGAATTTTCATACAATTCTTCTGTGTAGTTTATATTTGAACATATTCTTTTTTCCACTATTACCCACTTAGCGCTACGAATGTCCAGTTGCATTTTCTACAGACAGAGTGTTTCAAAACTGCTCAATCAAACGTATGGTTTAACTCTGTTAGCTGTATGCTCAGATCAGAAAGAAGTTTCACAGAATGCTTCTGTGTAGTTTATATTTGAATATATTCCTTTTTCCACTACTACGCTCTTAGCGCTCCAAATGTCCAGTTGCATTTTCAACAGAAAGAGTGTTCAGATCTGCTCAATCAAAAGTATGGTTTAACTCTGTTAGCTGAATGCACAGATCAGAAAGAAGTTTCACCGAATGATTCTGTGTAGTTTATATTTGAAGACATTCCTTTTTCCACTATTACCCTCTTAGCGCTCCGAATCTCCACTTGCATTTTCTACAAAAAGAGTGTTTCATAACTGCTCAATTAAAAAATATGTTTTATCTCTGTTAACTGAATTTACAGATCAGAAATAAGCTTCACAGAATGCATCTGTGTAGTTTTTATTTGAAGATATTCTTTTTCCCAATGTAGGCCTCTTAGCGCTTAGCATGTCCAATTGCAGTTTCTACAGAAAGAGTGTTTCAGAACGGCTCAATCAAAAGTAAGGTTCAACTCTGTTAGTTGAATGCAGAGAACAGAAAGAATTTTCACAGAATTCTACTGTGTAGTTTATATTTGAATATATTCCTTTTTCCACTATTACCCTCTTAGCGCTCCGAATGTCCACTTGCATTTTCTACAGAAAGAGTGTTCAGAACTGCGCAATCAAAAGTATGGTTTAACTCTGTTAGCTTAATGAACATATCAGAAATAAGTTTCACACAATGCTTCTGTGTAGTTTTTATTTGAAGATATTATTTTTCCCAATAGAGGCCTCTTAGCGCTCAGAATGTCCAATTGCAGTTTCTACAGAAAGAGTGTTTCAGAAAGGCTCAATCAAAAGTAAGGTTCAACTCTGTTAGTTGAATGCACAGAACAGAAAGAAGTTTCATACAATGCTTCTGTGTAGTTTATATTTGAACGTATTCTTTTTTCCACTATTATCCACTTAGCACTACGAATGTCCATTTGCATTTTCTACAGACAGAGTGTTTCAAAACTGCTCAATCAAAAGTATGGTTTAACTCTGTTAGCTGAATGCTCAGATCAGAAAGAAGTTTCACAGAATGCTTCTGTGTAGTTTATATTTGAATATATTCCTTTTTCCACTAATACGCTCTTAGCGCTCCAAATGTCCAGTTGCATTTTCAACAGAAAGAGTGTTCAGATCTGCTCAATCAAAAGTATGGTTTAACACTGTTAGCTGAATGCACAGATCAGAAAGAAGTTTCACCGAATGATTCTGTGTAGTTTATATTTGAAGACATTCCTTTTTCCACTATTACCCACTTAGCGCTCCGAATCTCCACTTGCATTTTCTACAAAAAGAGTGTTTCATAACTGCTCAATCAAAAATATGTTTTATCTCTGTTAACTGAATTTACAGATCAGAAATAAGTTTCACAGAATGCATCTGTGTAGTTTTTATTTGAAGATATTCTTTTTCCCAATGTAGGCCTCTTAGTGCTTAGCATGTCCAATTGCAGTTTCTACAGAAAGAGTGTTTCAGAACGGCTCAATCAAAAGTAAGGTTCAACTCTGTTAGTTGAATGCACAGAACAGAAAGAATTTTCACAGAATGCTACTGTGTAGTTTATATTTGAATATATTCCTTTTTCCACTATTACCCTCTTAGCGCTCCGAATGTCCACTTGCATTTTCTACAGAAAGAGTGTTCAGAACTGCGCAATCAAAAGTATGGTTTAACTCTGTTAGCTTAATGAACATATCAGAAATAAGTTTCACTCAATGCTTCTGTGTAGTTTTTATTTGAAGATATTATTTTTCCCAATAGAGGCCTCTTAGCGCTCAGAATGTCCAATTGCTGTTTCTACAGAAAGAGTGTTTCAGAAAGGCTCAATCAAAAGTAAGGTTCAACTCTGTTAGTTGAATGCACAGAACAGAAAGAAGTTTCATACAATGCTTCTGTGTAGTTTATATTTGAACATATTCTTTTTTCCACTATTACCCACTTAGCGCTACGAATGTCCAGTTGCATTTTCTACAGACAGAGTGTTTCAAAACTGCTCAATCAAAAGTATGGTTTAACTCTGTTAGCTGAATGCTCAGATCACAAAGAAGTTTCACAGAATGCTTCTGTGTAGTTTATATTTGAATATATTCCTTTTTCCACTACTACTCTCTTAGCGCTCCAAATGTCCAGTTGCATTTTCTACAGAAAGGGTGTTCAGATCTGCTCAATCAAAAGTATGGTTTAACTCTGTTAGTTGAATGCACAGATCAGAAAGAAGTTTCACAGAATGATTCTGTGTAGTTTATATTTGGAGACATTCCTTTTTCCACTATTACCCTCTTAGCGCTCCGAATCTCCACTTGCATTTTCTACAGAAAGAGTGTTTCAGAACGGCTCAATCAAAACTAAGGTTCAACTCTTTTAGTTGAACAAACAGAACAGAAAGAAGTTTCCCACAATGCTTCTGTGTAGTTTTTATTTGTAGACATTCTTTTTCCCAATATAGGCCTCTTAGCGCTCACAATGTCCAACTGCAGTTTCTACAGAAAGAGTGTTTCAGAACGGCTCAATCAAAAGTAAGGTTCAACTCTGTTAGTTGAATGCACAGAACAGAAAGAAGTTTCATACAATGCTTCTGTGTAGTTTATATTTGAACATATTCTTTTTTCCACTATTACCCACTTAGCGCTACGAATGTCCAGTTGCATATTCTACAGACAGAGTGTTTCAAAACTGCTCAATCAAAAGTATGGTTTAACTCTGTTAGCTGAATGCTCAGATCAGAAAGAAGTTTCACAGAATGCTTCTGTGTAGTTTATATTTGAATATATTCCTTTTTCCACTACTACTCTCTTAGCGCTCCAAATGTCCAGTTGCATTTTCTACAGAAAGAGTGTTCAGATCTGCTCAATCAAAAGTATGTTTAACTCTGTTAGCTGAATGCACAGATCAGAAAGAAGTTTCACAGAATGATTCTGTGTAGTTTATATTTGGAGACATTCCTTTTTCCACTATTACCCTCTTAGCGCTCCGAATCTCCACTTGCATTTTCTACAGAAAGAGTGTTTCAGAACGGCTCAATCAAAACTAAAGTTCAACTCTTTTAGTTGATCAAACAGAACAGAAAGAAGTTTCACACAATTCTTCTGTGTAGTTTTTATTTGTAGACATTCTTTTTCCCAATATAGGCCTCTTAGCGCTCAGAATGTCCAATTGCAGTTTCTACAGAAAGAGTGTTTCAGAACGGCTCAATCAAAAGTAAGGTTCAACTCTGTTAGTTGAATGCACAGAACAGAAAGAAGTTTCATACAATGCTTCTGTGTAGTTTATATTTGAACGTATTCTTTTTTCCACTATTACCCACTTAGCACTACGAATGTCCATTTGCATTTTCTACAGACAGAGTGTTTCAAAACTGGTCAATCAAAAGTATGGTTTAACTCTGTTAGCTGAATGCTCAGATCAGAAAGAAGTTTCACAGAATGCTTCTGTGTAGTTTATATTTGAATATATTCCTTTTTCCACTAATACGCTCTTAGCGCTCCAAATGTCCAGTTGCATTTTCAACAGAAAGAGTGTTCAGATCTGCTCAATCAAAAGTATGGTTTAACTCTGTTAGCTGAATGCACAGATCAGAAAGAAGTTTCACCGAATGATTCTGTGTAGTTTATATTTGAAGATATTCCTTTTTCAACTATTACCCTCTTAGCGCTCCGAATCTCCACTTGCATTTTCTACAAAAACAGTGTTTCATAACTGCTCAATCAAAAATATGTTTTATCTCTCTTAACTGAATTTACAGATCAGAAATAAGTTTCACAGTATGCATTTGTGTAGTTTTTATTTGAAGATATTTTTTTCCCTATGTAGGCCTCTTAGCGCTTAGCATGTCCAATTGCAGTTTCTACAGAAAGAGTGTTTCAGAACGGCTCAATCAAAAGTAAGGTTCAACTCTGTTAGTTGAATGCACAGAACAGAAAGAATTTTCACAGAATGCTACTGTGTAGTTTATATTTGAATATATTCCTTTTTCCACTCTTACCCTCTTAGCGCTCCGAATGTCCACTTGCAGTTTCTACAGAAAGAGTGTTCAGAACTGCGCGATCAAAAGTATGGTTTAACTCTGTTAGCTTAATGAACATATCAGAAATAAGTTTCACACAATGCTTCTGTGTAGTTTTTTTTTGAAGATATTATTTTTCCCAATAGAGTCCTCTTAGCGCTCAGAATGTCCAATTGCAGTTTCGACAGAAAGAGTGTTTCAGAAAGGCTCAATCAAAAGTAAGGTTCAACTCTGTTAGTTGAATGCACAGAACAGAAAGAAGTTTCATACAATGCTTCTGTGTAGTTTATATTTGAACATATTCTTTTTTCCACTATTACCCACTTAGCGCTACGAATGTCCAGTTGCATTTTCTACAGACAGAGTGTTTCAAAACTGCTCAATCAAAAGTATGGTTTAACTCTGTTAGCTGAATGCTCAGATCAGAAAGAAGTTTCACAGAATGCTTCTGTGTAGTTTATATTTGAATATATTCCTTTTTCCACTACTACTCTCTTAGCGCTCCAAATGTCCAGTTGCATTTTCTACAGAAAGAGTGTTCAGATCTGCTCAATCAAAAGTATGGTTTAACTCTGTTAGCTGAATGCACAGATCAGAAAGAAGTTTCACAGAATGATTCTGTGTAGTTTATATTTGGAGACATTCCTTTTTCCACTATTACCCTCTTAGCGCTCCGAATCTCCACTTGCATTTTCTACAGAAAGAGTGTTTCAGAACGGCTCAATCAAAACTAAGGTTCAACTCTTTTAGATGAACAAACAGAACAGAAAGAAGTTTCACACAATTCTTCTGTGTAGTTTTTATTTGTAGACATTCTTTTTCCCAATATAGGCCTCTTAGCGCTCAGAATGTCCAATTGCAGTTTCTACAGAAAGAGTGTTTCAGAACGGCTCAATCAAAAGTAAGGTTCAACTCTGTTAGTTGAATGCACAGAACAGAAAGAAGTTTCATACAATGCTTCTGTGTAGTTTATATTTGAACATATTATTTTTTCCACTATTACCCACTTAGCGCTACGAATGTCCAGTTGCATTTTCTACAGACAGAGTGTTTCAAAACTGCTCAATCAAACGTATGGTTTAACTCTGTTAGCTGTATGCTCAGATCAGAAAGAAATTTCACAGAATGCTTCTGTGTAGTTTATATTTGAATATATTCCTTTTTCCACTACTACGCTCTTAGCGCTCCAAATGTCCAGTTGCATTTTCAACAGAAAGAGTGTTCAGATCTGCTCAATCAAAAGTATGGTTTAACTCTGTTAGCTGAATGCACAGATCAGAAAGAAGTTTCACCGAATGATTCTGTGTAGTTTATATTTGAAGACATTCCTTTTTCCACTATTACCCTCTTAGCGCTCCGAATCTCCACTTGCATTTTCTACAAAAAGAGTGTTTCATAACTGCTCAATTAAAAATATGTTTTATTTCTGTTAACTGAATTTACCCATCAGAAATAAGTTTCACAGAATGCATCTGTGTAGTTTTTATTTGAAGATATTCTTTTTCCCAATGTAGGCCTCTGAGCGCTTAGCATGTCCAATTGCAGTTTCTACAGAAAGAGTGTTTCAGAACGGCTCAATCAAAAGTAAGGTTCAACTCTGTTAGTTGAATGCACAGAACAGAAAGAATTTTCACAGAATGCTACTGTGTAGTTTATATTTGAATATATTCCTTTTTCCACTATTACCCTCTTAGCGCTCCGAATGTCCACTTGCATTTTCTACAGAAAGAGTGTTCAGAACTGCGCAATCAAAAGTATGGTTTAACTCTGTTAGCTTAATGAACATATCAGAAATAAGTTTCACACAATGCTTCTGTGTAGTTTTTATTTGAAGATATTATTTTTCCCAATAGAGGCCTCTTAGCGCTCAGAATGTCCAATTGCAGTTTCTACAGAAAGAGTGTTTCAGAAAGGCTCAATCAAAAGTAAGGTTCAACTCTGTTAGTTGAATGCACAGAACAGAAAGAAGTTTCATACAATGCTTCTGTGTAGTTTATATTTGAACATATTCTTTTTTCCACTATTACCCACTTAGCGCTACGAATGTCCAGTTGCATTTTCTACAGACAGAGTGTTTCAAAACTGCTCAATCAAAAGTATGGTTTAACTCTGTTAGCTGAATGCTCAGATCAGAAAGAAGTTTCACAGAATGCTTCTGTGTAGTTTATATTTGAATATATTCCTTTTTCCACTACTACTCTCTTAGCGCTCCAAATGTCCAGTTGCATTTTCTACAGAAAGAGTGTTCAGATCTGCTCAATCAAAAGTATGGTTAACTCTGTTAGCTGAATGCACAGATCAGAAAGAAGTTTCACAGAATGATTCTGTGTAGTTTATATTTGGAGACATTCCTTTTTCCACTATTACCCTCTTAGCGCTCCGAATCTCCACTTGCATTTTCTACAGAAAGAGTGTTTCAGAACGGCTCAATCAAAACTAAGGTTCAACTCTTTTAGTTGAACAAACAGAACAGAAAGAAGTTTCACACAATTCTTCTGTGTAGTTTATATTTGTAGACATTCTTTTTCCCAATATAGGCCTCTTAGGGCTCAGAATGTCCAATTGCAGTTTCTACAGAAAGAGTGTTTCAGAACGGCTCAATCAAAAGTAAGGTTCAACTCTGTTAGTTGAATGCACAGAACAGAAAGAAGTTTCATACAATGCTTCTGTGTAGTTTATATTTGAACATATTCTTTTCTCCACTATTACCCACTTAGCGCTACGAATGTCCAGTTGCATTTTCTACAGACAGAGTGTTTCAAAACTGCTCAATCAAAAGTATGGTTTAACTCTGTTAGCTGTATGCTCAGATCAGAAAGATGTTTCACAGAATGCTTCTGTGTAGTTTATATTTGAATATATTCCTTTTTCCACTACTACGCTCTTAGCGCTCCAAATGTCCAGTTGCATTTTCAACAGAAAGAGTGTTCAGATCTGCTCAATCAAAAGTATGGTTTAACTCTGTTAGCTGAATGCACAGATCAGAAAGAAGTTTCACCGAATGATTCTGTGTAGTTTATATTTGAAGACATTCCTTTTTCCACTATTACCCTCTTAGCGCTCCGAATCTCCACTTGCATTTTCTACAAAAAGAGTGTTTCATAACTGCTCAATCAAAAATATGTTTTATCTCTGTTAACTGAATTTACAGATCAGAAATAAGTTTCACAGAATGCATCTGTGTAGTTTTTATTTGAAGATATTCTTTTTCCCAATGTAGGCCTCTTAGCGCTAAGCATGTCCAATTGCAGTTTCTACAGAAAGAGTGTTTCCGAACGGCTCAATCAAAAGTAAGGTTCAACTCTGTTAGTTGAATGCACAGAACAGAAAGAATTTTCACAGAATGCTACTGTGTAGTTTATATTTGAATATATTCCTTTTTCCACTATTACCCTCTTAGCGCTCCAAATGTCCACTTGCATTTTCTACAGAAAGAGTGTTCAGAACTGCGCAATCAAAAGTATGGTTTAACTCTGTTAGCTTAATGAACATATCAGAAATAAGTTTCACACAATGCTTCTGTGTAGTTTTTATTTGAAGATATTATTTTTCCCAATAGAGGCCTCTTAGCGCTCAGAATGTCCAATTGCAGTTTCTACAGAAAGAGTGTTTCAGAAAGGCTCAATCAAAAGTAAGGTTCAACTCTGTTAGTTGAATGCACAGAACAGAAAGAAGTTTCATACAATGCTTCTGTGTAGTTTATATATGAACATATTCTTTTTTCCACTATTACCCACTTAGCGCTACGAATGTCCAGTTGCATTTTCTACAGACAGAGTGTTTCAAAACTGCTCAATCAAAAGTATGGTTTAACTCTGTTAGCTGAATGCTCAGATCAGAAAGAAGTTTCACAGAATGCTTCTGTGTAGTTTATATTTGAATATATTCCTTTTTCCACTACTACTCTCTTAGCGCTCCAAATGTCCAGTTGCATTTTCTACAGAAAGAGTGTTCAGATCTGCTCAATCAAAAGTATGGTTTAACTCTGTTAGCTGAATGCACAGATCAGAAAGAAGTTTCACAGAATGATTCTGTGTAGTTTATATTTGGAGACATTCCTTTTTCCACTATTACCCTCTTAGCGCTCCGAATCTCCACTTGCATTTTCTACAGAAAGAGTGTTTCAGAACGGCTCAATCAAAACTAAGGTTCAACTCTTTTAGTTGAACAAACAGAACAGAAAGAAGTTTCACACAATTCTTCTGTGTAGTTTTTATTTGTAGACATTCTATTTCCCAATATAGGCCTCTTAGCGCTCAGAATGTCCAATTGCAGTTTCTACAGAAAGAGTGTTTCAGAACGGCTCAATCAAAAGTAAGGTTCAACTCTGTTAGTTGAATGCACAGAACAGAAAGAAGTTTCATACAATGCTTCTGTGTAGTTTATATTTGAACGTATTCTTTTTTCCACTATTACCCACTTAGCACTACGAATGTCCAGTTGCATTTTCTACAGACAGAGTGTTTCAAAACTGCTCAATCAAAAGTATGGTTTAACTCTGTTAGCTGAATGCTCAGATCAGGAAGAAGTTTCACAGAATGCTTCTGGGTAGTTTATATTTGAATATATTCCTTTTTCCACTACTACGCTCTTAGCGCTCCAAATGTCCAGTTGCATTTTCAACAGAAAGAGTGTTCAGATCTGCTCATTCAAAAGTATGGTTTAACTCTCTTATCTGAATGCACAGATCAGAAAGAAGTTTCACCAAATGATTCTGTGTAGTTTATATTTGAAGACATTCCTTTTTCCACTATTACCCTCTTAGCGCTCCGAATCTCCACTTGCATTTTCTACAAAAACAGTGTTTTATAACTGCTCAATCAAAAATATGTTTTATCTCTGTTAACTGAATTTACAGATCAGAAATAAGTTTCACAGTATGCATCTGTGTAGTTTTTATTTGAAGATATTTTTTTCCCAATGTAGGCCTCTTAGCGCTTAGCATGTCCAATTGCAGTTTCTACAGAAAGAGTGTTTCAGAACGGCTCAATCAAAAGTAAGGTTCAACTCTGTTAGTTGAATGCACAGAACAGAAAGAATTTTCACAGAATGCTACTGTGTAGTTTATATTTGAATATATTCCTTTTTCCACTATTACCCTCTTAGCGCTCCGAATGTCCACTTGCATTTTCTACAGAAAGAGTGTTCAGAACTGCGCAATCAAAAGTATGGTTTAACTCTGTTAGCTTAATGAACATATCAGAAATAAGTTTCACACAATGCTTCTGTGTAGTTTTTATTTGAAGATATTATTTTTCCCAATAGAGGCCTCTTAGCGCTCAGAATGTCCAATTGCAGTTTCTACAGAAAGAGTGTTTCAGAAAGGCTCAATCAAAGTAAGGTTCAACTCTGTTAGTTGAATGCACAGAACAGAAAGAAGTTTCATACAATGCTTCTGTGTAGTTTATATTTGAACATATTCTTTTTTCCACTATTACCCACTTAGCGCTACGAATGTCCAGTTGCATTTTCTACAGACAGAGTGTTTCAAAACTGCTCAATCAAAAGTATGGTTTAACTCTGTTAGCTGAATGCTCAGATCAGAAAGAAGTTTCACAGAATGCTTCTGTGTAGTTTATATTTGAATATATTCCTTTTTCCACTACTACTCTCTTAGCGCTCCAAATGTCCAGTTGCATTTTCTACAGAAAGAGTGTTCAGATCTGCTCAATCAAAAGTATGGTTAACTCTGTTAGCTGAATGCACAGATCAGAAAGAAGTTTCACAGAATGATTCTGTGTAGTTTATATTTGGAGACATTCCTTTTTCCACTATTACCCTCTTAGCGCTCCGAATCTCCACTTGCATTTTCTACAGAAAGAGTGTTTCAGAACGGCTCAATCAAAACTAAGGTTCAACTCTTTTAGTTGAACAAACAGAACAGAAAGAAGTTTCACACAATTCTTCTGTGTAGTTTTTATTTGTAGACATTCTTTTTCCCAATATAGGCCTCTTAGCGCTCAGAATGTCCAATTGCAGTTTCTACAGAAAGAGTGTTTCAGAACGGCTCAATCAAAAGTAAGGATCAACTCTGTTAGTTGAATGCACAGAACAGAAAGAAGTTTCATACAATTCTTCTGTGTAGTTTATATTTGAACATATTCTTTTTTCCACTATTACACACTTAGCGCTACGAATGTCCAGTTGCATTTTCTACAGACAGAGTGTTTCAAAACTGCTCAATCAAAAGTATGGTTTAACTCTGTTAGCTGAATGCTCAGATCAGAAAGAAGTTTCACAGAATGCTTCTGTGTAGTTTATATTTGAATATATTCCTTTTTCCACTACTACGCTCTTAGCGCTCCAAATGTCCAGTTGCATTTTCAACAGAAAGAGTGTTCAGATCTGCTCAATCAAAAGTATGGTTTAACTCTGTTAGCTGAATGCACAGATCAGAAAGAAGTTTCACCGAATGATTCTGTGTAGTTTATATTTGAAGACATTCCTTTTTCCACTATTACCCTCTTAGCGCTCCGAATCTCCACTTGCATTTTCTACAAACGAGTGTTTCATAACTGCTCAATCAAAAATATGTTTTATCTCTGTTAACTGAATTTACAGATCAGAAATAAGTTTCACAGAATGCATCTGTGTAGTTTTTATTTGAAGATATTCTTTTTCCCAATGTAGGCCTCTTAGCGCTTAGCATGTCCAATTGCAGTTTCTACAGAAAGAGTGTTTCAGAACGGCTCAATCAAAAGTAAGGTTCAACTCTGTTAGTTGAATGCACAGAACAGAAAGAATTTTCACAGAATGCTACTGTGTAGTTTATATTTGAATATATTCCTTTTTCCACTCTTACCCTCTTAGCGCTCCGAATGTCCACTTGCAGTTTCTACAGAAAGAGTGTTCAGAACTGCGCGATCAAAAGTATGGTTTAACTCTGTTAGCTTAATGAACATATCAGAAATAAGTTTCACACAATGCTTCTGTGTAGTTTTTTTTTGAAGATATTATTTTTCCCAATAGAGTCCTCTTAGCGCTCAGAATGTCCAATTGCAGTTTCGACAGAAAGAGTGTTTCAGAAAGGCTCAATCAAAAGTAAGGTTCAACTCTGTTAGTTGAATGCACAGAACAGAAAGAAGTTTCATACAATGCTTCTGTGTAGTTTATATTTGAACATATTCTTTTTTCCACTATTACCCACTTAGCGCTACGAATGTCCAGTTGCATTTTCTACAGACAGAGTGTTTCAAAACTGCTCAATCAAAAGTATGGTTTAACTCTGTTAGCTGAATGCTCAGATCAGAAAGAAGTTTCACAGAATGCTTCTGTGTAGTTTATATTTGAATATATTCCTTTTTCCACTACTACTCTCTTAGCGCTCCAAATGTCCAGTTGCATTTTCTACAGAAAGAGTGTTCAGATCTGCTCAATCAAAAGTATGGTTTAACTCTGTTAGCTGAATGCACAGATCAGAAAGAAGTTTCACAGAATGATTCTGTGTAGTTTATATTTGGAGACATTCCTTTTTCCACTATTACCCTCTTAGCGCTCCGAATCTCCACTTGCATTTTCTACAGAAAGAGTGTTTCAGAACGGCTCAATCAAAACTAAGGTTCAACTCTTTTAGATGAACAAACAGAACAGAAAGAAGTTTCACACAATTCTTCTGTGTAGTTTTTATTTGTAGACATTCTTTTTCCCAATATAGGCCTCTTAGCGCTCAGAATGTCCAATTGCAGTTTCTACAGAAAGAGTGTTTCAGAACGGCTCAATCAAAAGTAAGGTTCAACTCTGTTAGTTGAATGCACAGAACAGAAAGAAGTTTCATACAATGCTTCTGTGTAGTTTATATTTGAACATATTATTTTTTCCACTATTACCCACTTAGCGCTACGAATGTCCAGTTGCATTTTCTACAGACAGAGTGTTTCAAAACTGCTCAATCAAACGTATGGTTTAACTCTGTTAGCTGTATGCTCAGATCAGAAAGAAATTTCACAGAATGCTTCTGTGTAGTTTATATTTGAATATATTCCTTTTTCCACTACTACGCTCTTAGCGCTCCAAATGTCCAGTTGCATTTTCAACAGAAAGAGTGTTCAGATCTGCTCAATCAAAAGTATGGTTTAACTCTGTTAGCTGAATGCACAGATCAGAAAGAAGTTTCACCGAATGATTCTGTGTAGTTTATATTTGAAGACATTCCTTTTTCCACTATTACCCTCTTAGCGCTCCGAATCTCCACTTGCATTTTCTACAAAAAGAGTGTTTCATAACTGCTCAATTAAAAATATGTTTTATTTCTGTTAACTGAATTTACCCATCAGAAATAAGTTTCACAGAATGCATCTGTGTAGTTTTTATTTGAAGATATTCTTTTTCCCAATGTAGGCCTCTGAGCGCTTAGCATGTCCAATTGCAGTTTCTACAGAAAGAGTGTTTCAGAACGGCTCAATCAAAAGTAAGGTTCAACTCTGTTAGTTGAATGCACAGAACAGAAAGAATTTTCACAGAATGCTACTGTGTAGTTTATATTTGAATATATTCCTTTTTCCACTATTACCCTCTTAGCGCTCCGAATGTCCACTTGCATTTTCTACAGAAAGAGTGTTCAGAACTGCGCAATCAAAAGTATGGTTTAACTCTGTTAGCTTAATGAACATATCAGAAATAAGTTTCACACAATGCTTCTGTGTAGTTTTTATTTGAAGATATTATTTTTCCCAATAGAGGCCTCTTAGCGCTCAGAATGTCCAATTGCAGTTTCTACAGAAAGAGTGTTTCAGAAAGGCTCAATCAAAAGTAAGGTTCAACTCTGTTAGTTGAATGCACAGAACAGAAAGAAGTTTCATACAATGCTTCTGTGTAGTTTATATTTGAACATATTCTTTTTTCCACTATTACCCACTTAGCGCTACGAATGTCCAGTTGCATTTTCTACAGACAGAGTGTTTCAAAACTGCTCAATCAAAAGTATGGTTTAACTCTGTTAGCTGAATGCTCAGATCAGAAAGAAGTTTCACAGAATGCTTCTGTGTAGTTTATATTTGAATATATTCCTTTTTCCACTACTACTCTCTTAGCGCTCCAAATGTCCAGTTGCATTTTCTACAGAAAGAGTGTTCAGATCTGCTCAATCAAAAGTATGGTTAACTCTGTTAGCTGAATGCACAGATCAGAAAGAAGTTTCACAGAATGATTCTGTGTAGTTTATATTTGGAGACATTCCTTTTTCCACTATTACCCTCTTAGCGCTCCGAATCTCCACTTGCATTTTCTACAGAAAGAGTGTTTCAGAACGGCTCAATCAAAACTAAGGTTCAACTCTTTTAGTTGAACAAACAGAACAGAAAGAAGTTTCACACAATTCTTCTGTGTAGTTTATATTTGTAGACATTCTTTTTCCCAATATAGGCCTCTTAGCGCTCAGAATGTCCAATTGCAGTTTCTACAGAAAGAGTGTTTCAGAACGGCTCAATCAAAAGTAAGGTTCAACTCTGTTAGTTGAATGCACAGAACAGAAAGAAGTTTCATACAATGCTTCTGTGTAGTTTATATTTGAACATATTCTTTTCTCCACTATTACCCACTTAGCGCTACGAATGTCCAGTTGCATTTTCTACAGACAGAGTGTTTCAAAACTGCTCAATCAAAAGTATGGTTTAACTCTGTTAGCTGTATGCTCAGATCAGAAAGATGTTTCACAGAATGCTTCTGTGTAGTTTATATTTGAATATATTCCTTTTTCCACTACTACGCTCTTAGCGCTCCAAATGTCCAGTTGCATTTTCAACAGAAAGAGTGTTCAGATCTGCTCAATCAAAAGTATGGTTTAACTCTGTTAGCTGAATGCACAGATCAGAAAGAAGTTTCACCGAATGATTCTGTGTAGTTTATATTTGAAGACATTCCTTTTTCCACTATTACCCTCTTAGCGCTCCGAATCTCCACTTGCATTTTCTACAAAAAGAGTGTTTCATAACTGCTCAATCAAAAATATGTTTTATCTCTGTTAACTGAATTTACAGATCAGAAATAAGTTTCACAGAATGCATCTGTGTAGTTTTTATTTGAAGATATTCTTTTTCCCAATGTAGGCCTCTTAGCGCTAAGCATGTCCAATTGCAGTTTCTACAGAAAGAGTGTTTCCGAACGGCTCAATCAAAAGTAAGGTTCAACTCTGTTAGTTGAATGCACAGAACAGAAAGAATTTTCACAGAATGCTACTGTGTAGTTTATATTTGAATATATTCCTTTTTCCACTATTACCCTCTTAGCGCTCCAAATGTCCACTTGCATTTTCTACAGAAAGAGTGTTCAGAACTGCGCAATCAAAAGTATGGTTTAACTCTGTTAGCTTAATGAACATATCAGAAATAAGTTTCACACAATGCTTCTGTGTAGTTTTTATTTGAAGATATTATTTTTCCCAATAGAGGCCTCTTAGCGCTCAGAATGTCCAATTGCAGTTTCTACAGAAAGAGTGTTTCAGAAAGGCTCAATCAAAAGTAAGGTTCAACTCTGTTAGTTGAATGCACAGAACAGAAAGAAGTTTCATACAATGCTTCTGTGTAGTTTATATATGAACATATTCTTTTTTCCACTATTACCCACTTAGCGCTACGAATGTCCAGTTGCATTTTCTACAGACAGAGTGTTTCAAAACTGCTCAATCAAAAGTATGGTTTAACTCTGTTAGCTGAATGCTCAGATCAGAAAGAAGTTTCACAGAATGCTTCTGTGTAGTTTATATTTGAATATATTCCTTTTTCCACTACTACTCTCTTAGCGCTCCAAATGTCCAGTTGCATTTTCTACAGAAAGAGTGTTCAGATCTGCTCAATCAAAAGTATGGTTTAACTCTGTTAGCTGAATGCACAGATCAGAAAGAAGTTTCACAGAATGATTCTGTGTAGTTTATATTTGGAGACATTCCTTTTTCCACTATTACCCTCTTAGCGCTCCGAATCTCCACTTGCATTTTCTACAGAAAGAGTGTTTCAGAACGGCTCAATCAAAACTAAGGTTCAACTCTTTTAGTTGAACAAACAGAACAGAAAGAAGTTTCACACAATTCTTCTGTGTAGTTTTTATTTGTAGACATTCTATTTCCCAATATAGGCCTCTTAGCGCTCAGAATGTCCAATTGCAGTTTCTACAGAAAGAGTGTTTCAGAACGGCTCAATCAAAAGTAAGGTTCAACTCTGTTAGTTGAATGCACAGAACAGAAAGAAGTTTCATACAATGCTTCTGTGTAGTTTATATTTGAACGTATTCTTTTTTCCACTATTACCCACTTAGCACTACGAATGTCCAGTTGCATTTTCTACAGACAGAGTGTTTCAAAACTGCTCAATCAAAAGTATGGTTTAACTCTGTTAGCTGAATGCTCAGATCAGGAAGAAGTTTCACAGAATGCTTCTGGGTAGTTTATATTTGAATATATTCCTTTTTCCACTACTACGCTCTTAGCGCTCCAAATGTCCAGTTGCATTTTCAACAGAAAGAGTGTTCAGATCTGCTCATTCAAAAGTATGGTTTAACTCTCTTATCTGAATGCACAGATCAGAAAGAAGTTTCACCAAATGATTCTGTGTAGTTTATATTTGAAGACATTCCTTTTTCCACTATTACCCTCTTAGCGCTCCGAATCTCCACTTGCATTTTCTACAAAAACAGTGTTTTATAACTGCTCAATCAAAAATATGTTTTATCTCTGTTAACTGAATTTACAGATCAGAAATAAGTTTCACAGTATGCATCTGTGTAGTTTTTATTTGAAGATATTTTTTTCCCAATGTAGGCCTCTTAGCGCTTAGCATGTCCAATTGCAGTTTCTACAGAAAGAGTGTTTCAGAACGGCTCAATCAAAAGTAAGGTTCAACTCTGTTAGTTGAATGCACAGAACAGAAAGAATTTTCACAGAATGCTACTGTGTAGTTTATATTTGAATATATTCCTTTTTCCACTATTACCCTCTTAGCGCTCCGAATGTCCACTTGCATTTTCTACAGAAAGAGTGTTCAGAACTGCGCAATCAAAAGTATGGTTTAACTCTGTTAGCTTAATGAACATATCAGAAATAAGTTTCACACAATGCTTCTGTGTAGTTTTTATTTGAAGATATTATTTTTCCCAATAGAGGCCTCTTAGCGCTCAGAATGTCCAATTGCAGTTTCTACAGAAAGAGTGTTTCAGAAAGGCTCAATCAAAGTAAGGTTCAACTCTGTTAGTTGAATGCACAGAACAGAAAGAAGTTTCATACAATGCTTCTGTGTAGTTTATATTTGAACATATTCTTTTTTCCACTATTACCCACTTAGCGCTACGAATGTCCAGTTGCATTTTCTACAGACAGAGTGTTTCAAAACTGCTCAATCAAAAGTATGGTTTAACTCTGTTAGCTGAATGCTCAGATCAGAAAGAAGTTTCACAGAATGCTTCTGTGTAGTTTATATTTGAATATATTCCTTTTTCCACTACTACTCTCTTAGCGCTCCAAATGTCCAGTTGCATTTTCTACAGAAAGAGTGTTCAGATCTGCTCAATCAAAAGTATGGTTAACTCTGTTAGCTGAATGCACAGATCAGAAAGAAGTTTCACAGAATGATTCTGTGTAGTTTATATTTGGAGACATTCCTTTTTCCACTATTACCCTCTTAGCGCTCCGAATCTCCACTTGCATTTTCTACAGAAAGAGTGTTTCAGAACGGCTCAATCAAAACTAAGGTTCAACTCTTTTAGTTGAACAAACAGAACAGAAAGAAGTTTCACACAATTCTTCTGTGTAGTTTTTATTTGTAGACATTCTTTTTCCCAATATAGGCCTCTTAGCGCTCAGAATGTCCAATTGCAGTTTCTACAGAAAGAGTGTTTCAGAACGGCTCAATCAAAAGTAAGGATCAACTCTGTTAGTTGAATGCACAGAACAGAAAGAAGTTTCATACAATTCTTCTGTGTAGTTTATATTTGAACATATTCTTTTTTCCACTATTACACACTTAGCGCTACGAATGTCCAGTTGCATTTTCTACAGACAGAGTGTTTCAAAACTGCTCAATCAAAAGTATGGTTTAACTCTGTTAGCTGAATGCTCAGATCAGAAAGAAGTTTCACAGAATGCTTCTGTGTAGTTTATATTTGAATATATTCCTTTTTCCACTACTACGCTCTTAGCGCTCCAAATGTCCAGTTGCATTTTCAACAGAAAGAGTGTTCAGATCTGCTCAATCAAAAGTATGGTTTAACTCTGTTAGCTGAATGCACAGATCAGAAAGAAGTTTCACCGAATGATTCTGTGTAGTTTATATTTGAAGACATTCCTTTTTCCACTATTACCCTCTTAGCGCTCCGAATCTCCACTTGCATTTTCTACAAACGAGTGTTTCATAACTGCTCAATCAAAAATATGTTTTATCTCTGTTAACTGAATTTACAGATCAGAAATAAGTTTCACAGAATGCATCTGTGTAGTTTTTATTTGAAGATATTCTTTTTCCCAATGTAGGCCTCTTAGCGCTTAGCATGTCCAATTGCAGTTTCTACAGAAAGAGTGTTTCAGAACGGCTCAATCAAAAGTAAGGTTCAACTCTGTTAGTTGAATGCACAGAACAGAAAGAATTTTCACAGAATGCTACTGTGTAGTTTATATTTGAATATATTCCTTTTTCCACTATTACCCTCTTAGCGCTCCAAATGTCCACTTGCATTTTCTACAGAAAGAGTGTTCAGAACTGCGCAATCAAAAGTATGGTTTAACTCTGTTAGCTTAATGAACATATCAGAAATATGTTTCACACAATGCTTCTGTGTAGTTTTTATTTGAAGATATTATTTTTCCCAATAGAGGCCTCTTAGCGCTCAGAATGTCCAATTGCAGTTTCTACAGAAAGAGTGTTTCAGAAAGGCTCAATCAAAAGTAAGGTTCAACTCTGTTAGTTGAATGCACAGAACAGAAAGAAGTTTCGTACAATGCTTCTGTGTAGTTTATATTTGAACATATTCTTTTTTCCACTATTACCCACTTAGCGCTACGAATGTCCAGCTGCATTTTCTACAGACACAGTGTTTCAAAACTGCTCAATCAAAAGTATGGTTTAACTCTGTTAGCTGAATGCTCAGATCAGAAAGAAGTTTCACAGAATGCTTCTGTGTAGTTTATATTTGAATATATTCCTTTTTCCACTACTACTCTCTTAGCGCTCCAAATGTCCAGTTGCATTTTCTACAGAAAGAGTGTTCAGATCTGCTCAATCAAAAGTATGGTTTAACTCTGTTAGCTGAATGCACAGATCAGAAAGAAGTTTCACAGAATGATTCTGTGTATTATATATTTGGAGACATTCCTTTTTCCACTATTACCCTCTTAGCGCTCCGAATCTCCACTTGCATTTTCTACAGAAAGAGTGTTTCAGAACGGCTCAATCAAAACTAAGGTTCAACTCTTTTAGTTGAACAAACAGAACAGAAAGAAGTTTCACACAATTCTTCTGTGTAGTTTTTATTTGTAGACATTCTATTTCCCAATATAGGCCTCTTAGAGCTCAGAATGTCCAATTGCAGTTTCTACAGAAAGAGTGTTTCAGAACGGCTCAATCAAAAGTAAGGTTCAACTCTGTTAGTTGAATGCACAGAACAGAAAGAAGTTTCATACAATGCTTCTGTGTAGTTTATATTTGAACATATTTTTTTCCAATATTACACACTTAGCGCTACGAATGTCCAGTTGCATTTTCTACAGACAGAGTGTTTCAAAACTGCTCAATCAAAAGTATGGTTTAACTCTGTTAGCTGTATGCTCAGATCAGAAAGAAGTTTCACAGAATGCTTCTGTGTAGTTTATATTTGAATATATTCCTTTTTCCACTACTACGCTCTTAGCGCTCCAAATGTCCAGTTGCATTTTCAACAGAAAGAGTGTTCAGATCTGCTCAATCAAAAGTATGGTTTAACTCTGTTAGCTGAATGCACAGATCAGAAAGAAGTTTCACCGAATGATTCTGTGTAGTTTATATTTGAAGACATTCCTTTTTCCACTATTACCCTCTTAGCGCTCCGAATCTCCACTTGCATTTTCTACAAAAAGAGTGTTTCATAACTGCTCAATCAAAAATATGTTTTATCTCTGTTAACTGAATTTACAGATCAGAAATAAGTTTCACAGAATGCATCTGTGTAGTTTTTATTTGAAGATATTCTTTTTCCCAATGTAGGCCTCTTAGCGCTTAGCATGTCCAATTGCAGTTTCTACAGAAAGAGTGTTTCAGAACGGCTCAATCAAAAGTAAGGTTCAACTCTGTTAGTTGAATGCACAGAACAGAAAGAATTTTCACAGAATGCTACTGTGTAGTTTATATTTGAACATATTCCTTTTTCCACTATTACCCTCTTAGCGCTCCGAATGTCCACTTGCATTTTCTACAGAAAGAGTGTTCAGAACTGCGCAATCAAAAGTATGGTTTAACTCTGTTAGCTTAATGAACATATCAGAAATAAGTTTCACACAATGCTTCTGTGTAGTTTTTATTTGAAGATATTATTTTTCCCAATAGAGGCCTCTTAGCGCTGAGAATGTAAAATTGCAGTTTCTACAGAAAGAGTGTTTCAGAAAGGCTCAATCAAAAGTAAGGTTCAACTCTGTTAGTTGAATGCACAGAACAGAAAGAAGTTTCATACAATGCTTCTGTGTAGTTTATATTTGAACATATTCTTTTTTCCACTATTACCCACTTAGCGCTACGAATGTCCAGTTGCATTTTCTACAGACAGAGGGTTTCAAAACTGCTCAATCAAAAGTATGGTTTAACTCTGTTAGCTGAATGCTCAGATCAGAAAGAAGTTTCACAGAATGCTTCTGTGTAGTTTATATTTGAATATATTCCTTTTTCCACTACTACTCTCTTAGCGCTCCAAATGTCCAGTTGCATTTTCTACAGAAAGAGTGTTCAGATCTGCTCAATCAAAAGTATGGTTTAACTCTGTTAGCTGAATGCACAGATCAGAAAGAAGTTTCACAGAATGATTCTGTGTAGTTTATATTTGGAGACATTCCTTTTTCCACTATTACCCTCTTAGCGCTCCGAATCTCCACTTGCATTTTCTACAGAGAGAGTGTTTCAGAACGGCTCAATCAAAACTAAGGTTCAACTCTTTTAGTTGAACAAACAGAACAGAAAGAAGTTTCACACAATTCTTCTGTGTAGTTTTTATTTGTAGACATTCTTTTTCCCAATATAGGCCTCTTAGCGCTCAGAATGTCCAATTGCAGTTTCTACAGAAAGAGTGTTTCAGAACGGCTCAATCAAAAGTAAGGATCAACTCTGTTAGTTGAATGCACAGAACAGAAAGAAGTTTCATACAATGCTTCTGTGTAGTTTATATTTGAACGTATTCTTTTTTCCACTATTACCCACTTAGCACTACGAATGTCCAGTTGCATTTTCTACAGACAGAGTGTTTCAAAACTGCTCAATCAAAAGTGTGGTTTAACTCTGTTAGCTGAATGCTCAGATCAGAAAGAAGTTTCACAGAATGCTTCTGTGTAGTTTATATTTGAATATATTCCTTTTTCCACTAATACGCTCTTAGCGCTCCAACTGTCCAGTTGCATTTTCAACAGAAAGAGTGTACAGATCTGCTCAATCAAAAGTATGGTTTAACTCTGTTAGCTGAATGCACAGATCAGAAAGAAGTTTCACCGAATGATTCTGTGTAGTTTATATTTGAAGATAATCCTTTTTCCACTATTACCCTCTTAGCGCTCCGAATCTCCACTTGCATTTTCTACAAAAACAGTGTTTCATAACTGCTCAATCAAAAATATGTTTTATCTCTCTTAACTGAATTTACAGATCAGAAATAATTTTCACAGTATGCATCTGTGTAGTTTTTATTTGAAGATATTTTTTTCCCAATGTAGGCCTCTTAGCGCTTAGCATGTCCAATTGCAGTTTCTACAGAAAGAGTGTTTCAGAACGGCTCAATCAAAAGTAAGGTTCAACTCTGTTAGTTGAATGCACAGAACAGAAAGAATTTTCACAGAATGCTACTGTGTAGTTTATATTTGAATATATTACTTTTTCCACTATTACCCTCTTAGCGCTCCGAATGTCCACTTGCAGTTTCTACAGAAAGAGTGTTCAGAACAGCGCGATCAAAAGTATGGTTTAACTCTGTTAGCTTAATGAATATATCAGAAATAAGTTTCACACAATGCTTCTGTGTAGTTTTTATTTGAAGATATTATTTTTCCCAATAGAGGCCTCTTAGCGCTCAGAATGTCCAATTGCAGTTTCTACAGAAAGAGTGTTTCAGAAAGGCTCAATCAAAAGTAAGGTTCAACTCTGTTAGTTGAATGCACAGAACAGAAAGAAGTTTCATACAATGCTTCTGTGTAGTTTATATTTGAACATATTCTTTTTTCCACTATTACCCACTTAGCGCAACGAATGTCCAGTTCCATTTTCTACAGACAGAGTGTTTCAAAACTGCTCAATCAAAAGTATGGTTTAACTCTGTTAGCTGAATGCTCAGATCAGAAAGAAGTTTCACAGAATGCTTCTGTGTAGTTTATATTTGAATATATTCCTTTTTCCACTACTACTCTCTTAGCGCTCCAAATGTCCAGTTGCATTTTCTACAGAAAGAGTGTTCAGATCTGCTCAATCAAAAGTATGGTTTAACTCTGTTAGCTGAATGCACAGATCAGAAAGAAGTTTCACAGAATGATTCTGTGTAGTTTATATTTGGAGACATTCCTTTTTCCACTATTACCCTCTTAGCGCTCCGAATCTCCACTTGCATTTTCTACAGAAAGAGTGTTTCAGAACGGCTCAATCAAAACTAAGGTTCAACTCTTTTAGTTGAACAAACAGAACAGAAAGAAGTTTCACACAATTCTTCTGTGTAGTTTTTATTTGTAGACATTCTTTTTCCCAATATAGGCCTCTTAGCGCTCAGAATGTCCAATTGCAGTTTCTACAGAAAGAGTGTTTCAGAACAGCTCAATCAAAAGTAAGGTTCAACTCTGTTAGTTGAATGCACAGAACAGAAAGAAGTTTCATACAATGCTTCTGTGTAGTTTATATTTGAACATATTCTTTTTTCCACTATTACCCACTTAGCGCTACGAATGTCCAGTTGCATTTTCTACAGACAGAGTGTTTCAAAACTGCTCAATCAAACGTATGGTTTAATTCTGTTAGCTGTATGCTCAGATCAGAAAGAAGTTTCACAGAATGCTTCTGTGTAGTTTATATTTGAATATATTCCTTTTTCCACTACTACGCTCTTAGCGCTCCAAATGTCCAGTTGCATTTTCAACAGAAAGAGTGTTCAGATCTGCTCAATCAAAAGTATGGTTTAACTCTGTTAGCTGAATGCACAGATCAGAAAGAAGTTTCACCGAATGATTCTGTGTAGTTTATATTTGAAGACATTCCTTTTTCCACTATTACCCTCTTAGCGCTCCGAATCTCCACTTGCATTTTCTACAAAAAGAGTGTTTCATAACTGCTCAATTAAAAATATGTTTTATCTCTGTTAACTGAATTTACAGATCAGAAATAAGTTTCACAGAATGCATCTGTATAGTTTTTATTTGAAGATATTCTTTTTCCCAATGTAGGCCTCTTAGCGCTTAGCATGTCCAATTGCAGTTTCTACAGAAAGAGTGTTTCAGAACGGCTCAATCAAAAGTAAGGTTCAACTCTGTTAGTTGAATGCACAGAACAGAAAGAATTTTCACAGAATGCTACTGTGTAGTTTATATTTGAATATATTCCTTTTTCCACTATTACCCTCTTAGCGCTCCGAATGTCCACTTGCATTTTCTACAGAAAGAGTGTTCAGAACTGCGCAATCAAAAGTATGGTTTAACTCTGTTAGCTTAATGAACATATCAGAAATAAGTTTCACACAATGCTTCTGTGTAGTTTTTATTTGAAGATATTATTTTTCCCAATAGAGGCCTCTTAGCGCTCAGAATGTCCAATTGCAGTTTCTACAGAAAGAGTGTTTCAGAAAGGCTCAATCAAAAGTAAGGTTCAACTCTGTTAGTTGAATGCACAGAACAGAAAGAAGTTTCATACAATGCTGCTGTGTAGTTTATATTTGAACATATTCTTTTTTCCACTATTACCCACTTAGCGCTACGAATGTCCAGTTGCATTTTCTACAGACAGAGTGTTTCAAAACTGCTCAATCAAAAGTATGGTTTAACTCTGTTAGCTGAATGCTCAGATCAGAAAGAAGTTTCACAGAATGCTTCTGTGTAGTTTATATTTGAATATATTCCTTTTTCCACTACTACTCTCTTAGCGCTCCAAATGTCCAGTTGCATTTTCTACAGAAAGAGTGTTCAGATCTGCTCAATCAAAAGTATGGTTTAACTCTGTTAGCTGAATGCACAGATCAGAAAGAAGTTTCACAGAATGATTCTGTGTAGTTTATATTTGGAGACATTCCTTTTTCCACTATTACCCTCTTAGCGCTCCGAATCTCCACTTGCATTTTCTACAGAAAGAGTGTTTCAGAACGGCTCAATCAAAACTATGGTTCAACTCTTTTAGTTGAACAAACAGAACAGAAAGAAGTTTCACACAATTCTTCTGTGTAGTTTATATTTGTAGACATTCTTTTTCCCAATATAGGCCTCTTAGCGCTCAGAATGTCCAATTGCAGTTTCTACAGAAAGAGTGTTTCAGAACGGCTCAATCAAAAGTAAGGTTCAACTCTGTTAGTTGAATGCACAGAACAGAAAGATGTTTCATACAATGCTTCTGTGTAGTTTATATTTGAACATATTCTTTTCTCCACTATTACCCACTTAGCGCTACGAATGTCCAGTTGCATTTTCTACAGACAGAGTGTTTCAAAACTGCTCAATCAAAAGTATGGTTTAACTCTGTTAGCTGTATGCTCAGATCAGAAAGATGTTTCACAGAATGCTTCTGTGTAGTTTATATTTGAATATATTCCTTTTTCCACTACTACGCTCTTAGCGCTCCAAATGTCCAGTTGCATTTTCAACAGAAAGAGTGTTCAGATCTGCTCAATCAAAAGTATGGTTTAACTCTGTTAGCTGAATGCACAGATCAGAAAGAAGTTTCACCGAATGATTCTGTGTAGTTTATATTTGAAGACATTCCTTTTTCCACTATTACCCTCTTAGCGCTCCGAATCTCCACTTGCATTTTCTACAAAAAGAGTGTTTCATAACTGCTCAATCAAAAATATGTTTTATCTCTGTTAACTGAATTTACAGATCAGAAATAAGTTTCACAGAATGCATCTGTGTAGTTTTTATTTGAAGATATTCTTTTTCCCAAGGTAGGCCTCTTAGCGCTTAGCATGTCCAATTGCAGTTTCTACAGAAAGAGTGTTTCCGAACGGCTCAATCAAAAGTAAGGTTCAACTCTGTTAGTTGAATGCACAGAACAGAAAGAATTTTCACAGAATGCTACTGTGTAGTTTATATTTGAATATATTCCTTTTTCCACTATTACCCTCTTAGCGCTCCAAATGTCCACTTGCATTTTCTACAGAAAGAGTGTTCAGAACTGCGCAATCAAAAGTATGGTTTAACTCTGTTAGCTTAATGAACATATCAGAAATATGTTTCACACAATGCTTCTGTGTAGTTTTTATTTGAAGATATTATTTTTCCCAATAGAGGCCTCTTAGCGCTCAGAATGTCCAATTGCAGTTTCTACAGAAAGAGTGTTTCAGAAAGGCTCAATCAAAAGTAAGGTTCAACTCTGTTAGTTGAATGCACAGAACAGAAAGAAGTTTCATACAATGCTTCTGTGTAGTTTATATATGAACATATTCTTTTTTCCACTATTACCCACTTAGCGCTACGAATGTCCAGTTGCATTTTCTACAGACAGAGTGTTTCAAAACTGCTCAATCAAAAGTATGGTTTAACTCTGTTAGCTGAATGCTCAGATCAGAAAGAAGTTTCACAGAATGCTTCTGTGTAGTTTATATTTGAATATATTCCTTTTTCCACTACTACTCTCTTAGCGCTCCAAATGTCCAGTTGCATTTTCTACAGAAAGAGTGTTCAGATCTGCTCAATCAAAAGTATGGTTTAACTCTGTTAGCTGAATGCACAGATCAGAAAGAAGTTTCACAGAATGATTCTGTGTAGTTTATATTTGGAGACATTCCTTTTTCCACTATTACCCTCTTAGCGCTCCGAATCTCCACTTGCATTTTCTACAGAAAGAGTGTTTCAGAACGGCTCAATCAAAACTAAGGTTCAACTCTTTTAGTTGAACAAACAGAACAGAAAGAAGTTTCACACAATTCTTCTGTGTAGTTTTTATTTGTAGACATTCTATTTCCCAATATAGGCCTCTTAGCGCTCAGAATGTCCAATTGCAGTTTCTACAGAAAGAGTGTTTCAGAACGGCTCAATCAAAAGTAAGGTTCAACTCTGTTAGTTGAATGCACAGAACAGAAAGAAGTTTCATACAATGCTTCTGTGTAGTTTATATTTGAACGTATTCTTTTTTCCACTATTACCCACTTAGCACTACGAATGTCCAGTTGCATTTTCTACAGACAGAGTGTTTCAAAACTGCTCAATCAAAAGTATGGTTTAACTCTGTTAGCTGAATGCTCAGATCAGGAAGAAGTTTCACAGAATGCTTCTGGGTAGTTTATATTTGAATATATTCCTTTTTCCACTACTACGCTCTTAGCGCTCCAAATGTCCAGTTGCATTTTCAACAGAAAGAGTGTTCAGATCTGCTCAATCAAAAGTATGGTTTAACTCTCTTATCTGAATGCACAGATCAGAAAGAAGTTTCACCAAATGATTCTGTGTAGTTTATATTTGAAGACATTCCTTTTTCCACTATTACCCTCTTAGCGCTCCGAATCTCCACTTGCATTTTCTACAAAAACAGTGTTTTATAACTGCTCAATCAAAAATATGTTTTATCTCTGTTAACTGAATTTACAGATCAGAAATAAGTTTCACAGTATGCATCTGTGTAGTTTTTATTTGAAGATATTCTTTTCCCAATGTAGGCCTCTTAGCGCTTAGCATGTCCAATTGCAGTTTCTACAGAAAGAGTGTTTCAGAACGGCTCAATCAAAAGTAAGGTTCAACTCTGTTAGTTGAATGCACAGAACAGAAAGAATTTTCACAGAATGCTACTGTGTAGTTTATATTTGAATATATTCCTTTTTCCACTATTACCCTCTTAGCGCTCCGAATGTCCACTTGCATTTTCTACAGAAAGAGTGTTCAGAACTGCGCAATCAAAAGTATGGTTTAACTCTGTTAGCTTAATGAACATATCAGAAATAAGTTTCACACAATGCTTCTGTGTAGTTTTTATTTGAAGATATTATTTTTCCCAATAGAGGCCTCTTAGCGCTCACAATGTCCAATTGCAGTTTCTACAGAAAGAGTGTTTCAGAAAGGCTCAATCAAAAGTAAGGTTCAACTCTGTTAGTTGAATGCACAGAACAGAAAGAAGTTTCATACAATGCTTCTGTGTAGTTTATATTTGAACATATTCTTTTTTCCACTATTACCCCCTTAGCGCTACGAATGTCCAGTTGCATTTTCTACAGACAGAGTGTTTCAAAACTGCTCAATCAAAAGTATGGTTTAACTCTGTTAGCTGAATGCTCAGATCAGAAAGAAGTTTCACAGAATGCTTCTGTGTAGTTTATATTTGAATATATTCCTTTTTCCACTACTACTCTCTTAGCGCTCCAAATGTCCAGTTGCATTTTCTACAGAAAGAGTGTTCAGATCTGCTCAATCAAAAGTATGGTTAACTCTGTTAGCTGAATGCACAGATCAGAAAGAAGTTTCACAGAATGATTCTGTGTAGTTTATATTTGGAGACATTCCTTTTTCCACTATTACCCTCTTAGCGCTCCGAATCTCCACTTGCATTTTCTACAGAAAGAGTGTCTCAGAACGGCTCAATCAAAACTAAGGTTCAACTCTTTTAGTTGAACAAACAGAACAGAAAGAAGTTTCACACAATTCTTCTGTGTAGTTTTTATTTGTAGACATTCTTTTTCCCAATATAGGCCTCTTAGCGCTCAGAATGTCCAATTGCAGTTTCTACAGAAAGAGTGTTTCAGAACGGCTCAATCAAAAGTAAGGTTCAACTCTGTTAGTTGAATGCACAGAACAGAAAGAAGTTTCATACAATGCTTCTGTGTAGTTTATATTTGAACATATTCTTTTTTCCACTATTACACACTTAGCGCTACGAATGTCCAGTTGCATTTTCTACAGACAGAGTGTTTCAAAACTGCTCAATCAAAAGTATGGTTTAACTCTGTTAGCTGAATGCTCAGATCAGAAAGAAGTTTCACAGAATGCTTCTGTGTAGTTTATATTTGAATATATTCCTTTTTCCACTACTACGCTCTTAGCGCTCCAAATGTCCAGTTGCATTTTCAACAGAAAGAGTGTTCAGATCTGCTCAATCAAAAGTATGGTTTAACTCTGTTAGCTGAATGCACAGATCAGAAAGAAGTTTCACCGAATGATTCTGTGTAGTTTATATTTGAAGACATTCCTTTTTCCACTATTACCCTCTTAGCGCTCCGAATCTCCACTTGCATTTTCTACAAACGAGTGTTTCATAACTGCTCAATCAAAAATATGTTTTATCTCTGTTAACTGAATTTACAGATCAGAAATAAGTTTCACAGAATGCATCTGTGTAGTTTTTATTTGAAGATATTCTTTTTCCCAATGTAGGCCTCTTAGCGCTTAGCATGTCCAATTGCAGTTTCTACAGAAAGAGTGTTTCAGAACGGCTCAATCAAAAGTAAGGTTCAACTCTGTTAGTTGAATGCACAGAACAGAAAGAATTTTCACAGAATGCTACTGTGTAGTTTATATTTGAATATATTCCTTTTTCCACTATTACCCTCTTAGCGCTCCAAATGTCCACTTGCATTTTCTACAGAAAGAGTGTTCAGAACTGCGCAATCAAAAGTATGGTTTAACTCTGTTAGCTTAATGAACATATCAGAAATAAGTTTCACACAATGCTTCTGTGTAGTTTTTATTTGAAGATATTATTTTTCCCAATAGAGGCCTCTTAGCGCTCAGAATGTCCAATTGCAGTTTCTACAGAAAGAGTGTTTCAGAAAGGCTCAATCAAAAGTAAGGTTCAACTCTGTTAGTTGAATGCACAGAACAGAAAGAAGTTTCGTACAATTCTTCTGTGTAGTTTATATTTGAACATATTCTTTTTTCCACTATTACCCACTTAGCGCTACGAATGTCCAGTTGCATTTTCTACAGACACAGTGTTTCAAAACTGCTCAATCAAAAGTATGGTTTAACTCTGTTAGCTGAATGCTCAGATCAGAAAGAAGTTTCACAGAATGCTTCTGTGTAGTTTATATTTGAATATATTCCTTTTTCCACTACTACTCTCTTAGCGCTCCAAATGTCCAGTTGCATTTTCTACAGAAAGAGTGTTCAGATCTGCTCAATCAAAAGTATGGTTTAACTCTGTTAGCTGAATGCACAGATCAGAAAGAAGTTTCACAGAATGATTCTGTGTAGTATATATTTGGAGACATTCCTTTTTCCACTATTACCATCTTAGCGCTCCGAATCTCCACTTGCATTTTCTACAGAAAGAGTGTTTCAGAACCGCTCAATCAAAACTAAGGTTCAACTCTTTTAGTTGAACAAACAGAACAGAAAGAAGTTTCACACAATTCTTCTGTGTAGTTTTTATTTGTAGACATTCTATTTCCCAATATAGGCCTCTTAGAGCTCAGAATGTCCAATTGCAGTTTCTACAGAAAGAGTGTTTCAGAACGGCTCAATCAAAAGTAAGGTTCAACTCTGTTAGTTGAATGCACAGAATAGAAAGAAGTTTCATACAATGCTTCTGTGTAGTTTATATTTGAACATATTCTTTTTTCCACTATTACACACTTAGCGCTACGAATGTCCAGTTGCATTTTCTACAGACAGAGTGTTTCAAAACTGCTCAATCAAAAGTATGGTTTAACTCTGTTAGCTGTATGCTCAGATCAGAAAGAAGTTTCACAGAATGCTTCTGTGTAGTTTATATTTGAATATATTCCTTTTTCCACTACTACGCTCTTAGCGCTCCAAATGTCCAGTTGCATTTTCAACAGAAAGAGTGTTCAGATCTGCTCAATCAAAAGTATGGTTTAACTCTGTTAGCTGAATGCACAGATCAGAAAGAAGTTTCACCGAATGATTCTGTGTAGTTTATATTTGAAGACATTCCTTTTTCCACTATTACCCTCTTAGCGCTCCGAATCTCCACTTGCATTTTCTACAAAAACAGTGTTTCATAACTGCTCAATCAAAAATATGTTTTATCTCTGTTAACTGAATTTACAGATCAGAAATAAGTTTCACAGAATGCATCTGTGTAGTTTTTATTTGAAGATATTCTTTTTCCCAATGTAGGCCTCTTAGCGCTTAGCATGTCCAATTGCAGTTTCTACAGAAAGAGTGTTTCAGAACGGCTCAATAAAAAGTAAGGTTCAACTCTGTTAGTTGAATGCACAGAACAGAAAGAATTTTCACAGAATGCTACTGTGTAGTTTATATTTGAATATATTCCTTTTTCCACTATTACCCTCTTAGCGCTCCGAATGTCCACTTGCATTTTCTACAGAAAGAGTGTTCAGAACTGCGCAATGAAAAGTATGGTTTAACTCTGTTAGCTTAATGAACATATCAGAAATAAGTTTCACACAATGCTTCTGTGTAGTTTTTATTTGAAGATATTATTTTTCCCAATAGAGGCCTCTTAGCGCTCAGAATGTCCAATTGCAGTTTCTACAGAAAGAGTGTTTCAGAAAGGCTCAATCAAAAGTAAGGTTCAACTCTCTTAGTTGAATGCACAGAACAGAAAGAAGTTTCATACAATGCTTCTGTGTAGTTTATATTTGAACATATTCTTTTTTCCACTATTACCCACTTAGGGATACGAATGTCCAGTTGCATTTTCTACAGACAGAGTGTTTCAAAACTGCTCAATCAAAAGTATGGTTTAACTCTGTTAGCTGAATGCTCAGATCAGAAAGAAGTTTCACAGAATGCTTCTGTGTAGTTTATATTTGAATATATTCCTTTTTCCACTACTACTCTCTTAGCGCTCCAAATGTCCAGTTGCATTTTCTACAGAAAGAGTGTTCAGATCTGCTCAATCAAAAGTATGGTTAACTCTGTTAGCTGAATGCACAGATCAGAAAGAAGTTTCACAGAATGATTCTGTGTAGTTTATATTTGGAGACATTCCTTTTTCCACTATTACCCTCTTAGCGCTCCGAATATCCACTTGCATTTTCTACAGAAAGAGTGTTTCAGAACGGCTCAATCAAAACTAAGGTTCAACTCTTTTAGTTGAACAAACAGAACAGAAAGAAGTTTCACACAATTCTTCTGTGTAGTTTTTATTTGTAGACATTCTTTTTCCCAATATAGGCCTCTTAGCGCTCAGAATGTCCAATTGCAGTTTCTACAGAAAGAGTGTTTCAGAACGGCTCAATCAAAAGTAAGGTTCAACTCTGTTAGTTGAATGCACAGAACAGAAAGAAGTTTCATACAATGCTTCTGTGTAGTTTATATTTGAACATATTCTTTTTTCCACTATTACCCACTTAGCGCTACGAATGTCCAGTTGCATTTTCTACAGACAGAGTGTTTCAAAACTGCTCAATCAAAAGTATGGTTTAACTCTGTTAGCTGTATGCTCAGATCAGAAAGAAGTTTCACAGAATGCTTCTGTGTAGTTTATATTTGAATATATTCCTTTTTCCACTACTACGCTCTTAGCGCTCCAAATGTCCAGTTGCATTTTCAACAGAAAGAGTGTTCAGATCTGCTCAATCAAAAGTATGGTTTAACTCTGTTAGCTGAATGCACAGATCAGAAAGAAGTTTCACCGAATGGTTCTGTGTAGTTTATATTTGAAGACATTCCTTTTTCCACTATTACCCTCTTAGCGCTCCGAATCTCCACTTGCATTTTCTACAAAAAGAGTGTTTCATAACTGCTCAATCAAAAATATTATTTATCTCTGTTAACTGAATTTACAGATCAGAAATAAGTTTCACAGAATGCATCTGTGTAGTTTTTATTTGAAGATATTCTTTTTCCCAATGTAGGCCTCTTAGCGCTTAGCATGTCCAATTGCAGTTTCTACAGAAAGAGTGTTTCAGAACGGCTCAATCAAAAGTAAGGTTCAACTCTGTTAGTTGAATGCACAGAACAGAAAGAATTTTCACAGAATGCTACTGTGTAGTTTATATTTGAATATATTCCTTTTTCCACTATTACCCTCTTAGCGCTCCGAATGTCCACTTGCATTTTCTACAGAAAGAGTGTTCAGAACTGCGCAATCAAAAGTATGGTTTAACTCTGTTAGCTTAATGAACATATCAGAAATAAGTTTCACACAATGCTTCTGTGTAGTTTTTATTTGAAGATATTATTTTTCCCAATAGAGGCCTCTTAGCGCTCAGAATGTCCAATTGCAGTTTCTACAGAAAGAGTGTTTCAGAAAGGCTCAATCAAAAGTAAGGTTCAACTCTGTTAGTTGAATGCACAGAACAGAAAGAAGTTTCATACAATGCTTCTGTGTAGTTTATATTTGAACATATTCTTTTTTCCACTATTACCCACTTAGCGCTACGAATGTCCAGTTGCATTTTCTACAGACAGAGGGTTTCAAAACTGCTCAATCAAAAGTATGGTTTAACTCTGTTAGCTGAATGCTCAGATCAGAAAGAAGTTTCACAGAATGCTTCTGTGTAGTTTATATTTGAATATATTCCTTTTTCCACTACTACTCCCTTAGCGCTCCAAATGTCCAGTTGCATTTTCTACAGAAAGAGTGTTCAGATCTGCTCAATCAAAAGTATGGTTTAACTCTGTTAGCTGAATGCACAGATCAGAAAGAAGTTTCACAGAATGATTCTGTGTAGTTTATATTTGGAGACATTCCTTTTTCCACTATTACCCTCTTAGCGCTCCGAATCTCCACTTGCATTTTCTACAGAGAGAGTGTTTCAGAACGGCTCAATCAAAACTAAGGTTCAACTCTTTTAGTTGAACAAACAGAACAGAAAGAAGTTTCACACAATTCTTCTGTGTAGTTTTTATTTGTAGACATTCTTTTTCCCAATATAGGCCTCTTAGCGCTCAGAATGTCCAATTGCAGTTTCTACAGAAAGAGTGTTTCAGAACGGCTCAATCAAAAGTAAGGATCAACTCTGTTAGTTGAATGCACAGAACAGAAAGAAGTTTCATACAATGCTTCTGTGTAGTTTATATTTGAACGTATTCTTTTTTCCACTATTACCCACTTAGCACTACGAATGTCTAGTTGCATTTTCTACAGACAGAGTGTTTCAAAACTGCTCAATGAAAAGTATGGTTTAACTCTGTTAGCTGAATGCTCAGATCAGAAAGAAGTTTCACAGAATGCTTCTGTGTAGTTTATATTTGAATATATTCCTTTTTCCACTAATACGCTCTTAGCGCTCCAACTGTCCAGTTGCATTTTCAACAGAAAGAGTGTTCAGATCTGCTCAATCAAAAGTATGGTTTAACTCTGTTAGCTGAATGCACAGATCAGAAAGAAGTTTCACCGAATGATTCTGTGTAGTTTATATTTGAAGATAATCCTTTTTCCACTATAACCCTCTTAGCGCTCCGAATCTCCACTTGCATTTTCTACAAAAACAGTGTTTCATAACTGCTCAATCAAAAATATGTTTTATCTCTCTTAACTGAATTTACAGATCAGAAATAAGTTTCACAGTATGCATCTGTGTAGTTTTTATTTGAAGATATTTTTTTCCCAATGTAGGCCTCTTAGCGCTTAGCATGTCCAATTGCAGTTTCTACAGAAAGAGTGTTTCAGAACGGCTCAATCAAAAGTAAGGTTCAACTCTGTTAGTTGAATGCACAGAACAGAAAGAATTTTCACAGAATGCTACTGTGTAGTTTATATTTGAATATATTCCTTTTTCCACTATTACCCTCTTAGCGCTCCGAATGTCCACTTGCAGTTTCTACAGAAAGAGTGTTCAGAACAGCGCGATCAAAAGTATGGTTTAACTCTGTTAGCTTAATGAATATATCAGAAATAAGTTTCAAACAATGCTTCTGTGTAGTTTTTATTTGAAGATATTATTTTTCCCAATAGAGGCCTCTTAGCGCTCAGAATGTCCAATTGCAGTTTCTACAGAAAGAGTGTTTCAGAAAGGCTCAATCAAAAGTAAGGTTCAACTCTGTTAGTTGAATGCACAGAACAGAAAGAAGTTTCATACAATGCTTCTGTGTAGTTTATATTTGAACATATTCTTTTTTCCACTATTACCCACTTAGCGCAACGAATGTCCAGTTCCATTTTCTACAGACAGAGTGTTTCAAAACTGCTCAATCAAAAGTATGGTTTAACTCTGTTAGCTGAATGCTCAGATCAGAAAGAAGTTTCACAGAATGCTTCTGTGTAGTTTATATTTGAATATATTCCTTTTTCCACTACTACTCTCTTAGCGCTCCAAATGTCCAGTTGCATTTTCTACAGAAAGAGTGTTCAGATCTGCTCAATCAAAAGTATGGTTTAACTCTGTTAGCTGAATGCACAGATCAGAAAGAAGTTTCACAGAATGATTCTGTGTAGTTTATATTTGGAGACATTCCTTTTTCCACTATTACCCTCTTAGCGCTCCGAATCTCCACTTGCATTTTCTACAGAAAGAGTGTTTCAGAACGGCTCAATCAAAACTAAGGTTCAACTCTTTTAGTTGAACAAACAGAACAGAAAGAAGTTTCACACAATTCTTCTGTGTAGTTTTTATTTGTAGACATTCTTTTTCCCAATATAGGCCTCTTAGCGCTCAGAATGTCCAATTGCAGTTTCTACAGAAAGAGTGTTTCAGAACAGCTCAATCAAAAGTAAGGTTCAACTCTGTTAGTTGAATGCACAGAACAGAAAGAAGTTTCATACAATGCTTCTGTGTAGTTTATATTTGAACATATTCTTTTTTCCACTATTACCCACTTAGCGCTACGAATGTCCAGTTGCATTTTCTACAGACAGAGTGTTTCAAAACTGCTCAATCAAACGTATGGTTTAACTCTGTTAGCTGTATGCTCAGATCAGAAAGAAGTTTCACAGAATGCTTCTGTGTAGTTTATATTTGAATATATTCCTTTTTCCACTACTACGCTCTTAGCGCTCCAAATGTCCAGTTGCATTTTCAACAGAAAGAGTGTTCAGATCTGCTCAATCAAAAGTATGGTTTAACTCTGTTAGCTGAATGCACAGATCAGAAAGAAGTTTCACCGAATGATTCTGTGTAGTTTATATTTGAAGACATTCCTTTTTCCACTATTACCCTCTTAGCGCTCCGAATCTCCACTTGCATTTTCTACAAAAAGAGTGTTTCATAACTGCTCAATTAAAAATATGTTTTATCTCTGTTAACTGAATTTACAGATCAGAAATAAGTTTCACAGAATGCATCTGTATAGTTTTTATTTGAAGATATTCTTTTTCCCAATGTAGGCCTCTTAGCGCTTAGCATGTCCAATTGCAGTTTCTACAGAAAGAGTGTTTCAGAAGGGCTCAATCAAAAGTAAGGTTCAACTCTGTTAGTTGAATGCACAGAACAGAAAGAATTTTCACAGAATGCTACTGTGTAGTTTATATTTGAATATATTCCTTTTTCCACTATTATCCTCTTAGCGCTCCGAATGTCCACTTGCATTTTCTACAGAAAGAGTGTTCAGAACTGCGCAATCAAAAGTATGGTTTAACTCTGTTAGCTTAATGAACATATCAGAAATAAGTTTCACACAATGCTTCTGTGTAGTTTTTATTTGAAGATATTATTTTTCCCAATAGAGGCCTCTTAGCGCTCAGAATGTCCAATTGCAGTCTCTACAGAAAGAGTGTTTCAGAAAGGCTCAATCAAAAGTAAGGTTCAACTCTGTTAGTTGAATGCACAGAACAGAAAGAAGTTTCATACAATGCTTCTGTGTAGTTTATATTTGAACATATTCTTTTTTCCACTATTACCCACTTAGCGCTACGAATGTCCAGTTGCATTTTCTACAGACAGAGTGTTTCAAAACTGCTCAATCAAAAGTATGGTTTAACTCTGTTACCTGAATGCTCAGATCAGAAAGAAGTTTCACAGAATGCTTCTGTGTAGTTTATATTTGAATATATTCCTTTTTCCACTACTACTCTCTTAGCGCTCCAAATGTCCAGTTGCATTTTCTACAGAAAGAGTGTTCAGATCTGCTCAATCAAAAGTATGGTTTAACTCTGTTAGCTGAATGCACAGATCAGAAAGAAGTTTCACAGAATGATTCTGTGTAGTTTATATTTGGAGACATTCCTTTTTCCACTATTACCCTCTTAGCGCTCCGAATCTCCACTTGCATTTTCTACAGAGAGAGTGTTTCAGAACGGCTCAATCAAAACTAAGGTTCAACTCTTTTAGTTGAACAAACAGAACAGAAAGAAGTTTCACACAATTCTTCTGTGTAGTTTCTATTTGTAGACATTCTTTTTCCCAATATAGGCCTCTTAGCGCTCAGAATGTCCAATTGCAGTTTCTACAGAAAGAGTGTTTCAGAACGGCTCAATCAAAAGTAAGGATCAACTCTGTTAGTTGAATGCACAGAACAGAAAGAAGTTTCATACAATGCTTCTGTGTAGTTTATATTTGAACGTATTCTTTTTTCCACTATTACCCACTTAGCACTACGAATGTCCAGTTGCATTTTCTACAGACAGAGTGTTTCAAAACTGCTCAATCAAAAGTATGGTTTAACTCTGTTAGCTGAATGCTCAGATCAGAAAGAAGTTTCACAGAATGCTTCTGTGTAGTTTATATTTGAATATATTCCTTTTTCCACTAATACGCTCTTAGCGCTCCAAATGTCCAGTTGCATTTTCAACAGAAAGAGTGTTCAGATCTGCTCAATCAAAAGTATGGTTTAACTCTGTTAGCTGAATGCACAGATCAGAAAGAAGTTTCACCGAATGATTCTGTGTAGTTTATATTTGAAGATAATCCTTTTTCCACTATTACCCTCTTAGCGCTCCGAATCTCCACTTGCATTTTCTACAAAAACAGTGTTTCATAACTGCTCAATCAAAAATATGTTTTATCTCTCTTAACTGAATTTACAGATCAGAAATAAGTTTCACAGTATGCATCTGTGTAGTTTTTATTTGAAGATATTTTTTTCCCAATGTAGGCCTCTTAGCGCTTAGCATGTCCAATTGCAGTTTCTACAGAAAGACTGTTTCAGAACGGCTCAATCAAAAGTAAGGTTCAACTCTGTTAGTTGAATGCACAGAACAGAAAGAATTTTCACAGAATGCTACTTTGTAGTTTATATTTGAATATATTCCTTTTTCCACTATTACCCTCTTAGCGCTCCGAATGTCCACTTGCAGTTTCTACAGAAAGAGTGTTCAGAACAGCGCGATCAAAAGTATGGTTTAACTCTGTTAGCTTAATGAATATATCAGAAATAAGTTTCACACAATGCTTCTGTGTAGTTTTTATTTGAAGATATTATTTTTCCCAATAGAGGCCTCTTAGCGCTCAGAATGTCTAATTGCAGTTTCTACAGAAAGAGTGTTTCAGAAAGGCTCAATCAAAAGTAAGGTTCAACTCTGTTAGTTGAATGCACAGAACAGAAAGTAGTTTCATACAATGCTTCTGTGTAGTTTATATTTGAACATATTGTTTTTTCCACTATTACCCACTTAGCGCAACGAATGTCCAGTTCCATTTTCTACAGACAGAGTGTTTCAAAACTGCTCAATCAAACGTATGGTTTAACTCTGTTAGCTGTATGCTCAGATCAGAAAGAAGTTTCACAGAATGCTTCTGTGTAGTTTATATTTGAATATATTCCTTTTTCCACTACTACGCTCTTAGCGCTCCAAATGTCCAGTTGCATTTTCAACAGAAAGAGTGTTCAGATCTGCTCAATCAAAAGTATGGTTTAACTCTGTTAGCTGAATGCACAGATCAGAAAGAAGTTTCACCGAATGATTCTGTGTAGTTTATATTTGAAGACATTCCTTTTTCCACTATTACACTCTTAGCGCTCCGAATCTCCACTTGCATTTTCTACAAAAAGAGTGTTTCATAACTGCTCAATTAAAAATATGTTTTATCTCTGTTAACTGAATTTACAGATCAGAAATAAGTTTCACAGAATGCATCTGTATAGTTTTTATTTGAAGATATTCTTTTTCCCAATGTAGGCCTCTTAGCGCTTAGCATGTCCAATTGCAGTTTCTACAGAAAGAGTGTTTCAGAACGGCTCAATCAAAAGTAAGGTTCAACTCTGTTAGTTGAATGCACAGAACAGAAAGAATTTTCACAGAATGCTACTGTGTATTTTATATTTGAATATATTCCTTTTTCCACTATTACCCTCTTAGCGCTCCGAATGTCCACTTGCATTTTCTACAGAAAGAGTGTTCAGAACTGCGCAATCAAAAGTATGGATTAACTCTGTTAGCTTAATGAACATATCAGAAATAAGTTTCACACAATGCTTCTGTGTAGTTTTTATTTGAAGATATTATTTTTCCCAATAGAGGCCTCTTAGCGCTCAGCATGTCCAATTGCAGTTTCTACAGAAAGAGTGTTTCAGAAAGGCTCAATCAAAAGTAAGGTTCAACTCTGTTAGTTGAATGCACAGAACAGAAAGAAGTTTCATACAATGCTTCTGTGTAGTTTATATTTGAACATATTCTTTTTTCCACTATTACCCACTTAGCGCTACGAATGTCCAGTTGCATTTTCTACAGACAGAGTGTTTCAAAACTGCTCAATCAAAAGTATGGTTTAACTCTGTTAGCTGAATGCTCAGATCAGAAAGAAGTGTCACAGAATGCTTCTGTGTAGTTTATATTTGAATATATTCCTTTTTCCACTACTACTCTCTTAGCGCTCCAAATGTCCAGTTGCATTTTCTACAGAAAGAGTGTTCAGATCTGCTCAATCAAAAGTATGGTTAACTCTGTTAGCTGAATGCACAGATCAGAAAGAAGTTTCACAGAATGATTCTGTGTAGTTTATATTTGGAGACATTCCTTTTTCCACTATTACCCTCTTTGCGCTCCGAATCTCCACTTGCATTTTCTACAGAAAGAGTGTTTCAGAACGGCTCAATCAAAACTAAGGTTCAACTCTTTTAGTTGAACAAACAGAACAGAAAGAAGTTTCACACAATTCTTCTGTGTAGTTTTTATTTGTAGACATTCTTTTTCCCAATATAGGCCTCTTAGCGCTCAGAATGTCCAATTGCAGTTTCTACAGAAAGAGTGTTTCAGAACAGCTCAATCAAAAGTAAGGTTCAACTCTGTTAGTTGAATGCACAGAACAGAAAGAAGTTTCATACAATGCTTCTGTGTAGTTTATATTTGAACATATTCTTTTTTCCACTATTACCCACTTAGAGCTACGAATGTCCAGTTGCATTTTCTACAGACAGAGTGTTTCAAAACTGCTCAATCAAACGTATGGTTTAACTCTGTTAGCTGTATGCTCAGATCAGAAAGAAGTTTCACAGAATGCTTCTGTGTAGTTTATATTTGAATATATTCCTTTTTCCACTACTACGCTCTTAGCGCTCCAAATGTCCAGTTGCATTTTCTACAGAAAGAGTGTTCAGATCTGCTCAATCAAAAGTATGGTTTAACTCTGTTAGCTGAATGCACAGATCAGAAAGAAGTTTCACCGAATGATTCTGTGTAGTTTATATTTGAAGACATTCCTTTTTCCACTATTACCCTCTTAGCGCTCCGAATCTCCACTTGCATTTTCTACAAAAAGAGTGTTTCATAACTGCTCAATTAAAAATATGTTTTATCTCTGTTAACTGAATTTACAGATCAGAAATAAGTTTCACAGAATGCATCTGTATAGTTTTTATTTGAAGATATTCTTTTTCCCAATGTAGGCCTCTTAGCGCTTAGCATGTCCAATTGCAGTTTCTACAGAAAGAGTGTTTCAGAACGGCTCAATCAAAAGTAAGGTTCAACTCTGTTAGTTGAATGCACAGAACAGAAAGAATTTTCACAGAATGCTACTGTGTAGTTTATATTTGAATATATTCCTTTTTCCACTATTACCCTCTTAGCGCTCCGAATGTCCACTTGCATTTTCTACAGAAAGAGTGTTCAGAACTGCGCAATCAAAAGTATGGATTAACTCTGTTAGCTTAATGAACATATCAGAAATAAGTTTCACACAATGCTTCTGTGTAGTTTTTATTTGAAGATATTATTTTTCCCAATAGAGGCCTCTTAGCGCTCAGCATGTCCAATTGCAGTTTCTACAGAAAGAGTGTTTCAGAAAGGCTCAATCAAAAGTAAGGTTCAACTCTGTTAGTTGAATGCACAGAACAGAAAGAAGTTTCATACAATGCTTCTGTGTAGTTTATATTTGAACATATTCTTTTTTCCACTATTACCCACTTAGCGCTACGAATGTCCAGTTGCATTTTCTACAGACAGAGTGTTTCAAAACTGCTCAATCAAAAGTATGGTTTAACTCTGTTAGCTGAATGCTCAGATCAGAAAGAAGTGTCACAGAATGCTTCTGTGTAGTTTATATTTGAATATATTCCTTTTTCCACTACTACTCTCTTAGCGCTCCAAATGTCCAGTTGCATTTTCTACAGAAAGAGTGTTCAGATCTGCTCAATCAAAAGTATGGTTAACTCTGTTAGCTGAATGCACAGATCAGAAAGAAGTTTCACAGAATGATTCTGTGTAGTTTATATTTGGAGACATTCCTTTTTCCACTATTACCCTCTTAGCGCTCCGAATCTCCACTTGCATTTTCTACAGAAAGAGTGTTTCAGAACGGCTCAATCAAAACTAAGGTTCAACTCTTTTAGTTGAACAAACAGAACAGAAAGAAGTTTCACACAATTCTTCTGTGTAGTTTTTATTTGTAGACATTCTTTTTCCCAATATAGGCCTCTTAGCGCTCAGAATGTCCAATTGCAGTTTCTACAGAAAGAGTGTTTCAGAACGGCTCAATCAAAAGTAAGGTTCAACTCTGTTAGTTGAATGCACAGAACAGAAAGAAGTTTCATACAATGCTTCTGTGTAGTTTATATTTGAACATATTCTTTTTTCCACTATTACCCACTTAGCGCTACGAATGTCCAGTTGCATTTTCTACAGACAGAGTGTTTCAAAACTGCTCAATCAAAAGTATGGTGTAACTCTGTTAGCTGTATGCTCAGATCAGAATGAAGTTTCACATAATGCTTCTGTGTAGTTTGTATTTGAATATATTCCTTTTTCCACTACTACGCTCTTAGCGCTCCAAATGTCCAGTTGCATTTTCAACAGAAAGAGTGTTCAGATCTGCTCAATCAAAAGTATGGTTTAACCCTGTTAGCTGAATGCACAGATCAGAAAGAAGTTTCACCGAATGATTCTGTGTAGTTTATATTTGAAGACATTCCTTTTTCCACTATTACCCTCTTAGCGCTCCGAATCTCCACTTGCATTTTCTACAAAAAGATTGTTTCATAAGTGCTTAATCAAAAATATGTTTTATCTCTGTTAACTGAATTTACAGATCAGAAATAAGTTTCACAGAAAGCATCTGTGTAGTTTTTATTTGAAGATATTCTTTTTCCCAATGTAGGCCTCTTAGCGCTTAGCATGTCCAATTGCAGTTTCTACAGAAAGAGTGTTTCAGAACGGCTCAATCAAAAGTAAGGTTCAACTCTGTTAGTTGAATGCACAGAACAGAAAGAATTTTCACAGAATGCTACTGTGTAGTTTATATTTGAATATATTCCTTTTTCCACTATTACCCTCTTAGAGCTCCAAATGTCCACTTGCATTTTCTACAGAAAGAGTGTTCAGAACTGCGCAATCAAAAGTATGGTTTAACTCTGTTAGCTTAATGAACATATCAGAAATAAGTTTCACACAATGCTTCTGTGTAGTTTTTATTTGAAGATATTATTTTTCCCAATAGTGGCCTCTTAGCGCTCAGAATGTCCAATTGCAGTTTCTACAGAAAGAGTGTTTCAGAAAGGCTCAATCAAAAGTAAGGTTCAACTCTGTTAGTTGAATGCACAGAACAGAAAGAAGTTTCATACAATGCTTCTGTGTAGTTTATATTTGAACATATTCTTTTTTCCACTATTACCCACTTAGCGCTACGAATGTCCAGTTGCATTTTCTACAGACAGAGTGTTTCAAAACTGCTCAATCAAAAGTATGGTTTAACTCTGTTAGCTGAATGCTCAGATCAGAAAGAAGTTTCACAGAATGCTTCTGTGTAGTTTATATTTGAATATATTCCTTTTTCCACTACTACTCTCTTAGCGCTCCAAATGTCCAGTTGCATTTTCTACAGAAAGAGTGTTCAGATCTGCTCAATCAAAAGTATGGTTTAACTCTGTTAGCTGAATGCACAGATCAGAAAGAAGTTTCACCGAATGATTCTGTGTAGTTTATATTTGAAGATAATCCTTTTTCCACTATTACCCTCTTAGCGCTCCGAATCTCCACTTGCATTTTCTACAAAAACAGTGTTTCATAACTGCTCAATCAAAAATATGTTTTATCACTCTTAACTGAATTTACAGATCAGAAATAAGTTTCACAGTATGCATCTGTGTAGTTTTTATTTGAAGATATTTTTTTCCCAATGTAGGCCTCTTAGCGCTTAGCATGTCCAATTGCAGTTTCTACAGAAAGACTGTTTCAGAACGGCTCAATCAAAAGTAAGGTTCAACTCTGTTAGTTGAATGCACAGAACAGAAAGAATTTTCACAGAATGCTACTTTGTAGTTTATATTTGAATATATTCCTTTTTCCACTATTACCCTCTTAGCGCTCCGAATGTCCACTTGCAGTTTCTACAGAAAGAGTGTTCAGAACAGCGCGATCAAAAGTATGGTTTAACTCTGTTAGCTTAATGAATATATCAGAAATAAGTTTCACACAATGCTTCTGTGTAGTTTTTATTTGAAGATATTATTTTTCCCAATAGAGGCCTCTTAGCGCTCAGAATGTCCAATTGCAGTTTCTACAGAAAGAGTGTTTCAGAAAGGCTCAATCAAAAGTAAGGTTCAACTCTGTTAGTTGAATGCACAGAACAGAAAGTAGTTTCATACAATGCTTCTGTGTAGTTTATATTTGAACATATTGTTTTTTCCACTATTACCCACTTAGCGCAACGAATGTCCAGTTCCATTTTCTACAGACAGAGTGTTTCAAAACTGCTCAATCAAACGTATGGTTTAACTCTGTTAGCTGTATGCTCAGATCAGAAAGAAGTTTCACAGAATGCTTCTGTGTAGTTTATATTTGAATATATTCCTTTTTCCACTACTACGCTCTTAGCGCTCCAAATGTCCAGTTGCATTTTCAACAGAAAGAGTGTTCAGATCTGCTCAATCAAAAGTATGGTTTAACTCTGTTAGCTGAATGCACAGATCAGAAAGAAGTTTCACCGAATGATTCTGTGTAGTTTATATTTGAAGACATTCCTTTTTCCACTATTACACTCTTAGCGCTCCGAATCTCCACTTGCATTTTCTACAAAAAGAGTGTTTCATAACTGCTCAATTAAAAATATGTTTTATCTCTGTTAACTGAATTTACAGATCAGAAATAAGTTTCACAGAATGCATCTGTATAGTTTTTATTTGAAGATATTCTTTTTCCCAATGTAGGCCTCTTAGCGCTTAGCATGTCCAATTGCAGTTTCTACAGAAAGAGTGTTTCAGAACGGCTCAATCAAAAGTAAGGTTCAACTCTGTTAGTTGAATGCACAGAACAGAAAGAATTTTCACAGAATGCTACTGTGTAGTTTATATTTGAATATATTCCTTTTTCCACTATTACCCTCTTAGCGCTCCGAATGTCCACTTGCATTTTCTACAGAAAGAGTGTTCAGAACTGCGCAATCAAAAGTATGGATTAACTCTGTTAGCTTAATGAACATATCAGAAATAAGTTTCACACAATGCTTCTGTGTAGTTTTTATTTGAAGATATTATTTTTCCCAATAGAGGCCTCTTAGCGCTCAGCATGTCCAATTGCAGTTTCTACAGAAAGAGTGTTTCAGAAAGGCTCAATCAAAAGTAAGGTCCAACTCTGTTAGTTGAATGCACAGAACAGAAAGAAGTTTCATACAATGCTTCTGTGTAGTTTATATTTGAACATATTCTTTTTTCCACTATTACCCACTTAGCGCTACGAATGTCCAGTTGCATTTTCTACAGACAGAGTGTTTAAAAACTGCTCAATCAAAAGTATGGTTTAACTCTGTTAGCTGAATGCTCAGATCAGAAAGAAGTGTCACAGAATGCTTCTGTGTAGTTTATATTTGAATATATTCCTTTTTCCACTACTACTCTCTTAGCGCTCCAAATGTCCAGTTGCATTTTCTACAGAAAGAGTGTTCAGATCTGCTCAATCAAAAGTATGGTTAACTCTGTTAGCTGAATGCACAGATCAGAAAGAAGTTTCACAGAATGATTCTGTGTAGTTTATATTTGGAGACATTCCTTTTTCCACTATTACCCTCTTAGCGCTCCGAATCTCCACTTGCATTTTCTACAGAAAGAGTGTTTCAGAACGGCTCAATCAAAACTAAGGTTCAACTCTTTTAGTTGAACAAACAGAACAGAAAGAAGTTTCACACAATTCTTCTGTGTAGTTTTTATTTGTAGACATTCTTTTTCCCAATATAGGCCTCTTAGCGCTCAGAATGTCCAATAGCAGTTTCTACAGAAAGAGTGTTTCAGAACGGCTCAATCAAAAGTAAGGTTCAACTCTGTTAGTTGAATGCACAGAACAGAAAGAAGTTTCATACAATGCTTCTGTGTAGTTTATATTTGAACATATTCTTTTTTCCACTATTACCCACTTAGCGCTACGAATGTCCAGTTGCATTTTCTACAGACAGAGTGTTTCAAAACTGCTCAATCAAAAGTATGGTGTAACTTTGTTAGCTGTATGCTCAGATCAGAATGAAGTTTCACAGAATGCTTCTGTGTAGTTTGTATTTGAATATATTCCTTTTTCCACTACTACGCTCTTAGCGCTCCAAATGTCCAGTTGCATTTTCAACAGAAAGAGTGTTCAGATCTGCTCAATCAAAAGTATGGTTTAACTCTGTTAGCTGAATGCACAGATCAGAAAGAAGTTTCACCGAATGATTCTGTGTAGTTTATATTTGAAGATAATCCTTTTTCCACTATTACCCTCTTAGCGCTCCGAATCTCCACTTGCATTTTCTACAAAAACAGTGTTTCATAACTGCTCAATCAAAAATATGTTTTATCTCTCTTAACTGAATTTACAGATCAGAAATAAGTTTCACAGTATGCATCTGTGTAGTTTTTATTTGAAGATATTTTTTTCCCAATGTAGGCCTCTTAGCGCTTAGCATGTCCAATTGCAGTTTCTACAGAAAGACTGTTTCAGAACGGCTCAATCAAAAGTAAGGTTCAACTCTGTTAGTTGAATGCACAGAACAGAAAGAATTTTCACAGAATGCTACTTTGTAGTTTATATTTGAATATATTCCTTTTTCCACTATTACCCTCTTAGCGCTCCGAATGTCCACTTGCAGTTTCTACAGAAAGAGTGTTCAGAACAGCGCGATCAAAAGTATGGTTTAACTCTGTTAGCTTAATGAATATATCAGAAATAAGTTTCACACAATGCTTCTGTGTAGTTTTTATTTGAAGATATTATTTTTCCCAATAGAGGCCTCTTAGCGCTCAGAATGTCCAATTGCAGTTTCTACAGAAAGAGTGTTTCAGAAAGGCTCAATCAAAAGTAAGGTTCAACTCTGTTAGTTGAATGCACAGAACAGAAAGTAGTTTCATACAATGCTTCTGTGTAGTTTATATTTGAACATATTGTTTTTTCCACTATTACCCACTTAGCGCAACGAATGTCCAGTTCCATTTTCTACAGACAGAGTGTTTCAAAACTGCTCAATCAAACGTATGGTTTAACTCTGTTAGCTGTATGCTCAGATCAGAAAGAAGTTTCACAGAATGCTTCTGTGTAGTTTATATTTGAATATATTCCTTTTTCCACTACTACGCTCTTAGCGCTCCAAATGTCCAGTTGCATTTTCAACAGAAAGAGTGTTCAGATCTGCTCAATCAAAAGTATGGTTTAACTCTGTTAGCTGAATGCACAGATCAGAAAGAAGTTTCACCGAATGATTCTGTGTAGTTTATATTTGAAGACATTCCTTTTTCCACTATTACACTCTTAGCGCTCCGAATCTCCACTTGCATTTTCTACAAAAAGAGTGTTTCATAACTGCTCAATTAAAAATATGTTTTATCTCTGTTAACTGAATTTACAGATCAGAAATAAGTTTCACAGAATGCATCTGTATAGTTTTTATTTGAAGATATTCTTTTTCCCAATGTAGGCCTCTTAGCGCTTAGCATGTCCAATTGCAGTTTCTACAGAAAGAGTGTTTCAGAACGGCTCAATCAAAAGTAAGGTTCAACTCTGTTAGTTGAATGCACAGAACAGAAAGAATTTTCACAGAATGCTACTGTGTAGTTTATATTTGAATATATTCCTTTTTCCACTATTACCCTCTTAGCGCTCCGAATGTCCACTTGCATTTTCTACAGAAAGAGTGTTCAGAACTGCGCAATCAAAAGTATGGATTAACTCTGTTAGCTTAATGAACATATCAGAAATAAGTTTCACACAATGCTTCTGTGTAGTTTTTATTTGAAGATATTATTTTTCCCAATAGAGGCCTCTTAGCGCTCAGAATGTCCAATTGCAGTTTCTACAGAAAGAGTGTTTCAGAAAGGCTCAATCAAAAGTAAGGTTCAACTCTGTTAGTTGAATGCACAGAACAGAAAGAAATTTCATACAATGCTTCTGTGTAGTTTATATTTGAACATATTCTTTTTTCCACTATTACCCACTTAGCGCTACGAATGTCCAGTTGCATTTTCTACAGACAGAGTGTTTCAAAACTGCTCAATCAAAAGTATGGTTTAACTCTGTTAGCTGAATGCTCAGATCAGAAAGAAGTTTCACAGAATGCTTCTGTGTAGTTTATATTTGAATATATTCCTTTTTCTACTACTACTCTCTTAGCGCTCCAAATGTCCAGTTGCATTTTCTACAGACAGAGTGTTCAGATCTGCTCAATCAAAAGTATGGTTTAACTCTGTTAGCTGAATGCACAGATCAGAAAGAAGTTTCACAGAATGATTCTGTGTAGTTTATATTTGGAGACATTACTTTTTCCACTATTACCTTCTTAGCGCTCCGAATCTCCACTTGCATTTTCTACAGAAAGAGTGTTTCAGAACGGCTCAATCAAAACTAAGGTTCAACTCTTTTAGTTGAACAAACAGAACAGAAAGAAGTTTCACACAATTCTTCTGTGTAGTTTTTATTTGTAGACATTCTTTTTCCCAATATAGGCCTCTTAGCGCTCAGAATGTCCAATTGCAGTTTCTACAGAAAGAGTGTTTCAGAACGGCTCAATCAAAAGTAAGGTTCAACTCTGTTAGTTGAATGCACAGAACAGAAAGAAGTTTCATACAATGCTTCTGTGTAGTTTATATTTGAACGTATTCTTTTTTCCACTATTACCCACTTAGCACTACGAATGTCCAGTTGCATTTTCTACAGACAGAGTGTTTCAAAACTGCTCAATCAAAAGTATGGTTTAACTCTGTTAGCTGAATGCTCAGATCAGAAAGAAGTTTCACAGAATGCTTCTGTGTAGTTTATATTTGAATATATTCCTTTTTCCACTACTACTCTCTTAGCGCTCCAAATGTCCAGTTGCATTTTCTACAGAAAGAGTGTTCAGATCTGCTCAATCAAAAGTATGGTTAACTCTGTTAGCTGAATGCACAGATCAGAAAGAAATTTCACAGTATGATTCTGTGTAGTTTATATTTGGAGACATTCCTTTTTCCACTATTACCCTCTTAGCGCTCCGAATCTCCACTTGCATTTTCTACAGAAAGAGTGTTTCAGAACGGCTCAATCAAAACTAAGGTTCAACTCTTTTAGTTGAACAAACAGAACAGAAAGAAGTTTCACAAAATTCTTCTGTGTAGTTTTTATTTGTAGACATTCTTTTTCCCAATATAGGCCTCTTAGCGCTCAGAATGTCCAATTGCAGTTTCTACAGAAAGAGTGTTTCAGAACGGCTCAATCAAAAGTAAGGTTCAACTCTGTTAGTTGAATGCACAGAACAGAAAGAAGTTTCATACAATGCTTCTGTGTAGTTTATATTTGAACATATTCTTTTTTCCACTATTACACACTTAGCGCTACGAATGTCCAGTTGCATTTTCTACAGACAGAGTGTTTCAAAACTGCTCAATCAAAAGTATGGTTTAACTCTGTTAGCTGTATGCTCAGATCAGAAAGAAGTTTCACAGAGTGCTTCTGTGTAGTTTGTATTTGAATATATTACTTTTTCCACTACTACGCTCTTAGCGCTCCAAATGTAAAGTTGCATTTTCAACAGAAAGAGTGTTCAGATCTGCTCAATCAAAAGTATGGTTTAACTCTGTTAGCTGAATGCACAGATCAGAAAGAAGTTTCACCGAATGATTCTGTGTAGTTTATATTTGAAGACATTCCTTTTTCCACTATTACCCTCTTAGCGCTCCGAATCTCCACTTGCATTTTCTACAAAAAGAGTGTTTCATAACTGCTCAATTAAAAATATGTTTTATCTCTGTTAACTGAATTTACAGATCAGAAATAAGTTTCACAGAATGCATCTGTGTAGTTTTTATTTGAAGATATTATTTTTCCCAATGTAGGCCTCTTAGCGCTTAGCATGTCCAATTGCAGTTTCTACAGAAAGAGTGTTTCAGAACGGCACAATCAAAAGTAAGGTTCAACTCTGTTAGTTGAATGCACAGAACAGAAAGAATTTTCACAGAATGCTACTGTGTAGTTTATATTTGAATATATTCCTTTTTCCACTATTACCCTCTTAGAGCTCCAAATGTCCACTTGCATTTTCTACAGAAAGATTGTTCAGAACTGCGCAATCAAAAGTATGGTTTAACTCTGTTAGCTTAATGAACATATCAGAAATAAGTTTCACACAATGCTTCTGTGTAGTTTTTATTTGAAGATATTATTTTTCCCAATAGAGGCCTCTTAGCGCTCAGAATGTCCAATTGCAGTTTCTACAGAAAGAGTGTTTCAGAAAGGCTCAATCAAAAGTAAGGTTCAACTCTGTTAGTTGAAAGCACAGAACAGAAAGTAGTTTCATACAATGCTTCTGTGTAGTTTATATTTGAACATGTTCTTTTTTCCACTATTACCAACTTAGCGCTACGAATGTCCAGTTGCATTTTCTACAGACAGAGTGTTTCAAAACTGCTCAATCAAAAGTATGGTTTAACTCTGTTAGCTGAATGCTCAGATCAGAAAGAAGTTTCACAGAATGCTTCTGTGTAGTTTATATTTGAATATATTCCTTTTTCCACTACTACTCTCTTAGCGCTCCAAATGTCCAGTTGCATTTTCTACAGAAAGAGTGTTCAGATCTGCTCAATCAAAAGTATGGTTTAACTCTGTTAGCTGAATGCACAGATCAGAAAGAAGTTTCACAGAATGATTCTGTGTAGTTTATATTTGGAGACAATCCTTTTTCCACTATTACCCTCTTAGCGCTCCGAATCTCCACTTGCATTTTCTACAGAAAGAGTGTTTCAGAACGGCTCAATCAAAACTAAGGTTCAACTCTTTTAGTTGAACAAACAGAACAGAAAGAAGTTTCACACAATTCTTCTGTGTAGTTTTTATTTGTAGACATTCTTTTTCCCAATATAGGCCTCTTAGCGCTCAGAATGTCCAATTGCAGTTTCTACAGAAAGAGTGTTTCAGAAAGGCTCAATCAAAAGTAAGGTTCAACTGTGTTAGTTGAATGCACAGAACAGAAAGAAGTTTCATACAATGCTTCTGTGTAGTTTATATTTGAACATATTCTTTTTTCCACTATTACACACTTAGCGCTACGAATGTCCAGTTGCATTTTCTACAGACAGAGTGTTTCAAAACTGCTCAATCAAAAGTATGGTTTAACTCTGTTAGCTGAATGCTCAGATCAGAAAGAAGTTTCACAGAATGCTTCTGTGTAGTTTATATTTGAATATATTCCTTTTTCCACTACTACTCTCTTAGCGCTCCAAATGTCCAGTTGCATTTTCTACAGAAAGAGTGTTCAGATCTGCTCAATCAAAAGTATGGTTAACTCTGTTAGCTGAATGCACAGATCAGAAAGAAGTTTCACAGAATGATTCTGTGTAGTTTATATTTGGAGACATTCCTTTTTCCACTATTACCCTCTTAGCGCTCCGAATCTCCACTTGCATTTTCTACAGAAAGAGTGTTTCAGAACGGCTCAATCAAAACTAAGGTTCAACTCTTTTAGTTGAACAAACAGAACAGAAAGAAGTTTCACACAATTCTTCTGTGTAGTTTTTATTTGTAGACATTCTTTTTCCCAATATAGGCCTCTTAGCGCTCAGAATGTCCAATTGCAGTTTCTACAGAAAGAGTGTTTCAGAACGGCTCAATCAAAAGTAAGGTTCAACTCTGTTAGTTGAATGCACAGAACAGAAAGAAGTTTCATACAATGCTTCTGTGTAGTTTATATTTGAACATATTCTTTTTTCCACTATTACCCACTTAGCGCTACGAATGTCCAGTTGCATTTTCTACAGACAGAGTGTTTCAAAACTGCTCAATCAAAAGTATGGTTTAACTCTGTTAGCTGTATGCTCAGATCAGAAAGAAGTTTCACAGAATGCTTCTGTGTAGTTTATATTTGAATATATTCCTTTTTCCACTACTACGCTCTTAGCGCTCCAAATGTCCAGTTGCATTTTCAACAGAAAGAGTGTTCAGATCTGCTCAATCAAAACTATGGTTTAACTCTGTTAGCTGAATGCACAGATCAGAAAGAAGTTTCACCGAATGGTTCTGTGTAGTTTATATTTGAAGACATTCCTTTTTCCACTATTACCCTCTTAGCGCTCCGAATCTCCACTTGCATTTTCTACAAAAAGAGTGTTTCATAACTGCTCAATCAAAAATATGTTTTATCTCTGTTAACTGAATTTACAGATCAGAAATAAGTTTCACAGAATGCATCTGTGTAGTTTTTATTTGAAGATATTCTTTTTCCCAATGTAGGCCTCTTAGCGCTTAGCATGTCCAATTGCAGTTTCTACAGAAAGAGTGTTTCAGAACGGCTCAATCAAAAGTAAGGTTCAACTCTGTTAGTTGAATGCACAGAACAGAAAGAATTTTCACAGAATGCTACTGTGTAGTTTATATTTGAATATATTCCTTTTTCCACTATTACCCTCTTAGCGCTCCGAATGTCCACTTGCATTTTCTACAGAAAGAGTGTTCAGAACTGCGCAATCAAAAGTATGGTTTAACTCTGTTAGCTTAATGAACATATCAGAAATAAGTTTCACACAATGCTTCTGTGTAGTTTTTATTTGAAGATATTATTTTTCCCAATAGAGGCCTCTTAGCGCTCAGAATGTCCAATTGCAGTTTCTACAGAAAGAGTGTTTCAGAAAGGCTCAATCAAAAGTAAGGTTCAACTCTCTTAGTTGAATGCACAGAACAGAAAGAAGTTTCATACAATGCTTCTGTGTAGTTTATATTTGAACATATTCTTTTTTCCACTATTACCCACTTAGGGATACGAATGTCCAGTTGCATTTTCTACAGACAGAGTGTTTCAAAACTGCTCAATCAAAAGTATGGTTTAACTCTGTTAGCTGAATGCTCAGATCAGAAAGAAGTTTCACAGAATGCTTCTGTGTAGTTTATATTTGAATATATTCCTTTTTCCACTACTACTCTCTTAGCGCTCCAAATGTCCAGTTGCATTTTCTACAGAAAGAGTGTTCAGATCTGCTCAATCAAAAGTATGGTTAACTCTGTTAGCTGAATGCACAGATCAGAAAGAAGTTTCACAGAATGATTCTGTGTAGTTTATATTTGGAGACATTCCTTTTTCCACTATTACCCTCTTAGCGCTCCGAATCTCCACTTGCATTTTCTACAGAAAGAGTGTTTCAGAACGGCTCAATCAAAACTAAGGTTCAACTCTTTTAGTTGAACAAACAGAACAGAAAGAAGTTTCACACAATTCTTCTGTGTAGTTTTTATTTGTAGACATTCTTTTTCCCAATATAGGCCTCTTAGCGCTCAGAATGTCCAATTGCAGTTTCTACAGAAAGAGTGTTTCAGAACGGCTCAATCAAAAGTAAGGTTCAACTCTGTTAGTTGAATGCACAGAACAGAAAGAAGTTTCATACAATGCTTCTGTGTAGTTTATATTTGAACATATTCTTTTTTCCACTATTACCCACTTAGCGCTACGAATGTCCAGTTGCATTTTCTACAGACAGAGTGTTTCAAAACTGCTCAATCAAAAGTATGGTTTAACTCTGTTAGCTGTATGCTCAGATCAGAAAGAAGTTTCACAGAATGCTTCTGTGTAGTTTATATTTGAATATATTCCTTTTTCCACTACTACGCTCTTAGCGCTCCAAATGTCCAGTTGCATTTTCAACAGAAAGAGTGTTCAGATCTGCTCAATCAAAACTATGGTTTAACTCTGTTAGCTGAATGCACAGATCAGAAAGAAGTTTCACCGAATGGTTCTGTGTAGTTTATATTTGAAGACATTCCTTTTTCCACTATTACCCTCTTAGCGCTCCGAATCTCCACTTGCATTTTCTACAAAAAGAGTGTTTCATAACTGCTCAATCAAAAATATGTTTTATCTCTGTTAACTGAATTTACAGATCAGAAATAAGTTTCACAGAATGCATCTGTGTAGTTTTTATTTGAAGATATTCTTTTTCCCAATGTAGGCCTCTTAGCGCTTAGCATGTCCAATTGCAGTTTCTACAGAAAGAGTGTTTCAGAACGGCTCAATCAAAAGTAAGGTTCAACTCTGTTAGTTGAATGCACAGAACAGAAAGAATTTTCACAGAATGCTACTGTGTAGTTTATATTTGAATATATTCCTTTTTCCACTATTACCCTCTTAGCGCTCCGAATGTCCACTTGCATTTTCTACAGAAAGAGTGTTCAGAACTGCGCAATCAAAAGTATGGTTTAACTCTGTTAGCTTAATGAACATATCAGAAATAAGTTTCACACAATGCTTCTGTGTAGTTTTTATTTGAAGATATTATTTTTCCCAATAGAGGCCTCTTAGCGCTCAGAATGTCCAATTGCAGTTTCTACAGAAAGAGTGTTTCAGAAAGGCTCAATCAAAAGTAAGGTTCAACTCTGTTAGTTGAATGCACAGAACAGAAAGAAGTTTCATACAATGCTTCTGTGTAGTTTATATTTGAACATATTCTTTTTTCCACTATTACCCACTTAGCGCTACGAATGTCCAGTTGCATTTTCTACAGACAGAGGGTTTCAAAACTGCTCAATCAAAAGTATGGTTTAACTCTGTTAGCTGAATGCTCAGATCAGAAAGAAGTTTCACAGAATGCTTCTGTGTAGTTTATATTTGAATATATTCCTTTTTCCACTACTACTCCCTTAGCGCTCCAAATGTCCAGTTGCATTTTCTACAGAAAGAGTGTTCAGATCTGCTCAATCAAAAGTATGGTTTAACTCTGTTAGCTGAATGCACAGATCAGAAAGAAGTTTCACAGAATGATTCTGTGTAGTTTATATTTGGAGACATTCCTTTTTCCACTATTACCCTCTTAGCGCTCCGAATCTCCACTTGCATTTTCTACAGAGAGAGTGTTTCAGAACGGCTCAATCAAAACTAAGGTTCAACTCTTTTAGTTGAACAAACAGAACAGAAAGAAGTTTCACACAATTCTTCTGTGTAGTTTTTATTTGTAGACATTCTTTTTCCCAATATAGGCCTCTTAGCGCTCAGAATGTCCAATTGCAGTTTCTACAGAAAGAGTGTTTCAGAACGGCTCAATCAAAAGTAAGGATCAACTCTGTTAGTTGAATGCACAGAACAGAAAGAAGTTTCATACAATGCTTCTGTGTAGTTTATATTTGAACGTATTCTTTTTTCCACTATTACCCACTTAGCACTACGAATGTCCAGTTGCATTTTCTACAGACAGAGTGTTTCAAAACTGCTCAATGAAAAGTATGGTTTAACTCTGTTAGCTGAATGCTCAGATCAGAAAGAAGTTTCACAGAATGCTTCTGTGTAGTTTATATTTGAATATATTCCTTTTTCCACTAATACGCTCTTAGCGCTCCAACTATCCAGTTGCATTTTCAACAGAAAGAGTGTTCAGATCTGCTCAATCAAAAGTATGGTTTAACTCTGTTAGCTGAATGCACAGATCAGAAAGAAGTTTCACCGAATGATTCTGTGTAGTTTATATTTGAAGATAATCCTTTTTCCACTATAACCCTCTTAGCGCTCCGAATCTCCACTTGCATTTTCTACAAAAACAGTGTTTCATAACTGCTCAATCAAAAATATGTTTTATCTCTCTTAACTGAATTTACAGATCAGAAATAAGTTTCACAGTATGCATCTGTGTAGTTTTTATTTGAAGATATTTTTTTCCCAATGTAGGCCTCTTAGCGCTTAGCATGTCCAATTGCAGTTTCTACAGAAAGAGTGTTTCAGAACGGCTCAATCAAATGTAAGGTTCAACTCTGTTAGTTGAATGCACAGAACAGAAAGAATTTTCACAGAATGCTACTGTGTAGTTTATATTTGAATATATTCCTTTTTCCACTATTACCCTCTTAGCGCTCCGAATGTCCACTTGCAGTTTCTACAGAAAGAGTGTTCAGAACAGCGCGATCAAAAGTATGGTTTAACTCTGTTAGCTTAATGAATATATCAGAAATAAGTTTCACACAATGCTTCTGTGTAGTTTTTATTTGAAGATATTATTTTTCCCAATAGAGGCCTCTTAGCGCTCAGAAGGTCCAATTGCAGTTTCTACAGAAAGAGTGTTTCAGAAAGGCTCAATCAAAAGTAAGGTTCAACTCTGTTAGTTGAATGCACAGAACAGAAAGAAGTTTCATACAATGCTTCTGTGTAGTTTATATTTGAACATATTCTTTTTTCCACTATTACCCACTTAGCGCAACGAATGTCCAGTTCCATTTTCTACAGACAGAGTGTTTCAAAACTGCTCAATCAAAAGTATGGTTTAACTCTGTTAGCTGAATGCTCAGATCAGAAAGAAGTTTCACAGAATGCTTCTGTGTAGTTTATATTTGAATATATTCCTTTTTCCACTACTACTCTCTTAGCACTCCAAATGTCCAGTTGCATTTTCTACAGAAAGAGTGTTCAGATCTGCTCAATCAAAAGTATGGTTTAACTCTGTTAGCTGAATGCACAGATCAGAAAGAAGTTTCACAGAATGATTCTGTGTAGTTTATATTTGGAGACATTCCTTTTTCCACTATTACCCTCTTAGCGCTCCGAATCTCCACTTGCATTTTCTACAGAAAGAGTGTTTCAGAACGGCTCAATCAAAACTAAGGTTCAACTCTTTTAGTTGAACAAACAGAACAGAAAGAAGTTTCACACAATTCTTCTGTGTAGTTTTTATTTGTAGACATTCTTTTTCCCAATATAGGCCTCTTAGCGCTCAGAATGTCCAATTGCAGTTTCTACAGAAAGAGTGTTTCAGAACAGCTCAATCAAAAGTAAGGTTCAACTCTGTTAGTTGAATGCACAGAACAGAAAGAAGTTTCATACAATGCTTCTGTGTAGTTTATATTTGAACATATTCTTTTTTCCACTATTACCCACTTAGCGCTACGAATGTCCAGTTGCATTTTCTACAGACAGAGTGTTTCACAACTGCTCAATCAAACGTATGGTTTAACTCTGTTAGCTGTATGCTCAGATCAGAAAGAAGTTTCACAGAATGCTTCTGTGTAGTTTATATTTGAATATATTCCTTTTTCCACTACTACGCTCTTAGCGCTCGAAATGTCCAGTTGCATTTTCAACAGAAAGAGTGTTCAGATCTGCTCAATCAAAAGTATGGTTTAACTCTGTTAGCTGAATGCACAGATCAGAAAGAAGTTTCACCGAATGATTCTGTGTAGTTTATATTTGAAGACATTCCTTTTTCCACTATTACCCTCTTAGCGCTCCGAATCTCCACTTGCATTTTCTACAAAAAGAGTGTTTCATAACTGCTCAATTAAAAATATGTTTTATCTCTGTTAACTGAATTTACAGATCAGAAATAAGTTTCACAGAATGCATCTGTATAGTTTTTATTTGAAGATATTCTTTTTCCCAATGTAGGCCTCTTAGCGCTTAGCATGTCCAATTGCAGTTTCTACAGAAAGAGTGTTTCAGAACGGCTCAATCAAAAGTAAGGTTCAACTCTGTTAGTTGAATGCACAGAACAGAAAGAATTTTCACAGAATGCTACTGTGTAGTTTATATTTGAATATATTCCTTTTTCCACTATTATCCTGTTAGCGCTCCGAATGTCCACTTGCATTTTCTACAGAAAGAGTGTTCAGAACTGCGCAATCAAAAGTATGGTTTAACTCTGTTAGCTTAATGAACATATCAGAAATAAGTTTCACACAATGCTTCTGTGTAGTTTTTATTTGAAGATATTATTTTTCCCAATAGAGGCCTCTTAGCGCTCAGAATGTCCAATTGCAGTTTCTACAGAAAGAGTGTTTCAGAAAGGCTCAATCAAAAGTAAGGTTCAACTCTGTTAGTTGAATGCACAGAACAGAAAGAAGTTTCATACAATGCTTTTGTGTAGTTTATATTTGAACATATTCTTTTTTCCACTATTACCCACTTAGCGCTACGAATGTCCAGTTGCATTTTCTACAGACAGAGTGTTTCAAAACTGCTCAATCAAAAGTATGGTTTAACTCTGTTACCTGAATGCTCAGATCAGAAAGAAGTTTCACAGAATGCTTCTGTGTAGTTTATATTTGAATATATTCCTTTTTCCACTACTACTCTCTTAGCGCTCCAAATGTCCAGTTGCATTTTCTACAGAAAGAGTGTTCAGATCTGCTCAATCAAAAGTATGGTTTAACTCTGTTAGCTGAATGCACAGATCAGAAAGAAGTTTCACAGAATGATTCTGTGTAGTTTATATTTGGAGACATTCCTTTTTCCACTATTACCCTCTTAGCGCTCCGAATCTCCACTTGCATTTTCTACAGAGAGAGTGTTTCAGAACGGCTCAATCAAAACTAAGGTTCAACTCTTTTAGTTGAACAAACAGAACAGAAAGAAGTTTCACACAATTCTTCTGTGTAGTTTTTATTTGTAGACATTCTTTTTCCCAATATAGGCCTCTTAGCGCTCAGAATGTCCAATTGCAGTTTCTACAGAAAGAGTGTTTCAGAACGGCTCAATCAAAAGTAAGGATCAACTCTGTTAGTTGAATGCACAGAACAGAAAGAAGTTTCATACAATGCTTCTGTGTAGTTTATATTTGAACGTATTCTTTTTTCCACTATTACCCACTTAGCACTACGAATGTCCAGTTGCATTTTCTACAGACAGAGTGTTTCAAAACTGCTCAATGAAAAGTATGGTTTAACTCTGTTAGCTGAATGCTCAGATCAGAAAGAAGTTTCACAGAATGCTTCTGTGTAGTTTATATTTGAATATATTCCTTTTTCCACTAATACGCTCTTAGCGCTCCAACTATCCAGTTGCATTTTCAACAGAAAGAGTGTTCAGATCTGCTCAATCAAAAGTATGGTTTAACTCTGTTAGCTGAATGCACAGATCAGAAAGAAGTTTCACCGAATGATTCTGTGTAGTTTATATTTGAAGATAATCCTTTTTCCACTATAACCCTCTTAGCGCTCCGAATCTCCACTTGCATTTTCTACAAAAACAGTGTTTCATAACTGCTCAATCAAAAATATGTTTTATCTCTCTTAACTGAATTTACAGATCAGAAATAAGTTTCACAGTATGCATCTGTGTAGTTTTTATTTGAAGATATTTTTTTCCCAATGTAGGCCTCTTAGCGCTTAGCATGTCCAATTGCAGTTTCTACAGAAAGAGTGTTTCAGAACGGCTCAATCAAAAGTAAGGTTCAACTCTGTTAGTTGAATGCACAGAACAGAAAGAATTTTCACAGAATGCTACTGTGTAGTTTATATTTGAATATATTCCTTTTTCCACTATTACCCTCTTAGCGCTCCGAATGTCCACTTGCAGTTTCTACAGAAAGAGTGTTCAGAACAGCGCGATCAAAAGTATGGTTTAACTCTGTTAGCTTAATGAATATATCAGAAATAAGTTTCACACAATGCTTCTGTGTAGTTTTTATTTGAAGATATTATTTTTCCCAATAGAGGCCTCTTAGCGCTCAGAAGGTCCAATTGCAGTTTCTACAGAAAGAGTGTTTCAGAAAGGCTCAATCAAAAGTAAGGTTCAACTCTGTTAGTTGAATGCACAGAACAGAAAGAAGTTTCATACAATGCTTCTGTGTAGTTTATATTTGAACATATTCTTTTTTCCACTATTACCCACTTAGCGCAACGAATGTCCAGTTCCATTTTCTACAGACAGAGTGTTTCAAAACTGCTCAATCAAAAGTATGGTTTAACTCTGTTAGCTGAATGCTCAGATCAGAAAGAAGTTTCACAGAATGCTTCTGTGTAGTTTATATTTGAATATATTCCTTTTTCCACTACTACTCTCTTAGCGCTCCAAATGTCCAGTTGCATTTTCTACAGAAAGAGTGTTCAGATCTGCTCAATCAAAAGTATGGTTTAACTCTGTTAGCTGAATGCACAGATCAGAAAGAAGTTTCACAGAATGATTCTGTGTAGTTTATATTTGGAGACATTCCTTTTTCCACTATTACCCTCTTAGCGCTCCGAATCTCCACTTGCATTTTCTACAGAAAGAGTGTTTCAGAACGGCTCAATCAAAACTAAGGTTCAACTCTTTTAGTTGAACAAACAGAACAGAAAGAAGTTTCACACAATTCTTCTGTGTAGTTTTTATTTGTAGACATTCTTTTTCCCAATATAGGCCTCTTAGCGCTCAGAATGTCCAATTGCAGTTTCTACAGAAAGAGTGTTTCAGAACAGCTCAATCAAAAGTAAGGTTCAACTCTGTTAGTTGAATGCACAGAACAGAAAGAAGTTTCATACAATGCTTCTGTGTAGTTTATATTTGAACATATTCTTTTTTCCACTATTACCCACTTAGCGCTACGAATGTCCAGTTGCATTTTCTACAGACAGAGTGTTTCACAACTGCTCAATCAAACGTATGGTTTAACTCTGTTAGCTGTATGCTCAGATCAGAAAGAAGTTTCACAGAATGCTTCTGTGTAGTTTATATTTGAATATATTCCTTTTTCCACTACTACGCTCTTAGCGCTCGAAATGTCCAGTTGCATTTTCAACAGAAAGAGTGTTCAGATCTGCTCAATCAAAAGTATGGTTTAACTCTGTTAGCTGAATGCACAGATCAGAAAGAAGTTTCACCGAATGATTCTGTGTAGTTTATATTTGAAGACATTCCTTTTTCCACTATTACCCTCTTAGCGCTCCGAATCTCCACTTGCATTTTCTACAAAAAGAGTGTTTCATAACTGCTCAATCAAAAATATGTTTTATCTCTGTTAACTGAATTTACAGATCAGAAATAAGTTTCACAGAATGCATCTGTATAGTTTTTATTTGAAGATATTCTTTTTCCCAATGTAGGCCTCTTAGCGCTTAGCATGTCCAATTGCAGTTTCTACAGAAAGAGTGTTTCAGAACGGCTCAATCAAAAGTAAGGTTCAACTCTGTTAGTTGAATGCACAGAACAGAAAGAATTTTCACAGAATGCTACTGTGTAGTTTATATTTGAATATATTCCTTTTTCCACTATTATCCTCTTAGCGCTCCGAATGTCCACTTGCATTTTCTACAGAAAGAGTGTTCAGAACTGCGCAATCAAAAGTATGGTTTAACTCTGTTAGCTTAATGAACATATCAGAAATAAGTTTCACACAATGCTTCTGTGTAGTTTTTATTTGAAGATATTATTTTTCCCAATAGAGGCCTCTTAGCGCTCAGAATGTCCAATTGCAGTTTCTACAGAAAGAGTGTTTCAGAAAGGCTCAATCAAAAGTAAGGTTCAACTCTGTTAGTTGAATGCACAGAACAGAAAGAAGTTTCATACAATGCTTTTGTGTAGTTTATATTTGAACATATTCTTTTTTCCACTATTACCCACTTAGCGCTACGAATGTCCAGTTGCATTTTCTACAGACAGAGTGTTTCAAAACTGCTCAATCAAAAGTATGGTTTAACTCTGTTACCTGAATGCTCAGATCAGAAAGAAGTTTCACAGAATGCTTCTGTGTAGTTTATATTTGAATATATTCCTTTTTCCACTACTACTCTCTTAGCGCTCCAAATGTCCAGTTGCATTTTCTACAGAAAGAGTGTTCAGATCTGCTCAATCAAAAGTATGGTTTAACTCTGTTAGCTGAATGCACAGATCAGAAAGAAGTTTCACAGAATGATTCTGTGTAGTTTATATTTGGAGACATTCCTTTTTCCACTATTACCCTCTTAGCGCTCCGAATCTCCACTTGCATTTTCTACAGAGAGAGTGTTTCAGAACGGCTCAATCAAAACTAAGGTTCAACTCTTTTAGTTGAACAAACAGAACAGAAAGAAGTTTCACACAATTCTTCTGTGTAGTTTTTATTTGTATACATTCTTTTTCCCAATATAGGCCTCTTAGCGCTCAGAATGTCCAATTGCAGTTTCTACAGAAAGAGTGTTTCAGAACGGCTCAATCAAAAGTAAGGATCAACTCTGTTAGTTGAATGCACAGAACAGAAAGAAGTTTCATACAATGCTTCTGTGTAGTTTATATTTGAACGTATTCTTTTTTCCACTATTACCCACTTAGCACTACGAATGTCCAGTTGCATTTTCTACAGACAGAGTGTTTCAAAACTGCTCAATCAAAAGTATGGTTTAACTCTGTTAGCTGAATGCTCAGATCAGAAAGAAGTTTCACAGAATGCTTCTGTGTAGTTTATATTTGAATATATTCCTTTTTCCACTAATACGCTCTTAGCGCTCCAAATGTCCAGTTGCATTTTCAACAGAAAGAGTGTTCAGATCTGCTCAATCAAAAGTATGGTTTAACTATGTTAGCTGAATGCACAGATCAGAAAGAAGTTTCACCGAATGATTCTGTGTAGTTTATATTTGAAGATAATCCTTTTTCCACTATTACCCTCTTAGCGCTCCGAATCTCCACTTGCATTTTCTACAAAAACAGTGTTTCATAACTGCTCAATCAAAAATATGTTTTATCTCTCTTAACTGAATTTACAGATCAGAAATAAGTTTCACAGTATGCATCTGTGTAGTTTTTATTTGAAGATATTTTTTTCCCAATGTAGGCCTCTTAGCGCTTAGCATGTCCAATTGCAGTTTCTACAGAAAGACTGTTTCAGAATGGCTCAATCAAAAGTAAGGTTCAACTCTGTTAGTTGAATGCACAGAACAGAAAGAATTTTCACAGAATGCTACTTTGTAGTTTATATTTGAATATATTCCTTTTTCCACTATTACCCTCTTAGCGCTCCGAATGTCCACTTGCAGTTTCTACAGAAAGAGTGTTCAGAACAGCGCGATCAAAAGTATGGTTTAACTCTGTTAGCTTAATGAATATATCAGAAATAAGTTTCACACAATGCTTCTGTGTAGTTTTTATTTGAAGATATTATTTTTCCCAATAGAGGCCTCTTAGCGCTCAGAATGTCCAATTGCAGTTTCTACAGAAAGAGTGTTTCAGAAAGGCTCAATCAAAAGTAAGGTTCAACTCTGTTAGTTGAATGCACAGAACAGAAAGTAGTTTCATACAATGCTTCTGTGTAGTTTATATTTGAACATATTGTTTTTTCCACTATTACCCACTTAGCGCAACGAATGTCCAGTTCCATTTTCTACAGACAGAGTGTTTCAAAACTGCTCAATCAAAAGTATGGTTTAACTCTGTTAGCTGAATGCTCAGATCAGAAAGAAGTTTCACAGAATGCTTCTGTGTAGTTTATATTTGAATATATTCCTTTTTCCACTACTACTCTCTTAGCGCTCCAAATGTCCAGTTGCATTTTCTACAGAAAGAGTGTTCAGATCTGCTCAATCAAAAGTATGGTTTAACTCTGTTAGCTGAATGCACAGATCAGAAAGAAGTTTCACAGAATGATTCTGTGTAGTTTATATTTGGAGACATTCCTTTTTCCACTATTACCCTCTTAGCGCTCCGAATCTCCACTTGCATTTTCTACAGAAAGAGTGTTTCAGAACGGCTCAATCAAAACTAAGGTTCAACTCTTTTAGTTGAACAAACAGAACAGAAAGAAGTTTCACACAATTCTTCTGTGTAGTTTTTATTTGTAGACATTCTTTTTCCCAATATAGGCCTCTTAGCGCTCAGAATGTCCAATTGCAGTTTCTACAGAAAGAGTGTTTCAGAACAGCTCAATCAAAAGTAAGGTTCAACTCTGTTAGTTGAATGCACAGAACAGAAAGAAGTTTCATACAATGCTTCTGTGTAGTTTATATTTGAACATATTCTTTTTTCCACTATTACCCACTTAGCGCTACGAATGTCCAGTTGCATTTTCTACAGACAGAGTGTTTCAAAACTGCTCAATCAAACGTATGGTTTAACTCTGTTAGCTGTATGCTCAGATCAGAAAGAAGTTTCACAGAATGCTTCTGTGTAGTTTATATTTGAATATATTCCTTTTTCCACTACTACGCTCTTAGCGCTCCAAATGTCCAGTTGCATTTTCAACAGAAAGAGTGTTCAGATCTGCTCAATCAAAAGTATGGTTTAACTCTGTTAGCTGAATGCACAGATCAGAAAGAAGTTTCACCGAATGATTCTGTGTAGTTTATATTTGAAGACATTCCTTTTTCCACTATTACCCTCTTAGCGCTCCGAATCTCCACTTGCATTTTCTACAAAAAGAGTGTTTCATAACTGCTCAATTAAAAATATGTTTTATCTCTGTTAACTGAATTTACAGATCAGAAATAAGTTTCACAGAATGCATCTGTATAGTTTTTATTTGAAGATATTCTTTTTCCCAATGTAGGCCTCTTAGCGCTTAGCATGTCCAATTGCAGTTTCTACAGAAAGAGTGTTTCAGAACGGCTCAATCAAAAGTAAGGTTCAACTCTGTTAGTTGAATGCACAGAACAGAAAGAATTTTCACAGAATGCTACTGTGTAGTTTATATTTGAATATATTCCTTTTTCCACTATTACCCTCTTAGCGCTCCGAATGTCCACTTGCATTTTCTACAGAAAGAGTGTTCAGAACTGCGCAATCAAAAGTATGGATTAACTCTGTTAGCTTAATGAACATATCAGAAATAAGTTTCACACAATGCTTCTGTGTAGTTTTTATTTGAAGATATTATTTTTCCCAATAGAGGCCTCTTAGCGCTCAGCATGTCCAATTGCAGTTTCTACAGAAAGAGTGTTTCAGAAAGGCTCAATCAAAAGTAAGGTTCAACTCTGTTAGTTGAATGCACAGAACAGAAAGAAGTTTCATACAATGCTTCTGTGTAGTTTATATTTGAACATATTCTTTTTTCCACTATTACCCACTTAGCGCTACGAATGTCCAGTTGCATTTTCTACAGACAGAGTGTTTCAAAACTGCTCAATCAAAAGTATGGTTTAACTCTGTTAGCTGAATGCTCAGATCAGAAAGAAGTGTCACAGAATGCTTCTGTGTAGTTTATATTTGAATATATTCCTTTTTCCACTACTACTCTCTTAGCGCTCCAAATGTCCAGTTGCATTTTCTACAGAAAGAGTGTTCAGATCTCCTCAATCAAAAGTATGGTTAACTCTGTTAGCTGAATGCACAGATCAGAAAGAAGTTTCACAGAATGATTCTGTGTAGTTTATATTTGGAGACATTCCTTTTTCCACTATTACCCTCTTAGCGCTCCGAATCTCCACTTGCATTTTCTACAGAAAGAGTGTTTCAGAACGGCTCAATCAAAACTAAGGTTCAACTCTTTTAGTTGAACAAACAGAACAGAAAGAAGTTTCACACAATTCTTCTGTGTAGTTTTTATTTGTAGACATTCTTTTTCCCAATATAGGCCTCTTAGCGCTCAGAATGTCCAATTGCAGTTTCTACAGAAAGAGTGTTTCAGAACAGCTCAATCAAAAGTAAGGTTCAACTCTGTTAGTTGAATGCACAGAACAGAAAGAAGTTTCATACAATGCTTCTGTGTAGTTTATATTTGAACATATTCTTTTTTCCACTATTACCCACTTAGCGCTACGAATGTCCAGTTGCATTTTCTACAGACAGAGTGTTTCAAAACTGCTCAATCAAACGTATGGTTTAACTCTGTTAGCTGTATGCTCAGATCAGAAAGAAGTTTCACAGAATGCTTCTGTGTAGTTTATATTTGAATATATTCCTTTTTCCACTACTACGCTCTTAGCGCTCCAAATGTCCAGTTGCATTTTCAACAGAAAGAGTGTTCAGATCTGCTCAATCAAAAGTATGGTTTAACTCTGTTAGCTGAATGCACAGATCAGAAAGAAGTTTCACCGAATGATTCTGTGTAGTTTATATTTGAAGACATTCCTTTTTCCACTATTACCCTCTTAGCGCTCCGAATCTCCACTTGCATTTTCTACAAAAAGAGTGTTTCATAACTGCTCAATTAAAAATATGTTTTATCTCTGTTAACTGAATTTACAGATCAGAAATAAGTTTCACAGAATGCATCTGTATAGTTTTTATTTGAAGATATTCTTTTTCCCAATGTAGGCCTCTTAGCGCTTAGCATGTCCAATTGCAGTTTCTACAGAAAGAGTGTTTCAGAACGGCTCAATCAAAAGTAAGGTTCAACTCTGTTAGTTGAATGCACAGAACAGAAAGAATTTTCACAGAATGCTACTGTGTAGTTTATATTTGAATATATTCCTTTTTCCACTATTACCCTCTTAGCGCTCCGAATGTCCACTTGCATTTTCTACAGAAAGAGTGTTCAGAACTGCGCAATCAAAAGTATGGATTAACTCTGTTAGCTTAATGAACATATCAGAAATAAGTTTCACACAATGCTTCTGTGTAGTTTTTATTTGAAGATATTATTTTTCCCAATAGAGGCCTCTTAGCGCTCAGCATGTCCAATTGCAGTTTCTACAGAAAGAGTGTTTCAGAAAGGCTCAATCAAAAGTAAGGTTCAACTCTGTTAGTTGAATGCACAGAACAGAAAGAAGTTTCATACAATGCTTCTGTGTAGTTTATATTTGAACATATTCTTTTTTCCACTATTACCCACTTAGCGCTACGAATGTCCAGTTGCATTTTCTACAGACAGAGTGTTTCAAAACTGCTCAATCAAAAGTATGGTTTAACTCTGTTAGCTGAATGCTCAGATCAGAAAGAAGTGTCACAGAATGCTTCTGTGTAGTTTATATTTGAATATATTCCTTTTTCCACTACTACTCTCTTAGCGCTCCAAATGTCCAGTTGCATTTTCTACAGAAAGAGTGTTCAGATCTGCTCAATCAAAAGTATGGTTAACTCTGTTAGCTGAATGCACAGATCAGAAAGAAGTTTCACAGAATGATTCTGTGTAGTTTATATTTGGAGACATTCCTTTTTCCACTATTACCCTCTTAGCGCTCCGAATCTCCACTTGCATTTTCTACAGAAAGAGTGTTTCAGAACGGCTCAATCAAAACTAAGGTTCAACTCTTTTAGTTGAACAAACAGAACAGAAAGAAGTTTCACACAATTCTTCTGTGTAGTTTTTATTTGTAGACATTCTTTTTCCCAATATAGGCCTCTTAGCGCTCAGAATGTCCAATTGCAGTTTCTACAGAAAGAGTGTTTCAGAATGGCTCAATCAAAAGTAAGGTTCAACTCTGTTAGTTGAATGCACAGAACAGAAAGAAGTTTCATACAATGCTTCTGTGTAGTTTATATTTGAACATATTCTTTTTTCCACTATTACCCACTTAGCGCTACGAATGTCCAGTTGCATTTTCTACAGACAGAGTGTTTCAAAACTGCTCAATCAAAAGTATGGTGTAACTCTGTTAGCTGTATGCTCAGATCAGAATGAAGTTTCACAGAATGCTTCTGTGTAGTTTGTATTTGAATATATTCCTTTTTCCACTACTACGCTCTTAGCGCTCCAAATGTCCAGTTGCATTTTCAACAGAAAGAGTGTTCAGATCTGCTCAATCAAAAGTATGGTTTAACCCTGTTAGCTGAATGCACAGATCAGAAAGAAGTTTCACCGAATGATTCTGTGTAGTTTATATTTGAAGACATTCCTTTTTCCACTATTACCCTCTTAGCGCTCCGAAACTCCACTTGCATTTTCTACAAAAAGAGTGTTTCATAAGTGCTCAATCAAAAATATGTTTTATCTCTGTTAACTGAATTTACAGATCAGAAATAAGTTTCACAGAAAGCATCTGTGTAGTTTTTATTTGAAGATATTCTTTTTCCCAATGTAGGCCTCTTAGCGCTTAGCATGTCCAATTGCAGTTTCTACAGAAAGAGTGTTTCAGAACGGCTCAATCAAAAGTAAGGTTCAACTCTGTTAGTTGAATGCACAGAACAGAAAGAATTTTCACAGAATGCTACTGTGTAGTTTATATTTGAATATATTCCTTTTTCCACTATTACCCTCTTAGAGCTCCAAATGTCCACTTGCATTTTCTACAGAAAGAGTGTTCAGAACTGCGCAATCAAAAGTATGGTTTAACTCTGTTAGCTTAATGAACATATCAGAAATAAGTTTCACACAATGCTTCTGTGTAGTTTTAATTTGAAGATATTATTTTTCCCAATAGTGGCCTCTTAGCGCTCAGAATGTCCAATTGCAGTTTCTACAGAAAGAGTGTTTCAGAAAGGCTCAATCAAAAGTAAGTTTCAACTCTGTTAGTTGAATGCACAGAACAGAAAGAAGTTTCATACAATGCTTCTGTGTAGTTTATATTTGAACATATTCTTTTTTCCACTATTACCCACTTAGCGCTACGAATGTCCAGTTGCATTTTCTACAGACAGAGTGTTTCAAAACTGCTCAATCAAAAGTATGGTTTAACTCTGTTAGCTGAATGCTCAGATCAGAAAGAAGTTTCACAGAATGCTTCTGTGTAGTTTATATTTGAATATATTCCTTTTTCCACTACTACTCTCTTAGCGCTCCAAATGTCCAGTTGCATTTTCTACAGAAAGAGTGTTCAGATCTGCTCAATCAAAAGTATGGTTTAACTCTGTTAGCTGAATGCACAGATCAGAAAGAAGTTTCACAGAATGATTCTGTGTAGTTTATATTTGAAGACATTCCTTTTTCCACTATTACCCTCTTAGCGCTCCGAATCTCCACTTGCATTTTCTACAGAAAGAGTGTTTCAGAACGGCTCAATCAAAACTAAGGTTCAACTCTTTTAGTTGAACAAACAGAACAGAAAGAAGTTTCACACAATTCTTCTGTGTAGTTTTTATTTGTAGACATTCTTTTTCCCAATATAGGCCTCTTAGCGCTCAGAATGTCCAATTGCATTTTCTACAGAAAGAGTGTTTCAGAACGGCTCAATCAAAAGTAAGGTTCAACTCTGTTAGTTGAATGCACAGAACAGAAAGAAGTTTCATACAATGCTTCTGTGTAGTTTATATTTGAACGTATTCTTTTTTCCACTATTACCCACTTAGCACTACGAATGTCCAGTTGCATTTTCTACAGACAGAGTGTTTCAAAACTGCTCAATCAAAAGTATGGTTTAACTCTGTTAGCTGAATGCTCAGATCAGAAAGAAGTTTCACAGAATGCTTCTGTGTAGTTTATATTTGAATATATTCCTTTTTCCACTAATACGCTCTTAGCGCTCCAAATGTCCAGTTGCATTTTCAACAGAAAGAGTGTTCAGATCTGCTCAATCAAAAGTATGGTTTAACTCTGTTAGCTGAATGCACAGATCAGAAAGAAGTTTCACCGAATGATTCTGTGTAGTTTATATTTGAAGACATTCCTTTTTCCACTATTACCCTCTTAGCGCTCCGAATCTCCACTTGCATTTTCTACAAAAACAGTGTTTCATAACTGCTCAATCAAAAATATGTTTTATCTCTGTTAACTGAATTTACAGATCAGAAATAAGTTTCACAGTATGCATCTGTGTAGTTTTTATTTGAAGATATTTTTTTCCCAATGTAGGCCTCTTAGCGCTTAGCATGTCCAATTGCAGTTTCTACAGAAAGAGTGTTTCTGAACGGCTCAATCAAAAGTAAGGTTCAACTCTGTTAGTTGAATGCACAGAACAGAAAGAATTTTCACAGAATGCTACTGTGTAGTTTATATTTGAATATATTCCTTTTTCCACTATTACCCTCTTAGCGCTCCGAATGTCCACTTGCAGTTTCTACAGAAAGAGTGTTCAGAACTGAGCGATCAAAAGTATGGTTTAACTCTGTTAGCTTAATGAACATATCAGAAATATGTTTCACACAATGCTTCTGTGTAGTTTTTATTTGAAGATATTATTTTTCCCAATAGAGGCCTCTTAGCGCTCAGAATGTCCAATTGCAGTTTCTACAGAAAGAGTGTTTCAGAAAGGCTCAATCAAAAGTAAGGTTCAACTCTGTTAGTTGAATGCACAGAACAGAAAGAAATTTCATACAATGCTTCTGTGTAGTTTATATTTGAACATATTCTTTTTTCCACTATTACCCACTTAGCGCTACGAATGTCCAGTTGCATTTTCTACAGACAGAGTGTTTCAAAACTGCTCAATCAAAAGTATGGTTTAACTCTGTTAGCTGAATGCTCAGATCAGAAAGAAGTTTCACAGAATGCTTCTGTGTAGTTTATATTTGAATATATTCCTTTTTCTACTACTACTCTCTTAGCGCTCCAAATGTCCAGTTGCATTTTCTACAGACAGAGTGTTCAGATCTGCTCAATCAAAAGTATGGTTTAACTCTGTTAGCTGAATGCACAGATCAGAAAGAAGTTTCACAGAATGATTCTGTGTAGTTTATATTTGGAGACATTACTTTTTCCACTATTACCTTCTTAGCGCTCCGAATCTCCACTTGCATTTTCTACAGAAAGAGTGTTTCAGAACGGCTCAATCAAAACTAAGGTTCAACTCTTTTAGTTGAACAAACAGAACAGAAAGAAGTTTCACACAATTCTTCTGTGTAGTTTTTATTTGTAGACATTCTTTTTCCCAATATAGGCCTCTTAGCGCTCAGAATGTCCAATTGCAGTTTCTACAGAAAGAGTGTTTCAGAACGGCTCAATCAAAAGTAAGGTTCAACTCTGTTAGTTGAATGCACAGAACAGAAAGAAGTTTCATACAATGCTTCTGTGTAGTTTATATTTGAACGTATTCTTTTTTCCACTATTACCCACTTAGCACTACGAATGTCCAGTTGCATTTTCTACAGACAGAGTGTTTCAAAACTGCTCAATCAAAAGTATGGTTTAACTCTGTTAGCTGAATGCTCAGATCAGAAAGAAGTTTCACAGAATGCTTCTGTGTAGTTTATATTTGAATATATTCCTTTTTCCACTACTACTCTCTTAGCGCTCCAAATGTCCAGTTGCATTTTCTACAGAAAGAGTGTTCAGATCTGCTCAATCAAAAGTATGGTTAACTCTGTTAGCTGAATGCACAGATCAGAAAGAAATTTCACAGTATGATTCTGTGTAGTTTATATTTGGAGACATTCCTTTTTCCACTATTACCCTCTTAGCGCTCCGAATCTCCACTTGCATTTTCTACAGAAAGAGTGTTTCAGAACGGCTCAATCAAAACTAAGGTTCAACTCTTTTAGTTGAACAAACAGAACAGAAAGAAGTTTCACAAAATTCTTCTGTGTAGTTTTTATTTGTAGACATTCTTTTTCCCAATATAGGCCTCTTAGCGCTCAGAATGTCCAATTGCAGTTTCTACAGAAAGAGTGTTTCAGAACGGCTCAATCAAAAGTAAGGTTCAACTCTGTTAGTTGAATGCACAGAACAGAAAGAAGTTTCATACAATGCTTCTGTGTAGTTTATATTTGAACATATTCTTTTTTCCACTATTACCCACTTAGCGCTACGAATGTCCAGTTGCATTTTCTACAGACAGAGTGTTTCAAAACTGCTCAATCAAAAGTATGGTTTAACTCTGTTAGCTGTATGCTCAGATCAGAAAGAAGTTTCACAGAGTGCTTCTGTGTAGTTTGTATTTGAATATATTACTTTTTCCACTACTACGCTCTTAGCGCTCCAAATGTAAAGTTGCATTTTCAACAGAAAGAGTGTTCAGATCTGCTCAATCAAAAGTATGGTTTAACTCTGTTAGCTGAATGCACAGATCAGAAAGAAGTTTCACCGAATGATTCTGTGTAGTTTATATTTGAAGACATTCCTTTTTCCACTATTACCCTCTTAGCGCTCCGAATCTCCACTTGCATTTTCTACAAAAAGAGTGTTTCATAACTGCTCAATTAAAAATATGTTTTATCTCTGTTAACTGAATTTACAGATCAGAAATAAGTTTCACAGAATGCATCTGTGTAGTTTTTATTTGAAGATATTCTTTTTCCCAATGTAGGCCTCTTAGCGCTTAGCATGTCCAATTGCAGTTTCTACAGAAAGAGTGTTTCAGAACGGCTCAATCAAAAGTAAGGTTCAACTCTGTTAGTTGAATGCACAGAACAGAAAGAATTTTCACAGAATGCTACTGTGTAGTTTATATTTGAATATATTCCTTTTTCCACTATTACCCTCTTAGAGCTCCAAATGTCCACTTGCATTTTCTACAGAAAGATTGTTCAGAACTGCGCAATCAAAAGTATGGTTTAACTCTGTTAGCTTAATGAACATATCAGAAATAAGTTTCACACAATGCTTCTGTGTAGTTTTTATTTGAAGATATTATTTTTCCCAATAGAGGCCTCTTAGCGCTCAGAATGTCCAATTGCAGTTTCTACAGAAAGAGTGTTTCAGAAAGGCTCAATCAAAAGTAAGGTTCAACTCTGTTAGTTGAAAGCACAGAACAGAAAGTAGTTTAATACAATGCTTCTGTGTAGTTTATATTTGAACATATTCTTTTTTCCACTATTACCAACTTAGCGCTACGAATGTCCAGTTGCATTTTCTACAGACAGAGTGTTTCAAAACTGCTCAATCAAAAGTATGGTTTAACTCTGTTAGCTGAATGCTCAGATCAGAAAGAAGTTTCACAGAATGCTTCTGTGTAGTTTATATTTGAATATATTCCTTTTTCCACTACTACTCTCTTAGCGCTCCAAATGTCCAGTTGCATTTTCTACAGAAAGAGTGTTCAGATCTGCTCAATCAAAAGTATGGTTTAACTCTGTTAGCTGAATGCACAGATCAGAAAGAAGTTTCACAGAATGATTCTGTGTAGTTTATATTTGGAGACAATCCTTTTTCCACTATTACCCTCTTAGCGCTCCGAATCTCCACTTGCATTTTCTACAGAAAGAGTGTTTCAGAACGGCTCAATCAAAACTAAGGTTCACCTCTTTTAGTTGAACAAACAGAACAGAAAGAAGTTTCACACAATTCTTCTGTGTAGTTTTTATTTGTAGACATTCTTTTTCCCAATATAGGCCTCTTAGCTCTCAGAATGTCCAATTGCAGTTTCTACAGAAAGAGTGTTTCAGAACGGCTCAATCAAAAGTAAGGTTCAACTCTGTTAGTTGAATGCACAGAACAGAAAGAAGTTTCATACAATGCTTCTGTGTAGTTTATATTTGAACGTATTCTTTTTTCCACTATTACCCACTTAGCACTACGAATGTCCAGTTGCATTTTCTACAGACAGAGTGTTTCAAAACTGCTCAATCAAAAGTATGGTTTAACTCTGTTAGCTGAACGCTCAGATCAGAAAGAAGTTTCACAGAATGCTTCTGTGTAGTTTATATTTGAATATATTCCTTTTTCCACTAATACGCTCTTAGCGCTCCAAATGTCCAGTTGCATTTTCAACAGAAAGAGTGTTCAGATCTGCTCAATCAAAAGTATGGTTTAACTCTGTTAGCTGAATGCACAGAGCAGAAAGAAGTTTCACCGAATGATTCTGTGTAGTTTATATTTGAAGACATTCCTTTTTCCACTATTACCCTCTTAGCGCTCCGAATCTCCACTTGCATTTTCTACAAAAACAGTGTTTCATAACTGCTCAATCAAAAATATGTTTTATCTCTGTTAACTGAATTTACAGATCAGAAATAAGTTTCACAGTATGCATCTGTGTAGTTTTTATTTGAAGATATTTTTTTCCCAATGTAGGCCTCCTAGCGCTTAGCATGTCCAATTGCAGTTTCTACAGAAAGAGTGTTTCAGAACGGCTCAATCAAAAGTAAGGTTCAACTCTGTTAGTTGAATGCACAGAACAGAAAGAAGTTTCATACAATGCTTCTGTGTAGTTTATATTTGAACATATTCTTTTTTCCACTATTACCCACTTAGCGCTACGAATGTCCAGTTGCATTTTCTACAGACAGAGTGTTTCAAAACTGCTCAATCAAAAGTATGGTGTAACTCTGTTAGCTGTATGCTCAGATCAGAATGAAGTTTCACAGAATGCTTCTGTGTAGTTTGTACTTGAATATATTCCTTTTTCCACTACTACGCTCTTAGCGCTCCAAATGTCCAGTTGCATTTTCAACAGAAAGAGTGTTCAGATCTGCTCAATCAAAAGTATGGTTTAACTCTGTTAGCTGAATGCACAGATCAGAAAGAAGTTTCACCGAATGATTCTGTGTAGTTTATATTTGAAGACATTCCTTTTTCCACTATTACCCTCTTAGCGCTCCGAATCTCCACTTGCATTTTCTACAAAAAGAGTGTTTCATAAGTGCTCAATCAAAAATATGTTTTATCTCTGTTAACTGAATTTACAGATCAGAAATAAGTTTCACAGAAAGCATCTGTGTAGTTTTTATTTGAAGATATTCTTTTTCCCAATGTAGGCCTCTTAGCGCTTAGCATGTCCAATTGCAGTTTCTACAGAAAGAGTGTTTCAGAACGGCTCAATCAAAAGTAAGGTTCAACTCTGTTAGTTGAATGCACAGAAGAGAAAGAATTTTCACAGAATGCTACTGTGTAGTTTATATTTGAATATATTCCTTTTTCCACTATTACCCTCTTAGAGCTCCAAATGTCCACTTGCATTTTCTACAGAAAGAGTGTTCAGAACTGCGCAATCAAAAGTATGGTTTAACTCTGTTAGCTTAATGAACATATCAGAAATAAGTTTCACACAATGCTTCTGTGTAGTTTTTATTTGAAGATATTATTTTTCCCAATAGAGGCCTCTTAGCGCTCAGAATGTCCAATTGCAGTTTCTACAGAAAGAGTGTTTCAGAAAGGCTCAATCAAAAGTAAGGTTCAACTCTGTTAGTTGAATGCACAGAACAGAAAGAAGTTTCATACAATGCTTCTGTGTAGTTTATATTTGAACATTTTCTTTTTTCCACTATTACCCACTTAGCGCTACGAATGTCCAGTTGCATTTTCTACAGACAGAGTGTTTCAAAACTGCTCAATCAAAAGTATGGTTTAACTCTGTTAGCTGAATGCTCAGATCAGAAAGAAGTTTCACAGAATGCTTCTGTGTAGTTTATATTTGAATATATTCCTTTTTCCACTACTACTCTCTTAGCGCTCCAAATATCCAGTTGCATTTTCTACAGAAAGAGTGTTCAGATCTGCTCAATCAAAAGTATGGTTTAACTCTGTTAGCTGAATGCACAGATCAGAAAGAAGTTTCACAGAATGATTCTGTGTAGTTTATATTTGAAGACATTCCTTTTTCCACTATTACCCTCTTAGCGCTCCGAATCTCCACTTGCATTTTCTACAGAAAGAGTGTCTCAGAACGGCTCAATCAAAACTAAGGTTCAACTCTTTTAGTTGAACAAACAGAACAGAAAGAAGTTTCACACAATTCTTCTGTGTAGTTTTTATTTGTAGACATTCTTTTTCCCAATATAGGCCTCTTAGCGCTCAGAATGTCCAATTGCATTTTCTACAGAAAGAGTGTTTCAGAACGGCTCAATCAAAAGTAAGGTTCAACTCTGTTAGTTGAATGCACAGAACAGAAAGAAGTTTCATACAATGCTTCTGTGTAGTTTATATTTGAACGTATTCTTTTTTCCACTATTACCCACTTAGCACTACGAATGTCCAGTTGCATTTTCTACAGACAGAGTGTTTCAAAACTGCTCAATCAAAAGTATGGTTTAACTCTGTTAGCTGAATGCTCAGATCAGAAAGAAGTTTCACAGAATGCTTCTGTGTAGTTTATATTTGAATATATTCCTTTTTCCACTAATACGCTCTTAGCGCTCCAAATGTCCAGTTGCATTTTCAACAGAAAGAGTGTTCAGATCTGCTCAATCAAAAGTATGGTTTAACTCTGTTAGCTGAATGCACAGATCAGAAAGAAGTTTCACCGAATGATTCTGTGTAGTTTATATTTGAAGACATTCCTTTTTCCACTATTACCCTCTTAGCGCTCCGAATCTCCACTTGCATTTTCTACAAAAACAGTGTTTCATAACTGCTCAATCAAAAATATGTTTTATCTCTGTTAACTGAATTTACAGATCAGAAATAAGTTTCACAGTATGCATCTGTGTAGTTTTTATTTGAAGATATTTTTTTCCCAATGTAGGTCTCTTAGCGCTTAGCATGTCCAATTGCAGTTTCTACAGAAAGAGTGTTTCTGAACTGCTCAATCAAAAGTAAGGTTCAACTCTGTTAGTTGAATGCACAGAACAGAAAGAATTTTCACAGAATGCTACTGTGTAGTTTATATTTGAATATATTCCTTTTTCCACTATTACCCTCTTAGCGCTCCGAATGTCCACTTGCAGTTTCTACAGAAAGAGTGTTCAGAACTGAGCGATCAAAATTATGGTTTAACTCTGTTAGCTTAATGAACATATCAGAAATATGTTTCACACAATGCTTCTGTGTAGTTTTTATTTGAAGATATTATTTTTCCCAATAGAGGCCTCTTAGCGCTCAGAATGTCCAATTGCAGTTTCTACAGAAAGAGTGTTTCAGAAAGGCTCAATCAAAAGTAAGGTTCAACTCTGTTAGTTGAATGCACAGAACAGAAAGAAATTTCATACAATGCTTCTGTGTAGTTTATATTTGAACATATTCTTTTTTCCACTATTACCCACTTAGCGCTACGAATGTCCAGTTGCATTTTCTACAGACAGAGTGTTTCAAAACTGCTCAATCAAAAGTATGGTGTAACTCTGTTAGCTGTATGCTCAGATCAGAATGAAGTTTCACAGAATGCTTGTGTGTAGTTTGTATTTGAATATATTCCTTTTTCCACTACTACGCTCTTAGCGCTCCAAATGTCCAGTTGCATTTTCAACAGAAAGAGTGTTCAGATCTGCTCAATCAAAAGTATGGTTTAACTCTGTTAGCTGAATGCACAGATCAGAAAGAAGTTTCACCGAATGATTCTGTGTAGTTTATATTTGAAGACATTCCTTTTTCCACTATTACCCTCTTAGCGCTCCGAATCTCCACTTGCATTTTCTACAAAAAGAGTGTTTCATAAGTGCTCAATCAAAAATATGTTTTATCTCTGTTAACTGAATTTACAGATCAGAAATAAGTTTCACAGAAAGCATCTGTGTAGTTTTTATTTGAAGATATTCTTTTTCCCAATGTAGGCCTCTTAGCGCTTAGCATGTCCAATTGCAGTTTCTACAGAAAGAGTGTTTCAGAACGGCTCAATCAAAAGTAAGGTTCAACTCTGTTAGTTGAATGCACAGAACAGAAAGAATTTTCACAGAATGCTACTGTGTAGTTTATATTTGAATATATTCCTTTTTCCACTATTACCCTCTTAGAGCTCCAAATGTCCACTTGCATTTTCTACAGAAAGAGTGTTCAGAACTGCGCAATCAAAAGTATGGTTTAACTCTGTTAGCTTAATGAACATATCAGAAATAAGTTTCACACAATGCTTCTGTGTAGTTTTTATTTGAAGATATTATTTTTCCCAATAGAGGCCTCTTAGCGCTCAGAATGTCCAATTGCAGTTTCTACAGAAAGAGTGTTTCAGAAAGGCTCAATCAAAAGTAAGGTTCAACTCTGTTAGTTGAATGCACAGAACAGAAAGAAGTTTCATACAATGCTTCTGTGTAGTTTATATTTGAACATATTCTTTTTTCCACTATTACCCACTTAGCGCTACGAATGTCCAGTTGCATTTTCTACAGACAGAGTGTTTCAAAACTGCTCAATCAAAAGTATGGTTTAACTCTGTTAGCTGAATGCTCAGATCAGAAAGAAGTTTCACAGAATGCTTCTGTGTAGTTTATATTTGAATATATTCCTTTTTCCACTACTACTCTCTTAGCGCTCCAAATGTCCAGTTGCATTTTCTACAGAAAGAGTGTTCAGATCTGCTCAATCAAAAGTATGGTTTAACTCTGTTAGCTGAATGCACAGATCAGAAAGAAGTTTCACAGAATGATTCTGTGTAGTTTATATTTGAAGACATTCCTTTTTCCACTATTACCCTCTTAGCGCTCCGAATCTCCACTTGCATTTTCTACAGAAAGAGTGTTTCAGAACGGCTCAATCAAAACTAAGGTTCAACTCTTTTAGTTGAACAAACAGAACAGAAAGAAGTTTCACACAATTCTTCTGTGTAGTTTTTATTTGTAGACATTCTTTTTCCCAATATAGGCCTCTTAGCGCTCAGAATGTCCAATTGCATTTTCTACAGAAAGAGTGTTTCAGAACGGCTCAATCAAAAGTAAGGTTCAACTCTGTTAGTTGAATGCACAGAACAGAAAGAAGTTTCATACAATGCTTCTGTGTAGTTTATATTTGAACGTATTCTTTTTTCCACTATTACCCACTTAGCACTACGAATGTCCAGTTGCATTTTCTACAGACAGAGTGTTTCAAAACTGCTCAATCAAAAGTATGGTTTAACTCTGTTAGCTGAATGCTCAGATCAGAAAGAAGTTTCACAGAATGCTTCTGTGTAGTTTATATTTGAATATATTCCTTTTTCCACTAATACGCTCTTAGCGCTCCAAATGTCCAGTTGCATTTTCAACAGAAAGAGTGTTCAGATCTGCTCAATCAAAAGTATGGTTTAACTCTGTTAGCTGAATGCACAGATCAGAAAGAAGTTTCACCGAATGATTCTGTGTAGTTTATATTTGAAGACATTCCTTTTTCCACTATTACCCTCTTAGCGCTCCGAATCTCCACTTGCATTTTCTACAAAAACAGTGTTTCATAACTGCTCAATCAAAAATATGTTTTATCTCTGTTAACTGAATTTACAGATCAGAAATAAGTTTCACAGTATGCATCTGTGTAGTTTTTATTTGAAGATATATTTTTCCCAATGTAGGCCTCTTAGCGCTTAGCATGTCCAATTGCAGTTTCTACAGAAAGAGTGTTTCTGAACTGCTCAATCAAAAGTAAGGTTCAACTCTGTTAGTTGAATGCACAGAACAGAAAGAAGTTTCATACAATGCTTCTGTGTAGTTTATATTTGAACATATTCTTTTTTCCACTATTACCCACTTAGCGCTACGAATGTCCAGTTGCATTTTCTACAGACAGAGTGTTTCAAAACTGCTCAATCAAAAGTATGGTGTAACTCTGTTAGCTGTATGCTCAGATCAGAATGAAGTTTCACAGAATGCTTCTGTGTAGTTTGTACTTGAATATATTCCTTTTTCCACTACTACGCTCTTAGCGCTCCAAATGTCCAGTTGCATTTTCAACAGAAAGAGTGTTCAGATCTGCTCAATCAAAAGTATGGTTTAACTCTGTTAGCTGAATGCACAGATCAGAAAGAAGTTTCACCGAATGATTCTGTGTAGTTTATATTTGAAGACATTCCTTTTTCCACTATTACCCTCTTAGCGCTCCGAATCTCCACTTGCATTTTCTACAAAAAGAGTGTTTCATAAGTGCTCAATCAAAAATATGTTTTATCTCTGTTAACTGAATTTACAGATCAGAAATAAGTTTCACAGAAAGCATCTGTGTAGTTTTTATTTGAAGATATTCTTTTTCCCAATGTAGGCCTCTTAGCGCTTAGCATGTCCAATTGCAGTTTCTACAGAAAGAGTGTTTCAGAACGGCTCAATCAAAAGTAAGGTTCAACTCTGTTAGTTGAATGCACAGAAGAGAAAGAATTTTCACAGAATGCTACTGTGTAGTTTATATTTGAATATATTCCTTTTTCCACTATTACCCTCTTAGAGCTCCAAATGTCCACTTGCATTTTCTACAGAAAGAGTGTTCAGAACTGCGCAATCAAAAGTATGGTTTAACTCTGTTAGCTTAATGAACATATCAGAAATAAGTTTCACACAATGCTTCTGTGTAGTTTTTATTTGAAGATATTATTTTTCCCAATAGAGGCCTCTTAGCGCTCAGAATGTCCAATTGCAGTTTCTACAGAAAGAGTGTTTCAGAAAGGCTCAATCAAAAGTAAGGTTCAACTCTGTTAGTTGAATGCACAGAACAGAAAGAAGTTTCATACAATGCTTCTGTGTAGTTTATATTTGAACATATTCTTTTTTCCACTATTACCCACTTAGCGCTACGAATGTCCAGTTGCATTTTCTACAGACAGAGTGTTTCAAAACTGCTCAATCAAAAGTATGGTTTAACTCTGTTAGCTGAATGCTCAGATCAGAAAGAAGTTTCACAGAATGCTTCTGTGTAGTTTATATTTGAATATATTCCTTTTTCCACTACTCCTCTCTTAGCGCTCCAAATGTCCAGTTGCATTTTCTACAGAAAGAGTGTTCAGATCTGCTCAATCAAAAGTATGGTTTAACTCTGTTAGCTGAATGCACAGATCAGAAAGAAGTTTCACAGAATGATTCTGTGTAGTTTATATTTGAAGACATTCCTTTTTCCACTATTACCCTCTTAGCGCTCCGAATCTCCACTTGCATTTTCTACAGAAAGAGTGTCTCAGAACGGCTCAATCAAAACTAAGGTTCAACTCTTTTAGTTGAACAAACAGAACAGAAAGAAGTTTCACACAATTCTTCTGTGTAGTTTTTATTTGTAGACATTCTTTTTCCCAATATAGGCCTCTTAGCGCTCAGAATGTCCAATTGCATTTTCTACAGAAAGAGTGTTTCAGAACGGCTCAATCAAAAGTAAGGTTCAACTCTGTTAGTTGAATGCACAGAACAGAAAGAAGTTTCATACAATGCTTCTGTGTAGTTTATATTTGAACGTATTCTTTTTTCCACTATTACCCACTTAGCACTACGAATGTCCAGTTGCATTTTCTACAGACAGAGTGTTTCAAAACTGCTCAATCAAAAGTATGGTTTAACTCTGTTAGCTGAATGCTCAGATCAGAAAGAAGTTTCACAGAATGCTTCTGTGTAGTTTATATTTGAATATATTCCTTTTTCCACTAATACGCTCTTAGCGCTCCAAATGTCCAGTTGCATTTTCAACAGAAAGAGTGTTCAGATCTGCTCAATCAAAAGTATGGTTTAACTCTGTTAGCTGAATGCACAGATCAGAAAGAAGTTTCACCGAATGATTCTGTGTAGTTTATATTTGAAGACATTCCTTTTTCCACTATTACCCTCTTAGCGCTCCGAATCTCCACTTGCATTTTCTACAAAAACAGTGTTTCATAACTGCTCAATCAAAAATATGTTTTATCTCTGTTAACTGAATTTACAGATCAGAAATAAGTTTCACAGTATGCATCTGTGTAGTTTTTATTTGAAGATATTTTTTTCCCAATGTAGGTCTCTTAGCGCTTAGCATGTCCAATTGCAGTTTCTACAGAAAGAGTGTTTCTGAACTGCTCAATCAAAAGTAAGGTTCAACTCTGTTAGTTGAATGCACAGAACAGAAAGAATTTTCACAGAATGCTACTGTGTAGTTTATATTTGAATATATTCCTTTTTCCACTATTACCCTCTTAGCGCTCCGAATGTCCACTTGCAGTTTCTACAGAAAGAGTGTTCAGAACTGAGCGATCAAAATTATGGTTTAACTCTGTTAGCTTAATGAACATATCAGAAATATGTTTCACACAATGCTTCTGTGTAGTTTTTATTTGAAGATATTATTTTTCCCAATAGAGGCCTCTTAGCGCTCAGAATGTCCAATTGCAGTTTCTACAGAAAGAGTGTTTCAGAAAGGCTCAATCAAAAGTAAGGTTCAACTCTGTTAGTTGAATGCACAGAACAGAAAGAAATTTCATACAATGCTTCTGTGTAGTTTATATTTGAACATATTCTTTTTTCCACTATTACCCACTTAGCGCTACGAATGTCCAGTTTCATTTTCTACAGACAGAGTGTTTCAAAACTGCTCAATCAAAAGTATGGTGTAACTCTGTTAGCTGTATGCTCAGATCAGAATGAAGTTTCACAGAATGCTTCTGTGTAGTTTGTATTTGAATATATTCCTTTTTCCACTACTACGCTCTTAGCGCTCCAAATGTCCAGTTGCATTTTCAACAGAAAGAGTGTTCAGATCTGCTCAATCAAAAGTATGGTTTAACTCTGTTAGCTGAATGCACAGATCAGAAAGAAGTTTCACCGAATGATTCTGTGTAGTTTATATTTGAAGACATTCCTTTTTCCACTATTACCCTCTTAGCGCTCCGAATCTCCACTTGCATTTTCTACAAAAAGAGTGTTTCATAAGTGCTCAATCAAAAATATGTTTTATCTCTGTTAACTGAATTTACAGATCAGAAATAAGTTTCACAGAAAGCATCTGTGTAGTTTTTATTTGAAGATATTCTTTTTCCCAATGTAGGCCTCTTAGCGCTTAGCATGTCCAATTGCAGTTTCTACAGAAAGAGTGTTTCAGAACGGCTCAATCAAAAGTAAGGTTCAACTCTGTTAGTTGAATGCACAGAACAGAAAGAATTTTCACAGAATGCTACTGTGTAGTTTATATTTGAATATATTCCTTTTTCCACTATTACCCTCTTAGAGCTCCAAATGTCCACTTGCATTTTCTACAGAAAGAGTGTTCAGAACTGCGCAATCAAAAGTATGGTTTAACTCTGTTAGCTTAATGAACATATCAGAAATAAGTTTCACACAATGCTTCTGTGTAGTTTTTATTTGAAGATATTATTTTTCCCAATAGAGGCCTCTTAGCGCTCAGAATGTCCAATTGCAGTTTCTACAGAAAGAGTGTTTCAGAAAGGCTCAATCAAAAGTAAGGTTCAACTCTGTTAGTTGAATGCACAGAACAGAAAGAAGTTTCATACAATGCTTCTGTGTAGTTTATATTTGAACATATTCTTTTTTCCACTATTACCCACTTAGCGCTACGAATGTCCAGTTGCATTTTCTACAGACAGAGTGTTTCAAAACTGCTCAATCAAAAGTATGGTTTAACTCTGTTAGCTGAATGCTCAGATCAGAAAGAAGTTTCACAGAATGCTTCTGTGTAGTTTATATTTGAATATATTTCTTTTTCCACTACTACTCTCTTAGCGCTCCAAATGTCCAGTTGCATTTTCTACAGAAAGAGTGTTCAGATCTGCTCAATCAAAAGTATGGTTTAACTCTGTTAGCTGAATGCACAGATCAGAAAGAAGTTTCACAGAATGATTCTGTGTAGTTTATATTTGAAGACATTCCTTTTTCCACTATTACCCTCTTAGCGCTCCGAATCTCCACTTGCATTTTCTACAGAAAGAGTGTTTCAGAACGGCTCAATCAAAACTAAGGTTCAACTCTTTTAGTTGAACAAACAGAACAGAAAGAAGTTTCACACAATTCTTCTGTGTAGTTTTTATTTGTAGACATTCTTTTTCCCAATATAGGCCTCTTAGCGCTCAGAATGTCCAATTGCATTTTCTACAGAAAGAGTGTTTCAGAACGGCTCAATCAAAAGTAAGGTTCAACTCTGTTAGTTGAATGCACAGAACAGAAAGAAGTTTCATACAATGCTTCTGTGTAGTTTATATTTGAACGTATTCTTTTTTCCACTATTACCCACTTAGCACTACGAATGTCCAGTTGCATTTTCTACAGACAGAGTGTTTCAAAACTGCTCAATCAAAAGTATGGTTTAACTCTGTTAGCTGAATGCTCAGATCAGAAAGAAGTTTCACAGAATGCTTCTGTGTAGTTTATATTTGAATATATTCCTTTTTCCACTAATACGCTCTTAGCGCTCCAAATGTCCAGTTGCATTTTCAACAGAAAGAGTGTTCAGATCTGCTCAATCAAAAGTATGGTTTAACTCTGTTAGCTGAATGCACAGATCAGAAAGAAGTTTCACCGAATGATTCTGTGTAGTTTATATTTGAAGACATTCCTTTTTCCACTATTACCCTCTTAGCGCTCCGAATCTCCACTTGCATTTTCTACAAAAACAGTGTTTCATAACTGCTCAATCAAAAATATGTTTTATCTCTGTTAACTGAATTTACAGATCAGAAATAAGTTTCACAGTATGCATCTGTGTAGTTTTTATTTGAAGATATTTTTTTCCCAATGTAGGCCTCTTAGCGCTTAGCATGTCCAATTGCAGTTTCTACAGAAAGAGTGTTTCTGAACTGCTCAATCAAAAGTAAGGTTCAACTCTGTTAGTTGAATGCACAGAACAGAAAGAAGTTTCATACAATGCTTCTGTGTAGTTTATATTTGAACATATTCTTTTTTCCACTATTACCCACTTAGCGCTACGAATGTCCAGTTGCATTTTCTACAGACAGAGTGTTTCAAAACTGCTCAATCAAAAGTATGGTGTAACTCTGTTAGCTGTATGCTCAGATCAGAATGAAGTTTCACAGAATGCTTCTGTGTAGTTTGTACTTGAATATATTCCTTTTTCCACTACTACGCTCTTAGCGCTCCAAATGTCCAGTTGCATTTTCAACAGAAAGAGTGTTCAGATCTGCTCAATCAAAAGTATGGTTTAACTCTGTTAGCTGAATGCACAGATCAGAAAGAAGTTTCACCGAATGATTCTGTGTAGTTTATATTTGAAGACATTCCTTTTTCCACTATTACCCTCTTAGCGCTCCGAATCTCCACTTGCATTTTCTACAAAAAGAGTGTTTCATAAGTGCTCAATCAAAAATATGTTTTATCTCTGTTAACTGAATTTACAGATCAGAAATAAGTTTCACAGAAAGCATCTGTGTAGTTTTTATTTGAAGATATTCTTTTTCCCAATGTAGGCCTCTTAGCGCTTAGCATGTCCAATTGCAGTTTCTACAGAAAGAGTGTTTCAGAACGGCTCAATCAAAAGTAAGGTTCAACTCTGTTAGTTGAATGCACAGAAGAGAAAGAATTTTCACAGAATGCTACTGTGTAGTTTATATTTGAATATATTCCTTTTTCCACTATTACCCTCTTAGAGCTCCAAATGTCCACTTGCATTTTCTACAGAAAGAGTGTTCAGAACTGCGCAATCAAAAGTATGGTTTAACTCTGTTAGCTTAATGAACATATCAGAAATAAGTTTCACACAATGCTTCTGTGTAGTTTTTATTTGAAGATATTATTTTTCCCAATAGAGGCCTCTTAGCGCTCAGAATGTCCAATTGCAGTTTCTACAGAAAGAGTGTTTCAGAAAGGCTCAATCAAAAGTAAGGTTCAACTCTGTTAGTTGAATGCACAGAACAGAAAGAAGTTTCATACAATGCTTCTGTGTAGTTTATATTTGAACATATTCTTTTTTCCACTATTACCCACTTAGCGCTACGAATGTCCAGTTGCATTTTCTACAGACAGAGTGTTTCAAAACTGCTCAATCAAAAGTATGGTTTAACTCTGTTAGCTGAATGCTCAGATCAGAAAGAAGTTTCACAGAATGCTTCTGTGTAGTTTATATTTGAATATATTCCTTTTTCCACTACTACTCTCTTAGCGCTCCAAATGTCCAGTTGCATTTTCTACAGAAAGAGTGTTCAGATCTGCTCAATCAAAAGTATGGTTTAACTCTGTTAGCTGAATGCACAGATCAGAAAGAAGTTTCACAGAATGATTCTGTGTAGTTTATATTTGAAGACATTCCTTTTTCCACTATTACCCTCTTAGCGCTCCGAATCTCCACTTGCATTTTCTACAGAAAGAGTGTCTCAGAACGGCTCAATCAAAACTAAGGTTCAACTCTTTTAGTTGAACAAACAGAACAGAAAGAAGTTTCACACAATTCTTCTGTGTAGTTTTTATTTGTAGACATTCTTTTTCCCAATATAGGCCTCTTAGCGCTCAGAATGTCCAACTGCATTTTCTACAGAAAGAGTGTTTCAGAACGGCTCAATCAAAAGTAAGGTTCAACTCTGTTAGTTGAATGCACAGAACAGAAAGAAGTTTCATACAATGCTTCTGTGTAGTTTATATTTGAACGTATTCTTTTTTCCACTATTACCCACTTAGCACTACGAATGTCCAGTTGCATTTCCTACAGACAGAGTGTTTCAAAACTGCTCAATCAAAAGTATGGTTTAACTCTGTTAGCTGAATGCTCAGATCAGAAAGAAGTTTCACAGAATGCTTCTGTGTAGTTTATATTTGAATATATTCCTTTTTCCACTAATACGCTCTTAGCGCTCCAAATGTCCAGTTGCATTTTCAACAGAAAGAGTGTTCAGATCTGCTCAATCAAAAGTATGGTTTAACTCTGTTAGCTGAATGCACAGATCAGAAAGAAGTTTCACCGAATGATTCTGTGTAGTTTATATTTGAAGACATTCCTTTTTCCACTATTACCCTCTTAGCGCTCCGAATCTCCACTTGCATTTTCTACAAAAACAGTGTTTCATAACTGCTCAATCAAAAATATGTTTTATCTCTGTTAACTGAATTTACAGATCAGAAATAAGTTTCACAGTATGCATCTGTGTAGTTTTTATTTGAAGATATTTTTTTCCCAATGTAGGTCTCTTAGCGCTTAGCATGTCCAATTGCAGTTTCTACAGAAAGAGTGTTTCTGAACTGCTCAATCAAAAGTAAGGTTCAACTCTGTTAGTTGAATGCACAGAACAGAAAGAATTTTCACAGAATGCTACTGTGTAGTTTATATTTGAATATATTCCTTTTTCCACTATTACCCTCTTAGCGCTCCGAATGTCCACTTGCAGTTTCTACAGAAAGAGTGTTCAGAACTGAGCGATCAAAATTATGGTTTAACTCTGTTAGCTTAATGAACATATCAGAAATATGTTTCACACAATGCTTCTGTGTAGTTTTTATTTGAAGATATTATTTTTCCCAATAGAGGCCTCTTAGCGCTCAGAATGTCCAATTGCAGTTTCTACAGAAAGAGTGTTTCAGAAAGGCTCAATCAAAAGTAAGGTTCAACTCTGTTAGTTGAATGCACAGAACAGAAAGAAATTTCATACAATGCTTCTGTGTAGTTTATATTTGAACATATTCTTTTTTCCACTATTACCCACTTAGCGCTACGAATGTCCAGTTGCATTTTCTACAGACAGAGTGTTTCAAAACTGCTCAATCAAAAGTATGGTGTAACTCTGTTAGCTGTATGCTCAGATCAGAATGAAGTTTCACAGAATGCTTCTGTGTAGTTTGTATTTGAATATATTCCTTTTTCCACTACTACGCTCTTAGCGCTCCAAATGTCCAGTTGCATTTTCAACAGAAAGAGTGTTCAGATCTGCTCAATCAAAAGTATGGTTTAACTCTGTTAGCTGAATGCACAGATCAGAAAGAAGTTTCACCGAATGATTCTGTGTAGTTTATATTTTTAGACATTCCTTTTTCCACTATTACCCTCTTAGCGCTCCGAATCTCCACTTGCATTTTCTACAAAAAGAGTGTTTCATAAGTGCTCAATCAAAAATATGTTTTATCTCTGTTAACTGAATTTACAGATCAGAAATAAGTTTCACAGAAAGCATCTGTGTAGTTTTTATTTGAAGATATTCTTTTTCCCAATGTAGGCCTCTTAGCGCTTAGCATGTCCAATTGCAGTTTCTACAGAAAGAGTGTTTCAGAACGGCTCAATCAAAAGTAAGGTTCAACTCTGTTAGTTGAATGCACAGAACAGAAAGAATTTTCACAGAATGCTACTGTGTAGTTTATATTTGAATATATTCCTTTTTCCACTATTACCCTCTTAGAGCTCCAAATGTCCACTTGCATTTTCTACAGAAAGAGTGTTCAGAACTGCGCAATCAAAAGTATGGTTTAACTCTGTTAGCTTAATGAACATATCAGAAATAAGTTTCACACAATGCTTCTGTGTAGTTTTTATTTGAAGATATTATTTTTCCCAATAGAGGCCTCTTAGCGCTCAGAATGTCCAATTGCAGTTTCTACAGAAAGAGTGTTTCAGAAAGGCTCAATCAAAAGTAAGGTTCAACTCTGTTAGTTGAATGCACAGAACAGAAAGAAGTTTCATACAATGCTTCTGTGTAGTTTATATTTGAACATATTCTTTTTTCCACTATTACCCACTTAGCGCTACGAATGTCCAGTTGCATTTTCTACAGACAGAGTGTTTCAAAACTGCTCAATCAAAAGTATGGTTTAACTCTGTTAGCTGAATTCTCAGATCAGAAAGAAGTTTCACAGAATGCTTCTGTGTAGTTTATATTTGAATATATTCCTTTTTCCACTACTACTCTCTTAGCGCTCCAAATGTCCAGTTGCATTTTCTACAGAAAGAGTGTTCAGATCTGCTCAATCAAAAGTATGGTTTAACTCTGTTAGCTGAATGCACAGATCAGAAAGAAGTTTCACAGAATGATTCTGTGTAGTTTATATTTGAAGACATTCCTTTTTCCACTATTACCCTCTTAGCGCTCCGAATCTCCACTTGCATTTTCTACAGAAAGAGTGTTTCAGAACGGCTCAATCAAAACTAAGGTTCAACTCTTTTAGTTGAACAAACAGAACAGAAAGAAGTTTCACACAATTCTTCTGTGTAGTTTTTATTTGTAGACATTCTTTTTCCCAATATAGGCCTCTTAGCGCTCAGAATGTCCAATTGCATTTTCTACAGAAAGAGTGTTTCAGAACGGCTCAATCAAAAGTAAGGTTCAACTCTGTTAGTTGAATGCACAGAACAGAAAGAAGTTTCATACAATGCTTCTGTGTAGTTTATATTTGAACGTATTCTTTTTTCCACTATTACCCACTTAGCACTACGAATGTCCAGTTGCATTTTCTACAGACAGAGTGTTTCAAAACTGCTCAATCAAAAGTATGGTTTAACTCTGTTAGCTGAATGCTCAGATCAGAAAGAAGTTTCACAGAATGCTTCTGTGTAGTTTATATTTGAATATATTCCTTTTTCCACTAATACGCTCTTAGCGCTCCAAATGTCCAGTTGCATTTTCAACAGAAAGAGTGTTCAGATCTGCTCAATCAAAAGTATGGTTTAACTCTGTTAGCTGAATGCACAGATCAGAAAGAAGTTTCACCGAATGATTCTGTGTAGTTTATATTTGAAGACATTCCTTTTTCCACTATTACCCTCTTAGCGCTCCGAATCTCCACTTGCATTTTCTACAAAAACAGTGTTTCATAACTGCTCAATCAAAAATATGTTTTATCTCTGTTAACTGAATTTACAGATCAGAAATAAGTTTCACAGTATGCATCTGTGTAGTTTTTATTTGAAGATATTTTTTTCCCAATGTAGGCCTCTTAGCGCTTAGCATGTCCAATTGCAGTTTCTACAGAAAGAGTGTTTCTGAACTGCTCAATCAAAAGTAAGGTTCAACTCTGTTAGTTGAATGCACAGAACAGAAAGAATTTTCACAGAATGCTACTGTGTAGTTTATATTTGAATATATTCCTTTTTCCACTATTACCCTCTTAGCGCTCCGAATGTCCACTTGCAGTTTCTACAGAAAGAGTGTTCAGAACTGAGCGATCAAAATTATGGTTTAACTCTGTTAGCTTAATGAACATATCAGAAATATGTTTCACACAATGCTTCTGTGTAGTTTTTATTTGAAGATATTATTTTTCCCAATAGAGGCCTCTTAGCACTCAGAATGTCCAATTGCAGTTTCTACAGAAAGAGTGTTTCAGAAAGGCTCAATCAAAAGTAAGGTTCAACTCTGTTAGTTGAATGCACAGAACAGAAAGAAATTTCATACAATGCTTCTGTGTAGTTTATATTTGAACATATTCTTTTTTCCACTATTACCCACTTAGCGCTACGAATGTCCAGTTGCATTTTCTACAGACAGAGTGTTTCAAAACTGCTCAATCAAAAGTATGGTTTAACTCTGTTAGCTGAATGCTCAGATCAGAAAGAAGTTTCACAGAATGCTTCTGTGTAGTTTATATTTGAATATATTCCTTTTTCCACTACTACTCTCTTAGCGCTCCAAATGTCCAGTTGCATTTTCTACAGACAGAGTGTTCAGATCTGCTCAATCAAAAGTATGGTTTAACTCTGTTAGCTGAATGCACAGATCAGAAAGAAGTTTCACAGAATGATTCTGTGTAGTTTATATTTGGAGACATTACTTTTTCCACTATTACCTTCTTAGCGCTCCGAATCTCCACTTGCATTTTCTACAGAAAGAGTGTTTCAGAACGGCTCAATCAAAACTAAGGTTCAACTCTTTTAGTTGAACAAACAGAACAGAAAGAAGTTTCACAAAATTCTTCTGTGTAGTTTTTATTTGTAGACATTCTTTTTCCCAATATAGGCCTCTTAGCGCTCAGAATGTCCAATTGCAGTTTCTACAGAAAGAGTGTTTCAGAACGTCTCAATCAAAAGTAAGGTTCAACTCTGTTAGTTGAATGCACAGAACAGAAAGAAGTTTCATACAATGCTTCTGTGTAGTTTATATTTGAACATATTCTTTTTTCCACTATTACCCACTTAGCGCTACGAATGTCCAGTTGCATTTTCTACAGACAGAGTGTTTCAAAACTGCTCAATCAAAAGTATGGTTTAACTCTGTTAGCTGTATGCTCAGATCAGAAAGAAGTTTCACAGAGTGCTTCTGTGTAGTTTGTATTTGAATATATTACTTTTTCCACTACTACGCTCTTAGCGCTCCAAATGTCCAGTTGCATTTTCAACAGAAAGAGTGTTCAGATCTGCTCAATCAAAAGTATGGTTTAACTCTGTTAGCTGAATGCACAGATCAGAAAGAAGTTTCACCGAATGATTCTGTGTAGTTTATATTTGAAGACATTCCTTTTTCCACTATTACCCTCTTAGCGCTCCGAATCTCCACTTGCATTTTCTACAAAAAGAGTGTTTCATAACTGCTCAATTAAAAATATGTTTTATCTCTGTTAACTGAATTTACAGATCAGAAATAAGTTTCACAGAATGCATCTGTGTAGTTTTCATTTGAAGATATTCTTTTTCCCAATGTAGGCCTCTTAGCGCTTTGCATGTCCAATTGCAGTTTCTACAGAAAGAGTGTTTCAGAACGGCTCAATTAAAAGTAAGGTTCAACTCTGTTAGTTGAATGCACAGAACAGAAAGAATTTTCACAGAATGCTACTGTGTAGTTTATATTTGAATATATTCCTTTTTCCACTATTACCCTCTTAGAGCTCCAAATGTCCACTTGCATTTTCTACAGAAAGATTGTTCAGAACTGCGCAATCAAAAGTATGGTTTAACTCTGTTAGCTTAATGAACATATCAGAAATAAGTTTCACACAATGCTTCTGTGTAGTTTTTATTTGAAGATATTATTTTTTCCAATAGAGGCCTCTTAGCGCTCAGAATGTCCAATTGCAGTTTCTACAGAAAGAGTGTTTCAGAAAGGCTCAATCAAAAGTAAGGTTCAACTCTGTTAGTTGAAAGCACAGAACAGAAAGTAGTTTCATACAATGCTTCTGTGTAGTTTATATTTGAACATATTCTTTTTTCCACTATTACCCACTTAGCGCTACGAATGTCCAGTTGCATTTTCTACAGACAGAGTGTTTCAAAACTGCTCAATCAAAAGTATGGTTTAACTCTGTTAGCTGAATGCTCAGATCAGAAAGAAGTTTCACAGAATGCTTCTGTGTAGTTTATATTTGAATATATTCCTTTTTCCACTACTACTCTCTTAGCGCTCCAAATGTCCAGTTGCATTTTCTACAGAAAGAGTGTTCAGATCTGCTCAATCAAAAGTATGGTTTAACTCTGTTAGCTGAATGCACAGATCAGAAAGAAGTTTCACCGAATGATTCTGTGTAGTTTATATTTGAAGACATTCCTTTTTCCACTATTACCCTCTTAGCGCTCCGAATCTCCACTTGCATTTTCTACAAAAAGAGTGTTTCATAAGTGCTCAATCAAAAATATGTTTTATCTCTGTTAACTGAATTTACAGATCAGAAATAAGTTTCACAGAAAGCATCTGTGTAGTTTTTATTTGAAGATATTCTTTTTCCCAATGTAGGCCTCTTAGCGCTTAGCATGTCCAATTGCAGTTTCTACAGAAAGAGTGTTTCAGAACGGCTCAATCAAAAGTAAGGTTCAACTCTGTTAGTTGAATGCACAGAACAGAAAGAATTTTCACAGAATGCTACTGTGTAGTTTATATTTGAATATATTCCTTTTTCCACTATTACCCTCTTAGAGCTCCAAATGTCCACTTGCATTTTCTACAGAAAGAGTGTTCAGAACTGCGCAATCAAAAGTATGGTTTAACTCTGTTAGCTTAATGAACATATCAGAAATAAGTTTCACACAATGCTTCTGTGTAGTTTTTATTTGAAGATATTATTTTTCCCAATAGAGGCCTCTTAGCGCTCAGAATGTCCAATTGCAGTTTCTACAGAAAGAGTGTTTCAGAAAGGCTCAATCAAAAGTAAGGTTCAACTCTGTTAGTTGAATGCACAGAACAGAAAGAAGTTTCATACAATGCTTCTGTGTAGTTTATATTTGAACATATTCTTTTTTCCACTATTACCGACTTAGCGCTACGAATGTCCAGTTGCATTTTCTACAGACAGAGTGTTTCAAAACTGCTCAATCAAAAGTATGGTTTAACTCTGTTAGCTGAATGCTCAGATCAGAAAGAAGTTTCACAGAATGCTTCTGTGTAGTTTATATTTGAATATATTCCTTTTTCCACTACTATTCTCTTAGCGCTCCAAATGTCCAGTTGCATTTTCTACAGAAAGAGTGTTCAGATCTGCTCAATCAAAAGTATGGTTTAACTCTGTTAGCTGAATGCACAGATCAGAAAGAAGTTTCACAGAATGATTCTGTGTAGTTTATATTTGAAGACATTCCTTTTTCCACTATTACCCTCTTAGCGCTCCGAATCTCCACTTGCATTTTCTACAGAAAGAGTGTTTCAGAACGGCTCAATCAAAACTAAGGTTCAACTCTTTTAGTTGAACAAACAGAACAGAAAGAAGTTTCACACAATTCTTCTGTGTAGTTTTTATTTGTAGACATTCTTTTTCCCAATATAGGCCTCTTAGCGCTCAGAATGTCCAATTGCATTTTCTACAGAAAGAGTGTTTCAGAACGGCTCAATCAAAAGTAAGGTTCAACTCTGTTAGTTGAATGCACAGAACAGAAAGAAGTTTCATACAATGCTTCTGTGTAGTTTATATTTGAACGTATTCTTTTTTCCACTATTACCCACTTAGCACTACGAATGTCCAGTTGCATTTTCTACAGACAGAGTGTTTCAAAACTGCTCAATCAAAAGTATGGTTTAACTCTGTTAGCTGAATGCTCAGATCAGAAAGAAGTTTCACAGAATGCTTCTGTGTAGTTTATATTTGAATATATTCCTTTTTCCACTAATACGCTCTTAGCGCTCCAAATGTCCAGTTGCATTTTCAACAGAAAGAGTGTTCAGATCTGCTCAATCAAAAGTATGGTTTAACTCTGTTAGCTGAATGCACAGATCAGAAAGAAGTTTCACCGAATGATTCTGTGTAGTTTATATTTGAAGACATTCCTTTTTCCACTATTACCCTCTTAGCGCTCCGAATCTCCACTTGCATTTTCTACAAAAACAGTGTTTCATAACTGCTCAATCAAAAATATGTTTTATCTCTGTTAACTGAATTTACAGATCAGAAATAAGTTTCACAGTATGCATCTGTGTAGTTTTTATTTGAAGATATTTTTTTCCCAATGTAGGCCTCTTAGCGCTTAGCATGTCCAATTGCAGTTTCTACAGAAAGAGTGTTTCTGAACTGCTCAATCAAAAGTAAGGTTCAACTCTGTTAGTTGAATGCACAGAACAGAAAGAATTTTCACAGAATGCTACTGTGTAGTTTATATTTGAATATATTCCTTTTTCCACTATTACCCTCTTAGCGCTCCGAATGTCCACTTGCAGTTTCTACAGAAAGAGTGTTCAGAACTGAGCGATCAAAATTATGGTTTAACTCTGTTAGCTTAATGAACATATCAGAAATATGTTTCACACAATGCTTCTGTGTAGTTTTTATTTGAAGATATTATTTTTCCCAATAGAGGCCTCTTAGCGCTCAGAATGTCCAATTGCAGTTTCTACAGAAAGAGTGTTTCAGAAAGGCTCAATCAAAAGTAAGGTTCAACAATGTTAGTTGAATGCACAGAACAGAAAGAAATTTCATACAATGCTTCTGTGTAGTTTATATTTGAACATATTCTTTTTTCCACTATTACCCACTTAGCGCTACGAATGTCCAGTTGCATTTTCTACAGACAGAGTGTTTCAAAACTGCTCAATCAAAAGTATGGTGTAACTCTGTTAGCTGTATGCTCAGATCAGAATGAAGTTTCACAGAATGCTTCTGTGTAGTTTGTATTTGAATATATTCCTTTTTCCACTACTACGCTCTTAGCGCTCCAAATGTCCAGTTGCATTTTCAACAGAAAGAGTGTTCAGATCTGCTCAATCAAAAGTATGGTTTAACTCTGTTAGCTGAATGCACAGATCAGAAAGAAGTTTCACCGAATGATTCTGTGTAGTTTATATTTGAAGACATTCCTTTTTCCACTATTACCCTCTTAGCGCTCCGAATCTCCACTTGCATTTTCTACAAAAAGAGTGTTTCATAAGTGCTCAATCAAAAATATGTTTTATCTCTGTTAACTGAATTTACAGATCAGAAATAAGTTTCACAGAAAGCATCTGTGTAGTTTTTATTTGAAGATATTCTTTTTCCCAATGTAGGCCTCTTAGCGCTTAGCATGTCCAATTGCAGTTTCTACAGAAAGAGTGTTTCAGAACGGCTCAATCAAAAGTAAGGCTCAACTCTGTTAGTTGAATGCACAGAACAGAAAGAATTTTCACAGAATGCTACTGTGTAGTTTATATTTGAATATATTCCTTTTTCCACTATTACCCTCTTAGAGCTCCAAATGTCCACTTGCATTTTCTACAGAAAGAGTGTTCAGAACTGCGCAATCAAAAGTATGGTTTAACTCTGTTAGCTTAATGAACATATCAGAAATAAGTTTCACACAATGCTTCTGTGTAGTTTTTATTTGAAGATATTATTTTTCCCAATAGAGGCCTCTTAGCGCTCAGAATGTCCAATTGCAGTTTCTACAGAAAGAGTGTTTCAGAAAGGCTCAATCAAAAGTAAGGTTCAACTCTGTTAGTTGAATGCACAGAACAGAAAGAAGTTTCATACAATGCTTCTGTGTAGTTTATATTTGAACATATTCTTTTTTAGACTATTACCCACTTAGCGCTACGAATGTCCAGTTGCATTTTCTACAGACAGAGTGTTTCAAAACTGCTCAATCAAAAGTATGGTTTAACTCTGTTAGCTGAATGCTCAGATCAGAAAGAAGTTTCACAGAATGCTTCTGTGTAGTTTATATTTGAATATATTCCTTTTTCCACTACTACTCTCTTAGCGCTCCAAATGTCCAGTTGCATTTTCTACAGAAAGAGTGTTCAGATCTGCTCAATCAAAAGTATGGTTTAACTCTGTTAGCTGAATGCACAGATCAGAAAGAAGTTTCACAGAATGATTCTGTGTAGTTTATATTTGAAGACATTCCTTTTTCCACTATTACCCTCTTAGCGCTCCGAATCTCCACTTGCATTTTCTACAGAAAGAGTGTTTCAGAACGGCTCAATCAAAACTAAGGTTCAACTCTTTTAGTTGAACAAACAGAACAGAAAGAAGTTTCACACAATTCTTCTGTGTAGTTTTTATTTGTAGACATTCTTTTTCCCAATATAGGCCTCTTAGCGCTCAGAATGTCCAATTGCATTTTCTACAGAAAGAGTGTTTCAGAACGGCTCAATCAAAAGTAAGGTTCAACTCTGTTATTTGAATGCACAGAACAGAAAGAAGTTTCATACAATGCTTCTGTGTAGTTTATATTTGAACGTATTCTTTTTTCCACTATTACCCACTTAGCACTACGAATGTCCAGTTGCATTTTCTACAGACAGAGTGTTTCAAAACTGCTCAATCAAAAGTATGGTTTAACTCTGTTAGCTGAATGCTCAGATCAGAAAGAAGTTTCACAGAATGCTTCTGTGTAGTTTATATTTGAATATATTCCTTTTTCCACTAATACGCTCTTAGCGCTCCAAATGTCCAGTTGCATTTTCAACAGAAAGAGTGTTCAGATCTGCTCAATCAAAAGTATGGTTTAACTCTGTTAGCTGAATGCACAGATCAGAAAGAAGTTTCACCGAATGATTCTGTGTAGTTTATATTTGAAGACATTCCTTTTTCCACTATTACCCTCTTAGCGCTCCGAATCTCCACTTGCATTTTCTACAAAAACAGTGTTTCATAACTGCTCAATCAAAAATATGTTTTATCTCTGTTAACTGAATTTACAGATCAGAAATAAGTTTCACAGTATGCATCTGTGTAGTTTTTATTTGAAGATATTTTTTTCCCAATGTAGGCCTCTTAGCGCTTAGCATGTCCAATTGCAGTTTCTACAGAAAGAGTGTTTCTGAACTGCTCAATCAAAAGTAAGGTTCAACTCTGTTAGTTGAATGCACAGAACAGAAAGAATTTTCACAGAATGCTACTGTGTAGTTTATATTTGAATATATTCCTTTTTCCACTATTACCCTCTTAGCGCTCCGAATGTCCACTTGCAGTTTCTACAGAAAGAGTGTTCAGAACTGAGCGATCAAAATTATGGTTTAACTCTGTTAGCTTAATGAACATATCAGAAATATGTTTCACACAATGCTTCTGTGTAGTTTTTATTTGAAGATATTATTTTTCCCAATAGAGGCCTCTTAGCGCTCAGAATGTCCAATTGCAGTTTCTACAGAAAGAGTGTTTCAGAAAGGCTCAATCAAAAGTAAGGTTCAACACTGTTAGTTGAATGCACAGAACAGAAAGAAATTTCATACAATGCTTCTGTGTAGTTTATATTTGAACATATTCTTTTTTCCACTATTACCCACTTAGCGCTACGAATGTCCAGTTGCATTTTCTACAGACAGAGTGTTTCAAAACTGCTCAATCAAAAGTATGGTTTAACTCTGTTAGCTGAATGCTCAGATCAGAAAGAAGTTTCACAGAATGCTTCTGTGTAGTTTATATTTGAATATATTCCTTTTTCCACTACTACTCTCTTAGCGCTCCAAATGTCCAGTTGCATTTTCTACAGACAGAGTGTTCAGATCTGCTCAATCAAAAGTATGGTTTAACTCTGTTAGCTGAATGCACAGATCAGAAAGAAGTTTCACAGAATGATTCTGTGTAGTTTATATTGGAGACATTACTTTTTCCACTATTACCTTCTTAGCGCTCCGAATCTCCACTTGCATTTTCTACAGAAAGAGTGTTTCAGAACGGCTCAATCAAAACTAAGGTTCAACTCTTTTAGTTGAACAAACAGAACAGAAAGAAGTTTCACACAATTCTTCTGTGTAGTTTTTATTTGTAGACATTCTTTTTCCCAATATAGGCCTCTTAGCGCTCAGAATGTCCAATTGCAGTTTCTACAGAAAGAGTGTTTCAGAACGGCTCAATCAAAAGTAAGGTTCAACTCTGTTAGTTGAATGCACAGAACAGAAAGAAATTTCATACAATGCTTCTGTGTAGTTTATATTTGAACATATTCTTTTTTCCACTATTACCCACTTAGCGCTACGAATGTCCAGTTGCATTTTCTACAGACAGAGTGTTTCAAAACTGCTCAATCAAAAGTATGGTGTAACTCTGTTAGCTGAATGCTCAGATCAGAAAGAAGTTTCACAGAATGCTTCTGTGTAGTTTATATTTGAATATATTCCTTTTTCCACTACTACTCTCTTAGCGCTCCAAATGTCCAGTTGCATTTTCTACAGAAAGAGTGTTCAGATCTGCTCAATCAAAGGTATGGTTAACTCTGTTAGCTGAATGCACAGATCAGAAAGAAATTTCACAGAATGATTCTGTGTAGTTTATATTTGTAGACATTCCTTTTTCCACTATTAGCCTCTTAGCGCTCCGAATCTCCACTTGCATTTTCTACAGAAAGAGTGTTTCAGAACGGCTCAATCAAAACTAAGGTTCAACTCTTTTAGTTGAACAAACAGAACAGAAAGAAGTTTCACAAAATTCTTCTGTGTAGTTTTTATTTGTAGACATTCTTTTTCCCAATATAGGCCTCTTAGCGCTCAGAATGTCCAATTGCAGTTTCTACAGAAAGAGTGTTTCAGAACGTCTCAATCAAAAGTAAGGTTCAACTCTGTTAGTTGAATGCACAGAACAGAAAGAAGTTTCATACAATGCTTCTGTGTAGTTTATATTTGAACATATTCTTTTTTCCACTATTACCCACTTAGCGCTACGAATGTCCAGTTGCATTTTCTACAGACAGAGTGTTTCAAAACTGCTCAATCAAAAGTATGGTTTAACTCTGTTAGCTGTATGCTCAGATCAGAAAGAAGTTTCACAGAGTGCTTCTGTGTAGTTTGTATTTGAATATATTACTTTTTCCACTACTACGCTCTTAGCGCTCCAAATGTCCAGTTGCATTTTCAACAGAAAGAGTGTTCAGATCTGCTCAATCAAAAGTATGGTTTAACTCTGTTAGCTGAATGCACAGATCAGAAAGAAGTTTCACCGAATGATTCTGTGTAGTTTATATTTGAAGACATTCCTTTTTCCACTATTACCCTCTTAGCGCTCCGAATCTCCACTTGCATTTTCTACAAAAAGAGTGTTTCATAACTGCTCAATTAAAAATATGTTTTATCTCTGTTAACTGAATTTACAGATCAGAAATAAGTTTCACAGAATGCATCTGTGTAGTTTTTATTTGAAGATATTCTTTTTCCCAATGTAGGCCTCTTAGCGCTTAGCATGTCCAATTGCAGTTTCTACAGAAAGAGTGTTTCAGAACGGCTCAATCAAAAGTAAGGTTCAACTCTGTTAGTTGAATGCACAGAACAGAAAGAATTTTCACAGAATGCTACTGTGTAGTTTATATTTGAATATATTCCTTTTTCCACTATTACCCTCTTAGAGCTCCAAATGTCCACTTGCATTTTCTACAGAAAGATTGTTCAGAACTGCGCAATCAAAAGTATGGTTTAACTCTGTTAGCTTAATGAACATATCAGAAATAAGTTTCACACAATGCTTCTGTGTAGTTTTTATTTGAAGATATTATTTTTCCCAATAGAGGCCTCTTAGCGCTCAGAATGTCCAATTGCAGTTTCTACAGAAAGAGTGTTTCAGAAAGGCTCAATCAAAAGTAAGGTTCAACTCTGTTAGTTGAAAGCACAGAACAGAAAGTAGTTTCATACAATGCTTCTGTGTAGTTTATATTTGAACATATTCTTTTTTCCACTATTACCCACTTAGCGCTACGAATGTCCAGTTGCATTTTCTACAGACAGAGTGTTTCAAAACTGCTCAATCAAAAGTATGGTTTAACTCTGTTAGCTGAATGCTCAGATCAGAAAGAAGTTTCACAGAATGCTTCTGTGTAGTTTATATTTGAATATATTCCTTTTTCCACTACTACTCTCTTAGCGCTCCAAATGTCCAGTTGCATTTTCTACAGAAAGAGTGTTCAGATCTGCTCAATCAAAAGTATGGTTTAACTCTGTTAGCTGAATGCACAGATCAGAAAGAAGTTTCACAGAATGATTCTGTGTAGTTTATATTTGGAGACAATCCTTTTTCCACTATTACCCTCTTAGCGCTCCGAATCTCCACTTGCATTTTCTACAGAAAGAGTGTTTCAGAACGGCTCAATCAAAACTAAGGTTCAACTCTTTTAGTTGAACAAACAGAACAGAAAGAAGTTTCACACAATTCTTCTGTGTAGTTTTTATTTGTAGACATTCTTTTTCCCAATATAGGCCTCTTAGCTCTCAGAATGTCCAATTGCAGTTTCTACAGAAAGAGTGTTTCAGAACGGCTCAATCAAAAGTAAGGTTCAACTCTGTTAGTTGAATGCACAGAACAGAAAGAAGTTTCATACAATGCTTCTGTGTAGTTTATATTTGAACGTATTCTTTTTTCCACTATTACCCACTTAGCACTACGAATGTCCAGTTGCATTTTCTACAGACAGAGTGTTTCAAAACTGCTCAATCAAAAGTATGGTTTAACTCTGTTAGCTGAATGCTCAGATCAGAAAGAAGTTTCACAGAATGCTTCTGTGTAGTTTATATTTGAATATATTCCTTTTTCCACTAATACGCTCTTAGCGCTCCAAATGTCCAGTTGCATTTTCAACAGAAAGAGTGTTCAGATCTGCTCAATCAAAAGTATGGTTTAACTCTGTTAGCTGAATGCACAGATCAGAAAGAAGTTTCACCGAATGATTCTGTGTAGTTTATATTTGAAGACATTCCTTTTTCCACTATTACCCTCTTAGCGCTCCGAATCTCCACTTGCATTTTCTACAAAAACAGTGTTTCATAACTGCTCAATCAAAAATATGTTTTATCTCTGTTAACTGAATTTACAGATCAGAAATAAGTTTCACAGTATGCATCTGTGTAGTTTTTATTTGAAGATATTTTTTTCCCAATGTAGGCCTCTTAGCGCTTAGCATGTCCAATTGCAGTTTCTACAGAAAGAGTGTTTCTGAACTGCTCAATCAAAAGTAAGGTTCAACTCTGTTAGTTGAATGCACAGAACAGAAAGAATTTTCACAGAATGCTACTGTGTAGTTTATATTTGAATATATTCCTTTTTCCACTATTACCCTCTTAGCGCTCCGAATGTCCACTTGCAGTTTCTACAGAAAGAGTGTTCAGAACTGAGCGATCAAAAGTATGGTTTAACTCTGTTAGCTTAATGAACATATCAGAAATATGTTTCACACAATGCTTCTGTGTAGTTTTTATTTGAAGATATTATTTTTCCCAATAGAGGCCTCTTAGCGCTCAGAATGTCCAATTGCAGTTTCTACAGAAAGAGTGTTTCAGAAAGGCTCAATCAAAAGTAAGGTTCAACTCTGTTAGTTGAATGCACAGAACAGAAAGAAATTTCATACAATGCTTCTGTGTAGTTTATATTTGAACATATTCTTTTTTCCACTATTACCCACTTAGCGCTACGAATGTCCAGTTGCATTTTCTACAGACAGAGTGTTTCAAAACTGCTCAATCAAAAGTATGGTTTAACTCTGTTAGCTGAATGCTCAGATCAGAAAGAAGTTTCACAGAATGCTTCTGTGTAGTTTATATTTGAATATATTCCTTTTTCCACTACTACTCTCTTAGCGCTCCAAATGTCCAGTTGCATTTTCTACAGACAGAGTGTTCAGATCTGCTCAATCAAAAGTATGGTTTAACTCTGTTAGCTGAATGCACAGATCAGAAAGAAGTTTCACACAATGATTCTGTGTAGTTTATATTTGGAGACATTACTTTTTCCACTATTACCTTCTTAGCGCTCCGAATCTCCACTTGCATTTTCTACAGAAAGAGTGTTTCAGAACGGCTCAATCAAAACTAAGGTTCAACTCTTTTAGTTGAACAAACAGAACAGAAAGAAGTTTCACACAATTCTTCTGTGTAGTTTTTATTTGTAGACATTCTTTTTCCCAATATAGGCCTCTTAGCGCTCAGAATGTCCAATTGCAGTTTCTACAGAAAGAGTGTTTCAGAACGGCTCAATCAAAAGTAAGGTTCAACTCTGTTAGTTGAATGCACAGAACAGAAAGAAGTTTCATACAATGCTTCTGTGTAGTTTATATTTGAACGTATTCTTTTTTCCACTATTACCCACTTAGCACTACGAATGTCCAGTTGCATTTTCTACAGACAGAGTGTTTCAAAACTGCTCAATCAAAAGTATGGTTTAACTCTGTTAGCTGAATGCTCAGATCAGAAAGAAGTTTCACAGAATGCTTCTGTGTAGTTTATATTTGAATATATTCCTTTTTCCACTACTACTCTCTTAGCGCTCCAAATGTCCAGTTGCATTTTCTACAGAAAGAGTGTTCAGATCTGCTCAATCAAAAGTATGGTTAACTCTGTTAGCTGAATGCACAGATCAGAAAGAAATTTCACAGAATGATTCTGTGTAGTTTATATTTGGAGACATTCCTTTTTCCACTATTAGCCTCTTAGCGCTCCGAATCTCCACTTGCATTTTCTACAGAAAGAGTGTTTCAGAACGGCTCAATCAAAACTAAGGTTCAACTCTTTTAGTTGAACAAACAGAACAGAAAGAAGTTTCACAAAATTCTTCTGTGTAGTTTTTATTTGTAGACATTCTTTTTCCCAATATAGGCCTCTTAGCGCTCACAATGTCCAATTGCAGTTTCTACAGAAAGAGTGTTTCAGAACGTCTCAATCAAAAGTAAGGTTCAACTCTGTTAGTTGAATGCACAGAACAGAAAGAAGTTTCATACAATGCTTCTGTGTAGTTTATATTTGAACATATTCTTTTTTCCACTATTACCCACTTAGCGCTACGAATGTCCAGTTGCATTTTCTACAGACAGAGTGTTTCAAAACTGCTCAATCAAAAGTATGGTTTAACTCTGTTAGCTGTATGCTCAGATCAGAAAGAAGTTTCACAGAGTGCTTCTGTGTAGTTTGTATTTGAATATATTACTTTTTCCACTACTACGCTCTTAGCGCTCCAAATGTCCAGTTGCATTTTCAACAGAAAGAGTGTTCAGATCTGCTCAATCAAAAGTATGGTTTAACTCTGTTAGCTGAATGCACAGATCAGAAAGAAGTTTCACCGAATTATTCTGTGTAGTTTATATTTGAAGACATTCCTTTTTCCACTATTACCCACTTAGCGCTCCGAATCTCCACTTGCATTTTCTACAAAAAGAGTGTTTCATAACTGCTCAATTAAAAATATGTTTTATCTCTGTTAACTGAATTTACAGATCAGAAATAAGTTTCACAGAATGCATCTGTGTAGTTTTTATTTGAAGATATTCTTTTTCCCAATGTAGGCCTCTTAGCGCTTAGCATGTCCAATTGCAGTTTCTACAGAAAGAGTGTTTCAGAACGGCTCAATCAAAAGTAAGGTTCAACTCTGTTAGTTGAATGCACAGAACAGAAAGAATTTTCACAGAATGCTACTGTGTAGTTTATATTTGAATATATTCCTTTTTCCACTATTACCCTCTTAGAGCTCCAAATGTCCACTTGCATTTTCTACAGAAAGATTGTTCAGAACTGCGCAATCAAAAGTATGGTTTAACTCTGTTAGCTTAATGAACATATCAGAAATAAGTTTCACACAATGCTTCTGTGTAGTTTTTATTTGAAGATATTATTTTTCCCAATAGAGGCCTCTTAGCGCTCAGAATGTCCAATTGCAGTTTCTACAGAAAGAGTGTTTCAGAAAGGCTCAATCAAAAGTAAGGTTCAACTCTGTTAGTTGAAAGCACAGAACAGAAAGTAGTTTCATACAATGCTTCTGTGTAGTTTATATTTGAACATATTCTTTTTTCCACTATTACCCACTTAGCGCTACGAATGTCCAGTTGCATTTTCTACAGACAGAGTGTTTCAAAACTGCTCAATCAAAAGTATGGTTTAACTCTGTTAGCTGAATGCTCAGATCAGAAAGAAGTTTCACAGAATGCTTCTGTGTAGTTTATATTTGAATATATTCCTTTTTCCACTACTACTCTCTTAGCGCTCCAAATGTCCAGTTGCATTTTCTACAGAAAGAGTGTTCAGATCTGCTCAATCAAAAGTATGGTTTAACTCTGTTAGCTGAATGCACAGATCAGAAAGAAGTTTCACAGAATGATTCTGTGTAGTTTATATTTGGAGACAATCCTTTTTCCACTATTACCCTCTTAGCGCTCCGAATCTCCACTTGCATTTTCTACAGAAAGAGTGTTTCAGAACGGCTCAATCAAAACTAAGGTTCAACTCTTTTAGTTGAACAAACAGAACAGAAAGAAGTTTCACACAATTCTTCTGTGTAGTTTTTATTTGTAGACATTCTTTTTCCCAATATAGGCCTCTTAGCTCTCAGAATGTCCAATTGCAGTTTCTACAGAAAGAGTGTTTCAGAACGGCTCAATCAAAAGTAAGGTTCAACTCTGTTAGTTGAATGCACAGAACAGAAAGAAGTTTCATACAATGCTTCTGTGTAGTTTATATTTGAACGTATTCTTTTTTCCACTATTACCCACTTAGCACTACGAATGTCCAGTTGCATTTTCTACAGACAGAGTGTTTCAAAACTGCTCAATCAAAAGTATGGTTTAACTCTGTTAGCTGAATGCTCAGATCAGAAAGAAGTTTCACAGAATGCTTCTGTGTAGTTTATATTTGAATATATTCCTTTTTCCACTAATACGCTCTTAGCGCTCCAAATGTCCAGTTGCATTTTCAACAGAAAGAGTGTTCAGATCTGCTCAATCAAAAGTATGGTTTAACTCTGTTAGCTGAATGCACAGATCAGAAAGAAGTTTCACCGAATGATTCTGTGTAGTTTATATTTGAAGACATTCCTTTTTCCACTATTACCCTCTTAGCGCTCCGAATCTCCACTTGCATTTTCTACAAAAACAGTGTTTCATAACTGCTCAATCAAAAATATGTTTTATCTCTGTTAACTGAATTTACAGATCAGAAATAAGTTTCACAGTATGCATCTGTGTAGTTTTTATTTGAAGATTTTTTTTCCCAATGTAGGCCTCCTAGCGCTTAGCATGTCCAATTGCAGTTTCTACAGAAAGAGTGTTTCAGAACGGCTCAATCAAAAGTAAGGTTCAACTCTGTTAGTTGAATGCACAGAACAGAAAGAATTTTCACAGAATGCTACTGTGTAGTTTATATTTGAATATATTCCTTTTTCCACTATTACCCTCTTAGCGCTCCGAATGTCCACTTGCAGTTTCTACAGAAAGAGTGTTCAGAACTGAGCGATCAAAAGTATGGTTTAACTCTGTTAGCTTAATGAACATATCAGAAATATGTTTCACACAATGCTTCTGTGTAGTTTTTATTTGAAGATATTATTTTTCCCAATAGAGGCCTCTTAGCGCTCAGAATGTCCAATTGCAGTTTCTACAGAAAGAGTGTTTCAGAAAGGCTCAATCAAAAGTAAGGTTCAACTCTGTTAGTTGAATGCACAGAACAGAAAGAAATTTCATACAATGCTTCTGTGTAGTTTATATTTGAACATATTCTTTTTTCCACTATTACCCACTTAGCGCTACGAATGTCCAGTTGCATTTTCTACAGACAGAGTGTTTCAAAACTGCTCAATCAAAAGTATGGTTTAACTCTGTTAGCTGAATGCTCAGATCAGAAAGAAGTTTCACAGAATGCTTCTGTGTAGTTTATATTTGAATATATTCCTTTTTCCACTACTACTCTCTTAGCGCTCCAAATGTCCAGTTGCATTTTCTACAGACAGAGTGTTCAGATCTGCTCAATCAAAAGTATGGTTTAACTCTGTTAGCTGAATGCACAGATCAGAAAGAAGTTTCACACAATGATTCTGTGTAGTTTATATTTGGAGACATTACTTTTTCCACTATTACCTTCTTAGCGCTCCGAATCTCCACTTGCATTTTCTACAGAAAGAGTGTTTCAGAACGGCTCAATCAAAACTAAGGTTCAACTCTTTTAGTTGAACAAACAGAACAGAAAGAAGTTTCACACAATTCTTCTGTGTAGTTTTTATTTGTAGACATTCTTTTTCCCAATATAGGCCTCTTAGCGCTCAGAATGTCCAATTGCAGTTTCTACAGAAAGAGTGTTTCAGAACGGCTCAATCAAAAGTAAGGTTCAACTCTGTTAGTTGAATGCACAGAACAGAAAGAAGTTTCATACAATGCTTCTGTGTAGTTTATATTTGAACGTATTCTTTTTTCCACTATTACCCACTTAGCACTACGAATGTCCAGTTGCATTTTCTACAGACAGAGTGTTTCAAAACTGCTCAATCAAAAGTATGGTTTAACTCTGTTAGCTGAATGCTCAGATCAGAAAGAAGTTTCACAGAATGCTTCTGTGTAGTTTATATTTGAATATATTCCTTTTTCCACTACTACTCTCTTAGCGCTCCAAATGTCCAGTTGCATTTTCTACAGAAAGAGTGTTCAGATCTGCTCAATCAAAAGTATGGTTAACTCTGTTAGCTGAATGCACAGATCAGAAAGAAATTTCACAGAATGATTCTGTGTAGTTTATATTTGGAGACATTCCTTTTTCCACTATTAGCCTCTTAGCGCTCCGAATCTCCACTTGCATTTTCTACAGAAAGAGTGTTTCAGAACGGCTCAATCAAAACTAAGTTTCAACTCTTTTTGTTGAACAAACAGAACAGAAAGAAGTTTCACAAAATTCTTCTGTGTAGTTTTTATTTGTAGACATTCTTTTTCCCAATATAGGCCTCTTAGCGCTCAGAATGTCCAATTGCAGTTTCTACAGAAAGAGTGTTTCAGAACGTCTCAATCAAAAGTAAGGTTCAACTCTGTTAGTTGAATGCACAGAACAGAAAGAAGTTTCATACAATGCTTCTGTGTAGTTTATATTTGAACATATTCTTTTTTCCACTATTACCCACTTAGCGCTACGAATGTCCAGTTGCATTTTCTACAGACAGAGTGTTTCAAAACTGCTCAATCAAAAGTATGGTTTAACTCTGTTAGCTGTATGCTCAGATCAGAAAGAAGTTTCACAGAGTGCTTCTGTGTAGTTTGTATTTGAATATATTACTTTTTCCACTACTACGCTCTTAGCGCTCCAAATGTCCAGTTGCATTTTCAACAGAAAGAGTGTTCAGATCTGCTCAATCAAAAGTATGGTTTAACTCTGTTAGCTGAATGCACAGATCAGAAAGAAGTTTCAACGAATTATTCTGTGTAGTTTATATTTGAAGACATTCCTTTTTCCACTATTACCCACTTAGCGCTCCGAATCTCCACTTGCATTTTCTACAAAAAGAGTGTTTCATAACTGCTCAATTAAAAATATGTTTTATCTCTGTTAACTGAATTTACAGATCAGAAATAAGTTTCACAGAATGCATCTGTGTAGTTTTTATTTGAAGATATTCTTTTTCCCAATGTAGGCCTCTTAGCGCTTAGCATGTCCAATTGCAGTTTCTACAGAAAGAGTGTTTCAGAACGGCTCAATCAAAAGTAAGGTTCAACTCTGTTAGTTGAATGCACAGAACAGAAAGAATTTTCACAGAATGCTACTGTGTAGTTTATATTTGAATATATTCCTTTTTCCACTATTACCCTCTTAGAGCTCCAAATGTCCACTTGCATTTTCTACAGAAAGATTGTTCAGAACTGCGCAATCAAAAGTATGGTTTAACTCTGTTAGCTTAATGAACATATCAGAAATAAGTTTCACCAATGCTTCTGTGTAGTTTTTATTTGAAGATATTATTTTTCCCAATAGAGGCCTCTTAGCGCTCAGAATGTCCAATTGCAGTTTCTACAGAAAGAGTGTTTCAGAAAGGCTCAATCAAAAGTAAGGTTCAACTCTGTTAGTTGAAAGCACAGAACAGAAAGTAGTTTCATACAATGCTTCTGTGTAGTTTATATTTGAACATATTCTTTTTTCCACTATTACCCACTTAGCGCTACGAATGTCCAGTTGCATTTTCTACAGACAGAGTGTTTCAAAACTGCTCAATCAAAAGTATGGTTTAACTCTGTTAGCTGAATGCTCAGATCAGAAAGAAGTTTCACAGAATGCTTCTGTGTAGTTTATATTTGAATATATTCCTTTTTCCACTACTACTCTCTTAGCGCTCCAAATGTCCAGTTGCATTTTCTACAGAAAGAGTGTTCAGATCTGCTCAATCAAAAGTATGGTTTAACTCTGTTAGCTGAATGCACAGATCAGAAAGAAGTTTCACAGAATGATTCTGTGTAGTTTATATTTGGAGACAATCCTTTTTCCACTATTACCCTCTTAGCGCTCCGAATCTCCACTTGCATTTTCTACAGAAAGAGTGTTTCAGAACGGCTCAATCAAAACTAAGGTTCAACTCTTTTAGTTGAACAAACAGAACAGAAAGAAGTTTCACACAATTCTTCTGTGTAGTTTTTATTTGTAGACATTCTTTTTCCCAATATAGGCCTCTTAGCTCTCAGAATGTCCAATTGCAGTTTCTACAGAAAGAGTGTTTCAGAACGGCTCAATCAAAAGTAAGGTTCAACTCTGTTAGTTGAATGCACAGAACAGAAAGAAGTTTCATACAATGCTTCTGTGTAGTTTATATTTGAACGTATTCTTTTTTCCACTATTACCCACTTAGCACTACGAATGTCCAGTTGCATTTTCTACAGACAGAGTGTTTCAAAACTGCTCAATCAAAAGTATGGTTTAACTCTGTTAGCTGAATGCTCAGATCAGAAAGAAGTTTCACAGAATGCTTCTGTGTAGTTTATATTTGAATATATCCCTTTTTCCACTAATACGCTCTTAGCGCTCCAAATGTCCAGTTGCATTTTCAACAGAAAGAGTGTTCAGATCTGCTCAATCAAAAGTATGGTTTAACTCTGTTAGCTGAATGCACAGATCAGAAATAAGTTTCACCGAATGATTCTGTGTAGTTTATATTTGAAGACATTCCTTTTTCCACTATTACCCTCTTAGCGCTCCGAATCTCCACTTGCATTTTCTACAAAAACAGTGTTTCATAACTGCTCAATCAAAAATATGTTTTATCTCTGTTAACTGAATTTACAGATCAGAAATAAGTTTCACAGTATGCATCTGTGTAGTTTTTATTTGAAGATTTTTTTTCCCAATGTAGGCCTCCTAGCGCTTAGCATGTCCAATTGCAGTTTCTACAGAAAGAGTGTTTCAGAACGGCTCAATCAAAAGTAAGGTTCAACTCTGTTAGTTGAATGCACAGAACAGAAAGAATTTTCACAGAATGCTACTGTGTAGTTTATATTTGAATATATTCCTTTTTCCACTATTACCCTCTTAGCGCTCCGAATGTCCACTTGCAGTTTCTACAGAAAGAGTGTTCAGAACTGCGCGATCAAAAGTATGGTTTAACTCTGTTAGCTTAATGAACATATCAGAAATATGTTTCACACAATTCTTCTGTGTAGTTTTTATTTGAAGATATTATTTTTCCCAATAGAGGCCTCTTAGCGCTCAGAATGTCCAATTGCAGTTTCTACAGAAAGAGTGTTTCAGAAAGGCTCAATCAAAAGTAAGGTTCAACTCTGTTAGTTGAATGCACAGAACAGAAAGAAGTTTCATACAATGCTTCTGTGTAGTTTATATTTGAACATATTCTTTTTTCCACTATTACCCACTTAGCGCTACGAATGTCCAGTTGCATTTTCTACAGACAGAGTGTTTCAAAACTGCTCAATCAAAAGTATGGTTTAACTCTGTTAGCTGAATGCTCAGATCAGAAGAAGTTTCACAGAATGCTTCTGTGTAGTTTATATTTGAATATATTCCTTTTTCCACTACTACTCTCTTAGCGCTCCAAATGTCCAGTTGCATTTTCTACAGAAAGAGTGTTCAGATCTGCTCAATCAAAAGTATGGTTTAACTCTGTTAGCTGAATGCACAGATCAGAAAGAAGTTTCACAGAATGATTCTGTGTAGTTTATATTTGGAGACATTCCTTTTTCCACTATTACCCTCTTAGCGCTCCGAATCTCCACTTGCATTTTCTACAGAAAGAGTGTTTCAGAACGGCTCAATCAAAACTAAGGTTCAACTCTTTTAGTTGAACAAACAGAACAGAAAGAAGTTTCACACAATTCTTCTGTGTAGTTTTTATTTGTAGACATTCTTTTTCCCAATATAGGCCTCTTAGCGCTCAGAATGTCCAATTGCAGTTTTTACAGAAAGAGTGTTTCAGAACGGCTCAATCAAAAGTAAGGTTCAACTCTGTTAGTTGAATGCACAGAACAGAAAGAAGTTTCATACAATGCTTCTGTGTAGTTTATATTTGAACGTATTCTTTTTTCCACTATAACCCACTTAGCGCTACGAATGTCCAGTTGCATTTTCTACAGACAGAGTGTTTCAAAACTGCTCAATCAAAAGTATGGTTTAACTCTGTTAGCTGTATGCTCAGATGAGAAAGAAGTTTCACAGAATGCTTCTGTGTAGTTTATATTTGAATATATTCCTTTTTCCACTACTACGCTCTTAGCGCTCCAAATGTCCAGTTGCATTTTCAACAGAAAGAGTGTTCAGATCTGCTCAATCAAAAGTATGGTTTAACTCTGTTAGCTGAATGCACAGATCAGAAAGAAGTTTCACCGAATGATTCTGTGTAGTTTATATTTGAAGACATTCCTTTTTCCACTATTACCCACTTAGCGCTCCGAATCTCCACTTGCATTTTCTACAAAAAGAGTGTTTCATAACTGCTCAATCAAAAATATGTTTTATCTCTATTAACTGAATTTACAGATCAGAAATAAGTTTCACAGAATGCATCTGTGTAGTTTTTATTTGAAGATATTCTTTTTCCCAATGTAGGCCTCTTAGCGCTTAGCATGTCCAATTGCAGTTTCTACAGAAAGAGTGTTTCAGAACGGCTCAATCAAAAGTAAGGTTCAACTCTGTTAGTTGAATGCACAGAACAGAAAGAATTTTCACAGAATGCTACTGTGTAGTTTATATTTGAATATATTCCTTTTTCCACTATTACCCTCTTAGCGCTCCGAATGTCCACTTGCATTTTCTACAGAAAGAGTGTTCAGAACTGCGCAATCAAAAGTATGGTTTAACTCTGTTAGCTTAATGAACATATCAGAAATAAGTTTCACACAATGCTTCTGTGTAGTTTTTATTTGAAGATATTATTTTTCCCAATAGAGGCCTCTTAGCGCTCAGAAAGTCCAGTTGCAGTTTCTACAGAAAGAGTGTTTCAGAAAGGCTCAATCAAAAGTAAGGTTCAACTCTGTTAGTTGAATGCACAGAACAGAAAGTAGTTTCATACAATGCTTCTGTGTAGTTTATATTTGAACATATTCTTTTTTCCACTATTACCCACTTAGCGCTACGAATGTCCAGTTGCATTTTCTACAGACAGAGTGTTTCAAAACTGCTCAATCAAAAGTATGGTTTAACTCTGTTAGCTGAATGCTCAGATCAGAAAGAAGTTTCACAGAATGCTTCTGTGTAGTTTATATTTGAATATATTCCTTTTTCCACTACTACTCTCTTAGCGCTCCAAATGTCCAGTTGCATTTTCTACAGAAAGAGTGTTCAGATCTACTCAATCAAAAGTATGGTTTAACTCTGTTAGCTGAATGCACAGATCAGAAAGAAGTTTCACAGAATGATTCTGTGTAGTTTATATTTGGAGACATTCCTTTTTCCACTATTACCCTCTTAGCGCTCCGAATCTCCACTTGCATTTTCTACAGAAAGAGTGTTTCAGAACGGCTCAATCAAAACTAAGGTTCAACTCTTTTAGTTGAACAAACAGAACAGAAAGAAGTTTCACACAATTCTTCTGTGTAGTTTTTATTGTAGACATTCTTTTTCCCAATATAGGCCTCTTAGCGCTCAGAATGTCCTATTGCAGTTTCTACAGAAAGAGTGTTTCAGAACGGCTCAATCAAAAGTAAGGTTCAACTCTGTTAGTTGAATGCACAGAACAGAAAGAAGTTTCATACAATGCTTCTGTGTAGTTTATATTTGAACATATTCTTTTTTCCACTATTACCCACTTAGCGCTACGAATGTCCAGTTGCATTTTCTACAGACAGAGTGTTTCAAAACTGCTCAATCAAAAGTATGGTTTAACTCTGTTAGCTGTATGCTCAGATCAGAAAGAAGTTTCACAGAATGCTTCTGTGTAGTTTGTATTTGAATATATTACTTTTTCCACTACTACGCTCTTAGCGCTCCAAACGTCCAGTTGCATTTTCAACAGAAAGAGTGTTCAGATCTGCTCAATCAAAAGTATGGTTTAACTCTGTTAGCTGAATGCACAGATCAGAAAGAAGTTTCACCGAATGATTCTGTGTAGTTTATATTTGAAGACATTCCTTTTTCCACTATTACCCTCTTAGCGCTCCGAATCTCCACTTGCATTTTCTACAAAAAGAGTGTTTCATAACTGCTCAATTAAAAATATGTTTTATCTCTGTTAACTGAATTTACAGATCAGAAATAAGTTTCACAGAATGCATCTGTGTAGTTTTTATTTGAAGATATTCTTTTTCCCAATGTAGGCCTCTTAGCGCTTAGCATGTCCAATTGCAGTTTCTACAGAAAGAGTGTTTCAGAACGGCTCAATCAAAAGTAAGGTTCAACTCTGTTAGTTGAATGCACAGAACAGAAAGAATTTTCTCAGAATGCTACTGTGTAGTTTATATTTGAATATATTCCTTTTTCCACTATTACCCTCTTAGCGCTCCGAATGTCCACTTGCATTTTCTACAGAAAGAGTGTTCAGAACTGCGCAATCAAAAGTATGGTTTAACTCTGTTAGGTTAATGAACATATCAGAAATAAGTTTCACACAATGCTTCTGTGTAGTTTTTATTTGAAGATATTATTTTTCCCAATAGAGGCCTCTTAGCGCTCAGAATGTCCAATTGCAGTTTCTACAGAAAGAGTGTTTCAGAAAGGCTCAATCAAAAGTAAGGTTCAACTCTGTTAGTTGAATGCACAGAACAGAAAGAAGTTTCATACAATGCTTCTGTGTAGTTTATATTTGAACATATTCTTTTTTCCACTATTACCCACTTAGCGCTACGAATGTCCAGTTGCATTTTCTACAGACAGAGTGTTTCAAAACTGCTCAATCAAAAGTATGGTTTAACTCTGTTAGCTGAATGCTCAGATCAGAAAGAAGTTTCACAGAATGCTTCTGTGTAGTTTATATTTGAATATATTCCTTTTTCCACTACTACTCTCTTAGCGCTCCAAATGTCCAGTTGCATTTTCTACAGAAAGAGTGTTCAGATCTGCTCAATCAAATATATGGTTAACTCTGTTAGCTGAATGCACAGATCAGAAAGAAGTTTCACAGAATGATTCTGTGTAGTTTATATTTGGTGACATTCCTTTTTCCACTATTAACCTCTTAGCGCTCCGAGTCTCCACTTGCATTTTCTACAGAAAGAGTGTTTCAGAACGGCTCAATCAAAACTAAGGTTCAACTCTTTTAGTTGAACAAACAGAACAGAAAGAAGTTTCACACAATTCTTCTGTGTAGTTTTTATTTGTAGACATTATTTTTCCCAATATAGGCCTCTTAGCGCTCAGAATGTCCAATTGCAGTTTCTACAGAAAGAGTGTTTCAGAACGGCTCAATCAAAAGTAAGGTTCAACTCTGTTAGTTGAATGCACAGAACAGAACGAAGTTTCATACAATGCTTCTGTGTAGTTTATATTTGAACATATTCTTTTTTCCACTATTACCCACTTAGCGCTACGAATGTCCAGTTGCATTTTCTACAGACAGAGTGTTTCAAAACTGCTCAATCAAACGTATGGTTTAACTCTGTTAGCTGAATGCTCAGATCAGAAAGAAGTTTCACAGAATGCTTCTGTGTAGTTTATATTTGAATATATTCCTTTTTCCACTACTACTCTCTTAGCGCTCCAAATGTCCAGTTGCATTTTCTACAGAAAGAGTGTTCAGATCTGCTCAATCAAAAGTATGGTTTAACTCTGTTAGCTGAATGCACAGATCAGAAAGAAGTTTCACAGAATGATTCTGTGTAGTTTATATTTGGAGACATTCCTTTTTCCACTATTACCCTCTTAGCGCTCCGAATCTCCACTTGCATTTTCTACAGAAAGAGTGTTTCAGAACGGCTCAATCAAAACTAAGGTTCAACTCTTTTAGTTGAACAAACAGAACAGAAAGAAGTTTCACACAATTCTTCTGTGTAGGTTTTATTTGTAGACATTCTTTTTCCCAATATAGGCCTCTTAGCGCTCAGAATGTCCAATTGCAGTTTCTACAGAAAGAGTGTTTCAGAACGGCTCAATCAAAAGTAAGGTTCAACTCTGTTAGTTGAATGCACAGAACAGAAAGAAGTTTCATACAATGCTTCTGTGTAGTTTATATTTGAACATATTCTTTTTTCCACTATTACCCACTTAGCGCTACGAATGTCCAGTTGCATTTTCTACAGACAGAGTGTTTCAAAACTGCTCAATCAAACGTATGGTTTAACTCTGTTAGCTGTATGCTCAGATCAGAAAGAATTTTCACAGAACGCTTCTGTGTAGTTTATATTTGAATATGTTCCTTTTTCCACTACTACGCTCTTAGCGCTCCAAATGTCCAGTTGCATTTTCAACAGAAAGAGTGTTCAGATCTGCTCAATCAAAAGTATGGTTTAACTCTGTTAGTTGAATGCACAGATCAGAAAGAAGTTTCACCGAATGATTCTGTGTACTTTATATTTGAAGACATTACTTTTTCCACTATTACCCTCTTAGCGCTCCGAATCTCCACTTGCATTTTCTACAAAAAGAGTGTTTCATAACTGCTCAATTAAAAATATGTTTTATCGATGTTAACTGAATTTACAGATCAGAAATAAGTTTCACAGAATGCATCTGTGTAGTTTTTATTTGAAGATATTCTTTTTCCCAATATAGGCCTCTTAGCGCTTAGCATGTCCAATTGCAGTTTCTACAGAAAGAGTGTTTCAGAACGGCTCAATCAAAAGTAAGTTTCAACTCTGTTAGTTGAATGCACAGAACAGAAAGAATTTTCTCAGAATGCTACTGTGTAGTTTATATTTGAATATATTCCTTTTTCCACTATTACCCTCTTAGCGCTCCGAATGTCCACTTGCATTTTCTACAGAAAGAGTGTTCAGAACTGCGCAATCAAAAGTATGGTTTAACTCTGTTAGCTTAATGAACATATCAGAAATAAGTTTCACACAATGCTTCTGTGTAGTTTTTATTTGAAGATATTATTTTTCCCAATAGAGGCCTCTTAGCGCTCAGAATGTCCAATTGCAGTTTCTACAGAAAGAGTGTTTCAGAAAGGCTCAATCAAAAGTAAGGTTCAACTCTGTTGGTTGAATGCACAGAACAGAAAGCAGTTTCATACAATGCTTCTGTGTAGTTTATATTTGAACATATTCTTTTTTCCACTATTACCCACTTAGCGCTACGAATGTCCAGTTGCATTTTCTACAGACAGAGTGTTTCAAAACTGCACAATCAAATGTATGGTTTAACTCTGTTAGCTGAATGCTCAGATCAGAAAGAAGTTTCACAGAATGCTTCTGTGTAGTTTATATTTGAATATATTACTTTTTCCACTACTACTCTCTTAGCGCTCCAAATGTCCAGTTGCATTTTCTACAGAAAGAGTGTTCAGATCTGCTCAATCAAATGTATGGTTAACTCTGTTAGCTGAATGCACAGATCAGAAAGAAGTTTCACAGAATGATTCTGTGTAGTTTATATTTGGAGACATTCCTTTTTCCACTATTAACCTCTTAGCGCTCCGAATCTCCACTTGCATTTTCTACAGAAAGAGTGTTTCAGAACGGCTCAATCAAAACTAAGGTTCAACTCTTTTAGTTGAACAAACAGAACAGAAAGAAGTTTCACACAATTCTTCTGTGTAGTTTTTATTTGTAGACATTCTTTTTCCCAATATAGGCCTCTTAGCGCTCAGAATGTCCAATTGCAGTTTCTACAGAAAGAGTGTTTCAGAACGGCTCAATCAAAAGTAAGGTTCAACTCTGTTAGTTGAATGCACAGAACAGAAAGAAGTTTCATACAATGCTTCTGTGTAGTTTATATTTGAACGTATTCTTTTTTCCACTATTACCCACTTAGCACTACGAATGTCCAGTTGCATTTTCTACAGACAGAGTGTTTCAAAACTGCTCAATCAAAAGTATGGTTTAACTCTGTTAGCTGAATGCTCAGATCAGAAAGAAGTTTCACAGAATGCTTCTGTGTAGTTTATATTTGAATATATTCCTTTTTCCACTAATACGCTCTTAGCGCTCCAAATGTCCAGTTGCATTTTCAACAGAAAGAGTGTTCAGATCTGCTCAATCAAAAGTATGGTTTAACTCTGTTAGCTGAATGCACAGATCAGAAAAAGTTTCACCGAATGATTCTGTGTAGTTTATATTTGAAGATATTCCTTTTTCCACTATTACCCTCTTAGCGCTCCGAATCTCCACTTGCATTTTCTACAAAAACAGTGTTTCATAACTGCTCAATCAAAAATATGTTTTATCTCTCTTAACTGAATTTACAGATCAGAAATAAGTTTCACAGTATGCATCTGTGTAGTTTTTATTTGAAGATATTTTTTTCCCAATGTAGGCCTCTTAGCGCTTAGCATGTCCAATTGCAGTTTCTACAGAAAGAGTGTTTCAGAACGGCTCAATCAAAAGTAAGGTTCAACTCTGTTAGTTGAATGCACAGAACAGAAAGAATTTTCACAGAATGCTGCTGTGTAGTTTATATTTGAATATATTCCTTTTTCCACTATTATTCTCTTAGCGCTCCGAATGTCCACTTGCAGTTTCTACAGAAAGAGTGTTCAGAACTGCGCGATCAAAAGTATGGTTTAACTCTGTTAGCTTAATGAACATATCAGAAATAAGTTTCACACAATGCTTCTGTGTAGTTTTTATTTGAAGATATTATTTTTCCCAATAGAGGCCTCTTAGCGCTCAGAATGTCCAATTGCAGTTTCTACAGAAAGAGTGTTTCAGAAAGGCTCAATCAAAAGTAAGGTTCAACTCTGTTAGTTGAATGCACAGAACAGAAAGAAGTTTCATACAATGCTTCTGTGTAGTTTATATTTGAACATATTTTTTTCCACTATTACCCACTTAGCGCTACGAATGTCCAGTTGCATTTTCTACAGACAGAGTGTTTCAAAACTGCTCAATCAAAAGTATGGTTTAACTCTGTTAGCTTAGCTGTATGCTCAGATCAGAAAGAAGTTTCACAGAGTGCTTCTGTGTAGTTTGTATTTGAATATATTACTTTTTCCACTACTACGCTCTTAGCGCTCCAAATGTCCAGTTGCATTTTCAACAGAAAGAGTGTTCAGATCTGCTCAATCAAAAGTATGGTTTAACTCTGTTAGCTGAATGCACAGATCAGAAAGAAGTTTCACCGAATGATTCTGTGTAGTTTATATTTGAAGACATTACTTTTTCCACTATTACCCTCTTAGCGCTCCGAATCTCCACTTGCATTTTCTACAAAAAGAGTGTTTCATAACTGCTCAATCAAAAATATGTTTTATCTCTGTTAACTGAATTTACAGATCAGAAATAATTTTCACAGAATGCATCTGTGTAGTTTTTATTTGAAGATATTCTTTTTCCCAATGTAGGCCTCTTAGCGCTTAGCATGTCCAATTGCAGTTTCTACAGAAAGAGTGTTTCAGAACGGCTCAATCAAAAGTAAGGTTCAACTCTGTTAGTTGAATGCACAGAACAGAAAGAATTTTCACAGAATGCTACTGTGTAGTTTATATTTGAATATATTCCTTTTTCCACTATTACCCTCTTAGCGCTCCGAATGTCCACTTGCATTTTCTACAGAAAGAGTGTTCAGAACTGCGCAATCAAAAGTATGGTTTAACTCTGTTAGCTTAATGAACATATCAGAAATAAGTTTCACACAATGCTTCTGTGTAGTTTTTATTTGAAGATATTATTTTTCCCAATAGAGGCCTCTTAGCGCTCAGAATGTCCAATTGCAGTTTCTACAGAAAGAGTGTTTCAGAAAGGCTCAATCAAAAGTAAGGTTCAACTCTGTTAGTTGAATGCACAGAACAGAAAGAAGTTTCATACAATGCTTCTGTGTAGTTTATATTTGAACATATTCTTTTTTCCACTATTACCCACTTAGCGCTACGAAAGTCCAGTTGCATTTTCTACAGACAGAGTGTTTCAAAACTGCTCAATCAAAAGTATGGTTTAACTCTGTTAGCTGAATGCTCAGATCAGAAAGAAGTTTCACAGAATGCTTCTGTGTAGTTTATATTTGAATATATTCCTTTTTCCACTACTACTCTCTTAGCGCTCCAAATGTCCAGTTGCATTTTCTACAGAAAGAGTGTTCAGATCTGCTCAATCAAAAGTATGGTTTAACTCTGTTAGCTGAATGCACAGATCAGAAAGAAGTTTCACAGAATGATTCTGTGTAGTTTATATTTGGAGACATTCCTTTTTCCACTATTACCCTCTTAGCGCTCCGAATCTCCACTTGCATTTTCTACAGAAAGAGTGTTTCAGAACGGCTCAATCAAAACTAAGGTTCAACTCTTTTAGTTGAACAAACAGAACAGAAAGAAGTTTCACACAATTCTTCTGTGTAGTTTTTATTTGTAGACATTCTTTTTCCCAATATAGGCCTCTTAGCGCTCAGAATGTCCAATTGCAGTTTCTACAGAAAGAGTGTTTCAGAACGGCTCAATCAAAAGTAAGGTTCAACTCTGTTAGTTGAATGCACAGAACAGAAAGAAGTTTCATACAATGCTTCTGTGTAGTTTATATTTGAACGTATTCTTTTTTCCACTATTACCCACTTAGCACTACGAATGTCCAGTTGCATTTTCTACAGACAGAGTGTTTCAAAACTGCTCAATCAAAAGTATGGTTTAACTCTGTTAGCTGAATGCTCAGATCAGAAAGAAGTTTCACAGAATGCTTCTGTGTAGTTTATATTTGAATATATTCCTTTTTCCACTAATACGCTCTTAGCGCTCCAAATGTCCAGTTGCATTTTCAACAGAAAGAGTGTTCAGATCTGCTCAATCAAAAGTATGGTTTAACTCTGTTAGCTGAATGCACAGATCAGAAAGAAGTTTCACCGAATGATTCTGTGTAGTTTATATTTGAAGACATTCCTTTTTCCACTATTACCCTCTTAGCGCTCCGAATCTCCACTTGCATTTTCTACAAAAACAGTGTTTCATAACTGCTCAATCAAAAATATGTTTTATCTCTGTTAACTGAATTTACAGATCAGAAATAAGTTTCACAGTATGCATCTGTGTAGTTTTTATTTGAAGATATTTTTTTCCCAATGTAGGCCTCTTAGCGCTTAGCATGTCCAATTGCAGTTTCTACAGAAAGAGTGTTTCAGAACGGCTCAATCAAAAGTAAGGTTCAACTCTGTTAGTTGAATGCACAGAACAGAAAGAATTTTCACAGAATGCTACTGTGTAGTTTATATTTGAATATATTCCTTTTTCCACTATTACCCTCTTAGCGCTCCGAATGTCCACTTGCAGTTTCTACAGAAAGAGTGTTCAGAACTGCGCGATCAAAAGTATGGTTTAAGTCTGTTAGCTTAATGAACATATCAGAAATATGTTTCACACAATTCTTCTGTGTAGTTTTTATTTGAAGATATTATTTTTCCCAATAGAGGCCTCTTAGCGCTCAGAATGTCCAATTGCAGTTTCTACAGAAAGAGTGTTTCAGAAAGGCTCAATCAAAAGTAAGGTTCAACTCTGTGAGTTGAATGCACAGAACAGAAAGAAGTTTCATACAATGCTTCTGTGTAGTTTATATTTGAACATATTCTTTTTTCCACTATTACCCACTTAGCGCTACGAATGTCCAGTTGCATTTTCTACAGACAGAGTTTTTCAAAACTGCTCAATCAAAAGTATGGTTTAACTCTGTTAGCTGAATGCTCAGATCAGAAAGAAGTTTCACAGAATGCTTCTGTGTAGTTTATATTTGAATATATTCCTTTTTCCACTACTACTCTCTTAGCGCTCCAAATGTCCAGTTGCATTTTCTACAGAAAGAGTGTTCAGATCTGCTAAATCAAAAGTATGGTTTAACTCTGTTAGCTGAATGCACAGATCAGAAAGAAGTTTCACAGAATGATTCTGTGTAGTTTATATTTGGAGACATTCCTTTTTCCACTATTACCCTCTTAGCGCTCCGAATCTCCACTTGCATTTTCTACACAAAGAGTGTTTCAGAACGGCTCAATCAAAACTAAGGTTCAACTCTTTTAGTTGAACAAACAGAACAGAAATAAGTTTCACACAATGCTTCTGTGTAGTTTTTATTTGTAGACATTCTTTTTCCCAATATAGGCCTCTTAGCGCTCAGAATGTCCAATTGCAGTTTCTACAGAAAGAGTGTTTCAGAATGGCTCAATCAAAAGTAAGGTTCAACTCTGTTAGTTTAATGCACAGAACAGAAAGAAGTTTCATACAATGCTTCTGTGTAGTTTATATTTGAACGTATTCTTTTTTTTACTATTACCCACTTAGCGCTACGAATGCCCAGTTGCATTTTCTACAGACAGAGTGTTTCAAAACTGCTCAATCAAAAGTATGGTTTAACTCTGTTAGCTGTATGCTCAGATCAGAAAGAAGTTTCACAGAATGCTTCTGTGTAGTTTATATTTGAATATATTCCTTTTTCCACTGCTACGCTCTTAGCGCTCCAAATGTCCAGTTGCATTTTCAACAGAAAGAGTGTTCAGATCTGCTCAATCAAAAGTATGGTTTAACTCTGTTAGCTGAATGCACAGATCAGAAAGAAGTTTCACCGAATGATTCTGTGTAGTTTATATTTGAAGACATTCCTTTTTCCACTATTACCCTCTTAGCGCTCCGAATCTCCACTTGCATTTTCTACAAAAAGAGTGTTTCATAACTGCTCAATCAAAAATATGTTTTATCTCTGTTAACTGAATTTACAGATCAGAAATAAGTTTCACAGAATGCATCTGTGTAGTTTTTATTTGAAGATATTTTTTCCCAATGTAGGCCTCTTAGCGCTTACCATGTCCAATTGCAGTTTCTACAGAAAGAGTGTTTCAGAACGGCTCAATCAAAAGTAAGGTTCAACTCTGTTAGTTGAATGCACAGAACAGAAAGAATTTTCACAGAATGCTACTGTGTAGTTTATATTTGAATATATTCCTTTTTCCACTATTACCCTCTTAGCGCTCCGAATGTCCACTTGCATTTTCTACAGAAAGAGTGTTCAGAACTGCGCAATCAAAAGTATGGTTTAACTCTGTTAGCTTAATGAACATATCAGAAATAAGTTTCACACAATGCTTCTGTGTAGTTTTTATTTGAAGATATTATTTTTCCCAATATAGGCCTCTTAGCGCTCAGAATGTCCAATTGCAGTTTCTACAGAAAGAGTGTTTAAGAAAGGCTCAATCAAAAGTAAGGTTCAACTCTGTTAGTTGAATGCACAGAAAAGAAAGAAGTTTCATACAATGCTCCTGTGTAGTTTATATTTGAGCATATTCTTTTTTCCACTATTACCCACTTAGCGCTACGAATGTCCAGTTGCATTTTCTACAGACAGAGTGTTTCAAAACTGCTCAATCAAAAGTATGGTTTAACTCTGTTAGCTGAATGCTCAGATCAGAAAGAAGTTTCACAGAATGCTTCTGTGTAGTTTATATTTGAATATATTCCTTTTTCCACTACTACTCTCTTAGCGCTCCAAATGTCCAGTTGCATTTTCTACAGAAAGAGTGTTCAGATCTGCTCAATCAAAAGTATGGTTTAACTCTGTTAGCTGAATGCACAGATCAGAAAGAAGTTTCACAGAATGATTCTGTGTAGTTTATATTTGGAGACATTCCTTTTTCCACTATTACCCTCTTAGCGCTCCGAATCTCCACTTCCATTTTCTACAGAAAGAGTGTTTCAGAACGGCTCAATCAAAACTAAGGTTCAACTCTTTTAGTTGAACAAACAGAACAGAAAGAAGTTTCACACAATTCTTCTGTGTAGTTTTTATTTGTAGACATTCTTTTTCCCAATATAGGCCTCTTAGCGCTCAGAATGTCCAATTGCAGTTTCTACAGAAAGAGTGTTTCAGAACGGCTCAATCAAAAGTAAGGTTCAACTCTGTTAGTTGAATGCACAGAACAGAAAGAAGTTTCATACAATGCTTCTGTGTAGTTTATATTTGAACATATTCATTTTTCCACTATTACCCACTTAGCGCTACGAATGTCCAGTTGCATTTTCTACAGACAGAGTGTTTCAAAACTGCTCAATCAAAAGTATGGTTTAACTCTGTTAGCTGAATGCTCAGATCAGAAAGAAGTTTCACAGAATGCTTCTGTGTAGTTTATATTTGAATATATTCCTTTTTCCACTACTACGCTCTTAGCGCTCCAAAGGTCCAGTTGCATTTTCTACAGAAAGTGTGTTCAGATCTGCTCAATCAAAAGTATGGTTTAACTCTGTTAGCTGAATGCACAGATCAGAAAGAAGTTTCACCGAATGATTCCGTGTAGTTTATATTTGAAGACATTCCTTTTTCCACTATTACCCTCTTAGCGCTCCGAATCTCCACTTGCATTTTCTACAAAAAGAGTGTTTCATAACTGCTCAATCAAAAATATGTTTTATCTCTGTTAACTGAATTTACAGATCAGAAATAATTTTCACAGAATGCATCTGTGTAGTTTTTATTTGAAGATATACTTTTCCCAATGTAGGCCTCTTAGCGCTTAGCATGTCCAATTGCAGTTTCTACAGAAAGAGTGTTTCAGAACGGCTCAATCAAAAGTAAGGTTCAACTCTGTTAGTTGAATGCACAGAACAGAAAGAATTTTCACAGAATGCTACTGTGTAGTTTATATTTGAATATATACCTTTTTCCACTGTTATCCTCTTAGCGCTCCGAATGTCCACTTGCATTTTCTACAGAAAGAGTGTTCAGAACTGCGCAATCAAAAGTATGGTTTAACTCTGTTAGCTTAATGAACATATCAGAAATAAGTTTCACCCAATGCTTCTGTGTAGTTTTTATTTGAAGATATTATTTTTCCCAATAGAGGCCTCTTAGCGCTCAGAAAGTCCAGTTGCAGTTTCTACAGAAAGAGTGTTTCAGAAAGGCTCAATCAAAAGTAAGGTTCAACTCTGTTAGTTGAATGCACAGAACAGAAAGAAGTTTCATACAATGCTTCTGTGTAGTTTATATTTGAACATATTCTTTTTTCCAGTATTACCCACTTAGCGCTACGAATGTCCAGTTGCATTTTCTACAGACATAGTGTTTCAAAACTGCTCAATCAAAAGTATGGTTTAACTCTGTTAGCTGAATGCTCAGATCAGAAAGAAGTTTCACAGAATGCTTCTGTGTAGTTTATATTTGAATATATTCCTTTTTCCACTACTACTCTCTTAGCGCTCCAAATGTCCAGTTGCATTTTCTACAGAAAGAGTGTTCAGATCTGCTCAATCAAAAGTATGGTTTAACTCTGTTAGCTGAATGCACAGATCAGAAAGAAGTTTCACAGAATGATTCTGTGTAGTTTATATTTGGAGACATTCTTTTTTCCACTATTACCCTCGTAGCGCTCCGAATCTCCACTTGCATTTTCTACAGAAAGAGTGTTTCACAACGGCTCAATCAAAACTAAGGTTCAACTCTTTTAGTTGAACAAACAGAACAGAAAGAAGTTTCACACAATTCTTCTGTGTAGTTTTTATTTGTAGACATTCTTTTTCCCAATATAGGCCTCTTAGCGCTCAGAATGTCCAATTGCAGTTTCTACAGAAAGAGTGTTTCAGAACGGCTCAATCAAAAGTAAGGTTCAACTCTGTTAGTTGAATGCACAGAACAGAAAGAAGTTTCATACAATGTTTCTGTGTAGTTTATATTTGAACGTATTCTTTTTTCCACTATTACCCACTTAGCGCTACGAATGTCCAGTTGCATTTTCTACAGACAGAGTGTTTCAAAACTGCTCAATCAAAAGTATGGTTTAACTCTGTTAGCTGAATGCTCAGATCAGAAAGAAGTTTCACAGAATGCTTCTGTGTAGTTTATATTTGAATATATTCCTTTTTCCACTACTACGCTCTTAGCGCTCCAAATGTCCAGTTGCATTTTCAACAGAAGGAGTGTTCAGATCTGCTCAATCAAAAGTATGGTTTAACTCTGTTAGCTGAATGCACAGTTCAGAAAGAAGTTTCACCGAATGATTCTGTGTAGTTTATATTTGAAGACATTCCTTTCTCCACTATTACCCTCTTAGCGCTCCGAATCTCCACTTGCATTTTCTACAGAAAGAGTGTTTAAGAACGGCTCAATCAAAACTAAGTTTCAAATCTTTTAGTTGAACAAACAGAACAGAAAGAAGTTTCACACAATTCTTCTGTGTAGTTTTTATTTGTAGACATTCTTTTTCCCAATATAGGCCTCTTAGCGCTCAGAATGTCCAATTGCAGTTTCTACAGAAAGAGTGTTTCAGAACGGCTCAATCAAAAGTAAGGTTCAACTCTGTTAGTTGAATGCACAGAACAGAAAGAATTTTCACAGAATGCTACTGTGTAGTTTATATTTGAATATATTCCTTTTTCCACTATTAGCCTCTTAGCGCTCCGAATGTCCACTTGCATTTTCTACAGAAAGAGTGTTCAGAACTGCGCAATCAAAAGTATGGTTTAACTCTGTTAGCTTAATGAACATATCAGAAATAAGTTTCACACAATGCTTCTGTGTAGTTTTTATTTGAAGATATTATTTTTCCCAATAGAGGGCTCTTAGCGCTCAGAATGTCCAATTGCAGTTTCTAAAGAAAGAGTGTTTCAGAAAGGCTCAATCAAAAGTAAGGTTCAACTCTGTTAGTTGAATGCACAGAACAGAAAGTAGTTTCATACGTTGCTTCTGTGTAGTTTATATTTGAACATACTCTTTTTTCCACTATTACCCACTTAGCGCTACGAATGTCCAGTTGTATTTTCTACAGACAGAGTGTTTCAAAACTGCTCAATCAAAAGTATGGTTTAACTCTGTTAGCTGAATGCTCAGATCAGAAAGAAGTTCCACAGAATGCTTCTGTGTAATTTATATTTGAATATATTCCTTTTTCCACTACTACTCTCTTAGCGCTCCAAATGTCCAGTTGCATTTTCTACAGAAAGAGTGTTCAGATCTTCTCAATCAAAAGTATGGTTTAACTCTGTTAGCTGAATGCACAGATCAGAAAGAAGTTTCACAGAATATTCTGTGTAGTTCATATTTGGAGACATTCCTTTTTCCAATATTACCCCCTTAGCGCTCCGACTCTCCACTTGCATTTTCTACAGAAAGAGTGTTTCAGAACGGCTCAATCAAAACTAAGGTTCAACTCTTTTAGTTGAACAAACAGAACAGAAAGAAGTTTCACACAATTCTTCTGTGTAGTTTTTATTTGTAGACATTCTTTTTCCCAATATAGGCCTCTTAGCTCTCAGAATGTCCAATTGCAGTTTTTACAGAAAGAGTGTTTCAGAACGGCTCAATCAATAGTAAGGTTCAACTCTGTTAGTTGAATGCACAGAACAGAAAGAAGTTTCATACAATGCTTCTGTGTAGTTTATATTTGAACATATTCTTTTTTCCACTATTACCCACTTAGCGCTACGAATGTCCAGTTGCATTTTCTACAGACAGAGTGTTTCAAAACTGCTCAATCAAAAGTATGGTTTAACTCTGTTAGCTGAATGCTCAGATCAGAAAGAAGTTTCACAGAATGCTTCTGTGTAGTTTATATTTGAATATATTCCTTTTTCCACTACTACGCTCTTAGCGCTCCAAATGTCCAGTTGCATTTTCAACAGAAAGAATGTTCAGATCTGCTCAATCAAAAGTATGGTTTAACTCTGTTAACTGAATGCACAGATCAGAAAGAAGTTTCACCGAATGATTCTGTGTAGTTTATATTTGAAGACATTCCTTTTTCCACTATTACCCTCTTAGCGCTCCGAATCTCCACTTGCATTTTCTACAAAAAGAGTGTTTCATAACTGCTCAATCAAAAATATGTTTTATCTCTGTTAACTGAATTTACAGATCAGAAATAAGTTTCACAGAATGCATCTGTGTAGTTTTTATTTGAAGATATTCTTTTTCCCAATGTAGGCCTCTTAGCGCTTAGCATGTCCAATTGCAATTTCTACAGAAAGAGTGTTTCAGAACGGCTCAATCAAAAGTAAGGTTCAACTCTGTTAGTTGAATGCACAGAACAGAAAGAATTTTCACAGAATGCTACTGTGTAGTTTATATTTGAATATATTCCTTTTTCCACTATTACCCTCTTAGCGCTCCGAATGTCCACTTGCATTTTCTACAGAAAGAGTGTTCAGAACTGCGCAATCAAAAGTATGGTTTAACTCTGTTAGCTTAATGAACATATCAGAAATAAGTTTCACACAATGCTTCTGTGTTTTTTATTTGAAGATATTATTTTTCCCAACAGAGGCCTCTTAGCGCTCAGAATGTCCAATTGCAGTTTCTACAGAAAGAGTGTTTCAGAAAGGCTCAATCAAAAGTAATTTTCAACTCTGTTAGTTGAATGCACAGAACAGAAAGAAGTTTCATACAATGCTTCTGTGTAGTTTATATTTGAACATATTCTTTATTCCACTATTACCCACTTAGCGCTACGAATGTCCAGTTGCATTTTCTACAGACAGAGTGTTTCAAAACTGCTCAATCAAAAGTATGGTTTAACTCTGTTAGCTGAATGCTCAGATCAGAAAGAAGTTTCACAGAATGCTTCTGTGTAGTTTATATTTGAATATATTCCTTTTTCCACTACTACTCTCTTAGCGCTCCAAATGTCCAGTTGCATTTTCTAGAGAAAGAGTGTTCAGATCTGCTCAATCAAAATATGGTTTAACTCTGTTAGCTGAATGCACAGATCAGAAAGAAGTTTCACAGAATGATTCTGTGTAGTTTATATTTGGAGACATTCCTTTTTCCACTATTACCCTCTTAGCGCTCCGAATCTCCACTTGCATTTTCTACAGAAAGAGTGTTTCAGAACGGGTCAATCAAAAGTAAGGTTCAAGTCTTTTAGTTGAACAAACAGAACAGAAAGTAGTTTCACACAATTCTTCTGTGTAGTTTTTATTTGTAGACATTCTTTTTCCCAATATAGGCCTCTTAGCGCTCAGAATGTCCAATTGCAGTTTCTACAGAAAGAGTGATTCAGAACGGCTCAATCAAAAGTAAGGTTCAACGCTGTTAGTTGAATGCACAGAACAGAAAGAAGTTTCATACAATGCTTCTGTGCAGTTCATATTTGAACATATTCTTTTTTCCACTATTACCCACTTAGCGCTACGAATGTCCAGTTGCATTTTCTACAGACAGAGTGTTTCAAAACTGCTCAATCAAAAGTATGGTTTAACTCTGTTAGCTGAATGCTCAGATCAGAAAGAAGTTTCACATAATGCTTCCGTGTAGTTTATATTTGAATATATTCCTTTTTCCACTACTACGCTCTTAGCGCTCCAAATGTCCAGTTGCATTTTCTACAGAAAGAGTGTTCAGATCTGCTCAATCAAAAGTATGGTTTAACTCTGTTAGCTGAATGCACAGATCAGAAAGAAGTTTCACCGAATGATTCCGTGTAGTTTATATTTGAAGACATTCCTTTTTCCACTATTACCCTCTTAGCACTCCGAATCTCCACTTGCATTTTCTACAAAAAGAGTGTTTCATAACTGCTCAATCAAAAATATGTTTTATCTCTGTTAACTGAATTTACAGATCAGAAATAAGTTTCACAGAATGCATCTGTGTAGTTTTAATTTGAAGATATTCTTTTTCCCAATGTAGGCCTCTTAGCGCTTAGCATGTCCAATTGCAGTTCCTACAGAAAGAGTGTTTCAGAACGACTCAATCAAAAGTAAGGTTCAACTCTGTTAGTTGAATGCACAGAACAGAAAGAATTTTCACAGAATGCTACTGTGTAGTTTATATTTGAATATATTCCTTTTTCCACTATTACCCTCTTAGCGCTCCGAATGTCCACTTGCATTTTCTACAGAAAGAGTGTTCAGAACTGCGCAATCAAAAGTATGGTTTAACTCTGTTAGCTTAATGAACATATCAGAAATAAGTTTCACACAATGCTTCTGTGTAGTTTTTATTTGAAGATATTATTTTTCCCAACAGAGGCCTCTTAGCGCTCAGAATGTCCAATTGCAGTTTCTACAGAAAGAGTGTTTCAGAAAGGCTCAATCAAATGTAAGGTTCAACTCTGTTAGTTGAATGCACAGAACAGAAAGAAGTTTCATACAATGCTTCTGTGTAGTTTATATTTGAACATATTCTTTATTCCACTATTACCCACTTAGCGCTACGAATGTCCAGTTGCATTTTCTACAGACAGAGTGTTTCAAAACTGCTCAATCAAAAGTATGGTTTAACTCTGTTAACTGAATGCTCAGATCAGAAAGAATTTTCACAGAATGCTTCTGTGTAGTTTATATTTGAATATATTACTTTTTCCACTACTACGCTCTTAGCACTCCAAATGTCCAGTTGCATTTTCTAGAGAAAGAGTGTTCAGATCTGCTCAATCAAAATATGGTTTAACTCTGTTAGCTGAATGCACAGATCAGAAAGAAGTTTCACAGAATGATTCTGTGTAGTTTATATTTGGAGACATTCCTTTTTCCACTATTAACCTCTTAGCGCACCCAATCTCCACTTGCATTTTCTACAGAAAGAGTGTTTCAGAACGGCTCAATCAAAAGTAAGGTTCAACTCTTTTAGTTGAAGAAACAGAACAGAAAGATGTTTCACACAATTCTTCTGTGTAGTTTTTATTTGTAGACATTCTTTTTCCCAATATAGGCCTCTTAGCGCTCAGAATGTCCAATTGCAGTTTCTACAGAAAGAGGGTTTAAGAAAGGCTCAATCAAAAGTAAGGTTCAACTCTGTTAGTTGAATGCACAGAACAGAAAGAAGTTTCATACAATGCTTCTGTGTAGTTTATATTTGAACATATTCTTTATTCCACTATTACCACTTAGCGCTACGAATGTCCAGTTGCATTTTCTACAGACAGAGTGTTTCAAAACTGCTCAATCAAAAGTATGGTTTAACTCTGTTAGCTGAATGCTCAGATCAGAAAGAAGTTTCACAGAATGCTTCTGTGTAGTTTATATTTGAATATATTCCTTTTTCCACTACTACTCTCTTAGCGCTCCAAATGACCAGTTGCATTTTCTACAGAAAGAGTGTTCAGATCTGCTCAATCAAAAGTATGGTTTAACTCTGTTAGCTGAATGCACAGATCAGAAAGAAGTTTCACAGAATGATTCTGTGTAGTTTATATTTGGAGACATTCCTTTTTCCACTATTACCCTCTTAGCGCTCCGAATCTCCACTTGCATTTTCTACAGAAAGAGTGTTTCAGAACGGCTCAATCAAAACTAATTTTCAACTCTTTTAGTTGAACAAACAGAACAGAAAGAAGTTTCACACAATGCTTCTGTGTAGTTTTTATTTGAAGATATTATTTTTCCCATTACAGGCCTCTTAGCTCTCAGAATGTCCAATTGCAGTTTCTACAGAAAGAGTGTTTCAGAACGGCTCAATCAAAAGTAAGGTTCAACTCTGTTAGTTGAATGCACAGAACAGAAAGAATTTTCACAGAATGCTACTGTGTAGTTTATATTTGAATATATTCCTTTTTCCACTATTAGCCTCTTAGCGCTCCGAATGTCCACTTGCATTTTCTACAGAAAGAGTGTTCAGAACTGCGCAATCAAAATTATGGTTTAACTCTGTTAGCTTAATGAACATATCAGAAATAAGTTTCACACAATGCTTCTGTGTAGTTTTTATTTGAAGATATTATTTTTCCCAACAGAGGGCTCTTAGCGCTCAGAATGTCCAATTGCAGTTTCTAAAGAAAGAGTGTTTCAGAAAGGCTCAATCAAAAGTAAGGTTCAACTCTGTTAGTTGAATGCACAGAACAGAAAGAAGTTTCATACGTTGCTTCTGTGTAGTTTATATTTGAACATACTCTTTTTTCCACTATTACCCACTTAGCGCTACGAATGTCCAGTTGTATTTTCTACAGACAGAGTGTTTCAAAACTGCTCAATCAAAAGTATGGTTTAACTCTGTTAGCTGAATGCTCAGATCAGAAAGAAGTTCCACAGAATGGTTCTGTGTAGTTTATATTTGAATATATTCCTTTTTCCACTACTACTCTCTTAGCGCTCCAAATGTCCAGTTGCATTTTCTACAGAAAGAGTGTTCAGATCTTCTCAATCAAAAGTATGGTTTAACTCTGTTAGCTGAATGCACAGATCAGAAAGAAGTTTCACAGAATATTCTGTGTAGTTCATATTTGGAGACATTCCTTTTTCCAATATTACCCCCTTAGCGCTCCGACTCTCCACTTGCATTTTCTACAGAAAGAGTGTTTCAGAACGGCTCAATCAAAACTAAGGTTCAACTCTTTTAGTTGAACAAACAGAACAGAAAGAAGTTTCACACAATTCTTCTGTGTAGTTTTTATTTGTAGACATTCTTTTTCCCAATATAGACCTCTTAGCTCTCAGAATGTCCAATTGCAGTTTTTACAGAAAGAGTGTTTCAGAACGGCTCAATCAAAAGTAAGGTTCAACTCTGTTAGTTGAATGCACAGAACAGAAAGAAGTTTCATACAATGCTTCTGTGTAGTTTATATTTGAACATATTCTTTTTTCCACTATTACCCACTTAGCGCTACGAATGTCCAGTTGCATTTTCTACAGAGTGTTTCAAAACTGCTCAATCAAAAGTATGGTTTAACTCTGTTAGCTGAATGCTCAGATCAGAAAGAAGTTTCACAGAATGCTTCTGTGTAGTTTATATTTGAATATATTCCTTTTTCCACTACTACGCTCTTAGCGCTCCAAATGTCCAGTTGCATTTTCAACAGAAAGAATGTTCAGATCTGCTCAATCAAAAGTATGGTTTAACTCTGTTAGCTGAATGCACAGATCAGAAAGAAGTTTCACCGAATGATTCTGTGTAGTTTATATTTGAAGACATTCCTTTTTCCACTATTACCCTCTTAGCGCTCCGAATCTCCACTTGCATTTTCTACAAAAAGAGTGTTTCATAACTGCTCAATCAAAAATATGTTTTATCTCTGTTAACTGAATTTACAGATCAGAAATAAGTTTCACAGAATGCATCTCTGTAGTTTTTATTTGAAGATATTCTTTTTCCCAATGTAGGCCTCTTAGCGCTTAGCATGTCCAATTGCAGTTTCTACAGAAAGAGTGTTTCAGAACGGCTCAATCAAAAGTAAGGTTCAACTCTGTTAGTTGAATGCACAGAACAGAAAGAATTTTCACAGAATGCTACTGTGTAGTTTATATTTGAATATATTCCTTTTTCCACTATTACCCTCTTAGCGCTCCGAATGTCCACTTGCATTTTCTACAGAAAGAGTGTTCAGAACTGCGCAATCAAAAGTATGGTTTAACTCTGTTAGCTTAATGAACATATCAGAAATAAGTTTCACACAATGCTTCTGTGTAGTTTTTATTTGAAGATATTATTTTTCCCAATAGAGGCCTCTTAGCGCTCAGAATGTCCAATTGCAGTTTCTACAGAAAGAGTGTTTCAGAAAGGCTCAATCAAAAGTAAGGTTCAACTCTGTTAGTTGAATGCACAGAACAGAAAGAAGTTTCATACAATGCTTCTGTGTAGTTTATATTTGAACATATTCTTTTTTCCACTATTACCCACTTAGCGCTACGAATGTCCAGTTGCATTTCCTACAGACAGAGTGTTTCAAAACTGCTCAATCAAAAGTATGGTTTAACTCTGTTAGCTGAATGCTCAGATCAGAAAGATGTTTCACAGAATGCTTCTGTGTAGTTTATATTTGAATATATTCCTTTTTCCACTACTACTCTCTTAGCGCTCCAAATGTCCAGTTGCATTTTCTACAGAAAGAGTGTTCAGATCTGCTCAATCAAAAGTATGGTTTAATTCTGTTAGCTGAATGCACAGATCAGAAAGAAGTTTCACCGAATGATTCTGTGTAGTTTATATTTGAAGACATTCCTTTTTCCACTGTTACCCTCTTAGCGCTCCGAATCTCCACTTGCATTTTCTACAAAAAGAGTGTTTCATAACTGCTCAATCAAAAATATGTTTTATCTCTGTTAACTGAATTTACAGATCAGTAATAAGTTTCACAGAATGCATCTGTGTAGTTTTTATTTGAAGATATTCTTTTTCCCAATGTAGGCCTCTTAGCGCTTAGCATGTCCAATTGCAGTTTCTACAGAAAGAGTGTTTCAGAACGGCTCAATCAAAAGTAAGGTTCAACTCTGTTAGTTGAATGCACAGAACAGAAACAATTTTCACAGAATGCTACTGTGTAGTTTATATTTGAATATATTCCTTTTTCCACTATTACCCTCTTAGCGCTCCGAATGTCCACTTGCATTTTCTACAGAAAGAGTGTTCAGAACTGCGCAATCAAAAGTATGGTTTAACTCTGTTAGCTTAATGAACATATCAGAAATAAGTTTCACACAATGCTTCTGTGTAGTTTTTATTTGAAGATATTATTTTTCCCAATAGAGGCCTCTTAGCGCTCAGAATGTCCAATTGCAGTTTCTACAGAAAGAGTGTCTCAGAAAGGCTCAATCAAAAGTAAGGTTCAACTCTGTTAGTTGAATGCACAGAACAGAAAGAAGTTTCATACAATGCTTCTGTGTAGTTTATATTTGAACATATTCTTTTTTCCACTATTACCCACTTAGCGCTACGAATGTCCAGTTGCATTTTCCACAGACAGAGTGTTTCAAAACTGCTCAATCAAAAGTATGGTTTAACTCTGTTAGCTGAATGCTCAGATCAGAAAAAAGTTTCACAGAATGCTTCTGTGTAGTTAATATTTGAATATATTCCTTATTCCACTACTACTCTCTTAGCGCTCCAAATGTCCAGTTGCATTTCTACAGAAAGAGTGTTCAGATCTGCTCAATCAAAAGTATGGTTTAACTCTGTTAGCTGAATGCACAGATCAGAAAGAAGTTTCACAGAATGATTCTGTGTAGTTTATATTTGGAGACATTCCTTTTTCCACTATTACCCTATTAGCGCTCCGAATCTCCACTTGCATTTTCTACAGAAAGTGTTTTTCAGAACGGCTCAATCAAAACTAAGGTTCAACTCTTTTAGTTGAACAAACAGAACAGAAAGAAGTTTCACACAATTCTTCTGTGTAGTTTTTATTTGTAGACATTCTTTTTCCCAATATAGGCCTCTTAGCGCTCAGAATGTCCAATTGCAGTTTCTACAGAAAGAGTGTTTCAGAACGGCTCAATCAAAAGTAAGGTTCAACTCTGTTAGTTGAATGCACAGAACAGAAAGAAGTTTCATACAATGCTTCTGTGTAGTTTATATTTGAACATATTCTTTTTTCCACTATTACCCACTTAGCGCTACGAATGTCCAGTTGCATTTTCTACAGACAGAGTGTTTCAAAACTGCTCAATCAAAAGTATGGTTTAACTCTGTTAGCTGAATGCTCAGATCAGAAAGAAGTTTCACAGAATGCTTCTGTGTAGTTTATAGTTGAATATATTCCTTTTTCCACTACTACGCTCTTAGCGCTCCAAATGTCCAGTTGCATTTTCTACAGAAAGAGTGTTCAGATCTGCTCAATCAAAAGTATGGTTTAACTCTGTTAGCTGAATGCACAGATCAGAAAGAAGTTTCACCGAATGATTCTGTGTAGTTTATATTTGAAGACATTTCTTTTTCCACTATTACCCTCTTAGCACTCCGAATCTCCACTTGCATTTTCTACAAAAAGAGTGTTTCATAACTGCTCAATCAAAAATATGTTTTATCTCTGTTAACTGAATTTACAGATCAGAAATAAGTTTCACAGAATGCATCTGTGTAGTTTTTATTTGAAGATATTCTTTTTCCCAATGTAGGCCTCTTAGCGCTTAGCATGTCCAATTGCAGTTTCTACAGAAAGAGTGTTTCAGAACGGCTCAATCAAAAGTAAGGTTCAACTCTGTTATTTGAATGCACAGAACAGAAAGAATTTTCACCGAATGCTACTGTGTAGTTTATATTTGAATATATTCCTTTTTCCACTATTAGCCTCTTAGCGCTCCGAATGTCCACTTGCATTTTCTACAGAAAGAGTGTTCAGAACTGCGCAATCAAAAGTATGGTTTAACTCTGTTAGCTTAATGAACATATCAGAAATAAGTTTCACACAATGCTTCTGTGTAGTTTTTATTTGAAGATATTATTTTTCCCAATAGAGGGCTCTTAGCGCTCAGAATGTCCAATTGCAGTTTCTAAAGAAAGAGTGTTTCAGAAAGGCTCAATCAAAAGTAAGGTTCAACTCTGTTAGATGAATGCACAGAACAGAAAGATGTTTCATACGATGCTTCTGTGTAGTTTATATTTGAACATACACTTTTTTCCACTATTATCCACTTAGCGCTACGAATGTCCAGTTGTATTTTCTACAGACAGAGTGTTTCAAAACTGCTCAATCAAAAGTATGGTTTAACTCTGTTAGCTGAATGCTCAGATCAGAAAGAAGTTTCACAGAATGCTTCTGTGTAGTTTATATTTGAATATATTCCTTTTTCCACTACTACTCTCTTAGCGCTCCAAATGTCCAGTTGCATTTTCCACAGAAAGAGTGTTCAGATCTGCTCAATCAAAAGTATGGTTTAACTCTGTTAGCTGAATGCACAGATCAGAAAGAAGTTTCACAGAATATTCTGTGTAGTTCATATTTGGAGACATTCCTTTTTCCAATATTACCCCCTTAGCGCTCCGAATCTCCACTTGCATTTTCTACAGAAAGAGTGTTTCAGAACGGCTCAATCAAAACTAAGGTTCAAACCTTTTAGTTGAACAAACAGAACAGAAAGTAGTTTCACACAATTCTTCTGTGTAGTTTTTATTTGTAGACATTCTTTTTCCCAATATAGGCCTCATAGCTGTCAGAATGTCCAATTGCAGTTTTTACAGAAAGAGTGTTTCAGAACGGCTCAATCAAAAGTAAGGTTCAACTCTGTTAGTTGAATGCACAGAACAGAAAGAAGTTTCATACAATGCTTCTGTGTAGTTTATATTTGAACATATTCTTTATTCCACTATTACCCACTTAGCGCTACGAATGTCCAGTTGCATTTTCTACAGACAGAGTGTTTCAAAACTGCTCAATCAAAAGTATGGTTTAACTCTGTTAGCTGAATGCTCAGATCAGAAAGAAGTTTCACAGAATGCTTCTGTGTAGTTTATATTTGAATATATTCCTTTTTCCACTACTACTCTCTTAGCGCTCCAAATGACCAGTTGCACTTTCTACAGAAAGAGTGTTCAGATCTGCTCAATCAAAAGTATGGTTTAACTCTGTTAGCTGAATGCACAGATCAGAAAGAAGTTTCACAGAATGATTCTGTGTAGTTTATATTTGGAGACATTCCTTTTTCCACTATTACCCTCTTTGCGCTCCGAATCTCCACTTGCATTTTCTACAGAAAGAGTGTTTCAGAACGGCTCAATCAAAACTTAGGTTCAACTCTTTTAGTTGAACAAACAGAACAGAAAGAAGTTTCACACAATGCTTCTGTGTAGTTTTTATTTGAAGATATTATTTTTCCCATTACAGGCCTCTTAGCACTCAGAATGTCCAATTGCAGTTTCTACAGAAAGAGTGTTTCAGAAAGGCTCAATCAAAAGTAAGGTTCAACTCTGTTAGTTGAATGCACAGAACAGAAAGAAGTTTCATACAATGCTTCTGTGTAGTTTATATTTGAACATACTCTTTTTTCCACTATTACCCACTTAGCGCTACGAGTGTCCAGTTGCATTTTCTACAGACAGATTGTTTCAAAACTGCTCAATCAAAAGTATGGTTTAACTCTGTTGGCTGAATGCTCAGATCAGAAAGAAGTTTCACAGAATGCTTCTGTGTAGTTTATAATTGAATATTTTCCTTTTTCCACTACTACTCTCTTAGCGCTCCAAATGTCCAGTTGCATTTTCTACAGAAAGATTGTTCTGATCTGCTCAATCAAAAGTATGGTTTAACTCTGTTAGCTGAATGCACAGATCAGAAAGAAGTTTCACAGAATGATTCTGTGTAGTTTATATTTGGAGACATTCCTTTTTCCACTATTACCCTCTTAGCGCTCCGAATCTCCACTTGCATTTTCTACAGAAGGAGTGTTTAAGAACGGCTCAATCAAAACTAAGTTTCAAATCTTTTAGTTGAACAAACAGAACAGAAAGAAGTTTCACACGATTCTTCTGTGTAGTTTTTATTTGTAGACATTCTTTTTCCCAATATAGGCCTCTTAGCGCTCAGAATGTCCAATTGCAGTTTCTAAAGAAAGAGTGTTTCAGAACGGCTCAATCAAAAGTAAGGTTCAACTCTGTTAGTTGAATGCACAGAACAGAAAGAATTTTCACAGAATGCTACTGTGTAGTTTATATTTGAATATATTCCTTTTTCCACTATTAGCCTCTTAGCGCTCCGAGTGTCCACTTGCATTTTCTACAGAAAGAGTGTTCAGAACTGCGCAATCAAAAGTATGGTTTAACTCTGTTAGCTTAATGAACATATCAGAAATAAGTTTCACACAATGCTTCTGTGTAGTTTTTATTTGAAGATATTATTTTTCCCAATAGAGGGCTCTTAGCGCCCAGAATGTCCAATTGCAGTTTCTAAAGAAAGAGTGTTTCAGAAAGGCTCAATCAAAAGTAAGGTTCAACTCTGTTAGTTGAATGCACAGAACAGAAAGAAGTTTCATACGATGCTTCTGTGTAGTTTATATTTGAACATACTCTTTTTTCCACTATTACCCACTTAGGGCTACGAATGTCCAGTTGTATTTTCTACAGACAGAGTGTTTCAAAACTGCTCAATAAAAAGTATGGTTTAACTCTGTTAGCTGAATGCTCAGATCAGAAAGAAGTTTCACAGAATGCTTCTGTGTAGTTTATATTTGAATATATTCCTTTTTCCACTACTACTCTCTTAGCGCTCCAAATGTCCAGTTGCATTTTCTACAGAAAGAGTGTTCAGATCTGCTCAATCAAAAGTATGGTTTAAATCTGTTAGCTGAATGCACAGATCAGAAAGAAGTTTCACAGAATATTCTGTGTAGTTCATATTTGGAGACATTCCTTTTTCCAATATTACCCCCTTAGCGCTCCGACTCTCCACTTGCATTTTCTACAGAAAGAGTGTTTCAGAACGGCTCAATCAAAACTAAGGTTCAAACCTTTTAGTTGAACAAACAGAACAGAAAGTAGTTTCACACAATTCTTCTGTGTAGTTTTTATTTGTAGACATTCTTTTTCCCAATATAGGCCTCATAGCTGTCAGAATGTCCAATTGCAGTTTTTACAGAAAGAGTGTTTCAGAACGGCTCAATCAAAAGTAAGGTTCAACTCTGTTAGTTGAATGCACAGAACAGAAAGAAGTTTCATACAATGCTTCTGTGTAGTTTATATTTGAACATATTCTTTATTCCACTATTACCCACTTAGCGCTACGAATGTCCAGTTGCATTTTCTACAGACAGAGTGTTTCAAAACTGCTCAATCAAAAGTATGGTTTAACTCTGTTAGCTGAATGCTCAGATCAGAAAGAAGTTTCACAGAATGCTTCTGTGTAGTTTATATTTGAATATATTCCTTTTTCCACTACTACTCTCTTAGCGCTCCAAATGACCAGTTGCACTTTCTACAGAAAGAGTGTTCAGATCTGCTCAATCAAAAGTATGGTTTAACTCTGTTAGCTGAATGCACAGATCAGAAAGAAGTTTCACAGAATGATTCTGTGTAGTTTATATTTGGAGACATTCCTTTTTCCACTATTACCCTCTTTGCGCTCCGAATCTCCACTTGCATTTTCTACAGAAAGAGTGTTTCAGAACGGCTCAATCAAAACTTAGGTTCAACTCTTTTAGTTGAACAAACAGAACAGAAAGAAGTTTCACACAATGCTTCTGTGTAGTTTTTATTTGAAGATATTATTTTTCCCATTACAGGCCTCTTAGCACTCAGAATGTCCAATTGCAGTTTCTACAGAAAGAGTGTTTCAGAAAGGCTCAATCAAAAGTAAGGTTCAACTCTGTTAGTTGAATGCACAGAACAGAAAGAAGTTTCATACAATGCTTCTGTGTAGTTTATATTTGAACATACTCTTTTTTCCACTATTACCCACTTAGCGCTACGAGTGTCCAGTTGCATTTTCTACAGACAGATTGTTTCAAAACTGCTCAATCAAAAGTATGGTTTAACTCTGTTGGCTGAATGCTCAGATCAGAAAGAAGTTTCACAGAATGCTTCTGTGTAGTTTATAATTGAATATTTTCCTTTTTCCACTACTACTCTCTTAGCGCTCCAAATGTCCAGTTGCATTTTCTACAGAAAGATTGTTCTGATCTGCTCAATCAAAAGTATGGTTTAACTCTGTTAGCTGAATGCACAGATCAGAAAGAAGTTTCACAGAATGATTCTGTGTAGTTTATATTTGGAGACATTCCTTTTTCCACTATTACCCTCTTAGCGCTCCGAATCTCCACTTGCATTTTCTACAGAAGGAGTGTTTAAGAACGGCTCAATCAAAACTAAGTTTCAAATCTTTTAGTTGAACAAACAGAACAGAAAGAAGTTTCACACGATTCTTCTGTGTAGTTTTTATTTGTAGACATTCTTTTTCCCAATATAGGCCTCTTAGCGCTCAGAATGTCCAATTGCAGTTTCTAAAGAAAGAGTGTTTCAGAACGGCTCAATCAAAAGTAAGGTTCAACTCTGTTAGTTGAATGCACAGAACAGAAAGAATTTTCACAGAATGCTACTGTGTAGTTTATATTTGAATATATTCCTTTTTCCACTATTAGCCTCTTAGCGCTCCGAGTGTCCACTTGCATTTTCTACAGAAAGAGTGTTCAGAACTGCGCAATCAAAAGTATGGTTTAACTCTGTTAGCTTAATGAACATATCAGAAATAAGTTTCACACAATGCTTCTGTGTAGTTTTTATTTGAAGATATTATTTTTCCCAATAGAGGGCTCTTAGCGCCCAGAATGTCCAATTGCAGTTTCTAAAGAAAGAGTGTTTCAGAAAGGCTCAATCAAAAGTAAGGTTCAACTCTGTTAGTTGAATGCACAGAACAGAAAGAAGTTTCATACGATGCTTCTGTGTAGTTTATATTTGAACATACTCTTTTTTCCACTATTACCCACTTAGGGCTACGAATGTCCAGTTGTATTTTCTACAGACAGAGTGTTTCAAAACTGCTCAATAAAAAGTATGGTTTAACTCTGTTAGCTGAATGCTCAGATCAGAAAGAAGTTTCACAGAATGCTTCTGTGTAGTTTATATTTGAATATATTCCTTTTTCCACTACTACTCTCTTAGCGCTCCAAATGTCCAGTTGCATTTTCTACAGAAAGAGTGTTCAGATCTGCTCAATCAAAAGTATGGTTTAAATCTGTTAGCTGAATGCACAGATCAGAAAGAAGTTTCACAGAATATTCTGTGTAGTTCATATTTGGAGACATTCCTTTTTCCAATATTACCCCCTTAGCGCTCCGACTCTCCACTTGCATTTTCTACAGAAAGAGTGTTTCAGAACGGCTCAATCAAAACTAAGGTTCAACTCTTTTATTTGAACAAACAGAACAGAAAGATGTTTCACACAATTTTTCTGTGTAGTTTTTATTTGTAGACATTCTTTTTCCCAATATAGGCCTCTTAGCTCTCAGAATGTCCAATTGCAGTTTTTACAGAAAGAGTGTTTCAGAACGGCTCAATCAAAAGTAAGGTTCAACTCTGTTAGTTGAATGCACAGAACAGAAAGAAGTTTCATACAATGCTTCTGTGTAGTTTATATTTGAACATATTCTTTTTTCCACTATTACCCACTTAGCGCTACGAATGTCCAGTTGCATTTTCTACAGACAGAGTGTTTCAAAACTGCTCAATCAAAAGTATGGTTTAACTCTGTTAGCTGAATGCTCAGATCAGAAAGAAGTTTCACAGAATGCTTCTGTGTAGTTTATATTTGAATATATTCCTTTTTCCACTACTACGCTCTTAGCGCTCCAAATGTCCAGTTGCATTTTCAACAGAAAGAATGTTCAGATCTGCTCAATCAAAAGTATGGTTTAACTCTGTTAGCTGAATGCACAGATCAGGAAGAAGTTTCACCGAATGATTCTTTGTAGTTTATATTTGAAGACATTCCTTTTTCCACTATTACCCTCTTAGCGCTCCGAATCTCCACTTGCATTTTCTACAAAAAGAGTGTTTCATAACTGCTCAATCAAAAATATGTTTTATCTCTCTTAACTGAATTTACAGATCAGAAATAAGTTTCACAGAATGCATCTGTGTAGTTTTTATTTGAAGATATTCTTTTTCCCAATGTAGGCCTCTTAGCGCTCAGCATGTCCAATTGCAGTTTCTACAGAAAGAGTGTTTCAGAACGGCTCAATCAAAAGTAAGGTTCAACCCTGTTAGTTGAATGCACAGAACAGAAACAATTTTCACAGAATGCTACCGTGTAGTTTATATTTGAATATATTCCTTTTTCCACTATTACCCTCTTAGCGCTCCGAATGTCCACTTGCATTTTCTACAGAAAGAGTGTTCAGAACTGCGCAATCAAAAGTATGGTTTAACTCTGTTAGCTTAATGAACATATCAGAAATAAGTTTCACACAATGCTTCTGTGTAGTTTTTATTTGAAGATATTATTTTTCCCAATAGAGGCCTCTTAGCGCTCAGAATGTCCAATTGCAGTTTCTACAGAAAGAGTGTTTCAGAAAGGCTCAATCAAAAGTAAGGTTCAACTCTGTTAGTTGAATGCACAGAACAGAAAGATGTTTCATACAATGCTTCTTTGTAGTTTATATTTGAACATATTCTTTTTTCCACTATTACCCACTTAGCGCTACGAATGTCCAGTTGCATTTTCTACAGACAGAGTGTTTCAAAACTGCTCAATCAAAAGTATGGTTTAACTCTGTTAGCTGAATGCTCAGATCAGAAAGAAGTTTCACAGAATGCTTCTGTGTAGTTTGTATTTGAATATTTTCCTTTTTCCACTACTACTCTCTTAGCGCTCCAAATGTCCAGTTGCATTTTCTACAGAAAGAGAGTTCAGATCTGCTCAATCAAAAGTATGGTTTAACTCTGTTAGCTGAATGCACAGATCAGAAAGAAGTTTCACCGAATGATTCTGTGTAGTTTATATTTGAAGACATTCCTTTTTCCACTGTTACCCTCTTAGCGCTCCGAATCTCCACTTGCATTTTCTACAAAAAGAGTGTTTCATAACTGCTCAATCAAAAATATGTTTTATCTCTGTTAACTGAATTTACAGATCAGTAATAAGTTTCACAGAATGCATCTGTGTAGTTTTTATTTGAAGATATTCTTTTTCCCAATGTAGGCCTCTTAGCGCTTAGCATTTCCAATTGCAGTTTCTACAGAAAGTGTGTTTCAGAACGGCTCAATCAAAAGTAAGGTTCAACTCTGTTAGTTGAATGCACAGAACAGAAACAATTTTCACAGAATGCTACTGTGTAGTTTATATTTGAATATATTCCTTTTTCCACTATTACCCTCTTAGCGCTCCGAATGTCCACTTGCATTTTCTACAGAAAGAGTGTTCAGAACTGCGCAATCCAAAGTATGGTTTAACTCTGTTAGCTTAATGAACATATCAGAAATAAGTTTCACACAATGCTTCTGTGTAGTTTTTATTTGAAGATATTATTTTTCCCAATAGAGGCCTCTTAGCGCTCAGAATGTCCAATTGCAGTTTCTACAGAAAGAGTGTTTCAGAAAGGCTCAATCAAAAGTAAGGTTCAACTCTGTTAGTTGAATGCACAGAACAGAAAGAAGTTTCATACAATGCTTCTGTGTAGTTTATATTTGAACATATTCTTTTTTCCACTATTACCCACTTAGCGCTACGAATGTCCAGTTGCATTTTCCACAGACAGAGTGTTTCAAAACTGCTCAATCAAAAGTATGGTTTAACTCTGTTAGCTGAATGCTCAGATCAGAAAGAAGTTTCACAGAATGCTTCTGTGTAGTTTTTATTTGAAGATATTATTTTTCCCAATAGAGGGCTCTTAGCGCCCAGAATGTCCAATTGCAGTTTCTAAAGAAAGAGTGTTTCAGAAAGGCTCAATCAAAAGTAAGGTTCAACTCTGTTAGTTGAATGCACAGAACAGAAAGAAGTTTCATACGATGCTTCTGTGTAGTTTATATTTGAACATACTCTTTTTTCCACTATTACCCACTTAGGGCTACGAATGTCCAGTTGTATTTTCTACAGACAGAGTGTTTCAAAACTGCTCAATAAAAAGTATGGTTTAACTCTGTTAGCTGAATGCTCAGATCAGAAAGAAGTTTCACAGAATGCTTCTGTGTAGTTTATATTTGAATATATTCCTTTTTCCACTACTACTCTCTTAGCGCTCCAAATGTCCAGTTGCATTTTCTACAGAAAGAGTGTTCAGATCTGCTCAATCAAAAGTATGGTTTAAATCTGTTAGCTGAATGCACAGATCAGAAAGAAGTTTCACAGAATATTCTGTGTAGTTCATATTTGGAGACATTCCTTTTTCCAATATTACCCCCTTAGCGCTCCGACTCTCCACTTGCATTTTCTACAGAAAGAGTGTTTCAGAACGGCTCAATCAAAACTAAGGTTCAACTCTTTTATTTGAACAAACAGAACAGAAAGATGTTTCACACAATTTTTCTGTGTAGTTTTTATTTGTAGACATTCTTTTTCCCAATATAGGCCTCTTAGCTCTCAGAATGTCCAATTGCAGTTTTTACAGAAAGAGTGTTTCAGAACGGCTCAATCAAAAGTAAGGTTCAACTCTGTTAGTTGAATGCACAGAACAGAAAGAAGTTTCATACAATGCTTCTGTGTAGTTTATATTTGAACATATTCTTTTTTCCACTATTACCCACTTAGCGCTACGAATGTCCAGTTGCATTTTCTACAGACAGAGTGTTTCAAAACTGCTCAATCAAAAGTATGGTTTAACTCTGTTAGCTGAATGCTCAGATCAGAAAGAAGTTTCACAGAATGCTTCTGTGTAGTTTATATTTGAATATATTCCTTTTTCCACTACTACGCTCTTAGCGCTCCAAATGTCCAGTTGCATTTTCAACAGAAAGAATGTTCAGATCTGCTCAATCAAAAGTATGGTTTAACTCTGTTAGCTGAATGCACAGATCAGGAAGAAGTTTCACCGAATGATTCTTTGTAGTTTATATTTGAAGACATTCCTTTTTCCACTATTACCCTCTTAGCGCTCCGAATCTCCACTTGCATTTTCTACAAAAAGAGTGTTTCATAACTGCTCAATCAAAAATATGTTTTATCTCTCTTAACTGAATTTACAGATCAGAAATAAGTTTCACAGAATGCATCTGTGTAGTTTTTATTTGAAGATATTCTTTTTCCCAATGTAGGCCTCTTAGCGCTCAGCATGTCCAATTGCAGTTTCTACAGAAAGAGTGTTTCAGAACGGCTCAATCAAAAGTAAGGTTCAACCCTGTTAGTTGAATGCACAGAACAGAAACAATTTTCACAGAATGCTACCGTGTAGTTTATATTTGAATATATTCCTTTTTCCACTATTACCCTCTTAGCGCTCCGAATGTCCACTTGCATTTTCTACAGAAAGAGTGTTCAGAACTGCGCAATCAAAAGTATGGTTTAACTCTGTTAGCTTAATGAACATATCAGAAATAAGTTTCACACAATGCTTCTGTGTAGTTTTTATTTGAAGATATTATTTTTCCCAATAGAGGCCTCTTAGCGCTCAGAATGTCCAATTGCAGTTTCTACAGAAAGAGTGTTTCAGAAAGGCTCAATCAAAAGTAAGGTTCAACTCTGTTAGTTGAATGCACAGAACAGAAAGATGTTTCATACAATGCTTCTTTGTAGTTTATATTTGAACATATTCTTTTTTCCACTATTACCCACTTAGCGCTACGAATGTCCAGTTGCATTTTCTACAGACAGAGTGTTTCAAAACTGCTCAATCAAAAGTATGGTTTAACTCTGTTAGCTGAATGCTCAGATCAGAAAGAAGTTTCACAGAATGCTTCTGTGTAGTTTGTATTTGAATATTTTCCTTTTTCCACTACTACTCTCTTAGCGCTCCAAATGTCCAGTTGCATTTTCTACAGAAAGAGAGTTCAGATCTGCTCAATCAAAAGTATGGTTTAACTCTGTTAGCTGAATGCACAGATCAGAAAGAAGTTTCACCGAATGATTCTGTGTAGTTTATATTTGAAGACATTCCTTTTTCCACTGTTACCCTCTTAGCGCTCCGAATCTCCACTTGCATTTTCTACAAAAAGAGTGTTTCATAACTGCTCAATCAAAAATATGTTTTATCTCTGTTAACTGAATTTACAGATCAGTAATAAGTTTCACAGAATGCATCTGTGTAGTTTTTATTTGAAGATATTCTTTTTCCCAATGTAGGCCTCTTAGCGCTTAGCATTTCCAATTGCAGTTTCTACAGAAAGTGTGTTTCAGAACGGCTCAATCAAAAGTAAGGTTCAACTCTGTTAGTTGAATGCACAGAACAGAAACAATTTTCACAGAATGCTACTGTGTAGTTTATATTTGAATATATTCCTTTTTCCACTATTACCCTCTTAGCGCTCCGAATGTCCACTTGCATTTTCTACAGAAAGAGTGTTCAGAACTGCGCAATCCAAAGTATGGTTTAACTCTGTTAGCTTAATGAACATATCAGAAATAAGTTTCACACAATGCTTCTGTGTAGTTTTTATTTGAAGATATTATTTTTCCCAATAGAGGCCTCTTAGCGCTCAGAATGTCCAATTGCAGTTTCTACAGAAAGAGTGTTTCAGAAAGGCTCAATCAAAAGTAAGGTTCAACTCTGTTAGTTGAATGCACAGAACAGAAAGAAGTTTCATACAATGCTTCTGTGTAGTTTATATTTGAACATATTCTTTTTTCCACTATTACCCACTTAGCGCTACGAATGTCCAGTTGCATTTTCCACAGACAGAGTGTTTCAAAACTGCTCAATCAAAAGTATGGTTTAACTCTGTTAGCTGAATGCTCAGATCAGAAAGAAGTTTCACAGAATGCTTCTGTGTAGTTTATATTTGAATATATTCCTTTTTCCACTACTACGCTCTTAGCGCTCCAAATGTCCAGTTGCATTTTCTACAGAAAGAGTGTTCAGATCTGCTCAATCAAAAGTATGGTTTAACTCTGTTAGCTGAATGCACAGATCAGAAAGAAGTTTCACAGAATGATTCTGTGTAGTTTATATTTGGAGACATTCCTTTTTCCACTATTACCCTATTAGCGCTCCGAATCTCCACTTGCATTTTCTACAGAAAGAGTTTTTCAGAACGGCTCAATCAAAACTAAGGTTCAACTCTTTTAGTTGAACAAACAGAACAGAAAGAAGTTTCACACAATTCTTCTGTGTAGTTTTTATTTGTAGACATTCTTTTTCCCAATATAGGCCTCTAAGCGCTCAGAATGTCCAATTGCAGTTACTACAGAAAGAGTGTTTCAGAACGGCTCAATCAAAAGTAAGGTTCAACTCTGTTAGTTGAATGCACAGAACAGAAAGAAGTTTCATACAATGCTTCTGTGTAGTTTATATTTGAACATATTCTTTTTTCCACTATTACCCACTTAGCGCTACGAATGTCCAGTTGCATTTTCTACAGACAGAGTGTTTCAAAACTGCTCAATCAAAAGTATGGTATAACTCTGTTAGCTGAATGCTCAGATCAGAAAGAAGTTTCACAGAATGCTTCTGTGTAGTTTATAGTTGAATATATTCCTTTTTCCACTACTACGCTCTTAGCGCTCCAAATGTCCAGTTGCATTTTCAACAGAAAGAATGTTCAGATCTGCTCAATCAAAAGTATGGTTTAACTCTGTTATCTGAATGCACAGATCAGAAAGAAGTTTCACCGAATGATTCTGTGTAGTTTATATTTGAAGACATTCCTTTTTCCACTATTACCCTCTTAGCGCTCCGAATCTCCACTTGCATTTTCTACAAAAAGAGTGTTTCATAACTGCTCAATCAAAAATATGTTTTATCTCTGTTAACTGAATTTACAGATCAGAAATAAGTTTCACAGAATGCATCTGTGTAGTTTTTATTTGAAGATATTCTTTTTCCCAATGTAGGCCTCTTAGCGCTTAGCATGTCCAATTGCAGTTTCTACAGAAAGAGTGTTTCAGAACGGCTCAATCAAAAGTAAGGTTCAACTCTGTTAGTTGAATGCACAGAACAGAAAGAATTTTTACAGAATGCTACTGTGTAGTTTATATTTGAATATATTCCTTTATCCACTATTACCCTCTTAGCGCTCCGAATGTCCACTTGCATTTTCTACAGAAAGAGTGTTCAGAACTGCGCAATCAAAAGTATGGTTTAACTCTGTTAGCTTAATGAACATATCAGAAATAAGTTTCACACAATGCTTCTGTGTAGTTTTTATTTGAAGATATTATTTTTCCTAATAGAGGCCTCTTAGCGCTCAGAATGTCCAATTGCAGTTTCTACAGAAAGAGTGTTTCAGAAAGGCTCAATCAAAAGTAAGGTTCAACTCTGTTAGTTGAATGCACAGAACAGAAAGAAGTTTCATACAATGCTTCTGTGTAGTTTATATTTGAACATATTCTTTTTTCCACTATTACCCACTTAGCGCTACGAATGTCCAGTGGCATTTTCTACAGACAGAGTGTTTCAAAACTGCTCAATCAAAAGTATGCTTTAACTCTGTTAGCTGAATACTCAGATCAGAAAGAAGTTTCACAGAATGCTTCTGTGTAGTTTATATTTGAATATATTCCTTTTTCCACTACTACTCTCTTAGCGCTCCAAATGTCCAGTTGCATTTTCTACAGAAAGAGTGTTCAGATCTGCTCAATCAAAAGTATGGTTTAACTCTGTTAGCTGAATGCACAGATCAGAAAGATGTTTCACAGAATGATTCTGTGTAGTTTATATTTGCAGACATTCCTTTTTCCACTATTACCCTCTTAGCGCTCCGAATCTCCACTTGCATTTTCTACAGAAAGACTGTTACAGAACGGCTCAATCAAAACTAAGGTTCAACTCTTTTAGTTGAACAAACAGAACAGAAAGAAGTTTCACACAATTCTTCTGTGTAGTTTTTATTTGTAGACATTCTTTTTCCCAATATAGGCCTCTTAGCGCTCAGAGTGTCCAATTGCAGTTTCTACAGAATGTGTGTTTCAGAACGGCTCAATCAAAAGTAAGGTTCAACTCTGTTAGTTGAATGCACAGAACAGAAGGAAGTTTCATACAATGCTTCTGTGTAGTTTATATTTGAACATATTCTTTTTTCCACTATTACCCACTTAGCGCTACGAATGTCCAGTTGCATTTTCTACAGACAGAGTGTTTCAAAACTGCTCAATCAAAAGTATGGTTTAACTCTGTTAGCTGAATGCTCAGATCAGAAAGAAGTTTCACAGAATGCTTCTGTGTAGTTTATATTTGAATATATTCCTTTTTCCACTACTACGCTCTTAGCGCTCCAAATGTCCAGTTGCATTTTCAACAGAAAGTGTGTTCAGATCTGCTCAATCAAAAGTATGGTTTAACTCTGTTAGCTGAATGCACAGATCAGAAAGAAGTTTCACCGAATGATTCTGTGTAGTTTATATTTGAAGAGATTCCTTTTTCCACTATTACCCTCTTAGCGCTCCGAATCTCCACTTGCCTATTCTACAAAAAGAGTGTTTCATTACTGCTCAATCAAAAATATGTTTTATCTCTGTTAACTGAATTTACAGATCAGAAATAAGTTCCACAGAATGCATCTGTGTAGTTTTTATTTGAAGATATTCTTTTTCCCAATGTAGGCCTCTTAGCGCTTAGCATGTCCAATTGCAGTTTCTACAGAAAGAGTGTTTCAGAACGGCTCAATCAAAAGTAAGGTTCAACTCTGTTAGTTGAATGCACAGAACAGAAAGAATTTTCACAGAATGCTACTGTGTAGTTTATATTTGAATATATTCCTTTTTCCACTATTACCCTCTTAGCGCTCCGAATGTCCACTTGCATTTTCTACAGAAACAGTGTTCAGAACTGCGCAATCAAAAGTATGGTTTAACTCTGTTAGCTTAATGAACATATCAGAAATAAGTTTCACACAATGCTTCTGTGTAGTTTTTATTTGAAGATATTATTTTTCCCAATAGAGGCCTCTTAGCGCTCAGAATGTCCAATTGCAGTTTCTACAGAAAGAGTGTTTCAGAAAGGCTCAATCAAAAGTAAGGTTCAACTCTGTTAGTTGAATGCACAGAACAGAAAGAAGTTTCATACAATGCTTCTGTGTAGTTTATATTTGAACATATCCTTTTTTCCATTATTACCCACTTAGCGCTACGAATGTCCAGTTGCATTTTCTACAGACAGTGTGTTTCAAAACTGCTCAATCAAAAGTATGGTTTAACTCTGTTAGCTGAATGCTGAGATCAGAAAGAAGTTTCACAGAATGCTTCTGTGTAGTTTATATTTGAATATATTCCTTTTTCCACTACTACTCTCTTAGCGCTCCAAATGTCCAGTTGCATTTTCTACAGAAAGAGTGTTCAGATCTGCTCAATCAAAAGTATGGTTTAAATCTGTTAGCTGAATGCACAGATCAGAAAGAAGTTTCACAGAATATTCTGTGTAGTTCATATTTGGAGACATTCCTTTTTCCAATATTACCCCCTTAGCGCTCCGACTCTCCACTTGCATTTTCTACAGAAAGAGTGTTTCAGAACGGCTCAATCAAAACTAAGGTTCAAACCTTTTAGTTGAACAAACAGAACAGAAAGTAGTTTCACACAATTCTTCTGTGTAGTTTTTATTTGTAGACATTCTTTTTCCCAATATAGGCCTCATAGCTGTCAGAATGTCCAATTGCAGTTTTTACAGAAAGAGTGTTTCAGAACGGCTCAATCAAAAGTAAGGTTCAACTCTGTTAGTTGAATGCACAGAACAGAAAGAAGTTTCATACAATGCTTCTGTGTAGTTTATATTTGAACATATTCTTTATTCCACTATTACCCACTTAGCGCTACGAATGTCCAGTTGCATTTTCTACAGACAGAGTGTTTCAAAACTGCTCAATCAAAAGTATGGTTTAACTCTGTTAGCTGAATGCTCAGATCAGAAAGAAGTTTCACAGAATGCTTCTGTGTAGTTTATATTTGAATATATTTCTTTTTCCACTACTACTCTCTTAGCGCTCCAAATGACCAGTTGCACTTTCTACAGAAAGAGTGTTCAGATCTGCTCAATCAAAAGTATGGTTTAACTCTGTTAGCTGAATGCACAGATCAGAAAGAAGTTTCACAGAATGATTCTGTGTAGTTTATATTTGGAGACATTCCTTTTTCCACTATTACCCTCTTTGCGCTCCGAATCTCCACTTGCATTTTCTACAGAAAGAGTGTTTCAGAACGGCTCAATCAAAACTTAGGTTCAACTCTTTTAGTTGAACAAACAGAACAGAAAGAAGTTTCACACAATGCTTCTGTGTAGTTTTTATTTGAAGATATTATTTTTCCCATTACAGGCCTCTTAGCACTCAGAATGTCCAATTGCAGTTTCTACAGAAAGAGTGTTTCAGAAAGGCTCAATCAAAAGTAAGGTTCAACTCTGTTAGTTGAATGCACAGAACAGAAAGAAGTTTCATACAATGCTTCTGTGTAGTTTATATTTGAACATACTCTTTTTTCCACTATTACCCACTTAGCGCTACGAGTGTCCAGTTGCATTTTCTACAGACAGATTGTTTCAAAACTGCTCAATCAAAAGTATGGTTTAACTCTGTTGGCTGAATGCTCAGATCAGAAAGAAGTTTCACAGAATGCTTCTGTGTAGTTTATAATTGAATATTTTCCTTTTTCCACTACTACTCTCTTAGCGCTCCAAATGTCCAGTTGCATTTTCTACAGAAAGATTGTTCTGATCTGCTCAATCAAAAGTATGGTTTAACTCTGTTAGCTGAATGCACAGATCAGAAAGAAGTTTCACAGAATGATTCTGTGTAGTTTATATTTGGAGACATTCCTTTTTCCACTATTACCCTCTTAGCGCTCCGAATCTCCACTTGCATTTTCTACAGAAGGAGTGTTTAAGAACGGCTCAATCAAAACTAAGTTTCAAATCTTTTAGTTGAACAAACAGAACAGAAAGAAGTTTCACACGATTCTTCTGTGTAGTTTTTATTTGTAGACATTCTTTTTCCCAATATAGGCCTCTTAGCGCTCAGAATGTCCAATTGCAGTTTCTAAAGAAAGAGTGTTTCAGAACGGCTCAATCAAAAGTAAGGTTCAACTCTGTTAGTTGAATGCACAGAACAGAAAGAATTTTCACAGAATGCTACTGTGTAGTTTATATTTGAATATATTCCTTTTTCCACTATTAGCCTCTTAGCGCTCCGAGTGTCCACTTGCATTTTCTACAGAAAGAGTGTTCAGAACTGCGCAATCAAAAGTATGGTTTAACTCTGTTAGCTTAATGAACATATCAGAAATAAGTTTCACACAATGCTTCTGTGTAGTTTTTATTTGAAGATATTATTTTTCCCAATAGAGGGCTCTTAGCGCCCAGAATGTCCAATTGCAGTTTCTAAAGAAAGAGTGTTTCAGAAAGGCTCAATCAAAAGTAAGGTTCAACTCTGTTAGTTGAATGCACAGAACAGAAAGAAGTTTCATACGATGCTTCTGTGTAGTTTATATTTGAACATACTCTTTTTTCCACTATTACCCACTTAGGGCTACGAATGTCCAGTTGTATTTTCTACAGACAGAGTGTTTCAAAACTGCTCAATAAAAAGTATGGTTTAACTCTGTTAGCTGAATGCTCAGATCAGAAAGAAGTTTCACAGAATGCTTCTGTGTAGTTTATATTTGAATATATTCCTTTTTCCACTACTACTCTCTTAGCGCTCCAAATGTCCAGTTGCATTTTCTACAGAAAGAGTGTTCAGATCTGCTCAATCAAAAGTATGGTTTAAATCTGTTAGCTGAATGCACAGATCAGAAAGAAGTTTCACAGAATATTCTGTGTAGTTCATATTTGGAGACATTCCTTTTTCCAATATTACCCCCTTAGCGCTCCGACTCTCCACTTGCATTTTCTACAGAAAGAGTGTTTCAGAACGGCTCAATCAAAACTAAGGTTCAACTCTTTTATTTGAACAAACAGAACAGAAAGATGTTTCACACAATTTTTCTGTGTAGTTTTTATTTGTAGACATTCTTTTTCCCAATATAGGCCTCTTAGCTCTCAGAATGTCCAATTGCAGTTTTTACAGAAAGAGTGTTTCAGAACGGCTCAATCAAAAGTAAGGTTCAACTCTGTTAGTTGAATGCACAGAACAGAAAGAAGTTTCATACAATGCTTCTGTGTAGTTTATATTTGAACATATTCTTTTTTCCACTATTACCCACTTAGCGCTACGAATGTCCAGTTGCATTTTCTACAGACAGAGTGTTTCAAAACTGCTCAATCAAAAGTATGGTTTAACTCTGTTAGCTGAATGCTCAGATCAGAAAGAAGTTTCACAGAATGCTTCTGTGTAGTTTATATTTGAATATATTCCTTTTTCCACTACTACGCTCTTAGCGCTCCAAATGTCCAGTTGCATTTTCAACAGAAAGAATGTTCAGATCTGCTCAATCAAAAGTATGGTTTAACTCTGTTAGCTGAATGCACAGATCAGGAAGAAGTTTCACCGAATGATTCTTTGTAGTTTATATTTGAAGACATTCCTTTTTCCACTATTACCCTCTTAGCGCTCCGAATCTCCACTTGCATTTTCTACAAAAAGAGTGTTTCATAACTGCTCAATCAAAAATATGTTTTATCTCTCTTAACTGAATTTACAGATCAGAAATAAGTTTCACAGAATGCATCTGTGTAGTTTTTATTTGAAGATATTCTTTTTCCCAATGTAGGCCTCTTAGCGCTCAGCATGTCCAATTGCAGTTTCTACAGAAAGAGTGTTTCAGAACGGCTCAATCAAAAGTAAGGTTCAACCCTGTTAGTTGAATGCACAGAACAGAAACAATTTTCACAGAATGCTACCGTGTAGTTTATATTTGAATATATTCCTTTTTCCACTATTACCCTCTTAGCGCTCCGAATGTCCACTTGCATTTTCTACAGAAAGAGTGTTCAGAACTGCGCAATCAAAAGTATGGTTTAACTCTGTTAGCTTAATGAACATATCAGAAATAAGTTTCACACAATGCTTCTGTGTAGTTTTTATTTGAAGATATTATTTTTCCCAATAGAGGCCTCTTAGCGCTCAGAATGTCCAATTGCAGTTTCTACAGAAAGAGTGTTTCAGAAAGGCTCAATCAAAAGTAAGGTTCAACTCTGTTAGTTGAATGCACAGAACAGAAAATGTTTCATACAATGCTTCTTTGTAGTTTATATTTGAACATATTCTTTTTTCCACTATTACCCACTTAGCGCTACGAATGTCCAGTTGCATTTTCTACAGACAGAGTGTTTCAAAACTGCTCAATCAAAAGTATGGTTTAACTCTGTTAGCTGAATGCTCAGATCAGAAAGAAGTTTCACAGAATGCTTCTGTGTAGTTTGTATTTGAATATTTTCCTTTTTCCACTACTACTCTCTTAGCGCTCCAAATGTCCAGTTGCATTTTCTACAGAAAGAGAGTTCAGATCTGCTCAATCAAAAGTATGGTTTAACTCTGTTAGCTGAATGCACAGATCAGAAAGAAGTTTCACCGAATGATTCTGTGTAGTTTATATTTGAAGACATTCCTTTTTCCACTGTTACCCTCTTAGCGCTCCGAATCTCCACTTGCATTTTCTACAAAAAGAGTGTTTCATAACTGCTCAATCAAAAATATGTTTTATCTCTGTTAACTGAATTTACAGATCAGTAATAAGTTTCACAGAATGCATCTGTGTAGTTTTTATTTGAAGATATTCTTTTTCCCAATGTAGGCCTCTTAGCGCTTAGCATTTCCAATTGCAGTTTCTACAGAAAGTGTGTTTCAGAACGGCTCAATCAAAAGTAAGGTTCAACTCTGTTAGTTGAATGCACAGAACAGAAACAATTTTCACAGAATGCTACTGTGTAGTTTATATTTGAATATATTCCTTTTTCCACTATTACCCTCTTAGCGCTCCGAATGTCCACTTGCATTTTCTACAGAAAGAGTGTTCAGAACTGCGCAATCCAAAGTATGGTTTAACTCTGTTAGCTTAATGAACATATCAGAAATAAGTTTCACACAATGCTTCTGTGTAGTTTTTATTTGAAGATATTATTTTTCCCAATAGAGGCCTCTTAGCGCTCAGAATGTCCAATTGCAGTTTCTACAGAAAGAGTGTTTCAGAAAGGCTCAATCAAAAGTAAGGTTCAACTCTGTTAGTTGAATGCACAGAACAGAAAGAAGTTTCATACAATGCTTCTGTGTAGTTTATATTTGAACATATTCTTTTTTCCACTATTACCCACTTAGCGCTACGAATGTCCAGTTGCATTTTCCACAGACAGAGTGTTTCAAAACTGCTCAATCAAAAGTATGGTTTAACTCTGTTAGCTGAATGCTCAGATCAGAAAGAAGTTTCACAGAATGCTTCTGTGTAGTTTATATTTGAATATATTCCTTTTTCCACTACTACGCTCTTAGCGCTCCAAATGTCCAGTTGCATTTTCTACAGAAAGAGTGTTCAGATCTGCTCAATCAAAAGTATGGTTTAACTCTGTTAGCTGAATGCACAGATCAGAAAGAAGTTTCACAGAATGATTCTGTGTAGTTTATATTTGGAGACATTCCTTTTTCCACTATTACCCTATTAGCGCTCCGAATCTCCACTTGCATTTTCTACAGAAAGAGTTTTTCAGAACGGCTCAATCAAAACTAAGGTTCAACTCTTTTAGTTGAACAAACAGAACAGAAAGAAGTTTCACACAATTCTTCTGTGTAGTTTTTATTTGTAGACATTCTTTTTCCCAATATAGGCCTCTAAGCGCTCAGAATGTCCAATTGCAGTTTCTACAGAAAGAGTGTTTCAGAACGGCTCAATCAAAAGTAAGGTTCAACTCTGTTAGTTGAATGCACAGAACAGAAAGAAGTTTCATACAATGCTTCTGTGTAGTTTATATTTGAACATATTCTTTTTTCCACTATTACCCACTTAGCGCTACGAATGTCCAGTTGCATTTTCTACAGACAGAGTGTTTCAAAACTGCTCAATCAAAAGTATGGTATAACTCTGTTAGCTGAATGCTCAGATCAGAAAGAAGTTTCACAGAATGCTTCTGTGTAGTTTATAGTTGAATATATTCCTTTTTCCACTACTACGCTCTTAGCGCTCCAAATGTCCAGTTGCATTTTCAACAGAAAGAATGTTCAGATCTGCTCAATCAAAAGTATGGTTTAACTCTGTTATCTGAATGCACAGATCAGAAAGAAGTTTCACCGAATGATTCTGTGTAGTTTATATTTGAAGACATTCCTTTTTCCACTATTACCCTCTTAGCGCTCCGAATCTCCACTTGCATTTTCTACAAAAAGAGTGTTTCATAACTGCTCAATCAAAAATATGTTTTATCTCTGTTAACTGAATTTACAGATCAGAAATAAGTTTCACAGAATGCATCTGTGTAGTTTTTATTTGAAGATATTCTTTTTCCCAATGTAGGCCTCTTAGCGCTTAGCATGTCCAATTGCAGTTTCTACAGAAAGAGTGTTTCAGAACGGCTCAATCAAAAGTAAGGTTCAACTCTGTTAGTTGAATGCACAGAACAGAAAGAATTTTTACAGAATGCTACTGTGTAGTTTATATTTGAATATATTCCTTTATCCACTATTACCCTCTTAGCGCTCCGAATGTCCACTTGCATTTTCTACAGAAAGAGTGTTCAGAACTGCGCAATCAAAAGTATGGTTTAACTCTGTTAGCTTAATGAACATATCAGAAATAAGTTTCACACAATGCTTCTGTGTAGTTTTTATTTGAAGATATTATTTTTCCTAATAGAGGCCTCTTAGCGCTCAGAATGTCCAATTGCAGTTTCTACAGAAAGAGTGTTTCAGAAAGGCTCAATCAAAAGTAAGGTTCAACTCTGTTAGTTGAATGCACAGAACAGAAAGAAGTTTCATACAATGCTTCTGTGTAGTTTATATTTGAACATATTCTTTTTTCCACTATTACCCACTTAGCGCTACGAATGTCCAGTGGCATTTTCTACAGACAGAGTGTTTCAAAACTGCTCAATCAAAAGTATGCTTTAACTCTGTTAGCTGAATACTCAGATCAGAAAGAAGTTTCACAGAATGCTTCTGTGTAGTTTATATTTGAATATATTCCTTTTTCCACTACTACTCTCTTAGCGCTCCAAATGTCCAGTTGCATTTTCTACAGAAAGAGTGTTCAGATCTGCTCAATCAAAAGTATGGTTTAACTCTGTTAGCTGAATGCACAGATCAGAAAGATGTTTCACAGAATGATTCTGTGTAGTTTATATTTGCAGACATTCCTTTTTCCACTATTACCCTCTTAGCGCTCCGAATCTCCACTTGCATTTTCTACAGAAAGACTGTTACAGAACGGCTCAATCAAAACTAAGGTTCAACTCTTTTAGTTGAACAAACAGAACAGAAAGAAGTTTCACACAATTCTTCTGTGTAGTTTTTATTTGTAGACATTCTTTTTCCCAATATAGGCCTCTTAGCGCTCAGAGTGTCCAATTGCAGTTTCTACAGAATGTGTGTTTCAGAACGGCTCAATCAAAAGTAAGGTTCAACTCTGTTAGTTGAATGCACAGAACAGAAGGAAGTTTCATACAATGCTTCTGTGTAGTTTATATTTGAACATATTCTTTTTTCCACTATTACCCACTTAGCGCTACGAATGTCCAGTTGCATTTTCTACAGACAGAGTGTTTCAAAACTGCTCAATCAAAAGTATGGTTTAACTCTGTTAGCTGAATGCTCAGATCAGAAAGAAGTTTCACAGAATGCTTCTGTGTAGTTTATATTTGAATATATTCCTTTTTCCACTACTACGCTCTTAGCGCTCCAAATGTCCAGTTGCATTTTCAACAGAAAGTGTGTTCAGATCTGCTCAATCAAAAGTATGGTTTAACTCTGTTAGCTGAATGCACAGATCAGAAAGAAGTTTCACCGAATGATTCTGTGTAGTTTATATTTGAAGAGATTCCTTTTTCCACTATTACCCTCTTAGCGCTCCGAATCTCCACTTGCCTATTCTACAAAAAGAGTGTTTCATTACTGCTCAATCAAAAATATGTTTTATCTCTGTTAACTGAATTTACAGATCAGAAATAAGTTCCACAGAATGCATCTGTGTAGTTTTTATTTGAAGATATTCTTTTTCCCAATGTAGGCCTCTTAGCGCTTAGCATGTCCAATTGCAGTTTCTACAGAAAGAGTGTTTCAGAACGGCTCAATCAAAAGTAAGGTTCAACTCTGTTAGTTGAATGCACAGAACAGAAAGAATTTTCACAGAATGCTACTGTGTAGTTTATATTTGAATATATTCCTTTTTCCACTATTACCCTCTTAGCGCTCCGAATGTCCACTTGCATTTTCTACAGAAACAGTGTTCAGAACTGCGCAATCAAAAGTATGGTTTAACTCTGTTAGCTTAATGAACATATCAGAAATAAGTTTCACACAATGCTTCTGTGTAGTTTTTATTTGAAGATATTATTTTTCCCAATAGAGGCCTCTTAGCGCTCAGAATGTCCAATTGCAGTTTCTACAGAAAGAGTGTTTCAGAAAGGCTCAATCAAAAGTAAGGTTCAACTCTGTTAGTTGAATGCACAGAACAGAAAGAAGTTTCATACAATGCTTCTGTGTAGTTTATATTTGAACATATCCTTTTTTCCATTATTACCCACTTAGCGCTACGAATGTCCAGTTGCATTTTCTACAGACAGTGTGTTTCAAAACTGCTCAATCAAAAGTATGGTTTAACTCTGTTAGCTGAATGCTGAGATCAGAAAGAAGTTTCACAGAATGCTTCTGTGTAGTTTATATTTGAATATATTCCTTTTTCCACTACTACTCTCTTAGCGCTCCAAATGTCCAGTTGCATTTTCTACAGAAAGAGTGTTCAGATCTGCTCAATCAAAAGTATGGTTTAACTCTGTTAGCTGAATGCACAGATCAGAAAGAAGTTTCACAGAATGATTCTGTGTAGTTTAATTTGGAGACATTCCTTTTTTCCACTATTACCCTCTTAGCGCTCCGAATCTCCACTTGCATTTTCTACAGAAAGAGTGTTTCAGAACGGCTCAATCAAAACTAAGGTTCAACTCTTTTAGTTGAACAAACAGAACAGAAAGAAGTTTCACACAATTCTTCTGTGTAGTTTTTATTTGTAGACATTCTTTTTCCCAATATAGGCCTCTAAGCGCTCAGAATGTCCAATTGCAGTTTCTACAGAAAGAGTGTTTCAGAACGGCTCAATCAAAAGTAAGGTTCAACTCTGTTAGTTGAATGCACAGAACAGAAAGAAGTTTCATACAATGCTTCTGTGTAGTTTATATTTGAACATATTCTTTTTTCCACTATTACCCACTTAGCGCTACGAATGTCCAGTTGCATTTTCTACAGACAGAGTGTTTCAAAACTGCTCAATCAAAAGTATGGTATAACTCTGTTAGCTGAATGCTCAGATCAGAAAGAAGTTTCACAGAATGCTTCTGTGTAGTTTATAGTTGAATATATTCCTTTTTCCACTACTACGCTCTTAGCGCTCCAAATGTCCAGTTGCATTTTCAACAGAAAGAATGTTCAGATCTGCTCAATCAAAAGTATGGTTTAACTCTGTTATCTGAATGCACAGATCAGAAAGAAGTTTCACCGAATGATTCTGTGTAGTTTATATTTGAAGACATTCCTTTTTCCACTATTACCCTCTTAGCGCTCCGAATCTCCACTTTCATTTTCTACAAAAAGAGTGTTTCATAACTGCTCAATCAAAAATATGTTTTATCTCTGTTAACTGAATTTACAGATCAGAAATAAGTTTCACAGAATGCATCTGTGTAGTTTTTATTTGAAGATATTCTTTTTCCCAATGTAGGCCTCTTAGCGCTTAGCATGTCCAATTGCAGTTTCTACAGAAAGAGTGTTTCAGAACGGCTCAATCAAAAGTAAGGTTCAACTCTGTTAGTTGAATGCACAGAACAGAAAGAATTTTTACAGAATGCTACTGTGTAGTTTATATTTGAATATATTCCTTTATCCACTATTACCCTCTTAGCGCTCCGAATGTCCACTTGCATTTTCTACAGAAAGAGTGTTCAGAACTGCGCAATCAAAAGTATGGTTTAACTCTGTTAGCTTAATGAACATATCAGAAATAAGTTTCACACAATGCTTCTGTGTAGTTTTTATTTGAAGATATTATTTTTCCTAATAGAGGCCTCTTAGCGCTCAGAATGTCCAATTGCAGTTTCTACAGAAAGAGTGTTTCAGAAAGGCTCAATCAAAAGTAAGGTTCAACTCTGTTAGTTGAATGCACAGAACAGAAAGAAGTTTCATACAATGCTTCTGTGTAGTTTATATTTGAACATATTCTTTTTTCCACTATTACCCACTTAGCGCTACGAATGTCCAGTGGCATTTTCTACAGACAGAGTGTTTCAAAACTGCTCAATCAAAAGTATGCTTTAACTCTGTTAGCTGAATACTCAGATCAGAAAGAAGTTTCACAGAATGCTTCTGTGTAGTTTATATTTGAATATATTCCTTTTTCCACTACTACTCTCTTAGCGCTCCAAATGTCCAGTTGCATTTTCTACAGAAAGAGTGTTCAGATCTGCTCAATCAAAAGTATGGTTTAACTCTGTTAGCTGAATGCACAGATCAGAAAGATGTTTCACAGAATGATTCTGTGTAGTTTATATTTGCAGACATTCCTTTTTCCACTATTACCCTCTTAGCGCTCCGAATCTCCACTTGCATTTTCTACAGAAAGACTGTTACAGAACGGCTCAATCAAAACTAAGGTTCAACTCTTTTAGTTGAACAAACAGAACAGAAAGAAGTTTCACACAATTCTTCTGTGTAGTTTTTATTTGTAGACATTCTTTTTCCCAATATAGGCCTCTTAGCGCTCAGAGTGTCCAATTGCAGTTTCTACAGAATGTGTGTTTCAGAACGGCTCAATCAAAAGTAAGGTTCAACTCTGTTAGTTGAATGCACAGAACAGAAGGAAGTTTCATACAATGCTTCTGTGTAGTTTATATTTGAACATATTCTTTTTTCCACTATTACCCACTTAGCGCTACGAATGTCCAGTTGCATTTTCTACAGACAGAGTGTTTCAAAACTGCTCAATCAAAAGTATGGTTTAACTCTGTTAGCTGAATGCTCAGATCAGAAAGAAGTTTCACAGAATGCTTCTGTGTAGTTTATATTTGAATATATTCCTTTTTCCACTACTACGCTCTTAGCGCTCCAAATGTCCAGTTGCATTTTCAACAGAAAGTGTGTTCAGATCTGCTCAATCAAAAGTATGGTTTAACTCTGTTAGCTGAATGCACAGATCAGAAAGAAGTTTCACCGAATGATTCTGTGTAGTTTATATTTGAAGAGATTCCTTTTTCCACTATTACCCTCTTAGCGCTCCGAATCTCCACTTGCCTATTCTACAAAAAGAGTGTTTCATTACTGCTCAATCAAAAATATGTTTTATCTCTGTTAACTGAATTTACAGATCAGAAATAAGTTCCACAGAATGCATCTGTGTAGTTTTTATTTGAAGATATTCTTTTTCCCAATGTAGGCCTCTTAGCGCTTAGCATGTCCAATTGCAGTTTCTACAGAAAGAGTGTTTCAGAACGGCTCAATCAAAAGTAAGGTTCAACTCTGTTAGTTGAATGCACAGAACAGAAAGAATTTTCACAGAATGCTACTGTGTAGTTTATATTTGAATATATTCCTTTTTCCACTATTACCCTCTTAGCGCTCCGAATGTCCACTTGCATTTTCTACAGAAACAGTGTTCAGAACTGCGCAATCAAAAGTATGGTTTAACTCTGTTAGCTTAATGAACATATCAGAAATAAGTTTCACACAATGCTTCTGTGTAGTTTTTATTTGAAGATATTATTTTTCCCAATAGAGGCCTCTTAGCGCTCAGAATGTCCAATTGCAGTTTCTACAGAAAGAGTGTTTCAGAAAGGCTCAATCAAAAGTAAGGTTCAACTCTGTTAGTTGAATGCACAGAACAGAAAGAAGTTTCATACAATGCTTCTGTGTAGTTTATATTTGAACATATCCTTTTTTCCATTATTACCCACTTAGCGCTACGAATGTCCAGTTGCATTTTCTACAGACAGTGTGTTTCAAAACTGCTCAATCAAAAGTATGGTTTAACTCTGTTAGCTGAATGCTGAGATCAGAAAGAAGTTTCACAGAATGCTTCTGTGTAGTTTATATTTGAATATATTCCTTTTTCCACTACTACTCTCTTAGCGCTCCAAATGTCCAGTTGCATTTTCTACAGAAAGAGTGTTCAGATCTGCTCAATCAAAAGTATGGTTTAACTCTGTTAGCTGAATGCACAGATCAGAAAGAAGTTTCACAGAATGATTCTGTGTAGTTTAATTTGGAGACATTCCTTTTTTCCACTATTACCCTCTTAGCGCTCCGAATCTCCACTTGCATTTTCTACAGAAAGAGTGTTTCAGAACGGCTCAATCAAAACTAAGGTTCAACTCTTTTAGTTGAACAAACAGAACAGAAAGAAGTTTCACACAATTCTTCTGTGTAGTTTTTATTTGTAGACATTCTTTTTCCCAATATAGGCCTCTTAGCGCTCAGAATGTCCAATTGCAATTTTTACAGAAAGAGTGTTTCAGAACGGCTCAATCAAAAGTAAGGTTCAACTCTGTTAGTTGAATGCACAGAACAGAAAGAAGTTTCATACAATGCTTCTGTGTAGTTTATATTTGAACATATTCTTTTTTCCACTATTACCCACTTAGCGCTACGAATGTCCAGTTGCATTTTCTACAGACAGAGTGTTTCAAAACTGCTCAATCAAAAGTATGGTATAACTCTGTTAGCTGAATGCTCAGATCAGAAAGAAGTTTCACAGAATGCTTCTGTGTAGTTTATAGTTGAATATATTCCTTTTTCCACTACTACGCTCTTAGCGCTCCAAATGTCCAGTTGCATTTTCAACAGAAAGAATGTTCAGATCTGCTCAATCAAAAGTATGGTTTAACTCTGTTATCTGAATGCACAGATCAGAAAGAAGTTTCACCGAATGATTCTGTGTAGTTTATATTTGAAGACATTCCTTTTTCCACTATTACCCTCTTAGCGCTCCGAATCTCCACTTGCATTTTCTACAAAAAGAGTGTTTCATAACTGCTCAATCAAAAATATGTTTTATCTCTGTTAACTGAATTTACAGATCAGAAATAAGTTTCACAGAATGCATCTGTGTAGTTTTTATTTGAAGATATTCTTTTTCCCAATGTAGGCCTCTTAGCGCTTAGCATGTCCAATTGCAGTTTCTACAGAAAGAGTGTTTCAGAACGGCTCAATCAAAAGTAAGGTTCAACTCTGTTAGTTGAATGCACAGAACAGAAAGAATTTTTACAGAATGCTACTGTGTAGTTTATATTTGAATATATTCCTTTATCCACTATTACCCTCTTAGCGCTCCGAATGTCCACTTGCATTTTCTACAGAAAGAGTGTTCAGAACTGCGCAATCAAAAGTATGGTTTAACTCTGTTAGCTTAATGAACATATCAGAAATAAGTTTCACACAATGCTTCTGTGTAGTTTTTATTTGAAGATATTATTTTTCCTAATAGAGGCCTCTTAGCGCTCAGAATGTCCAATTGCAGTTTCTACAGAAAGAGTGTTTCAGAAAGGCTCAATCAAAAGTAAGGTTCAACTCTGTTAGTTGAATGCACAGAACAGAAAGAAGTTTCATACAATGCTTCTGTGTAGTTTATATTTGAACATATTCTTTTTTCCACTATTACCCACTTAGCGCTACGAATGTCCAGTGGCATTTTCTACAGACAGAGTGTTTCAAAACTGCTCAATCAAAAGTATGCTTTAACTCTGTTAGCTGAATACTCAGATCAGAAAGAAGTTTCACAGAATGCTTCTGTGTAGTTTATATTTGAATATATTCCTTTTTCCACTACTACTCTCTTAGCGCTCCAAATGTCCAGTTGCATTTTCTACAGAAAGAGTGTTCAGATCTGCTCAATCAAAAGTATGGTTTAACTCTGTTAGCTGAATGCACAGATCAGAAAGATGTTTCACAGAATGATTCTGTGTAGTTTATATTTGCAGACATTCCTTTTTCCACTATTACCCTCTTAGCGCTCCGAATCTCCACTTGCATTTTCTACAGAAAGACTGTTACAGAACGGCTCAATCAAAACTAAGGTTCAACTCTTTTAGTTGAACAAACAGAACAGAAAGAAGTTTCACACAATTCTTCTGTGTAGTTTTTATTTGTAGACATTCTTTTTCCCAATATAGGCCTCTTAGCGCTCAGAGTGTCCAATTGCAGTTTCTACAGAATGTGTGTTTCAGAACGGCTCAATCAAAAGTAAGGTTCAACTCTGTTAGTTGAATGCACAGAACAGAAGGAAGTTTCATACAATGCTTCTGTGTAGTTTATATTTGAACATATTCTTTTTTCCACTATTACCCACTTAGCGCTACGAATGTCCAGTTGCATTTTCTACAGACAGAGTGTTTCAAAACTGCTCAATCAAAAGTATGGTTTAACTCTGTTAGCTGAAGGCTCAGATCAGAAAGAAGTTTCACAGAATGCTTCTGTGTAGTTTATATTTGAATATATTCCTTTTTCCACTACTACGCTCTTAGCGCTCCAAATGTCCAGTTGCATTTTCAACAGAAAGTGTGTTCAGATCTGCTCAATCAAAAGTATGGTTTAACTCTGTTAGCTGAATGCACAGATCAGAAAGAAGTTTCACCGAATGATTCTGTGTAGTTTATATTTGAAGAGATTCCTTTTTCCACTATTACCCACTTAGCGCTCCGAATCTCCACTTGCCTATTCTACAAAAAGAGTGTTTCATTACTGCTCAATCAAAAATATGTTTTATCTCTGTTAACTGAATTTACAGATCAGAAATAAGTTCCACAGAATGCATCTGTGTAGTTTTTATTTGAAGATATTCTTTTTCCCAATGTAGGCCTCTTAGCGCTTAGCATGTCCAATTGCAGTTTCTACAGAAAGAGTGTTTCAGAACGGCTCAATCAAAAGTAAGGTTCAACTCTGTTAGTTGAATGCACAGAACAGAAAGAATTTTCACAGAATGCTACTGTGTAGTTTATATTTGAATATATTCCTTTTTCCACTATTACCCTCTTAGCGCTCCGAATGTCCACTTGCATTTTCTACAGAAACAGTGTTCAGAACTGCGCAATCAAAAGTATGGTTTAACTCTGTTAGCTTAATGAACATATCAGAAATAAGTTTCACACAATGCTTCTGTGTAGTTTTTATTTGAAGATATTATTTTTCCCAATAGAGGCCTCTTAGCGCTCAGAATGTCCAATTGCAGTTTCTACAGAAAGAGTGTTTCAGAAAGGCTCAATCAAAAGTAAGGTTCAACTCTGTTAGTTGAATGCACAGAACAGAAAGAAGTTTCATACAATGCTTCTGTGTAGTTTATATTTGAACATATCCTTTTTTCCATTATTACCCACTTAGCGCTACGAATGTCCAGTTGCATTTTCTACAGACAGTGTGTTTCAAAACTGCTCAATCAAAAGTATGGTTTAACTCTGTTAGCTGAATGCTGAGATCAGAAAGAAGTTTCACAGAATGCTTCTGTGTAGTTTATATTTGAATATATTCCTTTTTCCACTACTACTCTCTTAGCGCTCCAAATGTCCAGTTGCATTTTCTACAGAAAGAGTGTTCAGATCTGCTCAATCAAAAGTATGGTTTAACTCTGTTAGCTGAATGCACAGATCAGAAAGAAGTTTCACAGAATGATTCTGTGTAGTTTAATTTGGAGACATTCCTTTTTTCCACTATTACCCTCTTAGCGCTCCGAATCTCCACTTGCATTTTCTACAGAAAGAGTGTTTCAGAACGGCTCAATCAAAACTAAGGTTCAACTCTTTTAGTTGAACAAACAGAACAGAAAGAAGTTTCACGCAATTCTTCTGTGTAGTTTTTATTTGTAGACATTCTTTTTCCCAATATAGGCCTCTTAGCGCTCAGAATGTCCAATTGCAATTTCTACAGAAAGAGTGTTTCAGAACGGCTCAATCAAAAGTAAGGTTCAACTCTGTTAGTTGAATGCACAGAACAGAAAGAAGTTTCATACAATGCTTCTGTGTAGTTTATATTTGAACATATTCTTTTTTCCACTATTACCCACTTAGCGCTACGAATGTCCAGTTGCATTTTCTACAGACAGAGTGTTTCATAACTGCTCAATCAAAAGTATGGTTTAACTCTGTTAGCTGAATGCGCAGATCAGAAAGAAGTTTCACAGAATGCTTCTGTGTAGTTTATATTTGAATATATTCCTTTTTCCACTACTACGCTCTTAGCGCTCCAAATGTCCAGTTGCATTTTCAACAGAAAGGGTGTTCAGATCTGCTCAATCAAAAGTATGGTTTAACTCTGTTAGCTGAATGCACAGATCAGAAAGAAGTTTCACCGAAGGATTCTGTGTAGTTTATATTTGAAGACATTCCTTTTTCCACTATTACCCTCTTAGCGCTCCGAATCTCCACTTTCATTTTCTACAAAAAGAGTGTTTCATAACTGCTCAATCAAAAATATGTTTTATCTCTGTTAACTGAATTTACAGATCAGAAATAAGTTTCACAGAATGCATCTGTGTAGTTTTTATTTGAAGATATTCTTTTTCCCAATGTAGGCCTCTTAGCGCTTAGCATGTCCAATTGCAGTTTCTACAGAAAGAGTGTTTCAGAACGGCTCAATCAAAAGTAAGGTTCAACTCTGTTAGTTGAATGCACAGAACAGAAAGAATTTTTACAGAATGCTACTGTGTAGTTTATATTTGAATATATTCCTTTATCCACTATTACCCTCTTAGCGCTCCGAATGTCCACTTGCATTTTCTACAGAAAGAGTGTTCAGAACTGCGCAATCAAAAGTATGGTTTAACTCTGTTAGCTTAATGAACATATCAGAAATAAGTTTCACACAATGCTTCTGTGTAGTTTTTATTTGAAGATATTATTTTTCCTAATAGAGGCCTCTTAGCGCTCAGAATGTCCAATTGCAGTTTCTACAGAAAGAGTGTTTCAGAAAGGCTCAATCAAAAGTAAGGTTCAACTCTGTTAGTTGAATGCACAGAACAGAAAGAAGTTTCATACAATGCTTCTGTGTAGTTTATATTTGAACATATTCTTTTTTCCACTATTACCCACTTAGCGCTACGAATGTCCAGTGGCATTTTCTACAGACAGAGTGTTTCAAAACTGCTCAATCAAAAGTATGCTTTAACTCTGTTAGCTGAATACTCAGATCAGAAAGAAGTTTCACAGAATGCTTCTGTGTAGTTTATATTTGAATATATTCCTTTTTCCACTACTACTCTCTTAGCGCTCCAAATGTCCAGTTGCATTTTCTACAGAAAGAGTGTTCAGATCTGCTCAATCAAAAGTATGGTTTAACTCTGTTAGCTGAATGCACAGATCAGAAAGATGTTTCACAGAATGATTCTGTGTAGTTTATATTTGCAGACATTCCTTTTTCCACTATTACCCTCTTAGCGCTCCGAATCTCCACTTGCATTTTCTACAGAAAGACTGTTACAGAACGGCTCAATCAAAACTAAGGTTCAACTCTTTTAGTTGAACAAACAGAACAGAAAGAAGTTTCACACAATTCTTCTGTGTAGTTTTTATTTGTAGACATTCTTTTTCCCAATATAGGCCTCTTAGCGCTCAGAGTGTCCAATTGCAGTTTCTACAGAATGTGTGTTTCAGAACGGCTCAATCAAAAGTAAGGTTCAACTCTGTTAGTTGAATGCACAGAACAGAAGGAAGTTTCATACAATGCTTCTGTGTAGTTTATATTTGAACATATTCTTTTTTCCACTATTACCCACTTAGCGCTACGAATGTCCAGTTGCATTTTCTACAGACAGAGTGTTTCAAAACTGCTCAATCAAAAGTATGGTTTAACTCTGTTAGCTGAATGCTCAGATCAGAAAGAAGTTTCACAGAATGCTTCTGTGTAGTTTATATTTGAATATATTCCTTTTTCCACTACTACGCTCTTAGCGCTCCAAATGTCCAGTTGCATTTTCAACAGAAAGTGTGTTCAGATCTGCTCAATCAAAAGTATGGTTTAACTCTGTTAGCTGAATGCACAGATCAGAAAGAAGTTTCACCGAATGATTCTGTGTAGTTTATATTTGAAGAGATTCCTTTTTCCACTATTACCCTCTTAGCGCTCCGAATCTCCACTTGCCTATTCTACAAAAAGAGTGTTTCATTACTGCTCAATCAAAAATATGTTTTATCTCTGTTAACTGAATTTACAGATCAGAAATAAGTTCCACAGAATGCATCTGTGTAGTTTTTATTTGAAGATATTCTTTTTCCCAATGTAGGCCTCTTAGCGCTTAGCATGTCCAATTGCAGTTTCTACAGAAAGAGTGTTTCAGAACGGCTCAATCAAAAGTAAGGTTCAACTCTGTTAGTTGAATGCACAGAACAGAAAGAATTTTCACAGAATGCTACTGTGTAGTTTATATTTGAATATATTCCTTTTTCCACTATTACCCTCTTAGCGCTCCGAATGTCCACTTGCATTTTCTACAGAAACAGTGTTCAGAACTGCGCAATCAAAAGTATGGTTTAACTCTGTTAGCTTAATGAACATATCAGAAATAAGTTTCACACAATGCTTCTGTGTAGTTTTTATTTGAAGATATTATTTTTCCCAATAGAGGCCTCTTAGCGCTCAGAATGTCCAATTGCAGTTTCTACAGAAAGAGTGTTTCAGAAAGGCTCAATCAAAAGTAAGGTTCAACTCTGTTAGTTGAATGCACAGAACAGAAAGAAGTTTCATACAATGCTTCTGTGTAGTTTATATTTGAACATATCCTTTTTTCCATTATTACCCACTTAGCGCTACGAATGTCCAGTTGCATTTTCTACAGACAGTGTGTTTCAAAACTGCTCAATCAAAAGTATGGTTTAACTCTGTTAGCTGAATGCTGAGATCAGAAAGAAGTTTCACAGAATGCTTCTGTGTAGTTTATATTTGAATATATTCCTTTTTCCACTACTACTCTCTTAGCGCTCCAAATGTCCAGTTGCATTTTCTACAGAAAGAGTGTTCAGATCTGCTCAATCAAAAGTATGGTTTAACTCTGTTAGCTGAATGCACAGATCAGAAAGAAGTTTCACAGAATGATTCTGTGTAGTTTAATTTGGAGACATTCCTTTTTTCCACTATTACCCTCTTAGCGCTCCGAATCTCCACTTGCATTTTCTACAGAAAGAGTGTTTCAGAACGGCTCAATCAAAACTAAGGTTCAACTCTTTTAGTTGAACAAACAGAACAGAAAGAAGTTTCACACAATTCTTCTGTGTAGTTTTTATTTGTAGACATTCTTTTTCCCAATATAGGCCTCTTAGCGCTCAGAATGTCCAATTGCAATTTTTACAGAAAGAGTGTTTCAGAACGGCTCAATCAAAAGTAAGGTTCAACTCTGTTAGTTGAATGCACAGAACAGAAAGAAGTTTCATACAATGCTTCTGTGTAGTTTATATTTGAACATATTCTTTTTTCCACTATTACCCACTTAGCGCTACGAATGTCCAGTTGCATTTTCTACAGACAGAGTGTTTCAAAACTGCTCAATCAAAAGTATGGTATAACTCTGTTAGCTGAATGCTCAGATCAGAAAGAAGTTTCACAGAATGCTTCTGTGTAGTTTATAGTTGAATATATTCCTTTTTCCACTACTACGCTCTTAGCGCTCCAAATGTCCAGTTGCATTTTCAACAGAAAGAATGTTCAGATCTGCTCAATCAAAAGTATGGTTTAACTCTGTTATCTGAATGCACAGATCAGAAAGAAGTTTCACCGAATGATTCTGTGTAGTTTATATTTGAAGACATTCCTTTTTCCACTATTACCCTCTTAGCGCTCCGAATCTCCACTTGCATTTTCTACAAAAAGAGTGTTTCATAACTGCTCAATCAAAAATATGTTTTATCTCTGTTAACTGAATTTACATATCAGAAATAAGTTTCACAGAATGCATCTGTGTAGTTTTTATTTGAAGATATTCTTTTTCCCAATGTAGGCCTCTTAGCGCTTAGCATGTCCAATTGCAGTTTCTACAGAAAGAGTGTTTCAGAACGGCTCAATCAAAAGTAAGGTTCAACTCTGTTAGTTGAATGCACAGAACAGAAAGAATTTTTACAGAATGCTACTGTGTAGTTTATATTTGAATATATTCCTTTATCCACTATTACCCTCTTAGCGCTCCGAATGTCCACTTGCATTTTCTACAGAAAGAGTGTTCAGAACTGCGCAATCAAAAGTATGGTTTAACTCTGTTAGCTTAATGAACATATCAGAAATAAGTTTCACACAATGCTTCTGTGTAGTTTTTATTTGAAGATATTATTTTTCCTAATAGAGGCCTCTTAGCGCTCAGAATGTCCAATTGCAGTTTCTACAGAAAGAGTGTTTCAGAAAGGCTCAATCAAAAGTAAGGTTCAACTCTGTTAGTTGAATGCACAGAACAGAAAGAAGTTTCATACAATGCTTCTGTGTAGTTTATATTTGAACATATTCTTTTTTCCACTATTACCCACTTAGCGCTACGAATGTCCAGTGGCATTTTCTACAGACAGAGTGTTTCAAAACTGCTCAATCAAAAGTATGCTTTAACTCTGTTAGCTGAATACTCAGATCAGAAAGAAGTTTCACAGAATGCTTCTGTGTAGTTTATATTTGAATATATTCCTTTTTCCACTACTACTCTCTTAGCGCTCCAAATGTCCAGTTGCATTTTCTACAGAAAGAGTGTTCAGATCTGCTCAATCAAAAGTATGGTTTAACTCTGTTAGCTGAATGCACAGATCAGAAAGATGTTTCACAGAATGATTCTGTGTAGTTTATATTTGCAGACATTCCTTTTTCCACTATTACCCTCTTAGCGCTCCGAATCTCCACTTGCATTTTCTACAGAAAGACTGTTACAGAACGGCTCAATCAAAACTAAGGTTCAACTCTTTTAGTTGAACAAACAGAACAGAAAGTAGTTTCACACAATTCTTCTGTGTAGTTTTTATTTGTAGACATTCTTTTTCCCAATATAGGCCTCTTAGCGCTCAGAGTGTCCAATTGCAGTTTCTACAGAATGTGTGTTTCAGAACGGCTCAATCAAAAGTAAGGTTCAACTCTGTTAGTTGAATGCACAGAACAGAAAGAAGTTTCATACAATGCTTCTGTGTAGTTTATATTTGAACATATTCTTTTTTCCACTATTACCCACTTAGCGCTACGAATGTCCAGTTGCATTTTCTACAGACAGAGTGTTTCAAAACTGCTCAATCAAAAGTATGGTTTAACTCTGTTAGCTGAAGGCTCAGATCAGAAAGAAGTTTCACAGAATGCTTCTGTGTAGTTTATATTTGAATATATTCCTTTTTCCACTACTACGCTCTTAGCGCTCCAAATGTCCAGTTGCATTTTCAACAGAAAGTGTGTTCAGATCTGCTCAATCAAAAGTATGGTTTAACTCTGTTAGCTGAATGCACAGATCAGAAAGAAGTTTCACCGAATGATTCTGTGTAGTTTATATTTGAAGAGATTCCTTTTTCCACTATTACCCACTTAGCGCTCCGAATCTCCACTTGCCTATTCTACAAAAAGAGTGTTTCATTACTGCTCAATCAAAAATATGTTTTATCTCTGTTAACTGAATTTACAGATCAGAAATAAGTTCCACAGAATGCATCTGTGTAGTTTTTATTTGAAGATATTCTTTTTCCCAATGTAGGCCTCTTAGCGCTTAGCATGTCCAATTGCAGTTTCTACAGAAAGAGTGTTTCAGAACGGCTCAATCAAAAGTAAGGTTCAACTCTGTTAGTTGAATGCACAGAACAGAAAGAATTTTCACAGAATGCTACTGTGTAGTTTATATTTGAATATATTCCTTTTTCCACTATTACCCTCTTAGCGCTCCGAATGTCCACTTGCATTTTCTACAGAAACAGTGTTCAGAACTGCGCAATCAAAAGTATGGTTTAACTCTGTTAGCTTAATGAACATATCAGAAATAAGTTTCACACAATGCTTCTGTGTAGTTTTTATTTGAAGATATTATTTTTCCCAATAGAGGCCTCTTAGCGCTCAGAATGTCCAATTGCAGTTTCTACAGAAAGAGTGTTTCAGAAAGGCTCAATCAAAAGTAAGGTTCAACTCTGTTAGTTGAATGCACAGAACAGAAAGAAGTTTCATACAATGCTTCTGTGTAGTTTATATTTGAACATATCCTTTTTTCCATTATTACCCACTTAGCGCTACGAATGTCCAGTTGCATTTTCTACAGACAGTGTGTTTCAAAACTGCTCAATCAAAAGTATGGTTTAACTCTGTTAGCTGAATGCTGAGATCAGAAAGAAGTTTCACAGAATGCTTCTGTGTAGTTTATATTTGAATATATTCCTTTTTCCACTACTACTCTCTTAGCGCTCCAAATGTCCAGTTGCATTTTCTACAGAAAGAGTGTTCAGATCTGCTCAATCAAAAGTATGGTTTAACTCTGTTAGCTGAATGCACAGATCAGAAAGAAGTTTCACAGAATGATTCTGTGTAGTTTAATTTGGAGACATTCCTTTTTTCCACTATTACCCTCTTAGCGCTCCGAATCTCCACTTGCATTTTCTACAGAAAGAGTGTTTCAGAACGGCTCAATCAAAACTAAGGTTCAACTCTTTTAGTTGAACAAACAGAACAGAAAGAAGTTTCACGCAATTCTTCTGTGTAGTTTTTATTTGTAGACATTCTTTTTCCCAATATAGGCCTCTTAGCGCTCAGAATGTCCAATTGCAATTTCTACAGAAAGAGTGTTTCAGAACGGCTCAATCAAAAGTAAGGTTCAACTCTGTTAGTTGAATGCACAGAACAGAAAGAAGTTTCATACAATGCTTCTGTGTAGTTTATATTTGAACATATTCTTTTTTCCACTATTACCCACTTAGCGCTACGAATGTCCAGTTGCATTTTCTACAGACAGAGTGTTTCATAACTGCTCAATCAAAAGTATGGTTTAACTCTGTTAGCTGAATGCGCAGATCAGAAAGAAGTTTCACAGAATGCTTCTGTGTAGTTTATATTTGAATATATTCCTTTTTCCACTACTACGCTCTTAGCGCTCCAAATGTCCAGTTGCATTTTCAACAGAAAGGGTGTTCAGATCTGCTCAATCAAAAGTATGGTTTAACTCTGTTAGCTGAATGCACAGATCAGAAAGAAGTTTCACCGAAGGATTCTGTGTAGTTTATATTTGAAGACATTCCTTTTTCCACTATTACCCTCTTAGCGCTCCGAATCTCCACTTACATATTCTACAAAAAGAGTGTTTCATTACTGCTCAATCAAAAATATGTTTTATCTCTGTTAACTGAATTTACAGATCAGAAATAAGTTCCACAGAATGCATCTGTGTAGTTTTTATTTGAAGATATTCTTTTTCCCAATGTAGGCCTCTTAGCGCTTAGCATGTCCAATTGCAGTTTCTACAGAAAGAGTGTTTCAGAACGGCTCAATCAAAAGTAAGGTTCAACTCTGTTAGTTGAATGCACAGAACAGAAAGAATTTTCACAGAATGCTACTGTGTAGTTTATATTTGAATATATTCCATTTTCCACTATTACCCTCTTAGCGCTCCGAATGTCCACTTGCATTTTCTACAGAAAGAGTGTTCAGAACTGCGCAATCAAAAGTATGGTTTAACTCTGATAGCTTAATGAACATATCAGAAATAAGTTTCACACAATGCTTCTGTGTAGTTTTTATTTGAAGATATTATTTTTCCCAATAGAGGCCTCTTAGCGCTCAGAATGTCCAATTGCAGTTTCTACAGAAAGAGTGTTTCAGAAAGGCTCAATCAAAAGTAAGGTTCAACTCTGTTAGTTGAATGCACAGAACAGAAAGAAGTTTCATACAATGCTTCTGTGTAGTTTATATTTGAACATATTCTTTTTTCCACTATTACCCACTTAGCGCTACGAATGTCCAGTTGCATTTTCTACAGACAGAGTGTTTCAAAACTGCTCAATCAAAAGTATGGTTTAACTCTGTTAGCTGAATGCTCAGATCAGAAAGAAGTTTCACAGAATGCTTCTGTGTAGTTTATATTTGAATATATTCCTTTTTCCACTACTACTCTCTTAGCGCTCCAAATGTCAAGTTGCATTTTCTACAGAAAGAGTGTTCAGATCTGCTCAATCAAAAGTATGGTTTAACTCTGTTAGCTGAATGCACAGATCAGAAAGAAGTTTCACAGAATGATTCTGTGTAGTTTATATTTGGAGACATTCCTTTTTCCTCTATTACCCCCTTAGCGCTCCGAATCTCCACTTGCATTTTCTACAGAAAGAGTGTTTCAGAACGGCTCAATCAAAACTAAGGTTCAACTCTTTTAGTTGAACAAACAGAACAGAAAGAAGTTTCACACAATTCTTCTGTGTAGTTTTTATTTGTAGACATTCTTTTTCCCAATATAGGCGTCTTAGCGCTCAGAATGTCCAATTGCAGTTTCTACAGAAAGAGTGTTTCAGAACGGCTCAATCAAAACTAAGGTTCAACTCTGTTAGTTGAATGCACAGAACAGAAAGAAGTTTCATACAATGCTTCTGTGTAGTTTATATTTGAACATATTCTTTTTTCCACTATTACCCACTTAGCGCTACGAATGTCCAGTTGTATTTTCTACAGACAGAGTGTTTCAAAACTGCTCAATCAAAAGTATGGTTTAACTCTGTTAGCTGAATGCTCAGATCAGAAAGAAGTTTCACAGAATGCTTCTGTGTAGTTTATATTTGAATATATTCCTTTTTCCACTACTACGCTCTTAGCGCTCCAAATGTCCAGTTGCATTTTCAACAGAAAGGGTGTTCAGATCTGCTCAATCATAAGTATGGTTTAACTCTGTTAGCTGAATGCACAGATCAGAAAGAAGTTTCACCGAATGATTCTGTGTAGTTTATATTTGAAGACATTCCTTTTTCCACTATTACCCTCTTAGCGCTCCGAATCTCCACTTGCATTTTCTACAAAAAGAGTGTTTCATAACTGCTCAATCAAAAATATGTTTTATCTCTGTTAACTGAATTTACAGATCAGAAATAAGTTTCACAGAATGCATCTGTGTAGTTTTTATTTGAAGATATTCTTTTTCCCAATGTTGGCCTCTTAGCGCTTAGCATGTCCAATTGCAGTTTCTACAGAAAGAGTGTTTCAGAACGGCTCAATCAAAAGTAAGGTTCAACTCTGTTAGTTGAATGCACAGAACAGAAAGAATTTTCACAGAATGCTACTGTGTAGTTTATATTTGAATATATTCCTTTTTCCATTATTACCCTCTTAGCGCTCCGAATGTCCACTTGCATTTTCTACAGAAAGAGTGTTCAGAACTGCGCAATCAAAAGTATGGTTTAACTCTGTTAGCTTAATGAACATATCAGAAATAAGTTTCACACAATGCTTCTGTGTAGTTTTTATTTGAAGATATTATTTTTCCCAATATAGGCCTCTTAGCGCTCAGAATGTCCAATTGCAGTTTCTACAGAAAGAGTGTTTCAGAAAGGCTCAATCAAAAGTAAGGTTCAACTCTGTTAGTTGAATGCACAGAACAGAAAGAAGTTTCATACAATGCTTCTGTGTAGTTTATATTTGAACAAATTCTTTTTTCCACTATTACCCACTTAGCGCTACGAATGTCCAGTTGCATTTTCTACAGACAGAGTGTTTCAAAACTGCTCAATCAAAAGTATGGTTTAACTCTGTTAGCTGAATGCTCCGATCAGAAAGAAGTTTCACAGAATGCTTCTGTGTAGTTTATATTTGAATATATTCCCTTTTCCACTACTACTCTCTTAGCGCTCCAAATGTCCAGTTGCATTTTCTACAGAAAGAGTGTTCAGATCTGCTCAATCAAAAGTATGGTTTAACTCTGTTAGCTGAATGCACAGATCAGAAAGAAGTTTCACAGAATGATTCTGTGTAGTTTATATTTGGAGACATTCCTTTTTCCACTATTACCCTCTTAGCGCTCCGAATCTCCACTTGCATTTTCTACAGAAAGACTGTTACAGAACGGCTCAATCAAAACTAAGGTTCAACTCTTTTAGTTGAACAAACAGAACAGAAAGAAATTTCACACAATTCTTCTGTTTAGTTTTTATTTGTAGACATTCTTTTTCCCAATATAGGCCTCTTAGCGCTCAGAATGTCCAATTGCAGTTTCTACAGAAAGAGTGTTTCAGAACGGCTCAATCAAAAGTAAGGTTCAACTCTGTTAGTTGAAAGCACAGAACAGAAAGAAGTTTCATACAATGCTTCTGTGTAGTTTATATTTGAACTTATTCTTTTTTCCACTATTACCCACTTAGCGCTACGAATGTCCAGTTGCATTTTCTACAGACAGAGTGTTTCAAAACTGCTCAATCAAAAGTATGGTTTAACTCTGTTAGCTGAATGCTCAGATCAGAAAGAAGTTTCACAGAATGATTCTGTGTAGTTTATATTTGGAGACATTCCTTTTTCCACTATTACCATCTTAGCGCTCCGAATCTCCACTTGCATTTTCTACAGAAAACTGTTACAGAACGGCTCAATCAAAACTAAGGTTCAACTCTTTTAGTTGAACAAACAGAACAGAAAGAAGTTTCACACAATTCTTCTGTGTAGTTTTTATTTGTAGACATTCTTTTTCCCAATATAGGCCTCTTAGCGCTCAGAATGTCCAATTGCAGTTTCTACAGAAAGTGTGTTTCAGAACGGCTCAATCAAAAGTAAGGTTCAACTCTGTTAGTTGAATGCACAGAACAGAAAGGAGTTTCATACAATGCTTCTGTGTAGTTTATATTTGAACTTATTCTTTTTTCCACTATTACCGACTTAGCGCTACGAATGTCCAGTTGCATTTCCTACAGACAGAGTGTTTCAAAACTGCTCAATCAAAAGTATGGTTTAACTCTGTTAGCTGAATGCTCAGATCAGAAAGAAGTTTCACAGAATGCTTCTGTGTAGTTTATATTTGAATATATTCCTTTTTCCACTAGTACTCTCTTAGCGCTCCAAATGTCCAGTTGCATTTTCAACAGAAAGAGTGTTCAGATCTGCTCAATCAAAAGTATGGTTTAACTCTGTTAGCTGAATGCACAGATCAGAAAGAAGTTTCACAGAATGATTCTGTGTAGTTTATATTTGAAGACATTACTTTTTCCACTATTACCCTCTTAGCGCTCCGAATCTCCACTTGCATTTTCTACAGAAAGACTGTTACAGAACGGCTCAATCAAAACTAAGGTTCAACTCTTTTAGTTGAACAAACAGAACAGAAAGAAGTTTCACACAATTCTTCTGTGTAGTTTTTATTTGTAGACATTCTTTTTCCCAATATAGGCCTCTTAGCGCTCAGAATGTCCAATTGCAGTTTCTACAGAAAGTGTGTTTCAGAACGGCTCAATCAAAAGTAAGGTTCAACTCTGTTAGTTGAATGCACAGAACAGAAAGAATTTTCACAGAATGCTACTGTGTAGTTTATATTTGAATATATTCCTTTTTCCACTATTACCCTCTTAGCGCTCCGAATGTCCACTTGCATTTTCTACAGAAAGAGTGTTCAGAACTGCGCAATCAAAGAATGGTTTAACTCTGTTAGCTTAATGAACATATCAGAAATAAGTTTCACACAATGCTTCTGTGTAGTTTTTATTTGAAGATTTTATTTTTCCCAATAGAGGCCTCTTAGCGCTCAGAATGTCCAATTGCAGTTTCTACAGAAAGAGTGTTTCAGAAAGGCTCAATCAAAAGTAAGGTTCAACTCTGTTAGTTGAATGCACAGAACAGAAAGAAGTTTCATACAATGCTTCTGTGTAGTTTATATTTGAACATATTCTTTTTTCCACTATTACCCACTTAGCGCTACGAATGTCCAGTTGCATTTTCTACAGACAGAGTGTTTCAAAACTGCTCAATCAAAAGTATGGTTTAACTCTGTTAGCTGAATGCTCAGATCAGAAAGAAGTTTCACAGAATGCTTCTGTGTAGTTTATATTTGAATATATTCCTTTTTCCACTACTACTCTCTAAGCGCTCCAAATGTCCAGTTGCATTTTCTACAGAAAGAGTGTTCAGATCTGCTCAATCAAAAGTATGGTTTAACTCTGTTAGCTGAATGCACAGATCAGAAAGAAGTTTCACAGAATGATTCTGTGTAGTTTATATTTGGAGACATTACTTTTTCCACTATTACCCTCTTAGCGCTCCGAATCTCCACTTGCATTTTCTACAGAAAGACTGTTACAGAACGGCTCAATCAAAACTAAGGTTCAACTCTTTTAGTTGAACAAACAGAACAGAAAGAAGTTTCACACAATTCTTCTGTGTAGTTTTTATTTGTAGACATTCTTTTTCCCAATATAGGCCTCTTAGTGCTCAGAATGTCCAATTGCAGTTTCTACAGAAAGTGTGTTTCAGAACGGCTCAATCAAAAGTAAGGTTCAACTCTGTTAGTTGAATGCACAGAACAGAAAGAAGTTTCATACAATGCTTCTGTGTAGTTTATATTTGAACTTATTTTTTTTTCCACTATTACCCACTTAGCGCTACGAATGTCCAGTTGCATTTTCTACAGACAGAGTGTTTCAAAACTGCTCAATCAAAAGTATGGTTTAACTCTGTTAGCTGAATGCTCAGATCAGAAAGAAGTTTCACAGAATGCTTCTGTGTAGTTTATATTTGAATATATTCCTTTTTCCACTACTACGCTCTTAGCGCTCCAAATGTCCAGTTGCATTTTCAACAGAAAGAGTGTTCAGATCTGCTCAATCAAAAGTATGGTTTAACTCTGTTAGCTGAATGCACAGATCAGAAAGAAGTTTCACCGAATGATTCTGTGTAGTTTATATTTGAAGACATTCCTTTTTCCACTATTACCCTCTTAGCGCTCCGAATCTCCACTTGCATTTTCTACAAAAAGAGTGTTTCATAACTGCTCAATCAAAAATATGTTTTATCTCTGTTAACTGAATTTACAGATCAGAAATAAGTTCCACAGAATGCATCTGTGTAGTTTTTATTTGAAGATATTCTTTTCCCAATCTAGGCCTCTTAGCGCTTAGCATGTCCAATTGCAGTTTGTACAGAAAGAGTGTTTCAGAACGGCTCAATCAAAAGTAAGGTTCCACTCTGTTAGTTGAATGCACAGAACAGAAAGAATTTTCACAGAATGCTACTGTGTAGTTTATATTTGAATATATTCCTTTTTCCATTATTACCCTCTTAGCGCTCCGAATGTCCACTTGCATTTTCTACAGAAAGAGTGTTCAGAACTGCGCAATCAAAAGTATGGTTTAACTCTGTTAGCTTAATGAACATATCAGAAATAAGTTTCACACAATGCTTCTGTGTAGTTTTTATTGGAAGATATTATTTTTCCCAATATAGGCCTCTTAGCGCTCAGAATGTCCAATTGCAGTTTCTGCAGAAAGTGTGTTTCAGAACGGCTCAATCAAAGTAAGGTTCAACTCTGTTAGTTGAATGCACAGAACAGAAAGAAGTTTCATACAATGCTTCTGTGTAGTTTATATTTGAACTTATTCTTTTTTCCACTATTACCCACTTAGCGCTACGAATGTCCAGTTGCATTTTCTACAGACAGAGTGTTTCAAAACTGCTCAATCAAAAGTATGGTTTAACTCTGTTAGCTGAATGCTCAGATCAGAAAGAAGTTTCACAGAATGCTTCTGTGTAGTTTATATTTGAATATATACCTTTTTAAACTACTACGCTCTTAGCGCTCCAAATGTCCAGTTGCATTTTCAACAGAAAGAGTGTTCAGATCTGCTCAATCAAAAGTATGGTTTAACTCTGTTAGCTGAATGCACAGATCGGAAAGAAGTTTCACCGAATGATTCTGTGTAGTTTATATTTGAAGACATTCCTTTTTCCACTATTACCCTCTTAGCGCTCCGAATCTCCACTTGCATTTTCTACAAAAAGAGTGTTTCATAACTGCTCAATCAAAAATATGTTTTATCTCTGTTAACTGAATTTACAGATCAGAAATAAGTTTCACAGAATGCATCTGTGTAGTTTATATTTGAAGATATTCTTTTTCCCAATATAGGCCTCTTAGCGCTTAGCATGTCCAATTGCAGTTTCTACAGGAAGAGTTTTTCAGAACGGCTCAATCAAATGTAAGGTTCAACTCTGTTAGTTGAATGCACAGAACAGAAAGAATTTTCACAGAATGCTACTGTGTAGTTTATATTTGAATATATTCCTTTTTCCATTATTACCATCTTAGCGCTCCGAATGTCCACTTGCATTTTCTACAGAAATAGTGTTCAGAACTGCGCAATCAAAAGTATGGTTTAACTCTGTTAGCTTAATGAACATATCAGAAATAAGTTTCACACAATGCTTCTGTGTAGTTTTTATTTGAAGATATTATTTTTCCCAATATAGGCCTCTTCGCGCTCAGAATGTCCAATTGCAGTTTCTACAGACAGAGTGTTTCAAAACTGCTCAATCAAAAGTATGGTTTAACTCTGTTAGCTGAATGCTCAGATCAGAAAGAAGTTTCACAGAATGCTTCTGTGTAGTTTATATTTGAATATATTCCCTTTTCCACTACTACTCTCTTAGCGCTCCAAATGTCCAGTTGCATTTTCTACAGAAAGAGTGTTCAGATCTGCTCAATCAAAAGTATGGTTTAACTCTGTTAGTTGAATGCACAGATCAGAAAGAAGTTTCACAGAATGATTCTGTGTAGTTTATATTTGGAGACATTCCTTTTTCCACTATTACCCTCTTAGCGCTCCGAATCTCCACTTGCATTTTCTACAGAAAGACTGTTACAGAACGGCTCAATCAAAACTAAGGTTCAACTCTTTTAGTTGAACAAACAGAACAGAAAGAAATTTCACACAATTCTTCTGTTTAGTTTTTATTTGTAGACATTCTTTTTCCCAATATAGGCCTCTTAGCGCTCAGAATGTCCAATTGCAGTTTCTACAGAAAGAGTGTTTCAGAACGGCTCAATCAAAAGTAAGGTTCAACTCTGTTAGTTGAAAGCACAGAACAGAAAGAAGTTTCATACAATGCTTCTGTGTAGTTTATATTTGAACTTATTCTTTTTTCCACTATTACCCAGTTAGCGCTACGAATGTCCAGTTGCATTATCTACAGACAGAGTGTTTCAAAACTGCTCAATCAAAAGTATGGTTTAACTCTGTTAGCTGAATGCTCAGATCAGAAAGAAGTTTCACAGAATGATTCTGTGTAGTTTATATTTGGAGACATTCCTTTTTCCACTATTACCATCTTAGCGCTCCGAATCTCCACTTGCATTTTCTACAGAAAACTGTTACAGAACGGCTCAATCAAAACTAAGGTTCAACTCTTTTAGTTGAACAAACAGAACAGAAAGAAGTTTCACACAATTCTTCTGTGTAGTTTTTATTTGTAGACATTCTTTTTCCCAATATAGGCCTCTTAGCGCTCAGAATGTCCAATTGCAGTTTCTACAGAAAGTGTGTTTCAGAACGGCTCAATCAAAAGTAAGGTTCAACTCTGTTAGTTGAATGCACAGAACAGAAAGGAGTTTCATACAATGCTTCTGTGTAGTTTATATTTGAACTTATTCTTTTTTCCACTATTACCGACTTAGCGCTACGAATGTCCAGTTGCATTTCCTACAGACAGAGTGTTTCAAAACTGCTCAATCGAAAGTATGGTTTAACTCTGTTAGCTGAATGCTCAGATCAGAAAGAAGTTTCACAGAATGCTTCTGTGTAGTTTATATTTGAATATATTCCTTTTTCCACTAGTACTCTCTTAGCGCTCCAAATGTCCAGTTGCATTTTCAACAGAAAGAGTGTTCAGATCTGCTCAATCAAAAGTATGGTTTAACTCTGTTAGCTGAATGCACAGATCAGAAAGAAGTTTCACAGAATGATTCTGTGTAGTTTATATTTGAAGACATTCCTTTTTCCACTATTACCCTCTTAGCGCTCCGAATCTCCACTTGCATTTTCTACAAAAAGAGTGTTTCATAACTGCTCAATCAAAAATATGTTTTATCTCTGTTAACTGAATTTACAGATCAGAAATAATTTTCACAGAATGCATCTGTGTAGTTTTTATTTGAAGATATTCTTTTTCCCAATGTAGGCCTCTTAGCGCTTAGTATGTCCAATTGCAGTTTGTACAGAAAGAGTGTTTCAGAACGGCTCAATCAAAAGTAAGGTTCAACTCTGTTAGTTGAATGCACAGAACAGAAAGTATTTTCACAGAATGCTACTGTGTAGTTTATATTTGAATATATTCCTTTTTCCATTATTACCCTCTTAGCTCTCCGAATGTCCACTTGCATTTTCTACAGAAAGAGTGTTCAGAACTGCGCAATCAAAAGTATGGTTTAACTCTGTTAGCTTAATGAACATATCAGAAATAAGTTTCACACAATGCTTCTCTGTAGTTTTTATTTGAAGATATTATTTTTCCCAATAGAGGCCTCTTAGCGCTCAGAATGTCCAATTGCAGTTTCTACAGAAAGAGTGTTTCAGAAAGGCTCAATCAAAAGTAAGGTTCAACTCTGTTAGTTGAATGCACAGAACAGAAAGAAGTTTCATACAATGCTTCTGTGTAGTTTATATTTGAACATATTCTTTTTTCCACTATTACCCACTTAGCGCTACGAATGTCCAGTTGCATTTTCTACAGACAGAGTGTTTCAAAACTGCTCAATCAAAAGTATGGTTTAACTCTGTTAGCTGAATGCTCAGATCAGAAAGAAGTTTCACAGAATGCTTCTGTGTAGTTTATATTTGAATATATTCCTTTTTCCACTACTACGCTCTTAGCGCTCCAAATGTCCAGTTGCATTTTCAACAGAAAGAGTGTTCAGATCTGCTCAATCAAAAGTATGGTTTAACTCTGTTAGCTGAATGCACAGATCAGAAAGAAGTTTCACAGAATGATTCTGTGTAGTTTATATTTGGAGACATTACTTTTTCCACTATTACCCTCTTAGCGCTCCGAATCTCCACTTGCATTTTCTACAGAAAGAGTGTTTCAGAATGGCTCAATCAAAACTAAGGTTCAACTCTTTTAGTTGAACAAACAGAACAGAAAGAAGTTTCACACAATTCTTCTGTGTAGTTTTTATTTGTAGACATTCTTTTTCCCAATATAGGCCTCTTAGTGCTCAGAATGTCCAATTGCAGTTTCTACAGAAAGTGTGTTTCAGAACGGCTCAATCAAAAGTAAGGTTCAACTCTGTTAGTTGAATGCACAGAACAGAAAGAAGTTTCATACAATGCTTCTGTGTAGTTTATATTTGAACTTATTTTTTTTTCCACTATTACCCACTTAGCGCTACGAATGTCCAGTTGCATTTTCTACAGACAGAGTGTTTCAAAACTGCTCAATCAAAAGTATGGTTTAACTCTGTTAGCTGAATGCTCAGATCAGAAAGAAGTTTCACAGAATGCTTCTGTGTAGTTTATATTTGAATATATTCCTTTTTCCACTACTACGCTCTTAGCGCTCCAAATGTCCAGTTGCATTTTCAACAGAAAGAGTGTTCAGATCTGCTCAATCAAAAGTATGGTTTAACTCTGTTAGCTGAATGCACAGATCAGAAAGAAGTTTCACCGAATGATTCTGTGTAGTTTATATTTGAAGACATTCCTTTTTCCACTATTACCCTCTTAGCGCTCCGAATCTCCACTTGCATTTTCTACAAAAAGAGTGTTTCATAACTGCCCAATCAAAAATATGTTTTATCTCTGTTAACTGAATTTACAGATCAGAAATAAGTTCCACAGAATGCATCTGTGTAGTTTTTATTTGAAGATATTCTTTTCCCAATCTAGGCCTCTTAGCGCTTAGCATGTCCAATTGCAGTTTGTACAGAAAGAGTGTTTCAGAACGGCTCAATCAAAAGTAAGGTTCCACTCTGTTAGTTGAATGCACAGAACAGAAAGAATTTTCACAGAATGCTACTGTGTAGTTTATATTTGAATATATTCCTTTTTCCATTATTACCCTCTTAGCGCTCCGAATGTCCACTTGCATTTTCTACAGAAAGAGTGTTCAGAACTGCGCAATCAAAAGTATGGTTTAACTCTGTTAGCTTAATGAACATATCAGAAATAAGTTTCACACAATGCTTCTGTGTAGTTTTTATTTGAAGATATTATTTTTCCCAATATAGGCCTCTTAGCGCTCAGAATGTCCAATTGCAGTTTCTGCAGAAAGTGTGTTTCAGAACGGCTCAATCAAAGTAAGGTTCAACTCTGTTAGTTGAATGCACAGAACAGAAAGAAGTTTCATACAATGCTTCTGTGTAGTTTATATTTGAACTTATTCTTTTTTCCACTATTACCCACTTAGCGCTACGAATGTCCAGTTGCATTTTCTACAGACAGAGTGTTTCAAAACTGCTCAATCAAAAGTATGGTTTAACTCTGTTAGCTGAATGCTCAGATCAGAAAGAAGTTTCACAGAATGCTTCTGTGTAGTTTATATTTGAATATATACCTTTTTCCACTACTACGCTCTTAGCGCTCCAAATGTCCAGTTGCATTTTCAACAGAAAGAGTGTTCAGATCTGCTCAATCAAAAGTATGGTTTAACTCTGGTAGCTGAATGCACAGATCGGAAAGAAGTTTCACCGAATGATTCTGTGTAGTTTATATTTGAAGACATTCCTTTTTCCACTATTACCCTCTTAGCGCTCCGAATCTCCACTTGCATTTTCTACAAAAAGAGTGTTTCATAACTGCTCAATCAAAAATATGTTTTATCTCTGTTAACTGAATTTACAGATCAGAAATAAGTTTCACAGAATGCATCTGTGTAGTTTTTATTTGAAGATATTCTTTTTCCCAATGTAGGCCTCTTAGCGCTTAGCATGTCCAATTGCAGTTTCTACAGGAAGAGTGTTTCAGAACGGCTCAATCAAAAGTAAGGTTCAACTCTGTTAGTTGAATGCACAGAACAGAAAGAATTTTCACAGAATGCTACTGTGTAGTTTATATTTGAATATATTCCTTTTTCCATTATTACCATCTTAGCGCTCCGAATGTCCACTTGCATTTTCTACAGAAATAGTGTTCAGAACTGCGCAATCAAAAGTATGGTTTAACTCTGTTAGCTTAATGAACATATCAGAAATAAGTTTCACACAATGCTTCTGTGTAGTTTTTATTTGAAGATATTATTTTTCCCAATATAGGCCTCTTCGCGCTCAGAATGTCCAATTGCAGTTTCTACAGAAAGAGTGTTTCACAAAGGCTCAATCAAATTAAGGTTCAACTCTGTTAGTTGAATGCACAGAACAGAAAGAAGTTTCATACAATGCTTCTGTGTAGTTTATATTTGAACATATTCTTTTTTCCACTATTACCCACTTAGCGCTACGAATGTCCAGTTGCATTTTCTACAGAAAGAGTGTTCAGATCTGCTCAATCAAAAGTATGGTTTAACTCTGTTAGCTGAATGCACAGATCAGAAAGAAGTTTCACAGAATGATTCTGTGTAGTTTATATTTGGAGACATTCCTTTTTCCACTATTACCCTCTTAGCGCTCCGAATCTCCACTTGCATTTTCTACAGAAAGACTGTTACAGAACGGCTCAATCAAAACTAAGGTTCAACTCTTTTAGTTGAACAAACAGAACAGAAAGAAGTTTCACACAATTCTTCTGTGTAGTTTTTATTTGTAGACATTCTTTTTCCCAATATAGGCCTCTTAGCGCTCAGAATGTCCAATTGCAGTTTCTACAGAAAGTGAGTTTCAGAACGGCTCAATCAAAAGTAAGGTTCAACTCTGTTAGTTGAATGCACAGAACAGAAAGAATTTTCACAGAATGCTACTGTGTAGTTTATATTTGAATATATTCCTTTTTCCACTATTACCCTCTTAGCGCTCCGATTGTCCACTTGCATTTTCTACAGAAAGAGTGTTCAGAACTGCGCAATCAAAGTATGGTTTAACTCTGTTAGCTTAATGAACATATCAGAAATAATTTTCACACAATGCTTCTGTGTAGTTTTTATTTGAAGATATTATTTTTCCCAATAGAGGCCTCTTAGCGCTCAGAATGTCCAATTGCAGTTTCTACAGAAAGAGTGTTTCAGAAAGGCTCAATCAAAAGTAAGGTTCAACTCTGTTAGTTGAATGCACAGAACAGAAAGAAGTTTCATACAATGCTTCTGTGTAGTTTATATTTGAACATATTCTTTTTTCCACTATTACCCACTTAGCGCTACGAATGTCCAGTTGCATTTTCTACAGACAGAGTGTTTCAAAACTGCTCAATCAAAAGTATGGTTTAACTCTGTTAGCTGAATGCTCAGATCAGAAAGAAGTTTCACAGAATGCTTCTGTGTAGTTTATATTTGAATATATTCCTTTTTCCACTACTTCTCTCTAAGCGCTCCAAATGTCCAGTTGCATTTTCTACAGAAAGAGTGTTCAGATCTGCTCAATCAAAAGTATGGTTTAACTCTGTTAGCTGAATGCACAGATCAGAAAGAAGTTTCACCGAATGATTCTGTGTAGTTTATATTTGAAGACAATCCTTTTTCCACTATTACCCTCTTAGCGCTCCGAATCTCCACTTGCATTTTCTACAAAAAGAGTGTTTCATAACTGCTCAATCAAAAATATGTTTTATCTCTGTTAACTGAATTTACAGATCAGAAATAAGTTCCACAGAATGCATCTGTGTAGTTTTTATTTGAAGATATTCTTTTCCCAATGTAGGCCTCTTAGCGCTTAGCATGTCCAATTGCTGTTTGTACAGAAAGAGTGTTTCAGAACGGCTCAATCAAAAGTAAGGTTCAACTCTGTTAGTTGAATGCACAGAACAGAAAGAATTTTCACAGAATGCTACTGTGTAGTTTATATTTGAATATATTCCTTTTTCCATTATTACCCTCTTAGCGCTCCGAATGTCCACTTGCATTTTCTACAGAAAGAGTGTTCAGAACTGCGCAATCAAAAGTATGGTTTAACTCTGTTAGCTTAATGAATATATCAGAAATAAGTTTCACACAATGCTTCTGTGTAGTTTTTATTTGAAGATATTATTTTTCCCAATAGAGGCCTCTTAGCGCTCAGAATGTCCAATTGCAGTTTCTACAGAAAGAGTGTTTCAGAAAGGCTCAATCAAAATTAAGGTTCAACTCTGTTAGTTGAATGCACAGAACAGAAAGTAGTTTCATACAATGCTTTTGTGTAGTTTATATTTGAACATATTCTTTTTTCCACTATTACCCACTTAGCGCTACGAATGTCCAGTTGCATTTTCTACAGACAGAGTGTTTCAAAACTGCTCAATAAAAAGTATGGTTTAACTCTGTTAGCTGAATGCTCAGATCAGAAAGAAGTTTCACAGAATGCTTCTGTGTAGTTTATATTTGAATATATTCCCTTTTCCACTACTATTCTCTTAGCGCTCCAAATATCCAGTTGCATTTTCTACAGAAAGAGTGTTCAGATCTGCTCAATCAAAAGTATGGTTTAACTCTGTTAGCTGAATGCACAGATCAGAAAGAAGTTTCACAGAATGATTCTGTGTAGTTTATATTTGGAGACATTCCTTTTTCCACTATTACCCTCTTAGCGCTCCGAATCTCCACTTGCATTTTCTACAGAAAGACTGTTACAGAACGGCTCAATCAAAACTAAGGTTCAACTCTTTTAGCTGAACAAACAGAACAGAAAGAAGTTTCACACAATTCTTCTGTGTAGTTTTTATTTGTAGACATTCTTTTTCCCAATATAGGCCTCTTAGCGCTCAGAATGTCCAATTGCAGTTTCTACAGAAAGTGTGTTTCAGAACGGCTCAATCAAAAGTAAGGTTCAACTCTGTTAGTTGAATGCACAGAACAGAAAGAAGTTTCATACAATGCTTCTGTGTAGTTTATATTTGAACTTATTCTTTTTTCCACTATTACCCACTTAGCGCTACGAATGTCCAGTTGCATTTTCTTCAGACAGAGTGTTTCAAAACTGCTCAATCAAAAGTATGGTTTAACTCTGTTAGCTGAATGCTCAGATCAGAAAGAAGTTTCACAGAATGATTCTGTGTAGTTTATATTTGGAGACATTCCTTTTTCCACTATTACCATCTTAGCGCTCCGAATCTCCACTTGCATTTTCTACAGAAAACTGTTACAGAACGGCTCAATCAAAACTAAGGTTCAACTCTTTTAGTTGAACAAACAGAACAGAAAGAAGTTTCACACAATTCTTCTGTGTAGTTTTTATTTGTAGACATTCTTTTTCCCAATATAGGCCTCTTAGTGCTCAGAATGTCCAATTGCAGTTTCTACAGAAAGTGTGTTTCAGAACGGCTCAATCAAAAGTAAGGTTCAACTCTGTTAGTTGAATGCACAGAACAGAAAGAAGTTTCATACAATGCTTCTGTGTAGTTTATATTTGAACTTATTTTTTTTTCCACTATTACCCACTTAGCGCTACGAATGTCCAGTTGCATTTTCTACAGACAGAGTGTTTCAAAACTGCTCAATCAAAAGTATGGTTTAACTCTGTTAGCTGAATGCTCAGATCAGAAAGAAGTTTCACAGAATGCTTCTGTGTAGTTTATATTTGAATATATTCCTTTTTCCACTACTACGCTCTTAGCGCTCCAAATGTCCAGTTGCATTTTCAACAGAAAGAGTGTTCAGATCTGCTCAATCAAAAGTATGGTTTAACTCTGTTAGCTGAATGCACAGATCAGAAAGAAGTTTCACCGAATGATTCTGTGTAGTTTATATTTGAAGACATTCCTTTTTCCACTATTACCCTCTTAGCGCTCCGAATCTCCACTTGCATTTTCTACAAAAAGAGTGTTTCATAACTGCTCAATCAAAAATATGTTTTATCTCTGTTAACTGAATTTACAGATCAGAAATAAGTTCCACAGAATGCATCTGTGTAGTTTTTATTTGAAGATATTCTTTTCCCAATCTAGGCCTCTTAGCGCTTAGCATGTCCAATTGCAGTTTGTACAGAAAGAGTGTTTCAGAACGGCTCAATCAAAAGTAAGGTTCCACTCTGTTAGTTGAATGCACAGAACAGAAAGAATTTTCACAGAATGCTACTGTGTAGTTTATATTTGAATATATTCCTTTTTCCATTATTACCCTCTTAGCGCTCCGAATGTCCACTTGCATTTTCTACAGAAAGAGTGTTCAGAACTGCGCAATCAAAAGTATGGTTTAACTCTGTTAGCTTAATGAACATATCAGAAATAAGTTTCACACAATGCTTCTGTGTAGTTTTTATTGGAAGATATTATTTTTCCCAATATAGGCCTCTTAGCGCTCAGAATGTCCAATTGCAGTTTCTGCAGAAAGTGTGTTTCAGAACGGCTCAATCAAAGTAAGGTTCAACTCTGTTAGTTGAATGCACAGAACAGAAAGAAGTTTCATACAATGCTTCTGTGTAGTTTATATTTGAACTTATTCTTTTTTCCACTATTACCCACTTAGCGCTACGAATGTCCAGTTGCATTTTCTACAGACAGAGTGTTTCAAAACTGCTCAATCAAAAGTATGGTTTAACTCTGTTAGCTGAATGCTCAGATCAGAAAGAAGTTTCACAGAATGCTTCTGTGTAGTTTATATTTGAATATATACCTTTTTAAACTACTACGCTCTTAGCGCTCCAAATGTCCAGTTGCATTTTCAACAGAAAGAGTGTTCAGATCTGCTCAATCAAAAGTATGGTTTAACTCTGTTAGCTGAATGCACAGATCGGAAAGAAGTTTCACCGAATGATTCTGTGTAGTTTATATTTGAAGACATTCCTTTTTCCACTATTACCCTCTTAGCGCTCCGAATCTCCACTTGCATTTTCTACAAAAAGAGTGTTTCATAACTGCTCAATCAAAAATATGTTTTATCTCTGTTAACTGAATTTACAGATCAGAAATAAGTTTCACAGAATGCATCTGTGTAGTTTATATTTGAAGATATTCTTTTTCCCAATATAGGCCTCTTAGCGCTTAGCATGTCCAATTGCAGTTTCTACAGGAAGAGTTTTTCAGAACGGCTCAATCAAAAGTAAGGTTCAACTCTGTTAGTTGAATGCACAGAACAGAAAGAATTTTCACAGAATGCTACTGTGTAGTTTATATTTGAATATATTCCTTTTTCCATTATTACCATCTTAGCGCTCCGAATGTCCACTTGCATTTTCTACAGAAATAGTGTTCAGAACTGCGCAATCAAAAGTATGGTTTAACTCTGTTAGCTTAATGAACATATCAGAAATAAGTTTCACACAATGCTTCTGTGTAGTTTTTATTTGAAGATATTATTTTTCCCAATATAGGCCTCTTCGCGCTCAGAATGTCCAATTGCAGTTTCTACAGACAGAGTGTTTCAAAACTGCTCAATCAAAAGTATGGTTTAACTCTGTTAGCTGAATGCTCAGATCAGAAAGAAGTTTCACAGAATGCTTCTGTGTAGTTTATATTTGAATATATTCCCTTTTCCACTACTACTCTCTTAGCGCTCCAAATGTCCAGTTGCATTTTCTACAGAAAGTGTGTTCAGATCTGCTCAATCAAAAGTATGGTTTAACTCTGTTAGTTGAATGCACAGATCAGAAAGAAGTTTCACAGAATGATTCTGTGTAGTTTATATTTGGAGACATTCCTTTTTCCACTATTACCCTCTTAGCGCTCCGAATCTCCACTTGCATTTTCTACAGAAAGACTGTTACAGAACGGCTCAATCAAAACTAAGGTTCAACTCTTTTAGTTGAACAAACAGAACAGAAAGAAATTTCACACAATTCTTCTGTTTAGTTTTTATTTGTAGACATTCTTTTTCCCAATATAGGCCTCTTAGCGCTCAGAATGTCCAATTGCAGTTTCTACAGAAAGAGTGTTTCAGAACGGCTCAATCAAAAGTAAGGTTCAACTCTGTTAGTTGAAAGCACAGAACAGAAAGAAGTTTCATACAATGCTTCTGTGTAGTTTATATTTGAACTTATTCTTTTTTCCACTATTACCCAGTTAGCGCTACGAATGTCCAGTTGCATTATCTACAGACAGAGTGTTTCAAAACTGCTCAATCAAAAGTATGGTTTAACTCTGTTAGCTGAATGCTCAGATCAGAAAGAAGTTTCACAGAATGATTCTGTGTAGTTTATATTTGGAGACATTCCTTTTTCCACTATTACCATCTTAGCGCTCCGAATCTCCACTTGCATTTTCTACAGAAAACTGTTACAGAACGGCTCAATCAAAACTAAGGTTCAACTCTTTTAGTTGAACAAACAGAACAGAAAGAAGTTTCACACAATTCTTCTGTGTAGTTTTTATTTGTAGACATTCTTTTTCCCAATATAGGCCTCTTAGCGCTCAGAATGTCCAATTGCAGTTTCTACAGAAAGTGTGTTTCAGAACGGCTCAATCAAAAGTAAGGTTCAACTCTGTTAGTTGAATGCACAGAACAGAAAGGAGTTTCATACAATGCTTCTGTGTAGTTTATATTTGAACTTATTCTTTTTTCCACTATTACCGACTTAGCGCTACGAATGTCCAGTTGCATTTCCTACAGACAGAGTGTTTCAAAACTGCTCAATCGAAAGTATGGTTTAACTCTGTTAGCTGAATGCTCAGATCAGAAAGAAGTTTCACAGAATGCTTCTGTGTAGTTTATATTTGAATATATTCCTTTTTCCACTAGTACTCTCTTAGCGCTCCAAATGTCCAGTTGCATTTTCAACAGAAAGAGTGTTCAGATCTGCTCAATCAAAAGTATGGTTTAACTCTGTTAGCTGAATGCACAGATCAGAAAGAAGTTTCACAGAATGATTCTGTGTAGTTTATATTTGAAGACATTCCTTTTTCCACTATTACCCTCTTAGCGCTCCGAATCTCCACTTGCATTTTCTACAAAAAGAGTGTTTCATAACTGCTCAATCAAAAATATGTTTTATCTCTGTTAACTGAATTTACAGATCAGAAATAATTTTCACAGAATGCATCTGTGTAGTTTTTATTTGAAGATATTCTTTTTCCCAATGTAGGCCTCTTAGCGCTTAGTATGTCCAATTGCAGTTTGTACAGAAAGAGTGTTTCAGAACGGCTCAATCAAAAGTAAGGTTCAACTCTGTTAGTTGAATGCACAGAACAGAAAGTATTTTCACAGAATGCTACTGTGTAGTTTATATTTGAATATATTCCTTTTTCCATTATTACCCTCTTAGCTCTCCGAATGTCCACTTGCATTTTCTACAGAAAGAGTGTTCAGAACTGCGCAATCAAAAGTATGGTTTAACTCTGTTAGCTTAATGAACATATCAGAAATAAGTTTCACACAATGCTTCTCTGTAGTTTTTATTTGAAGATATTATTTTTCCCAATAGAGGCCTCTTAGCGCTCAGAATGTCCAATTGCAGTTTCTACAGAAAGAGTGTTTCAGAAAGGCTCAATCAAAAGTAAGGTTCAACTCTGTTAGTTGAATGCACAGAACAGAAAGAAGTTTCATACAATGCTTCTGTGTAGTTTATATTTGAACATATTCTTTTTTCCACTATTACCCACTTAGCGCTACGAATGTCCAGTTGCATTTTCTACAGACAGAGTGTTTCAAAACTGCTCAATCAAAAGTATGGTTTAACTCTGTTAGCTGAATGCTCAGATCAGAAAGAAGTTTCACAGAATGCTTCTGTGTAGTTTATATTTGAATATATTCCTTTTTCCACTACTACGCTCTTAGCGCTCCAAATGTCCAGTTGCATTTTCAACAGAAAGAGTGTTCAGATCTGCTCAATCAAAAGTATGGTTTAACTCTGTTAGCTGAATGCACAGATCAGAAAGAAGTTTCACAGAATGATTCTGTGTAGTTTATATTTGGAGACATTACTTTTTCCACTATTACCCTCTTAGCGCTCCGAATCTCCACTTGCATTTTCTACAGAAAGAGTGTTTCAGAATGGCTCAATCAAAACTAAGGTTCAACTCTTTTAGTTGAACAAACAGAACAGAAAGAAGTTTCACACAATTCTTCTGTGTAGTTTTTATTTGTAGACATTCTTTTTCCCAATATAGGCCTCTTAGTGCTCAGAATGTCCAATTGCAGTTTCTACAGAAAGTGTGTTTCAGAACGGCTCAATCAAAAGTAAGGTTCAACTCTGTTAGTTGAATGCAGAGAACAGAAAGAAGTTTCATACAATGCTTCTGTGTAGTTTATATTTGAACTTATTTTTTTTTCCACTATTACCCACTTAGCGCTACGAATGTCCAGTTGCATTTTCTACAGACAGAGTGTTTCAAAACTGCTCAATCAAAAGTATGGTTTAACTCTGTTAGCTGAATGCTCAGATCAGAAAGAAGTTTCACAGAATGCTTCTGTGTAGTTTATATTTGAATATATTCCTTTTTCCACTACTACGCTCTTAGCGCTCCAAATGTCCAGTTGCATTTTCAACAGAAAGAGTGTTCAGATCTGCTCAATCAAAAGTATGGTTTAACTCTGTTAGCTGAATGCACAGATCAGAAAGAAGTTTCACCGAATGATTCTGTGTAGTTTATATTTGAAGACATTCCTTTTTCCACTATTACCCTCTTAGCGCTCCGAATCTCCACTTGCATTTTCTACAAAAAGAGTGTTTCATAACTGCCCAATCAAAAATATGTTTTATCTCTGTTAACTGAATTTACAGATCAGAAATAAGTTCCACAGAATGCATCTGTGTAGTTTTTATTTGAAGATATTCTTTTCCCAATCTAGGCCTCTTAGCGCTTAGCATGTCCAATTGCAGTTTGTACAGAAAGAGTGTTTCAGAACGGCTCAATCAAAAGTAAGGTTCCACTCTGTTAGTTGAATGCACAGAACAGAAAGAATTTTCACAGAATGCTACTGTGTAGTTTATATTTGAATATATTCCTTTTTCCATTATTACCCTCTTAGCGCTCCGAATGTCCACTTGCATTTTCTACAGAAAGAGTGTTCAGAACTGCGCAATCAAAAGTATGGTTTAACTCTGTTAGCTTAATGAACATATCAGAAATAAGTTTCACACAATGCTTCTGTGTAGTTTTTATTTGAAGATATTATTTTTCCCAATATAGGCCTCTTAGCGCTCAGAATGTCCAATTGCAGTTTCTGCAGAAAGTGTGTTTCAGAACGGCTCAATCAAAGTAAGGTTCAACTCTGTTAGTTGAATGCACAGAACAGAAAGAAGTTTCATACAATGCTTCTGTGTAGTTTATATTTGAACTTATTCTTTTTTCCACTATTACCCACTTAGCGCTACGAATGTCCAGTTGCATTTTCTACAGACAGAGTGTTTCAAAACTGCTCAATCAAAAGTATGGTTTAACTCTGTTAGCTGAATGCTCAGATCAGAAAGAAGTTTCACAGAATGCTTCTGTGTAGTTTATATTTGAATATATACCTTTTTCCACTACTACGCTCTTAGCGCTCCAAATGTCCAGTTGCATTTTCAACAGAAAGAGTGTTCAGATCTGCTCAATCAAAAGTATGGTTTAACTCTGGTAGCTGAATGCACAGATCGGAAAGAAGTTTCACCGAATGATTCTGTGTAGTTTATATTTGAAGACATTCCTTTTTCCACTATTACCCTCTTAGCGCTCCGAATCTCCACTTGCATTTTCTACAAAAAGAGTGTTTCATAACTGCTCAATCAAAAATATGTTTTATCTCTGTTAACTGAATTTACAGATCAGAAATAAGTTTCACAGAATGCATCTGTGTAGTTTTTATTTGAAGATATTCTTTTTCCCAATGTAGGCCTCTTAGCGCTTAGCATGTCCAATTGCAGTTTCTACAGGAAGAGTGTTTCAGAACGGCTCAATCAAAAGTAAGGTTCAACTCTGTTAGTTGAATGCACAGAACAGAAAGAATTTTCACAGAATGCTACTGTGTAGTTTATATTTGAATATATTCCTTTTTCCATTATTACCATCTTAGCGCTCCGAATGTCCACTTGCATTTTCTACAGAAATAGTGTTCAGAACTGCGCAATCAAAAGTATGGTTTAACTCTGTTAGCTTAATGAACATATCAGAAATAAGTTTCACACAATGCTTCTGTGTAGTTTTTATTTGAAGATATTATTTTTCCCAATATAGGCCTCTTCGCGCTCAGAATGTCCAATTGCAGTTTCTACAGAAAGAGTGTTTCACAAAGGCTCAATCAAATTAAGGTTCAACTCTGTTAGTTGAATGCACAGAACAGAAAGAAGTTTCATACAATGCTTCTGTGTAGTTTATATTTGAACATATTCTTTTTTCCACTATTACCCACTTAGCGCTACGAATGTCCAGTTGCATTTTCTACAGAAAGAGTGTTCAGATCTGCTCAATCAAAAGTATGGTTTAACTCTGTTAGCTGAATGCACAGATCAGAAAGAAGTTTCACAGAATGATTCTGTGTAGTTTATATTTGGAGACATTCCTTTTTCCACTATTACCCTCTTAGCGCTCCGAATCTCCACTTGCATTTTCTACAGAAAGACTGTTACAGAACGGCTCAATCAAAACTAAGGTTCAACTCTTTTAGTTGAACAAACAGAACAGAAAGAAGTTTCACACAATTCTTCTGTGTAGTTTTTATTTGTAGACATTCTTTTTCCCAATATAGGCCTCTTAGCGCTCAGAATGTCCAATTGCAGTTTCTACAGAAAGTGAGTTTCAGAACGGCTCAATCAAAAGTAAGGTTCAACTCTGTTAGTTGAATGCACAGAACAGAAAGAATTTTCACAGAATGCTACTGTGTAGTTTATATTTGAATATATTCCTTTTTCCACTATTACCCTCTTAGCGCTCCGATTGTCCACTTGCATTTTCTACAGAAAGAGTGTTCAGAACTGCGCAATCAAAGTATGGTTTAACTCTGTTAGCTTAATGAACATATCAGAAATAATTTTCACACAATGCTTCTGTGTAGTTTTTATTTGAAGATATTATTTTTCCCAATAGAGGCCTCTTAGCGCTCAGAATGTCCAATTGCAGTTTCTACAGAAAGAGTGTTTCAGAAAGGCTCAATCAAAAGTAAGGTTCAACTCTGTTAGTTGAATGCACAGAACAGAAAGAAGTTTCATACAATGCTTCTGTGTAGTTTATATTTGAACATATTCTTTTTTCCACTATTACCCACTTAGCGCTACGAATGTCCAGTTGCATTTTCTACAGACAGAGTGTTTCAAAACTGCTCAATCAAAAGTATGGTTTAACTCTGTTAGCTGAATGCTCAGATCAGAAAGAAGTTTCACAGAATGCTTCTGTGTAGTTTATATTTGAATATATACCTTTTTAAACTACTACGCTCTTAGCGCTCCAAATGTCCAGTTGCATTTTCAACAGAAAGAGTGTTCAGATCTGCTCAATCAAAAGTATGGTTTAACTCTGTTAGCTGAATGCACAGATCGGAAAGAAGTTTCACCGAATGATTCTGTGTAGTTTATATTTGAAGCCATTCCTTTTTCCACTATTACCCTCTTAGCGCTCCGAATCTCCACTTGCATTTTCTACAAAAAGAGTGTTTCATAACTGCTCAATCAAAAATATGTTTTATCTCTGTTAACTGAATTTACAGATCAGAAATAAGTTTCACAGAATGCATCTGTGTAGTTTATATTTGAAGATATTCTTTTTCCCAATATAGGCCTCTTAGCGCTTAGCATGTCCAATTGCAGTTTCTACAGGAAGAGTTTTTCAGAACGGCTCAATCAAAAGTAAGGTTCAACTCTGTTAGTTGAATGCACAGAACAGAAAGAATTTTCACAGAATGCTACTGTGTAGTTTATATTTGAATATATTCCTTTTTCCATTATTACCATCTTAGCGCTCCGAATGTCCACTTGCATTTTCTACAGAAATAGTGTTCAGAACTGCGCAATCAAAAGTATGGTTTAACTCTGTTAGCTTAATGAACATATCAGAAATAAGTTTCACACAATGCTTCTGTGTAGTTTTTATTTGAAGATATTATTTTTCCCAATATAGGCCTCTTCGCGCTCAGAATGTCCAATTGCAGTTTCTACAGACAGAGTGTTTCAAAACTGCTCAATCAAAAGTATGGTTTAACTCTGTTAGCTGAATGCTCAGATCAGAAAGAAGTTTCACAGAATGCTTCTGTGTAGTTTATATTTGAATATATTCCCTTTTCCACTACTACTCTCTTAGCGCTCCAAATGTCCAGTTGCATTTTCTACAGAAAGAGTGTTCAGATCTGCTCAATCAAAAGTATGGTTTAACTCTGTTAGTTGAATGCACAGATCAGAAAGAAGTTTCACAGAATGATTCTGTGTAGTTTATATTTGGAGACATTCCTTTTTCCACTATTACCCTCTTAGCGCTCCGAATCTCCACTTGCATTTTCTACAGAAAGACTGTTACAGAACGGCTCAATCAAAACTAAGGTTCAACTCTTTTAGTTGAACAAACAGAACAGAAAGAAATTTCACACAATTCTTCTGTTTAGTTTTTATTTGTAGACATTCTTTTTCCCAATATAGGCCTCTTAGCGCTCAGAATGTCCAATTGCAGTTTCTACAGAAAGAGTGTTTCAGAACGGCTCAATCAAAAGTAAGGTTCAACTCTGTTAGTTGAAAGCACAGAACAGAAAGAAGTTTCATACAATGCTTCTGTGTAGTTTATATTTGAACTTATTCTTTTTTCCACTATTACCCAGTTAGCGCTACGAATGTCCAGTTGCATTATCTACAGACAGAGTGTTTCAAAACTGCTCAATCAAAAGTATGGTTTAACTCTGTTAGCTGAATGCTCAGATCAGAAAGAAGTTTCACAGAATGATTCTGTGTAGTTTATATTTGGAGACATTCCTTTTTCCACTATTACCATCTTAGCGCTCCGAATCTCCACTTGCATTTTCTACAGAAAACTGTTACAGAACGGCTCAATCAAAACTAAGGTTCAACTCTTTTAGTTGAACAAACAGAACAGAAAGAAGTTTCACACAATTCTTCTGTGTAGTTTTTATTTGTAGACATTCTTTTTCCCAATATAGGCCTCTTAGCGCTCAGAATGTCCAATTGCAGTTTCTACAGAAAGTGTGTTTCAGAACGGCTCAATCAAAAGTAAGGTTCAACTCTGTTAGTTGAATGCACAGAACAGAAAGGAGTTTCATACAATGCTTCTGTGTAGTTTATATTTGAACTTATTCTTTTTTCCACTATTACCGACTTAGCGCTACGAATGTCCAGTTGCATTTCCTACAGACAGAGTGTTTCAAAACTGCTCAATCGAAAGTATGGTTTAACTCTGTTAGCTGAATGCTCAGATCAGAAAGAAGTTTCACAGAATGCTTCTGTGTAGTTTATATTTGAATATATTCCTTTTTCCACTAGTACTCTCTTAGCGCTCCAAATGTCCAGTTGCATTTTCAACAGAAAGAGTGTTCAGATCTGCTCAATCAAAAGTATGGTTTAACTCTGTTAGCTGAATGCACAGATCAGAAAGAAGTTTCACAGAATGATTCTGTGTAGTTTATATTTGAAGACATTCCTTTTTCCACTATTACCCTCTTAGCGCTCCGAATCTCCACTTGCATTTTCTACAAAAAGAGTGTTTCATAACTGCTCAATCAAAAATATGTTTTATCTCTGTTAACTGAATTTACAGATCAGAAATAATTTTCACAGAATGCATCTGTGTAGTTTTTATTTGAAGATATTCTTTTTCCCAATGTAGGCCTCTTAGCGCTTAGTATGTCCAATTGCAGTTTGTACAGAAAGAGTGTTTCAGAACGGCTCAATCAAAAGTAAGGTTCAACTCTGTTAGTTGAATGCACAGAACAGAAAGTATTTTCACAGAATGCTACTGTGTAGTTTATATTTGAATATATTCCTTTTTCCATTATTACCCTCTTAGCTCTCCGAATGTCCACTTGCATTTTCTACAGAAAGAGTGTTCAGAACTGCGCAATCAAAAGTATGGTTTAACTCTGTTAGCTTAATGAACATATCAGAAATAAGTTTCACACAATGCTTCTCTGTAGTTTTTATTTGAAGATATTATTTTTCCCAATAGAGGCCTCTTAGCGCTCAGAATGTCCAATTGCAGTTTCTACAGAAAGAGTGTTTCAGAAAGGCTCAATCAAAAGTAAGGTTCAACTCTGTTAGTTGAATGCACAGAACAGAAAGAAGTTTCATACAATGCTTCTGTGTAGTTTATATTTGAACATATTCTTTTTTCCACTATTACCCACTTAGCGCTACGAATGTCCAGTTGCATTTTCTACAGACAGAGTGTTTCAAAACTGCTCAATCAAAAGTATGGTTTAACTCTGTTAGCTGAATGCTCAGATCAGAAAGAAGTTTCACAGAATGCTTCTGTGTAGTTTATATTTGAATATATTCCTTTTTCCACTACTACGCTCTTAGCGCTCCAAATGTCCAGTTGCATTTTCAACAGAAAGAGTGTTCAGATCTGCTCAATCAAAAGTATGGTTTAACTCTGTTAGCTGAATGCACAGATCAGAAAGAAGTTTCACAGAATGATTCTGTGTAGTTTATATTTGGAGACATTACTTTTTCCACTATTACCCTCTTAGCGCTCCGAATCTCCACTTGCATTTTCTACAGAAAGAGTGTTTCAGAATGGCTCAATCAAAACTAAGGTTCAACTCTTTTAGTTGAACAAACAGAACAGAAAGAAGTTTCACACAATTCTTCTGTGTAGTTTTTATTTGTAGACATTCTTTTTCCCAATATAGGCCTCTTAGTGCTCAGAATGTCCAATTGCAGTTTCTACAGAAAGTGTGTTTCAGAACGGCTCAATCAAAAGTAAGGTTCAACTCTGTTAGTTGAATGCACAGAACAGAAAGAAGTTTCATACAATGCTTCTGTGTAGTTTATATTTGAACTTATTTTTTTTTCCACTATTACCCACTTAGCGCTACGAATGTCCAGTTGCATTTTCTACAGACAGAGTGTTTCAAAACTGCTCAATCAAAAGTATGGTTTAACTCTGTTAGCTGAATGCTCAGATCAGAAAGAAGTTTCACAGAATGCTTCTGTGTAGTTTATATTTGAATATATTCCTTTTTCCACTACTACGCTCTTAGCGCTCCAAATGTCCAGTTGCATTTTCAACAGAAAGAGTGTTCAGATCTGCTCAATCAAAAGTATGGTTTAACTCTGTTAGCTGAATGCACAGATCAGAAAGAAGTTTCACCGAATGATTCTGTGTAGTTTATATTTGAAGACATTCCTTTTTCCACTATTACCCTCTTAGCGCTCCGAATCTCCACTTGCATTTTCTACAAAAAGAGTGTTTCATAACTGCCCAATCAAAAATATGTTTTATCTCTGTTAACTGAATTTACAGATCAGAAATAAGTTCCACAGAATGCATCTGTGTAGTTTTTATTTGAAGATATTCTTTTCCCAATCTAGGCCTCTTAGCGCTTAGCATGTCCAATTGCAGTTTGTACAGAAAGAGTGTTTCAGAACGGCTCAATCAAAAGTAAGGTTCCACTCTGTTAGTTGAATGCACAGAACAGAAAGAATTTTCACAGAATGCTACTGTGTAGTTTATATTTGAATATATTCCTTTTTCCATTATTACCCTCTTAGCGCTCCGAATGTCCACTTGCATTTTCTACAGAAAGAGTGTTCAGAACTGCGCAATCAAAAGTATGGTTTAACTCTGTTAGCTTAATGAACATATCAGAAATAAGTTTCACACAATGCTTCTGTGTAGTTTTTATTTGAAGATATTATTTTTCCCAATATAGGCCTCTTAGCGCTCAGAATGTCCAATTGCAGTTTCTGCAGAAAGTGTGTTTCAGAACGGCTCAATCAAAGTAAGGTTCAACTCTGTTAGTTGAATGCACAGAACAGAAAGAAGTTTCATACAATGCTTCTGTGTAGTTTATATTTGAACTTATTCTTTTTTCCACTATTACCCACTTAGCGCTACGAATGTCCAGTTGCATTTTCTACAGACAGAGTGTTTCAAAACTGCTCAATCAAAAGTATGGTTTAACTCTGTTAGCTGAATGCTCAGATCAGAAAGAAGTTTCACAGAATGCTTCTGTGTAGTTTATATTTGAATATATACCTTTTTCCACTACTACGCTCTTAGCGCTCCAAATGTCCAGTTGCATTTTCAACAGAAAGAGTGTTCAGATCTGCTCAATCAAAAGTATGGTTTAACTCTGGTAGCTGAATGCACAGATCGGAAAGAAGTTTCACCGAATGATTCTGTGTAGTTTATATTTGAAGACATTCCTTTTTCCACTATTACCCTCTTAGCGCTCCGAATCTCCACTTGCATTTTCTACAAAAAGAGTGTTTCATAACTGCTCAATCAAAAATATGTTTTATCTCTGTTAACTGAATTTACAGATCAGAAATAAGTTTCACAGAATGCATCTGTGTAGTTTTTATTTGAAGATATTCTTTTTCCCAATGTAGGCCTCTTAGCGCTTAGCATGTCCAATTGCAGTTTCTACAGGAAGAGTGTTTCAGAACGGCTCAATCAAAAGTAAGGTTCAACTCTGTTAGTTGAATGCACAGAACAGAAAGAATTTTCACAGAATGCTACTGTGTAGTTTATATTTGAATATATTCCTTTTTCCATTATTACCATCTTAGCGCTCCGAATGTCCACTTGCATTTTCTACAGAAATAGTGTTCAGAACTGCGCAATCAAAAGTATGGTTTAACTCTGTTAGCTTAATGAACATATCAGAAATAAGTTTCACACAATGCTTCTGTGTAGTTTTTATTTGAAGATATTATTTTTCCCAATATAGGCCTCTTCGCGCTCAGAATGTCCAATTGCAGTTTCTACAGAAAGAGTGTTTCACAAAGGCTCAATCAAATTAAGGTTCAACTCTGTTAGTTGAATGCACAGAACAGAAAGAAGTTTCATACAATGCTTCTGTGTAGTTTATATTTGAACATATTCTTTTTTCCACTATTACCCACTTAGCGCTACGAATGTCCAGTTGCATTTTCTACAGAAAGAGTGTTCAGATCTGCTCAATCAAAAGTATGGTTTAACTCTGTTAGCTGAATGCACAGATCAGAAAGAAGTTTCACAGAATGATTCTGTGTAGTTTATATTTGGAGACATTCCTTTTTCCACTATTACCCTCTTAGCGCTCCGAATCTCCACTTGCATTTTCTACAGAAAGACTGTTACAGAACGGCTCAATCAAAACTAAGGTTCAACTCTTTTAGTTGAACAAACAGAACAGAAAGAAGTTTCACACAATTCTTCTGTGTAGTTTTTATTTGTAGACATTCTTTTTCCCAATATAGGCCTCTTAGCGCTCAGAATGTCCAATTGCAGTTTCTACAGAAAGTGAGTTTCAGAACGGCTCAATCAAAAGTAAGGTTCAACTCTGTTAGTTGAATGCACAGAACAGAAAGAATTTTCACAGAATGCTACTGTGTAGTTTATATTTGAATATATTCCTTTTTCCACTATTACCCTCTTAGCGCTCCGATTGTCCACTTGCATTTTCTACAGAAAGAGTGTTCAGAACTGCGCAATCAAAGTATGGTTTAACTCTGTTAGCTTAATGAACATATCAGAAATAATTTTCACACAATGCTTCTGTGTAGTTTTTATTTGAAGATATTATTTTTCCCAATAGAGGCCTCTTAGCGCTCAGAATGTCCAATTGCAGTTTCTACAGAAAGAGTGTTTCAGAAAGGCTCAATCAAAAGTAAGGTTCAACTCTGTTAGTTGAATGCACAGAACAGAAAGAAGTTTCATACAATGCTTCTGTGTAGTTTATATTTGAACATATTCTTTTTTCCACTATTACCCACTTAGCGCTACGAATGTCCAGTTGCATTTTCTACAGACAGAGTGTTTCAAAACTGCTCAATCAAAAGTATGGTTTAACTCTGTTAGCTGAATGCTCAGATCAGAAAGAAGTTTCACAGAATGCTTCTGTGTAGTTTATATTTGAATATATTCCTTTTTCCACTACTACTCTCTAAGCGCTCCAAATGTCCAGTTGCATTTTCTACAGAAAGAGTGTTCAGATCTGCTCAATAAAAAGTATGGTTTAACTCTGTTAGCTGAATGCACAGATCAGAAAGAAGTTTCACCGAATGATTCTGTGTAGTTTATATTTGAAGACAATCCTTTTTCCACTATTACCCTCTTAGCGCTCCGAATCTCCACTTGCATTTTCTACAAAAAGAGTGTTTCATAACTGCTCAATCAAAAATATGTTTTATCTCTGTTAACTGAATTTACAGATCAGAAATAAGTTCCACAGAATGCATCTGTGTAGTTTTTATTTGAAGATATTCTTTTCCCAATGTAGGCCTCTTAGCGCTTAGCATGTCCAATTGCAGTTTGTACAGAAAGAGTGTTTCAGAACGGCTCAATCAAAAGTAAGGTTCAACTCTGTTAGTTGAATGCACAGAACAGAAAGAATTTTCACAGAATGCTACTGTGTAGTTTATATTTGAATATATTCCTTTTTCCATTATTACCCTCTTAGCGCTCCGAATGTCCACTTGCATTTTCTACAGAAAGAGTGTTCAGAACTGCGCAATCAAAAGTATGGTTTAACTCTGTTAGCTTAATGAATATATCAGAAATAAGTTTCACACAATGCTTCTGTGTAGTTTTTATTTGAAGATATTATTTTTCCCAATAGAGGCCTCTTAGCGCTCAGAATGTCCAATTGCAGTTTCTACAGAAAGAGTGTTTCAGAAAGGCTCAATCAAAATTAAGGTTCAACTCTGTTAGTTGAATGCACAGAACAGAAAGTAGTTTCATACAATGCTTTTGTGTAGTTTATATTTGAACATATTCTTTTTTCCACTATTACCCACTTAGCGCTACGAATGTCCAGTTGCATTTTCTACAGACAGAGTGTTTCAAAACTGCTCAATAAAAAGTATGGTTTAACTCTGTTAGCTGAATGCTCAGATCAGAAAGAAGTTTCACAGAATGCTTCTGTGTAGTTTATATTTGAATATATTCCCTTTTCCACTACTATTCTCTTAGCGCTCCAAATATCCAGTTGCATTTTCTACAGAAAGAGTGTTCAGATCTGCTCAATCAAAAGTATGGTTTAACTCTGTTAGCTGAATGCACAGATCAGAAAGAAGTTTCACAGAATGATTCTGTGTAGTTTATATTTGGAGACATTCCTTTTTCCACTATTACCCTCTTAGCGCTCCGAATCTCCACTTGCATTTTCTACAGAAAGACTGTTACAGAACGGCTCAATCAAAACTAAGGTTCAACTCTTTTAGCTGAACAAACAGAACAGAAAGAAGTTTCACACAATTCTTCTGTGTAGTTTTTATTTGTAGACATTCTTTTTCCCAATATAGGCCTCTTAGCGCTCAGAATGTCCAATTGCAGTTTCTACAGAAAGTGTGTTTCAGAACGGCTCAATCAAAAGTAAGGTTCAACTCTGTTAGTTGAATGCACAGAACAGAAAGAAGTTTCATACAATGCTTCTGTGTAGTTTATATTTGAACTTATTCTTTTTTCCACTATTACCCACTTAGCGCTACGAATGTCCAGTTGCATTTTCTTCAGACAGAGTGTTTCAAAACTGCTCAATCAAAAGTATGGTTTAACTCTGTTAGCTGAATGCTCAGATCAGAAAGAAGTTTCACAGAATGATTCTGTGTAGTTTATATTTGGAGACATTCCTTTTTCCACTATTACCATCTTAGCGCTCCGAATCTCCACTTGCATTTTCTACAGAAAACTGTTACAGAACGGCCCAATCAAAACTAAGGTTCAACTCTTTTAGTTGAACAAACAGAACAGAAAGAAGTTTCACACAATTCTTCTGTGTAGTTTTTTTTGTAGACATTCTTTTTCCCAATATAGTCCTCTTAGCGCTCAGAATGTCCAATTGCAGTTTCTACAGAAAGTGTGTTTCAGAACGGCTCAATCAAAAGTAAGGTTCAACTCTGTTAGTTGAATGCACAGAACAGAAAGAAGTTTCATACAATGCTTCTGTGTAGTTTATATTTGAACTTATTCTTTTTTCCACTATTACCCACTTAGCGCTACGAATGTCCAGTTGCATTTTCTACAGACAGAGTGTTTCAAAACTGCTCAATCAAAAGTATGGTTTAACTCTGTTAGCTGAATGCTCAGATCAGAAAGAAGTTTCACAGAATGCTTCTGTGTAGTTTATATTTGAATATATTCCTTTTTCCACTACTACTCTCTTAGCGCTCCAAATGTCCAGTTGAATTTTCAACAGAAAGAGTGTTCAGATCTGCTCAATCAAAAGTATGGTTTAACTCTGTTAGCTGAATGCACAGATCAGAAAGAAGTTTCACAGAATGATTCTGTGTAGTTTATATTTGAAGACATTCCTTTTTCCACTATTACCCTCTTAGCGCTCCGAATCTCCACTTGCATTTTCTACAAAAAGAGTGTTTCATAACTGCTCAATGAAAAATATGTTTTATCTCTGCTAACTGAATTTACAGATCAGAAATAATTTTCACAGAATGCATCTGTGTAGTTTTTATTTGAAGATATTCTTTTTCCCAATGCAGGCCTCTTAGCGCTTAGTATGTCCAATTGCAGTTTGTACAGAAAGAGTGTTTCAGAACGGCTCAATCAAAAGTAAGGCTCAACTCTGTTAGTTGAATGCACAGAACAGAAAGTATTTTCACAGAATGCTACTGTGTAGTTTATATTTGAATATATTCCTTTTTCCATTATTACCCTCTTAGCGCTCCGAATGTCCACTTGCATTTTCTACAGAAAGAGTGTTCAGAACTGCGCAATCAAAAGTATGTTTTAACTCTGTTAGCTTAATGAACATATCAGAAATAAGTTTCACACAATGCTTCTGTGTAGTTTTTATTTGAAGATATTATTTTTCCCAATAGAGGCCTCTTAGCGCTCAGAATGTCCAATTGCAGTTTCTACAGAAAGAGTGTTTCAGAAAGGCTCAATCAAAAGTAAGGTTCAACTCTGTTAGTTGAATGCACAGAACAGAAAGAAGTTTCATACAATGCTTCTGTGTAGTTTATATTTGAACATATTCTTTTTTCCACTATTACCCACTTAGCGCTACGAATGTCCAGTTGCATTTTCTACAGACAGAGTGTTTCAAAACTGCTCAATCAAAAGTATGCTTTAACTCTGTTAGCTGAATGCTCAGATCAGAAAGAAGTTTCACAGAATGCTTCTGTGTAGTTTATATTTGAATATATTCCTTTTTCCACTACTACTCTCTAAGCGCTCCAAATGTCCAGTTGCATTTTCTACAGAAAGAGTGTTCAGATCTGCTCAATCAAAAGTATGGTTTAACTCTGTTAGCTGAATGCACAGATCAGAAAGAAGTTTCACAGAATGATTCTGTGTAGTTTATATTTGGAGACATTCCTTTTTCCACTATTACCCTCTTAGCGCTCCGAATCTCCACTTGCATTTTCTACAGAAAGACTGTTACAGAACGGCTCAATCAAAACTAAGGTTCAACTCTTTTAGTTGAACAAACAGAACAGAAAGAAGTTTCACACAATTCTTCTGTGTAGTTTTTATTTGTAGACATTCTTTTTCCCAATATAGGCCTCTTAGTGCTCAGAATGTCCAATTGCAGTTTCTACAGAAAGTGTGTTTCAGAACGGCTCAATCAAAAGTAAGGTTCAACTCTGTTAGTTGAATGCACAGAACAGAAAGAAGTTTCATACAATGCTTCTGTGTAGTTTATATTTGAACTTATTCTTTTTTCCACTATTACCCACTTAGCGCTACGAATGTCCAGTTGCATTTTCTACAGACAGAGTGTTTCAAAACTGCTCAATCAAAAGTATGGTTTAACTCTGTTATCTGAATGCTCAGATCAGAAAGAAGTTTCACAGAATGCTTCTGTGTAGTTTATATTTGAATATATTACTTTTTCCACTACTACGCTCTTAGCGCTCCAAATGTCCAGTTGCATTTTCAACAGAAAGAGTGTTCAGATCTGCTCAATCAAAAGTATGGTTTAACTCTGTTAGCTGAATGCACAGATCAGAAAGAAGTTTCACCGAATGATTCTGTGTAGTTTATATTTGAAGGCATTACTTTTTCCACTATTACCTTCTTAGCGCTCCGAATCTCCACTTGCATTTTCTACAAAAAGAGTGTTTCATAACTGCTCAATCAAAAATATGTTTTATCTCTGTTAACTGAATTTACAGATCAGAAATAAGTTCCACAGAATGCATCTGTGTAGTTTTTATTTGAAGATATTCTTTTCCCAATCTAGGCCTCTTAGCGCTTAGCATGTCCAATTGCAGTTTGTACAGAAAGAGTGTTTCAGAACGGCTCAATCAAAAGTAAGGTTCAACTCTGTTAGTTGAATGCACTGAACAGAAAGAATTTTCACAGAATGCTACTGTGTAGTTTATATTTGAATATATTCCTTTTTCCATTATTACCCTCTTAGCGCTCCGAATGTCCACTTGCATTTTCTACAGAAAGAGTGTTCAGAACTGCGCAATCAAAAGTATGGTTTAACTCTGTTAGCTTAATGAACATATCAGAAATAAGTTTCACACAATGCTTCTGTGTAGTTTTTATTTGAAGATATTATTTTTCCCAATATAGGCCTCTTAGCGCTCAGAATGTCCAATTGCAGTTTCTACAGAAAGTGTGTTTCAGAACGGCTCAATCAAAAGTAAGGTTCAAGTCTGTTAGTTGAATGCACAGAACAGAAAGAAGTTTCATACAATGCTTCTGTGTAGTTTATATTTGAACTTATTCTTTTTTCCACTATTACCCACTTAGCGCTACGAATGTCCAGTTGCATTTTCTACAGACAGAGTGTTTCAAAACTGCTCAATCAAAAGTATGGTTTAACTCTGTTAGCTGAATGCTCAGATCAGAAAGAAGTTTCACAGAATGCTTCTGTGTAGTTTATATTTGAATATATTCCTTTTTCCACTACTACGCTCTTAGCGCTCCAAATGTCCAGTTGCCTTTTCAACAGAAAGAGTGTTCAGATCTGCTCAATCAAAAGTATGGTTTAACTCTGTTAGCTGAATGCACAGATCGGAAAGAAGTTTCACCGAATGATTCTGTGTAGTTTATATTTGAAGACATTCCTTTTTCCACTATTACCCACTTAGCGCTCCGAATCTCCACTTGCATTTTCTACAAAAAGAGTGTTTCATAACTGCTCAATCAAAAATATGTTTTATCTCTGTTAACTGAATTTACAGATCAGAAATAAGTTCCACAGAATGCATCTGTGTAGTTTTTATTTGAAGATATTCTTTTCCCAATCTAGGCCTCTTAGCGCTTAGCATGTCCAATTGCAGTTTGTACAGAAAGAGTGTTTCAGAACGGCTCAATCAAAAGTAAGGTTCAACTCTGTTAGTTGAATGCACTGAACAGAAAGAATTTTCACAGAATGCTACTGTGTAGTTTATATTTGAATATATTCCTTTTTCCATTATTACCCTCTTAGCGCTCCGAATGTCCACTTGCATTTTCTACAGAAAGAGTGTTCAGAACTGCGCAATCAAAAGTATGGTTTAACTCTGTTAGCTTAATGAACATATCAGAAATAAGTTTCACACAATGCTTCTGTGTAGTTTTTATTTGAAGATATTATTTTTCCCAATATAGGCCTCTTAGCGCTCAGAATGTCCAATTGCAGTTTCTACAGAAAGTGTGTTTCAGAACGGCTCAATCAAAAGTAAGGTTCAAGTCTGTTAGTTGAATGCACAGAACAGAAAGAAGTTTCATACAATGCTTCTGTGTAGTTTATATTTGAACTTATTCTTTTTTCCACTATTACCCACTTAGCGCTACGAATGTCCAGTTGCATTTTCTACAGACAGAGTGTTTCAAAACTGCTCAATCAAAAGTATGGTTTAACTCTGTTAGCTGAATGCTCAGATCAGAAAGAAGTTTCACAGAATGCTTCTGTGTAGTTTATATTTGAATATATTCCTTTTTCCACTACTACGCTCTTAGCGCTCCAAATGTCCAGTTGCCTTTTCAACAGAAAGAGTGTTCAGATCTGCTCAATCAAAAGTATGGTTTAACTCTGTTAGCTGAATGCACAGATCGGAAAGAAGTTTCACCGAATGATTCTGTGTAGTTTATATTTGGAGACATTCCTTTTTCCACTATTACCCTCTTAGCGCTCCGAATCTCCACTTGCATTTTCTACAGAAAGAGTGTTTCAGAACGGCTCAATCAAAACTAAGGTTCAACTCTTTTAGTTGAACAAACAGAACAGAAAGAAGTTTCACACAATTCTTCTGTGTAGTTTTTATTTGTAGACATTCTTTTTCCCAATATAGGCCTCTTAGCGCTCAGAATGTCCAATTGCAGTTTCTACAGAAAGAGTGTTTCAGAACGGCTCAATCAAAAGTAAGGTTCAACTCTGTTAGTTGAATGCACAGAACAGAAAGAAGTTTCACAGAATGCTTCTGTGTAGTTTATATTTGAACATATTATTTTTTCCACTATTACCCACTTAGCGCTACGAATGTCCAGTTGCATTTTCTACAGACAGAGTGTTTCAAAACTGCTCAATCAAAAGTATGGTTTAATTCTGTTAGCTGAATGCTCAGATCAGAAAGAAGTTTCACAGAATGCTTCTGTGTAGTTTATATTTGAGTATATTCCTTTTTCCACTACTACGCTCTTAGCGCTCCAAATGTCCAGTTGCATTTTCTACAGAAAGAGTGTTCAGATCTGCTCAATCAAAAGTATGGTTTAAATCTGTTAGCTGAATGTACAGATCAGAAAGAAGTTTCACCGAATGATTCTGTGTAGTTTATATTTGAAGACATTCCTTTTTCCACTATTAACCTCTTAGCACTCTGAATCTCCACTTGCATTTTCTACAAAAAGAGTGTTTCATAACTGCTCAATCAAAAATATGTTTTATCTCTGTTAACTGAATTTACAGATCAGAAATAAGTTTCACAGAATGCATCTGTGTAGTTTTTATTTGAAGATATTCTTTTTCCCAATGTAGGCCTCTTAGCGCTTAGCATGTCCAATTGCAGTTTCTACAGGAAGAGTGTTTCAGAACGGCTCAATCAAAAGTAAGGTTCAACTCTGTTAGTTGAATGCACAGAACAGAAAGAATTTTCACAGAATGCTACTGTGTAGTTTATATTTGAATATAGTCCTTTTTCCATTATTACCATCTTAGCGCTCCGAATGTCCACTTGCATTTTCTACAGAAAGAGTGTTCAGAACTGCGCAATCAAAAGTATGGTTTAACTCTGTTAGCTTAATGAACATATCAGAAATAAGTTTCACACAATGCTTCTGTGTAGTTTTTATTTGAAGATATTATTTTTCCCAATATAGGCCTCTTAGCGCTCAGAATGTCCAATTGCAGTTTCTACAGAAAGAGTGTTTCACAAAGGCTCAATCAAATTAAGGTTCAACTCTGTTAGTTGAATGCACAGAACAGAAAGAAGTTTCATACAATGCTTCTGTGTAGTTTATATTTGAACATATTCTTTTTTCCACTATTACCCACTTAGCGCTACGAATGTCCAGTTGCATTTTCTACAGAAAGAGTGTTCAGATCTGCTCAATCAAAAGTATGGTTTAACTCTGTTAGCTGAATGCACAGATCAGAAAGAAGTTTCACAGAATGATTCTGTGTAGTTTATATTTGGAGACATTCCTTTTTCCACTATTACCCTCTTAGCGCTCCGAATCTCCACTTGCATTTTCTACAGAAAGACTGTTACAGAACGGCTCAATCAAAACTAAGGTTCAAATCTTTTAGTTGAACAAACAGAACAGAAAGAAGTTTCACACAATTCTTCTGTGTAGTTTTTATTTGTAGACATTCTTTTTCCCAATATAGGCCTCTTAGCGCTCAGAATGTCCAATTGCAGTTTCTACAGAAAGTGTGTTTCAGAACGGCTCAATCAAAAGTAAGGTTCAACTCTGTTAGTTGAATGCACAGAACAGAAAGAAGTTACATACAATGCTTCTGTGTAGTTTATATTTGTACATATTCTTTTTTCCACTATTACTCACTTAGCGCTACGAATGTCCAGTTGCATTTTCTACAGACAGAGTGTTTCAAAACTGCTCAATCAAAAGTATGGTTTAACTCTGTTAGCTGAATGCTCAGATCAGAAAGAAGTTTCACAGAATGCTTCTGTGTAGTTTATATTTGAATATATTCCTTTTTCCACTACTACTCTCTTAGCGCTCCAAATGTCCAGTTGCATTTTCAACAGAAAGAGTGTTCAGATCTGCTCAATCAAAAGTATGGTTTAACTCTCTTAGCTGAATGCACAGATCAGAAAGAAGTTTCACCGAATGATTCTGTGTAGTTTATATTTGAAGACATTCCTTTTTCCACTATTACCCTCTTAGCGCTCCGAATCTCCACTTGCATTTTCTACAAAAAGAGTGTTTCATAACTGCTCAATCAAAAATATGTTTTATCTCTGTTAACTGAATTTACAGATCAGAAATAAGTTCCACAGAATGCATCTGTGTAGTTTTTATTTGAAGATATTCTTTTCCCAATCTAGGCCTCTTAGCGCTTAGCATGTCCAATTGCAGTTTGTACAGAAAGAGTGTTTCAGAACGGCTCAATCAAAAGTAAGGTTCCACTCTGTTAGTTGAATGCACAGAACAGAAAGAATTTTCACAGAATGCTACTGTGTAGTTTATATTTGAATATATTCCTTTTTCCATTATTACCCTCTTAGCGCTCCGAATGTCCACTTGCATTTTCTACAGAAAGAGTGTTCAGAACTGCGCAATCAAAAGTATGGTTTAACTCTGTTAGCTTAATGAACATATCAGAAATAAGTTTCACACAATGCTTCTGTGTAGTTTTTATTTGAAGATATTATTTTTCCCAATATAGGCCTCTTAGGGCTCAGAATGTCCAATTGCAGTTTCTGCAGAAAGTGTGTTTCAGAACGGCTCAATCAAAGTAAGGTTCAACTCTGTTAGTTGAATGCACAGAACAGAAAGAAGTTTCATACAATGCTTCTGTGTAGTTTATATTTGAACTTATTCTTTTTTCCACTATTACCCACTTAGCGCTACGAATGTCCAGTTGCATTTTCTACAGACAGAGTGTTTCAAAACTGCTCAATCAAAAGTATGGTTTAACTCTGTTAGCTGAATGCTCAGATCAGAAAGAAGTTTCACAGAATGCTTCTGTGTAGTTTATATTTGAATATATACCTTTTTCCACTACTACGCTCTTAGCGCTCCAAATGTCCAGTTGCATTTTCAACAGAAAGAGTGTTCAGATCTGCTCAATCAAAAGTATGGTTTAACTCTGTTAGCTGAATGCACAGATCGGAAAGAAGTTTCACCGAATGATTCTGTGTAGTTTATATTTGAAGACATTCCTTTTTCCACTATTACCCTCTTAGCGCTCCGAATCTCCACTTGCATTTTCTACAAAAAGAGTGTTTCATAACTGCTCAATCAAAAATATGTTTTATCTCTGTTAACTGAATTTACAGATCAGAAATAAGTTTCACAGAATGCATCTGTGTAGTTTATATTTGAAGATATTCTTTTTCCCAATGTAGGCCTCTTAGCGCTTAGCATGTCCAATTGCAGTTTCTACAGGAAGAGTTTTTCAGAACGGCTCAATCAAAAGTAAGGTTCAATTCTGTTAGTTGAATGCACAGAACAGAAAGAATTTTCACAGAATGCTACTGTGTAGTTTATATTTGAATATATTCCTTTTTCCATTATTACCATCTTAGCGCTCCGAATGTCCACTTGCATTTTCTACAGAAATAGTGTTCAGAACTGCGCAATCAAAAGTATGGTTTAACTCTGTTACCTTAATGAACATATCAGAAATAAGTTTCACACAATGCTTCTGTGTAGTTTTTATTTGAAGATATTATTTTTCCCAATATAGGCCTCTTAGCGCTCAGAATGTCCAATTGCAGTTTATACAGAAAGAGTGTTTCACAAAGGCTCAATCAAATTAAGGTTCAACTCTGTTAGTTGAATGCACAGAACAGAAGGAAGTTTCATACAATGCTTCTGTGTAGTTTATATTTGAACATATTCTTTTTTCCACTATTACCCACTTAGCGCTACGAATGTCCAGTTGCATTTTCTACAGAAAGAGTGTTCAGATCTGCTCAATCAAAAGTATGGTTTAACTCTGTTAGCTGAATGCACAGATCAGAAAGAAGTTTCACAGAATGATTCTGTGTAGTTTATATTTGGAGACATTCCTTTTTCCACTATTACCCTCTTAGCGCTCCGAATCTCCACTTGCATTTTCTACAGAAAGACTGTTACAGAACGGCTCAATCAAAACTAAGGTTCAACTCTTTTAGTTGAACAAACAGAACAGAAAGAAGTTTCACACAATTCTTCTGTGTAGTTTTTATTTGTAGACATTCTTTTTCCCAATATAGGCCTCTTAGCGCTCAGAATGTCCAATTGCAGTTTCTACAGAAAGTGTGTTTCAGAACGGCTCAATCAAAAGTAAGGTTCAACTCTGTTAGTTGAATGCACAGAACAGAAAGAAGTTTCATACAATGCTTCTGTGTAGTTTATATTTGAACATATTCTTTTTTCCACTATTACCCACTTAGCGCTACGAATGTCCAGTTGCATTTTCTACAGACAGAGTGTTTCAAAACTGCTCAATCAAAAGTATGGTTTAACTCTGTTAGCTGAATGCTCAGATCAGAAAGAAGTTTCACAGAATGCTTCTGTGTAGTTTATATTTGAATATATTCCTTTTTCCACTACTACGCTCTTAGCGCTCCAAATGTCCAGTTGCATTTTCAACAGAAAGAGTGTTCAGATCTGCTCAATCAAAAGTATGGTTTAACTCTGTTAGCTGAATGCACAGATCAGAAAGAAGTTTCACCGAATGATTCTGTGTAGTTTATATTTGAAGACATTCCTTTTTCCACTATTACCCTCTTAGCGCTCCGAATCTCCACTTGCATTTTCTACAAAAAGAGTGTTTCATAACTGCTCAATCAAAAATATGTTTTATCTCTGTTAACTGAATTTACAGATCAGAAATAAGTTTCACAGAATGCATCTGTGTAGTTTATATTTGAAGATATTCTTTTTCCCAATGTAGGCCTCTTAGCGCTTAGCATGTCCAATTGCAGTTTCTACAGGAAGAGTTTTTCAGAACGGCTCAATCAAAAGTAAGGTTCAATTCTGTTAGTTGAATGCACAGAACAGAAAGAATTTTCACAGAATGCTACTGTGTAGTTTATATTTGAATATATTCCTTTTTCCATTATTACCATCTTAGCGCTCCGAATGTCCACTTGCATTTTCTACAGAAATAGTGTTCAGAACTGCGCAATCAAAAGTATGGTTTAACTCTGTTACCTTAATGAACATATCAGAAATAAGTTTCACACAATGCTTCTGTGTAGTTTTTATTTGAAGATATTATTTTTCCCAATATAGGCCCCTTAGCGCTCAGAATGTCCAATTGCAGTTTATACAGAAAGAGTGTTTCACAAAGGCTCAATCAAATTAAGGTTCAACTCTGTTAGTTGAATGCACAGAACAGAAGGAAGTTTCATACAATGCTTCTGTGTAGTTTATATTTGAACATATTCTTTTTTCCACTATTACCCACTTAGCGCTACGAATGTCCAGTTGCATTTTCTACAGAAAGAGTGTTCAGATCTGCTCAATCAAAAGTATGGTTTAACTCTGTTAGCTGAATGCACAGATCAGAAAGAAGTTTCACAGAATGATTCTGTGTAGTTTATATTTGGAGACATTCCTTTTTCCACTATTACCCTCTTAGCGCTCCGAATCTCCACTTGCATTTTCTACAGAAAGACTGTTACAGAACGGCTCAATCAAAACTAAGGTTCAACTCTTTTAGTTGAACAAACAGAACAGAAAGAAGTTTCACACAATTCTTCTGTGTAGTTTTTATTTGTAGACATTCTTTTTCCCAATATAGGCCTCTTAGCGCTCAGAATGTCCAATTGCAGTTTCTACAGAAAGTGTGTTTCAGAACGGCTCAATCAAAAGTAAGGTTCAACTCTGTTAGTTGAATGCACAGAACAGAAAGAAGTTTCATACAATGCTTCTGTGTAGTTTATATTTGAACATATTCTTTTTTCCACTATTACCCACTTAGCGCTACGAATGTCCAGTTGCATTTTCTACAGACAGAGTGTTTCAAAACTGCTCAATCAAAAGTATGGTTTAACTCTGTTAGCTGAATGCTCAGATCAGAAAGAAGTTTCACAGAATGCTTCTGTGTAGTTTATATTTGAATATATTCCTTTTTCCACTACTACGCTCTTAGCGCTCCAAATGTCCAGTTGCATTTTCAACAGAAAGAGTGTTCAGATCTGCTCAATCAAAAGTATGGTTTAACTCTGTTAGCTGAATGCACAGATCAGAAAGAAGTTTCACCGAATGATTCTGTGTAGTTTATATTTGAAGACATTCCTTTTTCCACTATTACCCTCTTAGCGCTCCGAATCTCCACTTGCATTTTCTACAAAAAGAGTGTTTCATAACTGCTCAATCAAAAATATGTTTTATCTCTGTTAACTGAATTTACAGATCAGAAATAAGTTCCACAGAATGCATCTGTGTAGTTTTTATTTGAAGATATTCTTTTCCCAATGTAGGCCTCTTAGCGCTTAGCATGTCCAATTGCAGTTTGTACAGAAAGAGTGTTTCAGAACGGCTCAATCAAAAGTAAGGTTCCACTCTGTTAGTTGAATGCACAGAACAGAAAGAATTTTCACAGAATGCTACTGTGTAGTTTATATTTGAATATATTCCTTTTTCCATTATTACCCTCTTAGCGCTCCGAATGTCCACTTGCATTTTCTACAGAAAGAGTGTTCAGAACTGCGCAATCAAAAGTATGGTTTAACTCTGTTAGCTTAATGAACATATCAGAAATAAGTTTCACACAATGCTTCTGTGTAGTTTTTATTTGAAGATATTATTTTTCCCAATAGAGGCCTCTTAGCGCTCAGAATGTCCAATTGCAGTTTCTACAGAAAGAGTGTTTCAGAAAGGCTCAATCAAAATTAAGGTTCAACTCTGTTAGTTGAATGCACAGAACAGAAAGTAGTTTCATACAATGCTTTTGTGTAGTTTATATTTGAACATATTCTTTTTTCCACTATTACCCACTTAGCGCTACGAATGTCCAGTTGCATTTTCTACAGACAGAGTGTTTCAAAACTGCTCAATCAAAAGTATGGTTTAACTCTGTTAGCTGAATGCTCAGATCAGAAAGAAGTTTCACAGAATGCTTCTGTGTAGTTTATATTTGAATATATTCCCTTTTCCACTACTATTCTCTTAGCGCTCCAAATGTCCAGTTGCATTTTCTACAGAAAGAGTGTTCAGATCTGCTCAATCAAAAGTATGGTTTAACTCTGTTAGCTGAATGCACAGATCAGAAAGAAGTTTCACAGAATGATTCTGTGTAGTTTATATTTGGAGACATTCCTTTTTCCACTATTACCCTCTTAGCGCTCCGAATCTCCACTTGCATTTTCTACAGAAAGACTGTTACAGAACGGCTCAATCAAAACTAAGGTTCAACTCTTTTAGCTGAACAAACAGAACAGAAAGAAGTTTCACACAATTCTTCTGTGTAGTTTTTATTTGTAGACATTCTTTTTCCCAATATAGGCCTCTTAGCGCTCAGAATGTCCAATTGCAGTTTCTACAGAAAGTGTGTTTCAGAACGGCTCAATCAAAAGTAAGGTTCAACTCTGTTAGTTGAATGCACAGAACAGAAAGAAGTTTCATACAATGCTTCTGTGTAGTTTATATTTGAACTTATTCTTTTTTCCACTATTACCCACTTAGCGCTACGAATGTCCAGTTGCATTTTCTTCAGACAGAGTGTTTCAAAACTGCTCAATCAAAAGTATGGTTTAACTCTGTTAGCTGAATGCTCAGATCAGAAAGAAGTTTCACAGAATGATTCTGTGTAGTTTATATTTGGAGACATTCCTTTTTCCACTATTACCATCTTAGCGCTCCGAATCTCCACTTGCATTTTCTACAGAAAACTGTTACAGAACGGCTCAATCAAAACTAAGGTTCAACTCTTTTAGTTGAACAAACAGAACAGAAAGAAGTTTCACACAATTCTTCTGTGTAGTTTTTTTTGTAGACATTCTTTTTCCCAATATAGTCCTCTTAGCGCTCAGAATGTCCAATTGCAGTTTCTACAGAAAGTGTGTTTCAGAACGGCTCAATCAAAAGTAAGGTTCAACTCTGTTAGTTGAATGCACAGAACAGAAAGAAGTTTCATACAATGCTTCTGTGTAGTTTATATTTGAACTTATTCTTTTTTCCACTATTACCCACTTAGCGCTACGAATGTCCAGTTGCATTTTCTACAGACAGAGTGTTTCAAAACTGCTCAATCAAAAGTATGGTTTAACTCTGTTAGCTGAATGCTCAGATCAGAAAGAAGTTTCACAGAATGCTTCTGTGTAGTTTATATTTGAATATATTCCTTTTTCCACTACTACTCTCTTAGCGCTCCAAATGTCCAGTTGAATTTTCAACAGAAAGAGTGTTCAGATCTGCTCAATCAAAAGTATGGTTTAACTCTGTTAGCTGAATGCACAGATCAGAAAGAAGTTTCACAGAATGATTCTGTGTAGTTTATATTTGAAGACATTCCTTTTTCCACTATTACCCTCTTAGCGCTCCGAATCTCCACTTGCATTTTCTACAAAAAGAGTGTTTCATAACTGCTCAATCAAAAATATGTTTTATCTCTGCTAACTGAATTTACAGATCAGAAATAATTTTCACAGAATGCATCTGTGTAGTTTTTATTTGAAGATATTCTTTTTCCCAATGTAGGCCTCTTAGCGCTTAGTATGTCCAATTGCAGTTTGTACAGAAAGAGTGTTTCAGAACGGCTCAATCAAAAGTAAGGCTCAACTCTGTTAGTTGAATGCACAGAACAGAAAGTATTTTCACAGAATGCTACTGTGTAGTTTATATTTGAATATATTCCTTTTTCCATTATTACCCTCTTAGCGCTCCGAATGTCCACTTGCATTTTCTACAGAAAGAGTGTTCAGAACTGCGCAATCAAAAGTATGTTTTAACTCTGTTAGCTTAATGAACATATCAGAAATAAGTTTCACACAATTCTTCTGTGTAGTTTTTATTTGAAGATATTATTTTTCCCAATAGAGGCCTCTTAGCGCTCAGAATGTCCAATTGCAGTTTCTACAGAAAGAGTGTTTCAGAAAGGCTCAATCAAAAGTAAGGTTCAACTCTGTTAGTTGAATGCACAGAACAGAAAGAAGTTTCATACAATGCTTCTGTGTAGTTTATATTTGAACATATTCTTTTTTCCACTATTACCCACTTAGCGCTACGAATGTCCAGTTGCATTTTCTACAGACAGAGTGTTTCAAAACTGCTCAATCAAAAGTATGCTTTAACTCTGTTAGCTGAATGCTCAGATCAGAAAGAAGTTTCACAGAATGCTTCTGTGTAGTTTATATTTGAATATATTCCTTTTTCCACTACTACGCTCTTAGCGCTCCAAATGTCCAGTTGCATTTTCTACAGAAAGAGTGTTCAGATCTGCTCAATCAAAAGTATGGTTTAACTCTGTTAGCTGAATGCACAGATCAGAAAGAAGTTTCACAGAATGATTCTGTGTAGTTTATATTTGGAGACATTCCTTTTTCCACTATTACCCTCTTAGCGCTCCGAATCTCCACTTGCATTTTCTACAGAAAGACTGTTACAGAACGGCTCAATCAAAACTAAGGTTCAACTCTTTTAGTTGAACAAACAGAACAGAAAGAAGTTTCACACAATTCTTCTGTGTAGTTTTTATTTGTAGACATTCTTTTTCCCAATATAGGCCTCTTAGTGCTCAGAATGTCCAATTGCAGTTTCTACAGAAAGTGTGTTTCAGAACGGCTCAATCAAAAGTAAGGTTCAACTCTGTTAGTTGAATGCACAGAACAGAAAGAAGTTTCATACAATGCTTCTGTGTAGTTTATATTTGAACTTATTCTTTTTTCCACTATTACCCACTTAGCGCTACGAATGTCCAGTTGCATTTTCTACAGACAGAGTGTTTCAAAACTGCTCAATCAAAAGTATGGTTTAACTCTGTTATCTGAATGCTCAGATCAGAAAGAAGTTTCACAGAATGCTTCTGTGTAGTTTATATTTGAATATATTCCTTTTTCCACTACTACGCTCTTAGCGCTCCAAATGTCCAGTTGCATTTTCAACAGAAAGAGTGTTCAGATCTGCTCAATCAAAAGTATGGTTTAACTCTGTTAGCTGAATGCACAGATCAGAAAGAAGTTTCACCGAATGATTCTGTGTAGTTTATATTTGAAGGCATTACTTTTTCCACTATTACCCTCTTAGCGCTTCGAATCTCCACTTGCATTTTCTACAAAAAGAGTGTTTCATAACTGCTCAATCAAAAATATGTTTTATCTCTGTTAACTGAATTTACAGATCAGAAATAAGTTCCACAGAATGCATCTGTGTAGTTTTTATTTGAAGATATTCTTTTCCCAATCTAGGCCTCTTAGCGCTTAGCATGTCCAATTGCAGTTTGTACAGAAAGAGTGTTTCAGAACGGCTCAATCAAAAGTAAGGTTCAACTCTGTTAGTTGAATGCACTGAACAGAAAGAATTTTCACAGAATGCTACTGTGTAGTTTATATTTGAATATATTCCTTTTTCCATTATTACCCTCTTAGCGCTCCGAATGTCCACTTGCATTTTCTACAGAAAGAGTGTTCAGAACTGCGCAATCAAAAGTATGGTTTAACTCTGTTAGCTTAATGAACATATCAGAAATAAGTTTCACACAATGCTTCTGTGTAGTTTTTATTTGAAGATATTATTTTTCCCAATATAGGCCTCTTAGCGCTCAGAATGTCCAATTGCAGTTTCTACAGAAAGTGTGTTTCAGAACGGCTCAATCAAAAGTAAGGTTCAAGTCTGTTAGTTGAATGCACAGAACAGAAAGAAGTTTCATACAATGCTTCTGTGTAGTTTATATTTGAACTTATTCTTTTTTCCACTATTACCCACTTAGCGCTACGAATGTCCAGTTGCATTTTCTACAGACAGAGTGTTTCAAAACTGCTCAATCAAAAGTATGGTTTAACTCTGTTAGCTGAATGCTCAGATCAGAAAGAAGTTTCACAGAATGCTTCTGTGTAGTTTATATTTGAATATATTCCTTTTTCCACTACTACGCCCTTAGCGCTCCAAATGTCCAGTTGCCTTTTCAACAGAAAGAGTGTTCAGATCTGCTCAATCAAAAGTATGGTTTAACTCTGTTAGCTGAATGCACAGATCGGAAAGAAGTTTCACCGAATGATTCTGTGTAGTTTATATTTGAAGACATTCCTTTTTCCACTATTACCCTCTTAGCGCTCCGAATCTCCACTTGCATTTTCTACAAAAAGAGTGTTTCATAACTGCTCAATCAAAAATATGTTTTATCTCTGTTAACTGAATTTACAGATCAGAAATAAGTTTCACAGAATGCATCTGTGTAGTTTTTATTTGAAGATATTCTTTTTCCCAATGTAGGCCTCTTAGCGCTTAGCATGTCCAATTGCAGTTTCTACAGGAAGAGTGTTTCAGAACGGCTCAATCAAAAGTAAGGTTCAACTCTGTTAGTTGAATGCACAGAACAGAAAGAATTTTCACAGAATGCTACTGTGTAGTTTATATTTGAATATAGTCCTTTTTCCATTATTACCATCTTAGCGCTCCGAATGTCCACTTGCATTTTCTACAGAAAGAGTGTTCAGAACTGCGCAATCAAAAGTATGGTTTAACTCTGTTAGCTTAATGAACATATCAGAAATAAGTTTCACACAATGCTTCTGTGTAGTTTTTATTTGAAGATATTATTTTTCCCAATATAGGCCTCTTAGCGCTCAGAATGTCCAATTGCAGTTTCTACAGAAAGAGTGTTTCACAAAGTCTCAATCAAATTAAGGTTCAACTCTGTTAGTTGAATGCACAGAACAGAAAGAAGTTTCATACAATGCTTCTGTGTAGTTTATATTTGAACATATTCTTTTTTCCACTATTACCCACTTAGCGCTACGAATGTCCAGTTGCATTTTCTACAGAAAGAGTGTTCAGATCTGCTCAATCAAAAGTATGGTTTAACTCTGTTAGCTGAATGCACAGATCAGAAAGAAGTTTCACAGAATGATTCTGTGTAGTTTATATTTGGAGACATTCCTTTTTCCACTATTACCCTCTTAGCGCTCCGAATCTCCACTTGCATTTTCTACAGAAAGACTGTTACAGAACGGCTCAATCAAAAGTAAGGTTCAACTCTTTTAGCTGAACAAACAGAACAGAAAGAAGTTTCACACAATTCTTCTGTGTAGTTTTTATTTGTAGACATTCTTTTTCCCAATATAGGCCTCTTAGCGCTCAGAATGTCCAATTGCAGTTTCTACAGAAAGTGTGTTTCAGAACGGCTCAATCAAAAGTAAGGTTCAACTCTGTTAGTTGAATGCACAGAACAGAAAGAAGTTTCATACAATGCTTCTGTGTAGTTTATATTTGAACTTATTCTTTTTTCCACTATTACCCACTTAGCGCTACGAATGTCCAGTTGCATTTTCTTCAGACAGAGTGTTTCAAAACTGCTCAATCAAAAGTATGGTTTAACTCTGTTAGCTGAATGCTCAGATCAGAAAGAAGTTTCACAGAATGATTCTGTGTAGTTTATATTTGGAGACATTCCTTTTTCCACTATTACCATCTTAGCGCTCCGAATCTCCACTTGCATTTTCTACAGAAAACTGTTACAGAACGGCTCAATCAAAACTAAGGTTCAACTCTTTTAGTTGAACAAACAGAACAGAAAGAAGTTTCACACAATTCTTCTGTGTAGTTTTTTTTGTAGACATTCTTTTTCCCAATATAGTCCTCTTAGCGCTCAGAATGTCCAATTGCAGTTTCTACAGAAAGTGTGTTTCAGAACGGCTCAATCAAAAGTAAGGTTCAACTCTGTTAGTTGAATGCACAGAACAGAAAGAAGTTTCATACAATGCTTCTGTGTAGTTTATATTTGAACTTATTCTTTTTTCCACTATTACCCACTTAGCGCTACGAATGTCCAGTTGCATTTTCTACAGACAGAGTGTTTCAAAACTGCTCAATCAAAAGTATGGTTTAACTCTGTTAGCTGAATGCTCAGATCAGAAAGAAGTTTCACAGAATGCTTCTGTGTAGTTTATATTTGAATATATTCCTTTTTCCACTACTACTCTCTTAGCGCTCCAAATGTCCAGTTGAATTTTCAACAGAAAGAGTGTTCAGATCTGCTCAATCAAAAGTATGGTTTAACTCTGTTAGCTGAATGCACAGATCAGAAAGAAGTTTCACAGAATGATTCTGTGTAGTTTATATTTGAAGACATTCCTTTTTCCACTATTACCCTCTTAGCGCTCCGAATCTCCACTTGCATTTTCTACAAAAAGAGTGTTTCATAACTGCTCAATCAAAAATATGTTTTATCTCTGCTAACTGAATTTACAGATCAGAAATAATTTTCACAGAATGCATCTGTGTAGTTTTTATTTGAAGATATTCTTTTTCCCAATGTAGGCCTCTTAGCGCTTAGTATGTCCAATTGCAGTTTGTACAGAAAGAGTGTTTCAGAACGGCTCAATCAAAAGTAAGGCTCAACTCTGTTAGTTGAATGCACAGAACAGAAAGTATTTTCACAGAATGCTACTGTGTAGTTTATATTTGAATATATTCCTTTTTCCATTATTACCCTCTTAGCGCTCCGAATGTCCACTTGCATTTTCTACAGAAAGAGTGTTCAGAACTGCGCAATCAAAAGTATGTTTTAACTCTGTTAGCTTAATGAACATATCAGAAATAAGTTTCACACAATGCTTCTGTGTAGTTTTTATTTGAAGATATTATTTTTCCCAATAGAGGCCTCTTAGCGCTCAGAATGTCCAATTGCAGTTTCTACAGAAAGAGTGTTTCAGAAAGGCTCAATCAAAAGTAAGGTTCAACTCTGTTAGTTGAATGCACAGAACAGAAAGAAGTTTCATACAATGCTTCTGTGTAGTTTATATTTGAACATATTCTTTTTTCCACTATTACCCACTTAGCGCTACGAATGTCCAGTTGCATTTTCTACAGACAGAGTGTTTCAAAACTGCTCAATCAAAAGTATGCTTTAACTCTGTTAGCTGAATGCTCAGATCAGAAAGAAGTTTCACAGAATGCTTCTGTGTAGTTTATATTTGAATATATTCCTTTTTCCACTACTACTCTCTAAGCGCTCCAAATGTCCAGTTGCATTTTCTACAGAAAGAGTGTTCAGATCTGCTCAATCAAAAGTATGGTTTAACTCTGTTAGCTGAATGCACAGATCAGAAAGAAGTTTCACAGAATGATTCTGTGTAGTTTATATTTGGAGACATTCCTTTTTCCACTATTACCCTCTTAGCGCTCCGAATCTCCACTTGCATTTTCTACAGAAAGACTGTTACAGAACGGCTCAATCAAAACTAAGGTTCAACTCTTTTAGTTGAACAAACAGAACAGAAAGAAGTTTCACACAATTCTTCTGTGTAGTTTTTATTTGTAGACATTCTTTTTCCCAATATAGGCCTCTTAGTGCTCAGAATGTCCAATTGCAGTTTCTACAGAAAGTGTGTTTCAGAACGGCTCAATCAAAAGTAAGGTTCAACTCTGTTAGTTGAATGCACAGAACAGAAAGAAGTTTCATACAATGCTTCTGTGTAGTTTATATTTGAACTTATTCTTTTTTCCACTATTACCCACTTAGCGCTACGAATGTCCAGTTGCATTTTCTACAGACAGAGTGTTTCAAAACTGCTCAATCAAAAGTATGGTTTAACTCTGTTATCTGAATGCTCAGATCAGAAAGAAGTTTCACAGAATGTTTCTGGGTAGTTTATATTTGAATATATTCCTTTTTCCACTACTACGCTCTTAGCGCTCCAAATGTCCAGTTGCATTTTCTACAGAAAGAGTGTTCAGATCTGCTCAATCAAAAGTATGGTTTAACTCTGTTAGCTGAATGCACAGATCAGAAAGAAGTTTCACCGAATGATTCTGTGTAGTTTATATTTGAAGGCATTACTTTTTCCACTATTACCCTCTTAGCGCTTCGAATCTCCACTTGCATTTTCTACAAAAAGAGTGTTTCATAACTGCTCAATCAAAAATATGTTTTATCTCTGTTAACTGAATTTACAGATCAGAAATAAGTTCCACAGAATGCATCTGTGTAGTTTTTATTTGAAGATATTCTTTTCCCAATCTAGGCCTCTTAGCGCTTAGCATGTCCAATTGCAGTTTGTACAGAAAGAGTGTTTCAGAACGGCTCAATCAAAAGTAAGGTTCAACTCTGTTAGTTGAATGCACTGAACAGAAAGAATTTTCACAGAATGCTACTGTGTAGTTTATATTTGAATATATTCCTTTTTCCATTATTACCCTCTTAGCGCTCCGAATGTCCACTTGCATTTTCTACAGAAAGAGTGTTCAGAACTGCGCAATCAAAAGTATGGTTTAACTCTGTTAGCTTAATGAACATATCAGAAATAAGTTTCACACAATGCTTCTGTGTAGTTTTTATTTGAAGATATTATTTTTCCCAATATAGGCCTCTTAGCGCTCAGAATGTCCAATTGCAGTTTCTACAGAAAGTGTGTTTCAGAACGGCTCAATCAAAAGTAAGGTTCAAGTCTGTTAGTTGAATGCACAGAACAGAAAGAAGTTTCATACAATGCTTCTGTGTAGTTTATATTTGAACATATTCTTTTTTCCACTATTACCCACTTAGCGCTACGAATGTCCAGTTGCATTTTCTACAGACAGAGTGTTTCAAAACTGCTCAATCAAAAGTATGGTTTAACTCTGTTAGCTGAATGCTCAGATCAGAAAGAAGTTTCACAGAATGCTTCTGTGTAGTTTATATTTGAATATATTCCTTTTTCCACTACTACGCCCTTAGCGCTCCAAATGTCCAGTTGCATTTTCAACAGAAAGAGTGTTCAGATCTGCTCAATCAAAAGTATGGTTTAACTCTGTTAGCTGAATGCACAGATCGGAAAGAAGTTTCACCGAATGATTCTGTGTAGTTTATATTTGAAGACATTCCTTTTTCCACTATTACCCTCTTAGCGCTCCGAATCTCCACTTGCATTTTCTACAAAAAGAGTGTTTCATAACTGCTCAATCAAAAATATGTTTTATCTCTGTTAACTGAATTTACAGATCAGAAATAAGTTTCACAGAATGCATCTGTGTAGTTTTTATTTGAAGATATTCTTTTTCCCAATGTAGGCCTCTTAGCGCTTAGCATGTCCAATTGCAGTTTCTACAGGAAGAGTGTTTCAGAACGGCTCAATCAAAAGTAAGGTTCAACTCTGTTAGTTGAATGCACAGAACAGAAAGAATTTTCACAGAATGCTACTGTGTAGTTTATATTTGAATATAGTCCTTTTTCCATTATTACCATCTTAGCGCTCCGAATGTCCACTTGCATTTTCTACAGAAAGAGTGTTCAGAACTGCGCAATCAAAAGTATGGTTTAACTCTGTTAGCTTAATGAACATATCAGAAATAAGTTTCACACAATGCTTCTGTGTAGTTTTTATTTGAAGATATTATTTTTCCCAATATAGGCCTCTTAGCGCTCAGAATGTCCAATTGCAGTTTCTACAGAAAGAGTGTTTCACAAAGGCTCAATCAAATTAAGGTTCAACTCTGTTAGTTGAATGCACAGAACAGAAAGAAGTTTCATACAATGCTTCTGTGTAGTTTATATTTGAACATATTCTTTTTTCCACTATTACCCACTTAGCGCTACGAATGTCCAGTTGCATTTTCTACAGAAAGAGTGTTCAGATCTGCTCAATCAAAAGTATGGTTTAACTCTGTTAGCTGAATGCACAGATCAGAAAGAAGTTTCACAGAATGATTCTGTGTAGTTTATATTTGGAGACATTCCTTTTTCCACTATTACCCTCTTAGCGCTCCGAATCTCCACTTGCATTTTCTACAGAAAGACTGTTACAGAACGGCTCAATCAAAACTAAGGTTCAAATCTTTTAGTTGAACAAACAGAACAGAAAGAAGTTTCACACAATTCTTCTGTGTAGTTTTTATTTGTAGACATTCTTTTTCCCAATATAGGCCTCTTAGCGCTCAGAATGTCCAATTGCAGTTTCTACAGAAAGTGTGTTTCAGAACGGCTCAATCAAAAGTAAGGTTCAACTCTGTTAGTTGAATGCACAGAACAGAAAGAAGTTTCATACAATGCTTCTGTGTAGTTTATATTTGTACATATTCTTTTTTCCACTATTACTCACTTAGCGCTACGAATGTCCAGTTGCATTTTCTACAGACAGAGTGTTTCAAAACTGCTCAATCAAAAGTATGGTTTAACTCTGTTAGCTGAATGCTCAGATCAGAAAGAAGTTTCACAGAATGCTTCTGTGTAGTTTATATTTGAATATATTCCTTTTTCCACTACTACTCTCTTAGCGCTCCAAATGTCCAGTTGAATTTTCAACAGAAAGAGTGTTCAGATCTGCTCAATCAAAAGTATGGTTTAACTCTGTTAGCTGAATGCACAGATCAGAAAGAAGTTTCACAGAATGATTCTGTGTAGTTTATATTTGAAGACATTCCTTTTTCCACTATTACCCTCTTAGCGCTCCGAATCTCCACTTGCATTTTCTACAAAAAGAGTGTTTCATAACTGCTCAATCAAAAATATGTTTTATCTCTGCTAACTGAATTTACAGATCAGAAATAATTTTCACAGAATGCATCTGTGTAGTTTTTATTTGAAGATATTCTTTTTCCCAATGTATGCCTCTTAGCGCTTAGTATGTCCAATTGCAGTTTGTACAGAAAGAGTGTTTCAGAACGTCTCAATCAAAAGTAAGGCTCAACACTGTTAGTTGAATGCACAGAACAGAAAGTATTTTCACAGAATGCTACTGTGAAGTTTATATTTGAATATATTCCTTTTTCCATTATTACCCTCTTAGCGCTCCGAATGTCCACTTGCATTTTCTACAGAAAGAGTGTTCAGAACTGCGCAATCAAAAGTATGTTTTAACTCTGTTAGCTTAATGAACATATCAGAAATAAGTTTCACACAATGCTTCTGTGTAGTTTTTATTTGAAGATATTATTGTTCCCAATAGAGGCCTCTTAGCGCTCAGAATGTCCAATTGCAGTTTCTACAGAAAGAGTGTTTCAGAAAGGCTCAATCAAAAGTAAGGTTCAACTCTGTTAGTTGAATGCACAGAACAGAAAGAAGTTTCATACAATGCTTCTGTGTAGTTTATATTTGAACATATTCTTTTTTCCACTATTACCCACTTAGCGCTACGAATGTCCAGTTGCATTTTCTACAGACAGAGTGTTTCAAAACTGCTCAATCAAAAGTATGGTTTAACTCTGTTAGCTGAATGCTCAGATCAGAAAGAAGTTTCACAGAATGCTTCTGTGTAGTTTATATTTGAATATATTCCTTTTTCCACTACTACTCTCTAAGCTCTCCAAATGTCCAGTTGCATTTTCTACAGAAAGAGTGTTCAGATCTGCTCAATCAAAAGTATGGTTTAACTCTGTTAGCTGAATGCACAGATCAGAAAGAAGTTTCACAGAATGATTCTGTGTAGTTTATATTTGGAGACATTCCTTTTTCCACTATTACCCTCTTAGCGCTCCGAATCTCCACTTGCATTTTCTACAGAAAGACTGTTACAGAACGGCTCAATCAAAACTAAGGTTCAACTCTTTTAGTTGAACAAACAGAACAGAAAGAAGTTTCACACAATTCTTCTGTGTAGTTTTTATTTGTAGACATTCTTTTTCCCAATATAGGCCTCTTAGTGCTCAGAATGTCCAATTGCAGTTTCTACAGAAAGTGTGTTTCAGAACGGCTCAATCAAAAGTAAGGTTCAACTCTGTTAGTTGAATGCACAGAACAGAAAGAAGTTTCATACAATGCTTCTGTGTAGTTTATATTTGAACTTATTCTTTTTTCCACTATTACCCACTTAGCGCTACGAATGTCCAGTTGCATTTTCTACAGACAGAGTGTTTCAAAACTGCTCAATCAAAAGTATGGTTTAACTCTGTTATCTGAATGCTCAGATCAGAAAGAAGTTTCACAGAATGCTTCTGTGTAGTTTATATTTGAATATATTCCTTTTTCCACTACTACGCTCTTAGCGCTCCAAATGTCCAGTTGCATTTTCAACAGAAAGAGTGTTCAGATCTGCTCAATCAAAAGTATGGTTTAACTCTGTTAGCTGAATGCACAGATCAGAAAGAAGTTTCACCGAATGATTCTGTGTAGTTTATATTTGAAGGCATTACTTTTTCCACTATTACCCTCTTAGCGCTCCGAATCTCCACTTGCATTTTCTACAAAAAGAGTGTTTCATAACTGCTCAATCAAAAATATGTTTTATCTCTGTTAACTGAATTTACAGATCAGAAATAAGTTCCACAGAATGCATCTGTGTAGTTTTTATTTGAAGATATTCTTTTCCCAATCTAGGCCTCTTAGCGCTTAGCATGTCCAATTGCAGTTTGTACAGAAAGAGTGTTTCAGAACGGCTCAATCAAAAGTAAGGTTCAACTCTGTTAGTTGAATGCACTGAACAGAAAGAATTTTCACAGAATGCTACTGTGTAGTTTATATTTGAATATATTCCTTTTTCCATTATTACCCTCTTAGCGCTCCGAATGTCCACTTGCATTTTCTGCAGAAAGAGTGTTCAGAACTGCGCAATCAAAAGTATGGTTTAACTCTGTTAGCTTAATGAACATATCAGAAATAAGTTTCACACAATGCTTCTGTGTAGTTTTTATTTGAAGATATTATTTTTCCCAATATAGGCCTCTTAGCGCTCAGAATGTCCAATTGCAGTTTCTACAGAAAGTGTGTTTCAGAACGGCTCAATCAAAAGTAAGGTTCAAGTCTGTTAGTTGAATGCACAGAACAGAAAGAAGTTTCATACAATGCTTCTGTGTAGTTTATATTTGAACTTATTCTTTTTTCCACTATTACCCACTTAGCGCTACGAATGTCCAGTTGCATTTTCTACAGACAGAGTGTTTCAAAACTGCTCAATCAAAAGTATGGTTTAACTCTGTTAGCTGAATGCTCAGATCAGAAAGAAGTTTCACAGAATGCTTCTGTGTAGTTTATATTTGAATATATTACTTTTTCCACTACTACGCTCTTAGCGCTCCAAATGTCCAGTTGCCTTTTCAACAGAAAGAGTGTTCAGATCTGCTCAATCAAAAGTATGGTTTAACTCTGTTAGCTGAATGCACAGATCGGAAAGAAGTTTCACCGAATGATTCTGTGTAGTTTATATTTGAAGACATTCCTTTTTCCACTATTACCCTCTTAGCGCTCCGAATCTCCACTTGCATTTTCTACAAAAAGAGTGTTTCATAACTGCTCAATCAAAAATATGTTTTATCTCTGTTAACTGAATTTACAGATCAGAAATAAGTTTCACAGAATGCATCTGTGTAGTTTTTATTTGAAGATATTCTTTTTCCCAATGTAGGCCTCTTAGCGCTTAGCATGTCCAATTGCAGTTTCTACAGGAAGAGTGTTTCAGAACGGCTCAATCAAAAGTAAGGTTCAACTCTGTTAGTTGAATGCACAGAACAGAAAGAATTTTCACAGAATGCTACTGTGTAGTTTATATTTGAATATAGTCCTTTTTCCATTATTACCATCTTAGCGCTCCGAATGTCCACTTGCATTTTCTACAGAAAGAGTGTTCAGAACTGCGCAATCAAAAGTATGGTTTAACTCTGTTAGCTTAATGAACATATCAGAAATAAGTTTCACACAATGCTTCTGTGTAGTTTTTATTTGAAGATATTATTTTTCCCAATATAGGCCTCTTAGCGCTCAGAATGTCCAATTGCAGTTTCTACAGAAAGAGTGTTTCACAAAGGCTCAATCAAATTAAGGTTCAACTCTGTTAGTTGAATGCACAGAACAGAAAGAAGTTTCATACAATGCTTCTGTGTAGTTTATATTTGAACATATTCTTTTTTCCACTATTACCCACTTAGCGCTACGAATGTCCAGTTGCATTTTCTACAGAAAGGGTGTTCAGATCTGCTCAATCAAAAGTATGGTTTAACTCTGTTAGCTGAATGCACAGATCAGAAAGAAGTTTCACAGAATGATTCTGTGTAGTTTATATTTGGAGACATTCCTTTTTCCACTATTACCCTCTTAGCGCTCCGAATCTCCACTTGCATTTTCTACAGAAAGACTGTTACAGAACGGCTCAATCAAAACTAAGGTTCAAATCTTTTAGTTGAACAAACAGAACAGAAAGTAGTTTCACACAATTCTTCTGTGTAGTTTTTATTTGTAGACATTCTTTTTCCCAATATAGGCCTCTTAGTGCTCAGAATGTCCAATTGCAGTTTCTACAGAAAGTGTGTTTCAGAACGGCTCAATCAAAAGTAAGGTTCAACTCTGTTAGTTGAATGCACAGAACAGAAAGAAGTTTCATACAATGCTTCTGTGTAGTTTATATTTGAACTTATTCTTTTTTCCACTATTACCCACTTAGCGCTACGAATGTCCAGTTGCATTTTCTACAGACAGAGTGTTTCAAAACTGCTCAATCAAAAGTATGGTTTAACTCTGTTATCTGAATGCTCAGATCAGAAAGAAGTTTCACAGAATGCTTCTGTGTAGTTTATATTTGAATATATTCCTTTTTCCACTACTACGCTCTTAGCGCTCCAAATGTCCAGTTGCATTTTCAACAGAAAGAGTGTTCAGATCTGCTCAATCAAAAGTATGGTTTAACTCTGTTAGCTGAATGCACAGATCAGAAAGAAGTTTCACCGAATGATTCTGTGTAGTTTATATTTGAAGGCATTACTTTTTCCACTATTACCCTCTTAGCGCTCCGAATCTCCACTTGCATTTTCTACAAAAAGAGTGTTTCATAACTGCTCAATCAAAAATATGTTTTATCTCTGTTAACTGAATTTACAGATCAGAAATAAGTTCCACAGAATGCATCTGTGTAGTTTTTATTTGAAGATATTCTTTTCCCAATCTAGGCCTCTTAGCGCTTAGCATGTCCAATTGCAGTTTGTACAGAAAGAGTGTTTCAGAACGGCTCAATCAAAAGTAAGGTTCAACTCTGTTAGTTGAATGCAGAGAACAGAAAGAATTTTCACAGAATGCTACTGTGTAGTTTATATTTGAATATATTCCTTTTTCCATTATTACCCTCTTAGCGCTCCGAATGTCCACTTGCATTTTTTACAGAAAGAGTGTTCAGAACTGCGCAATCAAAAGTATGGTTTAACTCTGTTAGCTTAATGAACATATCAGAAATAAGTTTCACACAATGCTTCTGTGTAGTTTTTATTTGAAGATATTATTTTTCCCAATAGAGGCCTCTTAGCGCTCAGAATGTCCAATTGCAGTTTCTACAGAAAGAGTGTTTCAGAAAGGCTCAATCAAAATTAAGGTTCAACTCTGTTAGTTGAATGCACAGAACAGAAAGTAGTTTCATACAATGCTTCTGTGTAGTTTATATTTGAACATATTCTTTTTTCCACTATTACCCACTTAGCGCTACGAATGTCCAGTTGCATTTTCTACAGACAGAGTGTTTCAAAACTGCTCAATCAAAAGTATGGTTTAACTCTGTTAGCTGAATGCTCAGATCAGAGAGAAGTTTCACAGAATGCTTCTGTGTAGTTTATATTTGAATATATTCCCTTTTCCACTAATACGCTCTTAGCGCTCCAAACGTCCAGTTGCATTTTCAACAGAAAGAGTGTTCAGATCTGCTCAATCAAAAGTATGGTTTAACTCTGTTAGCTGAATGCACAGATCAGAAAGAAGTTTCACCGAATGATTCTGTGTAGTTTATATTTGAAGACATTCCTTTTTCCACTATTACCCTCTTAGCGCTCCGAATCTCCACTTGCATTTTCTACAAAAAGAGTGTTTCATAACTGCTCCATCAAAAATATGTTTTATCTCTGTTAACTGAATTTACAGATCAGAAATAAGTTTCACAGAATGCATCTGTGTAGTTTTTATTTGAAGATATTCTTTTTCCCAATGTAGGCCTCTTAGCGCTTAGCATGTCCAATTGCAGTTTCTACAGGAAGAGTGTTTCCGAACGGCTCAATCAAAAGTAAGGTTCAACTCTGTTAGTTGAATGCACAGAACAGAAAGAATTTTCACAGAATGCTACTGTGTAGTTTATATTTGAATATATTCCTTTTTCCATTATTACCATCTTAGCGCTCCGAATGTCCACTTGAATTTTCTACAGAAAGAGTGTTCAGAACTGCGCAATCAAAAGTATGGTTTAACTCTGTTAGCTTAATGAACATATCAGAAATAAGTTTCACACAATGCTTCTGTGTAGTTTTTATTTGAAGATATTATTTTTCCCAATATGGGCCTCTTCGCGCTCAGAATGTCCAATTGCAGTTTCTACAGAAAGAGTGTTTCACAAAGGCTCAATCAAATTAAGGTTCAACTCTGTTAGTTGAATGCACAGAACAGAAAGAAGTTTCATACAATGATTCTGTGTAGTTTATATTTGAACATATTCTTTTTTCCACTATTACCCACTTAGCGCTACGAATGTCCAGTTGCATTTTCTACAGACAGAGTGTTTCAAAACTGCTCAATCAAAAGTATGGTTTAACTCTGTTAGCTGAATGCTCAGATCAGAAAGAAGTTTCACAGAATGCTTCTGTGTAGTTTATATTTGAATATATTCCTTTTTCCACTACTACGCTCTTAGCGCTCCAAATGTCCAGTTGCATTTTCTACAGAAAGAGTGTTCAGATCTGCTCAATCAAAAGTATGGTTTAACTCTGTTAGCTGAATGCACAGATCAGAAAGAAGTTTCACAGAATGATTCTGTGTAGTTTATATTTGGAGACATTCCTTTTTCCACTATTACCCTCTTAGCGCACCGAATCTCCACTTGCATTTTCTACAGAAAGAGTGTTTCAGAACGGCTCAATCAAAACTAAGGTTCAACTCTTTTAGTTGAACAAACAGAACAGAAAGAAGTTTCACACAATTCTTCTGTGTAGTTTTTATTTGTAGACATTCTTTTTCCCAATATAGGCCTCTTAGCGCTCAGAATGTCCAATTGCAGTTTCTACAGAAAGAGTGTTTCAGAACGGCTCAATCAAAAGTAAGTTTCAACTCTGTTAGTTGAATGAACAGAACAGAAAGAAGTTTCATACAATGCTTCTGTGTAGTTTATATTTGAACATATTCTTTTTTCCACTATTACCCACTTAGCGCTACGAATGTCCAGTTGCATTTTCTACAGACAGAGTGTTTCAAAACTGCTCAATCAAAAGTATGGTTTAACTCTGTTAGCTGAATGCTCAGATCAGAAAGAAGTTTCACAGAATGCTTCTGTGTAGTTTATATTTGAATATATTCCTTTTTCCACTACTACGCTCTTAGCGCTCCAAATGTCCAGTTGCATTTTTTACAGAAAGAGGGTTCAGATCTGCTCAATCAAAAGTATGGTTTAACTCTGTTAGCTGAATGCACAGATCAGAAAAAGTTTCACAGAATGATTCTGTGTAGTTTATATTTGGAGACATTCCTTTTTCCAGTAATACCCTATTAGCGCTTCGAATCTCCACTTGCATTTTCTACAGAAAGAGTGTTTCAGAACGGCTCAATCAAAACTAATTTTCAACTCTTTTAGTTGAACAAACAGAACGGAAAGAAGTTTCACACAATTCTTCTGTGTAGTTTTTATTTGTAGACATTCTTTTTCCCAATATAGGCCTCTTAGCGCTCAGAATGTCCAATTGCAGTTTCTACAGAAAGAGTGTTTCAGAACGGCTCAATCAAAAGTAAGGTTCAACTCTGTTAGTTGAATGCACAGAACAGAAAGTAGTTTAATACAATGCTTCTGTGTAGTTTATATTTGAACATATTCTTTTTTCCACTATTACCCACTTAGCGCTACGAATGTCCAGTTGCATTTTCTACAGACAGAGTGTTTCAAAACTGCTCAATCAAAAGTATGGTTTAACTCTGTAAGCTGAATGCTCAGATCAGAAAGAAGTTTCACAGAAGGCTTCTGTGTAGTTTATATTTGAATATATTCCTTTTTCCACTACTACGCTCTTAGCGCTCCAAATGTCCAGTTGCATTTTCTACAGAAAGAGTGTTCAGATCTGCTCAATCAAAAGTATGGTTTAACCCTGTTAGCTGAATGCACAGATCAGAAAGAAGTTTCACCGAATGATTCTGTGTAGTTTATATTTGAAGACATTCCTTTTTCCACTATTACCCTCTTAGCGCTCCGAATCTCCACTTGCATTTTCTACAAAAACAGTGTTTCATAACTGCTCAATCAAAAATATGTTTTATCTCTGTTAACTGAATTTACAGATCAGAAATAAGTTTCACAGAATGCATCTGTGTAGTTTTTATTTGAAGATATTCTTTTTCCCAATGTAGGCCTCTTAGCGCTTAGCATGTCCAATTGCAGTTTCTACAGAAAGAGTGTTTCAGAACGGCTCAATCAAAAGTAAGGTTCAACGCTGTTAGTTGAATGCACAGAACAGAAAGAATTTTCACAGAATGCTACTGTGTAGTTTATATTTGAATATATTGCTTTTTCCACTATTATCCTCTTAGCGCTCCGAATGTCCACTTGCATTTTCTACAGAAAGAGTGTTCAGAACTGCGCAATCAAATGTATGGTTTAACTCTGTTAGCTCAATGAACATATCAGAAATAAGTTTCACACAATGCTTCTGTGTAGTTTTTATTTGAAGATATTATTTTTCCCAATATAGGCCTCTTAGCGCTCAGAATGTCCAATTGCAGTTTCTACAGAAAGAGTGTTTCAGAAAGGCTCAATCAAATGTAAGGTTCAACTCTGTTAGTTGAATGCACAGAACAGAAAGAAGTTTCATACAATGCTTCTGTGTAGTTTATATTTGAACATACTCTTTTTTCCACTATTACCCACTTAGCGCTACGAATGTCCAGTTGCATTTTCTACAGACAGAGTGTTTCAAAACTGCTCAATCAAAAGTATGGTTTAACTCTGTTAGCTGAATGCTCAGATCAGAAAGAAGTTTCACAGAATGCTTCTGTGTAGTTTATATTTGAATATATTCCTTTTTCCACTACTACGCTCTTAGCGCTCCAAATGTCCAGTTGCATTTTCAACAGAAAGAGTGTTCAGATCTGCTCAATCAAAAGTATGATTTAACTCTGTTAGCTGAATGCACAGATCAGAAAGAAGTTTCACAGAATGATTCTGTGTAGTTTATATTTGGAGACATTCCTTTTTCCACTATTACCCTCTTAGCGCTCCGAATCTCCACTTGCATTTTCTACAGAAAGAGTGTTTCAGAACGGCTCAGTCAAAACTAAGGTTCCACTCTTTTAGTTGAACAAACAGAACAGAAAGAAGTTTCACACAATTCTTCTGTGTAGTTTTTATTTGTAGACATTCTTTTTCCCAATATAGGCCTCTTAGCGCTCAGAATGTCCAATTGCAGTTTCTACAGAAAGAGTTTTTCAGAACGGCTCAATCAAAAGTAAGGTTCAACTCTGTTAGTTGAATGCACAGAACAGAAAGAAGTTTCATACAATGCTTCTGTGTAGTTTATATTTGAACATATTCTTTTTTCCACTATTACCCACTAAGCGCTACGAATGTCCAGTTGCATTTTCTACAGACAGAGTGTTTCAAAACTGCTCAATCAAAAGTATGGTTTAACTCTGTTAGCTGAATGCTCAGATCAGAAAAAAGTTTCACAGAATGCTTCTGTGTAGTTTATATTTGAATATATTCCTTTTTCCACTACTACGCTCTTAGCGCTTCAAATGTCCAGTTGCATTTTCTACAGAAAGAGTGTTCAGATCTGCTCAATCAAAAGTATGGTTTAACTCTGTTAGCTGAATGCACAGATCAGAAAGAAGTTTCACCGAATGATTCTGTGTAGCTTATATTTGAAGACATTCCTTTTTCCACTATTACCCACTTAGCGCTCCGAATCTCCACTTGCATTTTCTACAAAAACACTGTTTCATAACTGCTCAATCAAAAATATGTTTTATCTCTGTTAACTGAATTTACAGATCAGAAATAAGTTTCACAGTATGCATCTGTGTAGTTTTTATTTGAAGATATTCTTTTTCCCAATGTAGGCCTCTTAGCGCTTAGCATGTCCAATTGCAGTTTCTACAGAAAGAGTGTTTCAGAACGGCTCAATCAAAAGTAAGGTTCAACTCTGTTAGTTGAATGCACAGAACAGAAAGAATTTTCACAGGATGCTACTGTGTAGTTTATATTTGAATATATTCCTTTTTCCACTATTACCCTCTTAGCGCTCCGAATGTCCACTTGCAGTTTCTACAGAAAGAGTGCTCAGAACTGCGCAATCAAAAGTATGGTTTAACTCTGTTAGCTTAATGAACATATCAGAAATAAGTTTCACACAATGCTTCTGTGTAGTTTTTATTTGAAGATATTATTTTTCCCAATAGAGGCCTCTTAGCGCTCAGAATGTCCAATTGCAGTTTCTACAGAAAGAGTGTTTAAGAAAGGCTCAATCAAAAGTAAGGTTCAACTCTGTTAGTTGAATGCACAGAACAGAAAGAAGTTTCATACAATGCTCCTGTGTAGTTTATATTTGAACATATTCTTTTTTCCACTATTACCCACTTAGCGCTACGAATGTCCAGTTGCATTTTCTACAGACAGAGTGTTTCAAAACTGCTCAATCAAAAGTATGGTTTAACTCTGTTAGCTGAATGCTCAGATCAGAAAGAAGTTTCACAGAATGCTTCTGTGTAGTTTATATTTGAATATATTCCTTTTTCCACTACTACTCTCTTAGCGCTCCAAATGTCCAGTTGCATTTTCTACAGAAAGAGTGTTCAGATCTGCTCAATCAAAAGTATGTTTTAACTCTGTTAGCAGAATGCACAGATCAGAAAGAAGTTTCACAGAATGATTCTGTGTAGTTTATATTTGGAGACATTCCTTTTTCCACTATTACCCTCTTAGCACTCCGAATCTCCACTTGCATTTTCTACAGAAAGTGTGTTTCAGAATGGCTCAATCAAAACTAAGGTTCAAATCTTTTAGTTGAACAAACAGAACAGAAAGAAGTTTCACACAATTCTTCTGTGTAGTTTTTATTTGTAGACATTCTTTTTCCCAATATAGGCCTCTTAGCGCTCAGAATGTCCAATTGCAGTTTCGACAGAAAGAGTGTTTCAGAACGGCTCAATCAAAAGTAAGGTTCAACTCTGTTAGTTGAATGCACAGAACAGAAAGATGTTTCATACAATGCTTCTGTGTAGTTTATATTTGAACATATTCTTTTTTCCACTTTTACCCACTTAGCGCTACGAATGTCCAGTTGCATTTTCTACAGACAGAGTGTTTCAAAACTGCTCAATCAAAAGTATGGTTTAAGTCTGTTAGCTGAATGCTCAGATCAGAAAGAAGTTTCACAGAATGCTCCTGTGTAGTTTATATTTGAATATATTCCTTTTTCCACTACTACTCTCTTAGCGCTCCAAATGTCCAGTGGCATTTTCTACAGAAAGAGTGTTCAGATCTGCTCAATCAAAAGTATGGTTTAACTCTGTTAGCTGTATGCACAGATCCGAAAGAAGTTTCACAGAATGATTCTGTGTAGTTTATATTTGGGGACATTCCCTTTTCCACTATTACCCTCTTAGCGCTCCGAATCTCCACTTGCATTTTCTACAGAAACAGTGTTTCAGAACGGCTCAATCAAAACTAAGGTTCAACTCTTTTAGTTGAGCAAACAGAACAGAAAGAAGTTTCACACAATTCTTCTGTGTAGTTTTTATTTGTAGACATTCTTTTTCCCAATATAGGCCTCTTAGCGCTCAGAATGTCCAATTGCAGTTTCTACAGAAAGAGTGTTTCAGAACGGCTCAATCAAAAGTAAGGTTCAACTCTGTTAGTTGAATGCACAGAACAGAAAGAAGTTTCATACAATGCTTCTGTGTAGTTTATATTTGAACGTATTCTTTTTTCCACTATTACCCACTTAGCGCTACGAATGTCCAGTTGCATTTTCTACAGACAGAGTGTTTCAAAACTGCTCAATCAAAAGTATGGTTTAACTCTGTTAGCTGAATGCTCAGATCAGAAAGAAGTTTCACAGAATGCTTCTGTGTAGTTTATATTTGAATATATTCCTTTTTCCACTAATACGCTCTTAGCGCTCCAAATGTCCAGTTGCATTTTCAACAGAAAGAGTGTTCAGATCTGCTCAATCAAAAGTATGGTTTAACTCTGTTAGCTGAATGCACAGATCAGAAAGAAGTTTCACCGAATGATTCTGTGTAGTTTATATTTGAAGACATTCCTTTTTCCACTATTACCCTCTTAGCGCTCCGAATCTCCACTTGCATTTTCTACAAAAACAGTGTTTCATAACTGCTCAATCAAAAATATGTTTTATCTCTGTTAACTGAATTTACAGATCAGAAATAAGTTTCACAGTATGCATCTGTGTAGTTTTTATTTGAAGATATTCTTTTTCCCAATGTAGGCCTCTTAGCGCTTAGCATGTCCAATTGCAGTTTCTACAGAAAGAGTGTTTCAGAACGGCTCAATCAAAAGTAAGGTTCAACTCTGTTAGTTGAATGCACAGAACAGAAAGAACTTTCACAGAATGCTACTGTGTAGTTTATATTTGAATATATTCCTTTTTCCACTATTACCCTCTTAGCGCTCCGAATGTCCACTTGCAGTTTCTACAGAAAGAGTGTTCAGAACTGCGCGATCAAAAGTATGGTTTAACTCTGTTAGCTTAATGAACATATCAGAAATAAGTTTCACACAATGCTTCTGTGTAGTTTTTATTTGAAGATATTATTTTTCCCAATAGAGGCCTCTTAGCGCTCAGAATGTCCAATTGCAGTTTCTACAGAAAGATTGTTTCAGAAAGGCTCAATCAAAAGTAAGGTTCAACTCTGTTAGTTGAATGCACAGAACAGAAAGAAGTTTCATACAATGCTTCTGTGTAGTTTATATTTGAACATATTCTTTTTTCCACTATTACCCACTTAGCGCTACGAATGTCCAGTTGCATTTTCTACAGACAGAGTGTTTCAAAACTGCTCAATCAAAAGTATGGATTAACTCTGTTAGCTGAATGCTCAGATCAGAAAGGAGTTTCACAGAATGCTTCTGTGTAGTTTATATTTGAATATATTCCTTTTTCCACTACTACTCTCTTAGCGCTCCAAATGTCCAGTTGCATTTTCTACAGAAAGAGTGTTCAGATCTGCTCAATCAAAAGTATGGTTTAACTCTGTTAGCTGAATGCACAGATCAGAAAGAAGTTTCACAGAATGATTCTGTGTAGTTTATATTTGGAGACATTCCTTTTTCCACTATTACCCTCTTAGCGCTCTGAATCTCCCCTTGCATTTTCTACAGAAAGAGTGTTTCAGAACGGCTCAATCAAAACTAAGGTTCAACTCTTTTAGTTGAACAAACAGAACAGGAAGAAGTTTCACACAATTCTTCTGTGTAGTTTTTATTTGTAGACATTCTTTTTCCCAATATAGGCCTCTTAGCGCTCAGAATGTCCAATTGCAGTTTCTACAGAAAGAGTGTTTCAGAACGGCTCAATCAAAAGTAAGGTTCAACTCTGTTAGTTGAATGCACAGAACAGAAAGAAGTTTCATACAATGCTTCTGTGTAGTTTATATTTGAACGTATTCTTTTTTCCACTATTACCCACTTAGCGCTACGAATGTCCAGTTGCATTTTCTACAGACAGAGTGTTTCAAAACTGCTCAATCAAAAGTATGGTTTAACTCTGTTAGCTGAATGCTCAGATCAGAAAGAAGTTTCACAGAATGCTTCTGTGTAGTTTATATTTGAATATATTCCTTTTTCCACTAATACGCTCTTAGCGCTCCAAATGTCCAGTTGCATTTTCAACAGAAAGAGTGTTCAGATCTGCTCAATCAAAAGTATGGTTTAACTCTGTTAGCTGAATGCACAGATCAGAAAGAAGTTTCACCGAATGATTCTGTGTAGTTTATATTTGAAGACATTCCTTTTTCCACTATTACCCTCTTAGCGCTCCGAATCTCCACTTGCATTTTCTACAAAAACAGTGTTTCATAACTGCTCAATCAAAAATATGTTTTATCTCTGTTAACTGAATTTACAGATCAGAAATAAGTTTCACAGTATGCATCTGTGTAGTTTTTATTTGAAGATATTCTTTTTCCCAATGTAGGCCTCTTAGCGCTTAGCATGTCCAATTGCAGTTTCTACAGAAAGAGTGTTTCAGAACGGCTCAATCAAAAGTAAGGTTCAACTCTGTTAGTTGAATGCACAGAACAGAAAGAATTTTCACAGAATGCTACTGTGTAGTTTATATTTGAATATATTCCTTTTTCCACTATTACCCTCTTAGCGCTCCGAATGTCCACTTGCAGTTTCTACAGAAAGAGTGTTCAGAACTGCGCGATCAAAAGTATGGTTTAACTCTGTTAGCTTAATGAACATATCAGAAATAAGTTTCACACAATGCTTCTGTGTAGTTTTTATTTGAAGATATTATTTTTCCCAATAGAGGCCTCTTAGCGCTCAGAATGTCCAATTGCAGTTTCTACAGAAAGAGTGTTTCAGAACGGCTCAATCAAAAGTAAGGTTCAACTCTGTTAGTTGAATGCACAGAACAGAAAGAAGTTTCATACAATGCTTCTGTGTAGTTTATATTTGAACGTATTCTTTTTTCCACTATTACCCACTTAGCGCTACGAATGTCCAGTTGCATTTTCTACAGATAGAGTGTTTCAAAACTGCTCAATCAAAAGTATGGTTTAACTCTGTTAGCTGAATGCTCAGATCAGAAAGAAGTTTCACAGAATGCTTCTGTGTAGTTTATATTTCAATATATTCCTTTTTCCACTACTACGCTCTTAGCGCTCCAAATGTCCAGTTGCATTTTCTACAGAAAGAGTGTTCAGATCTGCTCAATCAAAAGTATGGTTTAACTCTGTTAGCTGAATGCACAGATAAGAAAGAAGTTTCACCGAATGATTCTGTGTAGTTTATATTTGAAGACATTACTTTTTCCACTATTACCCACTTAGCGCTCCGAATCTCCACTTGCATTTTATACAAAAAGAGTGTTTCATAACTGCTCAATCAAAAATATGTTTTATCTCTGTTAACTGAATTTACAGATCTGAAATAAGTTTCACAGAATGCATCTGTGTAGTTTTTATTTGAAGATATTCTTTTTCCCAATGTAGGCCTCTTAGCGCTTAGCATGTCCAATTGCAGTTTCTACAGAAAGAGTGTTTCAGAACGGCTCAATCAAAAGTAAGGTTCAACTCTGTTAGTTGAATGCACAGAACAGAAAGAACTTTCACAGAATGCTACTGTGTAGTTTATATTTGAATATATTCCTTTTTCCACTATTACCCTCTTAGCGCTCCGAATGTCCACTTGCAGTTTCTACAGAAAGAGTGTTCAGAACTGCGCGATCAAAAGTATGGTTTAACTCTGTTAGCTTAATGAACATATCAGAAATAAGTTTCACACAATGCTTCTGTGTAGTTTTTATTTGAAGATATTATTTTTCCCAATAGAGGCCTCTTAGCGCTCAGAATGTCCAATTGCAGTTTCTACAGAAAGATTGTTTCAGAAAGGCTCAATCAAAAGTAAGGTTCAACTCTGTTAGTTGAATGCACAGAACAGAAAGAAGTTTCATACAATGCTTCTGTGTAGTTTATATTTGAACATATTCTTTTTTCCACTATTACCCACTTAGCGCTACGAATGTCCAGTTGCATTTTCTACAGACAGAGTGTTTCAAAACTGCTCAATCAAAAGTATGGATTAACTCTGTTAGCTGAATGCTCAGATCAGAAAGAAGTTTCACAGAATGCTTCTGTGTAGTTTATATTTGAATATATTCCTTTTTCCACTACTACTCTCTTAGCGCTCCAAATGTCCAGTTGCATTTTCTACAGAAAGAGTGTTCAGATCTGCTCAATCAAAAGTATGGTTTAACTCTGTTAGCTGAATGCACAGATCAGAAAGAAGTTTCACAGAATGATTCTGTGTAGTTTATATTTGGAGACATTCCTTTTTCCACTATTACCCTCTTAGCGCTCCGAATCTCCCCTTGCATTTTCTACAGAAAGAGTGTTTCAGAACGGCTCAATCAAAACTAAGGTTCAACTCTTTTAGTTGAACAAACAGAACAGGAAGAAGTTTCACACAATTCTTCTGTGTAGTTTTTATTTGTAGACATTCTTTTTCCCAATATAGGCCTCTTAGCGCTCAGAATGTCCAATTGCAGTTTCTACAGAAAGAGTGTTTCAGAACGGCTCAATCAAAAGTAAGGTTCAACTCTGTTAGTTGAATGCACAGAACAGAAAGAAGTTTCATACAATGCTTCTGTGTAGTTTATATTTGAACGTATTCTTTTTTCCACTATTACCCACTTAGCGCTACGAATGTCCAGTTGCATTTTCTACAGACAGAGTGTTTCAAAACTGCTCAATCAAAAGTATGGTTTAACTCTGTTAGCTGAATGCTCAGATCAGAAAGAAGTTTCACAGAATGCTTCTGTGTAGTTTATATTTGAATATATTCCTTTTTCCACTAATACGCTCTTAGCGCTCCAAATGTCCAGTTGCATTTTCAACAGAAAGAGTGTTCAGATCTGCTCAATCAAAAGTATGGTTTAACTCTGTTAGCTGAATGCACAGATCAGAAAGAAGTTTCACCGAATGATTCTGTGTAGTTTATATTTGAAGACATTCCTTTTTCCACTATTACCCTCTTAGCGCTCCGAATCTCCACTTGCATTTTCTACAAAAAGAGTGTTTCATAACTGCTCAATCAAAAATATGTTTTATCTCTGTTAACTGAATTTACAGATCAGAAATAAGTTTCACAGTATGCATCTGTGTAGTTTTTATTTGAAGATATTCTTTTTCCCAATGTAGGCCTCTTAGCGCTTAGCATGTCCAATTGCAGTTTCTACAGAAAGAGTGTTTCAGAACGGCTCAATCAAAAGTAAGGTTGAACTCTGTTAGTTGAATGCACAGAACAGAAAGAATTTTCACAGAATGCTACTGTGTAGTTTATATTTGAATATATTCCTTTTTCCACTATTACCCTCTTAGCGCTCCGAATGTCCACTTGCAGTTTCTACAGAAAGAGTGTTCAGAACTGCGCGATCAAAAGTATGGTTTAACTCTGTTAGCTTAATGAACATATCAGAAATAAGTTTCACACAATGCTTCTGTGTAGTTTTTATTTGTAGACATTCTTTTTCCCAATATAGGCCTCTTAGCGCTCAGAATGTCCAATTGCAGTTTCTACAGAAAGAGTGTTTCAGAACGGCTCAATCAAAAGTAAGTTTCAACTCTGTTAGTTGAATGAACAGAACAGAAAGAAGTTTCATACAATGCTTCTGTGTAGTTTATATTTGAACATATTCTTTTTTCCACTATTACCCACTTAGCGCTACGAATGTCCAGTTGCATTTTCTACAGACAGAGTGTTTCAAAACTGCTCAATCAAAAGTATGGTTTAACTCTGTTAGCTGAATGCTCAGATCAGAAAGAAGTTTCACAGAATGCTTCTGTGTAGTTTATATTTGAATATATTCCTTTTTCCACTACTACGCTCTTAGCGCTCCAAATGTCCAGTTGCATTTTTTACAGAAAGAGGGTTCAGATCTGCTCAATCAAAAGTATGGTTTAACTCTGTTAGCTGAATGCACAGATCAGAAAAAGTTTCACAGAATGATTCTGTGTAGTTTATATTTGGAGACATTCCTTTTTCCAGTAATACCCTATTAGCGCTTCGAATCTCCACTTGCATTTTCTACAGAAAGAGTGTTTCAGAACGGCTCAATCAAAACTAATTTTCAACTCTTTTAGTTGAACAAACAGAACGGAAAGAAGTTTCACACAATTCTTCTGTGTAGTTTTTATTTGTAGACATTCTTTTTCCCAATATAGGCCTCTTAGCGCTCAGAATGTCCAATTGCAGTTTCTACAGAAAGAGTGTTTCAGAACGGCTCAATCAAAAGTAAGGTTCAACTCTGTTAGTTGAATGCACAGAACAGAAAGTAGTTTAATACAATGCTTCTGTGTAGTTTATATTTGAACATATTCTTTTTTCCACTATTACCCACTTAGCGCTACGAATGTCCAGTTGCATTTTCTACAGACAGAGTGTTTCAAAACTGCTCAATCAAAAGTATGGTTTAACTCTGTAAGCTGAATGCTCAGATCAGAAAGAAGTTTCACAGAAGGCTTCTGTGTAGTTTATATTTGAATATATTCCTTTTTCCACTACTACGCTCTTAGCGCTCCAAATGTCCAGTTGCATTTTCTACAGAAAGAGTGTTCAGATCTGCTCAATCAAAAGTATGGTTTAACCCTGTTAGCTGAATGCACAGATCAGAAAGAAGTTTCACCGAATGATTCTGTGTAGTTTATATTTGAAGACATTCCTTTTTCCACTATTACCCTCTTAGCGCTCCGAATCTCCACTTGCATTTTCTACAAAAACAGTGTTTCATAACTGCTCAATCAAAAATATGTTTTATCTCTGTTAACTGAATTTACAGATCAGAAATAAGTTTCACAGAATGCATCTGTGTAGTTTTTATTTGAAGATATTCTTTTTCCCAATGTAGGCCTCTTAGCGCTTAGCATGTCCAATTGCAGTTTCTACAGAAAGAGTGTTTCAGAACGGCTCAATCAAAAGTAAGGTTCAACGCTGTTAGTTGAATGCACAGAACAGAAAGAATTTTCACAGAATGCTACTGTGTAGTTTATATTTGAATATATTGCTTTTTCCACTATTATCCTCTTAGCGCTCCGAATGTCCACTTGCATTTTCTACAGAAAGAGTGTTCAGAACTGCGCAATCAAATGTATGGTTTAACTCTGTTAGCTCAATGAACATATCAGAAATAAGTTTCACACAATGCTTCTGTGTAGTTTTTATTTGAAGATATTATTTTTCCCAATATAGGCCTCTTAGCGCTCAGAATGTCCAATTGCAGTTTCTACAGAAAGAGTGTTTCAGAAAGGCTCAATCAAATGTAAGGTTCAACTCTGTTAGTTGAATGCACAGAACAGAAAGAAGTTTCATACAATGCTTCTGTGTAGTTTATATTTGAACATACTCTTTTTTCCACTATTACCCACTTAGCGCTACGAATGTCCAGTTGCATTTTCTACAGACAGAGTGTTTCAAAACTGCTCAATCAAAAGTATGGTTTAACTCTGTTAGCTGAATGCTCAGATCAGAAAGAAGTTTCACAGAATGCTTCTGTGTAGTTTATATTTGAATATATTCCTTTTTCCACTACTACGCTCTTAGCGCTCCAAATGTCCAGTTGCATTTTCAACAGAAAGAGTGTTCAGATCTGCTCAATCAAAAGTATGATTTAACTCTGTTAGCTGAATGCACAGATCAGAAAGAAGTTTCACAGAATGATTCTGTGTAGTTTATATTTGGAGACATTCCTTTTTCCACTATTACCCTCTTAGCGCTCCGAATCTCCACTTGCATTTTCTACAGAAAGAGTGTTTCAGAACGGCTCAGTCAAAACTAAGGTTCCACTCTTTTAGTTGAACAAACAGAACAGAAAGAAGTTTCACACAATTCTTCTGTGTAGTTTTTATTTGTAGACATTCTTTTTCCCAATATAGGCCTCTTAGCGCTCAGAATGTCCAATTGCAGTTTCTACAGAAAGAGTTTTTCAGAACGGCTCAATCAAAAGTAAGGTTCAACTCTGTTAGTTGAATGCACAGAACAGAAAGAAGTTTCATACAATGCTTCTGTGTAGTTTATATTTGAACATATTCTTTTTTCCACTATTACCCACTAAGCGCTACGAATGTCCAGTTGCATTTTCTACAGACAGAGTGTTTCAAAACTGCTCAATCAAAAGTATGGTTTAACTCTGTTAGCTGAATGCTCAGATCAGAAAAAAGTTTCACAGAATGCTTCTGTGTAGTTTATATTTGAATATATTCCTTTTTCCACTACTACGCTCTTAGCGCTTCAAATGTCCAGTTGCATTTTCTACAGAAAGAGTGTTCAGATCTGCTCAATCAAAAGTATGGTTTAACTCTGTTAGCTGAATGCACAGATCAGAAAGAAGTTTCACCGAATGATTCTGTGTAGCTTATATTTGAAGACATTCCTTTTTCCACTATTACCCACTTAGCGCTCCGAATCTCCACTTGCATTTTCTACAAAAACACTGTTTCATAACTGCTCAATCAAAAATATGTTTTATCTCTGTTAACTGAATTTACAGATCAGAAATAAGTTTCACAGTATGCATCTGTGTAGTTTTTATTTGAAGATATTCTTTTTCCCAATGTAGGCCTCTTAGCGCTTAGCATGTCCAATTGCAGTTTCTACAGAAAGAGTGTTTCAGAACGGCTCAATCAAAAGTAAGGTTCAACTCTGTTAGTTGAATGCACAGAACAGAAAGAATTTTCACAGGATGCTACTGTGTAGTTTATATTTGAATATATTCCTTTTTCCACTATTACCCTCTTAGCGCTCCGAATGTCCACTTGCAGTTTCTACAGAAAGAGTGCTCAGAACTGCGCAATCAAAAGTATGGTTTAACTCTGTTAGCTTAATGAACATATCAGAAATAAGTTTCACACAATGCTTCTGTGTAGTTTTTATTTGAAGATATTATTTTTCCCAATAGAGGCCTCTTAGCGCTCAGAATGTCCAATTGCAGTTTCTACAGAAAGAGTGTTTAAGAAAGGCTCAATCAAAAGTAAGGTTCAACTCTGTTAGTTGAATGCACAGAACAGAAAGAAGTTTCATACAATGCTCCTGTGTAGTTTATATTTGAACATATTCTTTTTTCCACTATTACCCACTTAGCGCTACGAATGTCCAGTTGCATTTTCTACAGACAGAGTGTTTCAAAACTGCTCAATCAAAAGTATGGTTTAACTCTGTTAGCTGAATGCTCAGATCAGAAAGAAGTTTCACAGAATGCTTCTGTGTAGTTTATATTTGAATATATTCCTTTTTCCACTACTACTCTCTTAGCGCTCCAAATGTCCAGTTGCATTTTCTACAGAAAGAGTGTTCAGATCTGCTCAATCAAAAGTATGGTTTAACTCTGTTAGCAGAATGCACAGATCAGAAAGAAGTTTCACAGAATGATTCTGTGTAGTTTATATTTGGAGACATTCCTTTTTCCACTATTACCCTCTTAGCACTCCGAATCTCCACTTGCATTTTCTACAGAAAGTGTGTTTCAGAATGGCTCAATCAAAACTAAGGTTCAAATCTTTTAGTTGAACAAACAGAACAGAAAGAAGTTTCACACAATTCTTCTGTGTAGTTTTTATTTGTAGACATTCTTTTTCCCAATATAGGCCTCTTAGCGCTCAGAATGTCCAATTGCAGTTTCGACAGAAAGAGTGTTTCAGAACGGCTCAATCAAAAGTAAGGTTCAACTCTGTTAGTTGAATGCACAGAACAGAAAGATGTTTCATACAATGCTTCTGTGTAGTTTATATTTGAACATATTCTTTTTTCCACTTTTACCCACTTAGCGCTACGAATGTCCAGTTGCATTTTCTACAGACAGAGTGTTTCAAAACTGCTCAATCAAAAGTATGGTTTAAGTCTGTTAGCTGAATGCTCAGATCAGAAAGAAGTTTCACAGAATGCTCCTGTGTAGTTTATATTTGAATATATTCCTTTTTCCACTACTACTCTCTTAGCGCTCCAAATGTCCAGTGGCATTTTCTACAGAAAGAGTGTTCAGATCTGCTCAATCAAAAGTATGGTTTAACTCTGTTAGCTGTATGCACAGATCCGAAAGAAGTTTCACAGAATGATTCTGTGTAGTTTATATTTGGGGACATTCCCTTTTCCACTATTACCCTCTTAGCGCTCCGAATCTCCACTTGCATTTTCTACAGAAACAGTGTTTCAGAACGGCTCAATCAAAACTAAGGTTCAACTCTTTTAGTTGAGCAAACAGAACAGAAAGAAGTTTCACACAATTCTTCTGTGTAGTTTTTATTTGTAGACATTCTTTTTCCCAATATAGGCCTCTTAGCGCTCAGAATGTCCAATTGCAGTTTCTACAGAAAGAGTGTTTCAGAACGGCTCAATCAAAAGTAAGGTTCAACTCTGTTAGTTGAATGCACAGAACAGAAAGGAGTTTCATACAATGCTTCTGTGTAGTTTATATTTGAACATATTCTTTTTTCCACTATTACCCACTTAGCGCTACGAATGTCCAGTTGCATTTTCTACAGACAGAGTGTTTCAAAACTGCTCAATCAAAATTATGGTTTAACTCTGTTAGCTGAATGCTCAGATCAGAAAGAAGTTTCACAGAATGCTTCTGTGTAGTTTATATTTCAATATATTCCTTTTTCCACTACTACGCTCTTAGCGCTCCAAATGTCCAGTTGCATTTTCTACAGAAAGAGTGTTCAGATCTGCTCAATCAAAAGTATGGTTTAACTCTGTTAGCTGAATGCACAGATCAGAAAGAAGTTTCACCGAATGATTCTGTGTAGTTTATATTTGAAGACATTACTTTTTCCACTATTACCCACTTAGCGCTCCGAATCTCCACTTGCATTTTATACAAAAAGAGTGTTTCATAACTGCTCAATCAAAAATATGTTTTATCTCTGTTAACTGAATTTACAGATCTGAAATAAGTTTCACAGAATGCATCTGTGTAGTTTTTATTTGAAGATATTCTTTTTCCCAATGTAGGCCTCTTAGCGCTTAGCATGTCCAATTGCAGCTTCTACAGAAAGAGTGTTTCAGAACGGCTCAATCAAAAGTAAGGTTCAACTCTGTTAGTTGAATGCACAGAACAGAAAGAATTTTCACAGAATGCTACTGTGTAGTTTATATTTGAATATATTCCTTTTTCCACTATTACCCTCTTAGCGCTCCGAATGTCCACTTGCATTTTCTATAGAAAGAGTGTTCAGAACTGCGCAATCAAAAGTATGGTTTAACTCTGTTAGCTTAATGAACATGTCAGAAATAAGTTTCACACAATGCTTCTGTGTAGTTTTTATTTGAAGATATTATTTTTCCCAATATAGGCCTCTTAGCGCTCAGAATGTCCAATTGCAGTTTCTACAGAAAGAGTGTTTCAGAAAGGCTCAATCAAAAGTAAGGTTCAACTCTGTTAGTTGAATGCACAGAACCGAAAGAAGTTTCATACAATGCTTCTGTGTAGTTTATATTTGAACATATTCTTTTTTCCACTATTACCCACTTAGCGCTACGAATGTCCAGTTGCATTTTCTACAGACAGAGTGTTTCAAAACTGCTCAATCAAAAGTATGGTTTAACTCTGTTAGCTGAATGCTCAGATCAGAAAGAAGTTTCACAGAATGCTTCTGTGTAGTTTATATTTGAATATATTCCTTTTTCCACTACTACTCTCTTAGCGCTCCAAATGTCCAGTTGCATTTTCTACAGAAAGAGTGTTCAGATCTGCTCAATCAAAAGTATGGTTTAACTCTGTTAGCTGAATGCACAGATCAGAAAGAAGTTTCACAGAATGATTCTGTGTAGTTTATATTTGGAGACATTCCTTTTTCCACTATTACCCTCTTAGCGCTCCGAATCTCCACTTGCATTTTCTACAGAAAGAGTGTTTCAGAACGGCTCAATCAAAACTAAGGTTCAACTCTTTTAGTTGAACAAACAGAACAGAAAGAAGTTTCACACAATTCTTCTGTGTAGTTTTTATTTGTAGACATTCTTTTTCCCAATATAGGCCTCTTAGCGCTCAGAATGTCCAATTGCAGTTTCTACAGAAAGAGTGTTTCAGAACGGCTCAATCAAAAGTAAGGTTCAACTCTGTTAGTTGAATGCACAGAACAGAAAGAAGTTTCATACAATGCTTCTGTGTAGTTTATATTTGAACGTATTCTTTTTTCCACTATTACCCACTTAGCGCTACGAATGTCCAGTTGCATTTTCTACAGACAGAGTGTTTCAAAACTGCTCAATCAAAAGTATGGTTTAACTCTGTTAGCTGAATGCTCAGATCAGAAAGAAGTTTCACAGAATGCTTCTGTGTAGTTTATATTTGAATATATTCCTTTTTCCACTAATACGCTCTTAGCGCTCCAAATGTCCAGTTGCATTTTCAACAGAAAGAGTGTTCAGATCTGCTCAATCAAAAGTATGGTTTAACTCTGTTAGCTGAATGCACAGATCAGAAAGAAGTTTCACCGAATGATTCTGTGTAGTTTATATTTGAAGACATTCCTTTTTCCACTATTACCCTCTTAGCGCTCCGAATCTCCACTTGCATTTTCTACAAAAACAGTGTTTCATAACTGCTCAATCAAAAATATGTTTTATCTCTGTTAACTGAATTTACAGATCAGAAATAAGTTTCACAGTATGCATCTGTGTAGTTTTTATTTGAAGATATTCTTTTTCCCAATGTAGGCCTCTTAGCGCTTAGCATGTCCAATTGCAGTTTCTACAGAAAGAGTGTTTCAGAACGGCTCAATCAAAAGTAAGGTTCAACTCTGTTAGTTGAATGCACAGAACAGAAAGAACTTTCACAGAATGCTACTGTGTAGTTTATATTTGAATATATTCCTTTTTCCACTATTACCCTCTTAGCGCTCCGAATGTCCACTTGCAGTTTCTACAGAAAGAGTGTTCAGAACTGCGCGATCAAAAGTATGGTTTAACTCTGTTAGCTTAATGAACATATCAGAAATAAGTTTCACACAATGCTTCTGTGTAGTTTTTATTTGAAGATATTATTTTTCCCAATAGAGGCCTCTTAGCGCTCAGAATGTCCAATTGCAGTTTCTACAGAAAGATTGTTTCAGAAAGGCTCAATCAAAAGTAAGGTTCAACTCTGTTAGTTGAATGCACAGAACAGAAAGAAGTTTCATACAATGCTTCTGTGTAGTTTATATTTGAACATATTCTTTTTTCCACTATTACCCACTTAGCGCTACGAATGTCCAGTTGCATTTTCTACAGACAGAGTGTTTCAAAACTGCTCAATCAAAAGTATGGATTAACTCTGTTAGCTGAATGCTCAGATCAGAAAGGAGTTTCACAGAATGCTTCTGTGTAGTTTATATTTGAATATATTCCTTTTTCCACTACTACTCTCTTAGCGCTCCAAATGTCCAGTTGCATTTTCTACAGAAAGAGTGTTCAGATCTGCTCAATCAAAAGTATGGTTTAACTCTGTTAGCTGAATGCACAGATCAGAAAGAAGTTTCACAGAATGATTCTGTGTAGTTTATATTTGGAGACATTCCTTTTTCCACTATTACCCTCTTAGCGCTCTGAATCTCCCCTTGCATTTTCTACAGAAAGAGTGTTTCAGAACGGCTCAATCAAAACTAAGGTTCAACTCTTTTAGTTGAACAAACAGAACAGGAAGAAGTTTCACACAATTCTTCTGTGTAGTTTTTATTTGTAGACATTCTTTTTCCCAATATAGGCCTCTTAGCGCTCAGAATGTCCAATTGCAGTTTCTACAGAAAGAGTGTTTCAGAACGGCTCAATCAAAAGTAAGGTTCAACTCTGTTAGTTGAATGCACAGAACAGAAAGAAGTTTCATACAATGCTTCTGTGTAGTTTATATTTGAACGTATTCTTTTTTCCACTATTACCCACTTAGCGCTACGAATGTCCAGTTGCATTTTCTACAGACAGAGTGTTTCAAAACTGCTCAATCAAAAGTATGGTTTAACTCTGTTAGCTGAATGCTCAGATCAGAAAGAAGTTTCACAGAATGCTTCTGTGTAGTTTATATTTGAATATATTCCTTTTTCCACTAATACGCTCTTAGCGCTCCAAATGTCCAGTTGCATTTTCAACAGAAAGAGTGTTCAGATCTGCTCAATCAAAAGTATGGTTTAACTCTGTTAGCTGAATGCACAGATCAGAAAGAAGTTTCACCGAATGATTCTGTGTAGTTTATATTTGAAGACATTCCTTTTTCCACTATTACCCTCTTAGCGCTCCGAATCTCCACTTGCATTTTCTACAAAAAGAGTGTTTCATAACTGCTCAATCAAAAATATGTTTTATCTCTGTTAACTGAATTTACAGATCAGAAATAAGTTTCACAGTATGCATCTGTGTAGTTTTTATTTGAAGATATTCTTTTTCCCAATGTAGGCCTCTTAGCGCTTAGCATGTCCAATTGCAGTTTCTACAGAAAGAGTGTTTCAGAACGGCTCAATCAAAAGTAAGGTTGAACTCTGTTAGTTGAATGCACAGAACAGAAAGAATTTTCACAGAATGCTACTGTGTAGTTTATATTTGAATATATTCCTTTTTCCACTATTACCCTCTTAGCGCTCCGAATGTCCACTTGCAGTTTCTACAGAAAGAGTGTTCAGAACTGCGCGATCAAAAGTATGGTTTAACTCTGTTAGCTTAATGAACATATCAGAAATAAGTTTCACACAATGCTTCTGTGTAGTTTTTATTTGAAGATATTATTTTTCCCAATAGAGGCCTCTTAGCGCTCAGAATGTCCAATTGCAGTTTCTACAGAAAGAGTGTTTCAGAACGGCTCAATCAAAAGTAAGGTTCAACTCTGTTAGTTGAATGCACAGAACAGAAAGAAGTTTCATACAATGCTTCTGTGTAGTTTATATTTGAACGTATTCTTTTTTCCACTATTACCCACTTAGCGCTACGAATGTCCAGTTGCATTTTCTACAGATAGAGTGTTTCAAAACTGCTCAATCAAAAGTATGGTTTAACTCTGTTAGCTGAATGCTCAGATCAGAAAGAAGTTTCACAGAATGCTTCTGTGTAGTTTATATTTCAATATATTCCTTTTTCCACTACTACGCTCTTAGCGCTCCAAATGTCCAGTTGCATTTTCTACAGAAAGAGTGTTCAGATCTGCTCAATCAAAAGTATGGTTTAACTCTGTTAGCTGAATGCACAGATCAGAAAGAAGTTTCACCGAATGATTCTGTGTAGTTTATATTTGAAGACATTACTTTTTCCACTATTACCCACTTAGCGCTCCGAATCTCCACTTGCATTTTATACAAAAAGAGTGTTTCATAACTGCTCAATCAAAAATATGTTTTATCTCTGTTAACTGAATTTACAGATCTGAAATAAGTTTCACAGAATGCATCTGTGTAGTTTTTATTTGAAGATATTCTTTTTCCCAATGTAGGCCTCTTAGCGCTTAGCATGTCCAATTGCAGTTTCTACAGAAAGAGTGTTTCAGAACGGCTCAATCAAAAGTAAGGTTCAACTCTGTTAGTTGAATGCACAGAACAGAAAGAACTTTCACAGAATGCTACTGTGTAGTTTATATTTGAATATATTCCTTTTTCCACTATTACCCTCTTAGCGCTCCGAATGTCCACTTGCAGTTTCTACAGAAAGAGTGTTCAGAACGGCTCAATCAAAACTAAGGTTCAACTCTTTTAGTTGAACAAACAGAACAGAAAGAAGTTTCACACAATTCTTCTGTGTAGTTTTTATTTGTAGACATTCTTTTTCCCAATATAGGCCTCTTAGCGCTCAGAATGTCCAATTGCAGTTTCTACAGAAAGAGTGTTTCAGAACGGCTCAATCAAAAGTAAGGTTCAACTCTGTTAGTTGAATGCACAGAACAGAAAGAAGTTTCATACAATGCTTCTGTGTAGTTTATATTTGAACGTATTCTTTTTTCCACTATTACCCACTTAGCGCTACGAATGTCCAGTTGCATTTTCTACAGACAGAGTGTTTCAAAACTGCTCAATCAAAAGTATGGTTTAACTCTGTTAGCTGAATGCTCAGATCAGAAAGAAGTTTCACAGAATGCTTCTGTGTAGTTTATATTTGAATATATTCCTTTTTCCACTAATACGCTCTTAGCGCTCCAAATGTCCAGTTGCATTTTCAACAGAAAGAGTGTTCAGATCTGCTCAATCAAAAGTATGGTTTAACTCTGTTAGCTGAATGCACAGATCAGAAAGAAGTTTCACCGAATGATTCTGTGTAGTTTATATTTGAAGACATTCCTTTTTCCACTATTACCCTCTTAGCGCTCCGAATCTCCACTTGCATTTTCTACAAAAACAGTGTTTCATAACTGCTCAATCAAAAATATGTTTTATCTCTGTTAACTGAATTTACAGATCAGAAATAAGTTTCACAGTATGCATCTGTGTAGTTTTTATTTGAAGATATTCTTTTTCCCAATGTAGGCCTCTTAGCGCTTAGCATGTCCAATTGCAGTTTCTACAGAAAGAGTGTTTCAGAACGGCTCAATCAAAAGTAAGGTTCAACTCTGTTAGTTGAATGCACAGAACAGAAAGAACTTTCACAGAATGCTACTGTGTAGTTTATATTTGAATATATTCCTTTTTCCACTATTACCCTCTTAGCGCTCCGAATGTCCACTTGCAGTTTCTACAGAAAGAGTGTTCAGAACTGCGCGATCAAAAGTATGGTTTAACTCTGTTAGCTTAATGAACATATCAGAAATAAGTTTCACACAATGCTTCTGTGTAGTTTTTATTTGAAGATATTATTTTTCCCAATAGAGGCCTCTTAGCGCTCAGAATGTCCAATTGCAGTTTCTACAGAAAGATTGTTTCAGAAAGGCTCAATCAAAAGTAAGGTTCAACTCTGTTAGTTGAATGCACAGAACAGAAAGAAGTTTCATACAATGCTTCTGTGTAGTTTATATTTGAACATATTCTTTTTTCCACTATTACCCACTTAGCGCTACGAATGTCCAGTTGCATTTTCTACAGACAGAGTGTTTCAAAACTGCTCAATCAAAAGTATGGATTAACTCTGTTAGCTGAATGCTCAGATCAGAAAGAAGTTTCACAGAATGCTTCTGTGTAGTTTATATTTGAATATATTCCTTTTTCCACTACTACTCTCTTAGCGCTCCAAATGTCCAGTTGCATTTTCTACAGAAAGAGTGTTCAGATCTGCTCAATCAAAAGTATGGTTTAACTCTGTTAGCTGAATGCACAGATCAGAAAGAAGTTTCACAGAATGATTCTGTGTAGTTTATATTTGGAGACATTCCTTTTTCCACTATTACCCTCTTAGCGCTCCGAATCTCCCCTTGCATTTTCTACAGAAAGAGTGTTTCAGAACGGCTCAATCAAAACTAAGGTTCAACTCTTTTAGTTGAACAAACAGAACAGGAAGAAGTTTCACACAATTCTTCTGTGTAGTTTTTATTTGTAGACATTCTTTTTCCCAATATAGGCCTCTTAGCGCTCAGAATGTCCAATTGCAGTTTCTACAGAAAGAGTGTTTCAGAACGGCTCAATCAAAAGTAAGGTTCAACTCTGTTAGTTGAATGCACAGAACAGAAAGAAGTTTCATACAATGCTTCTGTGTAGTTTATATTTGAACGTATTCTTTTTTCCACTATTACCCACTTAGCGCTACGAATGTCCAGTTGCATTTTCTACAGACAGAGTGTTTCAAAACTGCTCAATCAAAAGTATGGTTTAACTCTGTTAGCTGAATGCTCAGATCAGAAAGAAGTTTCACAGAATGCTTCTGTGTAGTTTATATTTGAATATATTCCTTTTTCCACTAATACGCTCTTAGCGCTCCAAATGTCCAGTTGCATTTTCAACAGAAAGAGTGTTCAGATCTGCTCAATCAAAAGTATGGTTTAACTCTGTTAGCTGAATGCACAGATCAGAAAGAAGTTTCACCGAATGATTCTGTGTAGTTTATATTTGAAGACATTCCTTTTTCCACTATTACCCTCTTAGCGCTCCGAATCTCCACTTGCATTTTCTACAAAAACAGTGTTTCATAACTGCTCAATCAAAAATATGTTTTATCTCTGTTAACTGAATTTACAGATCAGAAATAAGTTTCACAGTATGCATCTGTGTAGTTTTTATTTGAAGATATTCTTTTTCCCAATGTAGGCCTCTTAGCGCTTAGCATGTCCAATTGCAGTTTCTACAGAAAGAGTGTTTCAGAACGGCTCAATCAAAAGTAAGGTTCAACTCTGTTAGTTGAATGCACAGAACAGAAAGAATTTTCACAGAATGCTACTGTGTAGTTTATATTTGAATATATTCCTTTTTCCACTATTACCCTCTTAGCGCTCCGAATGTCCACTTGCAGTTTCTACAGAAAGAGTGTTCAGAACTGCGCGATCAAAAGTATGGTTTAACTCTGTTAGCTTAATGAACATATCAGAAATAAGTTTCACACAATGCTTCTGTGTAGTTTTTATTTGAAGATATTATTTTTCCCAATAGAGGCCTCTTAGCGCTCAGAATGTCCAATTGCAGTTTCTACAGAAAGAGTGTTTCAGAACGGCTCAATCAAAAGTAAGGTTCAACTCTGTTAGTTGAATGCACAGAACAGAAAGAAGTTTCATACAATGCTTCTGTGTAGTTTATATTTGAACGTATTCTTTTTTCCACTATTACCCACTTAGCGCTCAGAATGTCCAATTGCAGTTTCTACAGAAAGAGTGTTTCAGAACGGCTCAATCAAAAGTAAGGTTCAACTCTGTTAGTTGAATGCACAGAACAGAAAGAACTTTCACAGAATGCTACTGTGTAGTTTATATTTGAATATATTCCTTTTTCCACTATTACCCTCTTAGCGCTCCGAATGTCCACTTGCAGTTTCTACAGAAAGAGTGTTCAGAACGGCTCAATCAAAACTAAGGTTCAACTCTTTTAGTTGAACAAACAGAACAGAAAGAAGTTTCACACAATTCTTCTGTGTAGTTTTTATTTGTAGACATTCTTTTTCCCAATATAGGCCTCTTAGCGCTCAGAATGTCCAATTGCAGTTTCTACAGAAAGAGTGTTTCAGAACGGCTCAATCAAAAGTAAGGTTCAACTCTGTTAGTTGAATGCACAGAACAGAAAGAAGTTTCATACAATGCTTCTGTGTAGTTTATATTTGAACGTATTCTTTTTTCCACTATTACCCACTTAGCGCTACGAATGTCCAGTTGCATTTTCTACAGACAGAGTGTTTCAAAACTGCTCAATCAAAAGTATGGTTTAACTCTGTTAGCTGAATGCTCAGATCAGAAAAAAGTTTCACAGAATGCTTCTGTGTAGTTTATATTTGAATATATTCCTTTTTCCACTAATACGCTCTTAGCGCTCCAAATGTCCAGTTGCATTTTCAACAGAAAGAGTGTTCAGATCTGCTCAATCAAAAGTATGGTTTAACTCTGTTAGCTGAATGCACAGATCAGAAAGAAGTTTCACCGAATGATTCTGTGTAGTTTATATTTGAAGACATTCCTTTTTCCACTATTACCCTCTTAGCGCTCCGAATCTCCACTTGCATTTTCTACAAAAACAGTGTTTCATAACTGCTCAATCAAAAATATGTTTTATCTCTGTTAACTGAATTTACAGATCAGAAATAAGTTTCACAGTATGCATCTGTGTAGTTTTTATTTGAAGATATTCTTTTTCCCAATGTAGGCCTCTTAGCGCTTAGCATGTCCAATTGCAGTTTCTACAGAAAGAGTGTTTCAGAACGGCTCAATCAAAAGTAAGGTTCAACTCTGTTAGTTGAATGCACAGAACAGAAAGAACTTTCACAGAATGCTACTGTGTAGTTTATATTTGAATATATTCCTTTTTCCACTATTACCCTCTTAGCGCTCCGAATGTCCACTTGCAGTTTCTACAGAAAGAGTGTTCAGAACTGCGCGATCAAAAGTATGGTTTAACTCTGTTAGCTTAATGAACATATCAGAAATAAGTTTCACACAATGCTTCTGTGTAGTTTTTATTTGAAGATATTATTTTTCCCAATAGAGGCCTCTTAGCGCTCAGAATGTCCAATTGCAGTTTCTACAGAAAGATTGTTTCAGAAAGGCTCAATCAAAAGTAAGGTTCAACTCTGTTAGTTGAATGCACAGAACAGAAAGAAGTTTCATACAATGCTTCTGTGTAGTTTATATTTGAACATATTCTTTTTTCCACTATTACCCACTTAGCGCTACGAATGTCCAGTTGCATTTTCTACAGACAGAGTGTTTCAAAACTGCTCAATCAAAAGTATGGATTAACTCTGTTAGCTGAATGCTCAGATCAGAAAGAAGTTTCACAGAATGCTTCTGTGTAGTTTATATTTGAATATATTCCTTTTTCCACTACTACTCTCTTAGCGCTCCAAATGTCCAGTTGCATTTTCTACAGAAAGAGTGTTCAGATCTGCTCAATCAAAAGTATGGTTTAACTCTGTTAGCTGAATGCACAGATCAGAAAGAAGTTTCACAGAATGATTCTGTGTAGTTTATATTTGGAGACATTCCTTTTTCCACTATTACCCTCTTAGCGCTCCGAATCTCCCCTTGCATTTTCTACAGAAAGAGTGTTTCAGAACGGCTCAATCAAAACTAATGTTCAACTCTTTTAGTTGAACAAACAGAACAGGAAGAAGTTTCACACAATTCTTCTGTGTAGTTTTTATTTGTAGACATTCTTTTACCCAATATAGGCCTCTTAGCGCTCAGAATGTCCAATTGCAGTTTCTACAGAAAGAGTGTTTCAGAACGGCTCAATCAAAAGTAAGGTTCAACTCTGTTAGTTGAATGCACAGAACAGAAAGAAGTTTCATACAATGCTTCTGTGTAGTTTATATTTGAACGTATTCTTTTTTCCACTATTACCCACTTAGCGCTACGAATGTCCAGTTGCATTTTCTACAGACAGAGTGTTTCAAAACTGCTCAATCAAAAGTATGGTTTAACTCTGTTAGCTGAATGCTCAGATCAGAAAGAAGTTTCACAGAATGCTTCTGTGTAGTTTATATTTGAATATATTCCTTTTTCCACTAATACGCTCTTAGCGCTCCAAATGTCCAGTTGCATTTTCAACAGAAAGAGTGTTCAGATCTGCTCAATCAAAAGTATGGTTTAACTCTGTTAGCTGAATGCACAGATCAGAAAGAAGTTTCACCGAATGATTCTGTGTAGTTTATATTTGAAGACATTCCTTTTTCCACTATTACCCTCTTAGCGCTCCGAATCTCCACTTGCATTTTCTACAAAAACAGTGTTTCATAACTGCTCAATCAAAAATATGTTTTATCTCTGTTAACTGAATTTACAGATCAGAAATAAGTTTCACAGTATGCATCTGTGTAGTTTTTATTTGAAGATATTCTTTTTCCCAATGTAGGCCTCTTAGCGCTTAGCATGTCCAATTGCAGTTTCTACAGAAAGAGTGTTTCAGAACGGCTCAATCAAAAGTAAGGTTCAACTCTGTTAGTTGAATGCACAGAACAGAAAGAATTTTCACAGAATGCTACTGTGTAGTTTATATTTGAATATATTCCTTTTTCCACTATTACCCTCTTAGCGCTACGAATGTCCACTTGCAGTTTCTACAGAAAGAGTGTTCAGAACTGCGCGATCAAAAGTATGGTTTAACTCTGTTAGCTTAATGAACATATCAGAAATAAGTTTCACACAATGCTTCTGTGTAGTTTTTATTTGAAGATATTATTTTTCCCAATAGAGGCCTCTTAGCGCTCAGAATGTCCAATTGCAGTTTCTACAGAAAGAGTGTTTCAGAACGGCTCAATCAAAAGTAAGGTTCAACTCTGTTAGTTGAATGCACAGAACAGAAAGAAGTTTCATACAATGCTTCTGTGTAGTTTATATTTGAACGTATTCTTTTTTCCACTATTACCCACTTAGCGCTACGAATGTCCAGTTGCATTTTCTACAGATAGAGTGTTTCAAAACTGCTCAATCAAAAGTATGGTTTAACTCTGTTAGCTGAATGCTCAGATCAGAAAGAAGTTTCACAGAATGCTTCTGTGTAGTTTATATTTGAATATATTCCTTTTTCCACTAATACGCTCTTAGCGCTCCAAATGTCCAGTTGCATTTTCAACAGAAAGAGTGTTCAGATCTGCTCAATCAAAAGTATGGTTTAACTCTGTTAGCTGAATGCACAGATCAGAAAGAAGTTTCACCGAATGATTCTGTGTAGCTCATATTTGAAGACATTCCTTTTTCCACTATTACCCTCTTAGCGCTCCGAATCTCCACTTGCATTTTCTACAAAAACACTGTTTCATAACTGCTCAATCAAAAATATGTTTTATCTCTGTTAACTGAATTTACAGATCAGAAATAAGTTTCACAGTATGCATCTGTGTAGTTTTTATTTGAAGATATTCTTTTTCCCAATGTAGGCCTCTTAGCGCTTAGCATGTCCAATTGCAGTTTCTACAGAAAGAGTGTTTCAGAACGGCTCAATCAAAAGTAAGGTTCAACTCTGTTAGTTGAATGCACAGAACAGAAAGAATTTTCACAGGATGCTACTGTGTAGTTTATATTTGAATATATTCCTTTTTCCACTATTACCCTCTTAGCGCTCCGAATGTCCACTTGCAGTTTCTACAGAAAGAGTGCTCAGAACTGCGCAATCAAAAGTATGGTTTAACTCTGTTAGCTTAATGAACATATCAGAAATAAGTTTCACACAATGCTTCTGTGTAGTTTTTATTTTAAGATATTATTTTTCCCAATAGAGGCCTCTTAGCGCTCAGAATGTCCAATTGCAGTTTCTACAGAAAGAGTGTTTAAGAAAGGCTCAATCAAAAGTAAGGTTCAACTCTGTTAGTTGAATGCACAGAACAGAAAGAAGTTTCATACAATGCTCCTGTGTAGTTTATATTTGAACATATTCTTTTTTCCACTATTACCCACTTAGCGCTACGAATGTCCAGTTGCATTTTCTACAGACAGAGTGTTTCAAAACTGCTCAATCAAAAGTATGGTTTAAGTCTGTTAGCTGAATGCTCAGATCAGAAAGAAGTTTCACAGAATGCTCCTGTGTAGTTTATATTTGAATATATTCCTTTTTCCACTACTACTCTCTTAGCGCTCCAAATGTCCAGTGGCATTTTCTACAGAAAGAGTGTTCAGATCTGCTCAATCAAAAGTATGGTTTAACTCTGTTAGCTGTATGCACAGATCCGAAAGAAGTTTCACAGAATGATTCTGTGTAGTTTATATTTGGGGACATTCCCTTTTCCACTATTACCCTCTTAGCGCTCCGAATCTCCACTTGCATTTTCTACAGAAACAGTGTTTCAGAACGGCTAAATCAAAACTAAGGTTCAACTCTTTTAGTTGAGCAAACAGAACAGAAAGAAGTTTCACACAATTCTTCTGTGTAGTTTTTATTTGTAGACATTCTTTTTCCCAATATAGGCCTCTTAGCGCTCAGAATGTCCAATTGCAGTTTCTACAGAAAGAGTGTTTCAGAACGGCTCAATCAAAAGTAAGGTTCAACTCTGTTAGTTGAATGCACAGAACAGAAAGGAGTTTCATACAATGCTTCTGTGTAGTTTATATTTGAACATATTCTTTTTTCCACTATTACCCACTTAGCGCTACGAATGTCCAGTTGCATTTTCTACAGACAGAGTGTTTCAAAACTGCTCAATCAAAATTATGGTTTAACTCTGTTAGCTGAATGCTCAGATCAGAAATAAGTTTCACAGAATGCTTCTGTGTAGTTTATATTTCAATATATTCCTTTTTCCACTAATACGCTCTTAGCGCTCCAAATGTCCAGTTGCATTTTCTACAGAAAGAGTGTTCAGATCTGCTCAATCAAAAGTATGGTTTAACTCTGTTAGCTGAATGCACAGATCAGAAAGAAGTTTCACCGAATGATTCTATGTAGTTTATATTTGAAGACATTACTTTTTCCACTATTACCCACTTAGCGCTCCGAATCTCCACTTGCATTTTATACAAAAAGAGTGTTTCATAACTGCTCAATCAAAAATATGTTTTATCTCTGTTAACTGAATTTACAGATCTGAAATAAGTTTCACAGAATGCATCTGTGTAGTTTTTATTTGAAGATATTCTTTTTCCCAATGTAGGCCTCTTAGCGCTTAGCATGTCCAATTGCAGCTTCTACAGAAAGAGTGTTTCAGAACGGCTCAATCAAAAGTAAGGTTCAACTCTGTTAGTTGAATGCACAGAACAGGAAGAATTTTCACAGAATGCTACTGTGTAGTTTATATTTGAATATATTCCTTTTTCCACTATTACCCTCTTAGCGCTCCGAATGTCCACTTGCATTTTCTACAGAAAGAGTGTTCAGAACTGCGCAATCAAAACTAAGGTTCAACTCTTTTAGTTGAACAAACAGAACAGAAAGAAGTTTCACACAATGCTTCTGTGTAGTTTTTATTTGTAGACATTCTTTTTCCCAATATAGGCCTCTTAGCGCTCAGAATGTCCAATTGCAGTTTCTACAGAAAGAGTGTTTCAGAACGGCTCAATCAAACGTAAGGTTCAACTCTGTTAGTTGAATGCACAGAACAGAAAGAAGTTTCATACAATACTTCTGTGTAGTTTATATTTGAACATATTCTTTTTTCCACTATTAACCACTTAGCGCTACGAATGTCCAGTTGCATTTTCTACAGACAGAGTGTTTCAAAACTGCTCAATCAAAAGTATGGTTTAACTCTGTTAGCTGAATGCTCAGATCAGAAAGAAGTTTCACAGAATGCTTCTGTGTAGTTTATATTTGAATATATTCCTTTTTCCACTACTACGCTCTTAGCGCTCCAAATGTGCAGTTGCATTTTCTACAGAAAGAGTGTTCAGATCTGCTCAATCAAAAGTATGGTTTAACTCTGTTAGCTGAATGCACAGATCAGAAAGAAGTTTCACCGAATGATTCTGTGTAGTTTATATTTGAAGACATTCCTTTTTCCAATATTACCCTCTTAGCGCTCCGAATCTCCACTTGCATTTTCTTCAAAAAGAGTGTTTCATAACTGCTCAAACAAAAATATGTTTTATCTCTGTTAACTGAATTTACAGATCAGAAATAAGTTTCACAGAAGGCATCTGTGTAGTTTTTATTTGAAGATATTCTTTTTCCCAATGTAGGCCTCTTAGCGCTTAGCATGTCAGATTGCAGTTTCTACAGAAAGAGTGTTTCAGAACGGCTCAATCAAAAGTAAGGTTCAACTCTGTTAGTTGAATGCACAGAACAGAAAGAATTTTCACAGAATGCTACTGTGTAGTTTATATTTGAATATATTCCTTTTTCCACTATTACCCTCTTAGCGCTCCGAATGTCCACTTGCATTTTCTACAGAAAGAGTGTTCAGAACTGCGCAATCAAAAGTATGGTTTAACTCTGTTAGCTTAATGAACATATCAGAAATAAGTTTCACACAATGCTTCTGTGTAGTTTTTATTTGAAGATATTATTTTTCCCAGTAGAGGCCTCTTAGCGCTCAGAATGTCCAATTGCAGTTTCTACAGAAAGAGTGTTTCAGAAAGGCTCAATCAAAAGTAAGGTTCAACTCTGTTAGTTGAATGCACAGAACAGAAAGAAGTTTCATACAATGTTTCTGTGTAGTTTATATTTGAACATATTCTTTTTTCCACTATTACCCACTTAGCGCTACGAATGTCCAGTTGCATTTTCTACAGACAGAGTGTTTCAAAACTGCTCAATCAAATGTATGGTTTAACTCTGTTAGCTGAATGCTCAGATCAGAAAGAAGTTTCACAGAATGCTTCTGTGTAGTTTATATTTGAATATATTCCTTTTTCCACTACTACTCTCTTAGCGCTCCAAATGTCCAGTTGCATTTTCTACAGAAAGAGTGTTCAGATCTGCTGAATCAAAAGTATGGTTTAAATCTGTTAGCTGAATGCACAGATCAGAAAGAAGTTTCACAGAATGATTCTGTGTAGTTTATATTTGGAGACATTCCTTTTTCCACTATTACCCTCTTAGCGCTCCGAATCTCCACTTGCATTTTCTACAGAAAGAGTGTTTCAGAACGGCTCAATCAAAATTAGGTTCAACTCTTGTAGTTGAACAAACAGAACAGAAAGAAGTTTCACACAATTCTTCTGTGTAGTTTTTATTTGTAGACATTCTTTTTCCCAATATAGGCCTCTTAGCGCTCAGAATGTCCAATTGCAGTTTCTACAGAAAGAGTGTTTCAGAAAGGCTCAATCAAACGTAAGGTTCAACTCTGTTAGTTGAATGCACAGAACAGGAAGAATTTTCACAGAATGCTACTGTGTAGTTTATATTTGAATATATTCCTTTTTCCACTATTACCCTCTTAGCGCTCCGAATGTCCACTTGCATTTTCTACAGAAAGAGTGTTCAGAACTGCGCAATCAAAACTAAGGTTCAACTCTTTTAGTTGAACAAACAGAACAGAAAGAAGTTTCACACAATGCTTCTGTGTAGTTTTTATTTGTAGACATTCTTTTTCCCAATATAGGCCTCTTAGCGCTCAGAATGTCCAATTGCAGTTTCTACAGAAAGAGTGTTTCAGAACGGCTCAATCAAACGTAAGGTTCAACTCTGTTAGTTGAATGCACAGAACAGAAAGAAGTTTCATACAATGTTTCTGTGTAGTTTATATTTGAACATATTCTTTTTTCCACTATTACCCACTTAGCGCTACGAATGTCCAGTTGCATTTTCTACAGACAGAGTGTTTCAAAACTGCTCAATCAAATGTATGGTTTAACTCTGTTAGCTGAATGCTCAGATCAGAAAGAAGTTTCACAGAATGCTTCTGTGTAGTTTATATTTGAATATATTCCTTTTTCCACTACTACTCTCTTAGCGCTCCAAATGTCCAGTTGCATTTTCTACAGAAAGAGTGTTCAGATCTGCTGAATCAAAAGTATGGTTTAAATCTGTTAGCTGAATGCACAGATCAGAAAGAAGTTTCACAGAATGATTCTGTGTAGTTTATATTTGGAGACATTCCTTTTTCCACTATTACCCTCTTAGCGCTCCGAATCTCCACTTGCATTTTCTACAGAAAGAGTGTTTCAGAACGGCTCAATCAAAATTAGGTTCAACTCTTGTAGTTGAACAAACAGAACAGAAAGAAGTTTCACACAATTCTTCTGTGTAGTTTTTATTTGTAGACATTCTTTTTCCCAATATAGGCCTCTTAGCGCTCAGAATGTCCAATTGCAGTTTCTACAGAAAGAGTGTTTCAGAAAGGCTCAATCAAAAGTAAGGTTCAACTCTGTTAGTTGAATGCACAGAACAGGAAGAATTTTCACAGAATGCTACTGTGTAGTTTATATTTGAATATATTCCTTTTTCCACTATTACCCTCTTAGCGCTCCGAATGTCCACTTGCATTTTCTACAGAAAGAGTGTTCAGAACTGCGCAATCAAAACTAAGGTTCAACTCTTTTAGTTGAACAAACAGAACAGAAAGAAGTTTCACACAATGCTTCTGTGTAGTTATTATTTGTAGACATTCTTTTTCCCAATATAGGCCTCTTAGCGCTCAGAATGTCCAATTGCAGTTTCTACAGAAAGAGTGTTTCAGAACGGCTCAATCAAACGTAAGGTTCAACTCTGTTAGTTGAATGCACAGAACAGAAAGAAGTTTCATACAATGCTTCTGTGTAGTTTATATTTGAACATATTATTTTTTCCACTATTACCCACTTAGCGCTACGAATGTCCAGTTGCATTTTCTACAGACAGAGTGTTTCAAAACTGCTCAATCAAAAGTATGGTTTAACTCTGTTAGCTGAATGCTCAGATCAGAAAGAAGTTTCACAGAATGCTTCTGTGTAGTTTATATTTGAATATATTCCTTTTTCCACTACTACGCTCTTAGCGCTCCAAATGTCCAGTTGCATTTTCTACAGAAAGAGTGTTCAGACCTGCTCAATCAAAAGTATGGTTTAACTCTGTTAGCTGAATGCACAGATCAGAAAGAAGTTTCACCGAATGATTCTGTGTAGTTTATATTTGAAGACATTCCTTTTTCCACTATTACCCTCTTAGCGCTCCGAATCTCCACTTGCATTTCCTTCAAAAAAAGTGTTTCATAACTGCTCAATCAAAAATATGTTTTATCTCTGTTAACTGAATTTACAGATCAGAAATAAGTTTCACAGAAGGCATCTGTGTAGTTTTTATTTGAAGATATTCTTTTTCCCAATGTAGGCCTCTTAGCGCTTAGCATGTCAGATTGCAGTTTCTACAGAAAGAGTGTTTCAGAACGGCTCAATCAAAAATAAGGTTCAACTCTGTTAGTTGAATGCACAGAACAGAAAGAATTTTCACAGAATGCTACTGTGTAGTTTATATTTGAATATATTCCTTTTTCCACTATTACCCTCTTAGCGCTCCGAATGTCCACTTGCATTTTCTACAGAAAGAGTGTTCAGAACTGCACAATCAAAAGTATGGTTTAACTCTGTTAGCTTAATGAACATATCAGAAATAAGTTTCACACAATGCTTCTGTGTAGTTTTTATTTGAAGATATTATTTTTCCCAATAGAGGCCTCTTATCGCTCAGAATGTCCAATTGCAGTTTCTACAGAAAGAGTGTTTCAGAAAGGCTCAATCAAAGTAAGGTTCAACTCTGTTAGTTGAATGCACAGAACAGAAAGATGTTTCATACAATGCTTCTGTGTAGTTTATATTTGAACATATTCTTTTTTCCACTATTACCCACTTAGCGCTACGAATGTCCAGTTGCATTTTCTACAGACAGAGTGTTTCAAAACTGCTCAATCAAAAGTATGTTTTAACTCTGTTAGCTGAATGCTCAGATCAGAAAGAAGTTTCACAGAATGCTTCTGTGTAGTTTATATTTGAATATATTCCTTTTTCCACTACTACTCTCTTAGCGCACCAAATGTCCAGTTGCATTTTCTACAGAAAGAGTGTTCAGATCTGCTCAATCAAAAGTATGGTTTAACTCTGTTAGCTGAATGCACAGATCAGAAAGAAGTTTCACAGTATGATTCTGTGTAGTTTATATTTGGAGACATTCCTTTTTCCACTATTACCCTCTTAGCGCTCCGAATCTCCACTTGCATTTTCTACAGAAAGAGTGTTTCAGAACGGCTCAATCAAAACTAAGGTTCAACTCTTTTAGTTGAACAAACAGAACAGAAAGAAGTTTCACACAATTCTTCTGTGTAGTTTTTATTTGTAGACATTCTTTTTCCCAATATAGGCCTCTTAGCGCTCAGAATATCCAATTGCAGTTTCTACAGAAAGAGTGTTTCAGAACGGCTCAATCAAAAGTAAGGTTCAACTCTGTTAGTTGAATGCACAGAACAGAAAGAAGTTTCATACAATGCTTCTGTGTAGTTTATATTTGAACATATTCTTTTTTCCACTATTACCCACTTAGCGCTACGAATGTCCAGTTGCATTTTCTACAGACAGAGTGTTTCAAAACTGCTCAATCAAAAGTATGGTTTAACTCTGTTAGCTGAATGCTCAGATCAGAAAGAAGTTTCACAGAATGCTTCTGTGTAGTTTATATTTGAATATATTCCTTTTTCCACTACTACTCTCTTAGCGCTCCAAATGTCCAGTTGCATTTTCTACAGAAAGAGTGTTCAGATCTGCTCAATCAAAAGTATGGTTTAACTCTGTTAGCTGAATGCACAGATCAGAAAGAAGTTTCACAGAATGATTCTGTGTAGTTTATATTTGGAGACATTCCTTTTTCCACTATTACCCTCTTAGCGCTCCGAATCTCCACTTGCATTTTCTACAGAAAGGGTGTTTCAGAACGGCTCAATCAAAACTAAGGTTCAACTCTTTTAGTTGAACAAACAGAACAGAAAGAAGTTTCACACAATTCTTCTGTGTAGTTTTTATTTGTAGACATTCTTTTTCCGAATATAGGCCTCTTAGCGCTCAGAATGTCCAATTGCAGTTTCTACAGAAAGAGTGTTTCAGAACGGCTCAATCAAAAGTAAGGTTCAACTCTGTTTGTTGAATGCACAGAACAGAAAGAAGTTTCATACAATGCTTCTGTGTAGTTTATATTTGAACATATTCTTTTTTCCACTATTACCCACTTAGTGCTACGAATGTCCAGTTGCATTTTCTACAGACAGAGTGTTTCAAAACTGCTCAATCAAAAGTATGGTTTAAGTCTGTTAGCTGAATGCTCAGATCAGAAAGAAGTTTCACAGAATGCTTCTGTGTAGTTTATATTTGAATATATTCCTTTTTCCACTACTATGCTCTTAGCGCTCCAAATGTCCAGTTGCATTTTCTACAGAAAGAGTGTTCAGATCTGCTCAATCAAAAGTATGGTTTAACTCTGTTAGCTGAATGCACAGATCAGAAAGAAGTTTCACCGAATGATTCTGTGTAGTTTATATTTGAAGACATTCCTTTTTCCACTATTACCCACTTAGCGCTCCGAATCTCCACTTGCATTTTCTACAAAAAGAGTGTTTCATAACTGCTCAATCAAAAATATGTTTTATCTCTGTTAACTGAATTTACAGATCAGAAATAAGTTTCACAGAATGCATCTGTGAAGTTTTTATTTGAAGATATTCTTTTTCCCAATGTAGGCCTCTTAGCGCTTAGCATGTCCAATTGCAGTTTCTACAGAAAGAGTGTTTCAGAACGGCTCAATCAAAAGTAAGGTTCAACTCTGTTAGTTGAATGCACAGAACAGAAAGAATTTTCACAGAATGCTACTGTGTAGTTTATATTTGAATATATTCCTTTTTCCACTATTACCCTCTTAGCACTCCGAATGTCCACTTGCATTTTCTACAGAAATAGTGTTCAGAACTGCGCAATCAAAAGTATGGTTTAACTCTGTTAGCTTAATGAACATATCAGAAATAAGTTTCACACAATGCTTCTGTGTAGTTTTTATTTGAAGATATTATTTTTCCCAATAGAGGCCTCTTAGCGCTCAGAATGTCCAATTGCAGTTTCTACAGAAAGAGTGTTTCAGAAAGGCTCAATCAAAAGTAAGGTTCAACTCTGTTAGTTGAATGCACAGAACAGAAAGAAGTTTCATACAATGCTTCTGTGTAGTTTATATTTGAACATATTCTTTATTCCACTATTACCCACTTAGCGCTACGAATGTCCAGCTGCATTTTCTACAGACAGAGTGTTTCAAAACTGCTCAATCAAAAGTATGGTTTAACTCTGTTAGGTGAATGCTCAGATCAGAAAGAAGTTTCACAGAATGCTTCTGTGTAGTTTATATTTTAATATATTCCTTTTTCCACTACTACTCTCTTAGCGCTCCAAATATCCAGTTGCATTTTCTACAGAAAGAGTGTTCAGATCTGCTGAATCATAAGTATGGTTTAACTCTGTTAGCTGAATGCACAGATCAGAAAAAGTTTCACAGAATGATTCTGTGTAGTTTATATTTGGAGACATTCCTTTTTCCACTATTACCCTCTTAGCGCTCCGAATCTCCACTTGCATTTTCTAAGGAAAGAGTGTTTCAGAACGGCTCAATCAAAACTAAGGTTCAACTCTTTTAGTTGACAAACAGAACAGAAAGAAGTTTCACACAATTCTTCTGTGTAGTTTTTATTTGTAGACATTCTTTTTCCCAATATAGGCCTCTTAGCGCTCAGAATGTCCAATTGCAGTTTCTACAGAAAGAGTGTTTCAGAACGGCTCAATCAAAAGTAAGGTTCAACTCTGTTAGTTGAATGCACAGAACAGAAAGAAGTTTCATACAATGCTTCTGTGTAGTTTATATTTGAACATATTCTTTTTTCCACTATTACCCACTTAGCGCTACGAATGTCCAGTTGCATTTTCTACAGACAGAGTGTTTCAAAACTGCTCAATCAAAAGTATGGTTTAACTCTGTTAGCTGAATGCTCAGATCAGAATGAAGTTTCACAGAATGCTTCTGTGTAGTTTATATTTGAATATATTCCTTTTTCCACTACTACGCTCTTAGCGCTCCAAATGTCCAGTTGCATTTTCTACAGAAAGAGTGTTCAGATCTGCTCAATCAAAACTATGGTTTAACTCTGTTAGCTGAATGCACAGATCAGAAAGAAGTTTCACCGAGTGATTCTGTGTAGTTTATATTTGGGGACATTCCCTTTTCCACTATTACCCTCTTAGCGCTCCGAATCTCCACTTGCATTTTCTACAGAAACAGTGTTTCAGAACGGCTCAATCAAAACTAAGGTTCAACTCTTTTAGTTGAACAAACAGAACAGAAAGAAGTTTCACACAATTCTTCTGTGTAGTTTTTATTTGTAGACATTCTTTTTCCCAATATAGGCCTCTTAGCACTCAGAATGTCCAATTGCAGTTTCTACAGAAAGAGTGTTTCAGAACGGCTCAATCAAAAGTAAGGTTCAACTCTGTTAGTTGAATGCACAGAACAGAAAGAAGTTTCATACAATGCTTCTGTGTAGTTTATATTTGAACATATTATTTTTTGCACTATTACCCACTTAGCGCTACGAATGTCCAGTTGAATTTTCTACAGACAGAGTGTTTCAAAACTGCTCAATCAAAAGTATGGTTTAACTCTGTTAGCTGAATGCTCAGATCAGAAAGAAGTTTCACAGAATGCTTCTGTGTAGTTTATATTTGAATATATTCCTTTTTCCACTACTACGCTCTTAGCGCTCCAAATGTCCAGTTGCATTTTCTACAGAAAGAGTGTTCAGATCTGCTCAATCAAAAGTATGGTTTAACTCTGTTAGCTGAATGCACATATCAGAAAGAAGTTTCACCAAATGATTCTGTGTATTTTATATTTGAAGACATTCCTTTTTCCACTATTACCCACTTAGCGCTCCGAATCTCCACTTGCATTTTCTACAAAATGAGTGTTTCATAACTGCTCAATCAAAAATATGTTTTATCTCTGTTAACTGAATTTACAGATCAGAAATAAGTTTCACAGAATGCATCTGTGTAGTTTTTATTTGAATATATTCTTTTTCCCAATGTAGGCCTCTTAGCGCTTAGCATGTCCAATTGCAGTTTCTACAGAAAGAGTGTTTCATAACGGCTCAATCAAAAGTAAGGTTCAACTCTGTTAGTTGAATGCACAGAACAGGAAGAATTTTCACAGAATGCTACTGTGTAGTTTATATTTGAATATATTCCTTTTTCCACTATTACCCTCTTAGCGCTCCGAATGTCCACTTGCATTTTCTACAGAAAGAGTGTTCAGAAATGCGCAATCAAAACTAAGGTTCAACTCTTTCAGTTGAACAAACAGAACAGAAAGAAGTTTCACACAATGCTTCTGTGTATTTTTTATTTGTAGACATTCTTTTTCCCAATATAGGCCTCTTAGCGCTCAGAATGTCCAATTGCAGTTTCTACAGAAAGAGTGTTTCAGAACGGCTCAATCAAACGTAAGGTTCAACTCTGTTAGTTGAATGCACAGAACAGAAAGAAGTTTCATACAATACTTCTGTGTAGTTTATATTTGAACATATTCTTTTTTCCACTATTACCCACTTAGCGCTATGAATGTCCAGTTGCATTTTCTACAGACAGAGTGTTTCAAAACTGCTCAATCAAAAGTATGGTTTAACTCTGTTAGCTGAATGCTCAGATCAGAAAGAAGTTTCACAGAATGCTTCTGTGTAGTTTATATTTGAATATATTCCTTTTTCCACTATTACCCTCTTAGCGCTCCGAATGTCCACTTGCATTTTCTACAGAAATAGTGTTCAGAACTGCGCAATCAAAAGTATGGTTTAACTCTGTTAGCTTAATGAACATATCAGAAATAAGTTTCACACAATGCTTCTGTGTAGTTTTTATTTGAAGATATTATTTTTCCCAATAGAGGCCTCTTAGCGCTCAGAATGTCCAATTGCAGTTTCTACAGAAAGAGTGTTTCAGAAAGGCTCAATCAAAAGTAAGGTTCAACTCTGTTAGTTGAATGCACCGAACAGAAAGAAGTTTCATACAATGCTTCTGTGTAGTTTATATTTGAACATATTCTTTTTTCCACTATTACCCACTTAGCGCTACGAATGTCCAGCTGCATTTTCTACAGACAGAGTGTTTCAAAACTGCTCAATCAAAAGTATGGTTTAACTCTGTTAGGTGAATGCTCAGATCAGAAAGAAGTTTCACAGAATGCTTCTGTGTAGTTTATATTTGAATATATTCCTTTTTCCACTACTACTCTCTTAGCGCTCCAAATGTCCAGTTGCATTTTCTACAGAAAGAGTGTTCAGATCTGCTGAATCAAAAGTATGGTTTAACTCTGTTAGCTGAATGCACAGATCAGAAAGAATTTTCACAGAATGATTCTGTGTAGTTTATATTTGGAGACATTCCTTTTTCCACTATTACCCTCTTAGCGCTCCGAATCTCCACTTGCATTTTCTACAGAAAGAGTGTTTCAGAACGGCTCAATCAAAACTAAGGTTCAACTCTTTTAGTTGACAAACAGAACAGAAAGAAGTTTCACACATTTCTTCTGTGTATTTTTTATTTGTAGACATTCTTTTTCCCAATATAGGCCTCTTAGCGCTCAGAATGTCCAATTGCAGTTTCTATAGAAAGAGTGTTTCAGAACGGCTCAATCAAAAGTAAGGTTCAACTCTGTTAGTTGAATGCACAGAACAGAAAGAAGTTTCATACAATGCTTCTGTGTAGTTTATATTTGAACATATTCTTTTTTCCACTATTACCCACTTAGCGCTACGAATGTCCAGTTGCATTTTCTACAGACAGAGTGTTTCCAAAGTGCTCAATCAAAAGTATGGTTTAACTCTGTTAGCTGAATGCTCAGATCAGAAAGAAGTTTCACAGAATGCTTCTGTGTAGTTTATATTTGAATATATTCCTTTTTCCACTACTACGCTCTTATCGCTCCAAATGTCCAGTTGCATTTTCTACAGAAAGAGTGTTCAGATCTGCTCAATCAAAACTATGGTTTAACTCTGTTAGCTGAATGCACAGATCAGAAAGAAGTTTCACCGAATGATTCTGTGTAGTTTATATTTGAAGACATTCCTTTTTCCACTATTACCCTCTTAGCGCTCCGAATCTCCACTTGCATTTTCTACAAAAAGAGTGTTTCATAACTGCTCAATCAAAAATATGTTTTATCACTGTTAACTGAATTTACAGATCAGAAATAAGTTTCACAGAATGCATCTGTGTAGTTTTTATTTGAAGATATTCTTTTTCCCAATGTAGGCCTCTTAGCGCTTAGCATGTCCAATTGCAATTTCTACAGAAAGAGTGTTTCAGAACGGCTCAATCAAAAGTAGGGTTCAACTCTGTTATTTGAATGCACAGAACAGAAAGAATTTTCACAGAATGCTACTGTGTAGTTTATATTTGAATATATTCCTTTTTCCACTATTACCCTCTTAGCGCTCCGAATGTCCACTTGCATTTTCTACAGAAAGAGTGTTCAGAACTGCGCAATCAAAAGTATGGTTTAACTCTGTTAGCTTAATGAACATATCAGAAATAAGTTTCACACAATGCTTCTGTGTAGTTTTTATTTGAAGATATTATTTTTCCCAATAGAGGCCTCTTAGCGCTCAGAATGTCCAATTCCAGTTTCTACAGAAAGAGTGTTTCAGAAAGGCTCAATCAAAAGTAAGGTTCAACTCTGTTAGTTGAATGCACAGAACAGAAAGAAGTTTCATACAATGCTTCTGTGTAGCTTATATTTGAACATATTCTTTTTTCCACTATTACCCACTTAGCGCTACGAATGTCCAGTTGCATTTTCTACAGACAGAGTGTTTCAAAACTGCTCAATCAAAAGTATGGTTTAACTCTGTTAGCTGAATGCTCAGATCAGAAAGAAGTTTCACAGAATGCTTCTGTGTAGTTTATATTTGAATATATTCCTTTTTCCGCTACTACTCTCTTAGCGCTCCAAATGTCCAGTTGCATTTTCTACAGAAAGAGTGTTCAGATCTGCTCAATCAAAAGTATGGTTTAACCCTGTTAGCTGAATGCACAGATCAGAAAGAAGTTTCACAGAATGATTCTGTGTAGTTTATATTTGGAGACATTCCTTTTTCCACTATTACCCTCTTAGCGCTCCGAATCTCCACTTGCATTTTCTACAGAAAGAGTGTTTCAGAACGGCTCAATCAAAACTAAGGTTCAACTCTCTTAGTTGAACAAACAGAACAGAAAGGAGTTTCACACAATTCTTCTGTGTAGTTTTTATTTGTAGACATTCTTTTTCCCAATATAGGCCTCTTATCGCTCAGAATGTCCAATTGCAGTTTCTACAGAAAGAGTGTTTCAGAACGGCTCAATCAAAAGTAAGGTTCAACTCTGTTAGTTGAATGCACAGAACAGAAAGAAGTTTCATACAATGCTTCTGTGTAGTTTATATTTGAACATATTCTTTTTTCCACTATTACCCACTTAGCGCTACGAAAGTCCAGTTGCATTTTCTACAGACAGAGTGTTTCAAAACTGCTCAATCAAAAGTATGGTTTAACTCTGTTAGCTGAATGCTCAGATCAGAAAGAAGTTTCACAGAATGCTTCTGTGTAGTTTATATTTGAATATATTCCTTTTTCCACTACTACGCTCTTAGCGCTCCAAATGTCCAGTTGCATTTTCTACAGAAAGAGTGTTCAGATCTGCTCAATCAAAACTATGGTTTAACTCTGTTAGCTGAATGCACAGATCAGAAAGAAGTTTCACCGAATGATTCTGTGTAGTTTATATTTGAAGACATTCCTTTTTCCACTATTACCCTCTTAGCGCTCCGAATCTCCACTTGCATTTTCTACAAAAAGAGTGTTTCATAACTGCTCAATCAAAAATATGTTTTATCTCTGTTAACTGAATTTACAGATCAGAAATAAGTTTCACAGAATGCATCTGTGTAGTTTTTATTTGAAGATATACTTTTTCCCAATGTAGGCCTCTTAGCGCTTAGCATGTCCAATTGCAATTTCTACAGAAAGAGTGTTTCAGAACGGCTCAATCAAAAGTAGGGTTCAACTCTGTTATTTGAATGCACAGAACAGAAAGAATTTTCACAGAATGCTACTGTGTAGTTTATATTTGAATATATTCCTTTTTCCACTATTACCCTCTTAGCGCTCCGAATGTCCACTTGCATTTTCTACTGAAAGAGTGTTCAGAACTGCGCAATCAAAAGTATGGTTTAACTCTGTTAGCTTAATGAACATATCAGAAATAAGTTTCACACAATGCTTCTGTGTAGTTTTTATTTGTAGACATTATTTTTCCCAATAGAGGCCTCTTAGCGCTCAGAATGTCCAATTGCAGTTTCTACAGAAAGAGTGTTTCAGAAAGGCTCAATCAAAAGTAAGGTTCAACTCTGTTAGTTGAATGCACAGAACAGAAAGAAGTTTCATACAATGCTTCTGTGTAGTTTATATTTGAACATATTCTTTTTTCCACTATTACCCACTTAGCGCTACGAATGTCCAGTTGCATTTTCTACAGACAGAGTGTTTCAAATCTGCTCAATCAAAAGTATGGTTTAACTCTGTTAGCTGAAAGCTCAGATCAGAAAGAAGTTTCACAGAATGCTTCTGTGTAGTTTATAGTTGAATATATTACTTTTTCCGCTACTACTCTCTCAGCGCTCCAAATGTCCAGTTGCATTTTCTACAGAAAGAGTGTTCAGATCTGCTCAATCAAAAGTATGGTTTAACTCTGTTAGCTGAATGCACAGATCAGAAAGAAGTTTCACAGAATGATTCTGTGTAGTTTATATTTGGAGACATTCCTTTTTCCACTATTACCCTATTAGCGCTCCGAATCTCCACTTGCATTTTCTACAGAAAGAGTGTTTCAGAACGGCTCAATCAAAACTAAGATTCAACTCTCTTAGTTGAACAAACAGAACAGAAAGGAGTTTCACACAATTCTTCTGTGTAGTTTTTATTTGTAGACATTCTTTTTCCCAATATAGGCCTCTTAGCGCTCAGAATGTCCAATTGCAGTTTCTACAGAAAGAGTGTTTCAGAACGGCTCAATCAAAAGTAAGGTTCAACTCTGTTAGTTGAATGCACAGAACAGAAAGAAGTTTCATACAATGCTTCTGTGTAGTTTATATTTGAACATATTCTTTTTTCCACTATTACCCACTTAGCGCTACGAATGTCCAGTTGCATTTTCTACAGACAGAGTGTTTCAAAAGTGCTCAATCAAAAGTATGGTTTAACTCTGTTAGCTGAATGCTCAGATCAGAAAGAAGTTTCACAGAATGCTTCTGTGTAGTTTATATTTGAATATATTCCTTTTTCCACTACTACGCTCTTAGCGCTCCAAATGTCCAGTTGCATTTTCTACAGAAAGAGTGTTCAGATCTGCTCAATCAAAACTATGGTTTAACTCTGTTAGCTGAATGCACAGATCAGAAAGAAGTTTCACCGAATGATTCTGTGTAGTTTATATTTGAAGACATTCCTTTTTCCACTATTACCCTCTTAGCGCTCCGAATCTCCACTTGCATTTTCTACAAAAAGAGTGTTTCATAACTGCTCAATCAAAAATATGTTTTATCTCTGTTAACTGAATTTACAGATCAGAAATAAGTTTCACAGAATGCATCTGTGTAGTTTTTATTTGAAGATATTCTTTTTCCCAATGTAGGCCTCTTAGCGCTTAGCATGTCCAATTGCAATTTCTACAGAAAGAGTGTTTCAGAACGGCTCAATCAAAAGTAGGGTTCAACTCTGTTATTTGAATGCACAGAACAGAAAGAATTTTCACAGAATGCTACTGTGTAGTTTATATTTGAATATATTCCTTTTTCCACTATTACCCTCTTAGCGCTCCGAATGTCCACTTGCATTTTCTACAGAAAGAGTGTTCAGAACTGCGCATTCAAAAGTATGGTTTAACTCTGTTAGCTTAATGAACATATCAGAAATAAGTTTCACACAATGCTTCTGTGTAGTTTTTATTTGAAGATATTATTTTTCCCAATAGAGGCCTCTTAGCGCTCAGAATGTCCAATTGCAGTTTCTACAGAAAGAGTGTTTCAGAAAGGCTCAATCAAAAGTAAGGTTCAACTCTGTTAGTTGAATGCACAGAACAGAAAGAAGTTTCATACAATGCTTCTGTGTAGCTTATATTTGAACATATTTTTTTTCCACTATTACCCACTTAGCGCTACGAATGTCCAGTTGCATTTTCTACAGACAGAGTGTTTCAAAACTGCTCAATCAAATGTATGGTTTAACTCTGTTAGCTGAATGCTCAGATCAGAAAGTAGTTTCACAGAATGCTTCTGTGTAGTTTATATTTGAATATATTCCTTTTTCCACTACTACTCTCTTAGCGCTCCAAATGTCCAGTTGCATTTTCTACAGAAAGAGTGTTCAGATCTGCTCAATCAAAAGTATGGTTTAACTCTGTTAGCTGAATGCACAGATCAGAAAGAAGTTTCACAGAATGATTCTGTGTAGTTTATATTTGGAGACATTCCTTTTTCCACTATTACCCTATTAGCGCTCCGAATCTCCACTTGCATTTTCTACAGAAAGAGTGTTTCAGAACGGCTCAATCAAAACTAAGATTCAACTCTCTTAGTTGAACAAACAGAACAGAAAGGAGTTTCACACAATTCTTCTGTGTAGTTTTTATTTGTAGACATTCTTTTTCCCAATATGGGCCTCTTAGCGCTCAGAATGTCCAATTGCAGTTTCTACAGAAAGAGTGTTTCAGAACGGCTCAATCAAAAGTAAGGTTCAACTCTGTTAGTTGAATGCACAGAACAGAAAGTAGTTTCATACAATGCTTCTGTGTAGTTTATATTTGAACATATTCTTTTTTCCACTATTACCCACTTAGCGCTACGAATGTCCAGTTGCATTTTCTACAGACAGAGTGTTTCAAAACTGCTCAATCAAAAGTATGGTTTAACTCTGTTAGCTGAATGCTCAGATCAGAAAGAAGTTTCACAGAATGCTTCTGTGTAGTTTATATTTGATATATTCCTTTTTCCACTACTACGCTCTTAGCGCTCCAAATGTCCAGTTGCATTTTCTACAGAAAGAGTTTTCAGATCTGCTCAATCAAAAGTATGGTTTAACTCTGTTAGCTGAATGCACAGATCAGAAAGAAGTTTCACCGAATGATTCTGTGTAGTTTATATTTGAAGACATTCCTTTTTCCACTATTACCCACTTAGCGCTCCGAATCTCCACTTGCATTTTATACAAAAAGAGTGTTTCATAACTGCTCAATCAAAAATATGTTTTATCTCTGTTAACTGAATTTACAGATCAGAAATAAGTTTCACAGAATGCATCTGTGTAGTTTTTATTTGAAGATATTCTTTTTCCCAATGTAGGCCTCTTAGCGCTTAGCATGTCCAATTGCAGTTTCTTCAGAAAGAGTGTTTCAGAACGGCTCAATCAAAAGTAAGGTTCAACTCTGTTAGTTGAATGCACAGAACAGAAAGAGTTTTCACAGAATGCTACTGTGTAGTTTATATTTGAATATATTCCTTTTTCCACTATTACCCTCTTAGCGCTCCGAATGTCCACTTGCATTTTCTACAGAAAGAGTGTTCAGAACTGCGCAATCAAAAGTATGGTTTAACTCTGTTAGCTTAATGAACATATCAGAAATAAGTTTCACACAATGCTTCTGTGTAGTTTTTATTTGAAGATATTATTTTTCCCAATAGAGGCCTCTTAGCGCTCAGAATGTCCAATTGCAGTTTCTACAGAAAGAGTGTTTCAGAAAGGCTCAATCAAAAGTAAGGTTCAACTCTGTTAGTTGAATGCACAGAACAGAAAGAAGTTTCATACAATGCTTCTGTGTAGCTTATATTTGAACATATTCTTTTTTCCACTATTACCCACTTAGCGCTACGAATGTCCAGTTGCATTTTCTACAGACAGAGTGTTTCAAAACTGCTCAATCAAAAGTATGGTTTAACTCTGTTAGCTGAATGCTCAGATCAGAAAGAAGTTTCACAGAATGCTTCTGTGTAGTTTATATTTGAATATATTCCTTTTTCCGCTACTACTCTCTTAGCGCTCCAAATGTCCAGTTGCATTTTCTACAGAAAGAGTGTTCAGATCTGCTCAATCAAAAGTATGGTTTAACCCTGTTAGCTGAATGCACAGATCAGAAAGAAGTTTCACAGAATGATTCTGTGTAGTTTATATTTGGAGACATTCCTTTTTCCACTATTACCCTCTTAGCGCTCCGAATCTCCACTTGCATTTTCTACAGAAAGAGTGTTTCAGAACGGCTCAATCAAAACTAAGGTTCAACTCTCTTAGTTGAACAAACAGAACAGAAAGGAGTTTCACACAATTCTTCTGTGTAGTTTTTATTTGTAGACATTCTTTTTCCCAATATAGGCCTCTTATCGCTCAGAATGTCCAATTGCAGTTTCTACAGAAAGAGTGTTTCAGAACGGCTCAATCAAAAGTAAGGTTCAACTCTGTTAGTTGAATGCACAGAACAGAAAGAAGTTTCATACAATGCTTCTGTGTAGTTTATATTTGAACATATTCTTTTTTCCACTATTACCCACTTAGCGCTACGAAAGTCCAGTTGCATTTTCTACAGACAGAGTGTTTCAAAACTGCTCAATCAAAAGTATGGTTTAACTCTGTTAGCTGAATGCTCAGATCAGAAAGAAGTTTCACAGAATGCTTCTGTGTAGTTTATATTTGAATATATTCCTTTTTCCACTACTACGCTCTTAGCGCTCCAAATGTCCAGTTGCATTTTCTACAGAAAGAGTGTTCAGATCTGCTCAATCAAAACTATGGTTTAACTCTGTTAGCTGAATGCACAGATCAGAAAGAAGTTTCACCGAATGATTCTGTGTAGTTTATATTTGAAGACATTCCTTTTTCCACTATTACCCTCTTAGCGCTCCGAATCTCCACTTGCATTTTCTACAAAAAGAGTGTTTCATAACTGCTCAATCAAAAATATGTTTTATCTCTGTTAACTGAATTTACAGATCAGAAATAAGTTTCACAGAATGCATCTGTGTAGTTTTTATTTGAAGATATTCTTTTTCCCAATGTAGGCCTCTTAGCGCTTAGCATGTCCAATTGCAATTTCTACAGAAAGAGTGTTTCAGAACAGCTCAATCAAAAGTAGGGTTCAACTCTGTTATTTGAATGCACAGAACAGAAAGAATTTTCACAGAATGCTACTGTGTAGTTTATATTTGAATATATTCCTTTTTCCACTATTACCCTCTTAGCGCTCCGAATGTCCACTTGCATTTTCTACTGAAAGAGTGTTCAGAACTGCGCAATCAAAAGTATGGTTTAACTCTGTTAGCTTAATGAACATATCAGAAATAAGTTTCACACAATGCTTCTGTGTAGTTTTTATTTGTAGACATTATTTTTCCCAATAGAGGCCTCTTAGCGCTCAGAATGTCCAATTGCAGTTTCTACAGAAAGAGTGTTTCAGAAAGGCTCAATCAAAAGTAAGGTTCAACTCTGTTAGTTGAATGCACAGAACAGAAAGAAGTTTCATACAATGCTTCTGTGTAGTTTATATTTGAACATATTCTTTTTTCCACTATTACCCACTTAGCGCTACGAATGTCCAGTTGCATTTTCTACAGACAGAGTGTTTCAAATCTGCTCAATCAAAAGTATGGTTTAACTCTGTTAGCTGAAAGCTCAGATCAGAAAGAAGTTTCACAGAATGCTTCTGTGTAGTTTATAGTTGAATATATTACTTTTTCCGCTACTACTCTCTCAGCGCTCCAAATGTCCAGTTGCATTTTCTACAGAAAGAGTGTTCAGATCTGCTCAATCAAAAGTATGGTTTAACTCTGTTAGCTGAATGCACAGATCAGAAAGAAGTTTCACAGAATGATTCTGTGTAGTTTATATTTGGAGACATTCCTTTTTCCACTATTACCCTATTAGCGCTCCGAATCTCCACTTGCATTTTCTACAGAAAGAGTGTTTCAGAACGGCTCAATCAAAACTAAGATTCAACTCTCTTAGTTGAACAAACAGAACAGAAAGGAGTTTCACACAATTCTTCTGTGTAGTTTTTATTTGTAGACATTCTTTTTCCCAATATAGGCCTCTTAGCGCTCAGAATGTCCAATTGCAGTTTCTACAGAAAGAGTGTTTCAGAACGGCTCAATCAAAAGTAAGGTTCAACTCTGTTAGTTGAATGCACAGAACAGAAAGAAGTTTCATACAATGCTTCTGTGTAGTTTATATTTGAACATATTCTTTTTTCCACTATTACCCACTTAGCGCTACGAATGTCCAGTTGCATTTTCTACAGACAGAGTGTTTCAAAAGTGCTCAATCAAAAGTATGGTTTAACTCTGTTAGCTGAATGCTCAGATCAGAAAGAAGTTTCACAGAATGCTTCTGTGTAGTTTATATTTGAATATATTCCTTTTTCCACTACTACGCTCTTAGCGCTCCAAATGTCCAGTTGCATTTTCTACAGAAAGAGTGTTCAGATCTGCTCAATCAAAACTATGGTTTAACTCTGTTAGCTGAATGCACAGATCAGAAAGAAGTTTCACCGAATGATTCTGTGTAGTTTATATTTGAAGACATTCCTTTTTCCACTATTACCCTCTTAGCGCTCCGAATCTCCACTTGCATTTTCTACAAAAAGAGTGTTTCATAACTGCTCAATCAAAAATATGTTTTATCTCTGTTAACTGAATTTACAGATCAGAAATAAGTTTCACAGAATGCATCTGTGTAGTTTTTATTTGAAGATATTCTTTTTCCCAATGTAGGCCTCTTAGCGCTTAGCATGTCCAATTGCAATTTCTACAGAAAGAGTGTTTCAGAACGGCTCAATCAAAAGTAGGGTTCAACTCTGTTATTTGAATGCACAGAACAGAAAGAATTTTCACAGAATGCTACTGTGTAGTTTATATTTGAATATATTCCTTTTTCCACTATTACCCTCTTAGCGCTCCGAATGTCCACTTGCATTTTCTACAGAAAGAGTGTTCAGAACTGCGCATTCAAAAGTATGGTTTAACTCTGTTAGCTTAATGAACATATCAGAAATAAGTTTCACACAATGCTTCTGTGTAGTTTTTATTTGAAGATATTATTTTTCCCAATAGAGGCCTCTTAGCGCTCAGAATGTCCAATTGCAGTTTCTACAGAAAGAGTGTTTCAGAAAGGCTCAATCAAAAGTAAGGTTCAACTCTGTTAGTTGAATGCACAGAACAGAAAGAAGTTTCATACAATGCTTCTGTGTAGCTTATATTTGAACATATTTTTTTTCCACTATTACCCACTTAGCGCTACGAATGTCCAGTTGCATTTTCTACAGACAGAGTGTTTCAAAACTGCTCAATCAAATGTATGGTTTAACTCTGTTAGCTGAATGCTCAGATCAGAAAGTAGTTTCACAGAATGCTTCTGTGTAGTTTATATTTGAATATATTCCTTTTTCCACTACTACTCTCTTAGCGCTCCAAATGTCCAGTTGCATTTTCTACAGAAAGAGTGTTCAGATCTGCTCAATCAAAAGTATGGTTTAACTCTGTTAGCTGAATGCACAGATCAGAAAGAAGTTTCACAGAATGATTCTGTGTAGTTTATATTTGGAGACATTCCTTTTTCCACTATTACCCTATTAGCGCTCCGAATCTCCACTTGCATTTTCTACAGAAAGAGTGTTTCAGAACGGCTCAATCAAAACTAAGATTCAACTCTCTTAGTTGAACAAACAGAACAGAAAGGAGTTTCACACAATTCTTCTGTGTAGTTTTTATTTGTAGACATTCTTTTTCCCAATATGGGCCTCTTAGCGCTCAGAATGTCCAATTGCAGTTTCTACAGAAAGAGTGTTTCAGAACGGCTCAATCAAAAGTAAGGTTCAACTCTGTTAGTTGAATGCACAGAACAGAAAGTAGTTTCATACAATGCTTCTGTGTAGTTTATATTTGAACATATTCTTTTTTCCACTATTACCCACTTAGCGCTACGAATGTCCAGTTGCATTTTCTACAGACAGAGTGTTTCAAAACTGCTCAATCAAAAGTATGGTTTAACTCTGTTAGCTGAATGCTCAGATCAGAAAGAAGTTTCACAGAATGCTTCTGTGTAGTTTATATTTGATATATTCCTTTTTCCACTACTACGCTCTTAGCGCTCCAAATGTCCAGTTGCATTTTCTACAGAAAGAGTTTTCAGATCTGCTCAATCAAAAGTATGGTTTAACTCTGTTAGCTGAATGCACAGATCAGAAAGAAGTTTCACCGAATGATTCTGTGTAGTTTATATTTGAAGACATTCCTTTTTCCACTATTACCCACTTAGCGCTCCGAATCTCCACTTGCATTTTATACAAAAAGAGTGTTTCATAACTGCTCAATCAAAAATATGTTTTATCTCTGTTAACTGAATTTACAGATCAGAAATAAGTTTCACAGAATGCATCTGTGTAGTTTTTATTTGAAGATATTCTTTTTCCCAATGTAGGCCTCTTAGCGCTTAGCATGTCCAATTGCAGTTTCTTCAGAAAGAGTGTTTCAGAACGGCTCAATCAAAAGTAAGGTTCAACTCTGTTAGTTGAATGCACAGAACAGAAAGAGTTTTCACAGAATGCTACTGTGTAGTTTATATTTGAATATATTCCTTTTTCCACTATTACCCTCTTAGCGCTCCGAATGTCCACTTGCATTTTCTACAGAAAGAGTGTTCAGAACTGCGCAATCAAAAGTATGGTTTAACTCTGTTAGCTTAATGAACATATCAGAAATAAGTTTCACACAATGCTTCTGTGTAGTTTTTATTTGAAGATATTATTTTTCCCAATAGAGTCCTCTTAGCGCTCAAAATGTCCAATTGCAGTTTCTACAGAAAGAGTGTTTCCGAAAGGCTCAATCAAAAGTGAGGTTCAACTCTGTTAGTTGAATGCACAGAACAGAAAGAAGTTTCATACAATGCTTCTGTGTAGGTTATATTTGAACATATTCTTTTTTCCACTATTACCCACTTAGCGCTACGAATGTCCAGTTGCATTTTCTACAGACAGAGTGTTTCAAAACTGCTCAATCAAAAGTATGGTTTAACTCTGTTAGCTGAATGCTCAGATCAGAAAGAAGTTTCACAGAATGCTTCTGTGTAGTTTATATTTGAATATATTCCTTTTTCCACTACTACTCTCTTAGCGCTCCAAATGTCCAGTTGCATTTTCTACAGAAAGAGTGTTCAGATCTGCTGAATCAAAAGTATGGTTTAACTCTGTTAGCTGAATGCACAGATCAGAAAGAAGTTTCACAGAATGATTCTGTGTAGTTTATATTTGGAGACATTCCTTTTTCCACTATTACCCTCTTAGCGCTCCGAATCTCCACTTGCATTTTCTACAGAAAGAGTGTTTCAGAACGGCTCAATCAAAACTAAGGTTCAACTCTTTTAGTTGAACAAACAGAACAGAAAGGAGTTTCACACAATTCTTCTGTGTAGTTTTTATTTGTAGACATTCTTTTTCCCAATATAGGAATCTTAGCGCTCAGAATGTCCAATTGCAGTTTCTACAGAAAGAGTGTTTCAGAACGGCTCAATCAAAAGTAAGGTTCAACTCTGTTAGTTGAATGCACAGAACAGAAAGAAGTTTCATACAATGCTTCTGTGTAGTTTATATTTGAACATATTCTTTTTTCCACTATTACCCACTTAGCGCTACGAATGTCCAGTTGCATTTTCTACAGACAGTGTGTTTCAAAACTGCTCAATCAAAATTATGGTTTAACTCTGTTAGCTGAATGCTCAGATCAGAAAGAAGTTTCACAGAATGCTTCTGTGTAGTTTATATTTGAATATATTCCTTTTTCCACTACTACGCTCTTAGCGCTCCAAATGTCCAGTTGCATTTCCTACAGAAAGAGTGTTCAGATCTGCTCAGTCAAAATTATGGTTTAACTCTGTTAGCTGAATGCACAGATCAGAAAGAAGTTTCACCGAATGATTCTGTGTAGTTTATATTTGAAGACATTCCTTTTTCCACTATTACCCTCTTAGCGCTCTGAATCTCCACTTGCATTTTCTACAAAAGCGTGTTTCCTAACTGCTCAATCAAAAATATGTTTTATCTCTGTTAACTGAATTTACAGATCAGAAATAAGTTTCACAGAATGCATCTCTGTAGTTTTTATTTGAAGATATTCTTTTTCCCAATGTAGGCCTCTTAGCGCTTAGCATGTCCAATTGCAGTTTCTACAGAAAGAGTGTTTCAGAACGGCTCAATCAAAAGTAAGGTTCAACTCTGTTAGTTGAATGCACAGAACAGAAAGAATTTTCACAGAATGCTACTGTGTAGTTTATATTTGAATATATTCCTTTTTCCACTATTACCCTCTTAGCGCTCCGAATGTCCACTTGCATTTTCTACAGAAAGAGTGTTCAGAACTGCGCAATCAAAAGTATGGTTTAACTCTGTTAGCTTAATGAACATATCAGAAATAAGTTTCACAAAATGCTTCTGTGTATTTTTTATTTGAAGATATTATTTTTCCCAATAGAGGCCTCTTAGCGCTCAGAATGTCCAATTGCAGTTTCTACAGAAAGAGTGTTTCAGAAAGGCTCAATCAAAAGTAAGGTTCAACTCTGTTAGTTGAATGCACAGAACAGAAAGAAGTTTCATACAATGCTTCTGTGTAGTTTATATTTGAACATATTCTTTTTTCCACTATTACCCACTTAGCGCTACGAATGTCCAGTTGCATTTTCTACAGACAGAGTGTTTCAAAACTGCTCAATCAAAAGTATGGTTTAACTCTGTTAGCTGAATGCTCAGATCAGAAAGAAGTTTCACAGAATGCTTCTGTGTAGTTTATATTTGAATATATTCCTTTTTCCACTACTACTCTCTTAGCGCTCCAAATGTCCAGTTGCATTTTCTACAGAAAGAGTGTTCAGATCTGCTCAATCAAAAGTATGGTTTAACTCTGTTAGCTGAATGCACAAATCAGAAAGAAGTTTCACAGAATGATTCTGTGTAGTTTATATTTGGAGACATTCGTTTTTCCACTGTTACCCTCTTAGCGCTCCGAATCTCCACTTGCATTTTCTACAGAAAGTGTGTTTCAGAACGGCTCAATCAAAACTAAGGTTCAACTCTTTTAGTTGAACAAACAGAACAGAAAGAAGTTTCACACAATTCTTCTGTGTAGTTTTTATTTGTAGACATACTTTTTCCCAATATAGGCCTCTTAGCGCTCAGAATGTCCAATTGCAGTTTCTACAGAAAGAGTGTTTCAGAACGGCTCAATCAAAATTAAGGTTCAACTCTGTTAGTTGAATGCACAGAACAGAAAGAAGTTTCATACAATGCTTCTGTGTAGTTTATATTTGAACATATTCTTTTTTCCACTATTACCCACTTAGCGCTACGAATGTCCAGTTGCATTTTCTACAGACAGAGTGTTTCAAAACTGCTCAATCAAAAGTATGGTTTAACTCTGTTAGCTGAATGCTCAGATCAGAAAGAAGTTTCACAGAATGCTTCTGTGTAGTTTATATTTGAATATATTCCTTTTTCCACTACTACGCTCTTAGCGCTCCAAATGTCCAGTTGCATTTTCTACAGAAAGAGTGTTCAGATCTGCTCAATCAAAAGTATGGTTTAACTCTGTTAGCTGAATGCACAGATCAGAAAGAAGTTTCACCGAATGATTCCGTGTAGTTTATATTTGAAGACATTCCTTTTTCCACTATTACCCTCTTAGCGCTCCGAATCTCCACTTGCATTTTCTACAAAAAGAGTGTTTCATAACTGCTCAATCAAAAATATGTTTTATCTCTGTTAACTGAATTTACAGATCAGAAATAAGTTTCACAGAATGCATCTGTGTAGTTTTTATTTGAAGATATTCTTTTTCCCAATGTAGGCCTCTTAGCGCTGAGCATGTCCAATTGCAGTTTCTACAGAAAGAGTGTTTCAGAACGGCTCAATCAAAAGTAAGGTTCAAATCTGTTAGTTGAATGCACAGAACAGAAAGAATTTTCACAGAATGCTACTGTGTAGTTTATATTTGAATATATTCCTTTTTCCACTATTACCCTCTTAGCGCTCCGAATGTCCACTTGCATTTTCTACAGAAAGAGTGTTCAGAACTGCGCAATCAAAAGTATGGTTTAACTCTGTTAGCTTAATGAACATATCAGAAATAAGTTTCACACAATGCTTCTGTGTAGTTTTTATTTGAAGATATTATTTTTCCCAATAGAGGCCTCTTAGCGCTCTGAATGTCCAATTGCAGTTTCTACAGAAAGAGTGTTTCAGAAAGGCTCAATCAAAAGTAAGGTTCAACTCTGTTAGTTGAATGCACAGAACAGAAAGAAGTTTCATACAATGATTCTGTGTAGTTTATATTTGAACATATTCTTTTTTCCACTATTACCCACTTAGCGCTACGAATGTCCAGTTGCATTTTCTACAGACAGAGTGTTTCAAAACTGCTCAATCAAAAGTATGGTTTAACTCTGTTAGCTGAATGCTCAGATCAGAAAGAAGTTTCACAGAATGCTTCTGTGTAGTTTATATTTGAATATATTCCTTTCTCCACTACTACTCTCTTAGCGCTCCAAATGTCCAGTTGCATTTTCTACAGAAAGAGTGTTCAGATCTGCTCAATCAAAAGTATGGTTTAACTCTGTTAGCTGAATGCACGGATCAGAAAGAAGTTTCACAGAATGATTCTGTGTAGTTTATATATGGAAACATTCCTTTTTCCACTATTACCCTCTTAGCGCTCCGAATCTCCACTTGCATTTTCTACAGAAAGAGTGATTCAGAACGGCTCAATCAAAACTAAGGTTCAACTCTTTTAGTTGAACAAACAGAACAGAAAGAAGTTTCACACAATTCTTCTGTGTAGTTTTTATTTGTAGACATTCTTTTTCCCAATATAGGCCTCTTAGCGCTCAGAATGTCCAATTGCAGTTTCTACAGAAAGAGTGTTTCAGAAAGGCTCAATCAAAAGTAAGGTTCAACTCTGTTAGTTGAATGCACAGAACAGAAAGAAGTTTCATACAATGCTTCTGTGTAGTTTATATTTGAACATATTCTTTTTTCCACTATTACCCACTTAGCGCTACGAATGTCCAGTTGCATTTTCTACAGACAGAGTGTTTCAAAACTGCTCAATCAAAAGTATGGTTTAACTCTGTTAGCTGAATGCTCAGATCAGAAAGAAGTTTCACAGTATGCTTCTGTGTAGTTTATATTTGAATATATTCCTTTTTCCACTACTACTCTCTTAGCGCTCCAAATGTCCAGTTGCATTTTCTACAGAAAGAGTGTTCAGATCTGCTCAATCAAAACTATGGTTTAACTCTGTTAGCTGAATGCACAGATCAGAAAGAAGTTTCACCGATTGATTCTGTGTAGTTTATATTTGAAGACATTCCTTTTTCCACTACTACCCACTTAGCGCTCCGAATCTCCACTTGCATTTTCTACAAAAAGAGTGTTTCATAACTGCTCAATCAAAAATATGTTTTATCTCTGTTAACTGAATTTACAGATCAGAAATAAGTTTCACAGAATGCATCTGTGTAGTTTTTATTTGAAGATATTCTTTTTCCCAATGTAGGACTCTTAGCGCTTAGCATGTCCAATTGCAGTTTCTACAGAAAGAGTGTTTCAGAACGGCTCAATCAAAAGTAAGGTTCAACTCTGTTAGTTGAATGCACAGAACAGAAAGAATTTTCACAGAATGCTACTGTGTAGTTTATATTTGAATATATTCCTTTTTCCACTATTACCCTCTTAGCGCTCCGAATGTCCACTTGCATTTTCTACAGAAAGAGTGTTCAGAACTGCGCAATCAAAAGTATGGTTTAACACTGTTAGCTTAATGAACATATCAGAAATAAGTTTCACACAATGCTTCTGTGTAGTTTTTATTTGAAGATATTATTTTTCCCAATAGAGGCCTCTTAGCGCTCAGAATGTCCAATTGCAGTTTCTACAGAAAGAGTGTTTCAGAAAGGCTCAATCAAAAGTAAGGTTCAACTCTGTTAGTTGAATGCACAGAACAGAAAGAAGTTTCATACAATGCTTCTGTGTAGTTTATATTTGAACATATTCTTTTTTCCACTATTACCCACTTAGCGCTACGAATGTCCAGTTGCATTTTCTACAGACAGAGTGTTTCAAAACTGCTCAATCAAAAGTATGGTTTAACTCTGTTAGCTGAATGCTCAGATCAGAAAGAAGTTTCACAGAATGCTTCTGTGTAGTTTATATTTGAATATATTCCTTTTTCCACTACTACTCTCTTAGCGCTCCAAATGTCCAGTTGCATTTTCTACAGAAATAGGGTTCAGATCTGATCAATCAAACGTATGGTTTAACTCTGTTAGCTGAATGCACAGATCAGAAAGAAGTTTCACAGAATGATTCTGTGTAGTTTATATTTGGAGACATTCCTTTTTCCACTATTACCCTCTTAGCGCTCCGAATCTCCACTTGCATTTTCTACAGAAAGAGTGTTTCAGAACGGCTCAATCAAAACTAAGGTTCAACTCTTTTAGTTGAACAAACAGAACAGAAAGAAGTTTCACACAATACTTCTGTGTAGTTTTTATTTGTAGACATTATTTTCCCAATATAGGCCTCTTAGCGCTCAGAATGTCCAATTGCAGTTTCTACAGAAAGAGTGTTTCAGAACGGCTCAATCAAAAGTAAGGTTCAACTCTGTTAGTTGAATGCACAGAACAGAAAGTAGTTTCACACAATGCTTCTGTGTAGTTTATATTTGAACATATTCTTTTTTCCACTCTTACCCACTTAGCGCTACGAATGTCCAGTTGCATTTTCTACAGACAGAGTGTTTCAAAACTGCTCAATCAAAAGTATGGTTTAACTCTGCTAGCTGAATGCTCAGATCAGAAAGAAGTTTCACAGAATGCTTCTGTGTAATTTATATTTGAATATATTCCTTTTTCCACTACTACTCTCTTAGCGCTCCAAATGTCCAGTTGCATTTTCTACAGAAAGGGTGTTCAGATCTGCTCAATCAAAAGTATGGTTTAACCCTGTTAGCTGAATGCACAGATCAGAAAGAAGTTTCACCGAATGATTCTGTGTAGTTTATATTTGAAGACATTCCCTTTTTCCACTATTACCCTCTTAGCGCTCCGAATCTCCACTTGCATTTTCTACAAAAAGAGTGTTTCATAACTGCTCAATCAAAAATATGTTTTATCTCTGTTAACTGAATTTACAGATCAGAAATAAGTTTCACAGAATGCATCTGTGTAGTTTTTATTTGAAGATATTCTTTTTCCCAATGTAGGCCTCTTAGCGCTTAGCATGTCCAATTGCAGTTTCTACAGAAAGAGTGTTTCAGAACGGCTCAATCAAAAGTAAGGTTCAACTCTGTTAGTTGAATGCACAGAACAGAAAGAATTTTCACAGAATGCTACTGTGTAGTTTATATTTGAATATATTCCTTTTTCCACTATTACCCTCTTAGCGCTCCGAATGTCCACTTGCATTTTCTACATAAAGAGTGTTCAGAACTGCGCAATCAAAAGTATGGTTTAACTCTGTTAGCTTAATGAAAATATCAGAAATAAGTTTCACACAATGCTTCTGTGTAGTTTTTATTTGAAGATATTATTTTTCCCAATAGAGGCCTCTTAGCGCTCAGAATGTCCAATTGCAGTTTCTACAGAAAGAGTGTTTCAGAAAGGCTCAATCAAAAGTAAGGTTCAACTCTGTTAGTTGAATGCACAGAACAGAAAGAAGTTTCATACAATGCTTCTGTGTAGTTTATATTTGAACATATTCTTTTTTCCACTATTACCCACTTAGCGCTACGAATGTCCAGTTGCATTTTCTACAGACAGAGTGTTTCAAAACTGCTCAATCAAAAGTATGGTTTAACTCTGTTAGCTGAATGCTCAGATCAGAAAGAAGTTTCACAGAATGCTTCTGTGTAGTTTATATTTGAATATATTCCTTTTTCCACTACTACTCTCTTAGCGCTCCAAATGTCCAGTTGCATTTTCTACAGAAAGAGTGTTCAGATCTGCTCAATCAAACGTATGGTTTAACTCTGTTAGCTGAATGCACAGATCAGAAAGAAGTTTCACAGAATGATTCTGTGTAGTTTATATTTGGAGACATTCCTTTTTCCACTATTACCCTCTTAGCGCTCCGAATCTCCACTTGCATTTTCTACAGAAAGAGTGTTTCAGAACGGCTCAATCAAAACTAAGGTTCAACTCTTTTAGTTGAACAAACAGAACAGAAAGAAGTTTCACACAATTCTTCTGTGTAGTTTTTATTTGTAGACATTCTTTTTCCCAATATAGGCCTCTTAGCGCTCAGAATGTCCAATTGCAGTTTCTACAGAAAGAGTGTTTCAGAACGGCTCAATCAAAAGTAAGGTTCAACTCTGTTAGTTGAATGCACAGAACAGAAAGAAGTTTCATACAATGCTTCTGTGTAGTTTATATTTGAACATATTCTTTTTTCCACTATTACCCACTTAGCGCTACGAATGTCCAGTTGCATTTTCTACAGACAGAGTGTTTCAAAACTGCTCAATCAAAAGTATGGTTTAACTCTGTTAGCTGAATGCTCAGATCAGAAAGAAGTTTCACAGAATGCTTCTGTGTAGTTTATATTTGAATATATTCCTATTTCCACTACTACGCTCTTAGCGCTCCAAATGTCCAGTTGCATTTTCTACAGAAAGGGTGTTCAGATCTGCTCAATCAAAAGTATGGTTTAACTCTGTTAGCTGAATGCACAGATCAGAAAGAAGTTTCACCGAATGATTCTGTGTAGTTTTTATTTGAAGACATTCCTTTTTCCACTATTACCCTCTTAGCGCTCCGAATCTCCACTTGCATTTTCTACAAAAAGAGTGTTTCATAACTGCTCAATCAAAAATATGTTTTATCTCGGTTAACTAAATTTACAGATCAGAAATAAGTTTCACAGCATGCATCTGTGTAGTTTTTATTTGAAGATATTCTTTTTCCCAATGTAGGCCTCTTAGCGCTTAGCATGTCCAATTGCAGTTTCTACAGAAAGAGTGTTTCAGAACGGCTCAATCAAAAGTAAGGTTCAACTGTGTTAGTTGAATGCACAGAACATAAAGAATTTTCACTGAATGCTACTGTGTAGTTTATATTTGAATATATTCCTTTTTCCACTATTACCCTCTTAGCGCTCCGAATGTCCACTTGCATTCTCTACAGAAAGAGTGTTCAGAACTGCGCAAACAAAAGTATGGTTTAACTCTGTTAGCTTAATGAACATATCAGAAATAAGTTTCACACAATGCTTCTGTGTAGTTTTTATTTGAAGATATTATTTTTCCCAATAGAGGCCTCTTAGCGCTCAGAATGTCCAATTGCAGTTTCTACAGAAAGAGTGTTTCAGAAAGGCTCAATCAAAAGTAAGGTTCAACTCTGTTAGTTGAATGCACAGAACAGAAAGAAGTTTCATACAATGCTTCTGTGTAGTTTATATTTGAATATATTCTTTTTTCCACTATTACCCACTTAGCGCTACGAATGTCCAGTTGCATTTTCTACAGACAGAGTGTTTCAAAACTGCTCAATCAAAAGTATGGTTTAACTCTGTTAGCTGAATACTCAGATCAGAAAGAAGTTTCACAGAATGCTTCTGTGTAGTTTATATTTGAATATATTACTTTTTCCACTACTACTCTCTTAGCGCTCCAAATGTCCAGTTGCATTTTCTAAAGAAAGAGTGTTCAGATCTGCTCAATCAAAAGTATGGTTTAACTCTGTTAGCTGAATGCACAGATCAGAAAGAAGTTTCACAGAATGATTCTGTGTAGTTTATATTTGGAGACATTCCTTTTTCCACTATAACCCTCTTAGCGCTCCGAATCTCCACTTGCATTTTCTACAGAAAGAGTGTTTCAGAACGGCTCAATCAAAACTAAGGTTCAACTCTTTTAGTTGAACAAACAGAACAGAAAGAAGTTTCACACAATTCTTCTGTGTAGTTTTTATTTGTAGACATTCTTTTTCCCAATATAGGCCTCTTAGCGCTCAGAATGTCCAATTGCAGTTTCTACAGAAAGAGTGTTTCAGAACGGCTCAATCAAAAGTAAGGTTCAAGTCTGTTAGTTGAATGCACAGAACAGAAAGAAGTTTCATACAATGCTTCTGTGTAGTTTATATTTGAACATATTCTTTTTTCCACTATTACCCACTTAGCGCTACGAATGTCCAGTTGCATTTTCTACAGACAGAGTGTTTCAAAACTGCTCAATCAAAAGTATGGTTTAACTCTGTTAGCTGAATGCTCAGATCAGAAAGAAGTTTCACAGAATGCTTCTGTGTAGTTTATATTTGAATATATTCCTTTTTCCACTACTACGCTCTTAGCGCTCCAAATGTCCAGTTGCATTTTCTACAGAAAGAGTGTTCAGATCTGCTCAATCAAAAGTATGGTTTAACTCTGTTAGCTGAATGCACAGATCAGAAAGAAGTTTCACCAAATGATTCTGTGTAGTTTATATTTGAAGACATTCCTTTTTCCACTATTACCCTCTTAGCGCTCCGAATCTCCACTTGCATTTTCTTCAAAAAGAGTGTTTCATAACTGCTCAATCAAAAATATGTTTTATCTCTGTTAACTGAATTTACAGATCAGAAATAAGTTTCACAGAATGCATCTGTGTAGTTTTTATTTGAAGATATTCTTTTTCCCAATGTAGGCCTCTTAGCGCTTAGCATGTCCAATTGCAGTTTCTACAGAAAGAGTGTTTCAGAACGGCTCAATCAAAAGTAAGGTTCAACTCTGTTAGTTGAATGCACAGAACAGAAAGAATTTTCACAGAATTCTACTGTGTAGTTTATATTTGAATATATTCCTTTTTCCACTATTACCCTCTTAGCGCTCTGAATGTCCACTTGCATTTTCTACAGAAAGAGTGTTCAGAACTGTGCAATCAAAAGTATGGTTTAACTCTGTTAGCTTAATGAACATATCAGAAATAAGTTTCACACAATGCTTCTGTGTAGTTTTTATTTGAAGATATTATTTTTCCCAATAGAAGCCTCTTAGCGCTCAGAATGTCCAATTGCAGTTTCTACAGAAAGAGTGTTTCAGAACGGCTCAATCAAAAGTAAGGTTCAACTCTGTTAGTTGAATGCACAGAACAGAAAGAAGTTTCATACAATGCTTCTGTGTAGTTTATATTTGAAAATATTCTTTTTTCCACTATTACCCACTTAGCGCTACGAATGTCCAGTTGCATTTTCTACAGACAGAGTGTTTCAAAACTGCTCAATCAAAAGTATGGTTTAACTCTGTTAGCTGAATGCTCAGATCAGAAAGAAGTTTCACAGAATGCTTCTGTGTAGTTTATATTTGAATATATTCCTTTTTCCACTACTACGCTCTTAGCGCTCCAAATGTCCAGTTGCATTTTCTACAGAAAGAGTGTTCAGATCTGCTCAATCAAAAGTATGGTTTAACTCTGTTAGCTGAATGCACAGATCAGAAAGAAGTTTCACCAAATGATTCCGTGTAGTTTATATTTGAAGACATTCCTTTTTCCACTATTACCCGCTTAGCGCTCCGAATCTCCACTTGCATTTTCTACAAAAAGAGTGTTTCATAACTGCTCAATCAAAAATATGTTTTATCTCTGTTAACTGAATTTACAGATAAGAAATAAGTTTCACAGAATGCATCTGTGTAGTTTTTATTTGAAGATATTCTTTTTCCCAATGTAGGCCTCTTAGCGCTTAGCATGTCCAATTGCAGTTTCTACAGAAAGAGTGTTTCAGAACGGCTCAATCAAAAGTAAGGTTCAACTCTGTTAGTTGAATGCACAGAACAGAAAGAATTTTCACAGAATGCTACTGTGTAGTTTATATTTGAATATATTCCTTTTTCCACTATTACCCTCTTAGCGCTCCGAATGTCCACTTGCATTTTCTACAGAAAGAGTGTTCAGAACTGTGCAATCAAAAGTATGGTTTAACTCTGTTAGCTTAATGAACATATCAGAAATAAGTTTCACACAATGCTTCTGTGTAGTTTTTATTTGAAGATATTATTTTTCCCAATAGAGGCCTCTTAGCGCTCAGAATGTCCAATTGCAGTTTCTACAGAAAGAGTGTTTCAGAACGGCTCAATCAAAAGTAAGGTTCAACTCTGTTAGTTGAATGCACAGAACAGAAAGAAGTTTCATACAATGCTTCTGTGTAGTTTATATTTGAACATATTATTTTTTCCACTATTACCCACTTAGCGCTACGAATGTCCAGTTGCATTTTCTACAGACAGAGTGTTTCAAAACTGCTCAATCAAAAGTATGGTTTAACTCTGTTAGCTGAATGCTCAGATCAGAAAGAAGTTTCACAGAATGCTTCTGTGTAGTTTATATTTGAATATATTCCTTTTTCCACTACTACGCTCTTAGCGCTCCAAATGTCCAGTTGCATTTTCTACAGAAAGAGTGTTCAGATCTGCTCAATCAAAAGTATGGTTTAACTCTGTTAGCTGAATGCACAGATCAGAAAGAAGTTTCACCGAATGATTCCGTGTAGTTTATATTTGAAGACATTCCTTTTTCCACTATTACCCTCTTAGCGCTCCGAATCTCCACTTGCATTTTCTACAAAAAGAGTGTTTCATAACTGCTCAATCAAAAATATGTTTTATCTCTGTTAACTGAATTTACAGATCAGAAATAAGTTTCACAGAATGAATCTGTGTAGTTTTTATTTGAAGATATTCTTTTTCCCAATGTAGGCCTCTTAGCGCTTAGCATGTCCAATTGCAGTTTCTACAGAAAGAGTGTTTCAGAACGGCTCAATCAAAAGTAAGGTTCAAATGTGTTAGTTGAATGCACAGAACAGAAAGAATTTTCACAGAATGCTACTGTGTAGTTTATATTTGAATATATTCCTTTTTCCACTATTACCCTCTTAGCGCTCCGAATGTCCACTTGCATTTTCTACAGAAAGAGTGTTCAGAACTGCGCAATCCAAAGTATGGTTTAACTCTGTTAGCTTAATGAACATATCAGAAATAAGTTTCACACAATGCTTCTGTGTAGTTTTTATTTGAAGATATTATTTTTCCCAATAAAGGCCTCTTAGCGCTCAGAATGTCCAATTGCAGTTTCTACAGAAAGAGTGTTTCAGAAAGGCTCAATCAAAAGTAAGGTTCAACTCAGTTAGTTGAATGCACAGAACAGAAAGAAGTTTCATACAACGCTTCTGTGTAGTTTATATTTGAACATATTCCTTTTTCCACTATTACCCACTTAGCGCTATGAATGTCCAGTTGCATTTTCTACAGACAGAGTGTTTCAAAACTGCTCAATCAAAAGTATGGTTTAACTCTGTTAGCTGAATGCTCAGATCAGAAAGAAGTTTCACAGAATGCTTCTGTGTAGTTTATATTTGAATATATTCCTTTCTCCACTACTACTCTCTTAGCGCTCCAAATGTCCAGTTGCATTTTCTACAGAAAGAGTGTTCAGATCTGCTCAATCAAAAGTATGGTTTAACACTGTTAGCTGAATGCACAGATCAGAAAGAAGTTTCACAGAATGATTCTGTGTAGTTTATATTTGGAGACATTTCTTTTTCCACTATTACCCTCTTAGCGCTCCGAATCTCCACTTGCATTTTCTACAGAAAGAGTGTTTCAGAACGGCTCAATCAAAACTAAGGTTCAACACTTTTAGTTGAACAAACAGAACAGAAAGAAGTTTCACACAATTCTTCTGTGTAGTTTTTATTTGTAGACATTCTTTTTCCCAATATAGGCCTCTTAGCGCTCAGAATGTCCAATTGCAGTTTCTACAGAAAGAGTGTTTCAGAAAGGCTCAATCAAAAGTAAGGTTCAACTCTGTTAGTTGAATGCACAGAACAGAAAGAAGTTTCATACAATGCTTCTGTGTAGTTTATATTTGAACATATTCTTTTTTCCACTATTACCCACTTAGCGCTACGAATGTCCAGTTGCATTTTCTACAGAGTGTTTCAAAACTGCTCAATCAAAAGTATGGTTTAACTCTGTTAGCTGAATGCTCAGATCAGAAAGAAGTTTCACAGTATGCTTCTGTGTAGTTTATATTTGAATATATTCCTTTTTCCACTACTACTCTCTTAGCGCTCCAAATGTCCAGTTGCATTTTCTACAGAAAGAGTGTTCAGATCTGCTCAATCAAAACTATGGTTTAACTCTGTTAGCTGAATGCACAGATCAGAAAGAAGTTTCACCGAATGATTCTGTGTAGTTTATATTTGAAGACATTCCTTTTTCCACTATTACCCACTTAGCGCTCCGAATCTCCACTTGCATTTTCTACAAAAAGAGTGTTTCATAACTGCTCAATCAAAAATATGTTTTATCTCTGTTAACTGAATTTACAGATCAGAAATAAGTTTCACAGAATGCATCTGTGTAGTTTTTATTTGAAGATATTCTTTTTCCCAATGTAGGCCTCTTAGCGCTTAGCATGTCCAATTGCAGTTTCTACAGAAAGAGTGTTTCAGAACGGCTCAATCAAAAGTAAGGTTCAACTCTGTTAGTTGAATGCACAGAACAGAAAGAATTTTCACAGAATGCTACTGTGTAGTTTATATTTGAATATATTCCTTTTTCCACTATTACCCTCTTAGCGCTCCGAATGTCCACTTGCATTTTCTACAGAAAGAGTGTTCAGAACTGCGCAATCAAAAGTATGGTTTAACACTGTTAGCTTAATGAACATATCAGAAATAAGTTTCACACAATGCTTCTGTGTAGTTTTTATTTGAAGATATTATTTTTCCCAATAGAGGCCTCTTAGCGCTCAGAATGTCCAATTGCAGTTTCTACAGAAAGAGTGTTTCAGAAAGGCTCAATCCAAAGTAAGGTTCAACTCTGTTAGTTGAATGCACAGAACAGAAAGAAGTTTCATACAATGCTTCTGTGTAGTTTATATTTGAACATATTCTTTTTTCCACTATTACCCACTTAGCGCTACGAATGTCCAGTTGCATTTTCTACAGACAGAGTGTTTCAAAACTGCTCAATCAAAAGTATGGTTTAACTCTGTTAGCTGAATGCTCAGATCAGAAAGAAGTTTCACAGAATGCTTCTGTGTAGTTTATATTTGAATATATTCCTTTTTCCACTACTACTCTCTTAGCGCTCCAAATGTCCAGTTGCATTTTCTACAGAAAGAGGGTTCAGATCTGATCAATCAAACGTATGGTTTAACTCTGTTAGCTGAATGCACAATTCAGAAAGAAGTTTCACAGAATGATTCTGTGTAGTTTATATTTGGAGACATTCCTTTTTCCACTATTACCCTCTTAGCGCTCCGAATCTCCACTTGCATTTTCTACAGAAAGAGTGTTTCAGAACGGCTCAATCAAAACTAAGGTTCAACTCTTTTAGTTGAACAAACAGAACAGAAAGAAGTTTCACACAATACTTCTGTGTAGTTTTTATTTGTAGACATTATTTTCCCAATATAGGCCTCTTAGCGCTCAGAATGTCCAATTGCAGTTTCTACAGAAAGAGTGTTTCAGAACGGCTCAATCAAAAGTAAGGTTTAACTCTGTTAGTTGAATGCACAGAACAGAAAGAAGTTTCATACAATGCTTCTGTGTAGTTTATATTTGAACATATTCTTTTTTCCACTCTTACCCACTTAGCGCTACGAATGTCCAGTTGCATTTTCTACAGACAGAGTGTTTCAAAACTGCTCAATCAAAAGTATGGTTTAACTCTGCTAGCTGAATGCTCAGATCAGAAAGAAGTTTCACAGAATGCTTCTGTGTAATTTATATTTGAATATATTCCTTTTTCCACTACTACTCTCTTAGCGCTCCAAATGTCCAGTTGCATTTTCTACAGAAAGGGTGTTCAGATCTGCTCAATCAAAAGTATGGTTTAACCCTGTTAGCTGAATGCACAGATCAGAAAGAAGTTTCACCGAATGATTCTGTGTAGTTTATATTTGAAGACATTCCCTTTTTCCACTATTACCCTCTTAGCGCTCCGAATCTCCACTTGCATTTTCTACAAAAAGAGTGTTTCATAACTGCTCAATCAAAAATATGTTTTATCTCTGTTAACTGAATTTACAGATCAGAAATAAGTTTCACAGAATGCATCTGTGTAGTTTTTATTTGAAGATATTCTTTTTCCCAATGTAGGCCTCTTAGCGCTTAGCATGTCCAATTGCAGTTTCTACAGAAAGAGTGTTTCAGAACGGCTCAATCAAAAGTAAGGTTCAACTCTGTTAGTTGAATGCACAGAACAGAAAGAATTTTCACAGAATGCTACTGTGTAGTTTATATTTGAATATATTCCTTTTTCCACTATTACCCTCTTAGCGCTCCGAATGTCCACTTGCATTTTCTACAGAAAGAGTGTTCAGAACTGCGCAATCAAAAGTATGGTTTAACTCTGTTAGCTTAATGAACATATCAGAAATAAGTTTCACACAATGCTTCTGTGTAGTTTTTATTTGAAGATATTATTTTTCCCAATAGAGGCCTCTTAGCGCTCAGAATGTCCAATTGCAGTTTCTACAGAAAGAGTGTTTCAGAAAGGCTCAATCAAAAGTAAGGTTCAACTCTGTTAGTTGAATGCACAGAACAGAAAGAAGTTTCATACAATGCTTCTGTGTAGTTTATATTTGAACATATTCTTTTTTCCACTATTACCCACTTAGTGCTACGAATGTCCAGTTGCATTTTCTACAGACAGAGTGTTTCAAAACTGCTCAATCAAAAGTATGGTTTAACTCTGTTAGCTGAATGCTCAGATCAGAAAGAAGTTTCACAGAATGCTTCTGTGTAGTTTATATTTGAATATATTCCTTTTTCCACTACTAATCTCTTAGCGCTCCAAATGTCCAGTTGCATTTTCTACAGAAAGAGTGTTCAGATCTGCTCAATCAAACGCATGGTTTAACTCTGTTAGCTGAATGCACAGATCAGAAAGAAGTTTCACAGAATGATTCTGTGTAGTTTATATTTGGAGACATTCCTTTTTCCACTATTACCCTCTTAGCGCTCCGAATCTCCACTTGCATTTTCTACAGAAAGAGTGTTTCAGAACGGCTCAATCAAAACTAAGGTTCAACTCTTTTAGTTGAACAAACAGAACAGAAAGAAGTTTCACACAATTCTTCTGTGTAGTTTTTATTTGTAGACATTCTTTTTCCCAATATAGGCCTCTTAGCGCTCAGAATGTCCAATTGCAGTTTCTACAGAAAGAGTGTTTCAGAACGGCTCAATCAAAAGTAAGGTTCAACTCTGTTAGTTGAATGCACAGAACAGAAAGAAGTTTCATACAATGCTTCTGTGTAGTTTATATTTGAACATATTCTTTTTTCCACTATTACCCACTTAGCGCTACGAATGTCCAGTTGCATTTTCTAGAGACAGAGTGTTTCAAAACTGCTCAATCAAAAGTATGGTTTAACTCTGTTAGCTGAATGCTCAGATCAGAAAGAAGTTTCACAGAATGCTTCTGTGTAGTTTATATTTGAATATATTCCTATTTCCACTACTACGCTCTTAGCGCTCCAAATGTCCAGTTGCATTTTCTACAGAAAGGGTGTTCAGATCTGCTCAATCAAAAGTATGGTTTAACTCTGTTAGCTGAATGCACAGATCAGAAAGAAGTTTCACCGAATGATTCTGTGTAGTTTTTATTTGAAGACATTCCTTTTTCCACTATTACCCTCTTAGCGCTCCGAATCTCCACTTGCATTTTCTACAAAAAGAGTGTTTCATAACTGCTCAATCAAAAATATGTTTTATCTCGGTTAACTAAATTTACAGATCAGAAATAAGTTTCACAGAATGCATCTGTGTAGTTTTTATTTGAAGATATTCTTTTTCCCAATGTAGGCCTCTTAGCGCTTAGCATGTCCAATTGCAGTTTCTACAGAAAGAGTGTTTCAGAACGGCTCAATCAAAAGTAAGGTTCAACTGTGTTAGTTGAATGCACAGAACATAAAGAATTTTCACTGAATGCTACTGTGTAGTTTATATTTGAATATATTCCTTTTTTCACTATTACCCTCTTAGCGCTCCGAATGTCCACTTGCATTCTCTACAGAAAGAGTGTTCAGAACTGCGCAATCAAAAGTATGGTTTAACTCTGTTAGCTTAATGAACATATCAGAAATAAGTTTCACACAATGCTTCTGTGTAGTTTTTATTTGAAGATATTATTTTTCCCAATAGAGGCCTCTTAGCGCTCAGAATGTCCAATTGCAGTTTCTACAGAAAGAGTGTTTCAGAAAGGCTCAATCAAAAGTAAGGTTCAACTCTGTTAGTTGAATGCACAGAACAGAAAGAAGTTTCATACAATGCTTCTGTGTAGTTTATATTTGAATATATTCTTTTTTCCACTATTACCCACTTAGCGCTACGAATGTCCAGTTGCATTTTCTACAGACAGAGTGTTTCAAAACTGCTCAATCAAAAGTATGGTTTAACTCTGTTAGCTGAATACTCAGATCAGAAAGAAGTTTCACAGAATGCTTCTGTGTAGTTTATATTTGAATATATTACTTTTTCCACTACTACTCTCTTAGCGCTCCAAATGTCCAGTTGCATTTTCTAAAGAAAGAGTGTTCAGATCTGCTCAATCAAAAGTATGGTTTAACTCTGTTAGCTGAATGCACAGATCAGAAAGAAGTTTCACAGAATGATTCTGTGTAGTTTATATTTGGAGACATTCCTTTTTCCACTATAACCCTCTTAGCGCTCCGAATCTCCACTTGCATTTTCTACAGAAAGAGTGTTTCAGAACGGCTCAATCAAAACTAAGGTTCAACTCTTTTAGTTGAACAAACAGAACAGAAAGAAGTTTCACACAATCCTTCTGTGTAGTTTTTATTTGTAGACATTCTTTTTCCCAATATAGGCCTCTTAGCGCTCAGAATGTCCAATTGCAGTTTCTACAGAAAGAGTGTTTCAGAACGGCTCAATCAAAAGTAAGGTTCAACTCTGTTAGTTGAATGCACAGAACAGAAAGAAGTTTCATACAATGCTTCTGTGTAGTTTATATTTGAACATATTCTTTTTTCCACTATTACCCACTTAGCGCTACGAATGTCCAGTTGCATTTTCTACAGACAGAGTGTTTCAAAACTGCTCAATCAAAAGTATGGTTTAACTCTGTTAGCTGAATGCTCAGATCAGAAAGAAGTTTCACAGAATGCTTCTGTGTAGTTTATATTTGAATATATTCCTTTTTCCACTACTACGCTCTTAGCGCTCCAAATGTCCAGTTGCATTTTCTACAGAAAGAGTGTTCAGATCTGCTCAATCAAAAGTATGGTTTAACTCTGTTAGCTGAATGCACAGATCAGAAAGAAGTTTCACCAAATGATTCTGTGTAGTTTATATTTGAAGACATTCCTTTTTCCACTATTACCCTCTTAGCGCTCCGAATCTCCACTTGCATTTTCTTCAAAAAGAGTGTTTCATAACTGCTCAATCAAAAATATGTTTTATCTCTGTTAACTGAATTTACAGATCAGAAATAAGTTTCACAGAATGCATCTGTGTAGTTTTTATTTGAAGATATTCTTTTTCCCAATGTAGGCCTCTTAGCGCTTAGCATGTCCAATTGCAGTTTCTACAGAAAGAGTGTTTCAGAACGGCTCAATCAAAAGTAAGGTTCAACTCTGTTAGTTGAATGCACAGAACAGAAAGAATTTTCACAGAATTCTACTGTGTAGTTTATATTTGAATATATTCCTTTTTCCACTATTACCCTCTTAGCGCTCTGAATGTCCACTTGCATTTTCTACAGAAAGAGTGTTCAGAACTGTGCAATCAAAAGTATGGTTTAACTCTGTTAGCTTAATGAACATATCAGAAATAAGTTTCACACAATGCTTCTGTGTAGTTTTTATTTGAAGATATTACTTTTCCCAATAGAAGCCTCTTAGCGCTCAGAATGTCCAATTGCAGTTTCTACAGAAAGAGTGTTTCAGAACGGCTCAATCAAAAGTAAGGTTCAACTCTGTTAGTTGAATGCACAGAACAGAAAGAAGTTTCATACAATGCTTCTGTGTAGTTTATATTTGAAAATATTCTTTTTTCCACTATTACCCACTTAGCGCTACGAATGTCCAGTTGCATTTTCTACAGACAGAGTGTTTCAAAACTGCTCAATCAAAAGTATGGTTTAACTCTGTTAGCTGAATGCTGAGATCAGAAAGAAGTTTCACAGAATGCTTCTGTGTAGTTTATATTTGAATATATTCCTTTTTCCACTACTACGCTCTTAGCGCTCCAAATGTCCAGTTGCATTTTCTACAGAAAGAGTGTTCAGATCTGCTCAATCAAAAGTATGGTTTAACTCTGTTAGCTGAATGCACAGATCAGAAAGAAGTTTCACCAAATGATTCCGTGTAGTTTATATTTGAAGACATTCCTTTTTCCACTATTACCCGCTTAGCGCTCCGAATCTCCACTTGCATTTTCTACAAAAAGAGTGTTTCATAACTGCTCAATCAAAAATATGTTTTATCTCTCTTAACTGAATTTACAGATCAGAAATAAGTTTCACAGAATGCATCTGTGTAGTTTTTATTTGAAGATATTCTTTTTCCCAATGTAGGCCTCTTAGCGCTTAGCATGTCCAATTGCAGTTTCTACAGAAAGAGTGTTTCAGAACGGCTCAATCAAAAGTAAGGTTCAACTCTGTTAGTTGAATGCACAGAACAGAAAGAATTTTCACAGAATGCTACTGTGTAGTTTATATTTGAATATATTCCTTTTTCCACTATTACCCTCTTAGCGCTCCGAATGTCCACTTGCATTTTCTACAGAAAGAGTGTTCAGAACTGTGCAATCAAAAGTATGGTTTAACTCTGTTAGCTTAATGAACATATCAGAAATAAGTTTCACACAATGCTTCTGTGTAGTTTTTATTTGAAGATATTATTTTTCCCAATAGAGGCCTCTTAGCGCTCAGAATGTCCAATTGCAGTTTCTACAGAAAGAGTGTTTCAGAACGGCTCAATCAAAAGTAAGGTTCAACTCTGTTAGTTGAATGCACAGAACAGAAAGAAGTTTCATACAATGCTTCTGTGTAGTTTATATTTGAACATATTATTTTTTCCACTATTACCCACTTAGCGCTACGAATGTCCAGTTGCATTTTCTACAGACAGAGTGTTTCAAAACTGCTCAATCAAAAGTATGGTTTAACTCTGTTAGCTGAATGCTCAGATCAGAAAGAAGTTTCACAGAATGCTTCTGTGTAGTTTATATTTGAATATATTCCTTTTTCCACTACTACGCTCTTAGCGCTCCAAATGTCCAGTTGCATTTTCTACAGAAAGAGTGTTCAGATCTGCTCAATCAAAAGTATGGTTTAACTCTGTTAGCTGAATGCACAGATCAGAAAGAAGTTTCACCGAATGATTCCGTGTAGTTTATATTTGAAGACATTCCTTTTTCCACTATTACCCTCTTAGCGCTCCGAATCTCCACTTGCATTTTCTACAAAAAGAGTGTTTCATAACTGCTCAATCAAAAATATGTTTTATCTCTGTTAACTGAATTTACAAATCAGAAATAAGTTTCACAGAATGAATCTGTGTAGTTTTTATTTGAAGATATTCTTTTTCCCAATGTAGGCCTCTTAGCGCTTAGCATGTCCAATTGCAGTTTCTACAGAAAGAGTGTTTCAGAACGGCTCAATCAAAAGTAAGGTTCAACTGTGTTAGTTGAATGCACAGAACAGAAAGAATTTTCACAGAATGCTACTGTGTAGTTTATATTTGAATATATTCCTTTTTCCACTATTACCCTCTTAGCGCTCCGAATGTCCACTTGCATTTTCTACAGAAAGAGTGTTCAGAACTGCGCAATCCAAAGTATGGTTTAACTCTGTTAGCTTAATGAACATATCAGAAATAGGTTTCACACAATGCTTCTGTGTAGTTTTTATTTGAAGATATTATTTTTCCCAATAAAGGCCTCTTAGCGCTCAGAATGTCCAATTGCAGTTTCTACAGAAAGAGTGTTTCAGAAAGGCTCAATCAAAAGTAAGGTTCAACTCAGTTAGTTGAATGCACAGAACAGAAAGAAGTTTCATACAACGCTTCTGTGTAGTTTATATTTGAACATATTCCTTTTTCCACTATTACCCACTTAGCGCTACGAATGTCCAGTTGCATTTTCTACAGACAGAGTGTTTCAAAACTGCTCAATCAAAAGTATGGTTTAACTCTGTTAGCTGAATGCTCAGATCAGAAAGAAGTTTCACAGAATGCTTCTGTGTAGTTTATATTTGAATATATTCCTTTCTCCACTACTACTCTCTTAGCGCTCCAAATGTCCAGTTGCATTTTCTACAGAAAGAGTGTTCAGATCTGCTCAATCAAAAGTATGGTTTAACACAGTTAGCTGAATGCACAGATCAGAAAGAAGTTTCACAGAATGATTCTGTGTAGTTTATATTTGGAGACATTTCTTTTTCCACTATTACCCTCTTAGCGCTCCGAATCTCCACTTGCATTTTCTACAGAAAGAGTGTTTCAGAACGGCTCAATCAAAACTAAGGTTCAACACTTTTAGTTGAACAAACAGAACAGAAAGAAGTTTCACACAATTCTTCTGTGTAGTTTTTATTTGTAGACATTCTTTTTCCCAATATAGGCCTCTTAGCGCTCAGAATGTCCAATTGCAGTTTCTACAGAAAGAGTGTTTCAGAAAGGCTCAATCAAAAGTAAGGTTCAACTCTGTTAGTTGAATGCACAGAACAGAAAGAAGTTTCATACAATGCTTCTGTGTAGTTTATATTTGAACATATTCTTTTTTCCACTATTACCCACTTAGCGCTACGAATGTCCAGTTGCATTTTCTACAGACAGAGGGTTTCAAAACTGCTCAATCAAAAGTATGGTTTAACTCTGTTAGCTGAATGCTCAGATCAGAAAGAAGTTTCACAGAATGCTTCTGTGTAGTTTATATTTGAATATATTCCTTTTTCCACTACTACGCTCTTAGTGCTCCAAATGTCCAGTTGCATTTTCTACAGAAAGAGTGTTCAGATCTGCTCAATCAAAAGTATGGTTTAACTCTGTTAGCTGAATGCACAGATCAGAAAGAAGTTTCACCAAATGATTCCGTGTAGTTTATATTTGAAGACATTCCTTTTTCCACTATTACCCTCTTAGCGCTCCGAATCTCCACTTGCATTTTCTACAAAAAGAGTGTTTCATAACTGCTCAATCAAAAATATGTTTTATCTCTGTTAACTGAATTTACAGATAAGAAATAAGTTTCACAGAATGCATCTGTGTAGTTTTTATTTGAAGATATTCTTTTTCAAAATGTAGGCCTCTTAGCGCTTAGCATGTCCAATTGCAGTTTCTACAGAAAGAGTGTTTCAGAACGGCTCAATCAAAAGTAAGGTTCAACTCTGTTAGTTGAATGCACAGAACAGAAAGAATTTTCACAGAATGCTACTGTGTAGTTTATATTTGAATATATTCCTTTTTCCACTATTACCCTCTTAGCGCTCCGAATGTCCACTTGCATTTTCTACAGAAAGAGTGTTCAGAACTGTGCAATCAAAAGTATGGTTTAACTCTGTTAGCTTAATGAACATATCAGAAATAAGTTTCACACAATGCTTCTGTGTAGTTTTTAGTTGAAGATATTTTTTTTCCCTATAGAGGCCTCTTAGCGCTCAGAATGTCCAATTGCAGTTTCTACAGAAAGAGTGTTTCAGAACGGCTCAATCAAAAGTAAGGTTCAACTCTGTTAGTTGAATGCACAGAACAGAAAGAAGTTTCATACAATGCTTCTGTGTAGTTTATATTTGAACATATTCTTTTTTCCACTATTACCCACTTAGCGCTACGAATGTCCAGTTGCATTTTCTACAGACAGAGTGTTTCAAAACTGCTCAATCAAAAGTATGGTTTAACTCTGTTAGCTGAATGCTCAGATCAGAAAGAAGTTTCACAGAATGCTTCGGTGTAGTTTATATTTGAATATATTACTTTTTCCACTACTACGCTCTTAGCGCTCCAAATGTCCAGTTGCATTCTCTACAGAAAGAGTGTTCAGATCTGCTCAATCAAAAGTATGGTTTAACTATATTAGCTGAATGCACAGATCAGAAAGAAGTTTCACCGAATTATTCCGTGTAGTTTATATTTGAAGACATTCCTTTTTCCACTATTACCCTCTTAGCGCTCCGAATCTCCACTTGCATTTTCTACAAAAAGAGTGTTTCATAACTGCTCAATCAAAAATATGTTTTATCTCTGTTAACTGAATTTACAGATCAGAAATAAGTTTCACAGAATGAATCTGTGTAGTTTTTATTTGAAGATATTCTTTTTCCCAATGTAGGCCTATTAGCGCTTAGCATGTCCAATTGCAGTTTCTACAGAAAGAGTGTTTCAGAACGGCTCAATCAAAAGTAAGGTTCAACTGTGTTAGTTGAATGCACAGAACAGAAAGAATTTTCACAGAATGCTACTGTGTAGTTTATATTTGAATATATTCCTTTTTCCACTATTACCCTCTTAGCGCTCCGAATGTCCAATTGCATTTTCTACAGAAAGAGTGTTCAGAACTGCGCAATCCAAAGTATGGTTTAACTCTGTTAGCTTAATGAACATATCAGAAATAAGTTTCACACAATGCTTCTGTGTAGTTTTTATTTGAAGATATTATTTTTCCCAATATAGGCCTCTTAGCGCTCAGAATGTCCAATTGCAGTTTCTACAGAAAGAGTGTTTCAGAAAGGCTCAATCAAAAGTAAGGTTCAACTCTGTTAGTTGAATGCACAGAACAGAAAGAAGTTTCATACAATGCTTCTGTGTAGTTTATATTTGAACATATTCTTTTTTCCACTATTACCCACTTAGCGCTACGAATGTCCAGTTGCATTTTCTACAGACAGAGTGTTTCAAAACTGCTCAATCAAAAGTATGGTTTAACTCTGTTAGCTGAATGCTCAGATCAGAAAGAAGTTTCACAGAATGCTTCTGTGTAGTTTATATTTGAATATATTCCTTTTTCCACTACTACTCTCTTAGCGCTCCAAATGTCCAGTTGCATTTTCTACAGAAAGAGTGTTCAGATCTGCTCAATCAAAAGTATGGTTTAACTCTGTTAGCTGAATGCACAGATCAGAAAGAAGTTTCACAGAATGATTCTGTGTACTTTATATTTGGAGACATTTCTTTTTCCACTATTACCCTCTTAGCGCTCCGAATCTCCACTTGCATTTTCTACAGAAAGAGTGTTTCAGAACGGCTCAATCAAAACTAAGGTTCAACTCTTTTAGTTGAACAAACAGAACAGAAAGAAGTTTCACACAATTCTTCTGTGTAGTTTTTATTTGTAGACATTCTTTTTCCCAATATAGGCCTCTTAGCGCTCAGAATGTCCAATTGCAGTTTCTACAGAAAGAGTGTCTCAGAACGGCTCAATCAAAAGTAAGGTTCAACTCTGTTAGTTGAATGCACAGAACAGAAAGAAGTTTCATACAATGCTTCTGTGTAGTTTATATTTGAACATATTCTTTTTTCCACTATTACCCACTTAGCGCTACGAATGTCCAGTTGCATTTTCTACAGACAGAGTGTTTCAAAACTGCTCAATCAAAAGTATGGTTTAACTCTGTTAGCTGAATGCTCAGATCAGAAAGAAGTTTCACAGAATGCTTCTGTGTAGTTTATATTTGAATATATTCCTTTTTCCACTACTACGCTCTTAGCGCTCCAAATGTCCAGTTGCATTTTCTACAGAAAGAGTGTTCAGATCTGCTCAATCAAAAGTATGGTTTAACTCTGTTAGCTGAATGCACAGATCAGAAAGAAGTTTCACCGAATGATTCTGTGTAGTTTATATTTGAAGTCATTCCTTTTTCCACTATTACCCTCTTAGCGCTCCGAATCTCCACTTGCATTTTCTACAAAAATAGTGTTTCATAACTGCTCAATCAAAAATATGTTTTATCTCTGTTAACTGAATTTACAGATCAGAAATAAGTTTCACAGAATGCATCTGTGTAGTTTTTATTTGAAGATATTCTTTTTCCCAATGTAGGCCTCTTAGCGCTTAGCATGTCCAATTGCAGTTTCTACAGAAAGAGTGTTTCAGAACGGCTCAATCAAAAGTAAGGTTCAACTGTGTTAGTTGAATGCACAGAACAGAAAGAATTTTCACAGAATGCTACTGTGTAGTTTATATTTGAATATATTCCTTTTTCCACTATTACCCTCTTAGCGCTCCGAATGTCCACTTGCATTTTCTACAGAAAGAGTGTTCAGAACTGCGCAATCCAAAGTATGGTTTAACTCTGTTAGCTTAATGAACATATCAGAAATAGGTTTCACACAATGCTTCTGTGTAGTTTTTATTTGAAGATATTATTTTTCCCAATAAAGGCCTCTTAGCGCTCAGAATGTCCAATTGCAGTTTCTACAGAAAGAGTGTTTCAGAAAGGCTCAATCAAAAGTAAGGTTCAACTCAGTTAGTTGAATGCACAGAACAGAAAGAAGTTTCATACAACGCTTCTGTGTAGTTTATATTTGAACATATTCCTTTTTCCACTATTACCCACTTAGCGCTACGAATGTCCAGTTGCATTTTCTACAGACAGAGTGTTTCAAAACTGCTCAATCAAAAGTATGGTTTAACTCTGTTAGCTGAATGCTCAGATCAGAAAGAAGTTTCACAGAATGCTTCTGTGTAGTTTATATTTGAATATATTCCTTTCTCCACTACTACTCTCTTAGCGCTCCAAATGTCCAGTTGCATTTTCTACAGAAAGAGTGTTCAGATCTGCTCAATCAAAAGTATGGTTTAACACAGTTAGCTGAATGCACAGATCAGAAAGAAGTTTCACAGAATGATTCTGTGTAGTTTATATTTGGAGACATTTCTTTTTCCACTATTACCCTCTTAGCGCTCCGAATCTCCACTTGCATTTTCTACAGAAAGAGTGTTTCAGAACGGCTCAATCAAAACTAAGGTTCAACACTTTTAGTTGAACAAACAGAACAGAAAGAAGTTTCACACAATTCTTCTGTGTAGTTTTTATTTGTAGACATTCTTTTTCCCAATATAGGCCTCTTAGCGCTCAGAATGTCCAATTGCAGTTTCTACAGAAAGAGTGTTTCAGAAAGGCTCAATCAAAAGTAAGGTTCAACTCTGTTAGTTGAATGCACAGAACAGAAAGAAGTTTCATACAATGCTTCTGTGTAGTTTATATTTGAACATATTCTTTTTTCCACTATTACCCACTTAGCGCTACGAATGTCCAGTTGCATTTTCTACAGACAGAGGGTTTCAAAACTGCTCAATCAAAAGTATGGTTTAACTCTGTTAGCTGAATGCTCAGATCAGAAAGAAGTTTCACAGAATGCTTCTGTGTAGTTTATATTTGAATATATTCCTTTTTCCACTACTACGCTCTTAGTGCTCCAAATGTCCAGTTGCATTTTCTACAGAAAGAGTGTTCAGATCTGCTCAATCAAAAGTATGGTTTAACTCTGTTAGCTGAATGCACAGATCAGAAAGAAGTTTCACCAAATGATTCCGTGTAGTTTATATTTGAAGACATTCCTTTTTCCACTATTACCCTCTTAGCGCTCCGAATCTCCACTTGCATTTTCTACAAAAAGAGTGTTTCATAACTGCTCAATCAAAAATATGTTTTATCTCTGTTAACTGAATTTACAGATAAGAAATAAGTTTCACAGAATGCATCTGTGTAGTTTTTATTTGAAGATATTCTTTTTCAAAATGTAGGCCTCTTAGCGCTTAGCATGTCCAATTGCAGTTTCTACAGAAAGAGTGTTTCAGAACGGCTCAATCAAAAGTAAGGTTCAACTCTGTTAGTTGAATGCACAGAACAGAAAGAATTTTCACAGAATGCTACTGTGTAGTTTATATTTGAATATATTCCTTTTTCCACTATTACCCTCTTAGCGCTCCGAATGTCCACTTGCATTTTCTACAGAAAGAGTGTTCAGAACTGTGCAATCAAAAGTATGGTTTAACTCTGTTAGCTTAATGAACATATCAGAAATAAGTTTCACACAATGCTTCTGTGTAGTTTTTAGTTGAAGATATTTTTTTTCCCTATAGAGGCCTCTTAGCGCTCAGAATGTCCAATTGCAGTTTCTACAGAAAGAGTGTTTCAGAACGGCTCAATCAAAAGTAAGGTTCAACTCTGTTAGTTGAATGCACAGAACAGAAAGAAGTTTCATACAATGCTTCTGTGTAGTTTATATTTGAACATATTCTTTTTTCCACTATTACCCACTTAGCGCTACGAATGTCCAGTTGCATTTTCTACAGACAGAGTGTTTCAAAACTGCTCAATCAAAAGTATGGTTTAACTCTGTTAGCTGAATGCTCAGATCAGAAAGAAGTTTCACAGAATGCTTCGGTGTAGTTTATATTTGAATATATTACTTTTTCCACTACTACGCTCTTAGCGCTCCAAATGTCCAGTTGCATTCTCTACAGAAAGAGTGTTCAGATCTGCTCAATCAAAAGTATGGTTTAACTATATTAGCTGAATGCACAGATCAGAAAGAAGTTTCACCGAATTATTCCGTGTAGTTTATATTTGAAGACATTCCTTTTTCCACTATTACCCTCTTAGCGCTCCGAATCTCCACTTGCATTTTCTACAAAAAGAGTGTTTCATAACTGCTCAATCAAAAATATGTTTTATCTCTGTTAACTGAATTTACAGATCAGAAATAAGTTTCACAGAATGAATCTGTGTAGTTTTTATTTGAAGATATTCTTTTTCCCAATGTAGGCCTATTAGCGCTTAGCATGTCCAATTGCAGTTTCTACAGAAAGAGTGTTTCAGAACGGCTCAATCAAAAGTAAGGTTCAACTGTGTTAGTTGAATGCACAGAACAGAAAGAATTTTCACAGAATGCTACTGTGTAGTTTATATTTGAATATATTCCTTTTTCCACTATTACCCTCTTAGCGCTCCGAATGTCCAATTGCATTTTCTACAGAAAGAGTGTTCAGAACTGCGCAATCCAAAGTATGGTTTAACTCTGTTAGCTTAATGAACATATCAGAAATAAGTTTCACACAATGCTTCTGTGTAGTTTTTATTTGAAGATATTATTTTTCCCAATATAGGCCTCTTAGCGCTCAGAATGTCCAATTGCAGTTTCTACAGAAAGAGTGTTTCAGAAAGGCTCAATCAAAAGTAAGGTTCAACTCTGTTAGTTGAATGCACAGAACAGAAAGAAGTTTCATACAATGCTTCTGTGTAGTTTATATTTGAACATATTCTTTTTTCCACTATTACCCACTTAGCGCTACGAATGTCCAGTTGCATTTTCTACAGACAGAGTGTTTCAAAACTGCTCAATCAAAAGTATGGTTTAACTCTGTTAGCTGAATGCTCAGATCAGAAAGAAGTTTCACAGAATGCTTCTGTGTAGTTTATATTTGAATATATTCCTTTTTCCACTACTACTCTCTTAGCGCTCCAAATGTCCAGTTGCATTTTCTACAGAAAGAGTGTTCAGATCTGCTCAATCAAAAGTATGGTTTAACTCTGTTAGCTGAATGCACAGATCAGAAAGAAGTTTCACAGAATGATTCTGTGTACTTTATATTTGGAGACATTTCTTTTTCCACTATTACCCTCTTAGCGCTCCGAATCTCCACTTGCATTTTCTACAGAAAGAGTGTTTCAGAACGGCTCAATCAAAACTAAGGTTCAACTCTTTTAGTTGAACAAACAGAACAGAAAGAAGTTTCACACAATTCTTCTGTGTAGTTTTTATTTGTAGACATTCTTTTTCCCAATATAGGCCTCTTAGCGCTCAGAATGTCCAATTGCAGTTTCTACAGAAAGAGTGTCTCAGAACGGCTCAATCAAAAGTAAGGTTCAACTCTGTTAGTTGAATGCACAGAACAGAAAGAAGTTTCATACAATGCTTCTGTGTAGTTTATATTTGAACATATTCTTTTTTCCACTATTACCCACTTAGCGCTACGAATGTCCAGTTGCATTTTCTACAGACAGAGTGTTTCAAAACTGCTCAATCAAAAGTATGGTTTAACTCTGTTAGCTGAATGCTCAGATCAGAAAGAAGTTTCACAGAATGCTTCTGTGTAGTTTATATTTGAATATATTCCTTTTTCCACTACTACGCTCTTAGCGCTCCAAATGTCCAGTTGCATTTTCTACAGAAAGAGTGTTCAGATCTGCTCAATCAAAAGTATGGTTTAACTCTGTTAGCTGAATGCACAGATCAGAAAGAAGTTTCACCGAATGATTCTGTGTAGTTTATATTTGAAGTCATTCCTTTTTCCACTATTACCCTCTTAGCGCTCCGAATCTCCACTTGCATTTTCTACAAAAATAGTGTTTCATAACTGCTCAATCAAAAATATGTTTTATCTCTGTTAACTGAATTTACAGATCAGAAATAAGTTTCACAGAATGCATCTGTGTAGTTTTTATTTGAAGATATTCTTTTTCCCAATGTAGGCCTCTTAGCGCTTAGCATGTCCAATTGCAGTTTCTACAGAAAGAGTGTTTCAGAACGGCTCAATCAAAAGTAAGGTTCAACTCTGTTAGTTGAATGCACAGAACAGAGAGAATTTTCACAGAATGCTACTGTGTAGTTTATATTTGAATATATTCCTTTTTCCACTATTACCCTCTTAGCGCTCCGAATGTCCACTTGCATTTTCTACAGAAAGAGTGTTCAGAACTGTGCAATCAAAAGTATGGTTTAACTCTGTTAGCTTAATGAACATATCAGAAATAAGTTTCACACAATGCTTCTGTGTAGTTTTTATTTGAAGATATTATTTTTCCCAATAGAGGCCTCTTAGCGCTCAGAATGTCCAATTGCAGTTTCTACAGAAAGAGTGTTTCAGAAAGGCTCAATCAAAAGTAAGGTTCAACTCTGTTAGTTGAATGCACAGAACAGAAAAAAGTTTCATACAATGTTTCTGTGTAGTTTATATTTGAACATATTCTTTTTTCCACTATTACCCACTTAGCGCTACGAATGTCCAGTTGCATTTTCTACAGACAGAGTGTTTCAAAACTGCTCAATCAAAAGTATGGTTTAACTCTGTTAGCTGAATGCTCAGATCAGAAAGAAGTTTCACAGAATGCTTCTGTGTAGTTTATATTTGAATATATTCCTTTCTCCACTACTACTCTCTTAGCGCTCCAAATGTCCAGTTGCATTTTCTACAGAAAGAGTGTTCAGATCTGCTCAATCAAAAGTATGGTTTAACTCTGTTAGCTGAATGCACGGATCAGAAAGAAGTTTCACAGAATGATTCTGTGTAGTTTATATTTGGAGACATTTCTTTTTCCACTATTACCCTCTTAGCGCTCCGAATCTCCACTTGCATTTTCTACAGAAAGAGTGTTTCAGAACGGCTCAATCAAAACTAAGGTTCAACTCTTTTAGTTGAACAAACAGAACAGAAAGAAGTTTCACACAATTCTTCTGTGTAGTTTTTATTTGTAGACATTCTTTTTCCCAATATAGGCCTCTTAGCGCTCAGAATGTCCAATTGCAGTTTCTACAGAAAGAGTGTTTCAGAAAGGCTCAATCAAAAGTAAGGTTCAACTCTGTTAGTTGAATGCACAGAACAGAAAGAAGTTTCATACAATGCTTCTGTGTAGTTTATATTTGAACATATTCTTTTTTCCACTATTACCCACTTAGCGCTACGAATGTCCAGTTGCATTTTCTACAGACAGAGGGTTTCAAAACTGCTCAATCAAAAGTATGGTTTAACTCTGTTAGCTGAATGCTCAGATCAGAAAGAAGTTTCACAGAATGCTTCTGTGTAGTTTATATTTGAATATATTCCTTTTTCCACTACTACGCTCTTAGCGCTCCAAATGTCCAGTTGCATTTTCTACAGAAAGAGTGTTCAGATCTGCTCAATCAAAAGTATGGTTTAACTCTGTTAGCTGAATGCACAGATCAGAAAGAAGTTTCACCAAATGATTCCGTGTAGTTTATATTTGAAGACATTCCTTTTTCCACTATTACCCTCTTAGCGCTCCGAATCTCCACTTGCATTTTCTACAAAAAGAGTGTTTCATAACTGCTCAATCAAAAATATGTTTTATCTCTGTTAACTGAATTTACAGATAAGAAATAAGTTTCACAGAATGCATCTGTGTAGTTTTTATTTGAAGATATTCTTTTTCCCAATGTAGGCCTCTTAGCGCTTAGCATGTCCAATTGCAGTTTCTACAGAAAGAGTGTTTCAGAACGGCTCAATCAAAAGTAAGGTTCAACTCTGTTAGTTGAATGCACAGAACAGAAAGAATTTTCACAGAATGCTACTGTGTAGTTTATATTTGAATATATTCCTTTTTCCACTATTACCCTCTTAGCGCTCCGAATGTCCACTTGCATTTTCTACAGAAAGAGTGTTCAGAACTGCGCAATCAAAAGTATGGTTTAACTCTGTTAGCTTAATGAACATATCAGAAATAAGTTTCACACAATGCTTCTGTGTAGTTTTTATTTGAAGATATTATTTTTCCCAATAGAGGCCTCTTAGCGCTCAGAATGTCCAATTGCAGTTTCTACAGAAAGAGTGTTTCAGAAAGGCTCAATCAAAAGTAAGATTCAACTCTGTTAGTTGAATGCACAGAACAGAAAAAAGTTTCATACAATGCTTCTGTGTAGTTTATATTTGAACATATTCTTTTTTCCACTATTACCCACTTAGCGCTACGAATGTCCAGTTGCATTTTCTACAGACAGAGTGTTTCAAAACTGCTCAATCAAAAGTATGGTTTAACTCTGTTAGCTGAATGCTCAGATCAGAAAGAAGTTTCACAGAATGCTTCTGTGTAGTTTATATTTGAATATATTCCTTTCTCCACTACTACTCTCTTAGCGCTCCAAATGTCCAGTTGCATTTTCTACAGAAAGAGTGTTCAGATCTGCTCAATCAAAAGTATGGTTTAACTCTGTTAGCTGAATGCACGGATCAGAAAGAAGTTTCACAGAATGATTCTGTGTAGTTTATATTTGGAGACATTTCTTTTTCCACTATTACCCTCTTAGCGCTCCGAATCTCCACTTGCATTTTCTACAGAAAGAGTGTTTCAGAACGGCTCAATCAAAACTAAGGTTCAACTCTTTTAGTTGAACAAACAGAACAGAAAGAAGTTTCACACAATTCTTCTGTGTAGTTTTTATTTGTAGACATTCTTTTTCCCAATATAGGCCTCTTAGCGCTCAGAATGTCCAATTGCAGTTTCTACAGAAAGAGTGTTTCAGAAAGGCTCAATCAAAAGTAAGGTTCAACTCTGTTAGTTGAATGCACAGAACAGAAAGAAGTTTCATACAATGCTTCTGTGTAGTTTATATTTGAACATATTCTTTTTTCCACTATTACCCACTTAGCGCTACGAATGTCCAGTTGCATTTTCTACAGACAGAGGGTTTCAAAACTGCTCAATCAAAAGTATGGTTCAACTCTGTTAGCTGAATGCTCAGATCAGAAAGAAGTTTCACAGAATGCTTCTGTGTAGTTTATATTTGAATATATTCCTTTTTCCACTACTACGCTCTTAGCGCTCCAAATGTCCAGTTGCATTTTCTACAGAAAGAGTGTTCAGATCTGCTCAATCAAAAGTATGGTTTAACTCTGTTAGCTGAATGCACAGATCAGAAAGAAGTTTCACCAAATGATTCCGTGTAGTTTATATTTGAAGACATTCCTTTTTCCACTATTACCCTCTTAGCGCTCCGAATCTCCACTTGCATTTTCTACAAAAAGAGTGTTTCATAACTGCTCAATCAAAAATATGTTTTATCTCTGTTAACTGAATTTACAGATAAGAAATAAGTTTCACAGAATGCATCTGTGTAGTTTTTATTTGAAGATATTCTTTTTCCCAATGTAGGCCTCTTAGCGCTTAGCATGTCCAATTGCAGTTTCTACAGAAAGAGTGTTTCAGAACGGCTCAATCAAAAGTAAGGTTCAACTCTGTTAGTTGAATGCACAGAACAGAAAGAATTTTCACAGAATGCTACTGTGTAGTTTATATTTGAATATATTCCTTTTTCCACTATTACCCTCTTAGCGCTCCGAATGTCCACTTGCATTTTCTACAGAAAGAGTGTTCAGAACTGCGCAATCAAAAGTATGGTTTAACTCTGTTAGCTTAATGAACATATCAGAAATAAGTTTCACACAATGCTTCTGTGTAGTTTTTATTTGAAGATATTATTTTTCCCAATAGAGGCCTCTTAGCGCTCAGAATGTCCAATTGCAGTTTCTACAGAAAGAGTGTTTCAGAAAGGCTCAATCAAAAGTAAGGTTCAACTCTGTTAGTTGAATGCACAGAACAGAAAAAAGTTTCATACAATGCTTCTGTGTAGTTTATATTTGAACATATTCTTTTTTCCACTATTACCCACTTAGCGCTACGAATGTCCAGTTGCATTTTCTACAGACAGAGTGTTTCAAAACTGCTCAATCAAAAGTATGGTTTAACTCTGTTAGCTGAATGCTCAGATCAGAAAGAAGTTTCACAGAATGCTTCTGTGTAGTTTATATTTGAATATATTCCTTTCTCCACTACTACTCTCTTAGCGCTCCAAATGTCCAGTTGCATTTTCTACAGAAAGAGTGTTCAGATCTGCTCAATCAAAAGTATGGTTTAACTCTGTTAGCTGAATGCACGGATCAGAAAGAAGTTTCACAGAATGATTCTGTGTAGTTTATATTTGGAGACATTTCTTTTTCCACTATTACCCTCTTAGCGCTCCGAATCTCCACTTGCATTTTCTACAGAAAGAGTGTTTCAGAACGGCTCAATCAAAACTAAGGTTCAACTCTTTTAGTTGAACAAACAGAACAGAAAGAAGTTTCACACAATTCTTCTGTGTAGTTTTTATTTGTAGACATTCTTTTTCCCAATATAGGCCTCTTAGCGCTCAGAATGTCCAATTGCAGTTTCTACAGAAAGAGTGTTTCAGAAAGGCTCAATCAAAAGTAAGGTTCAACTCTGTTAGTTGAATGCACAGAACAGAAAGAAGTTTCATACAATGCTTCTGTGTAGTTTATATTTGAACATATTCTTTTTTCCACTATTACCCACTTAGCGCTACGAATGTCCAGTTGCATTTTCTACAGACAGAGAGTTTCAAAACTGCTCAATCAAAAGTATGGTTTAACTCTGTTAGCTGAATGCTCAGATCAGAAAGAAGTTTCACAGAATGCTTCTGTGTAGTTTATATTTGAATATATTCCTTTCTCTACTACTACTCTCTTAGCGCTCCAAATGTCCAGTTGCATTTTCTACAGAAAGAGTGTTCAGATCTGCTCAATCAAAAGTATGGTTTAACTCTGTTAGCTGAATGCACGGATCAGAAAGAAGTTTCACAGAATGATTCTGTGTAGTTTATATTTGGAGACATTTCTTTTTCCACTATTACCCTCTTAGCGCTCCGAATCTCCACTTGCATTTTCTACAGAAAGAGTGTTTCAGAACGGCTCAATCAAAACTAAGGTTCAACTCTTTTAGTTGAACAAACAGAACAGAAAGAAGTTTCACACAATTCTTCTGTGTAGTTTTTATTTGTAGACATTCTTTTTCCCAATATAGGCCTCTTAGCGCTCAGAATGTCCAATTGCAGTTTCTACAGAAAGAGTGTTTCAGAAAGGCTCAATCAAAAGTAAGGTTCAACTCTGTTAGTTGAATGCACAGAACAGAAAGAAGTTTCATACAATGCTTCTGTGTAGTTTATATTTGAACATATTCTTTTTTCCACTATTACCCACTTAGCGCTACGAATGTCCAGTTGCATTTTCTACAGACAGAGGGTTTCAAAACTGCTCAATCAAAAGTATGGTTTAACTCTGTTAGCTGAATGCTCAGATCAGAAAGAAGTTTCACAGAATGCTTCTGTGTAGTTTATATTTGAATATATTCCTTTTTCCACTACTACGCTCTTAGCACTCCAAATGTCCAGTTGCATTTTCTACAGAAAGAGTGTTCAGATCTGCTCAATCAAAAGTATGGTTTAACTCTGTTAGCTGAATGCACAGATCAGAGAGAAGTTTCACCAAATGATTCCGTGTAGTTTATATTTGAAGACATTCCTTTTTCCACTATTACCCTCTTAGCGCTCCGAATCTCCACTTGCATTTTCTACAAAAAGAGTGTTTCATAACTGCTCAATCAAAAATATGTTTTATCTCTGTTAACTGAATTTACAGATAAGAAATAAGTTTCACAGAATGCATCTGTGTAGTTTTTATTTGAAGATATTCTTTTTCCCAATGTAGGCCTCTTAGCGCTTAGCATGTCCAATTGCAGTTTCTACAGAAAGAGTGTTTCAGAACGGCTCAATCAAAAGTAAGGTTCCACTCTGTTAGTTGAATGCACAGAACAGAAAGAATTTTCACAGAATGCTACTGTGTAGTTTATATTTGAATATATTCCTTTTTCCACTATTACCCTCTTAGCGCTCCGAATGTCCACTTGCATTTTCTACAGAAAGAGTGTTCAGAACTGCGCAATCAAAAGTATGGTTTAACTCTGTTAGCTTAATGAACATATCAGAAATAAGTTTCACACAATGCTTCTGTGTAGTTTTTATTTGAAGATATTATTTTTCCCAATAGAGGCCTCTTAGCGCTCAGAATGTCCAATTGCAGTTTCTACAGAAAGAGTGTTTCAGAAAGGCTCAATCAAAAGTAAGGTTCAACTCTGTTAGTTGAATGCACAGAACAGAAAAAAGTTTCATACAATGCTTCTGTGTAGTTTATATTTGAACATATTCTTTTTTCCACTATTACCCACTTAGCGCTACGAATGTCCAGTTGCATTTTCTACAGACAGAGTGTTTCAAAACTGCTCAATCAAAAGTATGGTTTAACTCTGTTAGCTGAATGCTCAGATCAGAAAGAAGTTTCACAGAATGCTTCTGTGTAGTTTATATTTGAATATATTCCTTTCTCCACTACTACTCTCTTAGCGCTCCAAATGTCCAGTTGCATTTTCTACAGAAAGAGTGTTCAGATCTGCTCAATCAAAAGTATGGTTTAACTCTGTTAGCTGAATGCACGGATCAGAAAGAAGTTTCACAGAATGATTCTGTGTAGTTTATATTTGGAGTCATTCCTTTTTCCACTATTACCCTCTTAGCGCTCCGAATCTCCACTTGCATTTTCTACAGAAAGAGTGTTTCAGAACGGCTCAATCAAAACTAAGGTTCAACTCTTTTAGTTGAACAAACAGAACAGAAAGAAGTTTCACACAATTCTTCTGTGTAGTTTTTATTTGTAGACATTCTTTTTCCCAATATAGGCCTCTTAGCGCTCAGAATGTCCAATTGCAGTTTCTACAGAAAGAGTGTTTCAGAACGGCTCAATCAAAAGTAAGGTTCAACTCTGTTAGTTGAATGCACAGAACAGAAAGAAGTTTCATACAATGCTTCTGTGTAGTTTATATTTGAACATATTCTTTTTTCCACTATTACCCACTTAGCGCTACGAATGTCCAGTTGCATTTTCTACAGACAGAGTGTTTCAAAACTGCTCAATCAAAAGTATGGTTTAACTCTGTTAGCTGAATGCTCAGATCAGAAAGAAGTTTCACAGAATGCTTCTGTGTAGTTTATATTTGAATATATTACTTTTTCCACTACTACGCTCTTAGCGCTCCAAATGTCCAGTTGCATTTTCTACAGAAAGAGTGTTCAGATCTGCTCAATCAAAAGTATGGTTAAACTCTGTTAGCTGAATGCACAGATCAGAAAGAAGTTTCACCGAATGATTCTGTGTAGTTTATATTTGAAGACATTACTTTTTCCACTATTACCCACTTAGCGCTCCGAATCTCCACTTGCATTTTCTACAAAAAGAGTGTTTCATAACTGCTCAATCAAAAATATGTTTTATCTCTGTTAACTGAATTTACAGATCAGAAATAAGTTTCACAGAATGCATCTGTGTAATTTTTATTTGAAGATATTCTTTTTCCCAATGTAGGCCTCTTAGCGCTTAGCATGTCCAATTGCAGTTTCTACAGAAAGAGTGTTTCAGAACGGCTCAATCAAAAGTAAGGTTCAACTCTGTTAGTTGAATGCACAGAACAGAAATAATTTTCACAGAATGCTACTGTGTAGTTTATATTTGAATATATTCCTTTTTCCACTATTACCCTCTTAGCGCTCCGAATGTCCACTTGCATTTTCTACAGAAAGAGTGTTCAGAACTGCGCAATCAAAAGTATGGTTTAACTCTGTTAGCTTAATGAACATATCAGAAATAAGTTTCACACAATGCTTCTGTGTAGTTTTTATTTGAAGATATTATTTTTCCCAATAGAGGCCTCTTAGCGCTCAGAATGTCCAATTGCAGTTTCTACAGAAAGAGTGTTTCAGAAAGGCTCAATCAATAGTAAGGTTCAACTCTGTTAGTTGACTACACAGAACAGAAAGAAGTTTCATACAATGCTTCTGTGTAGTTTATATTTGAACATATTCTTTTTTCCACTATTACCCACTTAGCGCTACGAATGTCCAGTTGCATTTTCTACAGACAGAGAGTGTCAAAACTGCTCAATCAAAAGTATGGTTTAACTCTGTTAGCTGAATGCTCAGATCAGAAAGAAGTTTCACAGAATGCTTCTGTGTAGTTTATATTTGAATATATTCCTTTCTCCACTACTACTCTCTTAGCGCTCCAAATGTCCTGTTGCATTTTCTACAGAAAGAGTGTTCAGATCTGCTCAATCAAAAGTATGGTTTAACTCTGTTAGCTGAATGCACGGATCAGAAAGAAGTTTCACAGAATGATTCTGTGTAGTTTATATTTGGAGACATTTCTTTTTCCACTATTACCCTCTTAGCGCTCCGAATCTCCACTTGCATTTTCTACAGAAAGAGTGTTTCAGAACGGCTCAATCAAAACTAAGGTTCAACTCTTTTAGTTGAACAAACAGAACAGAAAGAAGTTTCACACAATTCTTCTGTGTAGTTTTTATTTGTAGACATTCTTTTTCCCAATATAGGCCTCTTAGCGCTCAGAATGTCCAATTGCAGTTTCTACAGAAAGAGTGTTTCAGAACGGCTCAATCAAAAGTAAGGTTCAACTCTGTTAGTTGAATGCACAGAACAGAAAGAATTTTCACAGAATGCTACTGTGTAGTTTATATTTGAATATATTCCTTTTTCCACTATTACCCTCTTAGCGCTCCGAATGTCCACTTGCATTTTCTACAGAAAGAGTGTTCAGAACTGTGCAATCAAAAGTATGGTTTAACTCTGTTAGCTTAATGAACATATCAGAAATAAGTTTCACACAATGCTTCTGTGTAGTTTTTATTTGAAGATATTATTTTTCCCAATAGAGGCCTCTTAGCGCTCAGAATGTCCAATTGCAGTTTCTACAGAAAGAGTGTTTCAGAACGGCTCAATCAAAAGTAAGGTTCAACTCTGTTAGTTGAATGCACAGAAGAGAAAGAAGTTTCATACAATGCTTCTGTGTAGTTTATATTTGAACATATTCTTTTTTCCACTATTACCCACTTAGCGCTACGAATGTCCAGTTGCATTTTCTACAGACAGAGTGTTTCAAAACTGCTCAATCAAAAGTATGGTTTAAATCTGTTAGCTGAATGCTCAGATCAGAAAGAAGTTTCACAGAATGCTTCGGTGTAGTTTATATTTGAATATATTCCTTTTTCCACTACTACGCTCTTAGCGCTCCAAATGTCCAGTTGCATTCTCTACAGAAAGAGTGTTCAGATCTGCACAATCAAAAGTATGGTTTAACTCTGTTAGCTGAATGCACAGATCAGAAAGAAGTTTCACCGAATGATTCCGTGTAGTTTATATTTGAAGACATTCCTTTTTCCACTATTACCCTCTTAGCGCTCCGAATCTCCACTTGCATTTTCTACAAAAAGAGTGTTTCATAACTGCTCAATCAAAAATATGTTTTATCTCTGTTAACTGAATTTACAGATCAGAAATAAGTTTCACAGAATGAATCTGTGTAGTTTTTATTTGAAGATATTCTTTTTCCCAATGTAGGCCTCTTAGCGCTTAGCATGTCCAATTGCAGTTTCTACAGAAAGAGTGTTTCAGAACGGCTCAATCAAAAGTAAGGTTCAACTGTGTTAGTTGAATGCACAGAACAGAAAGAATTTTCACAGAATGCTACTGTGTAGTTTATATTTGAATATATTCCTTTTTCCACTATTACCCTCTTAGCGCTCCGAATGTCCAATTGCATTTTCTACAGAAAGAGTGTTCAGAACTGCGCAATCCAAAGTATGGTTTAACTCTGTTAGCTTAATGAACATATCAGAAATAAGTTTCACACAATGCTTCTGTGTAGTTTTTATTTGAAGATATTATTTTTCCCAATATAGGCCTCTTAGCGCTCAGAATGTCCAATTGCAGTTTCTACAGAAAGAGTGTTTCAGAAAGGCTCAATCAAAAGTAAGGTTCAACTCTGTTAGTTGAATGCACAGAACAGAAAGAAGTTTCATACAATGCTTCTGTGTAGTTTATATTTGAACATATTCTTTTTTCCACTATTACCCACTTAGCGCTACGAATGTCCAGTTGCATTTTCTACAGACAGAGTGTTTCAAAACTGCTCAATCAAAAGTATGGTTTAACTCTGTTAGCTGAATGCTCAGATCAGAAAGAAGTTTCACAGAATGCTTCTGTGTAGTTTATATTTGAATATATTCCTTTTTCCACTACTACTCTCTTAGCGCTCCAAATGTCCAGTTGCATTTTCTACAGAAAGAGTGTTCAGATCTGCTCAATCAAAAGTATGGTTTAACTCTGTTAGCTGAATGCACAGATCAGAAAGAAGTTTCACAGAATGATTCTGTGTAGTTTATATTTGGAGACATTTCTTTTTCCACTATTACCCTCTTAGCGCTCCGAATCTCCACTTGCATTTTCTACAGAAAGAGTGTTTCAGAACGGCTCAATCAAAACTAAGGTTCAACTCTTTTAGTTGAACAAACAGAACAGAAAGAAGTTTCACAAAATTCTTCTGTGTAGTTTTTATTTGTAGACATTCTTTTTCCCAATATAGGCCTCTTAGCGCTCAGAATGTCCAATTGAAGTTTCTACAGAAAGAGTGTCTCAGAACGGCTCAATCAAAAGTAAGGTTCAACTCTGTTAGTTGAATGCACAGAACAGAAAGAAGTTTCATACAATGCTTCTGTGTAGTTTATATTTGAACATATTCTTTTTTCCACTATTACCCACTTAGCGCTACGAATGTCCAGTTGCATTTTCTACAGACAGAGTGTTTCAAAACTGCTCAATCAAAAGTATGGTTTAACTCTGTTAGCTGAATGCTCAGATCAGAAAGAAGTTTCACAGAATGCTTCTGTGTAGTTTATATTTGAATATATTCCTTTTTCCACTACTACGCTCTTAGCGCTCCAAATGTCCAGTTGCATTTTCTACAGAAAGAGTGTTCAGATCTGCTCAATCAAAAGTATGGTTTAACTCTGATAGCTGAATGCACAGATCAGAAAGAAGTTTCACCGAATGATTCTGTGTAGTTTATATTTGAAGTCATTCCTTTTTCCACTATTACCCTCTTAGCGCTCCGAATCTCCACTTGCATTTTCTACAAAAAGAGTGTTTCATAACTGCTCAATCAAAAATATGTTTTATCTCTGTTAACTTAATTTACAGATCAGAAATAAGTTTCACAGAATGCATCTGTGTAGTTTTTATTTGAAGATATTCTTTTTCCCAATTTAGGCCTCTTAGCGCTTAGCATGTCCAATTGCAGTTTCTACAGAAAGAGTGTTTCAGAACGGCTCAATCAAAAGTAAGGTTCAACTCTGTTAGTTGAATGCACAGAACAGAGAGAATTTTCACAGAATGCTACTGTGTAGTTTATATTTGAATATATTCCTTTTTCCACTATTACCCTCTTAGCGCTCCGAATGTCCACTTGCATTTTCTACAGAAAGAGTGTTTCAGAAAGGCTCAATCAAAAGTAAGGTTCAACTCTGTTAGTTGAATGCACAGAACAGAAAAAAGTTTCATACAATGCTTCTGTGTAGTTTATATTTGAACATATTCTTTTTTCCACTATTACCCACTTAGCGCTACGAATGTCCAGTTGCATTTTCTACAGACAGAGTGTTTCAAAACTGCTCAATCAAATGTATGGTTTAACTCTGTTAGCTGAATGCTCAGATCAGAAAGAAGTTTCACAGAATGTTTCTGTGTAGTTTATATTTGAATATATTCCTTTTTCCACTACTACGCTCTTAGCGCTCCAAATGTCCAGTTGCATTTTCTACAGAAAGAGTGTTCAGATCTGCTCAATCAAAAGTATGGTTTAACTCTGTTAGCTGAATGCACAGATCAGAAAGAAGTTTCACCGAATGATTCTGTGTAGTTTATATTTGAAGTCATTCCTTTTTCCACTATTTCCCTCTTAGCGCTCCGAATCTCCACTTGCATTTTCTACAAAAAGAGTGTTTCATAACTGCTCAATCAAAAATATGTTTTATCTCTGTTAACTGAATTTACAGATCAGAAATAAGTTTCACAGAATGCATCTGTGTAGTTTTTATTTGAAGATATTCTTTTTCCCAATTTAGGCCTCTTAGCCCTTAGCATGTCCAATTGCAGTTTCTACAGAAAGAGTGTTTCAGAACGGCTCAATCAAAAGTAAGGTTCAACTCTGTTAGTTGAATGCACAGAACAGAGAGAATTTTCACAGAATGCTACTGTGTAGTTTATATTTGAATATATTCCTTTTTCCACTATTACCCTCTTAGCGCTCCGAATGTCCACTTGCATTTTCTACAGAAAGAGTGTTCAGAACTGCGCAATCAAAAGTATGGTTTAACTCTGTTAGCTTAATGAACATACCAGAAATAAGTTTCACACAATGCTTCTGTGTCGTTTTTATTTGAAGATATTATTTTTCCCAATAGAGGCCTCTTAGCGCTCAGAATGTCCAATTGCAGTTTCTACAGAAAGAGTGTTTCAGAAAGGCTCAATCAAAAGTAAGGTTCAACTCTGTTAGTTGAATGCACAGAACAGAAAAAAGTTTCATACAATGCTTCTGTGTAGTTTATATTTGAACATATTCTTTTTTCCACTATTACCCACTTAGCGCTACGAATGTCCAGTTGCATTTTCTACAGACAGAGTGTTTCAAAACTGCTCAATCAAAAGTATGGTTTAACTCTGTTAGCTGAATGCTCAGATCAGAAAGAAGTTTCACAGAATGCTTCTGTGTAGTTTATATTTGAATATATTCCTTTCTCCACTACTACTCTCTTAGCGCTCCAAATGTCCAGTTGCATTTTCTACAGAAAGAGTGTTCAGATCTGCTCAATCAAAAGTATGGTTTAACTCTGTTAGCTGAATGCACGGATCAGAAAGAAGTTTCACAGAATGATTCTGTGTAGTTTGTATTTGGAGACATTCCTTTTTCCACTATTACCCTCTTAGCGCTCCGAATCTCCACTTGCATTTTCTACAGAAAGAGTGTTTCAGAACGACCCAATCAAAACTAAGGTTCAACTCTTTTAGTTGAACAAACAGAACAGAAAGAAGTTTCACACAATTCTTCTGTGTAGTTTTTATTTGTAGACATTCTTTTTCCCAATATAGGCCTCTTAGCGCTCAGAATGTCCAATTGCAGTTTCTACAGAAAGAGTGTTTCAGAACGGCTCAATCAAAAGTAAGGTTCAACTCTGTTAGTTGAATGCACAGAACAGAAAGAAGTTTCATACAATGTTTCTGTGTAGTTTATATTTGAACATATTCTTTTTTCCACTATTACCCACTTAGCGCTACGAATGTCCAGTTGCATTTTCTACAGACAGAGTGTTTCAAAACTGCTCAATCAAAAGTATGGTTTAACTCTGTTAGCTGAATGCTCAGATCAGAAAGAAGTTTCACAGAATGCTTCTGTGTAGTTTATATTTGAATATATTCCTTTTTCCACTACTACGCTCTTAGCGCTCCAAATGTCCAGTTGCATTTTCTACAGAAAGAGTGTTCAGATCTGCTCAATCAAAAGTATGGTTTAACTCTGTTAGCTGAATGCACAGATCAGAAAGAAGTTTCACCGAATGATTCTGTGTAGTTTATATTTGAAGACATTCCTTTTTCCACTATTCCCCACTTAGCGCTCCGAATCTCCACTTGCATTTTCTACAAAAAGAGTGTTTCATAACTGCTCAATCAAAAATATGTTTTATCTCTGTTAACTGAATTTACAGATCAGAAATAAGTTTCACAGAATGCATCTGTGTAATTTTTATTTGAAGATATTCTTTTTCCCAATGTAGGCCTCTTAGCGCTTAGCATGTCCAATTGCAGTTTCTACAGAAAGAGTGTTTCAGAACGGCTCAATCAAAAGTAAGGTTCAACTCTGTTAGTTGAATGCACAGAACAGAAATAATTTTCACAGAATGCTACTGTGTAGTTTATATTTGAATATATTCCTTTTTCCACTATTACCCTCTTAGCGCTCCGAATGTCCACTTGCATTTTCTACAGAAAGAGTGTTCAGAACTGCGCAATCAAAAGTATGGTTTAACTCTGTTAGCTTAATGAACATATCAGAAATAAGTTTCACACAATGCTTCTGTGTAGTTTTTATTTGAAGATATTATTTTTCCCAATAGAGGCCTCTTAGCGCTCAGAATGTCCAATTGCAGTTTCTACAGAAAGAGTGTTTCAGAAAGGCTCAATCAAAAGTAAGGTTCAACTCTGTTAGTTGAATACACAGAACAGAAAGAAGTTTAATACAATGCTTCTGTGTAGTTTATATTTGAACATATTCTTTTTTCCACTATTACCCACTTAGCGCTACGAATGTCCAGTTGCATTTTCTACAGACAGAGAGTTTCAAAACTGCTCAATCAAAAGTATGGTTTAACTCTGTTAGCTGAATGCTCAGATCAGAAAGAAGTTTCACAGAATGCTTCTGTGTAGTTTATATTTGAATATATTCCTTTCTCCACTACTACTCTCTTAGCGCTCCAAATGTCCAGTTGCATTTTCTACAGAAAGAGTGTTCAGATCTGCTCAATCAAAAGTATGGTTTAACTCTGTTAGCTGAATGCACGGATCAGAAAGAAGTTTCAGAGAATGATTCTGTGTAGTTTATATTTGGAGACATTCCTTTTTCCACTATTACCCTCTTAGCACTCCGAATCTCCACTTGCATTTTCTACAGAAAGAGTGTTTCAGAACGGCTCAATCAAAACTAAGGTTCAACTCTTTTAGTTGAACAAACAGAACAGAAAGAAGTTTCACACAATTCTTCTGTGTAGTTTTTATTTGTAGACATTCCTTTTCCCAATATAGGCCTCTTAGCGCTCAGAATGTCCAATTGCAGTTTCTACAGAAAGAGTGTTTCAGAACGGCTCAATCAAAAGTAAGGTTCAACTCTGTTAGTTGAATGCACAGAACAGAAAGAAGTTTCATACAATGCTTCTTTGTAGTTCATATTTGAACATATTATTTTTTCCACTATTACCCACTTAGCGCTACGAATGTCCAGTTGCATTTTCTACAGACAGAGTGTTTCAAAACTGCTCAATCAAAAGTATGGTTTAACTCTGTTAGCTGAATGCTCAGATCAGAAAGAAGTTTCACAGAATGCTTCTGTGTAGTTTATATTTGAATATATTCCTTTCTCCACTACTACTCTCTTAGCGCTCCAAATGTCCAGTTGCATTTTCTACAGAAAGAGTGTTCAGATCTGCTCAATCAAAAGTATGGTTTAACTCTGTTAGCTGAATGCACGGATCAGAAAGAAGTTTCACAGAATGATTCTGTGTAGTTTATATTTGGAGACATTCCTTTTTCCACTATTACCCTCTTAGCGCTCCGAATCTCCACTTGCATTTTCTACAGAAAGTGTGTTTCAGAACGGCTCAATCAAAACTAAGGTTCAACTCTTTTAGTTGAACAAACAGAACAGAAAGAAGTTTCACACAATTCTTCTGTGTAGTTTTTATTTGTAGACATTCTTTTTCCCAATATAGGCCTCTTAGCGCTCTGAATGTCCAATTGCAGTTTCCACAGAAAGAGGGTTTCAGAACGGCTCAATCAAAAGTAAGGTTCAACTCTGATAGTTGAATGCACAGAACAGAAAGAAGTTTCATACAATGCTTCTGTGTAGTTTATATTTGAACATATTCTTTTTTCCACTATTACCCACTTAGCTCTACGAATGTCCAGTTGCATTTTCTACAGACAGAGTGTTTCAAAACTGCTCAATCAAAAGTATGGTTTAACTCTGTTAGCTGAATGCTCAGATCAGAAAGAAGTTTCACAGAATGCTTCTGTGTAGTTTATATTTGAATATATTCCTTTTTCCACTACTACGCTCTTAGCGCTCCAAATGTCCAGTTGCATTTTCTACAGAAAGAGTGTTCAGATCTGCTCAATCAAAAGTATGGTTTAACTCTGTTAGCTGAATGCACAGATCAGAAAGAAGTTTCACTGAATGATTCTGTGTAGTTTATATTTGAAGACATTCCTTTTTCCACTATTACCCACTTAGCGCTCCGAATCTCCACTTGCATTTTCTACAAAAAGAGTGTTTCATAACTGCTCAATCAAAAATATGTTTTATCTCTGTTAACTGAATTTACAGATCAGAAATAAGTTTCACAGAATGCATCTGTGTAATTTTTATTTGAAGATATTCTTTTTCCCAATGTAGGCCTCTTAGCGCTTAGCATGTCCAATTGCAGTTTCTACAGAAAGAGTGTTTCAGAACGGCTCAATCAAAAGTAAGGTTCAACTCTGTTAGTTGAATGCACAGAACAGAAAGAATTTTCACAGAATGCTACTGTGTAGTTTATATTTGAATATATTCCTTTTTCCACTATTACCCTCTTAGCGCTCCGAATGTCCACTTGCATTTTCTACAGAAAGAGTGTTCAGAACTGTGCAATCAAAAGTATGGTTTAACTCTGTTAGCTTAATGAACATATCAGAAATAAGTTTCACACAATGCTTCTGTGTAGTTTTTATTTGAAGATATTATTTTTCCCAATAGAGGCCTCTTAGCGCTCAGAATGTCCAATTGCAGTTTCTACAGAAAGAGTGTTTCAGAACGGCTCAATCAAAAGTAAGGTTCAACTCTGTTAGTTGAATGCACAGAACAGAAAGAAGTTTCATACAATGCTTCTGTGTAGTTTATATTTGAACATATTCTTTTTTCCACTATTACCCACTTAGCGCTACGAATGTCCAGTTGCATTTTCTACAGACAGAGTGTTTCAAAACTGCTCAATCAAAAGTATGGTTTAACTCTGTTAGCTGAATGCTCAGATCAGAAAGAAGTTTCACAGAATGCTTCGGTGTAGTTTATATTTGAATATATTCCTTTTTCCACTACTACGCTCTTAGCGCTCCAAATGTCCAGTTGCATTCTCTACAGAAAGAGTGTTCAGATCTGCTCAATCAAAAGTATGGTTTAACTCTGTTAGCTGAATGCACAGATCAGAAAGAAGTTTCACCGAATGATTCCGTGTAGTTTATATTTGAAGACATTCCTTTTTCCACTATTACCCTCTTAGCGCTCCGAATCTCCACTTGCATTTTCTACAAAAAGAGTGTTTCATAACTGCTCAATCAAAAATATGTTTTATCTCTGTTAACTGAATTTACAGATCAGAAATAAGTTTCACAGAATGAATCTGTGTAGTTTTTATTTGAAGATATTCTTTTTCCCAATGTAGGCCTCTTAGCGCATAGCATGTCCAATTGCAGTTTCTACAGAAAGAGTGTTTCAGAACGGCTCAATCAAAAGTAAGGTTCAACTGTGTTAGTTGAATGCACAGAACAGAAAGAATTTTCACAGAATGCTACTGTGTAGTTTATATTTGAATATATTCCTTTTTCCACTATTACCCTCTTAGCGCTCCGAATGTCCAATTGCATTTTCTACAGAAAGAGTGTTCAGAACTGCGCAATCCAAAGTATGGTTTAACTCTGTTAGCTTAATGAACATATCAGAAATAAGTTTCACACAATGCTTCTGTGTAGTTTTTATTTGAAGATATTATTTTTCCCAATATAGGCCTCTTAGCGCTCAGAATGTCCAATTGCAGTTTCTACAGAAAGAGTGTTTCAGAAAGGCTCAATCAAAAGTAAGGTTCAACTCTGTTAGTTGAATGCACAGAACAGAAAGAAGTTTCATACAATGCTTCTGTGTAGTTTATATTTGAACATATTCTTTTTTCCACTATTACCCACTTAGCGCTACGAATGTCCAGTTGCATTTTCTACAGACAGAGTGTTTCAAAACTGCTCAATCAAAAGTATGGTTTAACTCTGTTAGCTGAATGCTCAGATCAGAAAGAAGTTTCACAGAATGCTTCTGTGTAGTTTATATTTGAATATATTCCTTTTTCCACTACTACTCTCTTAGCGCTCCAAATGTCCAGTTGCATTTTCTACAGAAAGAGTGTTCAGATCTGCTCAATCAAAAGTATGGTTTAACTCTGTTAGCTGAATGCACAGATCAGAAAGAAGTTTCACAGAATGATTCTGTGTAGTTTATATTTGGAGACATTTCTTTTTCCACTATTACCCTCTTAGCGCTCCGAATCTCCACTTGCATTTTCTACAGAAAGAGTGTTTCAGAACGGCTCAATCAAAACTAAGGTTCAACTCTTTTAGTTGAACAAACAGAACAGAAAGAAGTTTCACAAAATTCTTCTGTGTAGTTTTTATTTGTAGACATTCTTTTTCCCAATATAGGCCTCTTAGCGCTCAGAATGTCCAATTGAAGTTTCTACAGAAAGAGTGTCTCAGAACGGCTCAATCAAAAGTAAGGTTCAACTCTGTTAGTTGAATGCACAGAACAGAAAGAAGTTTCATACAATGCTTCTGTGTAGTTTATATTTGAACATATTCTTTTTTCCACTATTACCCACTTAGCGCTACGAATGTCCAGTTGCATTTTCTACAGACAGAGTGTTTCAAAACTGCTCAATCAAAAGTATGGTTTAACTCTGTTAGCTGAATGCTCAGATCAGAAAGAAGTTTCACAGAATGCTTCTGTGTAGTTTATATTTGAATATATTCCTTTTTCCACTACTACGCTCTTAGCGCTCCAAATGTCCAGTTGCATTTTCTACAGAAAGAGTGTTCAGATCTGCTCAATCAAAAGTATGGTTTAACTCTGTTAGCTGAATGCACAGATCAGAAAGAAGTTTCACCGAATGATTCTGTGTAGTTTATATTTGAAGACATTCCTTTTTCCACTATTACCCACTTAGCGCTCCGAATCTCCACTTGCATTTTCTACAAAAAGAGTGTTTCATAACTGCTCAATCAAAAATATGTTTTATCTCTGTTAACTGAATTTACAGATCAGAAATAAGTTTCACAGAATGCATCTGTGTAATTTTTATTTGAAGATATTCTTTTTCCCAATGTAGGCCTCTTAGCGCTTAGCATGTCCAATTGCAGTTTCTACAGAAAGAGTGTTTCAGAACGGCTCAATCAAAAGTAAGGTTCAACTCTGTTAGTTGAATGCACAGAACAGAAAGAATTTTCACAGAATGCTACTGTGTAGTTTATATTTGAATATATTCCTTTTTCCACTATTACCCTCTTAGCGCTCCGAATGTCCACTTGCATTTTCTACAGAAAGAGTGTTCAGAACTGTGCAATCAAAAGTATGGTTTAACTCTGTTAGCTTAATGAACATATCAGAAATAAGTTTCACACAATGCTTCTGTGTAGTTTTTATTTGAAGATATTATTTTTCCCAATAGAGGCCTCTTAGCGCTCAGAATGTCCAATTGCAGTTTCTACAGAAAGAGTGTTTCAGAACGGCTCAATCAAAAGTAAGGTTCAACTCTGTTAGTTGAATGCACAGAACAGAAAGAAGTTTCATACAATGCTTCTGTGTAGTTTATATTTGAACATATTCTTTTTTCCACTATTACCCACTTAGCGCTACGAATGTCCAGTTGCATTTTCTACAGACAGAGTGTTTCAAAACTGCTCAATCAAAAGTATGGTTTAACTCTGTTAGCTGAATGCTCAGATCAGAAAGTAGTTTCACAGAATGCTTCGGTGTAGTTTATATTTGAATATATTCCTTTTTCCACTACTACGCTCTTAGCGCTCCAAATGTCCAGTTGCATTCTCTACAGAAAGAGTGTTCAGATCTGCTCAATCAAAAGTATGGTTTAACTCTGTTAGCTGAATGCACAGATCAGAAAGAAGTTTCACCGAATGATTCCGTGTAGTTTATATTTGAAGACATTCCTTTTTCCACTATTACCCTCTTAGCGCTCCGAATCTCCACTTGCATTTTCTACAAAAAGAGTGTTTCATAACTGCTCAATCAAAAATATGTTTTATCTCTGTTAACTGAATTTACAGATCAGAAATAAGTTTCACAGAATGAATCTGTGTAGTTTTTATTTGAAGATATTCTTTTTCCCAATGTAGGCCTCTTAGCGCTTAGCATGTCCAATTGCAGTTTCTACAGAAAGAGTGTTTCAGAACGGCTCAATCAAAAGTAAGGTTCAACTGTGTTAGTTGAATGCACAGAACAGAAAGAATTTTCACAGAATGCTACTGTGTAGTTTATATTTGAATATATTCCTTTTTCCACTATTACCCTCTTAGCGCTCCGAATGTCCAATTGCATTTTCTACAGAAAGAGTGTTCAGAACTGCGCAATCCAAAGTATGGTTTAACTCTGTTAGCTTAATGAACATATCAGAAATAAGTTTCACACAATGCTTCTGTGTAGTTTTTATTTGAAGATATTATTTTTCCCAATATAGGCCTCTTAGCGCTCAGAATGTCCAATTGCAGTTTCTACAGAAAGAGTGTTTCAGAAAGGCTCAATCAAAAGTAAGGTTCAACTCTGTTAGTTGAATGCACAGAACAGAAAGAAGTTTCATACAATGCTTCTGTGTAGTTTATATTTGAACATATTCTTTTTTCCACTATTACCCACTTAGCGCTACGAATGTCCAGTTGCATTTTCTACAGACAGAGTGTTTCAAAACTGCTCAATCAAAAGTATGGTTTAACTCTGTTAGCTGAATGCTCAGATCAGAAAGAAGTTTCACAGAATGCTTCTGTGTAGTTTATATTTGAATATATTCCTTTTTCCACTACTACTCTCTTAGCGCTCCAAATGTCCAGTTGCATTTTCTACAGAAAGAGTGTTCAGATCTGCTCAATCAAAAGTATGGTTTAACTCTGTTAGCTGAATGCACAGATCAGAAAGAAGTTTCACAGAATGATTCTGTGTAGTTTATATTTGGAGACATTTCTTTTTCCACTATTACCCTCTTAGCGCTCCGAATCTCCACTTGCATTTTCTACAGAAAGAGTGTTTCAGAACGGCTCAATCAAAACTAAGGTTCAACTCTTTTAGTTGAACAAACAGAACAGAAAGAAGTTTCACAAAATTCTTCTGTGTAGTTTTTATTTGTAGACATTCTTTTTCCCAATATAGGCCTCTTAGCGCTCAGAATGTCCAATTGAAGTTTCTACAGAAAGAGTGTCTCAGAACGGCTCAATCAAAAGTAAGGTTCAACTCTGTTAGTTGAATGCACAGAACAGAAAGAAGTTTCATACAATGCTTCTGTGTAGTTTATATTTGAACATATTCTTTTTTCCACTATTACCCACTTAGCGCTACGAATGTCCAGTTGCATTTTCTACAGACAGAGTGTTTCAAAACTGCTCAATCAAAAGTATGGTTTAACTCTGTTAGCTGAATGCTCAGATCAGAAAGAAGTTTCACAGAATGCTTCTGTGTAGTTTATATTTGAATATATTCCTTTTTCCACTACTACACTCTTAGCGCTCCAAATGTCCAGTTGCATTTTCTACAGAAAGAGTGTTCAGATCTGCTCAATCAAAAGTATGGTTTAACTCTGTTAGCTGAATGCACAGATCAGAAAGAAGTTTCACCGAATGATTCTGTGTAGTTTATATTTGAAGTCATTCCTTTTTCCACTATTACCCTCTTAGCGCTCCGAATCTCCACTTGCATTTTCTACAAAAAGAGTGTTTCATAACTGCTCAATCAAAAATATGTTTTATCTCTGATAACTGAATTTACAGATCAGAAATAAGTTTCACAGAATGCATCTGTGTAGTTTTTATTTGAAGATATTCTTTTTCCCAATTTAGGCCTCTTAGCGCTTAGCATGTCCAATTGCAGTTTCTACAGAAAGAGTGTTTCAGAACGGCTCAATCAAAAGTAAGGTTCAACTCTGTTAGTTGAATGCACAGAACAGAGAGAATTTTCACAGAATGCTACTGTGTAGTTTATATTTGAATATATTCCTTTTTCCACTATTACCCTCTTATCGCTCCGAATGTCCACTTGCATTTTCTACAGAAAGAGTGTTCAGAACTGCGCAATCAAAAGTATGGTTTAACTCTGTTAGCTTAATGAACATATCAGAAATAAGTTTCACACAATGCTTCTGTGTCGTTTTTATTTGAAGATATTATTTTTCCCAATAGAGGCCTCTTAGCGCTCAGAATGTCCAATTGCAGTTTCTACAGAAAGAGTGTTTCAGAAAGGCTCAATCAAAAGTAAGATTCAACTCTGTTAGTTGAATGCACAGAACAGAAAAAAGTTTCATACAATGCTTCTGTGTAGTTTATATTTGAACATATTCTTTTTTCCACTATTACCCACTTAGCGCTACGAATGTCCAGTTGCATTTTCTACAGACAGAGTGTTTCAAAACTGCTCAATCAAAAGTATGGTTTAACTCTGTTAGCTGAATGCTCAGATCAGAAAGAAGTTTCACAGAATGCTTCTGTGTAGTTTATATTTGAATATATTCCTTTCTCCACTACTACTCTCTTAGCGCTCCAAATGTCCAGTTGCATTTTCTACAGAAAGAGTGTTCAGATCTGCTCAATCAAAAGTATGGTTTAACTCTGTTAGCTGAATGCACGGATCAGAAAGAAGTTTCACAGAATGATTCTGTGTAGTTTGTATTTGGAGACATTCCTTTTTCCACTATTACCCTCTTAGCGCTCCGAATCTCCACTTGCATTTTCTACAGAAAGAGTGTTTCAGAACGACTCAATCAAAACTAAGGTTCAACTCTTTTAGTTGAACAAACAGAACAGAAAGAAGTTTCACACAATTCTTCTGTGTAGTTTTTATTTGTAGACATTCTTTTTCCCAATATAGGCCTCTTAGCGCTCAGAATGTCCAATTGCAGTTTCTACAGAAAGAGTGTTTCAGAACGGCTCAATCAAAAGTAAGGTTCAACTCTGTTAGTTGAATGCACAGAACAGAAAGAAGTTTCATACAATGTTTCTGTGTAGTTTATATTTGAACATATTCTTTTTTCCACTATTACCCACTTAGCGCTACGAATGTCCAGTTGCATTTTCTACAGACAGAGTGTTTCAAAACTGCTCAATCAAAAGTATGGTTTAACTCTGTTAGCTGAATGCTCAGATCAGAAAGAAGTTTCACAGAATGCTTCTGTGTAGTTTATATTTGAATATATTCCTTTTTCCACTACTACGCTCTTAGCGCTCCAAATGTCCAGTTGCATTTTCTACAGAAAGAGTGTTCAGATCTGCTCAATCAAAAGTATGGTTTAACTCTGTTAGCTGAATGCACAGATCAGAAAGAAGTTTCACCGAATGATTCTGTGTAGTTTATATTTGAAGACATTCCTTTTTCCACTATTACCCACTTAGCGCTCCGAATCTCCACTTGCATTTTCTACAAAAAGAGTGTTTCATAACTGCTCAATCAAAAATATGTTTTATCTCTGTTAACTGAATTTACAGATCAGAAATAAGTTTCACAGAATGCATCTGTGTAATTTTTATTTGAAGATATTCTTTTTCCCAATGTAGGCCTCTTAGCGCTTAGCATGTCCAATTGCAGTTTCTACAGAAAGAGTGTTTCAGAACGGCTCAATCAAAAGTAAGGTTCAACTCTGTTAGTTGAATGCACAGAACAGAAAGAATTTTCACAGAATGCTACTGTGTAGTTTATATTTGAATATATTCCTTTTTCCACTATTACCCTCTTAGCGCTACGAATGTCCACTTGCATTTTCTACAGAAAGAGTGTTCAGAACTGCGCAATCAAAAGTATGGTTTAACTCTGTTAGCTTAATGAACATATCAGAAATAAGTTTCACACAATGCTTCTGTGTAGTTTTTATTTGAAGATATTTTTTTTCCCAATAGAGGCCTCTTAGCGCTCAGAATGTCCAATTGCAGTTTCTACAGAAAGAGTGTTTCAGAAAGGCTCAATCAAAAGTAAGGTTCAACTCTGTTAGTTGAATGCACAGAACAGAAAGTAGTTTCATACAATGCTTCTGTGTAGTTTATATTTGAACATATTCTTTTTTCCACTATTACCCACTTAGCGCTACGAATGTCCAGTTGCATTTTCTACAGACAGAGTGTTTCAAAACTGCTCAATCAAAAGTATGGTTTAACTCTGTTAGCTGAATGCTCAGATCAGAAAGAAGTTTCACAGAATGCTTCTGTGTAGTTTATATTTGAATATATTCCTTTCTCCACTACTACTCTCTTAGCGCTCCAAATGTCCAGTTGCATTTTCTACAGAAAGAGTGTTCAGATCTGCTCAATCAAAAGTATGGTTTAACTCTGTTAGCTGAATGCACGGATCAGAAAGAAGTTTCACAGAATGATTCTGTGTAGTTTATATTTGGAGACATTCCTTTTTCCACTATTACCCTCTTAGCGCTCCGAATCTCCACTTGCATTTTCTACAGAAAGAGTGTTTCAGAACGGCTCAATCAAAACTAAGGTTCAACTCTTTTAGTTGAACAAACAGAACAGAAAGAAGTTTCACACAATTCTTCTGTGTAGTTTTTATTTGTAGACATTCTTTTTCCCAATATAGGCCTCTTAGTGCTCAGAATGTCCAATTGCAGTTTCTACAGAAAGAGTGTTTCAGAACGGCTCAATCAAAAGTAAGGTTCAACTCTGTTAGTTGAATGCACAGAACAGAAAGAAGTTTCATACAATGCTTCTGTGTAGTTTATATTTGAACATATTTTTTTTCCACTATTACCCACTTAGCGCTACGAATGTCCAGTTGCATTTTCTACATACAGAGTGTTTCAAAACTGCTCAATCAAAAGTATGGTTTAACTCTGTTAGCTGAATGCTCAGATCAGAAAGAAGTTTCACAGAATGCTTCTGTGTAGTTTATATTTGAATATATTCCTTTTTCCACTACTACGCTCTTAGCGCTCCAAATGTCCAGTTGCATTTTCTACAGAAAGATGGTTCAGATCTGCTCAATCAAAAGTATGGTTTAATTCTGTTAGCTGAGTGCACAGATCAGAAAGAAGTTTCACCGAATGATTCTGTGTAGTTTATATTTGAAGACATTCCTTTTTCCACTATTACCCACTTAGCGCTCCGAATCTCCACTTGCTTTTTCTACAAAAAGGGTGTTTCATAACTGCTCAATCAAAAATATGTTTTATCTCTGTTAACTGAATTTACAGATCAGAAATAAGTTTCACAGAATGCATCTGTGTAGTTTTTATTTGAAGATATTCTTTTTCCCAATGTAGGCCTCTTAGCGCTTAGCATGTCCAATTGCAGTTTCTACAGAAAGAGTGTTTCAGAACGGCTCAATCAAAAGTAAGGTTCAACTCTGTTAGTTGAATGCACAGAACAGAAAGAATTTTCACAGAATGCTACTGTGTAGTTTATATTTGAATATATTCCTTTTTCCACTATTACCCTCTTAGCGCTCCGAATGTCCACTTGCATTTTCTACAGAAAGAGTGTTCAGAACTGCGCAATCAAAAGTATGGTTTAACTCTGTTAGCTTAATGAACATATCAGAAATAAGTTTCACACAATGCTTCTGTGTAGTTTTTATTTGAAGATATTATTTTTCCCAATAGATGCCTCTTAGCGCTCAGAATGTCCAATTGCAGTTTCTACAGAAAGAGTGTTTCAGAAAGGCTCAATCAAAAGTAAGATTCAACTCTGTTAGTTGAATGCACAGAACAGAAAGAAGTTTCATACAATGCTTCTGTGTAGTTTATATTTGAACATATTCTTTTTTCCACTATTACCCACTTAGCGCTACGAATGTCCAGTTGCATTTTCTACAGACAGAGAGTTTCAAAACTGCTCAATCAAAAGTATGGTTTAACTCTGTTAGCTGAATGCTCAGATCAGAAAGAAGTTTCACAGAATGCTTCTGTGTAGTTTATATTTGAATATATTCCTTTCTCCACTACTACTCTCTTAGCGCTCCAAATGTCCAGTTGCATTTTCTACAGAAAGAGTGTTCAGATCTTCTCAATCAAAAGTATGGTTTAACTCTGTTAGCTGAATGCACGGATCAGAAAGAAGTTTCACAGAATGATTCTGTGTAGTTTATATTTGGAGACATTCCTTTTTCCACTATTAACCTCTTAGCGCTCCGAATCTCCACTTGCATTTTCTACAGAAAGAGTGTTTCAGAACGGCTCAATCAAAACTAAGGTTCAACTCTTTTAGTTGAACAAACAGAACAGAAAGAAGTTTCACACAATTCTTCTGTGTAGTTTTTATTTGTAGACATTCTTTTTCCCAATATAGGCCTCTTAGCGCTCAGAATGTCCAATTGCAGTTTCTACAGAAAGAGTGTTTCAGAACGGCTCAATCAAAAGTAAGGTTCAACTCTGTTAGTGGAATGCACAGAACAGAAAGAAGTTTCATACAATGCTTCTGTGTAGTTTATATTTGAACATTTTCTTTTTTCCACTATTACCCACTTAGCGCTACGAATGTCCAGTTGCATTTTCTACAGACAGAGTGTTTCAAAACTGCTCAATCAAAAGTATGGTTTAACTCTGTTAGCTGAATGCTCAGATCAGAAAGAAGTTTCACAGAATGCTTCTGTGTAGTTTATATTTGAATATATTCCTTTTTCCACTACTACGCTCTTAGCGCTCCAAATGTCCAGTTGCATTTTCTACAGAAAGAGTGTTCAGATCTGCTCAATCAAAAGTATGGTTTAACTCTGTTAGCTGAATGCACAGATCAGAAAGAAGTTTCACCGAATGATTCCGTGTAGTTTATATTTGAAAACATTCCTTTTTCCACTATTACCCTCTTAGCACTCCGAATCTCCACTTGCATTTTCTACAAAAAGAGCGTTTCATAACTGCTCAATCAAAAATATCTTTTATCTCTGTTAACTGAATTTACAGATCAGAAATAAGTTTCACAGAATGCATCTGTGTAGTTTTTATTTGAAGATATTCTTCTTCCCAATGTAGGCCTCTTAGCGCTTAACATGTCCAATTGCAGTTTCTACAGAAAGAGTGTTTCAGAACGGCTCAATCAAAAGTAAGGTTCAACTCTGTTAGTTGAATGCACAGAACAGAAAGAATTTTCACAGAATGCTACTGTGTAGTTTATATTTGAATATATTCCTTTTTCCACTATTACCCTCTTAGCGCTACGAATGTCCACTTGCATTTTCTACAGAAAGAGTGTTCAGAACTGCGCAATCAAAAGTATGGTTTAACTCTGTTAGCTTAATGAACATATCAGAAATAAGTTTCACACAATGCTTCTGTGTAGTTTTTATTTGAAGATATTTTTTTTCCCAATAGAGGCCTCTTAGCGCTCAGAATGTCCAATTGCAGTTTCTACAGAAAGAGTGTTTCAGAAAGGCTCAATCAAAAGTAAGGTTCAACTCTGTTAGTTGAATGCACAGAATAGAAAGTAGTTTCATACAATGCTTCTGTGTAGTTTATATTTGAACATATTCTTTTTTCCACTATTACCCACTTAGCGCTACGAATGTCCAGTTGCATTTTCTACAGACAGAGTGTTTCAAAACTGCTCAATCAAAAGTATGGTTTAACTCTGTTAGCTGAATGCTCAGATCAGAAAGAAGTTTCACAGAATGCTTCTGTGTAGTTTATATTTGAATATATTCCTCTCTCCACTACTACTCTCTTAGCGCTCCAAATGTCCAGTTGCATTTTCTACAGAAAGAGTGTTCAGATCTGCTCAATCAAAAGTATGGTTTAACTCTGTTAGCTGAATGCACGGATCAGAAAGATGTTTCACAGAATGATTCTGTGTAGTTTATATTTGGAGACATTCCTTTTTCCACTATTACCCTCTTAGCGCTCCGAATCTCCACTTGCATTTTCTACAGAAAGAGTGTTTCAGAACGGCTCAATCAAAACTAAGGTTCAACTCTTTTAGTTGAACAAACAGAACAGAAAGAAGTTTCACACAATTCTTCTGTGTAGTTTTTATTTGTAGACATTCTTTTTCCCAATATAGGCCTCTTAGTGCTCAGAATGTCCAATTGCAGTTTCTACAGAAAGAGTGTTTCAGAACGGCTCAATCAAAAGTAAGGTTCAACTCTGTTAGTTGAATGCACAGAACAGAAAGAAGTTTCATACAATGCTTCTGTGTAGTTTATATTTGAACATATTTTTTTTCCACTATTACCCACTTAGCGCTACGAATGTCCAGTTGCATTTTCTACATACAGAGTGTTTCAAAACTGCTCAATCAAAAGTATGGTTTAACTCTGTTAGCTGAATGCTCAGATCAGAAAGAAGTTTCACAGAATGCTTCTGTGTAGTTTATATTTGAATATATTCCTTTTTCCACTACTACGCTCTTAGCGCTCCAAATGTCCAGTTGCATTTTCTACAGAAAGATGGTTCAGATCTGCTCAATCAAAAGTATGGTTTAATTCTGTTAGCTGAATGCACAGATCAGAAAGAAGTTTCACCGAATGATTCTGTGTAGTTTATATTTGAAGACATTCCTTTTTCCACTATTACCCACTTAGCGCTCCGAATCTCCACTTGCTTTTTCTACAAAAAGAGTGTATCATAACTGCTCAATCAAAAATATGTTTTATCTCTGTTAACTGAATTTACAGATCAGAAATAAGTTTCACAGAATGCATCTGTGTAGTTTTTATTTGAAGATATTCTTTTTCCCAATGTAGGCCTCTTAGCGCTTAGCATGTCCAATTGCAGTTTCTACAGAAAGAGTGTTTCAGAACGGCTCAATCAAAAGTAAGGTTCAACTCTGTTAGTTGAATGCACAGAACAGAAAGAATTTTCACAGAATGCTACTGTGTAGTTTATATTTGAATATATTCCTTTTTCCACTATTACCCTCTTAGCGCTCCGAATGTCCACTTGCATTTTCTACAGAAAGAGTGTTCAGAACTGCGCAATCAAAAGTATGGTTTAACTCTGTTAGCTTAATGAACATATCAGAAATAAGTTTCACACAATGCTTCTGTGTAGTTTTTATTTGAAGATATTATTTTTCCCAATAGAGGCCTCTTAGCGCTCAGAATGTCCAATTGCAGTTTCTACAGAAAGAGTGTTTCAGAAAGGCTCAATCAAAAGTAAGATTCAACTCTGTTAGTTGAATGCACAGAACAGAAAGAAGTTTCATACAATGCTTCTGTGTAGTTTATATTTGAACATATTCTTTTTTCCACTATTACCCACTTAGCGCTACGAATGTCCAGTTGCATTTTCTACAGACAGAGAGTTTCAAAACTGCTCAATCAAAAGTATGGTTTAACTCTGTTAGCTGAATGCTCAGATCAGAAAGAAGTTTCACAGAATGCTTCTGTGTAGTTTATATTTGAATATATTCCTTTCTCCACTACTACTCTCTTAGCGCTCCAAATGTCCAGTTGCATTTTCTACAGAAAGAGTGTTCAGATCTGCTCAATCAAAAGTATGGTTTAACTCTGTTAGCTGAATGCACGGATCAGAAAGAAGTTTCACAGAATGATTCTGTGTAGTTTATATTTGGAGACATTCCTTTTTCCACTATTAACCTCTTAGCGCTCCGAATCTCCACTTGCATTTTCTACAGAAAGAGTGTTTCAGAACGGCTCAATCAAAACTAAGGTTCAACTCTTTTAGTTGAACAAACAGAACAGAAAGAAGTTTCACACAATTCTTCTGTGTAGTTTTTATTTGTAGACATTCTTTTTCCCAATATAGGCCTCTTAGCGCTCAGAATGTCCAATTGCAGTTTCTACAGAAAGAGTGTTTCAGAACGGCTCAATCAAAAGTAAGGTTCAACTCTGTTAGTGGAATGCACAGAACAGAAAGAAGTTTCATACAATGCTTCTGTGTAGTTTATATTTGAACATTTTCTTTTTTCCACTATTACCCACTTAGCGCTACGAATGTCCAGTTGCATTTTCTACAGACAGAGTGTTTCAAAACTGCTCAATCAAAAGTATGGTTTAACTCTGTTAGCTGAATGCTCAGATCAGAAAGAAGTTTCACAGAATGCTTCTGTGTAGTTTATATTTGAATATATTCCTTTTTCCACTACTACGCTCTTAGCGCTCCAAATGTCCAGTTGCATTTTCTACAGAAAGAGTGTTCAGATCTGCTCAATCAAAAGTATGGTTTAACTCTGTTAGCTGAATGCACAGATCAGAAAGAAGTTTCACCGAATGATTCCGTGTAGTTTATATTTGAAAACATTCCTTTTTCCACTATTACCCTCTTAGCACTCCGAATCTCCACTTGCATTTTCTACAAAAAGAGCGTTTCATAACTGCTCAATCAAAAATATCTTTTATCTCTGTTAACTGAATTTACAGATCAGAAATAAGTTTCACAGAATGCATCTGTGTAGTTTTTATTTGAAGATATTCTTCTTCCCAATGTAGGCCTCTTAGCGCTTATCATGTCCAATTGCAGTTTCTACAGAAAGAGTGTTTCAGAACGGCTCAATCAAAAGTAAGGTTCAACTCTGTTAGTTGAATGCACAGAACAGAAAGAATTTTCACAGAATGCTACTGTGTAGTTTATATTTGAATATATTCCTTTTTCCACTATTACCCTCTTAGCGCTACGAATGTCCACTTGCATTTTCTACAGAAAGAGTGTTCAGAACTGCGCAATCAAAAGTATGGTTTAACTCTGTTAGCTTAATGAACATATCAGAAATAAGTTTCACACAATGCTTCTGTGTAGTTTTTATTTGAAGATATTTTTTTTCCCAATAGAGGCCTCTTAGCGCTCAGAATGTCCAATTGCAGTTTCTACAGAAAGAGTGTTTCAGAAAGGCTCAATCAAAAGTAAGGTTCAACTCTGTTAGTTGAATGCACAGAATAGAAAGTAGTTTCATACAATGCTTCTGTGTAGTTTATATTTGAACATATTCTTTTTTCCACTATTACCCACTTAGCGCTACGAATGTCCAGTTGCATTTTCTACAGACAGAGTGTTTCAAAACTGTTCAATCAAAAGTATGGTTTAACTCTGTTAGCTGAATGCTCAGATCAGAAAGAAGTTTCACAGAATGCTTCTGTGTAGTTTATATTTGAATATATTCCTCTCTCCACTACTACTCTCTTAGCGCTCCAAATGTCCAGTTGCATTTTCTACAGAAAGAGTGTTCAGATCTGCTCAATCAAAAGTATGGTTTAACTCTGTTAGCTGAATGCACGGATCAGAAAGATGTTTCACAGAATGATTCTGTGTAGTTTATATTTGGAGACATTCCTTTTTCCACTATTACCCTCTTAGCGCTCCGAATCTCCACTTGCATTTTCTACAGAAAGAGTGTTCCAGAACGGCTCAATCAAAACTAAGGTTCAACTCTTTTAGTTGAACAAACAGAACAGAAAGAAGTTTCACACAATTCTTCTGTGTAGTTTTTATTTGTAGACATTCTTTTTCCCAATATAGGCCTCTTAGTGCTCAGAATGTCCAATTGCAGTTTCTACAGAAAGAGTGTTTCAGAACGGCTCAATCAAAAGTAAGGTTCAACTCTGTTAGTTGAATGCACAGAACAGAAAGAAGTTTCATACAATGCTTCTGTGTAGTTTATATTTGAACATATTTTTTTTCCACTATTACCCACTTAGCGCTACGAATGTCCAGTTGCATTTTCTACATACAGAGTGTTTCAAAACTGCTCAATCAAAAGTATGGTTTAACTCTGTTAGCTGAATGCTCAGATCAGAAAGAAGTTTCACAGAATGTTTCTGTGTAGTTTATATTTGAATATATTCCTTTTTCCACTACTACGCTCTTAGCGCTCCAAATGTCCAGTTGCATTTTCTACAGAAAGATGGTTCAGATCTGCTCAATCAAAAGTATGGTTTAATTCTGTTAGCTGAATGCACAGATCAGAAAGAAGTTTCACCGAATGATTCTGTGTAGTTTATATTTGAAGACATTCCTTTTTCCACTATTACCCACTTAGCGCTCCGAATCTCCACTTGCTTTTTCTACAAAAAGAGTGTTTCATAACTGCTCAATCAAAAATATGTTTTATCTCTGTTAACTGAATTTACAGATCAGAAATAAGTTTCACAGAATGCATCTGTGTAGTTTTTATTTGAAGATATTCTTTTTCCCAATGTAGGCCTCTTAGCGCTTAGCATGTCCAATTGCAGTTTCTACAGAAAGAGTGTTTCAGAACGGCTCAATCAAAAGTAAGGTTCAACTCTGTTAGTTGAATGCACAGAACAGAAAGAATTTTCACAGAATGCTACTGTGTAGTTTATATTTGAATATATTCCTTTTTCCACTATTACCCTCTTAGCGCTCCGAATGTCCACTTGCATTTTCTACAGAAAGAGTGTTCAGAACTGCGCAATCAAAAGTATGGTTTAACTCTGTTAGCTTAATGAACATATCAGAAATAAGTTTCACACAATGCTTCTGTGTAGTTTTTATTTGAAGATATTATTTTTCCCAATAGAGGCCTCTTAGCGCTCAGAATGTCCAATTGCAGTTTCTACAGAAAGAGTGTTTCAGAAAGGCTCAATCAAAAGTAAGATTCAACTCTGTTAGTTGAATGCACAGAACAGAAAGAAGTTTCATACAATGCTTCTGTGTAGTTTATATTTGAACATATTCTTTTTTCCACTATTACCCACTTAGCGCTACGAATGTCCAGTTGCATTTTCTACAGACAGAGAGTTTCAAAACTGCTCAATCAAAAGTATGGTTTAACTCTGTTAGCTGAATGCTCAGATCAGAAAGAAGTTTCACAGAATGCTTCTGTGTAGTTTATATTTGAATATATTCCTCTCTCCACTACTACTCTCTTAGCGCTCCAAATGTCCAGTTGCATTTTCTACAGAAAGAGTGTTCAGATCTGCTCAATCAAAAGTATGGTTTAACTCTGTTAGCTGAATGCACGGATCAGAAAGATGTTTCACAGAATGATTCTGTGTAGTTTATATTTGGAGACATTCCTTTTTCCACTATTACCCTCTTAGCGCTCCGAATCTCCACTTGCATTTTCTACAGAAAGAGTGTTTCAGAACGGCTCAATCAAAACTAAGGTTCAACTCTTTTAGTTGAACAAACAGAACAGAAAGAAGTTTCACACAATTCTTCTGTGTAGTTTTTATTTGTAGACATTCTTTTTCCCAATATAGGCCTCTTAGTGCTCAGAATGTCCAATTGCAGTTTCTACAGAAAGAGTGTTTCAGAACGGCTCAATCAAAAGTAAGGTTCAACTCTGTTAGTTGAATGCACAGAACAGAAAGAAGTTTCATACAATGCTTCTGTGTAGTTTATATTTGAACATATTTTTTTTCCACTATTACCCACTTAGCGCTACGAATGTCCAGTTGCATTTTCTACATACAGAGTGTTTCAAAACTGCTCAATCAAAAGTATGGTTTAACTCTGTTAGCTGAATGCTCAGATCAGAAAGAAGTTTCACAGAATGCTTCTGTGTAGTTTATATTTGAAAATATTCCTTTTTCCACTACTACGCTCTTAGCGCTCCAAATGTCCAGTTGCATTTTCTACAGAAAGATGGTTCAGATCTGCTCAATCAAAAGTATGGTTTAATTCTGTTAGCTGAATGCACAGATCAGAAAGAAGTTTCACCGAATGATTCTGTGTAGTTTATATTTGAAGACATTCCTTTTTCCACTATTACCCACTTAGCGCTCCGAATCTCCACTTGCTTTTTCTACAAAAAGAGTGTTTCATAACTGCTCAATCAAAAATATGTTTTATCTCTGTTAACTGAATTTACAGATCAGAAATAAGTTTCACAGAATGCATCTGTGTAGTTTTTATTTGAAGATATTCTTTTTCCCAATGTAGGCCTCTTAGCGCTTAGCATGTCCAATTGCAGTTTCTACAGAAAGAGTGTTTCAGAACGGCTCAATCAAAAGTAAGGTTCAACTCTGTTAGTTGAATGCACAGAACAGAAAGAATTTTCACAGAATGCTACTGTGTAGTTTATATTTGAATATATTCCTTTTTCCACTATTACCCTCTTAGCGCTCCGAATGTCCACTTGCATTTTCTACAGAAAGAGTGTTCAGAACTGCGCAATCAAAAGTATGGTTTAACTCTGTTAGCTTAATGAACATATCAGAAATAAGTTTCACACAATGCTTCTGTGTAGTTTTTATTTGAAGATATTATTTTTCCCAATAGAGGCCTCTTAGCGCTCAGAATGTCCAATTGCAGTTTCTACAGAAAGAGTGTTTCAGAAAGGCTCAATCAAAAGTAAGATTCAACTCTGTTAGTTGAATGCACAGAACAGAAAGAAGTTTCATACAATGCTTCTGTGTAGTTTATATTTGAACATATTCTTTTTTCCACTATTACCCACTTAGCGCTACGAATGTCCAGTTGCATTTTCTACAGACAGAGTGTTTCAAAACTGCTCAATCAAAAGTATGGTTTAACTCTGTTAGCTGAATGCTCAGATCAGAAAGAAGTTTCACAGAATGCTTCTGTGTAGTTTATATTTGAATATATTCCTTTCTCCACTACTACTCTCTTAGCGCTCCAAATGTCCAGTTGCATTTTCTACAGAAAGAGTGTTCAGATCTGCTCAATCAAAAGTATGGTTTAACTCTGTTAGCTGAATGCACGGATCAGAAAGAAGTTTCACAGAATGATTCTGTGTAGTTTGTATTTGGAGACATTCCTTTTTCCACTATTACCCTCTTAGCGCTCCGAATCTCCACTTGCATTTTCTACAGAAAGAGTGTTTCAGAACGACTCAATCAAAACTAAGGTTCAACTCTTTTAGTTGAACAAACAGAACAGAAAGAAGTTTCACACAATTCTTCTGTGTAGTTTTTATTTGTAGACATTCTTTTTCCCAATATAGGCCTCTTAGCGCTCAGAATGTCCAATTGCAGTTTCTACAGAAAGAGTGTTTCAGAACGGCTCAATCAAAAGTAAGGTTCAACTCTGTTAGTTGAATGCACAGAACAGAAAGAAGTTTCATACAATGTTTCTGTGTAGTTTATATTTGAACATATTCTTTTTTCCACTATTACCCACTTAGCGCTACGAATGTCCAGTTGCATTTTCTACAGACAGAGTGTTTCAAAACTGCTCAATCAAAAGTATGGTTTAACTCTGTTAGCTGAATGCTCAGATCAGAAAGAAGTTTCACAGAATGCTTCTGTGTAGTTTATATTTGAATATATTCCTTTTTCCACTACTACGCTCTTAGCGCTCCAAATGTCCAGTTGCATTTTCTACAGAAAGAGTGTTCAGATCTGCTCAATCAAAAGTATGGTTTAACTCTGTTAGCTGAATGCACAGATCAGAAAGAAGTTTCACCGAATGATTCTGTGTAGTTTATATTTGAAGACATTCCTTTTTCCACTATTACCCACTTAGCGCTCCGAATCTCCACTTGCATTTTCTACAAAAAGAGTGTTTCATAACTGCTCAATCAAAAATATGTTTTATCTCTGTTAACTGAATTTACAGATCAGAAATAAGTTTCACAGAATGCATCTGTGTAATTTTTATTTGAAGATATTCTTTTTCCCAATGTAGGCCTCTTAGCGCTTAGCATGTCCAATTGCAGTTTCTACAGAAAGAGTGTTTCAGAACGGCTCAATCAAAAGTAAGGTTCAACTCTGTTAGTTGAATGCACAGAACAGAAAGAATTTTCACAGAATGCTACTGTGTAGTTTATATTTGAATATATTCCTTTTTCCACTATTACCCTCTTAGCGCTACGAATGTCCACTTGCATTTTCTACAGAAAGAGTGTTCAGAACTGCGCAATCAAAAGTATGGTTTAACTCTGTTAGCTTAATGAACATATCAGAAATAAGTTTCACACAATGCTTCTGTGTAGTTTTTATTTGAAGATATTTTTTTTCCCAATAGAGGCCTCTTAGCGCTCAGAATGTCCAATTGCAGTTTCTACAGAAAGAGTGTTTCAGAAAGGCTCAATCAAAAGTAAGGTTCAACTCTGTTAGTTGAATGCACAGAACAGAAAGTAGTTTCATACAATGCTTCTGTGTAGTTTATATTTGAACATATTCTTTTTTCCACTATTACCCACTTAGCGCTACGAATGTCCAGTTGCATTTTCTACAGACAGAGTGTTTCAAAACTGCTCAATCAAAAGTATGGTTTAACTCTGTTAGCTGAATGCTCAGATCAGAAAGAAGTTTCACAGAATGCTTCTGTGTAGTTTATATTTGAATATATTCCTTTCTCCACTACTACTCTCTTAGCGCTCCAAATGTCCAGTTGCATTTTCTACAGAAAGAGTGTTCAGATCTGCTCAATCAAAAGTATGGTTTAACTCTGTTAGCTGAATGCACGGATCAGAAAGAAGTTTCACAGAATGATTCTGTGTAGTTTATATTTGGAGACATTCCTTTTTCCACTATTACCCTCTTAGCGCTCCGAATCTCCACTTGCATTTTCTACAGAAAGAGTGTTTCAGAACGGCTCAATCAAAACTAAGGTTCAACTCTTTTAGTTGAACAAACAGAACAGAAAGAAGTTTCACACAATTCTTCTGTGTAGTTTTTATTTGTAGACATTCTTTTTCCCAATATAGGCCTCTTAGTGCTCAGAATGTCCAATTGCAGTTTCTACAGAAAGAGTGTTTCAGAACGGCTCAATCAAAAGTAAGGTTCAACTCTGTTAGTTGAATGCACAGAACAGAAAGAAGTTTCATACAATGCTTCTGTGTAGTTTATATTTGAACATATTTTTTTTCCACTATTACCCACTTAGCGCTACGAATGTCCAGTTGCATTTTCTACATACAGAGTGTTTCAAAACTGCTCAATCAAAAGTATGGTTTAACTCTGTTAGCTGAATGCTCAGATCAGAAAGAAGTTTCACAGAATGCTTCTGTGTAGTTTATATTTGAATATATTCCTTTTTCCACTACTACGCTCTTAGCGCTCCAAATGTCCAGTTGCATTTTCTACAGAAAGATGGTTCAGATCTGCTCAATCAAAAGTATGGTTTAATTCTGTTAGCTGAGTGCACAGATCAGAAAGAAGTTTCACCGAATGATTCTGTGTAGTTTATATTTGAAGACATTCCTTTTTCCACTATTACCCACTTAGCGCTCCGAATCTCCACTTGCTTTTTCTACAAAAAGGGTGTTTCATAACTGCTCAATCAAAAATATGTTTTATCTCTGTTAACTGAATTTACAGATCAGAAATAAGTTTCACAGAATGCATCTGTGTAGTTTTTATTTGAAGATATTCTTTTTCCCAATGTAGGCCTCTTAGCGCTTAGCATGTCCAATTGCAGTTTCTACAGAAAGAGTGTTTCAGAACGGCTCAATCAAAAGTAAGGTTCAACTCTGTTAGTTGAATGCACAGAACAGAAAGAATTTTCACAGAATGCTACTGTGTAGTTTATATTTGAATATATTCCTTTTTCCACTATTACCCTCTTAGCGCTCCGAATGTCCACTTGCATTTTCTACAGAAAGAGTGTTCAGAACTGCGCAATCAAAAGTATGGTTTAACTCTGTTAGCTTAATGAACATATCAGAAATAAGTTTCACACAATGCTTCTGTGTAGTTTTTATTTGAAGATATTATTTTTCCCAATAGATGCCTCTTAGCGCTCAGAATGTCCAATTGCAGTTTCTACAGAAAGAGTGTTTCAGAAAGGCTCAATCAAAAGTAAGATTCAACTCTGTTAGTTGAATGCACAGAACAGAAAGAAGTTTCATACAATGCTTCTGTGTAGTTTATATTTGAACATATTCTTTTTTCCACTATTACCCACTTAGCGCTACGAATGTCCAGTTGCATTTTCTACAGACAGAGAGTTTCAAAACTGCTCAATCAAAAGTATGGTTTAACTCTGTTAGCTGAATGCTCAGATCAGAAAGAAGTTTCACAGAATGCTTCTGTGTAGTTTATATTTGAATATATTCCTTTCTCCACTACTACTCTCTTAGCGCTCCAAATGTCCAGTTGCATTTTCTACAGAAAGAGTGTTCAGATCTTCTCAATCAAAAGTATGGTTTAACTCTGTTAGCTGAATGCACGGATCAGAAAGAAGTTTCACAGAATGATTCTGTGTAGTTTATATTTGGAGACATTCCTTTTTCCACTATTAACCTCTTAGCGCTCCGAATCTCCACTTGCATTTTCTACAGAAAGAGTGTTTCAGAACGGCTCAATCAAAACTAAGGTTCAACTCTTTTAGTTGAACAAACAGAACAGAAAGAAGTTTCACACAATTCTTCTGTGTAGTTTTTATTTGTAGACATTCTTTTTCCCAATATAGGCCTCTTAGCGCTCAGAATGTCCAATTGCAGTTTCTACAGAAAGAGTGTTTCAGAACGGCTCAATCAAAAGTAAGGTTCAACTCTGTTAGTGGAATGCACAGAACAGAAAGAAGTTTCATACAATGCTTCTGTGTAGTTTATATTTGAACATTTTCTTTTTTCCACTATTACCCACTTAGCGCTACGAATGTCCAGTTGCATTTTCTACAGACAGAGTGTTTCAAAACTGCTCAATCAAAAGTATGGTTTAACTCTGTTAGCTGAATGCTCAGATCAGAAAGAAGTTTCACAGAATGCTTCTGTGTAGTTTATATTTGAATATATTCCTTTTTCCACTACTACGCTCTTAGCGCTCCAAATGTCCAGTTGCATTTTCTACAGAAAGAGTGTTCAGATCTGCTCAATCAAAAGTATGGTTTAACTCTGTTAGCTGAATGCACAGATCAGAAAGAAGTTTCACCGAATGATTCCGTGTAGTTTATATTTGAAAACATTCCTTTTTCCACTATTACCCTCTTAGCACTCCGAATCTCCACTTGCATTTTCTACAAAAAGAGCGTTTCATAACTGCTCAATCAAAAATATCTTTTATCTCTGTTAACTGAATTTACAGATCAGAAATAAGTTTCACAGAATGCATCTGTGTAGTTTTTATTTGAAGATATTCTTCTTCCCAATGTAGGCCTCTTAGCGCTTAACATGTCCAATTGCAGTTTCTACAGAAAGAGTGTTTCAGAACGGCTCAATCAAAAGTAAGGTTCAACTCTGTTAGTTGAATGCACAGAACAGAAAGAATTTTCACAGAATGCTACTGTGTAGTTTATATTTGAATATATTCCTTTTTCCACTATTACCCTCTTAGCGCTACGAATGTCCACTTGCATTTTCTACAGAAAGAGTGTTCAGAACTGCGCAATCAAAAGTATGGTTTAACTCTGTTAGCTTAATGAACATATCAGAAATAAGTTTCACACAATGCTTCTGTGTAGTTTTTATTTGAAGATATTTTTTTTCCCAATAGAGGCCTCTTAGCGCTCAGAATGTCCAATTGCAGTTTCTACAGAAAGAGTGTTTCAGAAAGGCTCAATCAAAAGTAAGGTTCAACTCTGTTAGTTGAATGCACAGAATAGAAAGTAGTTTCATACAATGCTTCTGTGTAGTTTATATTTGAACATATTCTTTTTTCCACTATTACCCACTTAGCGCTACGAATGTCCAGTTGCATTTTCTACAGACAGAGTGTTTCAAAACTGCTCAATCAAAAGTATGGTTTAACTCTGTTAGCTGAATGCTCAGATCAGAAAGAAGTTTCACAGAATGCTTCTGTGTAGTTTATATTTGAATATATTCCTCTCTCCACTACTACTCTCTTAGCGCTCCAAATGTCCAGTTGCATTTTCTACAGAAAGAGTGTTCAGATCTGCTCAATCAAAAGTATGGTTTAACTCTGTTAGCTGAATGCACGGATCAGAAAGATGTTTCACAGAATGATTCTGTGTAGTTTATATTTGGAGACATTCCTTTTTCCACTATTACCCTCTTAGCGCTCCGAATCTCCACTTGCATTTTCTACAGAAAGAGTGTTTCAGAACGGCTCAATCAAAACTAAGGTTCAACTCTTTTAGTTGAACAAACAGAACAGAAAGAAGTTTCACACAATTCTTCTGTGTAGTTTTTATTTGTAGACATTCTTTTTCCCAATATAGGCCTCTTAGTGCTCAGAATGTCCAATTGCAGTTTCTACAGAAAGAGTGTTTCAGAACGGCTCAATCAAAAGTAAGGTTCAACTCTGTTAGTTGAATGCACAGAACAGAAAGAAGTTTCATACAATGCTTCTGTGTAGTTTATATTTGAACATATTTTTTTTCCACTATTACCCACTTAGCGCTACGAATGTCCAGTTGCATTTTCTACATACAGAGTGTTTCAAAACTGCTCAATCAAAAGTATGGTTTAACTCTGTTAGCTGAATGCTCAGATCAGAAAGAAGTTTCACAGAATGCTTCTGTGTAGTTTATATTTGAATATATTCCTTTTTCCACTACTACGCTCTTAGCGCTCCAAATGTCCAGTTGCATTTTCTACAGAAAGATGGTTCAGATCTGCTCAATCAAAAGTATGGTTTAATTCTGTTAGCTGAATGCACAGATCAGAAAGAAGTTTCACCGAATGATTCTGTGTAGTTTATATTTGAAGACATTCCTTTTTCCACTATTACCCACTTAGCGCTCCGAATCTCCACTTGCTTTTTCTACAAAAAGAGTGTATCATAACTGCTCAATCAAAAATATGTTTTATCTCTGTTAACTGAATTTACAGATCAGAAATAAGTTTCACAGAATGCATCTGTGTAGTTTTTATTTGAAGATATTCTTTTTCCCAATGTAGGCCTCTTAGCGCTTAGCATGTCCAATTGCAGTTTCTACAGAAAGAGTGTTTCAGAACGGCTCAATCAAAAGTAAGGTTCAACTCTGTTAGTTGAATGCACAGAACAGAAAGAATTTTCACAGAATGCTACTGTGTAGTTTATATTTGAATATATTCCTTTTTCCACTATTACCCTCTTAGCGCTCCGAATGTCCACTTGCATTTTCTACAGAAAGAGTGTTCAGAACTGCGCAATCAAAAGTATGGTTTAACTCTGTTAGCTTAATGAACATATCAGAAATAAGTTTCACACAATGCTTCTGTGTAGTTTTTATTTGAAGATATTATTTTTCCCAATAGAGGCCTCTTAGCGCTCAGAATGTCCAATTGCAGTTTCTACAGAAAGAGTGTTTCAGAAAGGCTCAATCAAAAGTAAGATTCAACTCTGTTAGTTGAATGCACAGAACAGAAAGAAGTTTCATACAATGCTTCTGTGTAGTTTATATTTGAACATATTCTTTTTTCCACTATTACCCACTTAGCGCTACGAATGTCCAGTTGCATTTTCTACAGACAGAGAGTTTCAAAACTGCTCAATCAAAAGTATGGTTTAACTCTGTTAGCTGAATGCTCAGATCAGAAAGAAGTTTCACAGAATGCTTCTGTGTAGTTTATATTTGAATATATTCCTTTCTCCACTACTACTCTCTTAGCGCTCCAAATGTCCAGTTGCATTTTCTACAGAAAGAGTGTTCAGATCTGCTCAATCAAAAGTATGGTTTAACTCTGTTAGCTGAATGCACGGATCAGAAAGAAGTTTCACAGAATGATTCTGTGTAGTTTATATTTGGAGACATTCCTTTTTCCACTATTAACCTCTTAGCGCTCCGAATCTCCACTTGCATTTTCTACAGAAAGAGTGTTTCAGAACGGCTCAATCAAAACTAAGGTTCAACTCTTTTAGTTGAACAAACAGAACAGAAAGAAGTTTCACACAATTCTTCTGTGTAGTTTTTATTTGTAGACATTCTTTTTCCCAATATAGGCCTCTTAGCGCTCAGAATGTCCAATTGCAGTTTCTACAGAAAGAGTGTTTCAGAACGGCTCAATCAAAAGTAAGGTTCAACTCTGTTAGTGGAATGCACAGAACAGAAAGAAGTTTCATACAATGCTTCTGTGTAGTTTATATTTGAACATTTTCTTTTTTCCACTATTACCCACTTAGCGCTACGAATGTCCAGTTGCATTTTCTACAGACAGAGTGTTTCAAAACTGCTCAATCAAAAGTATGGTTTAACTCTGTTAGCTGAATGCTCAGATCAGAAAGAAGTTTCACAGAATGCTTCTGTGTAGTTTATATTTGAATATATTCCTTTTTCCACTACTACGCTCTTAGCGCTCCAAATGTCCAGTTGCATTTTCTACAGAAAGAGTGTTCAGATCTGCTCAATCAAAAGTATGGTTTAACTCTGTTAGCTGAATGCACAGATCAGAAAGAAGTTTCACCGAATGATCCCGTGTAGTTTATATTTGAAAACATTCCTTTTTCCACTATTACCCTCTTAGCACTCCGAATCTCCACTTGCATTTTCTACAAAAAGAGCGTTTCATAACTGCTCAATCAAAAATATCTTTTATCTCTGTTAACTGAATTTACAGATCAGAAATAAGTTTCACAGAATGCATCTGTGTAGTTTTTATTTGAAGATATTCTTCTTCCCAATGTAGGCCTCTTAGCGCTTATCATGTCCAATTGCAGTTTCTACAGAAAGAGTGTTTCAGAACGGCTCAATCAAAAGTAAGGTTCAACTCTGTTAGTTGAATGCACAGAACAGAAAGAATTTTCACAGAATGCTACTGTGTAGTTTATATTTGAATATATTCCTTTTTCCACTATTACCCTCTTAGCGCTACGAATGTCCACTTGCATTTTCTACAGAAAGAGTGTTCAGAACTGCGCAATCAAAAGTATGGTTTAACTCTGTTAGCTTAATGAACATATCAGAAATAAGTTTCACACAATGCTTCTGTGTAGTTTTTATTTGAAGATATTTTTTTTCCCAATAGAGGCCTCTTAGCGCTCAGAATGTCCAATTGCAGTTTCTACAGAAAGAGTGTTTCAGAAAGGCTCAATCAAAAGTAAGGTTCAACTCTGTTAGTTGAATGCACAGAATAGAAAGTAGTTTCATACAATGCTTCTGTGTAGTTTATATTTGAACATATTCTTTTTTCCACTATTACCCACTTAGCGCTACGAATGTCCAGTTGCATTTTCTACAGACAGAGTGTTTCAAAACTGCTCAATCAAAAGTATGGTTTAACTCTGTTAGCTGAATGCTCAGATCAGAAAGAAGTTTCACAGAATGCTTCTGTGTAGTTTATATTTGAATATATTCCTCTCTCCACTACTACTCTCTTAGCGCTCCAAATGTCCAGTTGCATTTTCTACAGAAAGAGTGTTCAGATCTGCTCAATCAAAAGTATGGTTTAACTCTGTTAGCTGAATGCACGGATCAGAAAGATGTTTCACAGAATGATTCTGTGTAGTTTATATTTGGAGACATTCCTTTTTCCACTATTACCCTCTTAGCGCTCCGAATCTCCACTTGCATTTTCTACAGAAAGAGTGTTCCAGAACGGCTCAATCAAAACTAAGGTTCAACTCTTTTAGTTGAACAAACAGAACAGAAAGAAGTTTCACACAATTCTTCTGTGTAGTTTTTATTTGTAGACATTCTTTTTCCCAATATAGGCCTCTTAGTGCTCAGAATGTCCAATTGCAGTTTCTACAGAAAGAGTGTTTCAGAACGGCTCAATCAAAAGTAAGGTTCAACTCTGTTAGTTGAATGCACAGAACAGAAAGAAGTTTCATACAATGCTTCTGTGTAGTTTATATTTGAACATATTTTTTTTCCACTATTACCCACTTAGCGCTACGAATGTCCAGTTGCATTTTCTACATACAGAGTGTTTCAAAACTGCTCAATCAAAAGTATGGTTTAACTCTGTTAGCTGAATGCTCAGATCAGAAAGAAGTTTCACAGAATGTTTCTGTGTAGTTTATATTTGAATATATTCCTTTTTCCACTACTACGCTCTTAGCGCTCCAAATGTCCAGTTGCATTTTCTACAGAAAGATGGTTCAGATCTGCTCAATCAAAAGTATGGTTTAATTCTGTTAGCTGAATGCACAGATCAGAAAGAAGTTTCACCGAATGATTCTGTGTAGTTTATATTTGAAGACATTCCTTTTTCCACTATTACCCACTTAGCGCTCCGAATCTCCACTTGCTTTTTCTACAAAAAGAGTGTTTCATAACTGCTCAATCAAAAATATGTTTTATCTCTGTTAACTGAATTTACAGATCAGAAATAAGTTTCACAGAATGCATCTGTGTAGTTTTTATTTGAAGATATTCTTTTTCCCAATGTAGGCCTCTTAGCGCTTAGCATGTCCAATTGCAGTTTCTACAGAAAGAGTGTTTCAGAACGGCTCAATCAAAAGTAAGGTTCAACTCTGTTAGTTGAATGCACAGAACAGAAAGAATTTTCACAGAATGCTACTGTGTAGTTTATATTTGAATATATTCCTTTTTCCACTATTACCCTCTTAGCGCTCCGAATGTCCACTTGCATTTTCTACAGAAAGAGTGTTCAGAACTGCGCAATCAAAAGTATGGTTTAACTCTGTTAGCTTAATGAACATATCAGAAATAAGTTTCACACAATGCTTCTGTGTAGTTTTTATTTGAAGATATTATTTTTCCCAATAGAGGCCTCTTAGCGCTCAGAATGTCCAATTGCAGTTTCTACAGAAAGAGTGTTTCAGAAAGGCTCAATCAAAAGTAAGATTCAACTCTGTTAGTTGAATGCACAGAACAGAAAGAAGTTTCATACAATGCTTCTGTGTAGTTTATATTTGAACATATTCTTTTTTCCACTATTACCCACTTAGCGCTACGAATGTCCAGTTGCATTTTCTACAGACAGAGAGTTTCAAAACTGCTCAATCAAAAGTATGGTTTAACTCTGTTAGCTGAATGCTCAGATCAGAAAGAAGTTTCACAGAATGCTTCTGTGTAGTTTATATTTGAATATATTCCTCTCTCCACTACTACTCTCTTAGCGCTCCAAATGTCCAGTTGCATTTTCTACAGAAAGAGTGTTCAGATCTGCTCAATCAAAAGTATGGTTTAACTCTGTTAGCTGAATGCACGGATCAGAAAGATGTTTCACAGAATGATTCTGTGTAGTTTATATTTGGAGACATTCCTTTTTCCACTATTACCCTCTTAGCGCTCCGAATCTCCACTTGCATTTTCTACAGAAAGAGTGTTTCAGAACGGCTCAATCAAAACTAAGGTTCAACTCTTTTAGTTGAACAAACAGAACAGAAAGAAGTTTCACACAATTCTTCTGTGTAGTTTTTATTTGTAGACATTCTTTTTCCCAATATAGGCCTCTTAGTGCTCAGAATGTCCAATTGCAGTTTCTACAGAAAGAGTGTTTCAGAACGGCTCAATCAAAAGTAAGGTTCAACTCTGTTAGTTGAATGCACAGAACAGAAAGAAGTTTCATACAATGCTTCTGTGTAGTTTATATTTGAACATATTTTTTTTCCACTATTACCCACTTAGCGCTACGAATGTCCAGTTGCATTTTCTACATACAGAGTGTTTCAAAACTGCTCAATCAAAAGTATGGTTTAACTCTGTTAGCTGAATGCTCAGATCAGAAAGAAGTTTCACAGAATGCTTCTGTGTAGTTTATATTTGAAAATATTCCTTTTTCCACTACTACGCTCTTAGCGCTCCAAATGTCCAGTTGCATTTTCTACAGAAAGATGGTTCAGATCTGCTCAATCAAAAGTATGGTTTAATTCTGTTAGCTGAATGCACAGATCAGAAAGAAGTTTCACCGAATGATTCTGTGTAGTTTATATTTGAAGACATTCCTTTTTCCACTATTACCCACTTAGCGCTCCGAATCTCCACTTGCTTTTTCTACAAAAAGAGTGTTTCATAACTGCTCAATCAAAAATATGTTTTATCTCTGTTAACTGAATTTACAGATCAGAAATAAGTTTCACAGAATGCATCTGTGTAGTTTTTATTTGAAGATATTCTTTTTCCCAATGTAGGCCTCTTAGCGCTTAGCATGTCCAATTGCAGTTTCTACAGAAAGAGTGTTTCAGAACGGCTCAATCAAAAGTAAGGTTCAACTCTGTTAGTTGAATGCACAGAACAGAAAGAATTTTCACAGAATGCTACTGTGTAGTTTATATTTGAATATATTCCTTTTTCCACTATTACCCTCTTAGCGCTCCGAATGTCCACTTGCATTTTCTACAGAAAGAGTGTTCAGAACTGCGCAATCAAAAGTATGGTTTAACTCTGTTAGCTTAATGAACATATCAGAAATAAGTTTCACACAATGCTTCTGTGTAGTTTTTATTTGAAGATATTATTTTTCCCAATAGAGGCCTCTTAGCGCTCAGAATGTCCAATTGCAGTTTCTACAGAAAGAGTGTTTCAGAAAGGCTCAATCAAAAGTAAGATTCAACTCTGTTAGTTGAATGCACAGAACAGAAAGAAGTTTCATACAATGCTTCTGTGTAGTTTATATTTGAACATATTCTTTTTTCCACTATTACCCACTTAGCGCTACGAATGTCCAGTTGCATTTTCTACAGACAGAGAGTTTCAAAACTGCTCAATCAAAAGTATGGTTTAACTCTGTTAGCTGAATGCTCAGATCAGAAAGAAGTTTCACAGAATGCTTCTGTGTAGTTTATATTTGAATATATTCCTTTCTCCACTACTACTCTCTTAGCGCTCCAAATGTCCAGTTGCATTTTCTACAGAAAGAGTGTTCAGATCTGCTCAATCAAAAGTATGGTTTAACTCTGTTAGCTGAATGCACGGATCAGAAAGAAGTTTCACAGAATGATTCTGTGTAGTTTATATTTGGAGACATTCCTTTTTCCACTATTAACCTCTTAGCGCTCCGAATCTCCACTTGCATTTTCTACAGAAAGAGTGTTTCAGAACGGCTCAATCAAAACTAAGGTTCAACTCTTTTAGTTGAACAAACAGAACAGAAAGAAGTTTCACACAATTCTTCTGTGTAGTTTTTATTTGTAGACATTCTTTTTCCCAATATAGGCCTCTTAGCGCTCAGAATGTCCAATTGCAGTTTCTACAGAAAGAGTGTTTCAGAACGGCTCAATCAAAAGTAAGGTTCAACTCTGTTAGTGGAATGCACAGAACAGAAAGAAGTTTCATACAATGCTTCTGTGTAGTTTATAATTGAACATATTCTTTTTTCCACTATTACCCACTTAGCGCTACGAATGTCCAGTTGCATTTTCTACAGACAGAGTGTTTCAAAACTGCTCAATCAAAAGTATGGTTTAACTCTGTTAGCTGAATGCTCAGATCAGAAAGAAGTTTCACAGAATGCTTCTGTGTAGTTTATATTTGAATATATTCCTTTTTCCACTACTACGCTCTTAGCGCTCCAAATGTCCAGTTGCATTTTCTACAGAAAGAGTGTTCAGATCTGCTCAATTAAAAGTATGGTTTAACAGTGTTAGCTGAATGCACAGATCAGAAAGAATTTTCACCGAATGATTCTGTGTAGTTTATATTTGAAGACATTCCTTTTTCCACTATTACCCTCTTAGCGCTCCGAATCTCCACTTGCATTTTCTACAAAAAGAGTGTTTCATAACTGCTCAATCAAAAATATGTTTTATCTCTGTTAACTGAATTTACAGATAAGAAATAAGTTTCACAGAATGCATCTGTGTAGTTTTTATTTGAAGATATTCTTTTCCCCAATGTAGGCCTCTTAGCGCTTAGCATGTCCAATTGCAGTTTCTACAGAAAGAGTGTTTCAGAACGGCTCAATCAAAGGTAAGGTTCAACTCTGTTAGTTGAATGCACAGAACAGAAAGAATTTTCACAGAATGCTACTGTGTAGTTTATATTTGAATATATTCCTTTTTCCACTATTACCCTCTTAGCGCTCCGAATGTCCACTTGCATTTTCTACAGAAAGAGTGTTCAGAACTGCGCAATCAAAAGTATGGTTTAACTCTGTTAGCTTAATGAACATATCAGAAATAAGTTTCACACAATGCTTCTGTGTAGTTTTTATTTGAAGATATTATTTTTCCCAATATAGGCCTCTTAGCGCTCAGAATGTCCAATTGCAGTTTCTACAGAAAGAGTGTTTCAGAAAGGCTCAATCAAAAGTAAGGTTCAACTCTGTTAGTTGAATGCACAGAACAGAAAGAAGTTTCATACAATGCTTCTGTGTAGTTTATATTTGAACATATTCTTTTTTCCACTATTACCCACTTAGCGCTACGAATGTCCAGTTGCATTTTCTACAGACAGAGTGTTTCAAATCTGCTCAATCAAAAGTATGGTTTAATTCTGTTAGCTGAATTCTCAGATCAGAAAGAAGTTTCACAGAATGCTTCTGTGTAGTTTATATTTGAATATATTCCTTTTTCCACTACTACTCTCTTAGCGCTCCAAATGTCCAGTTGCATTTTCTACAGAAAGAGTGTTCAGATCTGCTCAATCAAAAGTATGGTTTAACTCTGTTAGCTGAATGCACAGATCAGAAAGAAGTTTCACAGAATGATTCTGTGTAGTTTATATTTGGAGACATTCCTTTTTCCACTATTACCCTCTTAGCGCTCCGAGTCTCCACTTGCATTTTCTACAGAAGGAGTGTTTCATAACGGCTCAATCAAAACTAAGGTTCAACTCTTTTAGTTGAACAAACAGAACAGAAAGAAGTTTCACACAATTCTTCTGTGTAGTTTTTATTTGTAGACATTCTTTTTCCCAATATAGGCCTCTTAGCGCTCAGAATGTCCAACTGCAGTTTCTACAGAAAGAGTGTTTCAGAACGGCTCAATCAAAAGTAAGGTTCAACTCTGTTAGTTGAATGCACAGAACAGAAAGAACTTTCATACAATGCTTCTGTGTAGTTTATATTTGAACATATTCTTTTGTCCACTATTACCCACTTAGCGCTACGAATGTCCAGTTGCATTTTCTACAGACAGAGTGTTTCAAAACTGCTCAATCAAAAGTATGGTTTAACTCTGTTAGCTGAATGCTCAGATCAGAAAGAAGTTTCACAGAATGCTTCTGTGTAGTTTATATTTGAATATATTCCTTTTTCCACTACTACTCTCTTAGCGCTCCAAATGTCCAGTTGCATTTTCTACAGAAAGAGTGTTCAGATCTGCTCAATCAAAGGTATGGTTTAACTCTGTTAGCTGAATGCACAGATCAGAAAGAAGTTTCACAAAATGATTCTGTGTAGTTTATATTTGGAGACATTCCTTTTTCCACTATTACCCTCTTAGCGCTCCGAATCTCCACTTGCATTTTCTACAGAAAGAGTGTTTCAGAACGGCTCAATCAAAACTAAGTTTCAACTCTTTTAGTTGAACAAACAGAACAGAAAGAAGTTTCACACAATTCTTCTGTGTAGTTTTTATTTGTAGACATTCTTTTTCCCAATATAGGCCTCTTAGCACTCAGAATGTCCAATTGCAGTTTCTACAGAAAGAGTGTTTCAGAACGGCTCAATCAAAAGTAAGGTTCAACTCTGTTAGTTGAATGCACAGAACAGAAAGAATTTTCACAGAATGCTACTGTGTAGTTTATATTTGAATATATTCCTTTTTCCACTATTACCCTCTTAGCGCTCCGAATGTCCACTTGCATTTTCTACAGAAAGAGTGTTCAGAACTGCGCAATCAAAAGTATGGTTTAACTCTGTTAGCTTAATGAACATATCAGAAATAAGTTTCACACAATGCTTCTGTTTAGTTTTTATTTGAAGATATTATTTTTCCCAATATAGGCCTCTTAGCGCTCAGAATGTCCAATTGCAGTTTCTACAGAAAGAGTGTTTCAGAAAGGCTCAATCCAAAGTAAGGTTCAACTCTGTTAGTTGAATGCACAGAACAGAAAGAAGTTTCATACAATGCTTCTGTGTAGTTTATATTTGAACATATTCTTTTTTCCACTATTACCCACTTAGCGCTATGAATGTCCAGTTGCATTTTCTACAGACAGAGTGTTTCAAAACTGCTCAATCAAAAGTATGGTTTAACTCTGTTAGCTGAATGCTCAGATCAGAAAGAAGTTTCACAGAATGCTTCTGTGTAGTTTATATTTGAATATATTCCTTTTTCCATTACTACGCTCTTAGCGCTCCAAATGTCCAGTTGCATTTTCTACAGAAAGAGTGTTCAGATCTGCTCAATCAAAAGTATGGTTTAACTCTGTTAGCTGAATGCACAGATCATAAAGAAGTTTCACCGAATGATTCTGTGTAGTTTATATTTGAAGACATTCCTTTTTCCACTATTACCCTCTTAGCGCTCCGAATCTCCACTTGCATTTTCTACAAAAAGAGTGTTTCATAACTGCCCAATCAAAAATATGTTTTATCTCTGTTAACTGAATTTACAGAACAGAAATAATTTTCACAGAATGCATCTGTGTAGTTTTTATTTGAAGATATTCTTTTCCCAATGTAGGCCTCTTAGCGCTTAGCCTGTCCAATTGCAGTTTCTACAGAAGGAGTGTTTCAGAACGGCTCAATCAAAAGTAAGGTTCAACTCTGTTAGTTGAATGCACAGAACAGAAAGAATTTTCACAGAATGCTACTGTGTAGTTTATATTTGAATATATTCCTTTTTCCGCTATTACCCTCTTAGCGCTCCGAATGTCCACTTGCATTTTCGACAGAAAGAGTGTTCAGAACTGCGCAATCAAAATTATGGTTTAACCCTGTTAGCTTAATGAACATATCAGAAATAAGTTTCAAACAATGCTTCTGTGTAGTTTTTATTTGAAGATATTATTTTTCCCAATAGAGGCCTCTTAGCGCTCAGAATGTCCAATTGCAGTTTCTACAGAAAGAGTGTTTCAGAAAGGCTCAATCAAAAGTAAGGTTCAACTCTGTTAGTTGAATGCACAGAACAGAAAGAAGTTTCATACAATGCTTCTGTGTAGTTTATATTTGTACATATTCTTTTTTCCACTATTACCCACTGAGCGCTACGAATGTCCAGTTGCATTTTCTACAGACAGAGTGTTTCAAAACTGCTCAATCAAAAGTATGGTTTAACTCTGTTAGCTGAATGCTCAGATCAGAAAGAAGTTTCACAGAATGCTTCTGTGTAGTTTATATTTGAATATATTCCTTTTTCCACTACTACTCTTTTAGCGCTCCAAATGTCCAGTTGCATTTTCTACAGAAAGAGTGTTCAGATCTGCTCAATCAAAAGTATGGTTTAACTCTGTTAGCTGAATGCAAAGATCAGAAAGAAGTTTCACAGAATAATTCTGTGTAGTTTATATTTGGAGACATTCCTTTTTCCACTATTACCCTCTTAGCGCTCCGAATCTCCACTTGCATTTTCTACAGAAAGAGTGTTTCAGAACGGCTCAATCAAAACTAAGGTTCAACTCTTTTAGTTGAACAAACAGAACAGAAAGAAGTTTCACACAATTCTTCTGTGTAGTTTTTATTTGTAGACATTCTTTTTCCCAATGTAGGCCTCTTAGCGCTCAGAATGTCCAATTGCAGTTTCTACAGAAAGAGTGTTTCAGAACGGCTCAATCAAAAGTAAGGTTCAACTCTGTTAGTTGAATGCACAGAACAGAAAGAAGTTTCATACAATGCTTCTGTGTAGTTTATATTTGAACATATTCTTTTTTCCACTATTACCCACTTAGCGCTACGAATGTCCAGTTGCATTTTCTACAGACAGAGAGTTTCAAAACTGCTCAATCAAAAGTATGGTTTAACTCTGTTAGCTGAATGCTCAGATCAGAAAGAAGTTTCACAGAATGCTTCTGTGTAGTTTATATTTGAATATATTCCTTTCTCCACTACTACTCTCTTAGCGCTCCAAATGTCCAGTTGCATTTTCTACAGAAAGAGTGTTCAGATCTGCTCAATCAAAAGTATGGTTTAACTCTGTTAGCTGAATGCACGGATCAGAAAGAAGTTTCACAGAATGATTCTGTGTAGTTTATATTTGGAGACATTCCTTTTTCCACTATTAACCTCTTAGCGCTCCGAATCTCCACTTGCATTTTCTACAGAAAGAGTGTTTCAGAACGGCTCAATCAAAACTAAGGTTCAACTCTTTTAGTTGAACAAACAGAACAGAAAGAAGTTTCACACAATTCTTCTGTGTAGTTTTTATTTGTAGACATTCTTTTTCCCAATATAGGCCTCTTAGCGCTCAGAATGTCCAATTGCAGTTTCTACAGAAAGAGTGTTTCAGAACGGCTCAATCAAAAGTAAGGTTCAACTCTGTTAGTGGAATGCACAGAACAGAAAGAAGTTTCATACAATGCTTCCGTGTAGTTTATATTTGAACATTTTCTTTTTTCCACTATTACCCACTTAGCGCTACGAATGTCCAGTTGCATTTTCTACAGACAGAGTGTTTCAAAACTGCTCAATCAAAAGTATGGTTTAACTCTGTTAGCTGAATGCTCAGATCAGAAAGAAGTTTCACAGAATGCTTCTGTGTAGTTTATATTTGAATATATTCCTTTTTCCACTACTACGCTCTTAGCGCTCCAAATGTCCAGTTGCATTTTCTACAGAAAGAGTGTTCAGATCTGCTCAATCAAAAGTATGGTTTAACTCTGTTAGCTGAATGCACAGACCAGAAAGAATTTTCACCGAATGATTCCGTGTAGTTTATATTTGAAAACATTCCTTTTTCCACTATTACCCTCTTAGCACTCCGAATCTCCACTTGCATTTTCTACAAAAAGAGCGTTTCATAACTGCTCAATCAAAAATATCTTTTATCTCTGTTAACTGAATTTACAGATCAGAAATAAGTTTCACAGAATGCATCTGTGTAGTTTTTATTTGAAGATATTCTTCTTCCCAATGTAGGCCTCTTAGCGCTTATCATGTCCAATTGCAGTTTCTACAGAAAGAGTGTTTCAGAACGGCTCAATCAAAAGTAAGGTTCAACTCTGTTAGTTGAATGCACAGAACAGAAAGAATTTTCACAGAATGCTACTGTGTAGTTTATATTTGAATATATTCCTTTTTCCACTATTACCCTCTTAGCGCTACGAATGTCCACTTGCATTTTCTACAGAAAGAGTGTTCAGAACTGCGCAATCAAAAGTATGGTTTAACTCTGTTAGCTTAATGAACATATCAGAAATAAGTTTCACACAATGCTTCTGTGTAGTTTTTATTTGAAGATATTTTTTTTCCCAATAGAGGCCTCTTAGCGCTCAGAATGTCCAATTGCAGTTTCTACAGAAAGAGTGTTTCAGAAAGGCTCAATCAAAAGTAAGGTTCAACTCTGTTAGTTGAATGCACAGAATAGAAAGTAGTTTCATACAATGCTTCTGTGTAGTTTATATTTGAACATATTCTTTTTTCCACTATTACCCACTTAGCGCTACGAATGTCCAGTTGCATTTTCTACAGACAGAGTGTTTCAAAACTGCTCAATCAAAAGTATGGTTTAACTCTGTTAGCTGAATGCTCAGATCAGAAAGAAGTTTCACAGAATGCTTCTGTGTAGTTTATATTTGAATATATTCCTTTCTCCACTACTACTCTCTTAGCGCTCCAAATGTCCAGTTGCATTTTCTACAGAAAGAGTGTTCAGATCTGCTCAATCAAAAGTATGGTTTAACTCTGTTAGCTGAATGCACGGATCAGAAAGATGTTTCACAGAATGATTCTGTGTAGTTTATATTTGGAGACATTCCTTTTTCCACTATTACCCTCTTAGCGCTCCGAATCTCCACTTGCATTTTCTACAGAAAGAGTGTTTCAGAACGGCTCAATCAAAACTAAGGTTCAACTCTTTTAGTTGAACAAACAGAACAGAAAGAAGTTTCACACAATTCTTCTGTGTAGTTTTTATTTGTAGACATTCTTTTTCCCAATATAGGCCTCTTAGTGCTCAGAATGTCCAATTGCAGTTTCTACAGAAAGAGTGTTTCAGAACGGCTCAATCAAAAGTAAGGTTCAACTCTGTTAGTTGAATGCACAGAACAGAAAGAAGTTTCATACAATGCTTCTGTGTAGTTTATATTTGAACATATTTTTTTCCACTATTACCCACTTAGCGCTACGAATGTCCAGTTGCATTTTCTACATACAGAGTGTTTCAAAACTGCTCAATCAAAAGTATGGTTTAACTCTGTTAGCTGAATGCTCAGATCAGAAAGAAGTTTCACAGAATGCTTCTGTGTAGTTTATATTTGAATATATTCCTTTTTCCACTACTACGCTCTTAGCGCTCCAAATGTCCAGTTGCATTTTCTACAGAAAGATGGTTCAGATCTGCTCAATCAAAAGTATGGTTTAATTCTGTTAGCTGAATGCACAGATCAGAAAGAAGTTTCACCGAATGATTCTGTGTAGTTTATATTTGAAGACATTACTTTTTCCACTATTACCCACTTAGCGCTCCGAATCTCCACTTGCTTTTTCTACAAAAAGAGTGTTTCATAACTGCTCAATCAAAAATATGTTTTATCTCTGTTAACTGAATTTACAGATCAGAAATAAGTTTCACAGAATGCATCTGTGTAGTTTTTATTTGAAGATATTCTTTTTCCCAATGTAGGCCTCTTAGCGCTTAGCATGTCCAATTGCAGTTTCTACAGAAAGAGTGTTTCAGAACGGCTCAATCAAAAGTAAGGTTCAACTCTGTTAGTTGAATGCACAGAACAGAAAGAATTTTCACAGAATGCTACTGTGTAGTTTATATTTGAATATATTCCTTTTTCCACTATTACCCTCTTAGCGCTCCGAATGTCTACTTGCATTTTCTACAGAAAGAGTGTTCAGAACTGCGCAATCAAAAGTATGGTTTAACTCTGTTAGCTTAATGAACATATCAGAAATAAGTTTCACACAATGCTTCTGTGTAGTTTTTATTTGAAGATATTATTTTTCCCAATAGAGGCCTCTTAGCGCTCAGAATGTCCAATTGCAGTTTCTACAGAAAGAGTGTTTCAGAAAGGCTCAATCAAAAGTAAGATTCAACTCTGTTAGTTGAATGCACAGAACAGAAAGTAGTTTCATACAATGCTTCTGTGTAGTTTATATTTGAACATATTCTTTTTTCCACTATTACCCACTTAGCGCTACGAATGTCCAGTTGCATTTTCTACAGACAGAGAGTTTCAAAACTGCTCAATCAAAAGTATGGTTTAACTCTGTTAGCTGAATGCTCAGATCAGAAAGAAGTTTCACAGAATGCTTCTGTGTAGTTTATATTTGAATATATTCCTTTCTCCACTACTACTCTCTTAGCGCTCCAAATGTCCAGTTGCATTTTCTACAGAAAGAGTGTTCAGATCTGCTCAATCAAAAGTATGGTTTAACTCTGTTAGCTGAATGCACGGATCAGAAAGAAGTTTCACAGAATGATTCTGTGTAGTTTATATTTGGAGACATTCCTTTTTCCACTATTAACCTCTTAGCGCTCCGAATCTCCACTTGCATTTTCTACAGAAAGAGTGTTTCAGAACGGCTCAATCAAAACTAAGGTTCAACTCTTTTAGTTGAACAAACAGAACAGAAAGAAGTTTCACACAATTCTTCTGTGTAGTTTTTATTTGTAGACATTCTTTTTCCCAATATAGGCCTCTTAGCGCTCAGAATGTCCAATTGCAGTTTCTACAGAAAGAGTGTTTCAGAACGGCTCAATCAAAAGTAAGGTTCAACTCTGTTAGTGGAATGCACAGAACAGAAAGAAGTTTCATACAATGCTTCTGTGTAGTTTATAATTGAACATATTCTTTTTTCCACTATTACCCACTTAGCGCTACGAATGTCCAGTTGCATTTTCTACAGACAGAGTGTTTCAAAACTGCTCAATCAAAAGTATGGTTTAACTCTGTTAGCTGAATGCTCAGATCAGAAAGAAGTTTCACAGAATGCTTCTGTGTAGTTTATATTTGAATATATTCCTTTTTCCACTACTACGCTCTTAGCGCTCCAAATGTCCAGTTGCATTTTCTACAGAAAGAGTGTTCAGATCTGCTCAATTAAAAGTATGGTTTAACAGTGTTAGCTGAATGCACAGATCAGAAAGAATTTTCACCGAATGATTCTGTGTAGTTTATATTTGAAGACATTCCTTTTTCCACTATTACCCTCTTAGCGCTCCGAATCTCCACTTGCATTTTCTACAAAAAGAGTGTTTCATAACTGCTCAATCAAAAATATGTTTTATCTCTGTTAACTGAATTTACAGATCAGAAATAAGTTTCACAGAATGCATCTGTGTAGTTTTTATTTGAAGATATTCTTTTCCCCAATGTAGGCCTCTTAGCGCTTAGCATGTCCAATTGCAGTTTCTACAGAAAGAGTGTTTCAGAACGGCTCAATCAAAGGTAAGGTTCAACTCTGTTAGTTGAATGCACAGAACAGAAAGAATTTTCACAGAATGCTACTGTGTAGTTTATATTTGAATATATTCCTTTTTCCACTATTACCCTCTTAGCGCTCCGAATGTCCACTTGCATTTTCTACAGAAAGAGTGTTCAGAACTGCGCAATCAAAAGTATGGTTTAACTCTGTTAGCTTAATGAACATATCAGAAATAAGTTTCACACAATGCTTCTGTGTAGTTTTTATTTGAAGATATTATTTTTCCCAATATAGGCCTCTTAGCGCTCAGAATGTCCAATTGCAGTTTCTACAGAAAGAGTGTTTCAGAAAGGCTCAATCAAAAGTAAGGTTCAACTCTGTTAGTTGAATGCACAGAACAGAAAGAAGTTTCATACAATGCTTCTGTGTAGTTTCTATTTGAACATATTCTTTTTTCCACTATTACCCACTTAGCGCTACGAATGTCCAGTTGCATTTTCTACAGACAGAGTGTTTCAAAACTGCTCAATCAAAAGTATGGTTTAACTCTGTTAGCTGAATGCTCAGATCAGAAAGAAGTTTTACAGAATGCTTCTGCGTAGTTTATATTTGAATATATTCCTTTTTCCACTACTACGCTCTTAGCGCTCCAAATGTCCAGTTGCATTTTCTACAGAAAGAGCGTTCAGATCTGCTCAATCAAAAGTATGGTTTAACTCTGTTAGCTGAATGCACAGATCAGAAACAAGTTTCACCGAATGATTCTGTGTAGTTTATATTTGAAGACATTCCTTTTTCCACTATTACCCTCTTAGCGCTCGGAATCTCCACTTGCATTTTCTACAAAAAGAGTGTTTCATAACTGCTCAATCAAATATATGTTTTATCTCTGTTAACTGAATTTACAGATCAGAAATAAGTTTCACAGAATGCATCTGTGTAATTTTTATTTGAAGATATTCTTTTTCCCAATGTAGGCCTCTTAGCGCTTAGCATGTCCAATTGCAGTTTCTACAGAAAGAGTGTTTCAGAACGGCTCAATCAAAAGTAAGGTTCAACTCTGTTAGTTGAATGCACAGAACAGAAAGAATTTTCACAGAATGCTACTGTGTAGTTTATATTTGAATATATTCCTTTTTCCACTATTACCCTCTTAGCGCTCCGAATGTCCACTTGCATTTTGTACAGAAAGAGTGTTCAGAACTGCGCAATCAAAAGTATGGTTTAACTCTGTTAGCTTAATGAACATATCAGGAATAAGTTTCACACAATGCTTCTGTGTAGTTTTTATTTGAAGATATTATTTTTCCCAATAGAGGCCTCTTAGCGCTCAGAATGTCCAATTGCAGTTTCTACAGAAAGAGTGTTTCAGAAAGGCTCAATCATAAGTAAGGTTCAACTCTGCTAGTTGAATGCACAGAACAGAAAGAAGTTTCATACAATGCTTCTGTGTAGTTTATATTTGAACATATTCTTTTTTCCACTATTACCCACTGAGCGCTACGAATGTCCAGTTGCATTTTCTACAGACAGAGTGTTTCAAAACTGCTCAATCAAAAGTATGGATTAACTCTGTTAGCTGAATGCTCAGATCAGAAACAAGTTTCACAGAATGTTTCTGTGTTGTTTATATTTGAATATATTCCTTTTTCCACTACTACTCTCTTAGCGGTCCAAATGTCCAATTGCATTTTCTACAGAAATAGTGTTCAGATCTGCTCAATCAAAAGTATGGTTTAACTCTGTTAGCTGAATGCACAGATCAGAAAGAAGTTTCACAGAATGATTCTGTGTAGTTTATATTTGGAGACATTCCTTTTTCCACTATTACCCTCTTAGCGCTCCGAATCTCCACTTGCATTTTCTACAGAAAGAGTGTTTCAGAACGGCTCAATCAAAACTAAGGTTCAACTCTTTTAGTTGAACAAACAGAACAGAAAGAAGTTTCACACAATTCTTCTGTGTAGTTTTTATTTGTAGACATTCTTTTTCCCAATATAGGCCTCCTAGCGCTCAGAATGTCCAATTGCAGTTTCTACAGAAAGAGTGTCTCAGAACGGCTCAATCAAAAGTAAGGTTCAACTCTGTTAGTTGAATGCACAGAACAGAAAGAAGTTTCATACAATGCTTCTGTGTAGTTTATATTTGAACATATTCTTTTTTCCACTATTACCCACTTAGCGCTACGAATGTCCAGTTGCATTTTCTACAGACAGAGTGTTTCAAAACTGCTCAATCAAAAGTATGGTTTAACTCTGTTAGCTGAATGCTCAGATCAGAAAGAAGTTTCACAGAATGCTTCTGTGTAGTTTATATTTGAATATATTCCTTTTTCAACTACTACGCTCTTAGCGCTCCAAATGTCCAGTTGCATTTTCTACAGAAAGAGTGTTCAGATCTGCTCAATCAAAAGTATGGTTTAACTCTGTTAGCTGAATGCACAGATCAGAAACAAGTTTCACCGAATGATTCTGTGTAGTTTATATTTGAAGACATTCTTTTTCCACTATTACCCTCTTAGCGCTCGGAATCTCCACTTGCATTTTCTACAAAAAGAGTGTTTCATAACTGCTCAATCAAATATATGTTTTATCTCTGTTAACTGAATTTACAGATCAGAAATAAGTTTCACAGAATGCATCTGTGTAATTTTTATTTGAAGATATTCTTTTTCCCAATGTAGGCCTCTTAGCGCTTAGCATGTCCAATTGCAGTTTCTACAGAAAGAGTGTTTCAGAACGGCTCAATCAAAAGTAAGGTTCAACTCTGTTAGTTGAATGCACAGAACAGAAAGAATTTTCACAGAATGCTACTGTGTAGTTTATATTTGAATATATTCCTTTTTCCACTATTACCCTCTTAGCGCTCCGAATGTCCACTTGCATTTTCTACAGAAAGAGTGTTCAGAACTGCGCAATCAAAAGTATGGTTTAACTCTGTTAGCTTAATGAACATATCAGAAATAAGTTTCACACAATGCTTCTGTGTAGTTTTTATTTGAAGATATTATTTTTCCCAATATAGGCCTCTTAGCGCTCAGAATGTCCAATTGCAGTTTCTACAGAAAGAGTGTTTCAGAAAGGCTCAATCAAAAGTAAGGTTCAACTCTGTTAGTTGAATGCACAGAACAGAAAGAAGTTTCATACAATGCTTCTGTGTAGTTTATATTTGAACATATTCTTTTTTCCACTATTACCCACTTAGCGCTACGAATGTCCAGTTGCATTTTCTACAGACAGAGTGTTTCAAATCTGCTCAATCAAAAGTATGGTTTAACTCTGTTAGCTGAATTCTCAGATCAGAAAGAAGTTTCACAGAATGCTTCTGTGTAGTTTATATTTGAATATATTACTTTTTCCACTACTACTCTCTTAGCGCTCCAAATGTCCAGTTGCATTTTCTACAGAAAGAGTGTTCAGATCTGCTCAATCAAAAGTATGGTTTAACTCTGTTAGCTGAATGCACAGATCAGAAAGAAGTTTCACAGAATGATTCTGTGTAGTTTATATTTGGAGACATTCCTTTTTCCACTATTACCCTCTTAGCGCTCCGAGTCTCCACTTGCATTTTCTACAGAAAGAGTGTTTCATAACGGCTCAATCAAAACTAAGGTTCAACTTTTTTAGTTGAACAAACAGAACAGAAAGAAGTTTCACACAATTCTTCTGTGTAGTTTTTATTTGTAGACATTCTTTTTCTCAATATAGGCCTCTTAGCGCTCAGAATGTCCAACTGCAGTTTCTACAGAAAGAGTGTTTCAGAACGGCTCAATCAAAAGTAAGGTTCAACTCTGTTAGTTGAATGCACAGAACAGAAAGAAGATTCATACAATGCTTCTGTGTAGTTTATATTTGAACATATTCTTTTTTCCACTATTACCCACTTAGCGCTACGAATGTCCAGTTGCATTTTCTACAGACAGAGTGTTTCAAAACTGCTCAATCAAAAGTATGGTTTAACTCTGTTAGCAGAATGCTCAGATCAGAAAGAAGTTTCACAGAATGCTTCTGTGTAGTTTATATTTGAATATATTCCTTTTTCCACTACTACTCTCTTAGCGCTCCAAATGTCCAGTGGCATTTTCTACAGAAAGAGTGTTCAGATCTGCTCAACCAAAAGTATGGTTTAACTCTGTTAGCTGAATGCACAGATCAGAAAGAAGTTTCACAGAATGATTCTGTGTAGTTTATATTTGGAGACATTCCTTTTTCCACTATTACCCACTTAGCGCTCCGAATATCCACTTGCATTTTCTACAGAAAGAGTGTTTCAGAACGGCTCAATCAAAACTAAGGTTCAACTCTTTTAGTTGAACAAACAGAACAGAAAGTAGTTTCACACAATTCTTCTGTGTAGTTTTTATTTGTAGACATTCTTTTTCCCAATATAGGCCTCTTAGCGCTCAGAATGTCCAATTGCAGTTTCTACAGAAAGAGTGTTTCAGAACGGCTCAATCAAAAGTGAGGTTCAACTCTGTTAGTTGAATGCACAGAACAGAAAGAAGTTTCATACAATGCTTCTGTGTAGTTTATATTTGAACATATTCTTTTTTCCACTATTACCCACTTAGCGCTACGAATGTCCAGTTGCATTTTCTACAGACAGTGTGTTTCAAAACTGCTCAATCAAAAGTATGGTTTAACTCTGTTAGCTGAATGCTCAGATCAGAAAGAAGTTTCACAGAATGCTTCTGTGTAGTTTATATTTGAATATATTCCTTTTTCCACTACTACGCTCTTAGCGCTCCAAATGTCAAGTTCCATTTTCTACAGAAAGAGTGTTCAGATCTGCTCAATCAAAAGTATGGTTTAACTCTGTTAGCTGAATGCACAGATCAGAAAGAAGTTTCACCGAATGATTCTGTGTAGTTTATATTTGAAGACATTCCTTTTTCCACTATTACCCTCTTAGCGCTCGGAATCTCCACTTGCATTTTCTACAAAAAGAGTGTTTCATAACTGCTCAATCAAAAATATGTTTTATCTCTGCTAACTGAATTTACAGATCAGAAATAAGTTTCAGAGAATGCATCTGTGTAGTTTTTATTTGAAGATATTCTTTTTCCCAATGTAGGCCTCTTAGCGCTTAGCATGTCCAATTGCAGTTTCTACAGAAAGAGTGTTTCAGAACGGCTCAATCAAAAGTAAGGTTCAACTCTGTTAGTTGAATGCACAGAACAGAAAGAATTTTCACAGAATGCAACTGTGTAGTTTATATTTGAATATATTCCTTTTTCCACTATTACCCTCTTAGCGCTCCGAATGTCCACTTGCATTTTCTACAGAAAGAGTGTTCAGAACTGCGCAATCAAAAGTATGGTTTAACTCTGTTAGCTTAATGAACATATCAGAAATAAGTTTCACACAATGCTTCTGTGTAGTTTTTATTTGAAGATATTATTTTTCCCAATATAGGCCTCTTAGCGCTGAGAAAGTCCAATTGCAGTTTTTACAGAAAGAGTGTTTCAGAAAGGCTCAATCAAAAGTCAGGTTCAACTCTGTTAGTTGAATGCACAGAACAGAAAGAAGTTTCATACAATGCTTCTGTGTAGTTTATATTGGAACATATTCTTTTTTCCACTATTACCCACTTAGCGCTACGAATGTCCAGTTGCATTTTCTACAGACAGAGTGTTTCAAAACTGCTCAATCAAAAGTATGGTTTAACTCTGTTAGCTGAATGCTCAGATCAGAAAGAAGTTTCACAGAATGCTTCTGGGTAGTTTATATTTGAATATATTCCTTTTTCCACTACTACGCTCTTAGCGCTCCAAATGTCCAGTTGCATTTTCTACAGAAAGAGTGTTCAGATCTGCTCAATCAAAAGTATGGTTTAACTCTGTTAGCTGAATGCACAGATCAGAAACAAGTTTCACCGAATGATTCTGTGTAGTTTATATTTGAAGACATTCCTTTTTCCACTATTACCCTCTTAGCGCTCCGAATCTCCACTTGCATTTTCTACAAAAAGAGTGTTTCATAACTGCTCAATCAAAAATATGTTTTATCTCTGTTAACTGAATTTACAGAACAGAAATAAGTTTCACAGAATGCATCTGTGTAGTTTTTATTTGAAGATATTCTTTTTCCCAATGTAGGCCTCTTAGCGCTTAGCATGTCCAATTGCAGTTTCTACAGAAAGAGTGTTTCAGAAAGGCTCAATCAAAAGTAAGGTTCAACTCTGTTAGTTGAATGCACAGAACAGAAAGAATTTTCACAGAATGCTACTGTGTAGTTTATATTTGAATATATTCCTTTTTCCACTATTACCCTCTTAGCGCTCCGAATGTCCACTAGCATTTTCTACAGAAATAGTGTTCAGAACTGCGCAATCAAAAGTATGGTTTAACTCTGTTAGCTTAATGAACATATCAGAAATAAGTTTCAAACAATGCTTCTGTGTAGTTTTTATTTGAAGATATTATTTTTCCCAATAGAGGCCTCTTAGCGCTCAGAATGTCCAATTGCAGTTTCTACAGAAAGAGTGTTTCAGAAAGGCTCAATCAAAAGTAATTTTCAACTCTGTTAGTTGAATGCACAGAACAGAAAGAAGTTTCATACAATGCTTCTGTGTAGTTTATATTTGAACATATTCTTTTTTCCACTATTACCCAGTTAGCGCTACGAATGTCCAGTTGCATTTTCTACAGACAGAGTGTTTCAAAACTGCTCAATCAAAAGTATGGCTTAACTCTGTTAGCTGAATGCTCAGATCAGAAAGAAGTTTCACAGAATGCTTCTGTGTAGTTTATATTTGAATATATTCCTTTTTCCACTACTACGCTCTTAGCGCTCCAAATGTCCAGTTGCATTTTGTACAGAAAGAGTGTTCAGATCTGCTCAATCAAAAGTATGTTTTAACTCTGTTAGCTGAATGCACAGATCAGAAACAAGTTTCACCGAATGATTCTGTGTAGTTTATATTTGAAGACATTCCTTTTTCCACTATTACCCTCTTAGCGCTCGGAATCTCCACTTGCATTTTCTACAAAAAGAGTGTTTCATAACTGCTCAATCAAAAATATGTTTTATCTCTGTTAACTGAATTTACAGATCAGAAATAAGTTTCACAGAATGCATCTGTGTAATTTTTATTTGAAGATATTCTTTTTCCCAATGTAGGCCTCTTAGCGCTTAGCATGTCCAATTGCAGTTTCTACAGAAAGAGTGTTTCAGAATGGCTCAATCAAAAGTAAGGTTCAACTCTGTTAGTTGAATGCACAGAACAGAAAGAATTTTCACAGAATGCTACTGTGTAGTTTATATTTGAATATATTCCTTTTTCCACTATTACCCTCTTAGCGCTCCGAATGTCCACTTGCATTTTCTACAGAAAGAGTGTTCAGAACTGCGCAATCAAAAGTATGGTTTAACTCTGTTAGCTTAATGAACATATCAGGAATAAGTTTCACACAATGCTTCTGTGAATTTTTTATTTGAAGATATTATTTTTCCCAATAGAGGCCTCTTAGCGCTCAGAATGTCCAATTGCAGTTTCTACAGAAAGAGTGTTTCAGAAAGGCTCAATCAAAAGTAAGGTTCAGCTCTGTTAGTTGAATGCACAGAACAGAAAGAAGATTCATACAATGCTTCTGTGTAGTTTATATTTGAACATATTCTTTTTTCCACTATTACCCACTTAGCGCTACGAATGTCCAGTTGCATTTTCTACAGACAGAGTGTTTCAAAACTGCTCAATCAAAAGTATGGTTTAACTCTGTTAGCTGAATGCTCAGATCAGAAAGAAGTTTCACAGAATGCTTCTGTGTAGTTTATATTTGAATATATTCCTTTTTCCACTACTGCTCTCTTAGCGCTCCAAATGTCCAGTTGCATTTTCTACAGAAAGAGTGTTCAGATCTGCTCAACCAAAAGTATGGTTTAACTCTGTTAGCTGAATGCACAGATCAGAAAGAAGTTTCACAGAATGATTCTGTGTAGTTTATATTTGGAGACATTCCTTTTTCCACTATTACCCACATAGCGCTCCGAATCTCCACTTGCAATTTCTACAGAAAGAGTGTTTCAGAACGGCTCAATCAAAACTAAGGTTCAACTCTTTTACTTGAACAAACAGAACAGAAAGTAGTTTCACACAATTCTTCTGTGTAGTTTTTATTTGTAGACATTCTTTTTCCCAATATAGGCCTCTTAGCGCTCAGAATGTCCAATTGCAGTTTCTACAGAAAGAGTGTTTCAGAACGGCTCAATCAAAAGTGAGGTTCAACTCTGTTAGTTGAATGCACAGAACAGAAAGAAGTTTCATACAATGCTTCTGTGTAGTTTATATTTGAATATATTCTTTTTTCCACTATTACCCACTTAGCGCTACGAATGTCCAGTTGCATTTTCTACAGACAGTGTGTTTCAAAACTGCTCAATCAAAAGAATGGTTTAACTCTGTTAGCTGAATGCTCAGATCAGAAAGAAGTTTCACAGAATGCTTCTGTGTAGTTTATATTTGAATATATTCCTTTTTCCACTACTACGCTCTTAGCGCTCCAAATGTCCAGTTGCATTTTCTACAGAAAGAGTGTTCAGATCTGCTCAATCAAAAGTATGGTTTAACTCTGTTAGCTTAATGCACATATCAGAAATAAGTTTCACACAATGCTTCTGTGTAGTTTTTATTTGAAGATATTATTTTTCACAATATAGGCCTCTTAGCACTCAGAATGTCCAATTGCAGTTTCTACAGAAAGAGTGTTTCAGAAAGGCTCAATCAAAAGTCAGGTTCAACTCTGTTAGTTGAATGCACAGAACAGAAAGATGTTTCATACAATGCTTCTGTGTAGTTTATATTGGAACATATTCTTTTTTCCACTATTACCCACTTAGCGCTACGAATGTCCAGTTGCATTTTCTACAGACAGAGTGTTTCAAAACTGCTCAATCAAAAGTATGGTTTAACTCTGTTAGCTAAATGCACAGATCAGAAAGAAGTTTCACAGAATGCTTCTGGGTAGTTTATATTTGAATATATTCCTTTTTCCACTACTACGCTCTTAGCGCTCGAAATGTACAGTTGCATTTTCTACAGAAAGAGTGTTCAGATCTGCTCAATCAAAAGTATGGTTTATCTCTGTTAGCTGAATGCACAGATCAGAAACAAGTTTCACCGAATGATTCTGTGTAGTTTATATTTGAAGACATTCCTTTTTCCACTATTACCCTCTTAGCGCTCCGAATCTCCACTTGCATTTTCTACAAAAAGAGTGTTTCATAACTGCTCAATCAAAAATATGTTTTATCTCTGTTAACTGAATTTACAGAACAGAAATAAGTTTCACAGAATGCATCTGTGTAGTTTTTATTTGAAGATATTCTTTTTCCCAATGTAGGCCTCTTAGCGCTTAGCATGTCCAATTGCAGTTTCTACAGAAAAAGTGTTTCAGAACGGCTCAATCAAAAGTAAGGTTCAACTCTGTTAATTGAATGCACAGAACAGAAAGAATTTTCACAGAATGCTACTGTGTAGTTTATATTTGAATATATTCCTTTTTCCACTATTACCCTCTTAGCGCTCCGAATGTCCACTAGCATTTTCTACAGAAAGAGTGTTCAGAACTGCGCAATCAAAAGTATGGTTTAACTCTGTTAGCTTAATGAACATATCAGAAATAAGTTTCAAACAATGCTTCTGTGTAGTTTTTATTTGAAGATATTATTTTTCCCAATAGAGGCCTCTTAGCGCTCAGAATGTCCAATTGCAGTTTCTACAGAAAGAGTGTTTCAGAAAGGCTCAATCAAAAGTAAGGTTCAACTCTGTTAGTTGAATGCACAGAACAGAAAGAAGTTTCATACAATGCTTCTGTGTAGTTTATATTTGAACATATTCTTTTTTCCACTATTACCCACTTAGCACTACGAATGTCCAGTTGCATTTTCTACAGACAGAGTGTTTCAAAACTGCTCAATCAAAAGTATGGTTTAACTCTGTTAGCTGAATGTTCAGATCAGAAAGAAGTTTCACAGAATGCTTCTGTGTAGTTTATATTTGAATATATTCCTTTTTCCACTACTACGCTCTTAGCGCTCCAAATGTCCAGTTGCATTTTCTACAGAAAGAGTGTTCAGATCTGCTCAATCAAAAGTATGGTTTAACTGTGTTAGCTGAATGCACAGATCAGAAAGAAGTTTCACAGAATGATTCTGTGTAGTTTATATTTGGAGACATTCCTTTTTCCACTATTACCCTCTTAGCGCTCCGAATCTCCACTTGCATTTTCTACAGAAAGAGTGTTTCAGAACGGCTCAATCAAAACTAAGGTTCAACTCTTTTAGTTGAACAAACAGAACAGAAAGGAGTTTCACACAATTCTTCTGTGTAGTTTTTATTTGTAGACATTCTTTTTCCCAATGTAGGCCTCTTAGCGCTCAGAATGTCCAATTGCAGTTTCTACAGAAAGAGTGTTACAGAACGGCTTAATCATAAGTAAGGTTCAACTCTGTTAGTTGAATGCACAGAACAGAAAGAAGTTTCATACAATGCTTCTGTGTAGTTTATATTTGAACATATTTTTTTCCACTATTACCCACTTAGCGCTACGAATGTCCAGTTGCATTTTCTACAGACAGAGTGTTTCAAAACTGCTCAATCAAAAGTATGGTTTAACTCTGTTAGCTGAATGCTCAGATCAGAAAGAAGTTTCACAGAATGCTTCTGTGTAGTTTATATTTGAATATATTCCTTTTTCCACTACTACGCTCTTAGCGCTCCAAATGTCCAGTTGCATTTTCTACAGAAAGAGTGTTCAGATCTGCTCAATCAAAAGTATGGTTTAACTCTGTTAGCTGAATGCACAGATCAGAAAGAAGTTTCACCGAATGATTCTGTTTAGTTTATATTTGAAGACATTCCTTTTTCCACTATTACCCTCTTAGCGCTCCGAATCTCCACTTGCATTTTCTACAAAAAGAGTGTTTCATAACTGCTCAATCAAAAATATGTTTTATCTCTGCTAACTGAATTTACAGATCAGAAATAAGTTTCACAGAATGCATCTGTGTAGTTTTTATTTGAAGATATTCTTTTTCCCAATGTAGGCCTCTTAGCGCTTAGCATGTCCAATTGCAGTTTCTACAGAAAGAGTGTTTCAGAACGGCTCAATCAAAAGTAAGGTTCAACTCTGTTAGTTGAATGCACAGAACAGAAAGAATTTTCACAGAATGCTACTGTGTAGTTTATATTTGAATATATTCCTTTTTCCACTATTACCCTCTTAGCGCTCCGAATGTCCACGTGCATTTTCTACAGAAAGAGTGTTCAGAACTGCGCAATCAAAAGTATGGTTTAACTCTGTTAGCTTAATGAACATATCAGAAATAAGTTTCACACAATGCTTCTGTGTAGTTTTTATTTGAAGATATTATTTTTCCCAATAGAGGCCTCTTAGCGCTCAGAATGTCCAATTGCAGTTTCTACAGAAAGAGTGTTTCAGAAAGGCTCAATCAAAAGTCAGGTTCAACTCTGTTAGTTGAATGCACAGAACAGAAAGAAGTTTCATACAATGCTTCTGTGTAGTTTATATATGAACATATTCTTTTTTCCACTATTACCCACTTAGCGCTACGAAAGTCCAGTTGCATTTTCTACAGACAGAGTGTTTCAAAACTGCTCAATCAAAAGTATGGTTTAACTCTGTTAGCTGAATGCGCAGATCAGAAAGAAGTTTCACAGAATGATTCTGTGTAGTATATATTTGGAGACATTCCTTTTTCCACTATTACCCTCTTAGCGCTCCGAGTCTCCACTTGCATTTTCTACAGAAAGAGTGTTTCAGAACGGCTCAATCAAAACTAAGGTTCAACTCTTTTAGTTGAACAAACAGAACAGAAAGAAGTTTCACACAATTCTTCTGTGTAGTTTTTATTTGTAGACATTCTTTTTCCCAATATAGGCCTCTTAGCGCTCAGAATGTCCAATTGCTGTTTCTACAGAAAGAGTGTTTCAGAACGGCTCAATCAAAAGTAAGGTTCAACTCTGTTAGTTGAATGCACAGAACAGAAAGAAGTTTCATACAATGCTTCTGGGTAGTTTATATTTGAACATATTCTTTTTTCCACTATTACCCACTTAGCGCTACGAATGTCCAGTTGCATTTTCTACAGACAGAGTGTTTCAAAACTGCTCAATCAAAAGTATGGTTTAACTCTGTTAGCTGAATGCTCAGATCAGAAAGAATTTTCACAGAATGCTTCTGTGTAGTTTACATTTGAATATATTCCTTTTTCCACTACTACGCTCTTAGCGCTCCAATTGTCCAGTTGCATTTTCTAAAGAAAGAGTGTTCAGATCTGCTCAATCAAAAGTATGGTTTAACTCTGTTAGCTGAATGCACAGATCAGAAAGAAGTTTCACCGAATGTTTCTGTGTAGTTTATATTTGAAGACATTCCTTTTTCCACTATTACCCTCTTAGCGCTCCGAATCTCCACTTGCATTTTCTACAAAAAGAGTGTTTCATAACTGCTCAATCAAAAATATGTTTTATCTCTGCTAACTGAATTTACAGATCAGAAATAAGTTTCACAGAATGCATCTGTGTAATTTTTATTTGAAGATATTCTTTTTCCCAATGTAGGCCTCTTAGCGCTTAGCATGTCCAATTGCAGTTTCTACAGAAAGAGTGTTTCAGAACGGCTCAATCAAAAGTAAGGTTCAACTGTGTTAGTTGAATGCACAGAACAGAAAGAATTTTCACAGAATGCTACTGTGTAGTTTATATTTGAATATATTCCTTTTTCCACTATTACCCTCTTAGCGCTCCGAATGTCCACTTGCATTTTCTACAGAAAGAGTGTTCAGAACTGCGCAATCAAATGCATGGTTTAACTCTGTTAGCTTAATGAACATATCAGAAATAAGTTTCACACAATGCTTCACTGTAGTTTTTATTTGAAGATATTATTTTTCCCAATAGAGGCCTCTTAGCGCTCAGAATGTCCAAATGCAGTTTCTACAGAAAGAGTGTTTCAGAAAGGCTCAATCAAAATTAATGTTCAACTCTGTCAGTTGAATGCACAGAACAGAAAGAAGTTTCATGCAATGCTTCTGTGTAGTTTATATTTGAACATATTCTTTTTTCCACTATTACCCTCTTAGCGCTACGAATGTCTAGTTGCATTTTCTACAGACAGAGTGTTTCAAAACTGCTCAATCAAAAGTATGGTTTAACTGTGTTAGCTGAATGCTCAGATCAGAAAGAAGTTTCACAGAATGCTTCTGTGTAGTTTATATTTAAATATATTCCTTTTTCCACTACTACGCTCTTAGCGCTCCAAATGTCCAGTTGCATTTTCTACAGAAAGAGCGTTCAGATCTTCTCAATCATAAGTATGGTTTAACTCTGTTAGCTGAATGCACAGATCAGAAAGAAGTTTCACCGAATGATTCTGTGTAGTTTATATTTGAAGACATTCCTTTTTCCAGTATTACCCTCTTAGCGCTCCGAATCTCCACTTGCATTTTCTTCAAAAACAGTGTTTCATAACTGCTCAATCAAAAATATGTTTTATCTCTGTTAACTGAATTTACAGATCAGAAATATGTTTCACAGAATGCATCTGTGTAGTTTTTATTTGAAGATATTCTTTTCCCCAATGTAGGCCTCGTAGCGCTTAGCATGTCCAATTGCAGTTTTTACAGAAAGAGTGTTTCAGAACGGCTCAATCAAAAGTAAGGTTCAACTCTGTTAGTTGAATGCACAGAACAGAAAGTATTTTCACAGAATGCTACTGTGTAGTTTATATTTGAATATATTCCTTTTTCCACTATTACCCTCTTAGCGCTCCGAATGTCCACTTGCATTTTCTACAGAAAGAGTGTTCAGAACTGCGCAATCAAAAGTATGGTTTAACTCTGTTAGCTTAATGAACATATCAGAAATAAGTTTCACACAATGCTTCTGTGTAGTTTTTATTTGAAGATATTATTTTTCCCAATAGAGGCCTCTTAGCGCTCAGAATGTCCAATTGCAGTTTCTACAGAAAGAGTGTTTCAGAAAAGCTCAATCAAAAGTAAGGTTCAACTCTGTTAGTTGAATGCACAGAACAGAAAGAAGTTTCATACAATGCTTCTGTGTAGTTTATATTTGAACATATTCTTTTTTCCACTATTACCCACTTAGCGCTACGAATGTCCAGTTGCATTTTCTACAGACAGAGTGTTTCAAAACTGCTCAATCAAAAGTATGGTTTAACTCTGTTAGCTGAATGCTCAGATCAGAAAGAAGTTTCACAGAATGCTTCTGTGTAGTTTATATTTGAATATATTCCTTTTTCCACTACTACTCTCTTAGCGCTCCAAATGTCCAGTTGCATTTTCTACAGAAAGAGTGTTCAGATCTGCTCAATCAAAAGTATGGTTTAACTCTGTTAGCTGAATGCACAGATCAGAAAGAAGTTTCACAGAATGATTCTGTGTAGTTTATATTTGGAGACATTCCTTTTTCCACTATTACCCTCTTAGCGCTCCGAATCTCCACTTGCATTTTCTACAGAAAGAGTGTTTCAGAACGGCTCAATCAAAACTAAGCTTCAAATCTTTTAGTTGAACAAACAGAACAGAAAGAAGTTACACACAATTCTTCTGTGTAGTTTTTATTTGTAGACATTCTTTTTCCCAATATAGGCCTCTTAGCGCTCAGAATGTCCAATTGCAGTTTCTACAGAAAGAGTGTTTCAGAACGGCTCAATCAAAAGTAAGGTTCAACTCTGTTAGTTGAATGCACAGAACAGAAAGAAGTTTCATACAATGCTTCTGTGTAGTTTATATTTGAACATATTCTTTTTTCCACTATTACCCACTTAGCGCTACGAATGTCCAGTTGCATTTTCTACAGACAGAGTGTTTCAAAACTGCTCAATCAAAAGTATGGTTTAACTCTGTTAGCTGAATGCTCAGATCAGAAAGAAGTTTCACAGAATGCTTCTGTGTAGTTTATATTTGAATATATTCCTTTTTCCACTACTACTCTCTTAGCGCTCCAAATGTCCAGTTGCATTTTCTACAGAAAGAGTGTTCAGATCTGCTCAATCAAAAGTATGGTTTAACTCTGTTAGCTGAATGCACAGATCAGAAAGAAGTTTCACAGAATGATTCTGTGTAGTTTATATTTGGAGACATTCCTTTTTCCACTATTACCCTCTTAGCGCTCCGAATCTCCACTTGCATTTTCTACAGAAAGAGTGTTTCAGAACGGCTCAATCAAAACTAAGCTTCAAATCTTTTAGTTGAACAAACAGAACAGAAAGAAGTTACACACAATTCTTCTGTGTAGTTTTTATTTGTAGACATTCTTTTTCCCAATATAGGCCTCTTAGCGCTCAGAATGTCCAATTGCAGTTTCTACAGAAAGAGTGTTTCAGAACGGCTCAATCAAAAGTAAGGTTCAACTCTGTTAGTTGAATGCACAGAACAGAAAGAAGTTTCATACAATGCTTCTGTGTAGTTTATATTTGAACATATTCTTTTTTCCACTATTACCCACTTAGCGCTACGAATGTCCAGTTGCATTTTCTACAGACAGAGTGTTTCAAAACTGCTCAATCAAATGTATGGTTTAACTCTGTTAGCTGAATGCTCAGATCAGAAAGAATTTTCACAGAATGCTTCTGTGTAGTTTATATTTGAATATATTCCTTTTTCCACTATTACGCTCTTAGCGCTCCAAATGTCCAGTTGCATTTTCTACAGAAAGAGTGTTCAGATCTGCTCAATCAAAAGTATGGTTTAACTCTGTTAGCTGAATGCACAGATCAGAAAGAACTTTCACCGAATGATTCTGTGTAGTTTATATTTGAAGACATTCCTTTTTCCACTATTACCCTCTTAGCGCTCCGAAGCTCTACTTGCATTTTCTACAAAAAGAGTGTTTCATAACTGCTCAATCAAAAATATGTTTTATCTCTGCTAACTGAATTTACAGATCAGAAATAAGTTTCACAGAATGCATCTGTGTAGTTTTTATTTGAAGATATTCTTTTTCCCAATGTAGGCCTCTTAGCGCTTAGCATGTCCAATTGCAGTTTCTACAGAAAGAGTGTTTCAGAACGGCTCAATCAAAAGTAAGGTTCAACTCTGTTAGTTGAATGCACAGAACAGAAAGAATTTTCACAGAATGCTACTGTGTAGTTTATATTTGAATATATTCCTTTTTCCACTATTACCCTCTTAGCGCTCCGAATGTCCACTTGCATTTTCTACAGAAAGAGTGTTCAGAACTGCGCAATCAAAAGTATGGTTTAACTCTGTTAGCTTAATGAACATATCAGAAATAAGTTTCACAAAATGCTTCTGTGTAGTTTTTATTTGAAGATATTATTTTTCCCAATATAGGCCTCTTAGCGCTCAGAATGTCCAATTGCAGTTTCTACAGAAAGAGTGTTTCAGAAAGGCTCAATCAAAAGTAAGGTTCAACTCGGTTAGTTGAATGCACAGAACAGAAAGAAGTTTCATACAATGCTTCTGTGTAGTTTATATTTGAACATATTCTTTTTTCCACTATTACCCACTTAGCGCTACGAATGTCCAGTTGCATTTTCTACAGAAAGAGTGTTCAGATCTGCTCAATCAAATGTATGGTTTAACTCTGTTAGCTGAATGCACAGATCAGAAAGAAGTTTCACAGAATGATTCTGTGTAGTTTATATTTGGAGACATTCCTTTTTCCACTATTACCCTCTTAGCGCTCCGAATCTCCACTTGCATTTTCTACAGAAAGAGTGTTTCAGAACGGCTCAATCAAAACTAAGGTTCAACTCTTTTACTTGAACAAACAGAACAGAAAGAAGTTTCACACAATTCTTCTGTGTAGTTTTTATTTGTAGACATTCTTTTTCCCAATGTAGGCCTCTTAGCGCTCAGAATGTCCAATAGCAGTTTCTACAGAAAGAGTGTTTCAGAACGGCTCAATCAAAAGTAAGGTTCAACTCTGTTAGTTGAATGCACAGAACAGAAAGAAGTTTCATACAATGCTTCTGTGTAGTTTCTATTTGAACATATTCTTTTTTCCACTATTACCCACTTAGCGCTACGAATGTCCAGTTGCATTTTCTACAGACAGAGTGTTTCAAAACTGCTCAATCAAAAGTGTGGTTTAACTCTGTTAGCTGAATGCTCAGATCAGAAAGAAGTTTCACAGAATGCTTCTGTGTAGTTTATATTTGAATATATTCCTTTTTCCACTACTACGCTCTTAGCGCTCCAAATGTCCAGTTGCATTTTCTACAGAAAGAGGGTTCAGATCTGCTCAATCAAAAGTATGGTTTAACTCTGTTAGCTGAATGCACAGATCAGAAAGACGTTTCACCGAATGATTCTGTGTAGTTTATATTTGAAGACATTCCTTTTTCCACTATTACCCTCTTAGCGCTCCGAATCTCCACTTGCATTTTCTACAAAAAGAGTGTTTCATAACTGCTCAATCAAAAATATGTTTTATCTCTGTTAACTGAATTTACAGATCAGAAATAAGTTTCACAGAATGCATCTGTGTAGTTTTTATTTGAAGATATTCTTTTTCCCAATGTAGGCCTCTTAGCGCTTAGCATGTCCAATTGCAGTTTCTACAGAAAGAGTGTTTCAGAACGGCTCAATCAAAAGTAAGGTTCAACTCTGTTAGTTGAATGCACAGAACAGAAAGAATTTTCACAGAATGCAACTGTGTAGTTTATATTTGAATATATTCCTTTTTCCAATATTACCCTCTTAGCGCTCCGAATGTCCACTTGCATTTTCTACAGAAAGAGTGTTCAGAACTGCGCAATCAAAAGTATGGTTTAACTCTGTTAGCTTAATGAACATATCAGAAATAAGTTTCACACAATGCTTCTGTGTAGTTTTTATTTGAAGACATTATTTTTCCCAATAGAGACCTCTTAGCGCTCAGAATGTCCAATTGCAGTTTCTACAGAAAGAGTGTTTCAGAAAGGCTCAATCAAAAGTAAGGTTCAACTCTGTTAGTTGAATGCACAGAACAGAAAGAAGTTTCATACAATGCTTCTGTGTAGTTTATATTTGAACATATTCTTTTTTCCACTATTACCCACTTAGCGCTACGAATGTCCAGTTGCATTTTCTACAGACAGAGTGTTTCAAAACTGCTCAATCAAAAGTATGGTTTAACTCTGTTAGCTGAATGCTCAGATCAGAAAGAAGTTTCACAGAATGCTTCTGTGTAGTTTATATTTGAATATATTCCTTTTTCCACTACTACTCTCTTAGGGCTCCAAATGTCCAGTTGTATTTTCTACAGAAAGAGTGTTCAGATCTGCTCAATCAAAAGTATGGTTTAACTCTGTTAGCTGAATGCACAGATCAGAAAGAAGTTTCACAGAATGATTCTGTGTAGTTTATATTTGGAGACATTCCTTTTTCCACTATTACCCTCTTAGCGCACCGAATCTCCACTTGCATTTTCTACAGAAAGAGTGTTTCAGAACGGCTCAATCAATACTAAGGTTCAACTCTTTTAGTTGAAAAAACAGAACAGAAAGAAGTTTCACACAATTCTTCTGTGTAGTTTTTATTGGTAGACATTCTTTTTCCCAATATAGGCCTCTTAGCGCTCAGAATGTCCAATTGCAGTTTCTACAGAAAGAGTGTTTCAGAAGGGCTCAATCAAAAGTAAGGTTCAACTCTGTTAGTTGAATGCACAGAACAGAAAGAAGTTTCATACAATGCTTCTGTGTAGTTTATATTTGAACATATTCTTTTTTCCACTATTACCCACTTAGCGCTACGAATGTCCAGTTGCATTTTCTACAGACAGAGTGTTTCAAAACTGCTCAATCAAAAGTATGGTTTAACTCTGTTAGCTGAATGCTCAGATCAGAAAGAAGTTTCACAGAATGCTTCTGTGTAGTTTATATTTGAATATATTCCTTTTTCCACTACTACGCTCTTAGCGCTCCAAATGTCCAGTTGCTTTTTCTACAGAAAGAGTGTTCAGATCTGCTCAATCAAAAGTATGGTTTAACTCTCTTAGCTGAATGCACAGATCAGAAAGAAATTTCACCGAATGATTCTGTGTAGTTTATATTTGAAGACATTCCTTTTTCCACTATTACCCTCTTAGCGCTCCGAATCTCCACTTGCATTTTCTACAAAAAGAGTGTTTCATAACTGCTCAATCAAAAATATGTTTTATCTCTGTTAACTGAATTTACAGATCAGAAATAAGTTGCACAGAATGCATCTGTGTAGTTTTTATTTGAAGATATTCTTTTTCCCAATGTAGGCCTCTTAGCGCTTAGCATGTCCAATTGCAGTTTCTACAGAAAGAGTGTTTCAGAACGGCTCAAACAAAAGTAAGGATCAACTCTGTTAATTGAATGCACAGAACAGAAAGAATTTTCACAGAATGCTACTGTGTAGTTTATATTTGAATATATTCCTTTTTCCACTATGAACCTCTTAGCGCTCCGAATGTCCACTTGCATTTTCTACAGAAAGAGTGTTCAGAACTGCGCAATCCAAAGTATGTTTTAACTCTGTTAGCTTAATGAACATATCATAAATAAGTTTCACACAATGCTTCTGTGTAGTTTTTATTTGAAGATATTATTTTTCCCAATAGAGGCCTCTTAGCGCTCAGAATGTCCAATTGCAGTTTCTAAAGAAAGAGTGTTTCAGAAAGGCTCAATCAAAATTAAGGTTCAACTCTGTTAGTTGAATGCACAGAACAGAAAGAAGTTTCATACAATGCTTCTGTGTAGTTTATATTTGAACATATTCTTTTTTCCACTATTACCCACTTAGCGCTACGAATGTCCAGTTGCATTTTCTACAGACAGAGTGTTTCAAAACTGCTCAATCAAAAGTATGGTTTAACTCTGATAGCTGAATGCTCAGATCAGAAAGAAGTTTCACAGAATGCTTCTGTGTAGTTTATATTTGAATATATTCCTTTTTCCACTACTACTCTCTTAGCGCTCCAAATGTCCAGTTGCATTTTCTACAGAAAGAGTGTTCAGATCTGCTCAATCAAAAGTATGGTTTAACTCTGTTAGCTGAATGCACAGATCAGAAAGAAGTTTCACAGAATGATTCTGTGTAGTTTATATTTGGAGACATTCCTTTTTCCACTATTACCCTCTTAGCGCTCCGAATATCCACTTGCATTTTCTACAGAAAGAGTGTTTCAGAACGGCTCAATCAATACTAAGGTTCAACTCTTTTAGTTGAACAAACAGAACAGAAAGAAGTTTCACACAATTCTTCTGTGTAGTTTTTATTTGTAGACATTCTTTTTCCCAATATAGGCCTCTTAGCGCTCAGAATGTCCAATTGCAGTTTCTACAGAAAGAGTGTTTCAGAACGGCTCAATCAAAAGTAAGGTTCAACTCTGTTAGTTGAATGCACAGAACAGAAAGAAGTTTCATACAATGCTTCTGTGTAGTTTATATTTGAACATATTCTTTTTTCCACTATTACCCACTTAGCGCTACGAATGTCCAGTTGCATTTTCTACAGACAGAGTGTTTCAAAACTGCTCAATCAAAAGTATGGTTTAACTCTGTTAGCTTAATGAACATATCAGAAATAAGTTTCACACAATGCTTCTGTGTAGTTTTTATTTGAAGATATTATTTTTCCCAATAGAGGCCTCTTAGCGCTCAGAATGTCCAATTGCAGTTTCTACAGAAAGAGTGTTTCAGAAAGGCTCAATCAAAAGTAAGGTTCAACTCTGTTAGTTGAATGCACAGAACAGAAAGAAGTTTCATACAATGCTTCTGTGTAGTTTATATTTGAACACATTCTTTTTTCCACTATTACCCACTTAGCGCTACGAATGTCCAGTTGCATTTTCTACAGACAGAGTGTTTCAAAACTGCTCAATCAAAAGTATGGTTTAACTCTGTTAGCTGAATGCTCAGATCAGAAAGAAGTTTCACAGAATGCTTCTGTGTAGTTTATATTTGAATATATTCCTTTTTCCACTACTACTCTCTTAGGGCTCCAAATGTCCAGTTGCATTTTCTACAGAAAGAGTGTTCAGATCTGCTCAATCAAAAGTATGGTTTAACTCTGTTAGCTGAATGCACAGATCAGAAAGAAGTTTCACAGAATGATTCTGTGTAGTTTATATTTGGAGACATTCCTTTTTCCACTATTACCCTCTTAGCGCTCCGAATCTCCACTTGCATTTTCTACAGAAAGAGTGTTTCAGAACGGCTCAATCAATACTAAGGTTCAACTCTTTTAGTTGAACAAACAGAACAGAAAGAAGTTTCACACAATTCTTCTGTGTAGTTTTTATTGGTAGACATTCTTTTTCCCAATATAGGCCTCTTAGCGCTCAGAATGTCCAATTGCAGTTTCTACAGAAAGAGTGTTTCAGAACGGCTCAATCAAAAGTAAGGTTCAACTCTGTTAGTTGAATGCACAGAACAGAAAGAAGTTTCATACAATGCTTCTGTGTAGTTTATATTTGAACATATTCTTTTTTCCACTATTACCCACTTAGCGCTACGAATGTCCAGTTGCATTTTCTACAGACAGAGTGTTTCAAAACTGCTCAATCAAAAGTATGGTTTAACTCTGTTAGCTGAATGCTCAGATCAGAAAGAAGTTTCACAGAATGCTTCTGTGTAGTTTATATTTGAATATATTCCTTTTTCCACTACTACGCTCTTAGCGCTCCAAATGTCCAGTTGCTTTTTCTACAGAAAGAGTGTTCAGATCTGCTCAATCAAAAGTATGGTTTAACTCTGTTAGCTGAATGCACAGATCAGAAAGAAGTTTCACCGAATGATTCTGTGTAGTTTATATTTGAAGACATTCCTTTTTCCACTATTACCCTCTTAGCGCTCCGAATCTCCACTTGCATTTTCTACAAAAAGAGTGTTTCATATCTGCTCAATCAAAAATATGTTTTATCTCTGTTAACTGAATTTACAGATCAGAAATAAGTTTCACAGAATGCATCTGTGTAGTTTTTATTTGAAGATATTCTTTTTCCCAATGTAGGCCTCTTAGCGCTTAGCATGTCCAATTGCAGTTTCTACAGAAAGAGTGTTTCAGAACGGCTCAATCAAAAGTAAGGTTCAACTCTGTTAGTTGAATGCACAGAACAGAAAGAATTTTCACAGAATGCTACTGTGTAGTTTATATTTGAATATATTCCTTTTTCCACTATTACCCTCTTAGCGCTCCGAATGTCCACTTGCATTTTCTACAGAAAGTGTGTTCAGAACTGCGCAATCAAAAGTATGGTTTAACTCTGTTAGCTTAATGAACATATCAGAAATAAGTTTCACACAATGCTTCTGTGTAGTTTTTATTTGAAGATATTATTTTTCCCAATATAGGCCTCTTAGCGCTCAGAATGTCCAACTGCAGTTTCTACAGAAAGAGTGTTTCAGAAAGGCTCAATCAAAAGTCAGGTTCAACTCTGTTAGTTGAATGCACAGAACAGAAAGAAGTTTCATACAATGCTTCTGTGTAGTTTATATTTGAACATATTCTTTTTTCCACTATTACCCACTTAGCGCTACGAATGTCCAGTTGCATTTTCTACAGACAGAGTGTTTCAAAACTGCTCAATCAAAAGTATGGTTTAACTCTGTTAGCTGAATGCTCAGATCAGAAAGAAGTTTCACAGAATGCTTCTGTGTAGTTTATATTTGAATATATTCCTTTTTCCACTACTACGCTCTTAGCGCTCCAAATGTCCAGTTGCATTTTCTACAGAAAGAGTGTTCAGATCTGCTCAATCAAAAGTATGGTTTAACTCTGTTAGCTGAATGCACAGATCAGAAAGAAGTTTCACCGAATGATTCTGTGTAGTTTATATTTCAAGACATTCCTTTTTCCACTATTACCCTCTTAGCGCTCCGAATCTCCACTTGCATTTTCTACAAAAAGAGTGTTTCATAACTGCTCAATCAAAAATATGTTTTATCTCTGTTAACTGAATTTACAGATCAGAAATAAGTTTCACAGAATGCATCTGTGTAGTTTTTTTTTGAAGATATTCTTTTTCCCAATGTAGGCCTCTTAGCGCTTAGCATGTCCAACTGCAGTTTATACAGAAAGAGTGTTTCAGAATGGCTCAATCAAAAGTAAGGTTCAACTCTGTTAGTTGAATGCACAGAACAGAAAGAATTTTCACAGAATGCTACTGTGTAGTTTATATTTGAATATATTCCTTTTTCCAATATTACCCTCTTAGCGCTCCGAATGTCCACTTGCATTTTCTACAGAAAGAGTGTTCAGAACTGCGCAATCCAAAGTATGGTTTAACTCTGTTAGCTTAATGAACATATCAGAAATAAGTTTCACACAATGCTTCTGTCTAGTTTTTATTTGAAGATATTATTTTTCCCAATAGAGGCCTCTTAGCGCTCAGAATGTCCAATTGCAGTTTCTACAGAAAGAGTGTTTCAGAAAGGCTCAATCAAAAGTAAGGTTCAACTCTGTTAGTTGAATGCACAGAACAGAAATAAGTTTCATACAATGCTTCTGTGTAGTTTATATTTGAACACATTCTTTTTTCCACTATTACCCACTTAGCGCTACGAATGTCCAGTTGCATTTTCTACAGACAGAGTGTTTCAAAACTGCTCAATCAAAAGTATGGTTTAACTCTGTTAGCTGAATGCTCAGATCAGAAAGAAGTTTCACAGAATGCTTCTGTGTAGTTTATATTTGAATATATTCCTTTTTCCACTACTACACTCTTAGGGCTCCAAATGTCCAGTTGCATTTTCTACAGAAAGAGTGTTCAGATCTGCTCAATCAAAAGTATGGTTTAACTCTGTTAGCTGAATGCACAGATCAGAAAGAAGTTTCACAGAATGATTCTGTGTAGTTTATATTTGAAGACATTCCTTTTTCCACTATTACCCTCTTAGCGCTCCGAATCTCCACTTGCATTTTCTACAGAAAGAGTGTTTCAGAACGGCTCAATCAATACTAAGGTTCAACTCTTTTAGTTGAACAAACAGAACAGAAAGAAGTTTCACACAATTCTTCTGTGTAGTTTTTATTGGTAGACATTCTTTTTCCCAATATAGGCCTCTTAGCGCTCAGAATGTCCAATTGCAGTTTCTACAGAAAGAGTGTTTCAGAACGGCTCAATCAAAAGTAAGGTTCAACTCTGTTAGTTGAATGCACAGAACAGAAAGAAGTTTCATACAATGCTTCTGTGTAGTTTATATTTGAACATATTCTTTTTTCCACTATTACCCACTTAGCGCTACGAATGTCCAGTTGCATTATCTACAGACAGAGTGTTTCAAAACTGCTCAATCAAAAGTATGGTTTAACTCTGTTAGCTGAATGCTCAGATCAGAAAGAAGTTTCACAGAATGCTTCTGTGTAGTTTATATTTGAATATATTCCTTTTTCCACTACTACGCTCTTAGCGCTCCAAATGTCCAGTTGCTTTTTCTACAGAAAGAGTGTTCAGATCTGCTCAATCAAAAGTATGGTTTAACTCTGTTAGCTGAATGCACAGATCAGAAAGAAGTTTCACAGAATGATTCTGTGTAGTTTATATTTGGAGACATTCCTTTTTCCACTATTACCCTCTTAGCGCTCCGAATCTCCACTTGCATTTTCTACAGAAAGAGTGTTTCAGAACGGCTCAATCAAAACTAAGGTTCAACTCTTTTACTTGAACAAACAGAACAGAAAGAAGTTTCACACAATTCTTCTGTGTAGTTTTTATTTGTAGACATTCTTTTTCCCAATGTAGGCCTCTTAGCGCTCAGAATGTCCAATAGCAGTTTCTACAGAAAGAGTGTTTCAGAACGGCTCAATCAAAAGTAAGGTTCAACTCTGTTAGTTGAATGCACAGAACAGAAAGAAGTTTCATACAATGCTTCTGTGTAGTTTCTATTTGAACATATTCTTTTTTCCACTATTACCCACTTAGCGCTACGAATGTCCAGTTGCATTTTCTACAGACAGAGTGTTTCAAAACTGCTCAATCAAAAGTATGGTTTAACTCTGTTAGCTGAATGCTCAGATCAGAAAGAAGTTTCACAGAATGCTTCTGTGTAGTTTATATTTGAATATATTCCTTTTTCCACTACTACGCTCTTAGCGCTCCAAATGTCCAGTTGCATTTTCTACAGAAAGAGGGTTCAGATCTGCTCAATCAAAAGTATGGTTTAACTCTGTTAGCTGAATGCACAGATCAGAAAGAAGTTTCACCGAATGATTCTGTGTAGTTTATATTTCAAGACATTCCTTTTTCCACTATTACGCTCTTAGCGCTCCGAATCTCCACTTGCATTTTCTACAAAAAGAGTGTTTCATAACTGCTCAATCAAAAATATGTTTTATCTCTGTTAACTGAATTTACAGATCAGAAATAAGTTTCACAGAATGCATCTGTGTAGTTTTTTTTTGAAGATATTCTTTTTCCCAATGTAGGCCTCTTAGCGCTTAGCATGTCCAATTGCAGTTTCTACAGAAAGAGTGTTTCAGAATGGCTCAATCAAAAGTAAGGTTCAACTCTGTTAGTTGAATGCACAGAACAGAAAGAATTTTCACAGAATGCTACTGTGTAGTTTATATTTGAATATATTCCTTTTTCCAATATTACCCTCTTAGCGCTCCGAATGTCCACTTGCATTTTCTACAGAAAGAGTGTTCAGAACTGCGCAATCAAAAGTATGGTTTAACTCTGTTAGCTTAATGAACATATCAGAAATAAGTTTCACACAATGCTTCTGTGTAGTTTTTATTTGAAGATATTATTTTTCCCAATAGAGGCCTCTTAGCGCTCAGAATGTCCAATTGCAGTTTCTACAGAAAGAGTGTTTCAGAAAGGCTCAATCAAAAGTAAGGTTCAACTCTGTTAGTTGAATGCACAGAACAGAAAGAAGTTTCATACAATGCTTCTGTGTAGTTTATATTTGAACACATTCTTTTTTCCACTATTACCCACTTAGCGCTACGAATGTCCAGTTGCATTTTCTACAGACAGAGTGTTTCAAAACTGCTCAATCAAAAGTATGGTTTAACTCTGTTAGCTGAATGCTCAGATCAGAAAGAAGTTTCACAGAATGCTTCTGTGTAGTTTATATTTGAATATATTCCTTTTTCCACTACTACTCTCTTAGGGCTCCAAATGTCCAGTTGCATTTTCTACAGAAAGAGTGTTCAGATCTGCTCAATCAAAAGTATGGTTTAACTCTGTTAGCTGAATGCACAGATCAGAAAGAAGTTTCACAGAATGATTCTGTGTAGTTTATATTTGGAGACATTCCTTTTTCCACTATTACCCTCTTAGCGCTCCGAATCTCCACTTGCATTTTCTACAGAAAGAGTGTTTCAGAACGGCTCAATCAATACTAAGGTTCAACTCTTTTAGTTGAACAAACAGAACAGAAAGAAGTTTCACACAATTCTTCTGTGTAGTTTTTATTGGTAGACATTCTTTTTCCCAATATAGGCCTCTTAGCGCTCAGAATGTCCAATTGCAGTTTCTACAGAAAGAGTGTTTCAGAACGGCTCAATCAAAAGTAAGGTTCAACTCTGTTAGTTGAATGCACAGAACAGAAAGAAGTTTCATACAATGCTTCTGTGTAGTTTATATTTGAACATATTCTTTTTTCCACTATTACCCACTTAGCGCTACGAATGTCCAGTTGCATTATCTACAGACAGAGTGTTTCAAAACTGCTCAATCAAAAGTATGGTTTAACTCTGTTAGCTGAATGCTCAGATCAGAAAGAAGTTTCACAGAATGCTTCTGTGTAGTTTATATTTGAATATATTCCTTTTTCCACTACTACGCTCTTAGCGCTCCAAATGTCCAGTTGCTTTTTCTACAGAAAGAGTGTTCAGATCTGCTCAATCAAAAGTATGGTTTAACTCTGTTAGCTGAATGCACAGATCAGAAAGAAGTTTCACAGAATGATTCTGTGTAGTTTATATTTGGAGACATTCCTTTTTCCACTATTACCCTCTTAGCGCTCCGAATCTCCACTTGCATTTTCTACAGAAAGAGTGTTTCAGAACGGCTCAATCAAAACTAAGGTTCAACTCTTTTACTTGAACAAACAGAACAGAAAGAAGTTTCACACAATTCTTCTGTGTAGTTTTTATTTGTAGACATTCTTTTTCCCAATGTAGGCCTCTTAGCGCTCAGAATGTCCAATAGCTGTTTCTACAGAAAGAGTGTTTCAGAACGGCTCAATCAAAAGTAAGGTTCAACTCTGTTAGTTGAATGCACAGAACAGAAAGAAGTTTCATACAATGCTTCTGTGTAGTTTCTATTTGAACATATTCTTTTTTCCACTATTACCCACTTAGCGCTACGAATGTCCAGTTGCATTTTCTACAGACAGAGTGTTTCAAAACTGCTCAATCAAAAGTATGGTTTAACTCTGTTAGCTGAATGCTCAGATCAGAAAGAAGTTTCACAGAATGCTTCTGTGTAGTTTATATTTGAATATATTCCTTTTTCCACTACTACGCTCTTAGCGCTCCAAATGTCCAGTTGCATTTTCTACAGAAAGAGGGTTCAGATCTGCTCAATCAAAAGTATGGTTTAACTCTGTTAGCTGAATGCACAGATCAGAAAGAAGTTTCACCGAATGATTCTGTGTAGTTTATATTTGAAGACATTCCTTTTTCCACTATTACCCTCTTAGCGCTCCGAATCTCCACTTGCATTTTCTACAAAAAGAGTGTTTCATAACTGCTCAATCAAAAATATGTTTTATCTCTGTTAACTGAATTTACAGATCAGAAATAAGTTTCACAGAATGCATCTGTGTAGTTTTTATTTGAAGATATTCTTTTTCCCAATGTAGGCCTCTTAGCGCTTAGCATGTCCAATTGCAGTTTCTACAGAAAGAGTGTTTCAGAACGGCTCAATCAAAAGTAAGGTTCAACTCTGTTAGTTGAATGCACAGAACAGAAAGAATTTTCACAGAATGCTACTGTGTAGTTTATATTTGAATATATTCCTTTTTCCAATATTACCCTCTTAGCGCTCCGAATGTCCACTTGCATTTTCTACAGAAAGAGTGTTCAGAACTGCGCAATCAAAAGTATGGTTTAACTCTGTTAGCTTAATGAACATATCAGAAATAAGTTTCACACAATGCTTCTGTGTAGTTTTTATTTGAAGATATTATTTTTCCCAATAGAGACCTCTTAGCGCTCAGAATGTCCAATTGCAGTTTCTACAGAAAGAGTGTTTCAGAAAGGCTCAATCAAAAGTAAGGTTCAACTCTGTTAGTTGAATGCACAGAACAGAAAGAAGTTTCATACAATGCTTCTGTGTAGTTTATATTTGAACATATTCTTTTTTCCACTATTACCCACTTAGCGCTACGAATGTCCAGTTGCATTTTCTACAGACAGAGTGTTTCAAAACTGCTCAATCAAAAGTATGGTTTAACTCTGTTAGCTGAATGCTCAGATCAGAAAGAAGTTTCACAGAATGCTTCTGTGTAGTTTATATTTGAATATATTCCTTTTTCCACTACTACTCTCTTAGGGCTCCAAATGTCCAGTTGCATTTTCTACAGAAAGAGTGTTCAGATCTGCTCAATCAAAAGTATGGTTTAACTCTGTTAGCTGAATGCACAGATCAGAAAGAAGTTTCACAGAATGATTCTGTGTAGTTTATATTTGGAGACATTCCTTTTTCCACTATTACCCTCTTAGCGCACCGAATCTCCACTTGCATTTTCTACAGAAAGAGTGTTTCAGAACGGCTCAATCAATACTAAGGTTCAACTCTTTTAGTTGAAAAAAGAGAACAGAAAGAAGTTTCACACAATTCTTCTGTGTAGTTTTTATTGGTAGACATTCTTTTTCCCAATATAGGCCTCTTAGCGCTCAGAATGTCCAATTGCAGTTTCTACAGAAAGAGTGTTTCAGAAGGGCTCAATCAAAAGTAAGGTTCAACTCTGTTAGTTGAATGCACAGAACAGAAAGAAGTTTCATACAATGCTTCTGTGTAGTTTATATTTGAACATATTCTTTTTTCCACTATTACCCACTTAGCGCTACGAATGTCCAGTTGCATTTCCTACAGACAGAGTGTTTCAAAACTGCTCAATCAAAAGTATGGTTTAACTCTGTTAGCTGAATGCTCAGATCAGAAAGAAGTTTCACAGAATGCTTCTGTGTAGTTTATATTTGAATATATTCCTTTTTCCACTACTACGCTCTTAGCGCTCCAAATGTCCAGTTGCTTTTTCTACAGAAAGAGTGTTCAGATCTGCTCAATCAAAAGTATGGTTTAACTCTGTTAGCTGAATGCACAGATCAGAAAGAAGTTTCACCGAATGATTCTGTGTAGTTAATATTTGAAGACATTCCTTTTTCCACTATTACCCTCTTAGCGCTCCGAATCTCCACTTGCATTTTCTACAAAAAGAGTGTTTCATAACTGCTCAATCAAAAATATGTTTTATCTCTGTTAACTGAATTTACAGATCAGAAATAAGTTTCACAGAATGCATCTGTGTAGTTTTTATTTGAAGATATTCTTTTTCCCAATGTAGGCCTCTTAGCGCTTAGCATGTCCAATTGCAGTTTCTACAGAAAGAGTGTTTCAGAACGGCTCAATCAAAAGTAAGGATCAACTCTGTTAATTGAATGCACAGAACAGAAAGAATTTTCACAGAATGCTACTGTGTAGTTTATATTTGAATATATTCCTTTTTCCACTATTAACCTCTTAGCGCTCCGAATGTCCACTTGCATTTTCTACAGAAAGAGTGTTCAGAACTGCGCAATCCAAAGTATGTTTTAACTCTGTTAGCTTAATGAACATATCAGAAATAAGTTTCACACAATGCTTCTGTGTAGTTTTTATTTGAAGATATTATTTTTCCCAATAGAGGCCTCTTAGCGCTCAGAATGTCCAATTGCAGTTTCTACAGAAAGAGTGTTTCAGAAAGGCTCAATCAAAATTAAGGTTCAACTCTGTTAGTTGAATGCACAGAACAGAAAGAAGTTTCATACAATGCTTCTGTGTAGTTTATATTTGAACATATTCTTTTTTCCACTATTACCCACTTAGCGCTACGAATGTCCAGTTGCATTTTCTACAGACAGAGTGTTTCAAAACTGCTCAATCAAAAGTATGGTTTAACTCTGATAGCTGAATGCTCAGATCAGAAAGAAGTTTCACAGAATGCTTCTGTGTAGTTTATATTTGAATATATTCCTTTTTCCACTACTACTCTCTTAGCGCTCCAAATGTCCAGTTGCATTTTCTACAGAAAGAGTGTTCAGATCTGCTCAATCAATAGTATGGTTTAACTCTGTTAGCTGAATGCACAGATCAGAAAGAAGTTTCACAGAATGATTCTGTGTAGTTTATATTTGGAGACATTCCTTTTTCCACTATTACCCTCTTAGCGCTCCGAATCTCCACTTGCATTTTCTACAGAAAGAGTGTTTCAGAACGGCTCAATCAATACTAAGGTTCAACTCTTTTAGTTGAACAAACAGAACAGAAAGAAGTTTCACACAATTCTTCTGTGTAGTTTTTATTTGTAGACATTCTTTTTCCCAATATAGGCCTCTTAGCGCTCAGAATGTCCAATTGCAGTTTCTACAGAAAGAGTGTTTCAGAAAGGCTCAATCAAAAGTCAGGTTCAACTCTGTTAGTTGAATGCACAGAACAGAAAGAAGTTTCATACAATGCTTCTGTGTAGTTTATATTTGAACATATTCTTTTTTCCACTATTACCCACTTAGCGCTACGAATGTCCAGTTGCATTTTCTACAGACAGAGTGTTTCAAAACTGCTCAATCAAAAGTATGGTTTAACTCTGTTAGCTGAATGCTCAGATCAGAAAGAAGTTTCACAGAATGCTTCTGTGTAGTTTATATTTGAATATATTCCTTTTTCCACTACTACGCTCTTAGCGCTCCAAATGTCCAGTTGCATCTTCTACAGAAAGAGTGTTCAGATCTGCTCAATCAAAAGTATGGTTTAACTCTGTTAGCTGAATGCACAGATCAGAAAGAAGTTTCACCGAATGATTCTGTGTAGTTTATATTTCAAGACATTCCTTTTTCCACTATTACCTTCTTAGCGCTCCGAATCTCCACTTGCATTTTCTACAAAAAGAGTGTTTCATAACTGCTCAATCAAAAATATGTTTTATCTCTGTTAACTGAATTTACAGATCAGAAATAAGTTTCACAGAATGCATCTGTGTAGTTTTTTTTTGAAGATATTCTTTTTCCCAATGTAGGCCTCTTAGCGCTTAGCATGTCCAATTGCAGTTTCTACAGAAAGAGTGTTTCAGAATGGCTCAATCAAAAGTAAGGTTCAACTCTGTTAGTTGAATGCACAGAACAGAAAGAATTTTCACAGAATGCTACTGTGTAGTTTATATTTGAATATATTCCTTTTTCCAATATTAACCTCTTAGCGCTCCGAATGTCCACTTGCATTTTCTACAGAAAGAGTGTTCAGAACTGCGCAATCAAAAGTATGGTTTAACTCTGTTAGCTTAATGAACATATCAGAAATAAGTTTCACACAATGCTTCTGTGTAGTTTTTATTTGAAGATATTATTTTTCCCAATAGAGGCCTCTTAGCGCTCAGAATGTCCAATTGCAGTTTCTACAGAAAGAGTGTTTCAGAAAGGCTCAATCAAAAGTAAGGTTCAACTCTGTTAGTTGAATGCACAGAACAGAAAGAAGTTTCATACAATGCTTCTGTGTAGTTTATATTTGAACATATTCTTTTTTCCACTATTACCCACTTAGCGCTACGAATGTCCAGTTGCATTTTCTACAGACAGAGGGTTTCAAAACTGCTCAATCAAAAGTATGGTTTAACTCTGTTAGCTGAATGCTCAGATCAGAAAGAAGTTTCACAGAATGCTTCTGTGTAGTTTATATTTGAATATATTCCTTTTTCCACTACTACTCTCTTAGGGCTCCAAATGTCCAGTTGCATTTTCTACAGAAAGAGTGTTCAGATCTGCTCAATCAAAAGTATGGTTTAACTCTGTTAGCTGAATGCACAGATCAGAAAGAAGTTTCACAGAATGATTCTGTGTAGTTTATATTTGGAGACATTCCTTTTTCCACTATTACCCTCTTAGCGCTCCGAATCTCCACTTGCATTTTCTACAGAAAGAGTGTTTCAGAACGGCTCAATCAATACTAAGGTTCAACTCTTTTAGTTGAACAAACAGAACAGAAAGAAGTTTCACACAATTCTTCTGTGTAGTTTTTATTGGTAGACATTCTTTTTCCCAATATAGGCCTCTTAGCGCTCAGAATGTCCAATTGCAGTTTCTACAGAAAGAGTGTTTCAGAACGGCTCAATCAAAAGTAAGGTTCAACTCTGTTAGTTGAATGCACAGAACAGAAAGAAGTTTCACACAATGCTTCTGTGTAGTTTATATTTGAACATATTCTTTTTTCCACTATTACCCACTTAGCGCTACGAATGTCCAGTTGCATTTTCTACAGACAGAGTGTTTCAAAACTGCTCAATCAAAAGTATGGTTTAACTCTGTTAGCTGAATGCTCAGATCAGAAAGAATTTTCACAGAATGATTCTGTGTAGTTTATATTTGAATATATTCCTTTTTCCACTACTACGCTCTTAGCGCTCCAAATGTCCAGTTGCTTTTTCTACAGAAAGAGTGTTCAGATCTGCTCAATCAAAAGTATGGTTTAACTCTGTTAGCTGAATGCACAGATCAGAAAGAAGTTTCACCGAATGATTCTGTGTAGTTTATATTTGAAGACATTCCTTTTTCCACTATTACCCTCTTAGCGCTCCGAATCTCCACTTGCATTTTCTACAAAAAGAGTGTTTCATAACTGCTCAATCAAAAATATGTTTTATCTCTGTTAACTGAATTTACAGATCAGAAATAAGTTTCACAGAATGCATCTGTGTAGTTTTTATTTGAAGATATTCTTTTTCCCAATGTAGGACTCTTAGCGCTTAGCATGTCCAATTGCAGTTTCTACAGAAAGAGTGTTTCAGAACGGCTCAATCAAAAGTAAGGATCAACTCTGTTAATTGAATGCACAGAACAGAAAGAATTTTCACAGAATGCTACTGTGTAGTTTATATTTGAATATATTCCTTTTTCCACTATTAACCTCTTAGCGCTCCGAATGTCCACTTGCATTTTCTACAGAAAGAGTGTTCAGAACTGCGCAATCCAAAGTATGTTTTAACTCTGTTAGCTTAATGAACATATCAGAAATAAGTTTCACACAATGCTTCTGTGTAGTTTTTATTTGAAGATATTATTTTTCCCAATAGAGGCCTCTTAGCGCTCAGAATGTCCAATTGCAGTTTCTACAGAAAGAGTGTTTCAGAAAGGCTCAATCAAAATAAAGGTTCAACTCTGTTAGTTGAATGCACAGAACAGAAAGAAGTTTCATACAATGCTTCTGTGTAGTTTATATTTGAACATATTCTTTTTTCCACTATTACCCACTTAGCGCTACGAATGTCCAGTTGCATTTTCTACAGACAGAGTGTTTCAAAACTGCTCAATCAAAAGTATGGTTTAACTCTGATAGCTGAATGCTCAGATCAGAAAGAAGTTTCACAGAATGCTTCTGTGTAGTTTATATTTGAATATATTCCTTTTTCCACTACTACTCTCTTAGCGCTCCGAATGTCCAGTTGCATTTTCTACAGAAAGAGTGTTCAGATCTGCTCAATCAATAGTATGGTTTAACTCTGTTAGCTGAATGCACAGATCAGAAAGAAGTTTCACAGAATGATTCTGTGTAGTTTATATTTGGAGACATTCCTTTTTCCACTATTACCCTCTTAGCGCTCCGAATCTCCACTTGCATTTTCTACAGAAAGAGTGTTTCAGAACGGCTCAATCAATACTAAGGTTCAACTCTTTTAGTTGAACAAACAGAACAGAAAGAAGTTTCACACAATTCTTCTGTGTAGTTTTTATTTGTAGACATTCTTTTTCCCAATATAGGCCTCTTAGCGCTCAGAATGTCCAATTGCAGTTTCTACAGAAAGAGTGTTTCAGAAAGGCTCAATCAAAAGTCAGGTTCAACTCTGTTAGTTGAATGCACAGAACAGAAAGAAGTTTCATACAATGCTTCTGTGTAGTTTATATTTGAACATATTCTTTTTTCCACTATTACCCACTTAGCGCTACGAATGTCCAGTTGCATTTTCTGCAGACAGAGTGTTTCAAAACTGCTCAATCAAAAGTATGGTTTAACTCTGTTAGCTGAATGCTCAGATCAGAAAGAAGTTTCACAGAATGCTTCTGTGTAGTTTATATTTGAATATATTCCTTTTTCCACTACTACGCTCTTAGCGCTCCAAATGTCCAGTTGCATTTTCTACAGAAAGAGTGTTCAGATCTGCTCAATCAAAAGTATGGTTTAACTCTGTTAGCTGAATGCACATATCAGAAAGAAGTTTCACCGAATGATTCTGTGTAGTTTATATTTCAAGACATTACTTTTTCCACTATTACCTTCTTAGCGCTCCGAATCTCCACTTGCATTTTCTACAAAAAGAGTGTTTCATAACTGCTCAATCAAAAATATGTTTTATCTCTGTTAACTGAATTTACAGATCAGAAATAAGTTTCACAGAATGCATCTGTGTAGTTTTTTTTTGAAGATATTCTTTTTCCCAATGTAGGCCTCTTAGCGCATAGCATGTCCAATTGCAGTTTCTACAGAAAGAGTGTTTCAGAACGGCTCAATCAAAAGTAAGGTTCAACTCTGTTAGTTGAATGCACAGAACGGAAAGAATTTTCACAGAATGCTACTGTGTAGTTTATATTTGAATATATTCCTTTTTCCAATATTAACCTCTTAGCGCTCCGAATGTCCACTTGCATTTTCTACAGAAAGAGTGTTCAGAACTGCGCAATCAAAAGTATGGTTTAACTCTGTTAGCTTAATGAACATATCAGAAATAAGTTTCACACAATGCTTCTGTGTAGTTTTTATTTGAAGATATTATTTTTCCCAATAGAGGCCTCTTAGCGCTCAGAATGTCCAATTGCAGTTTCTACAGAAAGAGTGTTTCAGAAAGGCTCAATCAAAAGTAAGGTTCAACTCTGTTAGTTGAATGCACAGAACAGAAAGAAGTTTCATACAATGCTTCTGTGTAGTTTATATTTGAACATATTCTTTTTTCCACTATTACCCACTTAGCGCTACGAATGTCCAGTTGCATTTTCTACAGACAGAGTGTTTCAAAACTGCTCAATCAAAAGTATGGTTTAACTCTGTTAGCTGAATGCTCAGATCAGAAAGAAGTTTCACAGAATGCTTCTGTGTAGTTTATATTTGAATATATTCCTTTTTCCACTACTACTCTCTTAGGGCTCCAAATGTCCAGTTGCATTTTCTACAGAAAGAGTGTTCAGATCTGCTCAATCAAAAGTATGGTTTAACTCTGTTAGCTGAATGCACAGATCAGAAAGAAGTTTCACAGAATGATTCTGTGTAGTTTATATTTGGAGACATTCCTTTTTCCACTATTACCCTCTTAGCGCTCCGAATCTCCACTTGCATTTTCTACAGAAAGAGTGTTTCAGAACGGCTCAATCAATACTAAGGTTCAACTCTTTTAGTTGAACAAACAGAACAGAAAGAAGTTTCACACAATTCTTCTGTGTAGTTTTTATTGGTAGACATTCTTTTTCCCAATATAGGCCTCTTAGCGCTCAGAATGTCCAATTGCAGTTTCTACAGAAAGAGTGTTTCAGAACGGCTCAATCAAAAGTAAGGTTCAACTCTGTTAGTTGAATGCACAGAACAGAAAGATGTTTCATACAATGCTTCTGTGTAGTTTATATTTGAACATATTCTTTTTTCCACTATTACCCACTTAGCGCTACGAATGTCCAGTTGCATTTTCTACAGACAGAGTGTTTCAAAACTGCTCAATCAAAAGTATGGTTTAACTCTGTTAGCTGAATGCTCAGATCAGAAAGAAGTTTCACAGAATGCTTCTGTGTAGTTTATATTTGAATATATTCCTTTTTCCACTACTACGCTCTTAGCGCTCCAAATGTCCAGTTGCATTTTCTACAGAAAGAGTGTTCAGATCTGCTCAATCAAAAGTATGGTTTAACTCTGTTAGCTGAATGCACAGATCAGAAAGAAGTTTCACCGAATGATTCTGTGTAGTTTATATTTGAAGACATTCCTTTTTCCACTATTACCCTCTTAGCGCTCCGAATCTCCACTTGCATTTTCTACAAAAAGAGTGTTTCATAACTGCTCAATCAAAAATATGTTTTATCTCTGTTAACTGAATTTACAGATCAGAAATAAGTTTCACAGAATGCATCTGTGTAGTTTTTATTTGAAGATATTCTTTTTCCCAATTTAGGCCCCTTAGCGCTTAGCATGTCCAATTGCAGTTTCTACAGAAAGAGTGTTTCAGAACGGCTCAATCAAAAGTAAGGTTCAACTCTGTTAGTTGAATGCACAGAACAGAAAGAATTTTCACAGAATGCTACTGTGTAGTTTATATTTGAATATATTCCTTTTTCCACTATTACCCTCTTAGCGCTCCGAATGTCCACTTGCATTTTCTACAGAAAGTGTGTTCAGAACTGCGCAATCAAAAGTATGGTTTAACTCTGTTAGCTTAATGAACATATCAGAAATAAGTTTCACACAATGCTTCTGTGTAGTTTTTATTTGAAGACATTATTTTTCCCAATATAGGCCTCTTAGCGCTCAGAATGTCCAATTGCAGTTTCTACAGAAAGAGTGTTTCAGAAAGGCTCAATCAAAAGTAAGGTTCAACTCTGTTAGTTGAATGCACAGAACAGAAAGAAGTTTCATACAATGCTTCTGTGTAGTTTATATTTGAACATATTCTTTTTTCCCCTATTACCCACTTAGCGCTACGAATGTCCAGTTGCATTTTCTACAGACAGAGTGTTTCAAAACTGCTCAATCAAAAGTATGGTTTAACTCTGTTAGCTGAATGCTCAGATCAGAAAGAAGTTTCACAGAATGCTTCTGTGTAGTTTATATTTGAATATATTCCTTTTTCCACTACTACGCTCTTAGCGCTCAAAATGTCCAGTTGCATTTTCTACAGAAAGAGTGTTCAGATCTGCTCAATCAAAAGTATGGTTTAACTCTGTTAGCTGAATGCACAGATCAGAAAGAAGTTTCACCGAATGATTCTGTGTAGTTTATATTTGAAGACATTCCTTTTTCCACTATTACCCTCTTAGCGCTCCGAATCTCCACTTGCATTTTCTACAAAAAGAGTGTTTCATAACTGCTCAATCAAAAATATGTTTTATCTCTGTTAACTGAATTTACAGATCAGAAATAAGTTTCACAGAATGCAGCTGTGTAGTTTTTATTTGAAGATATTCTTTTTCCCAATGTAGGCCTCTTAGCGCTTAGCATGTCAAATTGCAGTTTCTACAGAAAGAGTGTTTCAGAATGGCTCAATCAAAAGTAAGGTTCAACTCTGTTAGTTGAATGCACAGAACAGAAAGAATTTTCACAGAATGCTACTGTGTAGTTTATATTTGAATATATTCCTTTTTCCAATATTACCCTCTTAGCGCTCCGAATGTCCACTTGCATTTTCTACAGAAAGAGTGTTCAGAACTGCGCAATCAAAAGTATGGTTTAACTCTGTTAGCTTAATGAACATATCAGAAATAAGTTTCACACAATGCTTCTGTGTAGTTTTTATTTGAAGATATTATTTTTCCCAATAGAGGCCTCTTAGCGCTCAGAATGTCCAATTGCAGTTTCTACAGAAAGAGTGTTTCAGAAAGGCTCAATCAAAAGTAAGGTTCAACTCTGTTAGTTGAATGCACAGAACAGAAAGAAGTTTCATACAATGCTTCTGTGTAGTTTATATTTGAACACATTCTTTTTTCCACTATTACCCACTTAGCGCTACGAATGTCCAGTTGCATTTTCTACAGACAGAGTGTTTCAAAACTGCTCAATCAAAAGTATTTTTTAACTCTGTTAGCTGAATGCTCAGATCAGAAAGAAGTTTCACAGAATGCTTCTGTGTAGTTTATATTTGAATATATTCCTTTTTCCACTACTACTCTCTTAGGGCTCCAAATGTCCAGTTGCATTTTCTACAGAAAGAGTGTTCAGATCTGCTCAATCAAAAGTATGGTTTAACTCTGTTAGCTGAATGCACAGATCAGAAAGAAGTTTCACAGAATGATTCTGTGTAGTTTATATTTGGAGACATTCCTTTTTCCACTATTACCCTCTTAGCGCTCCGAATCTCCACTTGCATTTTCTACAGAAAGAGTGTTTCAGAACGGCTCAATCAATACTAAGGTTCAACTCTTTTAGTTGAACAAACAGAACAGAAAGAAGTTTCACACAATTCTTCTGTGTAGTTTTTATTGGTAGACATTCTTTTTCCCAATATAGGCCTCTTAGCGCTCAGAATGTCCAATTGCAGTTTCTACAGAAAGAGTGTTTCAGAACGGCTCAATCAAAAGTAAGGTTCAACTCTGTTAGTTGAATGCACAGAACAGAAAGAAGTTTCATACAATGCTTCTGTGTAGTTTATATTTGAACATATTCTTTTTTCCACTATTACCCACTTAGCGCTACGAATGTCCAGTTGCATTATCTACAGACAGAGTGTTTCAAAACTGCTCAATCAAAAGTATGGTTTAACTCTGTTAGCTGAATGCTCAGATCAGAAAGAAGTTTCACAGAATGCTTCTGTGTAGTTTATATTTGAATATATTCCTTTTTCCACTACTACGCTCTTAGCGCTCCAAATGTCCAGTTGCTTTTTCTACAGAAAGAGTGTTCAGATCTGCTCAATCAAAAGTATGGTTTAATTCTGTTAGCTGAATGCACAGATCAGAAAGAAGTTTCACCGAATGATTCTGTGTAGTTTATATATGAAGACATTCCTTTTTCCACTATTACCCTCTTAGCGCTCCGAATCTCCACTTGCATTTTCTACAAAAAGAGTGTTTCATATCTGCTCAATCAAAAATATGTTTTATCTCTGTTAACTGAATTTACAGATCAGAAATAAGTTTCACAGAATGCATCTGTGTAGTTTTTATTTGAAGATATTCTTTTTCCCAATGTAGGCCTCTTAGCGCTTAGCATGTCCAATTGCAGTTTCTACAGAAAGAGTGTTTCAGAACGGCTCAATCAAAAGTAAGGTTCAACTCTGTTAGTTGAATGCACAGAACAGAAAGAATTTTCACAGAATGCTACTGTGTAGTTTATATTTGAATATATTCCTTTTTCCACTATTACCCTCTTAGCGCTCCGAATGTCCACTTGCATTTTCTACAGTAAGTGTGTTCAGAACTGCACAATCAAAAGTATGGTTTAACTCTGTTAGCTTAATGAACATATCAGAAATAAGTTTCACACAATGCTTCTGTGTAGTTTTTATTTGAAGATATTATTTTTCCCAATATAGGCCTATTAGCGCTCAGAATGTCCAATTGCAGTTTCTACAGAAAGAGTGTTTCAGAACGGCTCAATCAAAAGTAAGGTTCAACTCTGTTAGTAGAATGCACAGAACAGAAAGAAGTTTCATACAATGATTCTGTGTAGTTTATATTTGAACATATTCTTTTTTCCACTATTACCCACTTAGCGCTACGAATGTCCAGTTGCATTTTCTACAGACAGAGTGTTTCAAAACTGCTCAATCAAAAGTATGGTTTAACTCTGTTAGCTGAATGCTCAGATCAGAAAGAAGTTTCACAGAATGCTTCTGTGTAGTTTATATTTGAATATATTCCTTTTTTTACTACTACGCTCATAGCGCTCCAAATGTCCAGTTGCATTTTCTACAGAAAGAGTGTTCAGATCTGCTCAATCCAAAGTATGGTTTAACTCTGTTAGCTGAATGCACAGATCAGAAAGAAGTTTCACCGAATGATTCTGTGTAGTTTATATTTCAAGACATTCCTTTTTCCACTATTACCCTCTTAGCGCTCCGAATCTCCACTTGCATTTTCTACAAAAAGAGTGTTTCATAACTGCTCAATCAAAAATATGTTTTATCTCTGTTAACTGAATTTACAGATCAGAAATAAGTTTCACAGAATGCATCTGTGTAGTTTTTATTTGAAGATATTCTTTTTCCCAATGTAGGCCTCTTAGCGCTTAGCATGTCCAATTGCAGTTTCTACAGAAAGAGTGTTTCAGAACGGCTCAATCAAAAGTAAGGTTCAACTCTGTTAGTTGAATGCACAGAACAGAAAGAATTTTCACAGAATGCTACTGTGTAGTTTATATTTGAATATATTCCTTTTTCCAATATTAACCTCTTAGCGCTCCGAATGTCCACTTGCATTTTCTACAGAAAGAGTGTTCAGAACTGCGCAATCAAAAGTATGGTTTAACTCTGTTAGCTTAATGAACATATCAGAAATAAGTTTCACACAATGCTTCTGTGTAGTTTTTATTTGAAGATATTATTTTTCCCAATAGAGGCCTCTTAGCGCTCAGAATGTCCAATTGCAGTTTCTACAGAAAGAGTGTTTCAGAAAGGCTCAATCAAAAGTAAGGTTCAACTCTGTTAGTTGAATGCACAGAACAGAAAGAAGTTTCATACAATGCTTCTGTGTAGTTTATATTTGAACATATTCTTTTTTCCACTATTACCCACTTAGCGCTACGAATTTCCAGTTGCATTTTCTACAGGCAGAGTGTTTCAAAACTGCTCAATCAAAAGTATGGTTTAACTCTGTTAGCTGAATGCTCAGATCAGAAAGAAGTTTCACAGAATGCTTCTGTGTAGTTTATATTTGAATATATTCCTTTTTCCACTACTACTCTCTTAGGGCTCCAAATGTCCAGTTGCATTTTCTACAGAAAGAGTGTTCAGATCTGCTCAATCAAAAGTATGGTTTAACTCTGTTAGCTGAATGCACAGATCAGAAAGAAGTTTCACAGAATGATTCTGTGTAGTTTATATTTGGAGACATTCCTTTTTCCACTATTACCCTCTTAGCGCTCCGAATCTCCACTTGCATTTTCTACAGAAAGAGTGTTTCAGAACGGCTCAATCAATACTAAGGTTCAACTCTTTTAGTTGAACAAACAGAACAGAAAGAAGTTTCACACAATTCTTCTGTGTAGTTTTTATTGGTAGACATTCTTTTTCCCAATATAGGCCTCTTAGCGCTCAGAATGTCCAATTGCAGTTTCTACAGAAAGAGTGTTTCAGAACGGCTCAATCAAAAGTAAGGTTCAACTCTGTTAGTTGAATGCACAGAACAGAAAGAAGTTTCATACAATGCTTCTGTGTAGTTTATATTTGAACATATTCTTTTTTCCACTATTACCCACTTAGCGCTACGAATGTCCAGTTGCATTTCCTACAGACAGAGTGTTTCAAAACTGCTCAATCAAAAGTATGGTTTAACTCTGTTAGCTGAATGCTCAGATCAGAAAGAAGTTTCACAGAATGCTTCTGTGTAGTTTATATTTGAATATATTCCTTTTTCCACTACTACGCTCTTAGCGCTCCAAATGTCCAGTTGCATTTTCTACAGAAAGAGTGTTCAGATCTGCTCAATCAAAAGTGTGGTTTAACTCTGTTAGCTGAATGCACAGATCAGAAAGAAGTTTCACCGAATGATTCTGTGTAGTTTATATTTGAAGACATTCCTTTTTCCACTATTACCCTCTTAGCGCTCCGAATCTCCACTTGCATTTTCTACAAAAAGAGTGTTTCATAACTGCTCAATCAAAAATATGTTTTATCTCTGTTAACTGAATTTACAGATCAGAAATAAGTTTCACAGAATGCATCTGTGTAGTTTTTATTTGAAGATATTCTTTTTCCCAATGTAGGCCTCTTAGCGCTTAGCATGTCCAATTGCAGTTTTTACAGAAAGAGTGTTTCAGAACGGCTCAATCAAAAGTAAGGTTCAACTCTGTTAGTTGAATGCACAGAACAGAAAGAATTTTCACAGAATGCTACTGTGTAGTTTATATTTGAATATATTCCTTTTTCCACTATTACCCTCTTAGCGCTCCGAATGTCCACTTGCATTTTCTACAGAAAGTGTGTTCAGAACTGCGCAATCAAAAGTATGGTTTAACTCTGTTAGCTTAATGAACATATCAGAAATAAGTTTCACACAATACTTCTGTGTAGTTTTTATTTGAAGACATTATTTTCCCCAATATAGGCCTCTTAGCGCTCAGAATGTCCAATTGCAGTTTCTACAGAAAGAGTGTTTCAGAAAGGCTCAATCAAAAGTAAGGTTCAACTCTGTTAGTTGAATGCACAGAACAGAAAGAAGTTTCATACAATGCTTCTGTGTAGTTTATATTTGAACATATTCTTTTTTCCCCTATTACCCACTTAGCGCTACGAATGTCCAGTTGCATTTTCTACAGACAGAGTGTTTCAAAACTGCTCAATCAAAAGTATGGTTTAACTCTGTTAGCTGAATGCTCAGATCAGAAAGAAGTTTCACAGAATGCTTCTGTGTAGTTTATATTTGAATATATTCCTTTTTCCACTACTACGCTCTTAGCGCTCAAAATGTCCAGTTGCATTTTCTACAGAAAGAGTGTTCAGATCTGCTCAATCAAAAGTATGGTTTAACTCTGTTAGCTGAATGCACAGATCAGAAAGAAGTTTCACCGAATGATTCTGTGTAGTTTATATTTCAAGACATTCCTTTTTCCACTATTACCCTCTTAGCGCTCCGAATCTCCACTTGCATTTTCTACAAAAAGAGTGTTTCATAACTGCTCAATCAAAAATATGTTTTATCTCTGTTAACTGAATTTACAGATCAGAAATAAGTTTCACAGAATGCATCTGTGTAGTTTTTATTTGAAGATATTCTTTTTCCCAATGTAGGCCTCTTAGCGCTTAGCATGTCCAATTGCAGTTTCTACAGAAAGAGTGTTTCAGAACGGCTCAATCAAAAGTAAGGTTCAACTCTGTTAGTTGAATGCACAGAACAGAAAGAATTTTCACAGAATGCTACTGTGTAGTTTATATTTGAATATATTCCTTTTTCCAATATTACCCTCTTAGCGCTCCGAATGTCCACTTGCATTTTCTACAGAAAGAGTGTTCAGAACTGCGCAATCAAAAGTATGGTTTAACTCTGTTAGCTTAATGAACATATCAGAAATAAGTTTCACACAATGCTTCTGTGTAGTTTTTATTTGAAGATATTATTTTTCCCAATAGAGGCCTCTTAGCGCTCAGAATGTCCAATTGCAGTTTCTACAGAAAGAGTGTTTCAGAAAGGCTCAATCAAAAGTAAGGTTCAACTCTGTTAGTTGAATGCACAGAACAGAAAGAAGTTTCATACAATGCTTCTGTGTAGTTTATATTTGAACACATTCTTTTTTCCACTATTACCCACTTAGCGCTACGAATGTCCAGTTGCATTTTCTACAGACAGAGTGTTTCAAAACTGCTCAATCAAAAGTATGGTTTAACTCTGTTAGCTGAATGCTCAGATCAGAAAGAAGTTTCACAGAATGCTTCTGTGTAGTTTATATTTGAATATATTCCTTTTTCCACTACTACTCTCTTAGGGCTCCAAATGTCCAGTTGCATTTTCTACAGAAAGAGTGTTCAGATCTGCTCAATCAAAAGTATGGTTTAACTCTGTTAGCTGAATGCACAGATCAGAAAGAAGTTTCACAGAATGATTCTGTGTAGTTTATATTTGGAGACATTCCTTTTTCCACTATTACCCTCTTAGCGCTCCGAATCTCCACTTGCATTTTCTACAGAAAGAGTGTTTCAGAACGGCTCAATCAATACTAAGGTTCAACTCTTTTAGTTGAACAAACAGAACAGAAAGAAGTTTCACACAATTCTTCTGTGTAGTTTTTATTGGTAGACATTCTTTTTCCCAATATAGGCCTCTTAGCGCTCAGAATGTCCAATTGCAGTTTCTACAGAAAGAGTGTTTCAGAACGGCTCAATCAAAAGTAAGGTTCAACTCTGTTAGTTGAATGCACAGAACAGAAAGAAGTTTCATACAATGCTTCTGTGTAGTTTATATTTGAACATATTCTTTTTTCCACTATTACCCACTTAGCGCTACGAATGTCCAGTTGCATTATCTACAGACAGAGTGTTTCAAAACTGCTCAATCAAAAGTATGGTTTAACTCTGTTAGCTGAATGCTCAGATCAGAAAGAAGTTTCACAGAATGCTTCTGTGTAGTTTATATTTGAATATATTCCTTTTTCCACTACTACGCTCATAGCGCTCCAAATGTCCAGTTGCTTTTTCTACAGAAAGAGTGTTCAGATCTGCTCAATCAAAAGTATGGTTTAACTCTGTTAGCTGAATGCACAGATCAGAAAGAAGTTTCACCGAATGATTCTGTGTAGTTTATATTTGAAGACATTCCTTTTTCCACTATTACCCTCTTAGCGCTCCGAATCTCCACTTGCATTTTCTACAAAAAGAGTGTTTCATATCTGCTCAATCAAAAATATGTTTTATCTCTGTTAACTGAATTTACAGATCAGAAATAAGTTTCACAGAATGCATCTGTGTAGTTTTTATTTGAAGATATTCTTTTTCCCAATGTAGGCCTCTTAGCGCTTAGCATGTCCAATTGCAGTTTCTACAGAAAGAGTGTTTCAGAACGGCTCAATCAAAAGTAAGGTTCAACTCTGTTAGTTGAATGCACAGAACAGAAAGAATTTTCACAGAATGCTACTGTGTAGTTTATATTTGAATATATTCCTTTTTCCACTATTACCCTCTTAGCGCTCCGAATGTCCACTTGCATTTTCTACAGAAAGTGTGTTCAGAACTGCGCAATCAAAAGTATGGTTTAACTCTGTTAGCTTAATGAACATATCAGAAATAAGTTTCACACAATGCTTCTGTGTAGTTTTTATTTGAAGATATTATTTTTCCCAATATAGGCCTCTTAGCGCTCAGAATGTCCAATTGCAGTTTCTACAGAAAGAGTGTTTCAGAAAGGCTCAATCAAAAGTCAGGTTCAACTCTGTTAGTAGAATGCACAGAACAGAAAGAAGTTTCATACAATGCTTCTGTGTAGTTTATATTTGAACATATTCTTTTTCCACTATTACCCACTTAGCGCTACGAATGTCCAGTTGCATTTTCTACAGACAGAGTGTTTCAAAACTGCTCAATCAAAAGTATGGTTTAACTCTGTTAGCTGAATGCTCAGATCAGAAAGAAGTTTCACAGAATGCTTCTGTGTAGTTTATATTTGAATATATTCCTTTTTCCACTACTACTCTCTTAGCGCTCCAAATGTCCAGTTGCATTTTCTACAGAAAGAGTGTTCAGATCTGCTCAATCAAAAGTATGGTTTAACTCTGTTAGCTGAATGCACAGATCAGAAAGAAGTTTCACCGAATGATTCTGTGTAGTTTATATTTCAAGACATTCCTTTTTCCACTATTACCCTCTTAGCGCTCCGAATCTCCACTTGCATTTTCTACAAAATGAGTGTTTCATAACTGCTCAATCAAAAATATGTTTTATCTCTGTTAACTGAATTTACAGATCAGAAATAAGTTTCACAGAATGCATCTGTGTAGTTTTTATTTGAAGATATTCTTTTTCCCAATGTAGGCCTCTTAGCGCTTAGCATGTCCAATTGCAGTTTCTACAGAAAGAGTGTTTCAGAACGGCTCAATCAAAAGTAAGGTTCAACTCTGTTAGTTGAATGCACAGAACAGAAAGAATTTTCACAGAATGCTACTGTGTAGTTTATATTTGAATATATTCCTTTTTCCAATATTAACATCTTAGCGCTCCGAATGTCCACTTGCATTTTCTACAGAAAGAGTGTTCAGAACTGCGCAATCAAAAGTATGGTTTAACTCTGTTAGCTTAATGAACATATCAGAAATAAGTTTCACACAATGCTTCTGTGTAGTTTTTATTTGAAGATATTATTTTTCCCAATAGAGGCCTCTTAGCGCTCAGAATGTCCAATTGCAGTTTCTACAGAAAGAGTGTTTCAGAAAGGCTCAATCAAAAGTAAGGTTCAACTCTGTTAGTTGAATGCACAGAACAGAAAGAAGTTTCATACAATGCTTCTGTGTAGTTTATATTTGAACATATTCTTTTTTCCACTATTACCCACTTAGCGCTACGAATGTCCAGTTGCATTTTCTACAGACAGAGTGTTTCAAAACTGCTCAATCAAAAGTATGGTTTAACTCTGTTAGCTGAATGCTCAGATCAGAAAGAAGTTTCACAGAATGCTTCTGTGTAGTTTATATTTGAATATATTCCTTTTTCCACTACCACTCTCTTAGGGCTCCAAATGTCCAGTTGCATTTTCTACAGAAAGAGTGTTCAGATCTGCTCAATCAAAAGTATGGTTTAACTCTGTTAGCTGAATGCACAGATCAGAAAGAAGTTTCACAGAATGATTCTGTGTAGTTTATATTTGGAGACATTCCTTTTTCCACTATTACCCTCTTAGCGCTCCGAATCTCCACTTGCATTTTCTACAGAAAGAGTGTTTCAGAACGGCTCAATCAATACTAAGGTTCAACTCTTTTAGTTGAACAAACAGAACAGAAAGAAGGTTCACACAATTCTTCTGTGTAGTTTTTATTTGTAGACATTCTTTTTCCCAATATAGGCCTCTTAGCGCTCAGAATGTCTAATTGCAGTTTCTACAGAAAGAGTGTTTCAGAACGGCTCAATCAAAAGTAAGGTTCAACTCTGTTAGTTGAATGCACAGAACAGAAAGAAGTTTCATACAATGCTTCTGTGTAGTTTATATTTGAACATATTCTTTTTTCCACTATTACCCACTTAGCGCTACGAATGTCCAGTTGCATTTTCTACAGACAGAGTGTTTCAAAACTGCTCAATCAAAAGTATGGTTTAAGTCTGTTAGCTGAATGCTCAGATCAGAAAGAAGTTTCACAGAATGCTTCTGTGTAGTTTATATTTGAATATATTCCTTTTTCCACTACTACGCTCTTAGCGCTCCAAATGTCCAGTTGCTTTTTCTACAGAAAGAGTGTTCAGATCTGCTCAATCAAAAGTATGGTTTAACTCTGTTAGCTGAATGCACAGATCAGAAAGAAGTTTCACCGAATGATTCTGTGTAGTTTATATTTGAAGACATTCCTTTTTCCACTATTACCCTCTTAGCGCTCCGAATCTCCACTTGCATTTTCTACAAAAAGAGTGTTTCATAACTGCTCAATCAAAAATATGTTTTATCTCTGTTAACTGAATTTACAGATCAGAAATAAGTTTCACAGAATGCATCTGTGTAGTTTTTATTTGAAGATATTCTTTTTCCCAATGTAGGCCTCTTAGCGCTTAGCATGTCCAATTGCAGTTTCTACAGAAAGAGTGTTTCAGAACGGCTCAATCAAAAGTAAGGTTCAACTCTGTTAGTTGAATGCACAGAACAGAAAGAATTTTCACAGAATGCTACTGTGTAGTTTATATTTGAATATATTCCTTTTTCCACTATTACCCTCTTAGCGCTCCGAATGTCCACTTGCATTTTCTACAGAAAGTGTGTTCCGAACTGCGCAATCAAAAGTATGGTTTAACTCTGTTAGCTTAATGAACATATCAGAAATAAGTTTCACACAATGCTTCTGTGTAGTTTTTATTTGAAGATATTATTTTTCCCAATAGAGGCCTCTTAGCGCTCAGAATGTCCAATTGCAGTTTCTACAGAAAGAGTGTTTCAGAAAGGCTCAATCAAAAGTAAGGTTCAACTCTGTTAGTTGAATGCACAGAACAGAAAGAAGTTTCATACAATGCTTCTGTGTAGTTTATATTTGAACACATTCTTTTTTCCACTATTACCCACTTAGCGCTACGAATGTCCAGTTGCATTTTCTACAGACAGAGTGCTTCAAAACTGCTCAATCAAAAGTATGGTTTAACTCTGTTAGCTGAATGCTCAGATCAGAAAGAAGTTTCACAGAATGCTTCTGTGTAGTTTATATTTGAATATATTCCTTTTTCCACTACTACTCTCTTAGGGCTCCAAATGTCCAGTTGCATTTTCTACAGAAAGAGTGTTCAGATCTGCTCAATCAAAAGTATGGTTTAACTCTGTTAGCTGAATGCACAGATCAGAAAGAAGTTTCACAGAATGATTCTGTGTAGTTTATATTTGGAGACATTCCTTTTTCCACTATTACCCTCTTAGCGCTCCGAATCTCCACTTGCATTTTCTACAGAAAGAGTGTTTCAGAACGGCTCAATCAATACTAAGGTTCAACTCTTTTAGTTGAACAAACAGAACAGAAAGAAGTTTCACACAATTCTTCTGTGTAGTTTTTATTGGTAGACATTCTTTTTCCCAATATAGGCCTCTTAGCGCTCAGAATGTCCAATTGCAGTTTCTACAGAAAGAGTGTTTCAGAACGGCTCAATCAAAAGTAAGGTTCAACTCTGTTAGTTGAATGCACAGAACAGAAAGAAGTTTCATACAATGCTTCTGTGTAGTTTATATTTGAACATATTCTTTTTTCCACTATTACCCACTTAGCGCTACGAATGTCCAGTTGCATTATCTACAGACAGAGTGTTTCAAAACTGCTCAATCAAAAGTATGGTTTAACTCTGTTAGCTGAATGCTCAGATCAGAAAGAAGTTTCACAGAATGCTTCTGTGTAGTTTATATTTGAATATATTCCTTTTTCCACTACTACGCTCTTAGCGCTCCAAATGTCCAGTTGCTTTTTCTACAGAAAGAGTGTTCAGATCTGCTCAATCAAAAGTATGGTTTAACTCTGTTAGCTGAATGCACAGATCAGAAAGAAGTTTCACCGAATGATTCTGTGTAGTTTATATTTGAAGACATTCCTTTTTCCACTATTACCCTCTTAGCGCTCCGAATCTCCACTTGCATTTTCTACAAAAAGAGTGTTTCATAACTGCTCAATCAAAAATATGTTTTATCTCTGTTAACTGAATTTACAGATCAGAAATAAGTTTCACAGAATGCATCTGTGTAGTTTTTATTTGAAGATATTCTTTTTCCCAATGTAGGCCTCTTAGCGCTTAGCATGTCCAATTGCAGTTTCTACAGAAAGAGTGTTTCAGAACGGCTCAATCAAAAGTAAGGTTCAACTCTGTTAGTTGAATGCACAGAACAGAAAGAATTTTCACAGAATGCTACTGTGTAGTTTATATTTGAATATATTCCTTTTTCCACTATTACCCTCTTAGCGCTCCGAATGTCCACTTGCATTTTCTACAGAAAGTGTGTTCCGAACTGCGCAATCAAAAGTATGGTTTAACTCTGTTAGCTTAATGAACATATCAGAAATAAGTTTCACACAATGCTTCTGTGTAGTTTTTATTTGAAGATATTATTTTTCCCAATAGAGGCCTCTTAGCGCTCAGAATGTCCAATTGCAGTTTCTACAGAAAGAGTGTTTCAGAAAGGCTCAATCAAAAGTAAGGTTCAACTCTGTTAGTTGAATGCACAGAACAGAAAGAAGTTTCATACAATGCTTCTGTGTAGTTTATATTTGAACACATTCTTTTTTCCACTATTACCCACTTAGCGCTACGAATGTCCAGTTGCATTTTCTACAGACAGAGTGCTTCAAATCTGCTCAATCAAAAGTATGGTTTAACTCTGTTAGCTGAATGCTCAGATCAGAAAGAAGTTTCACAGAATGCTTCTGTGTAGTTTATATTTGAATATATTCCTTTTTCCACTACTACTCTCTTAGGGCTCCAAATGTCCAGTTGCATTTTCTACAGAAAGAGTGTTCAGATCTGCTCAATCAAAAGTATGGTTTAACTCTGTTAGCTGAATGCACAGATCAGAAAGAAGTTTCACAGAATGATTCTGTGTAGTTTATATTTGGAGACATTCCTTTTTCCACTATTACCCTCTTAGCGCTCCGAATCTCCACTTGCATTTTCTACAGAAAGAGTGTTTCAGAACGGCTCAATCAATACTAAGGTTCAACTCTTTTAGTTGAACAAACAGAACAGAAAGAAGTTTCACACAATTCTTCTGTGTAGTTTTTATTGGTAGACATTCTTTTTCCCAATATAGGCCTCTTAGCGCTCAGAATGTCCAATTGCAGTTTCTACAGAAAGAGTGTTTCAGAACGGCTCAATCAAAAGTAAGGTTCAACTCTGTTAGTTGAATGCACAGAACAGAAAGAAGTTTCATACAATGCTTCTGTGTAGTTTATATTTGAACATATTCTTTTTTCCACTATTACCCACTTAGCGCTACGAATGTCCAGTTGCATTATCTACAGACAGAGTGTTTCAAAACTGCTCAATCAAAAGTATGGTTTAACTCTGTTAGCTGAATGCTCAGATCAGAAAGAAGTTTCACAGAATGCTTCTGTGTAGTTTATATTTGAATATATTCCTTTTTCCACTACTACGCTCTTAGCGCTCCAAATGTCCAGTTGCTTTTTCTACAGAAAGAGTGTTCAGATCTGCTCAATCAAAAGTATGGTTTAACTCTGTTAGCTGAATGCACAGATCAGAAAGAAGTTTCACCGAATGATTCTGTGTAGTTTATATTTGAAGACATTCCTTTTTCCACTATTACCCTCTTAGCGCTCCGAATCTCCACTTGCATTTTCTACAAAAAGAGTGTTTCATAACTGCTCAATCAAAAATATGTTTTATCTCTGTTAACTGAATTTACAGATCAGAAATAAGTTTCACAGAATGCATCTGTGTAGTTTTTATTTGAAGATATTCTTTTTCCCAATGTAGGCCTCTTAGCGCTTAGCATGTCCAATTGCAGTTTCTACAGAAAGAGTGTTTCAGAACGGCTCAATCAAAAGTAAGGTTCAACTCTGTTAGTTGAATGCACAGAACAGAAAGAATTTTCACAGAATGCTACTGTGTAGTTTATATTTGAATATATTCCTTTTTCCACTATTACCCTCTTAGCGCTCCGAATGTCCACTTGCATTTTCTACAGAAAGTGTGTTCAGAACTGCGCAATCAAAAGTATGGTTTAACTCTGTTAGCTTAATGAACATATCAGAAATAAGTTTCACACAATGCTTCTGTGTAGTTTTTATTTGAAGATATTATTTTTCCCAATATAGGCCTCTTAGCGCTCAGAATGTACAATTGCAGTTTCTACAGAAAGAGTGTTTCAGAAAGGCTCAATCAAAAGTCAGGTTTAACTCTGTTAGTAGAATGCACAGAACAGAAAGAAGTTTCATACAATGCTTCTGTGTAGTTTATATTTGAACATATTCTTTTTTCCACTATTACCCACTTAGCGCTACGAATGTCCAGTTGCATTTTCTACAGACAGAGTGTTTCAAAACTGCTCAATCAAAAGTATGGTTTAACTCTGTTAGCTGAATGCTCAGATCAGAAAGAAGTTTCACAGAATGCTTCTGTGTAGTTTATATTTGAATATATTCCTTTTTCCACTACTACGCTCTTAGCGCTCCAAATGTCCAGTTGCATTTTCTACAGAAAGAGTGTTCAGATCTGCTCAATCAAAAGTATGGTTTAACTCTGTTAGCTGAATGCACAGATCAGAAAGAAGTTTCACCGAATGATTCTGTGTAGTTTATATTTCAAGACATTCCTTTTTCCACTATTACCCTCTTAGCGCTCCGAATCTCCACTTGCATTTTCTACAAAAAGAGTGTTTCATAACTGCTCAATCAAAAATATGTTTTATCTCTGTTAACTGAATTTACAGATCAGAAATAAGTTTCACAGAATGCATCTGTGTAGTTTTTATTTGAAGATATTCTTTTTCCCAATGTAGGCCTCTTAGCGCTTAGCATGTCCAATTGCAGTTTCTACAGAAAGAGTGTTTCAGAATGGCTCAATCAAAAGTAAGGTTCAACTCTGTTAGTTGAATGCACAGAACAGAAAGAATTTTCACAGAATGCTACTGTGTAGTTTATATTTGAATATATTCCTTTTTCCAATATTAACCTCTTAGCGCTCCGAATGTCCACTTGCATTTTCTACAGAAAGAGTGTTCAGAACTGCGCAATCAAAAGTATGGTTTAACTCTGTTAGCTTAATGAACATATCAGAAATAAGTTTCACACAATGCTTCTGTGTAGTTTTTATTTGAAGATATTATTTTTCCCAATATAGGCCTCTTAGCGCTCAGAATGTCCAATTGCAGTTTCTACAGAAAGAGTGTTTCAGAAAGGCTCAATCAAAAGTCAGGTTCAACTCTGTTAGTAGAATGCACAGAACAGAAAGAAGTTTCATACAATGCTTCTGTGTAGTTTATATTTGAACATATTCTTTTTCCACTATTACCCACTTAGCGCTACGAATGTCCAGTTGCATTTTCTACAGACAGAGTGTTTCAAAACTGCTCAATCAAAAGTATGGTTTAACTCTGTTAGCTGAATGCTCAGATCAGAAAGAAGTTTCACAGAATGCTTCTGTGTAGTTTATATTTGAATATATTCCTTTTTCCACTACTACTCTCTTAGCGCTCCAAATGTCCAGTTGCATTTTCTACAGAAAGAGTGTTCAGATCTGCTCAATCAAAAGTATGGTTTAACTCTGTTAGCTGAATGCACAGATCAGAAAGAAGTTTCACCGAATGATTCTGTGTAGTTTATATTTCAAGACATTCCTTTTTCCACTATTACCCTCTTAGCGCTCCGAATCTCCACTTGCATTTTCTACAAAATGAGTGTTTCATAACTGCTCAATCAAAAATATGTTTTATCTCTGTTAACTGAATTTACAGATCAGAAATAAGTTTCACAGAATGCATCTGTGTAGTTTTTATTTGAAGATATTCTTTTTCCCAATGTAGGCCTCTTAGCGCTTAGCATGTCCAATTGCAGTTTCTACAGAAAGAGTGTTTCAGAACGGCTCAATCAAAAGTAAGGTTCAACTCTGTTAGTTGAATGCACAGAACAGAAAGAATTTTCACAGAATGCTACTGTGTAGTTTATATTTGAATATATTCCTTTTTCCAATATTAACATCTTAGCGCTCCGAATGTCCACTTGCATTTTCTACAGAAAGAGTGTTCAGAACTGCGCAATCAAAAGTATGGTTTAACTCTGTTAGCTTAATGAACATATCAGAAATAAGTTTCACACAATGCTTCTGTGTAGTTTTTATTTGAAGATATTATTTTTCCCAATAGAGGCCTCTTAGCGCTCAGAATGTCCAATTGCAGTTTCTACAGAAAGAGTGTTTCAGAAAGGCTCAATCAAAAGTAAGGTTCAACTCTGTTAGTTGAATGCACAGAACAGAAAGAAGTTTCATACAATGCTTCTGTGTAGTTTATATTTGAACATATTCTTTTTTCCACTATTACCCACTTAGCGCTACGAATGTCCAGTTGCATTTTCTACAGACAGAGTGTTTCAAAACTGCTCAATCAAAAGTATGGTTTAACTCTGTTAGCTGAATGCTCAGATCAGAAAGAAGTTTCACAGAATGCTTCTGTGTAGTTTATATTTGAATATATTCCTTTTTCCACTACCACTCTCTTAGGGCTCCAAATGTCCAGTTGCATTTTCTACAGAAAGAGTGTTCAGATCTGCTCAATCAAAAGTATGGTTTAACTCTGTTAGCTGAATGCACAGATCAGAAAGAAGTTTCACAGAATGATTCTGTGTAGTTTATATTTGGAGACATTCCTTTTTCCACTATTACCCTCTTAGCGCTCCGAATCTCCACTTGCATTTTCTACAGAAAGAGTGTTTCAGAACGGCTCAATCAATACTAAGGTTCAACTCTTTTAGTTGAACAAACAGAACAGAAAGAAGGTTCACACAATTCTTCTGTGTAGTTTTTATTTGTAGACATTCTTTTTCCCAATATAGGCCTCTTAGCGCTCAGAATGTCTAATTGCAGTTTCTACAGAAAGAGTGTTTCAGAACGGCTCAATCAAAAGTAAGGTTCAACTCTGTTAGTTGAATGCACAGAACAGAAAGAAGTTTCATACAATGCTTCTGTGTAGTTTATATTTGAACATATTCTTTTTTCCACTATTACCCACTTAGCGCTACGAATGTCCAGTTGCATTTTCTACAGACAGAGTGTTTCAAAACTGCTCAATCAAAAGTATGGTTTAAGTCTGTTAGCTGAATGCTCAGATCAGAAAGAAGTTTCACAGAATGCTTCTGTGTAGTTTATATTTGAATATATTCCTTTTTCCACTACTACGCTCTTAGCGCTCCAAATGTCCAGTTGCTTTTTCTACAGAAAGAGTGTTCAGATCTGCTCAATCAAAAGTATGGTTTAACTCTGTTAGCTGAATGCACAGATCAGAAAGAAGTTTCACCGAATGATTCTGTGTAGTTTATATTTGAAGACATTCCTTTTTCCACTATTACCCTCTTAGCGCTCCGAATCTCCACTTGCATTTTCTACAAAAAGAGTGTTTCATATCTGCTCAATCAAAAATATGTTTTATCTCTGTTAACTGAATTTACAGATCAGAAATAAGTTTCACAGAATGCATCTGTGTAGTTTTTATTTGAAGATATTCTTTTTCCCAATGTAGGCCTCTTAGCGCTTAGCATGTCCAATTGCAGTTTCTACAGAAAGAGTGTTTCAGAACGGCTCAATCAAAAGTAAGGTTCAACTCTGTTAGTTGAATGCACAGAACAGAAAGAATTTTCACAGAATGCTACTGTGTAGTTTATATTTGAATATATTCCTTTTTCCACTATTACCCTCTTAGCGCTCCGAATGTCCACTTGCATTTTCTACAGAAAGTGTGTTCAGAACTGCGCAATCAAAAGTATGGTTTAACTCTGTTAGCTTAATGAACATATCAGAAATAAGTTTCACACAATGCTTCTGTGTAGTTTTTATTTGAAGATATTATTTTTCCCAATATAGGCCTCTTAGCGCTCAGAATGTACAATTGCAGTTTCTACAGAAAGAGTGTTTCAGAAAGGCTCAATCAAAAGTCAGGTTTAACTCTGTTAGTAGAATGCACAGAACAGAAAGAAGTTTCATACAATGCTTCTGTGTAGTTTATATTTGAACATATTCTTTTTTCCACTATTACCCACTTAGCGCTACGAATGTCCAGTTGCATTTTCTACAGACAGAGTGTTTCAAAACTGCTCAATCAAAAGTATGGTTTAACTCTGTTAGCTGAATGCTCAGATCAGAAAGAAGTTTCACAGAATGCTTCTGTGTAGTTTATATTTGAATATATTCCTTTTTCCACTACTACGCTCTTAGCGCTCCAAATGTCCAGTTGCATTTTCTACAGAAAGAGTGTTCAGATCTGCTCAATCAAAAGTATGGTTTAACTCTGTTAGCTGAATGCACAGATCAGAAAGAAGTTTCACCGAATGATTCTGTGTAGTTTATATTTCAAGACATTCCTTTTTCCACTATTACCCTCTTAGCGCTCCGAATCTCCACTTGCATTTTCTACAAAAAGAGTGTTTCATAACTGCTCAATCAAAAATATGTTTTATCTCTGTTAACTGAATTTACAGATCAGAAATAAGTTTCACAGAATGCATCTGTGTAGTTTTTATTTGAAGATATTCTTTTTCCCAATGTAGGCCTCTTAGCGCTTAGCATGTCCAATTGCAGTTTCTACAGAAAGAGTGTTTCAGAATGGCTCAATCAAAAGTAAGGTTCAACTCTGTTAGTTGAATGCACAGAACAGAAAGAATTTTCACAGAATGCTACTGTGTAGTTTATATTTGAATATATTCCTTTTTCCAATATTAACCTCTTAGCGCTCCGAATGTCCACTTGCATTTTCTACAGAAAGAGTGTTCAGAACTGCGCAATCAAAAGTATGGTTTAACTCTGTTAGCTTAATGAACATATCAGAAATAAGTTTCACACAATGCTTCTGTGTAGTTTTTATTTGAAGATATTATTTTTCCCAATATAGGCCTCTTAGCGCTCAGAATGTCCAATTGCAGTTTCTACAGAAAGAGTGTTTCAGAAAGGCTCAATCAAAAGTCAGGTTCAACTCTGTTAGTAGAATGCACAGAACAGAAAGAAGTTTCATACAATGCTTCTGTGTAGTTTATATTTGAACATATTCTTTTTCCACTATTACCCACTTAGCGCTACGAATGTCCAGTTGCATTTTCTACAGACAGAGTGTTTCAAAACTGCTCAATCAAAAGTATGGTTTAACTCTGTTAGCTGAATGCTCAGATCAGAAAGAAGTTTCACAGAATGCTTCTGTGTAGTTTATATTTGAATATATTCCTTTTTCCACTACTACTCTCTTAGCGCTCCAAATGTCCAGTTGCATTTTCTACAGAAAGAGTGTTCAGATCTGCTCAATCAAAAGTATGGTTTAACTCTGTTAGCTGAATGCACAGATCAGAAAGAAGTTTCACCGAATGATTCTGTGTAGTTTATATTTCAAGACATTCCTTTTTCCACTATTACCCTCTTAGCGCTCCGAATCTCCACTTGCATTTTCTACAAAATGAGTGTTTCATAACTGCTCAATCAAAAATATGTTTTATCTCTGTTAACTGAATTTACAGATCAGAAATAAGTTTCACAGAATGCATCTGTGTAGTTTTTATTTGAAGATATTCTTTTTCCCAATGTAGGCCTCTTAGCGCTTAGCATGTCCAATTGCAGTTTCTACAGAAAGAGTGTTTCAGAACGGCTCAATCAAAAGTAAGGTTCAACTCTGTTAGTTGAATGCACAGAACAGAAAGAATTTTCACAGAATGCTACTGTGTAGTTTATATTTGAATATATTCCTTTTTCCAATATTAACATCTTAGCGCTCCGAATGTCCACTTGCATTTTCTACAGAAAGAGTGTTCAGAACTGCGCAATCAAAAGTATGGTTTAACTCTGTTAGCTTAATGAACATATCAGAAATAAGTTTCACACAATGCTTCTGTGTAGTTTTTATTTGAAGATATTATTTTTCCCAATAGAGGCCTCTTAGCGCTCAGAATGTCCAATTGCAGTTTCTACAGAAAGAGTGTTTCAGAAAGGCTCAATCAAAAGTAAGGTTCAACTCTGTTAGTTGAATGCACAGAACAGAAAGAAGTTTCATACAATGCTTCTGTGTAGTTTATATTTGAACATATTCTTTTTTCCACTATTACCCACTTAGCGCTACGAATGTCCAGTTGCATTTTCTACAGACAGAGTGTTTCAAAACTGCTCAATCAAAAGTATGGTTTAACTCTGTTAGCTGAATGCTCAGATCAGAAAGAAGTTTCACAGAATGCTTCTGTGTAGTTTATATTTGAATATATTCCTTTTTCCACTACCACTCTCTTAGGGCTCCAAATGTCCAGTTGCATTTTCTACAGAAAGAGTGTTCAGATCTGCTCAATCAAAAGTATGGTTTAACTCTGTTAGCTGAATGCACAGATCAGAAAGAAGTTTCACAGAATGATTCTGTGTAGTTTATATTTGGAGACATTCCTTTTTCCACTATTACCCTCTTAGCGCTCCGAATCTCCACTTGCATTTTCTACAGAAAGAGTGTTTCAGAACGGCTCAATCAATACTAAGGTTCAACTCTTTTAGTTGAACAAACAGAACAGAAAGAAGGTTCACACAATTCTTCTGTGTAGTTTTTATTTGTAGACATTCTTTTTCCCAATATAGGCCTCTTAGCGCTCAGAATGTCTAATTGCAGTTTCTACAGAAAGAGTGTTTCAGAACGGCTCAATCAAAAGTAAGGTTCAACTCTGTTAGTTGAATGCACAGAACAGAAAGAAGTTTCATACAATGCTTCTGTGTAGTTTATATTTGAACATATTCTTTTTTCCACTATTACCCACTTAGCGCTACGAATGTCCAGTTGCATTTTCTACAGACAGAGTGTTTCAAAACTGCTCAATCAAAAGTATGGTTTAAGTCTGTTAGCTGAATGCTCAGATCAGAAAGAAGTTTCACAGAATGCTTCTGTGTAGTTTATATTTGAATATATTCCTTTTTCCACTACTACGCTCTTAGCGCTCCAAATGTCCAGTTGCTTTTTCTACAGAAAGAGTGTTCAGATCTGCTCAATCAAAAGTATGGTTTAACTCTGTTAGCTGAATGCACAGATCAGAAAGAAGTTTCACCGAATGATTCTGTGTAGTTTATATTTGAAGACATTCCTTTTTCCACTATTACCCTCTTAGCGCTCCGAATCTCCACTTGCATTTTCTACAAAAAGAGTGTTTCATATCTGCTCAATCAAAAATATGTTTTATCTCTGTTAACTGAATTTACAGATCAGAAATAAGTTTCACAGAATGCATCTGTGTAGTTTTTATTTGAAGATATTCTTTTTCCCAATGTAGGCCTCTTAGCGCTTAGCATGTCCAATTGCAGTTTCTACAGAAAGAGTGTTTCAGAACGGCTCAATCAAAAGTAAGGTTCAACTCTGTTAGTTGAATGCACAGAACAGAAAGAATTTTCACAGAATGCTACTGTGTAGTTTATATTTGAATATATTCCTTTTTCCACTATTACCCTCTTAGCGCTCCGAATGTCCACTTGCATTTTCTACAGAAAGTGTGTTCCGAACTGCGCAATCAAAAGTATGGTTTAACTCTGTTAGCTTAATGAACATATCAGAAATAAGTTTCACACAATGCTTCTGTGTAGTTTTTATTTGAAGATATTATTTTTCCCAATAGAGGCCTCTTAGCGCTCAGAATGTCCAATTGCAGTTTCTACAGAAAGAGTGTTTCAGAAAGGCTCAATCAAAAGTAAGGTTCAACTCTGTTAGTTGAATGCACAGAACAGAAAGAAGTTTCATACAATGCTTCTGTGTAGTTTATATTTGAACACATTCTTTTTTCCACTATTACCCACTTAGCGCTACGAATGTCCAGTTGCATTTTCTACAGACAGAGTGCTTCAAAACTGCTCAATCAAAAGTATGGTTTAACTCTGTTAGCTGAATGCTCAGATCAGAAAGAAGTTTCACAGAATGCTTCTGTGTAGTTTATATTTGAATATATTCCTTTTTCCACTACTACTCTCTTAGGGCTCCAAATGTCCAGTTGCATTTTCTACAGAAAGAGTGTTCAGATCTGCTCAATCAAAAGTATGGTTTAACTCTGTTAGCTGAATGCACAGATCAGAAAGAAGTTTCACAGAATGATTCTGTGTAGTTTATATTTGGAGACATTCCTTTTTCCACTATTACCCTCTTAGCGCTCCGAATCTCCACTTGCATTTTCTACAGAAAGAGTGTTTCAGAACGGCTCAATCAATACTAAGGTTCAACACTTTTAGTTGAACAAACAGAACAGAAAGAAGTTTCACACAATTCTTCTGTGTAGTTTTTATTGGTAGACATTCTTTTTCCCAATATAGGCCTCTTAGCGCTCAGAATGTCCAATTGCAGTTTCTACAGAAAGAGTGTTTCAGAACGGCTCAATCAAAAGTAAGGTTCAACTCTGTTAGTTGAATGCACAGAACAGAAAGAAGTTTCATACAATGCTTCTGTGTAGTTTATATTTGAACATATTCTTTTTTCCACTATTACCCACTTAGCGCTACGAATGTCCAGTTGCATTATCTACAGACAGAGTGTTTCAAAACTGCTCAATCAAAAGTATGGTTTAACTCTGTTAGCTGAATGCTCAGATCAGAAAGAAGTTTCACAGAATGCTTCTGTGTAGTTTATATTTGAATATATTCCTTTTTCCACTACTACGCTCTTAGCGCTCCAAATGTCCAGTTGCTTTTTCTACAGAAAGAGTGTTCAGATCTGCTCAATCAAAAGTATGGTTTAACTCTGTTAGCTGAATGCACAGATCAGAAAGAAGTTTCACCGAATGATTCTGTGTAGTTTATATTTGAAGACATTCCTTTTTCCACTATTACCCTCTTAGCGCTCCGAATCTCCACTTGCATTTTCTACAAAAAGAGTGTTTCATAACTGCTCAATCAAAAATATGTTTTATCTCTGTTAACTGAATTTACAGATCAGAAATAAGTTTCACAGAATGCATCTGTGTAGTTTTTATTTGAAGATATTCTTTTTCCCAATGTAGGCCTCTTAGCGCTTAGCATGTCCAATTGCAGTTTCTACAGAAAGAGTGTTTCAGAACGGCTCAATCAAAAGTAAGGTTCAACTCTGTTAGTTGAATGCACAGAACAGAAAGAATTTTCACAGAATGCTACTGTGTAGTTTATATTTGAATATATTCCTTTTTCCACTATTACCCTCTTAGCGCTCCGAATGTCCACTTGCATTTTCTACAGAAAGTGTGTTCAGAACTGCGCAATCAAAAGTATGGTTTAACTCTGTTAGCTTAATGAACATATCAGAAATAAGTTTCACACAATGCTTCTGTGTAGTTTTTATTTGAAGATATTATTTTTCCCAATATAGGCCTCTTAGCGCTCAGAATGTACAATTGCAGTTTCTACAGAAAGAGTGTTTCAGAAAGGCTCAATCAAAAGTCAGGTTTAACTCTGTTAGTAGAATGCACAGAACAGAAAGAAGTTTCATACAATGCTTCTGTGTAGTTTATATTTGAACATATTCTTTTTTCCACTATTACCCACTTAGCGCTACGAATGTCCAGTTGCATTTTCTACAGACAGAGTGTTTCAAAACTGCTCAATCAAAAGTATGGTTTAACTCTGTTAGCTGAATGCTCAGATCAGAAAGAAGTTTCACAGAATGCTTCTGTGTAGTTTATATTTGAATATATTCCTTTTTCCACTACTACGCTCTTAGCGCTCCAAATGTCCAGTTGCATTTTCTACAGAAAGAGTGTTCAGATCTGCTCAATCAAAAGTATGGTTTAACTCTGTTAGCTGAATGCACAGATCAGAAAGAAGTTTCACCGAATGATTCTGTGTAGTTTATATTTCAAGACATTCCTTTTTCCACTATTACCCTCTTAGCGCTCCGAATCTCCACTTGCATTTTCTACAAAAAGAGTGTTTCATAACTGCTCAATCAAAAATATGTTTTATCTCTGTTAACTGAATTTACAGATCAGAAATAAGTTTCACAGAATGCATCTGTGTAGTTTTTATTTGAAGATATTCTTTTTCCCAATGTAGGCCTCTTAGCGCTTAGCATGTCCAATTGCAGTTTCTACAGAAAGAGTGTTTCAGAATGGCTCAATCAAAAGTAAGGTTCAACTCTGTTAGTTGAATGCACAGAACAGAAAGAATTTTCACAGAATGCTACTGTGTAGTTTATATTTGAATATATTCCTTTTTCCAATATTAACCTCTTAGCGCTCCGAATGTCCACTTGCATTTTCTACAGAAAGAGTGTTCAGAACTGCGCAATCAAAAGTATGGTTTAACTCTGTTAGCTTAATGAACATATCAGAAATAAGTTTCACACAATGCTTCTGTGTAGTTTTTATTTGAAGATATTATTTTTCCCAATATAGGCCTCTTAGCGCTCAGAATGTCCAATTGCAGTTTCTACAGAAAGAGTGTTTCAGAAAGGCTCAATCAAAAGTCAGGTTCAACTCTGTTAGTAGAATGCACAGAACAGAAAGAAGTTTCATACAATGCTTCTGTGTAGTTTATATTTGAACATATCCTTTTTCCACTATTACCCACTTAGCGCTACGAATGTCCAGTTGCATTTTCTACAGACAGAGTGTTTCAAAACTGCTCAATCAAAAGTATGGTTTAACTCTGTTAGCTGAATGCTCAGATCAGAAAGAAGTTTCACAGAATGCTTCTGTGTAGTTTATATTTGAATATATTCCTTTTTCCACTACTACTCTCTTAGCGCTCCAAATGTCCAGTTGCATTTTCTACAGAAAGAGTGTTCAGATCTGCTCAATCAAAAGTATGGTTTAACTCTGTTAGCTGAATGCACAGATCAGAAAGAAGTTTCACCGAATGATTCTGTGTAGTTTATATTTCAAGACATTCCTTTTTCCACTATTACCCTCTTAGCGCTCCGAATCTCCACTTGCATTTTCTACAAAATGAGTGTTTCATAACTGCTCAATCAAAAATATGTTTTATCTCTGTTAACTGAATTTACAGATCAGAAATAAGTTTCACAGAATGCATCTGTGTAGTTTTTATTTGAAGATATTCTTTTTCCCAATGTAGGCCTCTTAGCGCTTAGCATGTCCAATTGCAGTTTCTACAGAAAGAGTGTTTCAGAACGGCTCAATCAAAAGTAAGGTTCAACTCTGTTAGTTGAATGCACAGAACAGAAAGAATTTTCACAGAATGCTACTGTGTAGTTTATATTTGAATATATTCCTTTTTCCAATATTAACATCTTAGCGCTCCGAATGTCCACTTGCATTTTCTACAGAAAGAGTGTTCAGAACTGCGCAATCAAAAGTATGGTTTAACTCTGTTAGCTTAATGAACATATCAGAAATAAGTTTCACACAATGCTTCTGTGTAGTTTTTATTTGAAGATATTATTTTTCCCAATAGAGGCCTCTTAGCGCTCAGAATGTCCAATTGCAGTTTCTACAGAAAGAGTGTTTCAGAAAGGCTCAATCAAAAGTAAGGTTCAACTCTGTTAGTTGAATGCACAGAACAGAAAGAAGTTTCATACAATGCTTCTGTGTAGTTTATATTTGAACATATTCTTTTTTCCACTATTACCCACTTAGCGCTACGAATGTCCAGTTGCATTTTCTACAGACAGAGTGTTTCAAAACTGCTCAATCAAAAGTATGGTTTAACTCTGTTAGCTGAATGCTCAGATCAGAAAGAAGTTTCACAGAATGCTTCTGTGTAGTTTATATTTGAATATATTCCTTTTTCCACTACCACTCTCTTAGGGCTCCAAATGTCCAGTTGCATTTTCTACAGAAAGAGTGTTCAGATCTGCTCAATCAAAAGTATGGTTTAACTCTGTTAGCTGAATGCACAGATCAGAAAGAAGTTTCACAGAATGATTCTGTGTAGTTTATATTTGGAGACATTCCTTTTTCCACTATTACCCTCTTAGCGCTCCGAATCTCCACTTGCATTTTCTACAGAAAGAGTGTTTCAGAACGGCTCAATCAATACTAAGGTTCAACTCTTTTAGTTGAACAAACAGAACAGAAAGAAGGTTCACACAATTCTTCTGTGTAGTTTTTATTTGTAGACATTCTTTTTCCCAATATAGGCCTCTTAGCGCTCAGAATGTCTAATTGCAGTTTCTACAGAAAGAGTGTTTCAGAACGGCTCAATCAAAAGTAAGGTTCAACTCTGTTAGTTGAATGCACAGAACAGAAAGAAGTTTCATACAATGCTTCTGTGTAGTTTATATTTGAACATATTCTTTTTTCCACTATTACCCACTTAGCGCTACGAATGTCCAGTTGCATTTTCTACAGACAGAGTGTTTCAAAACTGCTCAATCAAAAGTATGGTTTAAGTCTGTTAGCTGAATGCTCAGATCAGAAAGAAGTTTCACAGAATGCTTCTGTGTAGTTTATATTTGAATATATTCCTTTTTCCACTACTACGCTCTTAGCGCTCCAAATGTCCAGTTGCTTTTTCTACAGAAAGAGTGTTCAGATCTGCTCAATCAAAAGTATGGTTTAACTCTGTTAGCTGAATGCACAGATCAGAAAGAAGTTTCACCGAATGATTCTGTGTAGTTTATATTTGAAGACATTCCTTTTTCCACTATTACCCTCTTAGCGCTCCGAATCTCCACTTGCATTTTCTACAAAAAGAGTGTTTCATATCTGCTCAATCAAAAATATGTTTTATCTCTGTTAACTGAATTTACAGATCAGAAATAAGTTTCACAGAATGCATCTGTGTAGTTTTTATTTGAAGATATTCTTTTTCCCAATGTAGGCCTCTTAGCGCTTAGCATGTCCAATTGCAGTTTCTACAGAAAGAGTGTTTCAGAACGGCTCAATCAAAAGTAAGGTTCAACTCTGTTAGTTGAATGCACAGAACAGAAAGAATTTTCACAGAATGCTACTGTGTAGTTTATATTTGAATATATTCCTTTTTCCACTATTACCCTCTTAGCGCTCCGAATGTCCACTTGCATTTTCTACAGAAAGTGTGTTCCGAACTGCGCAATCAAAAGTATGGTTTAACTCTGTTAGCTTAATGAACATATCAGAAATAAGTTTCACACAATGCTTCTGTGTAGTTTTTATTTGAAGATATTATTTTTCCCAATAGAGGCCTCTTAGCGCTCAGAATGTCCAATTGCAGTTTCTACAGAAAGAGTGTTTCAGAAAGGCTCAATCAAAAGTAAGGTTCAACTCTGTTAGTTGAATGCACAGAACAGAAAGAAGTTTCATACAATGCTTCTGTGTAGTTTATATTTGAACACATTCTTTTTTCCACTATTACCCACTTAGCGCTACGAATGTCCAGTTGCATTTTCTACAGACAGAGTGCTTCAAAACTGCTCAATCAAAAGTATGGTTTAACTCTGTTAGCTGAATGCTCAGATCAGAAAGAAGTTTCACAGAATGCTTCTGTGTAGTTTATATTTGAATATATTCCTTTTTCCACTACTACTCTCTTAGGGCTCCAAATGTCCAGTTGCATTTTCTACAGAAAGAGTGTTCAGATCTGCTCAATCAAAAGTATGGTTTAACTCTGTTAGCTGAATGCACAGATCAGAAAGAAGTTTCACAGAATGATTCTGTGTAGTTTATATTTGGAGACATTCCTTTTTCCACTATTACCCTCTTAGCGCTCCGAATCTCCACTTGCATTTTCTACAGAAAGAGTGTTTCAGAACGGCTCAATCAATACTAAGGTTCAACACTTTTAGTTGAACAAACAGAACAGAAAGAAGTTTCACACAATTCTTCTGTGTAGTTTTTATTGGTAGACATTCTTTTTCCCAATATAGGCCTCTTAGCGCTCAGAATGTCCAATTGCAGTTTCTACAGAAAGAGTGTTTCAGAACGGCTCAATCAAAAGTAAGGTTCAACTCTGTTAGTTGAATGCACAGAACAGAAAGAAGTTTCATACAATGCTTCTGTGTAGTTTATATTTGAACATATTCTTTTTTCCACTATTACCCACTTAGCGCTACGAATGTCCAGTTGCATTATCTACAGACAGAGTGTTTCAAAACTGCTCAATCAAAAGTATGGTTTAACTCTGTTAGCTGAATGCTCAGATCAGAAAGAAGTTTCACAGAATGCTTCTGTGTAGTTTATATTTGAATATATTCCTTTTTCCACTACTACGCTCTTAGCGCTCCAAATGTCCAGTTGCTTTTTCTACAGAAAGAGTGTTCAGATCTGCTCAATCAAAAGTATGGTTTAACTCTGTTAGCTGAATGCACAGATCAGAAAGAAGTTTCACCGAATGATTCTGTGTAGTTTATATTTGAAGACATTCCTTTTTCCACTATTACCCTCTTAGCGCTCCGAATCTCCACTTGCATTTTCTACAAAAAGAGTGTTTCATAACTGCTCAATCAAAAATATGTTTTATCTCTGTTAACTGAATTTACAGATCAGAAATAAGTTTCACAGAATGCATCTGTGTAGTTTTTATTTGAAGATATTCTTTTTCCCAATGTAGGCCTCTTAGCGCTTAGCATGTCCAATTGCAGTTTCTACAGAAAGAGTGTTTCAGAACGGCTCAATCAAAAGTAAGGTTCAACTCTGTTAGTTGAATGCACAGAACAGAAAGAATTTTCACAGAATGCTACTGTGTAGTTTATATTTGAATATATTCCTTTTTCCACTATTACCCTCTTAGCGCTCCGAATGTCCACTTGCATTTTCTACAGAAAGTGTGTTCAGAACTGCGCAATCAAAAGTATGGTTTAACTCTGTTAGCTTAATGAACATATCAGAAATAAGTTTCACACAATGCTTCTGTGTAGTTTTTATTTGAAGATATTATTTTTCCCAATATAGGCCTCTTAGCGCTCAGAATGTACAATTGCAGTTTCTACAGAAAGAGTGTTTCAGAAAGGCTCAATCAAAAGTCAGGTTTAACTCTGTTAGTAGAATGCACAGAACAGAAAGAAGTTTCATACAATGCTTCTGTGTAGTTTATATTTGAACATATTCTTTTTTCCACTATTACCCACTTAGCGCTACGAATGTCCAGTTGCATTTTCTACAGACAGAGTGTTTCAAAACTGCTCAATCAAAAGTATGGTTTAACTCTGTTAGCTGAATGCTCAGATCAGAAAGAAGTTTCACAGAATGCTTCTGTGTAGTTTATATTTGAATATATTCCTTTTTCCACTACTACGCTCTTAGCGCTCCAAATGTCCAGTTGCATTTTCTACAGAAAGAGTGTTCAGATCTGCTCAATCAAAAGTATGGTTTAACTCTGTTAGCTGAATGCACAGATCAGAAAGAAGTTTCACCGAATGATTCTGTGTAGTTTATATTTCAAGACATTCCTTTTTCCACTATTACCCTCTTAGCGCTCCGAATCTCCACTTGCATTTTCTACAAAAAGAGTGTTTCATAACTGCTCAATCAAAAATATGTTTTATCTCTGTTAACTGAATTTACAGATCAGAAATAAGTTTCACAGAATGCATCTGTGTAGTTTTTATTTGAAGATATTCTTTTTCCCAATGTAGGCCTCTTAGCGCTTAGCATGTCCAATTGCAGTTTCTACAGAAAGAGTGTTTCAGAATGGCTCAATCAAAAGTAAGGTTCAACTCTGTTAGTTGAATGCACAGAACAGAAAGAATTTTCACAGAATGCTACTGTGTAGTTTATATTTGAATATATTCCTTTTTCCAATATTAACCTCTTAGCGCTCCGAATGTCCACTTGCATTTTCTACAGAAAGAGTGTTCAGAACTGCGCAATCAAAAGTATGGTTTAACTCTGTTAGCTTAATGAACATATCAGAAATAAGTTTCACACAATGCTTCTGTGTAGTTTTTATTTGAAGATATTATTTTTCCCAATAGAGGCCTCTTAGCGCTCAGAATGTCCAATTGCAGTTCCTACAGAAAGAGTGTTTCAGAAAGGCTCAATCAAAAGTAAGTTTCAACTCTGTTAGTTGAATGCACAGAACAGAAAGAAGTTTCATACAATGCTTCTGTTTAGTTTATATTTGAACATATTCTTTTTTCCACTATTACCCACTTAGCGCTACGAATGTCCAGTTGCATTTTCTACAGACAGAGTGTTTCAAAACTGCTCAATCAAAAGTATGGTTTAACTCTGTTAGCTGAATGCTCAGATCAGAAAGAAGTTTCACAGAATGCTTCTGTGTAGTTTATATTTGAATATATTCCTTTTTCCACTACTACTCTCTTAGGGCTCCAAATGTCCAGTTGCATTTTCTACAGAAAGAGTGTTCAGATCTGCTCAATCAAAAGTATGGTTTAACTCTGTTTGCTGAATGCACAGATCAGAAAGAAGTTTCACAGAATGATTCTGTGTAGTTTATATTTGGAGACATTCCTTTTTCCACTATTACCCTCTTAGCGCTCCGAATCTCCACTTGCATTTTCTACAGAAAGAGTGTTTCAGAACGGCTCAATCAATACTAAGGTTCAACTCTTTTAGTTGAACAAACAGAACAGAAAGAAGTTTCACACAATTCTTCTGTGTAGTTTTTATTGGTAGACATTCTTTTTCCCAATATAGGCCTCTTAGCGCTCAGAATGTCCAATTGCAGTTTCTACAGAAAGAGTGTTTCAGAACGGCTCAATCAAAAGTAAGGTTCAACTCTGTTAGTTGAATGCACAGAACAGAAAGAAGTTTCATACAATGCTTCTGTGTAGTTTATATTTGAACATATTCTTTTTTGCACTATTACCCACTTAGCGCTACGAATGTCCAGTTGCATTTTCTACAGACAGAGTGTTTCAAAACTGCTCAATCAAAAGTATGGTTTAACTCTGTTAGCTGAATGCTCAGATCAGAAAGAAGTTTCACAGAATGCTTCTGTGTAGTTTATATTTGAATATATTCCTTTTTCCACTACTACGCTCTTAGCGCTCCGAATGTCCAGTTGCTTTTTCTACAGAAAGAGTGTTCAGATCTGCTCAATCAAAAGTATGGTTTAACTCTGTTAGCTGAATGCACAGATCAGAAAGAAGTTTCACCGAATGATTCTGTGTAGTTTATATTTGAAGACATTCCTTTTTCCACTATTACCCTCTTAGCGCTCCGAATCTCCACTTGCATTTTCTACAAAAAGAGTGTTTCATATCTGCTCAATCAAAAATATGTTTTATCTCTGTTAACTGAATTTACAGATCAGAAATAAGTTTCACAGAATGCATCTGTGTAGTTTTTATTTGAAGATATTCTTTTTCCCAATGTAGGCCTCTTAGCGCTTAGCATGTCCAATTGCAGTTTCTACAGAAAGAGTGTTTCAGAACGGCTCAATCAAAAGTAAGGTTCAATTCTGTTAGTTGAATGCACAGAACAGAAAGAATTTTCACAGAATGCCACTGTGTAGTTTATATTTGAATATATTCCTTTTTCCACTATTAACCTCTTAGCGCTCCGAATGTCCACTTGCATTATCTACAGAAAGAGTGTTCAGAACTGCGCAATCAAAAGTATGGTTTAACTCTGTTAGCTTAATGAACATATCAGAAATAAGTTTCACACAATGCTTCTGTGTAGTTTTTATTTGAAGATATTATTTTTCCCAATAGAGGCCTCTTAGGGCTCAGAATGTCCAATTGCAGTTTCTACAGAAAGAGTGTTTCAGAAAGGCTCAATCAAAATTAAGGTTCAACCCTGTTAGTTGAATGCACAGAACAGAAAGAAGTTTCATACAATGCTTCTGTGTAGTTTATATTTGAACATATTCTTTTTTCCACTATTACCCACTTAGCGCTACGAATGTCCAGTTGCATTTTCTACAGACAGAGTGTTTCAAAACTGCTCAATCAAAAGTATGGTTTAACTCTGTTAGCTGAATGCTCAGATCAGAAAGAAGTTTCACAGAATGCTTCTGTGTAGTTTATATTTGAATATATTCCTTTTTCCACTACTACGCTCTTAGCGCTCCAAATGTCCAGTTGCATTTTCTACAGAAAGAGTGTTCAGATCTGCTCAATCAAAAGTATGGTTTAACTCTGTTAGCTGAATGCACAGATCAGAAAGAAGTTTCACCGAATGATTCTGTGTAGTTTATATTTGAAGACATTCCTTTTTCCACTATTACCCTCTTAGCGCTCCGAATCTCCACTTGCATTTTCTACAAAAAGAGTGTTTCATAACTGCTCAATCAAAAATATGTTTTATCTCTGTTAACTGAATTTACAGATCAGAAATAAGTTTCACAGAATGCATCTGTGTAGTTTTTATTTGAAGACATTCTTTTTCCCAATGTAGGCCTCTTAGCGCTTAGCATGTCCAATTGCAGTTTCTACAGAAAGAGTGTTTCAGAACGGCTCAATCAAAAGTAAGGATCAACTCTGTTAGTTGAATGCACAGAACAGAAAGAATTTTCACAGAATGCTACTGTGTAGTTTATATTTGAATATATTCCTTTTTCCACTATTAACCTCTTAGCGCTCCGAATGTCCACTTGCATTTTCTACAGAAAGAGTGTTCAGAACTGCGCAATCCAAAGTATGGTTTAACTCTGTTAGCTTAATGAACATATCAGAAATAAGTTTCACACAATGCTTCTGTGTAGTTTTTATTTGAAGATATTATTTTTCCCAATAGAGGCCTCTTAGCGCTCAGAATGTCCAATTGCAGTTTCTACAGAAAGAGTGTTTCAGAAAGGCTCAATCAAAATTAAGGTTCAACTCTGTTAGTTGAATGCACAGAACAGAAAGAAGTTTCATACAATGCTTCTGTGTAGTTTATATTTGAACATATTCTTTTTTCCACTATTACCCACTTAGCGCTACGAATGTCCAGTTGCATTTTCTACAGACAGAGTGTTTCAAAACTGCTCAATCAAAAGTATGGTTTAACTCTGTTAGCTGAATGCTCAGATCAGAAAGAAGTTTCACAGAATGCTTCTGTGTAGTTTATATTTGAATATATTCCTTTTCCCACTACTACTCTCTTAGCGCTCCAAATGTCCAGTTTCATTTTCTACAGAAAGAGTGTTCAGATCTGCTCAATTAAAAGTATGGTTTAACTCTGTTTGCTGAATGCACAGATCAGAAAGAAGTTTCACAGAATGATTCTGTGTAGTTTATATTTGGAGACATTCCTTTTTCCACTATTACCCTCTTAGCGCTCCGAATCTCCACTTGCATTTTCTACAGAAAGAGTGTTTCAGAACGGCTCAATCAAAACTAAGGTTCAACTCTTTTAGTTGAACAAACAGAACAGAAAGAAGTTTCACACAATTCTTCTGTGTAGTTTTTATTTGTAGACATTCTTTTTCCCAATATAGGCCTCTTAGCGCTCAGAATGTCCAATTGCAGTTTCTACAGAAAGAGTGTTTCAGAACGGCTCAATCAAAAGTAAGGTTCAAATCTGTTAGTTGAATGCACAGAACAGGAAGAAGTTTCATACAATGCTTCTGTGTAGTTTATATTTGAACATATTCTTTTTTCCACTATTACCCACTTAGCGCTACGAATGTCCAGTTGCATTTTCTACAGACAGAGTGTTTCAAAACTGCTCAATCAAAAGTATGGTTTAACTCTGTTAGCTGAATGCTCAGATCAGAAAGAAGTTTCACAGAATGCTTCTGTGTAGTTTATATTTGAATATATTCCTTTTTCCACTACTACGCTCTTAACGCTCCAAATGTCCAGTTGCGTTTTCTACAGAAAGCGTGTTCAGATCTGCTCAATCAAAAGTATGGTTTAACTCTGTTAGCTGAATGCACAGATCAGAAAGAAGTTTCACCTAATGATTCTGTGTAGTTTATATTTGAAGACATTCCTTTTTCCACTATTACCCTCTTAGCGCTCCGAATCTCCACTTGCATTTTCTACAAAAAGAGTGTTTCATAACTGCTCAATCAAAAATATGTTTTATCTCTGTTAACTGAATTTACAGATCAGAAATAAGTTTCACAGAATGCATCTGTGTAGTTTTTATTTGAAGATATTCTTTTTCCCAATGTAGGCCTCTTAGCGCTTAGCATGTCCAATTGCAGTTTCTACAGAAAGAGTGTTTCAGAACGGCTCAATCAAAAGTAAGGTTCAACTCTGTTAGTTGAATGCACAGAACAGAAAGAATTTTCACAGAATGCTACTGTGTAGTTTATATTTGAATATATTCCTTTTTCCACTATTACCTTCTTAGCGCTCCGAATGTCCACTTGCATTTTCTACAGAAAGAGTGTTCAGAACTGCGCAATCCAAAGTATGGTTTAACTCTGTTAGCTTAATGAACATATCAGAAATAAGTTTCACACAATGCTTCTGTGTAGTTTTTATTTGAAGATATTATTTTTCCCAATAGAGGCCTCTTAGCGCTCAGAATGTCCAATTGCAGTTTCTACAGAAAGAGTGTTTCAGAAAGGCTCAATCAAATGTAAGTTTCAACTCTGTTAGTTGAATGCACAGAACAGAAAGAAGTTTCATACAATGCTTCTGTGTAGTTTATATTTGAACATATTCTTTTTTCCACTATTACCCACTTAGCGCTACGAATGTCCAGTTGCATTTTCTACAGACAGAGTGTTTCAAAACTGCTCAATCAAAAGTATGGTATAACTCTGTTAGCTGAATGCTCAGATCAGAAAGAAGTTTCACAGAATGCTTCTGTGTAGTTTATAGTTGAATATATTCCTTTTTCCACTACTACGCTCTTAGCGCTCCAAATGTCCAGTTGCGTTTTCTACAGAAAGAGTGTTCAGATCTGCTCAATCAAAAGTATGGTTTAACTCTGTTAGCTGAATGCACAGAACAGAAAGAAGTTTCACCGAATGATTCTGTGTAGTTTATATTTGAAGACATTCCTTTTTCCACTATTACCCTCTTAGCGCTCCGAATCTCCACTTGCATTTTCTACAAAAAGAGTGTTTCATAACTGCTCAATCAAAAATATGTTTTATCTCTGTTAACTGAATTTACAGATCAGAAATAAGTTTCACAGAATGCATCTGTGTAGTTTTTATTTGAAGATATTCTTTTTCCCAATGTAGGCCTCTTAGCGCTTAGCATGTCCAATTGCAGTTTCTACAGAAAGAGTGTTTCAGAACGGCTCAATCAAAAGTAAGGTTCAACTCTGTTAGTTGAATGCACAGAACAGAAAGAAGTTTCATACAATGCTTCTGTGTAGTTTATATTTGAACATATTCTTTTTTCCACTATTACCCACTTAGCGCTACGAATGTCCAGTTGCATTTTCTACAGACAGAGTGTTTCAAAACTGCTCAATCAAAAGTATGGTTTAACTCTGTTAGCTGAATGCACAGATCAGAAAGAAGTTTCACAGAATGATTCTGTGTAGTTTATATTTGGAGACATTCCTTTTTCCACTATTACCCTCTTAGCGCTCCGAATCTCCACTTGCATTTTCTACAGAAAGAGTGTTTCAGAACGGCTCAATCAAAACTAAGGTTCAACTCTTTTAGTTGAACAAACAGAACAGAAAGAAGTTTCACACAATTCTTCTGTGTAGTTTTTATTTGTAGACATTCTTTTTCCCAATATAGGCCTCTTAGCGCTCAGAATGTCCAATTGCAGTTTCTACAGAAAGAGTGTTTCAGAACGGCTCAATCAAAAGTAAGGTTCAACTCTGTTAGTTCAATGCACAGAACAGAAAGAATTTTCACAGAATGCTACTGTGTAGTTTATATTTGAATATATTCCTTTTTCCACTATTACCCTCTTAGCGCTCCGAATGTCCACTTGAATTTTCTACAGAAAGAGTGTTCAGGACTGCGCAATCAAAAGTATGGTTTAACTCTGTTAGCTTAATGAACATATCAGAAATAAGTTTCACACAATGCTTCTGTGTAGTTTTTATTTGAAGATATTATTTTTCCCTATAGAGGCCTCTTAGCGCTCAGAATGTCCAATTGCAGTTTCTACAGAAAGAGTGTTTCAGAAAGGCTCAATCAAAAGTAAGGTTCAACTCTGTTAGTTGAATGCACAGAACAGAAAGAAGTTTCATACAATGCTTCTGTGTAGTTTATATATGAACATATTCTTTTTTCCACTATTACCCACTTAGCGCTACGAATGTCCAGTTGCATTTTCTACAGACAGAGTGTTTCAAAACTGCTCAATCAAAAGTATGGTTTAACTCTATTAGCTGAATGCTCAGATCAGAAAGAAGTTTCACAGAATGCTTCTGTGTAGTTTATATTTGAATATATTCCTTTTTCCACTACTACTCTCTTAGCGCTCCAAATGTCCAGTTGCATTTTCTACAGAAAGAGTGTTCAGATCTGCTCAATCAAAAGTATGGTTTAACTCTGTTAGCTGAATGCACAGATCAGAAAGAAGTTTCACAGAATGATTCTGTGTAGTTTATATTTGGAGACATTCCTTTTTCCACTATTACCCTCTTAGCGCTCCGAATCTCTACTTGCATTTTCTACAGAAAGAGTGTTTCAGAACGGCTCAATCAAAACTAAGGTTCAAGTCTTTTAGTTGAACAAACAGAACAGAAAGAAGTTTCACACAATTCTTCTGTGTAGTTTTTATTTGTAGACATTCTTTTTCCCAATATAGGCCTCTTAGCGCTCAGAATGTCCAATTGCAGTTTCTACAGAAAGAGTGTTTCAGAACGGCTCAATCAAAAGTAAGGTTCAAATCTGTTAGTTGAATGCACAGAACAGGAAGAAGTTTCATACAATGCTTCTGTGTAGTTTATATTTGAACATATTCTTTTTTCCACTATTACCCACTTAGCGCTACGAATGTCCAGTTGCATTTTCTACAGACAGAGTGTTTCAAAACTGCTCAATCAAAAGTATGGTTTAACTCTATTAGCTGAATGCTCAGATCAGAAAGAAGTTTCACAGAATGCTTCTGTGTAGTTTATATTTGAATATATTCCTTTTTCCACTACTACTCTCTTAGCGCTCCAAATGTCCAGTTGCATTTTCTACAGAAAGAGTGTTCAGATCTGCTCAGTCAAAAGTATGGTTTAAATCTGTTAGCTGAATGCACAGATCAGAAAGAAGTTTCACAGAATGATTCTGTGTAGTTTATATTTGGAGACATTCCTTTTTCCACTATTAACCTCTTAGCACTCCGAATCTCCACTTGCATTTTCTACAGAAAGAGTGTTTCAGAACGGCTCAATCAAAACTAAGGTTCAAACCTTTTAGTTGAACAAACAGAACAGAAAGAAGTTTCACACAATTCTTCTGTGTAGTTTTTATTTTTAGACATTCTTTTTCCCAATATAGGCCTCTTAGCGCTCAGAATGTCCAATTGCAGTTTCTACAGAAAGAGTGTTTCAGAACGGCTCAATCAAAAGTAAGGTTCAAATCTGTTAGTTGAATGCACAGAACAGGAAGAAGTTTCATAAAATGCTTCTGTGTAGTTTATATTTGAACATATTCTTTTTTCCACTATTACCCACTTAGCGCTACGAATGTCCAGTTGCATTTCCTACAGACAGAGTGTTTCAAAACTGCTCAATCAAAAGTATGGTTTAACTCTGTTAGCTGAATGCTCAGATCAGAAAGAAGTTTCACAGAATGCTTCTGTGTAGTTTATATTTGAATATATTCCTTTTTCCACTACTACGCTCTTAGCGCTCCAAATGTCCAGTTGCGTTTTCTACAGAAAGAGTGTTCAGATCTGCTCAATCAAAAGTATGGTTTAACTCTGTTAGCTGAATGCACAGATCAGAAAGAAGTTTCACCGAATGATTCTGTGTAGTTTATATTTGAAGACATTCCTTTTTCCACTATTACCCTCTTAGCGCTCCGAATCTCCACTTGCATTTTCTACAAAAAGAGTGTTTCATAACTGCTGAATCTAAAATATGTTTTATCTCTGTTAACTGAATTTACAGATCAGAAATAAGTTTCACAGAATGCATCTGTGTAGTTTTTATTTGAAGATATTCTTTTTCCCAATGTAGGCCTCTTAGCGCTTAGCATGTCCAATTGCAGTTTCTACAGAAAGAGTGTTTCAGAACGGCTCAATCAAAAGTAAGGTTCAACTCTGTTAGTTGAATGCACAGAACAGAAAGAATTTTCACAGAATGCTACTGTGTAGTTTATATTTGAATATATTCCTTTTTCCACTATTACCTTCTTAGCGCTCCGAATGTCCACTTGCATTTTCTACAGAAAGAGTGTTCAGAACTGCGCAATCCAAAGTATGGTTTAACTCTGTTAGCTTAATGAACATATCAGAAATAAGTTTCACACAATGCTTCTGTGTAGTTTTTATTTGAAGATATTATTTTTCCCAATAGAGGCCTCTTAGCGCTCAGAATGTCCAATTGCAGTTTCTACAGAAAGAGTGTTTCAGAAAGGCTCAATCAAATGTAAGTTTCAACTCTGTTAGTTGAATGCACAGAACAGAAAGAAGTTTCATACAATGCTTCTGTGTAGTTTATATTTGAACATATTCTTTTTTCCACTATTACCCACTTAGCGCTACGAATGTCCAGTTGCATTTTCTACAGACAGAGTGTTTCAAAACTGCTCAATCAAAAGTATGGTTTAACTCTGTTAGCTGAATGCTCAGATCAGAAAGAAGTTTCACAGAATGCTTCTGTGTAGTTTATATTTGAATATATTCCTTTTTCCACTACTACTCTCTTAGCACTCCAAATGTCCAGTTGCATTTTCTACAGAAAGAGTGTTCAGATCTGCTCAATCAAAAGTATGGTTTAACCCTGTTAGCTGAATGCACAGATCAGAAAGAAGTTTCACAGAATGATTCTGTGTAGTTTATATTTGGAGACATTCCTTTTTCCACTATTACCCTCTTAGCGCTCCGAATCTCCACTTGCATTTTCTACAGAAAGAGTGTTTCAGAACGGCTCAATCAATACTAAGGTTCAACTCTTTTAGTTGAACAAACAGAACAGAAAGAAGTTTCACACAATTCTTCTGTGTAGTTTTTATTTGTAGACATTCTTTTTCCCAATATAGGCCTCTTAGCGCTCAGAATGTCCAATTGCAGTTTCTACAGAAAGAGTGTTTCAGAACGGCTCAATCAAAAGTAAGGTTCAACTCTGTTAGTTGAATGCACAGAACAGAAAGAAGTTTCATACAATGCTTCTGTGTAGTTTATATTTGAACATATTCTTTTTTCCACTATTACCCACTTAGCGCTACGAATGTCCAGTTGCATTTTCTACAGACAGAGTGTTTCAAAACTGCTCAATCAAAAGTATGGTTTAACTCTGTTAGCTGAATGCTCAGATCAGAAAGAAGTTTCACAGAATGCTTCTGTGTAGTTTATATTTGAATATATTCCTTTTTCCACTACTACGCTCTTAGCGCTCCAAATGTCCAGTTGCATTTTCTACAGAAAGAGTGTTCAGATCTGCTCAATCAAAAGTATGGTTTAACTCTGTTAGCTGAATGCACAGATCAGAAAGAAGTTTCACCGAATGATTCTGTGTAGTTTATATTTGAAGACATTCCTTTTTCCACTATTACCCTCTTAGCGCTCCGAATCTCCACTTGCATTTTCTACAAAAAGAGTGTTTCATAACTGCTCAATCAAAAATATGTTTTATCTCTGTTAACTGAATTTACAGATCAGAAATAAGTTTCACAGAATGCATCTGTGTAGTTTTTATTTGAAGATATTCTTTTTCCCAATGTAGGGCTCTTAGCGCTTAGTATGTCCAATTGCAATTTCTACAGAAAGAGTGTTTCAGAACGGCTCAATCAAAAGTAAGGTTCAACTCTGTTAGTTCAATGCACAGAACAGAAAGAATTTTCACAGAATGCTACTGTGTAGTTTATATTTGAATATATTCCTTTTTCCACTATTACCCTCTTAGCGCTCCGAATGTCCACTTGAATTTTCTACAGAAAGAGTGTTCAGGACTGCGCAATCAAAAGTATGGTTTAACTCTGTTAGCTTAATGAACATATCAGAAATAAGTTTCACACAATGCTTCTGTGTAGTTTTTATTTGAAGATATTATTTTTCCCTATAGAGGCCTCTTAGCGCTCAGAATGTCCAATTGCAGTTTCTACAGAAAGAGTGTTTCAGAAAGGCTCAATCAAAAGTAAGGTTCAACTCTGTTAGTTGAATGCACAGAACAGAAAGAAGTTTCATACAATGCTTCTGTGTAGTTTATATATGAACATATTCTTTTTTCCACTATTACCCACTTAGCGCTACGAATGTCCAGTTGCATTTTCTACAGACAGAGTGTTTCAAAACTGCTCAATCAAAAGTATGGTTTAACTCTATTAGCTGAATGCTCAGATCAGAAAGAAGTTTCACAGAATGCTTCTGTGTAGTTTATATTTGAATATATTCCTTTTTCCACTACTACCCTCTTAGCGCTCCAAATGTCCAGTTGCATTTTCTACAGAAAGAGTGTTCAGATCTGCTCAATCAAAAGTATGGTTTAACTCTGTTAGCTGAATGCACAGATCAGAAAGAAGTTTCACAGAATGATTCTGTGTAGTTTATATTTGGAGACATTCCTTTTTCCACTATTACCCTCTTAGCGCTCCGAATCTCCACTTGCATTTTCTACAGAAAGAGTGTTTCAGAACGGCTCAATCAAAACTAAGTTTCAAGTCTTTTAGTTGAACAAACAGAACAGAAAGAAGTTTCACACAATTCTTCTGTGTAGTTTTTATTTGTAGACATTCTTTTTCCCAATATAGGCCTCTTAGCGCTCAGAATGTCCAATTGCAGTTTCTACAGAAAGAGTGTTTCAGAACGGCTCAATCAAAAGTAAGGTTCAAATCTGTTAGTTGAATGCACAGAACAGGAAGAAGTTTCATACAATGCTTCTGTGTAGTTTATATTTGAACATATTCTTTTTTCCACTATTACCCACTTAGCGCTACGAATGTCCAGTTGCATTTTCTACAGACAGAGTGTTTCAAAACTGCTCAATCAAAAGTATGGTTTAACTCTATTAGCTGAATGCTCAGATCAGAAAGAAGTTTCACAGAATGCTTCTGTGTAGTTTATATTTGAATATATTCCTTTTTCCACTACTACTCTCTTAGCGCTCCAAATGTCCAGTTGCATTTTCTACAGAAAGAGTGTTCAGATCTGCTCAGTCAAAAGTATGGTTTAAATCTGTTAGCTGAATGCACAGATCAGAAAGAAGTTTCACAGAATGATTCTGTGTAGTTTATATTTGGAGACATTCCTTTTTCCACTATTAACCTCTTAGCACTCCGAATCTCCACTTGCATTTTCTACAGAAAGAGTGTTTCAGAACGGCTCAATCAAAACTAAGGTTCAACCCTTTTAGTTGAACAAACAGAACAGAAAGAAGTTTCACACAATTCTTCTGTGTAGTTTTTATTTTTAGACATTCTTTTTCCCAATATAGGCCTCTTAGCGCTCAGAATGTCCAATTGCAGTTTCTACAGAAAGAGTGTTTCAGAACGGCTCAATCAAAAGTAAGGTTCAAATCTGTTAGTTGAATGCACAGAACAGGAAGAAGTTTCATAAAATGCTTCTGTGTAGTTTATATTTGAACATATTCTTTTTTCCACTATTACCCACTTAGCGCTACGAATGTCCAGTTGCATTTCCTACAGACAGAGTGTTTCAAAACTGCTCAATCAAAAGTATGGTTTAACTCTGTTAGCTGAATGCTCAGATCAGAAAGAAGTTTCACAGAATGCTTCTGTGTAGTTTATATTTGAATATATTCCTTTTTCCACTATTACCCTCTTAGCGCTCCGAATCTCCACTTGCATTTTCTACAAAAAGAGTGTTTCATAACTGCTGAATCTAAAATATGTTTTATCTCTGTTAACTGAATTTACAGATCAGAAATAAGTTTCACAGAATGCATCTGTGTAGTTTTTATTTGAAGATATTCTTTTTCCCAATGTAGGTCTCTTAGCGCTTAGCATGTCCAATTGCAGTTTCTACAGAAAGAGTGTTTCAGAACGGCTCAATCAAAAGTAAGGTTCAACTCTGTTAGTTGAATGCACAGAACAGAAAGAATTTTCACAGAATGCTACTGTGTAGTTTATATTTGAATATATTCCTTTTTCCACTATTACCTTCTTAGCGCTCCGAATGTCCACTTGCATTTTCTACAGAAAGAGTGTTCAGAACTGCGCAATCAAAAGTATGGTTTAACTCTGTTAGCTTAATGAACATATCAGAAATAAGTTTCACACAATGCTTCTGTGTAGTTTTTATTTGAAGATATTATTTTTCCCAATAGAGGCCTCTTAGCGCTCAGAATGTCCAATTGCAGTTTCTACAGAAAGAGTGTTTCAGAACGGCTCAATCAAAAGTAAGGTTCAACTCTGTTAGTTGAATGCACAGAACAGAAAGAAGTTTCATACAATGCTTCTGTGTAGTTTATATTTGAACATATTCTTTTTTCCACTATTACCCACTTAGCGCTACGAATGTCCAGTTGCATTTTCTACAGACAGAGTGTTTCAAAACTGCTCAATCAAAAGTATGGTTTAACTCTGTTAGCTGAATGCTCAGATCAGAAAGAAGTTTCACAGAATGCTTCTGTGTAGTTTATATTTGAATATATTCCTTTTTCCACTACTACTCTCTTAGCACTCCAAATGTCCAGTTGCATTTTCTACAGAAAGAGTGTTCAGATCTGCTCAATCAAAAGTATGGTTTAACTCTGTTAGCTGAATGCACAGATCAGAAAGAAGTTTCACAGAATGATTCTGTGTAGTTTATATTTGGAGACATTCCTTTTTCCACTATTACCCTCTTAGCGCTCCGAATCTCCACTTGCATTTTCTACAGAAAGAGTGTTTCAGAACGGCTCAATCAATACTAAGGTTCAACTCTTTTAGTTGAACAAACAGAACAGAAAGAAGTTTCACACAATTCTTCTGTGTAGTTTTTATTTGTAGACATTCTTTTTCCCAATATAGGCCTCTTAGCGCTCAGAATGTCCAATTGCAGTTTCTACAGAAAGAGTGTTTCAGAACGGCTCAATCAAAAGTAAGGTTCAACTCTGTTAGTTGAATGCACAGAACAGAAAGAAGTTTCATACAATGCTTCTGTGTAGTTTATATTTGAACATATTCTTTTTTCCACTATTACCCACTTAGCGCTACGAATGTCCAGTTGCATTTTCTACAGACAGAGTGTTTCAAAACTGCTCAATCAAAAGTATGGTTTAACTCTGTTAGCTGAATGCTCAGATCAGAAAGAAGTTTCACAGAATGCTTCTGTGTAGTTTATATTTGAATATATTCCTTTTTCCACTACTACGCTCTTAGCGCTCCAAATGTCCAGTTGCATTTTCTACAGAAAGAGTGTTCAGATCTGCTCAATCAAAAGTATGGTTTAACTCTGTTAGCTGAATGCACAGATCAGAAAGAAGTTTCACCGAATGATTCTGTGTAGTTTATATTTGAAGACATTCCTTTTTCCACTATTACCCTCTTAGCGCTCCGAATCTCCACTTGCATTTTCTACAAAAAGAGTGTTTCATAACTGCTCAATCAAAAATATATTTTATCTCTGTTAACTGAATTTACAGATCAGAAATAAGTTTCACAGAATGCATCTGTGTAGTTTTTATTTGAAGATATTCTTTTTCCCAATGTAGGGCTCTTAGCGCTTAGTATGTCCAATTGCAATTTCTACAGAAAGAGTGTTTCAGAACGGCTCAATCAAAAGTAAGGTTCAACTCTGTTAGTTCAATGCACAGAACAGAAAGAATTTTCACAGAATGCTACTGTGTAGTTTATATTTGAATATATTCCTTTTTCCACTATTACCCTCTTAGCGCTCCGAATGTCCACTTGAATTTTCTACAGAAAGAGTGTTCAGGACTGCGCAATCAAAAGTATGGTTTAACTCTGTTAGCTTAATGAACATATCAGAAATAAGTTTCACACAATGCTTCTGTGTAGTTTTTATTTGAAGATATTATTTTTCCCTATAGAGGCCTCTTAGCGCTCAGAATGTCCAATTGCAGTTTCTACAGAAAGAGTGTTTCAGAAAGGCTCAATCAAAAGTAAGGTTCAACTCTGTTAGTTGAATGCACAGAACAGAAAGAAGTTTCATACAATGCTTCTGTGTAGTTTATATATGAACATATTCTTTTTTCCACTATTACCCACTTAGCGCTACGAATGTCCAGTTGCATTTTCTACAGACAGAGTGTTTCAAAACTGCTCAATCAAAAGTATGGTTTAACTCTATTAGCTGAATGCTCAGATCAGAAAGAAGTTTCACAGAATGCTTCTGTGTAGTTTATATTTGAATATATTCCTTTTTCCACTACTACTCTCTTAGCGCTCCAAATGTCCAGTTGCATTTTCTACAGAAAGAGTGTTCAGATCTGCTCAATCAAAAGTATGGTTTAACTCTGTTAGCTGAATGCACAGATCAGAAAGAAGTTTCACAGAATGATTCTGTGTAGTTTATATTTGGAGACATTCCTTTTTCCACTATTACCCTCTTAGCGCTCCGAATCTCCACTTGCATTTTCTACAGAAAGAGTGTTTCAGAACGGCTCAATCAAAACTAAGGTTCAAGTCTTTTAGTTGAACAAACAGAACAGAAAGAAGTTTCACACAATTCTTCTGTGTAGTTTTTATTTGTAGACATTCTTTTTCCCAATATAGGCCTCTTAGCGCTCAGAATGTCCAATTGCAGTTTCTACAGAAAGAGTGTTTCAGAACGGCTCAATCAAAAGTAAGGTTCAAATCTGTTAGTTGAATGCACAGAACAGGAAGAAGTTTCATACAATGCTTCTGTGTAGTTTATATTTGAACATATTCTTTTTTCCACTATTACCCACTTAGCGCTACGAATGTCCAGTTGCATTTTCTACAGACAGAGTGTTTCAAAACTGCTCAATCAAAAGTATGGTTTAACTCTATTAGCTGAATGCTCAGATCAGAAAGAAGTTTCACAGAATGCTTCTGTGTAGTTTATATTTGAATATATTCCTTTTTCCACTACTACTCTCTTAGCGCTCCAAATGTCCAGTTGCATTTTCTACAGAAAGAGTGTTCAGATCTGCTCAGTCAAAAGTATGGTTTAAATCTGTTAGCTGAATGCACAGATCAGAAAGAAGTTTCACAGAATGATTCTGTGTAGTTTATATTTGGAGACATTCCTTTTTCCACTATTAACCTCTTAGCACTCCGAATCTCCACTTGCATTTTCTACAGAAAGAGTGTTTCAGAACGGCTCAATCAAAACTAAGGTTCAACCCTTTTAGTTGAACAAACAGAACAGAAAGAAGTTTCACACAATTCTTCTGTGTAGTTTTTATTTTTAGACATTCTTTTTCCCAATATAGGCCTCTTAGCGCTCAGAATGTCCAATTGCAGTTTCTACAGAAAGAGTGTTTCAGAACGGCTCAATCAAAAGTAAGGTTCAAATCTGTTAGTTGAATGCACAGAACAGGAAGAAGTTTCATAAAATGCTTCTGTGTAGTTTATATTTGAACATATTCTTTTTTCCACTATTACCCACTTAGCGCTACGAATGTCCAGTTGCATTTCCTACAGACAGAGTGTTTCAAAACTGCTCAATCAAAAGTATGGTTTAACTCTGTTAGCTGAATGCTCAGATCAGAAAGAAGTTTCACAGAATGCTTCTGTGTAGTTTATATTTGAATATATTCCTTTTTCCACTACTACGCTCTTAGCGCTCCAAATGTCCAGTTGCGTTTTCTACAGAAAGAGTGTTCAGATCTGCTCAATCAAAAGTATGGTTTAACTCTGTTAGCTGAATGCACAGATCAGAAAGAAGTTTCACCGAATGATTCTGTGTAGTTTATATTTGAAGACATTCCTTTTTCCACTATTACCCTCTTAGCGCTCCGAATCTCCACTTGCATTTTCTACAAAAAGAGTTTTTCATAACTGCTGAATCTAAAATATGTTTTATCTCTGTTAACTGAATTTACAGATCAGAAATAAGTTTCACAGAATGCATCTGTGTAGTTTTTATTTGAAGATATTCTTTTTCCCAATGTAGGTCTCTTAGCGCTTAGCATGTCCAATTGCAGTTTCTACAGAAAGAGTGTTTCAGAACGGCTCAATCAAAAGTAAGGTTCAACTCTGTTAGTTGAATGCACAGAACAGAAAGAATTTTCACAGAATGCTACTGTGTAGTTTATATTTGAATATATTCCTTTTTCCACTATTACCTTCTTAGCGCTCCGAATGTCCACTTGCATTTTCTACAGAAAGAGTGTTCAGAACTGCGCAATCAAAAGTATGGTTTAACTCTGTTAGCTTAATGAACATATCAGAAATAAGTTTCACACAATGCTTCTGTGTAGTTTTTATTTGAAGATATTATTTTTCCCAATAGAGGCCTCTTAGCGCTCAGAATGTCCAATTGCAGTTTCTACAGAAAGAGTGTTTCAGAACGGCTCAACCAAAAGTAAGGTTCAACTCTGTTAGTTGAATGCACAGAACAGAAAGAAGTTTCATACAATGCTTCTGTGTAGTTTATATTTGAACATATTCTTTTTTCCACTATTACCCACTTAGCGCTACGAATGTCCAGTTGCATTTTCTACAGACAGAGTGTTTCAAAACTGCTCAATCAAAAGTATGGTTTAACTCTGTTAGCTGAATGCTCAGATCAGAAAGAAGTTTCACAGAATGCTTCTGTGTAGTTTATATTTGAATATATTCCTTTTTCCACTACTACTCTCTTAGCGCTCCAAATGTCCAGTTGCATTTTCTACAGAAAGAGTGTTCAGATCTGCTCAATCAAAAGTATGGTTTAACTCTGTTAGCTGAATGCACAGATCAGAAAGAATTTTCACAGAATGATTCTGTGTAGTTTATATTTGGAGACATTCCTTTTTCCACTATTACCCTCTTAGCGCTCCGAATCTCCACTTGCATTTTCTACAGAAAGAGTGTTTCAGAACGGCTCAATCAAAACTAAGGTTCAACTCTTTTAGTTGAACAAACAGAACAGAAAGAAGTTTCACACAATTCTTCTGTGTAGTTTTTATTTGTAGACATTCTTTTTCCCAATATAGGCCTCTTAGCGCTCAGAATGTCCAATTGCAGTTTCTACAGAAAGAGTGTTTCCGAACGGCTCCATCAAAAGTAAGGTTCAACTCTGTTAGTTGAATGCACAGAACAGAAAGAAGTTTCATACAATGCTTCTGTGTAGTTTATATTTGAACATATTCTTTTTTCCACTATTACCCACTTAGCGCTACGAATGTCCAGTTGCATTTTCTACAGACAGAGTGTTTCAAAACTGCTCAATCAAAAGTATGGTTTAACTCTGTTAGCTGAATGCTCAGATCAGAAAGAAGTTTCACAGAATGCTTCTGTGTAGTTTATATTTGAATATATTCCTTTTTCCACTACTACGCTCTTAGCGCTCCAAATGTCCAGTTGCGTTTTCTACAGAAAGAGTGTTCAGATCTGCTCAATCAAAAGTATGGTTTAACTCTGTTAGCTGAATGCACAGATCAGAAAGAAGTTTCACCGAATGATTCTGTGTAGTTTATATTTGAAGACATTCCTTTTTCCACTATTACCCTCTTAGCGCTCCGAATCTCCACTTGCATTTTCTACAAAAAGAGTGTTTCATAACTGCTGAATCAAAAATATGTTTTATCTCTGTTAACTGAATTTACAGATCAGAAATAAGTTTCACAGAATGCATCTGTGTAGTTTTTATTTGAAGATATTCTTTTTCCCAATGTAGGCCTCTTAGCGCTTAGCATGTCCAAATGCAGTTTCTACAGAAAGAGTGTTTCAGAACGGCTCAATCAAAAGTAAGGTTCAACTCTGTTAGTTGAATGCACAGAACAGAAAGAATTTTCACAGAATGCTACTGTGTAGTTTATATTTGAATATATTCCTTTTTCCACTATTACCTTCTTAGCGCTCCGAATGTCCACTTGCATTTTCTACAGAAAGAGTGTTCAGAACTGCGCAATCAAAAGTATGGTTTAACTCTGTTAGCTTAATGAACATATCAGAAATAAGTTTCACACAATGCTTCTGTGTAGTTTTTATTTGAATATATTATTTTTCCCAATAGAGGCCTCTTAGCGCTCAGAATGTCCAATTGCAGTTTCTACAGAAAGAGTGTTTCAGAAAGGCTCAACCAAAGTAAGGTTCAACTCTGTTAGTTGAATGCACAGAACAGAAAGAAGTTTCATACAATGCTTCTGTGTAGTTTATATTTGAACATATTCTTTTTTCCACTATTACCCACTTAGCGCTACGAAAGTCCAGTTGCATTTTCTACAGACAGAGTGTTTCAAAACTGCGCAATCAAAAGTATGGTTTAACTCAGTTAGCTGAATGCTCAGATCAGAAAGAAGTTTCACAGAATGCTTCTGTGTAGTTTATATTTGAATATATTCCTTTTTCCACTACTACTCTCTTAGCGCTCCAAATGTCCAGTTGCATTTTCTACAGAAAGAGTGTTCAGATCTGCTCAATCAAAAGTATGGGTTAACTCTGTTAGCTGAATGCACAGATCAGAAAGAAGTTTCACAGAATGATTCTGTGTAGTTTATATTTGGAGACATTCCTTTTTCCACTATTACCCTCTTAGCGCTCCGAATCTCCACTTCCATTTTCTACAGAAAGAGTGTTTCAGAACGGCTCAATCAATACTAAGGTTCAACTCTTTTAATTGAAGAAACAGAACAGAAAGAAGTTTCACACAATTCTTCTGTGTAGTTTTTATTTGTAGACATTCATTTTCCCAATATAGGCCACTTAGCGCTCAGAATGTCCAATTGCATTTTCTACAGAAAGAGTGCTTCAGAACGGCTCAATCAAAAGTAAGGTTCAACTCTGTTAGTTGAATGCACAGAACAGAAAGAAGTTTCATACAATGCTTCTGTGTAGTTTATATTTGAACATATACTTTTTTCCACTATTACCCACATAGCTCTACGAATGTCCAGTTGCATTTTCTATAGACAGAGTGTTTCAAAACTGCTCAATCAAAAGTATGGTTTAACTCTGTTAGCTGAATGCTCAGATCAGAAAGAAGTTTCACAGAATGCTTCTGTGTAGTTTATATTTGAATATATTCCTTTTTCCACTACTACGCTCTTAGCGCTCCAAATGTCCAGTTGCATTTTCTACAGAAAGAGTGTTCAGATCTGCTCAATCAAAAGTATGGTTTAACTCTGTTAGCTGAATGCACAGATCAGAAAGAAGTTTCACCGAATGATTCTCTGTAGTTTATATTTGAAGACATTCCTTTTTCCACTATTACCCTCTTAGCGCTCCGAATCTCCACTTGCATTTTCTACAAAAAGAGTGTTTCATAACTGCTCAATCAAAAATATGTTTTATCTCTGTTAACTGAATTTACAGATCAGAAATAAGTTTCACAGAATGCATCTGTGTAGTTTTTATTTGAAGATATTCTTTTTCCCAATGTAGGCCTCTTAGCGCTTAGCATGTCCAATTGCAGTTTCTACCGAAAGAGTGTTTCAGAACGGCTCAATCAAAAGTAAGGTTCAATTCTGTTAGTTGAATGCACAGAACAGAAAGAATTTTCACAGAATGCTACTGTGTAGTTTATATTTGAATATATTCCTTTTTCCACTATTACCCTCTTAGCGCTCCGAATGTCCACTTGCATTTTCTACAGAAAGAGTGTTCAGAACTGCGCAATCAAAAGTATGGTTTAACTCTGTTAGCTTAATGAACATATCAGAAATAAGTTTCACACAATGCTTCTGTGTAGTTTTTATTTGAAGATATTATTTTTCGCAATAGAGGCCTCTTAGCGCTGAGAATGTCCAATTGCTGTTTCTACAGAAAGAGTGTTTCAGAACGGCTCAATCAAAAGTAAGGTTCAACTCAGTTAGTTGAATGCACAGAACAGAAAGAAGTTTCATACAATGCTTCTGTGTAGTTTATATTTGAACATATTCTTTTTTCCACTATTACCCACTTAGCGCTACGAATGTCCAGTTGCATTTCCTACAGACAGAGTGTTTCAAAACTGCTCAATCAAAAGTATGGTTTAACTCTGTTAGCTGAATGCTCAGATCAGAAAGAAGTTTCACAGAATGCTTCTGTGTAGTTTATATTTGAATATATTCCTTTTTCCACTACTACTCTCTTAGCGCTCCAAATGTCCAGTTGCATTTTCTACAGAAGCAGTGTTCAGATCTGCTCAATCAAAAGTATGGTTTAACTCTGTTAGCTGAATGCACAGATCAGAAAGAAGTTTCACAGAATGATTCTGTGTAGTTTATATTTGGAGACATTCCTTTTTCCACTATTACCCTCTTAGCGCTCCGAAACTCCACTTGCATTTTCTACAGAAAGAGTGTTTCAGAACGGCTGAATCAAAACTAAGGTTCAACTCTTTTAATTGAACAAACAGAACAGAAAGAAGTTTCACACAATACTTCTGTGTAGTTTTTATTTGTAGACATTCTTTTTCCCAATATAGGCCTCTTAGCGCTCAGAATGTCCAATTGCAGTTTCTACAGAAAGAGTGTTTCAGAACGGCTCAATCAAAAGTAAGGTTCAACTCTGTTAGTTGAATGCACAGAACAGAAAGAATTTTCACAGAATGCTACTGTGTAGTTTATATTTGAATATATTCCTTTTTCCACTATTACCCTCTTAGCGCTCCGAATGTCCACTTGCATTTTCTACAGAAAGAGTGTTCAGAACTGCGCAATCAAAAGTATGGTTTAACTCTGTTAGCTTAATGAACATATCAGAAATAAGTTTCACACAATGCTTCTGTGTAGTTTTTATTTGAAGATATTATTTTTCGCAATAGAGGCCTCTTAGCGCTGAGAATGTCCAATTGCTGTTTCTACAGAAAGAGTGTTTCAGAACGGCTCAATCAAAAGTAAGGTTCAACTCAGTTAGTTGAATGCACAGAACAGAAAGAAGTTTCATACAATGCTTCTGTGTAGTTTATATTTGAACATATTCTTTTTTCCACTATTACCCACTTAGCGCTACGAATGTCCAGTTGCATTTCCTACAGACAGAGTGTTTCAAAACTGCTCAATCAAAAGTATGGTTTAACTCTGTTAGCTGAATGCTCAGATCAGAAAGAAGTTTCACAGAATGCTTCTGTGTAGTTTATATTTGAATATATTCCTTTTTCCACTACTACTCTCTTAGCGCTCCAAATGTCCAGTTGCATTTTCTACAGAAGCAGTGTTCAGATCTGCTCAATCAAAAGTATGGTTTAACTCTGTTAGCTGAATGCACAGATCAGAAAGAAGTTTCACAGAATGATTCTGTGTAGTTTATATTTGGAGACATTCCTTTTTCCACTATTACCCTCTTAGCGCTCCGAAACTCCACTTGCATTTTCTACAGAAAGAGTGTTTCAGAACGGCTGAATCAAAACTAAGGTTCAACTCTTTTAATTGAACAAACAGAACAGAAAGAAGTTTCACACAATACTTCTGTGTAGTTTTTATTTGTAGACATTCTTTTTCCCAATATAGGCCTCTTAGCGCTCAGAATGTCCAATTGCAGTTTCTACAGAAAGAGTGTTTCAGAACGGCTCAATCAAAAGTAAGGTTCAACTCTGTTAGTTGAATGCACAGAACAGAAAGAATTTTCACAGAATGCTACTGTGTAGTTTATATTTGAATATATTCCTTTTTCCACTATTACCCTCTTAGCGCTCCGAATGTCCACTTGCATTTTCTACAGAAAGAGTGTTCAGAACTGCGCAATCAAAAGTATGGTTTACCTCTGTTAGCTTAATGAACATATCAGAAATAAGTTTCACACAATGCTTCTGTGTAGTTTTTATTTGAAGATATTATTTTTCCCAATAGAGGCCTCTTAGCGCTCAGAATGTCCAATTGCAGTTTCTACAGAAAGAGTGTTTCAGAAAGGCTCAATCAAAAGTAAGTTTCAACTCTGTTAGTTGAATGCACAGAACAGAAAGAAGTTTCATACAATGCTTCTGTTTAGTTTATATTTGAACATATTCTTTTTTCCACTATTACCCACTTAGCGCTACGAATGTCCAGTTGCATTTTCTACAGACAGAGTGTTTCAAAACTGCTCAATCAAAAGTATGGTTTAACTCTGTTAGCTGAATGCTCAGATCAGAAAGAAGTTTCACAGAATGCTTCTGTGTAGTTTATATTTGAATATATTCCTTTTTCCACTACTACTCTCTTAGGGCTCCAAATGTCCAGTTGCATTTTCTACAGAAAGAGTGTTCAGATCTGCTCAATCAAAAGTATGGTTTAACTCTGTTTGCTGAATGCACAGATCAGAAAGAAGTTTCACAGAATGATTCTGTGTAGTTTATATTTGGAGACATTCCTTTTTCCACTATTACCCTCTTAGCGCTCCGAATCTCCACTTGCATTTTCTACAGAAAGAGTGTTTCAGAACGGCTCAATCAATACTAAGGTTCAACTCTTTTAGTTGAACAAACAGAACAGAAAGAAGTTTCACACAATTCTTCTGTGTAGTTTTTATTGGTAGACATTCTTTTTCCCAATATAGGCCTCTTAGCGCTCAGAATGTCCAATTGCAGTTTCTACAGAAAGAGTGTTTCAGAACGGCTCAATCAAAAGTAAGGTTCAACTCTGTTAGTTGAATGCACAGAACAGAAAGAAGTTTCATACAATGCTTCTGTGTAGTTTATATTTGAACATATTCTTTTTTCCACTATTACCCACTTAGCGCTACGAATGTCCAGTTGCATTTTCTACAGACAGAGTGTTTCAAAACTGCTCAATCAAAAGTATGGTTTAATTCTGTTAGCTGAATGCTCAGATCAGAAAGAAGTTTCACAGAATGCTTCTGTGTAGTTTATACTTGAATATATTCCTTTTTCCACTACTACGCTCTTAGCGCTCCGAATGTCCAGTTGCTTTTTCTACAGAAAGAGTGTTCAGATCTGCTCAATCAAAAGTATTGTTTAACTCTGTTAGCTGAATGCACAGATCAGAAAGAAGTTTCACCGAATGATTCTGTGTAGTTTATATTTGAAGACATTCCTTTTTCCACTATTACCCTCTTAGCGCTCCGAATCTCCACTTGCATTTTCTACAAAAAGAGTGTTTCATATCTGCTCAATCAAAAATATGTTTTATCTCTGTTAACTGAATTTACAGATCAGAAATAAGTTTCACAGAATGCATCTGTGTAGTTTTTATTTGAAGATATTCTTTTTCCCAATGTAGGCCTCTTAGCGCTTAGCATGTCCAATTGCAGTTTCTACAGAAAGAGGGTTTCAGAACGGCTCAATCAAAAGTAAGGTTCAACTCTGTTAGTTGAATGCACAGAACAGAAAGAATTTTCACAGAATGCTACTGTGTAGTTTATATTTGAATATATTCCTTTTTCCACTATTAACCTCTTAGCGCTCCGAATGTCCACTTGCATTTTCTACAGAAAGTGTGTTCCGAACTGTGCAATCAAAAGTATGGTTTAACTCTGTTAGCTTAATGAACATATCAGAAATAAGTTTCACACAATGCTTCTGTGTAGTTTTTATTTGAAGATATTATTTTTCCCAATATAGGCCTCTTAGCGCTCAGAATGTCCAATTGCAGTTTCTACAGAAAGAGTGTTTCAGAAAGGCTCAATCAAAAGTAAGGTTCAACTCTGTTAGTTGAATGCACAGATCAGAAAGAAGTTTCATACAATGCTTCTGTGTAGTTTATATTTGAACATATTCTTTTTTCCACTATTACCCACTTAGCGCTACGAATGTCCAGTTGCATTTTCTACAGACAGAGTGTTTCAAAACTGCTCAATCAAAAGTATGGTTTAACTCTGTTAGCTGAATGCTCAGATCAGAAAGAAGTTTCACAGAATGCTTCTGTGTAGTTTATATTTGAATATATTCCTTTTTCCACTACTACTCTCTTAGGGCTCCAAATGTCCAGTTGCATTTTCTACAGAAAGAGTGTTCAGATCTGCTCAATCAAAAGTATGGTTTAACTCTGTTAGCTGAATGCACAGATCAGAAAGAAGTTTCACAGAATGATTCTGTGTAGTTTATATTTGGAGACATTCCTTTTTCCACTATTACCCTCTTAGCGCTCCGAATCTCCACTTGCATTTTCTACAGAAAGAGTGTTTCAGAACGGCTCAATCAATACTAAGGTTCAACACTTTTAGTTGAACAAACAGAACAGAAAGAAGTTTCACACAATTCTTCTGTGTAGTTTTTATTGGTAGACATTCTTTTTCCCAATATAGGCCTCTTAGCGCTCAGAATGTCCAATTGCAGTTTCTACAGAAAGAGTGTTTCAGAACGGCTCAATCAAAAGTAAGGTTCAACTCTGTTAGTTGAATGCACAGAACAGAAAGAAGTTTCATACAATGCTTCTGTGTAGTTTATATTTGAACATATTCTTTTTTCCACTATTACCCACTTAGCGCTACGAATGTCCAGTTGCATTTTCTACAGACGGAGTGTTTCAAAACTGCTCAATCAAAAGTATGGTTTAACTCTGTTAGCTGAATGCTCAGATCAGAAAGAAGTTTCACAGAATGCTTCTGTGTAGTTTATATTTGAATATATTCCTTTTTCCACTACTACGCTCTTAGCGCTCCAAATGTCCAGTTGCTTTTTCTACAGAAAGAGTGTTCAGATCTGCTCAATCAAAAGTATGGTTTAACTCTGTTAGCTGAATGCACAGATCAGAAAGAAGTTTCACCGAATGATTCTGTGTAGTTTATATTTGAAGACATTCCTTTTTCCACTATTACCCTCTTAGCGCTCCGAATCTCCACTTGCATTTTCTACAAAAAGAGTGTTTCATAACTGCTCAATAAAAATATGTTTTATCTCTGTTAACTGAATTTACAGATCAGAAATAAGTTTTACAGAATGCATCTGTGTAGTTTTTATTTGAAGATTTTTTTTCCCAATGTAGGTCTCTTAGCGCTTAGCATGTCCAATTGCAGTTTCTACAGAAAGAGTGTTTCAGAACGGCTCAATCAAAAGTAAGGATCAACTCTGTTAGTTGAATGCACAGAACAGAAAGAATTTTCACAGAATGCTACTGTGTAGTTTATATTTGAATATATTCCTTTTTCCACTATTAACCTCTTAGCGCTCCGAATGTCCACTTGCATTTTCTACAGAAAGAGTGTTCAGAAATGCGCAATCCAAAGTATGTTTTAACTCTGTTAGCTTAATGAACATATCAGAAATAAGTTTCACACAATGCTTCTGTGTAGTTTTTATTTGAAGATATTATTTTTCCCAATAGAGGCCTCTTAGCGCTCAGAATGTCCAATTGCAGTTTCTACAGAAAGAGTGTTTCAGAAAGGCTCAATCAAAATTATGGTTCAACTCTGTTAGTTGAATGCACAGAACAGAAAGAAGTTTCATACAATGCTTCTGTGTAGTTTACATTTGAACATATTCTTTTTTCCACTATTACCCACTTAGCGCTACGAATGTCCAGTTGCATTTTCTACAGACAGAGTGTTTCAAAACTGCTCAATCAAAAGTATGGTTTAACTCTGTTAGCTGAATGCTCAGATCAGAAAGAAGTTTCACAGAATGCTTCTGTGTAGTTTATATTTGAATATATTCCTTTTTCCACTACTACTCTCTTAGCGCTCCAAATGTCCAGTTGCATTTTCTACAGAAAGAGTGTTCAGATCTGCTCAATCAATAGTATGGTTTAACTCTGTTAGCTGAATGCACAGATCAGAAAGAAGTTTCACAGAATGATTCTGTGTAGTTTATATTTGGAGACATTCCTTTTTCCACTATTACCCTCTTAGCGCTCCGAATCTCCACTTGCATTTTCTACAGAAAGAGTGTTTCAGAACGGCTCAATCAATACTAAGGTTCAACTCTTTTAGTTGAACAAACAGAACAGAAAGAAGTTTCACACAATTCTTCTGTGTAATTTTTATTTGTAGACATTCTTTTTCCCAATATAGGCCTCTTAGCGCTCAGAATGTCCAATTGCAGTTTCTACAGAAAGAGTGTTTCAGAACGGCTCAATCAAAAGTAAGGTTCAACCCTGTTAGTTGAATGCACAGAACAGAAAGAAGTTTCATACAATGCTTCTGTGTAGTTTATATTTGAACATATTCTTTTTTCCACTATTACCCACTTAGCGCTACGAATGTCCAGTTGCATTTTCTACAGACAGAGTGTTTCAAAACTGCTCAATCAAAAGTATGGTTTAACTCTGTTAGCTGAATGCTCAGATCAGAAAGAATTTTCACAGAATGCTTCTGTGTAGTTTATATTTGAATATATTCCTTTTTCCACTACTACGCTCTTAGCGCTCCAAATGTCCAGTTGCATTTTCTACAGAAAGAGTGTTCAGATCTGCTCAATCAAAAGTATGGTTTAACTCTGTTAGCTGAATGCACAGATCAGAAAAAAGTTTCATCGAATGATTCTGTGTAGTTTATATTTGAAGACATTCCTTTTTCCACTATTACCCTCTTAGCGCTCCGAATCTCCACTTGCATTTTCTACAAAAAGAGTGTTTCATAACTGCTCAATCAAAAATATGTTTTATCTCTGTTAACTGAATTTACAGATCAGAAATATGTTTCACAGAATGCATCTGTGTAGTTTTTATTTGAAGATATTCTTTTTCCCAATGTAGGCCTCTTAGCGCTTAGCATGTCCAATTGCAGTTTCTACAGAAAGAGTGTTTCAGAACGGCTCAATCAAAAGTAAGGTTCAATTCTGTTAGTTGAATGCACAGAACAGAAAGAATTTTCACAGAATGCCACTGTGTAGTTTATATTTGAATATATTCCTTTTTCCACTATTAACCTCTTAGCGCTCCGAATGTCCACTTGCATTATCTACAGAAAGAGTGTTCAGAACTGCGCAATCAAAAGTATGGTTTAACTCTGTTAGCTTAATGAACATATCAGAAATAAGTTTCACACAATGCTTCTGTGTAGTTTTTATTTGAAGATATTATTTTTCCCAATAGAGGCCTCTTAGGGCTCAGAATGTCCAATTGCAGTTTCTACAGAAAGAGTGTTTCAGAAAGGCTCAATCAAAATTAAGGTTCAACCCTGTTAGTTGAATGCACAGAACAGAAAGAAGTTTCATACAATGCTTCTGTGTAGTTTATATTTGAACATATTCTTTTTTCCACTATTACCCACTTAGCGCTACGAATGTCCAGTTGCATTTTCTACAGACAGAGTGTTTCAAAACTGCTCAATCAAAAGTATGGTTTAACTCTGTTAGCTGAATGCTCAGATCAGAAAGAAGTTTCACAGAATGCTTCTGTGTAGTTTATATTTGAATATATTCCTTTTTCCACTACTACGCTCTTAGCGCTCCAAATGTCCAGTTGCATTTTCTACAGAAAGAGTGTTCAGATCTGCTCAATCAAAAGTATGGTTTAACTCTGTTAGCTGAATGCACAGATCAGAAAGAAGTTTCACCGAATGATTCTGTGTAGTTTATATTTGAAGACATTCCTTTTTCCACTATTACCCTCTTAGCGCTCCGAATCTCCACTTGCATTTTCTACAAAAAGAGTGTTTCATAACTGCTCAATCAAAAATATATTTTATCTCTGTTAACTGAATTTACAGATCAGAAATAAGTTTCACAGAATGCATCTGTGTAGTTTTTATTTGAAGACATTCTTTTTCCCAATATAGGCCTCTTAGCGCTTAGCATGTCCAATTGCAGTTTCTACAGAAAGAGTGTTTCAGAACGGCTCAATCAAAAGTAAGGATCAACTCTGTTAGTTGAATGCACAGAACAGAAAGAATTTTCACAGAATGCTACTGTGTAGTTTATATTTGAATATATTCCTTTTTCCACTATTAACCTCTTAGCGCTCCGAATGTCCACTTGCATTTTCTACAGAAAGAGTGTTCAGAACTGCGCAATCCAAAGTATGGTTTAACTCTGTTAGCTTAATGAACATATCAGAAATAAGTTTCACACAATGCTTCTGTGTAGTTTTTATTTGAAGATATTATTTTTCCCAATAGAGTCCTCTTAGCGCTCAGAATGTCCAATTGCGGTTTCTACAGAAAGAGTGTTTCAGAAAGGCTCAATCAAAATTAAGGTTCAACTCTGTTAGTTGAATGCACAGAACAGAAAGAAGTTTCATACAATGCTTCTGTGTAGTTTATATTTGAACATATTCTTTTTTCCACTATTACCCACTTAGCGCTACGAATGTCCAGTTGCATTTTCTACAGACAGAGTGTTTCAAAACTGCTCAATCAAAAGTATGGTTTAACTCTGTTAGCTGAATGCTCAGATCAGAAAGAAGTTTCACAGAATGCTTCTGTGTAGTTTATATTTGAATATATTCCTTTTCCCACTACTACTCTCTTAGCGCTCCAAATGTCCAGTTGCATTTTCTACAGAAAGAGTGTTCAGATCTGCTCAATTAAAAGTATGGTTTAACTCTGTTTGCTGAATGCACAGATCAGAAAGAAGTTTCACAGAATGATTCTGTGTAGTTTATATTTGGAGACATTCCTTTTTCCACTATTACCCTCTTAGCGCTCCGAATCTCCACTTGCATTTTCTACAGAAAGAGTGTTTCAGAACGGCTCAATCAAAACTAAGGTTCAACTCTTTTAGTTGAACAAACAGAACAGAAAGAAGTTTCACACAATTCTTCTGTGTAGTTTTTATTTGTAGACATTCTTTTTCCCAATATAGGCCTCTTAGCGCTCAGAATGTCCAATTGCAGTTTCTACAGAAAGAGTGTTTCAGAACGGCTCAATCAAAAGTAAGGTTCAAATCTGTTAGTTGAATGCACAGAACAGGAAGAAGTTTCATACAATGCTTCTGTGTAGTTTATATTTGAACATATTCTTTTTTCCACTATTACCCACTTAGCGCTACGAATGTCCAGTTGCATTTTCTACAGACAGAGTGTTTCAAAACTGCTCAATCAAAAGTATGGTTTAACTCTGTTAGCTGAATGCTCAGATCAGAAAGAAGTTTCACAGAATGCTTCTGTGTAGTTTATATTTGAATATATTCCTTTTTCCACTACTACGCTCTTAGCGCTCCAAATGTCCAGTTGCGTTTTCTACAGAAAGCGTGTTCAGATCTGCTCAATCAAAAGTATGGTTTAACTCTGTTAGCTGAATGCACAGATCAGAAAGAAGTTTCACCGAATGATTCTGTGTAGTTTATATTTGAAGACATTCCTTTTTCCACTATTACCCTCTTTGCGCTCCGAATCTCCACTTGCATTTTCTACAAAAAGAGTGTTTCATAACTGCTCAATCAAAAATATGTTTTATCTCTGTTAACTGAATTTACAGATCAGAAATAAGTTTCACAGAATGCATCTGTGTAGTTTTTATTTGAAGATATTCTTGTTTCCAATGTAGGCCTCTTAGCGCTTAGCATGTCCAATTGCAGTTTCTACAGAAAGAGTGTTTCAGAACGGCTCAATCAAAAGTAAGGTTCAACTCTGTTAGTTGAATGCACAGAACAGAAAGAATTTTCACAGAATGCTACTGTGTAGTTTATATTTGAATATATTCCTTTTTCCACTATTACAATCTTAGCGCTCCGAATGTCCACTTGAATTTTCTACAGAAAGAGTGTACAGGACTGCGCAATCAAAAGTATGGTTTAACTCTGTTAGCTTAATGAACATATCAGAAATAAGTTTCACACAATGCTTCTGTGTAGTTTTTATTTGAAGATATTATTTTTCCCAATAGAGGCCTCTTAGCGCTCAGAATGTCCAATTGCAGTTTCTACAGAAAGAGTGTTTCAGAAAGGCTCAATCAAAAGTAAGGTTCAACTCTGTTAGTTGAATGCACAGAACAGAAAGAAGTTTCATACAATGCTTCTGTGTAGTTTATATTTGAACATATTATTTTTTCCACTATTACCCACTTAGCGCTACGAATGTCCAGTTGCATTTTCTACAGACAGAGTGTTTCAAAACTGCTCAATCAAAAGTATGGTTTAACTCTGTTAGCTGAATGCTCAGATCAGAAAGAAGTTTCACAGAATGCTTCTGTGTAGTTTATATTTGAATATATTCCTTTTTCCACTACTACTCTCTTAGCGCTCCAAATGTCCAGTTGCATTTTCTACAGAAAGAGTGTTCAGATCTGCTCAATCAAAAGTATGGTTTAACTCTGTTAGCTGAATGCACAGATCAGAAAGAAGTTTCACAGAATGATTCTGTGTAGTTTATATTTGGAGACATTCCTTTTTCCACTATTACCCTCTTAGCGCTCCGAATCTCCACTTGCATTTTCTACAGAAAGAGTGTTTCAGGACGGCTGAATCAAAACTAAGGTTCAAGTCTTTTAGTTGAACAAACAGAACAGAAAGAAGTTTCACACAATTCTTCTGTGTAGTTTTTATTTGTAGACATTCTTTTTCCCAATAAAGGCCTCTTAGCGCTCAGAATGTCCAATTGCAGTTTCTACAGAAAGAGTGTTTCAGAACGGCTCAATCAAAAGTAAGGTTCAAATCTGTTAGTTGAATGCACACAACAGGAAGAAGTTTCATACAATGCTTCTGTGTAGTTTATATTTGAACATATTCTTTTTTCCACTATTACCCACTTAGCGCTACGAATGTCCAGTTGCATTTTCTACAGACAGAGTGTTTCAAAACTGCTCAATCAAAAGTATGGTTTAACTCTGTTAGCTGAATGCTCAGATCAGAAAGAAGTTTCACAGAATGCTTCTGTGTAGTTTATATTTGAATATATTCCTTTTTCCACTACTACGCTCTTAACGCTCCAAATGTCCAGTTGCGTTTTCTACAGAAAGCGTGTTCAGATCTGCTCAATCAAAAGTATGGTTTAACTCTGTTAGCTGAATGCACAGATCAGAAAGAAGTTTCACCGAATGATTCTGTGTAGTTTATATTTGAAGACATTCCTTTTTCCACTATTACCCTCTTTGCGCTCCGAATCTCCACTTGCATTTTCTACAAAAAGAGTGTTTCATAACTGCTCAATCAAAAATATGTTTTATCTCTGTTAACTGAATTTACAGATCAGAAATAAGTTTCACAGAATGCATCTGTGTAGTTTTTATTTGAAGATATTCTTTTTTCCAATGTAGGCCTCTTAGCGCTTAGCATGTCCAATTGCAGTTTCTACAGAAAGAGTGTTTCAGAACGGCTCAATCAAAAGTAAGGTTCAACTCTGTTAGTTGAATGCACAGAACAGAAAGAATTTTCACAGAATGCTACTGTGTAGTTTATATTTGAATATATTCCTTTTTCCACTATTACAATCTTAGCGCTCCGAATGTCCACTTGAATTTTCTACAGAAAGAGTGTACAGGACTGCGCAATCAAAAGTATGGTTTAACTCTGTTAGCTTAATGAACATATCAGAAATAAGTTTCACACAATGCTTCTGTGTAGTTTTTATTTGAAGATATTATTTTTCCCAATAGAGGCCTCTTAGCGCTCAGAATGTCCAATTGCAGTTTCTACAGAAAGAGTGTTTCAGAAAGGCTCAATCAAAAGTAAGGTTCAACTCTGTTAGTTGAATGCACAGAACAGAAAGAAGTTTCATACAATGCTTCTGTGTAGTTTATATTTGAACATATTATTTTTTCCACTATTACCCACTTAGCGCTACGAATGTCCAGTTGCATTTTCTACAGACAGAGTGTTTCAAAACTGCTCAATCAAAAGTATGGTTTAACTCTGTTAGCTGAATGCTCAGATCAGAAAGAAGTTTCACAGAATGCTTCTGTGTAGTTTATATTTGAATATATTCCTTTTTCCACTACTACTCTCTTAGCGCTCCAAATGTCCAGTTGCATTTTCTACAGAAAGAGTGTTCAGATCTGCTCAATCAAAAGTATGGTTTAACTCTGTTAGCTGAATGCACAGATCAGAAAGAAGTTTCACAGAATGATTCTGTGTAGTTTATATTTGGAGACATTCCTTTTTCCACTATTACCCTCTTAGCGCTCCGAATCTCCACTTGCATTTTCTACAGAAAGAGTGTTTCAGAACGGCTCAATCAAAACTAAGGTTCAAGTCTTTTAGTTGAACAAACAGAACAGAAAGAAGTTTCACACAATTCTTCTGTGTAGTTTTTATTTGTAGACATTCTTTTTTCCAATATAGGCCTCTTAGCGCTCAGAATGTCCAATTGCAGTTTCTACAGAAAGAGTGTTTCAGAACGGCTCAATCAAAAGTAAGGTTCAAATCTGTTAGTTGAATGCACAGAACAGGAAGAAGTTTCATACAATGCTTCTGTGTAGTTTATATTTGAACATATTCTTTTTTCCACTATTACCCACTTAGCGCTACGAATGTCCAGTTGCATTTTCTACAGACAGAGTGTTTCAAAACTGCTCAATCAAAAGTATGGTTTAACTCTGTTAGCTGAATGCTCAGATCAGAAAGAAGTTTCACAGAATGCTTCTGTGTAGTTTATATTTGAATATATTCCTTTTTCCACTACTACGCTCTTAGCGCTCCAAATGTCCAGTTGCGTTTTCTACAGAAAGAGTGTTCAGATCTGCTCAATCAAAAGTATGGTTTAACTCTGTTAGCTGAATGCACAGAACAGAAAGAAGTTTCACCGAATGATTCTGTGTAGTTTATATTTGAAGACATTCCTTTTTCCACTATTACCCTCTTAGCGCTCCGAATCTCCACTTGCATTTTCTACAAAAAGAGTGTTTCATAACTGCTCAATCAAAAATATGTTTTATCTCTGTTAACTGAATTTACAGATCAGAAATAAGTTTCACAGAATGCATCTGTGTAGTTTTTATTTGAAGATATTCTTTTTCCCAATGTAGGCCTCTTAGCGCTTAGCATGTCCAATTGCAGTTTCTACAGAAACAGTGTTTCAGAACGGCTCAATCAAAAGTAAGGTTCAACTCTGTTAGTTGAATGCACAGAACAGAAAGAAGTTTCATACAATGCTTCTGTGTAGTTTATATTTGAACATATTCTTTTTTCCACTATTACCCACTTAGCGCTACGAATGTCCAGTTGCATTTTCTACAGACAGAGTGTTTCAAAACTGCTCAATCAAAAGTATGGTTTAACTCTGTTAGCTGAATGCACAGATCAGAAAGAAGTTTCACAGAATGATTCTGTGTAGTTTATATTTGGAGACATTCCTTTTTCCACTATTACCCTCTTAGCGCTCCGAATCTCCACTTGCATTTTCTACAGAAAGAGTGTTTCAGAACGGCTCAATCAAAACTAAGGTACAACTCTTTTAGTTGAACAAACAGAACAGAAAGAAGTTTCACACAATTCTTCTGTGTAGTTTTTATTTGTAGACATTCTTTTTCCCAATATAGGCCTCTTAGCGCTCAGAATGTCCAATTGCAGTTTCTACAGAAAGAGTGTTTCAGAACGGCTCAATCAAAAGTAAGGTTCAAATCTGTTAGTTGAATGCACAGAACAGGAAGAAGTTTCATACAATGCTTCTGTGTAGTTTATATTTGAACATATTCTTTTTTCCACTATTACCCACTTAGCGCTACGAATGTCCAGTTGCATTTTCTACAGACAGAGTGTTTCAAAACTGCTCAATCAAAAGTATGGTTTAACTCTGTTAGCTGAATGCTCAGATCAGAAAGAAGTTTCACAGAATGCTTCTGTGTAGTTTATATTTGAATATATTCCTTTTTCCACTACTACGCTCTTAGCGCTCCAAATGTCCAGTTGCGGTTTCTACAGAAAGAGTGTTCAGATCTGCTCAATCAAAAGTATGGTTTAACTCTGTTAGCTGAATGCACAGATCAGAAAGAAGTTTCACCGAATGATTCTGTGTAGTTTATATTTGAAGACATTCCTTTTTCCACTATTACCCTCTTAGCGCTCCGAATCTCCACTTGCATTTTCTACAAAAAGAGTGTTTCATAACTACTCAATCAAAAATATGTTTTATCTCTGTTAACTGAATTTACAGATCAGAAATAAGTTTCACAGAATGCATCTGTGTAGTTTTTATTTGAAGATATTCTTTTTCCCAATGTAGGCCTCTTAGCGCTTAGCATGTCCAATTGCAGTTTCTACAGAAAGAGTGTTTCAGAACGGCTCAATCAAAAGTAAGGTTCAACTCTGTTAGTTGAATGCACAGAACAGAAAGAAGTTTCATACAATGCTTCTGTGTAGTTTATATTTGAACATATTCTTTTTTCCACTATTACCCACTTAGCGCAACGAATGTCCAGTTGCATTTTCTACAGACAGAGTGTTTCAAAACTGCTCAATCAAAAGTATGGTTTAACTCTGTTAGCTGAATGCACAGATCAGAAAGAAGTTTCACAGAATGATTCTGTGTAGTTTATATTTGGAGACATTCCTTTTTCCACTATTACCCTCTTAGCGCTCCGAATCTCCACTTGCATTTTCTACAGAAAGAGTGTTTCAGAACGGCTCAATCAAAACTAAGGTTCAACTCTTTTAGTTGAACAAACAGAACAGAAAGAAGTTTCACACAATTCTTCTGTGTAGTTTTTATTTGTAGACATTCTTTTTCCCAATATAGGCCTCTTAGCGCTCAGAATGTCCAATTGCAGTTTCTACAGAAAGAGTGTTTCAGAACGGCTCAATCAAAAGTAAGGTTCAAATCTGTTAGTTGAATGCACAGAACAGGAAGAAGTTTCATACAATGCTTCTGTGTAGTTTATATTTGAACATATTCTTTTTTCCACTATTACCCACTTAGCGCTACGAATGTCCAGTTGCATTTTCTACAGACAGAGTGTTTCAAAACTGCTCAATCAAAAGTATGGTTTAACTCTGTTAGCTGAATGCTCAGATCAGAAAGAAGTTTCACAGAATGCTTCTGTGTAGTTTATATTTGAATATATTCCTTTTTCCACTACTACGCTCTTAGCGCTCCAAATGTCCAGTTGCGGTTTCTACAGAAAGAGTGTTCAGATCTGCTCAATCAAAAGTATGGTTTAACTCTGTTAGCTGAATGCACAGAACAGAAAGAAGTTTCACCGAATGATTCTGTGTAGTTTATATTTGAAGACATTCCTTTTTCCACTATTACCCTCTTAGCGCTCCGAATCTCCACTTGCATTTTCTACAAAAAGAGTGTTTCATAACTACTCAATCAAAAATATGTTTTATCTCTGTTAACTGAATTTACAGATCAGAAATAAGTTTCACAGAATGCATCTGTGTAGTTTTTATTTGAAGATATTCTTTTTCCCAATGTAGGCCTCTTAGCGCTTAGCATGTCCAATTGCAGTTTCTACAGAAAGAGTGTTTCAGAACGGCTCAATCAAAAGTAAGGTTCAACTCTGTTAGTTGAATGCACAGAACAGAAAGAAGTTTCATACAATGCTTCTGTGTAGTTTATATTTGAACATATTCTTTTTTCCACTATTACCCACTTAGCGCAACGAATGTCCAGTTGCATTTTCTACAGACAGAGTGTTTCAAAACTGCTCAATCAAAAGTATGGTTTAACTCTGTTAGCTGAATGCACAGATCAGAAAGAAGTTTCACAGAATGATTCTGTGTAGTTTATATTTGGAGACATTCCTTTTTCCACTATTACCCTCTTAGCGCTCCGAATCTCCACTTGCATTTTCTACAGAAAGAGTGTTTCAGAACGGCTCAATCAAAACTAAGGTTCAACTCTTTTAGTTGAACAAACAGAACAGAAAGAAGTTTCACACAATTATTCTGTGTAGTTTTTATTTGTAGACATTCTTTTTCCCAATATAGGCCTCTTAGCGCTCAGAATGTCCAATTGCAGTTTCTACAGAAAGAGTGTTTCAGAACGGCTCAATCAAAAGTAAGGTTCAAATCTGTTAGTTGAATGCACAGAACAGGAAGAAGTTTCATACAATGCTTCTGTGTAGTTTATATTTGAACATATTCTTTTTTCCACTATTACCCACTTAGCGCTACGAATGTCCAGTTGCATTTTCTACAGACAGAGTGTTTCAAAACTGCTCAATCAAAAGTATGGTTTAACTCTGTTAGCTGAATGCTCAGATCAGAAAGAAGTTTCACAGAATGCTTCTGTGTAGTTTATATTTGAATATATTCCTTTTTCCACTACTACGCTCTTAGCGCTCCAAATGTCCAGTTGCGGTTTCTACAGAAAGAGTGTTCAGATCTGCTCAATCAAAAGTATGGTTTAACTCTGTTAGCTGAATGCACAGAACAGAAAGAAGTTTCACCGAATGATTCTGTGTAGTTTATATTTGAAGACATTCCTTTTTCCACTATTACCCTCTTAGCGCTCCGAATCTCCACTTGCATTTTCTACAAAAAGAGTGTTTCATAACTACTCAATCAAAAATATGTTTTATCTCTGTTAACTGAATTTACAGATCAGAAATAAGTTTCACAGAATGCATCTGTGTAGTTTTTATTTGAAGATATTCTTTTTCCCAATGTAGGCCTCTTAGCGCTTAGCATGTCCAATTGCAGTTTCTACAGAAAGAGTGTTTCAGAACGGCTCAATCAAAAGTAAGGTTCAACTCTGTTAGTTGAATGCACAGAACAGAAAGAAGTTTCATACAATGCTTCTGTGTAGTTTATATTTGAACATATTCTTTTTTCCACTATTACCCACTTAGCGCAACGAATGTCCAGTTGCATTTTCTACAGACAGAGTGTTTCAAAACTGCTCAATCAAAAGTATGGTTTAACTCTGTTAGCTGAATGCACAGATCAGAAAGAAGTTTCACAGAATGATTCTGTGTAGTTTATATTTGGAGACATTCCTTTTTCCACTATTACCCTCTTAGCGCTCCGAATCTCCACTTGCATTTTCTACAGAAAGAGTGTTTCAGAACGGCTCAATCAAAACTAAGGTTCAACTCTTTTAGTTGAACAAACAGAACAGAAAGAAGTTTCACACAATTCTTCTGTGTAGTTTTTATTTGTAGACATTCTTTTTCCCAATATAGGCCTCTTAGCGCTCAGAATGTCCAATTGCAGTTTCTACAGAAAGAGTGTTTCAGAACGGCTCAATCAAAAGTAAGGTTCAACTCTGTTAGTTCAATGCACAGAACAGAAAGAATTTTCACAGAATGCTACTGTGTAGTTTATATTTGAATATATTCCTTTTTCCACTATTACCCTCTTAGCGCTCCGAATGTCCACTTGAATTTTCTACAGAAAGAGTGTTCAGGACTGCGCAATCAAAAGTATGGTTTAACTCTGTTAGCTTAATGAACATATCAGAAATAAGTTTCACACAATGCTTCTGTGTAGTTTTTATTTGAAGATATTATTTTTCCCTATAGAGGCCTCTTAGCGCTCAGAATGTCCAATTGCAGTTTCTACAGAAAGAGTGTTTCAGAAAGGCTCAATCAAAAGTAAGGTTCAACTCTGTTAGTTGAATGCACAGAACAGAAAGAAGTTTCATACAATGCTTCTGTGTAGTTTATATATGAACATATTCTTTTTTCCACTATTACCCACTTAGCGCTACGAATGTCCAGTTGCATTTTCTACAGACAGAGTGTTTCAAAACTGCTCAATCAAAAGTATGGTTTAACTCTATTAGCTGAATGCTCAGATCAGAAAGAAGTTTCACAGAATGCTTCTGTGTAGTTTATATTTGAATATATTCCTTTTTCCACTACTACTCTCTTAGCGCTCCAAATGTCCAGTTGCATTTTCTACAGAAAGAGTGTTCAGATCTGCTCAATCAAAAGTATGGTTTAACTCTGTTAGCTGAATGCACAGATCAGAAAGAAGTTTCACAGAATGATTCTGTGTAGTTTATATTTGGAGACATTCCTTTTTCCACTATTACCCTCTTAGCGCTCCGAATCTCCACTTGCATTTTCTACAGAAAGAGTGTTTCAGAACGGCTCAATCAAAACTAAGGTTCAAGTCTTTTAGTTGAACAAACAGAACAGAAAGAAGTTTCACACAATTCTTCTGTGTAGTTTTTATTTGTAGACATTCTTTTTCCCAATATAGGCCTCTTAGCGCTCAGAATGTCCAATTGCAGTTTCTACAGAAAGAGTGTTTCAGAACGGCTCAATCAAAAGTAAGGTTCAAATCTGTTAGTTGAATGCACAGAACAGGAAGAAGTTTCATACAATGCTTCTGTGTAGTTTATATTTGAACATATTCTTTTTTCCACTATTACCCACTTAGCGCTACGAATGTCCAGTTGCATTTTCTACAGACAGAGTGTTTCAAAACTGCTCAATCAAAAGTATGGTTTAACTCTATTAGCTGAATGCTAAGATCAGAAAGAAGTTTCACAGAATGCTTCTGTGTAGTTTATATTTGAATATATTCCTTTTTCCACTACTACTCTCTTAGCGCTCCAAATGTCCAGTTGCATTTTCTACAGAAAGAGTGTTCAGATCTGCTCAGTCAAAAGTATGGTTTAAATCTGTTAGCTGAATGCACAGATCAGAAAGAAGTTTCACAGAATGATTCTGTGTATTTTATATTTGGAGACATTCCTTTTTCCACTATTAACCTCTTAGCACTCCGAATTTCCACTTGCATTTTCTACAGAAAGAGTGTTTCAGAACGGCTCAATCAAAACTAAGGTTCAACCCTTTTAGTTGAACAAACAGAACAGAAAGAAGTTTCACACAATTCTTCTGTGTAGTTTTTATTTTTAGACATTCTTTTTCCCAATATAGGCCTCTTAGCGCTCAGAATGTCCAATTGCAGTTTCTACAGAAAGAGTGTTTCAGAACGGCTCAATCAAAATTAAGGTTCAAATCTGTTAGTTGAATGCACAGAACAGGAAGAAGTTTCATAAAATGCTTCTGTGTAGTTTATATTTGAACATATTCTTTTTTCCACTATTACCCACTTAGCGCTACGAATGTCCAGTTGCATTTCCTACAGACAGAGTGTTTCAAAACTGCTCAATCAAAAGTATGGTTTAACTCTGTTAGCTGAATGCTCAGATCAGAAAGAAGTTTCACAGAATGCTTCTGTGTAGTTTATATTTGAATATATTCCTTTTTCCACTACTACGCTCTTAGCGCTCCAAATGTCCAGTTGCGTTTTCTACAGAAAGAGTGTTCAGATCTGCTCAATCAAAAGTATGGTTTAACTCTGTTAGCTGAATGCACAGATCAGAAAGAAGTTTCACCGAATGATTCTGTGTAGTTTATATTTGAAGACATTCCTTTTTCCACTATTACCCTCTTAGCGCTCCGAATCTCCACTTGCATTTTCTACAAAAAGAGTGTTTCATAACTGCTGAATCTAAAATATGTTTTATCTCTGTTAACTGAATTTACAGATCAGAAATAAGTTTCACAGAATGCATCTGTGTAGTTTTTATTTGAAGATATTCTTTTTCCCAATGTAGGTCTCTTAGCGCTTAGCATGTCCAATTGCAGTTTCTACAGAAAGAGTGTTTCAGAACGGCTCAATCAAAAGTAAGGTTCAACTCTGTTAGTTGAATGCACAGAACAGAAAGAATTTTCACAGAATGCTACTGTGTAGTTTATATTTGAATATATTCCTTTTTCCACTATTACCTTCTTAGCGCTCCGAATGTCCACTTGCATTTTCTACAGAAAGAGTGTTCAGAACTGCGCAATCAAAAGTATGGTTTAACTCTGTTAGCTTAATGAACATATCAGAAATAAGTTTCACACAATGCTTCTGTGTAGTTTTTATTTGAAGATATTATTTTTCCCAATAGAGGCCTCTTAGCGCTCAGAATGTCCAATTGCAGTTTCTACAGAAAGAGTGTTTCAGAACGGCTCAATCAAAAGTAAGGTTCAACTCTGTTAGTTGAATGCACAGAACAGAAAGAAGTTTCATACAATGCTTCTGTGTAGCTTATATTTGAACATATTCTTTTTTCCACTATTACCCACTTAGCGCTACGAATGTCCAGTTGCATTTTCTACAGACAGAGTGTTTCAAAACTGCTCAATCAAAATTATGGTTTAACTCTGTTAGCTGAATGCTCAGATCAGAAAGAAGTTTCACAGAATGCTTCTGTGTAGTTTATATTTGAATATATTCCTTTTTGCACTACTACTCTCTTAGCGCTCCAAATGTCCAGTTGCATTTTCTACAGAAAGAGTGTTCAGATCTGCTCAATCAAAAGTATGGTTTAACTCTGTTAGCTGAATGCTCAGATCAGAAAGAAGTTTCACAGAATGCTTCTGTGTAGTTTATATTTGAATATATTCCTTTTTCCACTACTACTCTCTTAGCGCTCCAAATGTCCAGTTGCATTTTCTACAGAAAGAGTGTTCAGATCTGCTCAGTCAAAAGTATGGTTTAAATCTGTTAGCTGAATGCACAGATCAGAAAGAAGTTTCACAGAATGATTCTGTGTAGTTTATATTTGGAGACATTCCTTTTTCCACTATTAACCTCTTAGCGCTCCGAATCTCCACTTGCATTTTCTACAGAAAGAGTGTTTCAGAACGGCTCAATCAAAACTAAGGTTCAACTCTTTTAGTTGAACAAACAGAACAGAAAGAAGTTTCACACAATTCTTCTGTGTAGTTTTTATTTTTAGACATTCTTTTTCCCAATATAGGCCTCTTAGCGCTCAGAATGTCCAATTGCAGTTTCTACAGAAAGAGTGTTTCAGAACGGCTCAATCAAAAGTAAGGTTCAAATCTGTTAGTTGAATGCACAGAACAGGAAGAAGTTTCATAAAATGCTTCTGTGTAGTTTATATTTGTACATATTCTTTTTTCCACTATTACCCACTTAGCGCTACGAATGTCCAGTTGCATTTCCTACAGACAGAGTGTTTCAAAACTGCTCAATCAAAAGTATGGTTTAACTCTGTTAGCTGAATGCTCAGATCAGAAAGAAGTTTCACAGAATGCTTCTGTGTAGTTTATATTTGAATATATTCCTTTTTCCACTACTACGCTCTTAGCGCTCCAAATGTCCAGTTGCGTTTTCTACAGAAAGAGTGTTCAGATCTGCTCAATCAAAAGTATGGTTTAACTCTGTTAGCTGAATGCACAGATCAGAAAGAAGTTTCACCGAATGATTCTGTGTAGTTTATATTTGAAGACATTCCTTTTTCCACTATTACCCTCTTAGCGCTCCGAATCTCCACTTGCATTTTCTACAAAAAGAGTGTTTCATAACTGCTGAATCTAAAATATGTTTTATCTCTGTTAACTGAATTTACAGATCAGAAATAAGTTTCACAGAATGCATCTGTGTAGTTTTTATTTGAAGATATTCTTTTTCCCAATGTAGGCCTCTTAGCGCTTAGCATGTCCAATTGCAGTTTCTACAGAAAGAGTGTTTCAGAACGGCTCAATCAAAAGTAAGGTTCAACTCTGTTAGTTGAATGCACAGAACAGAAAGAATTTTCACAGAATGCTACTGTGTAGTTTATATTTGAATATATTCCTTTTTCCACTATTACCTTCTTAGCGCTCCGAATGTCCACTTGCATTTTCTACAGAAAGAGTGTTCAGAACTGCGCAATCCAAAGTATGGTTTAACTCTGTTAGCTTAATGAACATATCAGAAATAAGTTTCACACAATGCTTCTGTGTAGTTTTTATTTGAATATATTATTTTTCCCAATAGAGGCCTCTTAGCGCTCAGAATGTCCAATTGCAGTTTCTACAGAAAGAGTGTTTCAGAAAGGCTCAATCAAATGTAAGTTTCAACTCTGTTAGTTGAATGCACAGAACAGAAAGAAGTTTCATACAATGCTTCTGTGTAGTTTATATTTGAACATATTCTTTTTTCCACTATTACCCACTTAGCGCTACGAATGTCCAGTTGCATTTTCTACAGACAGAGTGTTTCAAAACTGCTCAATCAAAAGTATGGTTTAACTCTGTTAGCTGAATGCTCAGATCAGAAAGAAGTTTCACAGAATGCTTCTGTGTAGTTTATATTTGAATATATTCCTTTTTCCACTACTACTCTCTTAGCGCTCCAAATGTCCAGTTGCATTTTCTACAGAAAGAGTGTTCAGATCTGCTCAATCAAAAGTATGGTTTAACTGTGTTAGCTGAATGCACAGATCAGAAAGAAGTTTCACAGAATGATTCTGTGTAGTTTATATTTGGAGACATTCCTTTTTCCACTATTACCCTCTTAGCGCTCCGAATCTCCACTTGCATTTTCTACAGAAAGAGTGTTTCAGAACGGCTCAATCAATACTAAGGTTCAACTCTTTTAGTTGAACAAACAGAACAGAAAGAAGTTTCACACAATTCTTCTGTGTAGTTTTTATTTGTAGACATTCTTTTTCCCAATATAGGCCTCTTAGCGCTCAGAATGTCCAATTGCAGTTTCTACAGAAAGAGTGTTTCAGAACGGCTCAATCAAAAGTAAGGTTCAACTCTGTTAGTTGAATGCACAGAACAGAAAGAAGTTTCATACAATGCTTCTGTGTAGTTTATATTTGAACATATTCTTTTTTCCACTATTACCCACTTAGCGCTACGAATGTCCAGTTGCATTTTCTACAGACAGAGTGTTTCAAAACTGCTCAATCAAAAGTATGGTTTAACTCTGTTAGCTGAATGCTCAGATCAGAAAGAAGTTTCACAGAATGCTTCTGTTTAGTTTATATTTGAATATATTCCTTTTTCCACTACTACGCTCTTAGCGCTCCAAATGTCCAGTTGCATTTTCTACAGAAAGAGTGTTCAGATCTGCTCAATCAAAAGTATGGTTTAACTCTGTTAGCTGAATGCACAGATCAGAAAGAAGTTTCACCGAATGATTCTGTGTAGTTTGTATTTGAAGACATTCCTTTTTCCACTATTACCCTCTTAGCGCTCCGAATCTCCACTTGCATTTTCTACAAAAAGAGTGTTTCATAACTGCTCAATCAAAAATATATTTTATCTCTGTTAACTGAATTTACAGATCAGAAATAAGTTTCACAGAATGCATCTGTGTAGTTTTTATTTGAAGATATTCTTTTTCCCAATGTAGGGCTCTTAGCGCTTAGTATGTCCAATTGCAATTTCTACAGAAAGAGTGTTTCAGAACGGCTCAATCAAAAGTAAGGTTCAACTCTGTTAGTTCAATGCACAGAACAGAAAGAATTTTCACAGAATGCTACTGTGTAGTTTATATTTGAATATATTCCTTTTTCCACTATTACCCTCTTAGCGCTCCGAATGTCCACTTGAATTTTCTACAGAAAGAGTGTTCAGGACTGCGCAATCAAAAGTATGGTTTAACTCTGTTAGCTTAATGAACATATCAGAAATAAGTTTCACACAATGCTTCTGTGTAGTTTTTATTTGAAGATATTATTTTTCCCTATAGAGGCCTCTTAGCGCTCAGAATGTCCAATTGCAGTTTCTACAGAAAGAGTGTTTCAGAAAGGCTCAATCAAAAGTAAGGTTCAACTCTGTTAGTTGAATGCACAGAACAGAAAGAAGTTTCATACAATGCTTCTGTGTAGTTTATATATGAACATATTCTTTTTTCCACTATTACCCACTTAGCGCTACGAATGTCCAGTTGCATTTTCTACAGACAGAGTGTTTCAAAACTGCTCAATCAAAAGTATGGTTTAACTCTATTAGCTGAATGCTCAGATCAGAAAGAAGTTTCACAGAATGCTTCTGTGTAGTTTATATTTGAATATATTCCTTTTTCCACTACTACTCTCTTAGCGCTCCAAATGTCCAGTTGCATTTTCTACAGAAAGAGTGTTCAGATCTGCTCAATCAAAAGTATGGTTTAACTCTGTTAGCTGAATGCACAGATCAGAAAGAAGTTTCACAGAATGATTCTGTGTAGTTTATATTTGGAGACATTCCTTTTTCCACTATTACCCTCTTAGCGCTCCGAATCTCCACTTGCATTTTCTACAGAAAGAGTGTTTCAGAACGGCTCAATCAAAACTAAGGTTCAAGTCTTTTAGTTGAACAAACAGAACAGAAAGAAGTTTCACACAATTCTTCTGTGTAGTTTTTATTTGTAGACATTCTTTTTCCCAATATAGGCCTCTTAGCGCTCAGAATGTCCAATTGCAGTTTCTACAGAAAGAGTGTTTCAGAACGGCTCAATCAAAAGTAAGGTTCAAATCTGTTAGTTGAATGCACAGAACAGGAAGAAGTTTCATACAATGCTTCTGTGTAGTTTATATTTGAACATATTCTTTTTTCCACTATTACCCACTTAGCGCTACGAATGTCCAGTTGCATTTTCTACAGACAGAGTGTTTCAAAACTGCTCAATCAAAAGTATGGTTTAACTCTATTAGCTGAATGCTCAGATCAGAAAGAAGTTTCACAGAATGCTTCTGTGTAGTTTATATTTGAATATATTCCTTTTTCCACTACTACTCTCTTAGCGCTCCAAATGTCCAGTTGCATTTTCTACAGAAAGAGTGTTCAGATCTGCTCAGTCAAAAGTATGGTTTAAATCTGTTAGCTGAATGCACAGATCAGAAAGAAGTTTCACAGAATGATTCTGTGTAGTTTATATTTGGAGACATTCCTTTTTCCACTATTAACCTCTTAGCACTCCGAATCTCCACTTGCATTTTCTACAGAAAGAGTGTTTCAGAACGGCTCAATCAAAACTAAGGTTCAACCCTTTTAGTTGAACAAACAGAACAGAAAGAAGTTTCACACAATTCTTCTGTGTAGTTTTTATTTTTAGACATTCTTTTTCCCAATATAGGCCTCTTAGCGCTCAGAATGTCCAATTGCAGTTTCTACAGAAAGAGTGTTTCAGAACGGCTCAATCAAAAGTAAGGTTCAAATCTGTTAGTTGAATGCACAGAACAGGAAGAAGTTTCATAAAATGCTTCTGTGTAGTTTATATTTGAACATATTCTTTTTTCCACTATTACCCACTTAGCGCTACGAATGTCCAGTTGCATTTCCTACAGACAGAGTGTTTCAAAACTGCTCAATCAAAAGTATGGTTTAACTCTGTTAGCTGAATGCTCAGATGAGAAAGAAGTTTCACAGAATGCTTCTGTGTAGTTTATATTTGAATATATTCCTTTTTCCACTACTACGCTCTTAGCGCTCCAAATGTCCAGTTGCGTTTTCTACAGAAAGAGTGTTCAGATCTGCTCAATCAAAAGTATGGTTTAACTCTGTTAGCTGAATGCACAGATCAGAAAGAAGTTTCACCGAATGATTCTGTGTAGTTTATATTTGAAGACATTCCTTTTTCCACTATTACCCTCTTAGCGCTCCGAATCTCCACTTGCATTTTCTACAAAAAGAGTGTTTCATAACTGCTGAATCTAAAATATGTTTTATCTCTGTTAACTGAATTTACAGATCAGAAATAAGTTTCACAGAATGCATCTGTGTAGTTTTTATTTGAAGATATTCTTTTTCCCAATGTAGGTCTCTTAGCGCTTAGCATGTCCAATTGCAGTTTCTACAGAAAGAGTGTTTCAGAACGGCTCAATCAAAAGTAAGGTTCAACTCTGTTAGTTGAATGCACAGAACAGAAAGAATTTTCACAGAATGCTACTGTGTAGTTTATATTTGAATATATTCCTTTTTCCACTATTACCTTCTTAGCGCTCCGAATGTCCACTTGCATTTTCTACAGAAAGAGTGTTCAGAACTGCGCAATCAAAAGTATGGTTTAACTCTGTTAGCTTAATGAACATATCAGAAATAAGTTTCACACAATGCTTCTGTGTAGTTTTTATTTGAAGATATTATTTTTCCCAATAGAGGCCTCTTAGCGCTCAGAATGTCCAATTGCAGTTTCTACAGAAAGAGTGTTTCAGAACGGCTCAATCAAAAGTAAGGTTCAACTCTGTTAGTTGAATGCACAGAACAGAAAGAAGTTTCATACAATGCTTCTGTGTAGTTTATATTTGAACATATTCTTTTTTCCACTATTACCCACTTAGCGCTACGAATGTCCAGTTGCATTTTCTACAGACAGAGTGTTTCAAAACTGCTCAATCAAAAGTATGGTTTAACTCTGTTAGCTGAATGCTCAGATCAGAAAGAAGTTTCACAGAATGCTTCTGTGTAGTTTATATTTGAATATATTCCTTTTTCCACTACTACTCTCTTAGCGCTCCAAATGTCCAGTTGCATTTTCTACAGAAAGAGTGTTCAGATCTGCTCAATCAAAAGTATGGTTTAACTCTGTTAGCTGAATGCACAGATCAGAAAGAATTTTCACAGAATGTTTCTGTGTAGTTAATATTTGGAGACATTCCTTTTTCCACTATTACCCTCTTAGCGCTCCGAATCTCCACTTGCATTTTCTACAGAAAGAGTGTTTCAGAACGGCTCAATCAAAACTAAGGTTCAACTCTTTTAGTTGAACAAACAGAACAGAAAGAAGTTTCACACAATTCTTCTGTGTAGTTTTTATTTGTAGACATTCTTTTTCCCAATATAGGCCTCTTAGCGCTCAGAATGTCCAATTGCAGTTTCTACAGAAAGAGTGTTTCCGAACGGCTCCATCAAAAGTAAGGTTCAACTCTGTTAGTTGAATGCACAGAACAGAAAGAAGTTTCATACAATGCTTCTGTGTAGTTTATATTTGAACATATTCTTTTTTCCACTATTACCCACTTAGCGCTACGAATGTCCAGTTGCATTTTCTACAGACAGAGTGTTTCAAAACTGCTCAATGAAAAGTATGGTTTAACTCTGTTAGCTGAATGCTCAGATCAGAAAGAAGTTTCACAGAATGCTTCTGTGTAGTTTATATTTGAATATATTCCTTTTTCCACTACTACGCTCTTAGCGCTCCAAATGTCCAGTTGCGTTTTCTACAGAAAGAGTGTTCAGATCTGCTCAATCAAAAGTATGGTTTAACTCTGTTAGCTGAATGCACAGATCAGAAAGAAGTTTCACCGAATGATTCTGTGTAGTTTATATTTGAAGACATTCCTTTTTCCACTATTACCCTCTTAGCGCTCCGAATCTCCACTTGCATTTTCTACAAAAAGAGTGTTTCATAACTGCTGAATCAAAAATATGTTTTATCTCTGTTAACTGAATTTACAGATCAGAAATAAGTTTCACAGAATGCATCTGTGTAGTTTTTATTTGAAGATATTCTTTTTCCCAATGTAGGCCTCTTAGCGCTTAGCATGTCCAAATGCAGTTTCTACAGAAAGAGTGTTTCAGAACGGCTCAATCAAAAGTAAGGTTCAACTCTGTTAGTTGAATGCACAGAACAGAAAGAATTTTCACAGAATGCTACTGTGTAGTTTATATTTGAATATATCCCTTTTTCCACTATTACCTTCTTAGCGCTCCGAATGTCCACTTGCATTTTCTACAGAAAGAGTGTTCAGAACTGCGCAATCAAAAGTATGGTTTAACTCTGTTAGCTTAATGAACATATCAGAAATAAGTTTCACACAATGCTTCTGTGTAGTTTTTATTTGAATATATTATTTTTCCCAATAGAGGCCTCTTAGCGCTCAGAATGTCCAATTGCAGTTTCTACAGAAAGAGTGTTTCAGAAAGGCTCAACCAAAGTAAGGTTCAACTCTGTTAGTTGAATGCACAGAACAGAAAGAAGTTTCATACAATGCTTCTGTGTAGTTTATATTTGAACATATTCTTTTTTCCACTATTACCCACTTAGCGCTACGAAAGTCCAGTTGCATTTTCTACAGACAGAGTGTTTCAAAACTGCGCAATCAAAAGTATGGTTTAACTCAGTTAGCTGAATGCTCAGATCAGAAAGAAGTTTCACAGAATGCTTCTGTGTAGTTTATATTTGAATATATTCCTTTTTCCACTACTACTCTCTTAGCGCTCCAAATGTCCAGTTGCATTTTCTATAGAAAGAGTGTTCAGATCTTCTCAATGAAAAGTATGGGTTAAATCTGTTAGCTGAATGCACAGATCAGAAAGAAGTTTCACAGAATGATTCTGTGTAGTTTATATTTGGAGACATTCCTTTTTCCACTATTACCCTCTTAGCGCTCCGAATCTCCACTTCCATTTTCTACAGAAAGAGTGTTTCAGAACGGCTCAATCAATACTAAGGTTCAACTCTTTTAATTGAACAAACAGAACAGAAAGAAGTTTCACCCAATTCTTCTGTGTAGTTTTTATTTGTAGACATTCATTTTCCCAATATAGGCCACTTAGCGCTCAGAATGTCCAATTGCATTTTCTACAGAAAGAGTGCTTCAGAACGGCTCAATCAAAAGTAAGGTTCAACTCTGTTAGTTGAATGCACAGAACAGAAAGAAGTTTCATACAATGCTTCTGTGTAGTTTATATTTGAACATATACTTTTTTCCACTATTACCCACATAGCTCTACGAATGTCCAGTTGCATTTTCTATAGACAGAGTGTTTCAAAACTGCTCAATCAAAAGTATGGTTTAACTCTGTTAGCTGAATTCTCAGATCAGAAAGAAGTTTCACAGAATGCTTCTGTGTAGTTTATATTTGAATATATTCCTTTTTCCACTACTACGCTCTTAGCGCTCCAAATGTCCAGTTGCGTTTTCTACAGAAAGAGTGTTCAGATCTGCTCAATCAAAAGTAGGGTTTAACTCTGTTAGCTGAATGCACAGATCAGAAAGAAGTTTCACCGAATGATTCTGTGTAGTTTATATTTGAAGACATTCCTTTTTCCACTATTACCCTCTTAGCGCTCCGAATCTCCACTTGCATTTTCTACAAAAAGAGTGTTTCATAACTGCTGAATCAAAAATATGTTTTATCTCTGTTAACTGAATTTACAGATCAGAAATAAGTTTCACAGAATGCATCTGTGTAGTTTTTATTTGAAGATATTCTTTTTCCCAATGTAGGCCTCTTAGCGCTTAGCATGTCCAAATGCAGTTTCTACAGAAAGAGTGTTTCAGAACGGCTCAATCAAAAGTAAGGTTCAACTCTGTTAGTTGAATGCACAGAACAGAAAGAATTTTCACAGAATGCTACTGTGTAGTTTATATTTGAATATATTCCTTTTTCCACTATTACCTTCTTAGCGCTCCGAATGTCCACTTGCATTTTCTACAGAAAGAGTGTTCAGAACTGCGCAATCAAAAGTATGGTTTAACTCTGTTAGCTTAATGAACATATCAGAAATAAGTTTCACACAATGCTTCTGTGTAGTTTTTATTTGAATATATTATTTTTCCCAATAGAGGCCTCTTAGCGCTCAGAATGTCCAATTGCAGTTTCTACAGAAAGAGTGTTTCAGAAAGGCTCAACCAAAGTAAGGTTCAACTCTGTTAGTTGAATGCACAGAACAGAAAGAAGTTTCATACAATGCTTCTGTGTAGTTTATATTTGAACATATTCTTTTTTCCACTATTACCCACTTAGCGCTACGAAAGTCCAGTTGCATTTTCTACAGACAGAGTGTTTCAAAACTGCGCAATCAAAAGTATGGTTTAACTCAGTTAGCTGAATGCTCAGATCAGAAAGAAGTTTCACAGAATGCTTCTGTGTAGTTTATATTTGAATATATTCCTTTTTCCACTACTACTCTCTTAGCGCTCCAAATGTCCAGTTGCATTTTCTATAGAAAGAGTGTTCAGATCTGCTCAATGAAAAGTATGGGTTAACTCTGTTAGCTGAATGCACAGATCAGAAAGAAGTTTCACAGAATGATTCTGTGTAGTTTATATTTGGAGACATTCCTTTTTCCACTATTACCCTCTTAGCGCTCCGAATCTCCACTTCCATTTTCTACAGAAAGAGTGTTTCAGAACGGCTCAATCAATACTAAGGTTCAACTCTTTTAATTGAACAAACAGAACAGAAAGAAGTTTCACACAATTCTTCTGTGTAGTTTTTATTTGTAGACATTCATTTTCCCAATATAGGCCACTTAGCGCTCAGAATGTCCAATTGCATTTTCTACAGAAAGAGTGCTTCAGAACGGCTCAATCAAAAGTAAGGTTCAACTCTGTTAGTTGAATGCACAGAACAGAAAGAAGTTTCATACAATGCTTCTGTGTAGTTTATATTTGAACATATACTTTTTTCCACTATTACCCACATAGCTCTACGAATGTCCAGTTGCATTTTCTATAGACAGAGTGTTTCAAAACTGCTCAATCAAAAGTATGGTTTAACTCTGTTAGCTGAATGCTCAGATCAGAAAGAAGTTTCACAGAATGCTTCTGTGTAGTTTATATTTGAATATATTCCTTTTTCCACTACTACGCTCTTAGCGCTCCAAATGTCCAGTTGCGTTTTCTACAGAAAGAGTGTTCAGATCTGCTCAATCAAAAGTAGGGTTTAACTCTGTTAGCTGAATGCACAGATCAGAAAGAAGTTTCACCGAATGATTCTGTGTAGTTTATATTTGAAGACATTCCTTTTTCCACTATTACCCTCTTAGCGCTCCGAATCTCCACTTGCATTTTCTACAAAAAGAGTGTTTCATAACTGCTGAATCAAAAATATGTTTTATCTCTGTTAACTGAATTTACAGATCAGAAATAAGTTTCACAGAATGCATCTGTGTAGTTTTTATTTGAAGATATTCTTTTTCCCAATGTAGGCCTCTTAGCGCTTAGCATGTCCAAATGCAGTTTCTACAGAAAGAGTGTTTCAGAACGGCTCAATCAAAAGTAAGGTTCAACTCTGTTAGTTGAATGCACAGAACAGAAAGAATTTTCACAGAATGCTACTGTGTAGTTTATATTTGAATATATTCCTTTTTCCACTATTACCTTCTTAGCGCTCCGAATGTCCACTTGCATTTTCTACAGAAAGAGTGTTCAGAACTGCGCAATCAAAAGTATGGTTTAACTCTGTTAGCTTAATGAACATATCAGAAATAAGTTTCACACAATTCTTCTGTGTAGTTTTTATTTGAATATATTATTTTTCCCAATAGAGGCCTCTTAGCGCTCAGAATGTCCAATTGCAGTTTCTACAGAAAGAGTGTTTCAGAAAGGCTCAACCAAAGTAAGGTTCAACTCTGTTAGTTGAATGCACAGAACAGAAAGAAGTTTCATACAATGCTTCTGTGTAGTTTATATTTGAACATATTCTTTTTTCCACTATTACCCACTTAGCGCTACGAAAGTCCAGTTGCATTTTCTACAGACAGAGTGTTTCAAAACTGCGCAATCAAAAGTATGGTTTAACTCAGTTAGCTGAATGCTCAGATCAGAAAGAAGTTTCACAGAATGCTTCTGTGTAGTTTATATTTGAATATATTCCTTTTTCCACTACTACTCTCTTAGCGCTCCAAATGTCCAGTTGCATTTTCTACAGAAAGAGTGTTCAGATCTGCTCAATCAAAAGTATGGGTTAACTGTGTTAGCTGAATGCACAGATCAGAAAGAAGTTTCACAGAATGATTCTGTGTAGTTTATATTTGGAGACATTCCTTTTTCCACTATTACCCTCTTAGCGCTCCGAATCTCCACTTCCATTTTCTACAGAAAGAGTGTTTCAGAACGGCTCAATCAATACTAAGGTTCAACTCTTTTAATTGAACAAACAGAACAGAAAGAAGTTTCACACAATTCTTCTGTGTAGTTTTTATTTGTAGACATTCATTTTCCCAATATAGGCCACTTAGCGCTCAGAATGTCCAATTGCATTTTCTACAGAAAGAGTGCTTCAGAACGGCTCAATCAAAAGTAAGGTTCAACTCTGTTAGTTGAATGCACAGAACAGAAAGAAGTTTCATACAATGCTTCTGTGTAGTTTATATTTGAACATATACATTTTTCCACTATTACCCACATAGCTCTACGAATGTCCAGTTGCATTTTCTATAGACAGAGTGTTTCAAAACTGCTCAATCAAAAGTATGGTTTAACTCTGTTAGCTGAATGCTCAGATCAGAAAGAAGTTTCACAGAATGCTTCTGTGTAGTTTATATTTGAATATATTCCTTTTTCCACTACTACGATCTTAGCGCTCCAAATGTCCAGTTGCATTTTCTACAGAAAGAGTGTTCAGATCTGCTCAATCAAAAGTATGGTTTAACTCTGTTAGCTGAATGCACAGATCAGAAAGAAGTTTCACCGAATGATTCTGTGTAGTTTATATTTGAAGACATTCCTTTTTCCACTATTACCCTCTTAGCGCTCCGAATCTCCACTTGCATTTTCTACAAAAAGAGTGTTTCATAACTGCTCAATCAAAAATATGTTTTATCTCTGTTAACTGAATTTACAGATCAGAAATAAGTTTCACAGAATGCATCTGTGTAGTTTTTATTTGAAGATATTCTTTTTCCCAATGTAGGCCTCTTAGCGCTTAGCATGTCCAATTGCAGTTTCTACAGAAAGAGTGTTTCAGAACGGCTCAATCAAAAGTAAGGTTCAATTCTGTTAGTTGAATGCACAGAACAGAAAGAATTTTCACAGAATGCTACTGTGTAGTTTATATTTGAATATATTCCTTTTTCCACTATTACCCTCTTAGCGCTCCGAATGTCCACTTGCATTTTCTACAGAAAGAGTGTTCAGAACTGCGCAATCAAAAGTATGGTTTAACTCTGTTAGCTTAATGAACATATCAGAAATAAGTTTCACACAATGCTTCTGTGTAGTTTTTATTTGAAGATATTATTTTTCGCAATAGAGGCCTCTTAGCGCTGAGAATGTCCAATTGCTGTTTCTACAGAAAGAGTGTTTCAGAACGGCTCAATCAAAAGTAAGGTTCAACTCAGTTAGTTGAATGCACAGAACAGAAAGAAGTTTCATACAATGCTTCTGTGTAGTTTATATTTGAACATATTCTTTTTTCCACTATTACCCACTTAGCGCTACGAATGTCCAGTTGCATTTCCTACAGACAGAGTGTTTCAAAACTGCTCAATCAAAAGTATGGTTTAACTCTGTTAGCTGAATGCTCAGATCAGAAAGAAGTTTCACAGAATGCTTCTGTGTAGTTTATATTTGAATATATTCCTTTTTCCACTACTACTCTCTTAGCGCTCCAATTGTCCAGTTGCATTTTCTACAGAAGCAGTGTTCAGATCTGCTCAATCAAAAGTATGGTTTAACTCTGTTAGCTGAATGCACAGATCAGAAAGAAGTTTCACAGAATGATTCTGTGTAGTTTATATTTGGAGACATTCCTTTTTCCACTATTACCCTCTTAGCGCTCCGAAACTCCACTTGCATTTTCTACAGAAAGAGTGTTTCAGAACGGCTGAATCAAAACTAAGGTTCAACTCTTTTAATTGAACAAACAGAACAGAAAGAAGTTTCACACAATACTTCTGTGTAGTTTTTATTTTTAGACATTCTTTTTCCCAATATAGGCCTCTTAGCGCTCAGAATGTCCAATTGCAGTTTCTACAGAAAGAGTGTTTCAGAACGGCTCAATCAAAAGTAAGGTTCAACTCTGTTAGTTGAATGCACAGAACAGAAAAAGTTTCATACAATGCTTCTGTGTAGTTTATATTTGAACATATTCTTTTGTCCACTATTACCCACTTAGCGCTACGAATGTCCAGTTGCATTTTCTACAGACAGAGTGTTTCAAAACTGCTCAATCAAAAGTATGGTTTAACTCTGTTAGCTGAATGCTCAGATCAGAAAGAAGTTTCACAGAATGCTTCTGTGTAGTTTATATTTGAATATATTCCTTTTTCCACTACTACGCTCTTAGCGCTCCAAATGTCCAGTTGCATTTTCTACAGAAAGAGTGTTCAGATCTGCTCAATCAAAAGTATGGTTTAACTCTGTTAGCTGAATGCACAGATCAGAAAGAAGTTTCACCGAATGATTCTGTGTAGTTTATATTTGAAGACATTCCTTTTTCCACTATTACCCTCTTAGCGCTCCGAATCTCCACTTGCATTTTCTACAAAAAGAGTGTTTCATAACTGCTCAATCAAAAATATGTTTTATCTCTGTTAACTGAATTTACAGATCAGAAATAAGTTTCACAGAATGCATCTGTGTAGTTTTTATTTGAAGATATTCTTTTTCCCAATGTAGGCCTCTTAGCGCTTAGCATGTCCAATTGCAGTTTCTACAGAAAGAGTGTTTCAGAACGGCTCAATCAAAAGTAAGGTTCAACTCTGTTAGTTGAATGCACAGAACAGAAAGAATTTTCACAGAATGCTACTGTGTAGTTTATATTTGAATATATTCCTTTTTCCACTATTACCCTCTTAGCGCTCCGAATGTCCACTTGCATTTTCTACAGAAAGAGTGTTCAGAACTGCGCAATCAAAAGTATGGTTTAACTCTGTTAGCTTAATGAACATATCAGAAATAAGTTTCACACAATGCTTCTGTGTAGTTTTTATTTGAAGATATTATTTTTCCCAATAGAGGCCTCTTAGCGCTCAGAATGTCCAATTGCAGTTTCTACAGAAAGAGTGTTTCAGAAAGGCTCAATCAAAAGTAAGGTTCAACTCTGTTAGTTGAATGCGCAGAACAGAAAGAAGCTTCATACAATGCTTCTGTGTAGTTTATATTTGAACATATTCTTTTTTCCACTATTACCCACTTAGCGCTACGAATGTCCAGTTGCATTTTCTACAGACAGAGTGTTTCAAAACTGCTCAATCAAAAGTATGGTTTAACTCTGTTAGCTGAATGCTCAGATCAGAAAGAAGTTTCACAGAATGCTTCTGTGTAGTTTATATTTGAATATATTCCTTTTTCGACTACTACTCTCTTAGCGCTCCAAATGTCCAGTTGCATTTTCTACAGAAAGAGTGTTCAGATCTGCTCAATCAAAAGTATGGTTTAACTCTGTTAGCTGAATGCACACATCAGAAAGAAGTTTCACAGAATGATTCTGTGTAGTTTATATTTGGAGACATTCCTTTTTCCACTATTACCCTCTTAGCGCTCCGAATCTCCACTTGCATTTTCTACAGAAAGAGTGTTTCAGAACGGCTCAATCAAAATAAGGTTCAACTCTTTTAGTTGAACAAACAGAACAGAAAGAAGTTTCACACAATTCTTCTGTGTAGTTTTTATTTGTAGACATTCTTTTTCCCAATATAGGCCTCTTAGCGCTCAGAATGTCCAATTGCAGTTTCTACAGAAAGAGTGTTTCAGAACGGCTCAATCAAAAGTAAGGTTCAACTCTGTTAGTGGAATGCACAGAACAGATAGAAGTTTCATACAATGCTTCTGTGTAGTTTATATTTGAACATATTTTTTGTCCACTATTACCCACTTAGCGCTACGAATGTCCAGTTGCATTTTCTACAGACAGAGTGTTTCAAAACTGCTCAATCAAAAGTATGGTTTAACTCTGTTAGCTGAATGCTCAGATCAGAAAGAAGTTTCACAGAATGCTTCTGTGTAGTTTATATTTGAATATATTCCTTTTTCCACTACTACGCTCTTAGCGCTCCAAATGTCCAGTTGCATTTTCTACAGAAAGAGTGTTCAGATCTGCTCAATCAAAAGTATGGTTTAACTCTGTTAGCTGAATGCACAGATCAGAAAGAAGTTTCACCGAATGATTCTGTGTAGTTTATATTTGAAGACATTCCTTTTTCCACTATTACCCTCTTAGCGCTCCGAATCTCCACTTGCATTTTCTACAAAAAGAGTGTTTCATAACTGCTCAATCAAAAATATGTTTTATCTCTGTTAACTGAATTTACAGATCAGAAATAAGTTTCACAGAATGCATCTGTGTAGTTTTTATTTGAAGATATTCTTTTTCCCAATGTAGGCCTCTTAGCGCTTAGCATGTCCAATTGCAGTTTCTACAGAAAGAGTGTTTCAGAACGGCTCAATCAAAAGTAAGGTTCAACTCTGTTAGTTGAATGCACAGAACAGAAAGAATTTTCACAGAATGCTACTGTGTAGTTTATATTTGAATATATTCCTTTTTCCACTATTACCCTCTTAGCGCTCCGAATGTCCACTTGCATTTTCTACAGAAAGAGTGTTCAGAACTGCGCAATCAAAAGTATGGTTTAACTCTGTTAGCTTAATGAACATATCAGAAATAAGTTTCACACAATGCTTCTGTGTAGTTTTTATTTGAAGATATTATTTTTCCCAATAGAGGCCTCTTAGCGCTCAGAATGTCCAATTGCAGTTTCTACAGAAAGAGTGTTTCAGAAAGGCTCAATCAAAAGTAAGGTTCAACTCTGTTAGTTGAATGCGCAGAACAGAAAGAAGCTTCATACAATGCTTCTGTGTAGTTTATATTTGAACATATTCTTTTTTCCACTATTACCCACTTAGCGCTACGAATGTCCAGTTGCATTTTCTACAGACAGAGTGTTTCAAAACTGCTCAATCAAAAGTATGGTTTAACTCTGTTAGCTGAATGCTCAGATCAGAAAGAAGTTTCACAGAATGCTTCTGTGTAGTTTATATTTGAATATATTCCTTTTTCGACTACTACTCTCTTAGCGCTCCAAATGTCCAGTTGCATTTTCTACAGAAAGAGTGTTCAGATCTGCTCAATCAAAAGTATGGTTTAACTCTGTTAGCTGAATGCACACATCAGAAAGAAGTTTCACAGAATGATTCTGTGTAGTTTATATTTGGAGACATTCCTTTTTCCACTATTACCCTCTTAGCGCTCCGAATCTCCACTTGCATTTTCTACAGAAAGAGTGTTTCAGAACGGCTCAATCAAAATAAGGTTCAACTCTTTTAGTTGAACAAACAGAACAGAAAGAAGTTTCACACAATTCTTCTGTGTAGTTTTTATTTGTAGACATTCTTTTTCCCAATATAGGCCTCTTAGCGCTCAGAATGTCCAATTGCAGTTTCTACAGAAAGAGTGTTTCAGAACGGCTCAATCAAAAGTAAGGTTCAACTCTGTTAGTGGAATGCACAGAACAGATAGAAGTTTCATACAATGCTTCTGTGTAGTTTATATTTGAACATATTTTTTGTCCACTATTACCCACTTAGCGCTACGAATGTCCAGTTGCATTTTCTACAGACAGAGTGTTTCAAAACTGCTCAATCAAAAGTATGGTTTAACTCTGTTAGCTGAATGCTCAGATCAGAAAGAAGTTTCACAGAATGATTCTGTGTAGTTTATATTTGAATATATTCCTTTTTCCACTACTACGCTCTTAGCGCTCCAAATGTCCAGTTGCATTTTCTACAGAAAGAGCGTTCAGATCTGCTCAATCAAAAGTATGGTTTAACTCTGTTAGCTGAATGCACAGATCAGAAAGAAGTTTCACCGAATGATTCTGTGTAGTTTATATTTGAAGACATTCCTTTTTCCAGTATTACCCTCTTAGCGCTCCGAATCTCCACTTGCATTTTCTACAAAAACAGAGTTTCATAACTGCTCAATCAAAAATATGTTTTATCTCTGTTAACTGAATTTACAGATCAGAAATAAGTTTCAGAGAATGCATCTGTGTAGTTTTTATTTGAAGATATTCTTTTCCGCAATGTAGGCCTCTTAGCGCTTAGCATGTCCAATTGTATTTTCTACAGAAAGAGTGTTTCAGAACGGCTCAATCAAAGTAAGGTTCAACTCTGTTAGTTGAATGCACAGAACAGAAAGAATTTTCACAGAATGCTACTGTGTAGTTTATATTTGAATATATTCCTTTTTCCACTATTACCCTCTTAGCGCTCCGAATGTCCACTTGCATTTTCTACAGAAAGAGTGTTCAGAACTGCGCAATCAAAAGTATGGTTTAACTCTGTTAGCTTAATGAACATATCAGAAATAAGTTTCAAACAATGCTTCAGTGTAGTTTTTATTTGAAGATATTATTTTTCCCAATAGAGGCCTCTTAGCGCTCAGAATGTCCAATTGCAGTTTCTACAGAAAGAGTGTTTCAGAAAGGCTCAATCAAAAGTAAGGTTCAACTCTGTTAGTTGAATGCACAAAACAGAAAGAAGTTTCATACAATGCTTCTGTGTAGTTTATATTTGAACATATTCTTTTTTCCACTATTACCCACTGAGCGCTACGAATGTCCAGTTGCATTTTCTACAGACAGAGTGTTTCAAAACTGCTCAATCAAAAGTATGGTTTAACTCTGTTAGCTGAATGCTCAGATCAGAAAGAAGTTTCACAGAATGCTTCTGTGTAGTTTATATTTGAATATATTCCTTTTTCCACTACTACGCTCTTAGCGCTCCAAATGTCCAGTTGCATTTTCTACAGAAAGAGTGTTCAGATCTGCTCAATCAAAAGTATGGTTTAACTCTGTTAGCTGAATGCACAGGTCAGAAAGAAGTTTCACAGAATGATTCTGTGTAGTTTATATTTGGAGACATTCCTTTTTCCACTATTACCCTCTTAGCGCTCCGAATCTCTACTTGCATTTTCTACAGAAAGAGTGTTTCAGAACGGCTCAATCAAAACTAAGGTTCAACTCTTTTAGTTGAACAAACAGAACAGAAAGAAGTTTCACACAATTCTTCTGTGTAGTTTTTATTTGTAGACATTCTTTTTCCCAATATAGGCCTCTTAGCGCTCAGAATGTCCAATTGCAGTTTCTACAGAAAGAGTGTTTCAGAACGGCTTTATCAAAAGTAAGGTTCAACTCTGTTAGTTGAATGCACAGAACAGAAAGAAGTTTCATAGAATGCTTCTGTGTAGTTTCTATTTGAACATATTCTTTTTTCCACTATTACCCACTTAGCGCTACGAATGTCCAGTTGCATTTTCTACAGACAGAGTGTTTCAAAACTGCTCAATCAAAAGTATGGTTTAACTCTGTTAACTGAATGCTCAGATCAGAAAGAAGTTTCACAGAATGCTTCTGTGTAGTTTATATTTGAATATATTCCTTTTTCCACTACTACGCTCTTAGCGCTCCAAATGTCCAGTTGCATTTTCTACAGAAAGAGCGTTCAGATCTGCTCAATCAAAAGTATGGTTTAACTCTGTTAGCTGAATGCACAGATCAGAAAGAAGTTTCACCGAATGATTCTGTGTAGTTTATATTTGAAGACATTCCTTTTTCCAGTATTCCCCTCTTAGCGCTCCGAATCTCCACTTGCATTTTCTACAAAAATAGTGTTTCATAACTGCTCAATCAAAAATATGTTTTATCTCTGTTAACTGAATTTACAGATCAGAAATAAGTTTCACAGAATGCATCTGTGTAGTTTTTATTTGAAGATATTCTTTTCCCCAATGTAGGCCTCTTAGCGCTTAGCATGTCCAATTGTAGTTTCTACAGAAAGAGTGTTTCAGAACGGCTCAATCAAAAGTAAGTTTCAACTCTGTTAGTTGAATGCACAGAACAGAAAGGATTTTCACAGAATGCTACTGTGTAGTTTATATTTGAATATATTCCTTTTTCCACTATTACCCTCTTTGCGCTCCGAATGTCCACTTGCATTTTCTACAGAAAGAGTGTTCAGAACTGCGCAATCAAAAGTATGGTTTAACTCTGTTAGCTTAATGAACATATCAGAAATAAGTTTCACACAATGCTTCTGTGTAGTTTTTATTTGAAGATATTATTTTTCCCAATAGAGGCCTCTTAGCGCTCAGAATGTCCAATTGCAGTTTCTACAGAAAGAGTGTTTCAGAAAGGCTCAATCAAAAGTAAGGTTCAACTCTGTTAGTTGAATGCACAGAACAGAAAGAAGTTTCATACAATGCTTCTGTGTAGTTTATATTTGAACATATTCTTTTTTCCACTATTACCCACTGAGCGCTACGAATGTCCAGTTGCATTTTCTACAGACAGAGTGTTTCAAAACTGCTCAATCAAAAGTATGGTTTAACTCTGTTAGCTGAATGCTCAGATCAGAAAGAAGTTTCACAGAATGCTTCTGTGTAGTTTATATTTGAATATATTCCTTTTTCCACTACTACTCTCTTAGCGCTCCAAATGTCCAGTTGCATTTTCTACAGAAAGAGTGTTCAGATCTGCTCAATCAAAAGTATGGTTTAACTCTGTTAGCTGAATGCACAGATCAGAAAGAAGTTTCACAGAATGATTCTGTGTAGTTTATATTTGGAGACATTCCTTTTTCCACTATTACCCTCTTAGCGCTCCGAATCTCCACTTGCATTTTCTACAGAAAGAGTGTTTCAGAACGGCTCAATCAAAACTAAGGTTCAACTCTTTTAGTTGAACAAACAGAACAGAAAGAAGTTTCACACAATTCTTCTGTGTAGTTTTTATTTGTAGACATTCTTTTTCCCAATATAGGCCTCTTAGCGCTCAGAATGTCCAATTGCAGTTTCTACAGAAAGAGTGTTTCAGAACGGCTCAATCAAAAGTAAGGTTCAACTCTGTTAGTTGAATGCACAGAACAGAAAGAAGTTTCATACAATGCTTCTGTGTAGTTTATATTTGAACATATTTTTTGTCCACTATTACCCACTTAGCGCTATGAATGTCCAGTTGCATTTTCTACAGACAGAGTGTTTCAAAACTGCTCAATCAAATGTATGGTTTAACTCTGTTAGCTGAATGCTCAGATCAGAAGGAAGTTTCTCAGAATGCTTCTGTGTAGTTTATATTGAATATATTCCTTTTTCCACACTACGCTCTTAGCGCTCCAAATGTCCAGCTGCATTTTCTACAGAAACAGTGTTCATATCTGCTCAATCAAAAGTATGGTTTAACTCTGTTAGCTGAATGCACAGATCAGAAAGAAGTTTCACCAAATGATTCTGTGTAGTTTATATTTGAAGACATTCCTTTTTCCACTATTACCCTCTTAGCGCTCCGAATCTCCACTTGCATTTTCTACAAAAAGACTGTTTCATAACTGCTCAATCAAAAATATGTTTTATCTCTGTTAACTGAATTTACAGATCAGAAATAAGTTTCACAGAATGCATCTGTGTTGTTTTTATTTGAAGATATTCTTTTTCCCAATGTAGGCATCTTAGCGCTTAGCATGTCCAATTGCAATTTCTACAGAAAGAGTGTTTCAGAACGGCTCAATTAAAAGTAACGTTCAACTCTGTTAGTTGAATGCCCAGAACAGAAAGAATTCTCACAGAATGCTACTGTGTAGTTTATATTTGAATATATTACCTTTTCCACTATTACCCTCTTAGCGCTCCGAATGTCCACTTGCATTTTCTACAGAAAGAGTGTTCAGAACTGCGCAATCAAAAGTATGGTTTAACTCTGTTAGCTTAATGAACATATCAGAAATAAGTTTCACACAATGCCTCTGTGTAGTTTTTATTTGAAGATATTATTTTTCCCAATAGAGGCCTCTTAGCGCTCAGAATGTCCAATTGCAGTTTCTACAGAAAGAGTGTTTCAGAAAGGCTCAATCAAAAGTAAGGTTCAACTCTGTTAGTTGAATGCACAGAACAGAAAGAAGTTTCATACAATGCTTCTGTGTAGTTTATATTTGAACATATTCTTTTTTCCACTATTACCCACTTAGCGCTACGAATGTCCAGTTGCATTTTCTACAGACAGAGTGTTTCAAAACTGCTCAATCAAAAGTATGGTTTAACTCTGTTAGCTGAATGCTCAGATCAGAAAGAAGTTTCACAGAATGCTTCTGTGTAGTTTATATTTTAATATATTCCTTTTTCCACTACTACGCTCTTAGCGCTCCAAATGTCCAGTTGCATTTTCTACAGAAAGAGTGTTCAGATCTGCTCAATCAAAAGTATGGTTTAACTCTGTTAGCTGAATGCACAGATCAGAAATAATTTTCACCGAATGATTCTGTGTAGTTTATATTTGAAGACATTCCATTCTCCACTATTACCCTCTTAGCGCTCCGAATCTCCACTTGCATTTTCTACAAAAAGAGTGTTTCATAACTGCTCAATCAAAAATATGTTTTATCTCTGTTAACTGAATTTACAGATCAGAAATAAGTTTCACAGAATGCATCTGTGTAGTTTTTATTTGAAGATATTCTTTTTCCCAATGTAGGCCTCTTAGCGCTTAGCATGTCCAATTGCAGTTTCTACAGAAAGAGTGTTGCAGAAAGGCTCAATCAAAAGTAAGGTTCAACTCTGTTAGTTGAATGCACAGAACAGAAAGAATTTTCACAGAATGCTACTGTGTAGTTTATATTTGAATATATTCCCTTTTCCACTATTACCCTCTTAGCGCTCCAAATGTCCACTTGCATTTTCTACAGAAAGAGTGTTTCAGAACGGCTCAATCAAAACTAAGGTTCAAATCTTTTAGTTGAACAAACAGAACAGAAAGAAGTTTCACACAATTCTTCTGTGTAGTTTTTATTTGTAGACATTCTTTTTCCCAATATAGGCCTCTTAGCGCTCAGAATGTCCAATTGCAGTTTCTACAGAAAGAGTGTTTCAGAACGGCTCAATCAAAAGTAAGGTTCAACTCTGTTAGTTGAAAGCACAGAACAGAAAGAAGTTTCATACAATGCTTCTGTGTAGTTTATATTTGAACATATTCTTTTTTCCACTATTACCCACTTAGCGCTACGAATGTCCAGTTGCATTTTCTACAGACAGAGTGTTTCAAAACTGCTCAATCAAAAGTATGGTTTAACTCTGTTAGCTGAATGCTCAGATCAGAAAGAAGTTTCACAGAATGCTTCTGTGTAGTTTATATTTGAACATATTCTTTTTTCCACTATTACCCACTTAGCGCTACGAATGTCCAGTTGCATTTTCCACAGACAGAGTGTTAAAAAACTGCTCAATCAAAAGTATGGTTTAACTCTGTTAGCTGAATGCTCAGATCAGAAAGAAGTTTCACAGAATGCTTCTGTGTAGTTTATATTTGAATATATTCCTTTTTCCACTACTACGCTCTTAGCGCTCCAAATGTCCAGTTGCATTTTCTACAGAAAGAGTGTTCAGATCTGCTCAATCAAAAGTATGGTTTAACTCTGTTAGCTGAATGCACAGATCAGAAAGAAGTTTCACCGAATGATTCTGTGTAGTTTATATTTGAAGACATTCCTTTTTCCACTATTACCCACTTAGCGCTCCGAATCTCCACTTGCATTTTCTACAAAAAGAGGGTTTCATAACTGTTCAATCAAAAATATGTTTTATCTCTGTTAACTGAATTTACAGATCAGAAATAAGTTTCACAGAATGCATCTGTGTAGTTTTTATTTGAAGATATTCTTTTTCCCAATGTAGGCCTCTTAGCGCTTAGCATGTCCAATTGCAGTTTCTACAGAAAGAGTGTTTCAGAACGGCTCAATCAAAAGTAAGTTTCAACTCTGTTAGTTGAATGCACAGAACAGAAAGAATTTTCACAGAATGCTCCTCTGTAGTTTATATTTGAATATATTCCTTTTTCCACTATAACCCTCTTAGCGCTCCGAATGTCCACTTGCATTTTCTACAGAAAGAGTGTTCAGAACTGCGCAATCAAAAGTATGGTTTAACTCTGTTAGCTTAATGAACATATCAGAAATAAGTTTCACACAATGCTTCTGTGTAGTTTTTATTTGAAGGTATTTTTTTTCCCAATAGAGGCCTCTTAGCGCTCAGAATGCCCAATTGCAGTTTCTAAAGAAAGAGTGTTTCAGAAAGGCTCAATCAAAAGTAAGGTTCAACTATGTTAGTTGAATGCACAAAACAGAAAGAAGTTTCATACAATGCTTCTGTGTAGTTTATATTTGAACATATTCTTTTTTCCACTATTACCCACTGAGCGCTACGAATGTCCAGTTGCATTTTCTACAGACAGAGTGTTTCAAAACTGCTCAATCAAAAGTATGGTTTAACTCTGTTAGCTGAATGCTCAGATCAGAAAGAAGTTTCACAGAATGCTTCTGTGTAGTTTATATTTGAATATATTCCTTTTTCCACTACTACTCTCTTAGCGCTCCAAATGTCCAGTTGCATTTTCTACAGAAAGAGTGTTCAGATCTGCTCAATCAAAAGTATGGTTTGACTCTGTTAGCTGAATGCACAGTTCAGAAAGAAGTTTCACAGAATGATTCTGTGTAGTTTATATTTGGAGACATTCCTTTTTCCACTATTACCCTCTTAGCGCTCCGAATGTCCACTTGCATTTTCTACAGAAAGAGTGTTTCAGAACGGCTCAATCAAAACTAAGGTTCAACACTTTTAGTTGAACAAACAGAACAGAAAGAAGTTTCACACAATTCTTCTGTGTAGTTTTTATTTGTAGACATTCTTTTTCCCAATATAGGCCTCTTAGCGCTCAGAATGTCCAATTGCAGTTTCTACAGAAAGAGTGTTTCAGAAAGGCTCAATCAAAAGTCAGATTCAACTCTGTTAGTTGAATGCACAGAACAGAAAGAATTTTCACAGAATGCTACTGTGTAGTTTATATTTGAATATATTACCTTTTCCACTATTACCCTCTTAGCGCTCCGAATGTCCACTTGCATTTTCTACAGAAAGAGTGTTCAGAACTGCGCAATCAAAAGTATGGTTTAACTCTGTTAGCTTAATGAACATATCAGAAATAAGTTTCACACAATGCCTCTGTGTAGTTTTTATTTGAAGATATTATTTTTCCCAATAGAGGCCTCTTAGCGCTCAGAATGTCCAATTGCAGTTTCTACAGAAAGAGTGTTTCAGAAAGGCTCAATCAAAAGTAAGTTTCAACTCTGTTAGTTGAATGCACAGAACAGAAAGAAGTTTCATACAATGCTTCTGTGTAGTTTATATTTGAACATATTCTTTTGTCCACTATTACCCACTTAGCGCTACGAATGTCCAGTTGCATTTTCTACAGACAGAGTGTTTCAAAACTGCTCAATCAAAAGTATGGTTTAACTCCGTTAGCTGAATGCTCAGATCAGAAAGAAGTTTCACAGAATGCTTCTGTGTAGTTTATATTTGAATATATTCCTTTTTCCACTACTACGCTGTTAGCGCTCCAAATGTCCAGTTGCATTTTCTACAGAAAGAGTGTTCAGATCTGCTCAATCAAAAGTATGGTTTAACTCTGTTAGCTGAATGCACAGATCAGAAAGAACTTTCACCGAATGATTCTGTGTAGTTTATATTTGAAGACATTCCTTTTTCCACTATTACCCACTTAGCGCTCCGAATCTCCACTTGCATTTTCTACAAAAAGACTGTTTCATAACTGCTCAATCAAAAATATGTTTTATCTCTGCTAACTGAATTTACAGATCAGAAATAAGTTTCACAGAATGCATCTGTGTAGTTTTTATTTCAAGATATTCTTTTTCCCAATGTAGGCCTCTTAGCGCTTAGCATGTCCAATTGCAGTTTCTACAGAAAGAGTGTTTCAGAACGGCTCAATCAAAAGTAAGGTTCAACTCTGTTAGTTGAATGCACAGAACAGAAAGAATTTTCACAGAATGCTACTGTGTAGTTTATATTTGAATATATTCCTTTTTCCACTATTACCCTCTTAGCGCTCCGAAAGTCCACTTGCACTTTCTACAGAAAGAGTGTTCAGAACTGTGCAATCAAAAGTATGGTTAACTCTGTTAGCTTAATGAACATATCAGAAATAAGTTTCACAAAGTGCTTCTGGGTAGTTTTTATTTGAAGATATTATTTTTCCCAATATAGGCCTCTTAGCGCTCAGAATGTCCAATTGCAGTTTCTACAGAAAGAGTGTTTCAGAAAGGCTCAATCAAAAGTAAGGTTCAACTCTGTTAGTTGAATGCACAGAACAGAAAGAAGTTTCATACAATGCTTCTGTGTAGTTTATATTTGAACATATTCTTTTTTCCACTATTACCCACTTAGCGCTACGAATGTCCAGTTGCATTTTCTACAGACAGAGTGTTTCAAAACTGCTCAATCAAAAGTATGGTTTAAATCTGTTAGCTGAATGCTCAGATCAGAAAGAAGTTTCACAGAATGCTTCTGTGTAGTTTACATTTGGAGACATTCATTTTTCCACTATTACCCTCTTAGCGCTCCGAATCTCCACTTGCATTTTCTACAGAAAGAGTGTTTCAGAACGGCTCAATCAAAACTAAGGTTCAACTCTTTTAGTTGAACAAACAGAACAGAAAGAAGTTTCACACAATTCTTCTGTGTAGTTTTTATTTGTAGACATTCTTTTTCCCAATATAGGCCTCTTAGCGCTCAGAATGTCCAATTGCAGTTTCTACAGAAAGAGTGTTTCAGAACGGCTCAATCAAAAGTAAGGTTCAACTCTGTTAGTTGAATGCACAGAACAGAAAGAAGTTTCATACAATGCTTCTGTGTAGTTTATATTTGAACATATTCTTTTGTCCACTATTACCCACTTAGCGCTACGAATGTCCAGTTGCATTTTCTACAGACAGAGTGTTTCAAAACTGCTCAATCAAATGTATGGTTTATCTCTGTTAGCTGAATGGTCAGATCAGAAAGAAGTTTCACAGAATGCTTCTGTGTAGTTTATATTTGAATATATTCCTTTTTCCACTACTACGCTCTTAGCGCTCCAAATGTCCAGTTGCATTTTCTACAGAAAGAGTGTTCAGATCTGCTCAATCAAAACTATGGTTTAAGTCTGTTAGCTGAATGCACAGATCAGAAAGAAGTTTCACCGAATGATTCTGTGTAGTTTATATTTGAAGACATTCCTTTTTCCACTATTACCCTCTTAGCGCTCCGAATCTCCACTTGCATTTTCTACAAAAAGAGTGTTTCATAACTGCTCAATCAAACATATGTTTTATCTCTGTTAACTGAATTTACAGATCAGAAATATGTTTCACAGAATGCATCTGTGTAGTTTTTATTTGAAGATATTCTTTGTCCCAATGTAGGCCTCTTAGCGCTTAGCATGTCCAATTGCAGTTTCTACAGAAAGAGAGTTTCAGAACGGCTCAATCAAAAGTAAGGTTCAACTCTGTTAGTTGAATGCACAGAACAGAAAGAATTTTCACAGAATGCTACTGTGTAGTTTATATTTGAATATATTCCTTTTTCCACTATTACCCTCTTAGCGCTCCGAATGTCCACTTGCATTTTCTACAGAAAGAGTGTTCAGAACTGCGCAATCAAAAGTATGGTTTAACTCTGTTAGCTTAATGAACTTATCAGAAATAAGTTTCACACAAGGCTTCTGTGTAGTTTTTATTTGAAGATATTATTTTTCCCAATAGAGGCCTCTTAGCGCTCAGAATGTCCAATTGCAGTTTCTACAGAAAGAGTGTTTCAGAACGGCTCAATCAAAAGTAAGGTTCAACTCTGTTAGTTGAATGCACAGAACAGAAAGAAGTTTCATACAATGTTTCTGTGTAGTTTATATTTGAACATATTCTTTTTTCCACTATTACCACTTAGCGCTACGAATGTCCAGTTGCATTTTCTACAGACAGAGTGTTTCAAAACTGCTCAATCAAAAGTATGGTTTAACTCTGTTAGCTGAATGCTCAGATCAGAAAGAAGTTTCACAGAATGCTTCTGTGTAGTTTATATTTGAATATATTCCTTTTTCCACTACTACGCTCTTAGCGCTCCAAATGTCCAGTTGCATTTTCTACAGAAAGAGTGTTCAGATCTGCTCAATCAAAATTATGGTTTAACTCTGTTATCTGAATGCACAGATCAGAAAGAAGTTTCACCGAATGATTCTGTGTAGTTTAAATTTGAAGACATTCCTTTTTCCACTATTACCCTCTTAGCGCTCCGAATCTCCACTTGCATTTTCTACAAAAAGAGTGTTTCATAACTGCTCAATCAAAAATATGTTTTATCTCTGTTAACTGAATTTACAGATCAGAAATAAGTTTCACAGAATGCATCTGTGTTGTTTTAATTTGAAGATATTCTTTTTCCCAATGTAGGCCTCTTAGCGCTTAGCATGTCCAATTGCAGTTTCTACAGAAAGAGTGTTTTAGAACGGCTCAATCAAAAGTAAGGTACAACTCTGTTAGTTGAATGCACAGAACAGGAAGAATTTTCACAGAATGCTACTGTGTAGTTTATATTTGAATATATTCCTTTTTCCACTATTACCGTCTTAGCGCTCCGAATGTCCACTTGCATTTTCTACAGAAAGAGTGTTCAGAACTGCGCAATCAAAAGTATGGTTTAACTCTGTTAGCTTAATGAACTTATCAGAAATATGTTTCACACAATGCTTCTGTGTAGTTTTTATTTGAAGATATTATTTTTCACAATAGAGGCCTCTTAGCGCTCAGAATGTCCAATTGCAGTTTCTACAGAAAGAGTGTTTCAGAACGGCTCAATCAAAAGTAAGGTTCAACTCTGTTAGTTGAATGCACAGAACAGAAAGAAGTTTCATACAATGCTTCTGTGTAGTTTATATTTGAACATATTCTTTTTTCCACTATTACCCACTTAGCGCTACGAATGTCCAGTTGCATTTTCTACAGACAGAGTGTTTCAAAACTGCTCAATCAATGTATGGTTTAACTCTGTTAGCTGAATGCTCAGATCAGAAAGAAGTTTCACAGAATGCTTCTGTGTAGTTTATATTTGAATATATTCCTTTTTCCACTACTACTCTCTTAGCGCTCCAAATGTCCAGTTGCATTTTCTACAGAAAGAGTGTTCAGATCTGCTCAATCAAAAGTATGGTTTAACTCTGTTAGCTGAATGCACAGATCAGAAAGAAGTTTCACAGAATGATTCTGTGTAGTTTATATTTGGAGACATTCCTTTTTCCACTATTACCCTCTTAGCGCTCCGAATCTCCACTTGCATTTTCTACAGAAAGAGTGTTTCAGAACGGCTCAATCAAAACTAAGGTTCAACTCTTTTAGTTGAACAAACAGAACAGAAAGAAGTTTCACACAATTCTTCTGTGTAGTTTTTATTTGTAGACATTCTTTTTCCCAATAGGGGCCTCTTAGCGCTCAGAATGTCCAATTGCAGTTTCTACAGAAAGAGTGTTTCAGAACGGCTCAATCAAAAGTAAGGTTCAACTCTGTTAGTTGAATGCACAGAACAGAAAGAAGTTTCATACAATGCTTCTGTGTAGTTTCTATTTGAACATATTCTTTTTTCCACTATTACCCACTTAGCGCTACGAATGTCCAGTTGCATTTTCTACAGACAGAGTGTTTCAAAACTGCTCAATCAAAAGTATGGTTTATCTCTGTTAGCTGAATGCTCAGATCAGAAAGAAGTTTCACAGAATGCTTCTGTGTAGTTTATATTTGAATATATTCCTTTTTCCACTACTACGCTCTTAGCGCTCCAAATGTCCAGTTGCATTTTCTACAGAAAGAGTGTTCAGATCTGCTCAATCAAAAGTATGGTTTAACTCTGTTAGCTGAATGCACAGATCAGAAAGAAGTTTCACCGAATGATTCTGTGTAGTTTATATTTGAAGACATTCCTTTTTCCACTATTACCCTCTTAGCGCTCCGAATCTCCACTTGCATTTTCTACAAAAAGAGTGTTTCATAACTGCTCAATCAAAAATATGTTTTATCTCTGTTAACTGAATTTACAGATCAGAAATAAGTTTCACAGAATGCATCTGTGTAGTTTTTATTTGAAGATATTCTTTTTCCCAAAGTAGGCCTCTTAGCGCTTAGCATGTCCAATTGCAGTTTCTACAGAAAGAGTGTTTCAGAACGGCTCAATCAAAAGTAAGGTTCAACTCTGTTAGTTGAATGCACAGAACAGAAAGAATTTTCACAGAATGCTACTGTGTAGTTTATATTTGAATATATTCCTTTTTCCACTATTACCCTCTTAGCGCTCCGAATGTCCACTTGCATTTTCTACAGAAAGAGTGTTCAGAACTGCGCAATCAAAAGTATGGTTTAAATCTGTTATCTTAATGAACATATCAGAAATAAGTTTCACACAATGCTTCTGTGTAGTTTTTATTTGAAGATATTATTTTTCCCAATAGAGTCCTCTTAGCGCTCAGAATGTCCAATTGCAGTTTCTACAGAAAGAGTGTTTCAGAAAGGCTCAATCAAAAGTAAGGTTCAACTCTGTTAGTTGAATGCACAGAACAGAAAGAAGTTTCATACAATGCTTCTGTGTAGTTTATATTTGAACATATTCTTTTTTCCACTATTACCCACTTAGCGCTACGAATGTCCAGTTGCATTTTCTACAGACAGAGTGTTTCAAAACTGCTCAATCAAAAGTATGGTTTAACTCTGTTAGCTGAATGCTCAGATCAGAAAGAAGTTTCACAGAATGCTTCTGTGTAGTTTATATTTGAATACATTCCTTTTTCCACTACTACTCTCTTAGCGCTCCAAATGTCCAGTTGCATTTTCTACAGAAAGAGTGTTCAGATCTGCTCAATCAAAAGTATGGTTTAACTCTGTTAGCTGAATGCACAGATCAGAAAGAAGTTTCACCGAATGATTCTGTGTAGTTTACATTTGAAGACATTCCTTTTTCCACTATTACCCTCTTAGCGCTCCGAATCTCCACTTGCATTTTCTCCAAAAAGAGTGTTTCATAACTGCTCAATCAATAATATGTTTTATCTCTGTTAACTGAATTTACAGATCAGAAATAAGTTTCACAGAATGCATCTGTGTAGTTTTTATTTGAAGATATTCTTTTTCCCAATGTAGGCCTCTTAGCGCTTAGCATGTCCAATTGCAGTTTCTACAGAAAGAGTGTTTCAGAACGGCTCAATCAAAAGTAAGGTTCAACTCTGTTAGTTGAATGCACAGAACAGAAAGAATTTTCACAGAATGCTACTGTGTAGTTTATATTTGAATATATTCCTTTTTCCACTATTACCCTCTTAGCGCTCCGAATGTCCACTTGCATTTTCTACAGAAAGAGTGTTCAGAACTGCGCAATCAAAAGTATGGTTTAACTCTGTTAGCTTAATGAACATATCAGAAATAAGTTTCACACAATGCTTCTGTGTAGTTTTTATTTGAAGATATTATTTTTCCCAATAGAGGCCTCTTAGCGCTCAGAATGTCCAATTGCAGTTTCTACAGAAGGAGTGTTTCAGAACGGCTCAATCAAAAGTAAGGTTCAACTCTGTTAGTTGAATGCACAGAACAGAAAGATGTTTCATACAATGCTTCTGTGTAGTTTATATTTGAACATATTCTTTTTTCCACTATTACCCACTTAGCGCTACGAATGTCCAGTTGCATTTTCTACAGACAGAGTGTTTCAAAACTGCTCAATCAAAAGTATGGTTTAACTCTGTTAGCTGAATGCTCAGATCAGAAAGAAGTTTCACAGAATGCTTCTGTGTAGTTTATATTTGAATATATTCCTTTTTCCACTACTACGCTCTTAGCGCTCCAAATGTCCAGTTGCATTTTCTACAGAAAGAGTGTTCAGATCTGCTCAATCAAAAGTATGGTTTAACTCTGTTAGCTGAATGCACAGATCAGAAAGAAGTTTCACCGAATGATTCTGTGTAGTTTATATTTGAAGACATTCCTTTTTCCACTATTACCCTCTTAGCGTTCCGAATCTCCACTTGCATTTTCTACAAAAAGAGTGTTTCATAACTGCACAATCAAAAATATGTTTTATCTCTGTTAACTGAATTTACAGATCAGAAATAAGTTTCACAGAATGCATCTGTGTAGTTTTTATTTGAAGATATTCTTTTTCCCAATGTAGGCCTCTTAGCGCTTAGCATGTCCAATTGCAGTTTCTACAGAAAGAGTGTTTCAGAACGGCTCAATCAAAAGTAAGGTTCAACTCTGTTAGTTGAATGCACAGAACAGAAAGAATTTTCACAGAATGCTACTGTGTAGTTTATATTTGAATATATTCCTTTTTCCACTATTACCTTCTTAGCGCTCGGAATGTCCACTTGCATTTTCTACAGAAAGAGTGTTCAGAACTGTGCAATCAAAAGTATGGTTTAACTCTGTTAGCTTAATGAACTTATCAGAAATAAGTTTCACACAATGCTTCTGTGTAGTTTTTATTTGAAGATATTATTTTTCCCAATAGAGGCCTCTTAGCGCTCAGAATGACCAATTGCAGTTTCTACAGAAAGAGTGTTTCAGAACGGCTCAATCAAATGTAAGGTTCAACTCTGTTAGTTGAATGCACAGAACAGAAAGTAGTTTCATACAATGCTTCTGTGTAGTTCATATTTGAACATATTCTTTTTTCCACTATTACCCACTTAGCGCTACGAATGTCCAGTTGCATTTTCTACAGACAGAGTGTTTCAAAACTGCTCAATCAAAAGTATGGTTTAACTCTGTTAGCTGAATGCTCAGATCAGAAAGAAGTTTCACAGAATGCTTCTGTGTAGTTTATATTTGAATATATTCATTTTTCCACTACTACGCTCTTAGCGCTCCAAATGTCCAGTTGCATTTTCTACAGAAAGAGTGTTCAGATCTGCTCAATCAAAAGTATGGTTTAACTCTGTTAGCTGAATGCACAGATCAGAAAGAAGTTTCACAGAATGATTCTGTGTAGTTTATATTTGGAGACATTCCTTTTTCCACTATTACCCTCTTAGCGCTCCGAATCTCCACTTGCATTTTCTACAAAAACAGTGTTTCATAACTGCTCAATCAAAAATATGTTTTATCTCTGTTAACGGAATTTACAGATCAGAAATAAGTTTCACAGAATGCATCTGTGTAGTTTTTATTTGAAGATATTCTTTTTCCCAATGTAGGCCTCTTAGCGCTTAGCATGTCCAATTGCAGTTTCTACAGAAAGAGTGTTTCAGAACGGCTCAATCAAAAGTAAGGTTCAACTCTGTTAGTTGAATGCACAGAACAGAAAGAATTTTCACAGAATGATTCTGTGTAGTTTATATTTGGAGACATTCCTTTTTCCACTATTACCCTCTTAGCGCTCCGAATCTCCACTTGCATTTTCTACAGAAAGAGTGTTTCAGAACGGCTCAATCAAAACTAAGGTTCAACTCTTTTAGTTGAACAAACAGAACAGAAAGAAGTTTCACACAATTCTTCTGTGTAGTTTTTATTTGTAGACATTCTTTTTCCCAATATAGGCCTCTTAGCGCTCAGAATGTCCAATTGCAGTTATTACAGAAAGAGTGTTTCAGAACGGCTCAATGAAAAGTAAGGTTCAACTCTGTTATTTGAATGCACATAAAAGAAAGAAGTTTCATACAATGCTTCTGTGTAGTTTATATTTGAACATATTCTTTTGTCCACTATTACCCACTTAGCGCTACGAATGTCCAGTTGCATTTCCTACAGACAGAGTGTTTCAAAACTGCTCAATCAAAAGTATGGTTTATCTCTGTTAGCTGAATGCTCAGATCAGAAAGAAGTTTCACAGAATGCTTCTGTGTAGTTTATATTTGAATATATTCTTTTTCCACTACTACGCTCTTAGCGCTCCAACTGTCCAGTTGCATTTTCTACAGAAAGAGTGTTCAGAACTGCGCAATCATAAGTATGGTTTAACTCTGTTAGCTTAATGAACTTATCAGAAATAAGTTTCACACAATGCTTCTGTGTAGTTTTTATTTGAAGATATTATTTTTCCCAATAGAGGCCTCTTAGCGCTCAGAATGTCCAATTGCAGTTTCTACAGAAAGAGTGTTTCAGAACGGCTCAATCAAAAGTAATGTTCAACTCTGTTAGTTGAATGCACAGAACAGAAAGAAGTTTCATACAATGCTTCTGTGTAGTTTATATTTGAACATATTCTTTTTTCCACTATTACCACTTAGCGCTACGAATGTCCAGTTGCATTTTCTACAGACAGAGTGTTTCAAAACTGCTCAATCAAAAGTATGGTTTAACTCTGTTAGCTGAATGCTCAGATCAGAAAGAAGTTTCACAGAATGCTTCTGTGTAGTTTATATTTGAATATATTCCTTTTTCCACTACTACGCTCTTAGCGCTCCAAATGTCCAGTTGCATTTTCTACAGAAAGAGTGTTCAGATCTGCTCAATCAAAAGTATGCTTTAACCCTGTTAGCTGAATGCACAGATCGGAAAGAAGTTTCACCGAATGATTCTGTGTAGTTTAAATTTGAAGACATTCCTTTTTCCACTATTACCCTCTTAGCGCTCCGAATCTCCACTTGCATTTTCTACAAAAAGAGTGTTTCATAACTGCTCAATCAAAAATATGTTTTATCTCTGTTAACTGAATTTACAGATCAGAAATAAGTTTCACAGAATGCATCTGTGTAGTTTTAATTTGAAGATATTCTTTTTCCCAATTTAGGCCTCTTAGCGCTTAGCATGTCCAATTGCAGTTTCTACAGAAAGAGTGTTTCAGAACGGCTCAATCAAAAGTAAGGTTCAAATCTGTTAGTTGAATGCACAGAACAGAAAGAATTTTCACAGAATGCTACTGTGTAGTTTATATTTGAATATATTCCTTTTTCCACTATTACCGTCTTAGCGCTCCGAATGTCCACTTGCATTTTCTACAGAAAGAGTGTTCAGAACTGCGCAATCAAAAGTATGGTTTAACTCTGTTAGCTTAATGAACTTATCAGAAATAAGTTTCACACAATGCTTCTGTGTAGTTTTTATTTGAAGACATTATTTTTCCCAATAGAGGCCTCTAAGCGCTCAGAATGACCAATTGCAGTTTCTACAGAAAGAGTGTTTCAGAACGGCTCAATCAAAAGTAAGGTTCAACTCTGTTAGTTGAATGCACAGAACAGAAAGAAGTTTCATACAATGCTTCTGTGTAGTTTATATTTGAACATATTCTTTTTTCCACTATTACCCACTTAGCGCTACGAATGTCCAGTTGCATTTTCTACAGACAGAGTGTTTCAAAACTGCTCAATCAAAAGTATGGTTTAACTCTGTTAGCTGAATGCTCAGATCAGAAAGAAGTTTCACAGAATGCTTCTGTGTAGTTTATATTTGAATATATTCCTTTTTCCACTACTACGCTCTTAGCGCTCCAAATGTCCAGTTGCATTTTCTACAGAAAGAGTGTTCAGATCTGCTCAATCAAAAGTATGGTTTAACTCTGTTAGCTGAATGCACAGATCAGAAAGAAGTTTCACCGAATGATTCTGTGTAGTTTATATTTGAAGACATTCCTTTTTCCACTATTACACTCTTAGCGCTCCGAATCTCCACTTGCATTTTCTACAAAAAGAGTGTTTCATAACTGCTCAATCAAAAATATGTTTTATCTCTGTTAACTGAATTTACAGATCAGAAATAAGTTTCACAGAATGCATCTGTGTAGTTTTTATTTGAAGATATTCTTTTTCCCAAAGTAGGCCTCTTAGCGCTTAGCATGTCCAATTGCAGTTTCTACAGAAACAGTGTTTCAGAACGGCTCAATCAAAAGTAAGGTTCAACTCTGTTAGTTGAATGCACAGAAAAGAAAGAATTTTCACAGAATGCTACTGTGTAGTTTATATTTGAATATATTCCTTTTTCCACTATTACCCCCTTAGCGCTCCGAATGTCCACTTGCATTTTCTACAGAAAGAGTGTTCAGAACTGCGCAATCAAAAGTATGGTTTAACTCTGTTAGCTTAATGAACTTATCAGAAATAAGTTTCACACAATGCTTCTGTGTAGTTTTTATTTGAAGATATTATTTTTCCCAATAGAGGCCTCTAAGCGCTCAGAATGACCAATTGCAGTTTCTACAGAAAGAGTGTTTCAGAACGGCTCAATCAAAAGTAAGGTTCAACTCTGTTAGTTGAATGCACAGAACAGAAAGAAGTTTCATACAATGCTTCTGTGTAGTTTATATTTGAACATATTCTTTTTTCCACTATTACCCACTTAGCGCTACGAATGTCCAGTTGCATTTTCTACAGACAGAGTGTTTCAAAACTGCTCAATCAAAATTATGGTTTAACTCTGTTAGCTGAATGCTCAGATCAGAAAGAAGTTTCACAGAATGCTTCTGTGTAGTTTATATTTGAATATATTCCTTTTTCCACTACTACGCTCTTAGCGCTCCAAATGTCCAGTTGCATTTTCTACAGAAAGAGTGTTCAGATCTGCTCAATCAAAAGTATGGTTTAACTCTGTTAGCTGAATGCACAGATCAGAAAGATGTTTCACCGAATGATTCTGTGTAGTTTATATTTGAAGACATTCCTTTTTCCACTATTACCCTCTTAGCGCTCAGAATCTCTACTTGCATTTTCTACAAAAAGAGTGTTTCATAACTGCTCAATCAAAAATATGTTTTATCTCTGTTAACTGAATTTACAGATCAGAAATAAGTTTCACAGAATGCATCTGTGTAGTTTTTATTTGAAGATATTCTTTTTCCCAATGTAGGCCTCTTAGCGCTTAGCATGTCCAATTGCAGTTTCTACAGAAAGAGTGTTTAAGAACGGCTCAATCAAAAGTAAGGTTCAACTCTGTTAGTTGAATGCACAGAACAGAAAGAATTTTCACAGAATGCTACTGTGTAGTTTATATTTGAATATATTCCTTTTTCCACTATTACAATCTTAGCGCTCCGAATGTCCACTTGCATTTTCTACAGAAAGTGTTCAGAACTGCGCAATCAAAAGTATGGTTTAACTCTGTTAGCTTAATGAACTTATCAGAAATAAGTTTCACACAATGCTTCTGTGTAGTTTTTATTTGAAGATATTATTTTTCCCAATAGAGGCCTCTTAGCGCTCAGAATGACCAATTGCAGTTTCTACAGAAAGAGTGTTTCAGAACGGCTCAATCAAAAGTAAGGTTCAACTCTGTTAGTTGAATGCACAGAACAGAAAGAAGTTTCATACAATGCTTCTGTGTAGTTCATATTTGAACATATTCTTTTTTCCACTATTACCCAATTAGCGCTACGAATGTCCAGTTGCATTTTCTACAGACAGAGTGTTTCAAAACTGCTCAATCAAAAGTATGGTTTAACTCTGTTAGCTGAATGCTCAGATCAGAAAGAAGTTTCACAGAATGCTTCTGTGTAGTTTATATTTGAATATATTCCTTTTTCCACTACTACGCTCTTAGCGCTCCAAATGTCCAGTTGCATTTTCTACAGAAAGAGTGTTCAGATCTGCTCAATCAAAAGTATGCTTTAACCCTGTTAGCTGAATGCACAGATCGGAAAGAAGTTTCACCGAATGATTCTGTGTAGTTTAAATTTGAAGACATTCCTTTTTCCACTATTACCCTCTTAGCGCTCCGAATCTCCACTTGCATTTTCTACAAAAAGAGTGTTTCATAACTGCTCAATCAAAAATATGTTTTATCTCTGTTAACTGAATTTACAGATCAGAAATAAGTTTCACAGAATGCATCTGTGTAGTTTTAATTTGAAGATATTCTTTTTCCCAATTTAGGCCTCTTAGCGCTTAGCATGTCCAATTGCAGTTTCTACAGAAAGAGTGTTTCAGAACGGCTCAATCAAAAGTAAGGTTCAAATCTGTTAGTTGAATGCACAGAACAGAAAGAATTTTCACAGAATGCTACTGTGTAGTTTATATTTGAATATATTCCTTTTTCCACTATTACCGTCTTAGCGCTCCGAATGTCCACTTGCATTTTCTACAGAAAGAGTGTTCAGAACTGCGCAATCAAAAGTATGGTTTAACTCTGTTAGCTTAATGAACTTATCAGAAATAAGTTTCACACAATGCTTCTGTGTAGTTTTTATTTGAAGACATTATTTTTCCCAATAGAGGCCTCTAAGCGCTCAGAATGACCAATTGCAGTTTCTACAGAAAGAGTGTTTCAGAACGGCTCAATCAAAAGTAAGGTTCAACTCTGTTAGTTGAATGCACAGAACAGAAAGAAGTTTCATACAATGCTTCTGTGTAGTTTATATTTGAACATATTCTTTTTTCCACTATTACCCACTTAGCGCTACGAATGTCCAGTTGCATTTTCTACAGACAGAGTGTTTCAAAACTGCTCAATCAAAAGTATGGTTTAACTCTGTTAGCTGAATGCTCAGATCAGAAAGAAGTTTCACAGAATGCTTCTGTGTAGTTTATATTTGAATATATTCCTTTTTCCACTACTACGCTCTTAGCGCTCCAAATGTCCAGTTGCATTTTCTACAGAAAGAGTGTTCAGATCTGCTCAATCAAAAGTATGGTTTAACTCTGTTAGCTGAATGCACAGATCAGAAAGAAGTTTCACCGAATGATTCTGTGTAGTTTATATTTGAAGACATTCCTTTTTCCACTATTACCCTCTTAGCGCTCCGAATCTCCACTTGCATTTTCTACAAAAAGAGTGTTTCATAACTGCTCAATCAAAAATATGTTTTATCTCTGTTAACTGAATTTACAGATCAGAAATAAGTTTCACAGAATGCATCTGTGTAGTTTTTATTTGAAGATATTCTTTTTCCCAAAGTAGGCCTCTTAGCGCTTAGCATGTCCAATTGCAGTTTCTACAGAAACAGTGTTTCAGAACGGCTCAATCAAAAGTAAGGTTCAACTCTGTTAGTTGAATGCACAGAAAAGAAAGAATTTTCACAGAATGCTACTGTGTAGTTTATATTTGAATATATTCCTTTTTCCACTATTACACCCTTAGCGCTCCGAATGTCCACTTGCATTTTCTACAGAAAGAGTGTTCAGAACTGCGCAATCAAAAGTATGGTTTAACTCTGTTAGCTTAATGAACTTATCAGAAATAAGTTTCACACAATGCTTCTGTGTAGTTTTTATTTGAAGATATTATTTTTCCCAATAGAGGCCTCTAAGCGCTCAGAATGACCAATTGCAGTTTCTACAGAAAGAGTGTTTCAGAACGGCTCAATCAAAAGTAAGGTTCAACTCTGTTAGTTGAATGCACAGAACAGAAAGAAGTTTCATACAATGCTTCTGTGTAGTTTATATTTGAACATATTCTTTTTTCCACTATTACCCACTTAGCGCTACGAATGTCCAGTTGCATTTTCTACAGACAGAGTGTTTCAAAACTGCTCAATCAAAATTATGGTTTAACTCTGTTAGCTGAATGCTCAGATCAGAAAGAAGTTTCACAGAATGCTTCTGTGTAGTTTATATTTGAATATATTACTTTTTCCACTACTACGCTCTTAGCGCTCCAAATGTCCAGTTGCATTTTCTACAGAAAGAGTGTTCAGATCTGCTCAATCAAATGTATGGTTTAACTCTGTTAGCTGAATGCACAGATCAGAAAGATGTTTCACCGAATGATTCTGTGTAGTTTATATTTGAAGACATTCCTTTTTCCACTATTACCCTCTTAGCGCTCAGAATCTCTACTTGCATTTTCTACAAAAAGAGTGTTTCATAACTGCTCAATCAAAAATATGTTTTATCTCTGTTAACTGAATTTACAGATCAGAAATAAGTTTCACAGAATGCATCTGTGTAGTTTTTATTTGAAGATATTCTTTTTCCCAATGTAGGCCTCTTAGCGCTTAGCATGTCCAATTGCAGTTTCTACAGAAAGAGTGTTTAAGAACGGCTCAATCAAAAGTAAGGTTCAACTCTGTTAGTTGAATGCACAGAACAGAAAGAATTTTCACAGAATGCTACTGTGTAGTTTATATTTGAATATATTCCTTTTTCCACTATTACAATCTTAGCGCTCCGAATGTCCACTTGCATTTTCTACAGAAAGTGTTCAGAACTGCGCAATCAAAAGTATGGTTTAACTCTGTTAGCTTAATGAACTTATCAGAAATAAGTTTCACACAATGCTTCTGTGTAGTTTTTATTTGAAGATATTATTTTTCCCAATAGAGGCCTCTTAGCGCTCAGAATGACCAATTGCAGTTTCTACAGAAAGAGTGTTTCAGAACGGCTCAATCAAAAGTAAGGTTCAACTCTGTTAGTTGAATGCACAGAACAGAAAGAAGTTTCATACAATGCTTCTGTGTAGTTCATATTTGAACATATTCTTTTTTCCACTATTACCCAATTAGCGCTACGAATGTCCAGTTGCATTTTCTACAGACAGAGTGTTTCAAAACTGCTCAATCAAAAGTATGGTTTAACTCTGTTAGCTGAATGCTCAGATCAGAAAGAAGTTTCACAGAATGCTTCTGTGTAGTTTATATTTGAATATATTCCTTTTTCCACTACTACGCTCTTAGCGCTCCAAATGTCCAGTTGCATTTTCTACAGAAAGAGTGTTCAGATCTGCTCAATCAAAAGTATGGTTTAACTCTGTTAGCTGAATGCACAGATCAGAAAGAAGTTTCACCGAATGATTCTGTGTAGTTTACATTTGAAGACATTCCTTTTTCCACTATTACCCTCTTAGCGCTCTGAATCTCCACTTGCATTTTCTACAAAAAGAGTGTTTCATAACTGCTCAATCAAAAATATGTTTTATCTCTGTTAACTGAATTTACAGATCAGAAATAAGTTTCACAGAATGCATCTGTGTAGTTTTTATTTGAAGATATTCTTTTTCCCAATGTAGGCCTCTTAGCGCTTAGCATGTCCAATTGCAGTTTCTACAGAAAGAGTGTTTCAGAACGGCTCAATCAAAAGTAAGGTTCAACTCTGTTAGTTGAATGCACAGAACAGAATGAATTTTCACAGAATGCTACTGTGTAGTTTATATTTGAATATATTCCTTTTTCCACTATTACATTCTTAGCGCTCGGAATGTCCACTTGCATTTTCTACAGAAAGAGTGTTCAGAACTGTGCAATCAAAAGTATGGTTTAACTCTGTTAGCTTAATGAACATATCAGATATAAGTTTCACACAATGCTTCTGTGTAGTTTTTATTTGAAGATATTATTTTTCCCAATAGAGGCCTCTTAGCGCTCAGAATGTCCAATTGCAGTTTCTACAGAAAGAGTGTTTCAGAATGGCTCAATCAAAAGTAAGGTTCAACTCTGTTAGTTGAATGCACAGAACAGAAAGATGTTTCATACAATGCTTCTGTGTAGTTTATATTTGAACATATTCTTTTTTCCACTATTACCCACTTAGCGCTACGAATGTCCAGTTGCATTTTCTACAGACAGAGTGTTTCAAAACTGCTCAATCAAAAGTATGGTTTAACTCTGTTAGCTGAATGCTCAGATTAGAAAGAAGTTTCACAGAATGCTTCTGTGTAGTTTATATTTGAATATATTCCTTTTTCCACTACTTCTCTCTTAGCGCTCCAAATGTCCAGTTGCATTTTCTACAGAAAGAGTGTTCAGATCTGCTCAATCAAAAGTATGGTTTAACTCTGTTAGCTGAATGCACAGATCAGAAAGAAGTTTCACAGAATGATTCTGTGTAGTTTATATTTGGAGACATTCCTTTTTCCACTATTACCCTCTTAGCGCTCCGAATCTATACTTGCATTTTCTACAGAAAGAGTGTTTCAGAACGGCTCAATCAAAACTAAGGTTCAACTCTTTTAGTTGAACAAACAGAACCGAAAGAAGTTTCACACAATTTATCTGTGTAGTTTTTATTTGTAGACATTCTTTTTCCCAATAGAGGCCTCTTAGTGCTCAGAATGTCCAATTGCAGTTTCTACAGAAAGAGTGTTTCAGAACGGCTCAATCAAAAGTAAGGTTCAACTCTGTTAGTTGAATGCACAGAACAGAAAGAAGTTTCATACAATGCTTCTGTGTAGTTTATATTTGAACATATTCTTTTTTCCACTATTACCCACTTAGCGCTACGAATGTCCAGTTGCATTTTCTACAGACAGAGTGTTTCAAAACTGCTCAATCAAAAGTATGGTTTAACTCTGTTAGCTGAATGCTCAGATCAGAAAGAAGTTTCACAGAATGCTTCTGTGTAGTTTATATTTGAATATATTCCTTTTTCCACTACTACTCTCTTAGCGCTCCAAATGTCCAGTTGCATTTTCTACAGAAAGAGTGTTCAGATCTGCTCAATCAAAAGTATGGTTTAACTCTGTTAGCTGAATGCACAGATCAGAAAGAAGTTTCACACAATGATTCTGTGTAGTTTATATTTGGAGACATTCCTTTTTCCACTATTACCCTCTTAGCGCTCCGAATCTCCACTTGCATTTTCTACAGAAAGAGTGTTTCAGAACGGATCAATCAAAACTAAAGTTCAACTCTTTTAGTTGAACGAACAGAACAGAAAGAAGTTTCACACAATTCTTCTGTGTAGTTTTTATTTGTAGACATTCATTTTCCCAATATAGGCCTCTTAGCGCTCAGAATGTCCAATTGCAGTTTCTACAGAAAGAATGTTTCAGAACGGCTCAATGAAAAGTAAGGTTCAACTCTGTTAGTTGAATGCACAGAAAAGAAAGAAGTTTCATACAATGCTTCTGTGTAGTTTATATTTGAACATATTCTTTTGTCCACTATTACCCACTTAGCGCTACGAATGTCCAGTTGCATTTTCTACAGACAGAGTGTTCCAAAACTGCTCAATCAAAAGTATGGTTTATCTCTGTTAGCTGAATGCTCAGATCAGAAAAAGTTTCACAGAATGCTTCTGTGTAGTTTATATTTGAATATATTCTTTTTCCACTACTACGCTCTTAGCGCTCCAAATGTCCAGTTGCATTTTCTACAGAAAGAGTGTTCAGATCTGCTCAATCAAAAGTATGGTTTAACTCTGTTAGCTGAATGCACAGATCAGAAAGAAGTTTCACCGAATGATTCTGTGTAGTTTATATTTGAAGACATTCCTTTTTCCACTATTACCCTCTTAGCGCTCCGAATCTCCACTTGCATTTTCTACAAAAAGAGTGTTTCATATCTGCTCAATCAAAAATATGTTTTATCTCTGTTAACTGAATTTACAGATCAGAAATAAGTTTCACAGAATGCATCTGTGTAGTTTTTATTTGAAGATATTCTTTTTCCCAATGTAGGCCTCTTAGCGCTTAGCATGTCCAATTGCAGTTTCTACAGAAAGAGTGTTTCAGAACGGCTCAATCAAAAGTAAGGTTCAACTCTGTTATTTGAATGCACAGAAGAGAAAGAATTTTCACAGAATGATTCTGTGTAGTTTATATTTGGAGACATTCCTTTTTCCACTATTACCCTCTTAGCGCTCCGAATCTCCACTTGCATTTTCTACAGAAAGAGTGTTTCAGAACGGCTCAATCAAAACTAAGGTTCAACTCTTTTAGTTGAACAAACAGAACAGAAAGAAGTTTCACACAATTCTTCTGTGTAGTTTTTATTTGTAGACATTCTTTTTCCCAATATAGGCCTCTTAGCGCTCAGAATGTCCAATTGCAGTTTTTACAGAAAGAGTGTTTCAGAACGGCTCAATGAAAAGTAAGGTTCAACTCTGTTAGTTGAATGCACAGAAAAGAAAGAAGTTTCATACAATGCTTCTGTGTAGTTTATATTTGAACATATTCTTTTGTCCACTATTACCCACTTAGCGCTACGAATGTCCAGTTGCATTTTCTACAGACAGAGTGTTTCAAAACTGCTCAATCAAAAGTATGGTTTATCTCTGTTAGCTGAATGCTCAGATCAGAAAGAAGTTTCACAGAATGCTTCTGTGTAGTTTATATTTGAATATATTCTTTTTCCACTACTACGCTCTTAGCGCTCCAACTGTCCAGTTGCATTTTCTACAGAAAGAGTGTTCAGATCTTCTCAATCAAAAGTATGGTTTAACTCTGTTAGCTGAATGCACAGATCAGAAAGAAGTTTCACCGAATGATTCTGTGTAGTTTATATTTGAAGACATTCCTTTTTCCACTATTACCCTCTTAGCGCTCCGAATCTCCACTTGCATTTTCTACAAAAAGAGTGTTTCATAACTGCTAAATCAAAAATATGTTTTATCTCTGTTAACTGAATTTACAGATCAGAAATAAGTTTCACAGAATGCATCTGTGTAGTTTTTATTTGAAGATATTCTTTTTCCCAATGTAGGCCTCTTAGCGCTTAGCATGTCCAATTGCAGTTTCTACAGAAAGAGTGTTTCAGAACGGCTCAATCAAAAGTAAGGTTCAACTCTGTTAGTTGAATGCACAGAACAGAAAGAATTTTCACAGAATGATTCTGTGTAGTTTATATTTGGAGACATTCCTTTTTCCACTATTACCCTCTTAGCGCTCCGAATCTCCACTTGCATTTTCTACAGAAAGAGTGTTTCAGAACGGCTCAATCAAAACTAAGGTTCAACTCTTTTAGTTGAACAAACAGAACAGAAAGAAGTTTCACACAATTCTTCTGTGTAGTTTTTATTTGTAGACATTCTTTTTCCCAATATAGGCCTCTTAGCGCTCAGAATGTCCAATTGCAGTTTCTACAGAAAGAGTGTTTCAGAACGGATCAATGAAAAGTAAGGTTCAACTCTGTTAGTTGAATGCACAGAAAAGAAAGAAGTTTCATACAATGCTTCTGTGTAGTTTATATTTGAACATATTCTTTTGTCCACTATTACCCACTTAGCGCTACGAATGTCCAGTTGCATTTTCTACAGACAGAGTGTTTCAAAACTGCTCAATCAAAAGTATGGTTTAACTCTGTTAGCTGAATGCTCAGATCAGAAAGAAGTTTCACAGAATGCTTCTGTGTAGTTTATATTTGAATATATTCCTTTTTCCACTACTACGCTCTTAGCGCTCCAAATGTCCAGTTGCATTTTCTACAGAAAGAGTGTTCAGATCTGCTCAATCAAAAGTATGGTTTAACTCTGTTAGCTGAATGCACAGATCAGAAAGAAGTTTCACCGAATGATTCTGTGTAGTTTATATTTGAAGACATTCCTTTTTCCACTATTACCCTCTTAGCGCTCCGAATCTCCACTTGCATTTTCTACAAAAAGAGTGTTTCATAACTGCTCAATCAAAAATATGTTTTATCTCTGTTAACTGAATTTACGGATCAGAAATAAGTTTCACAGAATGCATCTGTGTAGTTTTAATTTGAAGATATTCTTTTTCCCAATGTAGGCCTCTTAGCGCTTAGCATGTCCAATTGCAGTTTCTACAGAAAGAGTGTTTCAGAACGGCTCAATCAAAAGTAAGGTTCAACTCTGTTACTTGAATGCACAGAACAGAAAGAATTTTCACAGAATGCTACTGTGTAGTTTATATTTGAATATATTCCTTTTTCCACTATAACCCTCTTAGCGCTCCGAATGTCCGCTTGCATTTTATACAGAAATAGTGTTCAGAACTGCGCAATCAAAAGTATGGTTTAACTCTGTTAGCTTAATGAACATATCAGAAATAAGTTTCACACAATGCTTCTGTGTAGTTTTTATTTGAAGATATTATTTTTCCCAATAGAAGGCCTCTTAGCGCTCAGAATGTCCAATTGCAGTTTGTACAGAAAGAGTGTTTCACAAAGGCTCAATCAAAAGTAAGGTTCAACTCTGTTAGTTGAATGCACAGAACAGAAAGAAGTTTCATACAATGCTTCTGTGTAGTTTATATTTGAACATATTCTTTTTTCCACTATTACCCACTTAGCGCTACGAATGTCCAGTTGCATTTTCTACAGACAGAGTGTTTCAAAACTGCTCAATCAAAAGTATGGTTTAACTCTGTTAGCTGAATGCTCAGATCAGAAAGAAGTTTCACAGAATGCTTCTGTGTAGTTTATATTTGAATATATTCCTTTTTCCACTACTACTCTCTTAGCGCTCCAAATGTCCAGTTGCATTTTCTACAGAAAGAGTGTTCAGATCTGCTCAATCAAAAGTATGGTTTAACTCTGTTACCTGAATGCACAGATCAGAAACAAGTTTCACAGAATGATTCTGCGTAGTTTATATTTGAATATATTCCTTTTTCCACTATTACCCTCTTAGCGCTCCGAATGTCCACTTGCATTTTCTACAGAAAGTGTGTTCAGAACTGCGCAATCAAAAGTATGGTTTAACTCTGTTAGCTTAATGAACTTATCAGAAATAAGTTTCACACAATGCTTCTGTGTAGTTTTTATTTGAAGATATTATTTTTACCAATAGAGGCCTCTTAGCGCTCAGAATGTCCAAATGCAGTTTCTACAGAAAGAGTGTTTCAGAATGGCTCAATCAAAAGTAAGGTTCAACTCTGTTAGTTGAATGCACAGAACAGAAAGGAGTTTCATACAATGCTTCTGTGTAGTTTATATTTGAACATATTCTTTTTTCCACTATTACCACTTAGCGCTACGAATGTCCAGTTGCATTTTCTACAGACAGAGTGTTTCAAAACTGCTCAATCAAAAGTATGGTTTAACTCTGTTAGCTGAATGCTCAGATCAGAAAGATGTTTCACAGAATGCTTCTGTGTAGTTTATATTTGAATATATTCCTTTTTCCACTACTACGCTCTTAGCGCTCCAAATGTCCAGTTGCATTTTCTACAGAAAGAGTTTTCAGATCTGCTCAATCAAAAGTATGGTTTAACTCTGTTAGCTGAATGCACAGATCAGAAAGAAGTTTCACCGAATGATTCTGTGTAGTTTAAATTTGAAGACATTCCTTTTTCCACTATTACCCTCTTAGCGCTCCGAATCTCCACTTGCATTTTCTACAAAAAGAGTGTTTCATAACTGCACAATCAAAAATATGTTTTATCTCTGTTAACTGAATTTACAGATCAGAAATAAGTTTCACAGAATGCATCTGTGTAGTTTTAATTTGAAGATATTCTTTTTCCCAATGTAGGCCTCTTAGCGCTTAGCATGTCCAATTGCAGTTTCTACAGAAAGAGTGTTTCAGAACGGCTCAATCAAAAGTAAGGTTCAACTCTGTTAGTTGAATGCACAGAACAGAAAGAATTTTCACAGAATGCTACTGTGTAGTTTATATTTGAATATATTCCTTTTTCCACTATTACCGTCTTAACGCTCCGAATGTCCACTTGCATTTTCTACAGAAAGAGTGTTCAGAACTGCGCAATCAAATGTATGGTTTAACTCTGTTAGCTTAATGAACTTATCAGAAATAAGTTTCACACAATGCTTCTGTGTAGTTTTTATTTGAAGATATTATTTTTCCCAATAGAGGCCTCTTAGCGCTCAGAATGACCAATTGCAGTTTCTACAGAAAGAGTTTTTCAGAACGGCTCAATCAAAAGTAAGGTTCAACTCTGTTAGTTGAATGCACAGAACAGAAAGAAGATTCATACAATGCTTCTGTGTAGTTTATATTTGAACATATTATTTTTTCCACTATTACCCACTTAGCGCTACGAATGTCCAGTTGCATTTTCTACAGACAGAGTGTTTCAAAACTGCTCAATCAAAAGTATGGTTTAACTCTGTTAGCTGAATGCTCAGATCAGAAAGAAGTTTCACAGAATGCTTCTGTGTAGTTTATATTTGAATATATTCCTTTTTCCACTACTACGCTCTTAGCGCTCCAAATGTCCAGTTGCATTTTCTACAGAAAGAGTGTTCAGATCTGCTCTATCAAAAGTATGGTTTAACTCTGTTAGCTGAATGCACAGATCAGAAAGAAGTTTCACCGAATGATTCTGTGTAGTTTATATTTGAAGACATTCCTTTTTCCACTATTACCCTCTTAGCGCTCCGTATCTCCACTTGCATTTTCTACAAAAAGAGTGTTTCATAACTGCTCAATCAAAAATATGTTTTATCTCTGTTAACTGAATTTACAGATCAGAAATAAGTTTCACAGAATGCTTCTGTGTAGTTTTTATTTGAAGATATTCTTTTTCCCAAAGTAGGCCTCTTAGCGCTTAGCATGTCCAATTGCAGTTTCTACAGAAACAGTGTTTCAGAACGGCTCAATCAAAAGTAAGGTTCAACTCTGTTAGTTGAATGCACAGAACAGAAAGAATTTTCACAGAATGCTACTATGTAGTTTATATTTGAATATATTCCTTTTTCCACTATTACCCTCTTAGCGCTCCGAATGTCCACTTGCATTTTCTGCAGAAAGAGTGTTCAGAACTGCGCAATCAAAAGTATGGTTTAACTCTGTTAGCTTAATGAACATATCAGAAATAAGTTTCACACAATGCTTCTGTGTAGTTTTTATTTGAAGATATTATTTTTCCCAATAGAGGCCTCTTAGCGCTCAGAATGTCCAATTGCAGTTTCTACAGAAGGAGTGTTTCAGAACGGCTCAATCAAAAGTAAGGTTCAACTCTGTTAGTTGAATGCACAGAACAGAAAGAAGTTTCACAATGCTTCTGTGTAGTTTATATTTGAACATATTCTTTTTTCCACTATTACCCACTTAGCGCTACGAATGTCCAGTTGCATTTTCTACAGACAGAGTGTTTCAAAACTGCTCAATCAAAAGTATGGTTTAACTCTGTTAGCTGAATGCTCAGATTAGAAAGAAGTTTCACAGAATGCTTCTGTGTAGTTTATATTTGAATATATTCCTTTTTCCACTACTACGCTCTTAGCGCTCCAAATGTCCAGTTGCATTTTCTACAGAAAGAGTGTTCAGATCTGCTCAATCAAAAGTATGGTTTAACTCTGTTAGCTGAATGCACAGATCAGAAAGAAGTTTCACCGAATGATTCTGTGTAGTTTATATTTGAAGACATTCCTTTTTCCACTATTACCCTCTTAGCGCTCCGAATCCCCACTTGCATTTTCTACAAAAAGAGTGTTTCATAACTGCTCAATCAAAAATATGTTTTATCTCTGTTAACTGAATTTACAGATCAGAAATAAGTTTCACAGAATGCATCTGTGTAGTTTTTATTTGAAGATATTCTTTTTCCCAATGTAGGCCTCTTAGCGCTTAGCATGTCCAATTGCAGTTTCTACAGAAAGAGTGTTTCAGAACGGCTCAATCAAAAGTAAGGTTCAACTCTGTTAGTTGAATGCACAGAACAGAAAGAATTTTCACAGAATGCTACTGTGTAGTTTATATTTGAATATATTCCTTTTTCCACTATTACCTTCTTAGCGCACGGAATGTCCACTTGCATTTTCTACAGAAAGAGTGTTCAGAACTGTGCAATCAAAAGTATGGTTTAACTCTGTTAGCTTAATGAACATATCAGAAATAAGTTTCACACAATGCTTCTGTGTAGTTTTTATTTGAAGATATTATTTTTCCCAATAGAGGCCTCTTAGCGCTCAGAATGTCCAATTGCAGTTTCTACAGAAAGAGTGTTTCAGAACGGCTCAATCAAAAGTAAGTTTCAACTCTGTTAGTTGAATGCACAGAACAGAAAGGAGTTTCATACAATGCTTCTGTGTAGTTTATATTTGAACATATTCTTTTTTCCACTATTACCACTTAGCGCTACGAATGTCCAGTTGCATTTTCTACAGACAGAGTGTTTCAAAACTGCTCAATCAAAAGTATGGTTTAACTCTGTTAGCTGAATGCTCAGATCAGAAAGAAGTTTCACAGAATGCTTCTGTGTAGTTTATATTTGAATATATTCCTTTTTCCACTACTACGCTCTTAGCGCTCCAAATGTCCAGTTGCATTTTCTACAGAAAGAGTGTTCAGATCTGCTCAATCAAAAGTATGGTTTAACTCTGTTAGCTGAATGCACAGATCAGAAAGAAGTTTCACCGAATGATTCTGTGTCGTTTAAATTTGAAGACATTCCTTTTTCCACTATTACCCTCTTAGCGCTCCGAATCTCCACTTGCATTTTCTACAAAAAGAGTGTTTCATAACTGCTCAATCAAAAATATGTTTTATCTCTGTTAACTGAATTTACAGATCAGAAATAAGTTTCACAGAATGCATCTGTGTAGTTTTAATTTGAAGATATTCTTTTTCCCAATGTAGGCCTCTTAGCGCTTAGCATGTCCAATTGCAGTTTCTACAGAAAGAGTGTTTCAGAACGGCTCAATCAAAAGTAAGGTTCAACTCTGTTAGTTGAATGCACAGAACAGAAAGAATTTTCACAGAATGCTACTGTGTAGTTTATATTTGAATATATTCCTTTTTCCACTATTACCGTCTTAGCGCTCCGAATGTCCACTTGCATTTTCTACAGAAAGAGTGTTCAGAACTGCGCAATCAAAAGTATGGTTTAACTCTGTTAGCTTAATGAACTTATCAGAAATAAGTTTCACACAATGCTTCTGTGTAGTTTTTATTTGAAGATATTATTTTTCCCAATAGAGGCCTCTTAGCGCTCAGAATGACCAATTGCAGTTTCTACAGAAAGAGTGTTTCAGAACGGCTCAATCAAAAGTAAGGTTCAACTCTGTTAGTTGAATGCACAGAACAGAAAGAAGTTTCATACAATGCTTCTGTGTAGTTTATATTTGAACATATTCTTTTTTCCACTATTACCCACTTAGCGCTACGAATGTCCAGTTGCATTTTCTACAGACAGAGTGTTTCAAAACTGCTCAATCAAAAGTATGGTTTAACTCTGTTAGCTGAATGCTCAGATCAGAAAGAAGTTTCACAGAATGCTTCTGTGTAGTTTATATTTGAATATATTCCTTTTTCCACTACTACGCTCTTAGCGCTCCAAATGTCCAGTTGCATTTTCTACAGAAAGAGTGTTCAGATCTGCTCAATCAAAAGTATGGTTTAACTCTGTTAGCTGAATGCACAGATCAGAAAGAAGTTTCACCGAATGATTCTGTGTAGTTTATATTTGAAGACATTCCTTTTTCCACTATTACCCTCTTAGCGCTCCGAATCTCCACTTGCATTTTCTACAAAAAGTGTGTTTCATAACTGCTCAATCAAAAATATGTTTTATCTCTGTTAACTGAATTTACAGATCAGAAATAAGTTTCACAGAATGCATCTGTGTAGTTTTTATTTGAAGATATTCTTTTTCCCAAAGTAGGCCTCTTAGCGCTTAGCATGTCCAATTGCCTTTTCTACAGAAACAGTGTTTCAGAACGGCTCAATCAAAAGTAAGGTTCAACTCTGTTAGTTGAATGCACAGAACAGAAAGAATTTTCACAGAATGCTACTGTGTAGTTTATATTTGAATATATTCCTTTTTCCACTATTACCCTCTTAGCGCTCCTAATGTCCACTTGCATTTTCTACAGAAAGAGTGTTCAGAACTGCGCAATCAAAAGTATGGTTTAACTCTGTTAGCTTAATGAACATATCAGAAATAAGTTTCACACAATGCTTCTGTGTAGTTTTTATTTGAAGATATTATTTTTCCCAATAGAGGCCTCTTAGCGCTCAGAATGTCCAATTGCAGTTTCTACAGAAGGAGTGTTTCAGAACGGCTCAATCAAAAGTAAGGTTCAACTCTGTTAGTTGAATGCACAGAACAGAAAGAAGTTTCATACAATGCTTCTGTGTAGTTTATATTTGAACATATTCTTTTTTCCACTATTACCCACTTAGCGCTACGAATGTCCAGTTGCATTTTCTACAGACAGAGTGTTTCAAAACTGCTCAATCAAAAGTATGGTTTAACTCTGTTAGCTGAATGCTCAGATCAGAAAGAATTTTCACAGAATGCTTCTGTGTAGTTTATATTTGAATATATTCCTTTTTCCACTACTACGCTCTTAGCGCTCCAAATGTCCAGTTGCATTTTCTACAGAAAGAGTGTTCAGATCTGCTCAATCAAAAGTATGGTTTAACTCTGTTAGCTGAATGCACAGATCAGAAAGAAGTTTCACCGAATGATTCTGTGTAGTTTATATTTGAAGACATTCCTTTTTCCACTATTACCCTCTTAGCGTTCCGAATCTCCACTTGGATTTTCTACAAAAAGAGTGTTTCATAACTGCTCAATCAAAAATATGTTTTATCTCTGTTAACTGAATTTACAGATCAGAAATAAGTTTCACAGAATGCATCTGTGTAGTTTTAATTTGAAGATATTCTTTTTCCCAATGTAGGCCTCTTAGCGCTTAGCATGTCCAATTGCAGTTTCTACAGAAAGAGTGTTTCAGAAAGGCTCAATCAAAAGTAAGGTTCAACTCTGTAAGTTGAATGCACAGAACAGAAAGAATTTTCACAGAATGCTACTGTGTAGTTCATATTTGAATATATTCCTTTTTCCACTATTACTGTCTTAGCGCTCCGAATGTCCACTTGCATTTTCTACAGAAAGAGTGTTCAGAACTGCGCAATCAAAAGTATGGTTTAACTCTGTTAGCTTTATGAACTTATCAGAAATAAGTTTCACACAATGCTTCTGTGTAGTTTTTATTTGAAGATATTATTTTTCCCAATAGAGGCCTCTTAGCGCTCAGAATGACCAATTGCAGTTTCTACAGAAAGAGTGTTTCAGAACGGCTCAATCAAAAGTAAGGTTCACCTCTGTTAGTTGAATGCACAGAACAGAAAGAAGTTTCATACAATGCTTCTGTGTAGTTCATATTTGAACATATTCTTTTTTCCACTATTACCCACTTAGCGCTACGAATGTCCAGTTGCATTTTCTACAGACAGATTGTTTCAAAACTGCTCAATCAAAAGTATGGTTTAACTCTGTTAGCTGAATGCTCAGATCAGAAAGAAGTTTCACAGAATGCTTCTGTGTAGTTTATATTTGAATATATTCCTTTTTCCACTACTACGCTCTTAGCGCTCCAAATGTCCAGTTGCATTTTCTACAGAAAGAGTGTTCAGATCTGCTCAATCAAAAGTATGGTTTAACTCTGTTAGCTGAATGCACAGATCAGAAAGAAGTTTCACCGAATGATTCTGTGTAGTTTATATTTGAAGACATTCCTTTTTCCACTATTACCCTCTTAGCGTTCCGAATCTCCACTTGCATTTTCTACAAAAAGAGTGTTTCATAACTGCTCAATCAAAAATATGTTTTATCTCTGTTAACTGAATTTACAGATCAGAAATAAGTTTCACAGAATGCATCTGTGTAGTTTTTATTTGAAGATATTCTTTTTCCCAATGTAGGCCTCTTAGCGCTTAGCATGTCCAATTGCAGTTTCTACAGAAAGAGTGTTTCAGAACGGCTCAATCAAAAGTAAGGTTCAACTCTGTTAGTTGAATGCACAGAACAGAAAGAATTTTCACAGAATGCTACTGTGTAGTTTATATTTGAATATATTCCTTTTTCCACTATTACCTTCTTAGCGCTCGGAATGTCCACTTGCATTTTCTACAGAAAGAGTGTTCAGAACTGTGCAATCAAAAGTATGGTTTAACTCTGTTAGCATAATGAACATATCAGAAATAAGTTTCACACAATGCTTCTGTGTAGTTTTTATTTGAAGATATTATTTTTCCCAATAGAGGCCTCTTAGCGCTCAGAATGTCCAATTGCAGTTTCTACAGAAAGAGTGTTTCACAAAGGCTCAATCAAAAGTAAGGTTCAACTCTGTTAGTTGAATGCACAGAACAGAAAGAAGTTTCATACGATGCTTCTGTGTAGTTTATATTTGAACATATTCTTTTTTCCACTATTACCCACTTAGCGCTACGAATGTCCAGTTGCATTTTCTACAGACAGAGTGTTTCAAAACTGCTCAATCAAAAGTATGGTTTAACTCTGTTAGCTGAATGCTCAGATCAGAAAGAAGTTTCACGGAACGCTTCTGTGTAGTTTATATTTGAATATATTCCTTTTTCCACTACTTCTCTCTTAGCGCTCCAAATGTCCAGTTGCATTTTCTTAAGAAAGAGTGTTCAGATCTGCTCAATCAAAAGTATGGTTTAACTCTGTTAGCTGCATGCACAGATCAGAAAGAAGTTTCACGGAATGATTCTGTATAGTTTATATTTGGAGACATTCCTTTTTCCACTATTACCCTCTTAGCGCTCCGAATCTCCACTTGCATTTTCTACAGAAAGAGTGTTTCAGAACGGCTCAATCAAAACTAAGGTTCAACTCTTTTAGTTGAACAAACAGAACAGAAATAAGTTTCACACAATTCTTCTGTGTAGTTTTTATTTGTAGACATTCTTTTTCCCAATATAGGCCTCTTAGCGCTCAGAATGTCCAATTGCAGTTTCTACAGAAAGAGTGTTTCAGAACGGCTCAATGAAAAGTAAGGTTCAACTCTGTTAGTTGAATGCACAGAAAAGAAAGAAGTTTCATACAATGCTTCTGTGTAGTTTATATTTGAACATATTCTTTTGTCCACTATTACCCACTTAGCGCTACGAATGTCCAGTTGCATTTTCTACAGACAGAGTGTTTCAAAACTGCTCAATCAAAAGTATGGTTTATCTCTGTTAGCTGAATGCTCAGATCAGAAAGAAGTTTCACAGAATGCTTCTGTGTAGTTTATATTTGAATATATTCTTTTTCCACTACTACGCTCTTAGCGCTCCAAATGTCCAGTTGCATTTTCTACAGAAAGAGTGTTCAGATCTGCTCAATCAAAAGTATGGTTTAACTCTGTTAGCTGAATGCACAGATCAGAAAGAAGTTTCACCGAATGATTCTGTGTAGTTTATATTTGAAGACATTCCTTTTTCCACTATTACCCTCTTAGCGCTCCGAATCTCCACTTGCATTTTCTACAAAAAGAGTGTTTCATAACTGCTCAATCAAAAATATGTTTTATCTCTGTTAACTGAATTTACAGATCAGAAATAAGTTTCACAGAATGCATCTGTGTAGTTTTAATTTGAAGATATTCTTTTTCCCAATGTAGGCCTCTTAGCGCTTAGCATGTCCAATTGCAGTTTCTACAGAAAGAGTGTTTCAGAACGGCTCAATCAAAAGTAAGGTTCAACTCTGTTAGTTGAATGCACAGAACAGAAAGAATTTTCACAGAATGATTCTGTGTAGTTTATATTTGGAGACATTCCTTTTTCCACTATTACCCTCTTAGCGCTCCGAATCTCCACTTGCATTTTCTACAGAAAGAGTGTTTCAGAACGGCTCAATCAAAACTAAGGTTCAACTCTTTTAGTTGAACAAACAGAACAGAAAGATGTTTCACACAATTCTTCTGTGTAGTTTTTATTTGTAGACATTCTTTTTCCCAATATAGGCCTCTTAGCGCTCAGAATGTCCAATTGCAGTTTCTACAGAAAGAGTGTTTCAGAACGGCTCAATGAAAAGTAAGGTTCAACTCTGTTAGTTGAATGCACAGAAAAGAAAGAAGTTTCATACAATGCTTCTGTGTAGTTTATATTTGAACATATTCTTTTGTCCACTATTACCCACTTAGCGCTACGAATGTCCAGTTGCATTTTCTACAGACAGAGTGTTTCAAAACTGCTCAATCAAAAGTATGGTTTAACTCTGTTAGCTGAATGCTCAGATCAGAAAGAAGTTTCACAGAATGCTTCTGTGTAGTTTATATTTGAATATATTCCTTTTTCCACTACTACGCTCTTAGCGCTCCAAAGGTCCAGTTGCATTTTCTACAGAAAGAGTGTTCAGATCTGCTCAATCAAAAGTATGGTTTAACTCTGTTAGCTGAATGCACAGATCAGAAAGAAGTTTCACCGAATGATTCTGTGTAGTTTATATTTGAAGACATTCCTTTTTCCACTATTACCCTCTTAGCGCTCCGAATCTCCACTTGCATTTTCTACAAAAAGAGTGTTTCATAACTGCTCAATCAAAAATATGTTTTATCTCTGTTAACTGAATTTACGGATCAGAAATAAGTTTCACAGAATGCATCTGTGTAGTTTTAATTTGAAGATATTCTTTTTCCCAATGTAGGCCTCTTAGCGCTTAGCATGTCCAATTGCAGTTTCTACAGAAAGAGTGTTTCAGAACGGCTCAATCAAAAGCAAGGTTCAACTCTGTTAGTTGAATGCACAGAACATAAAGAATTTTCACAGAATGCTACTGTGTAGTTTATATTTGAATATATTCCTTTTTCCACTATTACCGTATTAGCGCTCCGAATGTAAACTTGCATTTTCTACAGAAAGAGTGTTCAGAACTGCGCAATCAAAAGTATGGTTTAACTCTGTTAGCTTAATGAACTTATCAGAAATAAGTTTCACACAATGCTTCTGTGTAGTTTTTATTTGAAGATATTATTTTTCCCAATAGATGCCTCTTAGCGCTCAGAATGTCCAATTGAGTTTCTACAGAAAGAGTGTTTCAGAACGGCTCAATCAAAACTAAGGTTCAACTCTTTTAGTTGAACAAACAGAACAGAAAGAAGTTTCACACAATTTTTCTGTGTAGTTTTTATTTGTAGACATTCTTTTTCCCAATAGAGGCCTCTTAGCGCTCAGAATGTCCAATTGCAGTTTCTACAGAAAGAGTGTTTCAGAACGGCTCAATCAAAGTAAGGTTCAACTCTGTTAGTTGAATGCACAGAACAGAAAGAAGTTTCATACAATGCTTCTGTGTAGTTTATATTTGAACATATTCTTTTTTCCACTATTACCCACTTAGCGCTACGAATGTCCAGTTGCATTTTCTACAGACAGAGTGTTTCAAAACTGCTCAATCAAAAGTATGGTTTAACTCTGTTAGCTGAATGCCCAGATCAGAAAGAAGTTTCACAGAATGCTTCTGTGTAGTTTATATTTGAATATATTCCTTTTTCCACTAGTACTCTCTTAGCGCTCCAAATGTCCAGTTGCATTTTCTACAGAAAGAGTGTTCAGATCTGCTCAATCAAAAGTATGGTTTAATTCTGTTAGCTGAATGCACAGATCAGAAAGAAGTTTCACAGAATGATTCTGTGTAGTTTATATTTGGAGACATTCCTTTTTCCACTATTACCCTCTTAGCGCTCCGAATCTCCACTTGCATTTTCTACAGAAAGAGTGTTTCAGAACGGCTCAATCAAAACTAAGGTTCAACTCTTTTAGTTGAACAAACAGAACAGAAAGAAGTTTCACACAATTCTTCTGTGTAGTTTTTATTTGTAGACATTCATTTTCCCAATATAGGCCTCTTAGCGCTCAGAATGTCCAATTGCAGTTTCTACAGAAAGAGTGTTTCAGAACGGCTCAATGAAAAGTAAGGTTCAACTCTGTAAGTTGAATGCACAGAAAAGAAAGAAGTTTCATACAATGCTTCTGTGTAGTTTATATTTGAACATATTCTTTTGTCCACTATTACCCACTTAGCGCTACGAATGTCCAGTTGCATTTTCTACAGACAGAGTGTTTCAAAACTGCTCAATCAAAAGTATGGTTTATCTCTGTTAGCTGAATGCTCAGATCAGAAAGAAGTTTCACAGAATACTTCTGTGTAGTTTATATTTGAATATATTCCTTTTTCCACTACTACGCTCTTAGCGCTCCAAATGTCCAGTTGCATTTTCTACAGAAAGAGTGTTCAGATCTGCTCAATCAAAAGTATGGTTTAACTCTGTTAGCTGAATGCACAGATCAGAAAGATGTTTCACCGAATGATTCTGTGTAGTTTATATTTGAAGACATTCCTTTTTCCACTATTACCCCCTTAGCGCTCCGAATCTCCACTTGCATTTTCTACAAAAAGAGTGTTTCATAACTGCTCAATCAAAAATATGTTTTATCTCTGTTAACTGAATTTACAGATCAGAAATAAGTTTCACAGAATGCATCTGTGTAGTTTTTATTTGAAGATATTCTTTTTCCCAATGTAGGCCTCTTAGCGCTTAGCATGTCCAATTGCAGTTTCTACAGAAAGACTGTTTCAGAACGGTTCAATCAAAAGTAAGGTTCAACTCTGTTATTTGAATGAACAGAACAGAAAGAATTTTCACAGAATGCTACTGTGTAGTTTATATTTGAATATATTCCTTTTTCCACTATTACCCTCTTAGCGCTCCGAATGTCCACTTGCATTTTCTACAGAAAGAGTGTTCAGAACTGCGCAATCAAAAGTATGGTTTAACTCTGTTAGCTTAATGAACATATCAGAAATAAGTTTCACACAATGCTTATGTGTAGTTTTTATTTGAAGATATTATTTTTCCCAATAGAGGCCTCTTAGCGCTCAGAATGTCCAATTGCAGTTTCTACAGAAAGAGTGTTTCAGAAAGGCTCAATCAAAAGTAAGGTTCAACTCTGTTAGTTGAATGCACAGAACAGAAAGAAGTTTCACACAATGCTTCTGTGTAGTTTATATTTGAACATATTCTTTTTTCCACTATTACCCACTTAGCGCTACGGATGTCCAGTTGCAATTTCTACAGACAGAGTGTTTCAAAACTGCTCAATCAAAAGTATGTTTTAACTCTGTTAGCTGAATGCTCAGATCAGAAAGAAGTTTCACAGAATGCTTCTGTGTAGTTTATATTTGAATATATTCCTTTTTCCACTACTACGCTCTTAGCGCTCCAAAGGTCCAGTTGCATTTTCTACAGAAAGAGTGTTCAGATCTGCTCAATCAAAAGTATGGTTTAACTCTGTTAGCTGAATGCACAGATCAGAAAGAAGTTTCACCGAATGATTCTGTGTAGTTTATATTTGAAGACATTCCTTTTTCCACTATTACCCTCTTAGCGCTCCGAATCTCCACTTGCATTTTCTACAGAAAATGTGTTTCAGAACGGCTCAATCAAAACTAAGGTTCAACTCTTTTAGTTGAACAAACAGAACAGAAAGAAATTTCACACAATTCTTCTGTGTAGTTTTTATTTGTAGACATTATTTTCCCAATATAGGCCTCTTAGCGCTCAGAATGTCTAATTGCAGTTTCTACAGAAAGAGTGTTTCAGAACGGCTCAATCAAAAGTAAGGTTCAACTCTGTTAGTTGAATGCACAGAACAGAAAGAAGTTTCATACAATGCTTCTGTGTAGTTTATATTTGAACATATTGTTTTTTCCACTATTACCCACTTAGCGCTACGAATGTCCAGTTGCGTTTTCTACAGACAGAGTGTTTCAAAACTGCTCAATCAAAAGTATGGTTTAACTCTGTCAGCTGAATGCTCAGATCAGAAAGAAGTTTCACAGAATGCTTCTGTGTAGTTTATATTTGAATATATTCCACTTTCCACTACTACGCTCTTAGCGCTCCAAATGTCCAGATGCATTTTCTACAGAAAGAGTGTTCAGATCTGCTCAATCAAAAGTATGGTTTAACTCTGTTAGCTGAATGCACAGATCAGAAAGAAGTTTCACCGAATGATTCTGTGTAGTTTATATTTGAAGACATTCCTTTTTCCACTATTACCCTCTTAGCGCTCCGAATCTCCACTTGCATTTTCTACAAAAAGAGTGTTTCATAACTGCTCAATCAAAAATATGTTTTATCTCTGTTAACTGAATTTACAGATCAGAAATAAGTTTCACGGAATGCATCTGTGTAGTTTTTATTTGAAGATATTTTTTTCCCAATGTAGGCCTCTTAGCGCTTAGCATGTCCAATTGCAGTTTCTACAGAAAGAGAGTTTCAGAACGGCTCAATCAAAAGTAAGGTTCAACTCTGTTAGTTGAATGCACAGAACAGAAAGAATTTTCACAGAATGCTACTGTGTAGTTTATATTTGAATATATTCCTTTTTCCACCATTACCCTCTTAGCGCTCCGAATGTCCACTTGCATTTTCTACAGAAAGAGTGTTCAGAACTGCGCAATCAAAACTATGGATTAACTCTGTTAGCTTAATGAACATATCAGAAATAAGTTTCACACAATGCTTCTGTGTAGTTTTTATTTGAAGATATTATTTTTCCCAATAGAGCCCTCTTAGCGCTCAGAATGTCCAATTGCAGTTTCTACAGAAAGAGTGTTTCAGAAAGGCTCAATCAAAAGTAAGGTTCAACTCTGTTAGTTGAATGCACAGAACAGAAAGAAGTTTCATACAATGCTTCTGTGTAGTTTATATTTGAAAATATTCTTTATTCCACTATTACCCCCTTAGCGCTACGAATGTCCAGTTGCATTTTCTACAGACAGAGTGTTTCAAAACTGCTCAATCAAAAGTATGGTTTAACTCTGTTAGCTGAATGCTCAGATCAGAAAGAAGTTTCACAGAATGCTTCTGTGTAGTTTATATTTGAATATATTCCTTTTTCCACTACTACTCTCTTAGCGCTCCAAATGTCCAGTTGCATTTTCTAGAGAAAGAGTGTTCAGATCTGCTCAATCAAAATATGGTTTAACTCTGTTAGCTGAATGCACAGATCAGAAAGTAGTTTCACCGAATGATTCTGTGTGGTTTATATTAGGAGACATTCCTTTTTCCACTATTACCCTCTTAGCGCTCCGAATCTCCACTTGCATTTTCTACAGAAAGAGTGTTTCAGAACGGCTCAATCAAAACTAAGGTTCAACTCTTTTAGTTGAACAAACAGAACAGAAAGAAGTTTCACACAATTCTTCTGTGTAGTTTTTATTTGTAGACATTCTTTTTCCCAATATAGGCCTCTTAGCGCTCAGAATGTCCAATTGCAGTTTCTACAGAAAGAGTGTTTCAGAAAGGCTCAATCAAAAGTAAGGTTCAACTCTGTTAGTTGAATGCACAAAACAGAAAGAAGTTTCATACAATGCTTCTGTGTAGTTCATATTTGAACATATTCTTTTTTCCACTATTACCCACTTAGCGCTACGAATGTCCAGTTGCATTTTCTACAGACAGAGTGTTTCAAAACTGCTCAATCAAAAGTATGGTTTAACTCTGTTAGCTGAATGCTCAGATCAGAAAGAAGTTTCACAGAATGCTTCTGTGTAGTTTATATTTGAATATATTCCTTTTTCCACTACTACGCTCTTAGCGCTCCAAATGTCCAGTTGCATTTTCTACAGAAAGAGTGTTCAGATCTGCTCAATCAAAAGTATGGTTTAACTCTGTTAGCTGAATGCACAGATCAAAAAGAAGTTTCACCGAATGATTCTGTGTAGTTTATATTTGAAGACATTCCTTTTTCCACTATTACCCACTTAGCGCTCCGAATCTCCACTTGCATTTTCTACAAAAAGAGTGTTTCATAACTGCTCAATCAAAAATATGTTTTATCTCTGTTAACTGAATTTACAGATCAGAAATAAGTTTCACAGAATGCATCTGTGTAGTTTTTATTTGAAGATATTCTTTTTCCCAATGTAGGCCTCTTAGCGCTTAGCATGTCCAATTGCAGTTTCTACAGAAAGAGTGTTTCAGAACGGCTCAATCAAAAGTAAGGTTCAACTCTGTTAGTTGAATGCACAGAACAGAAAGAATTTTCACAGAATGCTACTGTGTAGTTTATATTTGAATATATTCCTTTTTCCACTATTACCCTCTTAGCGCTCCGAATGTCCACTTGCATTTTCTACAGAAAGAGTGTTCAGAACTGCGCAATCAAAAGTATGGTTTAACTCTCTTAGCTTAATGAACATATCAGAAATAAGTTTCACACAATGCTTCTGTGTAGTTTTTATTTGAAGATATTATTTTTTCCAATAGAGGCCTCGTAGCGCTCAGAATGTCCAATTGCAGTTTCTACAGAAAGAGTGTTTCAGAAAGGCTCAATCATATGTAAGGTTCAACTCTGTTAGTTGAATGCACAGAACAGAAAGAAGTTTCATACAATGCTTCTGTGTAGTTTATATTTGAACATATTCTTTTTTCCACTATTACCCACTTAGCGCTACGAATGTCCAGTTGCATTTTCTACAGACAGAGTGTTTCAAAACTGCTCAATCAAAAGTATGGTTTAACTCTGTTAGCTGAATGCTCAGATCAGAAAGAAGTTTCACAGAATGCTTCTGTGTAGTTTATATTTGAATATATTCCTTTTTCCACTACTACGCTCTTAGCGCTCCAAATGTCCAGATGCATTTTCTACAGAAAGAGTGTTCAGATCTGCTCAATCAAAAGTATGGTTTAACTCTGTTAGCTGAATGCACAGATCAGAAAGAAGTTTCACCGAATGATTCTGTGTAGTTTATATTTGAAGACATTCCTTTTTCCACTATTACCCTCTTAGCGCTCCGAATCTCCACTTGCATTTTCTACAAAAAGAGTGTTTCATAACTGCTCAATCAAAAATATGTTTTATCTCTGTTAACTGAATTTACAGATCAGAAATAAGTTTCACGGAATGCATCTGTGTAGTTTTTATTTGAAGATATTTTTTTCCCAATGTAGGCCTCTTAGCGCTTAGCATGTCCAATTGCAGTTTCTACAGAAAGAGAGTTTCAGAACGGCTCAATCAAAAGTAAGGTTCAACTCTGTTAGTTGAATGCACAGAACAGAAAGAATTTTCACAGAATGCTACTGTGTAGTTTATATTTGAATATATTCCTTTTTCCACCATTACCCTCTTAGCGCTCCGAATGTCCACTTGCATTTTCTACAGAAAGAGTGTTCAGAACTGCGCAATCAAAACTATGGATTAACTCTGTTAGCTTAATGAACATATCAGAAATAAGTTTCACACAATGCTTCTGTGTAGTTTTTATTTGAAGATATTATTTTTCCCAATAGAGCCCTCTTAGCGCTCAGAATGTCCAATTGCAGTTTCTACAGAAAGAGTGTTTCAGAAAGGCTCAATCAAAAGTAAGGTTCAACTCTGTTAGTTGAATGCACAGAACAGAAAGAAGTTTCATACAATGCTTCTGTGTAGTTTATATTTGAAAATATTCTTTATTCCACTATTACCCCCTTAGCGCTACGAATGTCCAGTTGCATTTTCTACAGACAGAGTGTTTCAAAACTGCTCAATCAAAAGTATGGTTTAACTCTGTTAGCTGAATGCTCAGATCAGAAAGAAGTTTCACAGAATGCTTCTGTGTAGTTTATATTTGAATATATTCCTTTTTCCACTACTACTCTCTTAGCGCTCCAAATGTCCAGTTGCATTTTCTAGAGAAAGAGTGTTCAGATCTGCTCAATCAAAATATGGTTTAACTCTGTTAGCTGAATGCACAGATCAGAAAGTAGTTTCACCGAATGATTCTGTGTGGTTTATATTAGGAGACATTCCTTTTTCCACTATTACCCTCTTAGCGCTCCGAATCTCCACTTGCATTTTCTACAGAAAGAGTGTTTCAGAACGGCTCAATCAAAACTAAGGTTCAACTCTTTTAGTTGAACAAACAGAACAGAAAGAAGTTTCACACAATTCTTCTGTGTAGTTTTTATTTGTAGACATTCTTTTTCCCAATATAGGCCTCTTAGCGCTCAGAATGTCCAATTGCAGTTTCTACAGAAAGAGTGTTTCAGAAAGGCTCAATCAAAAGTAAGGTTCAACTCTGTTAGTTGAATGCACAAAACAGAAAGAAGTTTCATACAATGCTTCTGTGTAGTTCATATTTGAACATATTCTTTTTTCCACTATTACCCACTTAGCGCTACGAATGTCCAGTTGCATTTTCTACAGACAGAGTGTTTCAAAACTGCTCAATCAAAAGTATGGTTTAACTCTGTTAGCTGAATGCTCAGATCAGAAAGAAGTTTCACAGAATGCTTCTGTGTAGTTTATATTTGAATATATTCCTTTTTCCACTACTACGCTCTTAGCGCTCCAAATGTCCAGTTGCATTTTCTACAGAAAGAGTGTTCAGATCTGCTCAATCAAAAGTATGGTTTAACTCTGTTAGCTGAATGCACAGATCAAAAAGAAGTTTCACCGAATGATTCTGTGTAGTTTATATTTGAAGACATTCCTTTTTCCACTATTACCCACTTAGCGCTCCGAATCTCCACTTGCATTTTCTACAAAAAGAGTGTTTCATAACTGCTCAATCAAAAATATGTTTTATCTCTGTTAACTGAATTTACAGATCAGAAATAAGTTTCACAGAATGCATCTGTGTAGTTTTTATTTGAAGATATTCTTTTTCCCAATGTAGGCCTCTTAGCGCTTAGCATGTCCAATTGCAGTTTCTACAGAAAGAGTGTTTCAGAACGGCTCAATCAAAAGTAAGGTTCAACTCTGTTAGTTGAATGCACAGAACAGAAAGAATTTTCACAGAATGCTACTGTGTAGTTTATATTTGAATATATTCCTTTTTCCACTATTACCCTCTTAGCGCTCCGAATGTCCACTTGCATTTTCTACAGAAAGAGTGTTCAGAACTGCGCAATCAAAAGTATGGTTTAACTCTCTTAGCTTAATGAACATATCAGAAATAAGTTTCACACAATGCTTCTGTGTAGTTTTTATTTGAAGATATTATTTTTTCCAATAGAGGCCTCGTAGCGCTCAGAATGTCCAATTGCAGTTTCTACAGAAAGAGTGTTTCAGAAAGGCTCAATCATATGTAAGGTTCAACTCTGTTAGTTGAATGCACAGAACAGAAAGAAGTTTCATACAATGCTTCTGTGTAGTTTATATTTGAACATATTCTTTTTTCCACTATTACCCACTTAGCGCTACGAATGTCCAGTTGCATTTTCTACAGACAGAGTGTTTCAAAACTGCTCAATCAAAAGTATGGTTTAACTCTGTTAGCTGAATGCTCAGATCAGAAAGAAGTTTCACAGAATGCTTCTGTGTAGTTTATATTTGAATATATTCCTTTTTCCACTACTACTCTCTTAGCGCTCCAAATGTCCAGTTGCATTTTCTACAGAAAGAGTGTTCAGATCTGCTCAATCAAAAGTATGGTTTAACTCTGTTAGCTGAATGCACAGATCAGAAAGAAGTTTCACAGAATGATTCTGTGTAGTTTATATTTGGAGACATTCCATTTTCCACTATTACCCTCTTAGCGCTCCGAATCTCCACTTGTATTTTCTACAGAAATAGTGTTTCAGAACGGCTCAATCAAAACCAAGGTTCAACTCTTTTAGTTGAACAAACAGAACAGAAAGAAGTTTCACACAATTCTTCTGTGTAGTTTTTATTTGTAGACATTATTTTCACAATATAGGCCTCTTAGCGCTCAGAATGTCTAATTGCAGTTTCTATAGAAAGAGTGTTTCAGAACGGCTCAATCAAAAGTAAGGTTCAACTCTGTTAGTTGAATGCACAGAACAGAAAGAAGTTTCATACAATGCTTCTGTGTAGTTTATATTTGAACATACTGTTTTTTCCACTATTACCCACTTAGCGCTACGAATGTCCAGTTGCATTTTCTACAGACAGAGTGTTTCAAAACTGCTCAATCAAAAGTATGGTTTAACTCTGTCAGCTGAATGCTCAGATCAGAAAGAAGTTTCACAGAATGCTTCTGTGTAGTTTATATTTGAATATATTCCATTTTCCACTACTACGCTCTTAGCGCTCCAAATGTCCAGTTGCATTTTCTACAGAAAGAGTGTTCAGATCTGCTCCATCAAAAGTATGGTTTAACTCTGTTAGCTGAATGCACAGATCAGAAAGAAGTTTCACCGAATGATTCTGTGTAGTTTATATTTGAAGACATTCCTTTTTCCACTATTACCCTCTTAGCGCTCCGAATCTCCACTTGCAATTTCTACAAAAAGAGTGTTTCATAACTGCTCAATCAAAAATATGTTTTATCTCTGTTAACTGAATTTACAGATCAGAAATAAGTTTCACAGAATGCATCTGTGTAGTTTTTATTTGAAGATATTTTTTTCCCAATGTAGGCCTCTTAGCGCTTAGCATGTCCAATTGCAGTTTCTACAGAAAGAGAGTTTCAGAACGGCTCAATCAAAAGTAAGGTTCAACTCTGTTAGTTGAATGCACAGAACAGAAAGAATTTTCACAAAATGCTACTGTGTAGTTTATATTTGAATATATTCCTTTTTCCACTATTACCCTCTTAGCGCTCTGAATGTCCACTTGCATTTTCTACAGAAAGAGTGTTCAGAACTGCGCAATCAAAAGTATGGCTTAACTCTGTTAGCTTAATGAACATATCAGAAATAAGTTTCACACAATGCTTCTGTGTAGTTTTTATTTGAAGATATTATTTTTCCCAATAGAGGCCTCTTAGCGCTCAGAATGTCCAATTGCAGTTTCTACAGAAAGAGTGTTTCAGAAAGGCTCAATCAAAAGTAAGGTTCAACTCTGTTAGTTGAATGCACAGAACAGAAAGAAGTTTCATACAATGCTTCTGTGTAGTTTATATTTGAACATATTCTTTTTTAAACTATTACCCACTTAGTTCTACGAATGTCCATTTGCATTTTCTACAGACAGAGTGTTTAAAAACTGCTCAATCAAAAGTATGGCTTAACTCTGTTAGCTGAATGCTCAGATCAGAAAAAAGTTTCACAGAATGCTTCTGTGTAGTTTATATTTGAATATATTCCTTTTTCCACTACTAATCTCTTAGCGCTCCAAATGTCCAGTTGCATTTTCTACAGAAAGAGTGTTCAGATCTGCTCAATCAAAAGTATGTTTTAACTCTGTTAGCTGAATGCACAGATCAGAAAGAAGTTTCACAGAATGATTCTGTGTAGTTTATATTTGGAGACATTCCTTTTTCCACTATTACCCTCTTAGCGCTCCGAATCTCCACTGGCATTTTCTACAGAAAGAGTGTTTCAGAACGGCTCAATCAAAACTAAGGTTCAACTCTTTTAGTTGAACAAACAGAACAGAAAGAAGTTTCACACAATTCTTCTGTGTAGTTTTTATTTGTAGACATTCTTTTTCCCAATATAGGCCTCTTAGCGCTCAGAATGTCTAATTGCAGTTTCTACAGAAAGAGTGTTTCAGAACGGCTCAATCAAAAGTAAGGTTCAACTCTGTTAGTTGAATGCACAGAATAGAAAGAAGTTTCATACAATGCTTCTGTGTAGTTTATATTTGAACATATTCTTTTTTCCACTATTACCCACTTAGCGCTACGAATGTCCAGTTGCATTTTCTACAGACAGAGTGTTTCAAAACTGCTCAATCAAAAGTATGGTTTAACTCTGTCAGCTGAATGCTCAGATCAGAAAGAAGTTTCACAGAATGCTTCTGTGTAGTTTATATTTGAATATATTCCATTTTCCACTACTACGCTCTTAGCGCTCCAAATGTCCAGTTGCATTTTCTACAGAAAGAGTGTTCAGATCTGCTCAATCAAAAGTATGGTTTAACTCTGTTAGCTGAATGCACAGATCAGAAAGAAGTTTCACCGAATGATTCTGTGTAGTTTATATTTGAAGACATTCCTTTTTCCACTATTACCCTCTTAGCGCTCCGAATCTCCACTTGCATTTTCTACAAAAAGAGTGTTTCATAACTGCTCAATCAAAAATATGTTTTATCTCTGTTAACTGAATTTACAGATCAGAAATAAGTTTCACAGAATGCATCTGTGTAGTTTTTATTTGAAGATATTTTTTTCCCAATGTAGGCCTCTTAGCGCTTAGCATGTCCAATTGCAGTTTCTACAGAAAGAGAGTTTCAGAACGGCTCAATCAAAAGTAAGGTTCAACTCTGTTAGTTGAATGCACAGAACAGAAAGTATTTTCACAGAATGCTACTGTGTAGTTTATATTTGAATATATTCCTTTTTCCACTATTACCCTCTTAGCGCTCGGAATGTCCACTTGCATTTTCTACAGAAAGAGTGTTCAGAACTGCGCAATCAAAAGTATGGTTTAACTCTGTTAGCTTAATGAACATATCAGAAATAAGTTTCACACAATGCTTCTGTGTAGTTTTTATTTGAAGATATTATTTTTCCCAATAGAGGCCTCTTAGCGCTCAGAATGTCCAATTGCTGTTTCTACAGAAAGAGTGTTTCAGAAAGGCTCAATCATATGTAAGGTTCAACTCTGTTAGTTGAATGCACAGAACAGAAAGAAGTTTCATACAATGCTTCTGTGTAGTTTATATTTGAACATATTCTTTTTTCCACTATTAACCACTTAGCGCTACGAATGTCCAGTTGCATTTTCTACAGACAGAGTGTTTCAAAACTGCTCAATCAAAAGTATGGTTTAACTCTGTTAGCTGAATGCTCAGATCAGAAAGAAGTTTCACAGAATGCTTCTGTGTAGTTTATATTTGAATATATTCCTTTTTCCACTACTACTCTCTTAGCGCTCCAAATGTCCAGTTGCATTTTCTACAGAAAGAGTGTTCAGATCTGCTCAATCAAAAGTATGGTTTAACTCTGTTAGCTGAATGCACAGATCAGAAAGAAGTTTCACAGAAAGATTCTGTGTAGTTTATATTTGGAGACATTCCTTTTTCCACTATTACCCTCTTAGCGCTCCGAATCTCCACTTGCATTTTGTACAGAAAGAGTGTTTCAGAACGGCTCAGTCAAAACTAAGGTTCAACACTTTTAGTTGAACAAACAGAACAGAAAGAAGTTTCACACAATTCTTCTGTGTAGTTTTTATTTGTAGACATTCTTTTTCCCAATATAGGCCTCTTAGCGCTCAGAATGTCTAATTGCAGTTTCTACAGAAAGAGTGTTTCAGAACGGCTCAATCAAAAGTAAGGTTCAACTCTGTTAGTTGAATGCACAGAACAGAAAGAAGTTTCATACAATGCTTCTGTGTAGTTTATATTTGAACATATTCTTTTTTCCACTATTACCCACTTAGCGCTACGAATGTCCAGTTGCATTTTCTACAGACAGAGTGTTTCAAAACTGCTCAATCAAAAGTATGGTTTAACTCTGTCAGCTGAATGCTCAGATCAGAAAGAAGTTTCACAGAATGCTTCTGTGTAGTTCATATTTGAATATATTCCATTTTCCACTACTACGCTCTTAACGCTCCAAATGTCCAGTTGCATTTTCTACAGAAAGTGTGTTCAGATCTGCTCAATCAAAAGTATGGTTTAACTCTGTTAGCTGAATGCACAGATCAGAAAGAAGTTTCACTGAATGATTCTGTGTAGTTTATATTTGAAGACATTCCTTTTTCCACTATTACCCTCTTAGCGCTCCGAATCTCCACTTGCATTTTCTACAAAAAGAGTGTTTCATAACTGCTCAATCAAAAATATGTTTTATCTCTGTTAACTGAATTTACAGATCAGAAATAAGTTTCACAGAATGCATCTGTGTAGTTTTTATTTGAAGATATTTTTTTCCCAATGTAGGCCTCTTAGCGCTTAGCATGTCCAATTGCAGTTTCTACAGAAAGAGAGTTTCAGAACGGCTCAATCAAAAGTAAGGTTCAACTCTGTTAGTTGAATGCACAGAACAGAAAGAATTTTCACAGAATGCTACTGTGTAGTTTATATTTGAATATATTCCTTTTTCCACTATTACCCTCTTAGCGCTCTGAATGTCCACTTGCATTTTCTACAGAAAGAGTGTTCAGAACTGCGCAATCAAAAGTATGGTTTAACTCTGTTAGCTTAATGAACATATCAGAAATAAGTTTCACACAATGCTTCTGTGTAGTTTTTATTTGAAGATATTATTTTTCCCAATAGAGGCCTCTTAGCGCTCAGAATGTCCAATTGCAGTTTCTACAGAAAGAGTGTTTCAGAAAGGCTCAATCAAAACTAAGGTTCAACTCTGTTAGTTGAATGCACAGAACAGAAAGAAGTTTCATACAATGCTTCTGTGTAGTTTATATTTGAACATATTCTTTTTTAAACTATTACCCACTTAGTTCTACGAATGTCCATTTGCATTTTCTACAGACAGAGTGTTTAAAAACTGCTCAATCAAAATTATGGTTTAACTCTGTTAGCTGAATGCTCAGATCAGAAAGAAGTTTCACAGAATGCTTCTGTGTAGTTTATATTTGAATATATTCCTTTTTCCACTACTACTGTCTTAGCGCTCCAAATGTCCAGTTGCATTTTCTACAGAAAGAGTGTTCAGATCTGCTCAATCTAAAGTATGTTTTAACTCTGTTAGCTGAATGCACAGATCAGAAAGAAGTTTCACAGAATGATTCTGTGTAGTTTATATTTGGAGACATTCCTTTTTCCACTATTACCCTCTTAGCGCTCCGAATCTCCACTTGCATTTTCTACAGAAAGAGTGTTTCAGAACGGCTCAATCAAAACTAAGGTTCAACTCTTTTAGTTGAACAAACAGAACAGAAAGAAGTTTCACACAATTCTTCTGTGTAGTTTTTATTTGTAGACATTCTTTTTCCCAATATAGGCCTCTTAGCGCTCAGAATGTCCAATTGCAGTTTCTACAGAAAGAGTGTTTCAGAAAGGCTCAATCAAAAGTAAGGTTCAACTCTGTTAGTTGAATGCACAGAACAGAAAGAAGTTTCATACAATGCTTCTGTGTAGTTTATATTTGAACATATTCTTTTTTCCACTATTACCCACTTAGCTCTACGAATGTCCAGTTGCATTTTCTACAGACAGAGTGTTTCAAAACTGCTCAATCAAAAGTATGGTTTAACTCTGTTAGCTGAATGCTCAGATCAGAAAGAAGTTTCACAGAATGCTTCTGTGTAGTTTATATATGAATATATTCCTTTTTCCACTACTACTCTCTTAGCGCTCCAAATGTCCAGTTGCATTTTCTACAGAAAGAGTGTTCAGATCTGCTCAATCAAAATTATGGTTTAACTCTGTTAGCTGAATGCACAGATCGGAAAGATGTTTCACAGAATGATTCTGTGTAGTTTATATTTGTAGATATTCCTTTTTCCACTATTACCCTCTTAGCGCTCCGAATCTCCACTTGCATTTTCTACAGAAAGAGTGTTTCAGAACGACTCAATCAAAACTAAGGTTCAACTCTTTTAGTTGAACAAACAGAACAGAAAGAAGTTTCACACAATTCTTCTGTGTAGTTTTTATTTGTAGACATTCTTTTTCCCAATATAGTCCTCTTAGCGCTCAGAATGTCCAATTGCAGTTTCTACAGAAAGAGTGTTTCAGAACGGCTCAATCAAAAGTAAGGTTCAACTCTGTTAGTTGAATGCACAGAACAGAAAGAAGTTTCATACAGTGCTTCTGTGTAGTTCATATTTGAACATATTCTTTTCTCCACTATTACCCACTTAGCGCTACGAATGTCCAGTTGCATTTTCTACAGACAGAGTGTTTCAAAACTGCTCAATCAAAAGCATGGTTTAACTCTGTTAGTTGAATGCTCAGATCAGAAAGAAGTTTCACAGAATGCTTCTGTGTAGTTTATATTTGAATATATTCCTTTTTCCACTACTACTCTCTTAGCGCTCCAAATGTCCAGTTGCATTTTCTACAGAAAGAGTGTTCAGATCTGCTCAATCAAAAGTATGGTTTAATTCTGTTAGCTGAATGCACAGATCAGGAAGAAGTTTCACAGAATGATTCTGTGTAGTTTATATTTGGAGACATTCCTTTTTCCACTATTACCCTCTTAGCGCTCCGAATCTCCACTTGCATTTTCTACAGAAAGAGTGTTTCAGAACGGCTCAATCAAAACTAAGGTTCAAATCTTTTAGTTGAACAAACAGAACAGAAAGAAGTTTCACACAATTCTTCTGTGTAGTTTTATTTGTAGACATTCTTTTTCCCAATATAGGCCTCTTAGCGCTCAGAATGTCCAATTGCAGTTTCTACAGAAAGAGTGTTTCAGAACGGCTCTATCAAAAGTAAGGTTCAACTCTGTTAGTTGAATGCACAGAACAGAAAGAAGTTTCATACAATGCTTCTGTGTAGTTTATATTTGAACATATTCTTTTTTCCACTATTACCCACTTAGCGCTACGAATGTCCAGTTGCATTTTCTACAGACAGAGTGTTTCAAAACTGCTCAATCAAAAGTATGGTTTAACTCTGTTAGCTGAATGCTCAGATCAGAAAGAACTTTCACAGAATGCTTCTGTGTAGTTTATATTTGAATATATTCCTTTTTCCACTACTACGCTCTTAGCGCTCCAAATGTCCAGTTGCATTTTCTACAGAAAGAGTGTTCAGATCTGCTCAATCAAAAGTATGGTTTAACTCTGTTAGCTGAATGCACAGATCAGAAAGAAGTTTCACCGAATGATTCTGTGTGGTTTATATTTGAAGACATTCCTTTTTCCACTATTACCCTCTTAGCGCTCCGAATCTCCACTTGCATTTTCTACAAAAAGAGTGTTTCATAACTGCTCAATCAAAAATATGTTTTATCTCTGTTAACTGAATTTAAGGATCAGAAATAAGTTTCACAGAATGCATCTGTGTAGTTTTTATTTGAAGATATTCTTTTTCCCAATGTAGGCCTCTTAGCGCTTAGCATGTGCAATTGCAGTTTCTACAGAAAGAGTGTTTCAGAACGGCTCAATCAAAAGTAGGGATCAACTCTGTTAGTTGAATGCACAGAACAGAAAGAATTTTCACAGAATGCTACTGTGTAGTTTATATTTGAATATATTCCTTTTTCCACTATTACCCTCTTAGCGCTCCGAATGTCCACTTGCATTTTCTACAGAAAGAGTGTTCAGAACTGCGCAATCAAAAGTATGGTTTAACTCTGTTAGCTTAATGAACATATCAGAAATAAGTTTCACACGATGCTTCTGTGTAGTTTTTATTTGAAGATATTTTTTTTCCCAATACATGCCTCTTAGCGCTCAGAATGTCCAATTGCAGTTTCTACAGAAAGAGTGTTTCAGAAAGGCTCAATCAAATGTAAGGTTCAACTCTGTTAGTTGAATGCACAGAACAGAAAGAAGTTTCATACAATGCTTCTGTGTAGTTTATATTTGAACATATTCTTTTTTCCACTATTACCCACTTAGCGCTACGAATGTCCAGTTGCATTTTCCACAGACAGAGTGTTTCAAAACTGCTCAATCAATAGTATGGTTTAACTCTGTTAGCTGAATGCTCAGATCAGAAAGAAGTTTCACAGAATGCTTCTGTGTAGTTTATATTTGTATATATTCCTTTTTCCACTACTACTCTCTTAGCGCTCCAAATGTCCAGTTGCATTTTCTACAGAAAGAGTGTTCAGATCTGCTCAATCAAAAGTATGGTTTAACTCTGTTAGCTGAATGCACAGATCAGAAAGAAGTTTCACAGAATGATTCTGTGTAGTTTATATTTGAAGACATTCCTTTTTCCACTATTACCCTCTTAGCGCTCCGAATCTCCACTTGCATTTTCTACAAAAAGAGTGTTTCATAACTGCTCAATCAAAAATATGTTTTATCTCTGTTAACTGAATTTACAGGTCAGAAATAAGTTTCGCAGAATGCATCTGTGTAGTTTTTATTTGAAGATATTCTTTTTCCCAATGTAGGCCTCTTAGCGCTTAGCATGTCCAATTGAAGTTTCTAGAGATAGAGTGTTTCAGAACGGCTCAATCAAAAGTAAGATTCAACTCTGTTAGTTGAATGCACAGAACAGAAAGAATTTTCACAGAATGCTACTGTGTAGTTTATATTTGAATATATTCCTTTTTCCACTATTACCCTCTTAGCGCTCCGAATGTCCACTTGCATTTTCTACAGAAAGAGTGTTCAGAACTGCGCAATCCAAAGTATGGTTTAACTCTGTTAGCTTAATGAACATATCAGAAATAAGTTTCACACAATGCTTCTGTGTAGTTTTTATTTGAAGATATTATTTTTCCCAATATAGGCCTCTTAGCGCTCAGAATGTCCAATTGCAGTTTCTACAGAAAGAGTGTTTCAGAAAGGCTCAATCCAAAGTAAGGTTCAACTCTGTTGGTTGAATGCACAGAACAGAAAGAAGTTTCATACAATGCTTCTGTGTAGTTTATATTTGAACATATTCTTTTTTCCACTATTACCCACTTAGCGCTACGAATGTCCAGTTGCATTTTCTAACAGACAGAGTGTTTCAAGACTGCTCAATCAAAAGTATGGTTTAACTCTGTTAGCTGAATGCTCAGATCAGAAAGAAGTTTCACAGAATGCTTCTGTGTAGTTTATATTTGAATGTATTGCTTTTTCCACTACTACTCTCTTAGCGCTCCAAATGTCCAGTTGCATTTTCTACAGAAAGAGTGTTCAGATCTGCTCAATCAAAAGTATGGTTTAACTCTGTTAGCTGAATGCACAGATCAGAAAGAAGTTTCACAGAATGATTCTGTGTAGTTTATATTTGGAGACATTCCTTTTTCCACTATTACCCTCTTAGCGCTCCGAATCTCCACTTGCATTTTCTACAGAAAGAGTGTTTCAGAACGGCTCAATCAAAACTAAGGTTCAACTCTTTTAGTTGAACAAACAGAACAGAAAGAAGTTTCACACAATTCTTCTGTGTAGTTTTTATTTGTAGACATTCTTTTTCCCAATATAGGCCTCTTAGCGCTCAGAATGTCCAATTGCAGTTTCTACAGAAAGAGTGTTTCAGAACGGCTCAATCAAAAGTAAGGTTCAACTCTGTTAGTTGAATGCACAGAACAGAAAGAAATTTCATACAATGCTTCTGTGTAGTTTATATTTGAACATAATCTTTTTTCCACTATTACCCACTTAGCGCTACGAATGTCCAGTTGCATTTTCTACAGACAGAGTGTTTCAAAACTGCTCAATCAAAAGTACGGTTTAACTCTGTTAGCTGAATGTTCAGATCAGAAAGAAGTTTCACAGAATGCTTCTGTGTAGTTTATATTTGAATATATTCATTTTTCCACTACTACGCTCTTAGCGCTCCAAATGTCCAGTTGCATTTTCTACAGAAAGAGTGTTCAGATCTGCTCAATCAAAAGTATGGTTTAACTCTGTTAGCTGAATGCACAGATCAGAAAGATGTTTCACCGAATGATTCTGTGTAGTTTATATTTGAAGACATTCCTTTTTCCACTATTACCCTCTTAGCGCTCCGAATCTCCACTTGCATTTACTACAAAAAGAGTGTTTCATAACTGCTCAATCAAAAATATGTTTTATCTCTGTTAACTGAATTTACAGATCAGAAATAAGTTTCACAGAATGCATCTGTGTAGTTTTTATTTGAAGATATTCTTTTTCCCAATGTAGGCCTCTTAGCGCTTAGCATGTCCTATTGCAGTTTCTACAGAAAGAGTGTTTCAGAACGGCTCAATCAAAAGTAAGGTTCAACTCTGTTAGTTGAATGCACAGAACCGAAAGAATTTTCACAGAATGCTACTGTGTAGTTTATATTTGAATATATTCCTTTTTCCACTATTACCCTCTTAGCGCTCCGAATGTCCACTTGCATTTTCTACAGAAAGAGTGTTCAGAACTGCGCAATCAAAAGTATGGTTTAACTCTGTTAGCTTAATGAACATATCAGAAATAAGTTTCACACAATGCTTCTGTGTAGTTTTTATTTGAAGATATTATTTTTCCCAATAGAGTCCTCTTAGCGCTCAGAATGTCCAATTGCAGTTTCTACAGAAAGAGTGTTTCAGAAAGGCTCAATCAAAAGTAAGGTTCAACTCTGTTAGTTGAATGCACAGAACAGAAAGAAGTTTCATACAATGCTTCTGTGTAGTTTATATTTGAACATATTCTTTTTTCCAGTATTACCCACTTAGCGCTACGAATGTCCAGTTGCATTTTCTACAGACAGAGTGTTTCAAAACTGCTCAATCAAAAGTATGGTTTAACTCTGTTAGCTGAATGCTCAGATGAGAAAGAAGTTTCACAGAATGCTTCTGTGTAGTTTATATTTGAATATATTGCTTTTTCCACTACTACTCTCTTAGCGCTCCAAATGTCCAGTTGCATTTTCTACAGAAAGAGTGTTCAGATCTGCTCAATCAAAAGTATGGTTTAACTCTGTTAGCTGAATGCACAGATCAGAAAGAAGTTTCACAGAATGATTCTGTGTATTTTATATTTGGAGACATTCCTTTTTCCACTATTAACCTCTTAGCGCTCCGAATCTCCACTTGCATTTTCTACAGAAAGAGTGTTTCAGAATGGCTCAATCAAACTAAGGTTCAACTCTTTTAGTTGAACAAACAGAACAGAAAGAAGTTTCACACAATTCTTCTGTGTAGTTTTTATTTGTAGACATTCTTTTTCCCAATATAGGCCTCTTAGCGCTCAGAATGTCCAATTGCAGTTTCTACAGAAAGAGTGTTTCAGAACGGCTCAATCAAAAGTAAGGTTCAACTCCGTTAGTTGAATGCACAGAACAGAAAGAAGTTTCATACAATGCTTCTGTGTAGTTTATATTTGAACATATTCTTTTTTCCACTATTACCCACTTAGCGCTACGAATGTCCAGTTGCATTTTCTACAGACAGAGTGTTTCAAAACTGCTCAGTGAAAAGTATGGTTTAACTCTGTTAGCTGAATGCTCAGATCAGAAAAAGTTTCACAGAATGATTCTGTGTAGTTTATATTTGAATATATTCCATTTTCCACTACTACGCTCTTAGCGCTCCAAATGTCCAGTTGCATTTTCTACAGAAAGAGTGTTCAGATCTGCTCAATCAAAAGTATGGTTTAACTCTGTTAGCTGAATGCACAGATCAGAAAGAAGTTTCACCGAATGATTCTGTGTAGTTTATATTTGAAGACATTCCTTTTTCCACTATTACCCTCTTAGCGCTCCGAATCTCCACTTGCATTTTCTACAAAAAGAGTGTTTCATAACTGCTCAATCAAAAATATGTTTTATCTCTGTTAACTGAATTTACAGATCAGAAATAAGTTTCACAGAATGCATCTGTGTAGTTTTTATTTGAAGATATTCTTTTTCCCAATGTAGGCCTCTTAGCGCTAAGCATGTCCAATTGCAGTTTCTACAGAAAGAGAGTTTCAGAACGGCTCAATCAAAAGTAAGGTTCAACTCTGTTAGTTGAATGCATATAACAGAAAGAATTTTCACAGAATGCTACTGTGTAGTTTATATTTGAATATATTCCTTTTTCCACTATTACCCTCTTAGCGCTCCGAATGTCCACTTGCATTTTCTACAGAAAGAGTGTTCAGAACTGCGCAATCAAAAGTATGGTTTAACTCTGTTAGCTTAATGAACATATCAGAAATAAGTTTCACACAATGCTTCTGTGTAGTTTTTATTTGAAGATATTATTTTTCCCAATAGAGGCCTCTTAGCGCTCAGAATGTCCAATTGCAGTTTATACAGAAAGAGTGTTTCAGAACGGCTCAATCAAAAGTAAGGTTCAACTCTGTTAGTTGAATGCACAGAACAGAAAGAAGTTTCATACAATGCTTCTGTGTAGTTTATATATGAACATATTCTTTTCTCCACTATTACACACTTAGCACTACGAATGTCCAGTTGCATTTTCTACAGACAGAGTGTTTCAAAACTGCTCAATGAAAATTATGGTTTAACTCTATTAGCTGAATGCTCAGATCAGAAAGAAGTTTCACAGAATGCTTCTGTGTAGTTTATATTTGAATATATTCCTTTTTCCACTACTACTCTCTTAGCGCTCCAAATGTCCAGTTGCATTTTCTACAGAAAGAGTGTTCAGATCTGGTCAATCAAAAGTATGGTTTAACTCTGTTAGCTGAATGCACAGATCAGAAAGAAGTTTCACAGAATGATTCTGTGTAGTTTATATTTGGAGACATTCCTTTTTCCACTATTACCCTCTTAGCGCTCCGAATCTCCACTTGCATTTTCTACAGAAAGAGTGTTTCAGAACGGCTCAATCAAAACTAATGTTCAACTCTTTTAGTTGAACAAACAGAACAGAAAGAAGTTTCACACAATTCTTCTGTGTAGTTTTTATTTGTAGACATTCTTTTTCGCAATATAGGCCTCTTAGCGCTCAGAATGTCCAATTGCAGTTTCTACAGAAAGAGTGTTTCAGAACGGCTCAATCAATAGTATGGTTCAACTCTGTTAGTTGAATGCACAGAACAGCAAGAAGTTTCACAGAATGCTTCTGTGTAGTTTATATTTGAACATATTCTTTTTTCCACTATTACCCACTTAGTGCTACGAATGTCCAGTTGCATTTTCTACAGACAGAGTGTTTCAAAACTGCTCAATCAAAAGCATGGTTTAACTCTGTTAGCTGAATGCACAGAACAGAAAGAGTTTTCACAGAATGCTACTGTGTAGTTTATATTTGAATATATTCCTTTTTCCACTATTACCCTCTTAGCGCTCCGAATGTCCACTTGCATTTTCTACAGAAAGAGTGTTCAGAACTGCGCAATCAAAAGTATGGTTTAACTCTGTTAGCTTAATGAACATATCAGAAATAAGTTTCACACAATGCTTCTGTGTAGTTTTTATTTGAAGATATTATTTTTCCCAATAGAGTCCTCTTAGCGCTCAGAATGTCCAATTGCAGTTTCTACAGAAAGAGTGTTTCAGAAAGGCTCAATCAAAAGTAAGGTTCAACTCTGTTAGTTGAATGCACAGAACAGAAAGAAGTTTCATACAATGCTTCTGTGTAGTTTATATTTGAACATATTCTTTTCTCCACTATTACCCACTTAGCGCTACGAATGTCCATTTGCATTTTCTACAGACAGAGTGTTTCAAAACTGCTTAATCAAAAGTATGGTTTAACTCTGTTAGCTGAATGCTCAGATCAGAAAGAAGTTTCACAGAATGCTTCTGTGTAGTTTATATTTGAATATATTCCTTTTTCCACTACTCCTCTCTTAGCGCTCCAAATGTCCAGTTGCATTTTCTACAGAAAGAGTGTTCAGATCTGCTCAATCAAAAGTATGGTTTAACTCTGTTAGCTGAATGCACAGATCAGAAAGAAGTTTCACAGAATGATTCTGTGTAGTTTATATTTGGAGACATTCCTGTTTCCACTATTACCCTCTTAGCGCTCCGAATCTCCACTTGCATTTTCTACAGAAAGAGTGTTTCAGAACGGCTCAATCAAAACTAAGGTTCAACTCTTTTAGTTGAACAAACAGAACAGAAAGAAGTTTCACACAATTCTTCTGTGTAGTTTTTATTTGTAGACATTCTTTTTCCCAATATAGGCCTCTTAGCGCTCAGAATGTTCAATTGCAGTTTCTACAGAAAGAGTGTTTCAGAACGGCTCAATCAAAAGTAAGGTTCAACTCTGTTAGTTGAATGCACAGAACAGAAAGAAGTTTCACAGAATGCTTCTGTGTAGTTTATATTTGAACATATTCTTTTTTCCACTATTACCCACTTAGCGCTACGAATGTCCAGTTGCATTTTCTACAGACAGAGTGTTTCAAAACTGCTCAATCAAAAGTATGGTTTAACTCTGTTAGCTGAATGCTCAGATCAGAAAGAAGTTTCACAGAATGCTTCTGTGTAGTTTATATTTGAATATATTCCTTTTTCCACTACTACGCTCTTAGCGCTCCAAATGTCCAGTTGCATTTTCTACAGAAAGAGTGTTCAGATCTGCTCAATCAAAAGTATGGTTTAACTCTGTTAGCTGAATGCACAGATCAGAAAGAAGTTTCACCGAATGATTCTGTGTAGTTTATATTTGAAGACATTCCTTTTTCCACTATTACCTTCTTAGCGCTCCGAATCTCCACTTGCATTTTCTACAAAAAGAGTGTTTCATAACTGCTCAATCAAAAATATGTTTTATCTCTGTTAACTGAATTTACAGATCAGAAATAAGTTTCGCAGAATGCATCTGTGTAGTTTTTATTTGAAGATATTCTTTTTCCCAATGTAGTCCTCTTAGCGCTTAGCATGTCCAATTGCAGTTTCTACAGAAAGAGTGTTTCAGAACGGCTCAATCAAAAGTAAGGTTCAACTCTGTTAGCTGAATGCACAGAACAGAAAGAGTTTTCACAGAATGCTACTGTGTAGTTTATATTTGAATATATTCCTGTTTTAAACTATTACCCTCTTAGCGCTCCGAATGTCCACTTGCATTTTCTACAGAAAGAGTGTTCAAAACTGCGCAATCAAAAGTATGGTTTAACTCTGTTAGCTTAATGAACATATCAGAAATAAGTTTCACACAATGCTTCTGTGTAGTTTTTATTTGAAGATATTATTTTTCCCAATAGAGGCCTCTTAGCGCTCAGAATGTCCAATTGCAATTTCTACAGAAAGAGTTTTTCAGAAAGGCTCAATCAAAAGTAAGGTTCAACTCTGTTAGTTGAATGCACAGAACAGAAAGAAGTTTCATACAATGCTTCTGTGTAGTTTATATTTGAACATATTCTTTTCTCCACTATTACCCACTTAGCGCTACGAATGTCCAGTTGCATTTTCTACAGACAGAGTGTTTCAAAACTGCTCAATCAAAAGTATGGTTTAACTCTGTTAGCTGAATGCTCAGATCAGAAAGAAGTTTCACAGAATGCTTCTGTGTAGTTTATATTTGAATATATTCCTTTTTTTACTACTAAGCTCTTAGCGCTCCAAATGTCCAGTTGCATTTTCTACAGAAAGAGTGTTCAGATCTGCTCAATCAAAAGTATGGTTTAACTCTGTTAGCTGAATGCACAGATCAGAAAGAAGTTTCACCGAATGATTCTGTGTAGTTTATATTTGAAGACATTCCTTTTTCCACTATTACCCACTTAGCGCTCCGAATCTCCACTTGCATTTCCTACAAAAAGAGTGTTTCATAACTGCTCAATCAAAAATATGTTTTATCTCTGTTAACTGAATTTACAGATCAGAAATAAGTTTCACAGAATGCATCTGTGTAGTTTTTATTTGAAGATATTCTTTTTCCCAATGTAGGCCTCTTAGCGCTTAGCATGTCCAATTGCAGTTTCTACAGAAAGAGTGTTTCAGAACGGCTCAATCAAAAGTAAGGTTCAACTCTGTTAGTTGAATGCACAGAACAGAAAGAAGTTTCATACAATGCTTCTGTGTAGTTTATATTTGAACATATACTTTTTTCCACTATTACCCACTTAGCGCTACGAATGTCCAGTTGCATTTTCTACAGACAGAGTGTTTCAAAACTGCTCAATCAAAAGTATGGTTTAACTCTGTTAGCTGAATGCTCAGATCAGAAAGAAGTTTCACAGAATGCTTCTGTGTAGTTTATATTTGAATATATTCCTTTTTCCACTACTACTCTCTTAGCGCTCCAAATGTCCAGTTTCATTTTCTACAGAAAGAGTGTTCAGATCTGCTCAATCAAAAGTATGGTTTAACTCTGTTAGCTGAATGCACAGATCAGAAAGAAGTTTCACAGAATGATTCTGTGTAGCTTATATTTGGAGACATTCCTTTTTCCACTATTAACCTCTTAGCGCTCCGAATCTCCACTTGCATTTTCTACAGAAAGAGTGTTTCAGAACGGCTCAATCAAAACTAAGGTTCAACTCTTTTAGTTGAACAAACAGAACAGAAAGAAGTTTCACACAATTCTTCTGTGTAGTTTTTATTTGTAGACATTCTTTTTTCCAATATAGGCCTCTTAGCGCTCAGAATGTCCAATTGCAGTTTCTACAGAAAGAGTGTTTCAGAACGGCTCAATCAAAAGTAAGGTTCAACTCTGTTAGTTGAATGCACAGAACAGAAAGAAGTTTCACAGAATGCTTCTGTGTAGTTTATATTTGAACATATTCTTTTTTCCACTATTACCCACTTAGCGCTACGAATGTCCAGTTGCATTTTCTACAGACAGAGTGTTTCAAAACTGCTCAATCAAAAGTATGGTTTAACTCTGTTAGCTGAATGCTCAGATCAGAAATAAGTTTCACAGAATGCTTCTGTGTAGTTTATATTTGAATATATTCCTTTTTCCACTACTACGCTCTTAGCGCTCCAAATGTCCAGTTGCATTTTCTACAGAAAGTGTGTTCAGATCTGCTCAATCAAAAGTATGGTTTAACTCTGTTAGCTGAATGCACAGATCAGAAAGAAGTTTCACCGAATGATTCTGTGTAGTTTATATTTGAAGACATTCCTTTTTCCACTATTACCTTCTTAGCGCTCCAAATCTCCACTTGCATTTTCTACAAAAAGAGTGTTTCATAACTGCTCAATCAAAAATATGTTTTATCTCTGTTAACTGAATTTACAGATCAGAAATAAGTTTCGCAGAATGCATCTGTGTAGTTTTTATTTGAAGATATTATTTTTCCCAATGTAGTCCTCTTAGCGCTTAGCATGTCCAATTGCAGTTTCTACAGAAAGAGTGTTTCAGAACGGCTCAATCAAAAGTAAGGTTCAAGTCTGTTAGCTGAATGCACAGAACAGAAAGAGTTTTCACAGAATGCTACTGTGTAGTTTATATTTGAATATATTCCTTTTTTTAACTATTACCCTCTTAGCGCTCCGAATGTCCACTTGCATTTTCTACAGAAAGAGTGTTCAAAACTGCGCAATCAAAAGTATGGTTTAACTCTGTTAGCTTAATGAACATATCAGAAATAAGTTTCACACAATGCTTCTGTGTAGTTTTTATTTGAAGATATTATTTTTCCCAATAGAGGCGTCTTAGCGCTCAGAATGTCCAATTGCAATTTCTACAGAAAGAGTGTTTCAGAAAGGCTCAATCAAAAGTAAGGTTCAACTCTGTTAGTTGAATGCACAGAACAGAAAGAAGTTTCATACAATGCTTCTGTGTAGTTTATATTTGAACATATTGTTTTCTCCACTATTACCCACTTAGCGCTACGAATGTCCAGTTGCATTTTCTACAGACAGAGTGTTTCAAAACTGCTCAATCAAAAGTATGGTTTAACTCTGTTAGCTGAATGCTCAGATCAGAAAGAAGTTTCACAGAATGCTTCTGTGTAGTTTATATTTGAATATATTCCTTTTTTTACTACTAAGCTCTTAGCGCTCCAAATGTCCAGTTGCATTTTCTACAGAAAGAGTGTTCAGATCTGCTCAATCAAAAGTATGGTTTAACTCTGTTAGCTGAATGCACAGATCAGAAAGAAGTTTCACAGAATGATTCTGTGTAGTTTATATTTGGAGACATTCCTTTTTCCACTATTACCCACTTAGCGCTCCGAATCTCCACTTGCATTTTCTACAGAAAGAGTGTTTCAGAACGGCTCAATCAAAACTAAGGTTCAACTCTTTTAGTTGAACAAACAGAACAGAAAGAAGTTTCACACAATTCTTCTGGGTAGTTTTTATTTGTAGGCATTCTTTTTCCCAATATAGGCCTCTTAGCGCTCAGAATGTCCAATTGCAGTTTCTACAGAAAGAGTGTTTCAGAACGGCTCAATCAAAAGTAAGGTTCAACTCTGTTAGTTGAATGCACAGAACAGCAAGAAGTTTCACAGAATGCTTCTGTGTAGTTTATATTTGAACATATTCTTTTTTCCACTATTACCCACTTAGCGCTACGAATGTCCAGTTGCATTTTCTACAGACAGAGTGTTTCAAAACTGCTCAATCAAAAGTATGGTTTAACTCTGTTAGCTGAATGCTCAGATCAGAAAGAAGTTTCACAGTATGCTTCTGTGTAGTTTATATTTGAATATATTCCTTTTTCCACTACTACTCTCTTAGCGCTCCAAATGACCAGTTGCATTTTCTACAGAAAGAGTGTTCAGATCTGCTCAATCAAAAGTATGGTTTAACTCTTTTAGCTGAATGCACAGATCAGAAAGAAGTTTCACAGAATGATTCTGTGTAGTTTATATTTGGAGACATTCCTTTTTCCACTATTACCCTCTTAGCGCTCCGCATCTCCACTTGCATTTTCTACAGAAAGAGTGTTTCAGAACGGCTCAATCAAAACTAAGGTTCAACTCTTTTAGTTGAACAAACAGAACAGAAAGAAGTTTCACACAATTCTTCTGTGTAGTTTTTATTTGTAGACATTCTTTTTCCAAATATAGGCCTCTTAGCGCTCAGTATGTCCAATTGCAGTTTCTACAGAAAGAGTGTTTCAGAACGGCTCAATCAAAAGTAAGGTTCAACTCTGTTAGTTGAATGCACAGAACAGAAAGATGTTTCACAGAATGCTTCTGTGTAGTTTATATTTGTACATATTCTTTTTTCCACTATTACCCACTTAGCGCTACGAATGTCCAGTTGCATTTTCTACAGACAGAGTGTTTCAAAACTGCTCAATCAAAAGTATGGTTTAACTCTGTTAGCTGAATGCTCAGATCAGAAAGAAGTTTCACAGAATGCTTCTGTGTAGTTTATATTTGAATATATTCCTTTTTCCACTACTAATCTCTTAGCGCTCCAAATGTCCAGTTGCATTTTCTACAGAAAGAGTGTTCAGATCTGCTGAATCAAAAGTATGGTTTAAGTCTGTTAGCTGAATGCACAGATCAGAAAGATGTTTCACAGAATGATTCTGTGTAGTTTATATTTGAAGACATTCCTTTTTCCACTATTACCCTCTTAGCGCTCCGAATCTCCACTTGCATTTTCTACAAAAAGAGTGTTTCATAACTGCTCAATCAAAAATATGTTTTATCTCTGTTAACTGAATTTACAGATCAGAAATAAGTTTCACAGAATGCATCTGTGTAGTTTTTATTTGAAGATATTCTTTTTCCCAATGTAGGCCTCTTAGCGCTTAGCATGTCCAATTGCAGTTTCTACAGAAAGAGTGTTTCAGAACGGCTCAATCAAAAGTAAGGTTCAACTCTGTTAGCTGAATGCACATAACAGTAAGAGTTTTCACAGAATGCTACTGTGTAGTTTATATTTGAATATATTCCTTTTTCCACTATTACCCTCTTAGCGCTCCGAATGTCCACTTGCATTTTCTACAGAAAGAGTGTTCAGAACTGCGCAATCAAAAGTGTGGTTTAACTCTGTTAGCTTAATGAACATATCAGAAATAAGTTTCACACAATGCTTCTGTGTAGTTTTTATTTGAAGATATTATTTTTCCCAATAGAGGCCTCTTAGCGCTCAGAATGTCCAATTGCAGTTTCTACAGAAAGAGTGTTTCAGAAAGGCTCAATCAAAGTAAGGTTCAACTCTGTTAGTTTAATGCACAGAACCGAAAGAAGTTTCATACAATGCTTCTGTGTAGTTTATATTTGAACATATTCTTTTCTCCACTATTACCCACTTAGCGCTACGAATGTCCAGTTGCATTTTCTACAGACAGAGTGTTTCAAAACTGCTCAATCAAAAGTATGGTTTAACTCTGTTAGCTGAATGCTCAGATCAGAAAGAAGTTTCACAGAATGCTTCTGTGTAGTTTATATTTGAATATATTCCTTTTTCCACTACTAATCTCTTAGCGCTCCAAATGTCCAGTTGCATTTTCTACAGAAAGAGTGTTCAGATCTGCTGAATCAAAAGTATGGTTTAAGTCTGTTAGCTGAATGCACAGATCAGAAAGTAGTTTCACAGAATGATTCTGTGTAGTTTATATTTGAAGACATTCCTTTTTCCACTATTACCCTCTTAGCGCTCCGAATCTCCACTTGCATTTTCTACAAAAGGAGTGTTTCATAACTGCTCAATCAAAAATATGTTTTATCTCTGTTAACTGAATTTACAGATCAGAAATTAGTTTCACAGAATGCATCTGTGTAGTTTTTATTTGAAGATATTCTTTTTCCCAATGTAGGCCTCTTAGCGCTTAGCATGTCCAATTGCAGTTTCTACAGAAAGAGTGTTTCAGAACGGCTCAATCAAAAGTAAGGTTCAACTCTGTTAGCTGAATGCACATAACAGTAAGATTTTTCACAGAATGCTACTGTGTAGTTTATATTTGAATATATTCCTTTTTCCACTATTATCCTCTTAGCGCTCCGAATGTCCACTTGCATTTTCTACAGAAATAGTGTTCAGAACTGCGCAATCAAAACTATGGTTTAACTCTGTTAGCTTAATGAACATATCAGAAATAAGTTTCACACAATGCTTCTGTGTAGTTTTTATTTGAAGATATTATTTTTCCCAATAGAGGCCTCTTAGCGCTCAGAATGTCCAATTGCAGTTTCTACAGAAAGAGTGTTTCAGAAAGGCTCAATCAAAAGTAAGGTTCAACTCTGTTAGTTGAATGCACAGAACAGAAAGAAGTTTCATACAATGCTTCTGTGTAGTTTATATTTGAACATATTCTTTTCTCCACTATTACCCACTTAGCGCTACGAATGTCCAGTTGCATTTTCTACAGACAGAGTGTTTCAAAACTGCTCAATCAAAAGTATGGTTTAACTCTGTTAGCTGAATGCTCAGATCAGAAAGAAGTTTCACAGAATGCTTCTGTGTAGTTTATATTTGAATATATTCCTTTTTCCACTACTACTCTCTTAGCGCTCCAAATGTCCAGTTGCATTTTCTACAGAAAGAGTGTTCAGATCTGCTGAATCAAAAGTATGGTTTAACTCTGTTAGCTGAATGCACAGATCAGAAAGAAGTTTCACAGAATGATTCTGTGTAGTTAATATTTGGAGACATTCCTTTTTCCACTATTACCCTCTTAGCGATCCGAATCTCCACTTGCATTTTCTACATAAAGAGTGTTTCAGAACGGCTCAATCAAAACTAAGGTTCAACTCTTTTAGTTGAACAAACAGAACAGAAAGAAGTTTCACACAATTCTTCTGTGTAGTTTTTATTTGTAGACATTCTTTTTCCCAATATAGGCCTCTTAGCGCTCAGAATGTCCAATTGCAGTTTCTACAGAAAGTGTGTTTCAGAACGGCTCAATCCAAAGTAAGGTTCAACTCTGTTAGTTGAATGCACAGAACAGCAAGAAGTTTCACAGAATGCTTCTGTGTAGTTTATATTTGAACATATTCTTTTTTCCACTATTACCCACTTAGCGCTACGAATGTCCAGTTGCATTTTCTACAGACAGAGTGTTTCAAAATTGCTCAATCAAAAGTATGGTTTAACTCTGTTAGCTGAATGCTCAGATGAGAAATAAGTTTCACAGAATGATTCCGTGTAGTTTATATTTGAATATATTCCTTTTTCCATTACTACGCTCTTAGCGCTCAAAATGTCCAGTTGCATTTTCTACAGAAATAGTGTTCAGATCTGCTCAATCAAAAATATGGTTTAACTCTGTTAGCTGAATGCACATATCAGAAAGAAGTTTCACCGAATGATTCTGTGTAGTTTATATTTCAAGACATTCCTTTTTCCACTATTACCCACTTAGCGCTCCGAATCTCCACTTGCATTTTCTACAAAAAGAGTGTTTCATAACTGCTCAATCAAAAATATGTTTTATCTCTGTTAACTGAATTTACAGATCAGAAATAAGTTTCACAGAATGCATCTGTGTAGTTTTTATTTGAAGATATTCTTTTTCCCAATGTAGGCCTCTTAGCGCTTAGCATGTCCAATTGCAGTTTCTACAGAAAGAGTGTTTCAGAACGGCTCAATCAAAAGTAAGGTTCAACTCTGTTAGCTGAATGCACAGAACAGTAAGAGTTTTCACAGAATGCTACTGTGTAGTTTATATTTGAATATATTCCTTTTTCCACTATTACCCTCTTAGTGCTCCGAATGTCCACTTGCATTTTCTACAGAAAGAGTGTTCAGAACTGCGCAATCAAAAGTATGGTTTAACTCTGTTAGCTTAATGAACATATCAGAAATAAGTTTCACACAATGCTTCTGTGTAGTTTTTATTTGAAGATATTATTTTTCCCAATAGAGGCCTCTTAGCGCTCAGAATGTCCAATTGCAGTTTCTACAGAAAGAGTGTTTCAGAAAGGCTCAATCAAAAGTAAGGTTCAACTCTGTTAGTTGAATGCACAGAACAGAAAGAAGTTTCATACAATGCTTCTGTGTAGTTTATATTTGAACATATTCTTTTCTCCACTATTACCCACTTAGCGCTACGAATGTCCAGTTGCATTTTCTACAGACAGAGTGTTTCAAAACTGCTCAATCAAAAGTATGGTTTAACTCTATTAGCTGAATGCTCAGATCAGAAAGAAGTTTCACAGAATGCTTCTGTGTAGTTTATATTTGAATATATTCCTTTTTCCACTACTACTCTCTTAGCGCTCCAAATTTCCAGTTGCATTTTCTACAGAAAGAGTGTTCAGATCTGCTCAATCAAAAGTATGGTTTAACTCTGTTAGCTGAATGCACAGATCAGAAAGAAGTTTCACAGAATGATTCTGTGTAGTTAATATTTGGAGACATTCCTTTTTCCACTATTACCCTCTTAGCGCTCCGAATCTCCACTTGCATTTTCTACAGAAAGAGTGTTTCAGAACGGCTCAATCAAAACTAAGGTTCAACCCTTTTAGTTGAACAAACAGAACAGAAAGAAGTTTCACACAATTCTTCTGGGTAGTTTTTATTTGTAGGCATTCTTTTTCCCAATATAGGCCTCTTAGCGCTCAGAATGTCCAATTGCAGTTTCTACAGAAAGAGTGTTTCAGAACGGCTCAATCAAAAGTAAGGTTCAACTCTGTTAGTTGAATGCACAGAACAGCAAGAAGTTTCACAGAATGCTTCTGTGTAGTTTATATTTGAACATATTCTTTTTTCCACTATTACCCACTTAGCGCTACGAATGTCCAGTTGCATTTTCTACAGACAGAGTGTTTCAAAACTGCTCAATCAAAAGTATGGTTTAACTCTGTTAGCTGAATGCTCAGATCAGAAAGAAGTTTCACAGAATGCTTCTGTGTAGTTTATATTTGAATATATTCCTTTTTTTACTACTAAGCTCTTAGCGCTCCAAATGTCCAGTTGCATTTTCTACAGAAAGAGTGTTCAGATCTGCTCAATCAAAAGTATGGTTTAACTCTGTTAGCTGAATGCACAGATCAGAAAGAAGTTTCAAAGAATGATTCTGTGTAGCTTATATTTGAAGACATTCCTTTTTCCACTATTACCCTCTTAGCGCTCCGAATCTCCACTTGCATTTTCTACAGAAAGAGTGTTTCAGAACGGCTCAATCAAAACTAAGGTTCAACTCTTTTAGTTGAACAAACAGAACAGAAAGAAGTTTCACACAATTCTTCTGGGTAGTTTTTATTTGTAGGCATTCTTTTTCCCAATATAGGCCTCTTAGCGCTCAGAATGTCCAATTGCAGTTTCTACAGAAAGAGTGTTTCAGAACGGCTCAATCAAAAGTAAGGTTCAACTCTGTTAGTTGAATGCACAGAACAGCAAGAAGTTTCACAGAATGCTTCTGTGTAGTTTATATTTGAACATATTCTTTTTTCCACTATTACCCACTTAGCGCTACGAATGTCCAGTTGCATTTTCTACAGACAGAGTGTTTCAAAACTGCTCAATCAAAAGTATGGTTTAACTCTGTTAGCTGAATGCTCAGATCAGAAAGAAGTTTCACAGTATGCTTCTGTGTAGTTTATATTTGAATATATTCCTTTTTCCACTACTACTCTCTTAGCGCTCCAAATGACCAGTTGCATTTTCTACAGAAAGAGTGTTCAGATCTGCTCAATCAAAAGTATGGTTTAACTCTTTTAGCTGAATGCACAGATCAGAAAGAAGTTTCACAGAATGATTCTGTGTAGTTTATATTTGGAGACATTCCTTTTTCCACTATTACCCTCTTAGCGCTCCGCATCTCCACTTGCATTTTCTACAGAAAGAGTGTTTCAGAACGGCTCAATCAAAACTAAGGTTCAACTCTTTTAGTTGAACAAACAGAACAGAAAGAAGTTTCACACAATTCTTCTGTGTAGTTTTTATTTGTAGACATTCTTTTTCCAAATATAGGCCTCTTAGCGCTCAGTATGTCCAATTGCAGTTTCTACAGAAAGAGTGTTTCAGAACGGCTCAATCAAAAGTAAGGTTCAACTCTGTTAGTTGAATGCACAGAACAGAAAGATGTTTCACAGAATGCTTCTGTGTAGTTTATATTTGTACATATTCTTTTTTCCACTATTACCCACTTAGCGCTACGAATGTCCAGTTGCATTTTCTACAGACAGAGTGTTTCAAAACTGCTCAATCAAAAGTATGGTTTAACTCTGTTAGCTGAATGCTCAGATCAGAAAGAAGTTTCACAGAATGCTTCTGTGTAGTTTATATTTGAATATATTCCTTTTTCCACTACTAATCTCTTAGCGCTCCAAATGTCCAGTTGCATTTTCTACAGAAAGAGTGTTCAGATCTGCTGAATCAAAAGTATGGTTTAAGTCTGTTAGCTGAATGCACAGATCAGAAAGATGTTTCACAGAATGATTCTGTGTAGTTTATATTTGAAGACATTCCTTTTTCCACTATTACCCTCTTAGCGCTCCGAATCTCCACTTGCATTTTCTACAAAAAGAGTGTTTCATAACTGCTCAATCAAAAATATGTTTTATCTCTGTTAACTGAATTTACAGATCAGAAATAAGTTTCACAGAATGCATCTGTGTAGTTTTTATTTGAAGATATTCTTTTTCCCAATGTAGGCCTCTTAGCGCTTAGCATGTCCAATTGCAGTTTCTACAGAAAGAGTGTTTCAGAACGGCTCAATCAAAAGTAAGGTTCAACTCTGTTAGCTGAATGCACATAACAGTAAGAGTTTTCACAGAATGCTACTGTGTAGTTTATATTTGAATATATTCCTTTTTCCACTATTACCCTCTTAGCGCTCCGAATGTCCACTTGCATTTTCTACAGAAAGAGTGTTCAGAACTGCGCAATCAAAAGTGTGGTTTAACTCTGTTAGCTTAATGAACATATCAGAAATAAGTTTCACACAATGCTTCTGTGTAGTTTTTATTTGAAGATATTATTTTTCCCAATAGAGGCCTCTTAGCGCTCAGAATGTCCAATTGCAGTTTCTACAGAAAGAGTGTTTCAGAAAGGCTCAATCAAAGTAAGGTTCAACTCTGTTAGTTTAATGCACAGAACCGAAAGAAGTTTCATACAATGCTTCTGTGTAGTTTATATTTGAACATATTCTTTTCTCCACTATTACCCACTTAGCGCTACGAATGTCCAGTTGCATTTTCTACAGACAGAGTGTTTCAAAACTGCTCAATCAAAAGTATGGTTTAACTCTGTTAGCTGAATACTCAGATCAGAAAGAAGTTTCACAGAATGCTTCTGTGTAGTTTATATTTGAATATATTCCTTTTTCCACTACTAATCTCTTAGCGCTCCAAATGTCCAGTTGCATTTTCTACAGAAAGAGTGTTCAGATCTGCTGAATCAAAAGTATGGTTTAAGTCTGTTAGCTGAATGCACAGATCAGAAAGTAGTTTCACAGAATGATTCTGTGTAGTTTATATTTGAAGACATTCCTTTTTCCACTATTACCCTCTTAGCGCTCCGAATCTCCACTTGCATTTTCTACAAAAGGAGTGTTTCATAACTGCTCAATCAAAAATATGTTTTATCTCTGTTAACTGAATTTACAGATCAGAAATTAGTTTCACAGAATGCATCTGTGTAGTTTTTATTTGAAGATATTCTTTTTCCCAATGTAGGCCTCTTAGCGCTTAGCATGTCCAATTGCAGTTTCTACAGAAAGAGTGTTTCAGAACGGCTCAATCAAAAGTAAGGTTCAACTCTGTTAGCTGAATGCACATAACAGTAAGATTTTTCACAGAATGCTACTGTGTAGTTTATATTTGAATATATTCCTTTTTCCACTATTATCCTCTTAGCGCTCCGAATGTCCACTTGCATTTTCTACAGAAATAGTGTTCAGAACTGCGCAATCAAAACTATGGTTTAACTCTGTTAGCTTAATGAACATATCAGAAATAAGTTTCACACAATGCTTCTGTGTAGTTTTTATTTGAAGATATTATTTTTCCCAATAGAGGCCTCTTAGCGCTCAGAATGTCCAATTGCAGTTTCTACAGAAAGAGTGTTTCAGAAAGGCTCAATCAAAAGTAAGGTTCAACTCTGTTAGTTGAATGCACAGAACAGAAAGAAGTTTCATACAATGCTTCTGTGTAGTTTATATTTGAACATATTCTTTTCTCCACTATTACCCACTTAGCGCTACGAATGTCCAGTTGCATTTTCTACAGACAGAGTGTTTCAAAACTGCTCAATCAAAAGTATGGTTTAACTCAGTTAGCTGAATGCTCAGATCAGAAAGAAGTTTCACAGAATGCTTCTGTGTAGTTTATATTTGAATATATTCCTTTTTCCACTACTACTCTCTTAGCGCTCCAAATGTCCAGTTGCATTTTCTACAGAAAGAGTGTTCAGATCTGCTGAATCAAAAGTATGGTTTAACTCTGTTAGCTGAATGCACAGATCAGAAAGAAGTTTCACAGAATGATTCTGTGTAGTTAATATTTGGAGACATTCCTTTTTCCACTATTACCCTCTTAGCGATCCGAATCTCCACTTGCATTTTCTACATAAAGAGTGTTTCAGAACAGCTCAATCAAAACTAAGGTTCAACTCTTTTAGTTGAACAAACAGAACAGAAAGAAGTTTCACACAATTCTTCTGTGTAGTTTTTATTTGTAGACATTCTTTTTCCCAATATAGGCCTCTTAGCGCTCAGAATGTCCAATTGCAGTTTCTACAGAAAGTGTGTTTCAGAACGGCTCAATCCAAAGTAAGGTTCAACTCTGTTGGTTGAATGCACAGAACAGCAAGAAGTTTCACAGAATGCTTCTGTGTAGTTTATATTTGAACATATTCTTTTTTCCACTATTACCCACTTAGCGCTACGAATGTCCAGTTGCATTTTCTACAGACAGAGTGTTTCAAAATTGCTCAATCAAAAGTATGGTTTAACTCTGTTAGCTGAATGCTCAGATGAGAAATAAGTTTCACAGAATGATTCCGTGTAGTTTATATTTGAATATATTCCTTTTTCCATTACTACGCTCTTAGCGCTCAAAATGTCCAGTTGCATTTTCTACAGAAAGAGTGTTCAGATCTGCTCAATCAAAAATATGGTTTAACTCTGTTAGCTGAATGCACATATCAGAAAGAAGTTTCACCGAATGATTCTGTGTAGTTTATATTTCAAGACATTCCTTTTTCCACTATTACCCACTTAGCGCTCCGAATCTCCACTTGCATTTTCTACAAAAAGAGTGTTTCATAACTGCTCAATCAAAAATATGTTTTATCTCTGTTAACTGAATTTACAGATCAGAAATATGTTTCACAGAATGCATCTGTGTAGTTTTTATTTGAAGATATTCTTTTTCCCAATGTAGGCCTCTTAGCGCTTAGCATGTCCAATTGCAGTTTCTACAGAAAGAGTGTTTCAGAACGGCTCAATCAAAAGTAAGGTTCAACTCTGTTAGCTGAATGCACAGAACAGTAAGAGTTTTCACAGAATGCTACTGTGTAGTTTATATTTGAATATATTCCTTTTTCCACTATTACCCTCTTAGCGCTCCGAATGTCCACTTGCATTTTCTACAGAAAGAGTGTTCAGAACTGCGCAATCAAAAGTATGGTTTAACTCTGTTAGCTTAATGAACATATCAGAAATAAGTTTCACACAATGCTTCTGTGTAGTTTTTATTTGAAGATATTATTTTTCCCAATAGAGGCCTCTTAGCGCTCAGAATGTCCAATTGCAGTTTCTACAGAAAGAGTGTTTCAGAACGGCTCAATCAAAAGTAAGGTTCAACTCTGTTAGTTGAATGCACAGAACAGCAAGAAGTTTCACAGAATGCTTCTGTGTAGTTTATATTTGAACATATTCTTTTTTCCACTATTACCCACTTAGCGCTACGAATGTCCAGTTGCATTTTCTACAGACAGAGTGTTTCAAAACTGCTCAATCAAAAGTATGGTTTAACTCTGTTAGCTGAATGCTCAGATCAGAAAGAAGTTTCACAGTATGCTTCTGTGTAGTTTATATTTGAATATATTCCTTTTTCCACTACTACTCTCTTAGCGCTCCAAATGACCAGTTGCATTTTCTACAGAAAGAGTGTTCAGATCTGCTGAATCAAAAGTATGGTTTAACTCTTTTACCTGAATGCACAGATCAGAAAGAAGTTTCACAGAATGATTCTGTGTAGTTTATATTTGGAGACATTCCTTTTTCCACTATTACCCTCTTAGCGCTCCGAATCTCCACTTGCATTTTCTACAGAAAGAGTGTTTCAGAACGGCTCAATCAAAACTAAGGTTCAACTCTTTTAGTTGAACAAACAGAACAGAAAGAAGTTTCACACAATTCTTCTGTGTAGTTTTTATTTGTAGACCTTCTTTTTCCCAATATAGGCCTCTTAGCGCTCAGAATGTCCAATTGCAGTTTCTACAGAAAGAGTGTTTCAGAACGGCTCAATCAAAAGTAAGGTTCAACTCTGTTAGTTGAATGCACAGAACAGAAAGATGTTTCACAGAATGCTTCTGTGTAGTTTATATTTGAACATATTCTTTTTTCCACTATTACCCTCTTAGCGCTACGAATGTCCAGTTGCATTTTCTACAGACAGAGTGTTTCAAAACTGCTCAATCAAAAGTATGGTTTAACTCTGTTAGCTGAATGCTCAGATCAGAAAGAAGTTTCACAGAATGCTTCTGTGTAGTTTATATTTGAATATATTCCTTTTTCCACTACTAATCTCTTAGCGCTCCAAATGTCCAGTTGCATTTTCTACAGAAAGAGTGTTCAGATCTGCTGAATCAAAAGTATGGATTAAGTCTGTTAGCTGAATGCACAGATCAGAAAGATGTTTCACAGAATGATTCTGTGTAGTTTATATTTGAAGACATTCCTTTTTCCACTATTACCCTCTTAGCGCTCCGAATCTCAACTTGCATTTTCTACAAAAAGAGTGTTTCATAACTGCTCAATCAAAAATATGTTTTATCTCTGTTAACTGAATTTACAGATCAGAAATAAGTTTTACAGAATGCATCTGTGTAGTTTTTATTTGAAGATATTCTTTTTCCCAAAGTAGGCCTCTTAGCGCTTAGCATGTCCAATTGCAGTTTCTACAGAAAGAGTGTTTCAGAACGGCTCAATCAAAAGTAAGGTTCAACTCTGTTAGCTGAATGCACATAACAGTAAGAGTTTTCACAGAATGCTACTGTGTAGTTTATATTTGAATATATTCCTTTTTCCACTATTACCCTCTTAGCGCTCCGAATGTCCACTTGCATTTTCTACAGAAAGAGTGTTCAGAACTGCGCAATCAAAAGTGTGGTTTAACTCTGTTAGCTTAATGAACATATCAGAAATAAGTTTCACACAATGCTTCTGTGTAGTTTTTATTTGAAGATATTATTTTTCCCAATAGAGGCCTCTTAGCGCTCAGAATGTCCAATTGCAGTTTCTACAGAAAGAGTGTTTCAGAAAGGCTCAATCAAAATAAGGTTCAACTCTGTTAGTTTAATGCACAGAACCGAAAGAAGTTTCATACAATGCTTCTGTGTAGTTTATATTTGAACATATTCTTTTCTCCACTATTACCCACTTAGCGCTACGAATGTCCAGTTGCATTTTCTACAGACAGAGTGTTTCAAAACTGCTCAATCAAAAGTATGGTTTAACTCTGTTAGCTGAATGCTCAGATCAGAAAGAAGTTTCACAGAATGCTTCTGTGTAGTTTATATTTGAATATATTCCTTTTTCCACTACTAATCTCTTAGCGCTCCAAATGTCCAGTTGCATTTTCTAAAGAAAGAGTGTTCAGATCTGCTGAATCAAAAGTATGGTTTAAGTCTGTTAGCTGAATGCACAGATCAGAAAGTAGTTTCACAGAATGATTCTGTGTAGTTTATATTTGAAGACATTCCTTTTTCCACTATTACCCTCTTAGCGCTCCGAATCTCCACTTGCATTTTCTACAAAAAGAGTGTTTCATAACTGCTCAATCAAAAATATGTTTTATCTCTGTTAACTGAATTTACAGATCAGGAATAAGTTTCACAGAATGCATCTGTGTAGTTTTTATTTGAAGATATTCTTTTTCCCAATGTAGGCCTCTTAGCGCTTAGCATGTCCAATTGCAGTTTCTACAGAAAGAGTGTTTCAGAACGGCTCAATCAAAAGTAAGGTTCAACTCTGTTAGCTGAATGCACATAACAGTAAGAGTTTTCACAGAATGCTACTGTGTAGTTTATATTTGAATATATTCCTTTTTCCACTATTACCCTCTTAGCGCTCCGAATGTCCACTTGCATTTTCTACAGAAATAGTGTTCAGAACGGCGCAATCAAAAGTATGGTTTAACTCTGTTAGCTTAATGAACATATCAGAAATAAGTTTCACACAATGCTTCTGTGTAGTTTTTATTTGAAGATATTATTTTTCCCAATAGAGTCCTCTTAGCGCTCAGAATGTCCAATTGCAGTTTCTACAGAAAGAGTGTTTCAGAAAGGCTCAATCAAAATTAAGGTTCAACTCTGTTAGTTGAATGCACAGAACAGAAAGAAGTTTCATACAATGCTTCTGTGTAGTTTATATTTGAACATATTCTTTTCTCCACTATTACCCACTTAGCGCTACGAATGTCCAGTTGCATTTTCTACAGACAGAGTGTTTCAAAACTGCTCAATCAAAAGTATGGTTTAACTCTGTTAGCTGAATGCTCAGATCAGAAAGAAGTTTCACAGAATGCTTCTGTGTAGTTTATATTTGAATATATTCCTTTTTCCACTACTACTCTCTTAGCGCTCCAAATATCCAGTTGCATTTTCTACAGAAAGAGTGTTCAGATCTGCTGAATCAAAAGTATGGTTTAACTCTGTTAGCTGAATGCACAGATCAGAAAGAAGTTTCACAGAATGATTCTGTGTAGTTTATATTTGGAGACATTCCTTTTTCCACTATTACCCTCTTAGCGCTCCGAATCTCCACTTGCATTTTCTACATAAAGAGTGTTTCAGAACGGCTCAATCAAAACAAAGGTTCAACTCTTTTAGTTGAACAAACAGAACAGAAAGAAGTTTCACACAATTCTTCTGTGTAGTTTTTATTTGAAGACATTCTTTTTCCCAATATAGGCCTCTTAGCGCTCAGAATGTCCAATTGCAGTTTCTACAGAAAGAGTGTTTCAGAACGGCTCAATCAAAAGTAAGGTTCAACTCTGTTAGTTGAATGCACAGAACAGCAAGAAGTTTCACAGAATGCTTCTGTGTAGTTTATATTTGAACATATTCTTTTTTCCACTATTACCCACTTAGCGCTACGAATGTCCAGTTGCATTTTCTACAGACAGAGTGTTTCAAAATTGCTCAATCAAAAGTATGGTTTAACTCTGTTAGCTGAATGCTCAGATCAGAAAGAAGTTTCACAGAATGATTCCGTGTAGTTTATATTTGAATATATTCCTTTTTCCATTACTACGCTCTTAGCGCTCAAAATGTCCAGTTGCATTTTCTACAGAAAGAGTGTTCAGATCTGCTCAATCAAAAGTATGGTTTAACTCTGTTAGCTGAATGCACATATCAGAAAGAAGTTTCACCGAATGATTCTGTGTAGTTTATATTTCAAGACATTCCTTTTTCCACTATTACCCACTTAGCGCTCCGAATCTCCACTTGCATTTTCTACAAAAAGTGTGTTTCATAACTGCTCAATCAAAAATATGTTTTATCTCTGTTAACTGAATTTACAGATCAGAAATAAGTTTCACAGAATGCATCTGTGTAGTTTTTATTTGAAGATATTCTTTTTCCCAATGTAGGCCTCTTAGCGCTTAGCATGTCCAATTGCAGTTTCTACAGAAAGAGTGTTTCAGAACGGCTCAATCAAAAGTAAGGTTCAACTCTGTTAGCTGAATGCACAGAACAGTAAGAGTTTTCACAGAATGCTACTGTGTAGTTTATATTTGAATATATTCCTTTTTCCACTATTACCCTCTTAGCGCTCTGAATGTCCACTTGCATTTTCTACAGAAAGAGTGTTCAGAACTGCGCAATCAAAAGTATGGTTTAACTCTGTTAGCTTAATGAACATATCAGAAATAAGTTTCACACAATGCTTCTGTGTAGTTTTTATTTGAAGATATTATTTTTCCCAATAGAGGCCTCTTAGCGCTCAGAATGTCCAATTGCAGTTTCTATAGAAAGAGTGTTTCAGAAAGGCTCAATCAAAAGTAAGGTTCAACTCTGTTAGTTGAATGCACAGAACAGAAAGAAGTTTCATACAATGCTTCTGTGTAGTTTATATTTGAACATATTGTTTTCTCCACTATTACCCACTTAGCGCTACGAATGTCCAGTTGCATTTTCTACAGACAGAGTGTTTCAAAACTGCTCAATCAAAAGTATGGTTTAACTCTATTAGCTGAATGCTCAGATCAGAAAGAAGTTTCACAGAATGCTTCTGTGTAGTTTATATTTGAATATATTCCTTTTTCCACTACTACTCTCTTAGCGCTCCAAATGTCCAGTTGCATTTTCTACAGAAAGAGTGTTCAGATCTGCACAATCAAAAGTATGGTTTAACTCTGTTAGCTGAATGCACAGATCAGAAAGAAGTTTCACAGAATGATTCTGTGTAGTTAATATTTGGAGACATTCCTTTTTCCACTATTACCCTCTTAGCGCTCCGAATCTACACTTGCATTTTCTACAGAAAGAGTGTTTCAGAACGGCTCAATCAAAACTAAGGTTCAACCCTTTTAGTTGAACAAACAGAACAGAAAGAAGTTTCACACAATTCTTCTGGGTAGTTTTTATTTGTAGGCATTCTTTTTCCCAATATAGGCCTCTTAGCGCTCAGAATGTCCAATTGCAGTTTCTACAGAAAGAGTGTTTCAGAACGGCTCAATCAAAAGTAAGGTTCAACTCTGTTAGTTGAATGCACAGAACAGCAAGAAGTTTCACAGAATTCTTCTGTGTAGTTTATATTTGAACATATTCTTTTTTCCACTATTACCCACTTAGCGCTACGAATGTCCAGTTGCATTTTCTACAGACAGAGTGTTTCAAAACTGCTCAATCAAAAGTATGGTTTAACTCTGTTAGCTGAATGCTCAGATCCGAAAGAAGTTTCACAGAATGCTTCTGTGTAGTTTATATTTGAATATATTCCTTTTTCCACTACTACGCTCTTAGCGCTCCAAATGTCCAGTTGCATTTTCTACAGAGTGTTCAGATCTGCTCAATCAAAAGTATGGTTTAACCCTGTTAGCTGAATGCACAGATCAGAAATAAGTTTCACCGAATGATTCTGTGTAGTTTATATTTGAAGACATTCCTTTTTCCACTATTACCCTCTTAGCGCTCCGAATCTCCACTTGCATTTTCTACAAAAAGAGTGTTTCATAACTGCTCAATCAAAAATATGTTTTATCTCTGTTAACTGAATTTACAGATCATAAATAAGTTTCACAGAATGCATCTGTGTAGTTTTTATTTGAAGATATTCTTTTTCCCAATGTAGGCCTCTTAGCGCTTAGCATGTCCAATTGCAGTTTCTACAGAAAGAGTGTTTAAGAACGGCTCAATCAAAAGTAAGGTTCAACTCTTTTAGCTGAATGCACAGAACAGTAAGAGTTTTCACAGAATGCTACTGTGTAGTTTATATTTGAATATATTCCTTTTTCCACTATTACCCTCTTAGCGCTCCGAATGTCCACTTGCATTTTCTACAGAAAGAGTGTTCAGAACTGTGCAATCAAAAGTATGGTTTAACTCTGTTAGCTTAATGAACATATCAGAAATAAGTTTCACACAATGCTTCTGTGTAGTTTTTATTTGAAGATATTATTTTTCCCAATAGAGGCCTCTTAGCGCTCAGAATGTCCAATTGCAGTTTCTACAGAAAGAGTGTTTCAGAAAGGCTCAATCAAAAGTAAGGTTCAACTCTGTTAGTTGAATGCACAGAACAGAAAGAAGTTTCATACAATGCTTCTGTGTAGTTTATATTTGAACATATTCTTTTCTCCACTATTACCCACTTAGCGCTACGAATGTCCAGTTGCATTTTCTACAGACAGAGTGTTTCAAAACTGCTCAATCAAAAGTATGGTTTAACTCTATTAGCTGAATGCTCAGATCAGAAAGAAGTTTCACAGAATGCTTCTGTGTAGTTTATATTTGAATATATTCCTTTTTCCACTACTACTCTCTTAGCGCTCCAAATGTCCAGTTGCATTTTCTACAGAAAGAGTGTTCAGATCTGCTCAATCAAAAGTATGGTTTAACTCTGTTAGCTGAATGCACAGATCAGAATGAAGTTTCACAGAATGATTCTGTGTAGTTTATATTTGAAGACATTCCTTTTTCCACTATTACCCTCTTAGCGCTCCGAATCTCCACTTGCATTTTCTACAAAAAGAGTGTTTCATAACTGCTCAATCAAAAATATGTTTTATCTCTGTTAACTGAATTTACAGATCAGAAATAAGTTTCACAGAATGCATCTGTGTAGTTTTTATTTGAAGATATTCTTTTTCCCAATGTAGGCCTCTTAGCGCTTAGCATGTCCAATTGCAGTTTCTACAGAAAGAGTGTTTCAGAACGGCTCAATCAAAAGTAAGGTTCAACTCTGTTAGTTGAATGCACAGAACAGAAAGAATTTTCACAGAATGCTACTGTGTAGTTTATATTTGAATATATTCCTTTTTCCACTATTACCCTCTTAGCGCTCCGAATGTCCACTTGCATTTTCTACAGAAAGAGTGTTCAGAACTGCGCAATCAAAAGTATGGTTTAACTCTGTTAGCTTAATGAACATATCAGAAATAAGTTTCACACAATGCTTCTGTGTAGTTTTTATTTGAAGATATTATTTTTCCCAATAGAGGCCTGTTAACGCTCAGAATGTCCAATTGCAGTTTCTACAGAAATAGTGTTTCAGAAAGGCTCAATCAAAAGTAAGGTTCATCTCTGTTAGTTGAATGCACAGAACAGAAAGGAGTTTCATACAATGCTTCTGTGTAGTTTATATTTGAACATATTCTTTTTTCCACTATTACCCACTTAGCGCTATGAATGTCCAGTTGCATTTTCTACAGACAGAGTGTTTCAAAACTGCTTAATCAATAGTATGGTTTAACTCTGTTAGCTGAATTCTCAGATCAGAAAGAAGTTTCACAGAATGCTTCTGTGTAGTTTATATTTGAATATATTCCTTTTTCCACTACTACGCTCTTAGCGCTCCAAATGTCCAGTTGCATTTTCTACAGAAAGAGTGTTCAGATCTGCTCAATCAAAAGTATGGTTTAACTCTGTTAGCTGAATGCACAGATCAGAAAGAAGTTTCACCGAATGATTCTGTGTAGTTTATATTTGAAGACATTCCTTTTTCCACTATTACCTTCTTAGCGCTCCGAATCTCCACTTGCATTTTCTACAAAAAGAGTGTTTCATAACTGCTCAATCAAAAATATGTTTTATCTCTGTTAACTGAATTTACAGATCAGAAATAAGTTTCACAGAATGCATCTGTGTAGTTTTTATTTGAAGATATTCTTTTTCCCAATGTAGGCCTCTTAGCGCTTAGCATGTCCAATTGCAGTTTCTACAGAAAGAGTGTTTCAGAACGGCTCAATCAAAAGTAAGGTTCAACTCTGTTAGTTGAATGCACAGAACAGAAAGAATTTTCACAGAATGCTACTGTGTAGTTTATATTTGAACATATTCCTTTTTCCACTATTACCCTCTTAGCGCTCCGAATGTCCACTTGCATTTTCTACAGAAAGAGTGTTCAGAACTGCGCAATCAAAAGTATGGTTTAACTCTGTTAGCTTAATGAACATATCAGAAATAAGTTTCACACAATTCTTCTGTGTAGTTTTTATTTGAAGATATTATTTTTCCCAATAGAGGCCTCTTAACGCTCAGAATGTCCAATTGCAGTTTCTACAGAAAGAGTGTTTCAGAAAGGCTCAATCAAAAGTAAGGTTCAGCTCTGTTAGTTGAATGCACAGAACAGAAAGAAGTTTCATACAATGCTTCTGTGTAGTTTATATTTGAACATATTCTTTTTTCCACTATTACCCACTTAGCGCTATGAATGTCCAGTTGCATTTTCTACAGACAGAGTGTTTCAAAACTGCTCAATCAAAAGTATGGTTTAACTCTGTTAGCTGAATGCTCAGATCAGAAAGAAGTTTCACAGAATGCTTCTGTGTAGTTTATATTTGAATATATTCCTTTTTCCACTAGTACTCTCTTAGCGCTCCAAATGTCCAGTTGCATTTTCTACAGAAAGAGTGTTCAGATCTGCTCAATCAAAAGTATGGTTTAACTCTGTTAGCTGAATGCACAGATCAGAAAGAAGTTTCACAGAATGATTCTGTGTAGTTTATATTTTGAGACATTCCTTTTTCCACTATTACCTTCTTAGCGCTCCGAATCTCCACTTGCATTTTCTACAGAAAGAGTGTTTCAGAACGGCTCAATCAAAACTAAGGTTCAACTCTTTTAGTTGAACAAACAGAACAGAAAGAAGTTTCACACAATTCTTCTGTGTAGTTTTTATTTGTAGACATTCTTTTTCCCAATATAGGCCTCTTAGCGCTCAGAATGTCCAATTGCAGTTTCTACAGAAAGAGTGTTTCAGAACGGCTCAATCAAAAGTAAGGTTCAACTCTGTTAGTTGAATGCACAGAACAGAAAGAAGTTTCATACAATGCTTCTGTGTAGTTTATATTTGAACATATTCTTTTTTCCACTATTACCCACTTAGCGCTATGAATGTCCAGTTGCATTTTCTACAGACAGAGTGTTTCAAAACTGCTTAATCAAAAGTATGGTTTAACTCTGTTAGCTGAATTCTCAGATCAGAAAGAAGTTTCACAGAATTCTTCTGTGTAGTTTATATTTGAATATATTCCTTTTTCCACTACTACGCTCTTAGCGCTCCAAATGTCCAGTTGCATTTTCTACAGAAAGAGTGTTCAGATCTGCTCAATCAAAAGTATGGTTTAACTCTGTTAGCTGAATGCACAGATCAGAAAGAAGTTTCACCGAATGATTCTGTGTAGTTTATATTTGAAGACATTCCTTTTTCCACTATTACCCTCTTAGCGCTCCGAATCTCCACTTGCATTTTCTACAAAAAGAGTGTTTCATAACTGCTCAATCAAAAATATGTTTTGTCTCTGTTAACTGAATTTACAGATCAGAAATAAGTTTCACAGAATGCATCTGTGTAGTTTTTATTTGAAGATATTCTTTTTCCCAATGTAGGCCTCTTAGCGCTTAGCATGTCCAATTGCAGTTTCTGCAGAAAGAGTGTTTCAGAACGGCTCAATCAAAAGTAAGGTTCAACTCTGTTAGTTGAATGCACAGAACAGAAAGAATTTTCACAGAATGCTACTGTGTAGTTTATATTTGAACATATTCCTTTTTCCACTATTACCCTCTTAGCGCTCCGAATGTCCACTTGCATTTTCTACAGAAAGAGTGTTCAGAACTGCGCAATCAAAAGTATGGTTTAACTCTGTTAGCTTAATGAACATATCAGAAATAAGTTTCACACAATGCTTCTGTGTAGTTTTTATTTGAAGATATTATTTTTCCCAATAGAGGCCTCTTAACGCTCAGAATGTCCAATTGCAGTTTCTACAGAAAGAGTGTTTCAGAAAGGCTCAATCAAAAGTAAGGTTCAGCTCTGTTAGTTGAATGCACAGAACAGAAAGAAGTTTCATACAATGCTTCTGTGTAGTTTATATTTGAACATATTCTTTTTTCCACTATTACCCACTTAGCGCTATGAATGTCCAGTTGCATTTTCTACAGACAGAGTGTTTCAAAACTGCTCAATCAAAAGTATGGTTTAACTCTGTTAGCTGAATGCTCAGATCAGAAAGAAGTTTCACAGAATGCTTCTGTGTAGTTTATATTTGAATATATTCCTTTTTCCACTAGTACTCTCTTAGCGCTCCAAATGTCCAGTTGCATTTTCTACAGAAAGAGTGTTCAGATCTGCTCAATCAAAAGTATGGTTTAACTCTGTTAGCTGAATGCACAGATCAGAAAGAAGTTTCACAGAATGATTCTGTGTAGTTTATATTTTGAGACATTCCTTTTTCCACTATTACCCTCTTAGCGCTCCGAATCTCCACTTGCATTTTCTACAGAAAGAGTGTTTCAGAACGGCTCAATCAAAACTAAGGTTCAACTCTTTTAGTTGAACAAACAGAACAGAAAGAAGTTTCACACAATTCTTCTGTGTAGTTTTTATTTGTAGACATTCTTTTTCCCAATATAGGCCTCTTAGCGCTCAGAATGTCCAATTGCAGTTTCTACAGAAAGAGTGTTTCAGAACGGCTCAATCAAAAGTAAGGTTCAACTCTGTTAGTTGAATGCACAGAACAGAAAGAAGTTTCACAGAATGCTTCTGTGTAGTTTATATTTGAACATATTCTTTTTTCCACTATTACCCACTTAGCGCTACGAATGTCCAGTTGCATTTTCTACAGACAGAGTGTTTCAAAACTGCTCAATCAAAGTATGGTTTAACTCTGTTAGCTGAATGCTCAGATCAGAAAGAAGTTTCACAGAATGCTTCTGTGTAGTTTATATTTGAATATATTCCTTTTTCCACTACTACGCTCTTAGCGCTCCAAATGTCCAGTTGCATTTTCTACAGAAAGAGTGTTCAGATCTGCTCAATCAAAAGTATGGTTTAACTCTGTTAGCTGAATGCACAGATCAGAAAGAAGTTTCACCGAATGATTCTGTGTAGTTTATATTTGAAGACATTCCTTTTTCCACTATTACCCTCTTAGCGCTCCGAATCTCCACTTGCATTTTCTACAAAAAGAGTGTTTCATAACTGCTCAATCAAAAATATATTTTATCTCTGTTAACTGAATTTACAGATCAGAAATAAGTTTCACAGAATGCATCTGTGTAGTTTTTATTTGAAGATATTCTTTTTCCCAATGTAGGCCTCTTAGCGCTTAGCATGTCCAATTGCAGTTTCTACAGAAAGAGTGTTTCAGAACGGCTCAATCAAAAGTAAGGTTCAACTCTGTTAGTTGAATGCACAGAACAGAAAGAATTTTCACAGAATGCTACTGTGTAGTTTATATTTGAACATATTCCTTTTTCCACTATTACCCTCTTAGCGCTCCGAATGTCCACTTGCATTTTCTACAGAAAGAGTGTTCAGAACTGCGCAATCAAAAGTATGGTTTAACTCTGTTAGCTTAATGAACATATCAGAAATAAGTTTCACACAATGCTTCTGTGTAGTTTTTATTTGAAGATATTATTTTTCCCAATAGAGGCCTCTTAACGCTCAGAATGTCCAATTGCAGTTTCTACAGAAAGAGTGTTTCAGAAAGGCTCAATCAAAAGTAAGGTTCAGCTCTGTTAGTTGAATGCACAGAACCGAAAGAAGTTTCATACAATGCCTCTGTGTAGTTTATATTTGAACATATTCTTTTTTCCACTATTACCCACTTAGCGCTATGAATGTCCAGTTGCATTTTCTACAGACAGAGAGTTTCAAAACTGCTCAATCAAAAGTATGGTTTAACTCTGTTAGCTGAATGCTCAGATCAGAAAGAAGTTTCACAGAATGCTTCTGTGTAGTTTATATTTGAATATATTCCTTTTTCCACTAGTACTCTCTTAGCGCTCCAAATGTCCAGTTGCATTTTCTACAGAAAGAGTGTTCAGATCTGCTCAATCAAAAGTATGGTTTAACTCTGTTAGCTGAATGCACAGATCAGAAAGAAGTTTCACAGAATGATTCTGTGTAGTTTATATTTTGAGACATTCCTTTTTCCACTATTACCCTCTTAGCGCTCCGAATCTCCACTTGCATTTTCTACAGAAAGAGTGTTTCAGAACGGCTCAATCAAAACTAAGGTTCAACTCTTTTAGTTGAACAAACAGAACAGAAAGAAGTTTCACACAATTCTTCTGTGTAGTTTTTATTTGTAGATATTCTTTTTCCCAATATAGGCCTCTTAGCGCTCAGAATGTCCAATTGCAGTTTCTACAGAAAGAGTGTTTCAGAACGGCTCAATCAAAAGTAAGGTTCAACTCTGTTAGTTGAATGCACAGAACAGAAAGAAGTTTCACAGAATGCTTCTGTGTAGTTTATATTTGAACATATTCTTTTTTCCACTATTACCCACTTAGCGCTACGAATGTCCAGTTGCATTTTCTACAGACAGAGTGTTTCAAAACTGCTCAATCAAAGTATGGTTTAACTCTGTTAGCTGAATGCTCAGATCAGAAAGAAGTTTCACAGAATGCTTCTGTGTAGTTTATATTTGAATATATTCCTTTTTCCACTACTACGCTCTTAGCGCTCCAAATGTCCAGTTGCATTTTCTACAGAAAGAGTGTTCAGATCTGCTCAATCAAAAGTATGGTTTAACTCTGTTAGCTGAATGCACAGATCAGAAAGAGGTTTCACCGAATGATTCTGTGTAGTTTATATTTGAAGACATTCCTTTTTCCACTATTACCCTCTTAGCGCTCCGAACCTCCACTTGCATTTTCTACAAAAAGAGTGTTTCATAACTGCTCAATCAAAAATATGTTTTATCTCTGTTAACTGAATTTACAGATCAGAAATAAGTTTCACAGAATGCATCTGTGTAGTTTTTATTTGAAGATATTCTTTTTCCCAATGTAGGCCTCTTAGCGCTTAGCATGTCCAATTGCAGTTTCTACAGAAAGAGTGTTTCAGAACGGCTCAATCAAAAGTAAGGTTCAACTCTGTTAGTTGAATGCACAGAACAGAAAGAATTTTCACAGAATGCTACTGTGTAGTTTATATTTGAACATATTCCTTTTTCCACTATTACCCTCTTAGCGCTCCGAATGTCCACTTGCATTTTCTACAGAAAGAGTGTTCAGAACTGCGCAATCAAAAGTATGGTTTAACTCTGTTAGCTTAATGAACATATCAGAAATAAGTCTCACAATATGCTTCTGTGTAGTTTTTATTTGAAGATATTATTTTTCCCAATAGAGGCCTCTTAACGCTCAGAATGTCCAATTGCAGTTTCTACAGAAAGAGTGTTTCAGAAAGGCTCAATCAAAAGTAAGGTTCAGCTCTGTTAGTTGAATGCACAGAACAGAAAGAAGTTTCATACAATGCTTCTGTGTAGTTTATATTTGAACATATTCTTTTTTCCAATATTACCCACTTAGCGCTATGAATGTCCAGTTGCATTTTCTACAGACAGAGTTTTTCAAAACTGCTCAATCAAAAGTATGGTTTAACTCTGTTAGCTGAATGCTCAGATCAGAAAGAAGTTTCACAGAATGCTTCTGTGTAGTTTATATTTGAATATATTCCTTTTTCCACTAGTACTCTCTTAGCGCTCCAAATGTCCAGTTGCATTTTCTACAGAAAGAGTGTTCAGATCTGCTCAATCAAAAGTATGGTTTAACTCTGTTAGCTGAATGCACAGATCAGAAAGAAGTTTCACAGAATGATTCTGTGTAGTTTATATTTTGAGACATTCCTTTTTCCACTATTACCCTCTTAGCGCTCCGAATCTCCACTTGCATTTTCTACAGAAAGAGTGTTTCAGAACGGCTCAATCAAAACTAAGGTTCAACTCTTTTAGTTGAACAAACAGAACAGAAAGAAGTTTCACACAATTCTTCTGTGTAGTTTTTATTTGTAGACATTCTTTTTCCCAATATAGGCCTCTTAGCGCTCAGAATGTCCAATTGCAGTTTCTACAGAAAGAGTGTTTCAGAACGGCTCAATCAAAAGTAAGGTTCAACTCTGTTAGTTGAATGCACAGAACAGAAAGAAGTTTCACAGAATGCTTCTGTGTAGTTTATATTTAAACATATTCTTTTTTCCACTATTACCCACTTAGCGCTACGAATGTCCAGTTGCATTTTCTACAGACAGAGTGTTTCAAAACTGCTCAATCAAAGTATGGTTTAACTCTGTTAGCTGAATGCTCAGATCAGAAAGAAGTTTCACAGAATGCTTCTGTGTAGTTTATATTTGAATATATTCCTTTTTCCACTACTACGCTCTTAGCGCTCCAAATGTCCAGTTGCATTTTCTACAGAAAGAGTGTTCAGATCTGCTCAATCAAAAGTATGGTTTAACTCTGTTAGCTGAATGCACAGATCAGAAAGAAGTTTCACCGAATGATTCTGTGTAGTTTATATTTGAAGACATTCCTTTTTCCACTATTACCCTCTTAGCGCTCCGAATCTCCACTTGCATTTTCTACAAAAAGAGTGTTTCATAACTGCTCAATCAAAAATATATTTTATCTCTGTTAACTGAATTTACAGATCAGAAATAAGTTTCACAGAATGCATCTGTGTAGTTTTTATTTGAAGATATTCTTTTTCCCAATGTAGGCCTCTTAGCGCTTAGCATGTCCAATTGCAGTTTCTACAGAAAGAGTGTTTCAGAACGGCTCAATCAAAAGTAAGGTTCAACTCTGTTAGTTGAATGCACAGAACAGAAAGAATTTTCACAGAATGCTACTGTGTAGTTTATATTTGAACATATTCCTTTTTCCACTATTACCCTCTTAGCGCTCCGAATGTCCACTTGCATTTTCTACAGAAAGAGTGTTCAGAACTGCGCAATCAAAAGTATGGTTTAACTCTGTTAGCTTAATGAACATATCAGAAATAAGTTTCACACAATGCTTCTGTGTAGTTTTTATTTGAAGATATTATTTTTCCCAATAGAGGCCTCTTAACGCTCAGAATGTCCAATTGCAGTTTCCACAGAAAGAGTGTTTCAGAAAGGCTCAATCAAAAGTAAGGTTCAGCTCTGTTAGTTGAATGCACAGAACAGAAAGAAGTTTCATACAATGCTTCTGTGTAGTTTATATTTGAACATATTCTTTTTTCCACTATTACCCACTTAGCGCTACGAATGTCCAGTTGCATTTTCTACAGACAGAGTGTTTCAAAACTGCTCAATCAAAAGTATGGTTTAACTCTGTTAGCTGAATGCTCAGATCAGAAAGAAGTTTCACAGAATGCTTCTGTGTAGTTTATATTTGAATATATTCCTTTTTCCACTACTACGCTGTTAGCGCTCCAAATGTCCAGTTCCATTTTCTACAGAAAGAGTGTTCAGATCTGCTCAATCAAAAGTATGGTTTAACTCTGTTAGCTGAATGCACAGATCAGAAAGAAGTTTCACCGAATGATTCTGTGTAGTTTATATTTTGAGACATTCCTTTTTCCACTATTACCCTCTTAGCGCTCCGAATCTCCACTTGCATTTTCTACAGAAAGAGTGTTTCAGAACGGCTCAATCAAAACTAAGTTTCAACTCTTTTAGCTGAACAAACAGAACAGAAAGAAGTTTCACACAATTCTTCTGTGTAGTTTTTATTTGTAGACATTCTTTTTCCCAATATAGGCCTCTTAGCGCTCAGAATGTCCAATTGCAGTTTCTACAGAAAGAGTGTTTCAGAACGGCTCAATCAAAAGTAAGGTTCAACTCTGTTTGTTGAATGCACAGAACAGAAAGAAGTTTCACAGAATGCTTCTGTGTAGTTTATATTTGAACATATTCTTTTTTCCACTATTACCCACTTAGCGCTACGAATGTCCAGTTGCATTTTCTACAGACAGAGTGTTTCAAAACTGCTCAATCAAAGTATGGTGTAACTCTGTTAGCTGAATGCTCAGATCAGAAAGAAGTTTCACAGAATGCTTCTGTGTAGTTTATATTTGAATATATTCCTTTTTCCACTACTACGCTCTTAGCGCTCCAAATGTCCAGTTGCATTTTCTACAGAAAGAGTGTTCATATCTGCTCAATCAAAAGTATGGTTTAATTCTGTTAGCTGAATGCACAGATCAGAAAGAAGTTTCACCGAATGATTCTGTGTAGTTTATATTTGAAGACATTCCTTTTTCCACTATTACCCTCTTAGCGCTCCGAATCTACACTTGCATTTTCTACAAAAAGAGTGTTTCATAACTGCTCAATCAAAAATATGTTTTATCTCTGTTAACTGAATTTACAGATCAGAAATAAGTTTCACAGAATGCATCTGTGTAGTTTTTATTTGAAGATATTCTTTTTCCCAATGTAGGCCTCTTAGCGCTTAGCATGTCCACTTGCAGTTTCTACAGAAAGAGTGTTTCAGAACGGCTCAATCAAAAGTAAGGTTCAACTCTGTTAGCTGAATGCGCAGAACAGTAAGAGTTTTCACAGAATGCTACTGTGTAGTTTATATTTGAATATATTCCTTTTTCCACAATTACCCTCTTAGCGCTCCGAATGTCCACTTGCATTTTCTACAGAAAGAGTGTTCAGAACTGCGCAATCAAAAGTATGGTTTAACTCTGTTAGCTTAATGAACATATCAGAAATAAGTTTCACACAATGCTTCTGTGTAGTTTTTATTTGAAGATATTATTTTTCCCAATAGAGGCCTCTTAGCGCTCAGAATGTCCAATTGCAGTTTCTACAGAAAGAGTGTTTCAGAAAGGCTCAATCAAAAGTAAGGTTCAACTCTGTTAGTTGAATGCACAGAACCGAAAGAAGTTTCATACAATGCTTCTGTGTAGTTTATATTTGAACATATTCTTTTCTCCACTATTTCCCACTTAGCGCTACGAATGTACAGTTGCATTTTCTACAGACAGAGTGTTTCAAAACTGCTCAATCAAAAGTGTGGTTTAACTCTGTTAGCTGAATGCTCAGATCCGAAAGAAGTTTCACAGAATGCTTCTGTGTAGTTTATATTTGAATATATTCCTTTTTCCACTACTACTCTCTTAGCGCTCAAAATGTCCAGTTGCTTTTTCTACAGAAAGAGTGTTCAGATCTGCTGAATCAAAAGTATGGTTTAAGTCTGTTAGCTGAATGCACAGATCAGAAAGAAGTTTGACAGAATGATTCTGTGTAGTTTATATTTGAAGACATTCCTTTTTCCACTATTACCCTCTTAGCACTCCGAATCTCCACTTGCATTTTCTACAAAAAGAGTGTTTCAGAACTGCTCAATCAAAAATATGTTTTATCTCTGTTAACTGAATTTACATATCAGAAATAAGTTTCACAGAATGCATCTGTGTAGTTTTTATTTGAAGATATTCTTTTTCCCAATGTAGGCCTCTTAGCGCTTAGCATGTCCAATTGCAGTTTCTACAGAAAGAGTGTTTCAGAACGGCTCAATCAAAAGTAAGGTTCAACTCTGTTAGCTGAATGCACAGAACAGTAAGAGTTTTCACAGAATGCTACTGTGTAGTTTATATTTGAATATATTCCTTTTTCCACTATTACCCTCTTAGCGCTCCGAATGTCCACTTGCATTTTCTTCAGAAAGAGTGTTCAGAACTGCGCAATCAAAAGTATTGTTTAACTCTGTTAGCTTAATGAACATATCAGAAATAAGTTTCACACAATGCTTCTGTGTAGTTTTTATTTGAAGATATTATTTTTCCCAATAGAGGCCTCTTAGCGCTCAGAATGCCCAATTGCAGTTTCTACAGAAAGAGTGTTTCAGAAAGGCTCAATCAAAAGTAAGGTTCAACTCTGTTAGTTGAATGCACAGAACAGAAAGAAGTTTCATACAATGCTTCTGTGTAGTTTATATTTGAACATATTCTTTTTTCCACTATTACCCACTTAGCGCTACGAATGTCCAGTTGCATTTTCTACAGACAGAGTGTTTCAAAACTGCTCAATCAAAAGTATGGTTTAACTCTGTTAGCTGAATGCTCAGATCAGAAAGAAGTTTCACAGAATGCTTCTGTGTAGTTTATATTTGAATATATTACTTTTTCCACTAGTAATCTCTTAGCGCCCCAAATGTCCTGTTGCATTTTCTACAGAAAGAGTGTTCAGATCTGCTCAATCAAAAGTATGTTTTAACTCTGTTAGCTGAATGCACAGATCAGAAAGAAGTTTCACAGAATGATTCTGTGTAGTTTATATTTGGAGACATTCCTTTTTCCACTATTACCCTCTTAGCGCTCCGAATCTCCACTTGCATTTTCTACAGAAAGAGTGTTTCAGAACGGCTCAATCAAAACTAAGGTTCAACTCTTTTAGTTGAACAAACAGAACAGAAAGAAGTTTCACACAATTCTTCTGTGTAGTTTTTATATGTAGACATTCTTTTTCCCAGTATAGGCCTCCTAGCGCTCAGAATGTCCAATTGCAGTTTCTACAGAAAGAGTGTTTCAGAACGGCTCAATCAAAAGTAAGGTTCAACTCTGTTAGTTGAATGCACAGAACAGAAAGAAGTTTCATACAATGCTTCTGTGTAGTTTATATTTGAACATATTCTTTTTTCCACTATTACCCACTTAGCGCTACGAATGTCCAGTTGCATTTTCTACAGACAGAGTGTTTCAAAACTGCTTAATCAAAAGTATGGTTTAACTCTGTTAGCTGAATTCTCAGATCAGAAAGAAGTTTCACAGAATGGTTCTGTGTAGTTTATATTTGAATATATTCCTTTTTCCACTACTACGCTCTTAGCGCTCCAAATGTCCAGTTGCATTTTCTACAGAAAGAGTGTTCAGATCTGCTCAATCAAAAGTATGGTTTAACTCTGTTAGCTGAATGCACAGATCAGAAAGAAGTTTCACCGAATGATTCTGTGTAGTTTATATTTGAAGACATTCCTTTTTCCACTATTACCCTCTTAGCGCTCCGAATCTCCACTTGCATTTTCTACAAAAAGAGTGTTTCATAACTGCTCAATCAAAAATATGTTTTATCTCTGTTAACTGAATTTACAGATCAGAAATAAGTTTCACAGAATGCATCTGTGTAGTTTTTATTTGAAGATATTCTTTTTCCCTATGTAGGCCTCTTAGCGCTTAGCATGTCCAATTGCAGTTTCTACAGAAAGAGTGTTTCAGAACGGCTCAATCAAAAGTAAGGTTCAACTCTGTTAGTTGAATGCACAGAACAGAAAGAATTTTCACAGAATGCTACTGTGTAGTTTATATTTGAATATATTCCTTTTTCCACTATTACCCTCTTAGCGCTCCGAATGTCCACTTGCATTTTCTACAGAAAGAGTGTTCAGAACTGCGCAATCAAAAGTATGGTTTAACTCTGTTAGCTTAATGAACATATCAGAAATAAGTTTCACACAATGCTTCTGTGTAGTTTTTATTTGAAGATATTATTTTTCCCAATAGAGGCCTCTTAACGCTCAGAATGTCCAATTGCAGTTTCTACAGAAAGAGTGTTTCAGAAAGGCTCAATCAAAAGTAAGGTTCAGCTCTGTTAGTTGAATGCACAGAACAGAAAGAAGTTTCATACAATGCTTCTGTGTAGTTTATATTTGAACATATTCTTTTTTCCACTATTACCCACTTAGCGCTATGAATGTCCAGTTGCATTTTCTACAGACAGAGTGTTTCAAAACTGCTCAATCAAAAGTATGGTTTAACTCTGTTAGCTGAATGCTCAGATCAGAAAGAAGTTTCACAGAATGCTTCTGTGTAGTTTATATTTGAATATATTCCTTTTTCCACTAGTACTCTCTTAGCGCTCCAAATGTCCAGTTGCATTTTCTACAGAAAGAGTGTTCAGAACTGCTCAATCCAAAGTATGGTTTAACTCTGTTAGCTGAATGCACAGATCAGAAAGAATTTTCATAGAATGCTTCTGTGCACTTTTTATTTGAAGATATTCCTTTCTCCAATATAGGAGTCTTAGCGCTCAGAATGTCCAATTGCTGTTTCTACAGAAAGAGTGTTTCAGAAAGGCTCAATCAAAAGTAAGGTTCAACTCTGTTAGTTGAATGCACAGAACAGAAAGTGGTTTCACAGAACGCTTCTGTGTAGTTTATATTTGAATATATTACTTTTTCCACTACTACCTTCTTGGCGCTCCAAATGTCCAGTTGCATTTTCTACAGAAAGAGTGTTCAGAACTGCTCAATCAAATATATGATTTAACTCTCTTAGCTGAATGCACAGATTAGAAAGAAGTTGCCCAGAATGCTTCTGTGTAGTTTTTATTTGAAGATATATTTTTCCCAATATAGGCCTCTTAGGTCTCAGATTCTCCAATTGCAGTTTCTACAGAAAGAGTGTTTCAGAATGGCTCTTTCAAAAGTAAGGTTCAACTCTGCTATTTCAATGCACAGAACAGAAAGTAGTTTCACAGAATGCTTCTCTGTAGTTCATATTTGACGGTATTACTTTTTCCACTATTACCCTCTTAGAGCTCGGAATGTCCACTTGCATTTTCTACAGAAAGTGTGTTCAGAACTGCTCCATCAAAAGTATGGTTTAACTCTGTTAGTTGAATGCACAGATCAGAAAGAAGTTTCACAGAATTCTTCTGTGTAGTTTTTATTTGAAGATATTCCTTTTTCCAATATAGGTCTCTTAGCGCTCAGAATGTCCAATTGCAGTTTCTACAGAAAGAGTGTTTCAGAACGGCTCAATCAAAAGTAAGGTTCAAACCTGGTAGTTGAATGCACAGAACAGAAAGAAGTTTCACACAATGCTTCTGTGTAGTTTATATTTGAATATATTCCTATTTCAACTATTACCCTCTTAGCGCTCTGAATGTCCACTTTCATTTTCTACAGAAAGAGTGTTCTGAACTGCGCAATCAAAAGTATGGTTTAACTCCGTTAGCTGAATGCACATATCAGAAATAAGTTTCAAACAATGCTTCTGTGTAGTTTTTATTTGAAGATATTATTTTTCCCAATATAAGCCTCTTAGCGCTCAGAATGTCCAATTGCAGTTTCTACAGAAAGAGTGTTTCAGAACGGCTCAATCAAATGTAAGGTTCAACTCTCTTAGTTGAATGCACAGAACAGAAAGAAGTTTCACAGAATGCTTCTGTGTAGTATTTAGTTGAAGATACTCCTTTTTGGACTATTACCCACTTCGCGCTCCAAATATCCACTGGCAGTTTCTACACAAAGAGTGTTTCAGAACTGCTCCTTCAAATGTAGGGCTCAGCTCTGTTAGTTGAATGCGGAGAACAGAAAGTGGTTTCAGAGAATGCTTCTTTGTAGTTTTTAATTGGAGATATTCCTTTTTCCTCTATTACAATCTTAGCGCTCCGAATGTCCACTTGCATTTTCTACAAAAAGAGTGTTTCATAACTGCTCAATCAAAAATATGGTTTAGCTCTGTTAACTGAATTTACAGATCAGAAATAAGTTTCACAGAATTCATCTGTGTAGTTTTTATTTGAAGATATTCTTTTTCCCAATGTAGGCCTCTTAGCGCTTAGAATGTCCAATTGCAGTTTCTACAGAAAGAGTGTTTCAGAACGGCTCAATCAAAAGTAAGGTTCAACTCTTTTAGTTGAATGCACAGAACAGAAAGAAGTTTCACAGAATGCTACTGTGTAGTTTATATGTGAATATATTCCTTTTTCCAATATTACCCTCTTAGCGCTCCGAATGTCCACTTGCATTTTCTACAGAAAGAGTGTTCGGAACTGCGCAATCAAAAGTATGGTTTAACTCTGTTTGCTGAATGCACATATCAGAAATAAGTTTCACACAATGCTTCTGTGTAGTTTTTATTTGATGATATTATTTTTCCCAATATAGGCCTCTTAGCGCTCAGAATGTCCAATTGCAGTTTCTACAGAAAGAGTGTTTCAGAACGACTCAATCAAAAGTAAGGTTCAACTCTGTTAGTTGAATGCACAGAACAGAAAGAAGTTTCATACAATGCTTCTGTGTAATTTATATTTGAACATATTCTTTTTTCCACTATTACCCACTTAGCGCTACGAATGTCCAGTTGCATTTCCTACAGACAGAGTGTTTCAAAACTGCTCAATCAAAAGTATGGTTTAACTCTGTTAGCTGAATGCTCAGATCAGAAAGAAGTTTCACAGAATGCTTCTGTGTAGTTTATATATGAATATATTCCTTTTTCCACTACTACCCTCTTAGCGCTCCAAATGTCCAGTTGCATTTTCTACAGAAAGAGTGTTCAGATCTGCTCAATCAGAAGTATGGTTTAACACTGTTAGCTGAATGCACAGATCAGAAAGAAGTTTCACAGAATGATTCTGTGTAGTTTATATTTGAAGACATTCCTTTTTCCACTATTACCCTCTTAGCGCTCCGAATCTCCACTTGCATTTTCTACAGAAAGAGTGTTTCAGAACGGCTCAATCAAAACTAATGTTCAACTCTTTTAGTTGAATGAACAGAACATAAAGAAGTTTCACAGAATGCTTCTGTGTAGTTTTTATTTGTAGATATTCTTTTTCCCAATATAGGCCTCTTAGCGCTCAGAATGTCCAATTGCAGTTTCTACAGAAAGAGTGTTTCAGAACGGCTCAATCAAAAGTAAGGTTCAACCCTGGTAGTTGAATGCACAGAACAGAAAGAAGTTTCACAGAATGCTTCTGTGTAGTTTATATTTGAATATATTCCTTTTTCCACTATTACCCTCTTAGCGCTCCGAATGTCCACTTGCACTTTCTACAGAAAGAGTGTTCTGAACTGCGCAATCAAAAGTATGGTTTAACTCTGTTAGCTGAATGCATATATCAGACATAAGTTTCAAACAATGCTTCTGTGTAGTTTTTATTTGAAGATATTATTTTCCCAATATAGGCCTCTTAGCGCTCAGAATGTCCAATTGCAGTTTCTACAGCAAGAGTGTTTCAAAACGGCTCAATCAAATGTAAGGTTCAACTTTCTTAGTTGAATGCACAGAACAGAAAAAAGTTTCACAGAATGCTTCTGTGTAGTATTTAGTTGAAGATACTCCTTTTTGGACTATTACCCACTTAGCGCTCCGAATATCCACTGGCAGTTTCTACACAAAGAGTGTTTCAGAACTGCTCCTTCAAAAGTAAGGCTCAACTCTGTTAGTTGAATGCGGAGAACAGAAAGGGGTTTCAGAGAATGCTTCTGTGTAGTTTTTAATTGGAGATATTCCTTTTTCCTCTATTACAATCTTAGCGCTCCGAATGTCCACTTGCATTTTCTACAAAAAGAGTGTTTCATAACTGCTCAATCAAAAATATGGTTTAGCTCTGTTAACTGAATTTACAGATCAGAAATAAGTTTCACAGAATGCATCTGTGTAGTTTTTATTTGAAGATATTCTTTTTCCCAATATAGGCGTCTTAGCGCTTACAATGTCCAATTGCAGTTTCTACAGAAAGAGTGTTTCAGAACGGCTCAATCAAAAGTAAGGTTCAACTCTGTTAGCTGAATGCACAGAACAGAAAGAAGTTTCACAGAATGCTACTGTGTAGTTTATATTTGAATATATTCCTTTTTCCACTATTACCCTCTTAGCGCTCCGAATGTCCACTTGCATTTTCTACAGAAAGAGTGTTCGGAACTGCGCAATCAAAAGTATGGTTTAAATCTGTTAGCTGAATGCACATATCAGAAATAAGTTTCACACAATGCTTCTGTGTAGTTTTTATTTGAAGATATTATTTTTCCCAATATAGGCCTCTTAGCACTCAGAATGTCCAATTGCAGTTTCTACAGAAAAAGTGTTTCAGAACGGCTCAATCAAAAGTAAGGTTCAACTCTGTTATTTGAATGCACAGAACAGAAAGAAGTTTCATACAATGCTTCTGTGTAGTTTATATTTGAACATATTCTTTTTTCCACTATTACCCACTTAGCGCTACGAATGTCCAGTTGCATTTTCTACAGACAGAGTGTTTCAAAACTGCTCAATCAAAAGTATGGTTTAACTCTGTTAGCTGAATGCTCAGATCAGAAAGAAGTTTCACAGAATGCTTCTGTGTAGTTTATATTTGAATATATTCCTTTTTCCACTACTACGCTCTTAGCGCTCCAAATGTCCAGTTGCATTTTCTACAGAAAGAGTGTTCAGATCTGCTCAATCAAAAGTATGGTTTAACTCTGTTAGCTGAATGCACAGATCAGAAAGAAGTTTCACAGAATGATTCTGTGTAGTTTATATTTTGAGACATTCCTTTTTCCACTATTACCCTCTTAGCGCTCCGAATCTCCACTTGCATTTTCTACAGAAAGAGTGTTTCAGAACGGCTCAATCAAAACTAAGGTTCAACTCTTTCAGTTGAACAAACAGAACAGAAAGAAGTTTCACACAATTCTTCTGTGTAGTTTTTATTTGTAGACATTCTTTTTCCCAATATAGGCCTCTTAGCGCTCAGAATGTCCAATTGCAGTTTCTACAGAAAGAGTGTTTCAGAACGGCTCAATCAAAAGTAAGGTTCAACTCTGTTAGTTGAATGCACAGAACAGAAAGAAGTTTCACAGAATGCTTCTGTGTAGTTTATATTTGAACATATACTTTTTTCCACTATTACCCACTTAGCGCTACGAATGTCCAGTTGCATTTTCTACAGACAGAGTGTTTCAAAACTGCTCAATCAAAGTATGGTTTAACTCTGTTAGCTGAATGCTCAGATCAGAAAGAAGTTTCACAGAATGCTTCTGTGTAGTTTATATTTGAATATATTCCTTTTTCCACTACTACGCTCTTAGCACTCCAAATGTCCAGTTGCATTTTCTACAGAAAGAGTGTTCAGATCTGCTCAATCAAAAGTATGGTTTAACTCTGTTAGCTGAATGCACAGATCAGAAAGAAGTTTCACCGAATGATTCTGTGTAGTTTATATTTGAAGACATTCCTTTTTCCACTATTACCCTCTTAGCGCTCCGAATCTCCACTTGCATTTTCTACAAAAAGAGTGTTTCATAACTGCTCAATCAAAAATATGTTTTATCTCTGTTAACTGAATTTACAGATCAGAAATAAGTTTCACAGAATGCATCTGTGTAGTTTTTATTTGAAGATATTCTTTTTCCCAATGTAGGCCTCTTAGCGCTTAGCATGTCCACTTGCAGTTTCTACAGAAAGAGTGTTTCAGAACGGCTCAATCAAAAGTAAGGTTCAACTCTGTTAGCTGAATGCGCAGAACAGTAAGAGTTTTCACAGAATGCTACTGTGTAGTTTATATTTGAATATATTCCTTTTTCCACAATTACCCTCTTAGCGCTCCGAATGTCCACTTGCATTTTCTACAGAAAGAGTGTTCAGAACTGCGCAATCAAAAGTATGGTTTAACTCTGTTAGCTTAATGAACATATCAGAAATAAATTTCACACAATGCTTCTGTGTAGTTTTTATTTGAAGATATTATTTTTCCCAATAGAGGCCTCTTAGCGCTCAGAATGTCCAATTGCAGTTTCTACAGAAAGAGTGTTTCAGAAAGGCTCAATCAAAAGTAAGGTTCAACTCTGTTAGTTGAATGCACAGAACCGAAAGAAGTTTCATACAATGCTTCTGTGTAGTTTATATTTGAACATATTCTTTTCTCCACTATTACCCACTTAGCGCTACGAATGTACAGTTGCATTTTCTACAGACAGAGTGTTTCAAAACTGCTCAATCAAAAGTGTGGTTTAACTCTGTTAGCTGAATGCTCAGATCCGAAAGAAGTTTCACAGAATGCTTCTGTGTAGTTTATATTTGAATATATTCCTTTTTCCACTACTACTCTCTTAGCGCTCAAAATGTCCAGTTGCTTTTTCTACAGAAAGAGTGTTCAGATCTGCTGAATCAAAAGTATGGTTTAAGTCTGTTAGCTGAATGCACAGATCAGAAAGAAGTTTGACAGAATGATTCTGTGTAGTTTATATTTGAAGACATTACTTTTTCCACTATTACCCCCTTAGCACTCCGAATCTCCACTTGCATTTTCTACAAAAAGAGTGTTTCAGAACTGCTCAATCAAAAATATGTTTTATCTCTGTTAACTGAATTTACATATCAGAAATAAGTTTCACAGAATGCATCTGTGTAGTTTTTATTTGAAGATATTCTCTTTCCCAATGTAGGCCTCTTAGCGCTTAGCATGTCCAATTGCAGTTTCTACAGAAAGAGTGTTTCAGAACGGCTCAATCAAAAGTAAGGTTCAACTCTGTTAGCTGAATGCACAGAACAGTAAGAGTTTTCACAGAATGCTACTGTGTAGTTTATATTTGAATATATTCCTTTTTCCACTATTACCCTCTTAGCGCTCCGAATGTCCACTTGCATTTTCTTCAGAAAGAGTGTTCAGAACTGCGCAATCAAAAGTATTGTTTAACTCTGTTAGCTTAATGAACATATCAGAAATAAGTTTCACACAATGCTTCTGTGTAGTTTTTATTTGAAGATATTATTTTTCCCAATAGAGGCCTCTTAGCGCTCAGAATGCCCAATTGCAGTTTCTACAGAAAGAGTGTTTCAGAAAGGCTCAATCAAAAGTAAGGTTCAACTCTGTTAGTTGAATGCACAGAACAGAAAGAAGTTTCATACAATGCTTCTGTGTAGTTTATATTTGAACATATTCTTTTCTCGACTATTACCCACTTAGCGCTACGAATATCCGGTTGCATTTTCTACAGACAGAGTGTTTCAAAACTGCTCAATCAAAAGTATGGTTTAACTCTGTTAGCTGAATGCTCAGATCAGAAAGAAGTTTCACAGAATGCTTCTGTGTAGTTTATATTTGAATATATTCCTTTTTCCACTACTACTCTCTTAGCGCTCCAAATGTCCAGTTGCATTTTCTACAGAAAGAGTGTTCAGATCTGCTGAATCAAAAGTATGGTTTAACTCTGTTAGCTGAATGCACAGATCAGAAAGAAGTTTCACAGAATGATTCTGTGTAGTTTATATTTGGAGACATTCCTTTTTCCACTATTACCCTCTTAGCGCTCCGAATCTCCACTTGCATTTTCTTCAGAAAGAGTGTTTCAGAACGGCTCAAGCAAAACTAAGGTTCAAATCTTTTAGTTGAACAAACAGAACAGAAAGAAGTTTCACACAATTCTTCTGTGTAGTTTTTATATGTAGACATTCTTTTTCCCAATATAGGCCTCCTAGCGCTCAGAATGTCCAATTGCAGTTTCTACAGAAAGAGTGTTTCAGAACGGCTCAATCAAAAGTAAGGTTCAACTCTATTAGTTGAATGCACAGAACAGAAAGAAGTTTCATACAATGCTTCTGTGTAGTTTATATTTGAACATATTCTTTTTTCCACTATTACCCACATAGCGCTACGAATGTCCAGTTGCATTTCCTACAGACAGAGTGTTTCAAAACTGCTCAATCAAAAGTATGGTTTAACTCTGTTAGCTGAATGCTCAGATCAGAAAGAAGTTTCACAGAATGCTTCTGTGTAGTTTATATTTGAATATATTCCTTTTTCCACTACTACGCTCTTAGCGCTCGAAATGTCCAGTTGCATTTTCTACAGAAAGAGTGTTCAGATCTGCTCAATCAAAAGTATGGTTTAACTCTGTTAGCTGAATGCACAGATCAGAAAGAAGTTTCACCGAATGATTCTGTGTAGTTTATATTTGAAGACATTCCTTTTTCCACTATTACCCTCTTAGCGCTCCGAATCTCCACTTGCATTTTCTACAAAAAGAGTGTTTCATAACTGCTCAATCAAAAATATGTTTTATCTCTGTTAACTGAATTTACAGATCAGAAATAAGTTTCACAGAATGCATCTGTGTAGTTTTTATTTGAAGATATTCTTTTTCCCAATGTAGGCCTCTTAGCGCTTAGCATGTCCAATTGCAGTTTCTACAGAAAGAGTGTTTCAGAACGGCTCAATCAAAAGTAAGGTTCAACTCTGTTAGTTGAATGCACAGAACAGAAAGAATTTTCACAGAATGCTACTGTGTAGTATATATTTGAATATATTCCTTTTTCCACTATTACCCTCTTAGCGCTCCGAATGTCCACTTGCATTTTCTACAGAAAGAGTGTTCAGAACTGCGCAATCAAAAGTATGGTTTAACTCTGTTAGCTTAATGAACATATCAGAAATAAGTTTCACACAATGCTTCTGTGTAGTTTTTATTTGAAGATATTATTTTTCCCAATAGAGGCCTCTTAACGCTCAGAATGTCCAATTGCAGTTTCTACAGAAAGAGTGTTTCAGAAAGGCTCAATCAAAAGTAAGGTTCAGCTCTGTTAGTTGAATGCACAGAACAGAAAGAAGTTTCATACAATGCTTCTGTGTAGTTTATATTTGAACATATTCTTTTTTCCACTATTACCCACTTAGCGCTATGAATGTCCAGTTGCATTTTCTACAGACAGAGTGTTTCAAAACTGCTCAATCAAAAGTATGGTTTAACTCTGTTAGCTGAATGCTCAGATCAGAAAGAAGTTTCACAGAATGCTTCTGTGTAGTTTATATTTGAATATATTCCTTTTTCCACTAGTACTCTCTTAGCGCTCCAAATGTCCAGTTGCATTTTCTACAGAAAGAGTGTTCAGAACTGCTCAATCCAAAGTAGGGTTTAACTCTGTTAGCTGAATGCACAGATCAGAAAGAATTTTCATAGAATGCTTCTGTGTACTTTTTATTTGAAGATATTCCTTTCTCCAATATAGGAGTCTTAGCGCTCAGAATTTCCAATTGCTGTTTCTACAGAAAGAGTGTTTCAGAAAGGCTCAATCAAAAGTAAGGTTCAACTCTGTTAGTTGAATGCACAGAACAGAAAGTAGTTTCACAGAACGCTTCTGTGTAGTTTATATTTGAATATATTACTTTTTCCACTACTACCTTCTTGGCGCTCCAAATGTCCAGTTGCATTTTCTACAGAAAGAGTGTTCAGAACTGCTCAATCAAATATATGATTTAACTCTCTTAGCTGAATGCACAGATTAGAAAGAAGTTGCCCAGAATGCTTTTGTGTAGTTTTTATTTGAAGATATATTTTTCCCAATATAGGCCTCTTAGTGCTCAGATTGTCCAATTGCAGTTTCTACAGAAAGAGTGTTTCAGAATGGCTCTTTCAAAAGTAAGGTTCAACTCTGCTATTTCAATGCACAGAACAGAAAGTAGTTTCACAGAATGCTTCTCTGTAGTTCATATTTGACGGTATTACTTTTTCCACTATTACCCTCTTAGAGCTCGGAATGTCCACTTGCATTTTCTACAGAAAGTGTGTTCAGAACTGCTCCATCAAAAGTATGGTTTAACTCTGTTAGTTGAATGCACAGATCAGAAAGAAGTTTCACAGAATTCTTCTGTGTAGTTTTTATTTGAAGATATTCCTTTTTCCAATATAGGTCTCTTAGCGCTCAGAATGTCCAATTGCAGTTTCTACAGAAAGAGTGTTTCAGAACGGCTCAATCAAAAGTAAGGTTCACCCCTGGTAGTTGAATGCACAGAACAGAAAGAAGTTTCACACAATGCTTCTGTGTAGTTTATATTTGAATATATTCCTTTTTCAACTATTACCCTCTTAGCGCTCTGAATGTCCACTTGCATTTTCTACAGAAAGAGTGTTCTGAACTGCGCAATCAAAAGTATGGTTTAACTCCGTTAGCTGAATGCACATATCAGAAATAAGTTTCAAACAATGCTTCTGTGTAGTTTTTATTTGAAGATATTATTTTTCCCAATATAAGCCTCTTAGCGCTCAGAATGTCCAATTGCAGTTTCTACAGAAAGAGTGTTTCAGAACGGCTCAATCAAATGTAAGGTTCAACTCTCTTAGTTGAATGCACAGAACAGAAAGAAGTTTCACAGAATGCTTCTGTGTAGTATTTAGTTGAAGATACTCCTTTTTGGACTATTACCCACTTCGCGCTCCAAATATCCACTGGCAGTTTCTACACAAAGAGTGTTTCAGAACTGCTCCTTCAAATGTAGGGCTCAGCTCTGTTAGTTGAATGCGGAGAACAGAAAGTGGTTTCAGAGAATGCTTCTGTGTAGTTTTTAATTGGAGATATTCCTTTTTCCTCTATTACAATCTTAGCGCTCCGAATGTCCACTTGCATTTTCTACAAAAAGAGTGTTTCATAACTGCTCAATCAAAAATATGGTTTAGCTCTGTTAACTGAATTTACAGATCAGAAATAAGTTTCACAGAATGCATCTGTGTAGTTTTTATTTGAAGATATTCTTTTTCCCAATGTAGGCCTCTTAGCGCTTAGAATGTCCAATTGCAGTTTCTACAGAAAGAGTGTTTCAGAACGGCTCAATCAAAAGTAAGGTTCAACTCTTTTAGTTGAATGCACAGAACAGAAAGAAGTTTCACAGAATGCTACTGTGTAGTTTATATGTGAATATATTCCTTTTTCCAATATTACCCTCTTAGCGCTCCGAATGTCCACTTGCATTTTCTACAGAAAGAGTGTTCGGAACTGCGCAATCAAAAGTATGGTTTAACTCTGTTTGCTGAATGCACATATCAGAAATAAGTTTCACACAATGCTTCTGTGTAGTTTTTATTTGATGATATTATTTTTCCCAATATAGGCCTCTTAGCGCTCAGAATGTCCAATTGCAGTTTCTACAGAAAGAGTGTTTCAGAACGACTCAATCAAAAGTAAGGTTCAACTCTGTTAGTTGAATGCACAGAACAGAAAGAAGTTTCATACAATGCTTCTGTGTAATTTATATTTGAACATATTCTTTTTTCCACTATTACCCACTTAGCGCTACGAATGTCCAGTTGCATTTCCTACAGACAGAGTGTTTCAAAACTGCTCAATCAAAAGTATGGTTTAACTCTGTTAGCTGAATGCTCAGATCAGAAAGAAGTTTCACAGAATGCTTCTGTGTAGTTTATATATGAATATATTCCTTTTTCCACTACTACCCTCTTAGCGCTCCAAATGTCCAGTTGCATTTTCTACAGAAAGAGTGTTCAGATCTGCTCAATCAGAAGTATGGTTTAACACTGTTAGCTGAATGCACAGATCAGAAAGAAGTTTCACAGAATGATTCTGTGTAGTTTATATTTGAAGACATTCCTTTTTCCACTATTACCCTCTTAGCGCTCCGAATCTCCACTTGCATTTTCTACAGAAAGAGTGTTTCAGAACGGCTCAATCAAAACTAATGTTCAACTCTTTTAGTTGAATGAACAGAACATAAAGAAGTTTCACAGAATGCTTCTGTGTAGTTTTTATTTGTAGATATTCTTTTTCCCAATATAGGCCTCTTAGCGCTCAGAATGTCCAATTGCAGTTTCTACAGAAAGAGTGTTTCAGAACGGCTCAATCAAAAGTAAGGTTCAACCCTGGTAGTTGAATGCACAGAACAGAAAGAAGTTTCACAGAATGCTTCTGTGTAGTTTATATTTGAATATATTCCTTTTTCCACTATTACCCTCTTAGCGCTCCGAATGTCCACTTGCACTTTCTACAGAAAGAGTGTTCTGAACTGCGCAATCAAAAGTATGGTTTAACTCTGTTAGCTGAATGCATATATCAGACATAAGTTTCAAACAATGCTTCTGTGTAGTTTTTATTTGAAGATATTATTTTCCCAATATAGGCCTCTTAGCGCTCAGAATGTCCAATTGCAGTTTCTACAGCAAGAGTGTTTCAAAACGGCTCAATCAAATGTAAGGTTCAACTTTCTTAGTTGAATGCACAGAACAGAAAAAAGTTTCACAGAATGCTTCTGTGTAGTATTTAGTTGAAGATACTCCTTTTTGGACTATTACCCACTTAGCGCTCCGAATATCCACTGGCAGTTTCTACACAAAGAGTGTTTCAGAACTGCTCCTTCAAAAGTAAGGCTCAACTCTGTTAGTTGAATGCGGAGAACAGAAAGGGGTTTCAGAGAATGCTTCTGTGTAGTTTTTAATTGGAGATATTCCTTTTTCCTCTATTACAATCTTAGCGCTCCGAATGTCCACTTGCATTTTCTACAAAAAGAGTGTTTCATAACTGCTCAATCAAAAATATGGTTTAGCTCTGTTAACTGAATTTACAGATCAGAAATAAGTTTCACAGAATGCATCTGTGTAGTTTTTATTTGAAGATATTCTTTTTCCCAATATAGGCCTCTTAGCGCTTACAATGTCCAATTGCAGTTTCTACAGAAAGAGTGTTTCAGAACGGCTCAATCAAAAGTAAGGTTCAACTCTGTTAGCTGAATGCACAGAACAGAAAGAAGTTTCACAGAATGCTACTGTGTAGTTTATATTTGAATATATTCCTTTTTCCACTATTACCCTCTTAGCGCTCCGAATGTCCACTTGCATTTTCTACAGAAAGAGTGTTCGGAACTGCGCAATCAAAAGTATGGTTTAAATCTGTTAGCTGAATGCACATATCAGAAATAAGTTTCACACAATGCTTCTGTGTAGTTTTTATTTGAAGATATTATTTTTCCCAATATAGGCCTCTTAGCACTCAGAATGTCCAATTGCAGTTTCTACAGAAAAAGTGTTTCAGAACGGCTCAATCAAAAGTAAGGTTCAACTCTGTTATTTGAATGCACAGAACAGAAAGAAGTTTCATACAATGCTTCTGTGTAGTTTATATTTGAACATATTCTTTTTTCCACTATTACCCACTTAGCGCTACGAATGTCCAGTTGCATTTTCTACAGACAGAGTGTTTCAAAACTGCTCAATCAAAAGTATGGTTTAACTCTGTTAGCTGAATGCTCAGATCAGAAAAAGTTTCACAGAATGCTTCTGTGTAGTTTATATTTGAATATATTCCTTTTTCCACTACTACGCTCTTAGCGCTCCAAATGTCCAGTTGCATTTTCTACAGAAAGAGTGTTCAGATCTGCTCAATCAAAAGTATGGTTTAACTCTGTTAGCTGAATGCACAGATCAGAAAGAAGTTTCACAGAATGATTCAGTGTAGTTTATATTTGAAGACATTCCTTTTTCCACTATTACCCTCTTCGCGCTCCAAATCTCCACTTGCATTTTCTACAGAAAGAGTGTTTCAGAACGTCTCAATCAAAACTAAGGTAAAAATCTCTTAGTTGAATGCACAGAACAGAATTTAGTTTCACTGATTGCTTCTGTGTAGTTTGTATTTGAAGATATTCCTTTTTCCACTGTTACCCTCTTAGAGCTCAGAATGTCCACTTGCATTTTCTACAGAAAGTGTGTTCAGAACTGCTCTATCAAAAGTATGTTTTAACTCTTTAGGTGAATGCACAGATCAGAAATAAGTTTCACAGAATTTTTCTGTGTAGTTTATATTTGAAGATATTCCATTTTCCACTATTACCCACTTAGCGCTCTGAATGTCCAGTTGCATTTTCTACAGAAAGAGTGTTTCAGAACTGCTCAATCAAAAGTATGGTTTAACTCTGTTAGCTGAATGCACAGATCAGAAAGAAGTTTCACAGAATGCTGCTGTGTAGTGTTTATATGAAGTTATTCTTTTTAGCAATATAGGCCTCTTAGCGCACAGAATGTCCAATTGCAGTTTCTACAGAGAGAGTGTTTCAGAAAGGCTCAATCAAAAGTAAGGTTCAACTCTTTTAGTTGAATGAACAGAAGAGAAAGAAGTTTCAGAGAATGATTCTGTGTAGTTTATATTTGAAGATATTCCTTTTTCCACTATTACCTTCTAAGCTCTCCGAATGTCCACTTGCATTTTCTACAGAAAGAGTGTTTCCGAACTGCTCAATCAAAAGTATGGTTTAACTCTGTTAGCTGAATGCACAGATCAGTACGAAGTTTCACAGGATGTTTCTGTGTAGTTTTTATTTGAAGATAGTCCTTTCCCAAATATAGGCCTCTTAGCGCTCCGAATATCCAATTTTAGTTTCTACAGAAAAAGTGTTTCAGAACGCCTCAATGAAAAGTAGGGTTCAACTCTTTTAGTTGAATTCACAGAACGGAAAGAAGTTTCACAGAATGCTTCTGTGTAGTATTTATTTGAAGGTATTCCTTTTTCCACCAGTAACCTCTTAGCGCTCCAAAAGTCCAGTTGCATTTTCTACAGAAGGAGTCTTCAGAACTGCTCAATCATAAGTGTGGTTTAACCCTGTTAGGTGAATGCACAGATCAGAAAGAAGTTTCACAGAATTCTTCAGTGTAGTTTATATTTGAAGATATTCCATTTTCCACTATTACGCACTTAGCGCTCTGAATCTCCAGTTGCATTTTCTACAGAAAGAGTGTTTCAGAACTGCTCAGTCAAAAGAATGGTTTAACTCTGTTAGCTGAATGCACAGAACAGAAAGAAGTTTCACAGAATGCTGCGGTGTAATGTTTATATGAAGATATTCTTTTTACCAATATAGGCCTCTTAGCGCTCAGAATGTCCAATTGCAGTTTCTACAGAAAGAGTGTTTCAGAAAGGCTCAATCAAAAGTAAGGTTCAACCCTGTTAGTTGAATGCACAGAACAGAAAGTAGTTTCACAGAATGCTTCTGTGTAGTTTATATTTGAATATATTACTTTTTCCACTACTACCCTCTTAGCGCTCCAAATGTCCAGTTGCATTTTCTACAGAAAGAGTGTTCAGAACTGCTCAATCAAATGTATGATTTAACTCTCTTAGCTGAATGCACAGATTAGAAAGAAGTTGCACAGAATGCTTCTGTGTAGTTTTTATTTGAAGATATACTTTTTCCCAATATAGGCCTCTTAGTGCTCAGATTGTCCAATTGCAGTTTCTACAGAAAGAGTGTTTCAGAATGGCTCTTTCAATAGTAAGGTTCAACTCTGCTATTTCAATGCACAGAACAGAAAGTAGTTTCACAGAATGCTTCTCTGTAGTTCATATTTGACGATATTACTTTTTCCACTATTACCCTCTTAGAGCTCGGAATGTCCACTTGCATTTTCTACAGAAAGTGTGTTCAGAACTGCTCCATCAAAAGTATGGTTTAACTCTGTTAGTTGAATGCACAGATCAGAAAGAAGTTTCACAGAATTCTTCTGTGTAGTTTTTATTTGAAGATATTCCTTTTTCCAATATAGGTCTCTTAGCGCTCAGAATGTCCAATTGCAGTATCTACAGAAAGAGAGTTTCAGAACTGCTCAATCAAAAGTAAGGTTCAATACTGTTAGTTGAATGCACGGAACAGAAAGAAGTTTCAGAGAATGCTTCTGTGTAGTTTATATTTGAAGATATTCCTTTTTCCACTATTACCCTCTTAGCGCTCCGAATCACCACTTGCATTTTCTACAGAAAGAGTGTTTCAGAACGGCTCAATCAAAAGTAAGGTTGAACTCGTTTAGTTGAATGCACAGAACAGAAATAAGTTTCACAGAATGCTTCTGTGTAGTATTTAGTTATAGATATTCCTTTTTCGACTATTACCCTCTTAGCGTTCCGAATGTCCACTGGCAGTTTCTACACAAAGAGTGTTTCAGAACAGCTCCTTCAAAGTAAGGCTCAAATCTGTTAGTTGAATGCAGAGAACAGAAAGGAGTTTCAGAGAATGCTTCTGTGTAGTTTTAATTTGGGGATATTCCTTTTTCCACTAATACAATTTTAGCGCTCCGAATGTCCACTTGCGTTTTCTACAGAAAGAGTGTCTCATAACTTCTCAATCAAAAGTATGGTTTAACTCTGTTAGCTGAATGCACAGATCAGAAATAAGTTTCACAGAATGCTTCTGAGTAGTTTTTATTTGGAGATATTCTTTTTCCCAATATAGGCCACTTAGCGCTCAGAATGTCCAATTGCCGTTTCTACAAAATGAGTGTTTCAGAAGGCTCAATCAAAAGTAAGGTTCAACTCTGTTAGTTGAATGCACAGAACAGAAAGAAGTTTCACAGAATGCTTCTGTGTAGTTTATATTTGAATGTATTCCTTTTTCCACTATTACCATCTTAGCGCTCCGAATGTCCACTTGCATTTTCTACAGAAAGAGAGTTTCAGAAAGGCTCAATGAAAAGTAAGGTTCAACTCTGTTACTTGAATGCACAGAACAGCAAGAAGTTTCACAGAATGCTTCTGTGTAGTTTATATTTGAATATATTCCTTTTTCCAGTATTACCCTCTTAGTGCTCCGAATGTCCACTTGCATTTTCTACAGAAAGAGTGTTCTGAACGGCTCAATCAAAAGTATGGTTTTACTCTGTTATTTGAATGCACAGATCAGAAAGAATTTTCACAGAATGCTTCTGTGTACTTTTTATTTGAAGATATTCCTTTCTCCAATATAGGAGTCTTAGCGCTCAGAATGTCCAATTGCAGTATCTACAGAAAGAGTGTTTCTGAACTGCTTAATCAAATGTAAGGTTCAACTCTGTTAGTTGAGTGAACGGAACAGAAAGAAGTTTCATAGAATGCTTCTGTGTAGTTTATATTTGAAGATGTTCCTTTTTCCACTATTACCTTCTAAGCGCTCCGAATGTCCACTTGCATTTTCTACAGAATGAGTGTTTCCGAACTGCTCAATCAAAAGTATGGTTTAATTCTGTTAGCTGAATGCACAGATCAGTACGAAGTTTCACGGAATGCTTCTGTGTAGTTTTTATTTGAAGATAGTCCTTTTTCCAATATAGGCCTCTTAGCGCTCCGAATATCCAATTGCAGTTTCTACAGAAAGAGTGTTTCAGAATGGCTCAATCAAAAGTAGGGTTCAAATCATTTAGTTGAATGCACAGAACAGAGAGTAGTTTCACAGAATGCTTCTGTGTAGTATTTATTTGAAGATATTCCTTTTTCCACTATTACCCTCTTAGCGCTCCGAATGTCCACTTGCAGTTTCTACAGAAAGAGTGTTTCAGGACTGCTCCTTCAAAAATAAGGCTCAACCCTGTTAGTTGAAAGCAGAGAACAGAAACAAGTTTCAGAGAATGCCTCTTTGTAGTTTTTATTTGAAGATATTCCTTTTTCCACAATTACCATCTTAGCGCACCGAATGACCACTTGCATTTTCTACAGAGTGTTTCAGAACTGCTAAATCAAAAGTATCGTTTAACTCTGTTAGCTGAATGCACAGATAAGAAAGAAGTTTCACAGAATGCATCTGTGTAGTTTTTATTTGAAGATATTCCTTTTTCCACAATTACCAACTTAGCACACCGAATGTCCACTTGCATTTTCTACAGAAAGAGTGTTTCAGAACTGCTAAATCAAATGTATCGTTTAATTCAGTTAGCTGAATGCACGGAACAGAAAGAAGTTTCAGAGAATGCATCTCTGTAGTTTTTATTTGAAGATATTATTTTTCTCAATATAGGCCTCTTAGCGTTCAGAAATCCAATTACAGTTTCTACAGAAAGAGTGTTTCAGAACTGCTCAATCAAAATTAAGGTTCAACTCTGTTAGTTGAATGCACAGAACAGAATGTAGTTTCACAGATTGCTTCTGTGTAGTTTATATTTGAAAATATTCCTTTTTCCACTGTTACCCTCTTAGAGCTCAGAATGTCCACTTGCATTTTCTACAGAAAGTGTGTTCAGAACTGCTCTATCAAAAGTATGGTTTAACTCTGTTAGGTGAATGCACAGATCAGAAATAAGTTTCACAGAATTCTTCTGTGTAGTTTATATTTGAAGATATTCCATTTTCCACTATTACCCACTTAGCGCTCTGAATGTCCAGTTGCATTTTCTACAGAAAGAGTGTTTCAGAACTGCTCAATCAAAAGTATGGTTTAACTCTGTTAGCTGAATGCACAGATCAGAAAGAAGTTTCACAGAATGCTGCTGTGTAGTGTTTATATGAAGATATTCTTTTTACCAATATAGGCCTCTTAGCGCTCAGAATGTCCAATTGCAGTTTCTACAGAAAGAGTGTTTCAGAAAGGCTCAATCAAATGTAAGGTTCAACTTTGTTAGTTGAATGCACAGAACAGAAAGAAGTTTCACAGAATGCTTCTGTGTAGTTTATATTGGAATATATTCCTTTTTGCACTACTACCCTCTTAGTGCTCCAAATGTCCAGTTGCATTTTCTACAGAAAGAGTGTTCAGAACTGATCAATCAAATGTATGATTTAACTCTGTTAGCTGAATGCACAGATCAGAAAAAGTTTCACAGAATGCTTCTGTGTAGTTTTTATTTGAAGATATTCTTTTTCCCAATATAGGCCTCTTATCGCTCAGATTGTCCAATTGAATTTTCTACAGAAAGAGTGTTTCAGAATGGCTCTATCATAAGTAAGGTTCAACTCTGTTATTTGAATGCACAGAACAGAAAGTAGTTTCACAGAATGCCTGTCTGTAGTTCTTATTTGACGATATTACTTTTTCCACTATTACCCTCTTAGAGCTCCGAATGTCCACTTGCATTTTCTACAGAAAGAGTGTTCAGAACTGCTCAATCAAAAGTATGGTTTAACTCTGTTAGTTGAATGCACAGATCAGAAAGAAGTTTCACAGAATTCTTCTGTGTAGTTTTTATTTGAACATATTCCTTTTTCCAATATAGGACTCTTAGCGCTCAGAATTTCCAATTGCAGTATCTACAGAAAGAGAGTTTCAGAACTGGTCAATCAAAAGTAAGGTTCAATATTGTTAGTTGAATGCAAGGAACAGAAAGAAGTTTTACAGAATGCTTCTGTGTAGTTTATATTTGAAGATACTCCTTTTTCCACTATTACCCTCTTAGCGCTCCGAATCACCACTTGCCTTTTCTACAGAAAGAGTGTTTCAGAACGGCTCAATCAAAAGTAAGGTTCAACTCTTTTAGTTGAATGCACAGAACAGAAAGAAGTTTCACAGAATGCTTCTGTTTAGTATTTAGTTGAAGATATTCCTTTTTCGACTATTACCCTCTTAGCGTTCCGCATATCCACTGGCAGTTTCTACACAAAGAGTGTTTCAGAACAGCACCTTCAAAAGTAAGGCTCAACTCTGTTAGTTTAATGCAGAGAACAGACAGGAGTTTCAGAGAATGCTTCTGTGTAGTTTTTATTTGGGGATATTCCTTTTTCCACTATTACAATCTTAGCGCTCCTAATGTCCACTTGCATTTCCTACAGAAACAGTGTTTAATAACTGCTCAATCAAAAGTGTGGTTTAACTCTGTTAGCTGAATGCACAGATCAGGAATAAGTTTCACAGAATTCTTCTGAGTAGTTTTTATTTGGAGATATTCTTTTTCCCAATATAGGCCACTTAGCGCTCAGAATGTCCAATTGCAGTTTCTACAGAATGAGTGTTTCAGGACGGCTCAATCAAAAGTAAGGTTCAACTCTGTTAGTTGAATGCACAGAACAGAAAGAAGTTTCACAGAATTCTTCTGTGTAGTTTGTATTTGAATATATTCCTTTTTCCAGTATTACCTTCTTAGTGCTCCGAATGTCCACTTGCATTTTCTTCAGAAAGAGTGTTCATAACGGCTCAATCAAAAGTATGGTTTTACTCTGTTAGTTGAATTCACATATCAGAAATAAGTTTCACAGAATGCTTCTGTGTAGTATTTAGCTGAAGATATTCCTTTTTCGACTATTATCCTCTTAGCTCTCCGAATGTCCAATTTCAGTTTCTACACAAAGAGTGTTTCAGAACTGCTCCTTCAAAAGTAAGGCTCAACTCTGTTAGTTGAATGCAGAGAACAGAAAGAAGTTGCAGAGAACAGAAAGAAATTTCACAGAATGCTTCTGTGTACTTTATATTTGAATATATTCCTTTTTCCACTACTACCCTCTTAGCGCTCCAAATGTCCAGTTGCATTTTCTACAGAAAGAGTGTTCAGAACTGCTCAATCAAATGTACGGTTTAACTCTGTTAGCTGAATGCACAGATCAGAAAGAAGTTTCACAGAATGATTCTGTGTAGTTTATCTTTGAAGATATTCCTTTCTGTTGTCTGCATTAAAATCAATCAAAAAATTATATTGAAATTGAAATACTGAATTTTATACTAAAGACAAGGCATCCAACTGAAAATGAAATTTTCCAGGTGAAAATTTCCAAATCATAAATATGTAGGGACAAAAAACTTTATTTATAAAGAAAAAGATAATTCTAATTAATTGATGATTCAAAGGTTTACAACTTTAAAAGTAAATATTATCTTTGAAATAAAGTCCATTTAAATTATTTATGCCGCCAAAATTTTAGTAATTGTATATGTATATCATGTAAACTTTTTCGAGTATGATGGAATTGGAAATGTTAGGGTATTATGCGGAAAAAATCACCTAAAGAAAAAAATTATCTCCTCATGAAGGATTACTTTAGCCACTTTGACAGGTGTAGGTAAAAGAACACTTAATGCACATCAATATGATTAGGAGATGCGCGCTTAGATATACGTTATCATTGAAAAGAGAATTGTACTATCAGGTTTGCAGGGGCCCTTCTTATCCTTCATATTTATGTAACTTTGTCATCTATAGAAAGATTATAGGAATTTTAAAAATAGCTGATAGTTAAGAAACATCACCATAACACTGTGCTGAATGCATAATAAAACATTTCCCTTCTCTCTAAAAGCCTTTTAAAATTATGTACCATAATCAGTATGGCCAGCAGAGGGTCATTTCCATGTTCAAGTTCCTCTGTTTCTCGAGGGTGAGAATCCTTCTATAGTCTTCTGAGGGTGACACTGTAGTGTTTTCTTAGCCTGATTATTTTTATCTATTTTTTCCGATGCTTTCCTTTGTATATTTACATTTTACATATTGAAAGTTATTTTTTCAAATATTTTATATGCAAGTTTACAAAGTACAACGACTGTACATTAAAATAACTTATTTATGCCATATGGAAGATTAAATATAATTTTACAATATCTAATATTGATTGTTTAGTTTCTAATCATTGATACTTGACATGATTTTTCCCAGCATACCTCAAAATATTCTTCAAAATCCTGCGAATTAATTCCTGTAACACTTCTGAGGTGTATTAATAAGCTAGAGATGTAAAGAAGATTTGCAGAGAAAATTAGGTTCCCAAATTAGAAATTTTGTCCCACTATCGACTAGAAACCTCTTGAAATGATCAAAAACAATAATAATGCATGTCATAGAGGAAAACCAATAAGGCTGCTGCAGCATGACTACCTCTGTGACCTCAGACAAGTTACGTGTGGGTCCCTACTTCTGTGACCTCAGACAAGTTACGTGTGGGTCCGCACTTATTTTCTTCATCTCTAATAAATATTCGACAAATCTCATTTTCAAAAGTCTTTTAAGGCCTATCCACCTTTCTTTTTCTGATGGAGTTTTGCTCTCATTGCCCAGGCTGCAGTGCAATGTCATGGTCTCGGCTCACACAACCTCCGACTCCCGGGTTCATGTGATTCTCCTGCCTCCACCTCCTGAGTAGCTGGGATTACAGGTGCGCAACACAACGCCCAGCTAATTTTTTGTATTTTTAGTAGAGATGGGGTTTCACCATGTTGGTCAGGCTGGTCTTGAACTCCCGACCTCAGGTGATCTGCACGCCTCGGCCTCTCAAAGTGCTGGGATTACAGTCATGAGCAACCGCGGCCTGTGAGGGCTTTCTACTTTTAAGATGTCAGGACGTATAGCCTGGGAGGTAAATGGTAGTATATATATACATATATATATGTATATATATATACACACACACACACTGTATATATATACATATATACGGTATATTATACTATATATACATATATACTGAATATTATACTCTATATATACATATCTACTGTATATTATATATATATATATATATACACATACACACATACACACATACACACATGAGACAGAGAGAAGAGATAGACAATTTCATGTGAAAATATAAACTGTTAACATAATATTTTGCTTCTCTGAGGAATATTTAGCATTGTTCTCAATCTTCTCTGCAGAATTTAAGCATTTTTCTCAGAACTCACCAGATAGAATGAGGGAGGGGCCATATGATACGAGCCAGAGATGAAGGGAGAACAATAGAGAGGGTGCTTTGGGAAAAATAGTACAGTAAGGCTAGGGAATACTTCTCTCCAACAAAAAGACCAAGGTCACAGCTGTATCTCTTCAGAAGCCAAACTTTCTTTTAAAATGTCAATTTCCATCTATTTCTTGCTTCACAGACATTCCATTCATTGCTGGATTTCAAATAAAGCCTTTCCATGTGCAACCTTTCTATAGAAAAAGAGAAATATGGGGGACAGTACAGTCTAAGAAGTGATTAAGAATATCTAGTGGACTTTCCCAGACTGTAAATCTTTACATATATCTGAGCCTAATGAGGTGATTTATTGTGCTATAATGCACAGTGAACTATACAGATGCTTCTTTTTGATCATGCTGCAGAATGGAACTAAATACTAAATACCAAATAGCACTCCCATGATTCTTATACATGTGGCATATTTATGCTTTTTTATATAGCAATTCTTATTCTTAGCTCTTAGGCAACTACGGAATCTATTTGTCATTTTAATAGTCATGCTCCATTTGAGTTATGCAAGGTAGAAATTCTAAGTAGAAAATCTTGTTTTTATTGAAAGTTTTTAGTAAACATTTTGGAAAAAGTCTGTTTTTTGATGCTACTTCTGCACGCTTTCTCAACATGATATTACTTGGTATTGTCCTTATTAACCATAGTACACCATATTCTGCAAATGTTAGAGAGGGTTAAAAATCAGTCATGTATAAGTAAAGCTAATGAAATAGAAAGGAAACCATATTTAGGAAATGGAAGGCAGAAGCAAATGTATTAACCGTGAGTTAGAAACGGTTTAGTCTTTGGAATGAAGCAGCAAGAGTTTAAAAATCTGGTTTGTGATTCACTAGCTTTGTGACCTTGGAGAATTACCTCAGATTTCTGAGTATCAGTTTAGTAGGTGATATCAATTGCAACTTCGCAGAAATATCACAAGTATTAAATAAAGGACTTAGTATCTGGGAGAGCATAGAAAATTACTAATAGTTACATTTTTGTTAATATTACCGTTATTATTATCATACGTATAGTATTTTCTTTCACTGACAATGCATTTAGGACATAAGGAGAACTATAGAACAGTGCTTCTCCAACTTAAATGCAGAGCATGAATCACCTGGAGTTTTGTCAAAATGCGAATTCTGACTCAGTAGCCCTGCAAACTAAGGAAATCTTGGTAATGCTGGTGCTGCTAGTTCACCAACAGACCACACGTTTTGCAACAGCTATATAGAATGTCCTGTTTCTTTTTTTAATCACAAAACATGGCAAGCTCTAAAATAAAGCAGAATAACAGATTTAAATGTTAATACTCATGTCCTCAATTTATAATTTCTCCCTCCCTAACAATGGTATAATTCTGATTAAAAATTAGCAAAGAAAAAAATGGAAATTAATCTTCCTATGTTTATTCTTTTAACAAATTCTGTGTGATTACTACTGGGTTACTTGCTGTAGGAAATAGAAAAATTGCTTTGACATAGATCCTCAAGAATCTGTCCCACTACAAGCTTATTTTTGTAGGAAGCTAAAAGATTTATATAAATAACCGTAATTAAAGAGACAAATGAAGAAGTGCAATGAAAGACGTAGGGAAAGTGCTAGAGGAGTTCGGGGTGGAGGAAAATTATCCTCAAATAATATCTATGCGTAACATTATGCTATCTTCCCTAACCAGCGCTTGACCAGATTGTCACAGTGAACTTTGGTCCTTTCTTATATCTTAGTTTTGGTTCCCACATCCTTCTGTTTGGGGAAGTTCTTGTTTTCCTCATGTAATGACAACAACACTTAAACAATGTATACCAGATAAAAGGAACTATATTGCTTGCTTTATTTACATAGTTAATTTAATTTGTACAATGAACTATGAAGTAATCAGCATTATTTCCCTCATTTTACATATGAGAAAATGGAGAATCAGCGACATTGAATCATCTCAAGTTTCTAAAATATCCACTCTCACCAGGCTGTTTACCCTGTTTTTGTCTGTATGCTGCTATAACAAAATGCCACAGATTGAGTAATTCATAAAAAACAGAAATGTATTTCTCACAGTTCTGGGGCTGAGAAGTCCGAAATCAAGGCAGCGGAGATTTGGCAGTTGGTCCCGAGGTGGCACCTTCTTGCTTCGTCTTCACGTGACAAAAGTGGGCAAAAACGGACAATGTGATGACATGGCAGAAGAGACTGAGGAGCCCGGCATTCCTCTAAAGCATCTTTTACGAGGACGTTTATCTCATTCATGAGGGTGGATCCTTCTTCACTTAATCACTTAACCAAAAGCCCCATCTCTTGATGTCATTGTCCTGGGATTTTAGTTTCAACATACAAACTTTGGATGGGCACATAGGTTCAAATCATAGCACCCTCCAAATTATAATGCCTCTCTCATGCCTGTTCTCCTTGAAGTACCCTCTGGTTTTGCTCTCTTCATTCTTGCCATCGCAGTTAACCCTTCAGTTCCATTTCTTTAAGTAATCTCTAAATTTGTAAGATGGTTCCATCTTTTTTTTTTGTATATGGCAGTCTCTCAAACATATTTGTCATATGAACTAAGCAGGTAAATATGTAAATGCCAGCTAAATTTTAGTGAATGATATAATGGCCTAAAGTTGTATCTACCCTTCAGCCAAATATATTTACTTTTAGTAGCAATCTCCTGTCATATACAAAGTCACGACTCTAGGGGTAAACATTTTAGCCTGTGGGTAAGATGTAAAGCAGTGGTATGTTATAGTGACAACTCACTGTCATAGCACTGGGACATGCTCCTCTATCTGCTACAAATTGAATCAACAAAATATATATGATTTTGTCAGATTTAAATGTATGCTCCTGTTAGTAAAATAAAAGTATGGGAAAACTTTACGGAGTAGATTTAATAGAAATGTTTTCCTGAGTTATCTGCCTTCTTTATTTTTATGTTATGCTTTAAGTCTATGGTCAATGTATAGAGCTATGATTGATGTGCTTTTCCAATTCTGTTCAGATCAGACAGGTTAATTTTCTTCTTTTAAATCTTCTTGAATTTTGTCTAACACTTTTTGTTCCAATTTCTTACTAGATTATACTCCCTTCCCTAACTGCTTCATGATTACTTATACACAAACAATATTATGATATTGACACATTGAATTCATTTTAGGTGATGATTTTGGTCATAAACATGAGCAGGTTGTGAAGTGTTTCAGCCATCCCAGGGCATGGCTGTCAGTCCCTTGTCTAATGTTTCAAAAAAATCTTGAATTTGTGATGATGCTGTGATGGTCCCTCAGATATTCTTACACACATCTTTGCCCCTTGTTCCCTCTAACTTTCCTCTTCTGATAAAAAAGCAAACACTGCCAAGCTCAAATGGAATTACATTTGGATGCAAGTGTCACTATGCAATGGTTGCCAATAAAAGTACACAAGGAATTTTATTATGGTGAATTAAAGGCAAACAGACTTCAGAGAAATGAGCACGAACATGAAAATGGCGCATGGTACGCGGATCTCACTGGAAAGTCATTCTGTACACAATGTTTTCACTAGAAAAATCCATTAGCTTTAGCTAGAAATTGAAATTACTTTGTAGGAAATCAGAATAAAATATGTGAAAACATTATATTCTGTGCAAGATTAATACCACGCCTGGTGTTGAAAGGTTTGTGGTCTTGCTTCGACGATGCTAAAAGGTCAGAAACCACAAAGATGCATATGTGTTGTCGTTTGCACAGTTACTAATTTTTCTCATTATTTCCATAATGCGATGTGCTGTTTCAACAGAGAAACCCTCTGGAGAGTGGCTTGCACTGTTTTCAGGCAGCTCTTTTGCTTTCATGTTTTGGCCTTGGCCAGGGAATTCAGACAGACTTTTCAGTTATTTTCGACAAGAATGTATTCATTTATTGTTTTAAATAATAATAAATAGATTTTAAAATTACTGTACATTACTGCACTTTAAACGCCATGAGGTCAAGGACTCTAAAGTCTGGACATCATTGTATACCCTACATCTTGCACAAGGTTTAGAAAAAATGGCATGGACACCTATTTTTTGAATCAATAAATGAATACATAAAAGAATTCCAAACTCTAGTCCAAGGTTTTAGATTAATAATGTATTAAAATGCGTAAAATTTATAGACAAAACTCTTCTTATTTAGAAGTTTATTCTTTAATTGGAGAGATAAAATATATGCACATAAAAGCTTAAGGAAAAATAATAAGGGTTTTGAAGTACTTACTATGTGAAAAATTTAGCATAAATCTTACATCCATTTATTTAACACATTTTATACGTTGCATTATTTATATATAGTGCTGATTGGTAGAATTCATATGTGAACGGAACTATAAAAATTTTGAGGATAAGCACTAGAAACACAGAATAAATAGAGTGTTAACATGCAAAACACAGAAATACTTCAATTGACTAGGTGAAAGAAAAGATTTCTGGTTCCATGTACACTGATTATTGAGGGATGAGTATGACATTATTATGCCAGAATCAATAAATATTTTAAATAGGGAGAAAACTATAATTATATATCTTTGTGTTCAACAGGAGTAGCAGTACTGATAAAGTAGAAGTTTGTTATACCTTTTTTATAGTCTTTTAAAGTTGTTTATAAATAAAATCTACTCTTAGTTAATTAATGGTTGATGTTCATTGAAGTGTTTTCAAATTTTTGACCTCTGAATTGCCTTGTACATATGGAGAAATAAAGCTTGCCTAGCATAATTTCTTGAGTGGAGAATGAATGATCTGGATAGATTTGTTGACAATATGTCTGTACTTATTTTATTAATTCTTTAATCTTCATGAAGAAAAATATAAAAGTCATATTCTAGTGTTTTATACCATGGAAAAAATGTCTTATCCTTTTCCTAAGGAAAAATACATCATGACACAAAAGTAAAGTTAATTAAATTACTTACTTTATTAATTAACTGTCTATTATTTCTATGGGTTGAAGTAAATTTGATACTCAATGCTATTTAATCTAATTCTAAAAGCTTGAATGAGGAATGATTTTTTCATGTAAGGTTAGTTGAAATAAATTATCACTGATTTTCAGATTTAATATTAATTAGCTATTGCATATTCTTAATGGGATATAAGTGTTTAAAAAGCCCTTTTTGGTTGCGAAAAGACCACGCCCATTGTAGACTTCTTAGAATACATCACATCTGGCCTCCTTTTTAGAGTGGGGAATTCAACTCATAAGTGGCTGGACATTGATTCTGAACATTTTGAACATTATTTGCCTGTCTTCACTCATACTGGTTGCTGTTCTTTTATAAGTAATCACCATGTTTAGCATGCACTTGAACTATTGTTACTTAGGGTGCTTGACTATTTACAAGTCTCACTAGGATTCTAGGTATTCATTAGTCTCGTGGTGTGTATTTGCTGATGGTCCTATTATCTTTGTTGGTTCAGTTACACAGTACCATCCAAGATGCTGCAACACATTATACACAGGGTATGGGTTGTGGGAGCTACAGATATCAGTTATTATTTAGGCTCAGAAACTTAGAATCTCTGCAAGGTTGGACATGATCCTTAGTCTTGTTTTAAGACCGTCTTGTTTTAAAAGTTAAACCCAAATTCTTAAAATATAGAATAGGGGTGCTAGTAGTGCTCACAGAATTGTAGTAAAGATCAGCTGGGAAAGAAGAGCCTATTAAACAGAGCCTGGTATTTAATAAGTATCAGCTGCCTTCAATTAGGAATCTGTGTTGTCATGATTAGAAGATTGCTGGTTTATTTTACAGATCTGTAAGTATAGCCAAAATATGTCAAAATAACCACCAGAAAGAATCATATACCGTCCCTTGAACATTTCATCCCTAGAATCTAGCCAGATTAGCATCTCTATACTGGCAATACTGTTAACACAGATTGTGCTCAAACCCCTCATTGACTTTTCAGCACCTGTAAATTACTGGAGATTTAGGAAGAAGTCTGGGGTTATGGCTTAGTTAAGCTGAGTGGCCAGAAAGTGTGAGATGCTGGATGCCTCCTCCAGTTCATTTCTCCAGCGGCCGCACCAGGCGTATCCATAGCTCCGCTCCCGGGAGCTCGTCTCCGGCGTGGGGCGTGTGCGCACCCCTGGCCGGGCGGAGCCTGGAGCCTGCTCATTAGCAGCGCGGGCAGCTCGTGCGCCCGCAGGAGGGAGGCGGAAGCACAGCCCTGAGCCGCCAGCAGGAGGAGGGAGCGCGGCGGCTGCAGGCAGGGGAGGGAGAGGAAAGAACGGAGGGACGGTTCCCGGACAGAGCGGGAGGAATCGGGGAGCGGCCAGTCCAGGGGGAGCTGCTCCGCTGCGCTGCGCTCGTTATTCACAGGACGCGGCGGCGCTTCCCGGGGCCGCTTCCCGGTCCCCTGGGTGGAGGCTGCCATCTAAACCTGACTCCAGGTGAGTTCCCCAAAGAGGCGAAGCGAGGGGTCTCGAACCAGAGACTTGGAACTGGCGAGGCTGCTCGGCTCCCCAAGCGCTGCTGCCTTGACATTTCCCGATTCACGGGAGGTTTTGGGGGCGGCTGCACAGGCTGGAGGGGCGGATGGGCGGTTGCGATCCTCAGCCGGCGTGGGGGCGTTCGGGAGGAATTAGCTTCAGTGAACGGGGTTTTAGGAGATGTCCGCAAGGCACGCGCTATGTACGCGTTTCTAGACGAGCTTTTGAGACAGAAATTTGGCTTCCCGGATGCCCGTTTTGGCCTTCTGTCCTTCCTTTTGCTTGCCTCATGCCCAATTTTCCAAGCCGAGGAAAGGACTGGAAGGGCGTGGAAGTAGGAGGTCTGGGCACAGCATTCGGCAGGGCAGCCCTGGTCTCCAAGTTTGGGGGTGGGGGGTGGGACTCTTTTCCTTTCAGCCTAATTTACCAGGGGAAAACCCGCAGAGCACCTTGAGGTGCCTTTGCTCCGCACCCTCCATAAGCTTATTAGAGGGAACTTGAGGCTCGCTAGACAACCTGTGACAGGTGACGGCAATTTAGCTTAAAAGCCATGTTGGTTCACTTCGTCTCCTCTTTATCCTTTGTTGCAAAATTGATACCTTTTTGGATTTCTTTAACAGCACAAAGTTTAAGTGGCCGGCTGACAGGAAATATTTCTTTTGAAAATGCTATGAGAAAAGTGATGAGTTAACGTTGAGAGAAAGGCAACTTTATTTTCTCGGAAGAACTTTGGGGAAAGAGATTGATAGGGAAATTCTGGGCATGAAATTATGGACATTTCCCACAGAACTTCCTTCATTTATTTATTTTTTTACATTTCCTTCATTTTTTTTTTTAATCGTGTGTGTGTGTATCAGAGAGACAAAATTTGTTGGAGGTATTAGGACTTTATTTGGTTTAGAAGTTTCTTTCTTACTAATAGCACTAATTTGTGATCTTCATGATTATAAGAATTTACTAAGTGTTTTGCTTTTAGGTGTTTTGGGTCTGTTTTTTAAAAAAATTCAATACTTACTTTGTGGGCCTTGCTGAATACCTCTCAATAAAATCGGTGGGCATACAGTTAGTGACATGACCCCTGTGGATTTAATAGCAGGTAAGTATACAAATGATAAGTTTAGGAAATAAATGTCAGAATCAACATTTAGGTGTGAAATTGAAATATCTTTCAAATATATACCAAACTCTCTTATAGGATCCAATGTCATTTTATGGTCAAGAGAGCTTAAAGGTTTCTCAGATTGAGATATATGTATCTACTTTGTTAATCCAAATGTAATGTTTTATTTTGTTCTTTAATGACTGTTTGAATTCAACAAATAAAACTTGCATATTTAATGTAAGGTTCTTTCACATATATTACTTCTCCAATTTTTAATATAAATTTAAGGAGAAAAGCAATATTCCATTTTGTAGATGAAGAGACTGTGTCACAGAAGTATTACTTTACCTAGATTTCTGTAATTATTATGTTATAAACTTAGAAATTACATATTATTCTGGAACATATAAAATATATGAATGTTATAAACCATAAGAATTCAGACCTATGCTATTTAACTTCAAGTTTAGTTCTTTACCCAAACAATTGCATGACTACATTGAGACTACTGAAGTAATTATATATGAACACGCTATACGAAAAAATACTTAAAACATTTCTTATTTTTGTCGTTTCTCTTTGATATAAAATATACTATAATTTAATGGAGTTATATTCCATATTTAGATGCTCCTAACTTCCAAATAACACCTAAACTCCTAAAAACTGACCTGTGTCCTTCTTAATAGAAGTGGCTTGACCGGGAGACCCAATTTTTACTAAGAATATTCTTGGGATAATTTATGTCTTATAATCAAGATAAAGACAGGCCACATTTAGTTGTATTTTTAAACCACTTAGTGTGAAGTTGCAACGCAGACATAACTTGCTTTCAGGCTACACTGCCAGCTTTGCAGTGAATAGTCTTTAAGATTCCGTGGAAACATTGGCAGATATAGCTAATGTCTATCTGATGTAGGATTTATGAGAAAAGGAGAGGTAGAAACTGAATGCTCTTATATTTCATATGTGACCACATTCATAAAACTTTATTGATAAGTACTTTGTTGTCTGACACGGGCTGATACAAATAGGCTTCTTCAAGAGTTGAGGAAGAAAACTAAATCCCTATAATACAGCCTTTTTCCTCCTTTTCTTTCTTAAGCGGTAATAGTTGATCCTAGCTTTTGTGTGTCTATGCATGCTCAATACAGTTAGGGGTATAAGGAGAAGTTAAGCAAGAATATTGAATGCTAGCTAGGAAAGTTTTTGGAGTCTCAAATACTTTGGAACGATTTTTCACATTATATACATAAAATTCCTAGTTACATTTGGGAACTAAGTATATTATACACAACTTTGCATCTGATTACAGGATTCCCTGTACATTTATAGCTCAGGTATTCTGGAAAGAGTCAAGATAATTAGTTTTATGGCTCTTGCCCGTGTGACCTGTTTCTTTCTGGTCCTGATATTAAAAGGATGACTTAAATTTTCTGGAATGTCAAAATTTTCTCTTCCCTTGGATCCTACAAAATACTTCAAGCAGTGTATGTGTGATACTCGCTGTCATTCCAACATTTCCAATCCTCCTGAGAATGCTAAACAATGCCCTAGATTTCTTCCTTTGTAATTCTTTCAGATAGAGGGTTAGCTGAGTTAGGAAGAAAGGAGAGAGGGAGAGAAGAAGAGAGATGACATTTTATCCCTCAGGAAAGAACAAGACCAATTGTATTCCTAATTTAGAAATATTATTCTACAAACATTCCTGAACAAGAGGGCTTTGCATATACATTAAAGCAGAATACCTAGTCAACTTCTAGTTATGCCATGTAGTGAAATGGAAGTAAGATGAGCAGGCCGAGATCATTTTTGTTGGAGAACTGAGACCACATGAAATAGGTAACAGAGTTACCCCAACTGGGGGGCAAGAGGACTTGAAAGTTTCCTCCATAAATTTGCAGTTAGTACAGGGCTGCTCCAGTGATCAGAGTCATGAATGCCCTAGAGTGTCTGTATAACCCTGTACACAGGCTGAGACAGCTCTAACGGCCCAGAAAAGCCTCTGGACAGAATCACTGCACCCTTGGACATTGTCCGACCGCATGTATGAGAATAGTGAGTGCTGAGGAGTTGTGGGTAGCTCGGTACAACTCTTGCTAAAGGAGTGTCATCAACATTCATTGCTGAAAGTGAATTTTTTCATTCACATATGTGATGCCTATTAGGTCATGATTTCTTGGATACCAATTTGTACAAGATATGAATTAATTTTTGAACATCCTTTCTTAAAAGTACCATGTTCATATAGTTGCTCATTTTAATATGAGTAGTTCAGATGGGACATAATAGAGTAAGGAAATGATTGAACATCCTAAGATCTAGTGTACATACCTTTGTTCATGATGAGATTCATCCCCTGTCCCCCTTTGTAGTGACACTGATGGCATAAGGAGTATTAGATGAAATTTAATGCAGAAAACAATGGGATATATGAATGGTAGATATGGTTGACAACCACCATTTTCACTGAAGTTGTTTCAAAGCAAAGAAATTTGGGATAAATTCATTTTATTTGCTCCTGAAGGGTAATTAGGAATAAGTAGGAATTGTGAAGAGGCTGTAGTGTTGACATTAAGAGAAGTTTTTGATTCTTAAAATAGGATATATTACACAAGAGTGAACAAACAGAAGATACTGAACAAATATTCTGTCATAAGTAAGTGATGGATTATTCGGACTTGTTGAACTATGTTTTTAAATGTATTATTTAAATATTTAAATATTATTAAAACCTTAAATAATATTTAAATATTATAAAAGTTGTAGAAAATTATGTTTTCAATACAAATATACACTTATAAGCTATATTGTAGATATGGGAGTAAACAATGCAATTTTTTTTAACTGAGTGAAAAATTTAGTTTTTTAAAATTCCAAATGGAGCTAACAGCTTAGTGTGATACATATTTTGAATTTCAAAATTTGTAACCAAATAGGACAAATGTGTTGAACTGTACTTTTCTTGAAGAACCGTGATAAGAATGAGCGGTGAAAAAATTACAGCATACTTACCAGGGATCAAATACTTGCTTAGGGTTAATAAGAAAAATCTCAGCAAACGCTAGAAATGAGGTACACGATCTATCAGAGACCCATGATTAAAGTGGTATCTTGTTAGGTATATGAGCTTGAAAAGAAACGGCATAGCTTCACTTTACCCCAGTTGCTTCTTTTGTAAAACGGGGAGACTAAGAGTGTGGTAACTCAAAATCCTTTGTTAATGATTTTCTTCTTAGAACAGTGCCAGGTCCAATTAGGATTAGATTGCTATTTTTATTATTGATATTTGCCCTAGTTCTGCCTTTTATTGACTGTGTGACATTGGTGAAGATCCCTTTCTGAAGCTTTGTTTCTTACCTACAAGCTGGGAATAGAATACCTGCTATGAAGAGTGGTTGTTAGTACATTAGAAAGGCTGGATATTTGTTTATATAAGGGGCTCAGCGCATGGTAGAAATTTGATAGCATTTTTTGCTTGCCCTCCCATGTATTACTGTGAAGACATCCCACATATTATGTCCAAGTTTTTATTTTCCCCTCAAATGCAATGTCAAGCACAAAACATTCCCATCTCCCAATTCTCTTCTGATGTTCTACAACCATTAAAGTATAGAAAACTAGAATGAGTGTTTTTATAACTTTTGCTGTACTTAAGCATGTGGAGAGAAGAGCGCTAGATCACAGGACACACTTTGATAGGAAAAGGGAAATATTTACACTGCAAACAACTTTCTCCTCATGCTTAACAGTTTTATGCTGTCATTCTGTCAGCACCAAGTGAGATTTTTCTATTTAAATAGTTTTCTATTTGTGGTATGATAATTCATGTATGGACTTCATGTAACTAACATAAATATAATGGATGGTTGAGAAGTGGTTTATTTTTACCAAGAGGAAAAAATGTGTACACGATTTTTTAAAATATTGCTTTGAAAATATTTAAAATTAATTTTGATTCAGTTGGTGGAAGATAGCGTCACAAACTCACTGCTAGTGGTATTCTTGAGAAGTAATGTTTGAATTTTCTAGGTATTGTCCCCAGACTGCCTTAAAAGAATTTAATTTTAGATGTAAATTTTCTGCTTAACATGGAAGATTTTCCCTGAAAATATTAGCTTCATCAGATACATAGTTGCTTAGGGGTAGCTGCATGGAATTATGGGAAGAGTGAAATAGAAAAAAATTTTCATGTCTAAGTTATACATACTGGTGTAATCATATTGATTGGATGATAATGATAATTACAGCAATAATGTGATTGAAAGGGTAAGCAAGTAACATATACTACAGTTACTAATATAATCCTGTGATTGAGTTTACCACTTCGTTTCTCTTTCCTGGAAACCCTTAAGTTTGTCACTATTGCACTTTATTTCCTTTGCTTATTGTAGTGGTGTATTAGTTGTATTACTGCTGCTATAACAAATTACGACACATTTACATAACTTAACACATATTTATTGTCTTGCAGTTTCAAAGGTCAGAAGTCCAAAATCACTTTAATTAGGCTAAGTCAATGTGTCTGCAGTGTGGGTTCCTTCTCGAGGTGCTGAGGGGAGAATCCATTCTCTTGCATTTTCTGCTTCTGGTGGCACCTGTCTTCATTGTCTTTTCCCCATTCCTCCATTTTCAAGGTGCGTTGCTTTTATTTCTGTTTCTGTCTCCGCGCTGTCTCCTCCTTTAACTTTGAGTCCTTCTCTCCACTTCATCTAAGGACTCCTGTGATTACTTTGGACTCACGTGGATGATCTGGGATAATCACCTTGTCTCCAGATCCTTAAATGAATCGTATCTACAAGTCCTTTGGCTGTGTAAGGCAGCACATTCCCAGGGCCGGGAGATTAGGTGAAGAACATCTTTTGGGACTATTATGCAGCCTATCACAAGTGGTAATATCACTTTTATGCCTTGAGACCCTGAAATTAATGTACTTGCTTACGCATGGAAAAACAATGTATCTGTGGGGGTAACAGTTTATTTTTGAACCATTAGAAGGTATTGATGGGGAAGTTTTCATCTGACAACAGATACTGATAAATTAAATACCCTTAGATTTGTCAAAACTAGCTTTAGTAAAATATAAGTAAAAGTATTTGCACTGCTAGGGGCAAAAATATTAATTAAACCCATTATTTATCAAGGCCAAGTCCTGGATTAGTTAGGTTTAAATTAACCTAGAACATTATCTTCCATAGTGCTTAATTGTGAAGCTTAGTTCTTGTTGACAAAAGCTCATCCATATAAGAAAGCATCGAAAGGTTGGTGTTTTTTTAACCTTTGCAGAATATAACTTTTCAAAGGGATGTTAGACAGTAGTTCCATCACAATTGATGCAGTTCACAGACATTCTTTGTGAATATTTTATCTCATGAGTTATATCTATGACACTAATCATAGACTTCTAGAAGAAATTTAGCAATGGTCATGTCAGCCTTTCAAATCTTTCTGTAACCTAGAAGAGGATCATTGCATAAGATAGATTCATTTTCCCCTTTATTCCATTGTTGCCAGAGAGAACTTGAAATGCCCTGTTCAAATTAATTTAATGCAAATGAATTCTTGCTGCCTCACAAGTAGTTTGTCCTTCATTTTTCTTAAAATTATATTGAAAATGGATGTGACCTGCTTTACTGGTTGTTGTGCAGGAAGCGTTGTCCTTCCTGAAAGCTCCCTCCGTTGTCAAAATGAAGCCATTAAGAGTAAAGTAAATTATATTATCTGATCATAGTATCACAATTGACCTTAAAACAATAAATTTTATAATCAGTGCAAATTGCTGAATAGTGTTTGCAGTTGTAGAAATTTCAAAGGAAACCCTGGTTGAGATACAAAGCTGCTATAATCATTTTTAAAATCTTTGTTTTTCTTTTACTTTGGAACAGTAGTGCAGTAAGTACTTTTGCCTTATTGTTCTCTCTGCCTTCCAGAAACCCTCATTCAAATATTCTAAGTTTTTAAGTCTTTTTCATTTCTTTTAATATTGTAACATTTAACAATGTCAAAGAAAGTATAATTTTTCTGGAAATCAAGCTAAAAATAAAGAGAAGCCGATGTAAATGAACATCAAATTAACAAGATTGATTAGGAAAAGTAATTTTTGAAAAGGGCCCAAAATCCCTTTGCACATAAATGCAAAAGAATTTAGTGAAAGAAGGTGAAACTGGAGTAAAGAACTCTACGGATGCGTAAGTAACTCTTAATAAGAATGAGTAACGTACATGCGTATCTTTAGCTCCCAGTTTCAGAGATACAGTAGTTGTACAACAAATGGTCCTTTCCTGCTCTTAAGGAAGCCTCTCCTCCTCCAGCCATGCCATTCCTCAGAGCAAGCTCTTCCACTGAGTTTTCAGCAACCATAAGTAAGAAGGATGGTACGATAGGCTGCGTGTACATATGGCCCTCATTAGCAGGCCAACTGTTCCTTTTGCCCACCCACATCACTGGGGACATATGGCGTTACTTTGACTGTTGAAACAAGTGTGTGTGGACATATCTTGGTATGAGTAAAAGACTGTTGATTGTCTTTCTCTTGTCGCTCGTGCAACCGTCTCCTTGTGGAGATCGTATTATCCATAACACTAGATTTGAGGATGATAAATGACGTTGTTATTATTAACTGAATTTGCCTCTCTAGTTTGATCACAAAACCAGCGAATGTTTGCTTATGGAACATGTAAAGCTTATAGAAGACGGAAAGCTTACAGAAAGAAATGATGGCTTTTCTAAGCATAAGAGTCAGGTCTTTTTCAATCAAAAACTAACTCATTCAAAAATTCAAGAGTTCTGTAAAACCAGAACAGCAGAGGTTTCAGAAATGCTATTGAGATCATTTATTATAAAATAGCCATTAATGAAATGTAATAGTGAGTCTGTTGTTGTGACTATGTGGAGAAATGAATGAGAAAATATAAGATAGGCTGGAATGAAGAGAGTCATCGGATCCCAACATAATTCATTTTGTATAGTTCACAGTATTGTAGCTTTAAAAAAATTATGAATTTTTTCAGTACTGTGAATTCTGAATTTGCAATAGGAGGCTTTTCAATCCTTGCAACAAGTGTGTATTTTTCAGTGGTTCTAGAATTATCGGGGCTTTCGAGCTGCTTCTGATAAGAAGGCAAGGCTAGAGGACTCGTGTTGAGGTGGCATTTGCACAGGACTTTAGATAACATACATCGATGATGTAGAGAGAAGAGCGGGTGATGTTGCTGTGGATTATAGTGGAAAGGCACCTTTTGCTCCCTCTGCTGACCTGTTTGTGTATTCAGCTGTGTAGCATATTTCTTGTATAATTACATAGTAATTTCACACACTACATTAAGAAAATCTGAACAATTTTTACTAAACTCATGTTTTCTAAATATTAAGTAAATAAAACCAATATTTGGCTAGGTAACATTTATAAAAACAGGATTTCTAGATAGATGATGATAAATTTTCATCTATATCTATAGAGCTGATAAATTTTCAAAACCCTTTGAATATCACTTGTACTACAAAGTCTCGTTTCAGTTTCAGTGCCATGGCACATTGATTAATCACCACTAAAGCGGTACATGAAATATTTGGCAATATAGGTATTTGGTAATGGTGATTGATGCACAGAATACGGCACCGTTATTATGCACTGGCCTTGAGAACTTTAGTTTTCATCTTCGATCACCTGATAGAGAACAAACTAACAGCTTTTTTCTTTCACCTTGCTGGAGAATAAACTAACAACTTCAAATTATCTGATCCATCCAAAAACTTATTTCCGTGAAACTCACTGATTTATTTATTATTTCGTGGGGATCACTATTATTTGCTGTAGTAAAATATCAAATGATCGATGTTTTATACCAACATGGCAGCTCACATGGTAGGCAACAGAATGAAAACAAACAGGTTTACTACCAAGAATTATACTATATTGCTTTTATTGACAGAAAAAGCATACAGATAATTTTATTCAGAGATTTTATGTGAATTATTTTGATAAGTGTACACATATATTTATAACTGACCTTTCTTTGTCAAGTGTGTGCCCACACACGTATTCATACTAAATCAATCTTAGAGATCTTATCCAAAGATTGAATTTCTTAAAGTGACTGTTCCAAATATGTATAATTTATGGCAAAAAAGTCACAAAATGGCAATACAAGGAGGCATAAAAGTGAAGATAAAGGGGGAGATGATGGTTAAAAACACCTGTAAATGAATAATTGATTTTGATTTAAATTCTTTTTAGTTCTTAGCTGATGAAATGAATATAAATGAAATTATTATGCAAAACACCTCTATTTGTTGTATATGCATGTACATATATGTGTTACAAATACAAAACTGATAGGATATTATTTAACATATATTCACACTCATAATGTGCATATATGTACATAATGAAAATGAGTGCTTGTTTTATATGTATGTATACACACACATACACATATTGCATACTTTCATTTTTTAAAATTTTACTTTAAGTTCTGGGATACATGTGCTGAACATGCAGGTTTGTTACATAGGTATACTTGTGCCATGGTAATTTGCTGCACCCATCAACCCGTCATCTAGGTTTTAAGCTCCACATGCATTAGCTATTTGTCCTAATGCTCTCCCTCCCCTTTCCCCACACCCACCTACAGACCCCAGTGTGTGATGTTCCTCTCCCTGTGTCAACATGTTCTCATTGTTCAGCACCCACTTATGAGTGAGAACATGCAGTGTTTGGTTTTCTGTTCCTGTGTTAGTTTGCTGAGGATGATGGTTTCCAGCTTCATCCATATCCCCGCAAAGGACGTGAACTCATCCTTTTTTATGGCTGTGTAGTATTCCATGGTGAATATGTGCCACATTTTCTTCATCCAGTCTATCATTGATGGGCATTATGTTGGTTCCAAGTCTTTGCTATTGTAAATAGTCCCATGATAAACATATATGTACATGTGTCTTTAGAGTAGAATGATGTATAATCCTTTGGTATATACCCAGTAATGGGATTGCTGGGTCAAATGGTATTTCTGGTTTTATATCCTTGAGGAATCACCACATTGTATTCCACAATGGTTGAACTATTTTACAAGCCCACCAACAGTGTAAAAGTGTTCCTATTTCTCTGCATCTTCTCCAGCATCTGTTTCCAGAATTTTTAATGATCACCATTCTAACTGGTGTGAGATGGTATGTCATTGTGGTTTTGATTTGCATTTCTCTAATGAACAGTGATAATGAGCTTTTTTCATATGTTTATTGGCCACATACATATCTTCTTTTGAGGAGAGTCTGTTCATATCCTTTGCCCACTTTTTGATGGGGTTGTTTGTTTTTTTTTTCTTGTAAATTTGTTTAAGTTCCTTCTAGATTCTGGATATTAGACCTTTGTCAGATGGATAGATTGCAAAACTTTTCTCATATTTTGTAGGTTGCCTGTTCACTCTTGTGATAGTTTATTTTACTGAGCAGAAGCTCTTTAGTTTGATTAGATTCCATCTGTCAATTTTGGCTGTTGTTTCAAGTGCTGTTGGTGATTTAGTCATGAAGTCTTTGCCCACACCTATGTCCTGAATCATATTGCCTAGGTTTTCTTCTAGGGTTTTTATAGTTTTAGGTTTTACATTTATGTTTTTAATCCACCTTGAGTTAATTCTTTTATAAGGTATAATGAAGGGGTCTAGTTTCTCTTTTCTGCATATGGCTACCCAGTTTTCCCAGCGCCATTTATTACATAGGGAATCCTTTCCCCATTGCTTGCTTTTGTCAGGTTTGTTGAAGATCAGATTGTTGTAGATGTGTGGTGTTATTTCTGAGGCCTCTATTCTGTTTCATTGGTCTATATATCTGTTTTGGTATTAGCACCATGCTGTTTTGGTTACTTTAGCTTTGTAATATAGTTTGAAGTCAGGCAGCGTCATGCCTCCAGCTTTGTTCTTTTTGCTTAGGTTAGCCTTGGCTCCACAGGCTCTTTTTTGCTTCCATATGAAATTTAACATAGTTTTTTTCTAGTTCTGTGAAGAAAGTCAATGGTAGCTTGATGGGAATAGCATTGAATCTATAAATTACTTTGGGCAATATGGCCATTTTCATGATATTGAGTCTTCCTATCCATAAGGATGGAGTGTTTCTCTATATGTTTGTGTCCTGTCATTTCCTTGAGCTCTGGTTTGTAGTTTTCTTTGAAGAGGTCCTTCACATCCCTTGTAGGTTGTATTCCTAGGTATTTTGTTTTCTTTTTAGCAATTGTGAATGGGAGTTTACTAATGATTTGGCTCTCTGCTTGTCTGTTATTGGTATATAAGAATGATTGTGATTTTTGCACATTAATTTTATATCCTGAGACTTTGCCAAAGTTGCTTATCAGGTTAAGGAATTTTTGGGCTGAGGTGGTGGCGTTTTGTAAATATACAATCATGTCATCTGCAGACAGAGACAATTTGATTTCCTCTCTTCCTATTTGCATGCTTTTATTTCTTTCTCTTACTCGATTGCCCTGGCCAGAACTTCCAATACTATCTTGATAAGAGTGGGGAGAGAGGGCATCCTACTCTTGGGCCAGTTTTCAAAGGTAATGCTTCCAGCTTTTGGCCATTTAGCATGATATTAGCTATGCATTTGTCATAAATAGCTCTTATTTTTGTGAGATATGTTCCATCAATACCTAGCTTATTGAGAGTTTTTAGTATGAGGGGTGTTGAATTTTATTGAAGGCCTTTTCTGCATCTATTGAGATAATCATGTGGTTTTTGTCATTGGTTCTGTTTATGTGATGGATTATGTTTATTGATTTGCATATGTTGAACCAGCCTTGCATGCCAGGCATGAAGCCAACTTGATCGTGGTGGATAAGTTTTTGATGTGCTGCTGGATTCTCTTGCCGGTATTTTATTCAGGATTTTCGCATCGATGTTCATCAGTGATATTGGCCTGAAATTTTCTTTTTCTATTGGGTCTCTGCCAGGTTTTGGAATCAGAGTGATGCTGGCCTCATAAAATGATTTAGGGAGGAGTCTTTCTTTTTCTATTGTTCAGAATAGTTTCAGAAGGAATGGTACCAGCTCCTCTTTGTACCTCTGGTAGAACTCGGCTGTGAAGACATCTGGTCCTGGGCTTTTTTTGGTTGGTAGGCTAGTAATTACTGAGTCAATTTCAGAACTTGTTATTGGTCTATTCAGGGATTTGACTTCTTCCTGCTTTAGTCTTGGGAGGGTGTATGTGTCCAGGACTTTATCCATTTCTTCTAGATTTTCTAGTTTATTTGTGTAGAGGTGTTTACAGTATTCTCTAATAATAGTTTGTATTTCTGTGGGATCAGTGGTGATATACCCTTTATCGTTTTTTAATGTGTCTATTTGATCTTTCTCTCTTTTCTTCCTTGTTAGTCTGGCTACCGGTCTATCTATTTTGTTAATCTTTTCAAAAAACCCACTCCTAGATTCATTGATTTTTTTTTGAAGGTTTTTTTGTGTTTCTCTCCCATTCGGTTCTGCTGTGATCTTAGTTATTTCTTGTTTTATACTAGGTTTTTAATGTGTTTTCCATTGCTTCTTTTGATTGTGATGTTAGGGTGTCTATTTTAGATCTTTCCCACTTTCTAATGTGGACATTTAATGCTGTAAATTTCCCTCTAAACACTGTTTTAACTGTATCCCAGAAATTCTGATATGTTGTGTCTTTGTTCTCATTGGTTTCAAAGAACTTATTTATTTCTGCCTTAATTTTGCTATTTACCCAGTAGTCATTCATAAGCAGGTTGTTCAGTTTCCATGTAGTTGTGCAGTTTTGAGTGAGCTTCTTAATTCTGAGTTCTAATTTGATTACACTGTGGTGTGAGAGATTGTTTGTTATGATTTTCATTCTTTTGCATTTGCTGAGGAGTGTTTTACTTCCAATTATGTGGTTGATTTCAGAATAAGTGCTATGTGGTGCTGAGAAGAATGTATATTCTGTTGATTTGGGGTGGAGGGTTCTGTAGGTATCTATTAGGTCCACTTGGACCAGAGCTGAGTTCAAGTCTGAATATCCTTGTTAATTTCCTTTCTTGTTGATCTGTCTAATATTGATAGTGGGTTGTTAAAGTTTCCCACTATTATTGTGTGGGAGTCTAAGTCTCCTTGTAGGTCTCTAGGAACTCGTTTTATGAATCCTGGTGCTCCTGTATTTGGCATATATATATATTTAGGATACTCAGCTCTTCTTGTTGCATTGATCCCTTTACTACTATGTAATGCCCTTCTTTGTCCTTTTTTATCCTTGTTGGTTTAAAGTCTGTTTTATTAGAGACTAGGATTGCAACTCCTGCTTTTTTCTTCTTTCTTTCCATTTGCTTGGTAAATATTCCTCCATCCCTTTATTTTGAGCCTATGTGTGTCCTTGCAAGTGAGATGTGTCTCCTGAATACAGCACACCTGTGGGTATTGACTCTTTATCCAATTTGCCAGTGTATGTCTTTTAATTGGGGCATTTAGCTCATTTATATTTACCGTTAATATTGTTATGTGTGAATTTGGTCCTGTCATCATGATGTTAGCTGGTTATTCTGCACATTAGTTGAAGCAGTTTCTTCCTAGTTTCATTGGTTTATATATTTTGGTGTGTTTTTGCAGTGGCTGGTACTGGTTTTTCCTTTCCATGTTTAGTGCTTCCTTTAGGAGCTCTTGGAAGGCAGGTCTGATGGTGACTAAATCTGTCAGCATCTGCTTGTCTGTAAAGGATTTTATTTCTCATTCACTTATGAAGCTTAGTTTGGCTGGTTATGAAATTCCATATGTACATCATGGAAACGAGTGCATGTGATACACACACACACACACGCACACACATTGCATACTTTCATTTTTGTGTCCATTACTTTTCTGATTTTATCAGCAGCCAACTAAAGAAAATAGAAAAAAAAATTGGTAATTCGATCTTTCATGTTCTGCATCTTCCAGCTTCACAACTTATAGTTTTCTATTTTTATTGTTATTGTGATCAGAATGAAAATGTATACAATAGAATCAGAATCAGGTCAGAATCAACAAAAATACTATAATGTTTGTACATGCTTTCGATGCAGTTTGTCTCTGCAAAGGGTGTGTGTGTTTCTATGCACATGTGCATGTACACAAGTGTGTAAATAAGTGTTTTATTCATGATGGAGAAAGGCTGGTCAAAATGATTCTGAATGAGATAGCACCACTACAGCAGATAATTAGGTCTCTAGCAATAAAACAAGTCATTAAACATGTTTCTAAGCATCTACTCAGTATCTGGCACAATGTTAAGTAGTGTAAATATAATCATTAGCAAAATTCAGCTTCTACCCTCAATGGTATATGTGTAGAACAAATTGGTAAAGCTGGAGTACATTTCAGGACCAAAAACAGTTTCTGTGTAGTTCCCACTTCATCAAGACCATGTTGTATACCTCTCATACACTTAAGCCATAGGGAAGCAATTATTCCATCCATCCTTTTACAGGGTAGTGGTGGGGAAGAAGAGCTGACTGTCATGCTTGAATTCACATAATTTCATAATTAAATAATTTCATGTTACATAATCTCGATAAACCTAAAATCCAATATATGATAAAGATAGTGTTTCAAATCAGTGGATAAGTGATAAACAGTTCATAAAATGGTGTTCAGATAATTGGCTATATGTATTTTATAGTTGCACAAAGGTATAATATGTCATTAATAAATATTAATTCCATAGTGGATGTCAAATACACTTTTTCAAAATATAAAGAAAAAATACCATAGACAAATATCACTTGCAACATTACGGTTAAAATTAAATATCCAAACATAGCCCTAACCAATAACAGAAAATTTAAAAAAAAAATTATGGATTGGAATTTGTTAAAATATAAAACTTTTCTTTTTCAGAGGATACAATGAATATGTGTAAAAAGCAAATATCAAATCAGCAACAAGTGCTTGCAATTCACTTGACATATTTAAAATATGAGTAGTTCCAACAAATCATAAATAAATGATTAGTAGTCCAATAAAAAAAAGACAAAGTACATTGACAGGAAACTGTATGAAACTCATGAACACTAAATGTCTTAGATTCTCTATTGTTAAACAAAATGCAAAAACAATAGAGAACATTATGAATATGGAGTTAATATTTAACAAAATTATTTTATCCATGTTATAAGTAAATATTTACATCCAAAAACCCTTGTTTTCTCTGAAAGTTGTCACTTATGAGTCTATTTTGAAAATGTTTAAAGAATAGTAATTAATTAACTTTAATAAATAGGTACTCCTATTGAGGGAAAACAGACATTTCCATAATTTTTCTTCTGTTTCTAATCTAGTAGATGGTAGGAAAATAATGACAATTGCATGTTCATACCTGGAGAATATGCATTCCATTTCTTTTAAACTTTTGCATTCTCAAAACTATATTGATACCTCAAAGCATACCCTTTGCTGTTGAAAACAGCCTTTCAAGTATAAAGACACACACATCACTTTCCTTAAATCTTATATAAGGCAAGGGCCTAGATTCCTATCAGAAAATGTATTTCAAGAATGCTTTTTTAGTAGTTCCTGTGGCCTTATCTTATAGAGGAAGGTTTTTCTTTAAACATACACACAGTATTTGATGCACATTTTTATTGGAAAGAGCTTTTATTTCCTTAAATGTTTTGTTGTCTAAGTGTGAAAAGTATCCTGCAGTGGAATTCAGTGGCACAGATGCTTATTGTGATAGATGAGATGAACTTGCTTCCCTAAGCATGCATGGGCATGAAATGCATCTGGCTTCTGTACATAAAAGTCAGTTATGTTCCCAAATATGTCTCTGCATTTACACAGACGTTTAGGGGCAGACACCCTACTGTTCCCTCAAAAGGCGGCTCTGCTTAATTATGAAGTTCAAGTTAGACCAGAAGTTGGAAAATACTAAATTCCACATTGCAGACAGAGCCTGAGCAGGTGATGTCACCACTGCATTCTAAGGTGGCAAGTCCTCAGAGAAGTAACTTATCACCTTACCATGGAGAAAAATAACCGTGTCCAGAACACAAGAGGATGCTTTAAGGTAGCGTACAATCAAGTGTGCAAACCTGTGCAATACATACCAGATGAAATCCAGTTCAGAGGCTCAGGAAAACAAACAAATGAGGATATGCTTTAAAAAATAGGACTTAATATAAACAGTCGTGAGAGTAAAACTATTGCTAAGCACATAGGAAACATAAACCAGGCTTTCAGGAAGGAGTTTGGCACATGTGTGCACTGGTAGGAGGTGTAATGTGCAGAAATCCGGCCTTTTGTGGCATAGCAACTAAAGTTCCTTTTCTATTGTCCAGACAACCTTAAATATTCCTTTATGCAGTACTATTTTAAAAAGGCCATCTACTGTGCACAATGTGTTAGCATCAAGGACATGAAATTTATCTGGAATATACCAAAACTTTAATCAATAGACTAGGACCAAAGCTTTTAAAAACAGGTTTTCGTAGATAAATCATTATAAGTTATTATTTCCTCGCCATAGGTAAGGCATGATAGATAACTTTACTTTTTCTCAGTCACTTAGTGTGTAGGTAGAATAATGACCCTTAGCAGGATGACCTTTTGAATGTGTTGTTAGGCAGCATGGAAGCATTATGGTTAGAGGTGGAATTAAGATTGCTAATCACCTCACCTTAAACTGGAGCGATTATCCTGAATTATCTAGGTGGGCCCACTGCGGAGAGACCAGAGTGAGCAGAAGAGCTTGGGGAAACTGGAGCCGAGGCTGAAGTGATGTGCTGTGTCCAAGATGTGCAGAGGCCAAGAGCTCAGGGATACATGTGACCCCTCAAACCTGGTGAATTCTCTCCTGGAATCTCTAGACAAAATATACACTTGATGATACCTTGATTTTAGCACACTAAGACCCATTTTGGACTTCTGACCCCCAGAAGTATAAAGAAAAAAAATGTGTTGTTTTAAGCCTCTGAGTTTATGTTAATTTACTGTAGCAGCAGTGAGAAACTAACACAGTAAGACGGCTTTTATTTTTATGTGATGTATAGAATTAAATTGGATATGCTAGGAAATATTGGAAATTTATTGATTTATTTTTTTGTCTGAGCTGGAGTCTGGCTCTGTCGCCCAGGCTGGAGTGCAGTGGCGCGATCTCGGCTCACTGCATGCTCTGCCTCCCGGGTTCCCGCCATTCTCCTGCCTCAGCCTCCCGAGTAGCTGGGACTACAGGCGCCGCCACCACGCCGGCTAATTTTCTGTATTTTTAGTAGAGACGGGGTTTCACCGTGGTCTCGATCTCCTGACCTTGTGATCCGACCGCCTCGGCCTCCCAAAGTGCTGGGATTACAAGTGTGAGCCACCGCGCCCGGCCAGGAATTTATTTTCTTAATATAGTTCTTCATATTAGAATAATGAGAACCATCGAGTAATGAAGTGTTCTATTTTGTGAAGGATGATTATATAAACAGTACGAAGGTTAAAAACCGGGCGGGACCGGCTGGGCACAATGGCTCGTTCATGTAATCCCAGCACTTTGGGAGGCCGGGGCAGGTGGATCTCTTGAGCCCAGGAGTCTCAGATCAACCTGGGCAACATGTGAAACCCCATCTCCACAAAAATACAAAAACCAGGCAGACGTGGTGGCGGCGCCTGTGGTCCCAGCCACTCAGGAGGCTGCGGTGGAAGGATCGGAGCCCGGCAGGTGCAGGCTGCGGTGGACCGTGATTATGCCACTGCGCTCCAGTCTGGGTGACAGAGTAAGACCCTGTCTCCATTAAATAAATAGATAAATAAATATATATATAAGTAAAAGAGGAGGGTGTCTTTTGAAGGCTATTAAAGTCGTCTAAGTGTCCTCTGATTATATGAGGCTGGAATGGTGCATGGAATGTTGTGTTGAATAACCTGATACAGTCTCTGAAACTATAGAAGCATTAGTAATTTTAGCCTGAGAGTGCTATAATCTGGGATAATTTGGTCCAATACTTCCAGAGAGGGTTGAAGTTTTGAGATAGCTGGAGTTATTTCAGTTGAAGACCTGAATATGAGGCAACTGCATACTCAATTACAATTCAATTTCTACTCTTTATATAAGGTAGAAATGGGTAACATGTGGGACACTGTGTTAAAAGTAATGCAGCCATAGTGTAGTGGTAAAAGCAGATGAAAAGTACTATAATAGTCGTATAGATGAGGTACTGGAAAGAAGCAGATTTGAAAAATTGGAGATAAATGTCAGTTTTCCGGAGCCATGGGATGAAAACCAAACCGGATTACAACAGATTCAATTCACTCAAGATGTCTAACTTGGTAATAGGTCAGAAAACTCAATTTGTCGTATTTTCTTAAAAGTACACAAAAATGTTCCTTTTGATAAAACACGTGTAGTGCACCTTCGGATTTGATTTTTCTTTATGTTCTGTAAACTGCTCACAGTAAAACAGAAAAAAAGTCTGACAAATATGATGGTCCTTAAATCTTGTAGGAGTATGATTCTTCTCCAAAGAATAGAGGTTTTCCTAGGAAGGCCCTAAGCAAGGAATCAAGTTTCCTTTTGCAAGAAATAAAATTCTCAAAAGTTCCCTGCACCTTGGAAAGGCTCTGGTTGAAATTAATAGCACAACGTTATTTATTTAAATTTTAACTTTTAAGTTCAGGGGTACAAGTGTAGGTTTGTTACAGAGGTAAGCTTATGCCATGGGATTGGTTGTACAGTTTATTTCATCACCCAGATATTAAGCCTAATATCCATTAGTTGTTTTTCCTGATCCACATAGCAAATATTACCCCCATAAAGTTTTATGGTTACTTTTTTCTTATCTTCTGATTAATGCCATTAGATTCACCAATTGAAATTATTTTTCAGTAGTTTAATTCCCTCTAGAAGGTTTAAAAAATGTTTCCGAATTTCCTAAGTCTTCTTTCTTTGTTAGTCTTCTAAAAAGCTATATTCAATAGAATTCATGTGCTTAGGTACAGTTTCACTAAAAGCGTATCTTCAACATTTGATCTGTTTAAAAGTTCTTAAGGTGTTAAGGAACATTAGGTATCAGAGTTTATGGCATTTGATTAATCTGAATAAATCTTGGCATCAAATTGAATTCAGCAAAAGTAACAGTGATAAATCAGAGAGCAATATTTGAAATGTCTCCAGGAAACATTTTAAAACAATTTTTAAGTTCACTAATTTGAGTCATTACACTTGGCCCTAATATGGTAGATTTTAAGTGAAGCTCAGTCGAACCTGGCAGATATCATATACAAACTTTTAATAGTCCTAACAATTCCTGTACCTCATTTGGATAAAGATTATTTCCAGAGCATCAGTGCTTTGACCAGAAAGGCATTTATTATTCTGTAACACTTTTCTTGAGAAATTAGCATGATTCATCATTTGAGTACGCTCTCTCAGATAAGATTCTAATATTTGGGTGTGAATAAAACTTCAGGGCATTGAAAACAGCTGGAAGATAGACAATAGGGTGATCATCCTCTCTTGTCATTCTCTATCAAGGTCCTCTTTAATTATTGGCCTAAAGAGCTATAACTTTATGGTGAAAACAAACCGCTCGGATATAGCGTTAAAGGTTGAAATAATGAATTATACATAAATCGATTTAGTTCAGTTATATTCTGTTGAATTGGGAGAACATCGAATTTTTAAATTTCTCTGCATTTCTTGAAGTTAGGAATAAAAGCTGGGGTGGGGTCTCCTGAAATAATGAGGTCTAGAATAATTTCTGTTAAATTTACTTTTTAGTAGGATAAGTCTACTAAAATCAATATGAATGGAACCTTCAATGTACCACTGAAGATAATTAATCTTTGAGAGGTTAAGTAACCATTACAAGGTAATTTACCTAATTAGCAACTAAACCAACCAAATTTTAGATTTCTTAACTTTAAGACTATTGCTCACATAGTCACGTAAAGTATATCTTCCACATAGTCACAGGCAATCACAAGCTAACACGAGCAGTTAGCACAAAATAGATGTTCCACATAGAATGCAGAACAAAAAAAGACACTTTAAAAATCCTTTTCCCTTTTCCAAATTCATATTTAAAAAGTTTCTTGTGGAATTTCCCAAATGCCAGCATGGCCACATATAATACAGATTGATACTCAGACCTCTAATGAGAAACAGTTAGAATTATGCTAAACAAGGAACATTCTATATTGATTTCACAAATTCTCCTCTTTCCACTTATAGTTTCTCATAAAATGTAACATGTTTGTCTTGTGTGGAGTCTGTATAGAAAAAGTGTGATAACTGAAGATATAGACACACAGGTGTATGTATGTCTGTGTGTTCCTGTGTATTATAGCCTTTCTTTAATGGTTTTCTCTTTATATATATATATACTTTAAGTTCTAGGACACATGTGCACAACGTGCAGGTTTGTTACATATGTATACATGTGCCATGTTGGTGTGCTGCACCCAGTAACTCATCATTTACATTAGGTATATCTCCAAATGCTGTCCCTCCCCCTCACCCCACCCCATGACAGGCCCCGGAGTGTGATGTTCCCCTTCCTGGGTCCATGTGTTCTCATTGTTCAATTCACACCTATGAGTGAGAACATGCAGCGTTTGGTTTTTTTTGTCCTTGTGATAGTTTGCTGAGAATTATGGTTTCCAGCTTCATCCATGTGTCTACAAAGGACATGAACTCATCCTTTTTTATGGCTGCATAGTATTCCATGGTGTATATGTGCCACATTTTCTTTTTTTTTTCTTTTTTTTATTATACTTTAGGTTTTAGGGTACATATGCACAATGTGCAGGTTTGTTACATATGTATCCAGCCACATTTTCTTAATCCAGTCTATCATCGTTGGACGTTTGGGTTGGTTCCAAGTCTTTGCTATTGTGAATAGTGCCACAATAAACATACGTGTGCATGTGTCTTTATAGCAGCATGACTTATAATCCTTTGGGTATATATACATATATATATAAAAAAATTATATATATATATTTTGGGGACGGAGTTTCGCTCTGTCACCCAGCTGGAGTGCAGTGGCACGATCTCGGCTCACTGCAAGCTCCGCCTCCCGGGTTCACACCATTCTCCTGCCTCAGCCTCCAGAGTAGGTGGGACTACAGGTGCCCGCCACCATGCCCGGCTAATTTTTTGCATTTTTACTACAGACGGGGTTTCACCGTGTTAGCCAGGATGGTCTCGATCTCCTGACCTCATGATCCACCCTCCTCGGCCTCCCAAAGTGCTGGGATTACAGGCATGAACCACCGCGCCTGGTCTCTATTTAAGTTAGCTCTGTCCAGGGCAAACCAGCATTTCAAAGATACAAACTGTTTTTGCAAAAAACAGGTATACACCTATCCATAGTGCAGACATTATGTCTACTTATTTCTCTCTAAATAGATCTTTCATTTTAACAAGTACTTCACCTTCACAAAATTTAGTTGAGTCAGTGAACTCTTATCCAGATGCTATATCTTGGCCAGATTATCAAGAATTAAGCCTCACAGATAGGCTGTTTCCATTTCCTTTAACAAAGTTTATCAGTCCTGAGTTACTTCTTGATTTCTTGCCAGTGGCATATAATGATGACTCAGCCAAGTCAGTTCCCAGAGTTGGACTCTTTTTTTTCTTATACACAGGAAACTTCTTTTCCAAGAATACTTGTTCCAGTTGCTCACAATCTTCATAGTTGATGATTATAGAATGATCTATGTACTTTCAATGTACCTTCAAAAATGAGATCTGCAGCTGGATAAGACGTGTGTGTGTGTGTGTGTGTGTGTGTCTTAGTAGACTTAAACCTTTCATTGAATAAGAAGCCTAGTTGATAGTGTAAGGTGAGAGTTAGAAGAACAGGGAATTATTTGGTTTAAGGAATTGTGAAGAAATGTGCTATGCCATTAAAATTTTTCTCTACTTTTGTGTTAAATCTTAATTTTGTGCAGAATTTACTAAGCTGCAGGAAACTGTCAAAATTGACTCTTGCTAAGTTCCATATTGGTTTGTAATTATCTTAAAACAAAAGTTGGTTGATACTAAAGTGCAGTTTTTCCTCTAGCTTTCATAAATTGAGACAGGTCTTTTTCTCACCCTCCACATACCTATGGCTGGAAGCCGAGGTGGTTGTTCTTGGTTCCCGTTACAACTTCTAGACTGTTAATTTCTCCGCTCCTTGCAAATTAGACTGTTCCTTTGAAACTCAAACCCCTTGGAAATATCAGCCATGCCCCTTTGGTATTACCATCATCAACAGACCTCCCTCCTGGGCACTCTGGTCTTATTTTTTTTTTTTTTGAGATGGAGTCTTGCTCTGTCACCCATGCTGGAGTGTAATGGTGTGATCTCGGCTCACTGCAAACTCCTCCTCCCGGTTTCAAGTGATTCTCCTGCCTCAGGTTCCTGAGTAACTGGGATTACAGGTGCATACCACCACACCCAGCTAATTTTTGTATTTTTGGTAGAGACGGGGTTTCGCCATGTTGGCCAGGCTGGTCTCGAACTCCTGACCTCAGGTGATATGCCTGCCTCAGCCCCCCAAAGTGCTGGGATTACAGGCAAGATCCACTGCACCTGGCCTCTTGCCATTTATTTAAGGCTTTAGATCTTTTGCTCAATATCATCTTCAGGCAAGTTCAGCCATCATTTTAGTGGCTCAGCTTTCACGTGAAAGGACCAGTACAAACCTCGGTTCCCCGTTTTTTGACATCTTTATTTCCATTACTTTTTTTCTTTCCTCCACTTTATTGTCATCAAATCTGAAACATTTTCTATAAGGGTATGTACCACCAGGATCTAGATGCAAATATTCTGCCTCCTGGACATCACTCCTTGCCAGCTCGTTGGCCCAGATGTCCTCATTCCTACAACCCTTCATTTTCACTGAGACTCTCCTTAGGACACAGATGCTGCTGCTCCCTCACGATCCATCCGTACTCTCTTGCTTTCAGTTTCCACGTTTTCCTCCTCAAATGCCATAGTTCATTTTTAGCATTCCCTTGCAACTACCCTGAGCTTCATTTTCCCACAATTTATTTGTTTCTCTTTCTCTTCCCAAATTTTAAATGTTGATGTTTCTAAGGGTTCTGTCCTAATTGCTCTTCTTTTCTCTCCACACACATACTCTCTCTAAGCTCTAAACACTACTAAACAGCTCATAATTTCCAGTCTTAGAGTTTGGTCCAGACCTTTATTCTGGGAGTTGATGATTTACGTGACAATAGCACTCGAATAATTCAGAGGTAACATGTCCTGGTTTCCCACATGATAGTAAGTGGCACTGCCAGCCATGCTAGATGCTTATAAGTCATTTTTGGCCCTTCCTCAATATTCTGACAATATCCAATTCAACATTCATTTAAAGAATATTTTGGTTCCAAATACATCTGTAATTTCCTCCACCTATTTTGATTTCCAATGTCCCCAGCCTAGCCAGAGCCACATATTTTCTTACCTACGCTTATTTTCTTAGGTCATCCTTAGTCAACTTACTTTAATTCTTATCTCCGACACCCTGTTAGCTACAGAGAAACCAAAGTGATCTCTTAACATGTCTTTCAGTTTCCAACTCTCCCACTTTTCTGGTGTACTTGGACTAAGATTTATGTTCCTCATCATTACTAATGAAGACCTGTACTGTTTCACATATCCTTCTCTTTCAGCCACGTCTCACATTACTCTTTCTCCCTTCTGTACTTCATCCAGATTCCTACTTTTCAGTTTTTCATTTCATCCAATTCACAGGTTTCTTCTACATGCCAAGATCTTGCTCATATATTAGGGTCCTTGAACACTGGGGGTTTTTCCTATAAGACGAATCTTTCTGTATTGTATGAAAAGCTAACTCTTTTTATTCTCAGGTCTTAGCTTAAATATTCTCACTTGAAAGAAGTGGTTAGAGTCTGTATAATCCAAATTAATATTTCTTTTTTTCTTTTTCTTTTGAGACAGGGTCTTGCTGTGTCACCCAGGCTGGAGTGCAGTGCCACAATCTTGGCTCACGGAAACCTCTGCCTCCTGGGTTCAAGCAGTTTTCCTTTCTCAGCCTCCTGAGTAGCTGGGACTACAAGCGCACACCACTACACCCGGCTAACTTTTTTATTTTTAGTAGAGATGGGGTTTTGCCATGTTGATCAGACTGGTATCAAACTCCTGGACTCAAGTGATCCATCCGCCTTGGCCTCCCAAAATGCTGGCATTACAGGCATAAGCCACCACGCCCGGCCCAAATTAATATATCTATATATAAAAATTATATGTATGAATCTTATATAATGTGAATTAAGATTATATCTAATGTTCACCCCAACACCCTTGTTGGATATTCAGTCCCTTGCTTCACTTTGCATGTGAACACATTTTGTAATAATCTCTTCACTTTGCTCAGTTGGATTTCTGTGCCTGTCTTCGTCTTCAGAATTGAAACCCTAGGAGTACAGGACTGTGGCTTTCTTATTCACCACTGCAGCTCCGTAACTAAGAGAGCATCTGATACATATGTGTGAAGGGAATTGGTTAAATATAGACCACTAGGTCCAGTGGAGTCCACAGCCTATTCACTTCATGTAGTTTCCAAGAAACAAATGCTTCTCAACATATATTAATGAATGAGATATGGGCCAGGGTATCTGGTCTGGCTGGAGATGGCTTAACTTTGAGTTCACTTGAGAGGGTGTCAGTGTGAGCAGGAATGCTTTCACTCACTTCAAGAATTGCATGGTGTTGGCCGGGCGCGGTGGCTCTCGCTTGTAATCCCAGCACTTTGGGAGGCCGAGGCGGGCGGATCACGAGGGCAGAAGATCGAGACCACGGTGAAACCCCGTCTCCACTAAAAATACAAAAAAATTTAGCCAGTCGTGGTGTCGGGCGCCTGTAGTCCCAGCTACTTCGAGAGGCTGAGGCAGGAGAACGGCGTGAACACAGGAGGCGGAGCTTGCAGTGAGCCGAGATTGCACCACTGCACTCCAGCCTGGGTGACAGAGCGAGACTCCGTCTCAAAAAAAAAAAAAGAAGAAGAATTGCATGGTGTTTAGGGGGAAGAATCACCCCGCTTCTCTGGGGAGACATGAGGGCTCTCTGGCTCCTGTGGGCTCTCAAACTGTTGGAAGATGATTGCTAAACCTGAGTTTTCAGGTCTCCTAGTTATATTCATTTAAACTTATACATGATTTGTCACTATTTTAAGTTGTTTTTCACTGAAAAGTCAGTCTGAATATAGAGCCTTATTTCATTCAGATCAGAAAAACTGGGTTTTGGTAAAATCTGTTTATCTATAATTTTTAAGTAAGTACAATTTTATAAACCAGTTATTCCTAACTTGAGAGGCCTGGAGGATTTATTACAATGTGTATTTCAGGGCCACATCTGCAGAAGTTTTGATACAACATTTCCTTACTAATACCCCTGACAGCACATTTTAGCAGGCATCCTGTGTTATTCAGAAGCAGAACGTTTATGCACTACACTTTGGGAGAGAGAAGTGCATGTTATGTTACCATTTAAAGATGCCTGGTTCTTGTGGGGCAAATTGGCAAATGATTTATCTGAACTAATGGCAGAGTGGAATTTTAATACTTTAGGGTTTTCAGGAATCTTAGAGCTGTTTTCATTTGTCTCACACATACAGCCTGAACCTTGAAGACATTAATGAATTTGTCACAGAAATTAAATTGGGCCAAAATTTACATTTGCAACCCATGTCTGTGCTCTTCATTCTAAAGCACAATGGCCTAGAGTCATATTTTAACCTCTAAGTTTCATCTTATTAAAAAATAAAATAAAATAAATGTAAATACATGCATGTATTATACTATATATACAATTTATATACATTACAATATTAATTTGAATTACACATGACATCACTAGTAAAGGCCAGTTACAGTTTAGACTGAGATAAGCCCTGTGAGAATTTACTAAGGTCAAAAAGACTCCTTTTAATAGTGACTCAGTGGTACCTACTCTAAGGACAAAGGCTCCAGTATGTATCCTAATCTAAGTTATTACTGAATGTGAGTCCTGTGATAGCTTCTAATGAAAATTTTCCATTGAAAAAAATCAATGTTAATAACTGGAACTCGAGAGCTGTAATGGGTTCTGCTGTGTTTTTCGGGCTTAGACTGTGTGCTATAATATGCTAAGAAGAGGAGTTGATGACCTGTGAGCTCTGGTCACTTCCTGATCTCATTTGACTCTTTGGTCTTTAGTTTTAAAAGGGTGATCAGAGAGGTTGCTTTATAATGGAGAAGTTGAACAAAAGGACCATCAACCTGCAGGCTCACTGGCACAGCGCAAGTTTCACCGGATAAGCATTTCAGTAAAGAGGACTATTGCCAACAGCAATACTTGCAAGGAAGCTTTGTTACAGAGAGGATTTTTTTTTTTAAAGAAGCTGCTAGGAAAACTGACACTAGAAGCTAACTAGAGTCACTCTTTATAGATATCAATGAAATTGTAAGTCTGAAGACATTACTTACCTAGATACAGTAATGGACTTTATTTAAGGACCAACTTTATACATACCTAATATACCTAGGCTTGTTGATCAAGTTGGCTGGCTGGGGAAGAATAAAACCATCTAGAAGATCCACATGATGAGAGAAAGCATTCGGGGAGGGCAGACAGAGACATGATGCTGGCCACAGATAGAACCCAGAGACGCTCTGTGATTGAAGTAGTTCTAATACCTGGAAGCTTCGATTTGCTCTTATAACGTGTCTAAAGCCATTTAATTCAAGACTACCCTTCCTAGTTGGTACCTGTAGATGTAATGCATCTCCTAAGGTATTAGTCTAGGCTCCACCGGACAGAACAACTACCTGGAGGTAGGTGGTGGAGCCTCCGGACTCCGCGACACATTTCACAATGCTGTTTACTCCAAAACACTGGCCTTATTGAACTAATCTAGCTATTGGGTAAGACGAGAAGTAATACACGAACATTCTTAAAGTCTGTTCTCTTTTGCCTTGTGACCTTAAACATTTCAAAGACCAACATGAACACTATTGAATAGAATTGTGTTTCCATCGTCATAACTAATCTGAAAGCCTAAGTTATACCTCTTTCACTGCACATCCAATCTATTTTATGGGCAGAAGAGCACAATGGGCTCAGCTATGCAGGCTTTAGGAGTTATTTTAACCTTTAAAGAACAATAGACACAAGTAAAAGTACATACATAAAGTAGGCATTTTATATTTAATTTTTATTTTCATATGCATGAAAAGTGTGTTCCAAAAAAAGATTAGAGAAATCCATGGCATGTCTTTCTGGTTAATGTTACTTTATTTTTTGGTTCATCTACGCTACTACTTACAAGTTACTTGTTTTTTTTTTCATGGAAAATTTTTTTTAAATGAATTGATTTTGCTTTTCATCAGCACAGTTGTTGACTAATACCAAAGTTAGTTAGAAGGTTATGATTTTTACATTTATAGAATGTCAGGGGCAGCATTTAGACAATACATCATAGTAACTTGGCATTTATGAAATATTAGTTTTCCATAAACATGAACTCAGAGAGGAAGGTTACATTTTTTTAAATTATAATAACATTTTGAAAACCATCTGTCCTTTAAAATGTTACTAAAATATATATTGGAACTGGTGTTTTAGATGCCAGTCCTTCCTGAAGAGTGTTTTGAGATTTTTTTCAAATACTGCCTCAGTTCTATATAAAATAGAAAATATTCTGCCTTGTAAAATGACTACTGGATGTAGGTAAGAAGAAGTTAAGGAAATATTACATAAAAGTAGATTTGCAAAGGTAATTTGCTGAAGGATTATTTACACTTTGATGAGTGGATCTGGATATTTTGATACTAAGTGAAAGTGGTTCCACTGGAATTAGAAGGGAATAGAGATCTGAAAGCAGGAGTGAAAAGAATGTGTGTAAGCCGGGCACGGTGGCTCATGCCTGACCTCAGGTGAGCCGCCCACCTCAGCCTCCCAAAGTGCTGGGATGACACGCTTGTTAAGTGGTACTCTAATTAATCAGTAACTTAAACCTCAAAAGAGATTCATTATGTACACAAAATTAATCTTGTGTAATCAAGTGTATAAGTAAAATTAATTGAAGAAATCAAAAAACGCAAGGTGGCTGACACCTGTAATCTCAGTGCTTTCGGAAGTCTAGGTGGGAGGATCCCTTGACTTAAGGAGGCTGAGACCAGTCAAGCAACACGGTGGGACCCCATCTCTGTAAAACAATTAGCCGGGGATGGTGGTGCGTGCCTGTAGTCCGAGCTACTTGAGAGGCTGAGGCAAAAGTATCGCTTGAGCCTAGGACTTGGAGTCTGCAGTGAGCTATGATCACACCACTGACTCCAGCCAGAGCAACAGAGGGAGACAATGAGAACACGTGGACACAGGAAGGGGAACATCACACTCTGGGGACTGTTGTGGGGTGGGGGGAGGGGGCAGGGACAGCATTAGGAGATACACCTAATGCTAAATGACGAGTTAATGGGTGCATCACACCAACATGGCACATGGATACATATGTAAGAATCCTGCACGTTGTGCACATGTACCCCAAAACTCAAAGTATAATAATAAATAAATAATAAACCACAAAACACTTGTAATTCCAAATCCAGATATATAAACCACAGGAATACTTAGATAAACACACGTTATACACACATATAGTATATGTATGATAAAATATACTTGTATGTTCAACTTGGGAAAGGTTGATGATTTTAGAAACTAATAATTCTATTGCCTTGTGCTCTAATGATTTTCAATTTGAAGATTTATTTGGGATCAAATATATGAGGCTCCATATACAAGACATCTTTCTTTCCCCTCTTCTCAGCACCATTTTTTGGCTGATTATTGGACTACAACTGGGAGATCTAGAACTAAATTCCTGCTTAGTGTTTACTTGTTCAGAGCATAGGCTTTGAAATCGTCCTGTTTTGCCTCAGTCTCCACAGTGGTACCTACTAACCTCATGACTAGGGGATCGTGTAGCATTTCTCTAAGCCTTGTTTTCTTAGCTGTGAAGTGGTAAATTTTGGAAGTGCTTTGTTCATAGGATTTCTGTGGAAACTGAATTGGGTAAAGAATGTAAGGCATTTAGCACAGTAAAATAACCTGGATTACAGTAACTTTTCAAGGAGTGTTTATTAGTACTTAAACTGCCATTGTCATCAAAATTCTGTTTTTACATATGAACTTAGAAATGCCATTGTAACCTTCTCAACTCATTTGGTCATTTAAAATAGAGAGGTTGAGTTAGGTGTTTCTTAAATTTCTCTTTAGCTCTGATACTATGTGTCTGACGTTAAGTAATGCAAAGTTGGTAATTAAATCTTCCCCTTTCGTGATGTAGGAGAAAGGCATAAAAAATTTCTGGGTGACTGGATTCCCTTGCAAGTTTATTAGAATTGTAATTACGTAGCATTTTGAATAAAGCGTTCATTCTGGAAATCATTAAGTTTATTTTTCTTAACTCCGTATTTTGTCAACTGTGGAAAAATTGGGATTTAGGAGTAACCTCTGATTTAAAATTCCACCTAGTAACCATCTAAATTGTAGTCTTGTAATTTCCTAACTTTGGTCTTGAAGGTGTTTATCATTCTTATGCGTTATCATACTGTATTATATATTTATGCAACATAAAATGTATAGTTTTAACTATTGCACATGTTTACATATGAAAGGTGTAGTTTTGAACTTATCATTATTAAATTTGCTAATTTTGCTTCACTATTCATTTTGGACACTTATCCATATTAGTACATGCAACTCAAGTTTATTCTTTTGAGCTACTGTATATCATTCAAATGTATGAATAAATAACCTTGCTTTGGTGGACATTTAAGTATTTTCATGTATCAGTATGAAAAACAGTTTCAAAATGAACATTCAAATATACATTGCATATATGTGTATAATATTTGTATATATGAAGGTTCCTGTGGGTCATATATCTGAAATCAAAATTACAAGTGTTTTGTACCTTCTATAATTAATTTTACTCTCAATTTTAAGTAAACAAGATTAGTTTTTGCACATGATGCATCTCTTTATTCAGTTAAAATTACTGACATAATTAGAATACCACTTAAAACTTGAGAATATTTTCAAGGGTATTTATGCAAAACTTACATAAATGTGTTGAAAAGTCCTTTTGTATATATGTAGAGATTACATGGTATGTTAAATTCATCAATTTGCCTAAATATCAAGTTATACTTAAGTAGTGTCCATACACCATGCTTTTGCTTGACTGAACTCCAATATGTATATCCGGAGTACTTTTTAACATTCATAGGTTAAGTGGCCTGTTTTGGAAAATGATATTAAAAATGTAATTCAGATGAATGCTTAAAGATTAAAAATGAATGAGCTTTCGTATTAATCATCAATATGACAACCCTAAAGGGAAGCATGATTTTCAAATATACCTCCTTGTAGGCAGGATAATTCAGAAATGCACAGTGCATATTAGATATGGGATTTGAGTCATAGTGTATTTCTCTAAGAATGTAATTTATTGTACTTTCACATCCACCCCACTGAATATGCAGAGTTTAAGATGCAATGGCCAGAAGACATGAGCGTGTCACTAGAAGGATGTGGACGTGGGCTCCGGGGCTGTTGATGATGACGGTGGTCTTTTGGGGTCATCTGGGGAATGGACAAGGCCAAGGTAAGTGCAAGGATTTTCTAATTCTTTGCGAGTTGGATGCGAATTTCACTTTGTGATGAAATTATGTTGAGTCTTTGGTTTGATGTTTAAGCAATTTTTTACAATCTTCCGTCAGGTTTTTGTTACAGGGTATTGTAATATCTCTGCACCAGTTAAATTGAAATAGAATTAGGTGTGAGTAAATGCATCAAAATTGAAGCCATCTTTCTGAAATTGGCTTTTCTCTGTTGTAATTGATGATATGTATATATATGTGAGGTTTTATGAAGCCATATATATGCGTGTGTCTCTGTTGTAGTTGGTGGTATGTATATATATGTGAGGTGTTACGAGGCCATAAATATGCGTGTGTGTGGGTTTTGGGTGGGTGGGTGTGCCTGTGAGTTTGTGTGTGTGGTATTTTACAAGAACACGTAGCATATAAAGTTGTCGTGATTTTGAAGAAAAGTTTTTGGACGTTTGTCTGTTTAGGGTTTTTATGTTTTTGGATGTTTGTCTCTTTAGGGTTTTTATGTTTTACATTTTAAAATTTCAAGAACCTATTCTTAAAGGATGCGATGTTCTTTAGAAATTAAATGAAAAATGTGACGTTTCTCATTCTTCTGCCAAGTGTATTTAGGGGAAATTAATGAGAGAGTGGAGCTGCAAGGTTGTGGCATCCTGAAATGTCTGTTGGAGCGTAGAAAAAGGCCATAGATTTTGTAATAAGGCTTTCAATACTGATTTCATCAATAGCTGTATGGAGTGGTTTGTGCCAAATCTAGTATCTGTGAATGTATTTTGTGATAAGTATTGTATTATTTTTGGAGGTGTGTTGCCTGCTCAGATACAAATTGCAATTCTGTATTTTATGTGATAAAACATCCTGACATCGCTGAAATTTTCTTTTCCTTTCCGGGCAAGTATATTCGGCATTGATTTCCTGCATTTTCAAGGCTTGAAATGAAATCTGTGAGCAGGAAGTTTACAGAGTTATTTCAAGGGATAGGTATATTTCTCCAGATAAAATTGAAAGTGTGCAGTGTTATTATATAATTGTGATGAAGTTGAGCTTTGCTAGTTTGAAGTATCTAATAAAGTTTAACACTTTTTAAAAGATCCTTCAAAAAAAGCAGTTTTCTTGCCATATGTAATATTGTTCAATGAAGTTTTGAAATGAAATAGATATTTTTCAAAACCACAAATGCATCTGTGCCTTTATATGAACAGTTGTATATACATGTAAGCAGATAATACATTTTGTTAATTAAGATCAGCTTTGATTTTAATTTTTCTTTCCTGTCATTCAGAATTTGTATTTGCATCTAATAGAATTCTCATTTTTCTTTTTTGTCATAAAACTAATGTAAAATATATTCAATACACATAGTAGTTTTTTTCACCAAAGGTCTAAAACAAGAATATGTAGACAGTAGCTACGTTGGATTTCTTTGGCGATAAGAGTTGTCTATTTCTCTGGTGATGTGTAGAATTACTAAAATGCAGCATGACAACTGTTTCTCTGTAATAGTGATCCAACATGACATGTAGTATTACACAGGGTTGCTAATACCTTCCTCTGACCATCATTTCCAGTAATTGTGGCTTGTTTTAGATGAGGAATAGGTTATTAGATATTTAAAATATTTGAGAAAAATAGGTATCTTCTCTCTTATTTACCCAAACCCTTTTATTTACTCAATATTGATGGCTCAAGTATTCTATCTTTCACTAGGGACCATCGTTTGTTAAAAAATGGCCTGAAATCAATTCCAAGTCTAGCTGTAGTGAAGCTTCTAGTGGGAAATGCAAATTAAGTAATTTGTTTTCTTTCTAAAAGGATAAATTAAAATAGACAATGATTCAAAGAACAAAACAACTTAATAGAAAACATAATGGAATGCTTTGATACTATGATTCAGGGAATTTTGCTTCCTTAGTGGTAGCTAGATTGAGTGAAGGAGATTGCTTAGGTATAATGAGCAAATCTTATAATTGCAAGTATAACCCAAGCTGCATATCATCATTTAGCTCAATAAGCCTCATTAAATATTAAATATTACCTTTTAACTTTTATGCAATTAAGCAGAATTTAAAAATAAAAGTTTTAAAAATTAAAGTTTTTATTACTAAGTATCTTTTAAAATACAAATCTCACAGCTCCTTATTGTCAAGAAAAGAACACATGAAAATTTATAAATAAGGTTTTCTCTCTATTAAATTTACAGTCTTGCATTAAATATTGGTTATTGGGACCCACCATGTCCATGATTATGATTAAGTATCAATGAAAGATGACTCTTGCAGCAAATATGCATGCAAATGTTTTAAGATTATTTTCACATTATTTCACATAATTTCTTAAGCATAATAGGATAAGTAAATTATACTTTCTACACAAGCTCTTCATATTTATGAATAGACCATGTTCTAAATTTTTCAATCATTGGGGAATCCCAATGTCATATTTATGAATGGACCATGTTCTAAATGTTTCAGTCATTGGGGAATCCCAATGTCATATTTATGAATGGACCATGTTCTAAAAGTTTCAGTCATTGGGGAATCCCAGTGTCGTATTTATGAATGGACCATGTTCTAAATGTTTCAGTCATTGGGGAATCCCAGTGTCGTATTTATGAGTGGACCATGTTCTAAATGTTTCAGTCATTGGGGAATCCCAGTGTCGTATTTATGAATGGACCATGTTCAAAATGTTTCAGTCACTGGGGAATCCCAGTGTCGTATTTATGAATCGACCATGTTCTAAATGTTTCAGTCATTGAGGAATCTTCCTAGAGAAACCGTGTGAGAAATTGTAGCTAAGCTCAAAAACGGAAGACAAAAATCGATTTAACGAGGAATGTAGATTAATGTCATAGTATTATCGCGACTGTGTGCAACCACTACTTATAAACAATGATATAAGAAATGCAATCTGAAATCTGAATTCTAAATAGGAATGTAGTGCCATTATCCCTCTGGGACCCTTAGGGTCAAAATAAGATAAAAGTGATGAATGGTGGGTTGGAAGTCAGTCAGTGATCCTTGTCAAATTTTTGTATCTGTCAAGAAAAGCATCTGCTTGAGGACATCCATTTTCCTACTTCTGAGTTACAGAATAATAGGTACTTATCCTGAATGTGACATTCCCTGACGTGGACTCTGTCTTTGCTGCTTAGGTGGTGTGTGCATGAGAAAGTGCTTAACATCTGAAAATGGAGACAATCCTTAGAGAAAGATATATATGAATTTTAAAAGGAAATATACCTACGATGGAAATAAAACAAATAGCATAAATATCTAGCTGTATTTGGTCTTTTTGGTAACTATTACAATATATACATTTTCAAACAACTAAGTTCAGCACTGACTTTGGGAGAATCTAGATAAAACTGAACTGACATATAATAAGCATTGGTGTAATTAATAGCACAGCGGGCAGAACCATGGGGGTATTTCCTGAGGAAGAGGGACTATAGAGAGGCAAAAGAAAACCCAGCTCATTCTGGGGAGTGCCAGGAGCAGTTATTATATTCAGAACTGAGAACTTATTTCTAACTCACCAACCCATAGTTCTGGCTGAAGTGCAGTGGTGCAGTCATAGCTCATTCTCAGCCCCAAACTCCTGGGTTCATATGGTCCTCTCATCTCAGCCTCCTGGTAGCTATGACCACAGGTGTGCACTACTTTGTCCAGCCAGTTTATTTTATATTTTATTTTCATTTCATTTGTAAAGACTGGGTCTTGCTATGTTGCCCAGGCAGGTCACAAACTCCTATCCTCAAGCAGTCCTCTAACCTAGGCCTCCCAAAGTACTGACATTACAGGCATGAGCCATTGCATCTGGCTCAAAAATATTTCTGTCCTAATGGCTTTAACAAAGAAGTGCCGTTTTGGGGATATATACAATGGTGTGCTGCTTGGGAGTGACAAAAAAATAATTATAAGAAGAATGGAACGAATATGTCAGTATGTTTTCAAAAGCAAGTTAGCCCAAGTTTTTAAACAAGCATAATTTTAGGGTTTTTGTAACTAACTTAGGGTTTAAATGTAGCAAAAATTTTAAACATTATCATGAATACACAGAAAATTTTAATCAATTTGGTTTCCATGATGAATTTACATGCTTAAATTCCTAATTTCAATTTGCTGCTAGATATGAGAAAGTTTGAGATTTTGAAGAAGCAAGTGGTTCTTACAAATGTAGCAAACTTAAATTTTGAGGACAATTTAATTTAACTTCCATTTTTATGACCAGATTTTGGGTCAGCTGTTAAGCATTCAAAAAATAAAATCTGATAATATCTGGCAATTCCAATTTTCAGTTTTATTGATCTTCACCATGAAATAATATATAAGGTAAGGGGCAAAATTTTGGAAAAGCAGATCACTTTGTTGTCCTATTTAGCAAGTTCTCAAATTATGCCATCTTGGAATCATTACAAGTAATTATACGAAGACAGTATCTTGTGTTTTGTATTTCATTGTTACACATCCAATTGTTCTCTAGAGATATCAGAGAAAACCCACTCAAGAAGGGAAGGTTAGATAAACAGCCCTCTCTCTCTCTCTCTCTGTCTTTGCCTCCATTTGGTTCCTTATGTTCATTTCTCAGTGCATTTCAGTTACTTTTATTGTTCCCTTCATTTTCTCTTTCATTCCAGAAGTTTAAGTGATTGCATAATTCTTTTGACAGCTGAAAGTAGTATCCGACTTTGAATGAAAGGTTTACAGCTACAGCTTTTCAATTAGAAAATCTCAGATCATGTGATCTATGAGTTTTAATATCTTAGGATCTCGACCAGTAAGGAATAATCACTTTGAAAAACCTTGATGCTACCTAGAGTTTGTGTTTTGTGAGGTTGCTTGGTAAATTATTTTCCTTTGATAATTGAATATTGCTTCAAGAGAGGTGAGCTCAGACGTTTGGCAATGAATATTGAATGTGTATTCCAAGAGACATGACCTTAAAATATCATCAAGCTAAGTAGTAGTGAAATTGAACTCTGCTGTATAATAGAAGTCAGTGTTTCTTACATCTTTGTGATATATAAATATTTTTACATTGTGGTAGATAATAATTTGTATGGGAACATTTAATTGAATTTAATTTATCCTATGGCAGAATTATGTTGCATAGGTCATTTTAGTTTTTGATTTAAGCATCTTAAAATTACAAATGCAAATATTCAACACGTAAAACCCACATGAATACACACTCCCAAACATTTGAAATCCTAACAGTCATTTCCAACAGCTTTTTCCTACAAAAGAAGTCAGCTCTTCTTAGAGAAGACATGCATTCCCATAGCTTGAGAGGTGCACACTATAAGGTAAACAGAGAAAGGATTACAGCAGTTTAAGTATACCAGCGGATTTACTTTATAGACAATAGACTTTTGAATTACTTGTCTTCAAAATTTGGTTTCTTGAGAAAATTATCTGTGTAGATTAATCATGCATTTCAGATACTTTCCAGACATCTGAATGTTGTTTTCTTAAAAGTAGCCAGCACGCCTTTTTATGCAGTCTGCATGGGAGATAGTAAGAGATGTGTATGCTGTATATCTACTAGTAGAGATTTGTTTATGAGTGCTTCCTTAAAAAATTATTTTTTCTGAAGAAAGGGATTTCTTTTTTATAATTTAGATTAGATGATTTTAAATGTTTTTAGGTTTTAACCTCTCTGATCATCAGGGTCATTGCCATGGAAAAAATGCAAGTTATAGCATATTTCATTTTTATAAGGAAAGAAGTTGATAATTTAGACTTTTTTCTTTTACTAAATTGAATTACATCACTCAATATTTGGATGGCATTAATTCACAATAGCAACAAAAAAATCTTACTATTCAACAAAATAAAGTATGATTTCCTTCACATTTAACTTAATTTGTTCTTTAAAACATCTCCTAACGAAGGTTTTCTCATCCTCTGAAGCTGAATTTATTTAGGAAAAAATATTTTAAACACCATCCCAAGTGATATAACTATTTTTATTGAGCTTTGATGTTCTATTTGAACATATTTGAAGACTGTACAAGCACTCAATTTAGAATTAAGATTTTATTTGGAGATTTTGGTTGTATTTGAAATCTGTTGTGGAATTAAACATGAAGAATACGTCAATTTACTAGATGTCATTGTCTATGACACATTTTAGTCTTATCTTTCTGCCTATATGTAAAGAGGAATAGAAATAATTGGTATAAACAGGAAAAAAGAAGTAAAGTGGTAGGATCAGATGTGAGAAATATATAAGCTAAGATACTCTTTTTTTGTTTGTTTGTTTTTTGTTTTTGTGAGACAGAGTCTTGCTCTGTTGCCCAGGCTGGAGTGCAGTGACACAATCTTGGCTCACTGCGGCCTCCACCTCCCAGGCTCAATGGTTCTCCTGCCTCAGCCTCCTGTGTAGCTGGGATTACAGGTACGCATCACCACACCTGGCTAATTTTTGGATTTTTAGTAGAGACTAGGTTTGACCATGTTGGCTAGGCTAGTCTCAAACTCCTGACTTCAGTTGATCCGCCCACTTCAGCCTCCCAAAATTCTGGGATTTCAAGTGTGAGCCACCAGGGCCAGCCTAAGCTAAGATATTCTAGAAGCTATTAATAGTAAAATATAATGTAAATTGTTTAAAATTAATCTGTATATGAAATTTTTTCTAGGACTTTCCTGCCAGAAAAGTAGGAATAGAATGGCAAAAGGAACGAGGTTCCTTCTACAAGTAGGCACACATCCTATTTCACTTTATCCTGTGATCAGTCTCATAACCATCTCCTGGTGTGAAGTGCTAAAACTGTGCTTTAAGAATAACTTAAGTCCTTTATGTACAAACTAAAGTATGAGAGCCTGAACCTTGGAAACCAAGAGATTCCAAAAAGCCTTATGTGTGAGACTGGGTGCCACAGATCTTGGCAGAAATTACTGCTTATTCTTAATTCTTATTGTTCCTTTCTAGCACTTCAATTTATAATGCCAATATCTACCTCAGCCTAAAGACAAGCTCTAGAATCACTTGTGTTACTTATTACATTTCTTTTAAAAAGCTCATGAATTACACATGAATTTCAAAGTTGCCAACTGAGATTCCAAGGACTTAGAAAAGAAAAAACGTGGCACCTTTCCATTATAAAGGCTGTACGCAGTCTTCATAGTGTTTGTCTTTAAGGGACAACATGCCTCATCCATCAGCAACTTTTCTTCCTTAAATCATCATATCTTGCCTAAAAAGGTTTTCTGAAAACTAAGATTTGCAGATTGTTATATCACATCTTAATCTACGTATCAACTTTAGCATTATCAAAGCATGAACTGTTCTGGGTTTTCATAGTTAATTATGTTTGTGGTAATAACTGGGATGCAATTGTTTTTCTTCTGATGATTTTGTACTTGCTTTTCTTATGGTAACTTCTGATGCTTGTTTGTAAGATCTTCCTCTCTTTTCTCCATCTGGTTATCTTCTTACCTTCTGTCCTTTAACTCAGATGTCACCCACACTGTGTGTCTTTCTGGATTGCTTCTTATTTAACTGTTGCTTCTCATAGTTTACATACCTCCTCCTGTACCACACTATCAACATTTCTCAAGCTGCACTATATGCTGGGTTGTGTCTTTATTTATTTATAAGTTCCTTGATAATTCGGACTATATATTAGTATATTCAAAAAATACTTATGAAGTGTTTACTTTGGGTCAGGAATTATTGAGTGAAGGAAATTGACCAAAACTCTGCCATCATGAAGCTCGCATTCTAACTTAGGGAGACAGATAACAGACAATGAGCCACATAAATATGCAAAGTATCGTAAGTTAGATGGTGAAAAGTAATCCTGGATGGGGATCAGATAATTTTGATAGGATAATTTTTAACTGGGTAGTCAAGAAAGGCCGCACAGAGAAGATGGCAATTGGAAGAACAAGGTGGTGAGAACTGCTGAGTCTGGAGCAAACACACAATTTGGAGCAGTAGAAGATTCCAGAAGTAACAGTATAGAGGCGAAGAAGTGGGAATTGTGTGGAGTCTTTTACTTGCTGTTGTAATGACCTTGGCTATGCTTTGAAGTGAGGTGGAAAGTTGGCAGGGACCTTAGTTTTCTTTTTAATAATTCACTATGAATTTTGAACGGTCACTATTATAGACTCAATAATTTTGCTTTATTAGTCTTGCAATTGACTACAAAAGAGCGTATTGAAGAAATGTTAAATTCTAATTTAAACTGATTGAAATAGGTTTTTATCTTTTTATGTTTCTCATCACTGAATATCTCATTTTTAATTAGTTTGAAAGCATTCTAAGATAGTGAGCCAATGCAATTTAGCATAATGCATAACTTATTATTCATCAGATTTAGGTATTTAACCGAGGATGCTAATTAGGAAAGTAACTTGTTCTGTTGGATGATTTTGATAAAGCTACTTTCAAATGATTATCACATCCATTGATGTCATATTAAGTTGTGTTTCTGGAAACCAAATTTAGGCAGTGGTAATGAGTTAATATCTCTAAGTGGATACCTTTTATCTCTACAGTCAAGGATACTTGAAAGTGGAAAAGCATACTGGCTTCAAGTCTTGGGAACTAGGACTTACCGGAAATGTGTGTGTTTTTTTTGTTTCCTGGTGGAATTGTCTTCTCGGAAAGATGGTGTTTCCTTTTCAATAGGAAAAAATTGATCCTATGCTGCTTTACTTTAATGCTTTGCTTTTGTCAAAATAGTGTTTTCTTAGGAAAATTAACCTATCATAATATAATGAAAAGAGAAATGCTGAAGACACAAAATGATGTCCATGTTAATATTGAGTAGGAAGCATCAAGGGACATGAGAAGAGGGAAGCGAAGAGAGGGAGAAGAGAAATTTATAGTGTAACAACAATTAGTAAAAAGGATTAGCATATACATGTAGTCAATAAGTCAATAAATGGCTGTTTATAGAAAGCCTACCAGGCACTAGGGGATATAGCAGTGAAGAAGGCAAAGACACAATTGGCTATACTGTAGTGAGGAGGGAAAGAGGAGGAAGACATACAAATACCTAAAAAAAGCAATGGTGTGAAGGGCTATAAAGTACACTACTACGAAGAAGATTACATGTGATAACATGGCTGAGTAAAACTGTCAAGGAGGAAGGCACTGATCTGGCTGTAGGTATTTCAGAGCATTTTTCTCTCTGAGGAGGTAATATTTCATTTGAGAGTTGAGTGAAGACAAAGAGGAAGGTACTTTGAAGATCTGGGGTGCTCTGAGCAGAAAGAAGGGCAGATATAAAGATTCTGTAATTTAAAAAGAGAGCTTGATAGTTTCTTACAAAGAAAAGAAGGCCGGTTTGGCTGGAATGTCCATGAAGGAAGAGCATGGAGAGAGATTACATGAGTGTTCTCAGGGACCAAATCTAGATCTTATATCAAAATGTGAATATAAATTAACTACATTGAAAAGTGTATGATGGATGTGTGATACGATGAGGTTAGCTCTTAGGAGGGTGTACTATTGTGGAAGGGTACACTAGTGAAGGAAGGGGGTTCATTTAGCTGACTATTGCACCTGTCCAGTTGAAGGATGATGGTAGTTGGGATTATGAGTGTAGCAATAAAGTTGGAGAAAATCAGTTGAGATTGGAAGTTGATTTGAAGATGATTGAATTTACTGAGCAAGAATTATATCAAGGTATTTGGATGTAGGGACATGGGGGATTATGGTCACTTTTAGTGATATGGCAAAGTCTTGATGACATGAGGCAGTTTGCAAGTGACAGAGGTGTGGGTAGGTGCGTATGTGTGATTGATTTTACATTTTTTAATCTTAAATTAAGACGCTAGTTAGAATCCAAGTGGAGACATCAAGTAGGCACTGACAAGTTGACTTGGCTAGAGATGTGAGTTAGATCATCGTAGCCTATAGAGCATGCCTAAAGTCATGAATCTAGGTGAGGGGTTGGAAAACTATTATAGCCCATGAGCCAGATCTGGTCTGCCACCTATTTTTGTATGGCTCATGAGTTATAAGTACGTGTGGCATTTATAAGTCTAAAATGTAAAATACAGGGAAATTTTTCAGCAGGGAAAGTTCCATAAATTTGCCTCTTGGCAACACAAAGCCTGCAATATTTACTATCTGGCTCTTTGTCAAAAATGTTACTGACTCCTGATCTGGATGAAACCCTGTGAGGAGAGAGTGTTGACAGAAGAGAGAGAAGCATCACAGTGGAAATTAAAATTATGTCAACTGAAGTGTGTAGGGTAGAGAATTTAAGCCTGAGTATAACAGTAAGAGATTAAAATAACAGTAAATTCATTATCAGCGTGATCAATGAAACCTTTGGGGGCAAAGAGGAACTATCTTCGTCACACCTTTCACTCACTCATAGAAAGATCTTAGGCAGGAAATATAACTTGTTTGAAGATCTGAGATAAGGCTAATGTAGTTTGGACAAAGAAAGCCAATGGGAGGATGACATTACATCTGGCCAAAGATTTAGGGAAGAGCCAAATACTTCAGGCTTTTTAAAGTGATCTTTAGATAAAGAGGAGGTCATCAAGGCATTCCGAATTTGGAGGATCAAATCACATCTGATGGAAAAAATCTGGCTGTATGTGCATCTAGGATGTAAGGAAGCCAACATGGATGTGAAGTTAAAATTGTCCATTGCAAATAATAAAATGAAGGCCCCAGGTAGCCTTGGCAAGGGCAGATTTGGTATAAAATCCTTATTGGAATGGGCTTAAGCAGTAACGGGAATACGGATCTAGCTGTTGTGTTTAGTGGAATTTTATCAGTCTTTTTGTTGTGTATGATATATAGATGGTCAAAATAAGGAACTTCTACATTTTCGGTTTTTGTTTTATTTTAATTGAGATTTGAATTAAAAATAAGAAACTTTTATTTTGAAACTTGGAGACTGTGTTTAAAAAGTATAGAGTAGGGCAAGAAAAAAACCTAAAACTCTCCTGATGAGGAGAGTGCTAATCGTGACTCTAATAATAATAAAATACTTTTCTGATAATTTTTTGTGTGTTTCATTATTTATATATGTATGGGAAGTTGTACCCTAGCCACATGCCAATTCACCTGGTGAACTTGCTCTTCAACGTGGCACAAATATTTCCTTCTATCTTTAGCCTTCCGGGGTTTCTCACATGGACTATTGGCTCTTCCTACATGAACCTGCTGGTAGTACCCTGTAGGAGACATGCTACTCCATGACAACAGGCACCACGCTGTAGGGGAATTACCATACCTGTCAATCACTATCTCTAGAATGTGGCCTTTCATGAGCCCTGAGATTTCATACTGTTTCTCTGAGCTGTAACAATATTTATATTGAAAAAATAAACATGTTCTTCTATCTTTAATATTTTATATCTTATAATTTGAATATCCCATTTTCATTATACTACTTAGCTGCTAAGTTATGTTATAAAGACAAGTTTTAATTATCTGCAAACACCTTCAAATCTAATCCTTACCGGTGAAGACTGATGTCTGGTTAACATCTGTTAGGACATTTATTTCCATACAGTATTTATAGCGCCTTTTTGTTATTGATTGGTATGATAAATGTGTAACTCTTACACAAAGACAAAATTTTTAGATTTTTGTATTTAAAATACTGGTTATCAAAAGAAAAACCCAGATGTTATTTGTTTATGTTTCTGCTTGAGGTACTGAATCTATTTCAAGTCATATTTCTCAGTATTGATATACTTAATTTTGCTGAAATAATAACACACTAACTTTAGCTACTTTTTTTCTCAGTGTATCTCCTTGTCGCTCACCATTTCTGCCTCATTTCACTTCTCATCTTTATTTCTTTTTCTTTGGTCTTCTTTTACTTTAGGGATTCTTTCAATTTAGAAGTGTTCTTGTTTTCTGTTAATTACTATTCTTCTTGGATGTACACAGTTATCCTTTTCCATTTCATTTGTGAATTCATCTCAGAGGCATTTTGTATGTGCCTTTTACTCATAGCTTCTCAGAAGTCCCTTTCGAGGTTACCGATTTAACATGTCATGTACTATAAGGTTTGCATGGCATGGTGGCAGCTGACTTTGGTCTTTACAAGGATTGAAATGTTCACTCAACATGGATTGGTAGAATTTATTTTTTCCTTAAACATTTCATCGCCTTGTAAACAAACAAAAGCAAACCCAAGACTCAAAACTGACATTACTATTGGTGCCCCTGGAAATAGCTACCTTCTCACTAAAGTAGATTTTGTCATCCAACTTTATGTGTTGTTGAACACACATGGTGCTGTATGAGCACTCACTCACTAGTCTAGAAAACATTGCTGTGACCAGTTACCAGAAAAATAAATTCAGATTGCTCTTCACCTTCCACAGATGACCCTTCTGAAAGCCATTTGAATTCATTATAAATTATAGTTATATTAGTGTGACTTTAATTCACTTGTAATCTGAACTTTATGTGCAATGCATTTTTTCCTGTGTTTAATCATTTTTGAATGCTAAATCATTTGCAAACAAATGGCTTGTCCTTGAGAAAGAATTTAAGGCTGAAAGTACATTAAGTGCCATCTGGGTATCTGTGTCAATGGTTTTGTCACTACAAATGTGTGTGTGTGTGCATATCACCTACTTTATCACATTTATTTGATAAAATTGATATGCAATCTCTAAATCATTGTGTCTCCAACTTGTGTTATGCCACAAATACAAATTTTTGTCCTAAAGTTGATGGTACCCTTTGTAAAACTAGAAGTTCTCATTTGTGCAAAGGAAGGAAAAATAAAACAAGAAACAAATTCAATAAAAAAATTAAAGGTCAGATTTCTTTTATAGCTGCTGAATTCCTTTCTTTCCTTTCCATCATCCTCACATTCCCAAATCTCAACAAAGTTAAGAAATTAAAACACACATCATGAGATCATATGTTCACCTTGTTCAGGAACTGAAGGATTACATATACAAGACTATACCTTAATAAGTAGAGGGAGAAATATGAAGATATGAATAGAATATGAAAATTTATTATAATGCAGTTGTATTCTAAAGTGTTTCCTAGGCAGGCTAAGAGTATGTTGCCAGGAAATTTTAAGAGACCCACTCCATTATATAGAAGAGGATGTGTGTAGATCTCTTAATTCTGAAATGTTTAGAACTGAGTACAACAGGTCTTTGAATAACGACGTTTCATTCAATGTCATTTCATTATGATGTTGATGAGAAAAAACAAATTGATTCCAATTGGGGTTCACTGTCTGTGTAGAGCTTATGTATTCTCCCCATGTCTGCATTGATATTCTCTGGATGCTCCAGTTTCCTCTCACTTCCCAAGGCTGTGCATGTGAGGTTGATTGACGTGTCTATGTGGTCCCAGTCTGAGTAACTGTGGGTATGTGTGAGTGCACCTGCAATGCGACGGCACCCTGTCCAGGGCTGGTTCCCACATTGCGTCCTGAGCTGACAGGATAGGCTGCGGTCAACTGCAACCCTAAACTGAAATAAGTAGGTAAATAATGATTTTACTAGCTTTTATTAATCTTAAACGTATGAATAGCTGAAATTTATTTCAGCATTTAATATTAGAAGTGTTTTGATCTTTATTTACAAGTTTGTTGACGTTTTAGTTACCAAAAGCCATAGAAGCTTAACTCTTTTGATGTCAACCTATGGTAAAATGGGTTTCGCTGACTGTATTTTTGTACCAATTAACCATCCCCAATTTATCCCTCCGTATGCGTGTATCAAAACATCACGTGACCATAAATATATATACCTATGACCAGTTTTCAAGCACCTGTCAATGATGTTAAGTGAAGACTTATTGTAGTCCTTTTTTGGCATAACGAAAATGTGTGTGTTTTGTTCAAGATTGGAAAAGTTCTTTGTGTAAAGAACTAGACAGTAAATATTATAGGCTTTGCTGGCCATATGTAGTCTCTGTCTCTCCTTCATCTACTCATTCTTCTTCTCCCCTTCCTTCTCCTTCTTTAAACACTTCCAAAATGCCAAAACAATTTTTAGCTCTCAGCCATATGAAGCAAGCCATTGATTAAATTTGGCTTGTAGGCCCATAAGGTGTGAATTCCTTTACATCATCAGAATGCCGCATATATATGAAATGTTATCTATGAGAAATTAATGGGGCTCCCAGCAGAGAGAAATTAGCCTAAGTTAAGTTTGGGCTTTGGAATTCAGGGGAATGCCATGCACAAAAATGCTCTGCTTTTAAAACTAGTTACTAACAGTCCATTTCTGATATCAGAAATACATGAAAACTACCAATTGAACGGACATTATTCACTACTTTAGTGCTGCTACTCCTGTGTGGTGGAAAAAGAATCCAGAAAGTTTTCCTTTCCATTTGAACATTCATGCAATAAAAATTTCCAAATCTTTTTTTGAACAAATTTTTTATCTTATAGCTCTCTTGTGTACTTTATAAGTACGTTTTGCTGCTTATTCTCAGTAACTGTATTGAAACAATCTGTTTTCCTTTATCAATCAAAATAAAATAAGAAATTTAGCTTAATACTAATATTAAGCTGAAGTGCAAGATATATGAAAAAGAGAGAAAAGAAGCAGGATAAACTGACCTTTTGATAACTGCAGAGGACAGCAGATCAAAGACTGGACTTTAACGTCTGACATTTTCAGAATCTATCACAGTAAGTCCACTGGGTCCAGAAATAGGTTTTAATCCTAGATTGAAATGACAATGCTGTCATGACATTGAGTTTGATGGAAAAAGTGAAGTTAAAGTTTTTCTCAATATTTTTTTAAAATCAATGATTGATTTAACTATAAAATGGACTGATTCTGAAGAACTCATTCTGACGTTGGAGGTGAAAATGCTTTTACTCTAATCATTAAAATCAATTTCTCTAGATATCTGACTTTATTCTGCTTTATAACATAAAGAATGAAACTATATTTATTAATGAAGTGTAATCTAGCAAAGTGGCATAAGCATAATTATGAGTCACTTACTAAAGTTGTGTGTTTTTTTCCATTGCATGAAAACCCTGCCTTGTTTTAATTTTTATTGACTCTTTAAAAGCAATTTTAGGTTTGTAGAAAGAAGTGAATAAGCATTCACACGTCATCCTCAGCCTCTACCCCAATTTCCCCGATTTTTAACATCTTGCAATAGTGTGGTACATTTGTTATAGTTGATGAGTCAATATTGGTACATTACTATTGACTAAAGTATGTAGTTTGTATTAGAGTTTACTCCTTGTCTTATGAATTCTGTAGGTTTTGTCAAATGTGTAATGACAAATAATCCTCATTACAGTGTCATACAGAATAATGGATTCACTCTCCTAAAATTCTTCCTTGCTCCATCCGTTCATTGTTTCCTCTACTAATTTATGTAGAAGATAAATTAGTAGATTGAGTTGATGGTTATAGCAGTTTAAAGCACAGATAGAAAACTAGATTGACCTGCCTACCCAGACTGTGCTTCTCACTCTCACTGTGCCCTTTCTTAACCTTTGGAAATGCTTTTATTCATATATAAAATAGGCTATAACTTCATATAGTTGTATTACAAAAAGTTAATGCACAGAAAAAGACTTGTGCTAGGTATATGGTTTCTTCTCAGTTAAATGGAAGCCATTGCGTGTGTTTGTCAATAGAATTCGTCATACTTTATCTCACATATCTTTACGTCATTGTTGGCACATGACATGTTTAGACTGCACAAATCTCCTCCAAATCCCTAATAGTCACTGATCTCTTTACTGTCTCCATAGTTTTGCTTTCTCCAGAAGGTCATGTAGTTGAATCATACGGTATGTAGACTTTTCAGACTGGCTTCTTTCACTTGGCAATATGCATTTAAAGGTTCCTGTGTGTCTTCTGTAGCTTGACAGAATACTATTCCATTGCCTGGATATACCACAGTTTATTTTTCCATTCACTTCCTGAAGGACATTTCGATTTTAGTGATCATGAATAAGGCTCCTGTAACATTCATGGGAAGAAGGCTTTTGTGTGCATGTAAGTTTTCAAATCCTTTAAGTAAATACCGGGAATGTAATTGCTGGGTTGTGTGGTAGGAGTATGTTTAGTTTTATAAGAAACTGCCAAACTGACTGCCAAAGTAGCTGTACTATTCTGCATTCTCACAAGCAATGAATAAAAGTTCCTGTTTCTCCTCACATTTGCCAGCTTTTGGTATCATCAGACTTTTGGATATTGGTCATTTTAATAGTCATGTAATAATATCTCACGGTTGCTGTGACTTGCAGTTCCCTAATGATACATGACTAGTAACTTCAAAATCCCCATTTGACAGCTGTATTTAGACCTTTGGACTATTTTTTAAATGAGTTGTTTTCTTTCTTATTTTCGAGTTCTCTGTATACTTTAAATACCAGTAATTTATCTGATATGTTTTGAAAATGTTTTGAATATGTTTTGAAAAAATTTTCTCCCAACCTGTGGCTTTTGTTTTCATTCTAAGCACAGTTTTAATAACAAAAGTCTTTAATTTTAATGATGCTCAATTTCTCAATTTTTTCTTTGTCTAACCCAATAAATCAGAAAGCTTTTTATCATTTCACATGACTTAATATTCAGGCAAGGTCTATATAGGCCCCTTTCAAACAGTCATAAAGTTTAGAAGCTCTGACCTCACAAACAATAACAACGACAACATAGAAACAAAAATGACAGCTTTTGATGTTGTCTCAGTAATTTCTCAATTCAAGAACAGATTACTGAGCTTTATAAGCAATACGTATAGATATCAATTTCACAATAAAATACCTTATGATATTTATCAAATCACCTTAGTTTTGGTCACTTATTACTATTAGACTAAAATGTAATTTGTCAGACATGAGAAATCCTTTGGAGTATTTTTTAGAGAACCAAGTATTTGTTTTAGCCTTTTCAGTTCTTCTCTTGCTGTTTCTCCAGTATAGTCATTCCAATTGTCTCTATAGATGTATTAATACCAGGTACATAGTAAACACAATTATCTCCCACGTGTACCCCAACCCCCTTCCCTGTTCATGCAGTGAACATAAAGGAAGCAGGTCAAAAGGAAGCAGGTCATGTACCCTGTGATGTGCTGGGTTGTAAGGAAAGGTACACAATTAATGTACCATGTCTGAGTTTTCTTCTTCTCTGTATTTGTTCCATTTAATGCATGTATGTTTTTTATTCCTTAGGCCTCTCCAGTCCTAACACACTCAGGGATACTTGATACAGCTATAAGGCTGTGTCTTTATCAGGTACCTTTGGGTTACCCCCGGCCAGGGGTGGGAAATAGAGGAAGTGAATGTCTGTATCCTCATTAAGTATCACACAGAGCAGAAACATAAAGAAGCCTGTGCCATGAATGGGTCTCTTCTTTCTCCAAAAACCACCTACCCCTTCAACTCCCACTGCTTAAAGAGAAATCTTGTATTAGTCTCCCCATTTTCTCCTCAAACTTGCTTTAGCAAAGCAGTTCCTAAACCTCTGTTAATGTATGTCCCCACCCCAAACTCAACACACAGTCTCATGTCACATCACAGAAAAGAAGTTCAAAACAAAACAAAACAAAGCCACAGTCTTATAAGAAAAATAGGTAAGTTTTACAAAAGTTGTGTACTGTATCTCTGCTTTGAATTTTGTCATTGGCCAAGGATAGTAAAACTCTTGGAAAACTATAAAACAGGAACTTACGTAATATGTTTTACCCAAGATTTTTCAAACATTTTTGGAAGGATACTTATTAACATCTTGCAGAGGTAATGTTACATGAAAAACTTAGCATAAGACCAATCAGGTATTCTATGCAATAATGCAGATATATGAAAAAATAATATAATGAAATAAATGACTTTTCAAAAGGTATTGATCCTAGATCCACATTCTTTTTTGGTTCAGGTGAGGCAATTAGAATGTGAAAAAAAGAAGCATAGAACAACTGTCTAATGAGAGGGACGAATGCTCCTGGGTGGAAAGTTATTAGAAGATAAATTAGTAGATTGACACTTTTGTGTAGTTTATATTTGGAGACATTCCTTTTTCCACTATTACCCTCTTAGCGCTCCGAATCTCCACTTGCATTTTCTACAGAAAGTGTGTTTCAGAACGGCTCAATCAAAACTAAGGTTCAACACTTTTAGTTGAACAAACAGAACAGAAAGAAGTTTCACACAATTCTTCTGTGTAGTTTTTATTTGTAGACATTATTTTTCCCAATATAGGCCTCTTAGCACTCAGAATGTCCAATTGCAGTTTCTACAGAAAGAGTGTTTCAGAACGGCTCAATCAAAAGTAAGGTTCAACTCTGTTAGTTGAATGCACAGAACAGAAAGAAGTTTCATACAATGCTTCTGTGTAGTTTATATTTGAACATATTCTTTTTTCCACTATTACCCACTTAGCGCTACGAATGTCCAGTTGCATTTTCTACAGACAGAGTGTTTCAAAACTGCTCAATCAAAAGTATGGTTTAACTCTGTTAGCTGAATGCTCAGATCAGAAAGAAGTTTCACAGAATGCTTCTGTGTAGTTTATATTTGAATATATTCCTTTTTCCACTACTACGCTCTTAGCGCTCCAAATGTCCAGTTGCATTTTCTACAGAAAGAGTGTTCAGATCTGCTCAATCAAAAGTATGGTTTAACTCTGTTAGCTGAATGCACAGATCAGAAAGAAGTTTCACCAAATGATTCTGTGTAGTTTATATTTGAAGACATTCCTTTTTCCACTATTACCCTCTTAGCGCTCCGAATCTCCACTTGCATTTTCTACAAAAAGAGTGTTTCATAACTGCTCAATCAAAAATATGTTTTATCTCTGTTAACTGAATTTACAGATCAGAAATAAGTTTCACAGAATGCATCTGTGTAGTTTTTATTTGAAGATATTCTTTTTCCCAATGTAGGCCTCTTAGCGCTTAGCATGTCCAATTGCAGTTTCTACAGAAAGAGTGTTTCAGAACGGCTCAATCAAAAGTAAGGTTCAACTCTGTTAGTTGAATGCACAGAACAGAAAGAATTTTCACAGAATGCTACTGTGTAGTTTATATTTGAATATATTCCTTTTTCCACTATTACCCTCTTAGCGCTCCGAATGTCCACTTGCATTTTCTACAGAAAGAGTGTTCAGAACTGCGCAATCAAAAGTATGGTTTAACTCTGTTAGCTTAATGAACATATCAGAAATAAGTTTCACACAATGCTTCTGTGTAGTTTTTATTTGAAGATATTATTTTTCCCAATAGAGGCCTCTTAGCGCTCAGAATGTCCAATTGCAGTTTCTACAGAAAGAGTGTTTCAGAAAGGCTCAATCAAAAGTAAGGTTCAACTCTGTTAGTTGAATGCACAGAACAGAAAGAAGTTTCATACAATGCTTCTGTGTAGTTTATATTTGAACATATTCTTTTTTCCACTATTACCCACTTAGCGCTACGAATGTCCAGTTGCATTTTCTACAGACAGAGTGTTTCAAAACTGCTCAATCAAATGTATGGTTTAACTCTGTTAGCTGAATGCTCAGATCAGAAAGAAGTTTCACAGAATGCTTCTGTGTAGTTTATATTTGAATATATTCCTTTTTCCACTACTACTCTCTTAGCGCTCCAAATGTCCAGTTGCATTTTCTACAGAAAGAGAGTTCAGATCTGCTCAATCAAAAGTATGGTTTAACTCTGTTAGCTGAATTCACAGATCAGAAAGAAGTTTCACAGAATGATTCTGTGTAGTTTATATTTGGAGACATTCCTTTTTCCACTATTACCCTCTTAGCGCTCCGAATCTCCACTTGCATTTTCTACAGAAAGAGTGTTTCAAAACGGCTCAATCAAAACTAAGGTTCAACTCTTTTAGTTGAACAAACAGAACAGAAAGAAGTTTCACACAATTCTTCTGTGTAGTTTTTATTTGTAGACATTCTTTTTCCCAATATAGGCCTCTTAGCGCTCAGAATGTCCAATTGCAGTTTCTACAGAACGAGTGTTTCAGAACGGCTCAATCAAAAGTAAGGTTCAACTCTGTTAGTTGAATGCACAGAACACAAAGAAGTTTCATACAATGCATCTGTGTAGTTCATATTTGAACATATTCTTTTTTCCACTATTACCCACTTAGCGCTACGAATGTCCAGTTGCATTTTCTACAGACAGAGTGTTTCAAAACTGCTCAATCAAAAGTATGGTTTAACTCTGTTAGCTGAATGCTCAGATCAGAAAGAAGTTTCACAGAATGCTTCTGTGTAGTTTATATTTGAATATATTCCTTTTTCCACTACTACGCTCTTAGCGCTCGAAATGTCCAGTTGCATTTTCTACAGAAAGAGTGTTCAGATCTGCTCAATCAAAAGTATGGTTTAACTCTGTTAGCTGAATGCTCAGATCAGAAAGAAGTTTCACAGAATGCTTCTGTGTAGTTTATATTTGAATATATTCCTTTTTCCACTATTACCCTCTTAGCGCTCCGAATGTCCACTTGCATTTTCTACAGAAAGAGTGTTCAGAACTGCGCAATCAAAAGTATGGTTTAACTCTGTTAGCTTAATGAACATGTCAGAAATAAGTTTCACACAATGCTTCTGTGTAGTTTCTATTTGAAGATTTTATTTTTCCCAATAGAGGCCTCTTAGCGCTCAGAATGTCCAATTGCAGTTTCTACAGAAAGAGTGTTTCAGAAAGGCTCAATCAAAAGTAAGGTTCAACTCTGTTAGTTGAATGCACAGAACAGAAAGTAGTTTCATACAATGCTTCTGTGTAGTTTATATTTGAACATATTCTTTTTTCCACTATTACCCACTTAGCGCTACGAATGTCCAGTTGCATTTTCTACAGACAGAGTGTTTCAAAACTGCTCAATCAAAAGTATGGTTTAACTCTGTTAGCTGAATGCTCAGATCAGAAAGAAGTTTCACAGAATGCTTCTGTGTAGTTTATATTTGAATATATTCCTTTTTCCACTACTACGCTCTTAGCGCTCGAAATGTCCAGTTGCATTTTCTACAGAAAGAGTGTTCAGATCTGCTCAATCAAAAGTATGGTTTAACTCTGTTAGCTGAATGCACAGATCAGAAAGAAGTTTCACGGAATGATTCTGTGTAGTTTATATTTGAAGACATTCCTTTTTCCACTATTACCCCCTTAGCGCTCCGAATCTCCACTTGCATTTTCTACAAAAAGAGTGTTTCATAACTGCTCAATCAAAAATATGTTTTATCTCTGTTAACTGAATTTACAGATCAGAAATAAGTTTCACAGAATGCATCTGTGTAGTTTTTATTTGAAGATATTCTTTTTCCCAATGTAGGCCTCTTAGCGCTTAGCATGTCCAATTGCAGTTTCTACAGAAAGAGTGTTTCAGAACAGCTCAATCAAAAGTAAGGTTCAACTCTGTTAGTTGAATGCACAGAACAGAAATAATTTTCACAGAATGCTACTGTGTAGTTTATATTTGAATATATTCCTTTTTCCACTATTACCCTCTTAGCGCTCCGAATGTCCACTTGCATTTTCTACAGAAAGAGTGTTCAGAACTGCGCAATCAAAAGTATGGTTTAACTCTGTTAGCTTAATGAACATATCAGAAATAAGTTTCACACAATGCTTCTGTGTAGTTTTTATTTGAAGATATTATTTTTCCCAATATAGGCCTCTTAGCGCTCAGAATGTCCAATTGCAGTTTCTACAGAAAGAGTGTTTCAGAAAGGCTCAATCAAAAGTAAGGTTCAACTCTGTTAGTTGAATGCACAGAACAGAAAGAAGTTTCATACAATGCTTCTGTGTAGTTTATATTTGAACATATTCTTTTTTCCACTATTACCCACTTAGCGCTACGAATGTCCAGTTGCATTTTCTACAGACAGAGTGTTTCAAAACTGCTCAATCAAAAGTATGGTTTAACTCTGTTAGCTGAATGCTCAGATCAGAAAGAAGTTTCACAGAATGCTTCTGTGTAGTTTATATTTGAATATATTCCTTTTTCCACTACTACTCTCTTAGCGCTCCAAATGTCCAGTTGCATTTTCTACAGAAAGAGAGTTCAGATCTGCTCAATCAAAAGTATGGTTTAACTCTGTTCACTGAATGCACAGATCAGAAAGAAGTTTCACAGAATGATTCTGTGTAGTTTATATTTGGAGACATTCCTTTTTCCACTATTACCCTCTTAGCGCTCCGAATCTCCACTTGCATTTTCTAAGGAAAGAGTGTTTCAGAACGGCTCAATCAAAACTAAGGTTCAACTCTTTTAGTTGAACAAACAGAACAGAAAGAAGTTTCACAAAATTCTTCTGTGTAGTTTTTATTTGTAGACATTCTTTTTCCCAATATAGGCCTCTTAGCGCTCAGAATGTCCAATTGCAGTTTCTACAGAAAGAGTGTTTCAGATCGGCTCAATCAAAAGTAAGGTTCAACTCTGTTAGTTGAATGCACAGAACAGAAATAAGTTTCATACAATGCTTCTGTGTAGTTTATATTTGAACATATTCTTTTTTCCACTATTACCCACTTAGCGCTACGAATGTCCAGTTGCATTTTCTACAGACAGAGTGTTTCAAAACTGCTCAATCAAATGTATGGTTTAATTCTGTTAGCTGAATGCTCAGATCAGAAAGAAGTTTCACAGAATGCTTCTGTGTAGTTTATATTTGAATATATTCCTTTTTCCACTACTACTCTCTTAGCGCTCCAAATGTCCAGTTGCATTTTCTACAGAAAGAGTGTTCAGATCTGCTCAATCAAAAGTATGTTTTAACTCTGTTAGCTGAATGCACAGATCAGAAAGAAGTTTCACCGAATGATTCTGTGTAGTTTATATTTGAAGACATTCCTTTTTCCACTATTACCCTCTTAGCGCTCCGAATCTCCACTTGCATTTTCTACAAAAAGAGTGTTTCATAACTGCTCAATCAAAAATATGTTTTATCTCTGTTAACTGAATTTACAGATCAGAAATAAGTTTCACAGAATGCATCTGTGTAGTTTTTATTTTAAGATATTCTTTTTCCCAATGTAGGCCTCTTAGCGCTTAGCATGTCCAATTGCACTTTCTACAGAAAGAGTGTTTCAGAACGGCTCAATCAAAAGTAAGGTTCAACTCTGTTAGTTGAATGCACAGAACAGAAAGAATTTTCACAGAATGCTACTGTGTAGTTTATATTTGAATATATTCCTTTTTCCACTATTACCCTCTTAGCGCTCCGAATGTCCACTTGCATTTTCTACAGAAAGAGTGTTCAGAACTGCGCAATCAAAAGTATGGTTTAACTCTGTTAGCTTAATGAACATATCAGAAATAAGTTTCACACAATGCTTCTGTGTAGTTTTTATTTGAAGATATTATTTTTCCCAATAGAGGCCTCTTAGCGCTCAGAATGTCCAATTGCAGTTTCTACAGAAAGAGTGTTTCAGAAAGGCTCAATCAAAAGTAAGGTTCAACTCTGTTAGTTGAATGCACAGAACAGAAAGTTTCATACAATGCTTCTGTGTAGTTTATATTTGAACATATTCTTTTTTCCACTATTACCCACTTAGCGCTACGAATGTCCAGTTGCATTTTCTACAGACAGAGTGTTTCAAAACTGCTCAATCAAATGTATGGTTTAACTCTGTTAGCGGAATGCTCAGATCAGAAAGAAGTTTCACAGAATGCTTCTGTGTAGTTCATATTTGAATATATTCCTTTTTCCACTACTACTCTCTTAGCGCTCCAAATGTCCAGTTGCATTTTCTACAGAAAGAGAGTTCAGATCTGCTCAATCAAAAGTATGTTTTAACTCTGTTAGCTGAATGCACAGATCAGAAAGAAGTTTCACAGAATGATTCTGTGTAGTTTATATTTGGAGACATTCCTTTTTCCACTATTACCCTCTTAGCGCTCCGAATCTCCACTTGCATTTTCTACAGAAAGAGTGTTTCAGAACGGCTCAATCAAAACTAAGTTTCAACTCTTTTAGTTGAACAAACAGAACAGAAAGAAGTTTCACACAATTCTTCTGTGTAGTTTTTATTTGTAGACATTCTTTTTCCCAATATAGGCCTCTTAGCGCTCAGAATGTCCAATTGCAGTTTCTACAGAAAGAGTGTTTCAGAGCGGCTCAATCAAAAGTAAGGTTCAACTCTGTTAGTTGAATGCACAGAACACAAAGAAGTTTCATACAATGCTTCTGTGTAGTTCATATTTGAACATATTCTTTTTTCCACTATTACCCACTTAGCTCTACGAATGTCCAGTTGCATTTTCTACAGACAGAGTGTTTCAAAACTGCTCAATCAAAAGTATGGTTTAACTCTGTTAGCTGAATGCTCAGATCAGAAAGAAGTTTCACAGAATGCTTCTGTGTAGTTTATATTTGAATATATTTCTTTTTCCACTACTAAGTTCTTAGCGCTCGAAATGTCCAGTTGCATTTTCTATAGAAAGAGTGTTCAGATCTGCTCAATCAAAAGTATGGTTTAACTCTGTTAGCTGAATGCACAGATCAGAAAGAAGTTTCACCGAATGATTCTGTGTAGTTTATATTTGAAGACATTCCTTTTTCCACTATTACCCTCTTAGCGCTCCGAATCTCCACTTGCATTTTCTACAAAAAGAGTGTTTCATAACTGCTCAATCAAAAATATGTTTTATCTCTGTTAACTGAATTTACAGATCAGAAATAAGTTTCACAGAATGCATCTGTGTAGTTTTTATTTGAAGATATTCTTTTTCCCAATGTAGGCCTCTTAGCGCTTAGCATGTCCAATTGCACTTTCTACAGAAAGAGTGTTTCAGAACGGCTCAATCAAAAGTAAGGTTCAACTCTGTTAGTTGAATGCACAGAACAGAAAGAATTTTCACAGAATGCTACTGTGTAGTTTATATTTGAATATATTCCTTTTTCCACTATTACCCTCTTAGCGCTCCGAATGTCCACTTGCATTTTCTACAGAAAGAGTGTTCAGAACTGCGCAATCAAAAGTATGGTTTAACTCTGTTAGCTTAATGAACATATCAGAAATAAGTTTCACACAATGCTTCTGTGTAGTTTTTATTTGAAGATATTATTTTTCCCAATAGAGGCCTCTTAGCGCTCAGAATGTCCAATTGCAGTTTCTACAGAAAGAGTGTTTCAGAAAGGCTCAATCAAAAGTAAGGTTCAACTCTGTTAGTTGAATGCACAGAACAGAAAGAAGTTTCATACAATGCTTCTGTGTAGTTTATATTTGAACATATTCTTTTTTCCACTATTACCCACTTAGCGCTACGAATGTCCAGTTGCATTTTCTACAGACAGAGTGTTTCAAAACTGCTCAATCAAAAGTATGGTTTAACTCTGTTAGCGGAATGCTCAGATCAGAAAGAAGTTTCACAGAATGCTTCTGTGTAGTTTATATTTGAATATATTCCTTTTTCCACTACTACTCTCTTAGCGCTCCAAATGTCCAGTTGCATTTTCTACAGAAAGAGTGTTCAGATCTGCTCAATCAAAAGTATGGTTTAACTCTGTTAGCTGAATGCACAGATCAGAAAGAAGTTTCACAGAATGATTCTGTGTAGTTTATATTTGGAGACATTCCTTTTTCCACTATTACCCTCTTAGCGCTCCGAATCTCCACTTGCATTTTCTACAGAAAGAGTGTTTCAGAACGGCTCAATCAAAACTAAGGTTCAACTCTTTTAGTTGAACAAACAGAACAGAAAGAAGTTTCACACAATTCCTCTGTGTAGTTTATATTTGTAGACATTCTTTTTCCCAATATAGGCCTCTTAGCGCTCAGAATGTCCAATTGCAGTTTCTACAGAAAGAGTGTTTCAGAACGGCTCAATCAAAAGTAAGGTTCAACTCTGTTAGTTGAATGCACAGAACAGAAAGAAGTTTCATACAATGCTTCTGTGTAGTTTATATTTGAACATATTCTTTTTTCCACTATTACCCACTTAGCGCTATGAATGTCCAGTTGCATTTTCTACAGACAGAGTGTTTCAAAACTGCTCAATCAAAAGTATGGTTTAACTCTGTTAGCTGAATGCTCAGATCAGAAAGAAGTTTCACAGAATGCTTCGGTGTAGTTTATATTTGAATATATTCCTTTTTCCACTACTACGCTCTTAGCGCTCCAAATGTCCAGTTGCATTTTCTACAGAAAGAGTGTTCAGATCTGCTCAATCAAAAGTATGGTTTAACTCTGTTAGCTGAATGCACAGATCAGAAAGAAGTTTCACCGAATGATTCTGTGTAGTTTATATTTGAAGACATTCCTTTTTCCACTATTACCCTCTTAGCGCCCCGAATCTCCACTTGCATTTTCTACAAAAAGAGTGTTTCATAACTGCTCAATCAAAAATATGTTTTATCTCTGTTAACTGAATTAACAGATCAGAAATAAGTTTCACAGAATGCATCTGTGTAGTTTTTATTTGAAGATATTCTTTTTCCCAATGTAGGCCTCTTAGCGCTTAGCATGTCCAATTGCAGTTTCTACAGAAAGAGTGTTTCAGAACGGCTCAATCAAAAGTAAGGTTCAACTCTGTTAGTTGAATGCACAGAACAGAAAGAATTTTCACAGAATGTTACTGTGTAGTTTATATTTGAATATATTCCTTTTTCCACTATTACCCTCTTAGCGCTCCGAATGTCCACTTGCATTTTCTACAGAAAGAGTGTTCAGAACTGCGCAATCAAAAGTATGGTTTAACTCTGTTAGCTTAATGAACATATCAGAAATAAGTTTCACACAATGCTTCTGTGTAGTTTTTATTTGAAGATATTATTTTTCCCAATAGAGGCCTCTTAGCGCTCAGAATGTCCAATTGCAGTTTCTACAGAAAGAGTGTTTCAGAAAGGCTCAATCAAAAGTAAGGTTCAACTCTGTTAGTTGAATGCACAGAACAGAAAGAAGTTTCATACAATGCTTCTGTGTAGTTTATATTTGAACATATTCTTTTTTCCACTATTACCCACTTAGCGCTACGAATGTCCAGTTGCATTTTCTACAGACAGAGTGTTTCAAAACTGCTCAATCAAAAGTATGGTTTAACTCTGTTAGCTGAATGCTCAGATCAGAAAGAAGTTTCACAGAATGCTTCTGTGTAGTTTATATTTGAATATATTCCTTTTTCCACTACTACTCTCTTAGCGCTCCAAATGTCCAGTTGCATTTTCTACAGAAAGAGAGTTCAGATCTGCTCAATCAAAAGTATGGTTTAACACTGTTAGCTGAATGCACAGATCAGAAAGAAGTTTCACAGAATGATTCTGTGTAGTTTATATTTGGAGACATTCCTTTTTTCCACTATTACCCTCTTAGCGCTCCGAATCTCCACTTGCATTTTCTACAGAAAGAGTGTTTCAGAACGGCTCAATCAAAACTAAGGTTCAAATCTTTTAGTTGAACAAACAGAACAGAAAGAAGTTTCACACAATTCTTCTGTGTAGTTTTTATTTGTAGACATTCTTTTTCCCAATATAGGCCTCTTAGCGCTCAGAATGTCCAATTGCAATTTCTACAGAAAGAGTGTTTCAGATCGGCTCAATCAAAAGTAAGGTTCAACTCTGTTAGTTGAATGCACAGAACAGAAAGAAGTTTCATACAATGCTTCTGTGTAGTTTATATTTGAACATATTCTTTTTTCCACTATTACCCACTTAGCGCTACGAATGTCCAGTTGCATTTTCTACAGACAGAGTGTTTCAAAACTGCTCAATCAAAAGTATGGTTTAACTCTGTTAGCTGAATGCTCAGATCAGAAAGAAGTTTCACAGAATGCTTCTGTGTAGTTTATATTTGAATATATTCCTTTTTCCACTACTACGCTCTTAGCGCTCCAAATGTCCAGTTGCATTTTCTACAGAAAGAGTCTTCAGATCTGCTCAATCAAAAGTATGGTTTAACTCTGTTAGCTGAATGCACAGATCAGAAAGAAGTTTCACCGAATGATTCTGTGTAGTTTATATTTGAAGACATTCCTTTTTCCACTATTACCCTCTTAGCGCTCCGAATCTCCACTTGCATTTTCTACAAAAAGAGTGTTTCATAACTGCTCAATCAAAAATATGTTTTATCTCTGTTAACTGAATTTACCGATCAGAAATAAGTTTCACAGAATGCATCTGTGTAGTTTTTATTTGAAGATATTCTTTTTCCCAATGTAGGCCTCTTAGCGCTTAGCATGTCCAATTGCACTTTCTACAGAAAGAGTGTTTCAGAACGGCTCAATCAAAAGTAAGGTTCAACTCTGTTAGTTGAATGCACAGAACAGAAAGAATTTTCACAGAATGCTACTGTGTAGTTTATATTTGAATATATTCCTTTTTCCACTATTACCCTCTTAGCGCTCCGAATGTCCACTTGCATTTTCTACAGAAAGAGTGTTCAGAACTGCGCAATCAAAAGTATGGTTTAACTCTGTTAGCTTAATGAACATATCAGAAATAAGTTTCACACAATGCTTCTGTGTAGTTTTTATTTGAAGATATTATTTTTCCCAATAGAGGCCTCTTAGCGCTCAGAATGTCCAATTGCAGTTTCTACAGAAAGAGTGTTTCAGAAAGGCTCAATCAAAAGTAAGGTTCAACTCTGTTAGTTGAATGCACAGAACAGAAAGAAGTTTCATACAATGCTTCTGTGTAGTTTATATTTGAACATATTCTTTTTTCCACTATTACCCACTTAGCGCTACGAATGTCCAGTTGCATTTTCTACAGACAGAGTGTTTCAAAACTGCTCAATCAAAAGTATGGTTTAACTCTGTTAGCTGAATGCTCAGATCAGAAAGAAGTTTCACAGAATGCTTCTGTGTAGTTTATATTTGAATATATTCCTTTTTCCACTACTACTCTCTTAGCGCTCCAAATGTCCAGTTGCATTTTCTACAGAAAGAGAGTTCAGATCTGCTCAATCAAAAGTATGGTTTAACACTGTTAGCTGAATGCACAGATCAGAAAGAAGTTTCACAGAATGATTCTGTGTAGTTTATATTTGGAGACATTCCTTTTTCCACTATTACCCTCTTAGCACTCCGAATCTCCACTTGCATTTTCTACAGAAAGAGTGTTTCAGAACGGCTCAATCAAAACTAAGGTTCAAATCTTTTAGTTGAACAAACAGAACAGAAAGAAGTTTCACACAATTCTTCTGTGTAGTCTTTATTTGTAGACATCCTTTTTCCCAATATAGGCCTCTTAGCGCTCAGAATGTCCAATTGCAGTTTCTACAGAAAGAGTGTTTCAGATCGGCTCAATCAAAAGTAAGGTTCAACTCTGTTAGTTGAATGCACAGAACAGAAAGAAGTTTCATACAATGCTTCTGTGTAGTTTATATTTGAACATATTCTTTTTTCCACTATTACCCACTTAGCGCTACGAATGTCCAGTTGCATTTTCTACAGACAGAGTGTTTCAAAACTGCTCAATCAAAAGTATGGTTTAACTCTGTTAGCTGAATGCTCAGATCAGAAAGAAGTTTCACAGAATGCTTCTGTGTAGTTTATATTTGAATATATTCCTTTTTCCACTACTACGCTCTTAGCGCTCCAAATGTCCAGTTGCATTTTCTACAGAAAGAGTGTTCAGATCTGCTCAATCAAAAGTATGGTTTAACTCTGTTAGCTGAATGCACAGATCAGAAAGAAGTTTCACCGAATGATTCTGTGTAGTTTATATTTGAAGACATTCCTTTTTCCACTATTACCCTCTTAGCGCTCCGAATCTCCACTTGCATTTTCTACAGAAAGAGTGTTTCAGAACGGCTCAATCAAAACTAAGGTTCAACACTTTTAGTTGAACAAACAGAACAGAAAGAAGTTTCACACAATTCTTCTGTGTAGTTTTTATTTGTAGACATTCTTTTTCCCAATATAGGCCTCTTAGCGCTCAGAATGTCCAATTGCAGTTTCTACAGAAAGAGTGTTTCAGAACGGCTCAATCAAAAGTAAGGTTCAACTCTGTTAGTTGAATGCACAGAACAGAAAGAAGTTTCATACAATGCTTCTGTGTAGTTTATATTTGAACATATTCTTTTTTCCCCTATTAACCACTTAGCGCTACGAATGTCCAGTTGCATTTTCTACAGACAGAGTGTTTCAAAACTGCTCAATCAAAAGTATGTTTTAACTCTGTTAGCTGAATGCTCAGATCAGAAAGAAGTTTCACAGAATGCTTCTGTGTAGTTTATATTTGAATATATTCCTTTATCCACTACTACGCTCTTAGCGCTCCAAATGTCCAGTTGCATTTTCTACAGAAAGAGTGTTCAGATCTGCTCAATCAAAAGTATGGTTTAACTCTGTTAGCTGAATGCACAGATCAGAAAGAAGTTTCACCGAATGATTCTGTGTAATTTATATTTGAAGACATTCCTTTTTCCACTATTACCCCCTTAGCGCTCCGAATCTCCACTTGCATTTTCTACAAAAAGAGTGTTTCATAACTGCTCAATCGAAAATATGTTTTATCTCTGTTAACTGAATTTACAGATCAGAAATAAGTTTCACAGAATGCGTCTGTGTAGTTTTTATTTGAAGATATTCTTTTTCCCAATGTAGACCTCTTAGCGCTTAGCATGTCCAATTGCACTTTCAACAGAAAGAGTGTTTCAGAACGGCTCAATCAAAAGTAAGGTTCAACTCTGTTAGTTGAATGCACAGAACAGAAAGAATTTTCACAGAATGCTACTGTGTAGTTTATATTTGAATATATTCCTTTTTCCACTATTACCCTCTTAGCGCTCCGAATGTCCACTTTCATTTTCTACAGAAAGTGTGTTCAGAACTGCGCAATCAAAAGTATGGTTTAACTCTGTTAGCTTAATGAACATATCAGAAATAAGTTTCACACAATGCTTCTGTGTAGTTTTTATTTGAAGATATTATTTTTCCCAATAGAGGCCTCTTAGCGCTCAGAATGTCCAATTGCAGTTTCTACAGAAAGAGTGTTTCAGAAAGGCTCAATCAAAAGTAAGGTTCAACTCTGTTAGTTGAATGCACAGAACAGAAAGAAGTTTCATACAATGCTTCTGTGTAGTTTATATTTGAACATATTCTTTTTTCCACTATTACCCACTTAGCGCTACGAATGTCCAGTTGCATTTGCTACAGACAGAGTGTTTCAAAACTGCTCAATCAAAAGTATGGTTTAACTCTGTTAGCTGAATGCTCAGATCAGAAAGAAGTTTCACAGAATGCTTCTGTGTAGTTTATATTTGAATATATTCCTTTTTCCACTACTACTCTCTTAGCGCTCCAAATGTCCAGTTGCATTTTCTACAGAAAGAGAGTTCAGATCTGCTCAATCAAAAGTATGGTTTAACACTGTTAGCTGAATGCACAGATCAGAAAGAAGTTTCACAGAATGATTCTGTGTAGTTTATATTTGGAGACATTCCTTTTTCCACTGTTACCCTCTTAGCGCTCCGAATCTCCACTTGCATTTTCTACAGAAAGAGTGTTTCAGAACGGCTCAATCAAAACTAAGGTTCAAATCTTTTAGTTGAACAAACAGAACAGAAAGAAGTTTCACACAATTCTTCTGTGTAGTTTTTATTTGTAGACATTCTTTTTCCCAATATAGGCCTCTTAGCGCTCAGAATGTCCAATTGCAGTTTCTACAGAAAGAGTGTTTCAGATCGGCTCAATCAAAAGTAAGGTTCAACTCTGTTAGTTGAATGCACAGAACAGAAAGAAGTTTCATACAATGCTTCTGTGTAGTTTATATTTGAACATATTCTTTTTTCCACTATTACCCACTTAGCGCTACGAATGTCCAGTTGCATTTTCTACAGACAGAGTGTTTCAAAACTGCTCAATCAAAAGTATGGTTTAACTCTGTTAGCTGAATGCTGAGATCAGAAAGAAGTTTCACAGAATGCTTCTGTGTAGTTTATATTTGAATATATTCCTTTTTCCACTACTACGCTCTTAGCGCTCCAAATGTCCAGTTGCATTTTCTACAGAAAGAGTGTTCAGATCTGCTCAATCAAAAGTATGGTTTAACTCTGTTAGCTGAATGCACAGATCAGAAAGAAGTTTCACCGAATGATTCTGTGTAGTTTATATTTGAAGACATTACTTTTTCCACTATTACCCTCTTAGCGCTCCGAATCTCCACTTGCATTTTCTACAAAAAGAGTGTTTCATAACTGCTCAATCAAAAATATGTTTTATCTCTGTTAACTGAATTTACAGATCAGAAATAAGTTTCACAGAATGCATCTGTGTAGTTTTAATTTGAAGATATTCTTTTTCCCAATGTAGGCCTCTTAGCGCTTAGCATGTCCAATTGCAGTTTCTACAGAAAGAGTGTTTCAGAACGGCTCAATCAAAAGTAAGGTTCAACTCTGTTAGTTGAATGCACAGAACAGAAAGAATTTTCACAGAATGCTACTGTGTAGTTTATATTTGAATATATTCCTTTTTCCACTATTACCCTCTTAGCGCTCCGAATGTCCACTTGCATTTTCTACAGAAAGAGTGTTCAGAACTGCGCAATCAAAAGTATGGTTTAACTCTGTTAGCTTAATGAACATATCAGAAATAAGTTTCACACAATGCTTCTGTGTAGTTTTTATTTGAAGATATTATTTTTCCCAATAGAGGCCTCTTAGCGCTCAGAATGTCCAATTGCAGTTTCTACAGAAAGAGTGTTTCAGAAAGGCTCAATCAAAAGTAAGGTTCAACTCTGTTAGTTGAATGCACAGAACAGAAAGAAGTTTCATACAATGCTTCTGTGTAGTTTATATTTGAACATATTCTTTTTTCCACTATTACCCACTTAGCGCTACGAATGTCCAGTTGCATTTTCTACAGACAGAGTGTTTCAAAACTGCTCAATCAAATGTATGGTTTAACTCTGTTAGCTGAATGCTCAGATCAGAAAGAAGTTTCACAGAATGCTTCTGTGTAGTTTATATTTGAATATATTCCTTTTTCCACTACTACTCTCTTAGCGCTCCAAATGTCCAGTTGCATTTTCTACAGAAAGAGAGTTCAGATCTGCTCAATCAAAAGTATGGTTTAACTCTGTTAGCTGAATGCACAGATCAGAAAGAAGTTTCACAGAATGATTCTGTGTAGTTTATATTTGGAGACATTCCTTTTTCCACTATTACCCTCTTAGCGCTCCGAATCTCCACTTGCATTTTCTACAGAAAGAGTGTTTCAGAAAGGCTCAATCAAAACTAAGGTTCAAATCTTTTAGTTGAACAAACAGAACAGAAAGAAGTTTCACACAATTCTTCTGTGTAGTTTTTATTTGTAGACATTCTTTTTCCCAATATACGCCTCTTAGCGCTCAGAATGTCCAATTGCAGTTTCTACAGAAAGAGTGTTTCAGAACGGCTCAATCAAAAGTAAGGTTCAACTCTGTTAGTTGAATGCACAGAACACAAAGAAGTTTCATACAATGCTTCTGTGTAGTTCATATTTGAACATATTCTTTTTTCCACTATTACCCACTTAGCGCTACGAATGTCCAGTTGCATTTTCTACAGACAGAGTGTTTCAAAACTGCTCAATCAAAAGTATGGTTTAACTCTGTTAGCTGAATGCTCAGATCAGAAAGAAGTTTCACAGAATGCTTCTGTGTAGTTTATATTTGAATATATTCCTTTTTCCACTACTACGCTCTTAGCGCTCGAAATGTCCAGTTGCATTTTCTACAGAAAGAGTGTTCAGATCTGCTCAATCAAAAGTATGGTTTAACTCTGTTAGCTGAATGCACAGATCAGAAAGAAGTTTCACCGAATGATTCTGTGTAGTTTATACATGAAGACATTCCTTTTTCCACTATTACCCTCTTAGCGCTCCGAATCTCCACTTGCATTTTCTACAAAAAGAGTGTTTCTTAACTGCTCAATCAAAAATAAGTTTTATCTCTGTTAACTGAATTTACAGATCAGAAATAAGTTTCACAGAATGCATCTGTGTAGTTTTTATTTGAAGATATTCTTTTTCCCAATGTAGGCCTCTTAGCGCTTAGCATGTCCAATTGCAGTTTCTACAGAAAGAGTGTTTCAGAACGGCTCATTCAAATGTAAGGTTCAACTCTGTTAGTTGAATGCACAGAACAGAAAGAATTTTCACAGAATGCTACTGTGTAGTTTATATTTGAATATATTCCTTTTTCCACTATTACCCTCTTAGCGCTCCGAATGTCCACTTGCATTTTCTACAGAAAGAGTGTTCAGAACTGCGCAATCAAAAGTATGGTTTAACTCTGTTAGCTTAATGAACATATCAGAAATAATTTTCACACAATGCTTCTGTGTAGTTTTTATTTGAAAATTTTTTTTTCCCAATAGAGGCCTCTTAGCGCTCAGAATGTCCAATTGCAGTTTCTACAGAAAGAGTGTTTCAGAAAGGCTCAATCAAAAGTAAGGTTCAACTCTGTTAGTTGAATGCACAGAACAGAAAGAAGTTTCATACAATGTTTCTGTGTAGTTTATATTTGAACATATTCTTTTTTCCACTATTACCCACTTAGCGCTACGAATGTCCAGTTGCATTTTCTACAGACAGAGTGTTTCAAAACTGCTCAATCAAAAGTATGGTTTAACTCTGTTAGCTGAATGCTCAGATCAGAAAGAAGTTTCACAGAATGCTTCTGTGTAGTTTATATTTGAATATATTCCTTTTTCCACTACTACTCTCTTAGCGCTCCAAATGTCCAGTTGCATTTTCTACAGAAAGAGTGTTCAGATCTGCTCAATCAAAAGTATGGTTTAACTCTGTTAGCTGAATGCACAGATCAGAAAGAAGTTTCACAGAATGATTCTGTGTAGTTTATATTTGGAGATATTCCTTTTTCCACTATTACCCTCTTAGCGCTCCGAATCTCCACTTGCATTTTCTACAGAAAGAGTGATTCAGAACGGCTCAATCAAAACTAAGGTTCAACTCTTTTAGTTGAACAAACAGAACAGAAAGAAGTTTCACACAATTCTTCTGTGTAGTTTTTATTTGTAGACATTCTTTTTCCCAATATAGGCCTCTTAGCGCTCAGAATGTCCAATTGCAGTTTCTACAGAAAGAGTGTTTCAGAACGGCTCAATCAAAAGTAAGGTTCAACTCTGTTAGTTGAATGCACAGAACAGAAAGAAGTTTCATACAATGCTTCTGTGTAGTTTATATTTGAACATATTCTTTTTTCCACTATTACCCACTTAGCGCTACGAATGTCCAGTTGCATTTTCTACAGACAGAGTGTTTCAAAACTGCTCAATCAAAAGTATGGTTTAACTCTGTTAGCTGAATGCTCAGATCAGAAAGAAGTTTCACAGAATGCTTCTGTGTAGTTTATATTTGAATATATTCCTTTATCCACTACTACGCTCTTAGCGCTCCAAATGTCCAGTTGCATTTTCAACAGAAAGAGTGTTCAGATCTGCTCAATCAAAAGTATGGTTTAACTCTGTTAGCTGAATGCACAGATCAGAAAGAAGTTTCACCGAATGATTCTGTGTAGTTTATACTTGAAGTCATTCCTTTTTCCACTATTACCCACTTAGCGCTCCGAATCTCCACTTGCATTTTCTACAAAAAGAGTGTTTCATAACTGCTCAATCAAAAATATGTTTTATCTCTGTTAACTGAATTTACATATCAGAATTAAGTTTCACAGAATGCATCTGTGTAGTTTTTATTTGAAGATATTCTTTTTCCCAATGTAGGCCTCTTAGCGCTTAGCATGTCCAATTGCAGTTTCTACAGAAAGAGTGTTTCAGAACGGCTCAATCAAAAGTAAGGTTCAACTCTGTTAGTTGAATGCACAGAACAGAAAGAATTTTCACAGATTGCTACTGTGTAGTTTATATTTGAATATATTCCTTTTTCCACTATTACCCTCTTAGCGCTCGGAATGTCCACTTGCATTTTCTACAGAAAGAGTGTTCAGAACTGCGCAATCAAAAGTATGGTTTAACTCTGTTAGCTTAATGAACATATCAGAAATAAGTTTCACACAATGCTTCTGTGTAGTTTTTATTTGAAGATATTATTTTTCCCAATAGAGGCCTCTTAGCGCTCAGAATGTCCAATTGCAGTTTCTACAGAAAGAGTGTTTCAGAAAGGCTCAATCAAAAGTAAGGTTCAACTCTGTTAGTTGAATGCACAGAACAGAAAGAAGTTTCATACAATGCTTCTGTGTAGTTTATATTTGAACATATTCTTTTTTCCACTATTACCCACTAAGCGCTACGAATGTCCAGTTGCATTTTCTACAGACAGAGTGTTTCAAAACTGCTCAATCAAAAGTATGGTTTAACTCTGTTAGCTGAATGCTCAGATCAGAAAGAAGTTTCACAGAATGCTTCTGTGTAGTTTATATTTGAATATATTCCTTTTTCAACTACTACTCTCTTAGCGCTCCAAATGTCCAGTTGCATTTTCTACAGAAAGAGTGTTCAGATCTGCTCAATCAAAAGTATGGTTTAACTCTGTTAGCTGAATGCACAGATCAGAAAGAAGTTTCACAGAATGATTCTGTGTAGTTTATATTTGGAGACATTCCTTTTTCCACTATTACCCTCTTAGCGCTCCGAATCTCCACTTGCATTTTCTACAGAAAGTGTGTTTCAGAACGGCTCAATCAAAACTAAGGTTCAACTCTTTTAGTTGAACAAACAGAACAGAAAGAAATTTCACAGAATGCATCTGTGTAGTTTTTATTTGAAGATATTCTTTTTCCCAATGTAGGCCTCTTAGCGCTTAGCATGTCCAATTGCAGTTTCTACAGAAAGAGTGTTCAGAACTGCGCAATCAAAAGTATGGTTTAACTCTGTTAGCTTAATGAACATATCAGAAATAAGTTTCACACAATGCTTCTGTGTAGTTTTTATTTGAAGATATTATTTTTCCCAATAGAGGCCTCTTAGCGCTCAGAATGTCCAATTGCAGTTTCTACAGAAAGAGTGTTTCAGAAAGGCTCAATCAAAAGTAAGGTTCAACTCTGTTAGTTGAATGCACAGAACAGAAAGAAGTTTCATACAATGCTTCTGTGTAGTTTATATTTGAACATATTCTTTTTCCAACTATTACCCACTTAGCGCTACGAATGTCCAGTTGCATTTTCTACAGACAGAGTGTTTCAAAACTGCTCAATCAAAAGTATGGTTTAACTCTGTTAGCTGAATGCTCAGATCAGAAAGAAGTTTCACAGAATGCTTCTGTGTAGTTTATATTTGAATATATTCCTTTTTCCACTACTACTCTCTTAGCGCTCCAAATGTCCAGTTGCATTTTCTACAGAAAGAGTGTTCAGATCTGCTCAATCAAAAGTATGGTTTAACTCTGTTAGCTGAATGCACAGATCAGAAAGAAGTTTCACAGAATGATTCTGTGTAGTTTATATTTGGAGACATTCCTTTTTCCACTATTACCCTCTTAGCGCTCCGAATCTCCACTTGCATTTACTACAGAAAGTGTGTTTCATAACTGCTCAATCAAAAATATATTTTATCTCTGTTAACTGAATTTACAGATCAGAAATAAGTTTCACAGAATGCATCTGTGTAGTTTTTATTTGAAGATATTCTTTTTCCCAATGTAGGCCTCTTAGCGCTTAGCATGTCCAATTGCAGTTTCTACAGAAAGAGAGTTTCAGAAAGGCTCAATCAAAAGTAAGGTTCAACTCTGTTATTTGAATGCACAGAACAGAAAGAAGTTTCATACAATGCTTCTGTGTAGTTTATATTTGAACACATTCTTTTTTCCACTATTACCCACTTAGCGCTACGAATGTCCAGTTGCATTTTCTACAGACAGAGTGTTTCAAAACTGCTCAATCAAAAGTATGGTTTAACTCTGTTAGCTGAATGCTCAGATCAGAAAGAAGTTTCACAGAATGCTTCTGTGTAGTTTATATTTGAATATATTCCTTTATCCACTACTACGCTCTTAGCGCTCCAAATGTCCAGTTGCATTTTCTACAGAAAGAGTGTTCAGATCTGCTCAATCAAAAGTATGGTTTAACTCTGTTAGCTGAATGCACAGATCAGAAAGAAGTTTCACCGAATGATTCTGTGTAGTTTATATTTGAAGACATTCCTTTTTCCACTATTACCCTCTTAGCGCTCCGAATCTCCACTTGCATTTTCTACAAAAAGAGTGTTTCATAACTGCTCAATCAAAAATATGTTTTATCTCTGTTAACTGAATTTACAGATCAGAAATAAGTTTCACAGAATGCATCTGTGTAGTTTTTATTTGAAGATATTCTTTTTCCCAATGTAGGCCTCTTAGCGCTTAGCATGTCCAATTGCAGTATCTACAGAAAGAGTGTTTCAGAACGGCTCAATCAAAAGTAAGGTTCAACTCTGTTAGTTGAATGCACAGAACAGAAAGAATTTTCACAGAATGCTACTGTGTAGTTTATATTTGAATATATTCCTTTTTCCACTATTACCCTCTTAGCGCTCCGAATGTCCACTTGCATTTTCTACAGAAAGAGTGTTCAGAACTGCGCAATCAAAAGTATGGTTTAACTCTGTTAGCTTAATGAACATATCAGAAATAAGTTTCACACAATGCTTCTGTGTAGTTTTTATTTGAAGATATTATTTTTCCCAATAGAGGCCTCTTAGCGCTCAGAATGTCCAATTGCAGTTTCTACAGAAAGAGTGTTTCAGAAAGGCTCAATCAAAAGTAAGGTTCAACTCTGTTAGTTGAATGCACAGAACAGAAAGAAGTTTCATACAATGCTTCTGTGTAGTTTATATTTGAACATATTCTTTTTTCCACTATTACCCACTTAGCGCTACGAATGTCCAGTTGCATTTTCTACAGACAGAGTGTTTCAAAACTGCTCAATCAAATGTATGGTTTAACTCTGTTAGCTGAATGCTCAGATCAGAAAGAAGTTTCACAGAATGCTTCTGTGTAGTTTATATTTGAATATATTCCTTTTTCCACTACTACTCTCTTAGCGCTCCAAATGTCCAGTTGCATTTTCTACAGAAAGAGAGTTCAGATCTGCTCAATCAAAAGTATGGTTTAACTCTGTTAGCTGAATGCACAGATCAGAAAGAAGTTTCACAGAATGATTCTGTGTAGTTTATATTTGGAGACATTCCTTTTTCCACTATTACCCTCTTAGCGCTCCGAATCTCCACTTGCATTTTCTACAGAAAGAGTGTTTCAGAAAGGCTCAATCAAAACTAAGGTTCAAATCTTTTAGTTGAACAAACAGAACAGAAAGAAGTTTCACACAATTCTTCTGTGTAGTTTTTATTTGTAGACATTCTTTTTCCCAATATACGCCTCTTAGCGCTCAGAATGTCCAATTGCAGTTTCTACAGAAAGAGTGTTTCAGAACGGCTCAATCAAAAGTAAGGTTCAACTCTGTTAGTTGAATGCACAGAACACAAAGAAGTTTCATACAATGCTTCTGTGTAGTTCATATTTGAACATATTCTTTTTTCCACTATTACCCACTTAGCGCTACGAATGTCCAGTTGCATTTTCTACAGACAGAGTGTTTCAAAACTGCTCAATCAAAAGTATGGTTTAACTCTGTTAGCTGAATGCTCAGATCAGAAAGAAGTTTCACAGAATGCTTCTGTGTAGTTTATATTTGAATATATTCCTTTTTCCACTACTACGCTCTTAGCGCTCGAAATGTCCAGTTGCATTTTCTACAGAAAGAGTGTTCAGATCTGCTCAATCAAAAGTATGGTTTAACTCTGTTAGCTGAATGCACAGATCAGAAAGAAGTTTCACCGAATGATTCTGTGTAGTTTATACTTGAAGACATTCCTTTTTCCACTATTACCCTCTTAGCGCTCCGAATCTCCACTTGCATTTTCTACAAAAAGAGTGTTTCATAACTGCTCAATCAAAAATAAGTTTTATCTCTGTTAACTGAATTTACAGATCAGAAATAAGTTTCACAGAATGCATCTGTGTAGTTTTTATTTGAAGATATTCTTTTTCCCAATGTAGGCCTCTTAGCGCTCAGAATGTCCAATTGCAGTTTCTACAGAAAGAGTGTTTCAGAACGGCTCATTCAAAAGTAAGGTTCAACTCTGTTAGTTGAATGCACAGAACAGAAAGAATTTTCACAGAATGCTACTGTGTAGTTTATATTTGAATATATTCCTTTTTCCACTATTACCCTCTTAGCGCTCCGAATGTCCACTTGCATTTTCTACAGAAAGAGTGTTCAGAACTGCGCAATCAAAAGTATGGTTTAACTCTGTTAGCTTAATGAACATATCAGAAATAATTTTCACACAATGCTTCTGTGTAGTTTTTATTTGAAAATTTTTTTTTCCCAATAGAGGCCTCTTAGCGCTCAGAATGTCCAATTGCAGTTTCTACAGAAAGAGTGTTTCAGAAAGGCTCAATCAAAAGTAAGGTTCAACTCTGTTAGTTGAATGCACAGAACAGAAAGAAGTTTCATACAATGTTTCTGTGTAGTTTATATTTGAACATATTCTTTTTTCCACTATTACCCACTTAGCGCTACGAATGTCCAGTTGCATTTTCTACAGACAGAGTGTTTCAAAACTGCTCAATCAAAAGTATGGTTTAACTCTGTTAGCTGAATGCTCAGATCAGAAAGAAGTTTCACAGAATGCTTCTGTGTAGTTTATATTTGAATATATTCCTTTTTCCACTACTACTCTCTTAGCGCTCCAAATGTCCAGTTGCATTTTCTACAGAAAGAGTGTTCAGATCTGCTCAATCAAAAGTATGGTTTAACTCTGTTAGCTGAATGCACAGATCAGAAAGAAGTTTCACAGAATGATTCTGTGTAGTTTATATTTGGAGATATTCCTTTTTCCACTATTACCCTCTTAGCGCTCCGAATCTCCACTTGCATTTTCTACAGAAAGAGTGATTCAGAACGGCTCAATCAAAACTAAGGTTCAACTCTTTTAGTTGAACAAACAGAACAGAAAGAAGTTTCACACAATTCTTCTGTGTAGTTTTTATTTGTAGACATTCTTTTTCCCAATATAGGCCTCTTAGCGCTCAGAATGTCCAATTGCAGTTTCTACAGAAAGAGTGTTTCAGAACGGCTCAATCAAAAGTAAGGTTCAACTCTGTTAGTTGAATGCACAGAACAGAAAGAAGTTTCATACAATGCTTCTGTGTAGTTTATATTTGAACATATTCTTTTTTCCACTATTACCCACTTAGCGCTACGAATGTCCAGTTGCATTTTCTACAGACAGAGTGTTTCAAAACTGCTCAATCAAAAGTATGGTTTAACTCTGTTAGCTGAATGCTCAGATCAGAAAGAAGTTTCACAGAATGCTTCTGTGTAGTTTATATTTGAATATATTCCTTTATCCACTACTACGCTCTTAGCGCTCCAAATGTCCAGTTGCATTTTCAACAGAAAGAGTGTTCAGATCTGCTCAATCAAAAGTATGGTTTAACTCTGTTAGCTGAATGCACAGATCAGAAAGAAGTTTCACCGAATGATTCTGTGTAGTTTATACTTGAAGTCATTCCTTTTTCCACTATTACCCACTTAGCGCTCCGAATCTCCACTTGCATTTTCTACAAAAAGAGTGTTTCATAACTGCTCAATCAAAAATATGTTTTATCTCTGTTAACTGAATTTACATATCAGAATTAAGTTTCACAGAATGCATCTGTGTAGTTTTTATTTGAAGATATTCTTTTTCCCAATGTAGGCCTCTTAGCGCTTAGCATGTCCAATTGCAGTTTCTACAGAAAGAGTGTTTCAGAACGGCTCAATCAAAAGTAAGGTTCAACTCTGTTAGTTGAATGCACAGAACAGAAAGAATTTTCACAGATTGCTACTGTGTAGTTTATATTTGAATATATTCCTTTTTCCACTATTACCCTCTTAGCGCTCGGAATGTCCACTTGCATTTTCTACAGAAAGAGTGTTCAGAACTGCGCAATCAAAAGTATGGTTTAACTCTGTTAGCTTAATGAACATATCAGAAATAAGTTTCACACAATGCTTCTGTGTAGTTTTTATTTGAAGATATTATTTTTCCCAATAGAGGCCTCTTAGCGCTCAGAATGTCCAATTGCAGTTTCTACAGAAAGAGTGTTTCAGAAAGGCTCAATCAAAAGTAAGGTTCAACTCTGTTAGTTGAATGCACAGAACAGAAAGAAGTTTCATACAATGCTTCTGTGTAGTTTATATTTGAACATATTCTTTTTTCCACTATTACCCACTAAGCGCTACGAATGTCCAGTTGCATTTTCTACAGACAGAGTGTTTCAAAACTGCTCAATCAAAAGTATGGTTTAACTCTGTTAGCTGAATGCTCAGATCAGAAAGAAGTTTCACAGAATGCTTCTGTGTAGTTTATATTTGAATATATTCCTTTTTCAACTACTACTCTCTTAGCGCTCCAAATGTCCAGTTGCATTTTCTACAGAAAGAGTGTTCAGATCTGCTCAATCAAAAGTATGGTTTAACTCTGTTAGCTGAATGCACAGATCAGAAAGAAGTTTCACAGAATGATTCTGTGTAGTTTATATTTGGAGACATTCCTTTTTCCACTATTACCCTCTTAGCGCTCCGAATCTCCACTTGCATTTTCTACAGAAAGTGTGTTTCAGAACGGCTCAATCAAAACTAAGGTTCAACTCTTTTAGTTGAACAAACAGAACAGAAAGAAATTTCACAGAATGCATCTGTGTAGTTTTTATTTGAAGATATTCTTTTTCCCAATGTAGGCCTCTTAGCGCTTAGCATGTCCAATTGCAGTTTCTACAGAAAGAGTGTTCAGAACTGCGCAATCAAAAGTATGGTTTAACTCTGTTAGCTTAATGAACATATCAGAAATAAGTTTCACACAATGCTTCTGTGTAGTTTTTATTTGAAGATATTATTTTTCCCAATAGAGGCCTCTTAGCGCTCAGAATGTCCAATTGCAGTTTCTACAGAAAGAGTGTTTCAGAAAGGCTCAATCAAAAGTAAGGTTCAACTCTGTTAGTTGAATGCACAGAACAGAAAGAAGTTTCATACAATGCTTCTGTGTAGTTTATATTTGAACATATTCTTTTTCCAACTATTACCCACTTAGCGCTACGAATGTCCAGTTGCATTTTCTACAGACAGAGTGTTTCAAAACTGCTCAATCAAAAGTATGGTTTAACTCTGTTAGCTGAATGCTCAGATCAGAAAGAAGTTTCACAGAATGCTTCTGTGTAGTTTATATTTGAATATATTCCTTTTTCCACTACTACTCTCTTAGCGCTCCAAATGTCCAGTTGCATTTTCTACAGAAAGAGTGTTCAGATCTGCTCAATCAAAAGTATGGTTTAACTCTGTTAGCTGAATGCACAGATCAGAAAGAAGTTTCACAGAATGATTCTGTGTAGTTTATATTTGGAGACATTCCTTTTTCCACTATTACCCTCTTAGCGCTCCGAATCTCCACTTGCATTTACTACAGAAAGTGTGTTTCATAACTGCTCAATCAAAAATATATTTTATCTCTGTTAACTGAATTTACAGATCAGAAATAAGTTTCACAGAATGCATCTGTGTAGTTTTTATTTGAAGATATTCTTTTTCCCAATGTAGGCCTCTTAGCGCTTAGCATGTCCAATTGCAGTTTCTACAGAAAGAGAGTTTCAGAAAGGCTCAATCAAAAGTAAGGTTCAACTCTGTTATTTGAATGCACAGAACAGAAAGAAGTTTCATACAATGCTTCTGTGTAGTTTATATTTGAACACATTCTTTTTTCCACTATTACCCACTTAGCGCTACGAATGTCCAGTTGCATTTTCTACAGACAGAGTGTTTCAAAACTGCTCAATCAAAAGTATGGTTTAACTCTGTTAGCTGAATGCTCAGATCAGAAAGAAGTTTCACAGAATGCTTCTGTGTAGTTTATATTTGAATATATTCCTTTATCCACTACTACGCTCTTAGCGCTCCAAATGTCCAGTTGCATTTTCTACAGAAAGAGTGTTCAGATCTGCTCAATCAAAAGTATGGTTTAACTCTGTTAGCTGAATGCACAGATCAGAAAGAAGTTTCACCGAATGATTCTGTGTAGTTTATATTTGAAGACATTCCTTTTTCCACTATTACCCTCTTAGCGCTCCGAATCTCCACTTGCATTTTCTACAAAAAGAGTGTTTCATAACTGCTCAATCAAAAATATGTTTTATCTCTGTTAACTGAATTTACAGATCAGAAATAAGTTTCACAGAATGCATCTGTGTAGTTTTTATTTGAAGATATTCTTTTTCCCAATGTAGGCCTCTTAGCGCTTAGCATGTCCAATTGCAGTATCTACAGAAAGAGTGTTTCAGAACGGCTCAATCAAAAGTAAGGTTCAACTCTGTTAGTTGAATGCACAGAACAGAAAGAATTTTCACAGAATGCTACTGTGTAGTTTATATTTGAATATATTCCTTTTTCCACTATTACCCTCTTAGCGCTCCGAATGTCCACTTGCATTTTCTACAGAAAGAGTGTTCAGAACTGCGCAATCAAAAGTATGGTTTAACTCTGTTAGCTTAATGAACATATCAGAAATAAGTTTCACACAATGCTTCTGTGTAGTTTTTATTTGAAGATATTATTTTTCCCAATAGAGGCCTCTTAGCGCTCAGAATGTCCAATTGCAGTTTCTACAGAAAGAGTGTTTCAGAAAGGCTCAATCAAAAGTAAGGTTCAACTCTGTTAGTTGAATGCACAGAACAGAAAGAAGTTTCATACAATGCTTCTGTGTAGTTTATATTTGAACATATTCTTTTTTCCACTATTACCCACTTAGCGCTACGAATGTCCAGTTGCATTTTCTACAGACAGAGTGTTTCAAAACTGCTCAATCAAAAGTGTGGTTTAACTCTGTTAGCTGAATGCTCAGATCAGAAAGAAGTTTCACAGAATGCTTCTGTGTAGTTTATATTTGAATATATTCCTTTTTCCACTACTACTCTCTTAGCGCTCCAAATGTCCAGTTGCATTTTCTACAGAAAGAGTGTTCAGATCTGCTCAATCAAAAGTATGGTTTAACTCTGTTAGCTGAATGCACAGATCAGAAAGAAGTTTCACAGAATGATTCTGTGTAGTTTATATTTGGAGACATTCCTTTTTCCACTATTACCCTCTTAGCGCTCCGAATCTCCACTTGCATTTTCTACAGAAAGAGTGTTTCAGAACGGCTCAATCAAAACTAAGGTTCAACTCTTTTAGTTGAACAAACAGAACAAAAAGTAGTTTCACACAATTCTTCTGTGTAGTTTTTATTTGTAGACATTCTTTTTCCCAATATAGGCCTCTTAGCGCTCAGAATGTCTAATTGCAGTTTCTACAAAAGAGTGTTTCAGAACGGCTCAATCAAAAGTAAGGTTCAACTCTGTTAGTTGAATGCACAGAACAGAAAGAAGTTTCATACAATGCTTCTGTGTAGTTTATATTTGAACATATTCTTTTTTCCACTATTACCCACTTAGCGCTACGAATGTCCAGCTGCATTTCCTACAGACAGAGTGTTTCAAAACTGCTCAATCAAAAGTATGGTTTAACTCTGCTAGCTGAATGCTCAGATCAGAAAGAAGTTTCACAGAATGCTTCTGTGTAGTTTATATTTGAATATATTACTTTTTCCACTACTACGCTCTTAGCGCTCCAAATGTCCAGTTGCATTTTCTACAGAAAGAGTGTTCAGATCTGCTCAATCAAAAGTATGGTTTAACTCTGTTAGCTGAATGCACAGATCAGAAAGAAGTTTCACAGAATGATTCTGTGTAGTTTATATTTGGAGACATTCCTTTTTCCACTATTACCCCCTTAGCGCTCCGAATATCCACTTGCATTTTCTACAGAAAGAGTGTTTCAGAACGGCTCAATCAAAACTAAGGTTCAACTCTTTTAGTTGAACAAACAGAACAAAAAGTAGTTTCACACAATTCTTCTGTGTAGTTTTTATTTGTAGACATTCTTTTTCCCAATATAGGCCTCTTAGCGCTCAGAATGTCCAATTGCAGTTTCTACAAAAGAGTGTTTCAGAACGGCTCAATCAATAGTATGGTTCAACTCTGTTAGTTGAATGCACAGAACAGAAAGAAGTTTCATACAATGCTTCTGTGTAGTTTATATTTGAACATATTCTTTTTTCCACTACTACCCACTTAGCGCTACGAATGTCCAGTTGCATTTTCTAAAGACAGAGTGTTTCAAAACTGCTCAATCAAAAGTATGGTTTAACTCTGTTAGCTGAATGCACAGATCAGAAAGAAGTTTCACAGAATGCTTCTGTGTAGTTTATATTTGAATATATTCCTTTTTCCACTACTACGCTCTTAGCGCTACAAATGTCCAGTTGCATTTTCTACAGAAAGAGAGTTCAGATCTGCTCAATCAAAAGTATGGTTTAACTCTGTTAGCTGAATGCACAGATCAGAAAGAAGTTTCACAGAATGATTCTGTGTAGTTTATATTTGGAGACATTCCATTTTCCACTATTACCCTCCTAGCGCTCCGAATCTCCACTTGCATTTTCTACAGAAAGAGTGTTTCAGAACGGCTCAATCAAAACTAAGGTTCAACTCTTTTAGTTGAACAAACAGAACAGAAAGAAGTTTCACACAATTCTTCTGTGTAGTTTTTATTTGTAGACATTCTTTTTCCCAATATAGGCCTCTTAGCGCTCAGAATGTCCAATTGCAGTTTCTACAGAAAGAGTGTTTCAGAACGGCTCAATCAAAAGTAAGGTTCAACTCTGTTAGTTGAATGCACAGAACAGAAAGAAGTTTCATACAATGCTTCTGTGTAGTTTATATTTGAACATATTATTTTTTCCACTATTACCCACTTAGCGCTACGAATGTCCAGTTGCATTTTCTACAGACAGAGTGTTTCAAAACTGCTCAATCAAAAGTATGGTTTAACTCTGTTAGCTGAATGCTCAGATCAGAAAGAAGTTTCACAGAATGCTTCTGTGTAGTTTATATTTGAATATATTCCTTTTTCCACTACTACGCTCTTAGCGCTCGAAATGTCCAGTTGCATTTTCTACAGAAAGAGTGTTCAGATCTGCTCAATCAAAAGTATGGTTTAACTCTGTTAGCTGAATGCACAGATCAGAAAGAAGTTTCACCGAATGATTCTGTGTAGTTTATATTTGAAGACATTCCTTTTTCCACTTTTACCCTCTTAGCGCTCCGAATCTCCACTTGCATTTTCTACAAAAAGAGTGTTTCATAACTGCTCAATCAAAAATATGTTTTATCTCTGTTAACTGAATTTACAGATCAGAAATAAGTTTCACAGAATGCATCTGTGTAGTTTTTATTTGAAGATATTCTTCTTCCCAATGTAGGCCTCTTAGCGCTTAGCATGTCCAATTGCAGTTTCTACAGAAAGAGTGTTTCAGAACGGCTCAATCAAAAGTAAGGTTCAACTCTGTTAGTTGAATGCACAGAACATAAAGAATTTTCACAGAATGCTACTGTGTAGTTTATATTTGAATATATTCCTTTTTCCACTATTACCCTCTTAGCGCTCCGAATGTCCACTTGCATTTTCTACAGAAAGAGTGTTCAGAACTGCGCAATCAAAAGTATGGTTTAACTCTGTTAGCTTAATGAACATATCAGAAATAAGTTTCACACAATTCTTCTGTGTAGTTTTTATTTGAAGATATTGTTTTTCCCAATAGAGGACTCTTAGCGCTCAGAATGTCCAATTGCAGTTTCTACAGAAAGAGTGTTTCAGAAAGGCTCAATCAAAAGTAAGGTTCAACTCTGTTGGTTGAATGCACAGAACAGAAAGAAGTTTCATACAATGCTTCTGTGTAGTTTATATTTGAACATATTCTTTTTTCCACTATTACCCACTTAGCGCTACGAATGTCCAGTTGCATTTCCTACAGACAGAGTGTTTCAAAACTGCTCAATCAAAAGTATGGTTTAACTCTGTTAGCTGAATGCTCAGATCAGAAAGAAGTTTCACAGAATGCTTCTGTGTAGTTTATATTTGAATATATTCCTTTTTCCACTACTACTCTCTTAGCGCTCCAAATGTCCAGTTGCATTTTCTACAGAAAGAGTGTTCAGATCTGCTCAATCAAAAGTATGGTTTAACTCTGTTAGCTGAATGCACAGATCAGAAAGAAGTTTCACAGAATGATTCTGTGTAGTTTATATTTGGAGACATTCCTTTTTCCACTATTACCCTCTTAGCGCTCCGAATCTCCACTTGCATTTTCTACAGAAAGTGTGTTTCAGAACGGCTCAATCAAAACTAAGGTTCAACTCTTTTAGTTGAACAAACAGAACAGAAAGAAGTTTCACAAAATTCTTCTGTGTAGTTTTTATTTGTAGACATTCTTTTTCCCAATATAGGCCTCTTAGCGCTCAGAATGTCCATTTGCAGTTTCTACAGAAAGAGTGTTTCAGAACGGCTCAATCAAAAGTAAGGTTCAACTCTGTTAGTTGAATGCACAGAACAGAAATAAGTTTCATACAATGCTTCTGTGTAGTTTATATTTGAACATATTCTTTTTTCCGCTATTACCCACTTAGCGCTACGAATGTCTAGTTGCATTTTCTACAGACAGAGTGTTTCAAAACTGCTCAATCAAAAGTATGGTTTAACTCTGTTAGCTGAATGCTCAGATCAGAAAGAAGTTTCACAGAATGCTTCTCTGTAGTTTATATTTGAATATATTACTTTTTCCACTACTACGCTCTTAGCGCTCCAAATGTCCAGTTGCATTTTCTACAGAAAGAGTGTTCAGATCTGCTCAATCAAAAGTATGGTTTAACTCTGTTAGCTGAATGCACAGATCAGAAAGAAGTTTCACCGAATGATTCTGTGTAGTTTATATTTGAAGACATTCCTTTTTCCACTATTACCCTCTTAGCGCTCCGAATCTCCACTTGCATTTTCTACAAAAAGAGTGTTTCATAACTGCTCAATCAAAAATATGTTTTATCTCTGTTAACTGAATTTACAGATCAGAAATAAGTTTCACAGAATGCATCTGTGTAGTTTTTATTTGAAGATATTCTTTTTCCCAATGTAGGCCTCTTAGCGCTTAGCATGTCCAATTGCAGTTTCTACAGAAAGAGTGTTTCAGAACGGCTCAATCAAAAGTAAGGTTCAACTCTGTTAGTTGAATGCACAGAACAGAAAGTATTTTCACAGAATGCTACTGTGTTGTTTATATTTGAATATATTCCTTTTTCCACTATTACCCTCTTAGCGCTCCGAATGTCCACTTGCATTTTCTACAGAAAGAATGTTCAGAACTGCGCAATCAAAAGTATGGTTTAACTCTGTTAGCTTAATGAACATATCAGAAATAAGTTTCACACAATGCTTCTGTGTAGTTTTTATTTGAAGATTTTATTTTTCCCAATAGAGGCCTCTTAGCGCTCAGAATGTCCAATTGCAGTTTCTACAGAAAGAGTGTTTCAGAAAGGCTCAATCAAAAGCAAGGTTCAACTCTGTTAGTTGAATGCACAGAACAGAAAGAAGTTTCATACAATGCTTCTGTGTAGTTTATATTTGAACTTATTCTTTTTTCCACTATTACCCACTTAGCGCTACGAATGTCCAGTTGCATTTTCTACAGACAGAGTGTTTCAAAACGGCTCAATCAAAAGTATGGTTTAACTCTGTTAGCTGAATGCTCAGATCAGAAAGAAGTTTCACAGAATGCTTCTGTGTAGTTTATATTTGAATATATTCCTTTTTCCACTACTACTCTCTTAGCGCTCCAATTGTCCAGTTGCATTTTCTACAGAAAGAGTGTTCAGATCTGCTCAATCAAAAGTATGGTTTAACTCTGTTAGCTGAATGCACAGATCAGAAAGAAGTTTCACAGAATGATTCTGTGTAGTTTATATTTGGAGACATTCCTTTTTCCACTATTACCCTCTTAGCGCTCCGAATCTCCACTTGCATTTTCTACAGAAACTGTGTTTCAGAACGGCTCAATCAAAAGTAAGGTTCAACTCTTTTAGTTGAACAAACAGAACAGAAAGAAGTTTCACACAATTCTTCTGTGTAGTTTTTATTTGTAGACATTCTTTTTCCCAATAGAGGCCTCTTAGCGCTCAGAATGTCCAATTGCAGTTTCTACAGAAAGAGTGTTTCAGAACGGCTCAATCAAAAGTAAGGTTCAACTCTGTTAGTTGAATGCACAGAACAGAAAGAAGTTTCATACAATGCTTCTGTGTAGTTTATATTTGAACATATTCTTTTTTCCACTATTACCCACTTAGCGCTACGAATGTCCAGTGGCATTTTCTACAGACAGAGTGTTTCAAAACTGCTCAATCAAAAGTATGGTTTAACTCTGTTAGCTGAATGCTCAGATCAGAAAGAAGTTTCACAGAATGCTTCTGTATAGTTTATATTTAAATATATTCCTTTTTCCACTACTACGCTCTTAGCGCTCCAAATGTCCAGTTGCATTTTCTACAGAAAGAGTGTTCAGATCTGCTCAATCAAAAGTATGGTTTAACTCTGTTAGCTGAATGCACAGATCAGAAAGAAGTTTCACCGAATGATTCTGTGTAGTTTATATTTGAAGACATTCCTTTTTCCACTATTACCCTCTTAGCGCTCCGAATCTCCACTTGCATTTTCTACAAAAAGAGTGTTTCATAACTGCTCAATCAAAAATATGTTTTATCTCTGTTAACTGAATTTACAGATCAGAAATAAGTTTCACAGAATGCATCTGTGTAGTTTTTATTTGAAGATATTCTTTTTCCCAATGTAGGCCTCTTAGCGCTTAGCATGTCCAATTGCAGTTTCTACAGAAAGAGTGTTTCAGAACGGCTCAATCAAAAGTAAGGTTCAACTCTGTTAGTTGAATGCACAGAACAGAAAGAATTTTCACAGAATGCTACTGTGTCGTTTATATTTGAATATATTCCTTTTTCCACTATTACCCTCTTAGCGCTCCGAATGTCCACTTGCATTTTCTACAGAAAGAGTGTTCAGAACTGCGCAATCAAAAGTATGGTTTAACTCTGTTAGCTTAATGAACATATCAGAAATAAGTTTCACACAATGCTTCTGTGTAGTTTTTATTTGAAGATTTTATTTTTCCCAATAGAGGCCTCTTAGCGCTCAGAATGTCCAATTGCAGTTTCTACAGAAAGAGTGTTTCAGAAAGGCTCAATCAAAAGTAAGGTTCAACTCTGTTAGTTGAATGCACAGAACAGAAAGAAGTTTCATACAATGCTTCTGTGTAGTTTATATTTGAACATATTCTTTTTTCCACTATTACCCACTTAGCGCTACGAATGTCCAGTTGCATTTTCTACAGACAGAGTGTTTCAAAACTGCTCAATCAAAAGTATGGTTTAACTCTGTTAGCTGAATTCTCAGATCAGAAAGAAGTTTCACTGAATGCTTCTGTGTAGTTTATATTTGAATATATACCTTTTTCCACTACTACTCTCTTAGCGCTCCAAAAGTCCAGTTGCATTTTCTACAGAAAGAGAGTTCAGATCTGCTCAATCAAAAGTATGGTTTAACTCTGTTAGCTGAATGCACAGATCAGAAAGAAGTTTCACAGAATGATTCTGTGTAGTTTATATTTGGAGACATTCCTTTTTCCACTATTACCCTCTTAGCGCTCCGAATCTCCACTTGCATTTTCTACAGAAAGAGTGTTTCAGAACGGCTCAATCAAAACTAAGGTTCAACTCTTTTAGTTGAACAAACTGAACAGAAAGAAGTTTCACACAATTCTTCTGTGTAGTTTTTATTTGTAGACATTCCTTTTTCCACTATTACCCTCTTAGCGCTCCAAATCTCCACTTGCATTTTCTACAGAAAGAGTGTTTCAGAACGGCTCAATCAAAACTAAGGTTCAACTCTTTTAGTTGAACAAACAGAACAGAAAGTAGTTTCACACAATTCTTCTGTGTAGTTTTTATTTGTAGACATTCTTTTTCCCAATATAGGCCTCTTAGCGCTCAGAATGTCCAATTGCAGTTTCTACAGAAAGAGTGTTTCAGAACGGCTCAATCAAAAGTAAGGTTCAACTCTGTTAGTTGAATGCACAGAACAGAAAGAAGTTTCATACAATGCTTCTGTGTAGTTTATATTTGAACATATTCTTTTTTCCACTATTACCCACTTAGCGCTACGAATGTCCAGTTGCATTTTCAACAGAAAGAGTGTTCAGATGTGCTCAATCAAAAGTATGGTTTAACTCTGTTAGCTGAATGCACAGATCAGAAAGAAATTTCACCGAATTATTCTGTGTAGTTTATATTTGAAGACATTCCTTTTTCCACTATTACCCTCTTAGCGCTCCGAATCTCCACTTGCATTTTCTTCAAAAAGAGTGTTTCATAACTGCTCAATCAAAAATATGTTTTATCTCTGTTAACTGAATTTACAGATCAGAAATAAGTTTCACAGAATGCATCTGTGTAGTTTTTATTTGAAGATATTCTTTTTCCCAATGTAGGCCTCTTAGCGCTTAGCATGTCCAATTGCAGTTTCTACAGAAAGAGTGTTTCAGAACGGCTCAATCAAAAGTAAGGTTCAAATCTGTTATTTGAATGCACAGAAAAGAAAGAATTTTCACAGAATGCTACTGTGTAGTTTATATTTGAATATATTCCTTTTTCCACTATTACCCTCTTAGCGCTCCGAATGTCCACTTGCATTTTCTACAGAAAGAGTGTTCAGAACTGCGCAATCAAAAGTATGGTTTAGGCCGGGCGCGGTCGCTCACGCTTGTAATCCCAGCACTTTGGGAGGCCGAGGCGGGCGGATCACGAGGTCAAGAGATCGAGACCACGGTGAAACCCCGTCTCTACTAAAAATACAAAAAATTAGCCGGGCGCGGTGGCGGGCGTCTGTAGTCCCAGCTACTCGCAGAGGCTGAGGCAGGAGAATGGCGTGAACCCGGGAGGCGGAGCTTGCAGTGAGCCGAGATTGCGCCACTGCACTCAAGCCTGGGCGACAGAGCGAGACTCCGTCTCAGAAAAAAAAAAAAAAAAAAAAAAAAAAAGGTATGGTTTAACTCTGTTAGCTTAATGAACATATCAGAAATAAGTTTCACACAATGCTTCTGTGTAGTTTTTATTTGAAGATATTATTTTTCCCAATAGAGGCCTCTTAGCGCTCAGAATGTCCAAATGCAGTTTCTACAGAAAGAGTGTTTCAGAAAGGCTCAATCAAAGGTAAGGTTCAACTCTGTTAGTTGAATGCACAGAACAGAAAGAAGTTTCATACAATGCTTCTGTGTAATTTATATTTGAACATATTATTTTTTCCACTATTACCCACATAGCGCTACGAATGTCCAGTTGCATTTTCTACAGACAGAGTGTTTCAAAACTGCTCAATCAAAAGTATGGTTTAACTCTGTTAGCTGAATGCTCAGATCAGAAAGAAGTTTCACAGAATGCTTCTGTGTAGTTTATATTTGAATATATTCCTTTTTCCACTACTACTCTCTTAGCGCTCCAAATGTCCAGTTGCATTTTCTACAGAAAGAGTGTTCAGATCTGCTCAATCAAAAGTATGGTTTAACTCTGTTAGCTGAATGCACAGATCAGAAAGATGTTTCACAGAATGATTCTGAGTAGTTTATATTTGGAGACATTCCTTTTTCCACTATTACCCTCTTAGCGCTCCGAATCTCCACTTGCATTTTCTACAGAAAGAGTGTTTCAGAACGGCTCAATCAAAACCAAGGTTCAACTCTTTTAGTTGAACAAACAGAACAGAAAGAAGTTTCAAACAATTCTTCTGTGTAGTTTTTATTTGTAGACATTCTTTTTCCCAATATAGGCCTCTTAGCGCTCAGAATGTCCAATTGCAGTTTCTACAGAAAGAGTGTTTCAGAACGGCTCAATCAAAAGTAAGGTTCAACTCTGTTAGTTGAATGCACAGAACAGAAAGAAGTTTCATACAATGCTTCTGTGTAGTTTATATTTGAACATATTCTTTTTTCCACTATTACCCACTTAGTGCTACGAATGTCCAGTTGCATTTTCTACAGACAGAGTGTTTCAAAACTGCTCAATCAAAAGTATGGTTTAACTCTGTTAGCTGAATGCTCAGATCAGAAAGAAGTTTCACAGAATGCTTCTGTGTAGTTTATATTTGAATATATTCCTTTTTCCACTACTATACTCTTAGCGCTCCGAATCTCCACTTGCATTTTCTACAGAAAGAGTGTTTCAGAACGGCTCAATCAAAACTAAGGTTCAACTCTTTTAGTTGAACAAACAGAACAGAAAGAAGTTTCACACAATTCTTCTGTGTAGTTTTTATTTGTAGACATTCTTTTTCCCAATATAGGCCTCTTTGCGCTCAGAATGTCCAATTGCAGTTTCTACAGAAAGAGTGTTTCAGAACGGCTCAATCAAAAGTAAGGTTCAACTCTGTTATTTGAATGCACAGAACAGAAAGAAGTTTCATACAATGCTTCTGTGTAGTTTATATTTGAACATATTCTTTTTTCCACTATTACCCACTTAGCGCTACGAATGTCCAGTTGCATTTTCTACAGACAGAGTGTTTCAAAACTGCTCAATCAAAAGTATGGTTTAACTCTGTTAGCTGAATGCTCAGATCAGAAAGAAGTTTCACAGAATGCTTCTGTGTAGTTTATATTTGAATATATTCCTTTTTCCACTATTACTCTCTTAGCGCTCCAAATGTCCAGTTGCATTTTCTACAGAAAGAGTGTTCAGATCTGCTCAATCAAAAGTATGTTTTAACTCTGTTAGCTGAATGCGCAGATCAGAAAGAATTTTCACAGAATGATTCTTTGTAGTTTATATTTGGAGACATTCCTTTTTCCACTATTACCCTCTTAGCGCTCCGAATCTCCACTTGCATTTTCTACAGAAAGAGTGTTTCAGAACGGCTCAATCAAAACTAAGGTTCAACTCTTTTAGTTGAACAAACAGAACAGAAAGAAGTTTCACAAAATTCTTCTGTGTAGTTTTTATTTGTAGACATTCTTTTTCCCAATATAGGCCTCTTAGCGCTCAGAATGTCCAATTGCAGTTTCTACAGAAAGAGTGTTTCAGAACGGCTCAATCAAAAGTAAGGTTCAAATCTGTTAGTAGAATGCACAGAACAGAAAGAATTTTCATACAATGCTTCTGTGTAGTTCATATTTGAACATATTCTTTTTTCCACTATTACCCACTTAGCGCTACGAATGTCCAGTTGCATTTTCTATAGACAGAGTGTTTCAAAACTGCTCAATCAAAAGCATGGTTTAACTCTGTTAGCTGAATGCTCAGATCAGAAAGAAGTTTCACAGAATGCTTCTGTGTAGTTTATATTTGAATATATTCCTTTTTCCTCTACTACGCTCTTAGCGCTCCAAATGTCCAGTTGCATATTCTACAGAAAGAGTGTTCAGATCTGCTCAATCAAAAGTATGGTTTAACTCTGTTAGCTGAATGCACAGATCAGAAAGAAGTTTCACCGAATGATTCTGTGTAGTTTATATTTGAAGACATTCCTTTTTCCACTATTACCCTCTTAGCGCTCCGAATCTCCACTTGCATTTTCTACAAAAAGAGTGTTTCATAACTGCTCAATCAAAAATATGTTTTATCTCTGTTAACTGAATTTACAGATCAGAAATAAGTTTCACAGAATGCATCTGTGTAGTTTTTATTTGAAGATATTCTTTTTCCCAATGTAGGCCTCTTAGCGCTTAGCATGTCCAATTGCAGTTTCTACAGAAAGAGTGTTTCAGAACGGCTCAATCAAAAGTAAGGTTCAACTCTGTTAGTTGAATGCACAGAACAGAAAGAATTTTCACAGAATGCTACTGTGTAGTTTATATTTGAATATATTCCTTTTTCCACTATTACCCTCTTAGCGCTCCGAATGTCCACTTCCATTTTCTACAGAAAGAGTGTTCAGAACTGCGCAATCAAAAGTATGGTTTAACTCTGTTAGCTTAATGAACATATCAGAAATAAGTTTCACACAATGCTTCTGTGTAGTTTTTATTTGAAGATATTATTTTTCAAAATAGAGGCCTCTTAGCGCTCAGAATGTCCAATTGCAGTTTCTACAGAAAGAGTGTTTCAGAAAGGCTCAATCAAAAGTAAGGTTCAACTCTGTTAGTTGAATGCACAGAACAGAAAGAAGTTTCATACAATCCTTCTGTGTAGTTTATATTTGAACATATTCTTTTTTCCACTATTACCCACTTAGCGCTACGAATGTCCAGTTGCATTTTCTACAGACAGAGTGTTTCAAAACTGCTCAATCAAAAGTATGGTTTAAATCTGTTAGCTGAATGCTCAGATCAGAAAGAAGTTTCACAGAATGCTTCTGTGTAGTTTATATTTGAATATATTCCTTTTTCCACTACTACTCTCTTAGCGCTCCAAATGTCCAGTTGCATTTTCTACAGAAAGAGTGTTCAGATCTGCTCAATCAAAAGTATGGTTTAACTCTGTTAGCTGAATGCACAGATCAGAAAGAAGTTTCACAGAATCATTCTGCGTAGTTTATATTTGGAGACATTACTTTTTCCACTATTACCCTCTTAGCGCACCGAATCTCCACTTGCATTTTCTACAGAAAAAGTGTTTCAGAAAGACTCAATCAAAACTAAGGTTCAACTCTTTTAGTTGAACAAACAGAACAGAAAGAAGTTTCAAACAATTCTTCTGTGTAGTTTTTATTTGTAGACATTCTTTTTCCCAATATAGGCCTCTTAGCGCTCAGAATGTCCAATTGCAGTTTCTACAGAAAGAGTGTTTCAGAACGGCTCAATCAAAAGTAAGGTTCAACTCTGTTAGTTGAATGCACAGAACAGAAAGTAGTTTCATACAATGCTTCTGTGTAGTTTATATTTGAACATATTCTTTTTTCCACTATTACCCACTTAGTGCTACGAATGTCCAGTTGCATTTTCTACAGACAGAGTGTTTCAAAACTGCTCAATCAAAAGTATGGTTTAACTCTGTTAGCTGAATGCTCAGATCAGAAAGAAGTTTCACAGAATGCTTCTGTGTAGTTTATATTTGAATATATTCCTTTTTCCACTACTATCCTCTTAGCGCTCCGAATCTCCACTTGCATTTTCTACAGAAAGAGTGTTTCAGAACGGCTCAATCAAAACTAAGGTTCAACTCTTTTAGTTGAACAAACAGAACAGAAAGAAGTTTCACACAATTCTTCTGTGTAGTTTTTATTTGTAGATATTCTTTTTCCCAATATAGGCATCTTTGCGCTCAGAATGTCCAATTGCAGTTTCTACAGAAAGAGTGTTTCAGAACGGCTCAATCAAAAGTAAGGTTCAACTCTGTTATTTGAATGCACAGAACAGAAAGAAGTTTCATACAATGCTTCTGTGTAGTTTATATTTAAACATATTCTTTTTTCCACTATTACCCACTTAGCGCTACGAATGTCCAGTTGCATTTTCTACAGACAGAGTGTTTCAAAACTGCTCAATCAAAAGTATGGTTTAACTCTGTTAGCTGAATGCTCAGATCAGAAAGAAGTTTCACAGAATGCTTCTGTGTAGTTTATATTTGAATATATTCCTTTTTCCACTACTACGCTCTTAGCGCTCCAAATGTCCAGTTGCATTTTCTACAGAAAGAGTGTTCAGATCTGCTCAATCAAAAGTATGGTTTAACTCTGTTAGCTGAATGCACAGATCAGGAAGAAGTTTCACCGAATGATTCTGTGTAGTTTATATTTGAAGACATTCCTTTTTCCACTGTTAACCTCTTTGCGCTCCGAATCTCCACTTGCATTTTCTACAAAAAGAGTGTTTCATAACTGCTCAATCAAAAATATGTTTTATATCTGTTAACTGAATTTACAGATCAGAAATAAGTTTCACAGAATGCATCTGTGTAGTTTTTATTTGAAGATATTCTTTTTCCCAATGTAGGCCTCTTAGCGCTTAGCATGTCCAATTGCAGTTACTACAGAAAGAGTGTTTCAGAACGGCTCAATCAAAAGTAAGGTTCAACTCTGTTAGTTGAATGCACAGAACAGAAAGAATTTTCACAGAATGCTACTGTGTAGTTTATATTTGAATATATTCCTTTTTCCACTATTACCCTCTTAGCGCTCCGAATGTCCACTTGCATTTTCTACAGAAAGAGTGTTCAGAACTGCGCAATCAAAAGTATGGTTTAACTCTGTTAGCTTAATGAACATATCAGAAATAAGTTTCACACAATGCTTCTGTGTAGTTTTTATTTGAAGATATTATTTTTCCCAATAGAGGCCTCTTAGCGCTCAGAATGTCCAATTGCAGTTTCTACAGAAAGAGTGTTTCAGAAAGGCTCAATCAAAAGTAAGGTTCAACTCTGTTAGTTGAATGCACAGAACAGAAAGAAGTTTCATACAATGCTTCTGTGTAGTTTATATTTGAACATATTCTTTTTTCCACTATTACCCACTTAGCGCTACGAATGTCCAGTTGCATTTTCTACAGACAGAGTGTTTCAAAACTGCTCAATCAAAAGTATGGTTTAAATCTGTTAGCTGAATGCTCAGATCAGAAAGAAGTTTCACAGAATGCTTCTGTGTAGTTTATATTTGAATATATTCCTTTTTCCACTACTACTCTCTTAGCGCTCCAAATGTCCAGTTGCATTTTCTACAGAAAGAGTGTTCAGATCTGCTCAATCAAAAGTATGGTTTAACTCTGTTAGCTGAATGCACAGATCAGAAAGAAGTTTCACAGAATCATTCTGCGTAGTTTATATTTGGAGACATTACTTTTTCCACTATTACCCTCTTAGCGCACCGAATCTCCACTTGCATTTTCTACAGAAAAAGTGTTTCAGAAAGACTCAATCAAAACTAAGGTTCAACTCTTTTAGTTGAACAAACAGAACAGAAAGAAGTTTCAAACAATTCTTCTGTGTAGTTTTTATTTGTAGACATTCTTTTTCCCAATATAGGCCTCTTAGCGCTCAGAATGTCCAATTGCAGTTTCTACAGAAAGAGTGTTTCAGAACGGCTCAATCAAAAGTAAGGTTCAACTCTGTTAGTTGAATGCACAGAACAGAAAGTAGTTTCATACAATGCTTCTGTGTAGTTTATATTTGAACATATTCTTTTTTCCACTATTACCCACTTAGTGCTACGAATGTCCAGTTGCATTTTCTACAGACAGAGTGTTTCAAAACTGCTCAATCAAAAGTATGGTTTAACTCTGTTAGCTGAATGCTCAGATCAGAAAGAAGTTTCACAGAATGCTTCTGTGTAGTTTATATTTGAATATATTCCTTTTTCCACTACTATCCTCTTAGCGCTCCGAATCTCCACTTGCATTTTCTACAGAAAGAGTGTTTCAGAACGGCTCAATCAAAACTAAGGTTCAACTCTTTTAGTTGAACAAACAGAACAGAAAGAAGTTTCACACAATTCTTCTGTGTAGTTTTTATTTGTAGATATTCTTTTTCCCAATATAGGCATCTTTGCGCTCAGAATGTCCAATTGCAGTTTCTACAGAAAGAGTGTTTCAGAACGGCTCAATCAAAAGTAAGGTTCAACTCTGTTATTTGAATGCACAGAACAGAAAGAAGTTTCATACAATGCTTCTGTGTAGTTTATATTTAAACATATTCTTTTTTCCACTATTACCCACTTAGCGCTACGAATGTCCAGTTGCATTTTCTACAGACAGAGTGTTTCAAAACTGCTCAATCAAAAGTATGGTTTAACTCTGTTAGCTGAATGCTCAGATCAGAAAGAAGTTTCACAGAATGCTTCTGTGTAGTTTATATTTGAATATATTCCTTTTTCCACTACTACGCTCTTAGCGCTCCAAATGTCCAGTTGCATTTTCTACAGAAAGAGTGTTCAGATCTGCTCAATCAAAAGTATGGTTTAACTCTGTTAGCTGAATGCACAGATCAGGAAGAAGTTTCACCGAATGATTCTGTGTAGTTTATATTTGAAGACATTCCTTTTTCCACTGTTAACCTCTTTGCGCTCCGAATCTCCACTTGCATTTTCTACAAAAAGAGTGTTTCATAACTGCTCAATCAAAAATATGTTTTATATCTGTTAACTGAATTTACAGATCAGAAATAAGTTTCACAGAATGCATCTGTGTAGTTTTTATTTGAAGATATTCTTTTTCCCAATGTAGGCCTCTTAGCGCTTAGCATGTCCAATTGCAGTTACTACAGAAAGAGTGTTTCAGAACGGCTCAATCAAAAGTAAGGTTCAACTCTGTTAGTTGAATGCACAGAACAGAAAGAATTTTCACAGAATGCTACTGTGTAGTTTATATTTGAATATATTCCTTTTTCCACTATTACCCTCTTAGCGCTCCGAATGTCCACTTGCATTTTCTACAGAAAGAGTGTTCAGAACTGCGCAATCAAAAGTATGGTTTAACTCTGTTAGCTTAATGAACATATCAGAAATAAGTTTCACACAATGCTTCTGTGTAGTTTTTATTTGAAGATATTATTTTTCCCAATAGAGGCCTCTTAGCGCTCAGAATGTCCAATTGCAGTTTCTACAGAAAGAGTGTTTCAGAAAGGCTCAATCAAAAGTAAGGTTCAACTCTGTTAGTTGAATGCACAGAACAGAAAGAAGTTTCATACAATGCTTCTGTGTAGTTTATATTTGAACATATTCTTTTTTCCACTATTACCCACTTAGCGCTACGAATGTCCAGTTGCATTTTCTACAGACAGAGTGTTTCAAAACTGCTCAATCAAAAGTATGGTTTAACTCTGTTAGCTGAATTCTCAGATCAGAAAGAAGTTTCACTGAATGCTTCTGTGTAGTTTATATTTGAATATATACCTTTTTCCACTACTACTCTCTTAGCGCTCCAAAAGTCCAGTTGCATTTTCTACAGAAAGAGAGTTCAGATCTGCTCAATCAAAAGTATGGTTTAACTCTGTTAGCTGAATGCACAGATCAGAAAGAAGTTTCACAGAATGATTCTGTGTAGTTTATATTTGGAGACATTCCTTTTTCCACTATTACCCTCTTAGCGCTCCGAATCTCCACTTGCATTTTCTACAGAAAGAGTGTTTCAGAACAGCTCAATCAAAACTAAGGTTCAACTCTTTTAGTTGAACAAACTGAACAGAAAGAAGTTTCACACAATTCTTCTGTGTAGTTTTTATTTGTAGACATTCCTTTTTCCACTATTACCCTCTTAGCGCTCCAAATCTCCACTTGCATTTTCTACAGAAAGAGTGTTTCAGAACGGCTCAATCAAAACTAAGGTTCAACTCTTTTAGTTGAACAAACAGAACAGAAAGTAGTTTCACACAATTCTTCTGTGTAGTTTTTATTTGTAGACATTCTTTTTCCCAATATAGGCCTCTTAGCGCTCAGAATGTCCAATTGCAGTTTCTACAGAAAGAGTGTTTCAGAACGGCTCAATCAAAAGTAAGGTTCAACTCTGTTAGTTGAATGCACAGAACAGAAAGAAGTTTCATACAATGCTTCTGTGTAGTTTATATTTGAACATATTCTTTTTTCCACTATTACCCACTTAGCGCTACGAATGTCCAGTTGCATTTTCAACAGAAAGAGTGTTCAGATGTGCTCAATCAAAAGTATGGTTTAACTCTGTTAGCTGAATGCACAGATCAGAAAGAAATTTCACCGAATTATTCTGTGTAGTTTATATTTGAAGACATTCCTTTTTCCACTATTACCCTCTTAGCGCTCCGAATCTCCACTTGCATTTTCTTCAAAAAGAGTGTTTCATAACTGCTCAATCAAAAATATGTTTTATCTCTGTTAACTGAATTTACAGATCAGAAATAAGTTTCACAGAATGCATCTGTGTAGTTTTTATTTGAAGATATTCTTTTTCCCAATGTAGGCCTCTTAGCGCTTAGCATGTCCAATTGCAGTTTCTACAGAAAGAGTGTTTCAGAACGGCTCAATCAAAAGTAAGGTTCAAATCTGTTATTTGAATGCACAGAAAAGAAAGAATTTTCACAGAATGCTACTGTGTAGTTTATATTTGAATATATTCCTTTTTCCACTATTACCCTCTTAGCGCTCCGAATGTCCACTTGCATTTTCTACAGAAAGAGTGTTCAGAACTGCGCAATCAAAAGTATGGTTTAGGCCGGGCGCGGTCGCTCACGCTTGTAATCCCAGCACTTTGGGAGGCCGAGGCGGGCGGATCACGAGGTCAAGAGATCGAGACCACGGTGAAACCCCGTCTCTACTAAAAATACAAAAAATTAGCCGGGCGCGGTGGCGGGCGTCTGTAGTCCCAGCTACTCGCAGAGGCTGAGGCAGGAGAATGGCGTGAACCCGGGAGGCGGAGCTTGCAGTGAGCCGAGATTGCGCCACTGCACTCAAGCCTGGGCGACAGAGCGAGACTCCGTCTCAGAAAAAAAAAAAAAAAAAAAAAAAAAAAAGTATGGTTTAACTCTGTTAGCTTAATGAACATATCAGAAATAAGTTTCACACAATGCTTCTGTGTAGTTTTTATTTGAAGATATTATTTTTCCCAATAGAGGCCTCTTAGCGCTCAGAATGTCCAAATGCAGTTTCTACAGAAAGAGTGTTTCAGAAAGGCTCAATCAAAAGTAAGGTTCAACTCTGTTAGTTGAATGCACAGAACAGAAAGAAGTTTCATACAATGCTTCTGTGTAATTTATATTTGAACATATTATTTTTTCCACTATTACCCACATAGCGCTACGAATGTCCAGTTGCATTTTCTACAGACAGAGTGTTTCAAAACTGCTCAATCAAAAGTATGGTTTAACTCTGTTAGCTGAATGCTCAGATCAGAAAGAAGTTTCACAGAATGCTTCTGTGTAGTTTATATTTGAATATATTCCTTTTTCCACTACTACTCTCTTAGCGCTCCAAATGTCCAGTTGCATTTTCTACAGAAAGAGTGTTCAGATCTGCTCAATCAAAAGTATGGTTTAACTCTGTTAGCTGAATGCACAGATCAGAAAGATGTTTCACAGAATGATTCTGAGTAGTTTATATTTGGAGACATTCCTTTTTCCACTATTACCCTCTTAGCGCTCCGAATCTCCACTTGCATTTTCTACAGAAAGAGTGTTTCAGAACGGCTCAATCAAAACCAAGGTTCAACTCTTTTAGTTGAACAAACAGAACAGAAAGAAGTTTCAAACAATTCTTCTGTGTAGTTTTTATTTGTAGACATTCTTTTTCCCAATATAGGCCTCTTAGCGCTCAGAATGTCCAATTGCAGTTTCTACAGAAAGAGTGTTTCAGAACGGCTCAATCAAAAGTAAGGTTCAACTCTGTTAGTTGAATGCACAGAACAGAAAGAAGTTTCATACAATGCTTCTGTGTAGTTTATATTTGAACATATTCTTTTTTCCACTATTACCCACTTAGTGCTACGAATGTCCAGTTGCATTTTCTACAGACAGAGTGTTTCAAAACTGCTCAATCAAAAGTATGGTTTAACTCTGTTAGCTGAATGCTCAGATCAGAAAGAAGTTTCACAGAATGCTTCTGTGTAGTTTATATTTGAATATATTCCTTTTTCCACTACTATCCTCTTAGCGCTCCGAATCTCCACTTGCATTTTCTACAGAAAGAGTGTTTCAGAACGGCTCAATCAAAACTAAGGTTCAACTCTTTTAGTTGAACAAACAGAACAGAAAGAAGTTTCACACAATTTTTCTGTGTAGTTTTTATTTGTAGACATTCTTTTTCCCAATATAGGCCTCTTTGCGCTCAGAATGTCCAATTGCAGTTTCTACAGAAAGAGTGTTTCAGAACGGCTCAATCAAAAGTAAGGTTCAACTCTGTTATTTGAATGCACAGAACAGAAAGAAGTTTCATACAATGCTTCTGTGTAGTTTATATTTGAACATATTCTTTTTTCCACTATTACCCACTTAGCGCTACGAATGTCCAGTTGCATTTTCTACAGACAGAGTGTTTCAAAACTGCTCAATCAAAAGTATGGTTTAACTCTGTTAGCTGAATGCTCAGATCAGAAAGAAGTTTCACAGAATGCTTCTGTGTAGTTTATATTTGAATATATTCCTTTTTCCACTATTACTCTCTTAGCGCTCCAAATGTCCAGTTGCATTTTCTACAGAAAGAGTGTTCAGATCTGCTCAATCAAAAGTATGTTTTAACTCTGTTAGCTGAATGCGCAGATCAGAAAGAATTTTCACAGAATGATTCTTTGTAGTTTATATTTGGAGACATTCCTTTTTCCACTATTACCCTCTTAGCGCTCCGAATCTCCACTTGCATTTTCTACAGAAAGAGTGTTTCAGAACGGCTCAATCAAAACTAAGGTTCAACTCTTTTAGTTGAACAAACAGAACAGAAAGAAGTTTCACAAAATTCTTCTGTGTAGTTTTTATTTGTAGACATTCTTTTTCCCAATATAGGCCTCTTAGCGCTCAGAATGTCCAATTGCAGTTTCTACAGAAAGAGTGTTTCAGAACGGCTCAATCAAAAGTAAGGTTCAAATCTGTTAGTAGAATGCACAGAACAGAAAGAATTTTCATACAATGCTTCTGTGTAGTTCATATTTGAACATATTCTTTTTTCCACTATTACCCACTTAGCGCTACGAATGTCCAGTTGCATTTTCTACAGACAGAGTGTTTCAAAACTGCTCAATCAAAAGCATTTTTTAACTCTGTTAGCTGAATGCTCAGATCAGAAAGAAGTTTCACAGAATGCTTCTGTGTAGTTTATATTTGAATATATTCCTTTTTCCTCTACTACGCTCTTAGCGCTCCAAATGTCCAGTTGCATATTCTACAGAAAGAGTGTTCAGATCTGCTCAATCAAAAGTATGGTTTAACTCTGTTAGCTGAATGCACAGATCAGAAAGAAGTTTCACCGAATGATTCTGTGTAGTTTATATTTGAAGACATTCCTTTTTCCACTATTACCCTCTTAGCGCTCCGAATCTCCACTTGCATTTTCTACAAAAAGAGTGTTTCATAACTGCTCAATCAAAAATATGTTTTATCTCTGTTAACTGAATTTACAGATCAGAAATAAGTTTCACAGAATGCATCTGTGTAGTTTTTATTTGAAGATATTCTTTTTCTCAATGTAGGCCTCTTAGCGCTTAGCATGTCCAATTGCAGTTTCTACAGAAAGAGTGTTTCAGAACGGCTCAATCAAAAGTAAGGTTCAACTCTGTTAGTTGAATGCACAGAACAGAAAGAATTTTCACAGAATGCTACTGTGTAGTTTATATTTGAATATATTCCTTTTTCCACTATTACCCTCTTAGCGCTCCGAATGTCCACTTCCATTTTCTACAGAAAGAGTGTTCAGAACTGCGCAATCAAAAGTATGGTTTAACTCTGTTAGCTTAATGAACATATCAGAAATAAGTTTCACACAATGCTTCTGTGTAGTTTTTATTTGAAGATATTATTTTTCAAAATAGAGGCCTCTTAGCGCTCAGAATGTCCAATTGCAGTTTCTACAGAAAGAGTGTTTCAGAAAGGCTCAATCAAAAGTAAGGTTCAACTCTGTTAGTTGAATGCACAGAACAGAAAGAAGTTTCATACAATCCTTCTGTGTAGTTTATATTTGAACATATTCTTTTTTCCACTATTACCCACTTAGCGCTACGAATGTCCAGTTGCATTTTCTACAGACAGAGTGTTTCAAAACTGCTCAATCAAAAGTATGGTTTAAATCTGTTAGCTGAATGCTCAGATCAGAAAGAAGTTTCACAGAATGCTTCTGTGTAGTTTATATTTGAATATATTCCTTTTTCCACTACTACTCTCTTAGCGCTCCAAATGTCCAGTTGCATTTTCTACAGAAAGAGTGTTCAGATCTGCTCAATCAAAAGTATGGTTTAACTCTGTTAGCTGAATGCACAGATCAGAAAGAAGTTTCACAGAATCATTCTGCGTAGTTTATATTTGGAGACATTACATTTTCCACTATTACCCTCTTAGCGCACCGAATCTCCACTTGCATTTTCTACAGAAAAAGTGTTTCAGAAAGACTCAATCAAAACTAAGGTTCAACTCTTTTAGTTGAACAAACAGAACAGAAAGAAGTTTCAAACAATTCTTCTGTGTAGTTTTTATTTGTAGACATTCTTTTTCCCAATATAGGCCTCTTAGCGCTCAGAATGTCCAATTGCAGTTTCTACAGAAAGAGTGTTTCAGAACGGCTCAATCAAAAGTAAGGTTCAACTCTGTTAGTTGAATGCACAGAACAGAAAGTAGTTTCATACAATGCTTCTGTGTAGTTTATATTTGAACATATTCTTTTTTCCACTATTACCCACTTAGTGCTACGAATGTCCAGTTGCATTTTCTACAGACAGAGTGTTTCAAAACTGCTCAATCAAAAGTATGGTTTAACTCTGTTAGCTGAATGCTCAGATCAGAAAGAAGTTTCACAGAATGCTTCTGTGTAGTTTATATTTGAATATATTCCTTTTTCCACTACTATCCTCTTAGCGCTCCGAATCTCCACTTGCATTTTCTACAGAAAGAGTGTTTCAGAACGGCTCAATCAAAACTAAGGTTCAACTCTTTTAGTTGAACAAACAGAACAGAAAGAAGTTTCACACAATTCTTCTGTGTAGTTTTTATTTGTAGACATTCTTTTTCCCAATATAGGCCTCTTAGCGCTCAGAATGTCCAATTGCAGTTTCTACAGAAAGAGTGTTTCAGAACGGCTCAATCAAAAGTAAGGTTCAACTCTGTTAGTTGAATGCACAGAACAGAAAGAAGTTTCATACAATGCTTCTGTGTAGTTTATATTTGAACATATTCTTTTTTCCACTATTACCCACTTAGCGCTACGAATGTCCAGTTGCATTTTCTACAGACAGAGTGTTTCAAAACTGCTCAATCAAAAGTATGGTTTAACTCTGTTAGCTGAATGCTCAGATCAGAAAGAAGTTTCACAGAATGCTTCTGTGTAGTTTATATTTGGATATATTCCTTTATCCACTACTACGCTCTTAGCGCTCCAAATGTCCAGTTGCATTTTCTACAGAAAGAGTGTTCAGATCTGCTCAATCAAAAGTATGGTTTAACTCTGTTAGCTGAATGCACAGATCAGAAAGAAGTTTCACCGAATGATTCTGTGTAGTTTATATTTGAAGACATTCCTTTCTCCACTATTACCCTCTTAGCGCTCCGAATCTCCACTTGCATTTTCTACAAAAAGAGTGTTTCATAACTGCTCAATCAAAAATATGTTTTATCTCTGTTAACTGAATTTACAGATCAGAAATAAGTTTCACAGAATGCATCTGTGTAGTTTTTATTTGAAGATATTCTTTTTCCCAATGTAGGCCTCTTAGCGCTTAGCATGTCCAATTGCAGTTTCTACAGAAAGAGTGTTTCAGAACGGCTCAATCAAAAGTAAGGTTCAACTCTGTTAGTTGAATGCACAGAACAGAAAGAATTTTCACAGAATGCTACTGTGTAGTTTATATTTGAATATATTCCTTTTTCCACTATTACCGTCTTAGCGCTCCGAATGTCCACTTGCATTTTCTACAGAAAGAGTGTTCAGAACTGCGCAATCAAAAGTATGGTTTAACTCTGTTAGCTTAATGAACATATCAGAAATAAGTTTCACACAATGCTTCTGTGTAGTTTTTATTTGAAGATTTTATTTTTCCCAATAGAGGCCTCGTAGCGCTCAGAATGTCTAATTGCAGTTTCTACAGAAAGAGTGTTTCAGAAAGGCTCAATCAAAAGTAAGGTTCAACTCTGTTAGTTGAATGCACAGAACAGAAAGAACTTTCATACAATGTTTCTGTGTAGTTTATATTTGAACATATTCTTTTTTCCACTATTACCCACTTAGCGCTACGAATGTCCAGTTGCATTTTCTACAGAGAGAGTGTTTCAAAACTGCTCAATCAAAAGTATGGTTTAACTCTGTTAGCTGAATGCACAGATCAGAAAGAAGTTTCACAGAATGATTCTGTGTAGTTTATATTTGGAGACATTCCTTTTTCCACTATTACCCTCTTAGCGCTCCGAATCTCCACTTGCATTTTCTACAGAAAGAGTGTTTCAGAACGGCTCAATCAAAACTAAGGTTCAACTCTTTTAGTTGAACAAACAGAACAAAAAGTAGTTTCACACAATTCTTCTGTGTAGTTTTTATTTGTAGACATTCTTTTTCCCAATATAGGCCTCTTAGCGCTCAGAATGTCCAATTGCAGTTTCTACAAAAGAGTGTTTCAGAACGGCTCAATCAAAAGTAAGGTTCAACTCTGTTAGTTGAATGCACAGAACAGAAAGAAGTTTCATACAATGCTTCTGTGTAGTTTATATTTGAACATATTCTTTTTTCCACTATTACCCACTTAGCGCTATGAATGTCCAGCTGCATTTCCTACAGACAGAGTGTTTCAAAACTGCTCAATCAAAAGTATGGTTTAACTCTGCTAGCTGAATGCTCAGATCAGAAAGAAGTTTCACAGAATGCTTCTGTGTAGTTTATATTTGAATATATTACTTTTTCCACTACTACGCTCTTAGCGCTCCAAATGTCCAGTTGCATTTTCTACAGAAAGAGTGTTCAGATCTGCTGAATCAAAAGTATGGTTTAACTCTGTTAGCTGAATGCACAGATCAGAAAGAAGTTTCACAGAATGATTCTGTGTAGTTTATATTTGGAGACATTCCTTTTTCCACTATTACCCCCTTAGCGCTCCGAATATCCACTTGCATTTTCTACAGAAAGAGTGTTTCAGAACGGCTCAATCAAAACTAAGGTTCAACTCTTTTAGTTGAACAAACAGAACAAAAAGTAGTTTCACACAATTCTTCTGTGTAGTTTTTATTTGTAGACATTCTTTTTCCCAATATAGGCCTCTTAGCGCTCAGAATGTCCAATTGCAGTTTCTACAAAAGAGTGTTTCAGAACGGCTCAATCAATAGTATGGTTCAACTCTGTTAGTTGAATGCACAGAACAGAAAGAAGTTTCATACAATGCTTCTGTGTAGTTTATATTTGAACATATTCTTTTTTCCACTACTACCCACTTAGCGCTACGAATGTCCAGTTGCATTTTCTAAAGACAGAGTGTTTCAAAACTGCTCAATCAAAAGTATGGTTTAACTCTGTTAGCTGAATGCACAGATCAGAAAGAAGTTTCACAGAATGCTTCTGTGTAGTTTATATTTGAATATATTCCTTTTTCCACTACTACGCTCTTAGCGCTACAAATGTCCAGTTGCATTTTCTACAGAAAGAGAGTTCAGATCTGCTCAATCAAAAGTATGGTTTAACTCTGTTAGCTGAATGCACAGATCAGAAAGAAGTTTCACAGAATGATTCTGTGTAGTTTATATTTGGAGACATTCCATTTTCCACTATTACCCTCCTAGCGCTCCGAATCTCCACTTGCATTTTCTACAGAAAGAGTGTTTCAGAACGGCTCAATCAAAACTAAGGTTCAAATCTTTTAGTTGAACAAACAGAACAGAAAGAAGTTTCACACAATTCTTCTGTGTAGTTTTTATTTGTAGACATTCTTTTTCCCAATATAGGCCTCTTAGCGCTCAGAATGTCCAATTGCAGTTTCTACAGAAAGAGTGTTTCAGAACGGCTCAATCAAAAGTAAGGTTCAACTCTGTTAGTTGAATGCACAGAACAGAAAGAAGTTTCATACAATGCTTCTGTGTAGTTTATATTTGAACATATTATTTTTTCCACTATTACCCACTTAGCGCTACGAATGTCCAGTTGCATTTTCTACAGACAGAGTGTTTCAAAACTGCTCAATCAAAAGTATGGTTTAACTCTGTTAGCTGAATGCTCAGATCAGAAAGAAGTTTCACAGAATGCTTCTGTGTAGTTTATATTTGAATATATTCCTTTTTCCACTACTACGCTCTTAGCGCTCGAAATGTCCAGTTGCATTTTCTACAGAAAGAGTGTTCAGATCTGCTCAATCAAAAGTATGGTTTAACTCTGTTAGCTGAATGCACAGATCAGAAAGAAGTTTCACCGAATGATTCTGTGTAGTTTATATTTGAAGACATTCCTTCTTCCACTTTTACCCTCTTAGCGCTCCGAATCTCCACTTGCATTTTCTACAAAAAGAGTGTTTCATAACTGCTCAATCAAAAATATGTTTTATCTCTGTTAACTGAATTTACAGATCAGAAATAAGTTTCACAGAATGCATCTGTGTAGTTTTTATTTGAAGATATTCTTCTTCCCAATGTAGGCCTCTTAGCGCTTAGCATGTCCAATTGCAGTTTCTACAGAAAGAGTGTTTCAGAACGGCTCAATCAAAAGTAAGGTTCAACTCTGTTAGTTGAATGCACAGAACATAAAGAATTTTCACAGAATGCTACTGTGTAGTTTATATTTGAATATATTCCTTTTTCCACTATTACCCTCTTAGCGCTCCGAATGTCCACTTGCATTTTCTACAGAAAGAGTGTTCAGAACTGCGCAATCAAAAGTATGGTTTAACTCTGTTAGCTTAATGAACATATCAGAAATAAGTTTCACACAATTCTTCTGTGTAGTTTTTATTTGAAGATATTGTTTTTCCCAATAGAGGACTCTTAGCGCTCAGAATGTCCAATTGCAGTTTCTACAGAAAGAGTGTTTCAGAAAGGCTCAATCAAAAGTAAGGTTCAACTCTGTTGGTTGAATGCACAGAACAGAAAAAAGTTTCATACAATGCTTCTGTGTAGTTTATATTTGAACATATTCTTTTTTCCACTATTACCCACTTAGCGCTACGAATGTCCAGTTGCATTTCCTACAGACAGAGTGTTTCAAAACTGCTCAATCAAAAGTATGGTTTAAATCTGTTAGCTGAATGCTCAGATCAGAAAGAAGTTTCACAGAATGCTTCTGTGTAGTTTATATTTGAATATATTCCTTTTTCCACTACTACTCTCTTAGCGCTCCAAATGTCCAGTTGCATTTTCTACAGAAAGAGTGTTCAGATCTGCTCAATCAAAAGTATGGTTTAACTCTGTTAGCTGAATGCACAGATCAGAAAGAAGTTTCACAGAATGATTCTGTGTAGTTTATATTTGGAGACATTCCTTTTTCCACTATTACCCTCTTAGCGCTCCGAATCTCCACTTGCATTTTCTACAGAAAGTGTGTTTCAGAACGGCTCAATCAAAACTAAGGTTCAACTCTTTTAGTTGAACAAACAGAACAGAAAGAAGTTTCACACAATTCTTCTGTGTAGTTTTTATTTGTAGACATTCTTTTTCCCAATATAGGCCTCTTAGCGCTCAGAATGTCCATTTGCAGTTTCTACAGAAAGAGTGTTTCAGAACGGCTCAATCAAAAGTAAGGTTCAACTCTGTTAGTTGAATGCACAGAACAGAAATAAGTTTCATACAATGCTTCTGTGTAGTTTATATTTGAACATATTCTTTTTTCCACTATTACCCACTTAGCGCTACGAATGTCTAGTTGCATTTTCTACAGACAGAGTGTTTCAAAACTGCTCAATCAAAAGTATGGTTTAACTCTGTTAGCTGAATGCTCAGATCAGAAAGAAGTTTCACAGAATGCTTCTCTGTAGTTTATATTTGAATATATTACTTTTTCCACTACTACGCTCTTAGCGCTCCAAATGTCCAGTTGCATTTTCTACAGAAAGAGTGTTCAGATCTGCTCAATCAAAAGTATGGTTTAACTCTGTTAGCTGAATGCACAGATCAGAAAGAAGTTTCACCGAATGATTCTGTGTAGTTTATATTTGAAGACATTCCTTTTTCCACTATTACCCCCTTAGCGCTCCGAATCTCCACTTGCATTTTCTACAAAAAGAGTGTTTCATAACTTCTCAATCAAAAATATGTTTTATCTCTGTTAACTGAATTTACAGATCAGAAATAAGTTTCACAGAATGCATCTGTGTAGTTTTTATTTGAAGATATTCTTTTTCCCAATGTAGGCCTCTTAGCGCTTAGCATGTCCAATTGCAGTTTCTACAGAAAGAGTGTTTCAGAACGGCTCAATCAAAAGTAAGGTTCAACTCTGTTAGTTGAATGCACAGAACAGAAAGTATTTTCACAGAATGCTACTGTGTTGTTTATATTTGAATATATTCCTTTTTCCACTATTACCCTCTTAGCGCTCCGAATGTCCACTTGCATTTTCTACAGAAAGAATGTTCAGAACTGCGCAATCAAAAGTATGGTTTAACTCTGTTAGCTTAATGAACATATCAGAAATAAGTTTCACACAATGCTTCTGTGTAGTTTTTATTTGAAGATTTTATTTTTCCCAATAGAGGCCTCTTAGCGCTCAGAATGTCCAATTGCAGTTTCTACAGAAAGAGTGTTTCAGAAAGGCTCAATCAAAAGCAAGGTTCAACTCTGTTAGTTGAATGCACAGAACAGAATGAAGTTTCATACAATGCTTCTGTGTAGTTTATATTTGAACATATTCTTTTTTCCACTATTACCCACTTAGCGCTACGAATGTCCAGTTGCATTTTCTACAGACAGAGTGTTTCAAAACGGCTCAATCAAAAGTATGGTTTAACTCTGTTAGCTGAATGCTCAGATCAGAAAGAAGTTTCACAGAATGCTTCTGTGTAGTTTATATTTGAATATATTCCTTTTTCCACTACTACTCTCTTAGCGCTCCAATTGTCCAGTTGCATTTTCTACAGAAAGAGTGTTCAGATCTGCTCAATCAAAAGTATGGTTTAACTCTGTTAGCTGAATGCACAGATCAGAAAGAAGTTTCACAGAATGATTCTGTGTAGTTTATATTTGGAGACATTCCTTTTTCCACTATTACCCTCTTAGCGCTCCGAATCTCCACTTGCATTTTCTACAGAAACTGTGTTTCAGAACGGCTCAATCAAAAGTAAGGTTCAACTCTTTTAGTTGAACAAACAGAACAGAAAGAAGTTTCACACAATTCTTCTGTGTAGTTTTTATTTGTAGACATTCTTTTTCCCAATATAGGCCTCTTAGCGCTCAGAATGTCCAATTGCAGTTTCTACAGAAAGAGTGTTTCAGAACGGCTCAATCAAAAGTAAGGTTCAACTCTGTTAGTTGAATGCACAGAACAGAAAGAAGTTTCATACAATGCTTCTGTGTAGTTTATATTTGAACATATTCTTTTTTCCACTATTACCCACTTAGCGCTACGAATGTCCAGTGGCATTTTCTACAGACAGAGTGTTTCAAAACTGCTCAATCAAAAGTATGGTTTAACTCTGTTAGCTGAATGCTCAGATCAGAAAGAAGTTTCACAGAATGCTTCTGTATAGTTTATATTTAAATATATTCCTTTTTCCACTACTACGCTCTTAGCGCTCCAAATGTCCAGTTGCATTTTCTACAGAAAGAGTGTTCAGATCTGCTCAATCAAAAGTATGGTTTAACTCTGTTAGCTGAATGCACAGATCAGAAAGAAGTTTCACCGAATGATTCTGTGTAGTTTATATTTGAAGACATTCCTTTTTCCACTATTACCCTCTTAGCGCTCCGAATCTCCACTTGCATTTTCTACAAAAAGAGTGTTTCATAACTGCTCAATCAAAAATATGTTTTATCTCTGTTAACTGAATTTACAGATCAGAAATAAGTTTCACAGAATGCATCTGTGTAGTTTTTATTTGAAGATATTCTTTTTCCCAATGTAGGCCTCTTAGCGCTTAGCATGTCCAATTGCAGTTTCTACAGAAAGAGTGTTTCAGAACGGCTCAATCAAAAGTAAGGTTCAACTCTGTTAGTTGAATGCACAGAACAGAAAGAATTTTCACAGAATGCTACTGTGTCGTTTATATTTGAATATATTCCTTTTTCCACTATTACCCACTTAGCGCTCCGAATGTCCACTTGCATTTTCTACAGAAAGAGTGTTCAGAACTGCGCAATCAAAAGTATGGTTTAACTCTGTTAGCTTAATGAACATATCAGAAATAAGTTTCACACAATGCTTCTGTGTAGTTTTTATTTGAAGATTTTATTTTTCCCAATAGAGGCCTCTTAGCGCTCAGAATGTCCAATTGCAGTTTCTACAGAAAGAGTGTTTCAGAAAGGCTCAATCAAAAGTAAGGTTCAACTCTGTTAGTTGAATGCACAGAACAGAAAGAAGTTTCATACAATGCTTCTGTGTAGTTTATATTTGAACATATTCTTTTTTCCACTATTACCCACTTAGCGCTACGAATGTCCAGTTGCATTTTCTACAGACAGAGTGTTTCAAAACTGCTCAATCAAAAGTATGGTTTAACTCTGTTAGCTGAATTCTCAGATCAGAAAGAAGTTTCACTGAATGCTTCTGTGTAGTTTATATTTGAATATATACCTTTTTCCACTACTACTCTCTTAGCGCTCCAAAAGTCCAGTTGCATTTTCTACAGAAAGAGAGTTCAGATCTGCTCAATCAAAAGTATGGTTTAACTCTGTTAGCTGAATGCACAGATCAGAAAGAAGTTTCACAGAATGATTCTGTGTAGTTTATATTTGGAGACATTCCTTTTTCCACTATTACCCTCTTAGCGCTCCGAATCTCCACTTGCATTTTCTACAGAAAGAGTGTTTCAGAACGGCTCAATCAAAACTAAGGTTCAACTCTTTTAGTTGAACAAACTGAACAGAAAGAAGTTTCACACAATTCTTCTGTGTAGTTTTTATTTGTAGACATTCCTTTTTCCACTATTACCCTCTTAGCGCTCCAAATCTCCACTTGCATTTTCTACAGAAAGAGTGTTTCAGAACGGCTCAATCAAAACTAAGGTTCAACTCTTTTAGTTGAACAAACAGAACAGAAAGTAGTTTCACACAATTCTTCTGTGTAGTTTTTATTTGTAGACATTCTTTTTCCCAATATAGGCCTCTTAGCGCTCAGAATGTCCAATTGCAGTTTCTACAGAAAGAGTGTTTCAGAACGGCTCAATCAAAAGTAAGGTTCAACTCTGTTAGTTGAATGCACAGAACAGAAAGAAGTTTCATACAATGCTTCTGTGTAGTTTATATTTGAACATATTCTTTTTTCCACTATTACCCACTTAGCGCTACGAATGTCCAGTTGCATTTTCAACAGAAAGAGTGTTCAGATGTGCTCAATCAAAAGTATGGTTTAACTCTGTTAGCTGAATGCACAGATCAGAAAGAAATTTCACCGAATTATTCTGTGTAGTTTATATTTGAAGACATTCCTTTTTCCACTATTACCCTCTTAGCGCTCCGAATCTCCACTTGCATTTTCTTCAAAAAGAGTGTTTCATAACTGCTCAATCAAAAATATGTTTTATCTCTGTTAACTGAATTTACAGATCAGAAATAAGTTTCACAGAATGCATCTGTGTAGTTTTTATTTGAAGATATTCTTTTTCCCAATGTAGGCCTCTTAGCGCTTAGCATGTCCAATTGCAGTTTCTACAGAAAGAGTGTTTCAGAACGGCTCAATCAAAAGTAAGGTTCAAATCTGTTATTTGAATGCACAGAAAAGAAAGAATTTTCACAGAATGCTACTGTGTAGTTTATATTTGAATATATTCCTTTTTCCACTATTACCCTCTTAGCGCTCCGAATGTCCACTTGCATTTTCTACAGAAAGAGTGTTCAGAACTGCGCAATCAAAAGTATGGTTTAGGCCGGGCGCGGTCGCTCACGCTTGTAATCCCAGCACTTTGGGAGGCCGAGGCGGGCGGATCACGAGGTCAAGAGATCGAGACCACGGTGAAACCCCGTCTCTACTAAAAATACAAAAAATTAGCCGGGCGCGGTGGCGGGCGTCTGTAGTCCCAGCTACTCGCAGAGGCTGAGGCAGGAGAATGGCGTGAACCCGGGAGGCGGAGCTTGCAGTGAGCCGAGATTGCGCCACTGCACTCAAGCCTGGGCGACAGAGCGAGACTCCGTCTCAGAAAAAAAAAAAAAAAAAAAAAAAAAAAGGTATGGTTTAACTCTGTTAGCTTAATGAACATATCAGAAATAAGTTTCACACAATGCTTCTGTGTAGTTTTTATTTGAAGATATTATTTTTCCCAATAGAGGCCTCTTAGCGCTCAGAATGTCCAAATGCAGTTTCTACAGAAAGAGTGTTTCAGAAAGGCTCAATCAAAAGTAAGGTTCAACTCTGTTAGTTGAATGCACAGAACAGAAAGAAGTTTCATACAATGCTTCTGTGTAATTTATATTTGAACATATTATTTTTTCCACTATTACCCACATAGCGCTACGAATGTCCAGTTGCATTTTCTACAGACAGAGTGTTTCAAAACTGCTCAATCAAAAGTATGGTTTAACTCTGTTAGCTGAATGCTCAGATCAGAAAGAAGTTTCACAGAATGCTTCTGTGTAGTTTATATTTGAATATATTCCTTTTTCCACTACTACTCTCTTAGCGCTCCAAATGTCCAGTTGCATTTTCTACAGAAAGAGTGTTCAGATCTGCTCAATCAAAAGTATGGTTTAACTCTGTTAGCTGAATGCACAGATCAGAAAGATGTTTCACAGAATGATTCTGAGTAGTTTATATTTGGAGACATTCCTTTTTCCACTATTACCCTCTTAGCGCTCCGAATCTCCACTTGCATTTTCTACAGAAAGAGTGTTTCAGAACGGCTCAATCAAAACCAAGGTTCAACTCTTTTAGTTGAACAAACAGAACAGAAAGAAGTTTCAAACAATTCTTCTGTGTAGTTTTTATTTGTAGACATTCTTTTTCCCAATATAGGCCTCTTAGCGCTCAGAATGTCCAATTGCAGTTTCTACAGAAAGAGTGTTTCAGAACGGCTCAATCAAAAGTAAGGTTCAACTCTGTTAGTTGAATGCACAGAACAGAAAGAAGTTTCATACAATGCTTCTGTGTAGTTTATATTTGAACATATTCTTTTTTCCACTATTACCCACTTAGTGCTACGAATGTCCAGTTGCATTTTCTACAGACAGAGTGTTTCAAAACTGCTCAATCAAAAGTATGGTTTAACTCTGTTAGCTGAATGCTCAGATCAGAAAGAAGTTTCACAGAATGCTTCTGTGTAGTTTATATTTGAATATATTCCTTTTTCCACTACTATCCTCTTAGCGCTCCGAATCTCCACTTGCATTTTCTACAGAAAGAGTGTTTCAGAACGGCTCAATCAAAACTAAGGTTCAACTCTTTTAGTTGAACAAACAGAACAGAAAGAAGTTTCACACAATTCTTCTGTGTAGTTTTTATTTGTAGACATTCTTTTTCCCAATATAGGCCTCTTTGCGCTCAGAATGTCCAATTGCAGTTTCTACAGAAAGAGTGTTTCAGAACGGCTCAATCAAAAGTAAGGTTCAACTCTGTTATTTGAATGCACAGAACAGAAAGAAGTTTCATACAATGCTTCTGTGTAGTTTATATTTGAACATATTCTTTTTTCCACTATTACCCACTTAGCGCTACGAATGTCCAGTTGCATTTTCTACAGACAGAGTGTTTCAAAACTGCTCAATCAAAAGTATGGTTTAACTCTGTTAGCTGAATGCTCAGATCAGAAAGAAGTTTCACAGAATGCTTCTGTGTAGTTTATATTTGAATATATTCCTTTTTCCACTATTACTCTCTTAGCGCTCCAAATGTCCAGTTGCATTTTCTACAGAAAGAGTGTTCAGATCTGCTCAATCAAAAGTATGTTTTAACTCTGTTAGCTGAATGCGCAGATCAGAAAGAATTTTCACAGAATGATTCTTTGTAGTTTATATTTGGAGACATTCCTTTTTCCACTATTACCCTCTTAGCGCTCCGAATCTCCACTTGCATTTTCTACAGAAAGAGTGTTTCAGAACGGCTCAATCAAAACTAAGGTTCAACTCTTTTAGTTGAACAAACAGAACAGAAAGAAGTTTCACAAAATTCTTCTGTGTAGTTTTTATTTGTAGACATTCTTTTTCCCAATATAGGCCTCTTAGCGCTCAGAATGTCCAATTGCAGTTTCTACAGAAAGAGTGTTTCAGAACGGCTCAATCAAAAGTAAGGTTCAAATCTGTTAGTAGAATGCACAGAACAGAAAGAATTTTCATACAATGCTTCTGTGTAGTTCATATTTGAACATATTCTTTTTTCCACTATTACCCACTTAGCGCTACGAATGTCCAGTTGCATTTTCTATAGACAGAGTGTTTCAAAACTGCTCAATCAAAAGCATGGTTTAACTCTGTTAGCTGAATGCTCAGATCAGAAAGAAGTTTCACAGAATGCTTCTGTGTAGTTTATATTTGAATATATTCCTTTTTCCTCTACTACGCTCTTAGCGCTCCAAATGTCCAGTTGCATATTCTACAGAAAGAGTGTTCAGATCTGCTCAATCAAAAGTATGGTTTAACTCTGTTAGCTGAATGCACAGATCAGAAAGAAGTTTCACCGAATGATTCTGTGTAGTTTATATTTGAAGACATTCCTTTTTCCACTATTACCCTCTTAGCGCTCCGAATCTCCACTTGCATTTTCTACAAAAAGAGTGTTTCATAACTGCTCAATCAAAAATATGTTTTATCTCTGTTAACTGAATTTACAGATCAGAAATATGTTTCACAGAATGCATCTGTGTAGTTTTTATTTGAAGATATTCTTTTTCCCAATGTAGGCCTCTTAGCGCTTAGCATGTCCAATTGCAGTTTCTACAGAAAGAGTGTTTCAGAACGGCTCAATCAAAAGTAAGGTTCAACTCTGTTAGTTGAATGCACAGAACAGAAAGAATTTTCACAGAATGCTACTGTGTAGTTTATATTTGAATATATTCCTTTTTCCACTATTACCCTCTTAGCGCTCCGAATGTCCACTTCCATTTTCTACAGAAAGAGTGTTCAGAACTGCGCAATCAAAAGTATGGTTTAACTCTGTTAGCTTAATGAACATATCAGAAATAAGTTTCACACAATGCTTCTGTGTAGTTTTTATTTGAAGATATTATTTTTCAAAATAGAGGCCTCTTAGCGCTCAGAATGTCCAATTGCAGTTTCTACAGAAAGAGTGTTTCAGAAAGGCTCAATCAAAAGTAAGGTTCAACTCTGTTAGTTGAATGCACAGAACAGAAAGAAGTTTCATACAATCCTTCTGTGTAGTTTATATTTGAACATATTCTTTTTTCCACTATTACCCACTTAGCGCTACGAATGTCCAGTTGCATTTTCTACAGACAGAGTGTTTCAAAACTGCTCAATCAAAAGTATGGTTTAAATCTGTTAGCTGAATGCTCAGATCAGAAAGAAGTTTCACAGAATGCTTCTGTGTAGTTTATATTTGAATATATTCCTTTTTCCACTACTACTCTCTTAGCGCTCCAAAAGTCCAGTTGCATTTTCTACAGAAAGAGAGTTCAGATCTGCTCAATCAAAAGTATGGTTTAACTCTGTTAGCTGAATGCACAGATCAGAAAGAAGTTTCACAGAATGATTCTGTGTAGTTTATATTTGGAGACATTCCTTTTTCCACTATTACCCTCTTAGCGCTCCGAATCTCCACTTGCATTTTCTACAGAAAGAGTGTTTCAGAACGGCTCAATCAAAACTAAGGTTCAACTCTTTTAGTTGAACAAACTGAACAGAAAGAAGTTTCACACAATTCTTCTGTGTAGTTTTTATTTGTAGACATTCCTTTTTCCACTATTACCCTCTTAGCGCTCCAAATCTCCACTTGCATTTTCTACAGAAAGAGTGTTTCAGAACGGCTCAATCAAAACTAAGGTTCAACTCTTTTAGTTGAACAAACAGAACAGAAAGTAGTTTCACACAATTCTTCTGTGTAGTTTTTATTTGTAGACATTCTTTTTCCCAATATAGGCCTCTTAGCGCTCAGAATGTCCAATTGCAGTTTCTACAGAAAGAGTGTTTCAGAACGGCTCAATCAAAAGTAAGGTTCAACTCTGTTAGTTGAATGCACAGAACAGAAAGAAGTTTCATACAATGCTTCTGTGTAGTTTATATTTGAACATATTCTTTTTTCCACTATTACCCACTTAGCGCTACGAATGTCCAGTTGCATTTTCAACAGAAAGAGTGTTCAGATGTGCTCAATCAAAAGTATGGTTTAACTCTGTTAGCTGAATGCACAGATCAGAAAGAAATTTCACCGAATTATTCTGTGTAGTTTATATTTGAAGACATTCCTTTTTCCACTATTACCCTCTTAGCGCTCCGAATCTCCACTTGCATTTTCTTCAAAAAGAGTGTTTCATAACTGCTCAATCAAAAATATGTTTTATCTCTGTTAACTGAATTTACAGATCAGAAATAAGTTTCACAGAATGCATCTGTGTAGTTTTTATTTGAAGATATTCTTTTTCCCAATGTAGGCCTCTTAGCGCTTAGCATGTCCAATTGCAGTTTCTACAGAAAGAGTGTTTCAGAACGGCTCAATCAAAAGTAAGGTTCAAATCTGTTATTTGAATGCACAGAAAAGAAAGAATTTTCACAGAATGCTACTGTGTAGTTTATATTTGAATATATTCCTTTTTCCACTATTACCCTCTTAGCGCTCCGAATGTCCACTTGCATTTTCTACAGAAAGAGTGTTCAGAACTGCGCAATCAAAAGTATGGTTTAGGCCGGGCGCGGTCGCTCACGCTTGTAATCCCAGCACTTTGGGAGGCCGAGGCGGGCGGATCACGAGGTCAAGAGATCGAGACCACGGTGAAACCCCGTCTCTACTAAAAATACAAAAAATTAGCCGGGCGCGGTGGCGGTCGTCTGTAGTCCCAGCTACTCGCAGAGGCTGAGGCAGGAGAATGGCGTGAACCCGGGAGGCGGAGCTTGCAGTGAGCCGAGATTGCGCCACTGCACTCAAGCCTGGGCGACAGAGCGAGACTCCGTCTCAGAAAAAAAAAAAAAAAAAAAAAAAAAAAGGTATGGTTTAACTCTGTTAGCTTAATGAACATATCAGAAATAAGTTTCACACAATGCTTCTGTGTAGTTTTTATTTGAAGATATTATTTTTCCCAATAGAGGCCTCTTAGCGCTCAGAATGTCCAAATGCAGTTTCTACAGAAAGAGTGTTTCAGAAAGGCTCAATCAAAAGTAAGGTTCAACTCTGTTAGTTGAATGCACAGAACAGAAAGAAGTTTCATACAATGCTTCTGTGTAATTTATATTTGAACATATTATTTTTTCCACTATTACCCACATAGCGCTACGAATGTCCAGTTGCATTTTCTACAGACAGAGTGTTTCAAAACTGCTCAATCAAAAGTATGGTTTAACTCTGTTAGCTGAATGCTCAGATCAGAAAGAAGTTTCACAGAATGCTTCTGTGTAGTTTATATTTGAATATATTCCTTTTTCCACTACTACTCTCTTAGCGCTCCAAATGTCCAGTTGCATTTTCTACAGAAAGAGTGTTCAGATCTGCTCAATCAAAAGTATGGTTTAACTCTGTTAGCTGAATGCACAGATCAGAAAGATGTTTCACAGAATGATTCTGAGTAGTTTATATTTGGAGACATTCCTTTTTCCACTATTACCCTCTTAGCGCTCCGAATCTCCACTTGCATTTTCTACAGAAAGAGTGTTTCAGAACGGCTCAATCAAAACCAAGGTTCAACTCTTTTAGTTGAACAAACAGAACAGAAAGAAGTTTCAAACAATTCTTCTGTGTAGTTTTTATTTGTAGACATTCTTTTTCCCAATATAGGCCTCTTAGCGCTCAGAATGTCCAATTGCAGTTTCTACAGAAAGAGTGTTTCAGAACGGCTCAATCAAAAGTAAGGTTCAACTCTGTTAGTTGAATGCACAGAACAGAAAGAAGTTTCATACAATGCTTCTGTGTAGTTTATATTTGAACATATTCTTTTTTCCACTATTACCCACTTAGTGCTACGAATGTCCAGTTGCATTTTCTACAGACAGAGTGTTTCAAAACTGCTCAATCAAAAGTATGGTTTAACTCTGTTAGCTGAATGCTCAGATCAGAAAGAAGTTTCACAGAATGCTTCTGTGTAGTTTATATTTGAATATATTCCTTTTTCCACTACTATCCTCTTAGCGCTCCGAATCTCCACTTGCATTTTCTACAGAAAGAGTGTTTCAGAACGGCTCAATCAAAACTAAGGTTCAACTCTTTTAGTTGAACAAACAGAACAGAAAGAAGTTTCACACAATTCTTCTGTGTAGTTTTTATTTGTAGACATTCTTTTTCCCAATATAGGCCTCTTTGCGCTCAGAATGTCCAATTGCAGTTTCTACAGAAAGAGTGTTTCAGAACGGCTCAATCAAAAGTAAGGTTCAACTCTGTTATTTGAATGCACAGAACAGAAAGAAGTTTCATACAATGCTTCTGTGTAGTTTATATTTGAACATATTCTTTTTTCCACTATTACCCACTTAGCGCTACGAATGTCCAGTTGCATTTTCTACAGACAGAGTGTTTCAAAACTGCTCAATCAAAAGTATGGTTTAACTCTGTTAGCTGAATGCTCAGATCAGAAAGAAGTTTCACAGAATGCTTCTGTGTAGTTTATATTTGAATATATTCCTTTTTCCACTATTACTCTCTTAGCGCTCCAAATGTCCAGTTGCATTTTCTACAGAAAGAGTGTTCAGATCTGCTCAATCAAAAGTATGTTTTAACTCTGTTAGCTGAATGCGCAGATCAGAAAGAATTTTCACAGAATGATTCTTTGTAGTTTATATTTGGAGACATTCCTTTTTCCACTATTACCCTCTTAGCGCTCCGAATCTCCACTTGCATTTTCTACAGAAAGAGTGTTTCAGAACGGCTCAATCAAAACTAAGGTTCAACTCTTTTAGTTGAACAAACAGAACAGAAAGAAGTTTCACAAAATTCTTCTGTGTAGTTTTTATTTGTAGACATTCTTTTTCCCAATATAGGCCTCTTAGCGCTCAGAATGTCCAATTGCAGTTTCTACAGAAAGAGTGTTTCAGAACGGCTCAATCAAAAGTAAGGTTCAAATCTGTTAGTAGAATGCACAGAACAGAAAGAATTTTCATACAATGCTTCTGTGTAGTTCATATTTGAACATATTCTTTTTTCCACTATTACCCACTTAGCGCTACGAATGTCCAGTTGCATTTTCTATAGACAGAGTGTTTCAAAACTGCTCAATCAAAAGCATGGTTTAACTCTGTTAGCTGAATGCTCAGATCAGAAAGAAGTTTCACAGAATGCTTCTGTGTAGTTTATATTTGAATATATTCCTTTTTCCTCTACTACGCTCTTAGCGCTCCAAATGTCCAGTTGCATATTCTACAGAAAGAGTGTTCAGATCTGCTCAATCAAAAGTATGGTTTAACTCTGTTAGCTGAATGCACAGATCAGAAAGAAGTTTCACCGAATGATTCTGTGTAGTTTATATTTGAAGACATTCCTTTTTCCACTATTACCCTCTTAGCGCTCCGAATCTCCACTTGCATTTTCTACAAAAAGAGTGTTTCATAACTGCTCAATCAAAAATATGTTTTATCTCTGTTAACTGAATTTACAGATCAGAAATATGTTTCACAGAATGCATCTGTGTAGTTTTTATTTGAAGATATTCTTTTTCCCAATGTAGGCCTCTTAGCGCTTAGCATGTCCAATTGCAGTTTCTACAGAAAGAGTGTTTCAGAACGGCTCAATCAAAAGTAAGGTTCAACTCTGTTAGTTGAATGCACAGAACAGAAAGAATTTTCACAGAATGCTACTGTGTAGTTTATATTTGAATATATTCCTTTTTCCACTATTACCCTCTTAGCGCTCCGAATGTCCACTTCCATTTTCTACAGAAAGAGTGTTCAGAACTGCGCAATCAAAAGTATGGTTTAACTCTGTTAGCTTAATGAACATATCAGAAATAAGTTTCACACAATGCTTCTGTGTAGTTTTTATTTGAAGATATTATTTTTCAAAATAGAGGCCTCTTAGCGCTCAGAATGTCCAATTGCAGTTTCTACAGAAAGAGTGTTTCAGAAAGGCTCAATCAAAAGTAAGGTTCAACTCTGTTAGTTGAATGCACAGAACAGAAAGAAGTTTCATACAATCCTTCTGTGTAGTTTATATTTGAACATATTCTTTTTTCCACTATTACCCACTTAGCGCTACGAATGTCCAGTTGCATTTTCTACAGACAGAGTGTTTCAAAACTGCTCAATCAAAAGTATGGTTTAAATCTGTTAGCTGAATGCTCAGATCAGAAAGAAGTTTCACAGAATGCTTCTGTGTAGTTTATATTTGAATATATTCCTTTTTCCACTACTACTCTCTTAGCGCTCCAAAAGTCCAGTTGCATTTTCTACAGAAAGAGAGTTCAGATCTGCTCAATCAAAAGTATGGTTTAACTCTGTTAGCTGAATGCACAGATCAGAAAGAAGTTTCACAGAATGATTCTGTGTAGTTTATATTTGGAGACATTCCTTTTTCCACTATTACCCTCTTAGCGCTCCGAATCTCCACTTGCATTTTCTACAGAAAGAGTGTTTCAGAACGGCTCAATCAAAACTAAGGTTCAACTCTTTTAGTTGAACAAACTGAACAGAAAGAAGTTTCACACAATTCTTCTGTGTAGTTTTTATTTGTAGACATTCCTTTTTCCACTATTACCCTCTTAGCGCTCCAAATCTCCACTTGCATTTTCTACAGAAAGAGTGTTTCAGAACGGCTCAATCAAAACTAAGGTTCAACTCTTTTAGTTGAACAAACAGAACAGAAAGTAGTTTCACACAATTCTTCTGTGTAGTTTTTATTTGTAGACATTCTTTTTCCCAATATAGGCCTCTTAGCGCTCAGAATGTCCAATTGCAGTTTCTACAGAAAGAGTGTTTCAGAACGGCTCAATCAAAAGTAAGGTTCAACTCTGTTAGTTGAATGCACAGAACAGAAAGAAGTTTCATACAATGCTTCTGTGTAGTTTATATTTGAACATATTCTTTTTTCCACTATTACCCACTTAGCGCTACGAATGTCCAGTTGCATTTTCAACAGAAAGAGTGTTCAGATGTGCTCAATCAAAAGTATGGTTTAACTCTGTTAGCTGAATGCACAGATCAGAAAGAAATTTCACCGAATTATTCTGTGTAGTTTATATTTGAAGACATTCCTTTTTCCACTATTACCCTCTTAGCGCTCCGAATCTCCACTTGCATTTTCTTCAAAAAGAGTGTTTCATAACTGCTCAATCAAAAATATGTTTTATCTCTGTTAACTGAATTTACAGATCAGAAATAAGTTTCACAGAATGCATCTGTGTAGTTTTTATTTGAAGATATTCTTTTTCCCAATGTAGGCCTCTTAGCGCTTAGCATGTCCAATTGCAGTTTCTACAGAAAGAGTGTTTCAGAACGGCTCAATCAAAAGTAAGGTTCAAATCTGTTATTTGAATGCACAGAAAAGAAAGAATTTTCACAGAATGCTACTGTGTAGTTTATATTTGAATATATTCCTTTTTCCACTATTACCCTCTTAGCGCTCCGAATGTCCACTTGCATTTTCTACAGAAAGAGTGTTCAGAACTGCGCAATCAAAAGTATGGTTTAGGCCGGGCGCGGTCGCTCACGCTTGTAATCCCAGCACTTTGGGAGGCCGAGGCGGGCGGATCACGAGGTCAAGAGATCGAGACCACGGTGAAACCCCGTCTCTACTAAAAATACAAAAAATTAGCCGGGCGCGGTGGCGGGCGTCTGTAGTCCCAGCTACTCGCAGAGGCTGAGGCAGGAGAATGGCGTGAACCCGGGAGGCGGAGCTTGCAGTGAGCCGAGATTGCGCCACTGCACTCAAGCCTGGGCGACAGAGCGAGACTCCGTCTCAGAAAAAAAAAAAAAAAAAAAAAAAAAAAAGTATGGTTTAACTCTGTTAGCTTAATGAACATATCAGAAATAAGTTTCACACAATGCTTCTGTGTAGTTTTTATTTGAAGATATTATTTTTCCCAATAGAGGCCTCTTAGCGCTCAGAATGTCCAAATGCAGTTTCTACAGAAAGAGTGTTTCAGAAAGGCTCAATCAAAAGTAAGGTTCAACTCTGTTAGTTGAATGCACAGAACAGAAAGAAGTTTCATACAATGCTTCTGTGTAATTTATATTTGAACATATTATTTTTTCCACTATTACCCACATAGCGCTACGAATGTCCAGTTGCATTTTCTACAGACACAGTGTTTCAAAACTGCTCAATCAAAAGTATGGTTTAACTCTGTTAGCTGAATGCTCAGATCAGAAAGAAGTTTCACAGAATGCTTCTGTGTAGTTTATATTTGAATATATTCCTTTTTCCACTACTACTCTCTTAGCGCTCCAAATGTCCAGTTGCATTTTCTACAGAAAGAGTGTTCAGATCTGCTCAATCAAAAGTATGGTTTAACTCTGTTAGCTGAATGCACAGATCAGAAAGATGTTTCACAGAATGATTCTGAGTAGTTTATATTTGGAGACATTCCTTTTTCCACTATTACCCTCTTAGCGCTCCGAATCTCCACTTGCATTTTCTACAGAAAGAGTGTTTCAGAACGGCTCAATCAAAACCAAGGTTCAACTCTTTTAGTTGAACAAACAGAACAGAAAGAAGTTTCAAACAATTCTTCTGTGTAGTTTTTATTTGTAGACATTCTTTTTCCCAATATAGGCCTCTTAGCGCTCAGAATGTCCAATTGCAGTTTCTACAGAAAGAGTGTTTCAGAACGGCTCAATCAAAAGTAAGGTTCAACTCTGTTAGTTGAATGCACAGAACAGAAAGAAGTTTCATACAATGCTTCTGTGTAGTTTATATTTGAACATATTCTTTTTTCCACTATTACCCACTTAGTGCTACGAATGTCCAGTTGCATTTTCTACAGACAGAGTGTTTCAAAACTGCTCAATCAAAAGTATGGTTTAACTCTGTTAGCTGAATGCTCAGATCAGAAAGAAGTTTCACAGAATGCTTCTGTGTAGTTTATATTTGAATATATTCCTTTTTCCACTACTATCCTCTTAGCGCTCCGAATCTCCACTTGCATTTTCTACAGAAAGAGTGTTTCAGAACGGCTCAATCAAAACTAAGGTTCAACTCTTTTAGTTGAACAAACAGAACAGAAAGAAGTTTCACACAATTCTTCTGTGTAGTTTTTATTTGTAGACATTCTTTTTCCCAATATAGGCCTCTTTGCGCTCAGAATGTCCAATTGCAGTTTCTACAGAAAGAGTGTTTCAGAACGGCTCAATCAAAAGTAAGGTTCAACTCTGTTATTTGAATGCACAGAACAGAAAGAAGTTTCATACAATGCTTCTGTGTAGTTTATATTTGAACATATTCTTTTTTCCACTATTACCCACTTAGCGCTACGAATGTCCAGTTGCATTTTCTACAGACAGAGTGTTTCAAAACTGCTCAATCAAAAGTATGGTTTAACTCTGTTAGCTGAATGCTCAGATCAGAAAGAAGTTTCACAGAATGCTTCTGTGTAGTTTATATTTGAATATATTCCTTTTTCCACTATTACTCTCTTAGCGCTCCAAATGTCCAGTTGCATTTTCTACAGAAAGAGTGTTCAGATCTGCTCAATCAAAAGTATGTTTTAACTCTGTTAGCTGAATGCGCAGATCAGAAAGAATTTTCACAGAATGATTCTTTGTAGTTTATATTTGGAGACATTCCTTTTTCCACTATTACCCTCTTAGCGCTCCGAATCTCCACTTGCATTTTCTACAGAAAGAGTGTTTCAGAACGGCTCAATCAAAACTAAGGTTCAACTCTTTTAGTTGAACAAACAGAACAGAAAGAAGTTTCACAAAATTCTTCTGTGTAGTTTTTATTTGTAGACATTCTTTTTCCCAATATAGGCCTCTTAGCGCTCAGAATGTCCAATTGCAGTTTCTACAGAAAGAGTGTTTCAGAACGGCTCAATCAAAAGTAAGGTTCAAATCTGTTAGTAGAATGCACAGAACAGAAAGAATTTTCATACAATGCTTCTGTGTAGTTCATATTTGAACATATTCTTTTTTCCACTATTACCCACTTAGCGCTACGAATGTCCAGTTGCATTTTCTACAGACAGAGTGTTTCAAAACTGCTCAATCAAAAGCATGGTTTAACTCTGTTAGCTGAATGCTCAGATCAGAAAGAAGTTTCACAGAATGCTTCTGTGTAGTTTATATTTGAATATATTCCTTTTTCCTCTACTACGCTCTTAGCGCTCCAAATGTCCAGTTGCATATTCTACAGAAAGAGTGTTCAGATCTGCTCAATCAAAAGTATGGTTTAACTCTGTTAGCTGAATGCACAGATCAGAAAGAAGTTTCACCGAATGATTCTGTGTAGTTTATATTTGAAGACATTCCTTTTTCCACTATTACCCTCTTAGCGCTCCGAATCTCCACTTGCATTTTCTACAAAAAGAGTGTTTCATAACTGCTCAATCAAAAATATGTTTTATCTCTGTTAACTGAATTTACAGATCAGAAATAAGTTTCACAGAATGCATCTGTGTAGTTTTTATTTGAAGATATTATTTTTCCCAATGTAGGCCTCTTAGCGCTTAGCATGTCCAATTGCAGTTTCTACAGAAAGAGTGTTTCAGAACGGCTCAATCAAAAGTAAGGTTCAACTCTGTTAGTTGAATGCACAGAACAGAAAGAATTTTCACAGAATGCTACTGTGTAGTTTATATTTGAATATATTCCTTTTTCCACTATTACCCTCTTAGCGCTCCGAATGTCCACTTCCATTTTCTACAGAAAGAGTGTTCAGAACTGCGCAATCAAAAGTATGGTTTAACTCTGTTAGCTTAATGAACATATCAGAAATAAGTTTCACACAATGCTTCTGTGTAGTTTTTATTTGAAGATATTATATTTCAAAATAGAGGCCTCTTAGCGCTCAGAATGTCCAATTGCAGTTTCTACAGAAAGAGTGTTTCAGAAAGGCTCAATCAAAAGTAAGGTTCAACTCTGTTAGTTGAATGCACAGAACAGAAAGAAGTTTCATACAATCCTTCTGTGTAGTTTATATTTGAACATATTCTTTTTTCCACTATTACCCACTTAGCGCTACGAATGTCCAGTTGCATTTTCTACAGACAGAGTGTTTCAAAACTGCTCAATCAAAAGTATGGTTTAAATCTGTTAGCTGAATGCTCAGATCAGAAAGAAGTTTCACAGAATGCTTCTGTGTAGTTTATATTTGAATATATTCCTTTTTCCACTACTACTCTCTTAGCGCTCCAAATGTCCAGTTGCATTTTCTACAGAAAGAGTGTTCAGATCTGCTCAATCAAAAGTATGGTTTAACTCTGTTAGCTGAATGCACAGATCAGAAAGAAGTTTCACAGAATCATTCTGCGTAGTTTATATTTGGAGACATTACATTTTCCACTATTACCCTCTTAGCGCACCGAATCTCCACTTGCATTTTCTACAGAAAAAGTGTTTCAGAAAGACTCAATCAAAACTAAGGTTCAACTCTTTTAGTTGAACAAACAGAACAGAAAGAAGTTTCAAACAATTCTTCTGTGTAGTTTTTATTTGTAGACATTCTTTTTCCCAATATAGGCCTCTTAGCGCTCAGAATGTCCAATTGCAGTTTCTACAGAAAGAGTGTTTCAGAACGGCTCAATCAAAAGTAAGGTTCAACTCTGTTAGTTGAATGCACAGAACAGAAAGTAGTTTCATACAATGCTTCTGTGTAGTTTATATTTGAACATATTCTTTTTTCCACTATTACCCACTTAGTGCTACGAATGTCCAGTTGCATTTTCTACAGACAGAGTGTTTCAAAACTGCTCAATCAAAAGTATGGTTTAACTCTGTTAGCTGAATGCTCAGATCAGAAAGAAGTTTCACAGAATGCTTCTGTGTAGTTTATATTTGAATATATTCCTTTTTCCACTACTATCCTCTTAGCGCTCCGAATCTCCACTTGCATTTTCTACAGAAAGAGTGTTTCAGAACGGCTCAATCAAAACTAAGGTTCAACTCTTTTAGTTGAACAAACAGAACAGAAAGAAGTTTCACACAATTCTTCTGTGTAGTTTTTATTTGTAGATATTCTTTTTCCCAATATAGGCATCTTTGCGCTCAGAATGTCCAATTGCAGTTTCTACAGAAAGAGTGTTTCAGAACGGCTCAATCAAAAGTAAGGTTCAACTCTGTTATTTGAATGCACAGAACAGAAAGAAGTTTCATACAATGCTTCTGTGTAGTTTATATTTAAACATATTCTTTTTTCCACTATTACCCACTTAGCGCTACGAATGTCCAGTTGCATTTTCTACAGACAGAGTGTTTCAAAACTGCTCAATCAAAAGTATGGTTTAACTCTGTTAGCTGAATGCTCAGATCAGAAAGAAGTTTCACAGAATGCTTCTGTGTAGTTTATATTTGAATATATTCCTTTTTCCACTACTACGCTCTTAGCGCTGAAAATGTCCAGTTGCATTTTCTACAGAAAGAGTGTTCAGATCTGCTCAATCAAAAGTATGGTTTAACTCTGTTAGCTGAATGCACAGATCAGGAAGAAGTTTCACCGAATGATTCTGTGTAGTTTATATTTGAAGACATTCCTTTTTCCACTGTTAACCTCTTTGCGCTCCGAATCTCCACTTGCATTTTCTACAAAAAGAGTGTTTCATAACTGCTCAATCAAAAATATGTTTTATATCTGTTAACTGAATTTACAGATCAGAAATAAGTTTCACAGAATGCATCTGTGTAGTTTTTATTTGAAGATATTCTTTTTCCCAATGTAGGCCTCTTAGCGCTTAGCATGTCCAATTGCAGTTACTACAGAAAGAGTGTTTCAGAACGGCTCAATCAAAAGTAAGGTTCAACTCTGTTAGTTGAATGCACAGAACAGAAAGAATTTTCACAGAATGCTACTGTGTAGTTTATATTTGAATATATTCCTTTTTCCACTATTACCCTCTTAGCGCTCCGAATGTCCACTTGCATTTTCTACAGAAAGAGTGTTCAGAACTGCGCAATCAAAAGTATGGTTTAACTCTGTTAGCTTAATGAACATATCAGAAATAAGTTTCACACAATGCTTCTGTGTAGTTTTTATTTGAAGATATTATTTTTCCCAATAGAGGCCTCTTAGCGCTCAGAATGTCCAATTGCAGTTTCTACAGAAAGAGTGTTTCAGAAAGGCTCAATCAAAAGTAAGGTTCAACTCTGTTAGTTGAATGCACAGAACAGAAAGAAGTTTCATACAATGCTTCTGTGTAGTTTATATTTGAACATATTCTTTTTTCCACTATTACCCACTTAGCGCTACGAATGTCCAGTTGCATTTTCTACAGACAGAGTGTTTCAAAACTGCTCAATCAAAAGTATGGTTTAACTCTGTTAGCTGAATTCTCAGATCAGAAAGAAGTTTCACTGAATGCTTCTGTGTAGTTTATATTTGAATATATACCTTTTTCCACTACTACTCTCTTAGCGCTCCAAAAGTCCAGTTGCATTTTCTACAGAAAGAGAGTTCAGATCTGCTCAATCAAAAGTATGGTTTAACTCTGTTAGCTGAATGCACAGATCAGAAAGAAGTTTCACAGAATGATTCTGTGTAGTTTATATTTGGAGACATTCCTTTTTCCACTATTACCCTCTTAGCGCTCCGAATCTCCACTTGCATTTTCTACAGAAAGAGTGTTTCAGAACGGCTCAATCAAAACTAAGGTTCAACTCTTTTAGTTGAACAAACTGAACAGAAAGAAGTTTCACACAATTCTTCTGTGTAGTTTTTATTTGTAGACATTCCTTTTTCCACTATTACCCTCTTAGCGCTCCAAATCTCCACTTGCATTTTCTACAAAAAGAGTGTTTCAGAACGGCTCAATCAAAACTAAGGTTCAACTCTTTTAGTTGAACAAACAGAACAGAAAGTAGTTTCACACAATTCTTCTGTGTAGTTTTTATTTGTAGACATTCTTTTTCCCAATATAGGCCTCTTAGCGCTCAGAATGTCCAATTGCAGTTTCTACAGAAAGAGTGTTTCAGAACGGCTCAATCAAAAGTAAGGTTCAACTCTGTTAGTTGAATGCACAGAACAGAAAGAAGTTTCATACAATGCTTCTGTGTAGTTTATATTTGAACATATTCTTTTTTCCACTATTACCCACTTAGCGCTACGAATGTCCAGTTGCATTTTCAACGGAAAGAGTGTTCAGATGTGCTCAATCAAAAGTATGGTTTAACTCTGTTAGCTGAATGCACAGATCAGAAAGAAATTTCACCGAATTATTCTGTGTAGTTTATATTTGAAGACATTCCTTTTTCCACTATTACCCTCTTAGCGCTCCGAATCTCCACTTGCATTTTCTTCAAAAAGAGTGTTTCATAACTGCTCAATCAAAAATATGTTTTATCTCTGTTAACTGAATTTACAGATCAGAAATAAGTTTCACAGAATGCATCTGTGTAGTTTTTATTTGAAGATATTCTTTTTCCCAATGTAGGCCTCTTAGCGCTTAGCATGTCCAATTGCAGTTTCTACAGAAAGAGTGTTTCAGAACGGCTCAATCAAAAGTAAGGTTCAAATCTGTTATTTGAATGCACAGAAAAGAAAGAATTTTCACAGAATGCTACTGTGTAGTTTATATTTGAATATATTCCTTTTTCCACTATTACCCTCTTAGCGCTCCGAATGTCCACTTGCATTTTCTACAGAAAGAGTGTTCAGAACTGCGCAATCAAAAGTATGGTTTAGGCCGGGCGCGGTCGCTCACGCTTGTAATCCCAGCACTTTGGGAGGACGAGGCGGGCGGATCACGAGGTCAAGAGATCGAGACCACGGTGAAACCCCGTCTCTACTAAAAATACAAAAAATTAGCCGGGCGCGGTGGCGGGCGTCTGTAGTCCCAGCTACTCGCAGAGGCTGAGGCAGGAGAATGGCGTGAACCCGGGAGGCGGAGCTTGCAGTGAGCCGAGATTGCGCCACTGCACTCAAGCCTGGGCGACAGAGCGAGACTCCGTCTCAGAAAAAAAAAAAAAAAAAAAAAAAAAAAAGTATGGTTTAACTCTGTTAGCTTAATGAACATATCAGAAATAAGTTTCACACAATGCTTCTGTGTAGTTTTTATTTGAAGATATTATTTTTCCCAATAGAGGCCTCTTAGCGCTCAGAATGTCCAAATGCAGTTTCTACAGAAAGAGTGTTTCAGAAAGGCTCAATCAAAAGTAAGGTTCAACTCTGTTAGTTGAATGCACAGAACAGAAAGAAGTTTCATACAATGCTTCTGTGTAATTTATATTTGAACATATTATTTTTTCCACTATTACCCACATAGCGCTACGAATGTCCAGTTGCATTTTCTACAGACAGAGTGTTTCAAAACTGCTCAATCAAAAGTATGTTTTAACTCTGTTAGCTGAATGCTCAGATCAGAAAGAAGTTTCACAGAATGCTTCTGTGTAGTTTATATTTGAATATATTCCTTTTTCCACTACTACTCTCTTAGCGCTCCAAATGTCCAGTTGCATTTTCTACAGAAAGAGTGTTCAGATCTGCTCAATCAAAAGTATGGTTTAACTCTGTTAGCTGAATGCACAGATCAGAAAGATGTTTCACAGAATGATTCTGAGTAGTTTATATTTGGAGACATTCCTTTTTCCACTATTACCCTCTTAGCGCTCCGAATCTCCACTTGCATTTTCTACAGAAAGAGTGTTTCAGAACGGCTCAATCAAAACCAAGGTTCAACTCTTTTAGTTGAACAAACAGAACAGAAAGAAGTTTCAAACAATTCTTCTGTGTAGTTTTTATTTGTAGACATTCTTTTTCCCAATATAGGCCTCTTAGCGCTCAGAATGTCCAATTGCAGTTTCTACAGAAAGAGTGTTTCAGAACGGCTCAATCAAAAGTAAGGTTCAACTCTGTTAGTTGAATGCACAGAACAGAAAGAAGTTTCATACAATGCTTCTGTGTAGTTTATATTTGAACATATTCTTTTTTCCACTATTACCAACTTAGTGCTACGAATGTCCAGTTGCATTTTCTACAGACAGAGTGTTTCAAAACTGCTCAATCAAAAGTATGGTTTAACTCTGTTAGCTGAATGCTCAGATCAGAAAGAAGTTTCACAGAATGCTTCTGTGTAGTTTATATTTGAATATATTCCTTTTTCCACTACTATCCTCTTAGCGCTCCGAATCTCCACTTGCATTTTCTACAGAAAGAGTGTTTCAGAACGGCTCAATCAAAACTAAGGTTCAACTCTTTTAGTTGAACAAACAGAACAGAAAGAAGTTTCACACAATTCTTCTGTGTAGTTTTTATTTGTAGACATTCTTTTTCCCAATATAGGCCTCTTTGCGCTCAGAATGTCCAATTGCAGTTTCTACAGAAAGAGTGTTTCAGAACGGCTCAATCAAAAGTAAGGTTCAACTCTGTTATTTGAATGCACAGAACAGAAAGAAGTTTCATACAATGCTTCTGTGTAGTTTATATTTGAACATATTCTTTTTTCCACTATTACCCACTTAGCGCTACGAATGTCCAGTTGCATTTTCTACAGACAGAGTGTTTCAAAACTGCTCAATCAAAAGTATGGTTTAACTCTGTTAGCTGAATGCTCAGATCAGAAAGAAGTTTCACAGAATGCTTCTGTGTAGTTTATATTTGAATATATTCCTTTTTCCACTATTACTCTCTTAGCGCTCCAAATGTCCAGTTGCATTTTCTACAGAAAGAGTGTTCAGATCTGCTCAATCAAAAGTATGTTTTAACTCTGTTAGCTGAATGCGCAGATCAGAAAGAATTTTCACAGAATGATTCTTTGTAGTTTATATTTGGAGACATTCCTTTTTCCACTATTACCCTCTTAGCGCTCCGAATCTCCACTTGCATTTTCTACAGAAAGAGTGTTTCAGAACGGCTCAATCAAAACTAAGGCTCAACTCTTTTAGTTGAACAAACAGAACAGAAAGAAGTTTCACAAAATTCTTCTGTGTAGTTTTTATTTGTAGACATTCTTTTTCCCAATATAGGCCTCTTAGCGCTCAGAATGTCCAATTGCAGTTTCTACAGAAAGAGTGTTTCAGAACGGCTCAATCAAAAGTAAGGTTCAAATCTGTTAGTAGAATGCACAGAACAGAAAGAATTTTCATACAATGCTTCTGTGTAGTTCATATTTGAACATATTCTTTTTTCCACTATTACCCACTTAGCGCTACGAATGTCCAGTTGCATTTTCTACAGACAGAGTGTTTCAAAACTGCTCAATCAAAAGCATGGTTTAACTCTGTTAGCTGAATGCTCAGATCAGAAAGAAGTTTCACAGAATGCTTCTGTGTAGTTTATATTTGAATATATTCCTTTTTCCTCTACTACGCTCTTAGCGCTCCAAATGTCCAGTTGCATATTCTACAGAAAGAGTGTTCAGATCTGCTCAATCAAAAGTATGGTTTAACTCTGTTAGCTGAATGCACAGATCAGAAAGAAGTTTCACCGAATGATTCTGTGTAGTTTATATTTGAAGACATTCCTTTTTCCACTATTACCCTCTTAGCGCTCCGAATCTCCACTTGCATTTTCTACAAAAAGAGTGTTTCATAACTGCTCAATCAAAAATATGTTTTATCTCTGTTAACTGAATTTACAGATCAGAAATAAGTTTCACAGAATGCATCTGTGTAGTTTTTATTTGAAGATATTCTTTTTCCCAATGTAGGCCTCTTAGCGCTTAGCATGTCCAATTGCAGTTTCTACAGAAAGAGTGTTTCAGAAGGGCTCAATCAAAAGTAAGGTTCAACTCTGTTAGTTGAATGCACAGAACAGAAAGAATTTTCACAGAATGCTACTGTGTAGTTTATATTTGAATATATTCCTTTTTCCACTATTACCCTCTTAGCGCTCCGAATGTCCACTTCCATTTTCTACAGAAAGAGTGTTCAGAACTGCGCAATCAAAAGTATGGTTTAACTCTGTTAGCTTAATGAACATATCAGAAATAAGTTTCACACAATGCTTCTGTGTAGTTTTTATTTGAAGATATTATTTTTCAAAATAGAGGCCTCTTAGCGCTCAGAATGTCCAATTGCAGTTTCTACAGAAAGAGTGTTTCAGAAAGGCTCAATCAAAAGTAAGGTTCAACTCTGTTAGTTGAATGCACAGAACAGAAAGAAGTTTCATACAATCCTTCTGTGTAGTTTATATTTGAACATATTCTTTTTTCCACTATTACCCACTTAGCGCTACGAATGTCCAGTTGCATTTTCTACAGACAGAGTGTTTCAAAACTGCTCAATCAAAAGTATGGTTTAAATCTGTTAGCTGAATGCTCAGATCAGAAAGAAGTTTCACAGAATGCTTCTGTGTAGTTTATATTTGAATATATTCCTTTTTCCACTACTACTCTCTTAGCGCTCCAAATGTCCAGTTGCATTTTCTACAGAAAGAGTGTTCAGATCTGCTCAATCAAAAGTATGGTTTAACTCTGTTAGCTGAATGCACAGATCAGAAAGAAGTTTCACAGAATCATTCTGCGTAGTTTATATTTGGAGACATTACTTTTTCCACTATTACCCTCTTAGCGCACCGAATCTCCACTTGCATTTTCTACAGAAAAAGTGTTTCAGAAAGACTCAATCAAAACTAAGGTTCAACTCTTTTAGTTGAACAAACAGAACAGAAAGAAGTTTCACACAATTCTTCTGTGTAGTTTTTATTTGTAGATATTCTTTTTCCCAATATAGGCCTCTTAGCGCTCAGAATGTCCAATTGCAGTTTCTACAGAAAGAGTGTTTCAGAACGGCTCAATCAAAAGTAAGGTTCAACTCTGTTAGTTGAATGCACAGAACAGAAAGTAGTTTCATACAATGCTTCTGTGTAGTTTATATTTGAACATATTCTTTTTTCCACTATTACCCACTTAGTGCTACGAATGTCCAGTTGCATTTTCTACAGACAGAGTGTTTCAAAACTGCTCAATCAAAAGTATGGTTTAACTCTGTTAGCTGAATGCTCAGATCAGAAAGAAGTTTCACAGAATGCTTCTGTGTAGTTTATATTTGAATATATTCCTTTTTCCACTACTATCCTCTTAGCGCTCCGAATCTCCACTTGCATTTTCTACAGAAAGAGTGTTTCAGAACGGCTCAATCAAAACTAAGGTTCAACTCTTTTAGTTGAACAAACAGAACAGAAAGAAGTTTCACACAATTCTTCTGTGTAGTTTTTATTTGTAGATATTCTTTTTCCCAATATAGGCCTCTTTGCGCTCAGAATGTCCAATTGCAGTTTCTACAGAAAGAGTGTTTCAGAACGGCTCAATCAAAAGTAAGGTTCAACTCTGTTATTTGAATGCACAGAACAGAAAGAAGTTTCATACAATGCTTCTGTGTAGTTTATATTTGAACATATTCTTTTTTCCACTATTACCCACTTAGCGCTACGAATGTCCAGTTGCATTTTCTACAGACAGAGTGTTTCAAAACTGCTCAATCAAAAGTATGGTTTAACTCTGTTAGCTGAATGCTCAGATCAGAAAGAAGTTTCACAGAATGCTTCTGTGTAGTTTATATTTGAATATATTCCTTTTTCCACTACTACGCTCTTAGCGCTCCAAATGTCCAGTTGCATTTTCTACAGAAAGAGTGTTCAGATCTGCTCAATCAAAAGTATGGTTTAACTCTGTTAGCTGAATGCACAGATCAGGAAGAAGTTTCACCGAATGATTCTGTGTAGTTTATATTTGAAGACATTCCTTTTTCCACTGTTAACCTCTTAGCGCTCCGAATCTCCACTTGCATTTTCTACAAAAAGAGTGTTTCATAACTGCTCAATCAAAAATATGTTTTATATCTGTTAACTGAATTTACAGATCAGAAATAAGTTTCACAGAATGCATCTGTGTAGTTTTTATTTGAAGATATTCTTTTTCCCAATGTAGGCCTCTTAGCGCTTAGCATGTCCAATTGCAGTTACTACAGAAAGAGTGTTTCAGAACGGCTCAATCAAAAGTAAGGTTCAACTCTGTTAGTTGAATGCACAGAACAGAAAGAATTTTCACAGAATGCTACTGTGTAGTTTATATTTGAATATATTCCTTTTTCCACTATTACCCTCTTAGCGCTCCGAATGTCCACTTGCATTTTCTACAGAAAGAGTGTTCAGAACTGCGCAATCAAAAGTATGGTTTAACTCTGTTAGCTTAATGAACATATCAGAAATAAGTTTCACACAATGCTTCTGTGTAGTTTTTATTTGAAGATATTATTTTTCCCAATAGAGGCCTCTTAGCGCTCAGAATGTCCAATTGCAGTTTCTACAGAAAGAGTGTTTCAGAAAGGCTCAATCAAAAGTAAGGTTCAACTCTGTTAGTTGAATGCACAGAACAGAAAGAAGTTTCATACAATGCTTCTGTGTAGTTTATATTTGAACATATTCTTTATTCCACTATTACCCACTTAGCGCTACGAATGTCCAGTTGCATTTTTTACAGAGTGTTTCAAAACTGCTCAATCAAAAGTATGGTTTAACTCTGTTAGCTGAATGCTCAGATCAGAAAGAAGTTTCACAGAATGCTTCTGTGTAGTTTATATTTGAATATATTCCTTTTTCCACTACTACTCTCTTAGCGCTCCAAATGTCCAGTTGCATTTTCTACAGAAAGAGTGTTCAGATCTGCTCAATCAAAAGTTTGGTTTAACTCTGTTAGCTGAATGCACAGATCAGAAAGAAGTTTCACAGAATGATTCTGTGTAGTTTATATTTGGAGACATTCCTTTTTCCACTAATACCCTCTTAGCGCTCCGAATCTCCACTTGCATTTTCTACAGAAAGACTGTTACAGAACGGCTCAATCAAAACAAATGTTCAACTCTTTTAGTTGAACAAACAGAACAGAAAGAAGTTTCACACAATTCTTCTGTGTAGTTTTTATTTGTAGACATTCTTTTTCCAAATATAGGCCTCTTAGCGCTCAGAATGCCCAATTGCAGTTTCTACAGAAAGAGTGTTTCAGAACGGCTCAATCAAAAGTAAGGTTCAACTCTGTTAGTTGAATGCACAGAACAGAAAGAAGTTTCATACAATGCTTCTGTGTAGTTTATATTTGAACATATTCTTTTTTCCACTATTACCCACTTAGCGCTACGAATGTCCAGTTGCATTTTCTACAGACAGAGTGTTTCAAAACTGCTCAATCAAAAGTATGGTTTAACTCTGTTAGCTGAATGCTCAGATCAGAAAGAAGTTTCACAGAATGCTTCTGTGTAGTTTATATTTGAATATATTCCTTTTTCCACTACTACGCTCTTAGCGCTCCAAATGTCCAGTTGCATTTTCAACAGAAAGAGTGTTCAGATCTGCTCAATCAAAAGTGTGGTTTAACTCTGTTAGCTGAATGCACAGATCAGAAAGAATTTTCACCGAATTATTCTGTGTAGTTTATATTTGAAGACATTCCTTTTTCCGCTATTACCCTCTTAGCGCTCCGAATCTCCACTTGCATTTTCTACAAAAAGAGTGTTTCATAACTGCTCAATCAAAAATATGTTTTATCTCTGTTAACTGAATTTACAGATCAGAAATAAGTTTCACAGAATGCATCTGTGTAGTTTTTATTTGAAGATATTCTTTTTCCCAATGTAGGCCTCTTAGCGCTTAGCATGTCCAATTGCAGTTTCTACAGAAAGAGTGTTTCAGAAGGGCTCAATCAAAAGTAAGGTTCAACTCTGTTAGTTGAATGCACAGAACAGAAAGAATTTTCACAGAATGCTACTGTGTAGTTTATATTTGAATATATTCCTTTTTCCACTATTACCCTCTTAGCGCTCCGAATGTCCACTTGCATTTTCTACAGAAAGAGTGTTCAGAACTGCGCAATCAAAAGTATGGTTTAACTCTGTTAGCTTAATGAACATATCAGAAATAAGTTTCACACAATGCTTCTGTGTAGTTTTTATTTGAAGATATTATTTTTCAAAATAGAGGCCTCTTAGCGCTCAGAATGTCCAATTGCAGTTTCTACAGAAAGAGTGTTTCAGAAAGGCTCAATCAAAAGTAAGGTTCAACTCTGTTAGTTGAATGCACAGAACAGAAAGAAGTTTCATACAATCCTTCTGTGTAGTTTATATTTGAACATATTCTTTTTTCCACTATTACCCACTTAGCGCTACGAATGTCCAGTTGCATTTTCTACAGACAGAGTGTTTCAAAACTGCTCAATCAAAAGTATGGTTTAACTCTGTTAGCTGAATGCTCAGATCAGAAAGAAGTTTCACAGAATGCTTCTGTGTAGTTTATATTTGAATATATTCCTTTTTCCACTACTACTCTCTTAGCGCTCCAAATGTCCAGTTGCATTTTCTACAGAAAGAGTGTTCAGATCTGCTCAATCAAAAGTATGGTTTAACTCTGTTAGCTGAATGCACAGATCAGAAAGAAGTTTCACAGAATGATTCTGTGTAGTTTATATTTGGAGACATTCCTTTTTCCACTATTACCCTCTTAGTGCTCCGAATCTCCACTTGCATTTTCTACAGAAAAAGTGTTTCAGAACGACTCAATCAAAACTAAGGTTCAACTCTTTTAGTTGAACAAACAGAACAGAAAGAAGTTTCAAACAATTCTTCTGTGTAGTTTTTATTTGTAGACATTCTTTTTCCCAATATAGGCCTCTTAGCGCTCAGAATGTCCAATTGCAGTTTCTACAGAAAGAGTGTTTCAATACGGCTCAATCAAAAGTAAGGTTCAACTCTGTTAGTTGAATGCACAGAACAGAAAGAAGTTTCATACAATGCTTCTGTGTAGTTTATATTTGAAAATATTCTTTTTTCCACTATTACCCACTTAGTGCTACGAATGTCCAGTTGCATTTTCTACAGACAGAGTGTTTCAAAACTGCTCAATCAAAAGTATGGTTTAACTCTGTTTGCTGAATGCTCAGATCAGAAAGAAGTTTCACAGAATGCTTCTGTGTAGTTTATATTTGAATATATTCCTTTTTCCACTACTATCCTCTTAGCGCTCCGAATCTCCACTTGCATTTTCTACAGAAAGAGTGTTTCAGAACGGCTCAATCAAAACTAAGGTTCAACTCTTTTAGTTGAACAAACAGAACAGAAAGAAGTTTCACACAATTCTTCTGTGTAGTTTTTATTTGTAGATATTCTTTTTCCCAATATAGGCCTCTTAGCGCTCAGAATGTCCAATTGCACTTTCTACAGAAAGAGTGTTTCAGAACGGCTCAATCAAAAGTAAGGTTCAACTCTGTTAGTTGAATGCACAGAACAGAAAGAAGTTTCATACAATGCTTCTGTGTAGTTTATATTTGAACATATTCTTTTTTCCACTATTACCCACTTAGTGCTACGAATGTCCAGTTGCATTTTCTACAGACAGAGTGTTTCAAAACTGCTCAATCAAAAGTATGGTTTAACTCTGTTTGCTGAATGCTCAGATCAGAAAGAAGTTTCACAGAATGCTTCTGTGTAGTTTATATTTGAATATATTCCTTTTTCCACTACTATCCTCTTAGCGCTCCGAATCTCCACTTGCATTTTCTACAGAAAGAGTGTTTCAGAACGGCTCAATCAAAACTAAGGTTCAACTCTTTTAGTTGAACAAACAGAACAGAAAGAAGTTTCACACAATTCTTCTGTGTAGTTTTTATTTGTAGACATTCTTTTTCCCAATATAGGCCTCTTTGCGCTCAGAATGTCCAATTGCAGTTTCTACAGAAAGAGTGTTTCAGAACGGCTCAATCAAAAGTAAGGTTCAACTCTGTTTTTTGAATGCACAGAACAGAAAGAAGTTTCATACAATGCTTCTGTGTAGTTTATATTTGAACATATTCTTTTTTCCACTATTACCCACTTAGCGCTACGAATGTCCAGTTGCATTTTCTACAGACAGAGTGTTTCAAAACTGCTCAATCAAAAGTATGGTTTAACTCTGTTAGCTGAATGCTCAGATCAGAAAGAAGTTTCACAGAATGATTCTGTGTAGTTTATATTTGAATATATTCCTTTTTCCACTACTACGCTCTTAGCGCTCCAAATGTCCAGTTGCATTTTCTACAGAAAGAGTGTTCAGATCTGCTCAATCAAAAGTATGGTTTAACTCTGTTAGCTGAATGCACAGATCAGGAAGAAGTTTCACCGAATGATTCTGTGTAGTTTATATTTGAAGACATTCCTTTTTCCACTGTTAACCTCTTAGCGCTCCGAATCTCCACTTGCATTTTCTACAAAAAGAGTGTTTCATAACTGCTCAATCAAAAATATGTTTTATATCTGATAACTGAATTTACAGATCAGAAATAAGTTTCACAGAATGCATCTGTGTAGTTTTTATTTGAAGATATTCTTTTTCCCAATGTAGGCCTCTTAGCGCTTAGCATGTCCAATTGCAGTTACTACAGAAAGAGTGTTTCAGAACGGCTCAATCAAAAGTAAGGTTCAACTCTGTTAGTTGAATGCACAAAACAGAAAGAATTTTCACAGAATGCTACTGTGTAGTTTATATTTGAATATATTCCTTTTTCCACTATTACCCTCTTAGCGCTCCGAATGTCCACTTGCATTTTCTACAGAAAGAGTGTTCAGAACTGCGCAATCAAAAGTATGGTTTAACTCTGTTAGCTTAATGAACATATCACAAATAAGTTTCACACAATGCTTCTGTGTTCTTTTTATTTGAAGATATTATTTTTCCCAATAGAGGCCTCTTAGCGCTCAGAATGTCCAATTGCAGTTTCTACAGAAAGAGTGTTTCAGAAAGGCTCAATCAAAAGTAAGGTTCAACTCTGTTAGTTGAATGCACAGAACAGAAAGAAGTTTCATACAATGCTTCTGTGTAGTTTATATTTGAACATATTCTTTTTTCCACTATTACCCACTTAGCGCTACGAATGTCCAGTTGCATTTTCTACAGAGTGTTTCAAAACTGCTCAATCAAAAGTATGGTTTAACTCTGTTAGCTGAATGCTCAGATCAGAAAGAAGTTTCACAGAATGCTTCTGTGTAGTTCATATTTGAATATATTCCTTTTTCCACTACTACTCTCTTAGCGCTCCAAATGTCCAGTTGCATTTTCTACAGAAAGAGTGTTCAGATCTGCTCAATCAAAAGTATGGTTTAACTCTGTTAGCTGAATGCACAGATCAGAAAGAAGTTTCACAGAATGATTCTGTGTAGTTTATATTTGGAGACATTCCTTTTTCCACTATTACCCTCTTAGCGCTCCGAATCTCCACTTGCATTTTCTACAGAAAGACTGTTACAGAACGGCTCAATCAAAACAAAGATTCAACTCTTTTAGTTGAACAAACAGAACAGAAAGAAGTTTCACACAATTCTTCTGTGTAGTTTTTATTTGTAGACATTCTTTTTCCCAATATAGGCCTCTTAACGCTCAGAATGTCCAATTGCAGTTTCTACAGAAAGAGTGTTTCAGAACGGCTCAATCAAAAGTAAGGTTCAACTCTGTTAGTTGAATGCACAGAACAGAAAGAAGTTTCATACAATGCTTCTGTGTAGTTTATATTTGAACATATTCTTTTTTCCACTATTACCCACTTAGCGCTACGAATGTCCAGTTGCATTTTCTACAGACAGAGTGTTTCAAAACTGCTCAATCAAAAGTATGGTTTAACTCTGTTAGCTGAATGCTCAGATCAGAAAGAAGTTTCACAGAATGCTTCTGTGTAGTTTATATTTGAATATATTCCTTTTTCCACTACTACGCTCTTAGCGCTCCAAATGTCCAGTTGCATTTTCAACAGAAAGAGTGTTCAGATCTGCTCAATCAAAAGTGTGGTTTAACTCTGTTAGCTGAATGCACAGATCAGAAAGAAGTTTCACCGAATGATTCTGTGTAGTTTATATTTGAAGACATTACTTTTTCCGCTATTACCCTCTTAGCGCTCCGAATCTCCACTTGCATTTTCTACAAAAAGAGTTTTTCATAACTGCTCAATCAAAAATATGTTTTATCTCTGTTAACTGAATTTACAGATCAGAAATAAGTTTCACAGAATGCATCTGTGTAGTTTTTATTTGAAGATATTCTTTTTCCCAATGTAGGCCTCTTAGCGCTTAGCATGTCCAATTGCAGTTTCTACAGAAAGAGTGTTTCAGAACGGCTCAATCAAAAGTAAGGTTCAACTCTGTTAGTTGAATGCACAGAACAGAAAGAATTTTCACAGAATGCTACTGTGTAGTTTATATTTGAATATATTCCTTTTTCCACTATTACCCTCTTAGCGCTCCGAATGTCCACTTGCATTTTCTACAGAAAGAGTGTTCAGAACTGCGCAATCAAAAGTATGGTTTAACTCTGTTAGCTTAATGAACATATCAGAAATAAGTTTCACACAATGCTTCTGTGTAGTTTTTATTTGAAGATATTATTTTTCCCAATAGAGGCCTCTTAGCGCTCAGAATGTCCAATTGCAGTTTCTACAGAAAGAGTGTTTCAGAAAGGCTCAATCAAAATAAGGTTCAACTCTGTTAGTTGAATGCACAGAACAGAAAGAAGTTTCATACAATGCTTCTGTGTAGTTTATATTTGAACATATTCTTTTTTCCACTATTACCCACTTAGCGCTACGAATGTCCAGTTGCATTTTCTACAGAGTGTTTCAAAACTGCTCAATCAAAAGTATGGTTTAACTCTGTTAGCTGAATGCTCAGATCAGAAGGAAGTTTCACAGAATGCTTCTGTGTAGTTTATATTTGAATATATTCCTTTTTCCACTACTACTCTCTTAGCGCTCCAAATGTCCAGTTGCATTTTCTACAGAAAGAGTGTTCAGATCTGCTGAATCAAAAGTATGGTTTAACTCTGTTAGCTGAATGCACAGATCAGAAAGAAGTTTCACAGAATCATTCTGTGTAGTTTATATTTGGAGACATTCCTTTTTCCACTATTACCCTCTTAGCGCTCCGAATCTCCACTTGCATTTTCTACAAAAAGAGTGTTTCAGAACGGCTCAATCAAAACTTAGGTTCAAGTCTTTTAGTTGAACAAACAGAACAGAAAGAAGTTTCACACAATTCTTCTGTGTAGTTTTTATTTGTAGACATTATTTTTCCCAATATAGGCCTCTTAGCGCTCAGAATGTCCAATTGCAGTTACTACAGAAAGAGTGTTTCAGAACGGCTCAATCAAAAGTAAGGTTCAAATCTGTTAGTTGAATGCACAGAACAGAAAGAAGTTTCATACAATGCTTCTGTGTAGTTTATATTTGAACATATTCTTTTTTCCACTATTACCCACTTAGCGCTACGAATGTCCAGTTGCATTTTCTACAGACAGAGTGTTTCAAAACTGCTCAATCAAAAGTATGGTTTAACTCTGTTAGCTGAATGCTCAGATCAGAAAGAAGTTTCACAGAATGCTTCTGTGTAGTTTATATTTGAATATATTCCTTTTTCCACTACTACTCTCTTAGCGCTCCAAATGTCCAGTTGCATTTTCTACAGAAAGAGTGTTCAGATCTGCTCAATCAAAAGTATGATTTAACTCTGTTAGCTGAATGCACAGATCAGAAAGAAGTTTCACAGAATGATTCTGTGTAGTTTATATTTGGAGACATTCCTTTTTCCACTATTACCTTCTTAGCGTTCCGAATCTCCACTTGCATTTTCTACAGAAAGAGTGTTTCAGAACGGCTCAATCAAAACTAAGGTTCAACTCTTTTAGTTGAACAAGCAGAACAGAAAGAAGTTTCACACAATTCTTCTGTGTAGTGTTTATTTGTAGACATTCTTTTTCCCAATATAGGCCTCTTAGCGCTCAGAATGTCCAATTGCAGTTTCTACAGAAAGAGTGTTTCAGAACGGCTCAATCAAAAGTAAGGTTCAACTCTGTTAGTTGAATGCACAGAACAGAAAGAATTTTCACAGAATGCTACTGTGTAGTTTATATTTGAATATATTCCTTTTTCCACTATTACCCTCTTAGCGCTCCGAATGTCCACTTGCATTTTCTACAGAAAGAGTGTTCAGAACTGCGCAATCAAAAGTATGGTTTAACTCTGTTAGCTTAATGAACATATCAGAAATAAGTTTCACACAATGCTTCTGTGTAGTTTTTATTTGAAGATATTTTTTTTCCCAATATAGGCCTCTTAGCGCTCAGAATGTCCAATTGCAGTTTCTACAGAAAGAGTGTTTCAGAACGGCTCAATCAAAAGTAAGGTTCAACGCTGTTAGTTGAATGCACAGAACAGAAAGTAGTTTCATACAATGCTTCTGTGTAGTTTATATTTGAACATATTCTTTTTTCCACTATTACCCACTTAGCGCTACGAATGTCCAGTTGCATTTTCTACAGACAGAGTGTTTCAAAACTGCTCAATCAAAAGTATGGTTTAACTCTGTTAGCTGAATGCTCAGATCAGAAAGAAGTTTCACAGAATGCTTCTGTGTAGTTTATATTTGAATATATTCCTTTTTCCACTACTACGCTCTTAGCGCTCCAAATGTCCAGTTGCATTTTCTACAGAAAGGGTGTTCAGATCTGCTCAATCAAAAGTATGGTTTAACTCTGTTAGTTGAATGCACAGATCAGAAAGAAGTTTCACAGAATGATTCTGTGTAGTTTATATTTGAAGACATTCCTTTTTCCACTATTACCCTCTTAGCGCTCCGAATCTCCACTTGCATTTTCTACAAAAAGTGTGTTTCATAACTGCTCAATCAAAAATATGTTTTATCTCTGTTAACTGAATTTACAGATCAGAAATAAGTTTCACAGAATGCATCTGTGTAGTTTTTATTTGAAGATATTCTTTATCCCAATATAGGCCTCTTAGCGCTTAGCATGTCCAATTGCAGTTTCTACAGAAAGAGTGTTTCAGAACGGCTCAATCAAAAGTAAGGTTCAACTTTGTTAGTTGAATGCACAGAACAGAAAGCATTTTCACAGAATGCTACTGTGTAGTTTATATTTGAATATATTCCTTTTTCCACTATTACCCACTTAGCGCTCCGATTGTCCACTTGCATTTTCTACAGAAAGAGTGTTCAGAACTGCGCAATCAAAAGTATGGTTTAACTCTGTTAGCTTAATGATCATATCAGAAATAAGTTTCACACAATGCTTCTGTGTAGTTTTTATTTGAAGATATTATTTTTTCCAATAGGGGCCTCTTAGCGCTCAGAATGTCCAACTGCAGTTTCTACAGAAAGAGTGTTTCAGAAAGGCTCAATCAAAAGTAAGGTTCAACTCTGTTAGTTGAATGCACAGAACAGAAAGAAGTTTCATACAATGCTTCTGTGTAGTTTATATTTGAACATATTATTTTTTCCACTATTACCCAATTAGCGCTACGAATGTCCAGTTGCATTTTCTACAGACAGAGGGTTTCAAAACTGCTCAATCAAAAGTATGGTTTAACTCTGTTAGCTGAATGCTCAGATCAGAAAGAAGTTTCACAGAATGCTTCTGTGTAGTTTATATTTGAATATATTCCTTTTTCCACTATTCCTCTCTTAGCGCTCCAAATGTCCAGTTGCATTTTCTACAGAAAGAGTGTTCAGATCTGCTCAATCAAAAGTATGGTTTAACTCTGTTAGCTGAATGCACAGATCAGAAAGAAGTTTCACAGAATGATTCTGTGTAGTTTATATTTGGAGACATTCCTTTTTCCACTATTACCCCCTTAGCGCTCCGAATCTCCATTTGCATTTTCTACAGAAAGAGTGTTTCAGAACGGCTCAATCAAAACTAAGGTTCAACTCTTTTAGTTGAACAAACAGAACAGAAAGAAGTTTCACACAATTCTTCTGTGTAGTTTTTATTTGTCGACATTCATTTTCCCAATATAGGCCTCCTAGCGCTCAGAATGTCCAATTACAGTTTCTACAGAAAGAGTGTTTCAGAACGGCTCAATCAAAAGTAAGGTTCAACTCTGTTAGTTGAATGCACAGAACAGAAAGAAGTTGCATACAATGCTTCTGTGTAGTTTATATTTGAACATATTCTTTTTTCCACTATTACCCACTTAGCGCTACGAATGTCCAGTTGCATTTTCTACAGACAGAGTGTTTCAAAACTGCTCAATCAAAAGTATGGTTTAACTCTGTTAGCTGAATGCTCAGATCAGAAAGAAGTTTCACAGAATGCTTCTGTGTAGTTTATATTTGAATATATTCCTTTTTCCACTACTACTCTCTTAGCGCTCCAAATGTCCAGTTGCATTTTCTACAGAAAGAGTGTTCAGATCTGCTCAATCAAAAGTATGATTTAACTCTGTTAGCTGAATGCACAGATCAGAAAGAAGTTTCACAGAATGATTCTGTGTAGTTTATATTTGGAGACATTCCTTTTTCCACTATTACCTTCTTAGCGTTCCGAATCTCCACTTGCATTTTCTACAGAAAGAGTGTTTCAGAACGGCTCAATCAAAACTAAGGTTCAACTCTTTTAGTTGAACAAGCAGAACAGAAAGAAGTTTCACACAATTCTTCTGTGTAGTGTTTATTTGTAGACATTCTTTTTCCCAATATAGGCCTCTTAGCGCTCAGAATGTCCAATTGCAGTTTCTACAGAAAGAGTGTTTCAGAATGGCTCAATCAAAAGTAAGGTTCAACTCTGTTAGTTGAATGCACAGAACAGAAAGAATTTTCACAGAATGCTACTGTGTAGTTTATATTTGAATATATTCCTTTTTCCACTATTACCCTCTTAGCGCTCCGAATGTCCATTTGCATTTTCTACAGAAAGAGTGTTCAGAACTGCGCAATCAAAAGTATGGTTTAACTCTGTTAGCTTAATGAACATATCAGAAATAAATTTCACACAATGCTTCTGTGTAGTTTTTATTTGAAGATATTATTTTTCCCAATATAGGCCTCTTAGCGCTCAGAATGTCCAATTGCAGTTTCTACAGAAAGAGTGTTTCAGAACGGCTCAATCAAAAGTAAGGTTCAACTCTGTTAGTTGAATGCACAGAACAGAAAGTAGTTTCATACAATGCTTCTGTGTAGTTTATATTTGAACATATTCTTTTTTCCACTATTACCCACTTAGCGCTACGAATGTCCAGTTGCATTTTCTACAGACAGAGTGTTTCAAAACTGCTCAATCAAAAGTATGGTTTAACTCTGTTAGCTGAATGCTCAGATCAGAAAGAAGTTTCACAGAATGCTTCTGTGTAGTTTATATTTGAATATATTCCTTTTTCCACTACTACGCTCTTAGCGCTCCAAATGTCCAGTTGCATTTTCTACAGAAAGAGTGTTCAGATCTGCTCAATCAAAAGTATGTTTTAACTCTGTTAGCTGAATTCACAGATCAGAAAGAAGTTTCACCGAATGATTCTGTGTAGTTTATATTTGAAGACATTCCTTTTTCCACTATTACCCTCTTAGCACTCCGAATCTCCACTTGCATTTTCTACAAAAAGAGTGTTTCATAACTGCTCAATCAAAAATATGTTTTATCTCTGTTAACTGAATTTACAGATCAGAAATAAGTTTCACAGAATGCATCTGTGTAGTTTTTATTTGAAGATATTCTTTTTCCCAATGTAGGCCTCTTAGCGCTTAGCATGTCCAATTGCAGTTTCTACAGAAAGAGTGTTTCAGAACGGCTCAATCCAAAGTAAGGTTCAACTCTGTTAGTTGAATGCACAGAACAGAAAGAATTTTCACAGAATGCTACTGTGTAGTTTATATTTGAATATATTCCTTTTTCCACTATTACCCTCTTAGCGCTCCGAATGTCCACTTGCATTTTCTACAGAAATACTGTTCAGAACTGCGCAATCAAAAGTATGGTTTAACTCTATTAGCTGAATGCTCAGATCAGAAAGAAGTTTCACAGAATGCTTCTGTGTAGTTTATATTTGAATATATTCCTTTTTCCACTACTACTCTCTTAGCGCACCAAATGTCCAGTAGCATTTTCTACAGAAAGAGTGTTCAGATCTGCTCAATCAAAAGTATGGTTTAACTCTGTTAGCTGAATGCACAGATCAGAAAGAAGTTTCACAGAATGATTCTGTGTAGTTTATATTTGGAGACATTCCTTTTTCCACTATTACCCTCTTAGTGCTCCGAATCTCCACTTGCATTTTCTACAGAAAGAGTGTTTCAGAACGGCTCAATCAAAACTAAGGTTCAACTCTTTTAGTTGAACAAACAGAACAGAAAGAAGTTTCACGCAATTCTTCTGTGTAGTTTTTATTTGTAGACATTCTTTTTCCCAATATAGGCTTCTTAGCGCTCAGAATGTCCAATTGCAGTTTATACAGAAAGAGTGTTTCAGAACGGCTCAATCAAAAGTAAGGTTCAACTCTGTTAGTTGAATGCAGAGAACAGAAAGAAGTTTCATACAATGCTTCTGTGTAGTTTATATTTGAACATATTCTTTTTTCCACTATTACCCACTTAGCGCTACGAATGTCCAGTTGCATTTTCTACAGACAGAGTGTTTCAAAACTGCTCAATCAAAAGTATGGTTTAACTCTGCTAGCTGAATGCTCAGATCAGAAAGAAGTTTCACAGAATGCTTCTGTGTAGTTTATATTTGAATATATTCCTTTTTCCACTACTACGCTCTTAGCGCTCCAAATGTCCAGTTGCATTTTCTACAGAAAGAGTGTTCAGATCTGCTCAATCAAAAGTATGTTTTAACTCTGTTAGCTGAATGCACAGATCAGAAAGAAGTTTCACCGAATGATTCTGTGTAGTTTATATTTGAAGACATTCCTTTTTCCACTATTACACTCTTAGCGCTCCGAATCTCCACTTGCATTTTCTAAAAAAGAGTGTTTCATAACTGCTCAATCAAAAATATGTTTTATCTCTGTTAACTGAGTTTACAGATCAGAAATAAGTTTCACAGAATGCATCTGTGTAGTTTTTATTTGAAGATATTCTTTTTCCCAATGTAGGCCTCTTAGCGCTTAGCATGTCCAATTGCAGTTTCTACAGAAAGAGTGTTTCAGAAAGGCTCAATCAAAAGTAAGGTTCAACTCTGTTAGTTGAATGCACAGAACAGAAAGAATTTTCACAGAATGCTACTGTGTAGTTTATATTTGAATATATTCCTTTCTCCACTATTACCCTCTTAGCGCTCCGAATGTCCACTTGCATTTTCTACAGAAAGAGTGTTCAGAACTGCGCAATCAAAAGTATGGTTTAACTCTGTTAGCTTAATGAACATATCAGAAATAAGTTTCACACAATGCTTCTGTGTAGTTTTTATTTGAAGATATTATTTTTCCCAATATAGTCCTCTTAGCGCTCAGAATGTCCAATTGCAGTTTCTACAGAAAGAGTGTTTCAGAAAGGCTCAATCAAAAGTAAGTTTCATCTCTGTTAGTTGAATGCACAGAACAGAAAGAAATTTCATACAATGCTTCTGTGTAGTTTATATTTGAACATATTCTTTTTTCCACTATTACCCACTTAGCGCTACGAATGTCCAGTTGCATTTTCTACAGACAGAGTGTTTCAAAACTGCTCAATCAAAAGTATGGTTTAACTCTGTTAGCTGAATGCTCAGATCAGAAAGAAGTTTCACAGAATGCTTCTGTGTAGTTTATATTTGAATATATTCCTTTTTCCACTACTACGCTCTTAGCGCTCCAAATGTCCAGTTGCATTTTCTACAGAAAGAGTGTTCAGATCTGCCCAATCAAAAGTATGGTTTAACTCTGTTAGCTGAATGCACAGATCAGAAAGAAGTTTCACAGAATGATTCTGTGTAGTTTATATTTGGAGACATTCCTTTTTCCACTATTACCCTCTTCGCGCTCCGAATCTCCACTTGCATTTTCTACAGAAAGAGTGTTTCAGAACGGCTCAATCAAAACTAAGGTTCAACTCTTTTAGTTGAACAAACAGAACAGAAAGAAGTTCCACAGAATGCATCTGTGTAGTTTTTATTTGAAGATATTCTTTTTCAGAATGTAGGCCTCTTAGCGCTTAGCATGTCCAATTGCAGTTTCTACAGAAAGAGTGTTTCAGAACGGCTCAATTAAAAGTAAGGTTCAACTCTGTTAGTTGAATGCACAGAACAGAAAGAATTTTCACAGAATGCTACTGTGTAGTTTATCTTTGAATATATTCCTTTTTCAACTATTACCCTCTTAGCGCTCCGAATGTCCACTTGCATTTTCTACAGAAAGAGTGTTCAGAACTGCGCAATCAAAAGTATGGTTTAACTCTGTTAGCTTAATGAACATATCAGAAATAAGTTTCACAAAATGCTTCTGTGTAGTTTTTATTTGAAGATATTTTTTTTCCCAATAGAGGCCTCTTAGCGCTCAGAATGTCCAATTGCAGTTTCTACAGAAAGAGTGTTTCAGAAAGGCTCAATCAAAAGTAAGGTTCAACTCTGTTAGTTGAATGCACAGAACAGAAAGAATTTTCATGCAATGCTTCTGTGTAGTTTATATTTGAACATATTCTTTTTTCCACTATTACCCACTTGGCGCTACGAATGTCCAGTTGCATTTTCTACAGACAGAGTGTTTCAAAACTGCTCAATCAAAAGTATGGTTTAACTCTGTTAGCTGAATGCTCAGATCAGAAAGAAGTTTCACAGAATGCTTCTGTGTAGTTTATATTTGAATATATTCCTTTTTCCACTACTACTCTCTTAGCGCTCCAATTGTCCAGTTGCATTTTCTACAGAAAGAGTGTTCAGATCTGCTCAATCAAAAGTATGGTTTAACTCTGTTAGCTGAATGCACAGATCAGAAAGAAGTTTCACAGAATGATTCTGTGTAGTTTATATTTTTAGACATTCCCTTTTCCACTATTACCCTCTTAGTGCTCCGAATCTCCACTTGCATTTTCTACAGAAAGAGTGTTTCAGAACGGCTCAATCAAAACTAAGGTTCAACTCTTTTAGTTGAACAAACAGAACAGAAAGAAGTTTCACACAATTGTTCTGTGTAGTTTTTATTTGTAGACATTCTTTTTCCCAATATAGGCCTCTTAGCGCTCAGAATGTCCAATTGCACTTTCTACAGAAAGAGTGTTTCAGAACGGCTCAATCAAAAGTAAGGTTCAACTCTGTTAGTTGAATGCACAGAACAGAAAGAAGTTTCATACAATGCTTCTGTGTAGTTTATATTTGAACATATTCTTTTTTCCACTATTACCCACTTAGCGCTACGAATGTCCAGTTGCATTTTCTACAGACAGAGTGTTTCAAAACTGCTCAATCAAAATTATGGTTTAACTCTGTTAGCTGAATGCTCAGATCAGAAAGAAGTTTCACAGAATGCTTCTGTGTAGTTTATATTTGAATATATTCCTTTTTCCACTACTACGCTCTTAGCGCTCCAAATGTCCAGTTGCATTTTCTACAGAAAGAGTGTTCAGATCTGCTCAATCAAAAGTATGGTTTAACTCTGTTAGCTGAATGCACAGATCAGTAAGAAGTTTCACAGAATGATTCTGTGTAGTTTATATTTGGAGACATTAATTTTTCCACTATTACCCTCTTAGCGCTCCGAATCTCCACTTGCATTTTCTACAGAAGTGTGTTTCAGAACGGCTCAATCAAAACTAAGGTTCAACTCTTTTAGTTGAACAAACAGAACAGAAAGAAATTTCACAGAATGCATCTGTGTAGTTTTTATTTGAAGATATTCTTTTTCCCAATGTAGGCCTCTTAGCGCTTAGCATGTCCAATTGCAGTTTCTACAGAAAGAGTGTTCAGAACTGCGCAATCAAAAGTATGGTTTAACTCTGTTAGCTTAATGAACATATCAGAAATAAGTTTCACACAATGCTTCTGTGTAGTTTTTATTTGAAGATATTATTTTTCCCAATAGAGGCCTCTTAGCGCTCAGAATGTCCAATTGCAGTTTCTACAGAAAGAGTGTTTCAGAAAGGCTCAATCAAAAGTAAGGTTCAACTCTGTTAGTTGAATGCACAGAACAGAAAGAAGTTTCATACAATGCTTCTGTGTAGTTTATATTTGAACATATTCTTTTTTCCACTATTACCCACTTAGCGTTACGAATGTCCAGTTGCATTTTCTACAGACAGAGTGTTTCAAAACTGCTCAATCAAAAGTATGGTTTAACTCTGCTAGCTGAATGCTCAGATCAGAAAGAAGTTTCACAGAATGCTTCTGTGTAGTTTATATTTGAATATATTCCTTTTTCCACTACTACGCTCTTAGCGCTCCAAATGTCCAGTTGCATTTTCTACAGAAAGAGTGTTCAGATCTGCTCAATCAAAAGTATGGTTTAAATCGGTTAGCTGAATGCACAGATCAGAAAGAAGTTTCACCGAATGATTCTGTGTAGTTTATATTTGAAGACATTCCTTTTTCCACTATTACCCTCTTAGCGCTCCGAATCTCCACTTGCATTTTCTACAAAAAGAGTGTTTCATAACTGCTCAATCAAAAATATGTTTTATCTCTGTTAACTGAATTTACAGATCAGAAATAAGTTTCACAGAATGCATCTGTGTAGTTTTTATTTGAAGATATTCTTTTTCCCAATGTAGGCCTTTAAGCGCTTAGCATGTCCAATTGCAGTTTCTACAGAAAGAGTGTTTCAGAACGGCTCAATTAAAATTAAGGTTCAACTCTGTTAGTTGAATGCACAGAACAGAAAGAATTTTCACAGAATGCTACTGTGTAGTTTATATTTGAATATATTCCTTTCTCCACTATTACCCTCTTAGCGCTCCGAATGTCCACTTGCATTTTCTACAGAAAGAGTGTTCAGAACTGCGCAATCAAAAGTATGATTTAACTCTGTTAGCTTAATGAACATATCAGAAATAAGTTTCACACAATGCTTCTGTGTAGTTTTTATTTGAAGATATTATTTTTCCCAATAGAGGCCTCTTAGCGCTCAGAATGTCCAATTGCAGTTTCTACAGAAAGAGTGTTTCAGAAAGGCTCAATCAAAAGTAAGGTTCAACTCTGTTAGTTGAATGCACAGAACAGAAAGAAGTTTCATACAATGCTTCTGTGTAGTTTATATTTGAACATAGTCTTTTTTCCACTATTACCCACTTAGCCTTACGAATGTCCAGTTGCATTTTCTACAGACAGAGTGTTTCAAAACTGCTCAATCAAAAGTATGGTTTAACTCTGTTAGCTGAATGCTCAGATCAGAAAGAAGTTTCACAGAATGCTTCTGTGTAGTTTATATTTGAATATATTCCTTTTTCCACTACTACGCTCTTAGCGCTCCAAATGTCCAGTTGCATTTTCTACAGAAAGAGTGTTCAGATCTGCTCAATCAAAAGTATGGTTTAACTCTGTTAGCTGAATGCACAGATCAGAAAGAAGTTTCACAGAATGATTCTGTGTAGTTTATATTTGGAGACATTCCTTTTTCCACTATTACCCTCTTAGCGCTCCGAATCTCCACTTGCATTTTCTACAGAAAGAGTGTTTCAGAACGGCTCAATCAAAACTAAGGTTCAACTCTTTTAGTTGAACAAACAGAACAGAAAGAAGTTCCACAGAATGCATCTGTGTAGTTTTTATTTGAAGATATTCTTTTTCCCAATGTAGGCCTCTTAGCGCTTAGCATGTCCAATTGCAGTTTCTACAGAAAGAGTGTTTCAGAACGGCTCAATTAAAAGTAAGGTTCAACTCTGTTAGTTGAATGCACAGAACAGAAAGAATTTTCACAGAATGCTACTGTGTAGTTTATATTTGAATATATTCCTTTTTCCACTATTACCCTCTTAGCGCTCCGAATGTCCACTTGCATTTTCTACAGAAAGAGTGTTCAGAACTGCGCAATCAAAAGTATGGTTTAACTCTGTTAGCTTAATGAACATATCAGAAATAAGTTTCACACAATGCTTCTGTGTAGTTTTTATTTGAAGATATTATTTTTCCCAATATAGGCCTCTTAGCGCTCAGAATGTCCAATTGCAGTTTCTACAGAAAGAGTGTTTCAGAACGGCTCAATCAAAAGTAAGGTTCAACTCTGTTAGTTGAATGCACAGAACAGAAAGAAGTTTCATACAATGCTTCTGTGTAGTTTATATTACAACATATTCTTTTTTCCACTATTACCCACTTAGCGCTACGATTGTCCAGTTGCATTTTCTACAGACAGATTGTTTCAAAACTGCTGAATCAAAAGTATGGTTTAACTCTGTTAGCTGAATGCTCACATCAGAAAGAAGTTTCACAGAATGCTTCTGTGTAGTTTATATTTGAATATATTACTTTTTCCACTACTACGCTCTTAGCGCTCCAAATGTCCAGTTGCATTTTCTACAGAAAGACTGTTCAGATCTGCTCAATCAAAAGTATGGTTTAACTCTGTTAGCTGAATGCACAGATCAGAAAGAAGTTTCACCGAATGATTCTGTGTAGTTTATATTTGAAGACATTCCTTTTTCCACTATTACCCTCTTAGCGCTCCGAATCTCCACTTGCATTTTCTACAAAAAGTGTGTTTCATAACTGCTCAATCAAAAATATGTTTTATCTCTGTTAACTGAATTTACAGATCAGAAATAAGTTTCACAGAATGCATCTGTGTAGTTTTTATTTGAAGATATTCTTTTTCCCAATGTAGGCCTCTTAGCGCTTAGCATGTCCAATTGCAGTTTCTACAGAAAGAGTGTTTCAGAACGGCTCAATCAAAAGTAAGGTTCAACTCTGTTAGTTGAATGCACAGAACAGAAAGAATTTTCACAGAATGCTACTGTGTAGTTTATATTTGGATATATTCCTTTCTCCACTATTACCCTCTTAGCGCTCCGAATGTCCACTTGCATTTTCTACAGAAAGAGTGTTCAGAACTGCGCAATCAAAAGTATGGTTTAACTCTGTTAGCTTAATGAACATATCAGAAATAAGTTTCACACAATGCTTCTGTGTAGTTTTTATTTGAAGATATTATTTTTCCCAATATAGGCCTCTTAGCGCTCAGAATGTCCAATTGCAGTTTCTGCAGAAAGAGTGTTTCAGAAAGGCTCAATCAAAAGTAAGGTTCAACTCTGTTAGTTGAATGGACAGAACAGAAAGTAATTTCATACAATGCTTCTGTGTAGTTTATATTTGAATATATTCTTTTTTCCACTATTACCCACTTAGCGCTACGAATGTCCAGTTGCATTTTCTACAGACAGAGTGTTTCAAAACTGCTCAATCAAAAGTATGGTTTAAATCTGTTAGCTGAATGCTCAGATCAGAAAGAAGTTTCACAGAATGCTTCTGTGTAGTTTATATTTGAATATATTCCTTTTTCCACTACTACTCTCTTAGCGCTCCAAATGTCCAGTTGCATTTTCTACAGAAAGAGTGTTCAGATCTGCTCAATCAAAAGTATGGTTTTACTCTGTTAGCTGAATGCACAGATCAGAAAGAAGTTTCACAGAATGATTCTGTGTAGTTTATATTTGGAGACATTCCTTTTTCCACTATTACCCTCTTAGCGCTCCGAATGTCCACTTGCATTTTCTACAGAAAGAGTGTTTCAGAACGGCTCAATCAAAACTAAGGTTCAACTCTTTTAGTTGAACAAACAGAACAGAAAGAAGTTTCACACAATTCTTCTGTGTAGTTTTTATTTGTAGACATTCTTTTTCCCAATATAGGCCTCTTAGCGCTCAGAATGTCCAATTGCACTTTCTACAGAAAGAGTGTTTCAGAACGGCTCAATCAAAAGTAAGGTTCAACTCTGTTAGTTGAATGCACAGAACAGAAAGAAGTTTCATACAATGCTTCTGTGTAGTTTATATTTGAACATATCCTTTTTTCCACTATTACCCACTTAGCGTTACGAATGTCCAGTTGCATTTTCTACAGACAGAGTGTTTCAAAACTGCTCAATCAAAAGTATGGTTTAACTCTGCTAGCTGAATGCTCAGATCAGAAAGAAGTTTCACAGAATGCTTCTGTGTAGTTTATATTTGAATATATTCCTTTTTCCACTACTACGCTCTTAGCGCTCCAAATGTCCAGTTGCATTTTCTACAGAAAGAGTGTTCAGATCTGCTCAATCAAAAGTATGGTTTAACTCGGTTAGCTGAATGCACAGATCAGAAAGAAGTTTCACCGAATGATTCTCTGTAGTTTATATTTGAAGACATTCCTTTTTCCACTATTACACTCTTAGCGCTCCGAATCTCCACTTGCATTTTCTACAAAAAGAGTGTTTCATAACTGCTCAATCAAAAATATGTTTTATCTCTGTTAACTGAATTTACAGATCAGAAATAAGTTTCACAGAATGCATCTGTGTAGTTTTTATTTGAAGATATTCTTTTTCCCAATGTAGGCCTCTAAGCGCTTAGCATGTCCAATTGCAGTTTCTACAGAAAGAGTGTTTCAGAACGGCTCAATTAAAAGTAAGGTTCAACTCTGTTAGTTGAATGCACAGAACAGAAAGAATTTTCACAGAATGCTACTGTGTAGTTTATATTTGAATATATTCCTTTCTCCACTATTACCCTCTTCGCGCTCCGCATGTCCACTTGCATTTTCTACAGAAAGAGTGTTCAGAACTGCGCAATCAAAAGTATGATTTAACTCTGTTAGCTTAATGAACATATCAGAAATAAGTTTCACACAATGCTTCTGTGTAGTTTTTATTTGAAGATATTATTTTTCCCAATAGAGGCCTCTTAGCGCTCAGAATGTCCAATTGCAGTTTCTACAGAAAGAGTGTTTCAGAAAGGCTCAATCAAAAGTAAGTTTCAACTCTGTTAGTTGAATGCACAGAACAGAAAGAAGTTTCATACAATGCTTCTGTGTAGTTTATATTTGAACATGTTCTTTTTTCCACTATTACCCACTTAGCCTTACGAATGTCCAGTTGCATTTTCTACAGACAGAGTGTTTCAAAACTGCTCAATCAAAAGTATGGTTTAACTCTGTTAGCTGAATGCTCAGATCAGAAAGAAGTTTCACAGAATGCTTCTGTGTAGTTTATATTTGAATATATTCCTTTTTCCACTACTACTCTCTTAGCGCTCCAAATGTCCAGTTGCATTTTCTACAGAAAGAGTGTTCAGATCTGCTCAATCAAAAGTATGGTTTAACTCTGTTAGCTGAATGCACAGATCAGAAAGAAGTTTCACAGAATGATTCTGTGTAGTTTATATTTGGAGACATTCCTTTTTCCACTATTACCCTCTTAGTGCTCCGAATCTCCACTTGCATTTTCTACAGAAAGAGTGTTTCAGAACGGCTCAATCAAAACTAAGGTTCAACTCTTTTAGTTGAACAAACAGAACAGAAAGAAGTTTCACACAATTCTTCTGTGTAGTTTTTATTTGTAGACATTCTTTTCCCCAATATAGGCCTCTTAGCGCTCAGAATGTCCAATTGCAGTTTCTACAGAAAGAGTGTTTCAGAACGGCTCAATCAAAAGTAAGGTTCAACTCTGTTAGTTGAATGCACAGAACAGAAAGAAGTTTCACACAATGCTTCTGTGTAGTTTATATTTGAACATATTCTTTTTTCCACTATTACCCACTTAGCGCTACGAATGTCCAGTTGCATTTTCTACAGACAGAGTGTTTCAAAACTGCTCAATCAAAAGTATGGTTTAACTCTGCTAGCTGAATTCTCAGATCAGAATGAAGTTTCACAGAATGCTTCTGTGTAGTTTATATTTGAATATATTCCTATTTCCACTACTACGCTCTTAGCGCTCCAAATGTCCAGTTGCATTTTCTACAGAAAGTGTGTTCAGATCTGCTCAATCAAAAGTATGGTTTAACTCTGTTAGCTGAATGCACAGATCAGAAAGAAGTTTCACAGAATGATTCTGTGTAGTTTATATTTGGAGACATTCCTTTTTCCACTATTACCCTCTTAGTGCTCCGAATCTCCACTTGCATTTTCTACAGAAAGAGTGTTTCAGAACGGCTCAATCAAAACTAAGGTTCAACTCTTTTAGTTGAACAAACAGAACAGAAAGAAGTTTCACACAATTCTTCTGTGTAGTTTTTATATGTAGACATTCTTTTTCCCAATATAGGCCTCTTAGCGCTCAGAATGTCCAATTGCAGTTTCTACAGAAAGAGTGTTTCAGAACGGCTCAATCAAAAGTAAGGTTCAACTCTGTTAGTTGAATGCACAGAACAGAAAGAAGTTTCATACAATGCTTCTGTGTAGTTTATATTTGAACATATTATTTTTTCCACTATTACCCACTTAGCGCTACGAATGTCCAGTTGCATTTTCTACAGACAGAGTGTTTCAAAACTGCTCAATCAAAAGTATGGTTTAACTCTGTTAGCTGAATGCTCAGATCAGAAAGAAGTTTCACAGAATGCTTCTGTGTAGTTTATATTTGAATATATTCCTTTTTCAACTACTACGCTCTTAGCGCTCCAAATGTCCAGTTGCATTTTCTACAGAAAGAGTGTTCAGATCTGCTCAATCAAAAGTATGGTTTAACTCTGTTAGCTGAATGCACAGATCAGAAAGAAGTTTCACAGAATGATTCTGTGTAGTTTATATTTGGAGACATTCCTTTTTCCACTATTACCCTCTTAGCGCTCCGAATCTCCACTTGCATTTTCTACAGAAGAGTGTTTCAGGACGGCTCAATCAAAACTAAGGTTCAACTCTTTTATTTGAACAAACAGAACAGAAAGAAATTTCACAGAATGCATCTGTGTAGTTTTTATTTGAAGATATTCTTTTTCCCAATGTAGGCCTCTTAGCGCTTAGCATGTCCAATTGCAGTTTCTACAGAAAGAGTGTTTCAGAACGGCTCAATTAAAAGTAAGGTTCAACTCTGTTAGTTGAATGCACAGAACAGAAAGAATTTTCACAGAATGCTACTGTGTAGTTTATATTTGAATATATTCCTTTTTCCACTATTTCCGTCTTAGCGCTCCGAATGTCCACTTGCATTTTCTACAGAAAGAGTGTTCAGAACTGCGCAATCAAAAGTATGGTTTAACTCTGTTAGCTTAATGAACATATCAGAAATAAGTTTCACACAATGCTTCTGTGTAGTTTTTATTTGAAGATATTATTTTTCCCAATAGAGGCCTCTTAGCGCTCAGAATGTCCAATTGCAGTTTCTACAGAAAGAGTGTTTCAGAAAGGCTCAATCAAAAGTAAGGTTCAACTCTGTTAGTTGAATGCACAGAACAGAAAGAAGTTTCATGCAATGCTTCTGTGTAGTTTATATTTGAACATATTCTTTTTTCCACTATTACCCACTTGGCGCTACGAATGTCCAGTTGCATTTTCTACAGACAGAGTGTTTCAAAACTGCTCAATCAAAAGTATGGTTTAACTCTGTTAGCTGAATGCTCAGATCAGAAAGAAGTTTCACAGAATGCTTCTGTGTAGTTTATATTTGAATATATTCCTTTTTCCACTACTACTCTCTTAGCGCTCCAATTGTCCAGTTGCATTTTCTACAGAAAGAGTGTTCAGATCTGCTCAATCAAAAGTATGGTTTAACTCTGTTAGCTGAATGCACAGATCAGAAAGAAGTTTCACAGAATGATTCTGTGTAGTTTATATTTGGAGACATTCCTTTTTCCACTATTACCCTCTTAGTGCTCCGAATCTCCACTTGCATTTTCTACAGAAAGAGTGTTTCAGAACGGCTCAATCAAAACTAAGGTTCAACTCTTTTAGTTGAACAAACAGAACAGAAAGAAGTTTCACACAATTGTTCTGTGTAGTTTTTATTTGTAGACATTCTTTTTCCCAATATAGGCCTCTTAGCGCTCAGAATGTCCAATTGCAGTTTCTACAGAAAGAGTGTTTCAGAACGGCTCAATCAAAATTAAGGTTCAACTCTGTTAGTTGAATGCACAGAACAGAAAGAAGTTTCATACAATGCTTCTGTGTAGTTTATATTTGAACATATTCTTTTTTCCACTATTACCCACTTAGCGCTACGAATGTCCAGTTGCATTTTCTACAGACAGAGTGTTTCAAAACTGCTCAATCAAAAGTATGGTTTAACTCTGTTAGCTGAATGCTCAGATCAGAAAGAAGTTTCACAGAATGCTTCTGTGTAGTTTATATTTGAATATATTCCTTTTTCCACTACTACGCTCTTAGCGCTCCAAATGTCCAGTTGCATTTTCTACAGAAAGAGTGTTCAGATCTGCTCAATCAAAAGTATGGTTTAACTCTGTTAGCTGAATGCACACATCAGAAAGAATTTTCACAGAATGATTCTGTGTAGTTTATATTTGGAGACATTCCTTTTTCCACTATTACCCTCTTAGCGCTCCGAATCTCCACTTGCATTTTCTACAGACGAGTGTTTCAGAACGGATCAATCAAAACTAAGGTTCAACTCTTTTAATTGAACAAACAGAACAGAAAGAAATTTCACAGAATGCATCTGTGTAGTTTTTATTTGAAGATATTCTTTTTCCCAATGTAGGCCTCTTAGCGCTTAGCATGTCCAATTGCAGTTTCTACAGAAAGAGTGTTTCAGAACGGCTCAATTAAAAGTAAGGTTCAACTCTGTTAGTTGAATGCAAAGAACAGAAAGAATTTTCACAGAATGCTACTGTGTAGTTTATATTTGAATATATTCCTTTTTCCACTATTTCCGTCTTAGCGCTCCGAATGTCCACTTGCATTTTCTACAGAAAGAGTGTTCAGAACTGCGCAATCAAAAGTATGGTTTAACTCTGTTAGCTTAATGAACATATCAGAAATAAGTTTCACACAATGCTTCTGTTTAGTTTTTATTAGAAGATATTATTTTTCCCAATAGAGGCCTCTTAGCGCTCAGAATGTCCAATTGCAGTTTCTACAGAAAGAGTGTTTCAGAAAGGCTCAATCAAAAGTAAGGTTCAACTCTGTTAGTTGAATGCACAGAACAGAAAGAAGTTTCATGCAATGCTTCTGTGTAGTTTATATTTGAACATATTCTTTTTTCCACTATTACCCACTTGGCGCTACGAATGTGCAGTTGCATTTTCTACAGACAGAGTGTTTCAAAACTGCTCAATCAAAAGTATGGTTTAACTCTGTTAGCTGAATGCTCAGATCAGAAAGAAGTTTCACAGAATTCTTCTGTGTAGTTTATATTTGAATATATTCCTTTTTCCACTACTACTCTCTTAGCACTCCAATTGTCCAGTTGCATTTTCTACAGAAAGAGTGTTCAGATCTGCTCAATCAAAAGTATGGTTTAACTCTGTTAGCTGAATGCACAGATCAGAAAAAAGTTTCACAGAATGATTCTGTGTAGTTTATATTTGGAGACATTCCTTTTTCCACTATTACCCTCTTAGTGCTCCGAATCTCCACTTGCATTTTCTACAGAAAGAGTGTTTCAGAACGGCTCAATCAAAACTAAGGTTCAACTCTTTTAGTTGAACAAACAGAACAGAAAGAAGTTTCACACAATTCTTCTGTGTAGTTTTTATTTGTAGACATTCTTTTTCCCAATATAGGCCTCTTAGCGCTCAGAATGTCCAATTGCAGTTTCTACAGAAAGAGTGTTTCAGAACGGCTCAATCAAAAGTAAGGTTCAACTCTGTTAGTTGAATGCACAGAACAGAAAGAAGTTTCATACAATGCTTCTGTGTAGTTTATATTTGAACATATTCTTTTTTCCACTATTACCCACTTAGCGCTACGAATGTCCAGTTGCATTTTCTACAGACAGAGTGTTTCAAAACTGCTCAATCAAAAGTATGGTTTAACTCTGCTAGCTGAATGCTCAGATCAGAATGAAGTTTCACAGAATGCTTCTGTGTAGTTTATATTTGAATATATTCCTATTTCCACTACTACGCTCTTAGCGCTCCAAATGTCCAGTTGCATTTTCTACAGAAAGTGTGTTCAGATCTGCTCAATCAAAAGTATGGTTTAACTCTGTTAGCTGAATGCACAGATCAGAAAGAAGTTTCACAGAATGATTCTGTGTAGTTTATATTTGGAGACATTCCTTTTTCCACTATTACCCTCTTAGTGCTCCGAATCTCCACTTGCATTTTCTACAGAAAGAGTGTTTCAGAACGGCTCAATCAAAACTAAGGTTCAACTCTTTTAGTTGAACAAACAGAACAGAAAGAAGTTTCACACAATTGTTCTGTGTAGTTTTTATTTGTAGACATTCTTTTTCCCAATATAGGCCTCTTAGCGCTCAGAATGTCCAATTGCAGTTTCTACAGAAAGAGTGTTTCAGAGCGGCTCAATCAAAAGTAAGGTTCAACTTTGTTAGTTGAATGCACAGAACAGAAAGGAGTTTCATACAATGCTTCTGTGTAGTTTATATTTGAACATATTCTTTTTTCCACTATTACCCACTTAGCGCTACGAATGTCCAGTTGCATTTTCTACAGACAGAGTGTTTCAAAACTGCTCAATCAAAAGTATGGTTTAACTCTGTTAGCTGAATGCTCAGATCAGAAAGAAGTTTCACAGAATGCTTCTGTGTAGTTTATATTTGAATATATTCCTTTTTCCACTACTACGCTCTTAGCGCTCCAAATGTCCAGTTGCATTTTCTACAGAAAGAGTGTTCAGATCAGCTCAATCAAAAGTATGGTTTAACTCTGTTAGCTGAATGCACAGATCAGAAAGAAGTTTCACAGAATGATTCTGTGTAGTTTATATTTGGAGACATTCCTTTTTCCACTATTACCCTCTTAGCGCTCCGAATCTCCACTTGCATTTTCTACAGAAAGAGTGTTTCAGAACGGCTCAATCAAAACTAAGGTTCAACTCTTTTAGTTGAACAAACAGAACAGAAAGAAGTTCCACAGAATGCATCTGTGTAGTTTTTATTTGAAGATATTCTTTTTCCCAATGTAGGCCTCTTAGCGCTTAGCATGTCCAATTGCAGTTTCTACAGAAAGAGTGTTTCAGAACGGCTCAATTAAAAGTAAGGTTCAACTCTGTTAGTTGAATGCACAGAACAGAAAGAATTTTCACAGAATGCTACTGTGTAGTTTATATTTGAATATATTCCTTTTTCCACTATTACCCTCTTAGCGCTCCGAATGTCCACTTGCATTTTCTACAGAAAGAGTGTTCAGAACTGCGCAATCAAAAGTATGGTTTAACTCTGTTAGCTTAATGAACATATCAGAAATAAGTTTCACACAATGCTTCTGTGTAGTTTTTATTTGAAGATATTATTTTTCCCAATATAGGCCTCTTAGCGCTCAGAATGTCCAATTGCAGTTTCTACAGAAAGAGTGTTTCAGAACGGCTCAATCAAAAGTAAGGTTCAACTCTGTTAGTTGAATGCACAGAACAGAAAGAAGTTTCATACAATGCTTCTGTGTAGTTTATATTACAACATATTCTTTTTTCCACTATTACCCACTTAGCGCTACGATTGTCCAGTTGCATTTTCTACAGACAGATTGTTTCAAAACTGCTGAATCAAAAGTATGGTTTAACTCTGTTAGCTGAATGCTCACATCAGAAAGAAGTTTCACAGAATGCTTCTGTGTAGTTTATATTTGAATATATTACTTTTTCCACTACTACGCTCTTAGCGCTCCAAATGTCCAGTTGCATTTTCTACAGAAAGACTGTTCAGATCTGCTCAATCAAAAGTATGGTTTAACTCTGTTAGCTGAATGCACAGATCAGAAAGAAGTTTCACCGAATGATTCTGTGTAGTTTATATTTGAAGACATTCCTTTTTCCACTATTACCCTCTTAGCGCTCCGAATCTCCACTTGCATTTTCTACAAAAAGAGTGTTTCATAACTGCTCAATCAAAAATATGTTTTATCTCTGTTAACTGAATTTACAGATCAGAAATAAGTTTCACAGAATGCATCTGTGTAGTTTTTATTTGAAGATATTCTTTTTCCCAATGTAGGCCTCTTAGCGCTTAGCATGTCCAATTGCAGTTTCTACAGAAAGAGTGTTTCAGAACGGCTCAATCAAAAGTAAGGTTCAACTCTGTTAGTTGAATGCACAGAACAGAAAGAATTTTCACAGAATGCTACTGTGTAGTTTATATTTGGATATATTCCTTTCTCCACTATTACCCTCTTAGCGCTCCGAATGTCCACTTGCATTTTCTACAGAAAGAGTGTTCAGAACTGCGCAATCAAAAGTATGGTTTAACTCTGTTAGCTTAATGAACATATCAGAAATAAGTTTCACACAATGCTTCTGTGTAGTTTTTATTTGAAGATATTATTTTTCCCAATATAGGCCTCTTAGCGCTCAGAATGTCCAATTGCAGTTTCTACAGAAAGAGTGTTTCAGAAAGGCTCAATCAAAAGTAAGGTTCAACTCTGTTAGTTGAATGGACAGAACAGAAAGTAATTTCATACAATGCTTCTGTGTAGTTTATATTTGAATATATTCTTTTTTCCACTATTACCCACTTAGCGCTACGAATGTCCAGTTGCATTTTCTACAGACAGAGTGTTTCAAAACTGCTCAATCAAAAGTATGGTTTAAATCTGTTAGCTGAATGCTCAGATCAGAAAGAAGTTTCACAGAATGCTTCTGTGTAGTTTATATTTGAATATATTCCTTTTTCCACTACTACTCTCTTAGCGCTCCAAATGTCCAGTTGCATTTTCTACAGAAAGAGTGTTCAGATCTGCTCAATCAAAAGTATGGTTTTACTCTGTTAGCTGAATGCACAGATCAGAAAGAAGTTTCACAGAATGATTCTGTGTAGTTTATATTTGGAGACATTCCTTTTTCCACTATTACCCTCTTAGCGCTCCGAATGTCCACTTGCATTTTCTACAGAAAGAGTGTTTCAGAACGGCTCAATCAAAACTAAGGTTCAACTCTTTTAGTTGAACAAACAGAACAGAAAGAAGTTTCACACAATTCTTCTGTGTAGTTTTTATTTGTAGACATTCTTTTTCCCAATATAGGCCTCTTAGCGCTCAGAATGTCCAATTGCACTTTCTACAGAAAGAGTGTTTCAGAACGGCTCAATCAAAAGTAAGGTTCAACTCTGTTAGTTGAATGCACAGAACAGAAAGAAGTTTCATACAATGCTTCTGTGTAGTTTATATTTGAACATATTCTTTTTTCCACTATTACCCACTTAGCGTTACGAATGTCCAGTTGCATTTTCTACAGACAGAGTGTTTCAAAACTGCTCAATCAAAAGTATGGTTTAACTCTGCTAGCTGAATGCTCAGATCAGAAAGAAGTTTCACAGAATGCTTCTGTGTAGTTTATATTTGAATATATTCCTTTTTCCACTACTACGCTCTTAGCGCTCCAAATGTCCAGTTGCATTTTCTACAGAAAGAGTGTTCAGATCTGCTCAATCAAAAGTATGGTTTAACTCGGTTAGCTGAATGCACAGATCAGAAAGAAGTTTCACCGAATGATTCTCTGTAGTTTATATTTGAAGACATTCCTTTTTCCACTATTACCCTCTTAGCGCTCCGAATCTCCACTTGCATTTTCTACAAAAAGAGTGTTTCATAACTGCTCAATCAAAAATATGTTTTATCTCTGTTAACTGAATTTACAGATCAGAAATAAGTTTCACAGAATGCATCTGTGTAGTTTTTATTTGAAGATATTCTTTTTCCCAATGTAGGCCTCTAAGCGCTTAGCATGTCCAATTGCAGTTTCTACAGAAAGAGTGTTTCAGAACGGCTCAATTAAAAGTAAGGTTCAACTCTGTTAGTTGAATGCGCAGAACAGAAAGAATTTTCACAGAATGCTACTGTGTAGTTTATATTTGAATATATTCCTTTCTCCACTATTACCCTCTTCGCGCTCCGAATGTCCACTTGCATTTTCTACAGAAAGAGTGTTCAGAACTGCGCAATCAAAAGTATGATTTAACTCTGTTAGCTTAATGAACATATCAGAAATAAGTTTCACACAATGCTTCTGTGTAGTTTTTATTTGAAGATATTATTTTTCCCAATAGAGGCCTCTTAGCGCTCAGAATGTCCAATTGCAGTTTCTACAGAAAGAGTGTTTCAGAAAGGCTCAATCAAAAGTAAGTTTCAACTCTGTTAGTTGAATGCACAGAACAGAAAGAAGTTTCATACAATGCTTCTGTGTAGTTTATATTTGAACATGTTCTTTTTTCCACTATTACCCACTTAGCCTTACGAATGTCCAGTTGCATTTTCTACAGACAGAGTGTTTCAAAACTGCTCAATCAAAAGTATGGTTTAACTCTGTTAGCTGAATGCTCAGATCAGAAAGATGTTTCACAGAATGCTTCTGTGTAGTTTATATTTGAATATATTCCTTTTTCCACTACTACTCTCTTAGCGCTCCAAATGTCCAGTTGCATTTTCTACAGAAAGAGTGTTCAGATCTGCTCAATCAAAAGTATGGTTTAACTCTGTTAGCTGAATGCACAGATCAGAAAGAAGTTTCACAGAATGATTCTGTGTAGTTTATATTTGGAGACATTCCTTTTTCCACTATTACCCTCTTAGTGCTCCGAATCTCCACTTGCATTTTCTACAGAAAGAGTGTTTCAGAACGGCTCAATCAAAACTAAGGTTCAACTCTTTTAGTTGAACAAACTGAACAGAAAGAAGTTTCACACAATTCTTCTGTGTAGTTTTTATTTGTAGACATTCTTTACCCCAATATAGGCCTCTTAGCGCTCAGAATGTCCAATTGCAGTTTCTACAGAAAGAGTGTTTCAGAACGGCTCAATCAAAAGTAAGGTTCAACTCTGTTAGTTGAATGCACAGAACAGAAAGAAGTTTCATACAATGCTTCTGTGTAGTTTATATTTGAACATATTCTTTTTTCCACTATTACCCACTTAGCGCTACGAATGTCCAGTTGCATTTTCTACAGACAGAGTGTTTCAAAACTGCTCAATCAAAAGTATGGTTTAACTCTGCTAGCTGAATTCTCAGATCAGAATGAAGTTTCACAGAATGCTTCTGTGTAGTTTATATTTGAATATATTCCTATTTCCACTACTACGCTCTTAGCGCTCCAAATGTCCAGTTGCATTTTCTACAGAAAGTGTGTTCAGATCTGCTCAATCAAAAGTATGGTTTAACTCTTTTAGCTGAATGCACAGATCAGAAAGAAGTTTCACAGAATGATTCTGTGTAGTTTATATTTGGAGACATTCCTTTTTCCACTATTACCCTCTTAGTGCTCCGAATCTCCACTTGCATTTTCTACAGAAAGAGTGTTTCAGAACGGCTCAATCAAAACTAAGGTTCAACTCTTTTAGTTGAACAAACAGAACAGAAAGAAGTTTCACACAATTCTTCTGTGTAGTTTTTATTTGTAGACATTCTTTTTCCCAATATAGGCCTCTTAGCGCTCAGAATGTCCAATTGCAGTTTCTACAGAAAGAGTGTTTCAGAACGGCTCAATCAAAAGTAAGGTTCAACTCTGTTAGTTGAATGCACAGAACAGAAAGAAGTTTCATACAATGCTTCTGTGTAGTTTATATTTGAACATATTATTTTTTCCACTATTACCCACTTAGCGCTACGAATGTCCAGTTGCATTTTCTACAGACAGAGTGTTTCAAAACTGCTCAATCAAAAGTATGGTTTAACTCTGTTAGCTGAATGCTCAGATCAGAAAGAAGTTTCACAGAATGCTTCTGTGTAGTTTATATTTGAATATATTCCTTTTTCAACTACTACGCTCTTAGCGCTCCAAATGTCCAGTTGCATTTTCTACAGAAAGAGTGTTCAGATCTGCTCAATCAAAAGTATGGTTTAACTCTGTTAGCTGAATGCACAGATCAGAAAGAAGTTTCACAGAATGATTCTGTGTAGTTTATATTTGGAGACATTCCTTTTTCCACTATTACCCTCTTAGCGCTCCGAATCTCCACTTGCATTTTCTACAGAAGAGTGTTTCAGAACGGCTCAATCAAAACTAAGGTTCAACTCTTTTATTTGAACAAACAGAACAGAAAGAAATTTCACAGAATGCATCTGTGTAGTTTTTATTTGAAGATATTCTTTTTCCCAATGTAGGCCTCTTAGCGCTTAGCATGTCCAATTGCAGTTTCTACAGAAAGAGTGTTTCAGAACGGCTCAATTAAAAGTAAGGTTCAACTCTGTTAGTTGAATGCACAGAACAGAAAGAATTTTCACAGAATGCTACTGTGTAGTTTATATTTGAATATATTCCTTTTTCCACTATTTCCGTCTTAGCGCTCCGAATGTCCACTTGCATTTTCTACAGAAAGAGTGTTCAGAACTGCGCAATCAAAAGTATGGTTTAACTCTGTTAGCTTAATGAACATATCAGAAATAAGTTTCACACAATGCTTCTGTGTAGTTTTTATTTGAAGATATTATTTTTCCCAATAGAGGCCTCTTAGCGCTCAGAATGTCCAATTGCAGTTTCTACAGAAAGAGTGTTTCAGAAAGGCTCAATCAAAAGTAAGGTTCAACTCTGTTAGTTGAATGCACAGAACAGAAAGAAGTTTCATGCAATGCTTCTGTGTAGTTTATATTTGAACATATTCTTTTTTCCACTATTACCCACTTGGCGCTACGAATGTCCAGTTGCATTTTCTACAGACAGAGTGTTTCAAAACTGCTCAATCAAAAGTATGGTTTAACTCTGTTAGCTGAATGCTCAGATCAGAAAGAAGTTTCACAGAATGCTTCTGTGTAGTTTATATTTGAATATATTCCTTTTTCCACTACTACTCTCTTAGCGCTCCAATTGTCCAGTTGCATTTTCTACAGAAAGAGTGTTCAGATCTGCTCAATCAAAAGTATGGTTTAACTCTGTTAGCTGAATGCACAGATCAGAAAGAAGTTTCACAGAATGATTCTGTGTAGTTTATATTTGGAGACATTCCTTTTTCCACTATTACCCTCTTAGTGCTCCGAATCTCCACTTGCATTTTCTACAGAAAGAGTGTTTCAGAACGGCTCAATCAAAACTAAGGTTCAACTCTTTTAGTTGAACAAACAGAACAGAAAGAAGTTTCACACAATTGTTCTGTGTAGTTTTTATTTGTAGACATTCTTTTTCCCAATATAGGCCTCTTAGCGCTCAGAATGTCCAATTGCAGTTTCTACAGAAAGAGTGTTTCAGAACGGCTCAATCAAAATTAAGGTTCAACTCTGTTAGTTGAATGCACAGAACAGAAAGAAGTTTCATACAATGCTTCTGTGTAGTTTATATTTGAACATATTCTTTTTTCCACTATTACCCACTTAGCGCTACGAATGTCCAGTTGCATTTTCTACAGACAGAGTGTTTCAAAACTGCTCAATCAAAAGTATGGTTTAACTCTGTTAGCTGAATGCTCAGATCAGAAAGAAGTTTCACAGAATGCTTCTGTGTAGTTTATATTTGAATATATTCCTTTTTCCACTACTACGCTCTTAGCGCTCCAAATGTCCAGTTGCATTTTCTACAGAAAGAGTGTTCAGATCTGCTCAATCAAAAGTATGGTTTAACTCTGTTAGCTGAATGCACACATCAGAAAGAAGTTTCACAGAATGATTCTGTGTAGTTTATATTTGGAGACATTCCTTTTTCCACTATTACCCTCTTAGCGCTCCGAATCTCCACTTGCATTTTCTACAGACGAGTGTTTCAGAACGGCTCAATCAAAACTAAGGTTCAACTCTTTTAATTGAACAAACAGAACAGAAAGAAATTTCACAGAATGCATCTGTGTAGTTTTTATTTGAAGATATTCTTTTTCCCAATGTAGGCCTCTTAGCGCTTAGCATGTCCAATTGCAGTTTCTACAGAAAGAGTGTTTCAGAACGGCTCAATTAAAAGTAAGGTTCAACTCTGTTAGTTGAATGCACAGAACAGAAAGAATTTTCACAGAATGCTACTGTGTAGTTTATATTTGAATATATTCCTTTTTCCACTATTTCCGTCTTAGCGCTCCGAATGTCCACTTGCATTTTCTACAGAAAGAGTGTTCAGAACTGCGCAATCAAAAGTATGGTTTAACTCTGTTAGCTTAATGAACATATCAGAAATAAGTTTCACACAATGCTTCTGTTTAGTTTTTATTAGAAGATATTATTTTTCCCAATAGAGGCCTCTTAGCGCTCAGAATGTCCAATTGCAGATTCTACAGAAAGAGTGTTTCAGAAAGGCTCAATCAAAAGTAAGGTTCAACTCTGTTAGTTGAATGCATAGAACAGAAAGAAGTTTCATGCAATGCTTTTGTGTAGTTTATATTTGAACATATTCTTTTTTCCACTATTACCCACTTGGCGCTACGAATGTGCAGTTGCATTTTCTACAGACAGAGTGTTTCAAAACTGCTCAATCAAAAGTATGGTTTAACTCTGTTAGCTGAATGCTCAGATCAGAAAGAAGTTTCACAGAATGCTTCTCTGTAGTTTATATTTGAATATATTCCTTTTTCCACTACTACTCTCTTAGCACTCCAATTGTCCAGTTGCATTTTCTACAGAAAGAGTGTTCAGATCTGCTCAATCAAAAGTATGGTTTAACTCTGTTAGCTGAATGCACAGATCAGAAAGAAGTTTCACAGAATGATTCTGTGTAGTTTATATATGGAGACATACCTTTTTCCACTATTACCCTCTTAGTGCTCCGAATCTCCTCTTGCATTTTCTACAGAAAGAGTGTTTCAGAACGGCTCAATCAAAACTAAGGTTCAACTCTTTTAGTTGAACAAACAGAACAGAAAGAAGTTTCACACAATTCTTCTGTGTAGTTTTTATTTGTAGACATTCTTTTTCCCAATATAGGCCTCTTAGCGCTCAGAATGTCCAATTGCAGTTTCTACAGAAAGAGTGTTTCAGAACGGCTCAATCAAAAGTAAGGTTCAACTCTGTTAGTTGAATGCACAGAACAGAAAGAAGTTTCATACAATGCTTCTGTGTAGTTTATATTTGAACATATTCTTTTTTCCACTATTACCCACTTAGCGCTATGAATGTCCAGTTGCATTTTCTACAGACAGAGTGTTTCAAAACTGCTCAATCAAAAGTATGGTTTAACTCTGCTAGCTGAATGCTCAGATCAGAAAGAAGTTTCACAGAATGCTTCTGTGTAGTTTATATTTGAATATATTCCTATTTCCACTACTACGCTCTTAGCGCTCCAAATGTCCAGTTGCATTTTCTATAGAAAGAGTGTTCAGATCTGCTCAATCAAAAGTATGGTTTAACTCTGTTAGCTGAATGCACAGATCAGAAAGAAGTTTCACCGAATGATTCTGTGTAGTTTATATTTGAAGACATACCTTTTTCCACTATTACCCTCTTAGCGCTCCGAATCTCCACTTTCATTTTCTACAAAAAGAGTGTTTCATAACTGCTCAATCAAAAATATGTTTTATCTCTGTTAACGGAATTTACAGATCAGAAATAAGTTTCACAGAATGCATCTGTGTAGTTTTTATTTGAAGATATTCTTTTTCCCAATGTAGGCCTCTTAGCGCTTAGCATGTCCAATTGCAGTTTCTACAGAAAGAGTGTTTCAGAACGGCTCAATTAAAAGTAAGGTTCAACTCTGTTAGTTGAATGCACAGAACAGAAAGAATTTTCACAAAATGCTACTGTGTAGTTTATATTTGAATATATTCCTTTCTCCACTATTACCCTCTTAGCGCTCCGAATGTCCACTTGCATTTTCTACAGAAAGAGTGTTCAGAACTGCGCAATCAAAAGTATGGTTTAACTCTGTTAGCTTAATGAACATATCAGAAATAAATTTCACACAATGCTTCTGTGTAGTTTTTATTTGAAGATATTATTTTTCCCAATAGAGGCCTCTTTGCGCTCAGAATGTCCAATTGCAGTTTCTACAGAAAGAGTGTTTCAGGAAGGCTCAATCAAAAGTAAGGTTCAACTCTGTTAGTTGAATGCACAGAACAGAAAGAAGTTTCATGCAATGCTTCTGTGTAGTTTATATTTGAACATATTCTTTTTTCCACTATTACCCACTTGGCGCTAGGAATGTCCAGTTGCATTTTCTACAGACAGAGTGTTTCAAAACTGCTCAATCAAAAGTATGGTTTAACTCTGTTAGCTGAATGCTCAGATCAGAAAGAAGTTTCACAGAATGCTTCTGTGTAGTTTATATTTGAATATATTCCTTTTTCCACTACTCCTCTCTTAGCGCTCCAATTGTCCAGTTGCATTTTCTACAGAAAGAGTGTTCAGATCTGCTCAATCAAAAGTATGGTTTAACTCTGTTAGCTGAATGCACAGATCAGAAAGAAGTTTCACAGAATGATTCTGTGTAGTTTATATTTGGAGACATTCCTTTTTCCACTATTACCCTCTTAGCGCTCCGAATCTCCACTTGCATTTTCTACAGAAAGAGTGTTTCAGAACGGCTCAATCAAAACTAAGGTTCAACTCTTTTAGTTGAACAAACAGAACAGAAAGAAGTTTCACAGAATGCATCTGTGTAGTTTTTATTTGAAGATATTCTTTTTCCCAATGTAGGCCTCTTAGCGCTTAGCATCTCCAATTGCAGTTTCTACAGAAAGAGTGTTTCAGAACGGCTCAATTATAAGTAAGGTTCAACTCTGTTAGTTGAATGCACAGAACAGAAAGTATTTTCACAGAATGCTACTGTGTAGTTTATATTTGAATATATTCCTTTTTCCACTATTACCCTCTTAGCGCTCCGAATGTCCACTTGCATTTTCTACAGAAAGAGTGTTCAGAACTGCGCAATCAAAAGTATGGTTTAACTCTGTTACCTTAACGAACATATCAGAAGTAAGTTTCACACAATGCTTCTGTGTAGTTTTTATTTGAAGATATTATTTTTCCCAATATAGGCCTCTTAGCGCTCAGAATGTCCAATTGCTGTTTCTACAGAAAGAGTGTTTCAGAACGGCTCAATCAAAAGTAGGTTCAACTCTGTTAGTTGAATGCACAGAACAGAAAGAAGTTTCATACAATGCTTCTGTGTAGTTTATATTTGAACATATTCTTTTTTCCACTATTACCCACTTAGCGCTACGAATGTCCAGTTGCATTTTCTACAGACAGAGTGTTTCAAAACTGCTCAATCAAAAGTATGGTTTAACTCTGTTAGCTGAATGCTCAGATCAGAAAGAAGTTTCACAGAATGCTTCTGTGTAGTTTATATTTGAATATATTCCTTTTTCCACTACTACGCTCTTAGCGCTCCAAATGTCCAGTTGCATTTTCTACACAAAGAGTGTTCAGATCTGCTCAATCAAAAGTATGATTTAACTCTGTTAGCTGAATGCACAGATCAGAAAGAAGTTTCACCGAATGATTCTGTGTAGTTTATATTTGAAGACATTCCTTTTTCCACTATTACCCTCTTAGCGCTCCGAATCTCCACTTGCATTTTCTACAAAAAGAGTGTTTCATAACTGCTCAATCAAAAATATGTTTTATCTCTGTTAACTGAATTTACAGATCAGAAATAAGTTTCACAGAATGCATCTGTGTAGTTTTTATTTGAAGATATTATTTTTCCCAATGTAGGCCTCTTAGCGCTTAGCATGTCCAATTGCAGTTTCTACAGAAAGAGTGTTTCAGAACGGCTCAATTAAAAGTAAGGTTCAACTCTGTTAGTTGAATGCACAGAACAGAAAGAATTTTCACAGAATGCTACTGTGTAGTTTATATTTGAATATATTCCTTTTTCCACTATTACCCTCTTAGCGCTCCGAATGTCCACTTGCATTTTCTACAGAAAGAGTGTTCAGAACTGCACAATCAAAAGTATGGTTTAACTCTGTTAGCTTAATGAACATATCAGAAATAAGTTTCACACAATGCTTCTGTGTAGTTTTTATTTGAAGATATTATTTTTCCCAATAGAGGCCTCTTAGCGCTCAGAATGTCCAATTGCAGTTTCTACAGAAAGAGTGTTTCAGAAAGGCTCAATCAAAAGTAAGGTTCAACTCTGTTAGTTGAATGCACAGAACAGAAAGAAGTTTCATACAATGCTTCTGTGTAGTTTATATTTGAACATATTTTTTTTCCACTATTACCCACTTAGCGCTACGAAAGTCCAGTTGCATTTTCTACAGACAGAGTGTTTCAAAACTGCTCAATCAAAAGTATGGTTTAACTCTGTTAGCTGAATGCACAGATCAGAAAGAAGTTTCACAGAATGATTCTTTGTAGTTTATATTTGTAGACATTCCTTTTTCCACTATTACCCTCTTAGCGCTCCGAATCTCCACTTGCATTTTCTACAGAAGGAGTGTTCAGAACTGCGCAATCAAAAGTATGGTTTAACTCTGTTAGCTTAATGAACATATCAGAAATAAGTTTCACACAATGCTTCTGTGTAGTTTTTATTTGAAGATTTTATTTTTCCCAATAGAGGCCTCTTAGCGCTCAGAATGTCCAATTGCAGTTTCTACAGAAAGAGTGTTTCAGAAAGGCTCAATCAAAAGTAAGGTTCAACTCTGTTAGTTGAATGCACAGAACAGAAAGAAATTTCATACAATGTTTCTGTGTAGTTTACATTTGAACATATTATTTTTTCCACTATTACCCACTTAGCGCTACGAATGTCCAGTTGCATTTTCTACAGACAGAGTGTTTCAAAACTGCTCAATCAAAAGTATGGTTTAACTCTGTTAGCTGAATGCTCAGATCAGAAAGAAGTTTCACAGAATGCTTCTGTGTAGTTTATATTTGAATATATTCCTATTTCCACTACTACGCTCTTAGCGCTCCAAATGTCCAGTTGCATTTTCTACAGAAAGAGTGTTCAGATCTGCTCAATCAAAAGTATGGTTTAACTCTGTCAGCTGAATGCACAGATCAGAAAGAAGTTTCACCGAATGATTCTGTGTAGTTTATATTTGAAGACATTCCTTTTTCCACTATTACCCACTTAGCGCTCCGAATCTCCACTTGCATTTTCTACAAAAAGAGTGTTTCATAACTGCTCCATCAAAAATATGTTTTATCTCTGTTAACTGAATTTACAGATCAGAAATAAGTTTCACAGAATGCATCTGTGTAGTTTTTATTTGAAGATATTCTTTTTCCCAATGTAGGCCTCTTAGCGCTTAGCATGTCCAATTGCAGTTTCTACAGAAAGAGTGTTTCAGAACGGCTCAATCAAAAGTAAGGTTCAACTCTGTTAGTTGAATGCACAGAACAGAAAGAATTCTCACAGAATGCTACTGTGTAGTTTATATTTGAATATATTCCTTTTTCCACTATTACCCTCTTAGCGCTCCGAATGTCCACTTGCATTTTCTACAGAAAGAGTGTTCAGAACTGCGCAATCAAAACTATGGTTTAACTCTGTTAGCTTAATGAACATATCAGAAATAAGTTTCACACAATGCTTCTGTGTAGTTTTTATTTGAAGATATTATTTTTCCCAATAGAGGCCTCTTAGCGCTCAGAATGTCCAATTGCAGTTTCTACAGAAAGAGTGTTTCAGAAAGGCTCAAACAAAAGTAAGGTTCAACTCTGTTAGTTGAATGCACAGAACAGAAAGAAGTTTCATACAATGCTTCTGTGTAGTTTATATTTGAACATATTTTTATTCCACTATTACCCACTTAGCGCTACGAATGTCCAGTTGCATTTTCTACAGACAGAGTGTTTCAAAATTGCTCAATCAAAAGTATGGTTTAACTCTGTTAGCTGAATGCTCAGATCAGAAAGAAGTTTCACAGAATGCCTCTGTGTAGTTTATATTTGAATATATTCCTTTTTCCACTACTACTCTCTTAGCGCTCCAAATGTCCAGTTGCATTTTCTACAGAAAGAGTGTTCAGATCTGCTCAATCAAAAGTATGGTTTAACACTGTTAGCTGAATGCACAGATCAGAAAGAAGTTTCACAGAATGATTCTGTGTAGTTTATATTTGGAGACATTCCTTTTTCCACTATTACCCTCTTAGCGCTCCGAATATCCACTTGCATTTTCTACAGAAAGAGGGTTTCAGAACGGCTCAATCAAAACTAAGGTTCAACTCTTTTAGTTGAACAAACAGAACAGAAAGAAGTTTCACACAATTCTTCTGTGTAGTTTTTATTTGTAGACATTCTTTTTCCCAATATAGGCCTCTTAGCGCTCAGAATGTCCAATTGCAGTTTCTACAGAAAGAGTGTTTCAGAAAGGCTCAATCAAAAGTAAGGTTCAACTCTGTTAGTTGAATGCACAGAACAGAAAGAAGTTTCATACAATGCTTCTGTGTAGTTTATATTTAAACATATTCTTTTTTCCACTATTACCCACTTGGCGCTACGAATGTCCAGTTGCATTTTCTACAGACAGAGTGTTTCAAAACTGCTCAATCAAAAGTATGGTTTAACTCTGTTAGCTGAATGCTCAGATCAGAAAGAAGTTTCACAGAATGCTTCTCTGTAGTTTATATTTGAATATATTCCTTTTTCCACTAATACTCTCTTAGCGCTCCAAATGTCCAGTTGCATTTTCTACAGAAAGAGTGTTCAGATCTGCTCAATCAAAAGTATGGTTTAACTCTGTTAGCTGAATGCCCAGATCAGAAAGAAGTTTCACAGAATGATTCTGTGTAGTTTATATTTGGAGACATTCCTTTTTCCACTATTACCCTCTCAGCGCTCCGAATCTCCACTTGCATTTTCTACAGAAAGAGTGTTTCAGAACGGCTCAATCAAAACTGAAGTTCAACTCTTTTAGTTGAACAAACAGAACAGAAAGAAGTTTCACACAATTCTTCTGTGTAGTTTTTATTTGTAGACATTCTTTTTCCCAATATAGGCCTCTTAGCGCTCAGAATGTCCAATTGCTGTTTCCACAGAAAGAGTGTTTCAGAACGGCTCAATCAAAAGTAGGTTCAACTCTGTTAGTTGAATGCACAGAACAGAAAGAAGTTTCATACAATGCTTCTGTGTAGTTTATATTTGAACATATTCTTTTTTCCACTATTACCCACTTAGCGCTACGAATGTCCAGTTGCATTTTCTACAGACAGAGTGTTTCAAAACTGCTCAATCAAAAGTATGGTTTAACTCTGTTAGCTGAATGCTCAGATCAGAAAGAAGTTTCACAGAATGCTTCTGTGTAGTTTATATTTGAATATATTCCTTTTTCCACTACTACGCTCTTAGCGCTCCAAATGTCCAGTTGCATTTTCTACACAAAGAGTGTTCAGATCTGCTCAATCAAAAGTATGGTTTAACTCTGTTAGCTGAATGCACAGATCAGAAAGAAGTTTCACCGAATGATTCTGTGTAGTTTATATTTGAAGACATTCCTTTTTCCACTATTACCCTCTTAGCGCTCCGAATCTCCACTTGCATTTTCTACAAAAAGAGTGTTTCATAACTGCTCAATCAAAAATATGTTTTATCTCTGTTAACTGAATTTACAGATCAGAAATAAGTTTCACAGAATGCATCTGTGTAGTTTTTATTTGAAGATATTATTTTTCCCAATGTAGGCCTCTTAGCGCTTAGCATGTCCAATTGCAGTTTCTACAGAAAGAGTGTTTCAGAACGGCTCAATTAAAAGTAAGGTTCAACTCTGTTAGTTGAATGCACAGAACAGAAAGAATTTTCACAGAATGCTACTGTGTAGTTTATATTTGAATATATTCCTTTTTCCACTATTACCCTCTTAGCGCTCCGAATGTCCACTTGCATTTTCTACAGAAAGAGTGTTCAGAACTGCACAATCAAAAGTATGGTTTAACTCTGTTAGCTTAATGAACATATCAGAAATAAGTTTCACACAATGCTTCTGTGTAGTTTTTATTTGAAGATATTATTTTTCCCAATAGAGGCCTCTTAGCGCTCAGAATGTCCAATTGCAGTTTCTACAGAAAGAGTGTTTCAGAAAGGCTCAATCAAAAGTAAGGTTCCACTCTGTTAGTTGAATGCACAGAACAGAAAGAAGTTTCATACAATGCTTCTGTGTAGTTTATATTTGAACATATTCTTTTTTCCATTATTACCCACTTAGCGCTACGAAAGTCCAGTTGCATTTTCTACAGACAGAGTGTTTCAAAACTGCTCAATCAAAAGTATGGTTTAACTCTGTTAGCTGGATGCACAGATCAGAAAGAAGTTTCACAGAATGATTCTGTGTAGTTTATATTTATAGGCATTCCTTTTTCCACTATTACCCTCTTAGCGCTCCGAATCTCCACTTGCATTTTCTACAGAAGGAGTGTTCAGAACTGCGCAATCAAAAGTATGGTTTAACTCTGTTAGCTTAATGAACATATCAGAAATAAGTTTCACACAATGCTTCTGTGTAGTTTTTATTTGAAGATTTTATTTTTCCCAATAGAGGCCTCTTAGCGCTCAGAATGTCCAATTGCAGTTTCTACAGAAAGAGTGTTTCAGAAAGGCTCAATCAAAAGTAAGGTTCAACTCTGTTAGTTGAATGCACAGAACAGAAAGAAATTTCATACAATGCTTCTGTGTAGTTTATATTTGAACATATTCTTTTTTCCACTATTACCCACTTAGCGCTACGAATGTCCAGTTGCATTTTCTACAGACAGAGTGTTTCAAAACTGCTCAATCAAAAGTATGGTTTAACTCTGTTAGCTGAATGCTCAGATCAGAAAGAAGTTTCACAGAATGCTTCTGTGTAGTTTATATTTGAATATATTCCTATTTCCACTACTACGCTCTTAGCGCTCCAAATGTCCAGTTGCATTTTCTACAGAAAGAGTGTTCAGATCTGCTCAATCAAAAGTATGGTTTAACTCTGTTAGCTGAATGCACAGATCAGAAAGAAGTTTCACCGAATGATTCTGTGTAGTTTATATTTGAAGACATTCCTTTTTCCACTATTACCCACTTAGCGCTCCGAATCTCCACTTGCATTTTCTACAAAAAGAGTGTTTCATAACTGCTCCATCAAAAATATGTTTTATCTCTGTTAACTGAATTTACAGATCAGAAATAAGTTTCACAGAATGCATCTGTGTAGTTTTTATTTGAAGATATTCTTTTTCCCAATGTAGGCCTCTTAGCGCTTAGCATGTCCAATTGCAGTTTCTACAGAAAGAGTGTTTCAGAACAACTCAATCAAAAGTAAGGTTCAACTCTGTTAGTTGAATGCAGAGAACAGAAAGTATTTTCGCAGAATGCTACTGTGTAGTTTATATTTGAATATATTCCTTTTTCCACTATTATCCTCTTAGCGCTCCGAATGTCCACTTGCATTTTCTACAGAAAGAGTGTTTCAGAACGGCTCAATCAAAACTAAGGTTCAACTCTTTTAGTTGAACAAACAGAACAGAAAGAAGTTTCACACAATTCTTCTGTGTAGTTTTTATTTGTAGACATTCTTTTTCCCAATATAGGCCTCTTAGCGCTCAGAATGTCCAATTGCACTTTCTACAGAAAGAGTGTTTCAGAACGGCTCAATCAAAAGTAAGGTTCAACTCTGTTAGTTGAATGCACAGAACAGAAAGAAGTTTCATACAATGCTTCTGTGTAGTTTATATTTGAACATATTCTTTTTTCCACTATTACCCACTTAGCGTTACGAATGTCCAGTTGCATTTTCTACAGACAGAGTGTTTCAAAACTGCTCAATCAAAAGTATGGTTTAACTCTGCTAGCTGAATGCTCAGATCAGAAAGAAGTTTCACAGAATGCTTCTGTGTAGTTTATATTTGAATATATTCCTTTTTCCACTACTACGCTCTTAGCGCTCCAAATGTCCAGTTGCATTTTCTACAGAAAGAGTGTTCAGATCTGCTCAATCAAAAGTATGGTTTAACTCGGTTAGCTGAATGCACAGATCAGAAAGAAGTTTCACCGAATGATTCTCTGTAGTTTATATTTGAAGACATTCCTTTTTCCACTATTACCCTCTTAGCGCTCCGAATCTCCACTTGCATTTTCTACAAAAAGAGTGTTTCATAACTGCTCAATCAAAAATATGTTTTATCTCTGTTAACTGAATTTACAGATCAGAAATAAGTTTCACAGAATGCATCTGTGTAGTTTTTATTTGAAGATATTCTTTTTCCCAATGTAGGCCTCTTAGCGCTTAGCATGTCCAATTGCAGTTTCTACAGAAAGAGTGTTTCAGAACGGCTCAATTAAAAGTAAGGTTCAACTCTGTTAGTTGAATGCACAGAACAGAAAGAATTTTCACAGAATGCTACTGTGTAGTTTATATTTGAATATATTCCTTTCTCCACTATTACCCTCTTCGCGCTCCGAATGTCCACTTGCATTTTCTACAGAAAGAGTGTTCAGAACTGCGCAATCAAAAGTATGATTTAACTCTGTTAGCTTAATGAACATATCAGAAATAAGTTTCACACAATGCTTCTGTGTAGTTTTTATTTGAAGATATTATTTTTCCCAATAGAGGCCTCTTAGCGCTCAGAATGTCCAATTGCAGTTTCTACAGAAAGAGTGTTTCAGAAAGGCTCAATCAAAAGTAAGTTTCAACTCTGTTAGTTGAATGCACAGAACAGAAAGAAGTTTCATACAATGCTTCTGTGTAGTTTATATTTGAACATGTTCTTTTTTCCACTATTACCCACTTAGCTTTACTAATGTCCAGTTGCATTTTCTACAGACAGAGTGTTTCAAAACTGCTCAATCAAAAGTATGGTTTAACTCTGTTAGCTGAATGCTCAGATCAGAAAGAGGTTTCACAGAATGCTTCTGTGTAGTTTATATTTGAATATATTCCTTTTTCCACTACTACTCTCTTAGCGCTCCAAATGTCCAGTTGCATTTTCTACAGAAAGAGTGTTCAGATCTGCTCAATCAAAAGTATGGTTTAACTCTGTTAGCTGAATGCACAGATCAGAAAGAAGTTTCACAGAATGATTCTGTGTAGTTTATATTTGGAGACATTCCTTTTTCCACTATTACCCTCTTAGTGCTCCGAATCTCCACTTGCATTTTCTACAGAAAGAGTGTTTCAGAACGGCTCAATCAAAACTAAGGTTCAACTCTTTTAGTTGAACAAACAGAACAGAAAGAAGTTTCACACAATTCTTCTGTGTAGTTTTTATTTGTAGACATTCTTTTCCCCAATATAGGCCTCTTAGCGCTCAGAATGTCCAATTGCAGTTTCTACAGAAAGAGTGTTTCAGAACGGCTCAATCAAAAGTAAGGTTCAACTCTGTTAGTTGAATGCACAGAACAGAAAGAAGTTTCATACAATGCTTCTGTGTAGTTTATATTTGAACATATTCTTTTTTCCACTATTACCCACTTAGCGCTACGAATGTCCAGTTGCATTTTCTACAGACAGAGTGTTTCAAAACTGCTCAATCAAAAGTATGGTTTAACTCTGCTAGCTGAATTCTCAGATCAGAATGAAGTTTCACAGAATGCTTCTGTGTAGTTTATATTTGAATATATTCCTATTTCCACTACTACGCTCTTAGCGCTCCAAATGTCCAGTTGCATTTTCTACAGAAAGTGTGTTCAGATCTGCTCAATCAAAAGTATGGTTTAACTCTTTTAGCTGAATGCACAGATCAGAAAGAAGTTTCACAGAATGATTCTGTGTAGTTTATATTTGGAGACATTCCTTTTTCCACTATTACCCTCTTAGTGCTCCGAATCTCCACTTGCATTTTCTACAGAAAGTGTGTTTCAGAACGGCTCAATCAAAACTAAGGTTCAACTCTTTTAGTTGAACAAACAGAACAGAAAGAAGTTTCACACAATTCTTCTGTGTAGTTTTTATTTGTAGACATTCTTTTTCCCAATATAGGCCTCTTAGCGCTCAGAATGTCCAATTGCAGTTTCTACAGAAAGAGTGTTTCAGAACGGCTCAATCAAAAGTAAGGTTCAACTCTGTTAGTTGAATGCACAGAACAGAAAGAAGTTTCATACAATGCTTCTGTGTAGTTTATATTTGAACATATTATTTTTTCCACTATTACCCACTTAGCGCTACGAATGTCCAGTTGCATTTTCTACAGACAGAGTGTTTCAAAACTGCTCAATCAAAAGTATGGTTTAACTCTGTTAGCTGAATGCTCAGATCAGAAAGAAGTTTCACAGAATGCTTCTGTGTAGTTTATATTTGAATATATTCCTTTTTCAACTACTACGCTCTTAGCGCTCCAAATGTCCAGTTGCATTTTCTACAGAAAGAGTGTTCAGATCTGCTCAATCAAAAGTATGGTTTAACTCTGTTAGCTGAATGCACAGATCAGAAAGAAGTTTCACAGAATGATTCTGTGTAGTTTATATTTGGAGACATTCCTTTTTCCACTATTACCCTCTTAGCGCTCCGAATCTCCACTTGCATTTTCTACAAAAAGAGTGTTTCATAACTGCTCAATCAAAAATATGTTTTATCTCTGTTAACTGAATTTACAGATCAGAAATAAGTTTCACAGAATGCATCTGTGTAGTTTTTATTTGAAGATATTCTTTTTCCCAATGTAGGCCTCTAAGCGCTTAGCATGTCCAATTGCAGTTTCTACAGAAAGAGTGTTTCAGAACGGCTCAATTAAAAGTAAGGTTCAACTCTGTTAGTTGAATGCACAGAACAGAAAGAATTTTCACAGAATGCTACTGTGTAGTTTATATTTGAATATATTCCTTTCTCCACTATTACCCTCTTCGCGCTCCGAATGTCCACTTGCATTTTCTACAGAAAGAGTGTTCAGAACTGCGCAATCAAAAGTATGATTTAACTCTGTTAGCTTAATGAACATATCAGAAATAAGTTTCACACAATGCTTCTGTGTAGTTTTTATTTGAAGATATTATTTTTCCCAATAGAGGCCTCTTAGCGCTCAGAATGTCCAATTGCAGTTTCTACAGAAAGAGTGTTTCAGAAAGGCTCAATCAAAAGTAAGTTTCAACTCTGTTAGTTGAATGCACAGAACAGAAAGAAGTTTCATACAATGCTTCTGTGTAGTTTATATTTGAACATGTTCTTTTTTCCACTATTACCCACTTAGCCTTACGAATGTCCAGTTGCATTTTCTACAGACAGAGTGTTTCAAAACTGCTCAATCAAAAGTATGGTTTAACTCTGTTAGCTGAATGCTCAGATCAGAAAGAAGTTTCACAGAATGCTTCTGTGTAGTTTATATTTGAATATATTCCTTTTTCCACTACTACTCTCTTAGCGCTCCAAATGTCCAGTTGCATTTTCTACAGAAAGAGTGTTCAGATCTGCTCAATCAAAAGTATGGTTTAACTCTGTTAGCTGAATGCACAGATCAGAAAGAAGTTTCACAGAATGATTCTGTGTAGTTTATATTTGGAGACATTCCTTTTTCCACTATTACCCTCTTAGTGCTCCGAATCTCCACTTGCATTTTCTACAGAAAGAGTGTTTCAGAACGGCTCAATCAAAACTAAGGTTCAACTCTTTTAGTTGAACAAACAGAACAGAAAGAAGTTTCACACAATTCTTCTGTGTAGTTTTTATTTGTAGACATTCTTTTCCCCAATATAGGCCTCTTAGCGCTCAGAATGTCCAATTGCAGTTTCTACAGAAAGAGTGTTTCAGAACGGCTCAATCAAAAGTAAGGTTCAACTCTGTTAGTTGAATGCACAGAACAGAAAGAAGTTTCATACAATGCTTCTGTGTAGTTTATATTTGAACATATTCTTTTTTCCACTATTACCCACTTAGCGCTACGAATGTCCAGTTGCATTTTCTACAGACAGAGTGTTTCAAAACTGCACAATCAAAAGTATGGTTTAACTCTGCTAGCTGAATTCTCAGATCAGAATGAAGTTTCACAGAATGCTTCTGTGTAGTTTATATTTGAATATATTCCTATTTCCACTACTACGCTCTTAGCGCTCCAAATGTCCAGTTGCATTTTCTACAGAAAGTGTGTTCAGATCTGCTCAATCAAAAGTATGGTTTAACTCTTTTAGCTGAATGCACAGATCAGAAAGAAGTTTCACAGAATGATTCTGTGTAGTTTATATTTGGAGACATTCCTTTTTCCACTATTACCCTCTTAGTGCTCCGAATCTCCACTTGCATTTTCTACAGAAAGAGTGTTTCAGAACGGCTCAATCAAAACTAAGGTTCAACTCTTTTAGTTGAACAAACAGAACAGAAAGAAGTTTCACACAATTCTTCTGTGTAGTTTTTATTTGTAGACATTCTTTTTCCCAATATAGGCCTCTTAGCGCTCAGAATGTCCAATTGCAGTTTCTACAGAAAGAGTGTTTCAGAACGGCTCAATCAAAAGTAAGGTTCAACTCTGTTAGTTGAATGCACAGAACAGAAAGAAGTTTCATACAATGCTTCTGTGTAGTTTATATTTGAACATATTATTTTTTCCACTATTACCCACTTAGCGCTACGAATGTCCAGTTGCATTTTCTACAGACAGAGTGTTTCAAAACTGCTCAATCAAAAGTATGGTTTAACTCTGTTAGCTGAATGCTCAGATCAGAAAGAAGTTTCACAGAATGCTTCTGTGTAGTTTATATTTGAATATATTCCTTTTTCAACTACTACGCTCTTAGCGCTCCAAATGTCCAGTTGCATTTTCTACAGAAAGAGTGTTCAGATCTGCTCAATCAAAAGTATGGTTTAACTCTGTTAGCTGAATGCACAGATCAGAAAGAAGTTTCACAGAATGATTCTGTGTAGTTTATATTTGGAGACATTCCTTTTTCCACTATTACCCTCTTAGCGCTCCGAATCTCCACTTGCATTTTCTACAGAAGAGTGTTTCAGAACGGCTCAATCAAAACTAAGGTTCAACTCTTTTATTTGAACAAACAGAACAGAAAGAAATTTCACAGAATGCATCTGTGTAGTTTTTATTTGAAGATATTCTTTTTCCCAAAGTAGGCCTCTTAGCGCTTAGCATGTCCAATTGCAGTTTCTACAGAAAGAGTGTTTCAGAACGGCTCAATTAAAAGTAAGGTTCAACTCTGTTAGTTGAATGCACAGAACAGAAAGAATTTTCACAGAATGCTACTGTGTAGTTTATATTTGAATATATTCCTTTTTCCACTATTACCCTCTTAGCGCTCCGAATGTCCACTTGCATTTTCTACAGAAAGAGTGTTCAGAACTGCACAATCAAAAGTATGGTTTAACTCTGTTAGCTTAATGAACATATCAGAAATAAGTTTCACACAATGCTTCTGTGTAGTTTTTATTTGAAGATATTATTTTTCCCAATAGAGGCCTCTTAGCGCTCAGAATGTCCAATTGCAGTTTCTACAGAAAGAGTGTTTCAGAAAGGCTCAATCAAAAGTAAGGTTCCACTCTGTTAGTTGAATGCACAGAACAGAAAGAAGTTTCATACAATGCTTCTGTGTAGTTTATATTTGAACATATTCTTTTTTCCATTATTACCCACTTAGCGCTACGAAAGTCCAGTTGCATTTTCTACAGACAGAGTGTTTCAAAACTGCTCAATCAAAAGTATGGTTTAACTCTGTTAGCTGGATGCACAGATCAGAAAGAAGTTTCACAGAATGATTCTGTGTAGTTTATATTTATAGACATTCCTTTTTCCACTATTACCCTCTTAGCGCTCCGAATCTCCACTTGCATTTTCTACAGAAGGAGTGTTCAGAACTGCGCAATCAAAAGTATGGTTTAACTCTGTTAGCTTAATGAACATATCAGAAATAAGTTTCACACAATGCTTCTGTGTAGTTTTTATTTGAAGATTTTATTTTTCCCAATAGAGGCCTCTTAGCGCTCAGAATGTCCAATTGCAGTTTCTACAGAAAGAGTGTTTCAGAAAGGTTCAATCAAAAGTAAGGTTCAACTCTGTTAGTTGAATGCACAGAACAGAAAGGAATTTCATACAATGCTTCTGTGTAGTTTATATTTGAACATATTCTTTTTTCCACTATTACCCACTTAGCGCTACGAATGTCCAGTTGCATTTTCTACAGACAGAGTGTTTCAAAACTGCTCAATCAAAAGTATGGTTTAACTCTGTTAGCTGAATGCTCAGATCAGAAAGAAGTTTCACAGAATGCTTCTGTGTAGTTTATATTTGAATATATTCCTATTTCCACTACTACGCTCTTAGCGCTCCAAATGTCCAGTTGCATTTTCTACAGAAAGAGTGTTCAGATCTGCTCAATCAAAAGTATGGTTTAACTCTGTTAGCTGAATGCACAGATCAGAAAGAAGTTTCACCGAATGATTCTGTGTAGTTTATATTTGAAGACATTCCTTTTTCCACTATTACCCACTTAGCGCTCCGAATCTCCACTTGCATTTTCTACAAAAAGAGTGTTTCATAACTGCTCCATCAAAAATATGTTTTATCTCTGTTAACTGAATTTACAGATCAGAAATAAGTTTCACAGAATGCATCTGTGTAGTTTTTATTTGAAGATATTCTTTTTCCCAATGTAGGCCTCTTAGCGCTTAGCATGTCCAATTGCAGTTTCTACAGAAAGAGTGTTTCAGAACGGCTCAATCAAAAGTAAGGTTCAACTCTGTTAGTTGAATGCAGAGAACAGAAAGTATTTTCGCAGAATGCTACTGTGTAGTTTATATTTGAATATATTCCTTTTTCCACTATTATCCTCTTAGCGCTCCGAATGTCCACTTGCATTTTCTACAGAAAGAGTGTTTCAGAACGGCTCAATCAAAACTAAGGTTCAACTCTTTTAGTTGAACAAACAGAACAGAAAGAAGTTTCACACAATTCTTCTGTGTAGTTTTTATTTGTAGACATTCTTTTTCCCAATATAGGCCTCTTAGCGCTCAGAATGTCCAATTGCACTTTCTACAGAAAGAGTGTTTCAGAACGGCTCAATCAAAAGTAAGGTTCAACTCTGTTAGTTGAATGCACAGAACAGAAAGAAGTTTCATACAATGCTTCTGTGTAGTTTATATTTGAACATATTCTTTTTTCCACTATTACCCACTTAGCGTTACGAATGTCCAGTTGCATTTTCTACAGACAGAGTGTTTCAAAACTGCTCAATCAAAAGTATGGTTTAACTCTGCTAGCTGAATGCTCAGATCAGAAAGAAGTTTCACAGAATGCTTCTGTGTAGTTTATATTTGAATATATTCCTTTTTCCACTACTACGCTCTTAGCGCTCCAAATGTCCAGTTGCATTTTCTACAGAAAGAGTGTTCAGATCTGCTCAATCAAAAGTATGGTTTAACTCGGTTAGCTGAATGCACAGATCAGAAAGAAGTTTCACCGAATGATTCTCTGTAGTTTATATTTGAAGACATTCCTTTTTCCACTATTACCCTCTTAGCGCTCCGAATCTCCACTTGCATTTTCTACAAAAAGAGTGTTTCATAACTGCTCAATCAAAAATATGTTTTATCTCTGTTAACTGAATTTACAGATCAGAAATAAGTTTCACAGAATGCATCTGTGTAGTTTTTATTTGAAGATATTCTTTTTCCCAATGTAGGCCTCTAAGCGCTTAGCATGTCCAATTGCAGTTTCTACAGAAAGAGTGTTTCAGAACGGCTCAATTAAAAGTAAGGTTCAACTCTGTTAGTTGAATGCACAGAACAGAAAGAATTTTCACAGAATGCTACTGTGTAGTTTATATTTGAATATATTCCTTTCTCCACTATTACCATCTTCGCGCTCCGAATGTCCACTTGCATTTTCTACAGAAAGAGTGTTCAGAACTGCGCAATCAAAAGTATGATTTAACTCTGTTAGCTTAATGAACATATCAGAAATAAGTTTCACACAATGCTTCTGTGTAGTTTTTATTTGAAGATATTATTTTTCCCAATAGAGGCCTCTTAGCGCTCAGAATGTCCAATTGCAGTTTCTACAGAAAGAGTGTTTCAGAAAGGCTCAATCAAAAGTAAGTTTCAACTCTGTTAGTTGAATGCACAGAACAGAAAGAAGTTTCATACAATGCTTCTGTGTAGTTTATATTTGAACATGTTCTTTTTTCCACTATTACCCACTTAGCCTTACGAATGTCCAGTTGCATTTTCTACAGACAGAGTGTTTCAAAACTGCTCAATCAAAAGTATGGTTTAACTCTGTTAGCTGAATGCTCAGATCAGAAAGAAGTTTCACAGAATGCTTCTGTGTAGTTTATATTTGAATATATTCCTTTTTCCACTACTACTCTCTTAGCGCTCCAAATGTCCAGTTGCATTTTCTACAGAAAGAGTGTTCAGATCTGCTCAATCAAAAGTATGGTTTAACTCTGTTAGCTGAATGCACAGATCAGAAAGAAGTTTCACAGAATGATTCTGTGTAGTTTATATTTGGAGACATTCCTTTTTCCACTATTACCCTCTTAGTGCTCCGAATCTCCACTTGCATTTTCTACAGAAAGAGTGTTTCAGAACGGCTCAATCAAAACTAAGGTTCAACTCTTTTAGTTGAACAAACAGAACAGAAAGAAGTTTCACACAATTCTTCTGTGTAGTTTTTATTTGTAGACATTCTTTTCCCCAATATAGGCCTCTTAGCGCTCAGAATGTCCAATTGCAGTTTCTACAGAAAGAGTGTTTCAGAACGGCTCAATCAAAAGTAAGGTTCAACTCTGTTAGTTGAATGCACAGAACAGAAAGAAGTTTCATACAATGCTTCTGTGTAGTTTATATTTGAACATATTCTTTTTTCCACTATTACCCACTTAGCGCTACGAATGTCCAGTTGCATTTTCTACAGACAGAGTGTTTCAAAACTGCTCAATCAAAAGTATGGTTTAACTCTGCTAGCTGAATTCTCAGATCAGAATGAAGTTTCACAGAATGCTTCTGTGTAGTTTATATTTGAATATATTCCTATTTCCACTACTACGCTCTTAGCGCTCCAAATGTCCAGTTGCATTTTCTACAGAAAGTGTGTTCAGATCTGCTCAATCAAAAGTATGGTTTAACTCTTTTAGCTGAATGCACAGATCAGAAAGAAGTTTCACAGAATGATTCTGTGTAGTTTATATTTGGAGACATTCCTTTTTCCACTATTACCCTCTTAGCGCTCCGAATCTCCACTTGCATTTTCTACAGAAAGAGTGTTTCAGAACGGCTCAATCAAAACTAAGGTTCAACTCTTTTAGTTGAACAAACAGAACAGAAAGAAGTTTCACACAATTCTTCTGTGTAGTTTTTATTTGTAGACATTCTTTTTCCCAATATAGGCCTCTTAGCGCTCAGAATGTCCAATTGCAGTTTCTACAGAAAGAGTGTTTCAGAACGGCTCAATCAAAAGTAAGGTTCAACTCTGTTAGTTGAATGCACAGAACAGAAAGAAGTTTCATACAATGCTTCTGTGTAGTTTATATTTGAACATATTATTTTTTCCACTATTACCCACTTAGCGCTACGAATGTCCAGTTGCATTTTCTACAGACAGAGTGTTTCAAAACTGCTCAATCAAAAGTATGGTTTAACTCTGTTAGCTGAATGCTCAGATCAGAAAGAAGTTTCACAGAATGCTTCTGTGTAGTTTATATTTGAATATATTCCTTTTTCAACTACTACGCTCTTAGCGCTCCAAATGTCCAGTTGCATTTTCTACAGAAAGAGTGTTCAGATCTGCTCAATCAAAAGTATGGTTTAACTCTGTTAGCTGAATGCACAGATCAGAAAGAAGTTTCACAGAATGATTCTGTGTAGTTTATATTTGGAGACATTCCTTTTTCCACTATTACCCTCTTAGCGCTCCGAATCTCCACTTGCATTTTCTACAGAAGAGTGTTTCAGAACGGCTCAATCAAAACTAAGGTTCAACTCTTTTATTTGAACAAACAGAACAGAAAGAAATTTCACAGAATGCATCTGTGTAGTTTTTATTTGAAGATATTCTTTTTCCCAATGTAGGCCTCTTAGCGCTTAGCATGTCCAATTGCAGTTTCTACAGAAAGAGTGTTTCAGAACGGCTCAATTAAAAGTAAGGTTCAACTCTGTTAGTTGAATGCACAGAACAGAAAGAATTTTCACAGAATGCTACTGTGTAGTTTATATTTGAATATATTCCTTTTTCCACTATTTCCGTCTTAGCGCTCCGAATGTCCACTTGCATTTTCTACAGAAAGAGTGTTCAGAACTGCGCAATCAAAAGTATGGTTTAACTCTGTTAGCTTAATGAACATATCAGAAATAAGTTTCACACAATGCTTCTGTGTAGTTTTTATTTGAAGATATTATTTTTCCCAATAGAGGCCTCTTAGCGCTCAGAATGTCCAATTGCAGTTTCTACAGAAAGAGTGTTTCAGAAAGGCTCAATCAAAAGTAAGGTTCAACTCTGTTAGTTGAATGCACTGAACAGAAAGAAGTTTCATGCAATGCTTCTGTGTAGTTTATATTTGAACATATTCTTTTTTCCACTATTACCCACTTGGCGCTACGAATGTCCAGTTGCATTTTCTACAGACAGAGTGTTTCAAAACTGCTCAATCAAAAGTATGGTTTAACTCTGTTAGCTGAATGCTCAGATCAGAAAGAAGTTTCACAGAATGCTTCTGTGTAGTTTATATTTGAATATATTCCTTTTTCCACTACTACTCTCTTAGCGCTCCAATTGTCCAGTTGCATTTTCTACAGAAAGAGTGTTCAGATCTGCTCAATCAAAAGTATGGTTTAACTCTGTTAGCTGAATGCACAGATCAGAAAGAAGTTTCACAGAATGATTCTGTGTAGTTTATATTTGGAGACATTCCTTTTTCCACTATTACCCTCTTAGTGCTCCGAATCTCCACTTGCATTTTCTACAGAAAGAGTGTTTCAGAACGGCTCAATCAAAACTAAGGTTCAACTCTTTTAGTTGAACAAACAGAACAGAAAGAAGTTTCACACAATTGTTCTGTGTAGTTTTTATTTGTAGACATTCTTTTTCCCAATATAGGCCTCTTAGCGCTCAGAATGTCCAATTGCAGTTTCTACAGAAAGAGTGTTTCAGAACGGCTCAATCAAAATTAAGGTTCAACTCTGTTAGTTGAATGCACAGAACAGAAAGAAGTTTCATACAATGCTTCTGTGTAGTTTATATTTGAACATATTCTTTTTTCCACTATTACCCACTTAGCGCTACGAATGTCCAGTTGCATTTTCTACAGACAGAGTGTTTCAAAACTGCTCAATCAAAAGTATGGTTTAACTCTGTTAGCTGAATGCTCAGATCAGAAAGAAGTTTCACAGAATGCTTCTGTGTAGTTTATATTTGAATATATTCCTTTTTCCACTACTACGCTCTTAGCGCTCCAAATGTCCAGTTGCATTTTCTACAGAAAGAGTGTTCAGATCTGCTCAATCAAAAGTATGGTTTAACTCTGTTAGCTGAATGCACACATCAGAAAGAAGTTTCACAGAATGATTCTGTGTAGTTTATATTTGGAGACATTCCTTTTTCCACTATTACCCTCTTAGCGCTCCGAATCTCCACTTGCATTTTCTACAGACGAGTGTTTCAGAACGGCTCAATCAAAACTAAGGTTCAACTCTTTTAATTGAACAAACAGAACAGAAAGAAATTTCACAGAATGCATCTGTGTAGTTTTTATTTGAAGATATTCTTTTTCCCAATGTAGGCCTCTTAGCGCTTAGCATGTCCAATTGCAGTTTCTACAGAAAGAGTGTTTCAGAACGGCTCAATTAAAAGTAAGGTTCAACTCTGTTAGTTGAATGCACAGAACAGAAAGAATTTTCACAGAATGCTACTGTGTAGTTTATATTTGAATATATTCCTTTTTCCACTATTTCCGTCTTAGCGCTCCGAATGTCCACTTGCATTTTCTACAGAAAGAGTGTTCAGAACTGCGCAATCAAAAGTATGGTTTAACTCTGTTAGCTTAATGAACATATCAGAAATAAGTTTCACACAATGCTTCTGTTTAGTTTTTATTAGAAGATATTATTTTTCCCAATAGAGGCCTCTTAGCGCTCAGAATGTCCAATTGCAGTTTCTACAGAAAGAGTGTTTCAGAAAGGCTCAATCAAAAGTAAGGTTCAACTCTGTTAGTTGAATGCACAGAACAGAAAGAAGTTTCATGCAATGCTTCTGTGTAGTTTATATTTGAACATATTCTTTTTTCCACTATTACCCACTTGGCGCTACGAATGTGCAGTTGCATTTTCTACAGACAGAGTGTTTCAAAACTGCTCAATCAAAAGTATGGTTTAACTCTGTTAGCTGAATGCTCAGATCAGAAAGAAGTTTCACAGAATTCTTCTGTGTAGTTTATATTTGAATATATTCCTTTTTCCACTACTACTCTCTTAGCACTCCAATTGTCCAGTTGCATTTTCTACAGAAAGAGTGTTCAGATCTGCTCAATCAAAAGTATGGTTTAACTCTGTTAGCTGAATGCACAGATCAGAAAAAAGTTTCACAGAATGATTCTGTGTAGTTTATATTTGGAGACATTCCTTTTTCCACTATTACCCTCTTAGTGCTCCGAATCTCCACTTGCATTTTCTACAGAAAGAGTGTTTCAGAACGGCTCAATCAAAACTAAGGTTCAACTCTTTTAGTTGAACAAACAGAACAGAAAGAAGTTTCACACAATTCTTCTGTGTAGTTTTTATTTGTAGACATTCTTTTTCCCAATATAGGCCTCTTAGCGCTCAGAATGTCCAATTGCAGTTTCTACAGAAAGAGTGTTTCAGAACGGCTCAATCAAAAGTAAGGTTCAACTCTGTTAGTTGAATGCACAGAACAGAAAGAAGTTTCATACAATGCTTCTGTGTAGTTTATATTTGAACATATTCTTTTTTCCACTATTACCCACTTAGCGCTATGAATGTCCAGTTGCATTTTCTACAGACAGAGTGTTTCAAAACTGCTCAATCAAAAGTATGGTTTAACTCTGCTAGCTGAATGCTCAGATCAGAATGAAGTTTCACAGAATGCTTCTGTGTAGTTTATATTTGAATATATTCCTATTTCCACTACTACGCTCTTAGCGCTCCAAATGTCCAGTTGCATTTTCTACAGAAAGTGTGTTCAGATCTGCTCAATCAAAAGTATGGTTTAACTCTGTTAGCTGAATGCACAGATCAGAAAGAAGTTTCACAGAATGATTCTGTGTAGTTTATATTTGGAGACATTCCTTTTTCCACTATTACCCTCTTAGTGCTCCGAATCTCCACTTGCATTTTCTACAGAAAGAGTGTTTCAGAACGGCTCAATCAAAACTAAGGTTCAACTCTTTTAGTTGAACAAACAGAACAGAAAGAAGTTTCACACAATTGTTCTGTGTAGTTTTTATTTGTAGACATTCTTTTTCCCAATATAGGCCTCTTAGCGCTCAGAATGTCCAATTGCAGTTTCTACAGAAAGAGTGTTTCAGAACGGCTCAATCAAAAGTAAGGTTCAACTCTGTTAGTTGAATGCACAGAACAGAAAGGAGTTTCATACAATGCTTCTGTGTAGTTTATATTTGAACATATTCTTTTTTCCACTATTACCCACTTAGCGCTACGAATGTCCAGTTGCATTTTCTACAGACAGAGTGTTTCAAAACTGCTCAATCAAAAGTATGGTTTAACTCTGTTAGCTGAATGCTCAGATCAGAAAGAAGTTTCACAGAATGCTTCTGTGTAGTTTATATTTGAATATATTCCTTTTTCAACTACTACGCTCTTAGCGCTCCAAATGTCCAGTTGCATTTTCTACAGAAAGAGTGTTCAGATCTGCTCAATCAAAAGTATGGTTTAACTCTGTTACCTGAATGCACAGATCAGAAAGAAGTTTCACAGAATGATTCTGTGTAGTTTATATTTGGAGACATTCCTTTTTCCACTATTACCCTCTTAGCGCTCCGAATCTCCACTTGCATTTTCTACAGAAGAGTGTTTCAGAACGGCTCAATCAAAACTAAGGTTCAACTCTTTTAGTTGAACAAACAGAACAGAAAGAAATTTCACAGAATGCATCTGTGTAGTTTTTATTTGAAGATATTCTTTTTCCCAATGTAGGCCTCTTAGCGCTTAGCATGTCCAATTGCAGTTTCTACAGAAAGAGTGTTTCAGAACGGCTCAATTAAAAGTAAGGTTCAACTCTGTTAGTTGAATGCACAGAACAGAAAGAATTTTCACAGAATGCTACTGTGTAGTTTATATTTGAATATATTCCTTTTTCCACTATTTCCGTCTTAGCGCTCCGAATGTCCACTTGCATTTTCTACAGAAAGAGTGTTCAGAACTGCGCAATCAAAACTATGGTTTAACTCTGTTAGCTTAATGAACATATCAGAAATAAGTTTCACACAATGCTTCTGTTTAGTTTTTATTAGAAGATATTATTTTTCCCAATAGAGGCCTCTTAGCGCTCAGAATGTCCAATTGCAGATTCTACAGAAAGAGTGTTTCAGAAAGGCTCAATCAAAAGTAAGGTTCAACTCTGTTAGTTGAATGCATAGAACAGAAAGAAGTTTCATGCAATGCTTTTGTGTAGTTTATATTTGAACATATTCTTTTTTCCACTATTACCCACTTGGCGCTACGAATGTGCAGTTGCATTTTCTACAGACAGAGTGTTTCAAAACTGCTCAATCAAAAGTATGGTTTAACTCTGTTAGCTGAATGCTCAGATCAGAAAGAAGTTTCACAGAATGCTTCTCTGTAGTTTATATTTGAATATATTCCTTTTTCCACTACTACTCTCTTAGCACTCCAATTGTCCAGTTGCATTTTCTACAGAAAGAGTGTTCAGATCTGCTCAATCAAAAGTATGGTTTAACTCTGTTAGCTGAATGCACAGATCAGAAAGAAGTTTCACAGAATGATTCTGTGTAGTTTATATATGGAGACATACCTTTTTCCACTATTACCCTCTTAGTGCTCCGAATCTCCTCTTGCATTTTCTACAGAAAGAGTGTTTCAGAACGGCTCAATCAAAACTAAGGTTCAACTCTTTTAGTTGAACAAACAGAACAGAAAGAAGTTTCACACAATTCTTCTGTGTAGTTTTTATTTGTAGACATTCTTTTTCCCAATATAGGCCTCTTAGCGCTCAGAATGTCCAATTGCAGTTTCTACAGAAAGAGTGTTTCAGAACAGCTCAATCAAAAGTAAGGTTCAACTCTGTTAGTTGAATGCACAGAACAGAAAGAAGTTTCATACAATGCTTCTGTGTAGTTTATATTTGAACATATTCTTTTTTCCACTATTACCCACTTAGCGCTATGAATGTCCAGTTGCATTTTCTACAGACAGTGTGTTTCAAAACTGCTCAATCAAAAGTATGGTTTAACTCTGCTAGCTGAATGCTCAGATCAGAAAGAAGTTTCACAGAATGCTTCTGTGTAGTTTATATTTGAATATATTCCTATTTCCACTACTACGCTCTTAGCGCTCCAAATGTCCAGTTGCATTTTCTACAGAAAGAGTGTTCAGATCTGCTCAATCAAAAGTATGGTTTAACTCTGTTAGCTGAATGCACAGATCAGAAAGAAGTTTCACCGAATGATTCTGTGTAGTTTATATTTGAAGACATACCTTTTTCCACTATTACCCTCTTAGCGCTCCGAATCTCCACTTTCATTTTCTACAAAAAGAGTGTTTCATAACTGCTCAATCAAAAATATGTTTTATCTCTGTTAACGGAATTTACAGATCAGAAATAAGTTTCACAGAATGCATCTGTGTAGTTTTTATTTGAAGATATTCTTTTTCCCAATGTAGGCCTCTTAGCGCTTAGCATGTCCAATTGCAGTTTCTACAGAAAGAGTGTTTCAGAACGGCTCAATTAAAAGTAAGGTTCAACTCTGTTAGTTGAATGCACAGAACAGAAAGAATTTTCACAAAATGCTACTGTGTAGTTTATATTTGAATATATTCCTTTCTCCACTATTACCCTCTTAGCGCTCCGAATGTCCACTTGCATTTTCTACAGAAAGAGTGTTCAGAACTGCGCAATCAAAAGTATGGTTTAACTCTGTTAGCTTAATGAACATATCAGAAATAAATTTCACACAATGCTTCTGTGTAGTTTTTATTTGAAGATATTATTTTTCCCAATAGAGGCCTCTTTGCGCTCAGAATGTCCAATTGCAGTTTCTACAGAAAGAGTGTTTCAGGAAGGCTCAATCAAAAGTAAGGTTCAACTCTGTTAGTTGAATGCACAGAACAGAAAGAAGTTTCATGCAATGCTTCTGTGTAGTTTATATTTGAACATATTCTTTTTTCCACTATTACCCACTTGGCGCTAGGAATGTCCAGTTGCATTTTCTACAGACAGAGTGTTTCAAAACTGCTCAATCAAAAGTATGGTTTAACTCTGTTAGCTGAATGCTCAGATCAGAAAGAAGTTTCACAGAATGCTTCTGTGTAGTTTATATTTGAATATATTCCTTTTTCCACTACTCCTCTCTTAGCGCTCCAATTGTCCAGTTGCATTTTCTACAGAAAGAGTGTTCAGATCTGCTCAATCAAAAGTATGGTTTAACTCTGTTAGCTGAATGCACAGATCAGAAAGAAGTTTCACAGAATGATTCTGTGTAGTTTATATTTGGAGACATTCCTTTTTCCACTATTACCCTCTTAGCGCTCCGAATCTCCACTTGCATTTTCTACAGAAAGAGTGTTTCAGAACGGCTCAATCAAAACTAAGGTTCAACTCTTTTAGTTGAACAAACAGAACAGAAAGAAGTTTCACAGAATGCATCTGTGTAGTTTTTATTTGAAGATATTCTTTTTCCCAATGTAGGCCTCTTAGCGCTTAGCATCTCCAATTGCAGTTTCTACAGAAAGAGTGTTTCAGAACGGCTCAATTAAAAGTAAGGTTCAACTCTGTTAGTTGAATGCACAGAACAGAAAGTATTTTCACAGAATGCTACTGTGTAGTTTATATTTGAATATATTCCTTTTTCCACTATTACCCTCTTAGCGCTCCGAATGTCCACTTGCATTTTCTACAGAAAGAGTGTTCAGAACTGCGCAATCAAAAGTATGGTTTAACTCTGTTAGCTTAATGAACATATCAGAAATAAGTTTCACACAATGCTTCTGTGTAGTTTTTATTTGAAGATATTATTTTTCCCAATATAGGCCTCTTAGCGCTCAGAATGTCCAATTGCTGTTTCTACAGAAAGAGTGTTTCAGAACGGCTCAATCAAAAGTAGGTTCAACTCTGTTAGTTGAATGCACAGAACAGAAAGAAGTTTCATACAATGCTTCTGTGTAGTTTATATTTGAACATATTCTTTTTTCCACTATTACCCACTTAGCGCTACGAATGTCCAGTTGCATTTTCTACAGACAGAGTGTTTCAAAACTGCTCAATCAAAAGTATGGTTTAACTCTGTTAGCTGAATGCTCAGATCAGAAAGAAGTTTCACAGAATGCTTCTGTGTAGTTTATATTTGAATATATTCCTTTTTCCACTACTACGCTCTTAGCGCTCCAAATGTCCAGTTGCATTTTCTACACAAAGAGTGTTCAGATCTGCTCAATCAAAAGTATGATTTAACTCTGTTAGCTGAATGCACAGATCAGAAAGAAGTTTCACCGAATGATTCTGTGTAGTTTATATTTGAAGACATTCCTTTTTCCACTATTACCCTCTTAGCGCTCCGAATCTCCACTTGCATTTTCTACAAAAAGAGTGTTTCATAACTGCTCAATCAAAAATATGTTTTATCTCTGTTAACTGAATTTACAGATCAGAAATAAGTTTCACAGAATGCATCTGTGTAGTTTTTATTTGAAGATATTATTTTTCCCAATGTAGGCCTCTTAGCGCTTAGCATGTCCAATTGCAGTTTCTACAGAAAGAGTGTTTCAGAACGGCTCAATTAAAAGTAAGGTTCAACTCTGTTAGTTGAATGCACAGAACAGAAAGAATTTTCACAGAATGCTACTGTGTAGTTTATATTTGAATATATTCCTTTTTCCACTATTACCCTCTTAGCGCTCCGAATGTCCACTTGCATTTTCTACAGAAAGAGTGTTCAGAACTGCACAATCAAAAGTATGGTTTAACTCTGTTAGCTTAATGAACATATCAGAAATAAGTTTCACACAATGCTTCTGTGTAGTTTTTATTTGAAGATATTATTTTTCCCAATAGAGGCCTCTTAGCGCTCAGAATGTCCAATTGCAGTTTCTACAGAAAGAGTGTTTCAGAAAGGCACAATCAAAAGTAAGGTTCAACTCTGTTAGTTGAATGCACAGAACAGAAAGAAGTTTCATACAATGCTTCTGTGTAGTTTATATTTGAACATATTTTTTTTCCACTATTACCCACTTAGCGCTACGAAAGTCCAGTTGCATTTTCTACAGACAGAGTGTTTCAAAACTGCTCAATCAAAAGTATGGTTTAACTCTGTTAGCTGAATGCACAGATCAGAAAGAAGTTTCACAGAATGATTCTGTGTAGTTTATATTTGTAGACATTCCTTTTTCCACTATTACCCTCTTAGCGCTCCGAATCTCCACTTGCATTTTCTACAGAAGGAGTGTTCAGAACTGCGCAATCAAAAGTATGGTTTAACTCTGTTAGCTTAATGAACATATCAGAAATAAGTTTCACACAATGCTTCTGTGTAGTTTTTATTTGAAGATTTTATTTTTCCCAATAGAGGCCTCTTAGCGCTCAGAATGTCCAATTGCAGTTTCTACAGAAAGAGTGTTTCAGAAAGGCTCAATCAAAAGTAAGGTTCAACTCTGTTAGTTGAATGCACAGAACAGAAAGTAATTTCATACAATGTTTCTGTGTAGTTTACATTTGAACATATTATTTTTTCCACTATTACCCACTTAGCGCTACGAATGTCCAGTTGCATTTTCTACAGACAGAGTGTTTCAAAACTGCTCAATCAAAAGTATGGTTTAACTCTGTTAGCTGAATGCTCAGATCAGAAAGAAGTTTCACAGAATGCTTCTGTGTAGTTTATATTTGAATATATTCCTATTTCCACTACTACGCTCTTAGCGCTCCAAATGTCCAGTTGCATTTTCTACAGAAAGAGTGTTCAGATCTGCTCAATCAAAAGTATGGTTTAACTCTGTTAGCTGAATGCACAGATCAGAAAGAAGTTTCACCGAATGATTCTGTGTAGTTTATATTTGAAGACATTCCTTTTTCCACTATTACCCACTTAGCGCTCCGAATCTCCACTTGCATTTTCTACAAAAAGAGTGTTTCATAACTGCTCCATCAAAAATATGTTTTATCTCTGTTAACTGAATTTACAGATCAGAAATAAGTTTCACAGAATGCATCTGTGTAGTTTTTATTTGAAGATATTCTTTTTCCCAATGTAGGCCTCTTAGCGCTTAGCATGTCCAATTGCAGTTTCTACAGAAAGAGTGTTTCAGAACGGCTCAATCAAAAGTAAGGTTCAACTCTGTTAGTTGAATGCACAGAACAGAAAGAATTCTCACAGAATGCTACTGTGTAGTTTATATTTGAATATATTCCTTTTTCCACTATTACCCTCTTAGCGCTCCGAATGTCCACTTGCATTTTCTACAGAAAGAGTGTTCAGAACTGCGCAATCAAAACTATGGTTTAACTCTGTTAGCTTAATGAACATATCAGAAATAAGTTTCACACAATGCTTCTGTGTAGTTTTTATTTGAAGATATTATTTTTCCCAATAGAGGCCTCTTAGCGCTCAGAATGTCCAATTGCAGTTTCTACAGAAAGAGTGTTTCAGAAAGGCTCAATCAAAAGTAAGGTTCAACTCTGTTAGTTGAATGCACAGAACAGAAAGAAGTTTCATACAATGCTTCTGTGTAGTTTATATTTGAACATATTTTTATTCCACTATTACCCACTTAGCGCTACGAATGTCCAGTTGCATTTTCTACAGACAGAGTGTTTCAAAATTGCTCAATCAAAAGTATGGTTTAACTCTGTTAGCTGAATGCTCAGATCAGAAAGAAGTTTCACAGAATGCTTCTGTGTAGTTTATATTTGAATATATTCCTTTTTCCACTACTACTCTCTTAGCGCTCCAAATGTCCAGTTGCATTTTCTACAGAAAGAGTGTTCAGATCTGCTCAATCAAAAGTATGGTTTAACACTGTTAGCTGAATGCACAGATCAGAAAGAAGTTTCACAGAATGATTCTGTGTAGTTTATATTTGGAGACATTCCTTTTTCCACTATTACCCTCTTAGCGCTCCGAATATCCACTTGCATTTTCTACAGAAAGAGGGTTTCAGAACGGCTCAATCAAAACTAAGGTTCAACTCTTTTAGTTGAACAAACAGAACAGAAAGAAGTTTCACACAATTCTTCTGTGTAGTTTTTATTTGTAGACATTCTTTTTCCCAATATAGGCCTCTTAGCGCTCAGAATGTCCAATTGCACTTTCTACAGAAAGAGTGTTTCAGAAAGGCTCAATCAAAAGTAAGGTTCAACTCTGTTAGTTGAATGCACAGAACAGAAAGAAGTTTCATACAATGCTTCTGTGTAGTTTATATTTAAACATATTCTTTTTTCCACTATTACCCACTTGGCGCTACGAATGTCCAGTTGCATTTTCTACAGACAGAGTGTTTCAAAACTGCTCAATCAAAAGTATGGTTTAACTCTGTTAGCTGAATGCTCAGATCAGAATGAAGTTTCACAGAATGCTTCTGTGTAGTTTATATTTGAATATATTCCTTTTTCCACTAATACTCTCTTAGCGCTCCAAATGTCCAGTTGCATTTTCTACAGAAAGAGTGTTCAGATCTGCTCAATCAAAAGTATGGTTTAACTCTGTTAGCTGAATGCCCAGATCAGAAAGAAGTTTCACAGAATGATTCTGTGTAGTTTATATTTGGAGACATTCCTTTTTCCACTATTACCCTCTCAGCGCTCCGAATCTCCACTTGCATTTTCTACAGAAAGAGTGTTTCAGAACGGCTCAATCAAAACTGAAGTTCAACTCTTTTAGTTGAACAAACAGAACAGAAAGAAGTTTCACACAATTCTTCTGTGTAGTTTTTATTTGTAGACATTCTTTTTCCCAATATAGGCCTCTTAGCGCTCAGAATGTCCAATTGCTGTTTCCACAGAAGGAGTGTTTCAGAACGGCTCAATCAAAAGTAGGTTCAACTCTGTTAGTTGAATGCACAGAACAGAAAGAAGTTTCATACAATGCTTCTGTGTAGTTTATATTTGAACATATTCTTTTTTCCACTATTACCCACTTAGCGCTACGAATGTCCAGTTGCATTTTCTACAGACAGAGTGTTTCAAAACTGCTCAATCAAAAGTATGGTTTAACTCTGTTAGCTGAATGCTCAGATAAGAAAGAAGTTTCACAGAATGCTTCTGTGTAGTTTATATTTGAATATATTCCTTTTTCCACTACTACGCTCTTAGCGCTCCAAATGTCCAGTTGCATTTTCTACACAAAGAGTGTTCAGATCTGCTCAATCAAAAGTATGGTTTAACTCTGTTAGCTGAATGCACAGATCAGAAAGAAGTTTCACCGAATGATTCTGTGTAGTTTATATTTGAAGACATTCCTTTTTCCACTATTACCCACTTAGCGCTCCGAATCTCCACTTGCATTTTCTACAAAAAGAGTGTTTCATAACTGCTCAATCAAAAATATGTTTTATCTCTGTTAACTGAATTTACAGATCAGAAATAAGTTTCACAGAATGCATCTGTGTAGTTTTTATTTGAAGATATTATTTTTCCCAATGTAGGCCTCTTAGCGCTTAGCATGTCCAATTGCAGTTTCTACAGAAAGAGTGTTTCAGAACGGCTCAATTAAAAGTAAGGTTCAACTCTGTTAGTTGAATGCACAGAACAGAAAGAATTTTCACAGAATGCTACTGTGTAGTTTATATTTGAATATATTCCTTTTTCCACTATTACCCTCTTAGCGCTCCGAATGTCCACTTGCATTTTCTACAGAAAGAGTGTTCAGAACTGCACAATCAAAAGTATGGTTTAACTCTGTTAGCTTAATGAACATATCAGAAATAAGTTTCACACAATGCTTCTGTGTAGTTTTTATTTGAAGATATTATTTTTCCCAATAGAGGCCTCTTAGCGCTCAGAATGTCCAATTGCAGTTTCTACAGAAAGAGTGTTTCAGAAAGGCTCAATCAAAAGTAAGGTTCCACTCTGTTAGTTGAATGCACAGAACAGAAAGAAGTTTCATACAATGCTTCTGTGTAGTTTATATTTGAACATATTCTTTTTTCCATTATTACCCACTTAGCGCTACGAAAGTCCAGTTGCATTTTCTACAGACAGAGTGTTTCAAAACTGCTCAATCAAAAGTATGGTTTAACTCTGTTAGCTGAATGCACAGATCAGAAAGAAGTTTCACAGAATGATTCTGTGTAGTTTATATTTATAGACATTCCTTTTTCCACTATTACCCTCTTAGCGCTCCGAATCTCCACTTGCATTTTCTACAGAAGGAGTGTTCAGAACTGCGCAATCAAAAGTATGGTTTAACTCTGTTAGCTTAATGAACATATCAGAAATAAGTTTCACACAATGCTTCTGTGTAGTTTTTATTTGAAGATTTTATTTTTCCCAATAGAGGCCTCTTAGCGCTCAGAATGTCCAATTGCAGTTTCTACAGAAAGAGTGTTTCAGAAAGGCTCAATCAAAAGTAAGGTTCAACTCTGTTAGTTGAATGCACAGAACAGAAAGAAATTTCATACAATGCTTCTGTGTAGTTTATATTTGAACATATTCTTTTTTCCACTATTACCCACTTAGCGCTACGAATGTCCAGTTGCATTTTCTACAGACAGAGTGTTTCAAAACTGCTCAATCAAAAGTATGGTTTAACTCTGTTAGCTGAATGCTCAGATCAGAAAGAAGTTTCACAGAATGCTTCTGTGTAGTTTATATTTGAATATATTCCTATTTCCACTACTACGCTCTTAGCGCTCCAAATGTCCAGTTGCATTTTCTACAGAAAGAGTGTTCAGATCTGCTCAATCAAAAGTATTGTTTAACTCTGTTAGCTGAATGCACAGATCAGAAAGAAGTTTCACCGAATGATTCTGTGTAGTTTATATTTGAAGAGATTCCTTTTTCCACTATTACCCACTTAGCGCTCCGAATCTCCACTTGCATTTTCTACAAAAAGAGTGTTTCATAACTGCTCCATCAAAAATATGTTTTATCTCTGTTAACTGAATTTACAGATCAGAAATAAGTTTCACAGAATGCATCTGTGTAGTTTTTATTTGAAGATATTCTTTTTCCCAATGTAGGCCTCTTAGCGCTTAGCATGTCCAATTGCAGTTTCTACAGAAAGAGTGTTTCAGAACGGCTCAATCAAAAGTAAGGTTCAACTCTGTTAGTTGAATGCAGAGAACAGAAAGTATTTTCGCAGAATGCTACTGTGTAGTTTATATTTGAATATATTCCTTTTTCCACTATTATCCTCTTAGCGCTCCGAATGTCCACTTGCATTTTCTACAGAAAGAGTGTTCCGAACTGCGCAATCAAAAGTATGGTTTAACTCTGTTAGCTTAATGAACATATCAGAAATAAGTTTCACACAATGCTTCTGTGTAGTTTTTATTTGAAGATATTATTTTTCCCAATAGAGGCCTCTTAGCGCTCAGAATGTCCAATTGCAGTTTCTACAGAAAGAGTGTTTCAGAAAGGCTCAATCAAAAGTAAGGTTCAACTCTGTTAGTTGAATGCACAGAACAGAAAGAAGTTTCATACAATGCTTCTGTGTAGTTTATATTTGAACATATTCTTTTTTCCACTATTACCCACTTAGCGCTACGAATGTCCAGTTGCATTTTCTACAGACAGAGTGTTTCAAATCTGCTCAATCAGAAGTATGGTTTAACTCTGTTAGCTGAATGCTCAGATCAGAAAGAAGTTTCACAGAATGCTTCTGTGTAGTTTATATTTGAATATACTCCTTTTTCTACTACTACTCTCTTAGCGCTCCAAATGTCCAGTTGCATTTTCTACAGAAAGAGTGTTCAGATCTGCTCAATCAAAAGTATGGTTTAACTCTGTTAGCTGAAGGCACAGATCAGAAAGAAGTTTCACAGAATGATTCTGTGTAGTTTATATTTGGAGACATTCCTTTTTCCACTATTACCCTCTTAGCGCTCCGAATCTCCACTTGCATTTTCTACAGAAAGAGTGCTTCAGAACAGCTCAATCAAAACTAAGGTTCAACTCTTTTAGTTGAACAAACAGAACAGAAAGAAGTTTCACACAATTCTTCTGTGTAGTTTTTATTTGTAGACATTCTTTTTCCAAATATAGGCCTCTTAGCGCTCAGAATGTCCAATTGCAGTTTCTACAGAAAGAGTGTTTCAGAACGGCTCAATCAAAAGTAAGGTTCAACTCTGTTAGTTGAATGCACAGAACAGAAAGAAGTTTCATACAATGCTTCTGTGTAGTTTATATTTGAACATATTCTTTTTTCCACTATTACCCACTTAGCGCTACGAATGTCCAGTTGCATTTTCTACAGACAGAGTGTTTCAAAACTGCTCAATCAAAAGTATGTTTTAACTCTGTTAGCTGAATGCTCAGATCAGAAAGAAGTTTCACAGAATGCTTCTGTGTAGTTTATATTTGAATATATTCCTTTTTCCACTACTACGCTCTTAGCGCTCAAAATATCCAGTTGCATTTTCTACAGAAAGAGTGTTCAGATCTGCTCAATCAAAAGTATGGTTTAACTCTGTTAGCTGAATGCACAGATCAGAAAGAAGTTTCACCGAATGATTCTGTGTAGTTTATATTTGAAGACATTCCTTTTTCCACTATTACCCTCTTAGCGCTCCGAATCTCCACTTGCATTTTCTACAAAAAGAGTGTTTCATAACTGCTCAATCAAAAATATGTTTTATCTCTGTTAACTGAATTTACAGATCAGAAATAAGTTTCACAGAATGCATCTGTGTAGTTTTTATTTGAAGATATTCTTTTTCCCAATGTAGGCCTCTTAGTGCTTAGCATGTCCAATTGCAGTTTCTACAGAAAGAGTGTTTCAGAACGGCTCAATCAAAAGTAAGGTTCAACTCTGTTAGTTGAATGCACAGAACAGGAAGAATTTTCACAGAATGCTACTGTGTAGTTTATATTTGAATATATTCCTTTTTCCACTATTACCCTCTTAGCGCTCCGAATGTCCACTTGCATTTTCTACAGAAAGAGTGTTCAGAACTGCGCAATCAAAACTAACGTTCAACTCTTTTAGTTGAACAAACAGAACAGAAAGAAGTTTCACACAATGCTTCTGTGTAGTTTTTATTTGTAGACATTCTTTTTCCCAATATAGGCCTCTTAGCGCTCAGAATGTCCAATTGCAGTTTCTACAGAAAGAGTGATTCAGAACGGCTCAATCAAACGTAAGGTTCAACTCTGTTAGTTGAATGCACAGAACAGAAAGAAGTTTCATACAATGCTTCTGTGTAGTTTATATTTGAACATATTCTTTTTTCCACTATTACCCACTTAGCGCTACGAATGTCCAGTTGCATTTTCTACAGACAGAGTGTTTCAAAACTGCTCAATCAAATGTATGGTTTAACTCTGTTAGCTGAATGCTCAGATCAGAAAGAACTTTCACAGAATGCTTCTGTGTAGTTTATATTTGAATATATTACTTTTTCCACTACTACGCTCTTAGCGCTCCAAATGTCCAGTTGCATTTTCTACAGAAAGAGTGTTCAGATCTGCTCAATCAAAAGTATGGTTTAACTCTGTTAGCTGAATGCACAGATCAGAAAGAAGTTTCACCGAATGATTCTGTGTAGTTTATATTTGAAGACATTCCTTTTTCCAATATTACCCTCTTAGCGCTCCGAATCTCCACTTGCATTTTCTACAAAAAGAGTGTTTCATAACTGCTCAATCAAAAATATGTTTTATCTCTGTTAACTGAATTTACAGATCAGAAATAAGTTTCACAGAATGCATCTGTGTAGTTTTTATTTGAAGATATTCTTTTTCCCAATGTAGGCCTCTTAGCGCTTAGCATGTCCAATTGCAGTTTCTACAGAAAGAGTGTTTCAGAACGGCTCAATCAAAAGTAAGGTTCAACTCTGTTAGTTGAATGCACAGAACAGAAAGAATTTTCACAGAATGCTACTGTGTAGTTTATATTTGAATATATTCCTTTTTCCACTATTACCCTCTTAGCACTCCGAATGTCCACTTGCATTTTCTACAGAAAGAGTGTTCCGAACTGCGCAATCATAAGTATGGTTTAACTATGTTAGCTTAATGAACATATCAGAAATAAGTTTCACACAATGCTTCCGTGTAGTTTTTATTTGAAGATATTATTTTTCCCAATAGAGTCCTCTTAGCGCTCAGAATGTCCAATTGCAGTTTCTACAGAAAGAGTGTTTCAGAAAGGCTCAATCCAAAGTAAGGTTCAACTCTGTTAGTTGAATGCACAGAACAGAAAGAAGTTTCATACAATGCTTCTGTGTAGTTTATATTTGAACATATTCTTTTTTCCACTATTACCCACTTAGCGCTACGAATGTCCAGTTGCATTTTCTACAGACAGAGTGTTTCAAAACTGCTCAATCAAAAGTATGGTTTAACTCTGTTAGCTGAATGCTCAGATCAGAAAGAAATTTCACAGAATGCTTCTGTGTAGTTTATATTTGAATATATTCCTTTTTCCACCACTACTCTCTTAGCGCTCCAAATGTCCAGTTGCATTTTCTACAGAAAGAGTGTTCAGAACTGCTCAATCAAAAGTATGGTTTAACTCTGTTAGCTGAATGCACAGATCCGAAAGAAGTTTCACAGAATGATTCTGTGTAGTTTATATTTGGAGACATTCCTTTTTCCACTATTACCCTCTTAGCGCTCCGAACCTCCACTTGCATTTTCTACAGAAAGAGTGTTTCAGAACGGCTCAATCAAAACTAAGGTTCAACTCTTTTAGTTGAACAAACAGAACACAAAGAAGTTTCACACTATTCTTCTGTGTAGTTTTTATTTGTAGACATTCTTTTTCCAAATATAGGCCTCTTAGCGCTCAGAATGTCCAATTGCAGTTTCTACAGAAAGAGTGTTTCAGAACGGCTCAATCAAAAGTAAGGTTCAACTCTGTTAGTTGAATGCACAGAACACAAAGAAGTTTCATACAATGCTTCTGTGTAGTTAATATTTGAACATATTCTTTTTTCCACTATTACCCACTTAGCGCTACGAATGTCCAGTTGCATTTTCTACAGACAGAGTGTTTCAAAACTGCTCAATCAAAAGTATGGTTTAACTCTGTTAGCTGAATGCTCAGATCAGAAAGAAGTTTCACAGAATGCTTCTGTGTAGTTTATATTTGAATATATTCCTTTTTCCACTACTACGCTCTTAGCGCTCCAAATGTCCAGTTGCATTTTCTACAGAAAGAGTGTTCAGATCTGCTCAATCAAAAGTATGGTTTAAATCTGTTAGCTGAATGCACAGATCAGAAAGAAGTTTCACCGAATGATTCTGTGTAGTTTATATTTGAAGACATTCCTTTTTCCAATATTACCCTCTTAGCGCTCCGAATCTCCACTTGCATTTTCTACAAAAAGAGTGTTTCATAACTGCTCAATCAAAAATATGTTTTATCTCTGTTAACTGAATTTACAGATCAGAAATAAGTTTCACAGAATGCATCTGTGTAGTTTTTATTTGAAGATATTCTTTTTCCCAATGTAGGCCTCTTAGCGCTTAGCATGTCCAATTGCAGTTTCTACAGAAAGAGTGTTTCAGAACGGCTCAATCAAAAGTAAGGTTCAACTCTGTTAGTTGAATGCACAGAACAGAAAGAATTTTCACAGAATGCTACTGTGTAGTTTATATTTGAATATATTCCTTTTTCCACTATTACCCTCTTAGCGCTCCGAATGTCCACTTGCATTTTCTACAGAAAGAGTGTTCCGAACTGCGCAATCATAAGTATGGTTTAACTATGTTAGCTTAATGAACATATCAGAAATAAGTTTCACACAATGCTTCTGTTTAGTTTTTATTTGAAGATATTATTTTTCCCAATAGAGTCCTCTTAGCGCTCAGAATGTCCAATTGCAGTTTCTACAGAAAGAGTGTTTCAGAAAGGCTCAATCAAAAGTAAGGTTCAACTCTGTTAGTTGAATGCACAGAACAGAAAGAAGTTTCATTCAATGCTTCTCTGTAGTTTATATTTGAACATATTCTTTTTTCCACTATTACCAACTTAGCGCTACGAATGTCCAGTTGCATTTTCTACAGACAGAGTGTTTCAAAACTGCTCAATCAAAAGTATGGTTTAACTCTGTTAGCTGAATGCTCAGATCAGAAAGAAATTTCACAGAATGCTTCTGTGTAGTTTATATTTGAATATATTCCTTTTTCCACTACTACACTCTTAGCGCTCCAAATGTCCAGTTGCATTTTCTACAGAAAGAGTGTTCAGATCTGCTCAATCAAAAGTATGGTTTAACTCTGTTAGCTGAATGCACAGATCAGAAAGAAGTTTCACAGAATGATTCTGTGTAGTTTATATTTGGAGACATTCCTTTTTCCACTATTACCCTCTTAGCGCTGCGAATCTCCACTTGCATTTTCTACAGAAAGAGTGTTTCAGAACGGCTCAATCAAAACTAAGGTTCAACTCTTTTAGTTGAACAAACAGAACGGAAAGAAGTTTCACACTATTCTTCTGTGTAGTTTTTATTTGTAGACATTCTTTTTCCAAATATAGGCCTCTTAGCGCTCAGAATGTCCAATTGCAGTTTCTACAGAAAGAGTGTTTCAGAACGGCTCAATCAAAAGTAAGGTTCAACTCTGTTAGTTGAATGCACAGAACAGAAAGATGTTTCATACAATGCTTCTGTGTAGTTTATATTTGAACATATTCTTTTTTCCACTATTACCCACTTAGCGCTACGAATGTCCAGTTGCATTTTCTACAGACAGAGTGTTTCAAAACTGCTCAATCAAAAGTATGGTTTAACTCTGTTAGCTGAATGCTCAGATCAGAAAGAAGTTTCACAGAATGCTTCTGTGTAGTTTATATTTGAATATATTCCTTTTTCCACTACTACGCTCTTAGCGCTCCAAATGTCCAGTTGCATTTTCTACAGAAAGAGTGTTCAGATCTGCTCAATCAAAAGTATGGTTTAACTCTGTTAGCTGAATGCACAGATCAGAAAGAGGTTTCACCGAATGATTCTGTGTAGTTTATATTTGAAGACATTCCTTTTTCCACTATTACCCTCTTAGCGCTCCGAATCTCCTCTTGCATTTTCTACAAAAAGAGTGTTTCATAACTGCTCAATCAAAAATATGTTTTATCTCTGTTAACTGAATTTACAGATCAGAAATAAGTTTCACAGAATGCATCTGTGTAGTTTTTATTTGAAGATATACTTTTTCCCAATGTAGGCCTCTTAGCGCTTAGCATGTCCAATTGCAGTTTCTACAGAAAGAGTGTTTCAGAACGGCTCAATCAAAAGTAAGGTTCAACTCTGTTAGTTGAATGCACAGAACAGGAAGAATTTTCACAGAATGCTACTGTGTAGTTTATATTTGAATATATTCCTTTTTCCACTATTACCCTCTTAGCGCTCCGAATGTCCACTTGCATTTTCTACAGAAAGAGTGTTCAGAACTGCGCAATCAAAACTAAGGTTCAACTCTTTTAGTTGAACAAACAGAACAGAAAGAAGTTTCACACAATGCTTCTGTGTAGTTTTTATTTGTAGACATTCTTTTTCCCAATATAGGCCTCTTAGCGCTCAGAATGTCCAATTGCAGTTTCTACAGAAAGAGTGATTCAGAACGGCTCAATCAAACGTAAGGTTCAACTCTGTTAGTTGAATGCACAGAACAGAAAGAAGTTTCATACAATGCTTCTGTGTAGTTTATATTTGAACATATTCTTTTTTCCACTATTACCCACTTAGTACTACGAATGTCCAGTTGCATTTTCTACAGACAGAGTGTTTCAAAACTGCTCAATCAAAAGTATGGTTTAACTCTGTTAGCTGAATGCTCAGATCAGAAAGAAGTTTCACAGAATGCTTCTGTGTAGTTTATATTTGAATATATTCCTTTTTCCACTACTACTCTCTTAGCGCTCCAAATGTCCAGTTGCATTTTCTACAGAAAGAGTGTTCAGATCTGCTCAATCAAAAGTATGGTTTAACTCTGTTAGCTGAATGCACAGGTCAGAAAGATGTTTCACAGAATGATTCTGTGTAGTTTATATTTGGAGACATTCCTTTTTCCACTATTACCCTCTTAGCGCTCCGAATCTCCACTTGCATTTTCTACAGAAAGAGTGTTTCAGAACGGCTCAATCAAAACTAAGGTTCAACTCTTTTAGTTGAACAAACAGAACAGAAAGAAGTTTCACACAATTCTTCTGTGTAGTTTTTATTTGTAGACATTCTTTTTCCCAATATAGGCCTCTTAGCGCTCAGAATGTCCAATTGCAGTTTCTACAGAAAGAGTGTTTCAGAACGGCTCAATCAAAAGTAAGGTTCAACTCTGTTAGTTGAATGCACAGAACAGAAAGAAGTTTCATACAATGCTTCTGTGTAGTTTATATTTCAACATATTCTTTTTTCCACTATTACCCACTTGGCGCTACGAATGTCCAGTTGCATTTTCTACAGACAGAGTGTTTCAAAACTACTCAATCAAAAGTATGGTTTAACTCTGTTAGCTGAATGCTCAGATCAGAAAGAAGTTTCACAGAATGCTTCTGTGTAGTTTATATTTGAATATATTCCTTTTTCCACTAATCCTCTCTTAGCGCTCCAAATGTCCAGTTGCATTTTCTACAGAAAGAGTGTTCAGATCTGCTCAATCAAAAGTATGGTTTAACTCTGTTAGCTGAATGCCCAGATCAGAAAGAAGTTTCACAGAATGATTCTGTGTAGTTTATATTTGGAGACATTCCTTTTTCCACTATTACCCTCTTAGCGCTCCGAATCTCCACTTGCATTTTCTACAGAAAGAGTGTTTCAGAACGGCTCAATCAAAACTAAACTTCAACTCTTTTAGTTGAACAAACAGAACAGAAATAAGTTTCACACAATTCTTCTGTGTAGTTTTTATTTGTAGACATTCTTTTTCCCAATATAGGCCTCTTAGCGCTCAGAATGTCCAATTGCTGTTTCTACAGAAAGAGTGTTTCAGAACGGCTCAATCAAAAGTAGGTTCAACTCTGTTAATTGAATGCACAGAACAGAAAGAAGTTTCATACAATGCTTCTGTGTAGTTTATATTTGAACATATTCTTTTTTCCACTATTACCCACTTAGCGCTACGAATGTCCAGTTGCATTTTCTACAGACAGAGTGTTTCAAAACTGCTCAATCAAAAGTATGGTTTAACTCTGTTAGCTGAATGCTCAGATCAGAAAGAAGTTTCACAGAATGCTTCTGTGTAGTTTATATTTGAATATATTCCTTTTTCCACTACTACGCTCTTAGCGCTCCAAATGTCCAGTTGCATTTTCTACACAAAGAGTGTTCAGATCTGCTCAATCAAAAGTATGGTTTAACTCTGTTAGCTGAAAGCACAGATCAGAAAGAAGTTTCACAGAATGATTCTGTGTAGTTTATATTTGGAGACATTCCTTTTTCCACTATTACCCTCTTAGCGCTCCGAATCTCCACTTGCATTTTCTACAGAAAGAGTGTTTCAGAACGGCTCAATCAAAACTAAGGTTCAACTCTTTTAGTTGAACAAACAGAACAGAAAGAAGTTCCACAGAATGCATCTGTGTAGTTTTTATTTGAAGATATTCTTTTTCCCAATGTAGGCCTCTTAGCGCTTAGCATGTCCAATTGCAGTTTCTACAGAAAGAGTGTTTCAGAACGGCTCAATTAAAAGTAAGGTTCAACTCTGTTAGTTGAATGCACAGAACAGAAAGAATTTTCACAGAATGCTACTGTGTAGTTTATATTTGAATATATTCCTTTTTCCACTATTACCCTCTTAGCGCTCCGAATGTCCACTTGCATTTTCTACAGAAAGAGTGTTCAGAACTGCGCAATCAAAAGTATGGTTTAACTCTGTTAGCTTAATGAACATATCAGAAATAAGTTTCACACAATGCTTCTGTGTAGTTTTTATTTGAAGATATTATTTTTCCCAATAGAGGCCTCTTAGCGCTCAGAATGTCCAATTGCAGTTTCTACAGAAAGAGTGTTTCAGAAAGGCTCAATCAAAAGTAAGGTTCAACTCTGTTAGTTGAATGCACAGAACAGAAAGAAGTTTCATGCAATGCTTCTGTGTAGTTTATATTTGAACATATTCTTTTTTCCATTATTACCCACTTAGCGCTACGAAAGTCCAGTTGCATTTTCTACAGACAGAGTGTTTCAAAACTGCTCAATCAAAAGTATGGTTTAACTCTGTTAGCTGAATGCACAGATCAGAAAGAAGTTTCACAGAATGATTCTGTGTAGTTTATATTTGTAGACATTCCTTTTTCCACTATTACCCTCTTAGCGCTCCGAATCTCCACTTGCATTTTCTACAGAAGGAGTGTTCAGAACTGCGCAATCAAAAGTATGGTTTAACTCTGTTAGCTTAATGAACATATCAGAAATAAGTTTCACACAATGCTTCTGTGTAGTTTTTATTTGAAGATTTTATTTTTCCCAATAGAGGCCTCTTAGCGCTCAGAATGTCCAATTGCAGTTTCTACAGAAAGAGTGTTTCAGAAAGGCTCAATCAAAAGTAAGGTTCAACTCTGTTAGTTGAATGCACAGAACAGAAAGAAATTTCATACAATGCTTCTGTGTAGTTTATATTTGAACATATTCTTTTTTCCACTATTACCCACTTAGCGCTACGAATGTCCAGTTGCATTTCCTACAGACAGAGTGTTTCAAAACTGCTCAATCAAAAGTATGGTTTAACTCTGTTAGCTGAATGCTCAGATCAGAAAGAAGTTTCACAGAATGCTTCTGTGTAGTTTATATTTGAATATATTCCTATTTCCACTACTACGCTCTTAGCGCTCCAAATGTCCAGTTGCATTTTCTACAGAAAGAGTGTTCAGACCTGCTCAATCAAAAGTATGGTTTAACTCTGTTAGCTGAATGCACAGATCAGAAAGAAGTTTCACCGAATGATTCTGTGTAGTTTATATTTGAAGACATTCCTTTTTCCACTATTACCCACTTAGCGCTCCGAATCTCCACTTGCATTTTCTACAAAAAGAGTGTTACATAACTGCTCCATCAAAAATATGTTTTATCTCTGTTAACTGAATTTACAGATCAGAAATAAGTTTCACAGAATGCATCTGTGTAGTTTTTATTTGAAGATATTCTTTTTCCCAATGTAGGCCTCTTAGCGCTTAGCATGTCCAATTGCAGTTTCTACAGAAAGAGTGTTTCAGAACGGCTCAATCAAAAGTAAGGTTCAACTCTGTTAGTTGAATGCACAGAACAGAAAGAATTTTCACAGAATGCTACTGTGTAGTTTATATTTGAATATATTCCTTTTTCCACTATTACCCTCTTAGCGCTCCGAATGTCCACTTGCATTTTCTACAGAAAGAGTGTTCAGAACTGCGCAATCAAAACTAACGTTCAACTCTTTTAGTTGAACAAACAGAACAGAAAGAAGTTTCACACAATGCTTCTGTGTAGTTTTTATTTGTAGACATTCTTTTTCCCAATATAGGCCTCTTAGCGCTCAGAATGTCCAATTGCAGTTTCTACAGAAAGAGTGATTTAGAACGGCTCAATCAAACGTAAGGTTCAACTCTGTTAGTTGAATGCACAGAACAGAAAGAAGTTTCATACAATGCTTCTGTGTAGTTTATATTTGAACATATTCTTTTTTCCACTATTACCCACTTAGCGCTACGAATGTCCAGTTGCATTTTCTACAAACAGAGTGTTTCAAAACTGCTCAATCAAATGTATGGTTTAACTCTGTTAGCTGAATGCTCAGATCAGAAAGAAGTTTCACAGAATGCTTCTGTGTAGTTTATATTTGAATATATTACTTTTTCCACTACTACGCTCTTAGCGCTCCAAATGTCCAGTTGCATTTTCTACAGAAAGAGTGTTCAGATCTGCTCAATCAAAAGTATGGTTTAACTCTGTTAGCTGAATGCACAGATCAGAAAGAAGTTTCACCGAATGATTCTGTGTAGTTTATATTTGAAGACATTCCTTTTTCCAATATTACCCTCTTAGCGCTCCGAATCTCCACTTGCATTTTCTACAAAAAGAGTGTTTCATAACTGCTCAATCAAAAATATGTTTTATCTCTGTTAACTGAATTTACAGATCAGAAATAAGTTTCACAGAATGCATCTGTGTAGTTTTTATTTGAAGATATTCTTTTTCCCAATGTAGGCCTCTTAGCGCTTAGCATGTCCAATTGCAGTTTCTACAGAAAGAGTGTTTCAGAACGGCTCAATCAAAAGTAAGGTTCAAATCTGTTAGTTGAATGCACAGAACAGAAAGAATTTTCACAGAATGCTACTGTGTAGTTTATATTTGAATATATTCCTTTTTCCACTATTACCCTCTTAGCGCTCCGAATGTCCACTTGCATTTTCTACAGAAAGAGTGTTCCGAACTGCGCAATCATAAGTATGGTTTAACTATGTTAGCTTAATGAACATATCAGAAATAAGTTTCACACAATGCTTCTGTGTAGTTTTTATTTGAAGATATTATTTTTCCCAATAGAGTCCTCTTAGCGCTCAGAATGTCCAATTGCAGTTTCTACAGAAAGAGTGTTTCAGAAAGGCTCAATCAAAAGTAAGGTTCAACTCTGTTAGTTGAATGCACAGAACAGAAAGAAGTTTCATACAATGCTTCTGTGTAGTTTATATTTGAACATATTCTTTTTTCCACTATTACCCACTTAGCGCTACGAATGTCCAGTTGCATTTTCTACAGACAGAGTGTTTCAAAACTGCTCAATCAAAAGTATGGTTTAACTCTGTTAGCTGAATGCTCAGATCAGAAAGAAATTTCACAGAATGCTTCTGTGTAGTTTATATTTGAATATATTCCTTTTTCCACCACTACTCTCTTAGCGCTCCAAATGTCCAGTTGCATTTTCTACAGAAAGAGTGTTCAGAACTGCTCAATCAAAAGTATGGTTTAACTCTGTTAGCTGAATGCACAGATCAGAAAGAAGTTTCACAGAATGATTCTGTGTAGTTTATATTTGGAGACATTCCTTTTTCCACTATTACCCTCTTAGCGCTCCGAATCTCCACTTGCATTTTCTACAGAAAGAGTGTTTCAGAACGGCTCAATCAAAACTAAGGTTCAACTCTTTTAGTTGAACAAACAGAACAGAAAGAAGTTTCACACTATTCTTCTGTGTAGTTTTTATTTGTAGACATTCTTTTTCCAAATATAGGCCGCTTAGCGCTCAGAATGTCCAATTGCAGTTTCTACAGAAAGAGTGTTTCAGAACGGCTCAATCAAAAGTAAGGTTCAACTCTGTTAGTTGAATGCACAGAACACAAAGAAGTTTCATACAATGCTTCTGTGTAGTTAATATTTGAACATATTCTTTTTTCTACTATTACCCACTTAGCGCTACGAATGTCCAGTTGCATTTTCTACAGACAGAGTGTTTCAAAACTGCTCAATCAAAAGTATGGTTTAACTCTGTTAGCTGAATGCTCAGATCAGAAAGAAGTTTCACAGAATGCTTCTGTGTAGTTTATATTTGAATATATTCCTTTTTCCACTACTACGCTCTTAGCGCTCCAAATGTCCAGTTGCATTTTCTACAGAAAGAGTGTTCAGATCTGCTCAATCAAAAGTATGGTTTAACTCTGTTAGCTGAATGCACAGATCAGAAAGAAATTTCACCGAATGATTCTGTGTAGTTTATATTTGAAGACATTCCTTTTTCCAATATTACCCTCTTAGCGCTCCGAATCTCCACTTGCATTTTCTACAAAAAGAGTGTTTCATAACTGCTCAATCAAAAATATGTTTTATCTCTGTTAACTGAATTTACAGATCAGAAATAAGTTTCACAGAATGCATCTGTGTAGTTTTTATTTGAAGATATTCTTTTTCCCAATGTAGGCCTCTTAGCGCTTAGCATGTCCAATTGCAGTTTCTACAGAAAGAGTGTTTCAGAACGGCTCAATCAAAAGTAAGGTTCAACTCTGTTAGTTGAATGCACAGAACAGAAAGAATTTTCACAGAATGCTACTGTGTAGTTTATATTTGAATATATTCCTTTTTCCACTATTACCCTCTTAGCGCTCCGAATGTCCACTTGCATTTTCTACAGAAAGAGTGTTCCGAACTGCGCAATCATAAGTATGGTTTAACTATGTTAGCTTAATGAACATATCAGAAATAAGTTTCACACAATGTTTCTGTTTAGTTTTTATTTGAAGATATTATTTTTCCCAATAGAGTCCTCTTAGCGCTCAGAATGTCCAATTGCAGTTTCTACAGAAAGAGTGTTTCAGAAAGGCTCAATCAAAAGTAAGGTTCAACTCTGTTAGTTGAATGCACAGAACAGAAAGAAGTTTCATTCAATGCTTCTCTGTAGTTTATATTTGAACATATTCTTTTTTCCACTATTACCCACTTAGCGCTACGAATGTCCAGTTGCATTTTCTACAGACAGAGTGTTTCAAAACTGCTCAATCAAAAGTATGGTTTAACTCTGTTAGCTGAATGCTCAGATCAGAAAGAAATTTCACAGAATGCTTCTGTGTAGTTTATATTTGAATATATTCCTTTTTCCACTACTACACTCTTAGCGCTCCAAATGTCCAGTTGCATTTTCTACAGAAAGAGTGTTCAGATCTGCTCAATCAAAAGTATGGTTTAACTCTGTTAGCTGAATGCACAGATCAGAAAGAAGTTTCACAGAATGATTCTGTGTAGTTTATATTTGGAGACATTCCTTTTTCCACTATTACCCTCTTAGCGCTGCGAATCTCCACTTGCATTTTCTACAGAAAGAGTGTTTCAGAACGGCTCAATCAAAACTAAGGTTCAACTCTTTTAGTTGAACAAACAGAACGGAAAGAAGTTTCACACTATTCTTCTGTGTAGTTTTTATTTGTAGACATTCTTTTTCCAAATATAGGCCTCTTAGCGCTCAGAATGTCCAATTGCAGTTTCTACAGAAAGAGTGTTTCAGAACGGCTCAATCAAAAGTAAGGTTCAACTCTGTTAGTTGAATGCACAGAACAGAAAGATGTTTCATACAATGCTTCTGTGTAGTTTATATTTGAACATATTCTTTTTTCCACTATTACCCACTTAGCGCTACGAATGTCCAGTTGCATTTTCTACAGACAGAGTGTTTCAAAACTGCTCAATCAAAAGTATGGTTTAACTCTGTTAACTGAATGCTCAGATCAGAAAGAAGTTTCACAGAATGCTTCTGTGTAGTTTATATTTGAATATATTCCTTTTTCAACTACTACGCTCTTAGCGCTCCAAATGTCCAGTTGCATTTTCTACAGAAAGAGTGTTCAGATCTGCTCAATCAAAAGTATGGTTTAACTCTGTTAGCTGAATGCACAGATCAGAAAGAGGTTTCACCGAATGATTCTGTGTAGTTTATATTTGAAGACATTCCTTTTTCCACTATTACCCTCTTAGCGCTCCGAATCTCCTCTTGCATTTTCTACAAAAAGAGTGTTTCATAACTGCTCAATCAAAAATATGTTTTATCTCTGTTAACTGAATTTACAGATCAGAAATAAGTTTCACAGAATGCATCTGTGTAGTTTTTATTTGAAGATATACTTTTTCCCAATGTAGGCCTCTTAGCGCTTAGCATGTCCAATTGCAGTTTCTACAGAAAGAGTGTTTCAGAACGGCTCAATCAAAAGTAAGGTTCAACTCTGTTAGTTGAATGCACAGAACAGGAAGAATTTTCACAGAATGCTACTGTGTAGTTTATATTTGAATATATTCCTTTTTCCACTATTACCCTCTTAGCGCTCCGAATGTCCACTTGCATTTTCTACAGAAAGAGTGTTCAGAACTGCGCAATCAAAACTAAGGTTCAACTCTTTTAGTTGAACAAACAGAACAGAAAGAAGTTTCACACAATGCTTCTGTGTAGTTTTTATTTGTAGACATTCTTTTTCCCAATATAGGCCTCTTAGCGCTCAGAATGTCCAATTGCAGTTTCTACAGAAAGAGTGATTCAGAACGGCTCAATCAAACGTAAGGTTCAACTCTGTTAGTTGAATGCACAGAACAGAAAGAAGTTTCATACAATGCTTCTGTGTAGTTTATATTTGAACATATTCTTTTTTCCACTATTACCCACTTAGTGCTACGAATGTCCAGTTGCATTTTCTACAGACAGAGTGTTTCAAAACTGCTCAATCAAAAGTATGGTTTAACTCTGTTAGCTGAATGCTCAGATCAGAAAGAAGTTTCACAGAATGCTTCTGTGTAGTTTATATTTGAATATATTCCTTTTTCCACTACTACTCTCTTAGCGCTCCAAATGTCCAGTTGCATTTTCTACAGAAAGAGTGTTCAGATCTGCTCAATCAATTGTATGGTTTAACTCTGTTAGCTGAATGCACAGGTCAGAAAGAAGTTTCACAGAATGATTCTGTGTAGTTTATATTTGGAGACATTCCTTTTTCCACTATTACCCTCTTAGCGCTCCGAATCTCCACTTGCATTTTCTACAGAAAGAGTGTTTCAGAACGGCTCAATCAAAACTAAGGTTCAACTCTTTAAGTTGAACAAACAGAACAGAAAGAAGTTTCACACAATTCTTCTGTGTAGTTTTTATTTGTAGACATTCTTTTTCCCAATATAGGCCTCTTAGCGCTCAGAATGTCCAATTGCAGTTTCTACAGAAAGAGAGTTTCAGAACGGCTCAATCAAAAGTAAGGTTCAACTCTGTTAGTTGAATGCAGAGAACAGAAAGAAGTTTCATACAATGCTTCTGTGTAGTTTATATTTGAACATATTCTTTTTTCCACTATTACCCACTTGGCGCTACGAATGTCCAGTTGCATTTTCTACAGACAGAGTGTTTCAAAACTACTCAATCAAAAGTATGGTTTAACTCTGTTAGCTGAATGCTCAGATCAGAAAGAAGTTTCACAGAATGCTTCTGTGTAGTTTATATTTGAATATATTCCTTTTTCCACTACTCCTCTCTTAGCGCTCCAATTGTCCAGTTGCATTTTCTACAGAAAGAGTGTTCAGATCTGCTCAATCAAAAGTATGGTTTAACTCTGTTAGCTGAATGCCCAGATCAGAAAGAAGTTTCACAGAATGATTCTGTGTAGTTTATATTTGGAGACATTCCTTTTTCCACTATTACCCACTTAGCGCTCCGAATCTCCACTTGCATTTTCTACAGAAAGAGTGTTTCAGAACGGCTCAATCAAAACTAAAGTTCAACTCTTTTAGTTGAACAAACAGAACAGAAAGAAGTTTCACACAATTCTTCTGTGTAGTTTTTATTTGTAGATATTCTTTTTCCCAATATAGGCCTCTTAGCGCTCAGAATGTCCAATTGCTGTTTCTACAGAAAGAGTGTTTCAGAACGGCTCAATCAAAAGTAGGTTCAACTCTGTTAGTTGAATGCACAGAACAGAAAGAAGTTTCATACAATGCTTCTGTGTAGTTTATATTTGAACATATTCTTTTTTCCACTATTACCCACTTCGCGCTACGAATGTCCAGTTGCATTTTCTACAGACAGAGTGTTTCAAAACTGCTCAATCAAAAGTATGGTTTAACTCTGTTAGCTGAATGCTCAGATCAGAAAGAAGTTTCACAGAATGCTTCTGTGTAGTTTATATTTGAATATATTCCTTTTTCCACTACTACGCTCTTAGCGCTCCAAATGTCCAGTTGCATTTTCTACACAAAGAGTGTTCAGATCTGCTCAATCAAAAGTATGGTTTAACTCTGTTAGCTGAATGCACAGATCAGAAAGAAGTTTCACAGAATGATTCTGTGTAGTTTATATTTGGAGACATTCCTGTTTCCACTATTACCCTCTTAGCGCTCCGAATCTCCACTTGCATTTTCTACAGAAAGAGTGTTTCAGAACGGCTCAATCAAAACTAAGGTTCAACTCTTTTAGTTGAACAAACAGAACAGAAAGAAGTTCCACAGAATGCATCTGTGTAGTTTTTATTTGAAGATATTCTTTTTCCCAATGTAGGCCTCTTAGCGCTTAGCATGTCCAATTGCAGTTTCTACAGAAAGAGTGTTTCAGAACGGCTCAATTAAAAGTAAGGTTCAACTCTGTTAGTTGAATGCACAGAACAGAAAGAATTTTCACAGAATGCTACTGTGTAGTTTATATTTGAATATATTCCTTTTTCCACTATTACCCTCTTAGCGCTCCGAATGTCCACTTGCATTTTCTACAGAAAGAGTGTTCAGAACTGCGCAATCAAAAGTATGGTTTAACTCTGTTAGCTTAATGAACATATCAGAAATAAGTTTCACACAATGCTTCTGTGTAGTTTTTATTTGAAGATATTATTTTTCCCAATAGAGGCCTCTTAGTGCTCAGAATGTCCAATTGCAGTTTCTACAGAAAGAGTGTTTCAGAAAGGCTCAATCAAAAGTAAGGTTCAACTCTGTTAGTTGAATGCACAGAACAGAAAGAAGTTTCATGCAATGCTTCTGTGTAGTTTATATTTGAACATATTCTTTTTTCCATTATTACCCACTTAGCGCTACGAAAGTCCAGTTGCATTTACTACAGACAGATTGTTTCAAAACTGCTCAATCAAAAGTATGGTTTAACTCTGTTAGCTGAATGCACAGATCAGAAAGAAGTTTCACAGAATGATTCTGTGTAGTTTATATTTGTAGACATTCCTTTTTCCACTATTACCCTCTTAGCGCTCCGAATCTCCACTTGCATTTTCTACAGAAGGAGTGTTCAGAACTGCGCAATCAAAAGTATGGTTTAACTCTGTTAGCTTAATGAACATATCAGAAATAAGTTTCACACAATGCTTCTGTGTAGTTTTTATTTGAAGATTTTATTTTTCCCAATAGAGGCCTCTTAGCGCTCAGAATGTCCAATTGCAGTTTCTACAGAAAGAGTGTTTCAGAAAGGCTCAATCAAAGGTAAGGTTCAACTCTGTTAGTTGAATGCACAGAACAGAAAGAAATTTCATACAATGCTTCTGTGTAGTTTATATTTGAACATATTCTTTTTTCCACTATTACCCACTTAGCGCTACGAATGTCCAGTTGCATTTCCTACAGACAGAGTGTTTCAAAACTGCTCAATCAAAAGTATGGTTTAACTCTGTTAGCTGAATGCTCAGATCAGAAAGAAGTTTCACAGAATGCTTCTGTGTAGTTTATATTTGAATATATTCCTATTTCCACTACTACGCTCTTAGCGCTCCAAATGTCCAGTTGCATTTTCTACAGAAAGAGTGTTCAGATCTGCTCAATCAAAAGTATGGTTTAACTCTGTTAGCTGAATGCACAGATCAGAAAGAAGTTTCACCGAATGATTCTGTGTAGTTTATATTTGAAGACATTCCTTTTTCCACTATTACCCACTTAGCGCTCCGAATCTCCACTTGCATTTTCTACAAAAAGAGTGTTTCATAACTGCTCCATCAAAAATATGTTTTATCTCTGTTAACTGAATTTACAGATCAGAAATAAGTTTCACAGAATGCATCTGTGTAGTTTTTATTTGAAGATATTCTTTTTCCCAATGTAGGCCTCTTAGCGCTTAGCATGTCCAATTGCAGTTTCTACAGAAAGAGTGTTTCAGAACGGCTCAATCAAAAGTAAGGTTCAACTCTGTTAGTTGAATGCACAGAACAGAAAGAATTTTCACAGAATGCTACTGTGTAGTTTATATTTGAATATATTCCTTTTTCCACTATTACCCTCTTAGCGCTCCGAATGTCCACTTGCATTTTCTACAGAAAGAGTGTTCCGAACTGCGCAATCATAAGTATGGTTTAACTATGTTAGCTTAATGAACATATCAGAAATAAGTTTCACACAATGCTTCTCTGTAGTTTTTATTTGAAGATATTATTTTTCCCAATAGAGTCCTCTTAGCGCTCAGAATGTCCAATTGCAGTTTCTACAGAAAGAGTGTTTCAGAAAGGCTCAATCAAAAGTAAGGTTCAACTCTGTTAGTTGAATGCACAGAACAGAAAGAAGTTTCATACAATGCTTCTGTGTAGTTTATATTTGAACATATTATTTTTTCCACTATTACCCACTTAGCGCTACGAATGTCCAGTTGCATTTTCTACAGACAGAGTGTTTCAAAACTGCTCAATCAAAAGTATGGTTTAACTCTGTTAGCTGAATGCTCAGATCAGAAAGAAATTTCACAGAATGATTCTGTGTAGTTTATATTTGGAGACGTTCCTTTTTCCACTATTACCCTCTTAGCGCTCCGAATCTCCACTTGCATTTTCTACAGAAAGAGTGTTTCAGAACGGCTCAATCAAAACTAAGGTTCAACTCTTTTAGTTGAACAAACAGAACAGAAAGAAGTTTCACACTATTCTTCTGTGTAGTTTTTATTTGTAGACATTCTTTTTCCAAATATAGGCCTCTTAGCGCTCAGAATGTCCAATTGCAGTTTCTACAGAAAGAGTGTTTCAGAACGGCTCAATCAAAAGTAAGGTTCAACTCTGTTAGTTGAATGCACAGAACACAAAGAAGTTTCATACAATGCTTCTGTGTAGTTAATATTTGAACATATTCTTTTTTCCACTATTACCCACTTAGCGCTACGAATGTCCAGTTGCATTTTCTACAGACAGAGTGTTTCAAAACTGCTCAATCAAAAGTATGGTTTAACTCTGTTAGCTGAATGCTCAGATCAGAAAGAAGTTTCACAGAATGCTTCTGTGTAGTTTATATTTGAATATATTCCTTTTTCCACTACTACGCTCTTAGCGCTCCAAATGTCCAGTTGCATTTTCTACAGAAAGAGTGTTCAGATCTGCTCAATCAAAAGTATGGTTTAACTCTGTTAGCTGAATGCACAGATCAGAAAGAAATTTCAAGGAATGATTCTGTGTAGTTTATATTTGAAGACATTCCTTTTTCCAATATTACCCTCTTAGCGCTCCGAATCTCCACTTGCATTTTCTACAAAAAGAGTGTTTCATAACTGCTCAATCAAAAATATGTTTTATCTCTGTTAACTGAATTTACAGATCAGAAATAAGTTTCACAGAATGCATCTGTGTAGTTTTTATTTGAAGATATTCTTTTTCCCAATGTAGGCCTCTTAGCGCTTAGCATGTCCAATTGCAGTTTCTACAGAAAGAGTGTTTCAGAACGGCTCAATCAAAAGTAAGGTTCAACTCTGTTAGTTGAATGCACAGAACAGAAAGAATTTTCACAGAATGCTACTGTGTAGTTTATATTTGAATATATTCCTTTTTCCACTATTACCCTCTTAGCGCTCCGAATGTCCACTTGCATTTTCTACAGAAAGAGTGTTCCGAACTGCGCAATCATAAGTATGGTTTAACTATGTTAGCTTAATGAACATATCAGAAATAAGTTTCACACAATGCTTCTGTTTAGTTTTTATTTGAAGATATTATTTTTCCCAATAGAGTCCTCTTAGCGCTCAGAATGTCCAATTGCAGTTTCTACAGAAAGAGTGTTTCAGAAAGGCTCAATCAAAAGTAAGGTTCAACTCTGTTAGTTGAATGCACAGAACAGAAAGAAGTTTCATTCAATGCTTCTCTGTAGTTTATATTTGAACATATTCTTTTTTCCACTATTACCCACTTAGCGCTACGAATGTCCAGTTGCATTTTCTACAGACAGAGTGTTTCAAAACTGCTCAATCAAAAGTATGGTTTAACTCTGTTAGCTGAATGCTCAGATCAGAAAGAAATTTCACAGAATGCTTCTGTGTAGTTTATATTTGAATATATTGCTTTTTCCACTACTACACTCTTAGCGCTCCAAATGTCCAGTTGCATTTTCTACAGAAAGAGTGTTCAGATCTGCTCAATCAAAAGTATGGTTTAACTCTGTTAGCTGAATGCACAGATCAGAAAGAAGTTTCACAGAATGATTCTGTGTAGTTTATATTTGGAGACATTCCTTTTTCCACTATTACCCTCTTAGCGCTGCGAATCTCCACTTGCATTTTCTACAGAAAGAGTGTTTCAGAACGGCTCAATCAAAACTAAGGTTCAACTCTTTTAGTTGAACAAACAGAACGGAAAGAAGTTTCACACTATTCTTCTGTGTAGTTTTTATTTGTAGACACTCTTTTTCCAAATATAGGCCTCTTAGCGCTCAGAATGTCCAATTGCAGTTTCTACAGAAAGAGTGTTTCAGAACGGCTCAATCAAAAGTAAGGTTCAACTCTGTTAGTTGAATGCACAGAACAGAAAGAAGTTTCATACAATGCTTCTGTGTAGTTTATATTTGAACATATTCTTTTTTCCACTATTACCCACTTAGCGCTACGAATGTCCAGTTGCATTTTCTACAGACAGAGTGTTTCAAAACTGCTCAATCAAAAGTATGGTTTAACTCTGTTAGCTGAATGCTCAGATCAGAAAGAAGTTTCACAGAATGCTTCTGTGTAGTTTATATTTGAATATATTCCTTTTTCCACTACTACGCTCTTAGCGCTCCAAATGTCCAGTTGCATTTTCTACAGAAAGAGTGTTCAGATCTGCTTAATCAAAAGTATGGTTTAACTCTGTTAGCTGAATGCACAGATCAGAAAGAGGTTTCACCGAATGATTCTGTGTAGTTTATATTTGAAGACATTCCTTTTTCCACTATTACCCTCTTAGCGCTCCGAATCTCCTCTTGCATTTTCTACAAAAAGAGTGTTTCATAACTGCTCAATCAAAAATATGTTTTATCTCTGTTAACTGAATTTACAGATCAGAAATAAGTTTCACAGAATGCATCTGTGTAGTTTTTATTTGAAGATATACTTTTTCCCAATGTAGGCCTCTTAGCGCTTAGCATGTCCAATTGCAGTTTCTACAGAAAGAGTGTTTCAGAACGGCTCAATCAAAAGTAAGGTTCAACTCTGTTAGTTGAATGCACAGAACAGGAAGAATTTTCACAGAATGCTACTGTGTAGTTTATATTTGAATATATTCCTTTTTCCACTATTACCCTCTTAGCGCTCCGAATGTCCACTTGCATTTTCTACAGAAAGAGTGTTCAGAACTGCGCAATCAAAACTAAGGTTCAACTCTTTTAGTTGAACAAACAGAACAGAAAGAAGTTTCACACAATGCTTCTGTGTAGTTTTTATTTGTAGACATTCTTTTTCCCAATATAGGCCTCTTAGCGCTCAGAATGTCCAATTGCAGTTTCTACAGAAAGAGTGATTCAGAACGGCTCAATCAAACGTAAGGTTCAACTCTGTTAGTTGAATGCACAGAACAGAAAGTAGTTTCATACAATGCTTCTGTGTAGTTTATATTTGAACATATTCTTTTTTCCACTTTTACCCACTTAGTGCTACGAATGTCCAGTTGCATTTTCTACAGACAGAGTGTTTCAAAACTGCTCAATCAAAAGTATGGTTTAACTCTGTTAGCTGAATGCTCAGATCAGAAAGAAGTTTCACAGAATGCTTCTGTGTAGTTTATATTTGAATATATTCCTTTTTCCACTACTACTCTCTTAGCGCTCCAAATGTCCAGTTGCATTTTCTACAGAAAGAGTGTTCAGATCTGCTCAATCAAAAGTATGGTTTAACTCTGTTAGCTGAATGCACAGGTCAGAAAGAAGTTTCACAGAATGATTCTGTGTAGTTTATATTTGGAGACATTCCTTTTTCCACTATTACCCTCTTAGCGCTCCGAATCTCCACTTGCATTTTCTACAGAAAGAGTGTTTCAGAACGGCTCAATCAAAACTAAGGTTCAACTCTTTTAGTTGAACAAACAGAACAGAAAGAAGTTTCACACAATTCTTCTGTGTAGTTTTTATTTGTAGACATTCTTTTTCCCAATATAGGCCTCTTAGCGCTCAGAATGTCCAATTGCAGTTTCTACACAAAGAGTGTTTCAGAACGGCTCAATCAAAAGTAAGGTTCAACTCTGTTAGTTGAATGCAGAGAACAGAAAGAAGTTTCATACAATGCTTCTGTGTAGTTTATATTTGAACATATTCTTTTTTCCACTATTACCCACTTGGCGCTACGAATGTCCAGTTGCATTTTCTACAGACAGAGTGTTTCAAAACTACTCAATCAAAAGTATGGTTTAATTCTGTTAGCTGAATGCTCAGATCAGAAAGAAGTTTCACAGAATGCTTCTGTGTAGTTTATATTTGAATATATTCCTTTTTCCACTAATACTCTCTTAGCGCTCCAAATGTCCATTTGCATTTTCTACAGAAAGAGTGTTCAGATCTGCTCAATCAAAAGTATGGTTTAACTCTGTTAGCTGAATGCCCAGATCAGAAAGAAGTTTCACAGAATGATTCTGTGTAGTTTATATTTGGAGACATTCCTTTTTCCACTATTACCCTCTTAGCGCTCCGAATCTCCACTTGCATTTTCTACAGAAAGAGTGTTTCAGAACGGCTCAATCAAAACTAAGTTCAACTCTTTTAGTTGAACAAACAGAACAGAAAGAAGTTTCACACAATTCTTCTGTGTAGTTTTTATTTGTAGACATTCTTTTTCCCAATATAGGCCTCTTAGCGCTCAGAATGTCCAATTGCTGTTTCTACAGAAAGAGTGTTTCAGAACGGCTCAATCAAAAGTAGGTTCAACTCTGTTAGTTCAATGCACAGAACAGAAAGAAGTTTCATACAATGCTTCTGTGTAGTTTATATTTGAACATATTCTTTTTTCCACTATTACCCACTTAGCGCTACGAATGTCCAGTTGCATTTTCTACAGACAGAGTGTTTCAAAACTGCTCAATCAAAAGTATGGTTTAACTCTGTTAGCTGAATGCTCAGATCAGAAAGAAGTTTCACAGAATGCTTCTGTGTAGTTTATATTTGAATATATTCCTTTTTCCACTACTACGCTCTTAGCGCTCCAAATGTCCAGTTGCATTTTCTACACAAAGAGTGTTCAGATCTGCTCAATCAAAAGTATGGTTTAACTCTGTTAGCTGAATGCACAGATCAGAAAGAAGTTTCACAGAATGATTCTGTGTAGTTTATATTTGGAGACATTCCTTTTTCCACTATTACCCTCTTAGCGCTCCGAATCTCCACTTGCATTTTCTACAGAAAGAGTGTTTCAGAACGGCTCAATCAAAACTAAGGTTCAACTCTTTTAGTTGAACAAACAGAACAGAAAGAAGTTCCACAGAATGCATCTGTGTAGTTTTTATTTGAAGATATTCTTTTTCCCAATGTAGGCCTCTTAGCGCTTAGCATGTCCAATTGCAGTTTCTACAGAAAGAGTGTTTCAGAACCGCTCAATTAAAAGTAAGGTTCAACTCTGTTAGTTGAATGCACAGAACAGAAAGAATTTTCACAGAATGCTACTGTGTAGTTTATATTTGAATATATTCCTTTTTCCACTATTACCCTCTTAGCGCTCCGAATGTCCACTTGCATTTTCTACAGAAAGAGTGTTCAGAACTGCGCAATCAAAAGTATGGTTTAACTCTGTTAGCTTAATGAACATATCAGAAATAAGTTTCACACAATGCTTCTGTGTAGTTTTTATTTGAAGATATTATTTTTCCCAATAGAGGCCTCTTAGCGCTCAGAATGTCCAATTGCAGTTTCTACAGAAAGAGTGTTTCAGAAAGGCTCAATCAAAAGTAAGGTTCAACTCTGTTAGTTGAATGCACAGAACAGAAAGAAGTTTCATGGAATGCTTCTGTGTAGTTTATATTTGAACATATTCTTTTTTCCACTATTACCCACTTGGCGCTACGAATGTCCAGTTGCATTTTCTACAGACAGAGTGTTTCAAAACTGCTCAATCAAAAGTATGGTTTAACTCTGTTAGCTGATTGCTCAGATCAGAAAGAAGTTTCACAGAATGCTTCTGTGTAGTTTATAATTGAATATATTCCTTTTTCCACTACTAGTCTCTTAGCGCTCCAATTGTCCAGTTGCATTTTCTACAGAAAGAGTGTTCAGATCTGCTCAATCAAAAGTATGGTTTAACTCTGTTAGCTGAATGCACAGATCAGAAAGAAGTTTCACAGAATGATTCTGTGTAGTTTATATTTGGAGACATTCCTTTTTCCACTATTACCCTCTTAGTGCTCCGAATCTCCACTTGCATTTTCTACAGAAAGAGTGTTTCAGAACGGCTCAATCAAAACTAAGGTTCAACTCTTTTAGTTGAACAAACAGAACAGAAAGAAGTTTCACACAATTGTTCTGTGTAGTTTTTATTTGTAGACATTCTTTTTCCCAATATAGGCCTCTTAGCGCTCAGAATGTCCAATTGCAGTTTCTACAGAAAGAGTGTTTCAGAACGGCTCAATCAATAGTAAGGTTCAACTCTGTTAGTTGAATGCACAGAACAGAAAGAAGTTTCATACAATGCTTCTGTGTAGTTTATATTTGAACATATTCTTTTTTCCACTATTACCCACTTAGCGCTACGAATGTCCAGTTGCATTTTCTACAGACAGAGTGTTTCAAAACTGCTCAATCAAAAGTATGGTTTAACTCTGTTAGCTGAATGCTCAGATCAGAAAGAAGTTTCACAGAATGCTTCTGTGTAGTTTATATTTGAATATATTCCTTTTTCCACTACTACGCTCTTAGCGCTCAAAATGTCCAGTTGCATTTTCTACAGAAAGAGTGTTCAGATCTGCTCAATCAAAAGTATGGCTTAACTCTGTTAGCTGAATGCACACATCAGAAAGAAGTTTCACAGAATGATTCTGTGTAGTTTATATTTGGAGACATTCCTTTTTCCACTATTACCCTCTTAGCGCTCCGAATCTCCACTTGCATTTTCTACAAAAAGAGTGTTTCATAACTGCTCAATCAAAAATATGTTTTATCTCTGTTAACTGAATTTACAGATCAGAAATAAGTTTCACAGAATGCATCTGTGTAGTTTTTATTTGAAGATATTCTTTTTCCCAATGTAGGCCTCTTAGCGCTTAGCATGTCCAATTGCAGTTTCTACAGAAAGAGTGTTTCAGAACGGCTCAATTAAAAGTAAGGTTCAACTCTGTTAGTTGAATGCACAGAACAGAAAGAATTTTCACAGAATGCTACTGTGTAGTTTATATTTGAATATATTCCTTTTTCCACTATTACCCTCTTAGCGCTCCGAATGTCCACTTGCATTTTCTACAGAAAGAGTGTTCAGAACTGCGCAATCAAAAGTATGGTTTAACTCTGTTAGCATAATGAACATATCAGAAATAAGTTTCACTCAATACTTCTGTGTAGTTTTTATTTGAAGATATTATTTTTCCCAATAGAGGCCTCTTAGCGCTCAGAATGTCCAATTGCAGTTTCTACAGAAAGAGTGTTTCAGAAAGGCTCAATCAAATGTAAGGTTCAACTCTGTTAGTTGAATGCACAGAACAGAAAGAAGTTTCATACAATGCTTCTGTGTAGTTTATATTTGAACATATTCTTTTTTCCACTATTACCCACTTAGCGCTACGAATGTCCAGTTGCATTTTCTACAGACAGAGTGTTTCAAAACTGCTCAATCAAAAGTATGGTTTAACTCTGTTAGATGAATGCTCAGATCAGAAAGAAGTTTCACAGAATGCTTCTGTGTAGTTTATATTTGAATATATTCCTTTTTCCACTACTACTCTCTTAGCGCTCCAAATGTCCAGTTGCATTTTCTACAGAAAGAGTGTTCAGATCTGCTCAATCAAAAGTATGGTTTAACTCTGTTAGCTGAATGCACAGATCAGAAAGAAGTTTCACAGAATGATTCTGTGTAGTTTATATTTGGAGACATTCCTTTTTCCACTATTACCCTCTTAGCCCTCCGAATCTCCACTTGCATTTTCTACAGAAAGAGTGTTTCAGAACGGCTCAATCAAAACTAAGGTTCAACCCTTTTAGTTGAACAAACAGAACAGAAAGAAGTTTCACACAATTCTTCTGTGTAGTTTTTATTTGTAGACATTCTTTTTCCCAATATAGGCCTCTTAGCGCTCAGAATGTCTAATTGCAGTTTCTACACAAAGAGTGTTTCAGAACGGCTCAATCAAAAGTAAGGTTCAACTCTGTTAGTTGAATGCACAGAACAGAAAGAAGTTTCATACAAGGCTTCTGTGTAGTTCATAATTGAACATATTCCTTTTTCCACTATTACCCACTTAGCGCTACGAATGTCCAGTTGCATTTTCTACAGACAGAGTGTTTCAAAACTGCTCAATCAAAAGTATGGTTTAACTCTTTTAGCTGAATGCTCAGATCAGAAAGAAGTTTCACAGAATGCTTCTGTGTAGTTTATATTTGAATATATTCCTTTTTCCACTACTACGCTCTTAGCGCTCCAAATGTCCAGTTGCATTTTCTACAGAAAGAGTGTTCAGATCTGCTGAATCAAAAGTATGGTTTAACTCTGTTAGCTGAATGCACAGATCAGAAAGAAGTTTCACCGAATGATTCTGTGTAGTTTATATTTGAAGACATTCCTTTTTCCACTATTACCCTCTTAGCGCTCCGAATCTCCACTTGCATTTTCTACAAAAAGAGTGTTTCATAACTGCTCAATCAAAAATATGTTTTATCTCTGTTAACTGAATTTACAGATCAGAAATAAGTTTCACAGAATGCATCTGTGTAGTTTTTATTTGAAGATATTCTTTTTCCCAATGTAGGCCTCTTAGCGCTTAGCATGTCCAATTGCAGTTTCTACAGAAAGAGTGTTTCAGAACGGCTCAATCAAAAGTAAGGTTCAACTCTGTTAGTTGAATGCACAGAACAGGAAGAATTTTCACAGAATGCTACTGTGTAGTTTATATTTGAATATATTCCTTTTTCCACTATTACCCTCTTAGCGCTCCGAATCTCCACTTGCATTTTCTACAGAAAGAGTGTTCAGAACTGCGCAATCAAAACTAAGGTTCAACTCTTTTAGTTGAACAAACAGAACAGAAAGAAGTTTCACACAATGCTTCTGTGTAGTTTTTATTTGTAGACATTCTTTTTCCCAATATAGGCCTCTTAGCGCTCAGAATGTCCAATTGCAGTTTCTACAGAAAGAGTGATTCAGAACGGCTCAATCAAACGTAAGGTTCAAATCTGTTAGTTGAATGCACAGAACAGAAAGAAGTTTCATAGAATGCTTCTGTGTAGTTTATATTTGAACATATTCTTTTTTCCACTATTACCCACTTAGCGCTACGAATGTCCAGTTGCATTTTCTACAGACAGAGTGTTTCAAAACTGCTCAATCAAAAGTATGGTTTAACTCTGTTAGCTGAATGCTCAGATCAGAAAGAAGTTTCACAGAATGCTTCTGTGTAGTTTATATTTGAATATATTCCTTTTTCCACTACTACGCTCTTAGCGCTCCAAATGTCCAGTTGCATTTTCTACAGAAAGAGTGTTCAGATCTGCTCAATCAAAAGTATGGTTTAACTCTGTTAGCTGAATGCACAGATCAGAAAGAAGTTTCACAGAATGATTCTGTGTAGTTTATATTTGAAGACATTCCTTTTTCCACTTTTACCCTCTTAGCGCTCCGAATCTCCACTTGCATTTTCTAAAAAAAGAGTGTTTCATAACTGCTCAATCAAAAATATGTTTTATCTCTGTTAACTGAATTTACAGATCAGAAATAAGTTTCACAGAATGCATCTGTGTAGTTTTTATTTGAAGATATTCTTTTTCCCAATGTAGGCCTCTTAGCGCTTAGCATGTCCAATTGCAGTTTCTACAGAAAGAGTGTTTCAGAACGGCTCAATCAAAAGTAAGGTTCAACTCTGTTAGTTGAATGCACAGAACAGGAAGAATTTTCACAGAATGCTACTGTGTAGTTTATATTTGAATATATTCCTTTTTCCACTGTTACCCTCTTTGCGCTCCGAATGTCCACTTGCATTTTCTACAGAAAGAGTGTTCAGAACTGCGCAATCAAAACTAAGGTTCAACTCTTTTAGTTGAACAAACAGAACAGAAAGAAGTTTCACACAATGCTTCTGTGTAGTTTTTATTTGTAGACATTCTTTTTCCCAATATAGGCGTCTTAGCGCTCAGAATGTCCAATTGCAGTTTCTACAGAAAGAGTGATTCAGAACGGCTCAATCAAACGTAAGGTTCAACTCTGTTAATTGAATGCACAGAACAGAAAGAAGTTTCATACAATGCTTCTGTGTAGTTTATATTTGAACATATTCTTTTTTCCACTATTACCCACTTAGCGCTACGAATGTCCAGTTGCATTTTCTACAGACAGAGTGTTTCAAAACTGCTCAATCAAAAGTATGGTTTAACTCTGTTAGCTGAATGCTCAGATCAGAAAGAAGTTTCACAGAATGCTTCTGTGTAGTTTATATTTGAATATATTCCATTTTCCACTACTACGCTCTTAACGCTCCAAATGTCCAGTTGCATTTTCTACAGAAAGAGTGTTCAGATCTGCTCAATCAAAAGTATGGTTTAACTCTGTTAGCTGAATGCACAGATCAGAAAGAAGTTTCACCGAATGATTCTGTGTAGTTTATATTTGAAGACATTCCTTTTTCCACTATTACCCTCTTAGCGCTCCGAATCTCCACTTGCATTTTCTTCAAAAAGAGTTTTTCATAACTGCTCAATCAAAAATATGTTTTATCTCTGTTAACTGAATTTACAGATCAGAAATAAGTTTCACAGAATGCATCTGTGTAGTTTTTATTTGAAGATATTCTTTTTCCCAATGTAGGCCTCTTAGCGCTTAGCATGTCCAATTGCAGTTTCTACAGAAAGAGTGTTTCAGAACGGCTCAATCAAAAGTAAGGTTCAACTCTGTTAGTTGAATGCACAGAACAGAAAGAATTTTCACAGAATGCTACTGTGTAGTTTATATTTGAATATATTCCTTTTTCCACTATTACCCTCTTAGCGCTCCGAATGTCCACTTGCATTTTCTACAGAAAGAGTGTTCAGAACTGCGCAATCAAAAGTATGGTTTAACTCTGTTAGCATAATGAACATATCAGAAATATGTTTCACACAATGCTTCTGTGTAGATTTATTTGAAGATATTATTTTTCCCAATAGAGGCCTCTTAGCGCTCAGAATGTCCAATTGCAGTTTCTACAGAAAGAGTGTTTCAGAAAGGCTCAATCAAAGGTAAGGTTCAACTCTTTTAGTTGAATGCAAAGAAGAGAAAGAAGTTTCATACAATGCTTCTGTGTAGTTTATATTTGAACATATTCTTTTTTCCACTATTACCCACTTAGGGCTACGAATATCCAGTTGCATTTTCTACAGACAGAGTGTTTCAAAACTGCTCAATCAAAAGTATGGTTTAACTCTGTTAGCTGAATGCTCAGATCAGAAAGAAGTTTCACAGAATGCTTCTGTGTAGTTTATATTTGAATATATTCCTTTTTCCACTACTACTCTCTTAGCGCTCCAAATGTCCAGTTTCATTTTCTACAGACAGAGTGTTCAGATCTGCTCAATCAAAAGTATGGTTTAACTCTGCTAGCTGAATGCACAGATCAGAAAGAAGTTTCACAGAATGATTCTGTGTAGTTTCTATTTGGAGACATTCCTTTTTCCACTATTACCCTCTTAGCGCTCCGAATCTCCACTTGCATTTTCTACAGAAAGAGTGTTTCAGAACGGCTCAATCAAAACTAAGGTTCAACTCTTTTAGTTGAACAAACAGAACAGAAAGAAGTTTCACACAATTCTTCTGTGTAGTTTTTATTTGTAGACATTCTTTTTCCCAATATAGGCCTCTTAGCGCTCAGAATGTCCAATTGCAGTTTCTACAGAAAGAGTGTTTCAGAACGGCTCAATCAAAAGTAAGGTTCAACTCTGTTAGTTGAATGCACAGAACAGAAAGAAGTTTCATAGAATGCTTCTGTGTAGTTTATATTTGAACATATACTTTTTTCCACTATTACCCACTTAGCGCTACGAATGTCCAGTTGCATTTTCTACAGACAGAGTGTTTCAAAACTGCTCAATCAAAAGTATGGTTTAACTCTGTTAGCTGAATGCTCAGATCAGAAAGAAGTTTCACAGAATGCTTCTGTGTAGTTTATATTTGAATATATTCCTTTTTCCACTACTACGCTCTTAGCGCTCCAAATGTCCAGTTGCATTTTCTACAGAAAGAGTGTTCAAATCTGCTCAATCAAAAGTATGGTTTAACTCTGTTAGCTGAATGCACAGATCAGAAAGAAGTTTCACCGAATGATTCTGTGTAGTTTATATTTGAAGACATTCCTTTTTCCAGTTTTACCCTCTTAGCGCTCCGAATCTCCACTTGCATTTTCTAAAAAAAGAGTGTTTCATAACTGCTCAATCAAAAATATGTTTTATCTCTGTTAACTGAATTTACAGATCAGAAATAAGTTTCACAGAATGCATCTGTGTAGTTTTTATTTGAAGATATTCTTTTTCCCAATGTAGGCCTCTTAGCGCTTAGCATGTCCAATTGCAGTTTCTACAGAAAGAGTGTTTCAGAACGGCTCAATCAAAAGTAAGGTTCAACTCTGTTAGTTGAATGCACAGAACAGGAAGAATTTTCACAGAATGCTACTGTGTAGTTTATATTTGAATATATTCCTTTTTCCACTATTACCCTCTTTGCGCTCCGAATGTCCACTTGCATTTTCTACAGAAAGAGTGTTCAGAACTGCGCAATCAAAACTAAGGTTCAACTCTTTTAGTTGAACAAACAGAACAGAAAGAAGTTTCACACAATGCTTCTGTGTAGTTTTTATTTGTAGACATTCTTTTTCCCAATATAGGCCTCTTAGCGCTCAGAATGTCCAATTGCAGTTTCTACAGAAAGAGTGTTTCAGAACGGCTCAATCAAAAGTAAGGTTCAACTCTGTTAGTTGAATGCACAGAACAGAAAGAAGTTTCATACAATGCTTCTGTGTAGTTTATATTTGAACATATTCTTTTTTCCACTATTACCCACTTAGCGCTACGAATGTCCAGTTGCATTTTCTACAGACAGAGTGTTTCAAAACTGCTCAATCAAAAGTATGGTTTAACTCTGTTAGCTGAATGCTCAGATCAGAAAGAAGTTTCACAGAATGCTTCTGTGTAGTTTATATTTGAATATATTCCATTTTCCACTACTACGCTCTTAACGCTCCAAATGTCCAGTTGCATTTTCTACAGAAAGAGTGTTCAGATCTGCTCAATCAAAAGTATGGTTTAACTCTGTTAGCTGAATGCACAGATCAGAAAGAAGTTTCACCGAATGATTCTGTGTAGTTTATATTTGAAGACATTCCTTTTTCCACTATTACCCTCTTAGCGCTCCGAATCTCCACTTGCATTTTCTTCAAAAAGAGTGTTTCATAACTGCTCAATCAAAAATATGTTTTATCTCTGTTAACTGAATTTACAGATCAGAAATAAGTTTCACAGAATGCATCTGTGTAGTTTTTATTTGAAGATATTCTTTTTCCCAATGTAGGCCTCTTAGCGCTTAGCATGTCCAATTGCAGTTTCTACAGAAAGAGTGTTTCAGAACGGCTCAATCAAAAGTAAGGTTCAACTCTGTTAGTTGAATGCACAGAACAGAAAGAATTTTCACAGAATGCTACTGTGTAGTTTATATTTGAATATATTCCTTTTTCCACTATTACCCTCTTAGCGCTCCGAATGTCCACTTGCATTTTCTACAGAAAGAGTGTTCAGAACTGCGCAATCAAAAGTATGGTTTAACTCTGTTAGCTTAATGAACATATCAGAAATATGTTTCACACAATGCTTCTGTGTAGTTTTTATTTGAAGATATTATTTTTCCCAATAGAGGCCTCTTAGCGCTCAGAATGTCCAATTGCAGTTTCTACAGAAAGAGTGTTTCAGAAACGCTCAATCAAAGGTAAGGTTCAACTCTGTTAGTTGAATGCAAAGAAGAGAAAGAAGTTTCATACAATGCTTCTGTGTAGTTTATATTTGAACATATTCTTTTTTCCACTATTACCCACTTAGCGCTACGAATGTCCAGTTGCATTTTCTACAGACAGAGTGTTTCAAAACTGCTCAATCAAAAGTATGGTTTCAGTCTGTTAGCTGAATGCTCAGATCAGAAAGAAGTTTCACAGAATGCTTCTGTGTAGTTTATATTTGAATATATTCCTTTTTCCACTACTACTCTCTTAGCGCTCCAAATGTCCAGTTGCATTTTCTACAGACAGAGTGTTCAGATCTGCTCAATCAAAAGTATGGTTTAACTCTGCTAGCTGAATGCACAGATCAGAAAGAAGTTTCACAGAATGATTCTGTGTAGTTTATATTTGGAGACATTCCTTTTTCCACTATTACCCTCTTAGCGCTCCGAATCTCCACTTGCATTTTCTACAGAAAGAGTGTTTCAGAACGGCTCAATCAAAACTAAGGTTCAACTCTTTTAGTTGAACAAACAGAACAGAAAGAAGTTTCACACAATTCTTCTGTGTAGTTTTCATTTGTAGACATTCTTTTTCCCAATATAGGCCTCTTAGCGCTCAGAATGTCCAATTGCAGTTTCTACAGAAAGAGTGTTTCAGAACGGCTCAATCAAAAGTAAGGTTCAACTCTGTTAGTTGAATGCACAGAACAGAAAGAAGTTTCATAGAATGCTTCTGTGTAGTTTATATTTGAACATATTCTTTTTTCCACTATTACCCACTTAGCGCTACGAATGTCCAGTTGCATTTTCTACAGACAGAGTGTTTCAAAACTGCTCAATCAAAAGTATGGTTTAACTCTGTTAGCTGAATGCTCAGATCAGAAAGAAGTTTCACAGAATGCTTCTGTGTAGTTTATATTTGAATATATTCCTTTTTCCACTACTACGCTCTTAGCGCTCCAAATGTCCAGTTGCATTTTCTACAGAAAGAGTGTTCAAATCTGCTCAATCAAAAGTATGGTTTAACTCTGTTAGCTGAATGCACAGATCAGAAAGAAGTTTCACCGAATGATTCTGTGTAGTTTATATTTGAAGACATTCCTTTTTCCACTATTACCCACTTAGCGCTCCGAATCTCCACTTGCATTTTCTACAAAAAGAGTGTTTCATAACTGCTCAATCAAAAATATGTTTTATCTCTGTTAACTGAATTTACAGATCAGAAATAAGTTTCACAGAATGCATCTCTGTAGTTTTTATTTGAAGATATTCTTTTTCCCAATGTAGGCCTCTTAGCGCTTAGCATGTCCAATTGCAGTTTCTACAGAAAGAGTGTTTCAGAACGGCTCAATCAAAACTAAGGTTCAACTCTTTTAGTTGAACAAACAGAACAGAAAGAAGTTTCACACAATTCTTCTGTGTAGTTTTTATTTGTAGACATTCTTTTTCCCAATATAGGCCTCTTAGCGCTCAGAATGTCCAATTGCAGTTTCTACAGAAAGAGTGTTTCAGAAAGGCTCAATCAAAAGTAAGGTTCAACTGTGTTAGTTGAATGCACAGAACAGAAAGAAGTTTCATACAATAATTCTGTGTAGTTTATATTTGAACATATTCTTTTTTCCACTATTACCCACTTAGCGCTACGAATGTCCAGTTGGATTTTCTACAGACAGAGTGTTTCAAAACTGCTCAATCAAAAGTATGGTTTAACTCTGTTAGCTGAATGCTCAGATCAGAAAGAAGTTTCACAGAATGCTTCTGTGTAGTTTATATTTGAATATATTCCTTTTTCCACTACTACGCTCTTAGCGCTCCAAATGTCCAGTTGCATTTTCTACAGAAAGAGTGATCAGATCTGCTCAATCAAAAGTATGGTTTAACTCTGTTAGCTGAATGCACAGATCAGAAAGAAGTTTCACCGAATGATTCTGTGTAGTTTATATTTGAAGATATTCCTTTTTCCACTATTACCCTCTTAGCGCTCCGAATCTCCACTTGCATTTTCTAAAAAAAGAGTGTTTCATAACTGCTCAATCAAAAATATGTTTTATCTCTGTTAACTGAATTTACAGATCAGAAATAAGTTTCACAGAATGCATCTGTGTAGTTTTTATTTGAAGATATTCTTTTTCCCAATGTAGGCCTCTTAGCGCTTAGCATGTCCAATTGCAGTTTCTACAGAAAGAGTGTTTCAGAACGGCTCAATCAAAACTAAGGTTCAACTCTTTTAGTTGAACAAACAGAACAGAAAGAAGTTTCACACAATTCTTCTGTGTAGTTTTTATTTGTAGACATTCTTTTTCCCAATATAGGCCTCTTAGCGCTCAGAATGTCCAATTGCAGTTTCTACAGAAAGAGTGTTTCAGAACGGCTCAATCAAAAGTAAGGTTCAACTCTGTTAGTTGAATGCACAGAACAGAAAGAAGTTTCATACAATGCTTCTGTGTAGTTTATATTTGAACATATTCTTTTTTCCACTATTACCCACTTAGCGCTACGAATGTCCAGTTGCATTTTCTACAGACAGAGTGTTTCAAAACTGCTCAATCAAAAGTGTGGTTTAACTCTGTTAGCTGAATGCTCAGATCAGAAAGAAGTTTCAAAGAATGCTTCTGTGTAGTTTATATTTGAATATATGCCTTTTTCCACTACTACGCTCTTAGCGCTCCAAATGTCCAGTTGCATTTTCTACAGAAAGAGTGTTCAGATCTTCTCAATCAAAAGTATGGTTTAACTCTGTTAGCTGAATGCACAGATCAGAAAGAAGTTTCACCGAATGATTCTGTGTAGTTTATATTTGAAGACATTCCTTTTCCACTATTACCCTCTTAGCGCTCCGAATCTCCACTTGCATTTTATAAAAAAAGAGTGTTTCATAACTGCTCAATCAAAAATTTGTTTTATCTCTGTTAACTGAATTTACAGATCAGAAATAAGTTTCACAGAATGCATCTGTGTAGTTTTTATTTGAAGATATTCTTTTTCCCAATGTAGGCCTCTTAGCGCTTAGCATGTCCAATTGCAGTTTCTACAGAAAGAGTGTTTCAGAACGGCTCAATCAAAACTAAGGTTCAACTCTTTTAGTTGAACAAACAGAACAGAAAGAAGTTTCACACAATTCTTCTGTGTAGTTTTTATTTGTAGACATTCTTTTTCCCAATATAGGCCTCTTAGCGCTCAGAATGTCCAATTGCAGTTTCTACAGAAAGAGTGTTTCAGAAAGGCTCAATCAAAAGTAAGGTTCAACTGTGTTAGTTGAATGCACAGAACAGAAAGAAGTTTCATACAATAATTCTGTGTAGTTTATATTTGAACATATTCTTTTTTCCACTATTACCCACTTAGCGCTACGAATGTCCAGTTGCATTTTCTACAGACAGAGTGTTTCAAAACTGCTCAATCAAAAGTATGGTTTAACTCTGTTAGCTGAATGCTCAGATCAGAAAGAAGTTTCACAGAATGCTTCTGTGTAGTTTATATTTGAATATATTCCTTTTTCCACTACTACGCTCTTAGCGCTCCAAATGTCCAGTTGCATTTTCTACAGAAAGAGTGATCAGATCTGCTCAATCAAAAGTATGGTTTAACTCTGTTAGCTGAATGCACAGATCAGAAAGAAGTTTCACCGAATGATTCTGTGTAGTTTATATTTGAAGATATTCCTTTTTCCACTATTACCCTCTTAGCGCTCCGAATCTCCACTTGCATTTTCTAAAAAAAGAGTGTTTCATAACTGCTCAATCAAAAATATGTTTTATCTCTGTTAACTGAATTTACAGATCAGAAATAAGTTTCACAGAATGCATCTGTGTAGTTTTTATTTGAAGATATTCTTTTTCCCAATGTAGGCCTCTTAGCGCTTAGCATGTCCAATTGCAGTTTCTACAGAAAGAGTGTTTCAGAACGGCTCAATCAAAACTAAGGTTCAACTCTTTTAGTTGAACAAACAGAACAGAAAGAAGTTTCACACAATTCTTCTGTGTAGTTTTTATTTGTAGACATTCTTTTTCCCAATATAGGCCTCTTAGCGCTCAGAATGTCCAATTGCAGTTTCTACAGAAAGAGTGTTTCAGAACGGCTCAATCAAAAGTAAGGTTCAACTCTGTTAGTTGAATGCACAGAACAGAAAGAAGTTTCATACAATGCTTCTGTGTAGTTTATATTTGAACATATTCTTTTTTCCACTATTACCCACTTAGCGCTACGAATGTCCAGTTGCATTTTCTACAGACAGAGTGTTTCAAAACTGCTCAATCAAAAGTGTGGTTTAACTCTGTTAGCTGAATGCTCAGATCAGAAAGAAGTTTCAAAGAATGCTTCTGTGTAGTTTATATTTGAATATATGCCTTTTTCCACTACTACGCTCTTAGCGCTCCAAATGTCCAGTTGCATTTTCTACAGAAAGAGTGTTCAGATCTTCTCAATCAAAAGTATGGTTTAACTCTGTTAGCTGAATGCACAGATCAGAAAGAAGTTTCACCGAATGATTCTGTGTAGTTTATATTTGAAGACATTCCTTTTCCACTATTACCCTCTTAGCGCTCCGAATCTCCACTTGCATTTTATAAAAAAAGAGTGTTTCATAACTGCTCAATCAAAAATTTGTTTTATCTCTGTTAACTGAATTTACAGATCAGAAATAAGTTTCACAGAATGCATCTGTGTAGTTTTTATTTGAAGATATTCTTTTTCCCAATGTAGGCCTCTTAGCGCTTAGCATGTCCAATTGCAGTTTCTACAGAAAGTGTGTTTCAGAACGGCTCAATCAAAAGTAAGGTTCAACTCTGTTAGTTGAATGCACAGAACAGGAAGAATTTTCACAGAATGCTACTGTGTAGTTTATATTTGAATATATTCCTTTTTCCACTATTACCCTCTTTGCGCTCCGAATGTCCACTTGCATTTTCTACAGAAAGAGTGTTCAGAACTGCGCAATCAAAACTAAGGTTCAACTCTTTTAGTTGAACAAACAGAACAGAAAGAAGTTTCACACAATGCTTCTGTGTAGTTTTTATTTGTAGACATTCTTTTTCCCAATATAGGCCTCTTAGCGCTCAGAATGTCCAATTGCAGTTTCTACAGAAAGAGTGATTCAGAACGGCTCAATCAAACGTAAGGTTCAACTCTGTTAGTTGAATGCACAGAACAGAAAGAAGTTTCATACAATGCTTCTGTGTAGTTCATATTTGAACATATTCTTTTTTACACTATTACCCACTTAGCGCTACGAATGTCCAGTTGCATTTTCTACAGACAGAGTGTTTCAAAACTGCTCAATCAAAAGTATGGTTTAACTCTGTTAGCTGAATGCTCAGATCAGAAAGAAGTTTCAAAGAATGCTTCTGTGTAGTTTATATTTGAATATATTCCATTTTCCACTACTATGCTCTTAGCGCTCCAAATGTCCAGTTGCATTTTCTACAGAAAGAGTGTTCAGATCTGCTCAATCAAAAGTATGGTTTAACTCTGTTAGCTGAATGCACAGATCAGAAAGAAGTTTCACCGAATGATTCTGTGTAGTTTATATTTAAAGACATTCCTTTTTCCACTATTACCCTCTTAGCGCTCCGAATCTCCACTTGCAATTTCTTCAAAAAGAGTGTTTCATAACTGCTCAATCAAAAATATGTTTTATCTCTGTTAACTGAATTTACAGATCAGAAATAAGTTTCACAGAATGCATCTGTGTAGTTTTTATTTGAAGATATTCTTTTTCCCAATGTAGGCCTCTTAGCGCTTAGCATGTCCAATTGCAGTTTCTACAGAAAGAGTGTTTCAGAACGGCTCAATCAAAAGTAAGGTTCAACTCTGTCAGTTGAATGCACAGAACAGAAAGAATTTTCACAGAATGCTACTGTGTAGTTTATATTTGAATATATTCCTTTTTCCACTATTACCCTCTTAGCGCTCCGAATGTCCACTTGCATTTTCTACAGAAAGAGTGTTCAGAACTGCGCAATCAAAACTAAGGTTCAACTCTTTTAGTTGAACAAACAGAACAGAAAGAAGTTTCACACATTGCTTCTGTGTAGTTTTTATTTGTAGACATTCTTTTTCCCAATATAGGCCTCTTAGCGCTCAGAATGTCCAATTGCAGTTTCTACAGAAAGAGTGATTCAGAACGGCTCAATCAAACGTAAGGTTAAACTCTGTTAGTTGAATGCACAGAACAGAAAGAAGTTTCATACAATGCTTCTGTGTAGTTTATATTTGAACATATTCTTTTTTCCACTATTACCCACTTAGCGCTACGAATGTCCAGTTGCATTTTCTACAGACAGAGTGTTTCAAAACTGCTCAATCAAAAGTATGGTTTAACTCTGTTAGCTGAATGCTCAGATCAGAAAGAAGTTTCACAGAATACTTCTGTGTAGTTTATATTTGAATATATTGCTTTTTCCACTACTACGCTCTTAGCGCTCCAAATGTCCATTTGCATTTTCTACAGAAAGAGTGTTCAGATCTGCTCAATCAAAAGTATGGTTTAACTCTGTTAGCTGAATGCACAGATCAGAAAGAAGTTTCACCGAATGATTCTGTGTAGTTTATATTTGAAGACATTCCTTTTTCCACTATTACCCTCTTAGCGCTCCGAATCTCCACTTGAATTTTCTACAAAAAGAGTGTTTCATAACTGCTCAATCAAAAATATGTTTTATCTCTGTTAACTGAATTTACAGATCAGAAATAAGTTTCACAGAATCCATCTGTGTAGTTTTTATTTGAAGATATTCTTTTTCCCAATGTAGGCCTCTTAGCGCTTAGCATGTCCAATTGCAGTTTCTACAGAAAGAGTGTTTCAGAACGGCTCAATTAAAAGTAAGGTTCAACTCTGTTAGTTGAATGCACAGAACAGAAAGAATTTTCACAGAATGCTACTGTGTAGTTTATATTTGAATATATTCCTTTTTCCACTATTACCTTCTTAGCGCTCCGAATGTCCACTTTCATTTTCTACAGAAAGTGTGTTCAGAACTGCGCAATCAAAAGTATGGTTTAACTCTGTTAGCTTAATGAACATATCAGAAATAAGTTTCACACAATGCTTCTGTGTAGTTTTTATTTGAAGATATTATTTTTCCCAATAGAGGCCTCTTAGCGCTCAGAATGTCCAATTGCAGTTTCTACAGAAAGAGTGTTTCAGAAAGGCTCAATCAAAAGTAAGGTTCAACTCTGTTAGTTGAATGCACAGAACAGAAAGTAGTTTCATACAATGCTTCTGTGTAGTTTATATTTGAACATATTCTTTTTTCCACTATTACCCACTTAGCGCTACGAATGTCCAGTTGCATTTTCTACAGACAGAGTGTTTCAAAACTGCTCAATCATAAGTATGGTTTAACTCTGTTAGCTGAATGCTCAGATCAGAAAGAAGTTTCACAGAATGCTTCTGTGTAGTTTATATTTGAATATATTCCTTTTTCCACTACTACTCTCTTAGCGCTCCAAATGTCCAGTTGCATTTTCTACAGAAAGAGTGTTCAGATCTGCTCAATCAAAAGTATGGTTTAACTCTGTTAGCTGAATGCACAGATCAGAAAGAAGTTTCACAGAATGATTCTGTGTAGTTTATATTTGGAGACATTCATTTTTCCACTATTACCCTCTTAGCGCTCCGAATCTCCACTTGCATTTTCTACAGAAAGAGTGTTTCAGAACGGCTCAATCAAAACTAAGGTTCAACTCTTTTAGTTGAACAAACAGAACAGAATGAAGTTTCACACAATTCTTCTGTGTAGTTTTTATTTGTAGACATTCATTTTCCCAATATAGGCCTCTTAGCGCTCAGAATGTCTAATTGCAGTTTCTACAGAAAGAGTGTTTCAGAACGGCTCAATCAAAAGTAAGGTTCAACTCTGTTAGTTGAATGCACAGAACAGAAAGAAGTTTCATACAAGGCTTCTGTGTAGTTCATAATTGAACATATTCTTTTTTCCACTATTACCCACTTAGCGCTACGAATGTCCAGTTGCATTTTCTACAGACAGAGTGTTTCAAAACTGCTCAATCAAAAGTATGGTTTAACTCTTTTAGCTGAATGCTCGGATCAGAAAGAAGTTTCACAGAATGCTTCTGTGTAGTTTATATTTGAATATATTCCTTTTTCCACTACTACGCTCTTAGCGCTCCAAATGTCCAGTTGCATTTTCTACAGAAAGAGTGTTCAGATCTGCTCAATCAAAAGTATGGTTTTACTCTGTTAGCTGAATGCACAGATCAGAAAGAAGTTTCACCGAATGATTCTGTGTAGTTTATATTTGAAGACATTCCTTTTTCCACTATTACCCTCTTAGCGCTCCGAATCTCCACTTGCATTTTCTACAAAAAGAGTGTTTCATAACTGCTCAATCAAAAATATGTTTTATCTCTGTTAACTGAATTTACATATCAGAAATAAGTTTCACAGAATGCATCTGTGTAGTTTTTATTTGAAGATATTCTTTTTCCCAATGTAGGCCTCTTAGCGCTTAGCATGTCCAATTGCAGTTTCTACAGAAAGAGTGTTTCAGAACGGCTCAATTAAAAGTAAGGTTCAACCCTGTTAGTTGAATGCACAGAACAGAAAGAATTTTCACAGAATGCTACTGTGTAGTTTATATTTGAATATATTACTTTTTCCACTATTACCCTCTTAGCGCTCCGAATGTCCACTTGCATTTTCTACAGAAAGAGTGTTCAGAACTGCGCAATCAAAAGTATGGTTTAACTCTGTTAGCTTAATGAACATATCAGAAATAAGTTTCACACAATGCTTCTGTGTAGTTTTTATTTGAAGATATTATTTTTCCCAATAGAGGCCTCTTAGCGCTCAGAATGTCCAATTGCAGTTTCTACAGAAAGAGTGTTTCAGAAAGGCTCAATCAAAAGTAAGGTTCAACTCTGTTAGTTGAATGCACAGAACAGAAAGAAGTTTCATACAATGCTTCTGTGTAGTTTATATTTGAACATATTCTTTTTTCCACTATTACCCACTTAGCGCTACGAATGTCCAGTTGCATTTTCTACAGACAGAGTGTTTCAAAACTGCTCAATCAAAAGTATGGTTTAACTCTGTTAGCTGAATGCTCAGATCAGAAAGAAGTTTCACAGAATGCTTCTGTGTAGTTTATATTTGAATATATTCCTTTTTCCACTACTACTCTCTTAGCGCTCCAAATGTCCAGTTGCATTTTCTACAGAAAGAGTGTTCAGATCTGCTCAATCAAAAGTATGGTTTAACTCTGTTAGCTGAATGCACAGATCAGAAAGAAGTTTCACAGAATGATTCTGTGTAGTTTATATTTGGAGACATTCCTTTTTCCACTATTACCCTCTTAGCGCTCCGAATCTCCACTTGCATTTTCTACAGAAAGAGTGTTTCAGAACGGCTCAATCAAAACTAAGGTTCAACTCTTTTAGTTGAACAAACAGAACAGAAAGAAGTTTCACACAATTCTTCTGTGTAGTTTTTATTTGTAGACATTCTTTTTCCCAATATAGGCCTCTTAGCGCTCAGAATGTCCAATTGCAGTTTCTACAGAAAGAGTGTTTCAGAACGGCTCAATCAAAAGTAAGGTTCAACTCTGTTAGTTGAATGCACAGAACAGAAAGAAGTTTCATACAATGCTTCTGTGTAGTTTATATTTGAACATATTCTTTTTTCCACTATTACCCACTTAGCGCTACGAATGTCCAGTTGCATTTTCTACAGACAGAGTGTTTCAAAACTGCTCAATCAAAAGTATGGTTTAACTCTGTTAGCTGAATGCTCAGATCAGAAAGAAGTTTCACAGAATGCTTCTGTGTAGTTTATATTTGAATATATTCCTTTTTCCACTACTACGCTCTTAGCGCTCCAAATGTCCAGTTGCATTTTCTACAGAAAGAGTGTTCAGATCTGCTCAATCAAAAGTATGGTTTAACTCTGTTAGCTGAATGCACAGATCAGAAAGAAGTTTCACCGAATGATTCTGTGTAGTTTATATTTGAAGACATTCCTTTTTCCACTATTACCCTCTTAGCGCTCCGAATCTCCACTTGCATTTTCTAAAAAAAGAGTGTTTCATAACTGCTCAATCAAAAATATGTTTTATCTCTGTTAACTGAATTTACAGATCAGAAATAAGTTTCACAGAATGCATCTGTGTAGTTTTTATTTGAAGATATTCTTTTTCCCAATGTAGGCCTCTTAGCGCTTAGCATGTCCAATTGCAGTTTCTACAGAAAGAGTGTTTCAGAACGGCTCAATCAAAAGTAAGGTTCAACTCTGTTAGTTGAATGCACAGAACAGAAAGAATTTTCGCAGAATGCTACTGTGTAGTTTATATTTGAATATATTCCTTTTTCCACTATTATCCTCTTAGCGCTCCGAATGTCCACTTGCATTTTCTACAGAAAGAGTGTTCAGATCTGCTCAATCAAAAGTATGGTTTAACTCTGTTAGCTGAATGCACAGATCAGAAAGAAGTTTCACCGAATGATTCTGTGTAGTTTATATTTGAAGACATTCCTTTTTCCACTATTACCCTCTTAGCGCTCCGAATCTCCACTTGCATTTTCTACAAAAAGAGTGTTTCATAACTGCTCAATCAAAAATATGTTTTATCTCTGTTAACTGAATTTACAGATCAGAAATAAGTTTCACAGAATGCATCTGTGTAGTTTTTATTTGAAGATATTCTTTTTCCCAATGTAGGCCTCTTAGCGCTTAGCATGTCCAATTGCAGTTTCTACAGAAAGAGTGTTTCAGAACGGCTCAATTAAAAGTAAGGTTCAACCCTGTTAGTTGAATGCACAGAACAGAAAGAATTTTCACAGAATGCTACTGTGTAGTTTATATTTGAATATATTACTTTTTCCACTATTACCCTCTTAGCGCTCCGAATGTCCACTTGCATTTTCTACAGAAAGAGTGTTCAGAACTGCGCAATCAAAAGTATGGTTTAACTCTGTTAGCTTAATGAACATATCAGAAATAAGTTTCACACAATGCTTCTGTGTAGTTTTTATTTGAAGATATTATTTTTCCCAATAGAGGCCTCTTAGCGCTCAGAATGTCCAATTGCAGTTTCTACAGAAAGAGGGTTTCAGAAAGGCTCAATCAAAAGTAAGGTTCAACTCTGTTAGTTGAATGCACAGAACAGAAAGAAGTTTCATACAATGCTTCTGTGTAGTTTATATTTGAACATATTCTTTTTTCCACTATTACCCACTTAGCGCTACGAATGTCCAGTTGCATTTTCTACAGACAGAGTGTTTCAAAACTGCTCAATCAAAAGTATGGTTTAACTCTGTTAGCTGAATGCTCAGATCAGAAAGAAGTTTCACAGAATGCTTCTGTGTAGTTTATATTTGAATATATTCCTTTTTCCACTACTACTCTCTTAGCGCTCCAAATGTCCAGTTGCATTTTCTACAGAAAGAGTGTTCAGATCTGCTCAATCAAAAGTATGGTTTAACTCTGTTAGCTGAATGCACAGATCAGAAAGAAGTTTCACAGAATGATTCTGTGTAGTTTATATTTGGAGACATTCCTTTTTCCACTATTACCCTCTTAGCGCTCCGAATCTCCACTTGCATTTTCTACAGAAAGAGTGTTTCAGAACGGCTCAATCAAAACTAAGGTTCAACTCTTTTAGTTGAACAAACAGAACAGAAAGAAGTTTCACACAATTCTTCTGTGTAGTTTTTATTTGTAGACATTCTTTTTCCCAATATAGGCCTCTTAGCGCTCAGAATGTCCAATTGCAGTTTCTACAGAAAGAGTGTTTCAGAACGGCTCAATCAAAAGTAAGGTTCAACTCTGTTAGTTGAATGCACAGAACAGAAAGAAGTTTCATACAATGCTTCTGTGTAGTTTATATTTGAACATATTCTTTTTTCCACTATTACCCACTTAGCGCTACGAATGTCCAGTTGCATTTTCCACAGACAGAGTGTTTCAAAACTGCTCAATCAAAAGTATGGTTTAACTCTGTTAGCTGAATGCTCAGATCAGAAAGAAGTTTCACAGAATGCTTCTGTGTAGTTTATATTTGAATATATTCCTTTTTCCACTACTACGCTCTTAGCGCTCCAAATGTCCAGTTGCATTTTCTACAGAAAGAGTGTTCAGATCTGCTCAATCAAAAGTATGGTTTAACTCTGTTAGCTGAATGCACAGATCAGAAAGAAGTTTCACCGAATGATTCTGTGTAGTTTATATTTGAAGACATTCCTTTTTCCACTATTACCCTCTTAGCGCTCCGAATCTCCACTTGCATTTTCTAAAAAAAGAGTGTTTCGGGGGGTGGAGCCAAGATGGCCGAATAGGAACAGCTCCGGTCTCCAGCTCCCAGCCCCAGCGACACAGAAGACGGGTGATTTCTGCATTTCTGCTTGAGGTACCGGTTTCATCTCACTAGGGAGTGCCTAACAGTGGGTTCAGGACAGCCGGTGAAGCGCACTGTGCGCGAGCCGAAGCAGGGCGAGGCATTGCCTCACTCGGGAAGCGCAAGGGGTCAGGGAGTTCCCTTTCCTAGTCAAAGAAAGGGGAAACAGACGGCACCTGGAATATCGGGTCAGTCCCGTCCTAATACTGCGCTTTTCCAACGGGCCTGGAAAACGGCACACTAGGAGATTGTGTCCCGCACCTGGCTCGGAGGGTCCTATGCCCACGGAGTCTCGCTGGTTGCTAGCACAGCAGTCTGAGATCACGCTGCAAGGCGGCAACGAGGCTGGGGGAGGGGCGCCCGCCATTGCCCAGGCTTGCTTAGGTAAACAAAGCAGCCAGGAAGCTCGAACTGGGTGGAGCCCACCACAGCTCAAGGAGGCCTGCCTGCCTCTGTAGGCTCCACCTCTGGGGGCAGGGCACAGACAACCAAAAACTCAGCGAGAACCTCCACAGCCTTAAATGTCCCTGTCTGACTGACAGCTTTGAAGAGAGTAGTGGTTCTCCCAGCACGCAGCTGGAGATCTGAGAACGGACAGACTGCCTCCTAAAGTGGGTCCCTCACCCCTGAACAGCCTAACTGGGAGGCACACCCCCAGTAGGGACAGACTGACACCTCATTCAACCGGGTACTCCTCTGAGACAAAACTTTCAGAGGAACTATCAGACAGCTGAATTTGTGGTCTCACGAAAATCTGCTGTTCTGCAGCCACCGGTGCTGACACCCAGCCAAACAGGGTCTGGAGTGGACCTCTAGTAAACTCCAACAGACCTGCAGCTGAGGGTCTTGTCTGGTAGAAGGAAAATTAACAAACAGAAAGGTCATCCACACCAAAAACCCATCTGTACATCACCATCATCGAAGACAAAAAGTAGACAAAACCACAAAGATGGGGAAAAAACAGACCAAAAAAACTGGAAACTCTAAAAAACAGAGCACCTCTCCTCCTCCAAAGGAACGCAGTTCCTCACCAGTAACAGAACAAAGCTGGATGGAGGATGACTTTGATGAGTTGAGAGAAGAAGGCTTCAGACGATCAAACTACTCTGAGCTACGAGAGGAAATTCAAAACAATAGCAAAGAAGTTAAAAACTTTGAAAAAAAATTAGAAGAATGGATAACTAGAATAACCAATGGAGAGAAGGGCTTCAAGGAGCTGATGGAGCTGAAAGCCAAGTTTCGAGAACTACGCGAAGAATGCAGAAGCCTCAGTAGCAGATGCGATCAACTGGAAGAAAGGGTATCGCTGATAGAAGATGAAATGAATGAAATGAAGAGAGAAGGGAAGTTTAGAGAAAAAAGAATAAAAAGAAATGAACAAAGCCTCCAAGAAATTTGGGACTATGTGAAAAGACCAAACCTACGTCTGATTGGTGTACCTGAAAATGATGGGGAGAATGGAACCAAGTTGGAAAACACTCTGCAAGATATTATCCAGGAGAACTTCCCCAATCTAGCAACGCAGGCCAGCATTCAGATTCAGGAAATACAGAGAACGCCACAAAGATACTCCTCGAGAAGGGCAACTCCAAGACACATAATTGTCAGATTCACCAAAGTGGAAATGAAGGAAAAAATGTTAAGGGCAGCCAGAGAGAAAGGTCGGGTTACCCACAAAGGGAAGCCCATCAGACTAACAGCTGATCTCTCAGCAGAAACTCTACAAGCCAGAAGAGAGTGGGGGCCGATATTCAACATTCTTAAAGAAAAGAATTTTCAACCCAGAATTTCCTATCCCGCCAAACTAAGCTTCATAAGTGAAGGAGAAATAAAATACTTTACAGACAAGCAAACGCTGAGTGATTTTGTCACCACCAGGCCTGCCCTAAAAGAGCTCCTGAAGGAAGCACTAAACATGGAAAGGAACAACCGGTACCAGCCCCTGCAAAAACATGCCAAATTGTAAAGACCATCGAGGCTAGGAAGAAACTATAGCAACTAACGAGCAAAATAACCAACTAACATCATAATGACAGGATCAGATTCACACATAACAATATTCACGTTAAATGTCAATGGGCTAAATGCTCCAATCAAAAGACACAGACTGGCAAACTGGATAAGGAGTCAGGACCCATCAGTGTGCTGTATTCAGGAAACCCATCTCACGTGCAGAGACACACATAGACTCAAAATAAAGGGATGGAGGAAGATCTATCAAGCAACTGGAAAACAAAAAAAGGCAGGGGTTGCAATCCTAGTCTCTGATAAAATAGACTTTAAACCAACAAAGATCAAAAGAGACAAAGAAGGCCATTACATAATGGTAAAGGGATCAATTCAACAAGAAGAGCTAACTATCCTAAATATATATGCACCCAACACAGGAGCACCCAGATTCATAAAGCAAGTCCTCAGTGACCTACAAAGGGACTTAAACTCCCACACAATAATAATGGGAGATTTTAACACCCCACTGTCAGCATTAGACAGATCAACGAGACAGAAAGTTAACAAGGATATCCAGGAATTGAACTCAGCTCTACATAAAGTGGACCTAATAGACATCTACAGAACTCTCCACCCCAAATCAACAGAATATACATTTTTTTCAGCACCACACCACACCTATTCCAAAATTGACCACATAGTTGGAAGTAAAGCTCTTCTCAGCAAATGTAAAAGAACAGAGATTATAACAAACTGTCTCTCAGACCACAGTGCAATCAAACTAGAACTCAGGATTAACAAACTCAGTCAAAACCGCTCAACTACATGGAAACTGAACAACCTACTCCTGAATGACTATTGGGTACATAATGAAATGAAGGCAGAAATAAAGATGTTCTTTGAAACCAACGAGAACAAAGACACAACATACCAGAATCTCTGGGACACGTTCAAAGCAGTGTGTAGAGGGAAATTTATAGCACTAAATGCCCACAAGAGAAAGCAGGAAAGATCCAAAATTGACACCCTAACATCACAATTAAAAGAACTAGAAAAGCAAGAGCAAACAAATTCAAAAGCTAGCAGAAGGCTAGAAATAACTAAAATCAGAGCAGAACTGAAGGAAATAGAGACACAAAAAACCCTTCAAAAAATTAATGAATCCAGGAGCTGGTTTTTTGAAAAGATCAACAAAATTGATGGACCGCTAGCAAGACTAATAAAGAAGAAAAAAGAGAAGAATCAAATAGATGCAATAAAAAGCGAAAAAGAGGATATCACCACCGATCCCACAGAAATACAATCTACCATCAGAGAATACTACAAACACCTCTATGCAAATAAACTAGAAAATCTAGAAGAAATGGATAAATTCCTCGACAAATACACCCTCCCAAGACTAAACCAGGAAGAAGTTGAATCTCTGAATAGACCAATAACAGGTTCTGAAATTGTGGCAATAATCAATAGCTTACCAACCAAAAAGAGTCCAGGACCTGATGGATTCACAGCTGAATTCTACCAGAGGTACAAGGAGGAACTGGTACCATTCCTTCTGAAACTATTCCAATCGATAGAAAAAGAGGGAATCCTCCCTAACACATTTTACGAAGCCAGCATCGTCCTGATACCAAAACCTGGCAGAGACATAACCAAAAAAGAGAATTTCAGACCAATATCCTTGATGAACATTGATGCAAAAATCCTCAATAAAATACTGGCAAACCGAATCCAGCAGCACATCAAAAAGCTTATCCACCATGATCAAGTGGGCTTCATCCCTGGGTTGCAAGGCTGGTTCAACATACGCAAATCAATAAATGTAATCCAGCATATAAACAGAACCAAAGACAAAAACCACATGATTATCTCAATAGATGCAGAAAAGGCCTTTGACAAAATTCAACAACCCTTCATGCTAAAAACTCTCAATAAATTAGGTATTGATGGGACGTACCTCAAAATAATAAGAGCTATCTACGACAAACCCACAGCCAATATCATACTGAATGGGCAAAAACTGGAAGCATTCCCTCTGAAAACTGGCACAAGACAGGGATGCCCTCTCTCACCGCTCCTATTCAACATAGTGCTGGAAGTTCTGGCCAGAGCAATCAGGCAGGAGAAGGAAATAAAGGGTATTCAATTAGGAAAAGAGGAAGTCAAATTGTCCCTGTTTGCAGATGACATGATTGTATATCTAGAAAACCCCATTGTCTCAGCCCAAAATCTCCTTAAGCTGATTAGCAACTTCAGCAAAGTCTCAGGATACAAAATTAATGTACAAAAATCACAAGCATTCTTGTACACCAATAACAGACAAACAGAGAGCCAAATCATGAGTGAACTCCCATTCACAATTGCTTCAAAGAGAATAAAATACCTAGGAATCCAACTTACAAGGGATGTGAAGGACCTCTTCAAGGAGAACTACAAACCACTGCTCAATGAAATAAAAGAGGATACAAACAAATGGAAGAACATTCCATGCTCATGGGTTGGAAGAATCAATATCGTGAAAATGGCCATACTGCCCAAGGTAATTTATAGATTCAATGCCATCCCCATCAAGCTACCAATGACTTTCTTCACAGAATTGGAAAAAACTACTTTAAAGTTCATATGGAACCAAAAAAGAGCCCGCATCGCCAAGTCAATCCTAAGCCAAAAGAACAAAGCTGGAGGCATCACGCTACCTGACTTTAAACTATACTACAAGGCTACAGTAACCAAAACAGCATGGTACTGGTACCACAACAGAGACATAGATCAATGGAACAGAACAGAGCCCTCAGAAATGATGCCGCATAGCTACAACTATCTGATCTTTGACAAACCTGACAAAAACAAGAAATGGGGAAAGGATTCCCTATTTAATAAATGGTGCTGGGAAAACTGGCTAGCCATATGTAGAAAGCTGCAACTGGATCCCTTCCTTACACCTTATACAAAAATTAATTCAAGATGGATTAAAGACTTATATGTTAGACCTAAAACCATTAAAATCCTACAAGAAAACCTAGGCAATACCATTCAGGACATAGGCGTGGGCAAGGACTTCATGTCTAAAACACCAAAAGCAATGGCATCAAAAGCCAAAATCGACAAATGGGATCTCATTAAACTAAAGAGCTTCTGCACAGCAAAAGAAACTATCATCAGAGTGAACAGGCAACCTACACAATGGGAGAAAATTTTTGCAACCTACTCATCTGACAAAGGGCTAATATCCAGAATCTACAGTGAACTCAAACAAATTTACAAGAAAAAAACAAACAACCCCATCAAAAAGTGGGCAGAGGACATGAACAGACACTTCTCAAAAGAAGACATTTATGCAGCCAAAAAACACATGAAGAAATGCTCCTCATCACTGGCCATCAGAGAAATGCAAATCAAAACCACAGTGAGATACCATCTCACACCAGTTAGAATGGCCATCATTAAAAAATCAGGAAACAACAGGTGCTGGAGAGGATGTGGAGAAATAGGAACACTTTTACACTGTTGGTGGGACTGTAAACTAGTTCAACCATTGTGGAAGTCAGTGTGGCGATTCCTCAGGGATCTAGAACTAGAAATACCATTTGACCCAGCCATCCCATTACTGGGTATATACCCAAAGGACTATAAATCATGCTGCTATAAAGACACATGCACACGTATGTTTATTGCAGCACTATTCACAATAGCAAAGAGTTGGAACCAACCCAAATGTCCAACAACGATAGACTGGATTAAGAAAATGTGGCACATATACACCATGGAATACTATGCAGCCATAAAAAATGATGAGTTCGTGTCCTTTGTAGGGACATGGATAAAACTGGAAAACATCATTCTCAGTAAACTATCTCAAGGACAAAAAACCAAACACCGCATGTTCTCACTCATAGGTGGGACTTGAACAATGAGAACTCATGGACACAGGAAGGGGAACATCACGCTCCGGGGACTGTTGTGGGGTGGGGGGAGGGGGGAGGGACAGCATTAGGAGATACACCTAATGCTAAATGACGAGTTAATGGGTGCAGGAAATCAACATGGCACATGGATACATATGTAACAAACCTGCACATTGTGCACATGTACCCTAAAACCCTAAAGTATAATAAAAAAAAAAAAAAAAAAAAAAAAAAAAAAAAAAAAGAAAACTATAAAATTTTTATTGTATCTTTGTTTTATAAATTGAATTTTCAAAAGTTATATGATCCTCTTGTTATTGCCGGAACAGAAAAGGTATTGGTTTTGATATATTTACCTTATATTCAAAATTCTAATAAACTATCTTAGTACCTCCAAAAAAAAAAAAAAAAAAAAAAAAAAAATAACAGTCAAGAGATATGGCTGATAGAATCAGGAGAGCCAGGAATAGGAATTCCATATAAGAGAATTAAGGAGAATGGGAGAGAGGTACTATCTGGAGAGGTGAGGAGTGAGAATTTCCAGAACTGAAGATATGTCTTCAGACTGAAAAAAGCATACCATATCTCAAGAGAGATAAGCAAAACAAAATCCATACCCAGCTATATTGTGATAGAATTGTAAACATAAAAGACACAGAGAAAAATCTTGAAAGCATTCAGGAGAAAAAAAGGCATTAGCTACCAAAAAAAGCAATACGCTGACAGCAGATTTCCCATTTCCAAGAGGACAGAAGATAAAAAAATTATATTTTCAAACTACTTAGGGAAAATAATAGTCAATCTACAATCCATAGCCAGCAAAATTATCAATTAAGAATGAAAGCAAAATAAAAACACATCAGTGAGAATATTTACCATTAACAGATCTTCACTGAAAGAACTACTAAAATTTTGCTTCATTAAATAGGAACCTGAATCCCAGAAAATGAGTAAAATGAAGGAAGCAATGGAAATTTTTAAAAAACTAATAAAGCATGACAAATAAGCATGATAAAGCTAAACACAACAAAAACTATTTTATATAGTAACAAATAATTTGAGGTGGTGATTTAAAACAGCAGGGAACATTATATAATGTTAGAAAATAAGGACAGGAAAGATGAGAGGATGGAGATCAGAACTCAAAGTGTTCTGAGATCCTTGCTATATTCAGGATCTGAACAATACTGACATTTTAGACTTTATAAATGAAGCACACATTTATTACGTTAAGAATAACAATAATAATGAAATAGAAATAAAAGGTACAACCTCCAAACTAGTAGAGAGATAAAAAGGAGAATTAGAAAAACTAACAACAGTATATCTTGCCCAATCCAATAAAAGGCAAAAAGAACAAAGAAAAAGTATGATAAAGAGGAAAGACAGGCTGCTCCGAGTGTAGTGGTGTTTACAACTAATTGACCACAACCAGTTACAACAGATTTCTTTGTTCTTTCTCCTCTCCCACTGCTTCACTTGACTGGACTTAAAAAAAATAAAATAATAAAATAAAAACAAGAGGAAAGATTTTTAAAATGGTAGAAATTAGTCCAAATACAATACACCAATAATCACAATAAAAAATATATAAATTGTTTTACTTATCAAACAAAAAACAAATTGTCAGATTGGATAGATAAAATCTAGCTAAAGAAAATAATGACTCCAAATGGTTGATGATAAAGCAAAGAAAAAATACTAGTAACAACAAAAAGCTGGTCTAGCAGTACTAATATATGACAAAACAAACTTTAAGACAGAAAGTCTCACTAGCAATACAGAGGATCAATTCACCAGAAAGAGATAACCTCAAAATATGCAAAGCAAAAATTGGCAGCATTACAATAAGAAATTGAAAATCCCACAATTACGGTAGGAAATTTTTAACATAAATCATAAAACTGATCAAAGACAAAACTCAGTATATAATAATATGGACAACACAAAATCAATTTTTTTCTTTGGGCTAAAGTGGGGCAGTGGGAGTGGAGAAGGAACAAAAGAATCTGTACTGTCTGTGATCAATTAGTTGTAAACACCACTGCACTCAGACCAGCCTGAACAAATTTGATCTAATAGACACATTTAGAATTGATGTAGCTTTATAAAAAATAAAAGGAAAAAACAGAAAGAAAAAAAAAAAAAAAAAAAAAAAAAAAAAAAAAAAAAAGAGTGTTTCATAACTGCTCAATCAAAAATATGTTTTATCTCTGTTAACTGAATTTACAGATCAGAAATAAGTTTCACAGAATGCATCTGTGTAGTTTTTATTTGAAGATATTCTTTTTCCCAATGTAGGCCTCTTAGCGCTTAGCATGTCCAATTGCAGTTTCTACAGAAAGAGTGTTTCAGAACGGCTCAATCAAAAGTAAGGTTCAACTCTGTTAGTTGAATGCACAGAACAGGAAGAATTTTCACAGAATGCTACTGTGTAGTTTATATTTGAATATATTCCTTTTTCCAGTATTACCCTCTTTGCGCTCCGAATGTCCACTTGCATTTTCTATAGAAAGAGTGTTCAGAACTGCGCAATCAAAACTAAGGTTCAACTCTTTTAGTTGAACAAACAGAACAGAAAGAAGTTTCACACAATGCTTCTGTGTAGTTTTTATTTGTAGACATTCTTTTTCCCAATATAGGCCTCTTAGCGCTCAGAATGTCCAATTGCAGTTTCTACAGAAAGAGTGATTCAGAACGGCTCAATCAAACGTAAGGTTCAACTCTGTTAGTTGAAAGCACAGAACAGAAAGAAGTTTCATACAATGCTTCTGTGTAGTTTATATTTGAACATATTCTTTTTTCCACTATTACCCACTTAGCGCTACGAATGTCCAGTTGCATTTTCTACAGACAGAGTGTTTCAAAACTGCTCAATCAAAAGTATGGTTTAACTCTGTTAGCTGAATGCTCAGATCAGAAAGAAGTTTCACAGAATGCTTCTGTGTAGTTTATATTTGAATATATTCCATTTTCCACTACTACGCTCTTAGCGCTCCAAATGTCCAGTTGCATTTTCTACAGAAAGAGTGTTCAGATCTGCTCAATCAAAAGTATGGTTTAACTCTGTTAGCTGAATGCACAGATCAGAAAGAAGTTTCACCGAATGATTCTGTGTAGTTTATATTTGAAGACATTCCTTTTTCCACTATTAACCTCTTAGCGCTCCGAATCTCCACTTGCATTTTCTTCAAAAAGAGTGTTTCATAACTGCTCAATCAAAAATATGTTTTATCTCTGTTAACTGAATTTACAGATCAGAAATAAGTTTCACAGAATGCATCTGTGTAGTTTTTATTTGAAGATATTCTTTTTCCCAATGTAGGCCTCTTAGCGCTTAGCATGTCCAATTGCAGTTTCTACAGAAAGAGTGTTTCAGAACGGCTCAATTAAAAGTAAGGTTCAACTCTGTTAGTTGAATGCACAGAACAGAAAGAATTTTCACAGAATGCTACTGTGTAGTTTATATTTGAATATATTCCTTTTTCCACTATTACCCTCTTAGCGCTCCGAATGTCCACTTGCATTTTCTACAGAAAGAGTGTTCAGAACTGCGCAATCAAAAGTATGGTTTAACTCTGTTAGCTTAATGAACATATCAGAAATAAGTTTCACACAATGCTTCTGTGTAGTTTTTATTTGAAGATATGATTTTTCCCAATAGAGGCCTCTTAGCGCTCAGAATGTCCAATTGCAGTTTCTACAGAAAGAGTGTTTCAGAAAGGCTCAATCAAAGTTAAGGTTCAACTCTGTTAGTTGAATGCAAAGAACAGAAAGAAGTTTCATACAATGCTTCTGTGTAGTTTATATTTGAACATATTCTTTTTTCCACTATTACCCACTTTGCGCTACGAATGTCCAGTTGCATTTTCTACAGACAGAGTGTTTCAAAACTGCTCAATCAAAAGTATGGTTTAACTCTGTTAGCTGAATGCTCAGATCAGAAAGAAGTTTCACAGAATGCTTCTGTGTAGTTTATATTTGAATATATTCCTTTTTCCACTACTACTCTCTTAGCGCTCCAAATGTCCAGTTGCATTTTCTACAGAAAGAGTGTTCAGATCTGCTCAATCAAAAGTATGGTTTAACTCTGTTAGCTGAATGCACAGATCAGAAAGAAGTTTCACAGAATGATTCTGTGTAGTTTATATTTGGAGACATTCCTTTTTCCACTATTACCCTCTTAGCGCTCCGAATCTCCACTTGCATTTTCTACAGAAAGAGTGTTTCAGAACGGCTCAATCAAAACTAAGGTTCAACTCTTTTAGTTGAACAAACAGAACAGAAAGAAGTTTCACACAATTGTTCTGTGTAGTTTTTATTTGTAGACATTCTTTTTCCCAATATAGGCCTCTTAGCGCTCAGAATGTCTAATTGCAGTTTCTACAGAAAGAGTGTTTCAGAACGGCTCAATCAAAAGTAAGGTTCAACTCTGTTAGTTGAATGCACAGAACAGAAAGAAGTTTCATACAAGGCTTCTGTGTAGTTCATAATTGAACATATTCTTTTTTCCACTATTACCCACTTAGCGCTACGAATGTCCAGTTGCATTTTCTACAGACAGAGTGTTTCAAAACTGCTCAATCAAAAGTATGGTTTAACTCTTTTAGCTGAATGCTCAGATCAGAAAGAAGTTTCACAGAATGCTTCTGTGTAGTTTATATTTGAATATATTCCTTTTTCCACTACTACGCTCTTAGCGCTCCAAATGTCCAGTTGCATTTTCTACAGAAAGAGTGTTCAGAACTGCGCAATCAAAACTAAGGTTCAACTCTTTTAGTTGAACAAACAGAACAGAAAGAAGTTTCACACAATGCTTCTGTGTAGTTTTTATTTGTAGACATTGTTTTTCCCAATATAGGCCTCTTAGCGCTCAGAATGTCCAATTGCAGTTTCTACAGAAAGAGTGATTCAGAACGGCTCAATCAAACGTAAGGTTCAACTCTGTTAGTTGAATGCACAGAACAGAAAGTAGTTTCATACAATGCTTCTGTGTAGTTTATATTTGAACATATTCTTTTTTCCACTATTACCCACTTAGTGTTACGAATGTCCAGTTGCATTTTCTACAGACAGAGTGTTTCAAAACTGCTCAATCAAAAGTATGGTTTAACTCTGTTAGCTGAATGCTCAGATCAGAAAGAAGTTTCACAGAATGCTTCTGTGTAGTTTATATTTGAATATATTCCATTTTCCACTACTACGCTCTTAGCGCTCCAAATGTCCAGTTGCATTTTCTACAGAAAGAGTGTTCAGATCTGCTCAATCAAAAGTATGGTTTAACTCTGTTAGCTGAATGCACAGATCAGAAAGAAGTTTCACCGAATGATTCTGTGTAGTTTATATTTGAAGACATTCCTTTTTCCACTATTAACCTCTTAGCGCTCCGAATCTCCACTTGCATTTTCTTCAAAAAGAGTGTTTCATAACTGCTCAATCAAAAATATGTTTTATCTCTGTTAACTGAATTTACAGATCAGAAATAAGTTTCACAGAATGCATCTGTGTAGTTTTTATTTGAAGATATTCTTTTTCCCAATGTAGGCCTCTTAGCGCTTAGCATGTCCAATTGCAGTTTCTACAGAAAGAGTGTTTCAGAACGGCTCAATTAAAAGTAAGGTTCAACTCTGTTAGTTGAATGCACAGAACAGAAAGAATTTTCACAGAATGCTACTGTGTAGTTTATATTTGAATATATTCCTTTTTCCACTATTACCCTCTTAGCGCTCCGAATGTCCACTTGCATTTTCTACAGAAAGAGTGTTCAGAACTGCGCAATCAAAAGTATGGTTTAACTCTGTTAGCTTAATGAACATATCAGAAATAAGTTTCACACAATGCTTCTGTGTAGTTTTTATTTGAAGATATGATTTTTCCCAATAGAGGCCTCTTAGCGCTCAGAATGTCCAATTGCAGTTTCTACAGAAAGAGTGTTTCAGAAAGGCTCAATCAAAGTTAAGGTTCAACTCTGTTAGTTGAATGCAAAGAACAGAAAGAAGTTTCATACAATGCTTCTGTGTAGTTTATATTTGAACATATTCTTTTTTCCACTATTACCCACTTTGCGCTACGAATGTCCAGTTGCATTTTCTACAGACAGAGTGTTTCAAAACTGCTCAATCAAAAGTATGGTTTAACTCTGTTAGCTGAATGCTCAGATCAGAAAGAAGTTTCACAGAATGCTTCTGTGTAGTTTATATTTGAATATATTCCTTTTTCCACTACTACTCTCTTAGCGCTCCAAATGTCCAGTTGCATTTTCTACAGAAAGAGTGTTCAGATCTGCTCAATCAAAAGTATGGTTTAACTCTGTTAGCTGAATGCACAGATCAGAAAGAAGTTTCACAGAATGATTCTGTGTAGTTTATATTTGGAGACATTCCTTTTTCCACTATTACCCTCTTAGCGCTCCGAATCTCCACTTGCATTTTCTACAGAAAGAGTGTTTCAGAACGGCTCAATCAAAACTAAGGTTCAACTCTTTTAGTTGAACAAACAGAACAGAAAGAAGTTTCACACAATTGTTCTGTGTAGTTTTTATTTGTAGACATTCTTTTTCCCAATATAGGCCTCTTAGCGCTCAGAATGTCTAATTGCAGTTTCTACAGAAAGAGTGTTTCAGAACGGCTCAATCAAAAGTAAGGTTCAACTCTGTTAGTTGAATGCACAGAACAGAAAGAAGTTTCATACAAGGCTTCTGTGTAGTTCATAATTGAACATATTCTTTTTTCCACTATTACCCACTTAGCGCTACGAATGTCCAGTTGCATTTTCTACAGACAGAGTGTTTCAAAACTGCTCAATCAAAAGTATGGTTTAACTCTTTTAGCTGAATGCTCAGATCAGAAAGAAGTTTCACAGAATGCTTCTGTGTAGTTTACATTTGAATATATTCCTTTTTCCACTACTACGCTCTTAGCGCTCCAAATGTCCAGTTGCATTTTCTACAGAAAGAGTGTTCAGAACTGCGCAATCAAAACTAAGGTTCAACTCTTTTAGTTGAACAAACAGAACAGAAAGAAGTTTCACACAATGCTTCTGTGTAGTTTTTATTTGTAGACATTGTTTTTCCCAATATAGGCCTCTTAGCGCTCAGAATGTCCAATTGCAGTTTCTACAGAAAGAGTGATTCAGAACGGCTCAATCAAACGTAAGGTTCAACTCTGTTAGTTGAATGCACAGAACAGAAAGTAGTTTCATACAATGCTTCTGTGTAGTTTATATTTGAACATATTCTTTTTTCCACTATTACCCACTTAGTGTTACGAATGTCCAGTTGCATTTTCTACAGACAGAGTGTTTCAAAACTGCTCAATCAAAAGTATGGTTTAACTCTGTTAGCTGAATGCTCAGATCAGAAAGAAGTTTCACAGAATGCTTCTGTGTAGTTTATATTTGAATATATTCCATTTTCCACTACTACGCTCTTAGCGCTCCAAATGTCCAGTTGCATTTTCTACAGAAAGAGTGTTCAGATCTGCTCAATCAAAAGTATGGTTTAACTCTGTTAGCTGAATGCACAGATCAGAAAGAAGTTTCACCGAATGATTCTGTGTAGTTTATATTTGAAGACATTCCTTTTTCCACTATTACCCACTTAGCGCTCCGAATCTCCACTTGCATTTTCTTCAAAAACAGTGTTTCATAACTGCTCAATCAAAAATATGTTTTATCTCTGTTAACTGAATTTACAGATCAGAAATAAGTTTCACAGAATGCATCTGTGTAGTTTTTATTTGAAGATATTCTTTTTCCCAATGTAGGCCTCTTAGCGCTTAGCATGTCCAATTGCAGTTTCTACAGCAAGAGTGTTTCAGAACGGCTCAATCAAAAGTAAGGTTCAACTCTGTTAGTTGAATGCACAGAACAGAAATCATTTTCACAGAATGCTACTGTGTAGTTTATATTTGAATATATTCCTTTTTCCACTATTACCCTCTTAGCGCTCCGAATGTCCACTTGCATTTTCTACAGAAAGAGTGTTCAGAACTGCGCAATCAAAAGTATGGTTTAACTCTGTTAGCTTAATGAACATATCAGAAATAAGTTTCACACAATGCTTCTGTGTAGTTTTTATTTGAAGATATTATTTTTCCCAATAGAGGCCTCTTAGCGCTCAGAATGTCCAATTGCAGTTTCTACAGAAAGAGTGTTTCAGAAAGGCTCAATCAAAAGTAAGTTTCAACTCTGTTAGTTGAATGCACAGAACAGAAAGAAGTTTCATACAATGCTTCTGTGTAGTTTATATTTGAACATATTCTTTTTTCCACTATTACCCACTTAGTGCTACGAATGTCCAGTTGCATTTTCTACAGACAGAGTGTTTCAAAACTGCTCAATCAAAAGTATGGTTTAACTCTGTTAGCTGAATGCTCAGATCAGAAAGAAGGTTCACAGAATGCTTCTGTGTAGTTTATATTTGAATATATTCCTTTTTCCACTACTACTCTCTTAGCGCTCCAAATGTCCAGTTGCATTTTCTACAGAAAGAGTGTTCAGAACTGCGCAATCAAAACTAAGGTTCAACTCTTTTAGTTGAACAAACAGAACAGAAAGAAGTTTCACACAATGCTTCTGTGTAGTTCTTATTTGTAGACATTGTTTTTCCCAATATAGGCCTCTTAGCGCTCAGAATGTCCAATTGCAGTTTCTACAGAAAGAGTGATTCAGAACGGCTCAATCAAAACTAAGGTTCAACTCTGTTAGTTGAATGCACAGAACAGAAAGAAGTTTCATACAATGCTTCTGTGTAGTTTATATTTGAACATATTCTTTTTTCCACTATTACCCACTTAGCGCTACGAATGTCCAGTTGCATTTTCTACAGACAGAGTGTTTCAAAACTGCTCAATCAAAAGTATGGTTTAACTCTGTTAGCTGAATGCTCAGATCAGAAAGAAGTTTCACAGAATGATTCTGTGTAGTTTATATTTGGAGACATTCCTTTTTCCACTATTACCCTCTTAGCGCTCCGAATCTCCACTTGCATTTTCTACAGAAAGAGTGTTTCAGAACGGCTCAATCAAAACTAAGGTTCAACTCTTTTAGTTGAACAAACAGAACAGAAAGAAGTTTCACACAATGCTTCTGTGTAGTTTTTATTTGTAGACATTCTTTTTCCCAATATAGGCCTCTTAGCGCTCAGAATGTCTAATTGCAGTTTCTACAGAAAGAGTGTTTCAGAACGGCTCAATCAAATGTAAGGTTCAACTCTGTTAGTTGAATGCACAGAACAGAAAGAAGTTTCATACAATGCTTCTGTGTAGTTTATATTTGAACATATTCTTTTTTCCACTATTACCCACTTAGCGCTACGAATGTCCAGTTGCATTTTCTACAGACAGAGTGTTTCAAAACTGCTCAATCAAAAGTATGGTTTAACTCTGTTAGCTGAATGCTCAGATCAGAAAGAAGTTTCACAGAATGCTTCTGTGTAGTTTATATTTGAATATATTCCTTTTTCCACTACTACGCTCTTAGCGCTCCAAATGTCCAGTTGCATTTTCTACAGAAAGAGTGTTCAGATCTGCTCAATCAAAAGTATGGTTTAACTCTGTTAGCTGAATGCACAGATCAGAAAGAAGTTTCACCGAATGATTCTGTGTAGTTTACACTTGAAGACATTCCTTTTTCCACTATTACCCTCTTAGCGCTCCGAATCTCCACTTGCATTTTCTAAAAAAAGAGTGTTTCATAACTGCTCAATCAAAAATATGTTTTATCTCTGTTAACTGAATTTACAGATCAGAAATAAGTTTCACAGAATGCATCTGTGTAGTTTTTCTTTGAAGATATTCTTTTTCCCAATGTAGGCCTCTTAGCGCTTAGCATGTCCAATTGCAGTTTCTACAGAAAGAGTTTTTCAGAACGGCTCAATCAAAAGTAAGGTTCAACTCTGTTAGTTGAATGCACAGAACAGGAAGAATTTTCACAGAATGCTACTGTGTAGTTTATATTTGAATATATTCCTTTTTCCAGTATTACCCTCTTTGCGCTCCGAATGTCCACTTGCATTTTCTACAGAAAGAGTGTTCAGAACTGCGCAATCAAAACTAAGGTTCAACACTTTTAGTTGAACAAACAGAACAGAAAGAAGTTTCACACAATGCTTCTGTGTAGTTTTTATTTGTAGACATTCTTTTTCCCAATATAGGCCTCTTAGCGCTCAGAATGTCCAATTGCAGTTTCTACAGAAAGAGTGATTCAGAACGGCTCAATCAAACGTAAGGTTCAACTCTGTTAGTTGAATGCACAGAACAGAAAGAAGTTTCATACAATGCTTCTGTGTAGTTTATATTTGAACATATTCTTTTTTCCACTATTACCCACTTAGCGCTACGAATGTCCAGTTGCATTTTCTACAGACAGAGTGTTTCAAAACTGCTCAATCAAAAGTATGGTTTAACTCTGTTAGGTGAATGTTCAGATCAGAAAGAAGTTTCACAGAATGCTTCTGTGTAGTTTATATTTGAATATATTCCATTTTCCACTACTACGCTCTTAGCGCTCCAAATGTCCAGTTGCATTTTCTACAGAAAGAGTGTTCAGATCTGCTCAATCAAAAGTATGGTTTAACTCTGTTAGCTGAATGCACAGATCAGAAAGAAGTTTCACCGAATGATTCTGTGTAGTTTATATTTGAAGACATTCCTTTTTCCACTATTACCCTCTTAGCGCTCCGAATCTCCACTTGCATTTTCTTCAAAAAGAGTTTTTCATAACTGCTCAATCAAAAATATGTTTTATCTCTGTTAACTGAATTTACAGATCAGAAATAAGTTTCACAGAATGCATCTGTGTAGTTTTTATTTGAAGATATTCTTTTTCCCAATGTAGGCCTCTTAGCGCTTAGCATGTCCAATTGCAGTTTCTACAGAAAGAGTGTTTCAGAACGGCTCAATCAAAAGTAAGGTTCAACTCTGTTAGTTGAATGCACAGAACAGGAAGAATTTTCATAGAATGCTACTGTGTAGTTTATATTTGAATATATTCCTTTTTCCACTATTACCCTCTTAGCGCTCCGAATGTCCACTTGCATTTTCTACAGAAAGAGTGTTCAGAACTGCGCAATCAAAAGTATGGTTTAACTCTGTTAGCTTAATGAACATATCAGAAATAAGTTTCACACAATGCTTCTGTGTAGTTTTTATTTGAAGATATTATTTTTCCCAATAGAGGCCTCTTAGCGCTCAGAATGTACAATTGCAGTTTCTACAGAAAGAGTGTTTCAGAAAGGCTCAATCAAAAGTAAGGTTCAACTCTGTTAGTTGAATGCACAGAACAGAAAGAAGTTTCATACAATGCTTCTGTGTAGTTTATATTTGAACATATTCTTTTTTCCACTATTACCCACTTAGCGCTACGAATGTCCAGTTGCATTTTCTACAGACAGAGTGTTTCAAATCTGCTCAATCAAAAGTATGGTTTAACTCTGTTAGCTGAATGCTCAGATCAGAAAGAAGGTTCACAGAATGCTTCTGTGTAGTTTATATTTGAATATATTCCTTTTTCCACTACTACTCTCTTAGCGCTCCAAATGTCCAGTTGCATTTTCTACAGAAAGAGTGTTCAGATCTGCTCAATCAAATGTATGGTTTAACTCTGTTAGCTGAATGCACAGATCAGACAGAAGTTTCACAGAATGATTCTGTGTAGTTTATATTTGGAGACATTCCTTTTTCCACTATTACCCTCTTAGCGCTCCGAATCTCCACTTGCATTTTCTACAGAAAGAGTGTTTCAGAACGGCTCAATCAAAACTAAGGTTCAAATCTTTTAGTTGAACAAACAGAACAGAAAGAAGTTTCACACAATTCTTCTGTGTAGTTTTTATTTGTAGACATTCTTTTTCCCAATATAGGCCTCTTAGCGCTCAGAATGTCCAATTGCAGTTTCTACAAAAAGAGTGTTTCAGAACGGCTCAATCAAAAGTAAGGTTCAACTCTGTTAGTTGAATGCACAGAACAGAAAGTAGTTTCATACAATGCTTCTGTGTAGTTTATATTTGAACATATTATTTTTTCCACTATTACCCACTTAGCGCTACGAATGTCCAGTTGCATTTTCTACAGACAGAGTGTTTCAAAACTGCTCAATACAAAGTATGGTTTAACTCTGTTAGCTGAATGCTCAGATCAGAAAGAAGTTTCACAGAATGCTTCTGTGTAGTTTATATTTGAATATATTCCTTTTTCCACTACTACGCTCTTAGCGCTCCAAATGTCCAGTTGCATTTTCAACAGAAAGAGTGTTCAGATCTGCTCAATCAAAAGTATGTTTTAACTCTGTTAGCTGAATGCACAGATCAGAAAGAAGTTTCACCGAATGATTCCGTGTAGTTTATATTTGAAGACATTCCTTTTTCCACTATTACCCTCTTAGCGCTCCGAATCTCCACTTGCATTTTCTACAAAAAGAGTGTTTCATAACTGCTCAATCAAAAATAAGTTTTATCTCTGTTAACTGAATTTACAGATCAGAAATAAGTTTCACAGAATGCATCTGTGTAGTTTTTATTTGAAGATATTCTTTTTCCCAATGTAGGCCTCTTAGCGCTTAGCATGTCCAATTGCAGTTTCTACAGAAAGAGTGTTTCAGAACGGCTCAATCAAAAGTAAGGTTCAACTCTGTTAGTTGAATGCACAGAACAGAAAGAATTTTCACAGAATGCTACTGTGTAGTTTATATTTGAATATATTCCTTTTTCCACTATTACCCTCTTAGCGCTCCGAATGTCCACTTGCATTTTCTGCAGAAAGAGTGTTCAGAACTGCGCAATCAAAAGTATGGTTTAACTCTGTTAGCTTAATGAACATATCAGAAATAAGTTTCACACAATGCTTCTGTGTAGTTTTTATTTGAAGATATTATTTTTCCCAATATAGGCCTCTTAGCGCTCAGAATGTCCAATTGCAGTATCAACAGAAAGAGTGTTTCAGAAAGGCTCAGTCAAAAGTAAGGTTCAACTCTGTTAGTTGAATTCACAGAACAGAAAGAAGTTTCATACAATGCTTCTGTGTAGTTTATATTTGAACATATTCTTTTTTCCACTATTACCCACTTAGCGCTACGAATGTCCAGTTGCATTTTCTACAGACAGAGTGTTTCAAAACTGCTCAATCAAAAGTATGATTTAACTCTGTTAGCTGAATGCTCAGATCAGAAAGAAGTTTCACAGAATGCTTCTGTGTAGTTTATATTTGAATATATTCCTTTTTCCACTACTACTCTCTTAGCGCTCCAAATGTCCAGTTGCATTTTCTACAGAAAGAGTGTTCAGATCTGCTCAATCAAAAGTATGGTTTAACTCTGTTAGCTGAATGCACAGATCAGAAAGAAGTTTCACAGAATGATTCTGTGTAGTTTATATTTGGAGACATTCCTTTTTCCACTATTACCCTCTTAGCGCTCCGAATCTCCACTTGCATTTTCTACAGAAAGAGTGTTTCAGAACGGCTCAATCAAAAGTAAGGTTCAACTCTGTTAGTTGAATGCACAGAACAGAAAGAATTTTCACAGAATGCTACTGTGTAGTTTATATATGAATATATTCCTTTTTCCACTATTACCCTCTTAGCGCTCCGAATGTCCACTTGCATTTTCTACAGAAAGAGTGTTCAGAACTGCGCAATCAAAAGTATGGTTTAACTCTGTTAGCTTAATGAACATATCAGAAATAAGTTTCACACAATGCTTCTGTGTAGTTTTTATTTGAAGATATTATTTTTCCCAATGTAGGCCTCTTAGCGCTCAGAATGTCCAATTGCAGTTTCTACAGAAAGAGTGTTTCAGAACGGCACAATCAAAAGTAAGGTTCAACTCTGTTAGTTGAATGCACAGAACAGAAAGAAGTTTCATACAATGCTTCTGTGTAGTTTATATTTGAACATATTCTTTTTTCCACTATTACCCACTTAGCGCTACGAATGTCCAGTTGCATTTTCTACAGACAGAGTGTTTCAAAACTGCTCAATCAAAAGTATGGTTTAACACTGTTAGCTGAATGCTCAGATCAGAAAGAAGTTTCACAGAATGCTTCTGTGTAGTTTATATTTGAATATATTCCTTTTTCCACTACTACGCACTTAGCGCTCCAAATGTCCAGTTGCATTTTCTACAGAAAGAGTGTTCAGATCTGCTCAATCAAAAGTATGGTTTAACTCTGTTAGCTGAATGCTCAGATCAGAAAGAAGTTTCACAGAATGCTTCTGTGTAGTTTATATTTGAATATATTCCTTTTTCCACTACTACTCTCTTAGCGCTCCAAATGTCCAGTTGCATTTTCTACAGAAAGAGTGTTCAGATCTGCTCAATCAAAAGTATGGTTTAACTCTGTTAGCTGAATGCACAGATCAGAAAGAAGTTTCACCGAATGATTCTGTGTAGTTTATATTTGAAGACATTACTTTTTCCACTATTACACTCTTAGCGCTCCGAATCTCCACTTGCGTTTTCTACAAAAAGAGTGTTTCATAACTGCTCAATCAAAAATATGTTTTATCTCTGTTAACTGAATTTACAGATCAGAAATAAGTTTCACAGAATGCATCTGTGTAGTTTTTATTTGAAGATATTCTTTTTCCCAATGTAGGCCTCTTAGCGCTTAGCATGTCCAATTGCAGTTTCTACAGAAAGAGTGTTTCAGAACGGCTCAATCAAAAGTAAGGTTCAACTCTGTTAGTTGAATGCACAGAACAGAAAGAATTTTCACAGAATGCTACTGTGTAGTTTATATTTGAATACATTCCTTTTTCCACTATTACCCTCTTAGCGCTCCGAATGTGCACTTGCATTTTCTACAGAAAGAGTGTTCAGAACTGCGCAATCAAAAGTATGGTTTAACTCTGTTAGCTTAATGAACATATCAGAAATAAGATTCACACAATGCTTCTGTGTAGTTTTTATTTGAAGATATTATTTTTCCCAATACAGGCCTCTTAACGCTCAGAATGTCCAAATGCAGTTTCTACAGAAAGAGTGTTTCAGAAAGGCTCAATCAAAAGTAAGGTTCAACTCTGTTAGTTGAATGCACAGAACAGAAAGAAGTTTCATACAATGCTTCTGTGTAGTTTATATTTGAACATATTCTTTTTTCCACTATTACCCACTTAGCGCTACGAATGTCCACTTGCATTTTCTACAGACAGAGTGTTTCAAAACTGCTCAATCAAAAGTATGGTTTAACTCTGTTAGCTGAATGCTCAGATCAGAAAGAAGTTTCACAGAATGCTTCTGTGTAGTTTATAATTGAATATATTCCTTTTTCCACTACTACTCTCTTAGTGCTCCAAAAGTCCAGTTGCATTTTCTACAGAAAGAGTGTTCAGATCTGCTGAATCAAAAGTATGGTTTAACTCTGTTAGCTGAATGCACAGATCAGAAAGAAGTTTCACAGAATGATTCTGTGTAGTTAATATTTGGAGACATTCCTTTTTCCACTATTACCCTCTTAGCGCTCCGAATCTCCACTTGCATTTTCTACAGAAAGAGTGTTTCAGAACGGCTCAATCAAAACTAAGGTTCAACTCTTTTAGTTGAACAAACAGAACAGAAAGAAGTTTCACACAATTCTTCTGTGTAGTTTTTATTTGTAGACATTCTTTTTAACAATATAGGCCTCTTAGCGCTCAGAATGTCCAATTGCAGTTTCTACAGAAAGAGTGTTTCACAAAGGCTCAATCAAAAGTAAGGTTCAACTCTGTTAGTTGAATGCACACAACAGAAAGAAGTTTCATACAATGCTTCTGTGATGTTTATATTTGAACATATTCTTTTTTCCACTATTACCCACTTAGCGCTACGAATGTCCAGTTGCATTTTCTACAGACAGAGTGTTTCAAAACTGCTCAATCAAAAGTATGGTTTAACTCTGTTAGCTGAACGCTCAGATCAGAAAGAAGTTTCACAGAATGCTTCTGTGTAGTTTATATTTGAATATATTCCTTTTTCCACTACTACACTCTTAGTGCTCCAAATGTCCAGTTGCATTTTCTACAGAAAGAGTGTTCAGATCTGCTGAATCAAAAGTATGGTTTAACTCTGTTAGCTGAATGCACAGATCAGAAAGAAGTTTCACAGAATGATTCTGTGTAGTTTATATTTGGAGACATTCCTTTTTCCACTATTACCCTCTTAGCGCTCCGAATCTCCACTTGCATTTTCTACAAAAAGAGTGTTTCATGACTGCTCAATCAAAAATATGTTTTATCTCTGTTAACTGAATTAACAGATCAGAAATAAGTTTCACAGAATGCATCTGTGTAGTTTTTATTTGAAGATATTCTTTTTCCCAATGTAGGCCTCTTAGCGCTTAGCATGTCCAATTGCAGTTTCTACAGAAAGAGTGTTTCAGAACAGCTCAATCAAAAGTAAGGTTCAACTCTGTTAGTTGAATGCACAGAACAGAAAGAATTTTCACAGAATGCTACTGTGTAGTTTATATTTGAATATATTCCTTTTTCCACTATTACCCTCTTAGCGCTCCGAATGTCCACTTGCATTTTCTACAGAAAGAGTGTTCAGAACTGCGCAATCAAAAGTATGGTTTAACTCTGTTAGCTTAATGAACATATCAGAAATAAGTTTCACACAATGCTTCTGTGTAGTTTTTATTTGAAGATATTATTTTTCCCAATATAGGCCTCTTAGCGCTCAGAATGTCCAATTGCAGTTTCTACAGAAAGAGTGTTTCAGAAAGGCTCAATCAAAAGTAAGGTTCAACTCTGTTAGTTGAATGCACAGAACAGAAAGAAGTTCCATACAATGCTTCTGTGTAGTTTATATTTGTACATACTATTTTTTCCACTATTACCCACTTAGCGCTACGAATGTCCAGTTGCATTTTCTACAGACAGAGTGTTTCAAAACTGCTCAATCAAAATTATGGTTTAACTCTGTTAGCTGAATGCTCAGATCAGAAAGAAGTTTCACAGAATGCTTCTGTGTAGTTTATATTTGAATATATTCCTTTTTCCACTACTACGCTCTTAGCGCTCGAAATGTCCAGTTGCATTTTCTACAGAAAGAGTGTTCAGATCTGCTCAATCAAAAGTATGGTTTAACTCTGTTAGCTGAATGCACAGATCAGAAAGAAGTTTCACCGAATGATTCTGTGTAGTTTATATATGAAGACATTACTTTTTCCACTATTACCCTCTTAGCGCTCCGAATCTCCACTTGCATTTTCTACAGAAAGAGTGTTTCAGAACGGCTCAATCAAAACTAAGGTTCAACTCTTTTAGTTGAACAAACAGAACAGAAAGAAGTTTCACACAATTCTTCTGTGTAGTTTTTATTTGTAGACATTCTTTTTCCCAATATAGGCCTCTTAGCGCTCAGAATGTCCAATTGCAGTTTCTACAGAAAGAGTGTTTCAGAACGGCTAAATCAAAAGTAAGGTTCAACTCTGTTAGTTGAATGCACAGAACAGAAAGAAGTTTCATACAATGCTTCTGTGTAGTTTATATTTGAACATATTCTTTTTTCCACTATTACCCACTTAGCGCTACGAATGTCCAGTTGCATTTTCTACAGACAGAGTGTTTCAAAACTGCTCAATCAAAAGTATGGTTTAACTCTGTTAGCTGAATGCTCAGATCAGAAAGAAGTTTCACAGAATGCTTCTGTGTAGTTTATATTTGAATATATTCCTTTTTCCACTACTACTCTCTTAACGCTCCAAATGTCCAGTTGCATTTTCTACAGAAAGAGTGTTCAGATCTGCTCAATCAAAAGTATGGTTTAACTCTGTTAGCTGAATGCACAGATCAGAAAGAAGTTTCACAGAATGATTCTGTGTAGTTTATATTTGGAGACATTCCTTTTTCCACTATTACCCTCTTAGCGCTCCGAATCTCCACTTGCATTTTCTACAGAAAGAGTGTTTCAGAACGGCTCAATCAAAAGTAAGGTTCAACTCTGTTAGTTGAATGCACAGAACAGAAAGAATTTTCACAGAATGCTACTGTGTAGTTTATATATGAATATATTCCTTTTTCCACTATTACCCTCTTAGCGCTCCGAATGTCCACTTGCATTTTCTACAGAAAGAGTGTTCAGAACTGCGCAATCAAAAGTATGGTTTAACTCTGTTAGCTTAATGAACATATCAGAAATAAGTTTCACACAATGCTTCTGTGTAGTTTTTATTTGAAGATATTATTTTTCCCAATGTAGGCCTCTTAGCGCTCAGAATGTCCAATTGCAGTTTCTACAGAAAGAGTGTTTCAGAACGGCACAATCAAAAGTAAGGTTCAACTCTGTTAGTTGAATGCACAGAACAGAAAGAAGTTTCATACAATGCTTCTGTGTAGTTTATATTTGAACATATTCTTTTTTCCACTATTACCCACTTAGCGCTACGAATGTCCAGTTGCATTTTCTACAGACAGAGTGTTTCAAAACTGCTCAATCAAAAGTATGGTTTAACACTGTTAGCTGAATGCTCAGATCAGAAAGAAGTTTCACAGAATGCTTCTGTGTAGTTTATATTTGAATATATTCCTTTTTCCACTACTACGCACTTAGCGCTCCAAATGTCCAGTTGCATTTTCTACAGAAAGAGTGTTCAGATCTGCTCAATCAAAAGTATGGTTTAACTCTGTTAGCTGAATGCTCAGATCAGAAAGAAGTTTCACAGAATGCTTCTGTGTAGTTTATATTTGAATATATTCCTTTTTCCACTACTACTCTCTTAGCGCTCCAAATGTCCAGTTGCATTTTCTACAGAAAGAGTGTTCAGATCTGCTCAATCAAAAGTATGGTTTAACTCTGTTAGCTGAATGCACAGATCAGAAAGAAGTTTCACCGAATGATTCTGTGTAGTTTATATTTGAAGACATTACTTTTTCCACTATTACACTCTTAGCGCTCCGAATCTCCACTTGCGTTTTCTACAAAAAGAGTGTTTCATAACTGCTCAATCAAAAATATGTTTTATCTCTGTTAACTGAATTTACAGATCAGAAATAAGTTTCACAGAATGCATCTGTGTAGTTTTTATTTGAAGATATTCTTTTTCCCAATGTAGGCCTCTTAGCGCTTAGCATGTCCAATTGCAGTTTCTACAGAAAGAGTGTTTCAGAACGGCTCAATCAAAAGTAAGGTTCAACTCTGTTAGTTGAATGCACAGAACAGAAAGAATTTTCACAGAATGCTACTGTGTAGTTTATATTTGAATACATTCCTTTTTCCACTATTACCCTCTTAGCGCTCCGAATGTGCACTTGCATTTTCTACAGAAAGAGTGTTCAGAACTGCGCAATCAAAAGTATGGTTTAACTCTGTTAGCTTAATGAACATATCAGAAATAAGTTTCACACAATGCTTCTGTGTAGTTTTTATTTGAAGATATTATTTTTCCCAATACAGGCCTCTTAGCGCTCAGAATGTCCAAATGCAGTTTCTACAGAAAGAGTGTTTCAGAAAGGCTCAATCAAAAGTAAGGTTCAACTCTGTTAGTTGAATGCACAGAACAGAAAGAAGTTTCATACAATGCTTCTGTGTAGTTTATATTTGAACATATTCTTTTTTCCACTATTACCCACTTAGCGCTACGAATGTCCAGTTGCATTTTCTACAGACAGAGTGTTTCAAAACTGCTCAATCAAAAGTATGGTTTAACTCTGTTAGCTGAATGCTCAGATCAGAAAGAAGTTTCACAGAATGCTTCTGTGTAGTTTATAATTGAATATATTCCTTTTTCCACTACTACTCTCTTAGTGCTCCAAATGTCCAGTTGCATTTTCTACAGAAAGAGTGTTCAGATCTGCTGAATCAAAAGTATGGTTTAACTCTGTTAGCTGAATGCACAGATCAGAAAGAAGTTTCACAGAATGATTCTGTGTAGTTAATATTTGGAGACATTCCTTTTTCCACTATTACCCTCTTAGCGCTCCGAATCTCCACTTGCATTTTCTACAGAAAGAGTGTTTCAGAACGGCTCAATCAAAACTAAGGTTCAACTCTTTTAGTTGAACAAACAGAACAGAAAGAAGTTTCACACAATTCTTCTGTGTAGTTTTTATTTGTAGACATTCTTTTTAACAATATAGGCCTCTTAGCGCTCAGAATGTCCAATTGCAGTTTCTACAGAAAGAGTGTTTCACAAAGGCTCAATCAAAAGTAAGGTTCAACTCTGTTAGTTGAATGCACACAACAGAAAGAAGTTTCATACAATGCTTCTGTGATGTTTATATTTGAACATATTCTTTTTTCCACTATTACCCACTTAGCGCTACGAATGTCCAGTTGCATTTTCTACAGACAGAGTGTTTCAAAACTGCTCAATCAAAAGTATGGTTTAACTCTGTTAGCTGAACGCTCAGATCAGAAAGAAGTTTCACAGAATGCTTCTGTGTAGTTTATATTTGAATATATTCCTTTTTCCACTACTACACACTTAGTGCTCCAAATGTCCAGTTGCATTTTCTACAGAAAGAGTGTTCAGATCTGCTGAATCAAAAGTATGGTTTAACTCTGTTAGCTGAATGCACAGATCAGAAAGAAGTTTCACAGAATGATTCTGTGTAGTTTATATTTGGAGACATTCCTTTTTCCACTATTACCCTCTTAGCGCTCCGAATCTCCACTTGCATTTTCTACAAAAAGAGTGTTTCATGACTGCTCAATCAAAAATATGTTTTATCTCTGTTAACTGAATTAACAGATCAGAAATAAGTTTCACAGAATGCATCTGTGTAGTTTTTATTTGAAGATATTCTTTTTCCCAATGTAGGCCTCTTAGCGCTTAGCATGTCCAATTGCAGTTTCTACAGAAAGAGTGTTTCAGAACAGCTCAATCAAAAGTAAGGTTCAACTCTGTTAGTTGAATGCACAGAACAGAAAGAATTTTCACAGAATGCTACTGTGTAGTTTATATTTGAATATATTCCTTTTTCCACTATTACCCTCTTAGCGCTCCGAATGTCCACTTGCATTTTCTACAGAAAGAGTGTTCAGAACTGCGCAATCAAAAGTATGGTTTAACTCTGTTAGCTTAATGAACATATCAGAAATAAGTTTCACACAATGCTTCTGTGTAGTTTTTATTTGAAGATATTATTTTTCCCAATATAGGCCTCTTAGCGCTCAGAATGTCCAATTGCAGTTTCTACAGAAAGAGTGTTTCAGAAAGGCTCAATCAAAAGTAAGGTTCAACTCTGTTAGTTGAATGCACAGAACAGAAAGAAGTTCCATACAATGCTTCTGTGTAGTTTATATTTGTACATACTATTTTTTCCACTATTACCCACTTAGCGCTACGAATGTCCAGTTGCATTTTCTACAGACAGAGTGTTTCAAAACTGCTCAATCAAAATTATGGTTTAACTCTGTTAGCTGAATGCTCAGATCAGAAAGAAGTTTCACAGAATGCTTCTGTGTAGTTTATATTTGAATATATTCCTTTTTCCACTACTACGCTCTTAGCGCTCGAAATGTCCAGTTGCATTTTCTACAGAAAGAGTGTTCAGATCTGCTCAATCAAAAGTATGGTTTAACTCTGTTAGCTGAATGCACAGATCAGAAAGAAGTTTCACCGAATGATTCTGTGTAGTTTATATTTGAAGACATTACTTTTTCCACTATTACCCTCTTAGCGCTCCGAATCTCCACTTGCATTTTCTACAGAAAGAGTGTTTCAGAACGGCTCAATCAAAACTAAGGTTCAACTCTTTTAGTTGAACAAACAGAACAGAAAGAAGTTTCACACAATTCTTCTGTGTAGTTTTTATTTGTAGACATTCTTTTTCCCAATATAGGCTTCTTAGCGCTCAGAATGTCCAATTGCAGTTTCTACAGAAAGAGTGTTTCAGAACGGCTAAATCAAAAGTAAGGTTCAACTCTGTTAGTTGAATGCACAGAACAGAAAGAAGTTTCATACAATGCTTCTGTGTAGTTTATATTTGAACATATTCTTTTTTCCACTATTACCCACTTAGCGCTACGAATGTCCAGTTGCATTTTCTACAGACAGAGTGTTTCAAAACTGCTCAATCAAAAGTATGGTTTAACTCTGTTAGCTGAATGCTCAGATCAGAAAGAAGTTTCACAGAATGCTTCTGTGTAGTTTATATTTGAATATATTCCTTTTTCCACTACTACTCTCTTAGCGCTCCAAATGTCCAGTTGCATTTTCTACAGAAAGAGTGTTCAGATCTGCTCAATCAAAAGTATGGTTTAACTCTGTTAGCTGAATGCACAGATCAGAAAGAAGTTTCACAGAATGATTCTGTGTAGTTTATATTTGGAGACATTCCTTTTTCCACTATTACCCTCTTAGCGCTCCGAATCTCCACTTGCATTTTCTACAGAAAGAGTGTTTCAGAACGGCTCAATCAAAACTAAGGTTCAAATCTTTTAGTTGAACAAACAGAACAGAAAGAAGTTTCACACAATTCTTCTGTGTAGTTTTTGTTTGTAGACATTCTTTTTCCCAATATAGGCCTCTTAGCGCTCAGAATGTCCAATTGCAGTTTCTACAGAAAGAGTGTTTCAGAACGGCTCAATCAAAAGTAAGGTTCAACTCTGTTTGTTGAATGCACAGAACAGAAAGAAGTTTCATACAATGCTTCTGTGTAGTTTATATTTGAACATATTCTTTTTTCCACTATTACCCACTTAGCGCTACGAATGTCCAGTTGCATTTTCTACAGACAGAGTGTTTCAAAACTGCTCAATCAAAAGTATGGTTTAACTCTGTTAGCTGAATGCTCAGATCAGAAAGAAGTTTCACAGAATGCTTCTGTGTAGTTTATATTTGAATATATTCCTTTTTCCACTACTACGCACTTAGCGCTCCAAATGTCCAGTTGCATTTTCTACAGAAAGAGTGTTCAGATCTGCTGAATCAAATGTATGTTTTTACTCTGTTACCTGAATGCACAGATCAGAAAGAAATTTCACCGAATGATTCTGTGTAGTTTATATTTGAAGTCATTCCTTTTTCCACTATTACCCTCTTAGCGCTCCGAATCTCCACTTGCATTTTCTACAAAAAGAGTGTTTCATAACTGCTCAATCAAAAATATGTTTTATCTCTGTTAACTGAATTTACAGATCAGAAATAAGTTTCACAGAATGCATCTGTGTAGTTTTTATTTGAAGATATTCTTTTTCCCAATGTAGGCCTCTTAGCGCTTAGCATGTCCATTTGCAGTTTCTACAGAAAGAGTGTTTCAGAACGGCTCAATCAAAAGTAAGGTTCAACTCTGTTAGTTGAATGCACAGAACAGAAAGAATTTTCACAGAATGCTACTGTGTAGTTTATATATGAATATATTCCTTTTTCCACTATTACCCTCTTAGAGCTCCGAATGTCCACTTGCATTTTCTACAGAAAGAGTGTTCAGAAATGCGCAATCAAAAGTATGGTTTAACTCTGTTAGCTTAATGAACATATCAGAAATAAGTTTCACACAATGCTTCTGTGTAGTTTTTATTTGAAGATATTATTTTTCCCAATGTAGGCCTCTTAGCGCTCAGAATGTCCAATTGCAGTTTCTACAGAAAGAGTGTTTCAGAACGGCACAATCAAAAGTAAGGTTCAACTCTGTTAGTTGAATGCACAGAACAGAAAGAAGTTTCATAAAATGCTTCTGTGTAGTTTATATTTGAACATATTCTTTTTTCCACTATTACCCACTTAGCGCTACGAATGTCCAGTTGCATTTTCTACAGACACAGTGTTTCAAAACTGCTCAATCAAAAGTATGGTTTAACACTGTTAGCTGAATGCTCAGATCAGAAAGAAGTTTCACAGAATGCTTCTGTGTAGTTTATATTTGAATATATTCCTTTTTCCACTACTACGCTCTTAGCGCTCCAAATGTCCAGTTGCATTTTCTACAGAAAGAGTGTTCAGATCTGCTCAATCAAAAGTATGGTTTAACTCTGTTAGCTGTATGCTCAGATCAGAAAGAAGTTTCACAGAATGCTTCTGTGTAGTTTATATTTGAATATATTCCTTTTTCCACTACTACGATCTTAGCGCTCCAAATGTCCAGTTGCATTTTCTACAGAAAGAGTGTTCAGATCTGCTCAATCAAAAGTATGGTTTAACTCTGTTAGCTGAATGCACAGATCAGAAAGAAGTTTCACCGAATGATTCTGTGTAGTTTATATTTGAAGACATTACTTTTTCCACTATTACCCTCTTAGCGCTCCGAATCTCCACTTGCGTTTTCTACAAAAAGAGTGTTTCATAACTGCTCAATCAAAAATATGTTTTATCTCTGTTAACTGAATTTACAGATCAGAAATAAGTTTCACAGAATGCATCTGTGTAGTTTTTATTTGAAGATATTATTTTTCCCAATGTAGGCCTCTTAGCGCTTAGCATGTCCAATTGCAGTTTCTACAGAAAGAGTGTTTCAGAACGGCTCAATCAAAAGTAAGGTTCAACTCTGTTAGTTGAATGCACAGAACAGAAAGAATTTTCACAGAATGCTACTGTGTAGTTTATATTTGAATACATTCCTTTTTCCACTATTACCCTCTTAGCGCTCCGAATGTGCACTTGCATTTTCTACAGAAAGAGTGTTCAGAACTGCGCAATCAAAAGTATGGTTTAACTCTGTTAGCTTAATGAACATATCAGAAATAAGTTTCACACAATGCTTCTGTGTAGTTTTTATTTGAAGATATTATTTTTCCCAATACAGGCCTCTTAGCGCTCAGAATGTCCAAATGCAGTTTCTACAGAAAGAGTGTTTCAGAAAGGCTCAATCAAAAGTAAGGTTCAACTCTGTTAGTTGAATGCACAGAACAGAAAGAAGTTTCATACAATGCTTCTGTGTAGTTTATATTTGAACATATTCTTTTTTCCACTATTACCCACTTAGCGCTACGAATGTCCAGTTGCATTTTCTACAGACAGAGTGTTTCAAAACTGCTCAATCAAAAGTATGGTTTAACTCTGTTAGCTGAATGCTCAGATCAGAAAGAAGTTTCACAGAATGCTTCTGTGTAGTTTATATTTGAATATATTCCTTTTTCCACTACTACTCTCTTAGTGCTCCAAATGTCCAGTTGCATTTTCTACAGAAAGAGTGTTCAGATCTGCTGAATCAAAAGTATGGTTTAACTCTGTTAGCTGAATGCACAGATCAGAAAGAAGTTTCACAGAATGATTCTGTGTAGTTAATATTTGGAGACATTCCTTTTTCCACTATTACCCTCTTAGCGCTCCGAATCTCCACTTGCATTTTCTACAGAAACAGTGTTTCAGAACGGCTCAATCAAAACTAAGGTTCAACTCTTTTAGTTGAACAAACAGAACAGAAAGAAGTTTCACACAATTCTTCTGTGTAGTTTTTATTTGTAGACATTCTTTTTAACAATATAGGCCTCTTAGCGCTCAGAATGTCCAATTGCAGTTTCTACAGAAAGAGTGTTTCACAAAGGCTCAATCAAAAGTAAGGTTCAACTCTGTTAGTTGAATGCACACAACAGAAAGAAGTTTCATACAATGCTTCTGTGATGTTTATATTTGAACATATTCTTTTTTCCACTATTACCCACTTAGCGCTACGAATGTCCAGTTGCATTTTCTACAGACAGAGTGTTTCAAAACTGCTCAATCAAAAGTATGGTTTAACTCTGTTAGCTGAATGCTCAGATCAGAAAGAAGTTTCACAGAATGCTTCTGTGTAGTTTATATTTGTATATATTCCTTTTTCCACTACTACCCTCTTAGTGCTCCAAATGTCCAGTTGCATTTTCTACAGAAAGAGTGTTCAGATCTGCTGAATCAAAAGTATGGTTTAACTCTGTTAGCTGAATGCACAGATCAGAAAGAAGTTTCACAGAATGATTCTGTGTAGTTTATATTTGGAGACATTCCTTTTTCCACTATTACCCTCTTAGCGCTCCGAATCTCCACTTGCATTTTCTACAAAAAGAGTGTTTCATGACTGCTCAATCAAAAATATGTTTTATCTCTGTTAACTGAATTAACAGATCAGAAATAAGTTTCACAGAATGCATCTGTGTAGTTTTTATTTGAAGATATTCTTTTTCCCAATGTAGGCCTCTTAGCGCTTAGCATGTCCAATTGCAGTTTCTACAGAAAGAGTGTTTCAGAACGGCTCAATCAAAAGTAAGGTTCAACTCTGTTAGTTGAATGCACAGAACAGAAAGAATTTTCACAGAATGCTACTGTGTAGTTTATATTTGAATATATTCCTTTTTCCACTATTACCCTCTTAGCGCTCCGAATGTCCACTTGCATTTTCTACAGAAAGAGTGTTCAGAACTGCGCAATCAAAAGTATGGTTTAACTCTGTTAGCTTAATGAACATATCAGAAATAAGTTTCACACAATGCTTCTGTGTAGTTTTTATTTGAAGATATTATTTTTCCCAATATAGGCCTCTTAGCGCTCAGAATGTCCAATTGCAGTTTCTACAGAAAGAGTGTTTCAGAAAGGCTCAATCAAAAGTAAGGTTCAACTCTGTTAGTTGAATGCACAGAACAGAAAGAAGTTCCATACAATGCTTCTGTGTAGTTTATATTTGTACATACTATTTTTTCCACTATTACCCACTTAGCGCTACGAATGTCCAGTTGCATTTTCTACAGACAGAGTGTTTCAAAACTGCTCAATCAAAATTATGGTTTAACTCTGTTAGCTGAATGCTCAGATCAGAAAGAAGTTTCACAGAATGCTTCTGTGTAGTTTATATTTGAATATATTCCTTTTTCCACTACTACGCTCTTAGCGCTCGAAATGTCCAGTTGCATTTTCTACAGAAAGAGTGTTCAGATCTGCTCAATCAAAAGTATGGTTTAACTCTGTTAGCTGAATGCACAGATCAGAAAGAAGTTTCACCGAATGATTCTGTGTAGTTTATATTTGAAGACATTCCTTTTTCCACTATTACCCTCTTAGCGCTCCGAATCTCCACTTGCATTTTCTACAGAAAGAGTGTTTCAGAACGGCTCAATCAAAACTAAGGTTCAACTCTTTTAGTTGAACAAACAGAACAGAAAGAAGTTTCACACAATTCTTCTGTGTAGTTTTTATTTGTAGACATTCTTTTTCCCAATATAGGCCTCTTAGCGCTCAGAATGTCCAATTGCAGTTTCTACAGAAAGAGTGTTTCAGAACGGCTCAATCAAAAGTAAGGTTCAACTCTGTTAGTTGAATGCACAGAACAGAAAGAAGTTTCATACAATGCTTCTGTGTAGTTTATATTTGAACATATTCTTCTTTCCACTATTACCCACTTAGCGCTACGAATGTCCAGTTGCATTTTCTACAGACAGAGTGTTTCAAAACTGCTCAATCAAAAGTATGGTTTAACTCTGTTAGCTGAATGCTCAGATCAGAAAGAAGTTTCACAGAATGCTTCTGTGTAGTTTATATTTGAATATATTCCTTTTTCCACTACTACGCTCTTAGAGCTCCAAATGTCCAGTTGCATTTTCTACAGAAAGAGTGTTCAGATCTGCTCAATCAAAAGTATGGTTTAACTCTGTTAGCTGAATGCACAGATCAGAAAGATGTTTCACCGAATGATTCTGTGTAGTTTATATTTGAAGACATTCCTTTTTCCACTATTACCCTCTTAGCGCTCCGAATCTCCACTTGCGTTTTCTACAAAAAGAGTGTTTCATAACTGCTCAATCAAAAATATGTTTTATCTCTGTTAACTGAATTTACAGATCAGAAATAAGTTTCACAGAATGCATCTGTGTAGTTTTTATTTGAAGATATTCTTTTTCCCAATGTAGGCCTCTTAGCGCTTAGCATGTCCAATTGCAGTTTCTACAGAAAGAGTGTTTCAGAACGGCTCAATCAAAAGTAAGGTTCAACTCTGTTAGTTGAATGCACAGAACAGAAAGAATTTTCACAGAATGCTACTGTGTAGTTTATATTTGAATATATTCCTTTTTCCACTATTACCCTCTTAGCGCTCCGAATGTGCACTTGCATTTTCTACAGAAAGAGTGTTCAGAACCGCGCAATGAAAAGTATGGTTTAACTCTGTTAGCTTAATGAACATATCAGAAATAAGTTTCACACAATGCTTCTGTGTAGTTTTTATTTGAAGATATTATTTTTCCCAATAGAGGCCTCTTAGCTCTCAGAATGTCCAATTGCAGTTTCTACAGAAAGAGTGCTTCAGAAAGGCTCAATCAAAAGTAAGGTTCAACTCTGTTAGTTGAATGCACAGAACAGAAAGAAGTTTAATACAATGCTTCTGTGTAGTTTATATTTGAACATATTCTTTTTTCCACTATTACCCACTTAGCGCTACGAATGTCCAGTTGCATTTTCTACAGACAGAGTGTTTCAAAACTGCTCAATCAAAAGTATGGTTTAACTCTGTTAGCTGAATGCTCAGATCAGAAAGAAGTTTCACAGAATGCTTCTGTGTAGTTTATATTTGAATATATTCCTTTTTCCACTACTACGCTCTTAGCGCTCCAAATGTCCAGTTGCATTTTCTACAGAAAGAGTGTTCAGATCTGCTCAATCAAAAGTATGGTTTAACTCTGTTAGCTGAATGCACAGATCAGAAAGAAGTTTCACCGAATGATTCTGTGTAGTTTATATTTGAAGACATTCCTTTTTCCACTATTACCCTCTTAGCGCTCCGAATCTCCACTTGCGTTTTCTACAAAAAGAGTGTTTCATAACTGCTCAATCAAAAATATGTTTTATCTCTGTTAACTGAATTTACAGATCAGAAATAAGTTTCACAGAATGCATCTGTGTAGTTTTTATTTGAAGATATTCTTTTTCCCAATGTAGGCCTCTTAGCGCTTAGCATGTCCAATTGCAGTTTCTACAGAAAGAGTGTTTCAGAACGGCTCAATCAAAAGTAAGGTTCAACTCTGTTAGTTGAATGCACAGAACAGAAAGAATTTTCACAGAATGCTACTGTGTAGTTTATATTTGAATATATTCCTTTTTCCACTATTACCCTCTTAGCGCTCCGAATGTGCACTTGCATTTTCTACAGAAAGAGTGTTCAGAACTGCGCAATGAAAAGTATGGTTTAACTCTGTTAGCTTAATGAACATATCAGAAATAAGTTTCACAAAATGCTTCTGTGTAGTTTTTATTTGAAGATATTATTTTTCCCAATAGAGGCCTCTTAGCTCTCAGAATGTCCAATTGCAGTTTCTACAGAAAGAGTGTTTCAGAAAGGCTCAATCAAAAGTAAGGTTCAACTCTGTTAGTTGAATGCACAGAACAGAAAGAAGTTTCATACAATGCTTCTGTGTAGTTTATATTTGAACATATTTTTTTTCCACTATTACCCACTTAGCGCTACGAATGTCCAGTTGCATTTTCTACAGACAGAGTGTTTCAAAACTGCTCAATCAAAAGTATGGTTTAACTCTGTTAGCTGAATGCTCAGATCAGAAAGAAGTTTCTCAGAATGCTTCAGTGTAGTTTATATTTGAATATATTCCTTTTTCCACTACTACTCTCTTAGTGCTCCAAATGTCCAGTTGCATTTTCTACAGAAAGAGTGTTCAGATCTGCTGAATCAAAAGTATGGTTTAACTCTGTTAGCTGAATGCACAGATCAGAAATAAGTTTCACAGAATGATTCTGTGTAGTTTATATTTGGAGACATTCCTTTTTCCACTATTACCCTCTTAGCGCTCCGAATCTCCACATGCATTTTCTACAGAAAGAGTGTTTCAGAACGGCTCAATGAAAACTAAGGTTCAACTCTTTTAGTTGAACAAACAGAACAGAAAGAAGTTTCACACAATTCTTCTGTGTAGTTTTTATTTGTAGACATTCTTTTTAACAATATAGGCCTCTTAGCGCTCAGAATGTCCAATTGCAGTTTCTACAGAAAGAGTGTTTCAGAACGGCTCAATCAAAAGTAAGGTTCAACTCTGTTAGTTGAATGCACAGAACAGAAAGAAGTTTCATACAATGCTTCTGTGTAGTTTATATTTGAAAATATTCTTTTTTCCACTATTACCCACTTAGCGCTACGAATGTCCAGTTGCATTTTCTACAGACAGAGTGTTTCAAAACTGCTCAATCAAAAGTATGGTTTAACTCTGTTAGCTGAATGCTCAGATCAGAAAGAAGTTTCACAGAATGCTTCAGTGTAGTTTATATTTGAATATATTCCTTTTTCCACTACTACTCTCTTAGTGCCTTAAATGTCCAGTTGCATTTTCTACAGAAAGAGTGTTCAGATCTGCTGAATCAAAAGTATGGTTTAACTCTGTTAGCTGAATGCACAGATCAGAAATAAGTTTCACAGAATGATTCTGTGTAGTTTATATTTTTGGAGACATTCCTTTTTCCACTATTACCCTCTTAGCGCTCCGAATCTCCACTTGCATTTTCTACAGAAAGAGTGTTTCAGAACGGCTCAATCAAAACTAAGGTTCAACTCTTTTAGTTGAACAAACAGAACAGAAATAAGTTTCACACAATTCTTCTGTGTAGTTTTTATTTGTAGATATTCTTTTTAACAATATAGGCCTCTTAGCGCTCAGAATGTCCAATTGCAGTTTCTACAGAAAGAGTGTTTCAGAACGGCTCAATCAAAAGTAAGGTTCAACTCTGTTAGTTGAATGCACAGAACAGAAAGAAGTTTCATACAATGCTTCTGTGTAGTTTATATTTAAACATATTTTTTTTCCCACTATTACCCACTTAGCGCTACGAATGTCCAGTTGCATTTTCTACAGACAGAGAGTTTCAAAACTGCTCAATCAAAAGTATGGTTTAACTCTGTTAGCTGAATGCTCAGATCAGAAAGAAGTTTCACAGAATGCTTCTGTGTAGTTTATATTTGAATATATTCCTTTTTCCACTACTACGCTCTTAGCGCTCCAAATGTCCAGTTGCATTTTCTACAGAAAGAGTGTTCAGATCTGCTCAATCAAAAGTATGGTTTAACTCTGTTAGCTGAATGCACAGATCAGAAAGAAGTTTCACCGAATGATTCTGTGTAGTTTATATTTGAAGACATTCCTTTTTCCACTATTACCCCCTTAGCGCTCCGAATCTCCACTTGCATTTTCTACAAAAAGACTGTTTCATGACTGCTCAATCAAAAATATGTTTTACCTCTGTTAACTGAATTAACAGATCAGAAATAAGTTTCAGAGAATGCATCTGTGTAGTTTTTATTTGAAGATATTCTTTTTCCCAATGTAGGCCTCTTAGCGCTTAGCATGTCCAATTGCAGTTTCTACAGAAAGAGTGTTTCAGAACGGCTCAATCAAAAGTAAGGTTCAACTCTGTTAGTTGAATGCACAGAACAGAAAGAATTTTCACAGAATGCTACTGTGTAGTTTATATTTGAATATATTCCTTTTTCCACTATTACCCTCTTAGCGCTCCGAATGTCCACTTGCATTTTCTACAGAAAGAGTGTTCAGAACTGCGCAATCAAAAGTATGGTTTAACTCTGTTAGCTTAATGAACATATCAGAAATAAGTTTCACACAATGCTTCTGTGTAGTTTTTATTTGAAGATATTATTTTTCCCAATATAGGCCTCTTAGCGCTCAGAATGTCCAATTGCAGTTTCTACAGAAAGAGTGTTTCAGAAAGGCTCAATCATAAGTAAGGTTCAACTCTGTTAGTTGAATGCACAGAACAGAAAGAAGTTTCATACAATGCTTCTGTGTAGTTTATATTTGAACATACTCTTTTTTCCACTATTACCCACTTAGCGCTACGAATGTCCAGTTGCATTTTCTACAGACAGAGTGTTTCAAAACTGCTCAATCAAAAGTATGGTTTAACTCTGTTAGCTGAATGCTCAGATCAGAAAGAAGTTTCACAGAATGCTTCTGTGTAGTTTATATTTGAATATATTCCTTTTTCCACTACTACGCTCTTAGCGCTCGAACTGTCCAGTTGCATTTTCTACAGAAGGAGTGTTCAGATCTGCTCAATCAAAAGTATGGTTTAACTCTGTTAGCTGAATGCACAGATCAGAAAGAAGTTTCACCGAATGATTCTGTGTAGTTTATATTTGAAGACATTCCTTTTTCCACTATTACCCTCTTAGCGCTCCGAATCTCCACTTGCATTTTCTACAGAAAGAGTGTTTCAGAACGGCTCAATCAAAACTAAGGTTCAACTCTTTTAGTTGAACAAACAGAACAGAAAGAAGTTTCACACAATTCTTCTGTGTAGTTTTTATTTGTAGACATTCTTTTTCCCAATATAGGATTCTTAGCGCTCAGAATGTCCAATTGCAGTTTCTACAGAAAGAGTGTTTCAGAACGGCTCAATCAAAAGTAAGGTTCAACTCTGTTAGTTGAATGCACAGAACAGAAAGAAGTTTCATACAATGCTTCTGTGTAGTTTATATTTGAAAATATTCTTTTTTCCACTATTACCCACTTAGCGCTACGAATGTCCAGTTGCATTTTCTACAGACAGAGTGTTTCAAAACTGCTCAATCAAAAGTATGGTTTAACTCTGTTAGCTGAATGCTCAGATCAGAAAGAAGTTTCACAGAATGCTTCTGTGTAGTTTATATTTGAATATATTCCTTTTTCCACTACTATGCTCTTAGCGCTCAAAATGTCCAGTTGCATTTTCTACAGAAAGAGTGTTCAGATCTGCTCAATCAAAAGTATGGTTTAACTCTGTTAGCTGAATGCACAGATCAGAAAGAAGTTTCACCGAATGATTCTGTGTAGTTTATATTTGGAGACATTCCTTTTTCCACTATTACCCTCTTAGCGCTCCGAATCTCCACTTCCGTTTTCTACAAAAAGAGTGTTTCATAACTGCTCAATCAAAAATATGTTTTATCTCTGTTAACTGAATTTACAGATCAGAAATAAGTTTCACAGAATGCATCTGTGTAGTTTTTATTTGAAGATATTCTTTTTCCCAATGTAGGCCTCTTAGCGCTTAGCATGTCCAATTGCAGTTTCTACAGAAAGAGTGTTTCAGAACGGCTCAATCAAAAGTAAGGTTCAACTCTGTTAGTTGAATGCACAGAACAGAAAGAATTTTCACAGAATGCTACTGTGTAGTTTATATTTGAATATATTCCTTTTTCCACTATTACTCTCTTAGCGCTCCGAATGTCCACTTGCATTTTCTACAGAAAGAGTGTTCAGAACTGCGCAATCAAAAGTATGGTTTAACTCTGTTAGCTTAATGAACATATCAGAAATAAGTTTCACACAATTCTTCTGTGTAGTTTTTATTTGAAGATATTTTTTTTGCCAATATAGGCCTCTTAGCGCTCAGAATGTCCAATTGCAGTTTCTACAGAAAGAGTGTTTCAGAAAGGCTCAATCAAAAGTAAGGTTCAACTCTGTTAGTTGAATGCACAGAACAGAAAGAAGTTTCATACAATGCTTCTGTGTAGTTTATATTTGAACATACTCTTTTTTCACTATTACCCACTTAGCGCTACGAATGTCCAGTTGCATTTTCTACAGACAGAGTGTTTCAAAACTGCTCAATCAAAAGTATGGTTTAACCCTGTTAGCTGAATGCTCAGATAAGAAAGAAGTTTCACAGAATGCTTCTGTGTAGTTTATATTTGAATATATTCCTTTTTCCACTACTACGCTCTTAGCGCTCGAAATGTCCAGTTGCATTTTCTACAGAAAGAGTGTTCAGATCTGCTCAATCAAAAGTATGGTTTAACTCTGTTAGCTGAATGCACAGATCAGAAAGAAGTTTCACCGAATGATTCCGTGTAGTTTATATTTGAAGACATTCCTTTTTCCACTATTACCCTCTTAGCGCTCCGAATCTCCACTTGCATTTTCTACAGAAAGAGTGTTTCAGAACGGCTCAATCAAAACTAAGGTTCAACTCTTTTAGTTGAACAAACAGAACAGAAAGAAGTTTCACACAATTCTTCTGTGTAGTTTTTATTTGTAGACATTCGTTTTCCCAATATACGCCTCTTAGCGCTCAGAATGTCCAATTGCAGTTTCTACAGAAAGAGTGTTTCAGAACGGCTCAATCAAAAGTAAGGTTCAACTCTGTTACTTGAATGCACAGAACAGAAAGAAGTTTCATACAATGCTTCTGTGTAGTTTATATTTGAAAATATTCTTTTTTCCACTATTACCCACTTAGCGCTACGAATGTCCAGTTGCATTTTCTACAGACAGAGTGTTTCAAAACTGCTCAATCAAAAGTATGATTTAACTCTGTTAGCTGAATGCTCAGATCAGAAAGAAGTTTCACAGAATGCTTCTGTGTAGTTTATATTTGAATATATTCCTTTTTCCACTACTAAGCTCTTAGCGCTCAAAATGTCCAGTTGCATTTTCTACAGAAAGAGTGTTCAGATCTGCTCAATCAAAAGTATGGTTTAACTCTGTTAGCTGAATGCACAGATCAGAAAGAAGTTTCACCGAATGATTCTGTGTAGTTTATATTTGAAGACATTCCTTTTTCCACTATTACCCTCTTAGCGCTCGGAATCTCCACTTGCGTTTTCTATAAAAAGAGTGTTTCATAACTGCTCAATCAAAAATATGTTTTATCTCTGTTAACTGAATTTACAGATCAGAAATAAGTTTCACAGAATGCATCTGTGTAGTTTTTATTTGAAGATATTCTTTTTCCCAATGTAGGCCTCTTAGCGCTTAGCATGTCCAATTGCAGTTTCTACAGAAAGAGTGTTTCAGAACGGCTCAATCAAAAGTAAGGTTCAACTCTGTTAGTTGAATGCACAGAACAGAAAGAATTTTCACAGAATGCTACTGTGTAGTTTATATTTGAATATATTCCTTTTTCCACTATTACCCTCTTAGCGCTCCGTATGTGCACTTGCATTTTCTACAGAAAGAGTGTTCAGAACTGCGCAATCAAAAGTATGGTTTAACTCTGTTAGCTTAATGAACATATCAGAAATAAGTTTCACACAATGCTTCTGTGTAGTTTTTATTTGAAGATATTATTTTTCCCAATATAGTCCTCTTAGCGCTCAGAATGTCCAATTGCAGTTTCTACAGAAAGAGTGTTTCAGAAAGGCTCAATCAAAAGTAAGGTTCAACTCTGTTAGTTGAATGCACAGAACAGAAAGAAGTTTCATACAATGCTTCTGTGTAGTTTATATTTGAACATACTCTTTTTTCCACTATTACCCACTTAGCGCTACGAATGTCCAGTTGCATTTTCTACAGACAGAGTGTTTCAAACTTGCTCAATCAAAAGTATGGTTTAACTCTGTTAGCTGAATGCTCAGATCAGAAAGAAGTTTCACAGAATGCTTCTGTGTAGTTTATATTTGAATATATTCCTTTTTCCACTACTACGCTCTTAGCGCTCGAAATGTCCAGTTGCATTTTCTACAGAAAGAGTGTTCAGATCTGCTCAATCAAAAGTATTGTTTAACTCTGTTAGTTGAATGCACAGATCAGAAAGAAGTTTCACCGAATGATTCTGTGTAGTTTATATTTGGAGACATTCCTTTTTCCACTATTACCCTCTTACCGCTCCGAATCTCCACTTGCATTTTCTACAGAAAGAGTGTTTCAGAACGGCTCAATCAAAACTAAGGTTCAACTCTTTTAGTTGAACAAACAGAACAGAAAGATGTTTCACAAAATTCTTCTGTGTAGTTTTTATTTGTAGACATTCTTTTTCCCAATATAGGCCTCTTAGCGCTCAGAATGTCCAATTGCAGTTTCTACAGAAAGAGTGTTTCAGAACGGCTCAATCAAAAGTAAGGTTCAACTCTGTTAGTTGAATGCACAGAACAGAAAGAAGTTTCATACAATGCTTCTGTGTAGTTTATATTTGAACATATTCTTTTTTCCACTATTACCCACTTAGCGCTACGAATGTCCAGTTGCATTTACTACAGACAGAGTTTTTCAAAACTACTCAATCAAAAGTTTGGTTTAACTCTGTTAGCTGAATGCTCAGATCAGAAAGAAGTTTCACAGAATGCTTCTGTGTAGTTTATATTTGAATATATTCCTTTTTCCACTACTACGCTCTTAGCGCTCCAAATGTCCAGTTGCATTTTCTACAGAAAGAGTGTTCAGATCTGCTCAATCAAAAGTATGGTTTAACTCTGTTAGCTGAATGCACAGATCAGAAAGAAGTTTCACCGAATGATTCTGTGTAGTTTATATTTGAAGACATTCCTTTTTCCACTATTACCCTCTTAGCGCTCCGAATCTCCTCTTGCATTTTCTACAAAAAGAGTGTTTCATAACTGCTCAATCAAAAATATGTTTTATCTCTGTTAACTGAATTTACAGATCAGAAATAAGTTTCACAGAATGCATCTGTGTAGTTTTTATTTGAAGATATTATTTTTCCCAATGTAGGCCTCTTAGCGCTTAGCATGTCCAATTGCAGTTTCTACAGAAAGAGTGTTTCAGAACGGCTCAATCAAAAGTAAGGTTCAACTCTGTTAGTTGAATGCACAGAACAGAAAGAATTTTCACAGAATGCTACTGTGTAGTTTATATTTGAATATATTCCTTTTTCCACTATTACCCTCTTAGTGCTCCGAATGTGCACTTGCATTTTCTACAGAAAGAGTGTTCAGAACTGCGCAATCAAAAGTATGGTTTAACTCTGTTAGCTTAATGAACATATCAGAAATAAGTTTCACACAATGCTTCTGTGTAGTTTTTATTTGAAGATATTATTTTTCCCATTACAGGCCTCTTAGCGCTCAGAATGTCCAATTGCAGTTTCTACAGAAAGAGTGTTTCAGAAAGGCTCAATCAAAAGTAAGGTTCAACTCTGTTAGTTGAATGCACATAACAGAAAGAAGTTTCATACAATGCTTCTGTGTAGTTTATATTTGAACATATTCTTTTTTCCACTATTACCCACTTAGCGCTACGAATGTCCAGTTGCATTTTCTACAGACAGAGTGTTTCAAAACTGCTCAATCAAAAGTATGGTTTAACTCTGATAGCTGAATGCTCAGATCAGAAAGAAGTTTCACAGAATGCTTCTGTGTAGTTTATATTTGAATATATTCCTTTTTCCACTACTACTCTCTTAGTGCTCCAAATGTCCAGTTGCATTTTCTACAGAAAGAGTGTTCAGATCTGCTGAATCAAAAGTATGGTTTAACTCTGTTAGCTGAATGCACAGATCAGAAAGAAGTTTCACAGAATGATTCTCTGTAGTTTATATTTGGAGACATTCCTTTTTCCACTATTACCCTCTTAGCGCTCCGAATCTCCACTTGCATTTTCTACAGAAAGAGTGTTTCAGAACGGCTCAATCAAAACTAAGGTTCAACTCTTTTAGTTGAACAAACAGAACAGAAAGAAGTTTCACACAATTCTTCTGTGTAGTTTTTATTTGTAGACATTCTTTTTCCCAATATAGGCCTCTTAGCGCTCAGAATGTCCAATTGCAGTTTCTACAGAAAGAGTGTTTCAGAACGGCTCAATCAAAAGTAAGGTTCAACTCTGTTAGTTGAATGCACAGAACAGAAAGAAGTTTCATACAATGCTTCTGTGTAGTTTATATTTAAACATATTTTTTTTTCCACTATTACCCACTTAGCGCTACGAATGTCCAGTTGCATTTTCTACAGACAGAGTGTTTCAAAACTGCTCAATCAAAAGTATGGTTTAACTCTGTTAGCTGAATGCTCAGATCAGAAAGAAGTTTCACAGAATGCTTCTGTGTAGTTTATATTTGAATATATTCCTTTTTCCACTACTACGCTCTTAGCGCTCCAAATGTCCAGTTGCATTTTCTACAGAAAGAGTGTTCAGATCTGCTCAATCAAAAGTATGGTTTAACTCTGTCAGCTGAATGCACAGATCAGAAAGAAGTTTCACCGAATGATTCTGTGTAGTTTATATTTGAAGACATTACTTTTTCCACTATTACCCTCTTAGCGCTCCGAATCTCCACTTGCGTTTTCTACAAAAAGAGTGTTTCATAACTGCTCAATCAAAAATATGTTTTATCTCTGTTAACTGAATTTACAGATCAGAAATAAGTTTCACAGAATGCATCTGTGTAGTTTTTATTTGAAGATATTCTTTTTCCCAATGTAGGCCTCTTAGCGCTTAGCATGTCCAATTGCAGTTCCTACAGAAAGAGTGTTTCAGAATGGCTCAATCAAAAGTAAGGTTCAACTCTGTTAGTTGAATGCACAGAACAGAAAGAATTTTCACAGAATGCTACTGTGTAGTTTATATTTGAATATATTCCTTTTTCCACTATTACCCTCTTAGCGCTCCGAATGTCCACTTGCATTTTCTACAGAAAGAGTTTTCAGAACTGCGCAATCAAAAGTATGGTTTAACTCTGTTAGCTTAATGAACATATCAGAAATAAGTTTCACACAATGCTTCTGTGTAGTTTTTATTTGAAGATATTATTTTTCCCAATAGAGACCTCTTAGCGCTCAGAATGTCCAATTGCAGTTTCTACAGAAAGAGTGTTTCAGAAAGGCTCAATCAAAAGTAAGGTTAAACTCTGTTAGTTGAATGCACAGAACAGAAAGAAATTTCATACAATGCTTCTGTGTAGCTTATATTTGAACATATTGTTTTTTCCACTATTACCCACTTAGCGCTACGAATGTCCAGTTGCATTTTCTACAGAGAGAGTGTTTCAAAACTGCTCAATCAAAAGTATGGTTTAACTCTGTTAGCTGAATGCTCAGATCAGAAAGAAGTTTCACAGAATGCTTCTGTGTAGTTTATATTTGAATATATTCCTTTTTCCACTACTACGCTATTGGCGCTCCAAATGTCCAGTTGCATTTTCTACAGAAAGAGTGTTCAGATCTGCTCAATCAAAAGTATGGTTTAACTCTGTTAGCTGAATGCACAGATCAGAAAGAAGTTTCACCGAATGATTCTGTGTAGTTTATATTTGAAGACATTCCTTTTTCCACTATTACCCTCTTAGCGCTCCGAATCTCCACTTGCATTTTCTACAAAAAGAGTGTTTCATAACTGCTCAATCAAAAAAATGTTTCATCTCTGTTACCTGAATTTACAGATCAGAAATAAGTTTCACAGAATGCATCTGTGTAGTTTTTATTTGAAGATATTCTTTTTCCCAATGTAGGCCTCTTAGCGCTTAGCATGTCCAATTGCAGTTTCTACAGAAAGAGTGTTTCAGAACGGATCAATCAAAGGTAAGGTTCAACTCTGTTAGTTGAATGCACAGAACAGAAAGAATTTTCACAGAATGCTACTGTGTAGTTTATATTTGAATATATTCCTTTTTCCACTATTACCCTCTTAGCGCTCCGAATGTCCACTTGCATTTTCTACAGAAAGAGTGTTCAGAACTGCGCAGTCAAAAGTATGGTTTAACTCTGTTAGCTTAATGAACATATCAGAAATAAGTTTCACACAATGCTTCTGTGTAGTCTTTATTTGAAGATATTATTTTTCCCATTACAGGCCTCTTAGCGCTCAGAATCTCCAATTGCAGTTTCTACAGAAAGAGTGTTTCAGAAAGGCTCAATCAAAAGTAAGGTTCAACTCTGTTAGTTGAATGCACAGAACAGAAAGAAGTTTCATACAATGCTTCTGTGTAGTTTATATTTGAACATACTCTTTTTTCCACTATTACCCACTTAGCGCTACGAATGTCCAGTTGCATTTTCTACAGACAGAGTGTTTCAAAACTGCTCAATCAAAAGTATGGTTTAACTCTGTTAGCTGAATTCTCAGATCAGAAAGAAGTTTCACAGAATGCTTCTGTGTAGTTTATATTTGAATATATTCTTTTTCCACTACTACTCTCTTAGCGCTCCAAATGTCCAGTTGCATTTTCTCCAGAAAGAGTGTTCAGATCTGCTCAATCAAAAGTATGGTTTAACTCTGTTAGCTGAATGCACAGATCAGAAAGAAGTTTCACAGAATGATTCTGTGTAGTTTATATTTGGAGACATTCCTTTTTCCACTATTACCCTATTAGCGCTCCGAATCTCCAGTTGCATTTTCTACAGAAAGAGTGTTTCAGAACGGCTCAATCAAAACTAAGGTTCAACTCTTTTAGTTGAACAAACAGAACAGAAAGAAGTTTCACACAATTCTTCTGTGTAGTTTTTATTTGTAGACATTCTTTTTCCCCATATAGGCCTCTTAGCGCTCAGAATGTCCAATTGCAGTTTCTACAGAAAGAGTGTTTCAGAACGGCTCAATCAAAAGTAAGGTTCAACTCTGTTAGTTGAATGCACAGAACAGAAAGAAGTTTCATACAATGCTTCTGTGTAGTTTATATTTGAACATATTCTTTTTTCCACTATTACCCACTTAGCGCTACGAATGTCCAGTTGCATTTTCTACAGACAGAGTGTTGCAAAACTGCTCAATCAAAAGTATGGTTTAACTCTGTTAGCTGAATGCTCAGATCAGAAAGAAGTTTCACAGAATGCTTCTGTGTAGTTTATATTTGAATATATTCCTTTTTCCACTACTACGCTCTTAGCGCTCCAAATGTCCATTTGCATTTTCTACAGAAAGAGTGTTCAGATCTGCTCAATCAAAAGTATGGTTTAACTCTGTTAGCTGAATGCACAGATCAGAAAGAAGTTTCACCGAATGATTCTGTGTAGTTTATATTTGAAGACATTCCTTTTTCCACTATTACCCTCTTAGCGCTCCGAATCTCCACTTGCATTTTCTACAAAAAGTGTGTTTCATAACTGCTCAATCAAAAATATGTTTTATCTCTGTTAACTGAATTTACAGATCAGAAATAAGTTTCACAGAATGCATCTGTGTAGTTTTTATTTGAAGATATTCTTTTTCCCAATGTAGGCCTCTTAGCGCTTAGCATGTCCAATTGCAGTTTCTACAGAAAGAGTGTTTCAGAACGGCTCAATCAAAAGTAAGGTTCAACTCTGTTAGTTGAATGCACAGAACAGAAAGAATTTTCACAGAATGCTACTGTGTAGTTTATATTTGAATATATTCCTTTTTCCACTATTACCCTCTTAGCGCTCCGAATGTCCACTTGCATTTTCTACAGAAAGAGTTTTCAGAACTGCGCAATCAAAAGTATGGTTTAACTCTGTTAGCTTAATGAACATATCAGAAATAAGTTTCACACAATGCTTCTGTGTAGTTTTTATTTGAAGATATTATTTTTCCCAATAGAGGCCTCTTAGCGCTCAGAATGTCCAATTGCAGTTTCTACAGAAAGAGTGTTTCAGAAAGGCTCAATCAAAAGTAAGGTTCAACTCTGTTAGTTGAATGCACAGAACAGAAAGAAGTTTCATACAATGCTTCTGTGTAGTTTATATCTGAACATACTATTTTTTCCACTATTACCCACTTAGCGCTACGAATGTCAAGTTGCATTTTCTACAGACAGAGTGTTTCAAAACTGCTCAATCAAAAGTATGGTTTAACTCTGTTAGCTGAATGCTCAGATCAGAAAGAAGTTTCACAGAATGCTTCTGTGTAGTTTATATTTGAATATATTCCTTTTTCCACTACTACTCTCTTAGCGCTCCAAATGTCCCGTTGCATTTTCTACAGAAAGAGTGTTCAGATCTGCTCAATCAAAAGTATGGTTTAACTCTGTTAGCTGAATGCACAGATCAGAAAGAAGTTTCACAGAATGATTCTGTGTAGTTTATATTTGGAGACATTCCTTTTTCCACTATTACCCTATTAGCGCACCGAATCTCCACTTGCATTTTCTACAGAAAGAGTGTTTCAGAACGGCTCAATCAAAACTAAGGTTCAACTCTTTTACTTGAACAAACAGAACAGAAAGAAGTTTCACACAATTCTTCTGTGTAGTTTTTATTTGTAGACATTCTTTTTCCCAATATAGGCCTCTTAGGGCTCAGAATGTCCAATTGCAGTTTCTACAGAAAGAGTGTTTCAGAACGGCTCAATCAAAAGTAAGGTTCAACTCTGTTAGTTGAATGCACAGAACAGAAAGAAGTTTCATACAATGCTTCTGTGTAGTTTATATTTGAACATATTCTTTTTTCCACTATTACCCACTTAGCGCTACGAATGTCCAGTTGCATTTTCTACAGACAGAGTGTTTCAAAACTGCTCAATCAAAAGTATGGTTTAACTCTGTTAGCTGAATGCTCAGATCAGAAAGAAGTTTCACAGAATGCTTCTGTGTAGTTTATATTTGAATATATTCCTTTTTCCACTACTACGCTCTTAGCGCTCCAAATGTCCAGTTGCATTTTCTACAGAAAGAGTGTTCAGATCTGCTCAATCAAAAGTATGGTTTAACTCTGTTAGCTGAATGCACAGATCAGAAAGAAGTTTCACCGAATGATTCTGTGTAGTTTATATTTGAAGACATTCCTTTTTCCACTATTACCCCCTTAGCGCTCCGAATCTCCACTTGCATTTTCTACAAAAAGACTGTTTCATGACTGCTCAATCAAAAATATGTTTTACCTCTGTTAACTGAATTAACAGATCAGAAATAAGTTTCAGAGAATGCATCTGTGTAGTTTTTATTTGAAGATATTCTTTTTCCCAATGTAGGCCTCTTAGCGCTTAGCATGTCCAATTGCAGTTTCTACAGAAAGAGTGTTTCAGAACGGCTCAATCAAAAGTAAGGTTCAACTCTGTTAGTTGAATGCACAGAACAGAAAGAATTTTCACAGAATGCTACTGTGTAGTTTATATTTGAATATATTCCTTTTTCCACTATTACCCTCTTAGCGCTCCGAATGTCCACTTGCATTTTCTACAGAAAGAGTGTTCAGAACTGCGCAATCAAAAGTATGGTTTAACTCTGTTAGCTTAATGAACATATCAGAAATAAGTTTCACACAATGCTTCTGTGTAGTTTTTATTTGAAGATATTATTTTTCCCAATATAGGCCTCTTAGCGCTCAGAATGTCCAATTGCAGTTTCTACAGAAAGAGTGTTTCAGAAAGGCTCAATCATAAGTAAGGTTCAACTCTGTTAGTTGAATGCACAGAACAGAAAGAAGTTTCATACAATGCTTCTGTGTAGTTTATATTTGAACATACTCTTTTTTCCACTATTACCCACTTAGCGCTACGAATGTCCAGTTGCATTTTCTACAGACAGAGTGTTTCAAAACTGCTCAATCAAAAGTATGGTTTAACTCTGTTAGCTGAATGCTCAGATCAGAAAGAAGTTTCACAGAATGCTTCTGTGTAGTTTATATTTGAATATATTCCTTTTTCCACTACTACGCTCTTAGCGCTCGAACTGTCCAGTTGCATTTTCTACAGAAGGAGTGTTCAGATCTGCTCAATCAAAAGTATGGTTTAACTCTGTTAGCTGAATGCACAGATCAGAAAGAAGTTTCACCGAATGATTCTGTGTAGTTTATATTTGAAGACATTCCTTTTTCCACTATTACCCTCTTAGCGCTCCGAATCTCCACTTGCATTTTCTACAGAAAGAGTGTTTCAGAACGGCTCAATCAAAACTAAGGTTCAACTCTTTTAGTTGAACAAACAGAACAGAAAGAAGTTTCACACAATTCTTCTGTGTAGTTTTTATTTGTAGACATTCTTTTTCCCAATATAGGATTCTTAGCGCTCAGAATGTCCAATTGCAGTTTCTACAGAAAGAGTGTTTCAGAACGGCTCAATCAAAAGTAAGGTTCAACTCTGTTAGTTGAATGCACAGAACAGAAAGAAGTTTCATACAATGCTTCTGTGTAGTTTATATTTGAAAATATTCTTTTTTCCACTATTACCCACTTAGCGCTACGAATGTCCAGTTGCATTTTCTACAGACAGAGTGTTTCAAAACTGCTCAATCAAAAGTATGGTTTAACTCTGTTAGCTGAATGCTCAGATCAGAAAGAAGTTTCACAGAATGCTTCTGTGTAGTTTATATTTGAATATATTCCTTTTTCCACTACTATGCTCTTAGCGCTCAAAATGTCCAGTTGCATTTTCTACAGAAAGAGTGTTCAGATCTGCTCAATCAAAAGTATGGTTTAACTCTGTTAGCTGAATGCACAGATCAGAAAGAAGTTTCACCGAATGATTCTGTGTAGTTTATATTTGGAGACATTCCTTTTTCCACTATTACCCTCTTAGCGCTCCGAATCTCCACTTCCGTTTTCTACAAAAAGAGTGTTTCATAACTGCTCAATCAAAAATATGTTTTATCTCTGTTAACTGAATTTACAGATCAGAAATAAGTTTCACAGAATGCATCTGTGTAGTTTTTATTTGAAGATATTCTTTTTCCCAATGTAGGCCTCTTAGCGCTTAGCATGTCCAATTGCAGTTTCTACAGAAAGAGTGTTTCAGAACGGCTCAATCAAAAGTAAGGTTCAACTCTGTTAGTTGAATGCACAGAACAGAAAGAATTTTCACAGAATGCTACTGTGTAGTTTATATTTGAATATATTCCTTTTTCCACTATTACTCTCTTAGCGCTCCGAATGTCCACTTGCATTTTCTACAGAAAGAGTGTTCAGAACTGCGCAATCAAAAGTATGGTTTAACTCTGTTAGCTTAATGAACATATCAGAAATAAGTTTCACACAATTCTTCTGTGTAGTTTTTATTTGAAGATATTTTTTTTGCCAATATAGGCCTCTTAGCGCTCAGAATGTCCAATTGCAGTTTCTACAGAAAGAGTGTTTCAGAAAGGCTCAATCAAAAGTAAGGTTCAACTCTGTTAGTTGAATGCACAGAACAGAAAGAAGTTTCATACAATGCTTCTGTGTAGTTTATATTTGAACATACTCTTTTTTCACTATTACCCACTTAGCGCTACGAATGTCCAGTTGCATTTTCTACAGACAGAGTGTTTCAAAACTGCTCAATCAAAAGTATGGTTTAACCCTGTTAGCTGAAGGCTCAGATAAGAAAGAAGTTTCACAGAATGCTTCTGTGTAGTTTATATTTGAATATATTCCTTTTTCCACTACTACGCTCTTAGCGCTCGAAATGTCCAGTTGCATTTTCTACAGAAAGAGTGTTCAGATCTGCTCAATCAAAAGTATGGTTTAACTCTGTTAGCTGAATGCACAGATCAGAAAGAAGTTTCACCGAATGATTCCGTGTAGTTTATATTTGAAGACATTCCTTTTTCCACTATTACCCTCTTAGCGCTCCGAATCTCCACTTGCATTTTCTACAGAAAGAGTGTTTCAGAACGGCTCAATCAAAACTAAGGTTCAACTCTTTTAGTTGAACAAACAGAACAGAAAGAAGTTTCACACAATTCTTCTGTGTAGTTTTTATTTGTAGACATTCGTTTTCCCAATATACGCCTCTTAGCGCTCAGAATGTCCAATTGCAGTTTCTACAGAAAGAGTGTTTCAGAACGGCTCAATCAAAAGTAAGGTTCAACTCTGTTACTTGAATGCACAGAACAGAAAGAAGTTTCATACAATGCTTCTGTGTAGTTTATATTTGAAAATATTCTTTTTTCCACTATTACCCACTTAGCGCTACGAATGTCCAGTTGCATTTTCTACAGACAGAGTGTTTCAAAACTGCTCAATCAAAAGTATGATTTAACTCTGTTAGCTGAATGCTCAGATCAGAAAGAAGTTTCACAGAATGCTTCTGTGTAGTTTATATTTGAATATATTCCTTTTTCCACTACTAAGCTCTTAGCGCTCAAAATGTCCAGTTGCATTTTCTACAGAAAGAGTGTTCAGATCTGCTCAATCAAAAGTATGGTTTAACTCTGTTAGCTGAATGCACAGATCAGAAAGAAGTTTCACCGAATGATTCTGTGTAGTTTATATTTGAAGACATTCCTTTTTCCACTATTACCCTCTTAGCGCTCGGAATCTCCACTTGCGTTTTCTATAAAAAGAGTGTTTCATAACTGCTCAATCAAAAATATGTTTTATCTCTGTTAACTGAATTTACAGATCAGAAATAAGTTTCACAGAATGCATCTGTGTAGTTTTTATTTGAAGATATTCTTTTTCCCAATGTAGGCCTCTTAGCGCTTAGCATGTCCAATTGCAGTTTCTACAGAAAGAGTGTTTCAGAACGGCTCAATCAAAAGTAAGGTTCAACTCTGTTAGTTGAATGCACAGAACAGAAAGAATTTTCACAGAATGCTACTGTGTAGTTTATATTTGAATATATTCCTTTTTCCACTATTACCCTCTTAGCGCTCCGTATGTGCACTTGCATTTTCTACAGAAAGAGTGTTCAGAACTGCGCAATCAAAAGTATGGTTTAACTCTGTTAGCTTAATGAACATATCAGAAATAAGTTTCACACAATGCTTCTGTGTAGTTTTTATTTGAAGATATTATTTTTCCCAATATAGTCCTCTTAGCGCTCAGAATGTCCAATTGCAGTTTCTACAGAAAGAGTGTTTCAGAAAGGCTCAATCAAAAGTAAGGTTCAACTCTGTTAGTTGAATGCACAGAACAGAAAGAAGTTTCATACAATGCTTCTGTGTAGTTTATATTTGAACATACTCTTTTTTCCACTATTACCCACTTAGCGCTACGAATGTCCAGTTGCATTTTCTACAGACAGAGTGTTTCAAACTTGCTCAATCAAAAGTATGGTTTAACTCTGTTAGCTGAATGCTCAGATCAGAAAGAAGTTTCACAGAATGCTTCTGTGTAGTTTATATTTGAATATATTCCTTTTTCCACTACTACGCTCTTAGCGCTCGAAATGTCCAGTTGCATTTTCTACAGAAAGAGTGTTCAGATCTGCTCAATCAAAAGTATTGTTTAACTCTGTTAGTTGAATGCACAGATCAGAAAGAAGTTTCACCGAATGATTCTGTGTAGTTTATATTTGGAGACATTCCTTTTTCCACTATTACCCTCTTACCGCTCCGAATCTCCACTTGCATTTTCTACAGAAAGAGTGTTTCAGAACGGCTCAATCAAAACTAAGGTTCAACTCTTTTAGTTGAACAAACAGAACAGAAAGATGTTTCACAAAATTCTTCTGTGTAGTTTTTATTTGTAGACATTCTTTTTCCCAATATAGGCCTCTTAGCGCTCAGAATGTCCAATTGCAGTTTCTACAGAAAGAGTGTTTCAGAACGGCTCAATCAAAAGTAAGGTTCAACTCTGTTAGTTGAATGCACAGAACAGAAAGAAGTTTCATACAATGCTTCTGTGTAGTTTATATTTGAACATATTCTTTTTTCCACTATTACCCACTTAGCGCTACGAATGTCCAGTTGCATTTACTACAGACAGAGTTTTTCAAAACTACTCAATCAAAAGTTTGGTTTAACTCTGTTAGCTGAATGCTCAGATCAGAAAGAAGTTTCACAGAATGCTTCTGTGTAGTTTATATTTGAATATATTCCTTTTTCCACTACTACGCTCTTAGCGCTCCAAATGTCCAGTTGCATTTTCTACAGAAAGAGTGTTCAGATCTGCTCAATCAAAAGTATGGTTTAACTCTGTTAGCTGAATGCACAGATCAGAAAGAAGTTTCACCGAATGATTCTGTGTAGTTTATATTTGAAGACATTCCTTTTTCCACTATTACCCTCTTAGCGCTCCGAATCTCCTCTTGCATTTTCTACAAAAAGAGTGTTTCATAACTGCTCAATCAAAAATATGTTTTATCTCTGTTAACTGAATTTACAGATCAGAAATAAGTTTCACAGAATGCATCTGTGTAGTTTTTATTTGAAGATATTCTTTTTCCCAATGTAGGCCTCTTAGCGCTTAGCATGTCCAATTGCAGTTCCTACAGAAAGAGTGTTTCAGAATGGCTCAATCAAAAGTAAGGTTCAACTCTGTTAGTTGAATGCACAGAACAGAAAGAATTTTCACAGAATGCTACTGTGTAGTTTATATTTGAATATATTCCTTTTTCCACTATTACCCTCTTAGCGCTCCGAATGTCCACTTGCATTTTCTACAGAAAGAGTTTTCAGAACTGCGCAATCAAAAGTATGGTTTAACTCTGTTAGCTTAATGAACATATCAGAAATAAGTTTCACACAATGCTTCTGTGTAGTTTTTATTTGAAGATATTATTTTTCCCAATAGAGACCTCTTAGCGCTCAGAATGTCCAATTGCAGTTTCTACAGAAAGAGTGTTTCAGAAAGGCTCAATCAAAAGTAAGGTTCAACTCTGTTAGTTGAATGCACAGAACAGAAAGAAATTTCATACAATGCTTCTGTGTAGCTTATATTTGAACATATTGTTTTTTCCACTATTACCCACTTAGCGCTACGAATGTCCAGTTGCATTTTCTACAGAGAGAGTGTTTCAAAACTGCTCAATCAAAAGTATGGTTTAACTCTGTTAGCTGAATGCTCAGATCAGAAAGAAGTTTCACAGAATGCTTCTGTGTAGTTTATATTTGAATATATTCCTTTTTCCACTACTACGCTATTGGCGCTCCAAATGTCCAGTTGCATTTTCTACAGAAAGAGTGTTCAGATCTGCTCAATCAAAAGTATGGTTTAACTCTGTTAGCTGAATGCACAGATCAGAAAGAAGTTTCACCGAATGATTCTGTGTAGTTTATATTTGAAGACATTCCTTTTTCCACTATTACCCTCTTAGCGCTCCGAATCTCCACTTGCATTTTCTACAAAAAGAGTGTTTCATAACTGCTCAATCAAAAAAATGTTTCATCTCTGTTACCTGAATTTACAGATCAGAAATAAGTTTCACAGAATGCATCTGTGTAGTTTTTATTTGAAGATATTCTTTTTCCCAATGTAGGCCTCTTAGCGCTTAGCATGTCCAATTGCAGTTTCTACAGAAAGAGTGTTTCAGAACGGATCAATCAAAGGTAAGGTTCAACTCTGTTAGTTGAATGCACAGAACAGAAAGAATTTTCACAGAATGCTACTGTGTAGTTTATATTTGAATATATTCCTTTTTCCACTATTACCCTCTTAGCGCTCCGAATGTCCACTTGCATTTTCTACAGAAAGAGTGTTCAGAACTGCGCAGTCAAAAGTATGGTTTAACTCTGTTAGCTTAATGAACATATCAGAAATAAGTTTCACACAATGCTTCTGTGTAGTCTTTATTTGAAGATATTATTTTTCCCATTACAGGCCTCTTAGCGCTCAGAATCTCCAATTGCAGTTTCTACAGAAAGAGTGTTTCAGAAAGGCTCAATCAAAAGTAAGGTTCAACTCTGTTAGTTGAATGCACAGAACAGAAAGAAGTTTCATACAATGCTTCTGTGTAGTTTATATTTGAACATACTCTTTTTTCCACTATTACCCACTTAGCGCTACGAATGTCCAGTTGCATTTTCTACAGACAGAGTGTTTCAAAACTGCTCAATCAAAAGTATGGTTTAACTCTGTTAGCTGAATTCTCAGATCAGAAAGAAGTTTCACAGAATGCTTCTGTGTAGTTTATATTTGAATATATTCTTTTTCCACTACTACTCTCTTAGCGCTCCAAATGTCCAGTTGCATTTTCTCCAGAAAGAGTGTTCAGATCTGCTCAATCAAAAGTATGGTTTAACTCTGTTAGCTGAATGCACAGATCAGAAAGAAGTTTCACAGAATGATTCTGTGTAGTTTATATTTGGAGACATTCCTTTTTCCACTATTACCCTATTAGCGCTCCGAATCTCCAGTTGCATTTTCTACAGAAAGAGTGTTTCAGAACGGCTCAATCAAAACTAAGGTTCAACTCTTTTAGTTGAACAAACAGAACAGAAAGAAGTTTCACACAATTCTTCTGTGTAGTTTTTATTTGTAGACATTCTTTTTCCCCATATAGGCCTCTTAGCGCTCAGAATGTCCAATTGCAGTTTCTACAGAAAGAGTGTTTCAGAACGGCTCAATCAAAAGTAAGGTTCAACTCTGTTAGTTGAATGCACAGAACAGAAAGAAGTTTCATACAATGCTTCTGTGTAGTTTATATTTGAACATATTCTTTTTTCCACTATTACCCACTTAGCGCTACGAATGTCCAGTTGCATTTTCTACAGACAGAGTGTTGCAAAACTGCTCAATCAAAAGTATGGTTTAACTCTGTTAGCTGAATGCTCAGATCAGAAAGAAGTTTCACAGAATGCTTCTGTGTAGTTTATATTTGAATATATTCCTTTTTCCACTACTACGCTCTTAGCGCTCCAAATGTCCATTTGCATTTTCTACAGAAAGAGTGTTCAGATCTGCTCAATCAAAAGTATGGTTTAACTCTGTTAGCTGAATGCACAGATCAGAAAGAAGTTTCACCGAATGATTCTGTGTAGTTTATATTTGAAGACATTCCTTTTTCCACTATTACCCTCTTAGCGCTCCGAATCTCCACTTGCATTTTCTACAAAAAGTGTGTTTCATAACTGCTCAATCAAAAATATGTTTTATCTCTGTTAACTGAATTTACAGATCAGAAATAAGTTTCACAGAATGCATCTGTGTAGTTTTTATTTGAAGATATTCTTTTTCCCAATGTAGGCCTCTTAGCGCTTAGCATGTCCAATTGCAGTTTCTACAGAAAGAGTGTTTCAGAACGGCTCAATCAAAAGTAAGGTTCAACTCTGTTAGTTGAATGCACAGAACAGAAAGAATTTTCACAGAATGCTACTGTGTAGTTTATATTTGAATATATTCCTTTTTCCACTATTACCCTCTTAGCGCTCCGAATGTCCACTTGCATTTTCTACAGAAAGAGTTTTCAGAACTGCGCAATCAAAAGTATGGTTTAACTCTGTTAGCTTAATGAACATATCAGAAATAAGTTTCACACAATGCTTCTGTGTAGTTTTTATTTGAAGATATTATTTTTCCCAATAGAGGCCTCTTAGCGCTCAGAATGTCCAATTGCAGTTTCTACAGAAAGAGTGTTTCAGAAAGGCTCAATCAAAAGTAAGGTTCAACTCTGTTAGTTGAATGCACAGAACAGAAAGAAGTTTCATACAATGCTTCTGTGTAGTTTATATTTGAACATACTCTTTTTTCACTATTACCCACTTAGCGCTACGAATGTCCAGTTGCATTTTCTACAGACAGAGTGTTTCAAAACTGCTCAATCAAAAGTATGGTTTAACCCTGTTAGCTGAAGGCTCAGATAAGAAAGAAGTTTCACAGAATGCTTCTGTGTAGTTTATATTTGAATATATTCCTTTTTCCACTACTACGCTCTTAGCGCTCGAAATGTCCAGTTGCATTTTCTACAGAAAGAGTGTTCAGATCTGCTCAATCAAAAGTATGGTTTAACTCTGTTAGCTGAATGCACAGATCAGAAAGAAGTTTCACCGAATGATTCCGTGTAGTTTATATTTGAAGACATTCCTTTTTCCACTATTACCCTCTTAGCGCTCCGAATCTCCACTTGCATTTTCTACAGAAAGAGTGTTTCAGAACGGCTCAATCAAAACTAAGGTTCAACTCTTTTAGTTGAACAAACAGAACAGAAAGAAGTTTCACACAATTCTTCTGTGTAGTTTTTATTTGTAGACATTCGTTTTCCCAATATACGCCTCTTAGCGCTCAGAATGTCCAATTGCAGTTTCTACAGAAAGAGTGTTTCAGAACGGCTCAATCAAAAGTAAGGTTCAACTCTGTTACTTGAATGCACAGAACAGAAAGAAGTTTCATACAATGCTTCTGTGTAGTTTATATTTGAAAATATTCTTTTTTCCACTATTACCCACTTAGCGCTACGAATGTCCAGTTGCATTTTCTACAGACAGAGTGTTTCAAAACTGCTCAATCAAAAGTATGATTTAACTCTGTTAGCTGAATGCTCAGATCAGAAAGAAGTTTCACAGAATGCTTCTGTGTAGTTTATATTTGAATATATTCCTTTTTCCACTACTAAGCTCTTAGCGCTCAAAATGTCCAGTTGCATTTTCTACAGAAAGAGTGTTCAGATCTGCTCAATCAAAAGTATGGTTTAACTCTGTTAGCTGAATGCACAGATCAGAAAGAAGTTTCACCGAATGATTCTGTGTAGTTTATATTTGAAGACATTCCTTTTTCCACTATTACCCTCTTAGCGCTCGGAATCTCCACTTGCGTTTTCTATAAAAAGAGTGTTTCATAACTGCTCAATCAAAAATATGTTTTATCTCTGTTAACTGAATTTACAGATCAGAAATAAGTTTCACAGAATGCATCTGTGTAGTTTTTATTTGAAGATATTCTTTTTCCCAATGTAGGCCTCTTAGCGCTTAGCATGTCCAATTGCAGTTTCTACAGAAAGAGTGTTTCAGAACGGCTCAATCAAAAGTAAGGTTCAACTCTGTTAGTTGAATGCACAGAACAGAAAGAATTTTCACAGAATGCTACTGTGTAGTTTATATTTGAATATATTCCTTTTTCCACTATTACCCTCTTAGCGCTCCGTATGTGCACTTGCATTTTCTACAGAAAGAGTGTTCAGAACTGCGCAATCAAAAGTATGGTTTAACTCTGTTAGCTTAATGAACATATCAGAAATAAGTTTCACACAATGCTTCTGTGTAGTTTTTATTTGAAGATATTATTTTTCCCAATATAGTCCTCTTAGCGCTCAGAATGTCCAATTGCAGTTTCTACAGAAAGAGTGTTTCAGAAAGGCTCAATCAAAAGTAAGGTTCAACTCTGTTAGTTGAATGCACAGAACAGAAAGAAGTTTCATACAATGCTTCTGTGTAGTTTATATTTGAACATACTCTTTTTTCCACTATTACCCACTTAGCGCTACGAATGTCCAGTTGCATTTTCTACAGACAGAGTGTTTCAAACTTGCTCAATCAAAAGTATGGTTTAACTCTGTTAGCTGAATGCTCAGATCAGAAAGAAGTTTCACAGAATGCTTCTGTGTAGTTTATATTTGAATATATTCCTTTTTCCACTACTACGCTCTTAGCGCTCGAAATGTCCAGTTGCATTTTCTACAGAAAGAGTGTTCAGATCTGCTCAATCAAAAGTATTGTTTAACTCTGTTAGTTGAATGCACAGATCAGAAAGAAGTTTCACCGAATGATTCTGTGTAGTTTATATTTGGAGACATTCCTTTTTCCACTATTACCCTCTTACCGCTCCGAATCTCCACTTGCATTTTCTACAGAAAGAGTGTTTCAGAACGGCTCAATCAAAACTAAGGTTCAACTCTTTTAGTTGAACAAACAGAACAGAAAGATGTTTCACAAAATTCTTCTGTGTAGTTTTTATTTGTAGACATTCTTTTTCCCAATATAGGCCTCTTAGCGCTCAGAATGTCCAATTGCAGTTTCTACAGAAAGAGTGTTTCAGAACGGCTCAATCAAAAGTAAGGTTCAACTCTGTTAGTTGAATGCACAGAACAGAAAGAAGTTTCATACAATGCTTCTGTGTAGTTTATATTTGAACATATTCTTTTTTCCACTATTACCCACTTAGCGCTACGAATGTCCAGTTGCATTTACTACAGACAGAGTTTTTCAAAACTACTCAATCAAAAGTTTGGTTTAACTCTGTTAGCTGAATGCTCAGATCAGAAAGAAGTTTCACAGAATGCTTCTGTGTAGTTTATATTTGAATATATTCCTTTTTCCACTACTACGCTCTTAGCGCTCCAAATGTCCAGTTGCATTTTCTACAGAAAGAGTGTTCAGATCTGCTCAATCAAAAGTATGGTTTAACTCTGTTAGCTGAATGCACAGATCAGAAAGAAGTTTCACCGAATGATTCTGTGTAGTTTATATTTGAAGACATTCCTTTTTCCACTATTACCCTCTTAGCGCTCCGAATCTCCTCTTGCATTTTCTACAAAAAGAGTGTTTCATAACTGCTCAATCAAAAATATGTTTTATCTCTGTTAACTGAATTTACAGATCAGAAATAAGTTTCACAGAATGCATCTGTGTAGTTTTTATTTGAAGATATTCTTTTTCCCAATGTAGGCCTCTTAGCGCTTAGCATGTCCAATTGCAGTTCCTACAGAAAGAGTGTTTCAGAATGGCTCAATCAAAAGTAAGGTTCAACTCTGTTAGTTGAATGCACAGAACAGAAAGAATTTTCACAGAATGCTACTGTGTAGTTTATATTTGAATATATTCCTTTTTCCACTATTACCCTCTTAGCGCTCCGAATGTCCACTTGCATTTTCTACAGAAAGAGTTTTCAGAACTGCGCAATCAAAAGTATGGTTTAACTCTGTTAGCTTAATGAACATATCAGAAATAAGTTTCACACAATGCTTCTGTGTAGTTTTTATTTGAAGATATTATTTTTCCCAATAGAGACCTCTTAGCGCTCAGAATGTCCAATTGCAGTTTCTACAGAAAGAGTGTTTCAGAAAGGCTCAATCAAAAGTAAGGTTCAACTCTGTTAGTTGAATGCACAGAACAGAAAGAAATTTCATACAATGCTTCTGTGTAGCTTATATTTGAACATATTGTTTTTTCCACTATTACCCACTTAGCGCTACGAATGTCCAGTTGCATTTTCTACAGAGAGAGTGTTTCAAAACTGCTCAATCAAAAGTATGGTTTAACTCTGTTAGCTGAATGCTCAGATCAGAAAGAAGTTTCACAGAATGCTTCTGTGTAGTTTATATTTGAATATATTCCTTTTTCCACTACTACGCTATTGGCGCTCCAAATGTCCAGTTGCATTTTCTACAGAAAGAGTGTTCAGATCTGCTCAATCAAAAGTATGGTTTAACTCTGTTAGCTGAATGCACAGATCAGAAAGAAGTTTCACCGAATGATTCTGTGTAGTTTATATTTGAAGACATTCCTTTTTCCACTATTACCCTCTTAGCGCTCCGAATCTCCACTTGCATTTTCTACAAAAAGAGTGTTTCATAACTGCTCAATCAAAAAAATGTTTCATCTCTGTTACCTGAATTTACAGATCAGAAATAAGTTTCACAGAATGCATCTGTGTAGTTTTTATTTGAAGATATTCTTTTTCCCAATGTAGGCCTCTTAGCGCTTAGCATGTCCAATTGCAGTTTCTACAGAAAGAGTGTTTCAGAACGGATCAATCAAAGGTAAGGTTCAACTCTGTTAGTTGAATGCACAGAACAGAAAGAATTTTCACAGAATGCTACTGTGTAGTTTATATTTGAATATATTCCTTTTTCCACTATTACCCTCTTAGCGCTCCGAATGTCCACTTGCATTTTCTACAGAAAGAGTGTTCAGAACTGCGCAGTCAAAAGTATGGTTTAACTCTGTTAGCTTAATGAACATATCAGAAATAAGTTTCACACAATGCTTCTGTGTAGTCTTTATTTGAAGATATTATTTTTCCCATTACAGGCCTCTTAGCGCTCAGAATCTCCAATTGCAGTTTCTACAGAAAGAGTGTTTCAGAAAGGCTCAATCAAAAGTAAGGTTCAACTCTGTTAGTTGAATGCACAGAACAGAAAGAAGTTTCATACAATGCTTCTGTGTAGTTTATATTTGAACATACTCTTTTTTCCACTATTACCCACTTAGCGCTACGAATGTCCAGTTGCATTTTCTACAGACAGAGTGTTTCAAAACTGCTCAATCAAAAGTATGGTTTAACTCTGTTAGCTGAATTCTCAGATCAGAAAGAAGTTTCACAGAATGCTTCTGTGTAGTTTATATTTGAATATATTCTTTTTCCACTACTACTCTCTTAGCGCTCCAAATGTCCAGTTGCATTTTCTCCAGAAAGAGTGTTCAGATCTGCTCAATCAAAAGTATGGTTTAACTCTGTTAGCTGAATGCACAGATCAGAAAGAAGTTTCACAGAATGATTCTGTGTAGTTTATATTTGGAGACATTCCTTTTTCCACTATTACCCTATTAGCGCTCCGAATCTCCATTTGCATTTTCTACAGAAAGAGTGTTTCAGAACGGCTCAATCAAAACTAAGGTTCAACTCTTTTAGTTGAACAAACAGAACAGAAAGAAGTTTCACACAATTCTTCTGTGTAGTTTTTATTTGTAGACATTCTTTTTCCCCATATAGGCCTCTTAGCGCTCAGAATGTCCAATTGCAGTTTCTACAGAAAGAGTGTTTCAGAACGGCTCAATCAAAAGTAAGGTTCAACTCTGTTAGTTGAATGCACAGAACAGAAAGAAGTTTCATACAATGCTTCTGTGTAGTTTATATTTGAACATATTCTTTTTTCCACTATTACCCACTTAGCGCTACGAATGTCCAGTTGCATTTTCTACAGACAGAGTGTTGCAAAACTGCTCAATCAAAAGTATGGTTTAACTCTGTTAGCTGAATGCTCAGATCAGAAAGAAGTTTCACAGAATGCTTCTGTGTAGTTTATATTTGAATATATTCCTTTTTCCACTACTACGCTCTTAGCGCTCCAAATGTCCATTTGCATTTTCTACAGAAAGAGTGTTCAGATCTGCTCAATCAAAAGTATGGTTTAACTCTGTTAGCTGAATGCACAGATCAGAAAGAAGTTTCACCGAATGATTCTGTGTAGTTTATATTTGAAGACATTCCTTTTTCCACTATTACCCTCTTAGCGCTCCGAATCTCCACTTGCATTTTCTACAAAAAGTGTGTTTCATAACTGCTCAATCAAAAATATGTTTTATCTCTGTTAACTGAATTTACAGATCAGAAATAAGTTTCACAGAATGCATCTGTGTAGTTTTTATTTGAAGATATTCTTTTTCCCAATGTAGGCCTCTTAGCGCTTAGCATGTCCAATTGCAGTTTCTACAGAAAGAGTGTTTCAGAACGGCTCAATCAAAAGTAAGGTTCAACTCTGTTAGTTGAATGCACAGAACAGAAAGAATTTTCACAGAATGCTACTGTGTAGTTTATATTTGAATATATTCCTTTTTCCACTATTACCCTCTTAGCGCTCCGAATGTCCACTTGCATTTTCTACAGAAAGAGTTTTCAGAACTGCGCAATCAAAAGTATGGTTTAACTCTGTTAGCTTAATGAACATATCAGAAATAAGTTTCACACAATGCTTCTGTGTAGTTTTTATTTGAAGATATTATTTTTCCCAATAGAGGCCTCTTAGCGCTCAGAATGTCCAATTGCAGTTTCTACAGAAAGAGTGTTTCAGAAAGGCTCAATCAAAAGTAAGGTTCAACTCTGTTAGTTGAATGCACAGAACAGAAAGAAGTTTCATACAATGCTTCTGTGTAGTTTATATCTGAACATACTATTTTTTCCACTATTACCCACTTAGCGCTACGAATGTCAAGTTGCATTTTCTACAGACAGAGTGTTTCAAAACTGCTCAATCAAAAGTATGGTTTAACTCTGTTAGCTGAATGCTCAGATCAGAAAGAAGTTTCACAGAATGCTTCTGTGTAGTTTATATTTGAATATATTCCTTTTTCCACTACTACTCTCTTAGCGCTCCAAATGTCCCGTTGCATTTTCTACAGAAAGAGTGTTCAGATCTGCTCAATCAAAAGTATGGTTTAACTCTGTTAGCTGAATGCACAGATCAGAAAGAAGTTTCACAGAATGATTCTGTGTAGTTTATATTTGGAGACATTCCTTTTTCCACTATTACCCTATTAGCGCACCGAATCTCCACTTGCATTTTCTACAGAAAGAGTGTTTCAGAACGGCTCAATCAAAACTAAGGTTCAACTCTTTTACTTGAACAAACAGAACAGAAAGAAGTTTCACACAATTCTTCTGTGTAGTTTTTATTTGTAGACATTCTTTTTCCCAATATAGGCCTCTTAGGGCTCAGAATGTCCAATTGCAGTTTCTACAGAAAGAGTGTTTCAGAACGGCTCAATCAAAAGTAAGGTTCAACTCTGTTAGTTGAATGCACAGAACAGAAAGAAGTTTCATACAATGCTTCTGTGTAGTTTATATTTGAACATATTCTTTTTTCCACTATTACCCACTTAGCGCTACGAATGTCCAGTTGCATTTTCTACAGACAGAGTGTTTCAAAACTGCTCAATCAAAAGTATGGTTTAACTCTGTTAGCTGAATGCTCAGATCAGAAAGAAGTTTCACAGAATGCTTCTGTGTAGTTTATATTTGAATATATTCCTTTTTCCACTACTACTCTCTTAGCGCTCCAAATGTCCAGTTGCATTTTCTACAGAAAGAGTGTTCAGATCTGCTCAATCAAAAGTATGGTTTAACTCTGTTAGCTGAATGCACAGATCAGAAAGAAGTTTCACAGAATGATTCTGTGTAGTTTATATTTGGAGACATTCCTTTTTCCACTATTACCCTCTTAGCGCTCCGAATCTCCACTTGCATTTTCTACAGAAAGAGTGTTTCAGAACGGCTCAATCAAAACAAAGGTTCAACTCTTTTACTTGAACAAACAGAACAGAAAGAAGTTTCACACAACTCTTCTGTGTAGTTTTTATTTGTAGACATTCTTTTTCCCAATATAGGCCTCTTAGTGCTCAGAATGTCCAATTGCAGTTTCTACAGAAAGAGTGTTTCAGAACGGCTGAATCAAAAGTAAGGTTCAACTCTGTTAGTTGAATGCGCAGAACAGAAAGAAGTTTCATACAATGCTTCTGTGTAGTTTATATTTGAACATATTCTTTTTTCCACTATTACCCACTTAGCGCTACGAATGTCCAGTTGCATTTTCTACAGACAGAGTGTTTCAAAACTGCTCAATCAAAAGTATGGTTTAACTCTGTTAGCTGAATGCTCAGATCAGAAAGAAGTTTCACAGAATGCTTCTGTGTAGTTTATATATGAATATATTCCTTTTTCCACTACTACGCTCTTAGCGCTCCAAATGTCCAGTTGCATTTTCTACAGAAAGAGTGTTCAGATCTGCTCAATCAAAAGTATGGTTTAACTCTGTTAGCTGAATGCACAGATCAGAAAGAAATTTCACCGAATGATTCTGTGTAGTTTATATTTGAAGACATTCCTTTTTCCACTATTACCCTCTTAGCGCTCCGAATCTCCACTTGCATTTTCTACAAAAAGAGTGTTTCATAACTGCTCAATCAAAAATATGTTTTATCTCTGTTAACTGAATTTACAGATCAGAAATAAGTTTCACAGAATGCATCTGTGTAGTTTTTATTTGAAGATATTCTTTTTCCCAATGTAGGCCTCTTAGCACTTAGCATGTCCAATTGCAGTTTCTACAGAAAGAGTGTTTCAGAACGGCTGAATCAAAAGTAAGGTTCAACTCTGTTAGTTGAATGCACAGAACAGAAAGAATTTTCACAGAATGCTACTGTGTAGTTTATATTTGAATATATTCCTTTTTCCACTATTACCCTCTTAGCGCTCCGAATGTCCACTTGCATTTTCTACAGAAAGAGTGTTCAGAACTGCGCGATCAAAAGTATGGTTTAACTCTGTGAGCTTAATGAACATATCAGAAATAAGTTTCACACAATGCTTCTGTGTAGTTTTTATTTGAAGATATTATTTTTTTCAATATAGGCCTCTTAGCGCTCAGAATGTCCAATTGCAGTTTCTACAGAAAGAGTGTTTCAGAAAGGCTCAATCAAAAGTAAGGTTCAACTCTGTTAGTTGAATGCACAGAACAGAAAGAAGTTTCATACAATGCTTCTGTGTAGTTTATATTTGAACATATTCTTTTTTCCACTATTACCCACTTAGCGCTACGAATGTCCAGTTGCATTTTCTACAGACAGAGTGTTTCAAAACTGCTCAATCAAAAGTATGGTTTAACTCTGTTAGCTGAATGCTCAGATCAGAAAGAAGTTTCACAGAATGCTTCTGTGTAGTTTATATTTTAATATATTCCTTTTTCCACTAGTACTCTCTTAGCGCTCCAAATGTCCAGTTGCATTTTCTACAGAAAGAGTGTTCAGATCTGCTCAATCAAAAGTATGGTTAAACTCTGTTAGCTGAATGCACAGATCAGAAAGAAGTTTCACAGAATGATTCTGTGTAGTTTATATTTGGAGACATTCCTTTTTCCACTATTACCCTCTTAGCGCTCCGTATCTCCACTTGCATTTTCTACAGAAAGAGTGTTTCAGAACGGCTCAATCAAAACTAAGGTTCAACTCTTTTAGTTGAACAAACATAACAGAAATTAGTTTCACACAATTCTTCTGTGTAGTTTTTATTTGTAGACATTCTTTTTCCCAATATTCGCCTCCTAGCGCTCAGAATGTCCAATTGCAGTTTCTACAGAAAGAGTGTTTCAGAACGGCTCAATCAAAAGTAAGGTTCAACTCTGTTATTTGAATGCACAGAACAGAAAGAAGTTTCATACAATGCTTCTGTGTAGTTTATATTTGAACATATTCCTTTTTCCACTATTACCCACTTAGCGCTACGAATGTCCAGTTGCATTTTCTACAGACAGAGTGTTTCAAAAGTGCTCAATCAAAGGTATGGTTTAACTCTGTTAGCTGAATGCTCAGATCAGAAAGAAGTTTCACAGAATGCTTCTGTGTATTTTATATTTGAATATATTCCTTTTTCCACTACTACGCTCTTAGCGCTCCAAATGTCCAGTTGCATTTTCTACAGAAAGAGTGTTCAGACCTGCTCAATCAAAAGTATGGTTTAACTCTGTTAGCTGAATGCACAGATCAGAAAGAAGTTTCACCGAATGATTCTGTGTAGTTTATATTTGAAGACAATCCTTTTTCCACTATTACCCACTTAGCGCTCCGAATCTCCACTTGCATTTTCTACAAAAAGAGGGTTTCATAACTGCTCAATAAAAATATGTTTTATCTCTGTTAACTGAATTTACAGATCAGAAATAAGTTTCACAGAATGCATCTGTGTAGTTTTTATTTGAAGATATTCTTTTTCCCAATGTAGGCCTCTTAGCGCTTAGCATGTCCAATTGCAGTTTCTACAGAAAGAGTGTTTCAGAACGGCTCAATCAAAAGTAAGGTTCAACTCTGTTAGTTGAATGCACAGAACAGAAAGAATTTTCACAGAATGCTACTGTGTAGTTTATATTTGAATATATTCCTTTTTCCACTATTACCCTCTTAGCGCTCCGAATGTCCACTTGCATTTTCTACAGAAAGAGTGTTCAGAACTGCGCAATCAAAAGTATGGTTTAACTCTGTTAGCTTAATGAACATATCAGAAATAAGTTTCACACAATGCTTCTGTGTAGTTTTTATTTGAAGATATTATTTTTCCCAATATAGGCCTCTTAGCGCTCAGAATGTCCAATTGCAGTTTCTACAGAAAGAGTGTTTCAGAACGGCTCAATCAAAACTAAGGTTCAACTCTTTTAGTTGAACAAACAGAACAGAAAGAAGTTTCACACAATTCTGCTGTGTAGTTTTTATTTGTAGACATTCTTTTTCCCAATATAGGCCTCCTAGCGCTCAAAATGTCCAATTGCAGTTTCTACAGAAAGAGTGTTTCAGAACGGCTCAATCAAAAGTAAGGTTCAACTCTGTTAGTTGAGTGCACAGAACAGAAAGAAGTTTCATACAATGCTTCTGTGTAGTTTATATTTGAACATATTCTTTTTTCCACTATTACCCACTTAGCGCTACGAATGTCCAGTTGCATTTTCTACAGACAGAGTGTTTCAAAACTGCTCAATCAAAAGTATGGTTTAACTCTGTTAGCTGAATGCTCAGATCAGAAAGAAGTTTCACAGAATGCTTCTGTGTAGTTTATATTTGAATATATTCCTTTTTCCACTACTACTCTCTTAGCGCTCCAAATGTCCAGTTGCATTTTCAACAGAAAGAGTGTTCAGATCTGCTCAATCAAAAGTATGGTTTAACTCTGTTAGCTGAATGCATAGATCAGAAAGAAGTTTCACAGAATGATACTGTGTAGTTTATATTTGGAGACATTCCTTTTTCCACTATTACCCTCTTAGCGCTCCGAATCTCCACTTGCATTTTCTACAGAAAGAGTGTTTCAGAACGGCTCAATCAAAACTAAGGTTCAACTCTTTTAGTTGAACAAACAGAACAGAAAGAAGTTTCACACAATTCTTCTGTGTAGTTTTTATTTGTAGACATTCTTTTTCCCAATATAGGCCTCCTAGTGCTCAAAATGTCCAATTGCAGTTTCTACAGAAAGAGTGTTTCAGAACGGCTCAATCAAAAGTAAGGTTCAACTCTGTTAGTTGAATGCACAGAACAGAAAGAAGTTTCATACAATGCTTCTGTGTAGTTTATATTTGAACATATTCTTTTTTCCACTATTACCCACTTAGCGCTACGAATGTCCAGTTGAATTTTCTACAGACAGAGTGTTTCAAAACTGCTCAATCAAAAGTATAGTTTAACTCTGTTAGCTGAATGCTCAGATCAGAAAGAAGTTTCACAGAATGCTTCTGTGTAGTTTATATTTGAATATTTTACTTTTTGCACTAGTACTCTCTTAGCGCTCCAAATGTCCAGTTGCATTTTCTACAGAAAGAGTGTTCAGATCTGCTCAATCAAAAGTATGTTTTAACTCTGTTAGCTGAATGCACAGATCAGAAAGAAGTTTCACAGAATAATTCTGTGTAGTTTATATTTGGAGACATTCCTTTTTCCACTATTACCCTCTTAGCGCTCCGAATCTCCACTTGCATTTTCTACAGAAAGAGTGTTTCAGAACGGCTCAATCAAAACTAAGGTTCAACTCTTTTAGTTGAACAAACAGAACAGAAAGAAGTTTTACACAATTCTTCTCTGTAGTTTTTATTTGTAGACATTCTTTTTCCCAATATAGGCCTCCTAGCGCTCAGAATGTCCAATTGCAGTTTCTACAGAAAGAGTGTTTCAGAACGGCTCAATCAAAAGTAAGGTTCAACTCTGTTAGTTGAATGCACAGAACAGGAAGAAGTTTCATACAATGCTTCTGTGTAGTTTATATTTGAACATATTCTTTTTTCCACTATTACCCACTTAGCGCTACGAATGTCCAGTTGCATTTTCTACAGACAGAGTGTTTCAAAACTGCTCAATCAAAAGTATGGTTTAACTCTGTTAGCTGAATGCTCAGATCAGAAAGAAGTTTCACAGAATGCTTCTGTGTAGTTTATATTTGAATATATTCCTTTTTCCACTACTACGCTCTTAGCGCTCCAAATGTCCAGTTGCATTTTCTACAGAAAGAGTGTTCAGATCTGCTCAATCAAAAGTATGGTTTAAATCTGTTAGCTGAATGCACAGATCAGAAAGAAGTTTCACCGAATGATTCTGTGTAGTTTATATTTGAAGACATTCCTTTTTCCACTATTACCCTCTTAGCGCTCCGAATCTCCACTTGCATTTTCTACAAAAAGAGTGTTTCATAACTGCTCAATCAAAAATATGTTTTATCTCTGTTAACTGAATTTACTGATCAGAAATAAGTTTCACAGAATGCATCTGTGTAGTTTTTATTTGAAGATATTCTTTTTCCCAATGTAGGCCTCTTAGCGCTTAGCATGTCCAATTGCAGTTTCTACAGAAAGAGTGTTTCAGAACGGCTGAATCAAAAGTAAGGTTCAACTCTGTTAGTTGAATGCACAGAACAGAAAGAATTTTCACAGAATGCTACTGTGTAGTTTATATTTGAATATATTCCTTTTTCCACTATTACCCTCTTAGCGCTCCGAATGTCCACTTGCATTTTCTACAGAAAGAGTGTTCAGAACTGCGCAATCAAAAGTATGGTTTAACTCTGTTAGCTTAATGAACATATCAGAAATAAGTTTCACACAATGCTTCTGTGTAGTTTTTATTTGAAGATATTATTTTTCCCAATAGAGGCCTCTTAGCGCTCAGAATGTCCAATTGCAGTTTCTACAGAAAGAGTGTTTCAGAAAGGCTCAATCAAAAGTAAGGTTCAACTCTTGTAGTTGAATGCACAGAACAGAAAGAAGTTTCATACAATGCTTCTGTGTAGTTTATATTTGAACATATTCTTTTTTCCACTATTACCCACTTAGCGCTACGAATGTCCAGTTGTATTTTCTACAGACAGAGTGTTTCAAAACTGCTCAATCAAAAGTATGGTTTAAATCTGTTAGCTGAATGCTCAGATCAGAAAGAAGTTTCACAGAATGCTTCTGTGTAGTTTATATTTGAATATATTCCTTTTTCCACTACTACGCTCTTAGCGCTCCAAATGTCCAGTTGCATTTTTTACAGAAAGAGTGTTCAGATCTGCTCAATCAAAAGTATGGTTTAACTCTGTTAGCTGAATGCACAGATCAGAAAGAATTTTCACCGAATGATTCTGTGTAGTTTATATTTGAAGACATTCCTTTTTCCACTATTACCCTCTTAGCGCTCCGAATCTCCACTTGCATTTTCTACAAAAAGTGTGTTTCATAACTGCTCAATCAAAAATATGTTTTATCTCTGTTAACTGAATTTACAGATCAGAAATAAGTTTCACAGAATGCATCTGTGTAGTTTTTATTTGAAGATATTCTTTTTCCCAATGTAGGCCTCTTAGCGCTTAGCATGTCCAATTGCAGTTTCTACAGAAAGAGTGTTTCAGAACGGCTCAATCAAAAGTAAGGTTCAACTCTGTTAGTTGAATGCACAGAACAGAAAGAATTTTCACAGAATGCTACTGTGTAGTTTATATTTGAATATATTCCTTTTTCCACTATTACCCTCTTAGCGCTCCGAATGTCCACTTGCATTTTCTACAGAAAGAGTGTTCAGAACTGTGCAATCAAAAGTATGGTTTAAATCTGTTAGCTTAATGAACATATCAGAAATAAGTTTCACACAATGCTTCTGTGTAGTTTTTATTTGAAGATATTATTTTTCCCAATGTAGGCCTCTTAGCGCTCAGAATGTCCAATTGCATTTTCTACAGAAAGAGTGTTTCAGAACGGCTCAATCAAATGTAAGGTTCAACTCTCTTAGTTGAATGCACAGAACAGAAAGAAGTTTCATACAATGCTTCTGTGTAGTTTATATTTGAACATATTCTTTTTTCCACTATTACCCACTTAGCGCTACGAATGTCCAGTTGCATTTTCTACAGACAGAGTGTTTCAAAACTGCTCAATCAAAAGTATGGTTTAACTCTGTTAGCTGAATGCTCAGATCAGAAAGAAGTTTCACAGAATGCTTCTGTGTAGTTTATATTTGAATATATTCCTTTTTCCACTACTACTCTCTTAGCGCTCCAAATGTCCAGTTGCATTTTCTACAGAAAGAGTGTTCAGATCTGCTCTATCAAACGTATGGTTTAACTCTGTTAGCTGAATGCACAGATCATAAAAAAGTTTCACAGAATGATTCTGTGTAGTTTATATTTGGAGACATTCCTTTTTCCACTATTACCCTCTTAGCGCTCCGAATCTCCACTTGCATTTTCTACAGAAAGAGTTTCTCAGAACGGCTCAATCAAAACTAAGGTTCAACTCTTTTAGTTGAACAAACAGAACAGAAAGAAGTTTCACACAATTCTTCTGTGTAGTTTTTATTTGTAGACATTCTTTTTCCCAATATAGGCCTCCTAGCGCTCAGAATGTCCAATTGCAGTTTCTACAGAAAGAGTGTTTCAGAACGGCTCAATCAAAAGTAAGGTTCAACTCTGTTAGTTGAATGCACAGAACAGAAAGAAGTTTCATACAATGCTTCTGTGTAGTTTATATTTGAACATATTCTTTTTTCCACTATTACCCACTTAGCGCTACGAATGTCCCGTTGCATTTTCTACAGACAAAGTGTTTCAAAACTGCTCAATCAAAAGTATGGTTTAACTCTGTTAGCTGAATGCTCAGATCAGAATGAAGTTTCACAGAATGCTTCTGTGTAGTTTATATTTGAATATATTCCTTTTTCCACTACTACTCTCTTAACGCTCCAAATGTCCAGTTACATTTTCTACAGAAAGAGTGTTCAGATCTGCTCAATCAAAAGTATGGTTTAACTCTGTTAGCTGAATGCACAGATCAGAAAGAAGTTTCACAGAATGATTCTGTGTAGTTTATATTTGGAGACATTCCTTTTTCCACTATTACCCTCTTAGCGCTCCGAATCTCCACTTGCATTTTCTACAGAAAGAGTGTTTCAGAACGGCTCAATCAAAACTAAGGTTCAACTCTTTTAGTTGAACAAACAGAACAGAAAGAAGTTTCACACAATTCTTCTGTGTAGTTTTTATTTGTAGACATTCTTTTTCCCAATATAGGCCTCCTAGCGCTCAAAATGTCCAATTGCAGTTTCTACAGAAAGAGTGTTTCAGAACGGCTCAATCAAAAGTAAGGTTCAACTCTGTTAGTTGAATGCACAGAACAGAAAGAAGTTTCATACAATGCTTCTGTTTAGTTTATATTTGAACATATCCTTTTTTCCACTATAAACACTTAGCGCTACGAATATCCAGTTGCATTTTCTACAGACAGAGTGTTTCAAAACTGCTCAATCAAAAGTATGGTTTAACTCTGTTAGCTGAATGCTCAGATCAGAAAGAAGTTTCACAGAATGCTTCTGTGTAGTTTATATTTGAATATATTCCTTTTTCCACTACTACGCTCTTAGCGCTCCAAATGTCCATTTGCATTTTCTACAGAAAGAGTGTTCTGATCTGCTCAATCAAAAGTATGGTTTAACTCTGTTAGCTGAATGCACAGATCAGAAAGAAGTTTCACCGAATTATTCTGTGTAGTTTATATTTGAAGACATTCCTTTTTCCACTATTACCCTCTTAGCGCTCCGAATCTCCACTTGCATTTTCTACAAAAAGAGTGTTTCATAACTGCTCAATCAAAAATATGTTTTATCTCTGTTAACTGAATTTACAGATCAGAAATAAGTTTCACAGAATGCATCTGTGTAGTTTTTATTTGAAGATATTCTTTTTCCCAATGTAGGCCTCTTAGCGCTTAGCATGTCCAATTGCAGTTTCTACAGAAAGAGTGTTTCAGAACTGCTCAATCAAAAGTAAGGTTCAACTCTGTTAGTTGAATGCACAGAACAGAAAGAAGTTTCATACAATGCTTCTGTGTAGTTTATATTTGAGCATATTCTTTTTTCCACTATTACCCACTTAGCGCTACGAATGTCCAGTTGCATTTTCTACAGACAGAGTGTTTCAAAACTGCTCAATCAAAAGTATGGTTTAGTTCTGTTAGCTGAATGCTCAGATCAGAAAGAAGTTTCACAGAATGCTTCCGTGTAGTTTATATTTGAATATATTCCTTTTTCCACTACTACTCTCTTAGCGCTCCAAATGTCCAGTTGCATTTTCTACAGAAAGAGTGTTCAGATCTGCTCAATCAAAAGTATGGTTTAACTCTGTTAGCTGAATGCACAGATCAGAAAGAAGTTTCACAGAATGATTCTGTGTAGTTTATATTTGGAGACATTCCTTTTTCCACTATTACCCTCTTAGCGCTCCGAAACTCCACTTGCATTTTCTACAGAAAGAGTGTTTCAGAACGGCTCAATCAAAACTAAGGTTCAACTCTTTTAGTTGAACAAACAGAACAGAAAGAAATTTCACACAATTCTTCTGTATAGTTTTTATTTGTAGACATTCTTTTTCCCAATATAGGCCTCCTAGCGCTCAGAATGTCCAATTGCAGTTTCTACAGAAAGAGTGTTTCAGAAAGGCTCAATCAAAAGTAAGGTTCAACTCTGTTAGTTGAATGCACAGAACAGAAAGAAGTTTCATACAATGCTTCTGTGTAGTTTATATTTGAACATATTCTTTTTTCCACTATTACCCACTTAGCGCTACGAATGTCCAGTTGCATTTTCTACAGACAGAGTGTTTCAAAACTGCTCAATCAAAAGTATGGTTTAACTCTGTTAGCTGAATGCTCAGATCAGAAAGAAGTTTCACAGAATGCTTCTGTGTAGTTTATATTTGAATATATTCCTTTTTCCACTACTACTCTCTTAGCGCTCCAAATGTCCAGTTGCATTTTCTACAGAAAGAGTGTTCAGATCTGCTCTATCAAACGTATGGTTTAACTCTGTTAGCTGAATGCACAGATCATAAAAAAGTTTCACAGAATGATTCTGTGTAGTTTATATTTGGAGACATTCCTTTTTCCACTATTACCCTCTTAGCGCTCCGAATCTCCACTTGCATTTTCTACAGAAAGAGTTTCTCAGAACGGCTCAATCAAAACTAAGGTTCAACTCTTTTAGTTGAACAAACAGAACAGAAAGAAGTTTCACACAATTCTTCTGTGTAGTTTTTATTTGTAGACATTCTTTTTCCCAATATAGGCCTCCTAGCGCTCAGAATGTCCAATTGCAGTTTCTACAGAAAGAGTGTTTCAGAACGGCTCAATCAAAAGTAAGGTTCAACTCTGTTAGTTGAATGCACAGAACAGAAAGAAGTTTCATACAATGCTTCTGTGTAGTTTATATTTGAACATATCCTTTTTTCCACTATAAACACTTAGCGCTACGAATATCCAGTTGCATTTTCTACAGACAGAGTGTTTCAAAACTGCTCAATCAAAAGTATGGTTTAACTCTGTTAGCTGAATGCTCAGATCAGAAAGAAGTTTCACAGAATGCTTCTGTGTAGTTTATATTTGAATATATTCCTTTTTCCACTACTACGCTCTTAGCGCTCCAAATGTCCATTTGCATTTTCTACAGAAAGAGTGTTCTGATCTGCTCAATCAAAAGTATGGTTTAACTCTGTTAGCTGAATGCACAGATCAGAAAGAAGTTTCACCGAATGATTCTGTGTAGTTTATATTTGAAGACATTCCTTTTTCCACTATTACACTCTTAGCGCTCCGAATCTCCACTTGCATTTTCTACAAAAAGAGGGTTTCATAACTGCTCAATCAAAAATATGTTTTATCTCTGTTAACTGAATTTACAGATCAGAAATAAGTTTCACAGAATGCATCTGTGTAGTTTTTATTTGAAGATATTCTTTTTCCCAATGTAGGCCTCTTAGCGCTTAGCATGTCCAATTGCAGTTTCTACAGAAAGAGTGTTTCAGAACGGCTCAATCAAAAGTAAGGTTCAACTCTGTTAGTTGAATGCACAGAACAGTAAGAATTTTCACAGAATGCTACTGTGTAGTTTATATTTGAATATATTCCTTTTTCCACTATTACCCTCTTAGCGCTCCGAATGTCCACTTGCATTTTCTACAGAAAGAGTGTTCAGAACTGTGCAATCAAAAGTATGGTTTAACTCTGTTAGCTTAATGAACATATCAGAAATAAGTTTCACACAATGCTTCTGTGTAGTTTTTATTTGAAGATATTATTTTTCCCAATGTAGGCCTCTTAGCGCTCAGAATGTCCAATTGCATTTTCTACAGAAAGAGTGTTTCAGAACGGCTCAATCAAATGTAAGGTTCAACTCTCTTAGTTGAATGCACAGAACAGAAAGAAGTTTCACAGAATGCTTCTGTGTAGTTTTTATTTGTAGATATTCTTTTTCCCAATATAGGCCTCTTAGTGCTCAGAATGTCCAATTGCAGTTTCTACAGAAAGAGTGTTTCAGAAAGGCTCAATCAAAAGTAAGGTTCAACTCTTGTAGTTGAATGCACAGAACAGAAAGAAGTTTCATACAATGCTTCTGTGTAGTTTATATTTGAACATATTCTTTTTTCCACTATTACCCACTTAGCGCTACGAATGTCCAGTTGCATTTTCTACAGACAGAGTGTTTCAAAACTGCTCAATCAAAAGTATGGTTTAACTCTGTTAGCTGAATGCTCAGATCAGAAAGAAGTTTCACAGAATGCTTCTGTGTAGTTTATATTTGAATATATTCCTTTTTCCACTACTACTCTCTTAGCGCTCCAAATGTCCAGTTGCATTTTCTACAGAAATAGTGTTCAGATCTGCTCTATCAAAAGTATGGTTTAACTCTGTTAGCTGAATGCACAGATCAGAAAAAAGTTTCACAGAATGATTCTGTGTAGTTTATATTTGGAGACACTCCTTTTTCCACTATTACCCTCTTAGCGCTCCGAATCTCCACTTGCATTTTCTACAGAAAGAGTTTCTCAGAACGGCTCAATCAAAACTAAGGTTCAACTCTTTTAGTTGAACAAACAGAACAGAAAGAAGTTTCACACAATTCTTCTCTGTAGTTTTCATTTGTAGACATTCTTTTTCCCAATATAGGCCTCCTAGCGCTCAGAATGTCCAATTGCAGTTTCTACAGAAAGAGTGTTTCAGAACGGCTCAATCAAAAGTAAGGTTCAACTCTGTTAGTTGAATGCACAGAACAGAAAGAAGTTTCATACAATGCTTCTGTGTAGTTTATATTTGAACATATTCTTTTTTCCACTATTACCCACTTAGCGCTACGAATGTCCAGTTGCATTTTCTACAGACAGAGTGTTTCAAAACTGCTCAATCAAAAGTATGGTTTAACTCTGTTAGCTGAATGCTCAGATCAGAAAGTAGTTTCACAGAATGCTTCTGTGTAGTTTATATTTGAATATATTCCTTTTTCCACTACTACGCTCTTAGCGCTCCAAATGTCCAGTTGCATTTTCTACAGAAAGAGTGTTCAGATCTGCTCAATCAAAAGTATGGTTTAACTCTGTTAGCTGAATGCACAGATCAGAAAGAAGTTTCACCGAATGATTCTGTGTAGTTTATATTTGAAGACATTCCTTTTTCCACTATTACCCCCTTAGCGCTCCGAATCTCCACTTGCATTTTCTACAAAAAGAGTGTTTCATAACTGCTCAATCAAAAATATGTTTTATCTCTGTTAACTGAATTTACAGATCAGAAATAAGTTTCACAGAATGCATCTGTGTAGTTTTTATTTGAAGATATACTTTTTCCCAATGTAGGCCTCTTAGCGCTTAGCATGTCCAATTGCAGTTTCTACAGAAAGAGTGTTTCAGAACGGCTCAATCAAAAGTAAGGTTCAACTCTGTTAGTTGAATGCACAGAACAGAAAGAAGTTTCATACAATGCTTCTGTGTAGTTTATATTTGAACATATTCTTTTTTCCACTATAAACACTTAGCGCTACGAATGTCCAGTTGCATTTTCTACAGACAGAGTGTTTCAAAACTGCTCAATCAAAAGTATGGTTTAACTCTGTTAGCTGAATGCTCAGATCAGAAAGAAGTTTCACAGAATGCTTCTGTGTTGTTTATATTTGAATATATTCCTTTTTCCACTACTACGCTCTTAGCGCTCCAAATGTCCAGTTGCATTTTCTACAGAAAGACTGTTCTGATCTGCTCAATCAAAAGTATGGTTTAACTCTGTTAGCTGAATGCACAGATCAGAAAGAAGTTTCACCGAATGATTCTGTGTAGTTTATATTTGAAGACATTCCATTTTCCACTATTACCCCCTTAGCGCTCCGAATCTCCACTTGCATTTTCTACAAAAAGAGGGTTTCATAACTGCTCAATCAAAAATATGTTTTATCTCTGTTAACTGAATTTACAGATCAGAAATAAGTTTCACAGAATGCATCTGTGTAGTTTTTATTTGAAGATATTCTTTTTCCCAATGTAGGCCTCTTAGCGCTTAGCATGTCCAATTGCAGTTTCTACAGAAAGAGTGTTTCAGAACGGCTCAATCAAAAGTAAGGTTCAACTCTGTTAGTTGAATGCACAGAACAGAAAGAATTTTCACAGAATGCTACTGTGTAGTTTATATTTGAATATATTCCTTTTTCCACTATTACCCTCTTAGCGCTCCGAATGTCCACTTGCATTTTCTACAGATAGAGTGTTCAGAACTGCGCAATCAAAAGTATGGTTTAACTCTGTTAGCTTAATGAACATATCAGAAATAAGTTTCACACAATGCTTCTGTGTAGTTTTTATTTGAAGATATTATTTTTCCCAATATAGGCCTCTTAGCGCTCAGAATGTCCAATTGCAGTTTCTACAGAAAGAGTGTTTCAGAAAGGCTCAATCAAAAGTAAGTTCAACTCTGTTAGTTGAATGCACAGAACAGAAAGAAGTTTCATACAATGCTTCTGTGTAGTTTATATTTGAACGTATTCTTTTTTCCACTATTACCGAATTAGCGCTACGAATGTCCAGTTGCATTTTCTACAGACAGAGTGTTTCAAAACTGCTCAATCAAAAGTATGGTTTAACTCAGTTAGCTGAATGCTCAGATCAGAAAGAAGTTTCACAGAATGCTTCTGTGTAGTTTATATTTGAATATATTCCTTTTTCCACTACTACTCTCTTAGCGCTCCAAATGTCCAGTTGCATTTTCTACAGAAAGAGTGTTCAGATCTGCTCAATCAAAAGTATGGTTTAACTCTGTTAGCTGAATGCACAGATCAGAAAGAACTTTCACAGAATAATTCTGTGTAGTTTATATTTGGAGACATTCCTTTTTCCACTATTACCCTCTTAGCACTCCGAATCTCCACTTGCATTTTCTACAGAAAGAGTGTTTCAGAACGGCTCAATCAAAACTAAGGTTCAACTCTTTTAGTTGAACAAACAGAACAGAAAGAAGTTTCACACAATTCTTCTCTGTAGTTTTTATTTGTAGACATTCTTTTTCCCAATATAGGCCTCCTAGCGCTCAGAATGTCCAATTGCAGTTTCTACAGAAAGAGTGTTTCAGAACGGCTCAATCAAAAGTAAGGTTCAACTCTGTTAGTTGAATGCACAGAACAGAAAGAAGTTTAATACAATGCTTCTGTGTAGTTTATATTTGAACATATTCTTTTTTCCACTATTACCCACTTAGCGCTACGAATGTCCAGTTGCATTTTCTACAGACAGAGTGTTTCAAAACTGCTCAATCAAAAGTATGGTTTAACTCTGTTAGCTGAATGCTCAGATCAGAAAGAAGTTTCACAGAATGCTTCTCTGTAGTTTATATTTGAATATATTCCTTTTTCCACTACTACGCTCTTAGCGCTCCAAATGTCCAGTTGCATTTTCTACAGAAAGAGTGTTCAGATCTGCTCAATCAAAAGTATGGTTTAACTCTGTTAGCTGAATGCACAGATCAGAAAGAAGTTTCACCGAATGATTCTGTGTAGTTTATATTTGAAGACATTCCTTTTTCCACTATTACCCACTTAGCGCTCCGAATCTCCACTTGCATTTTCTACAAAAAGAGTGTTTCATAACTGCTCAATCAAAAATATGTTTTATCTCTGTTAACTGAATTTACAGATCAGAAATAAGTTTCACAGAATGCATCTGTGTAGTTTTTATTTGAAGATATTCTTTTTCCCAGTGTAGGCCTCTTAGCGCTTAGCATGTCCAATTGCAGTTTCTACAGAAAGAGTGTTTCAGAACGGCTGAATCAAAAGTAAGGTTCAACTCTGTTAGTTGAATGCACAGAACAGAAAGAATTTTCACAGAATGCTACTGTGTAGTTTATATTTGAATATATTCCTTTTTCCACTATTACCCTCTTAGCGCTCCGAATGTCCACTTGCATTTTCTACAGAAAGAGTGTTCAGAACTGCGCAATCAAAAGTATGGTTTAACTCTGTTAGCTTAATGAACATATCAGAAATAAGTTTCACACAATGCTTCTGTGTAGTTTTTATTTGAAGATATTATTTTTCCCAATATAGGCCTCTTAGCGCTCAGAATGTCCAATTGCAGTTTCTACAGAAAGAGTGTTTCAGAAAGGCTCAATCAAACGTAAGGTTCAACTCTGTTAGTTGAATGCACAGAACAGAAAGAAGTTTCATACAATGCTTCTGTGTAGTTTATATTTGAACATATTCTTTTTTCCACTATTACCCACTTAGCGCTACGAATGTCCAGTTGCATTTTCTACAGACAGAGTGTTTCAAAACTGCTCAATCAAAAGTATGGTTTAACTCTGTTAGCTGAATGCTCAGATCAGAAAGAAGTTTCACAGAATGCTTCTGTGTAGTTTATATTTGAATATATTCCTTTTTCCACTACTACTCTCTTAGCGCTCCAAATGTCCAGTTGCATTTTCTACAGAAAGAGTGTTCAGATCTGCTCAATCAAAAGTATGGTTTAACTCTGTTAGCTGAATGCACAGATCAGAAAGAAGTTTCACAGAATGATTCTGTGTAGTTTATATTTGGAGACATTCCTTTTTCCACTATTACCCTCTTAGCGCTCCGAATCTCCACTTGCATTTTCTACAGAAAGAGTGTTTCAGAACGGCTCAATCAAAACTAAGGTTCAACTCTTTTAGTTGAACAAACAGAACAGAAAGAAGTTTCACCCAATTCTGCTGTGTAGTTTTTATTTGTAGACATTCTTTTTCCCAATATAGGCCTCCTAGCGCTCAAAAGGTCCAATTGCAGTTTCTACAGAAAGAGTGTTTCAGAACGGCTCAGTCAAAAGTAAGGTTCAACTCTGTTAGTTGAATGCACAGAACAGAAAGAAGTTTCATACAATGCTTCTGTGTACTTTATATTTGAACATATTATTTTTTCCACTATTACCCACTTAGCGCTACGAATGTCCAGTTGCATTTTCTACAGACAGAGTGTTTCAAAACTGCTCAATCAAAAGTATGGTTTAACTCTGTTAGCTGAATGCTGAGATCAGAAAGAAGTTTCACAGAATGCTTCTGTGTAGTTTATATTTGAATATATTCCTTTTTCCACTACTACGCTCTTAGCGCTCCAAATGTCCAGTTGCATTTTCTACAGAAAGAGTGTTCAGATCTGCTCAATCAAAAGTATGGTTTAACTCTGTTAGCTGAATGCACAGATCAGAAAGAAGTTTCACCGAATGATTCTGTGTAGTTTATATTTGAAGACATTCCTTTTTCCACTATTACCCTCTTAGCGCTCCGAATCTCCACTTGCATTTTCTACAAAAAGAGTGTTTCATAACTGCTCAATCAAAAATATGTTTTATCTCTGTTAACTGAATTTACAGATCAGAAATAAGTTTCACAGAATGCATCTGTGTAGTTTTTATTTGAAGATATACTTTTTCCCAATGTAGGCCTCTTAGCGCTTAGCATGTCCAATTGCAGTTTCTACAGAAAGAGTGTTTCAGAACGGCTGAATCAAAAGTAAGGTTGAACTCTGTTAGTTGAATGCACAGAACAGAAAGAATTTTCACAGAATGCTACTGTGTAGTTTATATTTGAATATGTTCCTTTTTCCACTATTACCCTATTAGCGCTCCGAATGTCCACTTGCATTTTCTACAGAAAGAGTGTTCAGAACTGCGCAATCAAAAGTATGGTTTAACTCTGTTAGCTTAATGAACATATCAGAAATAAGTTTCACACAATGATTCTGTGTAGTTTTTATTTGAAGATATTATTTTTCCCAATATAGGCCTCTTAGCGCTCAGAATGTCCAATTGCAGTTTCTACAGAAAGAGTGTTTCAGAAAGGCTCAATCAAAAGTAAGGTTCAACTCTGTTAGTTGAATGCACAGAACAGAAAGAAGTTTCATACAATGCTTCTGTGTAGTTTATATTTGAACATATTCTTTTTTCCACTATTACCCACTTAGCGCTACGAATGTCCAGTTGCATTTTCTACAGACAGAGTGTTTCAAAACTGCTCAATCAAAAGTATGGTTTAACTCTGTTAGCTGAATGCTCAGATCAGAATGAAGTTTCACAGAATGCTTCTGTGTAGTTTATATTTGAATATATTCCTTTTTCCACTACTACTCTCTTAACGCTCCAAATGTCCAGTTGCATTTTCTACAGAAAGAGTGTTCAGATCTGCTCAATCAAAAGTATGGTTTAACTCTGTTAGCTGAATGCACAGATCAGAAAGAAGTTTCACAGAATGATTCTGTGTAGTTTATATTTGGAGACATTCCTTTTTCCACTATTACCCTCTTAGCGCTCCGAATCTCCACTTGCATTTTCTACAGAAAGAGTGTTTCAGAACGGCTCAATCAAAACTAAGGTTCAACTCTTTTATTTGAACAAACAGAACAGAAAGAAGTTTCACAAAATTCTTCTGTGTAGTTTTTATTTGTAGACATTCTTTTTCCCAATATAGGCCTCCTAGCGATCAAAATGTCCAATTGCAGTTTCTACAGAAAGAGTGTTTCAGAACGGCTCAATCAAAAGTAAGGTTCAACTCTGTTAGTTGAATGCACAGAACAGAAAGAAGTTTCATACAATGCTTCTGTGTAGTTTATATTTGAACATATTCTTTTTTCCACTATAAACACTTAGCGCTACGAATGTCCAGTTGCATTTTCTACAGACAGAGTGTTTCAAAACTGCTCAATCGAAAGTATGGTTTAACTCTGTTAGCTGAATGCTCAGATCAGAAAGAAGTTTCACAGAATGCTTCTGTGTTGTTTATATTTGAATATATTCCTATTTCCACTACTACGCTCTTAGTGCTCCAAATGTCCAGTTGCATTTTCTACAGAAAGAGTGTTCTGATCTGCTCAATCAAAAGTATGGTTTAACTCTGTTAGCTGAATGCACAGATCAGAAAGAAGTTTCACCGAATGATTCTGTGTAGTTTATATTTGAAGACATTCCATTTTCCACTATTACCCTCTTAGCGCTCCGAATCTCCACTTGCATTTTCTACAAAAAGAGGGTTTCATAACTGCTCAATCAAAAATATGTTTTATCTCTGTTAACTGAATTTACAGATCAGAAATAAGTTTCACAGAATGCATCTGTGTAGTTTTTATTTGAAGATATTCTTTTTCCCAATGTAGGCCTCTTAGCGCTTAGCATGTCCAATTGCAGTTTCTACAGAAAGAGTGTTTCAGAACGGCTCAATCAAAAGTAGGGTTCAACTCTGTTAGTTGAATGCACAGAACAGAAAGAATTTTCACAGAATGCTACTGTGTAGTTTATATTTGAATATATTCCTTTTTCCACTATTACCCTCTTAGCGCTCCGAATGTCCACTTGCATTTTCTACAGAAAGAGTGTTCAGAACTGCGCAATCAAAAGTATGGTTTAACTCTGTTAGCTTAATGAACATATCAGAAATAAGTTTCACACAATGCTTCTGTGTAGTTTTTATTTGAAGATATTATTTTTCCCAATATAGGCCTCTTAGCGCTCAGAATGTCCAATTGCAGTTTCTACAGAAAGAGTGTTTCAGAAAGGCTCAATCAAAAGTAAGTTCAACTCTGTTAGTTGAATGCACAGAACAGAAAGAAGTTTCATACAATGCTTCTGTGTAGTTTATATTTGAACGTATTCTTTTTTCCACTATTACCGACTTAGCGCTACGAATGTCCCGTTGCATATTCTACAGACAGAGTGTTTCAAAACTGCTCAATCAAAAGTATGGTTTAACTCAGTTAGCTGAATGCTCAGATCAGAAAGAAGTTTCACAGAATGCTTCTGTGTAGTTTATATTTGAATATATTCCTTTTTCCACTACTACTCTCTTAGCGCTCCAAATGTCCAGTTGCATTTTCTACAGAAAGAGTGTTCAGATCTGCTCAATCAAAAGTATGGTTTAACTCTGTTAGCTGAATGCACAGATCAGAAAGATCTTTCACAGAATAATTCTGTGTAGTTTATATTTGGAGACATTCCTTTTTCCACTATTACCCTCTTAGCGCTCCGAATCTCCACTTGCATTTTCTACAGAAAGAGTGTTTCAGAACGGCTCAATCAAAACTAAGGTTCAACTCTTTTAGTTGAACAAACAGAACAGAAAGAAGTTTCACACAATTCTTCTCTGTAGTTTTTATTTGTAGACATTCTTTTTCCCAATATAGGCCTCCTAGCGCTCAGAATGTCCAATTGCAGTTTCTACAGAAAGAGTGTTTCAGAACGGCTCAATCAAAAGTAAGGTTCAACTCTGTTAGTTGAATGCACAGAACAGAAAGAAGTTTCATACAATGCTTCTGTGTAGTTTATATTTGAACATATTCTTTTTTCCACTATTACCCACTTAGCGCTACGAATGTCCAGTTGCATTTTCTACAGACAGAGTGTTTCCAAACTGCTCAATCAAAAGTATGGTTTAACTCTGTTAGCTGAATGCTCAGATCAGAAAGAAGTTTCACAGAATGCTTCTCTGTAGTTTATATTTGAATATATTCCTTTTTCCACTACTACGCTCTTAGCGCTCCAAATGTCCAGTTGCATTTTCTACAGAAAGATTGTTCAGATCTGCTCAATCAAAAGTATGGTTTAACTCTGTTAGCTGAATGCACAGATCAGAAAGAAGTTTCACCGAATGATTCTGTGTAGTTTATATTTGAAGACATTCCTTTTTCCACTATTACCCTCTTAGCGCTCCGAATCTCCACTTGCATTTTCTACAAAAAGAGTGTTTCATAACTGCTCAATCAAAAATATGTTTTATCTCTGTTAACTGAATTTACAGATCAGAAATAAGTTTCACAGAATGCATCTGTGTAGTTTTTATTTGAAGATATTCTTTTTCCCAGTGTAGGCCTCTTAGCGCTTAGCATGTCCAATTGCAGTTTCTACAGAAAGAGTGTTTCAGAACGGCTGAATCAAAAGTAAGGTTCAACTCTGTTAGTTGAATGCACAGAACAGAAAGAATTTTCACAGAATGCTACTGTGTAGTTTATATTTGAATATATTCCTTTTTCCACTATTACCCTCTTAGTGCTCCGAATGTCCACTTGCATTTTCTACAGAAAGAGTGTTCAGAACTGCGCAATCAAAAGTATGGTTTAAATCTGTTAGCTTAATGAACATATCAGAAATAAGTTTCACACAATGCTTCTGTGTAGTTTTTATTTGAAGATATTATTTTTCCCAATATAGGCCTCTTAGCGCTCAGAATGTCCAATTGCAGTTTCTACAGAAAGAGTGTTTCAGAAAGGCTCAATCAAACGTAAGGTTCAACTCTGTTAGTTGAATGCACAGAACAGAAAGAAGTTTCATACAATGCTTCTGTGTAGTTTATATTTGAACATATTCTTTTTTCCACTATTACCCACTTAGCGCTACGAATGTCCAGTTGCATTTTCTACAGACAGAGTGTTTCAAAACTGCTCAATCAAAAGTATGGTTTAACTCTGTTAGCTGAATGCTCAGATCAGAATGAAGTTTCACAGAATGCTTCTGTGTAGTTTATATTTGAATATATTCCTTTTTCCACTACTACTCTCTTATCGCTCCAAATGTCCAGTTGCATTTTCTACAGAAAGAGTGTTCAGATCTGCTCAATCAAAAGTATGGTTTAACTCTGTTAGCTGAATGCACAGATCAGAAAGAAGTTTCACAGAATGATTCTGTGTAGTTTATATTTGGAGACATTCCTTTTTCCACTATTACCCTCTTAGCGCTCCGAATCTCCACTTGCATTTTCTACAGAAAGAGTGTTTCAGAACGGCTCAATCAAAACTAAGGTTCAACTCTTTTAGTTGAACAAACAGAACAGAAAGAAGTTTCACACAATTCTGCTGTGTAGTTTTTATTTGTAGACATTCTTTTTCCCAATATAGGCCTCCTAGCGCTCAAAAGGTCCAATTGCAGTTTCTACAGAAAGAGTGTTTCAGAACGGCTCAGTCAAAAGTAAGGTTCAACTCTGTTAGTTGAATGCACAGAACAGAAAGAAGTTTCATACAATGCTTCTGTGTAGTTTATATTTGAACATATTCTTTTTTCCACTATTACCCACTTAGCGCTACGAATGTCCAGTTGCATTTTCTACAGACAGAGTGTTTCAAAACTGCTCAATCAAAAGTATGGTTTAACTCTGTTTGCTGAATGCTCAGATCAGAAAGAAGTTTCACAGAATGCTTCTGTGTAGTTTATATTTGAATATATTCCTTTTTCCACTACTACGCTCTTAGCGCTCCAAATGTCCAGTTGCATTTTCTACAGAAAGAGTGTTCAGATCTGCTCAATCCAAAGTATGGTTTAACTCTGTTAGCTGAATGCACAGATCAGAAAGAAGTTTCACAGAATGATTCTGTGTAGTTTATATTTGGAGACATTCCTTTTTCCACTATTACCCTCTTAGCGCTCCGAATCTCCACTTGCATTTTCTACAGAAAGAGTGTTTCAGAACGGCTCAATCAAAACTAAGGTTCAACTCTTTTAGTTGAACAAACAGAACAGAGAGAAGTTTCACAAAATTCTTCTGTGTAGTTTTTATTTGTAGACATTCTTTTTCCCAATATAGGCCTCCTAGAGCTCAAAATGTCCAATTGCAGTTGCTACAGAAAGAGTGTTTCAGAACGGCTCAATCAAAAGTAAGGTTCAACTCTGTTAGTTGAATGCACAGAACAGAAAGAAGGTTCATACAATGCTTCTGTGTAGTTTATATTTGAACATATTCTTTTTTCCACTATTACCCACTTAGCGCTACGAATGTCCAGTTGCATTTTCTACAGACAGAGTGTTTCAAAACTGCTCAATCAAAAGTATAGTTTAACTCTGTTAGCTGAATGCTCAGATCAGAAAGAAGTTTCACAGAATGCTTCTGTGTAGTTTATATTTGAATATATTCCTTTTTCCACTAGTACTCTCTTAGCGCTCCAAATGTCTAGTTGCATTTTCTACAGAAAGAGTGTTCAGATCTGCTCAATCAAAAGTATGGTTTAACTCTGTTAGCTGAATGCACAGATCAGAAAGAAGTTTCACAGAATGATTCTGTGTAGTTTATATTTGGAGACATTCCTTTTTCCACTATTACCCTCTTAGCGCTCCGAATCTCCACTTGCATTTTCTACAGAAAGAGTGTTTCAGAACGGCTCAATCAAAACCAAGGTTCAACTCTTTTAGTTGAACAAACAGAACACAACGAAGTTTCACACAATTCTTCTGTGTAGTTTTTATTTGTAGACATTCATTTTCCCAATATAGGCCACCTAGCGCTCAGAATGTCCAATTGCAGTTTCTACAGAAAGAGTGTTTCAGAACGGCTCAATCAAAAGTAAGGTTCAACTCTGTTAGTTGAATGCACAGAACAGAAAGAAGTTTCATACAATGCTTCTGTGTAGTTTATATTTGAACATATTCTTTTTTCCACTATACCCACTTAGCGCTACGAATGTCCAGTTGCATTTTCTACAGACAGAGTGTTTCAAAACTGCTCAATCAAAAGTATGGTTTAACTCTGTTAGCTGAATGCTCAGATCAGAAAGAAGTTTCAGAGAATGCTTCTGTGTAGTTTATATTTGAATATATTCCTTTTTCCACTACTACGCTCTTAGCGCTCAAAATGTCCAGTTGCATTTTCTACAGAAAGAGTGTTCTGATCTGCTCAATCAAAAGTATGGTTTAACTCTGTTAGCTGAATGCACAGAACAGAAAGTAGTTTCACCGAATGATTCTGTGTAGTTTATATTTGAAGACATTCCTTTTTCCACTATTACCCTCTTAGCGCTCCGAATCTCCACTTGCATTTTCTACAAAAAGGGGGTTTCATAACTGCTCAATCAAAAATATGTTTTATCTCTGTTAACTGAATTTACAGATCAGAAATAAGTTTCACAGAATGCATCTGTGTAGTTTTTATTTGAAGATATTATTTTTCCCAATGTAGGCCTCTTAGCGCTTAGCATGTCCAATTGCAGTTTCTACAGAAAGAGTGTTTCAGAACGGCTGAATCAAAAGTAAGGTTCAACTCTGTTAGTTGAATGCACAGAACAGAAAGAATTTTCACAGAATGCTACTGTGTAGTTTATATTTGAATATATTCCTTTTTCCACTATTACCCTCTTAGCGCTCCGAATGTCCACTTGCATTTTCTACAGAAAGAGTGTTCAGAACTGCGCAATCAAAAGTATGGTTTAACTCTGTTAGCTTAATGAACATATCAGAAATAAGTTTCACACAATGCTTCTGTGTAGTTTTTATTTGAAGATATTATTTTTCAAAATATAGGCCTCTTAGCGCTCAGAATGTCCAATTGCAGTTTCTACAGAAAGAGTGCTTCAGAAAGGCTCAATCAAAAGTAAAGTTCAACTCTGTTAGTTGAATGCACAGAACAGAAAGAAGTTTCATACAATGCTTCTGTGTAGTTTATATTTGAACATATTCTCTTTTCCACTATTACCCACTTAGCGCTACGAATGTCCAGTTGCATTTTCTACAGACAGAGTGTTTCAAAACTGCTCAATCAAAAGTATGGTTTAACTCTGTTAGCTGAATGCTCAGATCAGAAAAAAGTTTCACAGAATGCTTCTGTGTAGTTTATATTTGAATATATTCCTTTTTCCACTAGTACTCTCTTAGCGCTCCAAATGTCCAGTTGCATTTTCTACAGAAAGAGTGTTCAGATCTGCTCAATCAAAAGTATGGTTTAACTCTGTTAGCTGAATGCACAGATCAGAAAGAAGTTTCACAGAATGATTCTGTGTAGTTTATATTTGGAGACATTCCTTTTTCCACTATTACCCTCTTAGCGCTCCGAATCTCCACTTGCATTTTGTACAGAAAGAGTGTTTCAGAACGGCTCAATCAAAACTAAGGTTCAACTCTTTTAGTTGAACAAACAGAACAGAAAGTAGTTTCACACAATTCTTCTGTGTAGTTTTTAATTGTAGACATTCTTTTTCCCAATATAGGCCTCCTAGCGCTCAGAATGTCCAATTGCAGGTTCTACAGAAAGAGTGTTTCAGAACGGCTCAATCAAAAGTAAGGTTCAACTCTGTTAGTTGAATGCACAGAAGAGAAAGAAGTTTCATACAATGCTTCTGTGTAGTTTATATTTGAACATTTTCTTTTTTCCACTATTACCCACTTAGCGCTACGAATGTCCAGTTGCATTTTCTACAGACAGAGTGTTTCAAAACTGCTCAATCAAAAGTATGGTTTAACTCTGTTAGCTGAATGCTCAGATCAGAAAGAAGTTTCACAGAATGCTTCTGTGTAGTTTATATTTGAATATATTCCTTTTTCCACTACTACGCTCTTAGCGCTCCAAATGTCCAGTTGCATTTTCTACAGAAAGAGTGTTCAGATCTGCTCAATCAAAAGTATGGTTTAACTCTGTTAGCTGAATGTACAGATCAGAAAGTAGTTTCACCGAATGATTCCGTGTAGTTTATATTTGAAGACATTCCTTTTTCCACTATTACCCTCTTAGCGCTCCGAATCTCCACTTGCATTTTCTACAAAAAGAGTGTTTCATAACGGCTCAATAAAAAATATGTTTTATCTCTGTTAACTGAATTTACAGATCAGAAATAAGTTTCACAGAATGCATCGGTGTAGTTTTTATTTGAAGATATTCTTTTTCCCAATGTAGGCCTCTTAGCGCTTAGCATGTCCAATTGCAGTTTCTACAGAAAGAGTGTTTCAGAACGGCTGAATCAAAAGTAAGGTTCAACTCTGTTAGTTGAATGCACAGAACAGAAAGGATTATCACAGAATGCTTCTGTGTAGTTTATATTTGAATATATTACTTTTTCCACTACTACGCTCTTAGCGCTCCAAATGTCCAGTTGCATTTTCTACAGAAAGAGTGTTCAGATCTGCTCAATCAAAATATGGTTTAACTCTGTTAGCTGAATGCACAGATCAGAAAGAAGTTTCACAGAATGATTCTGTGTAGTTTATATTTGGAGACATTCCTTTTTCCACTATTACCCTCTTAGCGCTCCGAATCTCCACTTGCATTTTCTACAGAAAGAGTGTTTCAGAACGGCTCAATCAAAACTAAGGTTCAACTCTTTTAGTTGAACAAACAGAACAGAAAGAAGTTTCACACAATTCTTCTGTGTAGTTTTTATTTGTAGACATTCTTTTTCCCAATATAGGCCTCCTAGAGCTCAAAATGTCCAATTGCAGTTGCTACAGAAAGAGTGTTTCAGAACGGCTCAATCAAAAGTAAGGATCAACTCTGTTAGTTGAATGCACAGAACAGAAAGAAGTTTCATACAATGCTTCTGTGTAGTTTATATTTGAACATATTCTTTTTTCCACTATTACCCACTTAGCGCTACGAATGTCCAGTTGCATTTTCTACAGACAGAGTGTTTCAACACTGCTCAATCAAAAGTATAGTTTAACTCTGTTAGCTGAATGCTCAGATCAGAAAGTAGTTTCACAGAATTCTTCTGTGTAGTTTATATTTGAATATATTCCTTTTTCCACTAGTACTCTCTTAGCGCTCCAAATGTCCAGTTGCATTTTCTACAGAAAGAGTGTTCAGATCTGCTCAATCAAAAGTATGGTTTAACTCTGTTAGCTGAATGCACAGATCAGAAAGAAGTTTCACAGAATGATTCTGTGTAGTTTATATTTGGAGACATTCCTTTTACCACTATTACCCTCTTAGCGCTCCGAATCTCCACTTGCATTTTCTACAGAAAGAGTGTTTCAGAACGGCTCAATCAAAACCAAGGTTCAACTCTTTTAGTTGAACAAACAGAACAGAAAGAAGTTTCACACAATTCTTCTGTGTAGTTTTTATTTGTAGACATTCTTTTTCCCAATATAGGCCTCCTAGCGCTCAGAATGTCCAATTGCAGTTTCTACAGAAAGAGTGTTTCAGAACGGCTCAATCAAAAGTCAGGTTCAACTCTGTTAGTTGAATGCACAGAACAGAAAGAAGTTTCATACAATGCTTCTGTGTAGTTTATATTTGAACATATTCTTTTTTCCACTATACCCACTTAGCGCTACGAATGTCCAGTTGCATTTTCTACAGACAGAGTGTTTCAAAACTGCTCAATCAAAAGTATGGTTTAACTCTGTTAGCTGAATGCTCAGATCAGAAAGAAGTTTCACAGAATGCTTCTGTGTTGTTTATATTTGAATATATTCCTTTTTCCACTACTACGCTCTTAGCGCTCCAAATGTCCAGTTGCATTTTCTACAGAAAGAGTGTTCTGATCTGCTCAATCAAAAGTATGGTTTAAATCTGTTAGCTGAATGCACAGATCAGAAAGAAGTTTCACCGAATGATTCTGTGTAGTTTATATTTGAAGACATTCCTTTTTCCACTATTACCCACTTAGCGCTCCGAATCTCCACTTGCATTTTCTACAAAAAGAGGGTTTCATAACTGCTCAATCAAAAATATGTTTTATCTCTGTTAACTGAATTTACAGATCAGAAATAAGTTTCACAGAATGCATCTGTGTAGTTTTTATTTGAAGATATTCTTTTTCCCAATGTAGGCCTCTTAGCGCTTAGCATGTCCAATTGCAGTTTCTACAGAAAGAGTGTTTCAGAACGGCTGAATCAAAAGTAAGTTTCAACTCTGTTAGTTGAATGCACAGAACAGAAAGAAGTTTCACAGAATGCTACTGTGTAGTTTATATTTGAATATATTCCTTTTTCCACTATTACCCTCTTAGCGCTCCGAATGTCCACTTGCATTTTCTACAGAAAGAGTGTTCAGAACTGCGCAATCAAAAGTATGGTTTAACTCTGTTAGCTTAATGAACATATCAGAAATAAGTTTCACACAATGCTTCTGTGTAGTTTTTATTTGAAGATATTATTTTTCCCAATATAGGCCTCTTAGCGCTCAGAATGTCCAATTGCAGTTTCTACAGAAAGAGTGTTTCAGAAAGGCTCAATCAAAAGTAAGGTTCAACTCTGTTAGTTGAATGCACAGAACAGAAAGAAGTTTCATACAATGCTTCTGTGTAGTTTATATTTGAACATATTCTTTTTTCCACTATTACCCACTTAGCGCTACGAATGTCCAGTTGCATTTTCTACAGACAGAGTGTTTCAAAACTGCTCAATCAAAAGTATGGTTTAACTCTGTTAGCTGAATGCTCAGATCAGAATGAAGTTTCACAGAATGCTTCTGTGTAGTTTATATTTGAATATATTCCTTTTTCCACTACTACTCTCTTAGCGCTCCAAATGTCCAGTTGCATTTTCTACAGAAAGAGTGTTCAGATCTGCTCAATCAAAAGTATGGTTTAACTCTGTTAGCTGAATGCACAGATCAGAAAAAAGTTTCACAGAATGATTCTGTGTAGTTTATATTTGGAGACATTCCTTTTTCCACTATTACCCTCTTAGCGCTCTGAATCTCCACTTGCATTTTCTACAGAAAGAGTGTTTCAGAACGGCTCAATCAAAACTAAGGTTCAACTCTTTTAGTTGAACAAACAGAACAGAAAGAAGTTTCACACAATTCTGCTGTGTAGTTTTTATTTGTACACATTCTTTTTCCCAATATAGGCCTCCTAGCGCTCAAAATGTCCAATTGCAGTTTCTACAGAAAGAGTGTTTCAGAACGGCTCAATCAAAAGTAAGGTTCAACTCTGTTAGTTGAATGCACAGAACAGAAAGAAGTTTCATACAATGCTTCTGTGTAGTTTATATTTGAACATATTCTTTTTTCCACTATTACCCACTTAGCGCTACGAATGTCCAGTTGCATTTTCTACAGACAGAGTGTTTCAAAACTGCTCAATCAAAAGTATGGTTTAACTCTGTTAGCTGAATGCTCAGATCAGAAAGAAGTTTCACAGAATGCTTCTGTGTAGTTTATATTTGTATATATTCCTTTTTCCACTACTACGCTCTTAGCGCTCCAAATGTCCAGTTGCATTTTCTACAGAAAGAATGTTCAGATCTGCTCAATCAAAAGTATGGTTTAACTCTGTTAGCTGAATGCACAGATCAGAAAGAAGTTTCACAGAATGATTCTGTGTAGTTTATATTTGGAGACATTCCTTTTTCCACTATTACCCTCTTAGCGCTCCGAATCTCCACTTGCATTTTCTACAGAAAGAGTGTTTCAGAACGGCTCAATCAAAACTAAGGTTCAACTCTTTTAGTTGAACAAACAGAACAGAAAGAAGTTTCACACAATTCTTCTGTGTAGTTTTTATTTGTAGACATTTTTTTTCCCAATATAGGTCTCCTAGAGCTCAAAATGTCCAATTGCAGTTGCTACAGAAAGAGTGTTTCAGAACGGCTCAATCAAAAGTAAGGTTCAACTCTGTTAGTTGAATGCACAGAACAGAAAGAAGTTTCATACAATGCTTCTGTGTAGTTTATATTTGAACATATTCTTTTTTCCACTATTACCCACTTAGCGCTACGAATGTCCAGTTGCATTTTCTACAGACAGAGTGTTTCAAAACTGCTCAATAAAAAGTATAGTTTAACTCTGTTAGCTGAATGCTCAGATCAGAAAGAAGTTTCACAGAATGCTTCTGTGTAGTTTATATTTGAATATATTCCTTTTTCCACTAGTACTCTCTTAGCGCTCCAAATGTCCAGTTGCATTTTCTACAGAAAGAGTGTTCAGATCTGCTCAATCAAAAGTATGGTTTAACTCTGTTAGCTGAATGCACAGATCAGAAAGAAGTTTCACAGAATGATTCTGTGTAGTTTATATTTGGAGACATTCCTTTTTCCACTATTACCCTCTTAGCGCTCTGAATCTCCACTTGCATTTTCTACAGAAAGAGTGTTTCAGAACGGCTCAATCAAAACCAAGGTTCAACTCTTTTAGTTGAACAAACAGAACACAACGAAGTTTCACACAATTCTTCTGTGTAGTTTTTATTTGTAGACATTCTTTTTCCCAATATAGGCCTCCTAGCGCTCAGAATGTCCAATTGCAGTTTCTACAGAAAGAGTGTTTCAGAACGGCTCAATCAAAAGTAAGGTTCAACTCTGTTAGTTGAATGCACAGAACAGAAAGAAGTTTCATACAATGCTTCTGTGTAGTTTATATTTGAACATATTCTTTTTTCCACTATACCCACTTAGCGCTTCAAATGTCCAGTTGCATTTTCTACAGAAAGAGTGTTCTGATCTGCTCAATCAAAAGTATGGTTTAACTCTGTTAGCTGAATGCACAGATCAGAAAGAAGTTTCACCGAATGATTCTGTGTAGTTTATATTTGAAGACATTCCTTTTTCCACTATTACCCTCTTAGCGCTCCGAATCTCCACTTGCATTTTCTACAAAAAGAGGGTTTCATAACTGCTCAATCAAAAATATGTTTTATCTCTGTTAACTGAATTTACAGATCAGAAATAAGTTTCACAGAATGCATCTGTGTAGTTTTTATTTGAAGATATTCTTTTTCCCAATGTAGGCCTCTTAGCGCTTAGCATGTCCAATTGCAGTTTCTACAGAAAGAGTGTTTCAGAACGGCTGAATCAAAAGTAAGGTTCAACTCTGTTAGTTGAATGCACAGAACAGAAAGAATTTTCACAGAATGCTACTGTGTAGTTTATATTTGAATATATTCCTTTTTCCACTATTACCCTCTTAGCGCTTCCGAATGTCCACTTGCATTTTCTACAGAAAGAGTGTTCAGAACTGCGCAATCAAAAGTATGGTTTAACTCTGTTAGCTTAATGAACATATCAGAAATAAGTTTCACACAATGCTTCTGTGTAGTTTTTATTTGAAGATATTATTTTTCAAAATATAGGCCTCTTAGCGCTCAGAATGTCCAATTGCAGTTTCTACAGAAAGAGTGCTTCAGAAAGGCTCAATCAAAAGTAAAGTTCAACTCTGTTAATTGAATGCACAGAACAGAAAGAAGTTTCATACAATGCTTCTGTGTAGTTTATATTTGAACATATTCTCTTTTCCACTATTACCCACTTAGCGCTACGAATGTCCAGTTGCATTTTCTACAGACAGAGTGTTTCAAAACTGCTCAATCAAAAGTATGGTTTAACTCTGTTAGCTGAATGCTCAGATCAGAAAGAAGTTTCACAGAATGCTTCTGTGTAGTTTATATTTGAATATATTCCTTTTTCCACTAGTACTCTCTTAGCGCTCCAAATGTCCAGTTGCATTTTCTACAGAAAGAGTGTTCAGATCTGCTCAATCAAAAGTATGGTTTAACTCTGTTAGCTGAATGCACAGATCAGAAAGAAGTTTCACAGAATGATTCTGTGTAGTTTATATTTGGAGACATTCCTTTTTCCACTATTACCCTCTTAGCGCTCCGAATCTCCACTTGCATTTTCTACAGAAAGAGTGTTTCAGAACGGCTCAATCAAAACTAAGGTTCAACTCTTTTAGTTGAACAAACAGAACAGAAAGAAGTTTCACACAATTCTTCTGTGTAGTTTTTATTTGTAGACATTCTTTTTCCCAATGTAGGCCTCCTAGAGCTCAAAATGTCCAATTGCAGTTGCTACAGAAAGAGTGTTTCAGAACGGCTCAATCAAAAGTAAGGTTCAACTCTGTTAGTTGAATGCACAGAACAGAAAGAAGTTTCATACAATGCTTCTGTGTAGTTTATATTTGAACATATTCTTTTTTCCACTATACCCACTTAGCGCTACGAATGTCCAGTTGCATTTTCTACAGACAGAGTGTTTCAAAACTGCTCAATCAAAAGTATGGTTTAACTCTGTTAGCTGAATGCTCAGATCAGAAAGAAGTTTCACAGAATGCTTCTGTGTTGTTTATATTTGAATATATTCCTTTTTCCACTACTACGCTCTTAGCGCTCCAAATGTCCAGTTGCATTTTCTACAGAAAGAGTGTTCTGATCTGCTCAATCAAAAGTATGGTTTAACTCTGTTAGCTGAATGCACAGATCAGAAAGAAGTTTCACCGAATGATTCTGTGTAGTTTATATTTGAAGACATTCCTTTTTCCACTATTACCCTCTTAGCGCTCTGAATCTCCACTTGCATTTTCTACAAAAAGAGGGTTTCATAACTGCTCAATCAAAAATATGTTTTATCTCTGTTAACTGAATTTACAGATCAGAAATAAGTTTCACAGAATGCATCGGTGTAGTTTTTATTTGAAGATATTCTTTTTCCCAATGTAGGCCTATTAGCGCTTAGCATGTCCAATTGCAGTTTCTACAGAAAGAGTGTTTCAGAACGGCTGAATCAAAAGTAAGGTTCAACTCTGTTATTTGAATGCACAGAACAGAAAGTATTTTCACAGAATGCTACTGTGTAGTTTATATTTGAATATATTCCTTTTTCCACTATTACCCTCTTAGCGCTCCGAATGTCCACTTGCATTTTCTACAGAAAGAGTGTTCAGAACTGCGCAATCAAAAGTATGGTTTAACTCTGTTAGCTTAATGAACATATCAGAAATAAGTTTCACACAATGCTTCTGTGTAGTTTTTATTTGAAGATATTATTTTTCCCAATATAGGCCTCTTAGCGCTCAGAATGTCCAATTGCAGTTTCTACAGAAAGAGTGTTTCAGAAAGGCTCAATCAAAAGTAAGGTTCAACTCTGTTAGTTGAATGCACAGAACAGAAAGAAGTTTCATACAATGCTTCTGTGTAGTTTATATTTGAACATATTCTTTTTTCCACTATTACCCACTTAGCGCTACGAATGTCCAGTTGCATTTTCTACAGACAGAGTGTTTCAAAACTGCTCAATCAAAAGTATGGTTTAACTCTGTTAGCTGAATGCTCAGATCAGAATGAAGTTTCACAGAATGCTTCTGTGTAGTTTATATTTGAATATATTCCTTTTTCCACTACTACTCTCTTAGCGCTCCAAATGTCCAGTTGCATTTTCTACAGAAAGAGTGTTCAGATCTGCTCAATCAAAAGTATGGTTTAACTCTGTTAGCTGAATGCACAGATCAGAAAGAAGTTTCACAGAATGATTCTGTGTAGTTTATATTTGGAGACATTCCTTTTTCCACTATTACCCTCTTAGCGCTCTGAATCTCCACTTGCATTTTCTACAGAAAGAGTGTTTCAGAACGGCTCAATCAAAACTAAGGTTCAACTCTTTTAGTTGAACAAACAGAACAGAAAGAAGTTTCACACAATTCTGCTGTGTAGTTTTTATTTGTACACATTCTTTTTCCCAATATAGGCCTCCTAGCGCTCAAAATGTCCAATTGCAGTTTCTACAGAAAGAGTGTTTCAGAACGGCTCAATCAAAAGTAAGGTTCAACTCTGTTAGTTGAATGCACAGAACAGAAAGAAGTTTCATACAATGCTTCTGTGTAGTTTATATTTGAACATATTCTTTTTTCCACTATTACCCACTTAGCGCTACGAATGTCCAGTTGCATTTTCTACAGACAGAGTGTTTCAAAACTGCTCAATCAAAAGTATAGTTTAACTCTGTTAGCTGAATGCTCAGATCAGAAAGAAGTTTCACAGAATGCTTCTGTGTAGTTTATATTTGTATATATTCCTTTTTCCACTACTACGCTCTTAGCGCTCCAAATGTCCAGTTGCATTTTCTACAGAAAGAATGTTCAGATCTGCTCAATCAAAAGTATGGTTTAACTCTGTTAGCTGAATGCACAGATCAGAAAGAAGTTTCACAGAATGATTCTGTGTAGTTTATATTTGGAGACATTCCTTTTTCCACTATTACCCTCTTAGCGCTCCGAATCTCCACTTGCATTTTCTACAGAAAGAGTGTTTCAGAACGGCTCAATCAAAACTAAGGTTCAACTCTTTTAGTTGAACAAACAGAACAGAAAGAAGTTTCACACAATTCTTCTGTGTAGTTTTTATTTGTAGACATTCTTTTTCCCAATGTAGGCCTCCTAGAGCTCAAAATGTCCAATTGCAGTTGCTACAGAAAGAGTGTTTCAGAACGGCTCAATCAAAAGTAAGGTTCAACTCTGTTAGTTGAATGCACAGAACAGAAAGAAGTTTCATACAATGCTTCTGTGTAGTTTATATTTGAACATATTCTTTTTTCCACTATACCCACTTAGCGCTACGAATGTCCAGTTGCATTTTCTACAGACAGAGTGTTTCAAAACTGCTCAATCAAAAGTATGGTTTAACTCTGTTAGCTGAATGCTCAGATCAGAAAGAAGTTTCACAGAATGCTTCTGTGTTGTTTATATTTGAATATATTCCTTTTTCCACTACTACGCTCTTAGCGCTCCAAATGTCCAGTTGCATTTTCTACAGAAAGAGTGTTCTGATCTGCTCAATCAAAAGTATGGTTTAACTCTGTTAGCTGAATGCACAGATCAGAAAGAAGTTTCACCGAATGATTCTGTGTAGTTTATATTTGAAGACATTCCTTTTTCCACTATTACCCTCTTAGCGCTCTGAATCTCCACTTGCATTTTCTACAAAAAGAGGGTTTCATAACTGCTCAATCAAAAATATGTTTTATCTCTGTTAACTGAATTTACAGATCAGAAATAAGTTTCACAGAATGCATCGGTGTAGTTTTTATTTGAAGATATTCTTTTTCCCAATGTAGGCCTATTAGCGCTTAGCATGTCCAATTGCAGTTTCTACAGAAAGAGTGTTTCAGAACGGCTGAATCAAAAGTAAGGTTCAACTCTGTTATTTGAATGCACAGAACAGAAAGTATTTTCACAGAATGCTACTGTGTAGTTTATATTTGAATATATTCCTTTTTCCACTATTACCCTCTTAGCGCTCCGAATGTCCACTTGCATTTTCTACAGAAAGAGTGTTCAGAACTGCGCAATCAAAAGTATGGTTTAACTCTGTTAGCTTAATGAACATATCAGAAATAAGTTTCACACAATGCTTCTGTGTAGTTTTTATTTGAAGATATTATTTTTCCCAATATAGGCCTCTTAGCGCTCAGAATGTCCAATTGCAGTTTCTACAGAAAGAGTGTTTCAGAAAGGCTCAATCAAAAGTAAGGTTCAACTCTGTTAGTTGAATGCACAGAACAGAAAGAAGTTTCATACAATGCTTCTGTGTAGTTTATATTTGAACATATTCTTTTTTCCACTATTACCCACTTAGCGCTACGAATGTCCAGTTGCATTTTCTACAGACAGAGTGTTTCAAAACTGCTCAATCAAAAGTATGGTTTAACTCTGTTAGCTGAATGCTCAGATCAGAATGAAGTTTCACAGAATGCTTCTGTGTAGTTTATATTTGAATATATTCCTTTTTCCACTACTACTCTCTTAGCGCTCCAAATGTCCAGTTGCATTTTCTACAGAAAGAGTGTTCAGATCTGCTCAATCAAAAGTATGGTTTAACTCTGTTAGCTGAATGCACAGATCAGAAAGAAGTTTCACAGAATGATTCTGTGTAGTTTATATTTGGAGACATTCCTTTTTCCACTATTACCCTCTTAGCGCTCTGAATCTCCACTTGCATTTTCTACAGAAAGAGTGTTTCAGAACGGCTCAATCAAAACTAAGGTTCAACTCTTTTAGTTGAACAAACAGAACAGAAAGAAGTTTCACACAATTCTGCTGTGTAGTTTTTATTTGTACACATTCTTTTTCCCAATATAGGCCTCCTAGCGCTCAAAATGTCCAATTGCAGTTTCTACAGAAAGAGTGTTTCAGAACGGCTCAATCAAAAGTAAGGTTCAACTCTGTTAGTTGAATGCACAGAACAGAAAGAAGTTTCATACAATGCTTCTGTGTAGTTTATATTTGAACATATTCTTTTTTCCACTATTACCCACTTAGCGCTACGAATGTCCAGTTGCATTTTCTACAGACAGAGTGTTTCAAAACTGCTCAATCAAAAGTATAGTTTAACTCTGTTAGCTGAATGCTCAGATCAGAAAGAAGTTTCACAGAATGCTTCTGTGTAGTTTATATTTGTATATATTCCTTTTTCCACTACTACGCTCTTAGCGCTCCAAATGTCCAGTTGCATTTTCTACAGAAAGAATGTTCAGATCTGCTCAATCAAAAGTATGGTTTAACTCTGTTAGCTGAATGCACAGATCAGAAAGAAGTTTCACAGAATGATTCTGTGTAGTTTATATTTGGAGACATTCCTTTTTCCACTATTACCCTCTTAGCGCTCCGAATCTCCACTTGCATTTTCTACAGAAAGAGTGTTTCAGAACGGCTCAATCAAAACTAAGGTTCAACTCTTTTAGTTGAACAAACAGAACAGAAAGAAGTTTCACACAATTCTTCTGTGTAGTTTTTATTTGTAGACATTTTTTTTCCCAATATAGGTCTCCTAGAGCTCAAAATGTCCAATTGCAGTTGCTACAGAAAGAGTGTTTCAGAACGGCTCAATCAAAAGTAAGGTTCAACTCTGTTAGTTGAATGCACAGAACAGAAAGCAGTTTCATACAATGCTTCTGTGTAGTTTATATTTGAACATATTCTTTTTTCCACTATTACCCACTTAGCGCTACGAATGTCCAGTTGCATTTTCTACAGACAGAGTGTTTCAAAACTGCTCAATAAAAAGTATAGTTTAACTCTGTTAGCTGAATGCTCAGATCAGAAAGAAGTTTCACAGAATGCTTCTGTGTAGTTTATATTTGAATATATTCCTTTTTCCACTAGTACTCTCTTAGCGCTCCAAATGTCCAGTTGCATTTTCTACAGAAAGAGTGTTCAGATCTGCTCAATCAAAAGTATGGTTTAACTCTGTTAGCTGAATGCACAGATCAGAAAGAAGTTTCACAGAATGATTCTGTGTAGTTTATATTTGGAGACATTCCTTTTTCCACTATTACCCTCTTAGCGCTCCGAATCTCCACTTGCATTTTCTACAGAAAGAGTGTTTCAGAACGGCTCAATCAAAACCAAGGTTCAACTCTTTTAGTTGAACAAACAGAACACAACGAAGTTTCACACAATTCTTCTGTGTAGTTTTTATTTGTAGACATTCTTTTTCCCAATATAGGCCTCCTAGCGCTCAGAATGTCCAATTGCAGTTTCTACAGAAAGAGTGTTTCAGAACGGCTCAATCAAAAGTAAGGTTCAACTCTGTTAGTTGAATGCACAGAACAGAAAGAAGTTTCATACAATGCTTCTGTGTAGTTTATATTTGAACATATTCTTTTTTCCACTATACCCACTTAGCGCTCCAAATGTCCAGTTGCATTTTCTACAGAAAGAGTGTTCTGATCTGCTCAATCAAAAGTATGGTTTAACTCTGTTAGCTGAATGCACAGATCAGAAAGAAGTTTCACCGAATGATTCTGTGTAGTTTATATTTGAAGACATTCCTTTTTCCACTATTACCCTCTTAGCGCTCCGAATCTCCACTTGCATTTTCTACAAAAAGAGGGTTTCATAACTGCTCAATCAAAAATATGTTTTATCTCTGTTAACTGAATTTACAGATCAGAAATAAGTTTCACAGAATGCATCTGTGTAGTTTTTATTTGAAGATATTCTTTTTCCCAATGTAGGCCTCTTAGCGCTTAGCATGTCCAATTGCAGTTTCTACAGAAAGAGTGTTTCAGAACGGCTGAATCAAAAGTAAGGTTCAACTCTGTTAGTTGAATGCACAGAACAGAAAGAATTTTCACAGAATGCTACTGTGTAGTTTATATTTGAATATATTCCTTTTTCCACTATTACCCTCTTAGCGCTTCCGAATGTCCACTTGCATTTTCTACAGAAAGAGTGTTCAGAACTGCGCAATCAAAAGTATGGTTTAACTCTGTTAGCTTAATGAACATATCAGAAATAAGTTTCACACAATGCTTCTGTGTAGTTTTTATTTGAAGATATTATTTTTCAAAATATAGGCCTCTTAGCGCTCAGAATGTCCAATTGCAGTTTCTACAGAAAGAGTGCTTCAGAAATTCTCAATCAAAAGTAAAGTTCAACTCTGTTAGTTGAATGCACAGAACAGAAAGAAGTTTCATACAATGCTTCTGTGTAGTTTATATTTGAACATATTCTTTTTTCCACTATTACCCACTTAGCGCTACGAATGTCCAGTTGCATTTTCTACAGACAGAGTGTTTCAAAACTGCTCAATCAAAAGTATAGTTTAACTCTGTTAGCTGAATGCTCAGATCAGAAAGAAGTTTCACAGAATGCTTCTGTGTAGTTTATATTTGTATATATTCCTTTTTCCACTACTACGCTCTTAGCGCTCCAAATGTCCAGTTGCATTTTCTACAGAAAGAATGTTCAGATCTGCTCAATCAAAAGTATGGTTTAACTCTGTTAGCTGAATGCACAGATCAGAAAGAAGTTTCACAGAATGATTCTGTGTAGTTTATATTTGGAGACATTCCTTTTTCCACTATTACCCTCTTAGCGCTCCGAATCTCCACTTGCATTTTCTACAGAAAGAGTGTTTCAGAACGGCTCAATCAAAACTAAGGTTCAACTCTTTTAGTTGAACAAACAGAACAGAAAGAAGTTTCACACAATTCTTCTGTGTAGTTTTTATTTGTAGACATTTTTTTTCCCAATATAGGTCTCCTAGAGCTCAAAATGTCCAATTGCAGTTGCTACAGAAAGAGTGTTTCAGAACGGCTCAATCAAAAGTAAGGTTCAACTCTGTTAGTTGAATGCACAGAACAGAAAGAAGTTTCATACAATGCTTCTGTGTAGTTTATATTTGAACATATTCTTTTTTCCACTATTACCCACTTAGCGCTACGAATGTCCAGTTGCATTTTCTACAGACAGAGTGTTTCAAAACTGCTCAATAAAAAGTATAGTTTAACTCTGTTAGCTGAATGCTCAGATCAGAAAGAAGTTTCACAGAATGCTTCTGTGTAGTTTATATTTGAATATATTCCTTTTTCCACTAGTACTCTCTTAGCGCTCCAAATGTCCAGTTGCATTTTCTACAGAAAGAGTGTTCAGATCTGCTCAATCAAAAGTATGGTTTAACTCTGTTAGCTGAATGCACAGATCAGAAAGAAGTTTCACAGAATGATTCTGTGTAGTTTATATTTGGAGACATTCCTTTTTCCACTATTACCCTCTTAGCGCTCCGAATCTCCACTTGCATTTTCTACAGAAAGAGTGTTTCAGAACGGCTCAATCAAAACCAAGGTTCAACTCTTTTAGTTGAACAAACAGAACACAACGAAGTTTCACACAATTCTTCTGTGTAGTTTTTATTTGTAGACATTCTTTTTCCCAATATAGGCCTCCTAGCGCTCAGAATGTCCAATTGCAGTTTCTACAGAAAGAGTGTTTCAGAACGGCTCAATCAAAAGTAAGGTTCAACTCTGTTAGTTGAATGCACAGAACAGAAAGAAGTTTCATACAATGCTTCTGTGTAGTTTATATTTGAACATATTCTTTTTTCCACTATACCCACTTAGCGCTCCAAATGTCCAGTTGCATTTTCTACAGAAAGAGTGTTCTGATCTGCTCAATCAAAAGTATGGTTTAACTCTGTTAGCTGAATGCACAGATCAGAAAGAAGTTTCACCGAATGATTCTGTGTAGTTTATATTTGAAGACATTCCTTTTTCCACTATTACCCTCTTAGCGCTCCGAATCTCCACTTGCATTTTCTACAAAAAGAGGGTTTCATAACTGCTCAATCAAAAATATGTTTTATCTCTGTTAACTGAATTTACAGATCAGAAATAAGTTTCACAGAATGCATCTGTGTAGTTTTTATTTGAAGATATTCTTTTTCCCAATGTAGGCCTCTTAGCGCTTAGCATGTCCAATTGCAGTTTCTACAGAAAGAGTGTTTCAGAACGGCTGAATCAAAAGTAAGGTTCAACTCTGTTAGTTGAATGCACAGAACAGAAAGAATTTTCACAGAATGCTACTGTGTAGTTTATATTTGAATATATTCCTTTTTCCACTATTACCCTCTTAGCGCTTCCGAATGTCCACTTGCATTTTCTACAGAAAGAGTGTTCAGAACTGCGCAATCAAAAGTATGGTTTAACTCTGTTAGCTTAATGAACATATCAGAAATAAGTTTCACACAATGCTTCTGTGTAGTTTTTATTTGAAGATATTATTTTTCAAAATATAGGCCTCTTAGCGCTCAGAATGTCCAATTGCAGTTTCTACAGAAAGAGTGCTTCAGAAAGGCTCAATCAAAAGTAAAGTTCAACTCTGTTAATTGAATGCACAGAACAGAAAGAAGTTTCATACAATGCTTCTGTGTAGTTTATATTTGAACATATTCTCTTTTCCACTATTACCCACTTAGCGCTACGAATGTCCAGTTGCATTTTCTACAGACAGAGTGTTTCAAAACTGCTCAATCAAAAGTATGGTTTAACTCTGTTAGCTGAATGCTCAGATCAGAAAGAAGTTTCACAGAATGCTTCTGTGTAGTTTATATTTGAATATATTCCTTTTTCCACTAGTACTCTCTTAGCGCTCCAAATGTCCAGTTGCATTTTCTACAGAAAGAGTGTTCAGATCTGCTCAATCAAAAGTATGGTTTAACTCTGTTAGCTGAATGCACAGATCAGAAAGAAGTTTCACAGAATGATTCTGTGTAGTTTATATTTGGAGACATTCCTTTTTCCACTATTACCCTCTTAGCGCTCCGAATCTCCACTTGCATTTTCTACAGAAAGAGTGTTTCAGAACGGCTCAATCAAAACTAAGGTTCAACTCTTTTAGTTGAACAAACAGAACAGAAAGAAGTTTCACACAATTCTTCTGTGTAGTTTTTATTTGTAGACATTCTTTTTCCCAATGTAGGCCTCCTAGAGCTCAAAATGTCCAATTGCAGTTGCTACAGAAAGAGTGTTTCAGAACGGCTCAATCAAAAGTAAGGTTCAACTCTGTTAGTTGAATGCACAGAACAGAAAGAAGTTTCATACAATGCTTCTGTGTAGTTTATATTTGAACATATTCTTTTTTCCACTATACCCACTTAGCGCTACGAATGTCCAGTTGCATTTTCTACAAACAGAGTGTTTCAAAACTGCTCAATCAAAAGTATGGTTTAACTCTGTTAGCTGAATGCTCAGATCAGAAAGAAGTTTCACAGAATGCTTCTGTGTTGTTTATATTTGAATATATTCCTTTTTCCACTACTACGCTCTTAGCGCTCCAAATGTCCAGTTGCATTTTCTACAGAAAGAGTGTTCTGATCTGCTCAATCAAAGGTATGGTTTAACTCTGTTAGCTGAATGCACAGATCAGAAAGAAGTTTCACCGAATGATTCTGTGTAGTTTATATTTGAAGACATTCCTTTTTCCACTATTACCCTCTTAGCGCTCTGAATCTCCACTTGCATTTTCTACAAAAAGAGGGTTTCATAACTGCTCAATCAAAAATATGTTTTATCTCTGTTAACTGAATTTACAGATCAGAAATAAGTTTCACAGAATGCATCGGTGTAGTTTTTATTTGAAGATATTCTTTTTCCCAATGTAGGCCTATTAGCGCTTAGCATGTCCAATTGCAGTTTCTACAGAAAGAGTGTTTCAGAACGGCTGAATCAAAAGTAAGGTTCAACTCTGTTATTTGAATGCACAGAACAGAAAGTATTTTCACAGAATGCTACTGTGTAGTTTATATTTGAATATATTCCTTTTTCCACTATTACCCTCTTAGCGCTCCGAATGTCCACTTGCATTTTCTACAGAAAGAGTGTTCAGAACTGCGCAATCAAAAGTATGGTTTAACTCTGTTAGCTTAATGAACATATCAGAAATAAGTTTCACACAATGCTTCTGTGTAGTTTTTATTTGAAGATATTATTTTTCCCAATATAGGCCTCTTAGCGCTCAGAATGTCCAATTGCAGTTTCTACAGAAAGAGTGTTTCAGAAAGGCTCAATCAAAAATAAGGTTCAACTCTGTTAGTTGAATGCACAGAACAGAAAGAAGTTTCATACAATGCTTCTGTGTAGTTTATATTTGAACATATTCTTTTTTCCACTATTACCCACTTAGCGCTACGAATGTCCAGTTGCATTTTCTACAGACAGAGTGTTTCAAAACTGCTCAATCAAAAGTATGGTTTAACTCTGTTAGCTGAATGCTCAGATCAGAATGAAGTTTCACAGAATGCTTCTGTGTAGTTTATATTTGAATATATTCCTTTTTCCACTACTACTCTCTTAGCGCTCCAAATGTCCAGTTGCATTTTCTACAGAAAGAGTGTTCAGATCTGCTCAATCAAAAGTATGGTTTAACTCTGTTAGCTGAATGCACAGATCAGAAAGAAGTTTCACAGAATGATTCTGTGTAGTTTATATTTGGAGACATTCCTTTTTCCACTATTACCCTCTTAGCGCTCTGAATCTCCACTTGCATTTTCTACAGAAAGAGTGTTTCAGAACGGCCCAATCAAAACTAAGGTTCAACTCTTTTAGTTGAACAAACAGAACAGAAAGAAGTTTCACACAATTCTGCTGTGTAGTTTTTATTTGTACACATTCTTTTTCCCAATATAGGCCTCCTAGCGCTCAAAATGTCCAATTGCAGTTTCTACAGAAAGAGTGTTTCAGAACGGCTCAATCAAAAGTAAGGTTCAACTCTGTTAGTTGAATGCACAGAACAGAAAGAAGTTTCATACAATGCTTCTGTGTAGTTTATATTTGAACATATTCTTTTTTCCACTATTACCCACTTAGCGCTACGAATGTCCAGTTGCATTTTCTACAGACAGAGTGTTTCAAAACTGCTCAATCAAAAGTATAGTTTAACTCTGTTAGCTGAATGCTCAGATCAGAAAGAAGTTTCACAGAATGCTTCTGTGTAGTTTATATTTGTATATATTCCTTTTTCCACTACTACGCTCTTAGCGCTCCAAATGTCCAGTTGCATTTTCTACAGAAAGAATGTTCAGATCTGCTCAATCAAAAGTATGGTTTAACTCTGTTAGCTGAATGCACAGATCAGAAAGAAGTTTCACAGAATGATTCTGTGTAGTTTATATTTGGAGACATTCCTTTTTCCACTATTACCCTCTTAGCGCTCCGAATCTCCACTTGCATTTTCTACAGAAAGAGTGTTTCAGAACGGCTCAATCAAAACTAAGGTTCAACTCTTTTAGTTGAACAAACAGAACAGAAAGAAGTTTCACACAATTCTTCTGTGTAGTTTTTATTTGTAGACATTTTTTTTCCCAATATAGGTCTCCTAGAGCTCAAAATGTCCAATTGCAGTTGCTACAGAAAGAGTGTTTCAGAACGGCTCAATCAAAAGTAAGGTTCAACTCTGTTAGTTGAATGCACAGAACAGAAAGAAGTTTCATACAATGCTTCTGTGTAGTTTATATTTGAACATATTCTTTTTTCCACTATTACCCACTTAGCGCTACGAATGTCCAGTTGCATTTTCTACAGACAGAGTGTTTCAAAACTGCTCAATAAAAAGTATAGTTTAACTCTGTTAGCTGAATGCTCAGATCAGAAAGAAGTTTCACAGAATGCTTCTGTGTAGTTTATATTTGAATATATTCCTTTTTCCACTAGTACTCTCTTAGCGCTCCAAATGTCCAGTTGCATTTTCTACAGAAAGAGTGTTCAGATCTGCTCAATCAAAAGTATGGTTTAACTCTGTTAGCTGAATGCACAGATCAGAAAGAAGTTTCACAGAATGATTCTGTGTAGTTTATATTTGGAGACATTCCTTTTTCCACTATTACCCTCTTAGCGCTCCGAATCTCCACTTGCATTTTCTACAGAAAGAGTGTTTCAGAACGGCTCAATCAAAACCAAGGTTCAACTCTTTTAGTTGAACAAACAGAACACAACGAAGTTTCACACAATTCTTCTGTGTAGTTTTTATTTGTAGACATTCTTTTTCCCAATATAGGCCTCCTAGCGCTCAGAATGTCCAATTGCAGTTTCTACAGAAAGAGTGTTTCAGAACGGCTCAATCAAAAGTAAGGTTCAACTCTGTTAGTTGAATGCACAGAACAGAAAGAAGTTTCATACAATGCTTCTGTGTAGTTTATATTTGAACATATTCTTTTTTCCACTATACCCACTTAGCGCCCAAATGTCCAGTTGCATTTTCTACAGAAAGAGTGTTCTGATCTGCTCAATCAAAAGTATGGTTTAACTCTGTTAGCTGAATGCACAGATCAGAAAGAAGTTTCACCGAATGATTCTGTGTAGTTTATATTTGAAGACATTCCTTTTTCCACTATTACCCTCTTAGCGCTCCGAATCTCCACTTGCATTTTCTACAAAAAGAGGGTTTCATAACTGCTCAATCAAAAATATGTTTTATCTCTGTTAACTGAATTTACAGATCAGAAATAAGTTTCACAGAATGCATCTGTGTAGTTTTTATTTGAAGATATTCTTTTTCCCAATGTAGGCCTCTTAGCGCTTAGCATGTCCAATTGCAGTTTCTACAGAAAGAGTGTTTCAGAACGGCTGAATCAAAAGTAAGGTTCAACTCTGTTAGTTGAATGCACAGAACAGAAAGAATTTTCACAGAATGCTACTGTGTAGTTTATATTTGAATATATTCCTTTTTCCACTATTACCCTCTTAGCGCTTCCGAATGTCCACTTGCATTTTCTACAGAAAGAGTGTTCAGAACTGCGCAATCAAAAGTATGGTTTAACTCTGTTAGCTTAATGAACATATCAGAAATAAGTTTCACACAATGCTTCTGTGTAGTTTTTATTTGAAGATATTATTTTTCAAAATATAGGCCTCTTAGCGCTCAGAATGTCCAATTGCAGTTTCTACAGAAAGAGTGCTTCAGAAAGGCTCAATCAAAAGTAAAGTTCAACTCTGTTAATTGAATGCACAGAACAGAAAGAAGTTTCATACAATGCTTCTGTGTAGTTTATATTTGAACATATTCTCTTTTCCACTATTACCCACTTAGCGCTACGAATGTCCAGTTGCATTTTCTACAGACAGAGTGTTTCAAAACTGCTCAATCAAAAGTATGGTTTAACTCTGTTAGCTGAATGCTCAGATCAGAAAGAAGTTTCACAGAATGCTTCTGTGTAGTTTATATTTGAATATATTCCTTTTTCCACTAGTACTCTCTTAGCGCTCCAAATGTCCAGTTGCATTTTCTACAGAAAGAGTGTTCAGATCTGCTCAATCAAAAGTATGGTTTAACTCTGTTAGCTGAATGCACAGATCAGAAAGAAGTTTCACAGAATGATTCTGTGTAGTTTATATTTGGAGACATTCCTTTTTCCACTATTACCCTCTTAGCGCTCCGAATCTCCACTTGCATTTTCTACAGAAAGAGTGTTTCAGAACGGCTCAATCAAAACTAAGGTTCAACTCTTTTAGTTGAACAAACAGAACAGAAAGAAGTTTCACACAATTCTTCTGTGTAGTTTTTATTTGTAGACATTCTTTTTCCCAATGTAGGCCTCCTAGAGCTCAAAATGTCCAATTGCAGTTGCTACAGAAAGAGTGTTTCAGAACGGCTCAATCAAAAGTAAGGTTCAACTCTGTTAGTTGAATGCACAGAACAGAAAGAAGTTTCATACAATGCTTCTGTGTAGTTTATATTTGAACATATTCTTTTTTCCACTATACCCACTTTGCGCTACGAATGTCCAGTTGCATTTTCTACAAACAGAGTGTTTCAAAACTGCTCAATCAAAAGTATGGTTTAACTCTGTTAGCTGAATGCTCAGATCAGAAAGAAGTTTCACAGAATGCTTCTGTGTTGTTTATATTTGAATATATTCCTTTTTCCACTACTACGCTCTTAGCGCTCCAAATGTCCAGTTGCATTTTCTACAGAAAGAGTGTTCTGATCTGCTCAATCAAAGGTATGGTTTAACTCTGTTAGCTGAATGCACAGATCAGAAAGAAGTTTCACCGAATGATTCTGTGTAGTTTATATTTGAAGACATTCCTTTTTCCACTATTACCCTCTTAGCGCTCTGAATCTCCACTTGCATTTTCTACAAAAAGAGGGTTTCATAACTGCTCAATCAAAAATATGTTTTATCTCTGTTAACTGAATTTACAGATCAGAAATAAGTTTCACAGAATGCATCGGTGTAGTTTTTATTTGAAGATATTCTTTTTCCCAATGTAGGCCTATTAGCGCTTAGCATGTCCAATTGCAGTTTCTACAGAAAGAGTGTTTCAGAACGGCTGAATCAAAAGTAAGGTTCAACTCTGTTATTTGAATGCACAGAACAGAAAGTATTTTCACAGAATGCTACTGTGTAGTTTATATTTGAATATATTCCTTTTTCCACTATTACCCTCTTAGCGCTCCGAATGTCCACTTGCATTTTCTACAGAAAGAGTGTTCAGAACTGCGCAATCAAAAGTATGGTTTAACTCTGTTAGCTTAATGAACATATCAGAAATAAGTTTCACACAATGCTTCTGTGTAGTTTTTATTTGAAGATATTATTTTTCCCAATATAGGCCTCTTAGCGCTCAGAATGTCCAATTGCAGTTTCTACAGAAAGAGTGTTTCAGAAAGGCTCAATCAAAAGTAAGGTTCAACTCTGTTAGTTGAATGCACAGAACAGAAAGAAGTTTCATACAATGCTTCTGTGTAGTTTATATTTGAACATATTCTTTTTTCCACTATTACCCACTTAGCGCTATGAATGTCCAGTTGCATTTTCTACAGACAGAGAGTTTCAAAACTGCTCAATCAAAAGTATGGTTTAACTCTGTTAGCTGAATGCTCAGATCAGAATGAAGTTTCACAGAATGCTTCTGTGTAGTTTATATTTGAATATATTCCTTTTTCCACTACTACTCTCTTAGCGCTCCAAATGTCCAGTTGCATTTTCTACAGAAAGAGTGTTCAGATCTGCTCAATCAAAAGTATGGTTTAACTCTGTTAGCTGAATGCACAGATCAGAAAGAAGTTTCACAGAATGATTCTGTGTAGTTTACATTTGGAGACATTCCTTTTTCCACTATTACCCTCTTAGCGCTCCGAATCTCCACTTGCATTTTCTACAGAAAGAGTGTTTCAGAACGGCTCAATCAAAACTAAGGTTCAAATCTTTTAGTTGAACAAACAGAACAGAAAGAAGTTTCACACAATTCTGCTGTGTAGTTTTTATTTGTAGACATTCTTTTTCCCAATATAGGCTTCCTAGCGCTCAAAATGTCCAATTGCAGTTTCTACAGAAAGAGTGTTTCAGAACGGCTCAATCAAAAGTAAGGTTCAACTCTGTTAGTTAAATGCACAGAACAGAAAGAAGTTTCATACAATGCTTCTGTGTAGTTTATATTTGAACATATTCTTTTTTCCACTATTACCCACTTAGCGCTACGAATGTCCAGTTGCATTTTCTACAGACAGAGTGTTTCAAAACTGCTCAATCAAAAGTATGGTTTAACTCTGTTAGCTGAATGCTCAGATCAGAAAGAAGTTTCACAGAATGCTTCTGTGTAGTTTATATTTGAATATATTCCTTTTTCCACTACTACGCTCTTAGCGCTCCATATGTCCAGTTGCATTTTCTATAGAAAGAGTGTTCAGATCTGCTCAATCAAAATATGGTTTAACTCTGTTAGCTGAATGCACAGATCAGAAAGAAGTTTCACAGAATGATTCTGTGTAGTTTATATTTGGAGACATTCCTTTTTCCACTATTACCCTCTTAGCGCTCCGAATCTCCACTTGCATTTTCTACAGAAAGAGTGTTTCAGATCGGCTCAATCAAAACCAAGGTTCAACTCTTTTAGTTGAACAAACAGAACACAACGAAGTTTCACACAATTCTTCTGTGTAGTTTTTATTTGTAGACATTCTTTTTCCCAATATAGGCCTCCTAGCGCTCAGAATGTCCAATTGCAGTTTCTACAGAAAGAGTGTTTCAGAACGGCTCAATCAAAAGTAAGGTTCAACTCTGTTAGTTGAATGCACAGAACAGAAAGAAGTTTCATACAATGCTTCTGTGTAGTTTATATTTGAACATATTCTTTTTTCCACTATACCCACTTAGCGCTACGAATGTCCAGTTGCATTTTCTACAGACAGAGTGTTTCAAAACTGCTCAATCAAAAGTATGGTTTAACTCTGTTAGCTGAATGCTCAGATCAGAAAGAAGTTTCACAGAATGCTTCTGTGTTGTTTATATTTGAATATATTACTTTTTCCACTAGTACTCTCTTAGCGCTCCAAATGTCCAGTTGCATTTTCTACAGAAAGAGTGTTCAGATCTGCTCAATCAAAAGTATGGTTTAACTATGTTAGCTGAATGCACAGATCAGAAAGAAGTTTCACCGAATGATTCTGTGTAGTTTATATTTGAAGACATTCCTTTTTCCACTATTACCCTCTTAGCGCTCCGAATCTCCACTTGCATTTTCTACAAAAAGAGGGTTTCATAACTGCTCAATCAAAAATATGTTTTATCTCTGTTAACTGAATTTACAGATCAGAAATAAGTTTCACAGAATGCATCTGTGTAGTTTTTATTTGAAGATATTCTTTTTCCCAATGTAGGCCTCTTAGCGCTTAGCATGTCCAATTGCAGTTTCTACAGAAAGAGTGTTTCAGAACGGCTCAATCAAAAGTAAGGTTCAAATCTGTTAGTTGAATGCACAGAACAGAAAGAATTTTCACAGAATGCTACTGTGTAGTTTATATTTGAATATATTCCTTTTTCCACTATTACCCTCTTAGCGCTCCGAATGTCCACTTGCATTTTCTACAGAAAGAGTGTTCAGAACTGCGCAATCAAAAGTATGGTTTAACTCTGTTAGCTTAATGAACATATCAGAAATAAGTTTCACACAATGCTTCTGTGTAGTTTTTATTTGAAGATATTATTTTTCAAAATATAGGCCTCTTAGCACTCAGAATGTCCAATTGCAGTTTCTACAGAAAGAGTGTTTCAGAAAGGCTCAATCAAAAGTAAAGTTCAAGTCTGTTAATTGAATGCACAGAACAGAAAGAAGTTTCATACAATGCTTCTGTGTAGTTTATATTTGAACATATTCTTTTTTCCACTATTACCCACTTAGCGCTACGAATGTCCAGTTGCATTTTCTACAGACAGAGTGTTTCAAAACTGCTCAATCAAAAGTATGGTTTAACTCTGTTAGCTGAATGCTCAGATCAGAAAGAAGTTTCACAGAATGCTTCTGTGTAGTTTATATTTGAATATATTCCTTTTTCCACTAGTACTCTCTTAGCGCTCCAAATGTCCAGTTGCATTTTCTACAGAAAGAGTGTTCAGATCTGCTCAATCAAAAGTATGGTTTAACTCTGTTAGCTGAATTCACAGATCAGAAAGAAGTTTCACAGAATGATTCTGTGTAGTTTATATTTGGAGACATTCCTTTTTCCACTATTACCCTCTTAGCGCTCCGAATCTCCACTTGCATTTTCTACAGAAAGAGTGTTTCAGAACGGCTCAATCAAAACTGAGGTTCAACTCTTTTAGTTGAACAAACAGAACAGAAAGTAGTTTCACACAATTCTTCTGTGTAGTTTTTATTTGTAGACATTCTTTTTCCCAATATAGGCCTCCTAGCGCTCAGAATGTCCAATTGCAGTTTCTACAGAAAGAGTGTTTCAGAACGGCTCAATCAAAAGTAAGGTTCAACTCTGTTAGTTGAATGCACAGAACAGAAAGAAGTTTCATACAATGCTTCTGTGTAGTTTATATTTGAACATTTTCTTTTTTCCACTATTACCAACTTAGCGCTACGAATGTCCAGTTGCATTTTCTACAGACAGAGTGTTTCAAAACTGCTCAATCAAAAGTATGGTTTAACTCTGTTAGCTGAATGCTCAGATCAGAAAGAAGTTTCACAGAATGCTTCTGTGTAGTTTATATTTGAATATATTCCTTTTTCCACTACTACGCTCTTAGCGCTCCAAATCTCCAGTTGCATTTTCTACAGAAAGAGTGTTCAGATCTGCTCAATCAAAAGTATGGTTTAACTCTGTTAGCTGAATGCACAGATCAGAAAGTAGTTTCACCGAATGATTCCGTGTAGTTTATATTTGAAGACATTCCTTTTTCCACTATTACCCTCTTAGCGCTCCGAATCTCCACTTGCATTTTCTACAAAAAGAGTGTTTCATAACTGCTCAATCAAAAATAAGTTTTATCTCTGTTAACTGAATTTACAGATCAGAAATAAGTTTCACAGAATGCATCTGTGTAGTTTTTATTTGAAGATATTCTTTTTCCCAATGTAGGCCTCTTAGCGCTTAGCATGTCCAATTGCCGTTTCTACAGAAAGAGTGTTTCAGAACGGCTCAATCAAAAGTAAGGTTCAACTCTGTTAGTTGAATGCACAGAACAGAAAGAATTTTCAAAGAATGCTACTGTGTAGTTTATATTTGAATATATTCCTTTTTCCACTATTACCCTCTTAGCGCTCCGAATGTCCACTTGCATTTTCTACAGAAAGAGTGTTCAGAACTGTGCAATCAAAAGGATGGTTTAACTCTGTTAGCTTAATGAACATATCAGAAATAAGTTTCACACAATGCTTCTGTGTAGTTTTTATTTGAAGATATTATTTTTCCCAATATAGGCCTCTTAGCGCTCAGAATGTCCAATTGCAGTTTCTACAGAAAGAGTGTTTCAGAAAGGCTCAATCAAAAGGAAAGTTCAACTCTGTTAATTGAATGCACAGAACAGAAAGAAGTTTCATACAATGCTTCTGTGTAGTTTATATTTGAACATATTCTTTTTTCCACTCTTTCCCACTTAGCGCTACGAATGTCCAGTTGCATTTTCTACAGACAGAGTGTTTCAAAACTGCTCAATCAAAAGTATGGTTTAACTCTGTTAGCTGAATGCTCAGATCAGAAAGAAGTTTCACAGAATGCTTCTGTGTAGTTTATATTTGAATATATTCCTTTTTCCACTACTACTCTCTTAGCGCTCCAAATGTCCAGTTGCATTTTCTACAGAAAGGGTGTTCAGATCTGCTCTATCAAAAGTATGTTTTAACTCTGTTAGCTGAATGCACAGATCAGAAAGAAGTTTCACAGAATTATTCTGTGTAGTTTATATTTGGAGACATTCCTTTTTCCACTATTACCCTCTTAGCGCTCCGAATCTCCACTTGCATTTTCTACAGAAAGAGTGTTTCAGAACGGCTCAATGAAAACTAAGGTTCAACTCTTTTAGTTGAACAAAAAAAACAGAAAGAAGTTTCACACAATTCTTCTATGTAGTTTTTATTTGTAGACATTCTTTTTCCCAATATAGGCCTCCTAGAGCTCAAAATGTCCAATTGCAGTTGCTACAGAAAGAGTGTTTCAGAACGGCTCAATCAAAAGTAAGGTTCAACTCTGTTAGTTGAATGCACAGAACAGAAAGAAGTTTCATACAATGCTTCTGTGTAGTTTATATTTGAACATATTCTTTTTTCCACTATTACCCACTTAGCGCTACGAATGTCCATTTGCATTTTCTACAGACAGAGTGTTTCAAAACTGCTCAATCAAAAGTATAGTTTAACTCTGTTAGCTGAATGCTCAGATCAGAAAGAAGTTTCACAGAATGCTTCTGTGTAGTTTATATTTGAATATATTCCTTTTTCCACTAGTACTCTCTTAGCGCTCCAAATGTCCAGTTGCATTATCTACAGAAAGAGTGTTCAGATCTGCTCAATCAAAAGTATGGTTTAACTCTGTTAGCTGAATGCACAGATCAGAAAGAAGTTTCACCGAATGATTCTGTGTAGTTTATATTTGAAGACATTCCTTTTTCCACTATTACCCTCTTAGCGCTCTGAATCTCCACTTGCATTTTCTTCAAAAAGAGGGTTTCATAACTGCTCAATCAAAAATATGTTTTATCTCTGTTAACTGAATTTACAGATCAGAAATAAGTTTCACAGAATGCATCGGTGTAGTTTTTATTTGAAGATATTCTTTTTCCCAATGTAGGCCTCTTAGCGCTTAGCATGTCCAATTGCAGTTTCTACAGAAAGAGTGTTTCAGAACGGCTGAATCAAAAGTAAGGTTCAACTCTGTTATTTGAATGCACAGAACAGAAAGTATTTTGACAGAATGCTACTGTGTAGTTTATATTTGAATATATTCCTTTTTCCACTATTACCCTCTTAGCGCTCCGAATGTCCACTTGCATTTTCTACAGAAAGAGTGTTCAGAACTGCGCAATCAAAAGTATGGTTTAACTCTGTTAGCTTAATGAACATATCAGAAATAAGTTTCACACAATGCTTCTGTGTAGTTTTTATTTGAAGATATTATTTTTCCCAATATAGGCCTCTTAGCGCTCAGAATGTCCAATTGCAGTTTCTACAGAAAGAGTGTTTCAGAAAGGCTCAATCAAAAGTAAGGTTCAACTCTGTTAGTTGAATGCACAGAACAGAAAGAAGTTTCATACAATGCTTCTGTGTAGTTTATATTTGAACATATTCTTTTTTCCACTATTACCCACTTAGCGCTATGAATGTCCAGTTGCATTTTCTACAGACAGAGAGTTTCAAAACTGCTCAATCAAAAGTATGGTTTAACTCTGTTAGCTGAATGCTCAGATCAGAATGAAGTTTCACAGAATGCTTCTGTGTAGTTTATATTTGAATATATTCCTTTTTCCACTACTACTCTCTTAGCGCTCCAAATGTCCAGTTGCATTTTCTACAGAAAGAGTGTTCAGATCTGCTCAATCAAAAGTATGGTTTAACTCTGTTAGCTGAATGCACAGATCAGAAAGAAGTTTCACAGAATGATTCTGTGTAGTTTACATTTGGAGACATTCCTTTTTCCACTATTACCCTCTTAGCGCTCCGAATCTCCACTTGCATTTTCTACAGAAAGAGTGTTTCAGAACGGCTCAATCAAAACTAAGGTTCAAATCTTTTAGTTGAACAAACAGAACAGAAAGAAGTTTCACACAATTCTGCTGTGTAGTTTTTATTTGTAGACATTCTTTTTCCCAATATAGGCCTCCTAGCGGTCAAAATGTCCAATTGCAGTTTCTACAGAAAGAGTGTTTCAGAACGGCTCAATCAAAAGTAAGGTTCAACTCTGTTAGTTAAATGCACAGAACAGAAAGAAGTTTCATACAATGCTTCTGTGTAGTTTATATTTGAACATATTCTTTTTTCCACTATTACCCACTTAGCGCTACGAATGTCCAGTTGCATTTTCTACAGACAGAGTGTTTCAAAACTGCTCAATCAAAAGTATGGTTTAACTCTGTTAGCTGAATGCTCAGATCAGAAAGAAGTTTCACAGAATGCTTCTGTGTAGTTTATATTTGAATATATTCCTTTTTCCACTACTACGCTCTTAGCGCTCCATATGTCCAGTTGCATTTTCTATAGAAAGAGTGTTCAGATCTGCTCAATCAAAATATGGTTTAACTCTGTTAGCTGAATGCACAGATCAGAAAGTAGTTTCACAGAATGATTCTGTGTAGTTTATATTTGGAGACATTCCTTTTTCCACTATTACCCTCTTAGCGCTCCGAATCTCCACTTGCATTTTCTACAGAAAGAGTGTTTCAGAACGGCTCAATCAAAACTAAGGTTCAACTCTTTTAGTTGAACAAACAGAACAGAAAGAAGTTTCACACAATTCTTCTGTGTAGTTTTTATTTGTAGACATTCTTTTTCCCAATACAGGCCTCCTAGAGCTCAAAATGTCCAATTGCAGTTGCTACAGAAAGAGTGTTTCAGAACGGCTCAATCAAAAGTAAGGTTCAACTCTGTTAGTTGAATGCACAGAACAGAAAGAAGTTTCATACAATGCTTCTGTGTAGTTTATATTTGAACATATTCTTTTTTCCACTATTACCCACTTAGCGCTACGAATGTCCAGTTGCATTTTCTACAGACAGAGTGTTTCAAAACTGCTCAATCAAAAGTATGGTTTAACTCTGTTAGCTGAATGCTCAGATCAGAAAGAAGTTTCACAGAATGCTTCTGTGTAGTTTATATTTGAATATATTCCTTTTTCCACTACTACGCTCTTAGCGCTCCAAATCTCCAGTTGCATTTTCTACAGAAAGAGTGTTCAGATCTGCTCAATCAAAAGTATGGTTTAACTCTGTTAGCTGAATGCACAGATCAGAAAGTAGTTTCACCGAATGATTCCGTGTAGTTTATATTTGAAGACATTCCTTTTTCCACTATTACCCTCTTAGCGCTCCGAATCTCCACTTGCATTTTCTACAAAAAGAGTGTTTCATAACTGCTCAATCAAAAATAAGTTTTATCTCTGTTAACTGAATTTACAGATCAGAAATAAGTTTCACAGAATGCATCTGTGTAGTTTTTATTTGAAGATATTCTTTTTCCCAATGTAGGCCTCTTAGCGCTTAGCATGTCCAATTGCCGTTTCTACAGAAAGAGTGTTTCAGAACGGCTCAATCAAAAGTAAGGTTCAACTCTGTTAGTTGAATGCACAGAACAGAAAGAATTTTCAAAGAATGCTACTGTGTAGTTTATATTTGAATATATTCCTTTTTCCACTATTACCCTCTTAGCGCTCCGAATGTCCACTTGCATTTTCTACAGAAAGAGTGTTCAGAACTGTGCAATCAAAAGGATGGTTTAACTCTGTTAGCTTAATGAACATATCAGAAATAAGTTTCACACAATGCTTCTGTGTAGTTTTTATTTGAAGATATTATTTTTCCCAATATAGGCCTCTTAGCGCTCAGAATGTCCAATTGCAGTTTCTACAGAAAGAGTGTTTCAGAAAGGCTCAATCAAAAGGAAAGTTCAACTCTGTTAATTGAATGCACAGAACAGAAAGAAGTTTCATACAATGCTTCTGTGTAGTTTATATTTGAACATATTCTTTTTTCCACTCTTTCCCACTTAGCGCTACGAATGTCCAGTTGCATTTTCTACAGACAGAGTGTTTCAAAACTGCTCAATCAAAAGTATGGTTTAACTCTGTTAGCTGAATGCTCAGATCAGAAAGAAGTTTCACAGAATGCTTCTGTGTAGTTTATATTTGAATATATTCCTTTTTCCACTACTACTCTCTTAGCGCTCCAAATGTCCAGTTGCATTTTCTACAGAAAGGGTGTTCAGATCTGCTCTATCAAAAGTATGTTTTAACTCTGTTAGCTGAATGCACAGATCAGAAAGAAGTTTCACAGAATTATTCTGTGTAGTTTATATTTGGAGACATTCCTTTTTCCACTATTACCCTCTTAGCGCTCCGAATCTCCACTTGCATTTTCTACAGAAAGAGTGTTTCAGAACGGCTCAATGAAAACTAAGGTTCAACTCTTTTAGTTGAACAAAAAAAACAGAAAGAAGTTTCACACAATTCTTCTATGTAGTTTTTATTTGTAGACATTCTTTTTCCCAATATAGGCCTCCTAGAGCTCAAAATGTCCAATTGCAGTTGCTACAGAAAGAGTGTTTCAGAACGGCTCAATCAAAAGTAAGGTTCAACTCTGTTAGTTGAATGCACAGAACAGAAAGAAGTTTCATACAATGCTTCTGTGTAGTTTATATTTGAACATATTCTTTTTTCCACTATTACCCACTTAGCGCTACGAATGTCCATTTGCATTTTCTACAGACAGAGTGTTTCAAAACTGCTCAATCAAAAGTATAGTTTAACTCTGTTAGCTGAATGCTCAGATCAGAAAGAAGTTTCACAGAATGCTTCTGTGTAGTTTATATTTGAATATATTCCTTTTTCCACTAGTACTCTCTTAGCGCTCCAAATGTCCAGTTGCATTATCTACAGAAAGAGTGTTCAGATCTGCTCAATCAAAAGTATGGTTTAACTCTGTTAGCTGAATGCACAGATCAGAAAGAAGTTTCACCGAATGATTCTGTGTAGTTTATATTTGAAGACATTCCTTTTTCCACTATTACCCTCTTAGCGCTCTGAATCTCCACTTGCATTTTCTTCAAAAAGAGGGTTTCATAACTGCTCAATCAAAAATATGTTTTATCTCTGTTAACTGAATTTACAGATCAGAAATAAGTTTCACAGAATGCATCGGTGTAGTTTTTATTTGAAGATATTCTTTTTCCCAATGTAGGCCTCTTAGCGCTTAGCATGTCCAATTGCAGTTTCTACAGAAAGAGTGTTTCAGAACGGCTGAATCAAAAGTAAGGTTCAACTCTGTTATTTGAATGCACAGAACAGAAAGTATTTTGACAGAATGCTACTGTGTAGTTTATATTTGAATATATTCCTTTTTCCACTATTACCCTCTTAGCGCTCCGAATGTCCACTTGCATTTTCTACAGAAAGAGTGTTCAGAACTGCGCAATCAAAAGTATGGTTTAACTCTGTTAGCTTAATGAACATATCAGAAATAAGTTTCACACAATGCTTCTGTGTAGTTTTTATTTGAAGATATTATTTTTCCCAATATAGGCCTCTTAGCGCTCAGAATGTCCAATTGCAGTTTCTACAGAAAGAGTGTTTCAGAAAGGCTCAATCAAAAGTAAGGTTCAACTCTGTTAGTTGAATGCACAGAACAGAAAGAAGTTTCATACAATGCTTCTGTGTAGTTTATATTTGAACATATTCTTTTTTCCACTATTACCCACTTAGCGCTATGAATGTCCAGTTGCATTTTCTACAGACAGAGAGTTTCAAAACTGCTCAATCAAAAGTATGGTTTAACTCTGTTAGCTGAATGCTCAGATCAGAATGAAGTTTCACAGAATGCTTCTGTGTAGTTTATATTTGAATATATTCCTTTTTCCACTACTACTCTCTTAGCGCTCCAAATGTCCAGTTGCATTTTCTACAGAAAGAGTGTTCAGATCTGCTCAATCAAAAGTATGGTTTAACTCTGTTAGCTGAATGCACAGATCAGAAAGAAGTTTCACAGAATGATTCTGTGTAGTTTACATTTGGAGACATTCCTTTTTCCACTATTACCCTCTTAGCGCTCCGAATCTCCACTTGCATTTTCTACAGAAAGAGTGTTTCAGAACGGCTCAATAAAAACTAAGGTTCAAATCTTTTAGTTGAACAAACAGAACAGAAAGAAGTTTCACACAATTCTGCTGTGTAGTTTTTATTTGTAGACATTCTTTTTCCCAATATAGGCCTCCTAGCGGTCAAAATGTCCAATTGCAGTTTCTACAGAAAGAGTGTTTCAGAACGGCTCAATCAAAAGTAAGGTTCAACTCTGTTAGTTAAATGCACAGAACAGAAAGAAGTTTCATACAATGCTTCTGTGTAGTTTATATTTGAACATATTCTTTTTTCCACTATTACCCACTTAGCGCTACGAATGTCCAGTTGCATTTTCTACAGACAGAGTGTTTCAAAACTGCTCAATCAAAAGTATGGTTTAACTCTGTTAGCTGAATGCTCAGATCAGAAAGAAGTTTCACAGAATGCTTCTGTGTAGTTTATATTTGAATATATTCCTTTTTCCACTACTACGCTCTTAGCGCTCCATATGTCCAGTTGCATTTTCTATAGAAAGAGTGTTGAGATCTGCTCAATCAAAATATGGTTTAACTCTGTTAGCTGAATGCACAGATCAGAAAGAAGTTTCACAGAATGATTCTGTGTAGTTTATATTTGGAGACATTCCTTTTTCCACTATTACCCTCTTAGCGCTCCGAATCTCCACTTGCATTTTCTACAGAAAGAGTGTTTCAGAACGGCTCAATCAAAACTAAGGTTCAACTCTTTTAGTTGAACAAACAGAACAGAAAGAAGTTTCACACAATTCTTCTGTGTAGTTTTTATTTGTAGACATTCTTTTTCCCAATACAGGCCTCCTAGAGCTCAAAATGTCCAATTGCAGTTGCTACAGAAAGAGTGTTTCAGAACGGCTCAATCAAAAGTAAGGTTCAACTCTGTTAGTTGAATGCACAGAACAGAAAGAAGTTTCATACAATGCTTCTGTGTAGTTTATATTTGAACATATTCTTTTTTCCACTATTACCCACTTAGCGCTACGAATGTCCAGTTGCATTTTCTACAGACAGAGTGTTTCAAAACTGCTCAATCAAAAGTATGGTTTAACTCTGTTAGCTGAATGCTCAGATCAGAAAGAAGTTTCACAGAATGCTTCTGTGTAGTTTATATTTGAATATATTCCTTTTTCCACTACTACGCTCTTAGCGCTCCAAATCTCCAGTTGCATTTTCTACAGAAAGAGTGTTCAGATCTGCTCAATCAAAAGTATGGTTTAACTCTGTTAGCTGAATGCACAGATCAGAAAGTAGTTTCACCGAATGATTCCGTGTAGTTTATATTTGTAGACATTCCTTTTTCCACTATTACCCTCTTAGCGCTCCGAATCTCCACTTGCATTTTCTACAAAAAGAGTGTTTCATAACTGCTCAATCAAAAATAAGTTTTATCTCTGTTAACTGAATTTACAGATCAGAAATAAGTTTCACAGAATGCATCTGTGTAGTTTTTATTTGAAGATATTCTTTTTCCCAATGTAGGCCTCTTAGCGCTTAGCATGTCCAATTGCCGTTTCTACAGAAAGAGTGTTTCAGAACGGCTCAATCAAAAGTAAGGTTCAACTCTGTTAGTTGAATGCACAGAAGAGAAAGAATTTTCAAAGAATGCTACTGTGTAGTTTATATTTGAATATATTCCTTTTTCCACTATTACCCTCTTAGCGCTCCGAATGTCCACTTGCATTTTCTACAGAAAGAGTGTTCAGAACTGTGCAATCAAAAGGATGGTTTAACTCTGTTAGCTTAATGAACATATCAGAAATAAGTTTCACACAATGCTTCTGTGTAGTTTTTATTTGAAGATATTATTTTTCCCAATATAGGCCTCTTAGCGCTCAGAATGTCCAATTGCAGTTTCTACAGAAAGAGTGTTTCAGAAAGGCTCAATCAAAAGGAAAGTTCAACTCTGTTAATTGAATGCACAGAACAGAAAGAAGTTTCATACAATGCTTCTGTGTAGTTTATATTTGAACATATTCTTTTTTCCACTCTTTCCCACTTAGCGCTACGAATGTCCAGTTGCATTTTCTACAGACAGAGTGTTTCAAAACTGCTCAATCAAAAGTATGGTTTAACTCTGTTAGCTGAATGCTCAGATCAGAAAGAAGTTTCACAGAATGCTTCTGTGTAGTTTATATTTGAATATATTCCTTTTTCCACTACTACTCTCTTAGCGCTCCAAATGTCCAGTTGCATTTTCTACAGAAAGGGTGTTCAGATCTGCTCTATCAAAAGTATGTTTTAACTCTGTTAGCTGAATGCACAGATCAGAAAGAAGTTTCACAGAATTATTCTGTGTAGTTTATATTTGGAGACATTCCTTTTTCCACTATTACCCTCTTAGCGCTCCGAATCTCCACTTGCATTTTCTACAGAAAGAGTGTTTCAGAACGGCTCAATGAAAACTAAGGTTCAACTCTTTTAGTTGAACAAAAAAAACAGAAAGAAGTTTCACACAATTCTTCTATGTAGTTTTTATTTGTAGACATTCTTTTTCCCAATATAGGCCTCCTAGAGCTCAAAATGTCCAATTGCAGTTGCTACAGAAAGAGTGTTTCAGAACGGCTCAATCAAAAGTAATGTTCAACTCTGTTATTTGAATGCACAGAACAGAAAGAAGTTTCATACAATGCTTCTGTGTAGTTTATATTTGGACATATTCTTTTTTCCACTATTACCCACTTAGCGCTACGAATGTCCATTTGCATTTTCTACAGACAGAGTGTTTCAAAACTGCTCAATCAAAAGTATAGTTTAACTCTGTTAGCTGAATGCTCAGATCAGAAAGAAGTTTCACAGAATGCTTCTGTGTAGTTTATATTTGAATATATTCCTTTTTCCACTAGTACTCTCTTAGCGCTCCAAATGTCCAGTTGCATTATCTACAGAAAGAGTGTTCAGATCTGCTCAATCAAAAGTATGGTTTAACTCTGTTAGCTGAATGCACAGATCAGAAAGAAGTTTCACCGAATGATTCTGTGTAGTTTATATTTGAAGACATTCCTTTTTCCACTATTACCCTCTTAGCGCTCTGAATCTCCACTTGCATTTTCTTCAAAAAGAGGGTTTCATAACTGCTCAATCAAAAATATGTTTTATCTCTGTTAACTGAATTTACAGATCAGAAATAAGTTTCACAGAATGCATCGGTGTAGTTTTTATTTGAAGATATTCTTTTTCCCAATGTAGGCCTCTTAGCGCTTAGCATGTCCAATTGCAGTTTCTACAGAAAGAGTGTTTCAGAACGGCTGAATCAAAAGTAAGGTTCAACTCTGTTATTTGAATGCACAGAACAGAAAGTATTTTCACAGAATGCTACTGTGTAGTTTATATTTGAATATATTCCTTTTTCCACTATTACCCTCTTAGCGCTCCGAATGTCCACTTGCATTTTCTACAGAAAGAGTGTTCAGAACTGCGCAATCAAAAGTATGGTTTAACTCTGTTAGCTTAATGAACATATCAGAAATAAGTTTCACACAATGCTTCTGTGTAGTTTTTATTTGAAGATATTATTTTTCCCAATATAGGCCTCTTAGCGCTCAGAATGTCCAATTGCAGTTTCTACAGAAAGAGTGTTTCAGAAAGGCTCAATCAAAAGTAAGGTTCAACTCTGTTAGTTGAATGCACAGAACAGAAAGAAGTTTCATACAATGCTTCTGTGTAGTTTATATTTGAACATATTCTTTTTTCCACTATTACCCACTTAGCGCTATGAATGTCCAGTTGCATTTTCTACAGACAGAGAGTTTCAAAACTGCTCAATCAAAAGTATGGTTTAACTCTGTTAGCTGAATGCTCAGATCAGAATGAAGTTTCACAGAATGCTTCTGTGTAGTTTATATTTGAATATATTCCTTTTTCCACTACTACTCTCTTAGCGCTCCAAATGTCCAGTTGCATTTTCTACAGAAAGAGTGTTCAGATCTGCTCAATCAAAAGTATGGTTTAACTCTGTTAGCTGAATGCACAGATCAGAAAGAAGTTTCACAGAATGATTCTGTGTAGTTTACATTTGGAGACATTCCTTTTTCCACTATTACCCTCTTAGCGCTCCGAATCTCCACTTGCATTTTCTACAGAAAGAGTGTTTCAGAACGGCTCAATCAAAACTAAGGTTCAAATCTTTTAGTTGAACAAACAGAACAGAAAGAAGTTTCACACAATTCTGCTGTGCAGTTTTTATTTGTAGACATTCTTTTTCCCAATATAGGCCTCCTAGCGGTCAAAATGTCCAATTGCAGTTTCTACAGAAAGAGTGTTTCAGAACGGCTCAATCAAAAGTAAGGTTCAACTCTGTTAGTTAAATGCACAGAACAGAAAGAAGTTTCATACAATGCTTCTGTGTAGTTTATATTTGAACATATTCTTTTTTCCACTATTACCCACTTAGCGCTACGAATGTCCAGTTGCATTTTCTACAGACAGAGTGTTTCAAAACTGCTCAATCAAAAGTATGGTTTAACTCTGTTAGCTGAATGCTCAGATCAGAAAGAAGTTTCACAGAATGCTTCTGTGTAGTTTATATTTGAATATATTCCTTTTTCCACTACTACGCTCTTAGCGCTCCATATGTCCAGTTGCATTTTCTATAGAAAGAGTGTTCAGATCTGCTCAATCAAAATATGGTTTAACTCTGTTAGCTGAATGCACAGATCAGAAAGAAGTTTCACAGAATGATTCTGTGTAGTTTATATTTGGAGACATTCCTTTTTCCACTATTACCCTCTTAGCGCTCCGAATCTCCACTTGCATTTTCTACAGAAAGAGTGTTTCAGAACGGCTCAATCAAAACTAAGGTTCAACTCTTTTAGTTGAACAAACAGAACAGAAAGAAGTTTCACACAATTCTTCTGTGTAGTTTTTATTTGTAGACATTCTTTTTCCCAATACAGGCCTCCTAGAGCTCAAAATGTCCAATTGCAGTTGCTACAGAAAGAGTGTTTCAGAACGGCTCAATCAAAAGTAAGGTTCAACTCTGTTAGTTGAATGCACAGAACAGAAAGAAGTTTCATACAATGCTTCTGTGTAGTTTATATTTGAACATATTCTTTTTTCCACTATTACCCACTTAGCGCTACGAATGTCCAGTTGCATTTTCTACAGACAGAGTGTTTCAATACTGCTCAATCAAAAGTATAGTTTAACTCTGTTAGCTGAATGCTCAGATCAGAAAGAAGTTTCACAGAATGCTTCTGTGTAGTTTATATTTGAATATATTCCTTTTTCCACTAGTACTCTCTTAGCGCTCCAAATGTCCAGTTGCATTTTCTACAGAGTGTTCAGATCTGCTCAATCAAAAGTATGGTTTAACTCTGTTAGCTGAATGCACAGATCAGAAAGAACTTTTACAGAATGATTCTGTGTAGTTTATATTTGGAGACATTCCTTTTTCCACTATTACCCTCTTAGCGCTCCGAATCTCCACTTGCATTTTCTACAGAAAGAGTGTTTCAGATCGGCTCAATCAAAACCAAGGTACAACTCTTTTAGTTGAACAAACAGAACACAACGAAGTTTCACACAATTCTTCTGTGTAGTTTTTATTTGTAGACATTCTTTTTCCCAATATAGGCCTCCTAGCGCTCAGAATGTCCAATTGCAGTTTCTACAGAAAGAGTGTTTCAGAACGGCTCAATCAAAAGTAAGGTTCAACTCTGTTAGTTGAATGCACAGAACAGAAAGAAGTTTCATACAATGCTTCTGTGTAGTTTATATTTGAACATATTCTTTTTTCCACTATACCCACTTAGCGCTACGAATGTCCAGTTGCATTTTCTACAGACAGAGTGTTTCAAAACTGCTCAATCAAAAGTATGGTTTAACTCTGTTAGCTGAATGCTCAGATCAGAAAGAAGTTTCACAGAATGCTTCTGTGTTGTTTATATTTGAATATATTCCTTTTTCCACTAGTACTCTCTTAGCGCTCCAAATGTCCAGTTGCATTATCTACAGAAAGAGTGTTCAGATCTGCTCAATCAAAAGTATGGTTTAACTCTGTTAGCTGAATGCACAGATCAGAAAGAAGTTTCACCGAATGATTCTGTGTAGTTTATATTTGAAGACATTCCTTTTTCCACTATTACCCTCTTAGCGCTCTGAATCTCCACTTGCATTTTCTTCAAAAAGAGGGTTTCATAACTGCTCAATCAAAAATATGTTTTATCTCTGTTAACTGAATTTACAGATCAGAAATAAGTTTCACAGAATGCATCGGTGTAGTTTTTATTTGAAGATATTCTTTTTCCCAATGTAGGCCTCTTAGCGCTTAGCATGTCCAATTGCAGTTTCTACAGAAAGAGTGTTTCAGAACGGCTGAATCAAAAGTAAGGTTCAACTCTGTTATTTGAATGCACAGAACAGAAAGTATTTTGACAGAATGCTACTGTGTAGTTTATATTTGAATATATTCCTTTTTCCACTATTACCCTCTTAGCGCTCCGAATGTCCACTTGCATTTTCTACAGAAAGAGTGTTCAGAACTGCGCAATCAAAAGTATGGTTTAACTCTGTTAGCTTAATGAACATATCAGAAATAAGTTTCACACAATGCTTCTGTGTAGTTTTTATTTGAAGATATTATTTTTCCCAATATAGGCCTCTTAGCGCTCAGAATGTCCAATTGCAGTTTCTACAGAAAGAGTGTTTCAGAAAGGCTCAATCAAAAGTAAGGTTCAACTCTGTTAGTTGAATGCACAGAACAGAAAGAAGTTTCATACAATGCTACTGTGTAGTTTATATTTGAACATATTCTTTTTTCCACTATTACCCACTTAGCGCTATGAATGTCCAGTTGCATTTTCTACAGACAGAGAGTTTCAAAACTGCTCAATCAAAAGTATGGTTTAACTCTGTTAGCTGAATGCTCAGATCAGAATGAAGTTTCACAGAATGCTTCTGTGTAGTTTATATTTGAATATATTCCTTTTTCCACTACTACTCTCTTAGCGCTCCAAATGTCCAGTTGCATTTTCTACAGAAAGAGTGTTCAGATCTGCTCAATCAAAAGTATGGTTTAACTCTGTTAGCTGAATGCACAGATCAGAAAGAAGTTTCACAGAATGATTCTGTGTAGTTTACATTTGGAGACATTCCTTTTTCCACTATTACCCTCTTAGCGCTCCGAATCTCCACTTGCATTTTCTACAGAAAGAGTGTTTCAGAACGGCTCAATCAAAACTAAGGTTCAAATCTTTTAGTTGAACAAACAGAACAGAAAGAAGTTTCACACAATTCTGCTGTGTAGTTTTTATTTGTAGACATTCTTTTTCCCAATATAGGCCTCCTAGCGGTCAAAATGTCCAATTGCAGTTTCTACAGAAAGAGTGTTTCAGAACGGCTCAATCAAAAGTAAGGTTCAACTCTGTTAGTTAAATGCACAGAACAGAAAGAAGTTTCATACAATGCTTCTGTGTAGTTTATATTTGAACATATTCTTTTTTCCACTATTACCCACTTAGCGCTACGAATGTCCAGTTGCATTTTCTACAGACAGAGTGTTTCAAAACTGCTCAATCAAAAGTATGGTTTAACTCTGTTAGCTGAATGCTCAGATCAGAAAGAAGTTTCACAGAATGCTTCTGTGTAGTTTATATTTGAATATATTCCTTTTTCCACTACTACGCTCTTAGCGCTCCATATGTCCAGTTGCATTTTCTATAGAAAGAGTGTTCAGATCTGCTCAATCAAAATATGGTTTAACTCTGTTAGCTGAATGCACAGATCAGAAAGAAGTTTCACAGAATGATTCTGTGTAGTTTATATTTGGAGACATTCCTTTTTCCACTATTACCCTCTTAGCGCTCCGAATCTCCACTTGCATTTTCTACAGAAAGAGTGTTTCAGAACGGCTCAATCAAAACTAAGGTTCAACTCTTTTAGTTGAACAAACAGAACAGAAAGAAGTTTCACACAATTCTTCTGTGTAGTTTTTATTTGTAGACATTCTTTTTCCCAATACAGGCCTCCTAGAGCTCAAAATGTCCAATTGCAGTTGCTACAGAAAGAGTGTTTCAGAACGGCTCAATCAAAAGTAAGGTTCAACTCTGTTAGTTGAATGCACAGAACAGAAAGAAGTTTCATACAATGCTTCTGTGTAGTTTATATTTGAACATATTCTTTTTTCCACTATTACCCACTTAGCGCTACGAATGTCCAGTTGCATTTTCTACAGACAGAGTGTTTCAAAACTGCTCAATCAAAAGTATGGTTTAACTCTGTTAGCTGAATGCTCAGATCAGAAAGAAGTTTCACAGAATGCTTCTGTGTAGTTTATATTTGAATATATTCCTTTTTCCACTACTACGCTCTTAGCGCTCCAAATCTCCAGTTGCATTTTCTACAGAAAGAGTGTTCAGATCTGCTCAATCAAAAGTATGGTTTAACTCTGTTAGCTGAATGCACAGATCAGAAAGTAGTTTCACCGAATGATTCCGTGTAGTTTATATTTGAAGACATTCCTTTTTCCACTATTACCCTCTTAGCGCTCCGAATCTCCACTTGCATTTTCTACAAAAAGAGTGTTTCATAACTGCTCAATCAAAAATAAGTTTTATCTCTGTTAACTGAATTTACAGATCAGAAATAAGTTTCACAGAATGCATCTGTGTAGTTTTTATTTGAAGATATTCTTTTTCCCAATGTAGGCCTCTTAGCGCTTAGCATGTCCAATTGCCGTTTCTACAGAAAGAGTGTTTCAGAACGGCTCAATCAAAAGTAAGGTTCAACTCTGTTAGTTGAATGCACAGAAGAGAAAGAATTTTCAAAGAATGCTACTGTGTAGTTTATATTTGAATATATTCCTTTTTCCACTATTACCCTCTTAGCGCTCCGAATGTCCACTTGCATTTTCTACAGAAAGAGTGTTCAGAACTGTGCAATCAAAAGGATGGTTTAACTCTGTTAGCTTAATGAACATATCAGAAATAAGTTTCACACAATGCTTCTGTGTAGTTTTTATTTGAAGATATTATTTTTCCCAATATAGGCCTCTTAGCGCTCAGAATGTCCAATTGCAGTTTCTACAGAAAGAGTGTTTCAGAAAGGCTCAATCAAAAGGAAAGTTCAACTCTGTTAATTGAATGCACAGAACAGAAAGAAGTTTCATACAATGCTTCTGTGTAGTTTATATTTGAACATATTCTTTTTTCCACTCTTTCCCACTTAGCGCTACGAATGTCCAGTTGCATTTTCTACAGACAGAGTGTTTCAAAACTGCTCAATCAAAAGTATGGTTTAACTCTGTTAGCTGAATGCTCAGATCAGAAAGAAGTTTCACAGAATGCTTCTGTGTAGTTTATATTTGAATATATTCCTTTTTCCACTACTACTCTCTTAGCGCTCAAAATGTCCAGTTGCATTTTCTACAGAAAGGGTGTTCAGATCTGCTCTATCAAAAGTATGTTTTAACTCTGTTAGCTGAATGCACAGATCAGAAAGAAGTTTCACAGAATTATTCTGTGTAGTTTATATTTGGAGACATTCCTTTTTCCACTATTACCCTCTTAGCGCTCCGAATCTCCACTTGCATTTTCTACAGAAAGAGTGTTTCAGAACGGCTCAATGAAAACTAAGGTTCAACTCTTTTAGTTGAACAAAAAAAACAGAAAGAAGTTTCACACAATTCTTCTATGTAGTTTTTATTTGTAGACATTCTTTTTCCCAATATAGGCCTCCTAGAGCTCAAAATGTCCAATTGCAGTTGCTACAGAAAGAGTGTTTCAGAACGGCTCAATCAAAAGTAATGTTCAACTCTGTTATTTGAATGCACAGAACAGAAAGAAGTTTCATACAATGCTTCTGTGTAGTTTATATTTGGACATATTCTTTTTTCCACTATTACCCACTTAGCGCTACGAATGTCCATTTGCATTTTCTACAGACAGAGTGTTTCAAAACTGCTCAATCAAAAGTATAGTTTAACTCTGTTAGCTGAATGCTCAGATCAGAAAGAAGTTTCACAGAATGCTTCTGTGTAGTTTATATTTGAATATATTCCTTTTTCCACTAGTACTCTCTTAGCGCTCCAAATGTCCAGTTGCATTATCTACAGAAAGAGTGTTCAGATCTGCTCAATCAAAAGTATGGTTTAACTCTGTTAGCTGAATGCACAGATCAGAAAGAAGTTTCACCGAATGATTCTGTGTAGTTTATATTTGAAGACATTCCTTTTTCCACTATTACCCTCTTAGCGCTCTGAATCTCCACTTGCATTTTCTTCAAAAAGAGGGTTTCATAACTGCTCAATCAAAAATATGTTTTATCTCTGTTAACTGAATTTACAGATCAGAAATAAGTTTCACAGAATGCATCGGTGTAGTTTTTATTTGAAGATATTCTTTTTCCCAATGTAGGCCTCTTAGCGCTTAGCATGTCCAATTGCAGTTTCTACAGAAAGAGTGTTTCAGAACGGCTGAATCAAAAGTAAGGTTCAACTCTGTTATTTGAATGCACAGAACAGAAAGTATTTTCACAGAATGCTACTGTGTAGTTTATATTTGAATATATTCCTTTTTCCACTATTACCCTCTTAGCGCTCCGAATGTCCACTTGCATTTTCTACAGAAAGAGTGTTCAGAACTGCGCAATCAAAAGTATGGTTTAACTCTGTTAGCTTAATGAACATATCAGAAATAAGTTTCACACAATGCTTCTGTGTAGTTTTTATTTGAAGATATTATTTTTCCCAATATAGGCCTCTTAGCGCTCAGAATGTCCAATTGCAGTTTCTACAGAAAGAGTGTTTCAGAAAGGCTCAATCAAAAGTAAGGTTCAACTCTGTTAGTTGAATGCACAGAACAGAAAGAAGTTTCATACAATGCTTCTGTGTAGTTTATATTTGAACATATTCTTTTTTCCACTATTACCCACTTAGCGCTATGAATGTCCAGTTGCATTTTCTACAGACAGAGAGTTTCAAAACTGCTCAATCAAAAGTATGGTTTAACTCTGTTAGCTGAATGCTCAGATCAGAATGAAGTTTCACAGAATGCTTCTGTGTAGTTTATATTTGAATATATTCCTTTTTCCACTACTACTCTCTTAGCGCTCCAAATGTCCAGTTGCATTTTCTACAGAAAGAGTGTTCAGATCTGCTCAATCAAAAGTATGGTTTAACTCTGTTAGCTGAATGCACAGATCAGAAAGAAGTTTCACAGAATGATTCTGTGTAGTTTACATTTGGAGACATTCCTTTTTCCACTATTACCCTCTTAGCGCTCCGAATCTCCACTTGCATTTTCTACAGAAAGAGTGTTTCAGAACGGCTCAATCAAAACTAAGGTTCAAATCTTTTAGTTGAACAAACAGAACAGAAAGAAGTTTCACACAATTCTGCTGTGCAGTTTTTATTTGTAGACATTCTTTTTCCCAATATAGGCCTCCTAGCGGTCAAAATGTCCAATTGCAGTTTCTACAGAAAGAGTGTTTCAGAACGGCTCAATCAAAAGTAAGGTTCAACTCTGTTAGTTAAATGCACAGAACAGAAAGAAGTTTCATACAATGCTTCTGTGTAGTTTATATTTGAACATATTCTTTTTTCCACTATTACCCACTTAGCGCTACGAATGTCCAGTTGCATTTTCTACAGACAGAGTGTTTCAAAACTGCTCAATCAAAAGTATGGTTTAACTCTGTTAGCTGAATGCTCAGATCAGAAAGAAGTTTCACAGAATGCTTCTGTGTAGTTTATATTTGAATATATTCCTTTTTCCACTACTACGCTCTTAGCGCTCCATATGTCCAGTTGCATTTTCTATAGAAAGAGTGTTCAGATCTGCTCAATCAAAATATGGTTTAACTCTGTTAGCTGAATGCACAGATCAGAAAGAAGTTTCACAGAATGATTCTGTGTAGTTTATATTTGGAGACATTCCTTTTTCCACTATTACCCTCTTAGCGCTCCGAATCTCCACTTGCATTTTCTACAGAAAGAGTGTTTCAGAACGGCTCAATCAAAACTAAGGTTCAACTCTTTTAGTTGAACAAACAGAACAGAAAGAAGTTTCACACAATTCTTCTGTGTAGTTTTTATTTGTAGACATTCTTTTTCCCAATACAGGCCTCCTAGAGCTCAAAATGTCCAATTGCAGTTGCTACAGAAAGAGTGTTTCAGAACGGCTCAATCAAAAGTAAGGTTCAACTCTGTTAGTTGAATGCACAGAACAGAAAGAAGTTTCATACAATGCTTCTGTGTAGTTTATATTTGAACATATTCTTTTTTCCACTATTACCCACTTAGCGCTACGAATGTCCAGTTGCATTTTCTACAGACAGAGTGTTTCAATACTGCTCAATCAAAAGTATAGTTTAACTCTGTTAGCTGAATGCTCAGATCAGAAAGAAGTTTCACAGAATGCTTCTGTGTAGTTTATATTTGAATATATTCCTTTTTCCACTAGTACTCTCTTAGCGCTCCAAATGTCCAGTTGCATTTTCTACAGAGTGTTCAGATCTGCTCAATCAAAAGTATGGTTTAACTCTGTTAGCTGAATGCACAGATCAGAAAGAACTTTTACAGAATGATTCTGTGTAGTTTATATTTGGAGACATTCCTTTTTCCACTATTACCCTCTTAGCGCTCCGAATCTCCACTTGCATTTTCTACAGAAAGAGTGTTTCAGATCGGCTCAATCAAAACCAAGGTTCAACTCTTTTAGTTGAACAAACAGAACACAACGAAGTTTCACACAATTCTTCTGTGTAGTTTTTATTTGTAGACATTCTTTTTCCCAATATAGGCCTCCTAGCGCTCAGAATGTCCAATTGCAGTTTCTACAGAAAGAGTGTTTCAGAACGGCTCAATCAAAAGTAAGGTTCAACTCTGTTAGTTGAATGCACAGAACAGAAAGAAGTTTCATACAATGCTTCTGTGTAGTTTATATTTGAACATATTCTTTTTTCCACTATACCCACTTAGCGCTACGAATGTCCAGTTGCATTTTCTACAGACAGAGTGTTTCAAAACTGCTCAATCAAAAGTATGGTTTAACTCTGTTAGCTGAATGCTCAGATCAGAAAGAAGTTTCACAGAATGCTTCTGTGTTGTTTATATTTGAATATATTCCTTTTTCCACTAGTACTCTCTTAGCGCTCCAAATGTCCAGTTGCATTTTCTACAGAAAGAGTGTTCAGATCTGCTCAATCAAAAGTATGGTTTAACTATGTTAGCTGAATGCACAGATCAGAAAGAAGTTTCACCGAATGATTCTGTGTAGTTTATATTTGAAGACATTCCTTTTTCCACTATTACCCTCTTAGCGCTCCGAATCTCCACTTGCATTTTCTACAAAAAGAGGGTTTCATAACTGCTCAATCAAAAATATGTTTTATCTCTGTTAACTGAATTTACAGATCAGAAATAAGTTTCACAGAATGCATCTGTGTAGTTTTTATTTGAAGATATTCTTTTTCCCAATGTAGGCCTCTTAGCGCTTAGCATGTCCAATTGCAGTTTCTACAGAAAGAGTGTTTCAGAACGGCTCAATCAAAAGTAAGGTTCAAATCTGTTAGTTGAATGCACAGAACAGAAAGAATTTTCACAGAATGCTACTGTGTAGTTTATATTTGAATATATTCCTTTTTCCACTATTACCCTCTTAGCGCTCCGAATGTCCACTTGCATTTTCTACAGAAAGAGTGTTCAGAACTGCGCAATCAAAAGTATGGTTTAACTCTGTTAGCTTAATGAACATATCAGAAATAAGTTTCACACAATGCTTCTGTGTAGTTTTTATTTGAAGATATTATTTTTCAAAATATAGGCCTCTTAGCACTCAGAATGTCCAATTGCAGTTTCTACAGAAAGAGTGTTTCAGAAAGGCTCAATCAAAAGTAAAGTTCAAGTCTGTTAATTGAATGCACAGAACAGAAAGAAGTTTCATACAATGCTTCTGTGTAGTTTATATTTGAACATATTCTTTTTTCCACTATTACCCACTTAGCGCTACGAATGTCCAGTTGCATTTTCTACAGACAGAGTGTTTCAAAACTGCTCAATCAAAAGTATGGTTTAACTCTGTTAGCTGAATGCTCAGATCAGAAAGAAGTTTCACAGAATGCTTCTGTGTAGTTTATATTTGAATATATTCCTTTTTCCACTAGTACTCTCTTAGCGCTCCAAATGTCCAGTTGCATTTTCTACAGAAAGAGTGTTCAGATCTGCTCAATCAAAAGTATGGTTTAACTCTGTTAGCTGAATTCACAGATCAGAAAGAAGTTTCACAGAATGATTCTGTGTAGTTTATATTTGGAGACATTCCTTTTTCCACTATTACCCTCTTAGCGCTCCGAATCTCCACTTGCATTTTCTACAGAAAGAGTGTTTCAGAACGGCTCAATCAAAACTGAGGTTCAACTCTTTTAGTTGAACAAACAGAACAGAAAGTAGTTTCACACAATTCTTCTGTGTAGTTTTTATTTGTAGACATTCTTTTTCCCAATATAGGCCTCCTAGCGCTCAGAATGTCCAATTGCAGTTTCTACAGAAAGAGTGTTTCAGAACGGCTCAATCAAAAGTAAGGTTCAACTCTGTTAGTTGAATGCACAGAACAGAAAGAAGTTTCATACAATGCTTCTGTGTAGTTTATATTTGAACATTTTCTTTTTTCCACTATTACCAACTTAGCGCTACGAATGTCCAGTTGCATTTTCTGCAGACAGAGTGTTTCAAAACTGCTCAATCAAAAGTATGGTTTAACTCTGTTAGCTGAATGCTCAGATCAGAAAGAAGTTTCACAGAATGCTTCTGTGTAGTTTATATTTGAATATATTCCTTTTTCCACTACTACGCTCTTAGCGCTCCAAATCTCCAGTTGCATTTTCTACAGAAAGAGTGTTCAGATCTGCTCAATCAAAAGTATGGTTTAACTCTGTTAGCTGAATGCACAGATCAGAAAGTAGTTTCACCGAATGATTCCGTGTAGTTTATATTTGAAGACATTCCTTTTTCCACTATTACCCTCTTAGCGCTCCGAATCTCCACTTGCATTTTCTACAAAAAGAGTGTTTCATAACTGCTCAATCAAAAATAAGTTTTATCTCTGTTAACTGAATTTACAGATCAGAAATAAGTTTCACAGAATGCATCTGTGTAGTTTTTATTTGAAGATATTCTTTTTCCCAATGTAGGCCTCTTAGCGCTTAGCATGTCCAATTGCCGTTTCTACAGAAAGAGTGTTTCAGAACGGCTCAATCAAAAGTAAGGTTCAACTCTGTTAGTTGAATGCACAGAACAGAAAGAATTTTCACAGAATGCTACTGTGTAGTTTATATTTGAATATATTCCTTTTTCCACTATTACCCTCTTAGCGCTCCGAATGTCCACTTGCATTTTCTACAGAAAGAGTGTTCAGAACTGTGCAATCAAAAGGATGGTTTAACTCTGTTAGCTTAATGAACATATCAGAAATAAGTTTCACACAATGCTTCTGTGTAGTTTTTATTTGAAGATATTATTTTTCCCAATATAGGCCTCTTAGCGCTCAGAATGTCCAATTGCAGTTTCTACAGAAAGAGTGTTTCAGAAAGGCTCAATCAAAAGGAAAGTTCAACTCTGTTAATTGAATGCACAGAACAGAAAGAAGTTTCATACAATGCATCTGTGTAGTTTATATTTGAACATATTCTTTTTTCCACTCTTTCCCACTTAGCGCTACGAATGTCCAGTTGCATTTTCTACAGACAGAGTGTTTCAAAACTGCTCAATCAAAAGTATGGTTTAACTCTGTTAGCTGAATGCTCAGATCAGAAAGAAGTTTCACAGAATGCTTCTGTGTAGTTTATATTTGAATATATTCCTTTTTCCACTACTACTCTCTTAGCGCTCCAAATGTCCAGTTGCATTTTCTACAGAAAGGGTGTTCAGATCTGCTCTATCAAAAGTATGTTTTAACTCTGTTAGCTGAATGCACAGATCAGAAAGAAGTTTCACAGAATGATTCTGTGTAGTTTATATTTGGAGACATTCCTTTTTCCACTATTACCCTCTTAGCGCTCCGAATCTCCACTTGCATTTTCTACAGAAAGAGTGTTTCAGAACGGCTCAATGAAAACTAAGGTTCAACTCTTTTAGTTGAACAAAAAAAACAGAAAGAAGTTTCACACAATTCTTCTATGTAGTTTTTATTTGTAGACATTCTTTTTCCCAATATAGGCCTCCTAGAGCTCAAAATGTCCAATTGCAGTTGCTACAGAAAGAGTGTTTCAGAACGGCTCAATCAAAAGTAAGGTTCAACTCTGTTAGTTGAATGCACAGAACAGAAAGAAGTTTCATACAATGCTTCTGTGTAGTTTATATTTGAACATATTCTTTTTTCCACTATTACCCACTTAGCGCTACGAATGTCCAGTTGCATTTTCTACAGACAGAGTGTTTCAAAACTGCTCAATCAAAAGTATAGTTTAACTCTGTTAGCTGAATGCTCAGATCAGAAAGAAGTTTCACAGAATGCTTCTGTGTAGTTTATATTTGAATATATTCCTTTTTCCACTAGTACTCTCTTAGCGCTCCAAATGTCCAGTTGCATTATCTACAGAAAGAGTGTTCAGATCTGCTCAATCAAAAGTATGGTTTAACTCTGTTAGCTGAATGCACAGATCAGAAAGAAGTTTCACAGAATGATTCTGTGTTGTTTATATTTGGAGACATTCCTTTTTCCACTATTACCCTCTTAGCGCTCCGAATCTCCACTTGCATTTTCTACAGAAAGAGTGTTTCAGAACGGCTCAATCGAAACCAAGGTTCAACTCTTTTAGTTGAAAAAACAGAACACAACGAAGTTTCACACAATTCTTCTGTGTAGTTTTTATTTGTAGACATTCTTTTTCCCAATATAGGCCTCCTAGCGCTCAGAATGTCCAATTGCAGTTTCTACAGAAAGAGTGTTTCAGAAAGGCTCAATCAAAAGTAAAGTTCAACTCTGTTAATTGAATGCACAGAACAGAAAGAAATTTCATACAATGCTTCTGTGTAGTTTATATTTGAACATATTCTTTTTTCCACTATTACCCACTTAGCGCTACGAATGTCCAGTTGCATTTTCTACAGACAGAGTGTTTCAAAACTGCTCAATCAAAAGTATGGTTTAACTCTGTTAGCTGAATGCTCAGATCAGAATGAAGTTTCACAGAATGCTTCTGTGTAGTTTATATTTGAATATATTCCTTTTTCCACTACTACTCTCTTAGCGCTCCAAATGTCCAGTTGCATTTTCTACAGAAAGAGTGTTCAGATCTGCTCAATCAAAAGTATGGTTTAACTCTGTTAGCTGAATGCACAGATCAGAAAGAAGTTTCACAGAATGATTCTGTGTAGTTTACATTTGGAGACATTCCTTTTTCCACTATTACCCTCTTAGCGCTCCGAATCTCCACTTGCATTTTCTACAGAAAGAGTGTTTCAGAACGGCTCAATCAAAACTAAGGTTCAAATCTTTTAGTTGAACAAACAGAACAGAAAGAAGTTTCACACAATTCTGCTGTGTAGTTTTTATTTGTAGACATTCTTTTTCCCAATATAGGCCTCCTAGCGGTCAAAATGTCCAATTGCAGTTTCTACAGAAAGAGTGTTTCAGAACGGCTCAATCAAAAGTAAGGTTCAACTCTGTTAGTTAAATGCACAGAACAGAAAGAAGTTTCATACAATGCTTCTGTGTAGTTTATATTTGTACATATTCTTTTTTCCACTATTACCCACTTAGCGCTACGAATGTCCAGTTGCATTTTCTACAGACAGAGTGTTTCAAAACTGCTCAATCAAAAGTATGGTTTAACTCTGTTAGCTGAATGCTCAGATCAGAAAGAAGTTTCACAGAATGCTTCTGTGTAGTTTATATTTGAATATATTCCTTTTTCCACTACTACGCTCTTAGCGCTCCATATGTCCAGTTGCATTTTCTATAGAAAGAGTGTTCAGATCTGCTCAATCAAAATATGGTTTAACTCTGTTAGCTGAATGCACAGATCAGAAAGAAGTTTCACAGAATGATTCTGTGTAGTTTATATTTGGAGACATTCCTTTTTCCACTATTACCCTCTTAGCGCTCCGAATCTCCACTTGCATTTTCTACAGAAAGAGTGTTTCAGAACGGCTCAATCAAAACTAAGGTTCAACTCTTTTAGTTGAACAAACAGAACAGAAAGAAGTTTCACACAATTCTTCTGTGTAGTTTTTATTTGTAGACATTCTTTTTCCCAATACAGGCCTCCTAGAGCTCAAAATGTCCAATTGCAGTTGCTACAGAAAGAGTGTTTCAGAACGGCTCAATCAAAAGTAAGGTTCAACTCTGTTAGTTGAATGCACAGAACAGAAAGAAGTTTCATACAATGCTTCTGTGTAGTTTATATTTGAACATATTCTTTTTTCCACTATTACCCACTTAGCGCTACGAATGTCCAGTTGCATTTTCTACAGACAGAGTGTTTCAAAACTGCTCAATCAAAAGTATAGTTTAACTCTGTTAGCTGAATGCTCAGATCAGAAAGAAGTTTCACAGAATGCTTCTGTGTAGTTTATATTTGAATATATTCCTTTTTCCACTAGTACTCTCTTAGCGCTCCAAATGTCCAGTTGCATTTTCTACAGAGTGTTCAGATCTGCTCAATCAAAAGTATGGTTTAACTCTGTTAGCTGAATGCACAGATCAGAAAGAACTTTTACAGAATGATTCTGTGTAGTTTATATTTGGAGACATTCCTTTTTCCACTATTACCCTCTTAGCGCTCCGAATCTCCACTTGCATTTTCTACAGAAAGAGTGTTTCAGATCGGCTCAATCAAAACCAAGGTTCAACTCTTTTAGTTGAACAAACAGAACACAACGAAGTTTCACACAATTCTTCTGTGTAGTTTTTATTTGTAGACATTCTTTTTCCCAATATAGGCCTCCTAGCGCTCAGAATGTCCAATTGCAGTTTCTACAGAAAGAGTGTTTCAGAACGGCTCAATCAAAAGTAAGGTTCAACTCTGTTAGTTGAATGCACAGAACAGAAAGAAGTTTCATACAATGCTTCTGTGTAGTTTATATTTGAACATATTCTTTTTTCCACTATACCCACTTAGCGCTACGAATGTCCAGTTGCATTTTCTACAGACAGAGTGTTTCAAAACTGCTCAATCAAAAGTATGGTTTAACTCTGTTAGCTGAATGCTCAGATCAGAAAGAAGTTTCACAGAATGCTTCTGTGTTGTTTATATTTGAATATATTCCTTTTTCCACTAGTACTCTCTTAGCGCTCCAAATGTCCAGTTGCATTTTCTACAGAAAGAGTGTTCAGATCTGCTCAATCAAAAGTATGGTTTAACTCTGTTAGCTGAATGCACAGATCAGAAAGAAGTTTCACCGAATGATTCTGTGTAGTTTATATTTGAAGACATTCCTTTTTCCACTATTACCCTCTTAGCGCTCCGAATCTCCACTTGCATTTTCTACAAAAAGAGTGTTTCATAACTGCTCAATCAAAAATAAGTTTTATCTCTGTTAACTGAATTTACAGATCAGAAATAAGTTTCACAGAATGCATCTGTGTAGTTTTTATTTGAAGATATTCTTTTTCCCAATGTAGGCCTCTTAGCGCTTAGCATGTCCAATTGCAGTTTCTACAGAAAGAGTGTTTCAGAACGGCTCAATCAAAAGTAAGGTTCAACTCTGTTAGTTGAATGCACAGAACAGAAATAATTTTCACAGAATGCTACTGTGTAGTTTATATTTGAATATATTCCTTTTTCCACTATTACCCTCTTAGCGCTCCGAATGTCCACTTGCATTTTCTACAGAAAGAGTGTTCAGAACTGTGCAATCAAAAGGATGGTTTAACTCTGTTAGCTTAATGAACATATCAGAAATAAGTTTCACACAATGCTTCTGTGTAGTTTTTATTTGAAGATATTATTTTTCCCAATATAGGCCTCTTAGCGCTCAGAATGTCCAATTGCAGTTTCTACAGAAAGAGTGTTTCAGAAAGGCTCAATCAAAAGGAAAGTTCAACTCTGTTAATTGAATGCACAGAACAGAAAGAAGTTTCATACAATGCATCTGTGTAGTTTATATTTGAACATATTCTTTTTTCCACTCTTTCCCACTTAGCGCTACGAATGTCCAGTTGCATTTTCTACAGACAGAGTGTTTCAAAACTGCTCAATCAAAAGTATGGTTTAACTCTGTTAGCTGAATGCTCAGATCAGAAAGAAGTTTCACAGAATGCTTCTGTGTAGTTTATATTTGAATATATTCCTTTTTCCACTACTACTCTCTTAGCGCTCCAAATGTCCAGTTGCATTTTCTACAGAAAGGGTGTTCAGATCTGCTCTATCAAAAGTATGTTTTAACTCTGTTAGCTGAATGCACAGATCAGAAAGAAGTTTCACAGAATGATTCTGTGTAGTTTATATTTGGAGACATTCCTTTTTCCACTATTACCCTCTTAGCGCTCCGAATCTCCACTTGCATTTTCTACAGAAAGAGTGTTTCAGAACGGCTCAATGAAAACTAAGGTTCAACTCTTTTAGTTGAACAAAAAAAACAGAAAGAAGTTTCACACAATTCTTCTATGTAGTTTTTATTTGTAGACATTCTTTTTCCCAATATAGGCCTCCTAGAGCTCAAAATGTCCAATTGCAGTTGCTACAGAAAGAGTGTTTCAGAACGGCTCAATCAAAAGTAAGGTTCAACTCTGTTAGTTGAATGCACAGAACAGAAAGAAGTTTCATACAATGCTTCTGTGTAGTTTATATTTGAACATATTCTTTTTTCCACTATTACCCACTTAGCGCTACGAATGTCTAGTTGCATTTTCTACAGACAGAGTGTTTCAAAACTGCTCAATCAAAAGTATAGTTTAACTCTGTTAGCTGAATGCTCAGATCAGAAAGAAGTTTCACAGAATGCTTCTGTGTAGTTTATATTTGAATATATTCCTTTTTCCACTAGTACTCTCTTAGCGCTCCAAATGTCCAGTTGCATTATCTACAGAAAGAGTGTTCAGATCTGCTCAATCAAAAGTATGGTTTAACTCTGTTAGCTGAATGCACAGATCAGAAAGAAGTTTCACAGAATGATTCTGTGTTGTTTATATTTGGAGACATTCCTTTTTCCACTATTACCCTCTTAGCGCTCCGAATCTCCACTTGCATTTTCTACAGAAAGAGTGTTTCAGAACGGCTCAATCGAAACCAAGGTTCAACTCTTTTAGTTGAAAAAACAGAACACAACGAAGTTTCACACAATTCTTCTGTGTAGTTTTTATTTGTAGACATTCTTTTTCCCAATATAGGCCTCCTAGCGCTCAGAATGTCCAATTGCAGTTTCTACAGAAAGAGTGTTTCAGAACGGCTCAATCAAAAGTAAGGTTCAACTCTGTTAGTTGAATGCACAGAACAGAAAGAAGTTTCATACAATGCTTCTGTGTAGTTTATATTTGAACATATTCTTTTTTCCACTATACCCACTTAGCGCTACGAATGTCCAGTTGCATTTTCTACAGACAGAGTGTTTCAAAACTGCTCAATCAAAAGTATGGTTTAACTCTGTTAGCTGAATGCTCAGATCAGAAAGAAGTTTCACAGAATGCTTCTGTGTTGTTTATATTTGAATATATTACTTTTTCCACTACTACGCTCTTAGCGCTCCAAATGTCCAGTTGCATTTTCTACAGAAAGAGTGTTCTGATCTGCTCAATCAAAAGTATGGTTTAACTCTGTTAGCTGAATGCACAGATCAGAAAGAAGTTTCACCGAATGATTCTGTGTAGTTTATATTTGAAGACATTCCTTTTTCCACTATTACCCTCTTAGCGCTCCGAATCTCCACTTGCATTTTCTACAAAAAGAGGGTTTCATAACTGCTCAATCAAAAATATGTTTTATCTCTGTTAACTGAATTTACAGATCAGAAATAAGTTTCACAGAATGCATCTGTGTAGTATTTATTTGAAGATATTCTTTTTCCCAATGTAGGCCTCTTAGCGCTTAGCATGTCCAATTGCAGTTTCTACAGAAAGATTGTTTCAGAACGGCTCAATCAAAAGTAAGGTTCAACTCTGTTAGTTGAATGCACAGAACAGAAAGAATTTTCACAGAATGCTACTGTGTAGTTTATATTTGAATATATTCCTTTTTCCACTATTACCCTCTTAGCGCTCCGAATGTCCACTTGCATTTTCTACAGAAAGAGTGTTCAGAACTGCGCAATCAAAAGTATGGTTTAACTCTGTTAGCTTAATGAACATATCAGAAATAAGTTTCACACAATGCTTCTGTGTAGTTTTTATTTGAAGATATTATTTTTCAAAATATAGGCCTCTTAGCGCTCAGAATGTCCAATTGCAGTTTCTACAGAAAGAGTGTTTCAGAAAGGCTCAATCAAAAGTAAAGTTCAACTCTGTTAATTGAATGCACAGAACAGAAAGAAATTTCATACAATGCTTCTGTGTAGTTTATATTTGAACATATTCTTTTTTCCACTATTACCCACTTAGCGCTACGAATGTCCAGTTGCATTTTCTACAGACAGAGTGTTTCAAAACTGCTCAATCAAAAGTATGGTTTAACTCTGTTAGCTGAATGCTCAGATCAGAAAGAAGTTTCACAGAATGCTTCTGTGTAGTTTATATTTGAATATATTCCTTTTTCCACTACTACGCTCTTAGCGCTCCATATGTCCAGTTGCATTTTCTATAGAAAGAGTGTTCAGATCTGCTCAATCAAAATATGGTTTAACTCTGTTAGCTGAATGCACAGATCAGAAAGAAGTTTCACAGAATGATTCTGTGTAGTTTATATTTGGAGACATTCCTTTTTCCACTATTACCCTCTTAGCGCTCCGAATCTCCACTTGCATTTTCTACAGAAAGAGTGTTTCAGAACGGCTCAATCAAAACTAAGGTTCAACTCTTTTAGTTGAACAAACAGAACAGAAAGAAGTTTCACACAATTCTTCTGTGTAGTTTTTATTTGTAGACATTCTTTTTCCCAATACAGGCCTCCTAGAGCTCAAAATGTCCAATTGCAGTTGCTACAGAAAGAGTGTTTCAGAACGGCTCAATCAAAAGTAAGGTTCAACTCTGTTAGTTGAATGCACAGAACAGAAAGAAGTTTCATACAATGCTTCTGTGTAGTTTATATTTGAACATATTCTTTTTTCCACTATTACCCACTTAGCGCTACGAATGTCCAGTTGCATTTTCTACAGACAGAGTGTTTCAAAACTGCTCAATCAAAAGTATAGTTTAACTCTGTTAGCTGAATGCTCAGATCAGAAAGAAGTTTCACAGAATGCTTCTGTGTAGTTTATATTTGAATATATTCCTTTTTCCACTAGTACTCTCTTAGCGCTCCAAATGTCCAGTTGCATTTTCTACAGAGTGTTCAGATCTGCTCAATCAAAAGTATGGTTTAACTCTGTTAGCTGAATGCACAGATCAGAAAGAACTTTTACAGAATGATTCTGTGTAGTTTATATTTGGAGACATTCCTTTTTCCACTATTACCCTCTTAGCGCTCCGAATCTCCACTTGCATTTTCTACAGAAAGAGTGTTTCAGATCGGCTCAATCAAAACCAAGGTTCAACTCTTTTAGTTGAACAAACAGAACACAACGAAGTTTCACACAATTCTTCTGTGTAGTTTTTATTTGTAGACATTCTTTTTCCCAATATAGGCCTCCTAGCGCTCAGAATGTCCAATTGCAGTTTCTACAGAAAGAGTGTTTCAGAACGGCTCAATCAAAAGTAAGGTTCAACTCTGTTAGTTGAATGCACAGAACAGAAAGAAGTTTCATACAATGCTTCTGTGTAGTTTATATTTGAACATATTCTTTTTTCCACTATACCCACTTAGCGCTACGAATGTCCAGTTGCATTTTCTACAGACAGAGTGTTTCAAAACTGCTCAATCAAAAGTATGGTTTAACTCTGTTAGCTGAATGCTCAGATCAGAAAGAAGTTTCACAGAATGCTTCTGTGTTGTTTATATTTGAATATATTCCTTTTTCCACTAGTACTCTCTTAGCGCTCCAAATGTCCAGTTGCATTTTCTACAGAAAGAGTGTTCAGATCTGCTCAATCAAAAGTATGGTTTAACTATGTTAGCTGAATGCACAGATCAGAAAGAAGTTTCACCGAATGATTCTGTGTAGTTTATATTTGAAGACATTCCTTTTTCCACTATTACCCTCTTAGCGCTCCGAATCTCCACTTGCATTTTCTACAAAAAGAGGGTTTCATAACTGCTCAATCAAAAATATGTTTTATCTCTGTTAACTGAATTTACAGATCAGAAATAAGTTTCACAGAATGCATCTGTGTAGTTTTTATTTGAAGATATTCTTTTTCCCAATGTAGGCCTCTTAGCGCTTAGCATGTCCAATTGCAGTTTCTACAGAAAGAGTGTTTCAGAACGGCTCAATCAAAAGTAAGGTTCAAATCTGTTAGTTGAATGCACAGAACAGAAAGAATTTTCACAGAATGCTACTGTGTAGTTTATATTTGAATATATTCCTTTTTCCACTATTACCCTCTTAGCGCTCCGAATGTCCACTTGCATTTTCTACAGAAAGAGTGTTCAGAACTGCGCAATCAAAAGTATGGTTTAACTCTGTTAGCTTAATGAACATATCAGAAATAAGTTTCACACAATGCTTCTGTGTAGTTTTTATTTGAAGATATTATTTTTCAAAATATAGGCCTCTTAGCACTCAGAATGTCCAATTGCAGTTTCTACAGAAAGAGTGTTTCAGAAAGGCTCAATCAAAAGTAAAGTTCAAGTCTGTTAATTGAATGCACAGAACAGAAAGAAGTTTCATACAATGCTTCTGTGTAGTTTATATTTGAACATATTCTTTTTTCCACTATTACCCACTTAGCGCTACGAATGTCCAGTTGCATTTTCTACAGACAGAGTGTTTCAAAACTGCTCAATCAAAAGTATGGTTTAACTCTGTTAGCTGAATGCTCAGATCAGAAAGAAGTTTCACAGAATGCTTCTGTGTAGTTTATATTTGAATATATTCCTTTTTCCACTAGTACTCTCTTAGCGCTCCAAATGTCCAGTTGCATTTTCTACAGAAAGAGTGTTCAGATCTGCTCAATCAAAAGTATGTTTTAACTCTGTTAGCTGAATTCACAGATCAGAAAGAAGTTTCACAGAATGATTCTGTGTAGTTTATATTTGGAGACATTCCTTTTTCCACTATTACCCTCTTAGCGCTCCGAATCTCCACTTGCATTTTCTACAGAAAGAGTGTTTCAGAACGGCTCAATCAAAACTGAGGTTCAACTCTTTTAGTTGAACAAACAGAACAGAAAGTAGTTTCACACAATTCTTCTGTGTAGTTTTTATTTGTAGACATTCTTTTTCCCAATATAGGCCTCCTAGCGCTCAGAATGTCCAATTGCAGTTTCTACAGAAAGAGTGTTTCAGAACGGCTCAATCAAAAGTAAGGTTCAACTCTGTTAGTTGAATGCACAGAACAGAAAGAAGTTTCATACAATGCTTCTGTGTAGTTTATATTTGAACATTTTCTTTTTTCCACTATTACCAACTTAGCGCTACGAATGTCCAGTTGCATTTTCTACAGACAGAGTGTTTCAAAACTGCTCAATCAAAAGTATGGTTTAACTCTGTTAGCTGAATGCTCAGATCAGAAAGAAGTTTCACAGAATGCTTCTGTGTAGTTTATATTTGAATATATTCCTTTTTCCACTACTACGCTCTTAGCGCTCCAAATCTCCAGTTGCATTTTCTACAGAAAGAGTGTTCAGATCTGCTCAATCAAAAGTATGGTTTAACTCTGTTAGCTGAATGCACAGATCAGAAAGTAGTTTCACCGAATGATTCCGTGTAGTTTATATTTGAAGACATTCCTTTTTCCACTATTACCCTCTTAGCGCTCCGAATCTCCACTTGCATTTTCTACAAAAAGAGTGTTTCATAACTGCTCAATCAAAAATAAGTTTTATCTCTGTTAACTGAATTTACAGATCAGAAATAAGTTTCACAGAATGCATCTGTGTAGTTTTTATTTGAAGATATTCTTTTTCCCATTGTAGGCCTCTTAGCGCTTAGCATGTCCAATTGCAGTTTCTACAGAAAGAGTGTTTCAGAACGGCTCAATCAAAAGTAAGGTTCAACTCTGTTAGTTGAATGCACAGAACAGAAAGAATTTTCACAGAATGCTACTGTGTAGTTTATATTTGAATATATTCCTTTTTCCACTATTACCCTCTTAGCGCTCCGAATGTCCACTTGCATTTTCTACAGAAAGAGTGTTCAGAACTGTGCAATCAAAAGGATGGTTTAACTCTGTTAGCTTAATGAACATATCAGAAATAAGTTTCACACAATGCTTCTGTGTAGTTTTTATTTGAAGATATTATTTTTCCCAATATAGGCCTCTTAGCGCTCAGAATGTCCAATTGCAGTTTCTACAGAAAGAGTGTTTCAGAAAGGCTCAATAAAAGGAAAGTTCAACTCTGTTAATTGAATGCACAGAACAGAAAGAAGTTTCATACAATGCATCTGTGTAGTTTATATTTGAACATATTCTTTTTTCCACTCTTTCCCACTTAGCGCTACGAATGTCCAGTTGCATTTTCTACAGACAGAGTGTTTCAAAACTGCTCAATCAAAAGTATGGTTTAACTCTGTTAGCTGAATGCTCAGATCAGAAAGAAGTTTCACAGAATGCTTCTGTGTAGTTTATATTTGAATATATTCCTTTTTCCACTACTACTCTCTTAGCGCTCCAAATGTCCAGTTGCATTTTCTACAGAAAGGGTGTTCAGATCTGCTCTATCAAAAGTATGTTTTAACTCTGTTAGCTGAATGCACAGATCAGAAAGAAGTTTCACAGAATGATTCTGTGTAGTTTATATTTGGAGACATTCCTTTTTCCACTATTACCCTCTTAGCGCTCCGAATCTCCACTTGCATTTTCTACAGAAAGAGTGTTTCAGAACGGCTCAATGAAAACTAAGGTTCAACTCTTTTAGTTGAACAAAAAAAACAGAAAGAAGTTTCACACAATTCTTCTATGTAGTTTTTATTTGTAGACATTCTTTTTCCCAATATAGGCCTCCTAGAGCTCAAAATGTCCAATTGCAGTTGCTACAGAAAGAGTGTTTCAGAACGGCTCAATCAAAAGTAAGGTTCAACTCTGTTAGTTGAATGCACAGAACAGAAAGAAGTTTCATACAATGCTTCTGTGTAGTTTATATTTGAACATATTCTTTTTTCCACTATTACCCACTTAGCGCTACGAATGTCCAGTTGCATTTTCTACAGACAGAGTGTTTCAAAACTGCTCAATCAAAAGTATAGTTTAACTCTGTTAGCTGAATGCTCAGATCAGAAAGAAGTTTCACAGAATGCTTCTGTGTAGTTTATATTTGAATATATTCCTTTTTCCACTAGTACTCTCTTAGCGCTCCAAATGTCCAGTTGCATTATCTACAGAAAGAGTGTTCAGATCTGCTCAATCAAAAGTATGGTTTAACTCTGTTAGCTGAATGCACAGATCAGAAAGAAGTTTCACAGAATGATTCTGTGTTGTTTATATTTGGAGACATTCCTTTTTCCACTATTACCCTCTTAGCGCTCCGAATCTCCACTTGCATTTTCTGCAGAAAGAGTGTTTCAGAACGGCTCAATCGAAACCAAGGTTCAACTCTTTTAGTTGAAAAAACAGAACACAACGAAGTTTCACACAATTCTTCTGTGTAGTTTTTATTTGTAGACATTCTTTTTCCCAATATAGGCCTCCTAGCGCTCAGAATGTCCAATTGCAGTTTCTACAGAAAGAGTGTTTCAGAACGGCTCAATCAAAAGTAAGGTTCAACTCTGTTAGTTGAATGCACAGAACAGAAAGAAGTTTCATACAATGCTTCTGTGTAGTTTATATTTGAACATATTCTTTTTTCCACTATACCCACTTAGCGCTACGAATGTCCAGTTGCATTTTCTACAGACAGAGTGTTTCAAAACTGCTCAATCAAAAGTATGGTTTAACTCTGTTAGCTGAATGCTCAGATCAGAAAGAAGTTTCACAGAATGCTTCTGTGTTGTTTATATTTGAATATATTCCTTTTTCCACTACTACGCTCTTAGCGCTCCAAATGTCCAGTTGCATTTTCTACAGAAAGAGTGTTCTGATCTGCTCAATCAAAAGTATGGTTTAACTCTGTTAGCTGAATGCACAGATCAGAAAGAAGTTTCACCGAATGATTCTGTGTAGTTTATATTTGAAGACATTCCTTTTTCCACTATTACCCTCTTAGCGCTCCGAATCTCCACTTGCATTTTCTACAAAAAGAGGGTTTCATAACTGCTCAATCAAAAATATGTTTTATCTCTGTTAACTGAATTTACAGATCAGAAATAAGTTTCACAGAATGCATCTGTGTAGTATTTATTTGAAGATATTCTTTTTCCCAATGTAGGCCTCTTAGCGCTTAGCATGTCCAATTGCAGTTTCTACAGAAAGATTGTTTCAGAACGGCTCAATCAAAAGTAAGGTTCAACTCTGTTAGTTGAATGCACAGAACAGAAAGAATTTTCACAGAATGCTACTGTGTAGTTTATATTTGAATATATTCCTTTTTCCACTATTACCCTCTTAGCGCTCCGAATGTCCACTTGCATTTTCTACAGAAAGAGTGTTCAGAACTGCGCAATCAAAAGTATGGTTTAACTCTGTTAGCTTAATGAACATATCAGAAATAAGTTTCACACAATGCTTCTGTGTAGTTTTTATTTGAAGATATTATTTTTCAAAATATAGGCCTCTTAGCGCTCAGAATGTCCAATTGCAGTTTCTACAGAAAGAGTGTTTCAGAAAGGCTCAATCAAAAGTAAAGTTCAACTCTGTTAATTGAATGCACAGAACAGAAAGAAATTTCATACAATGCTTCTGTGTAGTTTATATTTGAACATATTCTTTTTTCCACTATTACCCACTTAGCGCTACGAATGTCCAGTTGCATTTTCTACAGACAGAGTGTTTCAAAACTGCTCAATCAAAAGTATGGTTTAACTCTGTTAGCTGAATGCTCAGATCAGAAAGAAGTTTCACAGAATGCTTCTGTGTAGTTTATATTTGAATATATTCCTTTTTCCACTAGTACTCTCTTAGCGCTCCAAATGTCCAGTTGCATTTTCTACAGAAAGAGTGTTCAGATCTGCTCAATGAAAAGTATGGTTTAACTCTGTTAGCTGAATTCACAGATCAGAAAGAAGTTTCACAGAATGATTCTGTGTAGTTTATATTTGGAGACATTCCTTTTTCCACTATTACCCTCTTAGCGCTCCGAATCTCCACTTGCATTTTCTACAGAAAGAGTGTTTCAGAACGGCTCAATCAAAACTAAGGTTCATCTCTTTTAGTTGAACAAACAGAACAGAAAGTAGTTTCACACAATTCTTCTGTGTAGTTTTTATTTGTAGACATTCTTTTTCCCAATATAGGCCTCCTAGCGCTCAGAATGTCCAATTGCAGTTTCTAGAGAAAGAGTGTTTCAGAACGGCTCAATCAAAAGTAAGGTTCAACTCTGTTAGTTGAATGCACAGAACAGAAAGAAGTTTCATACAATGCTTCTGTGTAGTTTATATTTGAACATTTTCTTTTTTCCACTATTACCAACTTAGCGCTACGAATGTCCAGTTGCATTTTCTACAGACAGAGTGTTTCAAAACTGCTCAATCAAAAGTATGGTTTAACTCTGTTAGCTGAATGCTCAGATCAGAAAGAAGTTTCACAGAATGCTTCTGTGTTGTTTATATTTGAATATATTCCTTTTTCCACTACTACGCTCTTAGCGCTCCAAATGTCCAGTTGCATTTTCTACAGAAAGAGTGTTCTGATCTGCTCAATCAAAAGTATGGTTTAACTCTGTTAGCTGAATGCACAGATCAGAAAGAAGTTTCACCGAATGATTCTGTGTAGTTTATATTTGAAGACATTCCTTTTTCCACTATTACCCTCTTAGCGCTCCGAATCTCCACTTGCATTTTCTACAAAAAGAGGGTTTCATAACTGCTCAATCAAAAATATGTTTTATCTCTGTTAACTGAATTTACAGATCAGAAATAAGTTTCACAGAATGCATCTGTGTAGTTTTTATTTGAAGATATTCTTTTTCCCAATGTAGGCCTCTTAGCGCTTAGCATGTCCAATTGCAGTTTCTACAGAAAGATTGTTTCAGAACGGCTCAATCAAAAGTAAGGTTCAACTCTGTTAGTTGAATGCACAGAACAGAAAGAATTTTCACAGAATGCTACTGTGTAGTTTATATTTGAATATATTCCTTTTTCCACTATTACCCTCTTAGCGCTCCGAATGTCCACTTGCATTTTCTACAGAAAGAGTGTTCAGAACTGCGCAATCAAAAGTATGGTTTAACTCTGTTACCTTAATGAACATATCAGAAATAAGTTTCACACAATGCTTCTGTGTAGTTTTTATTTGAAGATATTATTTTTCAAAATATAGGCCTCTTAGCGCTCAGAATGTCCAATTGCAGTTTCTACAGAAAGAGTGTTTCAGAAAGGCTCAATCAAAAGTAAAGTTCAACTCTGTTAATTGAATGCACAGAACAGAAAGAAATTTCATACAATGCTTCTGTGTAGTTTATATTTGAACATATTCTTTTTTCCACTATTACCCACTTAGCGCTACGAATGTCCAGTTGCATTTTCTACAGACAGAGTGTTTCAAAACTGCTCAATCAAAAGTATGGTTTAACTCTGTTAGCTGAATGCTCAGATCAGAAAGAAGTTTCACAGAATGCTTCTGTGTAGTTTATATTTGAATATATTCCTTTTTCCACTAGTACTCTCTTAGCGCTCCAAATGTCCAGTTGCATTTTCTACAGAAAGAGTGTTCAGATCTGCTCAATCAAAAGTATGGTTTAACTCTGTTAGCTGAATTCACAGATCAGAAAGAAGTTTCACAGAATGATTCTGTGTAGTTTATATTTGGAGACATTCCTTTTTCCACTATTACCCTCTTAGCGCTCCGAATCTCCACTTGCATTTTCTACAGAAAGAGTGTTTCAGAACGGCTCAATCAAAACTAAGGTTCATCTCTTTTAGTTGAACAAACAGAACAGAAAGTAGTTTCACACAATTCTTCTGTGTAGTTTTTATTTGTAGACATTCTTTTTCCCAATATAGGCCTCCTAGCGCTCAGAATGTCCAATTGCAGTTTCTAGAGAAAGAGTGTTTCAGAACGGCTCAATCAAAAGTAAGGTTCAACTCTGTTAGTTGAATGCACAGAACAGAAAGAAGTTTCATACAATGCTTCTGTGTAGTTTATATTTGAACATTTTCTTTTTTCCACTATTACCAACTTAGCGCTACGAATGTCCAGTTGCATTTTCTACAGACAGAGTGTTTCAAAACTACTCAATCAAAAGTATGGTTTAACTATGTTAGCTGAATGCTCAGATCAGAAAGAAGTTTCACAGAATGCTTCTGTGTAGTTTATATTTGAATATATTCCTTTTTCCACTACTACGCTCTTAGCGCTCCAAATCTCCACTTGCATTTTCTACAGAAAGAGTGTTCAGATCTGCTCAATCAAAAGTATGTTTTAACTCTGTTAGCTGAATGCACAGATCAGAAATTAGTTTCACCGAATGTTTCCGTGTAGTTTATATTTGAAGACATTCCTTTTTCCACTATTACCCTCTTAGCGCTCCGAATCTCCACTTGCATTTTCTACAAAAAGAGTGTTTCATAACTGCTTAATCAAAAATATGTTTTATCTCTGTTAACTGAATTTACAGATCAGAAATAAGTTTCACAGAATGCATCTGTGTAGTTTTTATTTGAAGATATTCTTTTTCCCAATGTAGGCCTCTTAGCGCTTAGCATGTCCAATTGCAGTTTCTACAGAAAGAGTGTTTCAGAACGGCTCAATCAAAAGTAAGGTTCAACTCTGTTAGTTGAATGCACAGAACAGAAAGAATTTTCACAGAATGCTACTGTGTAGTTTATATTTGAATATATTCCTTTTTCCACTATTACCCTCTTAGCGCTCCGAATGTCCACTTGCATTTTCTACAGAAAGAGTGTTCAGAACTGTGCAATCAAAAGTATGGTTTAACTCTGTTAGCTTAATGAACATATCAGAAATAAGTTTCACACAATGCTTCTGTGTAGTTTTTATTTGAAGATATTATTTTTCCCAATATAGGCCTCTTAGCGCTCAGAATGTCCAATTGCAGTTTCTACAGAAAGAGTGTTTCAGAAAGGCTCAATCAAAAGTAAAGTTCAACTCTGTTAATTGAATGCACAGAACAGAAAGAAGTTTCATACAATGCTTCTGTGTAGTTTATATTTGAACATATTCTTTTTTCCACTCTTTCCCACTTAGCGCTACGAATGTCCAGTTGCATTTTCTACAGACAGAGTGTTTCAAAACTGCTCAATCAAAAGTATGGTTTAACTCTGTTAGCTGAATGCTCAGATCAGAAAGAAGTTTCACAGAATGCTTCTGTGTAGTTTATATTTGAATATATTCCTTTTTCCACTACTACTCTCTTAGCGCTCCAAATGTCCAGTTGCATTTTCTACAGAAAGGGTGTTCAGATCTGCTCTATCAAAAGTATGTTTTAACTCTGTTAGCTGAATGCACAGATCAGAAAGAAGTTTCACAGAATGATTCTGTGTAGTTTATATTTGGAGACATTCCTTTTTCCACTCTTAACCTCTTAGCGCTCCGAATCTCCACTTGCATTTTCTACAGAAAGAGTGCCTCAGAACGGCTCAATCAAAACTAAGGTTCAACTCTTTTAGTTGAACAAACAGAACAGAAAGAAGTTTCACACAATTCTTCTCTGTAGTTTCTATTTGTAGACATTCTTTTTCCCAATATAGGCCTCCTAGCGCTCAGAATGTCCAATTGCAGTTTCTACAGAAAGAGTGTTTCAGAACGGCTCAATCAAAAGTAAAGTTCAACTCTGTTAGTTGAATGCACAGAACAGAAAGAAGTTTCATACAATGCTTCTGTGTAGTTTATATTTGAACATATTCTTTTTTCCACTATTACCAACTTAGCGCTACGAATGTCCAGTTGCATTTTCTACAGACAGAGTGTTTCAAAACTGCTCAATCAAAAGTATGGTTTAAGTCTGTTAGCTGAATGCTCAGATCAGAAAGAAGTTTCACAGAATGCTTCTGTGTAGTTTATATTTGAATATATTCCTTTTTCCACTACTACGCTCTTAGCGCTCCAAATGTCCAGTTGCATTTTCTACAGAAAGAGTGTTCAGATCTGCTCAATCAAAAGTATGGTTTAACTCTGTTAGCTGAATGCACAGATCAGAAAGAAGTTTCACCGAATGATTCTGTGTAGTTTATATTTGAAGACATTCCTTTTTCCACTATTACCCTCTTAGCGCTCGGAATCTCCACTTGCATTTTCTACAAAAAAAGTGTTTCATAACTGCTCAATCAAAAATATGCTTTATCTCTGTTAACTGAATTTTCAGATCAGAAATAAGTTTCACAGAATGCATCTGTGTAGTTTTTATTTGAAGATATTCTTTTTCCCAATGTAGGCCTCTTAGCGCTTAGCATGTCCAATTGCAGTTTCTACAGAAAGAGTGTTTCAGAACGGCTCAATCAAAAGTAAGGTTCAACTCTGTTAGTTGAATGCACAGAACAGAAAGAATTTTCACAGAATGCTACTGTGTAGTTTATATTTGAATATATTCCTTTTTCCACTATTACCCTCTTAGCGCTCCGAATGTCCACTTGCATTTTCTACAAAAAGAGTGTTCAGAACTTCTCAATCAAAAGTATGGTTTAACTCTGTTAGCTGAATGCACAGATCAGAAAGAAGTTTCACAGAATGATTCTGAGTAGTTTATATTTGGAGACATTCCTTTTTCCACTATTACCCTCTTAGCGCTCCGAATCTCCACTTGCATTTTCTACAGAAAGAGTGTTTCAGAACGGCTCAATCAAAACTATGGTTCAAGACTTTTAGTTGAACAAACAGAACAGAAATAAGTTTCACACAATTCTTCTGTGTAATTTTTATTTGTAGACATTCTTTTTCCCAATATAGGCCTCTTAGCGCTCAGAATGTCCAATTGCAGTTTCTACAGAAAGAGTGTTTAAGAACGGCTCAATCAAAAGTAAGGTTCAACTCTGTTAGTTGAATGCACAGAACAGAAAGAAGTTTCATACAATGCTTCTGTGTAGTTTATATTTGAACATATTCTTTTTTCCACTATTACCCACTTAGCGCTACGAATATCCAGTTGCATTTTCTACAGACAGAGTGTTTCAAAACTGCTCAATCAAAAGTATGGTTTAAATCTGTTAGCTGAATGCTCAGATCAGAATGAAGTTTCACAGAATGCTTCTGTGTAGTTTATATTTGAATATATTCCTTTTTCCACTACTACTCTCTTAGCGCTCCAAATGTCCAGTTGCATTTTCTACAGAAAGAGTGTTCAGATCTGCTCAATCAAAAGTATGGTTTAACTCTGTTAGCTGAATGCACAGATCAGAAAGAAGTTTCACAGAATGATTCTGTGTAGTTTATATTTGGAGACATTCCTTTTTCCACTATTACCCTCTTAGCGCTCCGAATCTCCACTTGCATTTTCTACAGAAAGAGTGTTTCAGAACGGCTCAATCAAAACTAAGGTTCAACTCTTTTAGTTGAACAAACAGAACAGAAAGAAGTTTCACACAATTCTGCTGTGTAGTTTTTATTTGTAGACATTCTTTTTCCCAATATAGGCCTCCTAGCGCTCAAAATGTCCAATTGCAGTTTCTACAGAAAGAGTGTTTCAGAACGGCTCAATCAAAAGTAAGGTTCAACTCTGTTAGTTGAATGCACAGAACAGAAAGAAGTTTCATACAATGCTTCTGTGTAGTTTATATTTGAACATATTCTTTTTTCCACTATTACCCACTTAGCGCTACGAATGTCCAGTTGCATTTTCTACAGACAGAGTGTTTCAAAACTGCTCAATCAAAAGTATGGTTTAACTCTGTTAGCTGAATGCTCAGATCAGAAAGAAGTTTCACAGAATGCTTCTGTGTAGTTTATATTTGAATATATTCCTTTTTCCACTACTACGCTCTTAGCGCTCCAAATGTCCAGTTGCATTTTCTACAGAAAGAGTGATCAGATCTGCTCAATCAAAAGTATGGTTTAACTCTGTTAGCTGAATGCACAGATCAGAAAGAAGTTTCACAGAATGATTCTGTGTAGTTTATATTTGGAGACATTCCTTTTTCCACTATTACCCTCTTAGCGCTCCGAATCTCCACTTGCATTTTCTACAGAAAGAGTGTTTCAGAACGGCTCAATCAAAACTAAGGTTCAACTCTTTTAGTTGAACAAACAGAACAGAAAGAAGTTTCACACAATTCTTCTGTGTATTTTTTATTTGTAGACATTCTTTTTCCCAATATAGGCCTCCTAGAGCTCAAAATGTCCAATTGCAGTTGCTACAGAAAGAGTGTTTCAGAACGGCTCAATCAAAAGTAAGGTTCAACTCTGTTAGTTGAATGCACAGAACAGAAAGAAGTTTCATACAATGCTTCTGTGTAGTTTATATTTGAACATATTCTTTTTTCCACTATTACCCACTTAGCGCTATGAATGTCCAGTTGAATTTTCTACAGACAGAGTGTTTCAAAACTGCTCAATCAAAAGTATAGTTTAACTCTGTTAGCTGAATGCTCAGATCAGAAAGAAGTTTCACAGAATGCTTCTGTGTAGTTTATATTTGAATATATTCCTTTTTCCACTAGTACTCTCTTAGCGCTCCAAATATCCAGTTTGCATTTTCTACAGAAAGCGTGTTCAGATCTGCTCAATCAAAAGTATGGTTTAACTCTGTTAGCTGAATGCACAGATCAGAAAGAAGTTTCACAGAATGATTCTGTGTAGTTTATATTTGGAGACATTCCTTTTTCCACTATTACCCTCTTAGCGCTCCGAATCTCCACTTGCATTTTCTACAGAAAGAGTGTTTCAGAACGGCTCAATCAAAACTAAGGTTCAACTCTTTTAGTTGAACAAACAGAACAGAAAGAAGTTTCACACAATTCTTCTGTGTAGTTTTTATTTGTAGACATTCTTTTTCCCAATATAGGCCTCCTAGAGCTCAAAATGTCCAATTGCAGTTGCTACAGAAAGAGTGTTTCAGAACGGCTCAATCAAAAGTAAGGTTCAACTCTGTTAGTTGAATGCACAGAACAGAAAGAAGGTTCATACAATGCTTCTGTGTAGTTTATATTTGAACATATTCTTTTTTCCACTATTACCCACTTAGCGCTACGAATGTCCAGTTGAATTTTCTACAGACAGAGTGTTTCAAAACTGCTCAATCAAAAGTATAGTTTAACTCTGTTAGCTGAATGCTCAGATCAGAAAGAAGTTTCACAGAATGCTTCTGTGTAGTTTATATTTGAATATATTCATTTTTCCACTAGTACTCTCTTAGCGCTCCAAATGTCCAGTTGCATTTTCTACAGAAAGAGTGTTCAGATCTGCTCAATCAAAAGTATGGTTTAACTCTGTTAGCTGAATGCACAGATCAGAAAGAAGTTTCACAGAATGATTCTGTGTAGTTTATATTTGGAGACATTCCTTTTTCCACTATTACCCTCTTAGCGCTCCGAATCTCCACTTGCATTTTCTACAGAAAGAGTGTTTCAGAACGGCTCAATCAAAACCAAGGTTCAACTCTTTTAGTTGAACAAACAGAACAGAAAGAAGTTTCACACAATTCTTCTGTGTAGTTTTTATTTGTAGACATTCTTTTTCCCAATATAGGCCTCCTAGAGCTCAAAATGTCCAATTGCAGTTGCTACAGAAAGAGTGTTTCAGAACGGCTCAATCAAAAGTAAGGTTCAACTCTGTTAGTTGAATGCACAGAACAGAAAGAAGTTTCATACAATGCTTCTGTGTAGTTTATATTTGAACATATTCTTTTTTCCACTATTACCCACTTAGCGCTATGAATGTCCAGTTGAATTTTCTACAGACAGAGTGTTTCAAAACTGCTCAATCAAAAGTATAGTTTAACTCTGTTAGCTGAATGCTCAGATCAGAAAGAAGTTTCACAGAATGCTTCTGTGTAGTTTATATTTGAATATATTCCTTTTTCCACTAGTACTCTCTTAGCGCTCCAAATGTCCAGTTTGCATTTTCTACAGAAAGAGTGTTCAGATCTGCTCAATCAAAAGTATGGTTTCACTCTGTTAGCTGAATGCACAGATCAGAAAGAAGTTTCACAGAATGATTCTGTGTAGTTTATATTTGGAGACATTCCTTTTTCCACTATTACCCTCTTAGCGCTCCGAATCTCCACTTGCATTTTCTACAGAAAGAGTGTTTCAGAACGGCTCAATCAAAACTAAGTTTCAACTCTTTTAGTTGAACAAACAGAACAGAAAGAAGTTTCACACAATTCTTCTGTGTAGTTTTTATTTGTAGACATTCTTTTTCCCAATATAGGCCTCCTAGAGCTCAAAATGTCCAATTGCAGTTGCTACAGAAAGAGTGTTTCAGAACGGCTCAATCAAAAGTAAGGTTCAACTCTGTTAGTTGAATGCACAGAACAGAAAGAAGGTTCATACAATGCTTCTGTGTAGTTTATATTTGAACATATTCTTTTTTCCACTATTACCCACTTAGCGCTACGAATGTCCAGTTGAATTTTCTACAGACAGAGTGTTTCAAAACTGCTCAATCAAAAGTATAGTTTAACTCTGTTAGCTGAATGCTCAGATCAGAAAGAAGTTTCACAGAATGCTTCTGTGTAGTTTATATTTGAATATATTCATTTTTCCACTAGTACTCTCTTAGCGCTCCAAATGTCCAGTTGCATTTTCTACAGAAAGAGTGTTCAGATCTGCTCAATCAAAAGTATGGTTTAACTCTGTTAGCTGAATGCACAGATCAGAAAGAAGTTTCACAGAATGATTCTGTGTAGTTTATATTTGGAGACATTCCTTTTTCCACTATTACCCTCTTAGCGCTCCGAATCTCCACTTGCATTTTCTACAGAAAGAGTGTTTCAGAACGGCTCAATCAAAACCAAGGTTCAACTCTTTTAGTTGAACAAACAGAACACAACGAAGTTTCACACAATTCTTCTGTGTAGTTTTTATTTGTAGACATTCTTTTTCCCAATATAGGCCTCCTAGCGCTCAGAATGTCCAATTGCAGTTTCTACAGAAAGAGTGTTTCAGAACGGCTCAATCAAAAGTAAGGTTCAACTCTGTTAGTTGAATGCACAGAACAGAAAGAAGTTTCATACAATGCTTCTGTGTAGTTTATATTTGAACATATTCTTTTTTCCACTATTCCCACTTAGCGCTACGAATGTCCAGTTGCATTTTCTAGAGACAGAGTGTTTCAAAACTGCTCAATCAAAAGTATGGTTTAACTCTGTTAGCTGAATGCTCAGATCAGAAAGAAGTTTCACAGAATGCTTCTGTGTTGTTTATATTTGAATATATTCCTTTTTCCACTACTACGCTCTTAGCGCTCCAAATGTCCAGTTGCATTTTCTACAGAAAGAGTGTTCTGATCTGCTCAATCAAAAGTATGGTTTAACTCTGTTAGCTGAATGCACAGATCAGAAAGAAGTTTCACCGAATGATTCTGTGTAGTTTATATTTGAAGACATTCCTTTTTCCACTATTACCCTCTTAGCGCTCCGAATCTCCACTTGCATTTTCTACAAAAAGAGGGTTTCATAACTGCTCAATCAAAAATATGTTTTATCTCTGTTAACTGAATTTACAGATCAGAAATAAGTTTCACAGAATGCATCTGTGTAGTTTTTATTTGAAGATATTGTTTTTCCCAATGTAGGCCTCTTAGCGCTTAGCATGTCCAATTGCAGTTTCTACAGAAAGAGTGTTTCAGAACGGCTCAATCAAAAGTAAGGTTCAACTCTGTTAGTTGAATGCACAGAACAGAAAGAATTTTCACAGAATGCTACTGTGTAGTTTATATTTGAATATATTCCTTTTTCCACTATTACCCTCTTAGCGCTCCGAATGTCCACTTGCATTTTCTACAGAAAGAGTATTCAGAACTGCGCAATCAAAAGTATGGTTTAACTCTGTTAGCTTAATGAACATATCAGAAATAAGTTTCACACAATGCTTCTGTGTAGTTTTTATTTGAAGATATTATTTTTACCAATATAGGCCTCTTAGCGCTCAGAATGTCCAATTGCAGTTTCTACAGAAAGAGTGTTTCAGAAAGGCTCAATCAAATGTAAGGTTCAACTCTGTTAGTTGAATGCACAGAACAGAAATAAGTTTCATACAATGCTTCTGTGTAGTTTATATTTGAACATATTCTTTTTTCCACTATTACCCACTTAGCACTACGAATGTCCAGTTGCATTTTCTACAGACAGAGTGTTTCAAAACTGCTCAATCAAAAGTATGGTTTAACTCTGTTAGCTGAATGCTCAGATCAGAATGAAGTTTCACAGAATGCTTCTGTGTAGTTTATATTTGAATATATTCCTTTTTCCACTACTACTCTCTTAGCGCTCCAAATGTCCAGTTGCATTTTCTACAGAAAGAGTGTTCAGATCTGCTCAATCAAAAGTATGGTTTAACTCTGTTAGCTGAATGCACAGATCAGAAAGAAGTTTCACAGAATGATTCTGTGTAGTTTATATTTGGAGACATTCCTTTTTCCACTATTACCCTCTTAGCGCTCCGAATCTCCACTTGCATTTTCTACAGAAAGAGTGTTTCAGAACGGCTCAATCAAAACTAAGGTTCAACTCTTTTAGTTGAACAAACAGAACAGAAAGAAGTTTCACACAATTCTGCTGTGTAGTTTTTATTTGTAGACATTCTTTTTCCCAATATAGGCCTCCTAGCGCTCAAAATGTCCAATTGCAGTTTCTACAGAAAGAGTGTTTCAGAATGGCTCAATCAAAAGTAAGGTTCAACTCTGTTAGTTGAATGCACAGAACAGAAAGAAGTTTCATACAATGCTTCTGTGTAGTTTATATTTGAACATATTCTTTTTTCCACTATTACCCACTTAGCGCTACGAATGTCCAGTTGCATTTTCTACAGACAGAGTGTTTCAAAACTGCTCAATCAAAAGTATGGTTTAACTCTGTTAGCTGAATGCTCAGATCAGAAAGAAGTTTCACAGAATGCTTCTGTGTAGTTTATATTTGAATATATTCCTTTTTCCACTACTACGCTCTTAGCGCTCCAAATGTCCAGTTGCATTTTCTACAGAAAGAGTGATCAGATCTGCTCAATCAAAAGTATGGTTTAACTCTGTTAGCTGAATGCACAGATCAGAAAGAAGTTTCACAGAATGATTCTGTGTAGTTTATATTTGGAGACATTCCTTTTTCCACTATTACCCTCTTAGCGCTCCGAATCTCCACTTGCATTTTCTACAGAAAGAGTGTTTCAGAACGGCTCAATCAAAACCAAGGTTCAACTCTTTTAGTTGAACAAACAGAACACAACGAAGTTTCACACAATTCTTCTGTGTAGTTTTTATTTGTAGACATTCTTTTTCCCAATATAGGCCTCCTAGCGCTCAGAATGTCCAATTGCAGTTTCTACAGAAAGAGTGTTTCAGAACGGCTCAATCAAAAGTAAGGTTCAACTCTGTTAGTTGAATGCACAGAACAGAAAGAAGTTTCATACAATGCTTCTGTGTAGTTTATATTTGAACATATTCTTTTTTCCACTATTCACACTTAGCGCTACGAATGTCCAGTTGCATTTTCTAGAGACAGAGTGTTTCAAAACTGCTCAATCAAAAGTATGGTTTAACTCTGTTAGCTGAATGCTCAGATCAGAAAGAAGTTTCACAGAATGCTTCTGTGTTGTTTATATTTGAATATATTCCTTTTTCCACTACTACGCTCTTAGCGCTCCAAATGTCCAGTTGCATTTTCTACAGAAAGAGTGTTCTGATCTGCTCAATCAAAAGTATGGTTTAACTCTGTTAGCTGAATGCACAGATCAGAAAGAAGTTTCACCGAATGATTCTGTGTAGTTTATATTTGAAGACATTCCTTTTTCCACTATTACCCTCTTAGCGCTCCGAATCTCCACTTGCATTTTCTACAAAAAGAGGGTTTCATAACTGCTCAATCAAAAATATGTTTTATCTCTGTTAACTGAATTTACAGATCAGAAATAAGTTTCACAGAATGCATCTGTGTAGTTTTTATTTGAAGATATTGTTTTTCCCAATGTAGGCCTCTTAGCGCTTAGCATGTCCAATTGCAGTTTCTACAGAAAGAGTGTTTCAGAACGGCTCAATCAAAAGTAAGGTTCAACTCTGATAGTTGAATGCACAGAACAGAAAGAATTTTCACAGAATGCTACTGTGTAGTTTATATTTGAATATATTCCTTTTTCCACTATTACCCTCTTAGCGCTCCGAATGTCCACTTGCATTTTCTACAGAAAGAGTGTTCAGAACTGCGCAATCAAAAGTATGGTTTAACTCTGTTAGCTTAATGAACATATCAGAAATAAGTTTCACACAATGCTTCTGTGTAGTTTTTATTTGAAGATATTATTTTTACCAATATAGGCCTCTTAGCGCTCAGAATGTCCAATTGCAGTTTCTACAGAAAGAGTGTTTCAGAAAGGCTCAATCAAATGTAAGGTTCAACTCTGTTAGTTGAATGCACAGAACAGAAAGAAGTTTCATACAATGCTTCTGTGTAGTTTATATTTGAACATATTCTTTTTTCCACTATTACCCACTTAGCACTACGAATGTCCAGTTGCATTTTCTACAGACAGAGTGTTTCAAAACTGCTCAATCAAAAGTATGGTTTAACTCTGTTAGCTGAATGCTCAGATCAGAATGAAGTTTCACAGAATGCTTCTGTGTAGTTTATATTTGAATATATTCCTTTTTCCACTACTACTCTCTTAGCGCTCCAAATGTCCAGTTGCATTTTCTACAGAAAGAGTGTTCAGATCTGCTCAATCAAAAGTATGGTTTAACTCTGTTAGCTGAATGCACAGATCAGAAAGAAGTTTCACAGAATGATTCTGTGTAGTTTATATTTGGAGACATTCCTTTTTCCACTATTACCCTCTTAGCGCTCCGAATCTCCACTTGCATTTTCTACAGAAAGAGTGTTTCAGAACGGCTCAATCAAAACTAAGGTTCAACTCTTTTAGTTGAACAAACAGAACAGAAAGAAGTTTCACACAATTCTGCTGTGTAGTTTTTATTTGTAGACATTCTTTTTCCCAATATAGGCCTCCTAGCGCTCAAAATGTCCAATTGCAGTTTCTACAGAAAGAGTGTTTCAGAACGGCTCAATCAAAAGTAAGGTTCAACTCTGTTAGTTGAATGCACAGAACAGAAAGAAGTTTCATACAATGCTTCTGTGTAGTTTATATTTGAACATATTCTTTTTTCCACTATTACCCACTTAGCGCTACGAATGTCCAGTTGCATTTTCTACAGACAGAGTGTTTCAAAACTGCTCAATCAAAAGTATGGTTTAACTCTGTTAGCTGAATGCTCAGATCAGAAAGAAGTTTCACAGAATGCTTCTGTGTAGTTTATATTTGAATATATTCCTTTTTCCACTACTACGCTCTTAGCGCTGCAAATGTCCCATTGCATTTTCTACAGAAAGAGTGATCAGATCTGCTCAATCAAAAGTATGGTTTAACTCTGTTAGCTGAATGCACAGATCAGAAAGAAGTTTCACAGAATGATTCTGTGTAGTTTATATTTGGAGACATTCCTTTTTCCACTATTACCCTCTTAGCGCTCCGAATCTCCACTTGCATTTTTTACAGAAAGAGTGTTTCAGAACGGCTCAATCAAAACTAAGGTTCAACTCTTTTAGTTGAACAAACAGAACAGAAAGAAGTTTCACACAATTCTTCTGTGTAGTTTTTATTTGTAGACATTCTTTTTCCCAATATAGGCCTCCTAGAGCTCAAAATGTCCAATTGCAGTTGCTACAGAAAGAGTGTTTCAGAACGGCTCAATCAAAAGTAAGGTTCAACTCTGTTAGTTGAATGCACAGAACAGAAAGAAGGTTCATACAATGCTTCTGTGTAGTTTATATTTGAACATATTCTTTTTTCCACTATTACCCACTTAGCGCTACGAATGTCCAGTTGAATTTTCTACAGACACAGTGTTTCAAAACTGCTCAATCAAAAGTATAGTTTAACTCTGTTAGCTGAATGCTCAGATCAGAAAGAAGTTTCACAGAATGCTTCTGTGTAGTTTATATTTGAATATATTCCTTTTTCCACTAGTACTCTCTTAGCGCTCCAAATGTCCAGTTGCATTTTCTACAGAAAGAGTGTTCAGATCTGCTCAATCAAAAGTATGGTTTAAGTCTGTTAGCTGAATGCACAGATCAGAAAGAAGTTTCACAGAATGATTCTGTGTAGTTTATATTTGGAGACATTCCTTTTTCCACTATTACCCTCTTAGCGCTCCGAATCTCCACTTGCGTTTTCTACAGAAAGAGTGTTTCAGAAAGGCTCAATCAAAACCAAGGTTCAACTCTTTTAGTTGAACAAACAGAACACAACGAAGTTTCACACAATTCTTCTGTGTAGTTTTTATTTGTAGACATTCTTTTTCCCAATATAGGCCTCCTAGCGCTCAGAATGTCCAATTGCAGTTTCTACAGAAAGAGTGTTTCAGAACGGCTCAATCAAAAGTAAGGTTCAACTCTGTTAGTTGAATGCACAGAACAGAAAGAAGTTTCATACAATGCTTCTGTGTAGTTTATATTTGAACATATTCTTTTTTCCACTATACCCACTTAGCGCTACGAATGTCCAGTTGCATTTTCTACAGACAGAGTGTTTCAAAACTGCTCAATCAAAAGTATGGTTTAACTCTGTTAGCTGAATGCTCAGATCAGAAAGAAGTTTCACAGAATGCTTCTGTGTTGTTTATATTTGAATATATTCCTTTTTCCACTACTACGCTCTTAGCGCTCCAAATGTCCAGTTGCATTTTCTACAGAAAGAGTGTTCTGATCTGCTCAATCAAAAGTATGGTTTAACTCTGTTAGCTGAATGCACAGATCAGAAAGAAGTTTCACCGAATGATTCTGTGTAGTTTATATTTGAAGACATTCCTTTTTCCACTATTACCCTCTTAGCGCTCCGAATCTCCACTTTCATTTTCTACAAAAAGAGGGTTTCATAACTGCTCAATCAAAAATATGTTTTATCTCTGTTAACTGAATTTACAGATCAGAAATAAGTTTCACAGAATGCATCTGTGTAGTTTTTATTTGAAGATATTCTTTTTCCCAATGTAGGCCTCTTAGCGCTTAGCATGTCCAATTGCAGTTTCTACAGAAAGAGTGTTTCAGAACGGCTGAATCAAAAGTAAGGTTCAACTCTGTTAGTTGAATGCACAGAACAGAAAGAATTTTCACAGAATGCTACTGTGTAGTTTATATTTGAATATATTCCTTTTTCCACTATTACCCTCTTTGCGCTCCGAATGTCCACTTGCATTTTCTACAGAAAGAGTGTTCAGAACTGCGCAATCAAAAGTATTGTTTAACTCTGTTAGCTTAGTGAACATATCAGAAATAAGTTTCACACAATGCTTCTGTGTAGTTTTTATTTGAAGATATTATTTTTCAAAATATAGGCCTCTTAGCGCTCAGAATGTCCAATTGCAGTTTCTACAGAAAGAGTGCTTCAGAAAGTCTCAATCAAAAGTAAAGTTCAACTCTGTTAATTGAATGCACAGAACAGAAAGAAGTTTCATACAATGCTTCTGTGTAGTTTATATTTGAATATATTCTCTTTTCCACTATTACCCACTTAGCGCTACGAATGTCCAGTTGCATTTTCTACAGACAGAGTGTTTCAAAACTGCTCAATCAAAAGTATGGTTTAACTCTGTTAGCTGAATGCTCAGATCAGAAAGATGTTTCACAGAATGCTTCTGTGTAGTTTATATTTGAATATATTCCTTTTTCCACTAGTACTCTCTTAGCGCTCCAAATGTCCAGTTGCATTTTCTACAGAAAGAGTGTTCAGATCTGCTCAATCAAAAGTATGGTTTAACTCTGTTAGCTGAATGCACAGATCAGAAAGAAGTTTCACAGAATGATTCTGTGTAGTTTATATTTGAATATATTCCTTTTTCCACTACTACTCTCTTAGCGCTCCAAATGTCCAGTTGCATTTTCTACAGAAAGAGTGTTCAGATCTGCTCAATCAAAAGTATGGTTTAACTCTGTTAGCTGAATGCACAGATCAGAAAGATGTTTCACAGAATGATTCTGTGTAGTTTATATTTGGAGACATTCCTTTTTCCACTATTACCCTCTTAGCGCTCCGAATCTCCACTTGCATTTTCTACAGAAAGAGTGTTTCAGAACGGCTCAATCAAAACTAAGGTTCAACTCTTTTAGTTGAACAAACAGAACAGAAAGAAGTTTCACACAATTCTTCTGTGTATTTTTTATTTGTAGACATTCTTTTTCCCAATATAGGCCTCCTAGAGCTCAAAATGTCCAATTGCAGTTGCTACAGAAAGAGTGTTTCAGAACGGCTCAATCAAAAGTAAGGTTCAACTCTGTTAGTTGAATGCACAGAACAGAAAGAAGTTTCATACAATGCTTCTGTGTAGTTTATATTTGAACATATTCTTTTTTCCACTATTACCCACTTAGCGCTATGAATGTCCAGTTGAATTTTCTACAGACAGAGTGTTTCAAAACTGCTCAATCAAAAGTATAGTTTAACTCTGTTAGCTGAATGCTCAGATCAGAAAGAAGTTTCACAGAATGCTTCTGTGTAGTTTATATTTGAATATATTCCTTTTTCCACTAGTACTCTCTTAGCGCTCCAAATGTCCAGTTTGCATTTTCTACAGAAAGAGTGTTCAGATCTGCTCAATCAAAAGTATGGTTTAACTCTGTTAGCTGAATGCACAGATCAGAAAGAAGTTTCACAGAATGATTCTGTGTAGTTTATATTTGGAGACATTCCTTTTTCCACTATTACCCTCTTAGCGCTCCGAATCTCCACTTGCATTTTCTACAGAAAGAGTGTTTCAGAACGGCTCAATCAAAACTAAGGTTCAACTCTTTTAGTTGAACAAACAGAACAGAAAGAAGTTTCACACAATTCTTCTGTGTAGTTTTTATTTGTAGACATTCTTTTTCCCAATATAGGCCTCCTAGAGCTCAAAATGTCCAATTGCAGTTGCTACAGAAAGAGTGTTTCAGAACGGCTCAATCAAAAGTAAGGTTCAACTCTGTTAGTTGAATGCACAGAACAGAAAGAAGGTTCATACAATGCTTCTGTGTAGTTTATATTTGAACATATTCTTTTTTCCACTATTACCCACTTAGCGCTACGAATGTCCAGTTGAATTTTCTACAGACAGAGTGTTTCAAAACTGCTCAATCAAAAGTATAGTTTAACTCTGTTAGCTGAATGCTCAGATCAGAAAGAAGTTTCACAGAATGCTTCTGTGTAGTTTATATTTGAATATATTCATTTTTCCACTAGTACTCTCTTAGCGCTCCAAATGTCCAGTTGCATTTTCTACAGAAAGAGTGTTCAGATCTGCTCAATCAAAAGTATGGTTTAACTCTGTTAGCTGAATGCACAGATCAGAAAGAAGTTTCACAGAATGATTCTGTGTAGTTTATATTTGGAGACATTCCTTTTTCCACTATTACCCTCTTAGCGCTCCGAATCTCCACTTGCATTTTCTACAGAAAGAGTGTTTCAGAACGGCTCAATCAAAACCAAGGTTCAACTCTTTTAGTTGAACAAACAGAACACAACGAAGTTTCACACAATTCTTCTGTGTAGTTTTTATTTGTAGACATTCTTTTTCCCAATATAGGCCTCCTAGCGCTCAGAATGTCCAATTGCAGTTTCTACAGAAAGAGTGTTTCAGAACGGCTCAATCAAAAGTAAGGTTCAACTCTGTTAGTTGAATGCACAGAACAGAAAGAAGTTTCATACAATGCTTCTGTGTAGTTTATATTTGAACATATTCTTTTTTCCACTATTCCCACTTAGCGCTACGAATGTCCAGTTGCATTTTCTAGAGACAGAGTGTTTCAAAACTGCTCAATCAAAAGTATGGTTTAACTCTGTTAGCTGAATGCTCAGATCAGAAAGAAGTTTCACAGAATGCTTCTGTGTTGTTTATATTTGAATATATTCCTTTTTCCACTACTACGCTCTTAGCGCTCCAAATGTCCAGTTGCATTTTCTACAGAAAGAGTGTTCTGATCTGCTCAATCAAAAGTATGGTTTAACTCTGTTAGCTAAATGCACAGATCAGAAAGAAGTTTCACCGAATGATTCTGTGTAGTTTATATTTGAAGACATTCCTTTTTCCACTATTACCCTCTTAGCGCTCCGAATCTCCACTTGCATTTTCTACAAAAAGAGGGTTTCATAACTGCTCAATCAAAAATATGTTTTATCTCTGTTAACTGAATTTACAGATCAGAAATAAGTTTCACAGAATGCATCTGTGTAGTTTTTATTTGAAGATATTGTTTTTCCCAATGTAGGCCTCTTAGCGCTTAGCATGTCCAATTGCAGTTTCTACAGAAAGAGTGTTTCAGAACGGCTCAATCAAAAGTAAGGTTCAACTCTGTTAGTTGAATGCACAGAACAGAAAGAATTTTCACAGAATGCTACTGTGTAGTTTATATTTGAATATATTCCTTTTTCCACTATTACCCTCTTAGCGCTCCGAATGTCCACTTGCATTTTCTACAGAAAGAGTATTCAGAACTGCGCAATCAAAAGTATGGTTTAACTCTGTTAGCTTAATGAACATATCAGAAATAAGTTTCACACAATGCTTCTGTGTAGTTTTTATTTGAAGATATTATTTTTACCAATATAGGCCTCTTAGCGCTCAGAATGTCCAATTGCAGTTTCTACAGAAAGAGTGTTTCAGAAAGGCTCAATCAAATGTAAGGTTCAACTCTGTTAGTTGAATGCACAGAACAGAAAGAAGTTTCATACAATGCTTCTGTGTAGTTTATATTTGAACATATTCTTTTTTCCACTATTACCCACTTAGCACTACGAATGTCCAGTTGCATTTTCTACAGACAGAGTGTTTCAAAACTGCTCAATCAAAAGTATGGTTTAACTCTGTTAGCTGAATGCTCAGATCAGAATGAAGTTTCACAGAATGCTTCTGTGTAGTTTATATTTGAAGATATTCCTTTTTCCACTACTACTCTCTTAGCGCTCCAAATGTCCAGTTGCATTTTCTACAGAAAGAGTGTTCAGATCTGCTCAATCAAAAGTATGGTTTAACTCTGTTAGCTGAATGCACAGATCAGAAAGAAGTTTCACAGAATGATTCTGTGTAGTTTATATTTGGAGACATTCCTTTTTCCACTATTACCCTCTTAGCGCTCCGAATCTCCACTTGCATTTTCTACAGAAAGAGTGTTTCAGAACGGCTCAATCAAAACTAAGGTTCAACTCTTTTAGTTGAACAAACAGAACAGAAAGAAGTTTCACACAATTCTGCTGTGTAGTTTTTATTTGTAGACATTCTTTTTCCCAATATAGGCCTCCTAGCGCTCAAAATGTCCAATTGCAGTTTCTACAGAAAGAGTGTTTCAGAATGGCTCAATCAAAAGTAAGGTTCAACTCTGTTAGTTGAATGCACAGAACAGAAAGAAGTTTCATACAATGCTTCTGTGTAGTTTATATTTGAACATATTCTTTTTTCCACTATTACCCACTTAGCGCTACGAATGTCCAGTTGCATTTTCTACAGACAGAGTGTTTCAAAACTGCTCAATCAAAAGTATGGTTTAACTCTGTTAGCTGAATGCTCAGATCAGAAAGAAGTTTCACAGAATGCTTCTGTGTAGTTTATATTTGAATATATTCCTTTTTCCACTACTACGCTCTTAGCGCTCCAAATGTCCAGTTGCATTTTCTACAGAAAGAGTGATCAGATCTGCTCAATCAAAAGTATGGTTTAACTCTGTTAGCTGAATGCACAGATCAGAAAGAAGTTTCACAGAATGATTCTGTGTAGTTTATATTTGGAGACATTCCTTTTTCCACTATTACCCTCTTAGCGCTCCGAATCTCCACTTGCATTTTCTACAGAAAGAGTGTTTCAGAACGGCTCAATCAAAACCAAGGTTCAACTCTTTTAGTTGAACAAACAGAACACAACGAAGTTTCACACAATTCTTCTGTGTAGTTTTTATTTGTAGACATTCTTTTTCCCAATATAGGCCTCCTAGCGCTCAGAATGTCCAATTGCAGTTTCTACAGAAAGAGTGTTTCAGAACGGCTCAATCAAAAGTAAGGTTCAACTCTGTTAGTTGAATGCACAGAACAGAAAGAAGTTTCATACAATGCTTCTGTGTAGTTTATATTTGAACATATTCTTTTTTCCACTATTCCCACTTAGCGCTACGAATGTCCAGTTGCATTTTCTAGAGACAGAGTGTTTCAAAACTGCTCAATCAAAAGTATGGTTTAACTCTGTTAGCTGAATGCTCAGATCAGAAAGAAGTTTCACAGAATGCTTCTGTGTTGTTTATATTTGAATATATTCCTTTTTCCACTACTACGCTCTTAGCGCTCCAAATGTCCAGTTGCATTTTCTACAGAAAGAGTGTTCTGATCTGCTCAATCAAAAGTATGGTTTAACTCTGTTAGCTGAATGCACAGATCAGAAAGAAGTTTCACCGAATGATTCTGTGTAGTTTATATTTGAAGACATTCCTTTTTCCACTATTACCCTCTTAGCGCTCCGAATCTCCACTTGCATTTTCTACAAAAAGAGGGTTTCATAACTGCTCAATCAAAAATATGTTTTATCTCTGTTAACTGAATTTACAGATCAGAAATAAGTTTCACAGAATGCATCTGTGTAGTTTTTATTTGAAGATATTGTTTTTCCCAATGTAGGCCTCTTAGCGCTTAGCATGTCCAATTGCAGTTTCTACAGAAAGAGTGTTTCAGAACGGCTCAATCAAAAGTAAGGTTCAACTCTGATAGTTGAATGCACAGAACAGAAAGAATTTTCACAGAATGCTACTGTGTAGTTTATATTTGAATATATTCCTTTTTCCACTATTACCCTCTTAGCGCTCCGAATGTCCACTTGCATTTTCTACAGAAAGAGTGTTCAGAACTGCGCAATCAAAAGTATGGTTTAACTCTGTTAGCTTAATGAACATATCAGAAATAAGTTTCACACAATGCTTCTGTGTAGTTTTTATTTGAAGATATTATTTTTACCAATATAGGCCTCTTAGCGCTCAGAATGTCCAATTGCAGTTTCTACAGAAAGAGTGTTTCAGAAAGGCTCAATCAAATGTAAGGTTCAACTCTGTTAGTTGAATGCACAGAACAGAAAGAAGTTTCATACAATGCTTCTGTGTAGTTTATATTTGAACATATTCTTTTTTCCACTATTACCCACTTAGCACTACGAATGTCCAGTTGCATTTTCTACAGACAGAGTGTTTCAAAACTGCTCAATCAAAAGTATGGTTTAACTCTGTTAGCTGAATGCTCAGATCAGAATGAAGTTTCACAGAATGCTTCTGTGTAGTTTATATTTGAATATATTCCTTTTTCCACTACTACTCTCTTAGCGCTCCAAATGTCCAGTTGCATTTTCTACAGAAAGAGTGTTCAGATCTGCTCAATCAAAAGTATGGTTTAACTCTGTTAGCTGAATGCACAGATCAGAAAGAAGTTTCACAGAATGATTCTGTGTAGTTTATATTTGGAGACATTCCTTTTTCCACTATTACCCTCTTAGCGCTCCGAATCTCCACTTGCATTTTCTACAGAAAGAGTGTTTCAGAACGGCTCAATCAAAACTAAGGTTCAACTCTTTTAGTTGAACAAACAGAACAGAAAGAAGTTTCACACAATTCTGCTGTGTAGTTTTTATTTGTAGACATTCTTTTTCCCAATATAGGCCTCCTAGCGCTCAAAATGTCCAATTGCAGTTTCTACAGAAAGAGTGTTTCAGAACGGCTCAATCAAAAGTAAGGTTCAACTCTGTTAGTTGAATGCACAGAACAGAAAGAAGTTTCATACAATGCTTCTGTGTAGTTTATATTTGAACATATTCTTTTTTCCACTATTACCCACTTAGCGCTACGAATGTCCAGTTGCATTTTCTACAGACAGAGTGTTTCAAAACTGCTCAATCAAAAGTATGGTTTAACTCTGTTAGCTGAATGCTCAGATCAGAAAGAAGTTTCACAGAATGCTTCTGTGTAGTTTATATTTGAATATATTCCTTTTTCCACTACTACGCTCTTAGCGCTGCAAATGTCCCATTGCATTTTCTACAGAAAGAGTGATCAGATCTGCTCAATCAAAAGTATGGTTTAACTCTGTTAGCTGAATGCACAGATCAGAAAGAAGTTTCACAGAATGATTCTGTGTAGTTTATATTTGGAGACATTCCTTTTTCCACTATTACCCTCTTAGCGCTCCGAATCTCCACTTGCATTTTTTACAGAAAGAGTGTTTCAGAACGGCTCAATCAAAACTAAGGTTCAACTCTTTTAGTTGAACAAACAGAACAGAAAGAAGTTTCACACAATTCTTCTGTGTAGTTTTTATTTGTAGACATTCTTTTTCCCAATATAGGCCTCCTAGAGCTCAAAATGTCCAATTGCAGTTGCTACAGAAAGAGTGTTTCAGAACGGCTCAATCAAAAGTAAGGTTCAACTCTGTTAGTTGAATGCACAGAACAGAAAGAAGGTTCATACAATGCTTCTGTGTAGTTTATATTTGAACATATTCTTTTTTCCACTATTACCCACTTAGCGCTACGAATGTCCAGTTGAATTTTCTACAGACACAGTGTTTCAAAACTGCTCAATCAAAAGTATAGTTTAACTCTGTTAGCTGAATGCTCAGATCAGAAAGAAGTTTCACAGAATGCTTCTGTGTAGTTTATATTTGAATATATTCCTTTTTCCACTAGTACTCTCTTAGCGCTCCAAATGTCCAGTTGCATTTTCTACAGAAAGAGTGTTCAGATCTGCTCAATCAAAAGTATGGTTTAAGTCTGTTAGCTGAATGCACAGATCAGAAAGAAGTTTCACAGAATGATTCTGTGTAGTTTATATTTGGAGACATTCCTTTTTCCACTATTACCCTCTTAGCGCTCCGAATCTCCACTTGCGTTTTCTACAGAAAGAGTGTTTCAGAAAGGCTCAATCAAAACCAAGGTTCAACTCTTTTAGTTGAACAAACAGAACACAACGAAGTTTCACACAATTCTTCTGTGTAGTTTTTATTTGTAGACATTCTTTTTCCCAATATAGGCCTCCTAGCGCTCAGAATGTCCAATTGCAGTTTCTACAGAAAGAGTGTTTCAGAACGGCTCAATCAAAAGTAAGGTTCAACTCTGTTAGTTGAATGCACAGAACAGAAAGAAGTTTCATACAATGCTTCTGTGTAGTTTATATTTGAACATATTCTTTTTTCCACTATACCCACTTAGCGCTACGAATGTCCAGTTGCATTTTCTACAGACAGAGTGTTTCAAAACTGCTCAATCAAAAGTATGGTTTAACTCTGTTAGCTGAATGCTCAGATCAGAAAGAAGTTTCACAGAATGCTTCTGTGTTGTTTATATTTGAATATATTCCTTTTTCCACTACTACGCTCTTAGCGCTCCAAATGTCCAGTTGCATTTTCTACAGAAAGAGTGTTCTGATCTGCTCAATCAAAAGTATGGTTTAACTCTGTTAGCTGAATGCACAGATCAGAAAGAAGTTTCACCGAATGATTCTGTGTAGTTTATATTTGAAGACATTCCTTTTTCCACTATTACCCTCTTAGCGCTCCGAATCTCCACTTTCATTTTCTACAAAAAGAGGGTTTCATAACTGCTCAATCAAAAATATGTTTTATCTCTGTTAACTGAATTTACAGATCAGAAATAAGTTTCACAGAATGCATCTGTGTAGTTTTTATTTGAAGATATTCTTTTTCCCAATGTAGGCCTCTTAGCGCTTAGCATGTCCAATTGCAGTTTCTACAGAAAGAGTGTTTCAGAACGGCTGAATCAAAAGTAAGGTTCAACTCTGTTAGTTGAATGCACAGAACAGAAAGAATTTTCACAGAATGCTACTGTGTAGTTTATATTTGAATATATTCCTTTTTCCACTATTACCCTCTTTGCGCTCCGAATGTCCACTTGCATTTTCTACAGAAAGAGTGTTCAGAACTGCGCAATCAAAAGTATTGTTTAACTCTGTTAGCTTAGTGAACATATCAGAAATAAGTTTCACACAATGCTTCTGTGTAGTTTTTATTTGAAGATATTATTTTTCAAAATATAGGCCTCTTAGCGCTCAGAATGTCCAATTGCAGTTTCTACAGAAAGAGTGCTTCAGAAAGTCTCAATCAAAAGTAAAGTTCAACTCTGTTAATTGAATGCACAGAACAGAAAGAAGTTTCATACAATGCTTCTGTGTAGTTTATATTTGAATATATTCTCTTTTCCACTATTACCCACTTAGCGCTACGAATGTCCAGTTGCATTTTCTACAGACAGAGTGTTTCAAAACTGCTCAATCAAAAGTATGGTTTAACTCTGTTAGCTGAATGCTCAGATCAGAAAGAAGTTTCACAGAATGCTTCTGTGTAGTTTATATTTGAATATATTCCTTTTTCCACTAGTACTCTCTTAGCGCTCCAAATGTCCAGTTGCATTTTCTACAGAAAGAGTGTTCAGATCTGCTCAATCAAAAGTATGGTTTAACTCTGTTAGCTGAATGCACAGATCAGAAAGAAGTTTCACAGAATGATTCTGTGTAGTTTATATTTGAATATATTCCTTTTTCCACTACTACTCTCTTAGCGCTCCAAATGTCCAGTTGCATTTTCTACAGAAAGAGTGTTCAGATCTGCTCAATCAAAAGTATGGTTTAACTCTGTTAGCTGAATGCACAGATCAGAAAGATGTTTCACAGAATGATTCTGTGTAGTTTATATTTGGAGACATTCCTTTTTCCACTATTACCCTCTTAGCGCTCCGAATCTTCACTTGCATTTTCTACAGAAAGAGTGTTTCAGAACGGCTCAATCAAAACTAAGGTTCAACTCTTTTAGTTGAACAAACAGAACAGAAAGAAGTTTCACACAATTCTTCTGTGTAGTTTTTATTTGTAGACATTCTTTTTCCCAATATAGGCCTCCTAGAGCTCAAAATGTCCAATTGCAGTTGCTACAGAAAGAGTGTTTCAGAACGGCTCAATCAAAAGTAAGGTTCAACTCTGTTAGTTGAATGCACAGAACAGAAAGAAGTTTCATACAATGCTTCTGTGTAGTTTATATTTGAACATATTCTTTTTTCCACTATTACCCACTTAGCGCTACGAATGTCCAGTTGCATTTTCTACAGACAGAGTGTTTCAAAACTGCTCAATCAAAAGTATAGTTTAACTCTGTTAGCTGAATGCTCAGATCAGAAAGAAGTTTCACAGAATGCTTCTGTGTAGTTTATATTTGAATATATTCCTTTTTCCACTAGTACTCTCTTAGCGCTCCAAATGTCCAGTTGCATTTTCTACAGAAAGAGTGTTCAGATCTGCTCAATCAAAAGCATGGTTTAACTCTGTTAGCTGAATGCACAGATCAGAAAGAAGTTTCACAGAATGATTCTGTGTAGTTTATATTTGGAGACATTCCTTTTTCCACTATTACCCTCTTAGCGCTCCGAATCTCCACTTGCATTTTCTACAGAAAGAGTGTTTCAGAACGGCTCAATCAAAACCAAGGTTCAACTCTTTTAGTTGAACAAACAGAACAGAAAGAAGTTTCACACAATTCTTCTGTGTAGTTTTTATTTGTAGACATTCTTTTTCCCAATATAGGCATCCTAGCGCTCAAAATGTCCAATTGCAGTTTCTACAGAAAGAGTGTTTCAGAACGGCTCAATCAAAAGTAAGGTTCAACTCTGTTAGTTGAATGCACAGAACAGAAAGAAGTTTCATACAATGCTTCTGTGTAGTTTATATTTGAACATATTCTTTTTTCCACTATTACACACTTAGCGCTACGAATGTCGAGTTGCATTTCCTGCAGACAGAGTGTTTCAAAACTGCTCAATCAAAAGTATGGTTTAACTCTGTTAGCTGAATGCTCAGATCAGAAAGAAGTTTCACAGAATGCTTCTGTGTAGTTTATATTTGAATATATTACTTTTTCCACTAGTACTCTCTTAGCGCTCCGAATGTCCAGTTGCATTTTCTACAGAAAGAGTGTTCAGATCTGCTCAATCAAAAGTATGGTTTAACTCTGTTAGCTGAATGCACAGATCAGAAAGAAGTTTCACAGAATGATTCTGTGTAGTTTATATTTGGAGACATTCCTTTTTCCACTATTACCCTCTTAGCGCTCCGAATCTCCACTTGCATTTTCTACAAAAAGAGGGTTTCATAACTGCTCAATCAAAAATATGTTTTATCTCTGTTAACTGAATTTACAGATCAGAAATAAGTTTCACAGAATGCATCTGTGTAGTTTTTATTTGAAGATATTCTTTTTCCCAATGTAGGCCTCTTAGCGCTTAGCATGTCCAATTGCAGTTTCTACAGAAAGAGTGTTTCAGAACGGCTCAATCAAAAGTAAGGTTCAACTCTGTTAGTTGAATGCACAGAACAGAAAGAATTTTCACAGAATGATACTGTGTAGTTTATATTTGAATATATTCCTTTTTCCACTATTACCCTCTTAGCGCTCCGAATGTCCACTTGCATTTTCTACAGAAAGAGTGTTCAGAACTGTGCAATCAAAAGTATGGTTTAACTCTGTTAGCTTAATGAACATATCAGAAATAAGTTTCACACAATGCTTCTGTGTAGTTTTTATTTGAAGATATTATTTTTCCCAATATAGGCCTCTTAGCGCTCAGAATGTCCAATTGCAGTTTCTACAGAAAGAGTGTTTCAGAAAGGCTCAATCAAAAGTAAGTTCAACTCTGTTAGTTGAATGCACAGAACAGAAAGAAGTTTCATACAATGCTTCTGTGTAGTTTATATTTGAACGTATTCTTTTTTCCAATATTACCCACTTAGCGCTACGAATGTCCAGTTGCATTTTCTACAGACAGAGTGTTTCAAAACTGCTCAATCAAAAGTATGGTTTAACTCTGTTAGCTGAATGCTCAGATCAGAAAGAAGTTTCACAGAATGCTTCTGTGTAGTTTATATTTGAATATATTCCTTTTTCCACTACTACTCTCTTAGCGCTCCGAATGTCCAGTTGCATTTTCTACAGAAAGAGTGTTCATATCTGCTCAATCAAAATTATGGTTTAACTCTGTTAGCTGAATGCACAGATCAGAAAGAAGTTTCACAGAATGATTCTGTGTAATTTATATTTGGAGACATTCCTTTTTCCACTATTACCCTCTTAGCGCTCCGAATCTCCACTTGCATTTTCTACAGAAAGAGTGTTTCAGAACGGCTCAATCAAAACTAAGGTTCAACTCTTTTAGTTGAACAAACAGAACAGAAAGAAGTTTCACACAATTCTTCTGTGTAGTTTTTATTTGTAGACATTCTTTTTCCCAATATAGGCCTCCTAGCGCTCAAAATGTCCAATTGCAGTTTCTACAGAAAGAGTGTTTCAGAACGGCTCAATCAAAAGTAAGGTTCAACACTGTTAGTTGAATGCACAGATCAGAAAGAAGTTTCACAGAATGATTCTGTGTAGTTTATATTTGAAGACATTACTTTTTCCACTATTACCCTCTTAGCGCTCCGAATCTCCACTTGCATTTTCTACAGAAAGAGTGTTTCAGAACGGCTCAATCAAAACTAATGTTCAACTCTTTTAGTTGAATGAACAGAACATAAAGAAGTTTCACAGAATGCTTCTGTGTAGTTTTTATTTGTAGATATTCTTTTTCCCAATATAGGCCTCTTAGCGCTCAGAATGTCCAATTGCAGTTTCTACAGAAAGAGTGTTTCAGAACGGCTCAATCAAAAGTAAGGTTCAACCCTGGTAGTTGAATGCACAGAACAGAAAGTAGTTTCACAGAATGCTTCTGTGTAGTTTATATTTGAATATATTCCTTTTTCCACTATTACCCTCTTAGCGCTCCGAATGTCCACTTGCACATTCTACAGAAAGAGTGTTCTGAACTGCGCAATCAAAAGTATGGTTTAACTCTGTTAGCTGAATGCATATATCAGAGATAAGTTTCAAACAATGCTTCTGTGTAGTTTTTATTTGAAGATATTATTTTCCCAATATAGGCCTCTTAGCGCTCAGAATGTCCAATTGCAGTTTCTACAGCAAGAGTGTTTCAGAACGGCTCAATCAAATGTAAGGTTCAACTTTCTTAGTTGAATGCACAGAACAGAAAGAAGTTTCACAGAATGCTTCTGTGTAGTATTTAGTTGAAGATACTCCTTTTTGGACTATTACCCACTTAGCGCTCCGAATATCCACTGGCAGTTTCTACACAAAGAGTGTTTCAGAACTGCTCCTTCAAAAGTAAGGCTCAACTCTGTTAGTTGAATGCGGAGAACAGAAAGGGGTTTCAGAGAATGCTTCTGTGTAGTTTTTAATTGGAGATATTCCTTTTTCCTCTATTACAATCTTAGCGCTCCGAATGTCCACTTGCATTTTCTACAAAAAGAGTGTTTCATAACTGCTCAATCAAAAATATGGTTTAGCTCTGTTAACTGAATTTACAGATCAGAAATAAGTTTCACAGAATGCATCTGTGTAGTTTTTATTTGAAGATATTCTTTTTCCCAATATAGGCCTCTTAGCGCTTAGAATGTCCAATTGCAGTTTCTACAGAAAGAGTGTTTCAGAACGGCTCAATCAAAAGTAAGGTTCAACTCTGTTAGCTGAATGCACAGAACAGAAAGAAGTTTCACAGAATGCTACTGTGTAGTTTATATTTGAATATATTCCTTTTTCCACTATTACCCTCTTATTGCTCCGAATGTCCACTTGCATTTTCTACAGAAAGAGTGTTCGGCACTGCGCAATCAAAAGTATGGTTTAACTCTGTTAGCTGAATGCACATAACAGAAATAAGTTTCACACAATGCTTCTGTGTAGTTTTTATTTGAAGATATTATTTTTCCCAATATAGGCCTCTTAGCACTCAGAATGTCCAATTGCAGTTTCTACAGAAAGAGTGTTTCAGAACGGCTCAATCAAAAGTAAGGTTCAACTCTGTTAGTTGAATGCACAGAACAGAAAGAAGTTTCATACAATGCTTCTGTGTAGTTTATATTTGAACATATTCTTTTTTCCACTATTACCCACTTAGCGCTACGAATGTCCAGTTGCATTTTCCACAGACAGAGTGTTTCAAAACTGCTCAATCAAAAGTATGGTTTAACTCTGTTAGCTGAATGCTCAGATCAGAAAAAGTTTCACAGAATGCTTCTGTGTAGTTTATATTTGAATATATTCCTTTTTCCACTACTACCCTCTTAGCGCTCCAAATGTCCAGTTGCATTTTCTACAGAAAGAGTGTTCAGATCTGCTCAATCAAAAGTATGGTTTAACTCTGTTAGCTGAATGCACAGATCAGAAAGAAGTTTCACAGAATGATTCAGTGTAGTTTATATTTGAAGACATTCCTTTTTCCACTATTACCCTCTTAGCGCTCCAAATCTCCACTTGCATTTTCTACAGAAAGAGTGTTTCAGAACGTCTCAATCAATACTAAGGTTCAAATCTCTTAGTTGAATGCGCAGAACAGAATGTAGTTTCACAGATTGCTTCTGTGTAGTTTGTATTTAAAGATATTCCTTTTTCCACTGTTACCCTCTTAGAGCTCAGAATGTCCACTTGCATTTTCTACAGAAAGTGTGTTCAGAACTGCTCTATCAAAAGTATGTTTTAACTCTTTAGGTGAATGCACAGATCAGAAATAAGTTTCACAGAATTTTTCTGTGTAGTTTATATTTGAAGATATTCCATTTTCCACGATTACCCACTTAGCGCTCTGAATGTCCAGTTGCATTTTCTACAGAAAGAGTGTTTCAGAACTGCTCAATCAAAAGTATGGTTTAACTCTGTTAGCTGAATGCACAGATCAGAAAGAAGTTTCACAGAATGCTGCTGTGTAGTGTTTATATGAAGTTATTCTTTTTACCAATATAGGCCTCTTAGCGCACAGAATGTCCAATTGCAGTTTCTACAGAGAGAGTGTTTCAGAAAGGCTCAATCAAAAGTAAGGTTCAACACTTTTAGTTGAATGAACAGAACAGAAAGAGGTTTCAGAGAATGATTCTGTGTAGTTTATATTTGAAGATATTCCTTTTTCCACTATTACCTTCTAAGCTCTCCGAATGTCCACTTGCATTTTCTACAGAAAGTGTGTTTCCGAACTGCTCAATCAAAAGTATGGTTTAACTCTGTTAGCTGAATGCACAGATCAGTACGAAGTTTCACAGAATGTTTCTGTGTAGTTTTTATTTGAAGATAGTCCTTTCCCAAATATAGGCCTCTTAGCGCTCCGAATATCCAATTTCAGTTTCTACAGAAAAAGTGTTTCAGAACGCCTCAATGAAAAGTAGGGTTCAACTCTTTTAGTTGAATTCACAGAACGGAAAGAAGTTTCACAGAATGCTTCTGTGTAGTATTTATTTGAAGGTATTCCTTTTTCCACCAGTAACCTCTTAGCGCTCCAAATGTCCAGTTGCATTTTCTACAGAAGGAGTGTTCAGAACTGCTCAATCATAAGTGTGGTTTAACCCTGTTAGGTGAATGCACAGATCAGAAAGAAGTTTCACAGAATTCTTCAGTGTAGTTTATATTTGAAGTTATTCCATTTTCCACTATTAACCACTTAGCGCTCTGAATCTCCAGTTGCATTTTCTATAGAAAGAGTGTTTCAGACCTGCTCAGTCAAAAGAATGGTTTAACTCTGTTAGCTGAATGCACAGAACAGAAAGAAGTTTCACAGAATGCTGCGGTGTAATGTTTATATGAAGATATTCGTTTTACCAATATAGGCCTCTTAGCGCTCAGAATATCCAATTGCAATTTCTACAGAAAGAGAGTTTCAGAAAGGCTCAATCAAAAGTAAGGTTCAACCCTGTTAGTTGAATGCACAGAACAGAAAGTAGTTTCACAGAATGCTTCTGTGTAGTTTATATTTGAATATATTACTTTTTCCACTACTACCCTCTTAGCGCTCCAAATGTCCAGTTGCATTTTCTACAGAAAGAGTGTTCAGAACTGCTCAATCAAATGTATGATTTAACTCTCTTAGCTGAATGCACAGATTAGAAAGAAGTTGCACAGAATGCTTCTGTGTAGTTTTTATTTGAAGATATACTTTTTCCCAATATAGGCCTCTTAGTGCTCAGATTGTCCAATTGCAGTTTCTACAGAAAGAGTGTTTCAGAATGGCTCTTTCAATAGTAAGGTTCAACTCTGCTATTTCAATGCACAGAACAGAAAGTAGTTTCACAGAATGCTTCTCTGTAGTTCATATTTGACGATATTACTTTTTCCACTATTACCCTCTTAGAGCTCGGAATGTCCACTTGCATTTTCTACAGAAAGAGTGTTCAGAACTGCTCCATCAAAAGTATGGTTTAACTCTGTTAGTTGAATGCACAGATCAGAAAGAAGTTTCACAGAATTCTTCTGTGTAGTTTTTATTTGAAGATATTCCTTTTTCCAATATAGGTCTCTTAGCGCTCAGAATGTCCAATTGCAGTATCTACAGAAAGAGAGTTTCAGAACTGCTCAATCAAAAGTAAGGTTCAATACTGTTAGTTGAATGCACGGAACAGAAAGAAGTTTCAGAGAATGCTTCTGTGTAGTTTATATTTGAAGATATTCCTTTTTCCACTATTACCTTCTTAGCGCTCCGAATCACCACTTGCATTTTCTACAGAAAGAGTGTTTCAGAACGGCTCAATCAAAAGTAAGGTTGAACTCGTTTAGTTGAATGCACAGAACAGAAAGAAGTTTCACAGAATGCTTCTGTGTAGTATTTAGTTATAGATATTCCTTTTTCGACTATTACCCTCTTAGCGTTCCGAATGTCCACTGGCAGTTTCTACACAAAGAGTGTTTCAGAACAGCTCCTTCAAAGTAAGGCTCAAATCTGTTAGTTGAATGCAGAGAACAGAAAGGAGTTTCAGAGAATGCTTCTGTGTAGTTTTAATTTGGGGATATTCCTTTTTCCACTAATACAATTTTAGCGCTCCGAATGTCCACTTGCGTTTTCTACAGAAAGAGTGTCTCATAACTTCTCAATCAAAAGTATGGTTTAACTCTGTTAGCTGAATGCACAGATCAGAAATAAGTTTCACAGAATGCTTCTGAGTAGTTTTTATTTGGTGATATTCTTTTTCCCAATATAGGCCACTTAGCGCTCAGAATGTCCAATTGCCGTTTCTACGAAATGAGTGTTTCAGAAGGCTCAATCAAAAGTAAGGTTCAACTCTGTTAGTTGAATGCACAGAACAGAAAGAAGTTTCACAGAATGCTTCTGTGTAGTTTATATTTGAATGTATTCCTTTTTCCACTATTACCATCTTAGCGCTCCGAATGTCCACTTGCATTTTCTACAGAAAGAGAGTTTCAGAAAGGCTCAATCAAAAGTAAGGTTCAACTCTGTTACTTGAATGCACAGAACAGCAAGAAGTTTCACAGAATGCTTCTGTGTAGTTTATATTTGAATATATTCCTTTTTCCAGTATTACCCTCTTAGTGCTCCGAATGTCCACTTGCATTTTCTACAGAAAGTGTGTTCTGAACGGCTCAATCAAAAGTATGGTTTTACTCTGTTATTTGAATGCACATATCAGAAATAAGTTTCACAGAATCCTTCCGTGTAGTATTTTGTTGAAGATATTCCTTTTTCGACTATTATCCTCTTAGCTCTCCGAATGTCCAATTTCAGTTTCTAAACAAAGAGTGTTTCAGAACTGCTCCTTCAAAAGTAGGGCTCAACTCTGTTAGTTGAATGCAGAGAACAGAAAGGAGTTTCACAGAATGCCTCTGTGTAGTTTATATTTGAATATATTCCCTTTTTCAGTATTACCCTCATCGCTCCGAATGTCCACTTGCATTTTCTACAGAAAGAGTGTTCAGAACTGCTCAATCCAAAGTATGGTTTAACTCTGTTAGCTGAATGCACAGATCAGAAAGAATTTTCACAGAATGCTTCTGTGTACTTTTTATTTGAAGATATTCCTTTCTCCAATATAGGAGTCTTAGCGCTCAGAATGTCCAATTGCAGTATCTACAGAAAGAGTGTTTCTGAACTGCTTAATCAAATGTAAGGTTCAACTCTGTTAGTTGAATGAACGGAACAGAAAGAAGTTTCATAGAATGCTTCTGTGTAGTTTATATTTGAAGATGTTCCTTTTTCCACTATTACCTTCTAAGCGCTCCGAATGTCCACTTGCATTTTCTACAGAATGAGTGTTTCCGAACTGCTCAATCAAAAGTATGGTTTAATTCTGTTAGCTGAATGCACAGATCAGTACGAAGTTTCACGGAATGCTTCTGTGTAGTTTTTATTTGAAGATAGTCCTTTTTCCAATATAGGCCTCTTAGCGCTCCGAATATCCAATTGCAGTTTCTACAGAAAGAGTGTTTCAGAATGGCTCAATCAAAAGTAGGGTTCAACTCATTTAGTTGAATGCACAGAACAGAGAGTAGTTTCACAGAATGCTTCTGTGTAGTATTTATTTGAAGATATTCCTTTTTCCACTATTACCCTCTTAGCGCTCCGAATGTCCACTTGCAGTTTCTACAGAAAGAGTGTTTCAGGACAGCTCCTTCAAAAATAAGGCTCAACCCTGTTAGTTGAAAGCAGAGAACAGAAACAAGTTTCAGAGAATGCCTCTTTGTAGTTTTTATTTGAAGATATTCCTTTTTCCACAATTACCATCTTAGTGCACCGAATGACCACTTGCATTTTCTACAGAAAGAGTGTTTCAGAACTGCTAAATCAAAAGTATCGTTTAACTCTGTTAGCTGAATGCACAGATAAGAAAGAAGTTTCACAGAATGCATCTGTGTAGTTTTTATTTGAAGATATTCTTTATCCCAATATAGGCATCATAGCGCTCAGTATGTTAAATTGCAGTTTCTACAGAAAGAGTGTTTCAGAACGGCTGAATCAAAAGTAAGGTTCAACTCTGTTAGTTGAATGCACAGAACAAAAAGAAGTTTCACAGAATGCTTCTGAGTAGTTTATATTTGAATATATTCCTTTTTGCACTATTACCCTCTTAGCGCTCCGAATGTCCACTTGCATTTTCTACATAAAGAGTGTTCAGAACGGCTCAATCAAAAATATGGTTTCACTCTGTTAGTTATATGCACATATCAGAAATAAGTTTCAGAGAAGGCTTCTGTGTAGTATTTAGTTGAAGATATTCCTTTTTCGAATATTACCCTCTTAGCGCTCCGAATGTCCACTGGCAGTTTCTACACAAAGTGTTTTTCAGAACTGCTCCTTCAAAAGTAATGCTCAACACTGTAAGTTGAATGCAGAGAACAGAAAGAAGCTTCACAGAATGCTTCTGTGTAGTTTATATTTGAATATATTCCTTTTTTCAGTATTACCCTCTTAGCGCTCCGAATGTCCACCTGCATTTTCTACAAAAAGAGTGTTCAGAACTGCTCAATCAAAAGTTTGTGTATCTCTGTTAGCTGAATGCACATATCAGTACGAAGTTTCACAGAATGCTTCTGTGTACTTTTTATTTTAAGATAGTCCTTTTTCAAATATAGGCCTCTTAGCGCTCCAAATATCCAATTGAAGTTTCTACAGAAAGAGTGTTTCAGAACGGCAAAATGAAAAGTAGGGTTCAACACTTTTAGTTGAATTCACAAAACAGAAAGTAGTTTCACAGATTGCTTCTGTGTAGTATTTATTTGAAGGTATTCCTTTTTCCACTATTACCCTAGTAGCGCTCGGAATGTCCACTTGCAGTTTCTACAGAAAGTGTGTTTCAGGGCTGCTCCTTCAAAAATAAGTCTCAACTCTGTTAGTTGAATGCAGAGAACAGAAAGAAGTTTCAGAGAATGCCTCTGTGTAGTTTTTATTTGAAGATATTCCTTTTTCCACAATTACCAACTTAGCACACCGAATGTCCACTTGCAATTTCTACAGAAAGAGTGTTTCAGAACTGCTTAATCAAATGTATCGTTTAATTCTGTTAGCTGAATGCACAGAACAGAAAGAAGTTTCAGAGAATGCATCTCTGTAGTTTTTATTTGAAGATATTATTTTTCTCAATATAGGCCTCTTAGCGTTCAGAAATCCAATTACAGTTTCTACAGAAAGAGTGTTTCAGAACTGCTCAATCAAAATTAAGGTTCAACTCTGTTAGTTGAATGCACAGAACAGAATGTAGTTTCACAGATTGCTTCTGTGTAGTTTATATTTGAAGATATTCCTTTTTCCACTGTTACCCTCTTAGATCTCCGAATGTCCACTTGCATTTTCTACAGAAAGTGTGTTCAGAACTGCTCTATCAAAAGTATGGTTTAACTCTGTTAGGTGAATGCACAGATCAGAAATAAGTTTCACAGAATTCTTCTGTGTAGTTTATATTTGAAGATATTCCGTTTTCCACTATTACCCAATTAGCGCTCTGAATGTCCAGTTGCATTTTCTACAGAAAGAGTGTTTCAGAACTGCTCAATCAAAAGTATGGTTTAACTCTGTTAGCTGAATGCACAGATCAGAAAGAAGTTTCACAGAATGCTGCTGTGTAGTGTTTATATGAAGATATTCTTTTTACCAATATAGGCCTCTTAGCGCTCAGAATGTCCAATTGCAGTTTCTACAGAAAGAGTGTTTCAGAAAGGCTCAATCAAAAGTAAGGTTCAACTATGTTAGTTGAATGCACAGAACAGAAAGAAGTTTCACAGAATGCTTCTGTGTAGTTTATATTGGAATATATTCCTTTTTGCACTACTACCCTCTTAGTGCTCCAAATGTCCAGTTGCATTTTCTACAGAAAGAGTGTTCAGAACTGATCAGTCAAATGTATGATTTAACTCTGTTAGCTGAATGCACAGATCAGAAAAAGTTTCACAGAATACTTCTGTGTAGTTTTTATTTGAAGATATTCTTTTTCCCAATATAGGCCTCTTATCGCTCAGATTGTCCAATTGAATTTTCTACAGAAAGAGTGTTTCAGAATGGCTCTATCATAAGTAAGGTTCAACTCTGTTATTTGAATGCACAGAACAGAAAGTAGTTTCACAGAATGCCTGTCTGTAGTTCTTATTTGACGATATTACTTTTTCCACTATTACCCTCTTAGAGCTCCGAATGTCCACTTGCATTTTCTACAGAAAGAGTGTTCAGAACTGCTCAATCAAAAGTATGGTTTAACTCTGTTAGTTGAATGCACAGATCAGAAAGAAGTTTCACAGAATTCTTCTGTGTAGTTTTTATTTGAACATATTCCTTTTTCCAATATAGGACTCTTAGCGCTCAGAATTACCAATTGCAGTATCTACAGAAAGAGAGTTTCAGAACTGGTCAATCAAAAGTAAGGTTCAATATTGTTAGTTGAATACAAGGAACAGAAAGTAGTTTTACAGAATGCTTCTGTGTAGTTTATATTTGAAGATACTCCTTTTTCCACTATTACCCTCTTAGCGCTCCGAATCACCACTTGCATTTTCTACAGAAAGAGTGTTTCAGAACGGCTCAATCAAAAGTAAGGTTCAACTCTTTTAGTTGAATGCACAGAACAGAAAGAAGTTTCACAGAATGCTTCTGTTTAGTATTTAGTTGAAGATATTCCTTTTTCGACTATTACCCTCTTAGCGTTCCGCATATCCACTGGCAGTTTCTACACAAAGAGTGTTTCAGAACAGCACCTTCAAAAGTAAGGCTCAACTCTGTTAGTTTAATGCAGAGAACAGAAAGGAGTTTCAGAGAATGCTTCTGTGTAGTTTTTATTTGGGGATATTCCTTTTTCCACTATTACAATCTTACCGCTCCTAATGTCCACTTGCATTTCCTACAGAAACAGTGTTTAATAACTGCTCAATCAAAAGTGTGGTTTAACTCTGTTAGCTGAATGCACAGATCAGAAATAAGTTTCACAGAATTCTTCTGAGTAGTTTTTATTTGGAGATATTCTTTTTCCCAATATAGGCCACTTAGCGCTCAGAATGTCCAATTGCAGTTTCTACAGAATGAGTGTTTCAGGACGGCTCAATCAAAAGTAAGGTTCAACTCTGTTAGTTGAATGCGCAGAACAGAAAGTAGTTTCTCAGAATGCCTGTCTGTAGTTCTTATTTGACGATATTACTTTTTCCACTATTACCCTCTTAGAGCTCCGAATGTCCACTTGCATTTTCTACAGAAAGAGTGTTCAGAACTGCTCAATCAAAAGTATGGTTTAACTCTGTTAGTTGAATGCACAGATCAGAAAGAAGTTTCACAGAATTCTTCTGTGTAGTTTTTATTTGAACATATTCCTTTTTCCAATATAGGACTCTTAGCGCTCAGAATTTCCAATTGCAGTATCTACAGAAAGAGAGTTTCAGAACTGGTGAATCAAAAGTAAGGTTCAATATTGTTAGTTGAATGCAAGGAACAGAAAGAAGTTTTACAGAATGCTTCTGTGTAGTTTATATTTGAAGATACTCCTTTTTCCACTATTACCCTCTTAGCGCTCCGAATCACCACTTGCATTTTCTACAGAAAGAGTGTTTCAGAACGGCTCAATCAAAAGTAAGGTTCAACTCTTTTAGTTGAATGCACAGAACAGAAAGAAGTTTCACAGAATGCTTCTGTTTAGTATTTAGTTGAAGATATTCCTTTTTCGACTATTACCCTCTTAGCGTTCCGCATATCCACTGGCAGTTTCTACACAAAGAGTGTTTCAGAACAGCACCTTCAAAAGTAAGGCTCAACTCTGTTAGTTTAATGCAGAGAACAGAAAGGAGTTTCAGAGAATGCTTCTGTGTAGTTTTTATTTGGGGATATTCCTTTTTCCACTATTACAATCTTAGCGCTCCTAATGTCCACTTGCATTTCCTACAGAAACAGTGTTTAATAACTGCTCAATCAAAAGTGTGGTTTAACTCTGTTAGCTGAATGCACAGATCAGGAATAAGTTTCACAGAATTCTTCTGAGTAGTTTTTATTTGGAGATATTCTTTTTCCCAATATAGGCCACTTAGCGCTCAGAATGTCCAATTGCAGTTTCTACAGAATGAGTGTTTCAGGACGGCTCAATCAAAAGTAAGGTTCAACTCTGTTAGTTGAATGCACAGAACAGAAAGAAGTTTCACAGAATTCTTCTGTGTAGTTTATATTTGAATATATTCCTTTTTCCAGTATTACCTTCTTAGTGCTCCGAATGTCCACTTGCATTTTCTTCAGAAAGAGTGTTCATAACGGCTCAATCAAAAGTATGGTTTTACTCTGTTAGTTGAATTCACATATCAGAAATAAGTTTCACAGAATGCTTCTGTGTAGTATTTAGCTGAAGATATTCCTTTTTCGACTATTATCCTCTTAGCTCTCCGAATGTCCAATTTCAGTTTCTACACAAAGAGTGTTTCAGAACTGCTCCTTCAAAAGTAAGGCTCAACTCTGTTAGTTGAATGCAGAGAACAGAAAGAAGTTGCAGAGAACAGAAAGAAATTTCACAGAATGCTTCTGTGTACTTTATATTTGAATATATTCCTTTTTCCACTACTACCCTCTTAGCGCTCCAAATGTCCAGTTGCATTTTCTACAGAAAGAGTGTTCAGAACTGCTCAATCAAATGTACGGTTTAACTCTGTTAGCTGAATGCACAGATCAGAAAGAAGTTTCACAGAATGATTCTGTGTAGTTTATATTTGAAGATATTCCTTTCTGTTGTCTGCATTAAAATCAATCAAAAAATTATATTGAAATTGAAATACTGAATTTTATACTAAAGACAAGGCATCCAACTGAAAATGAAATTTTCCAGGTGAAAATTTCCAAATCATAAATATGTAGGGACAAAAAACTTTATTTATAAAGAAAAAGATAATTCTAATTAATTGATGATTCAAAGGTTTACAACTTTAAAAGTAAATATTATCTTTGAAGTAAAGTCCATTTAAATTATTTATGCCGCCAAAATTTTAGTAATTGTATATGTATATCATGTAAACTTTTTCGAGAATGATGGAATTGGAAATGTTAGGGTATTATGCGGAAAAAATCACCTAAAGAAAAAAATTATCCCCTCATGAAGGATTACTTTAGCCACTTTGACAGGTGTAGGTAAAAGAACACTTAATGCACATCAATATGATTAGGAGATGCGCGCTTAGATATACGTTATCATTGAAAAGAGAATTGTATTATCAGGTTTGCAGGGGCCCTTCTTATCCTTCATATTTATGTAACTTTGTCATCTATAGAAAGATTATAGGAATTTTAAAAATAGCTGATAGTTAAGAAACATCACCATAACACTGTGCTGAATGCATAATAAAACATTTCCCTTCTCTCTAAAAGCCTTTTAAAATTATGTACCATAATCAGTATGGCCAGCAGAGGGTCATTTCCATGTTCAAGTTCCTCTGTTTCTCGAGGGTGAGAATCCTTCTATAGTCTTCTGAGGGTGACACTGTAGTGTTTTCTTAGCCTGATTATTTTTATCTATTTTTTCCGATGCTTTCCTTTGTATATTTACATTTTACATATTGAAAGTTATTTTTTCAAATATTTTATATGCAAGTTTACAAAGTACAACGACTGTACATTAAAATAATTTATTTATGCCATATGGAAGATTAAATATAATTTTACAATATCTAATATTGATTGTTTAGTTTCTAATCATTGATACTTGACATGATTTTTCCCAGCATACCTCAAAATATTCTTCAAAATCCTGCGAATTAATTCCTGTAACACTTCTGAGGTGTATTAATAAGCTAGAGATGTAAAGAAGATTTGCAGAGAAAATTAGGTTCCCAAATTAGAAATTTTGTCCCACTATCGACTAGAAACCTCTTGAAATGATCAAAAACAATAATAATGCATGTCATAGAGGAAAACCAATAAGGCTGCTGCAGCATGACTACCTCTGTGACCTCAGACAAGTTACGTGTGGGTCCCTACTTCTGTGACCTCAGACAAGTTACGTGTGGGTCCGCACTTATTTTCTTCATCTCTAATAAATATTCGACAAATCTCATTTTCAAAAGTCTTTTAAGGCCTATCCACCTTTCTTTTTCTGATGGAGTTTTGCTCTCATTGCCCAGGCTGCAGTGCAATGTCATGGTCTCGGCTCACACAACCTCCGACTCCCGGGTTCATGTGATTCTCCTGCCTCCACCTCCTGAGTAGCTGGGATTACAGGTGCGCAACACAACGCCCAGCTAATTTTTTGTATTTTTAGTAGAGATGGGGTTTCACCATGTTGGTCAGGCTGGTCTTGAACTCCCGACCTCAGGTGATCTGCACGCCTCGGCCTCTCAAAGTGCTGGGATTACAGTCATGAGCAACCGCGGCCTGTGAGGGCTTTCTACTTTTAAGATGTCAGGACGTATAGCCTGGGAGGTAAATGGTAGTATATATATACATATATATATGTATATATATATACACACACACACACTGTATATATATACATATATACGGTATATTATACTATATATACATATATACTGAATATTATACTCTATATATACATATCTACTGTATATTATATATATATATATATACACATACACACATACACACATACACACATGAGACAGAGAGAAGAGATAGACAATTTCATATGAAAATATAAACTGTTAACATAATATTTTGCTTCTCTGAGGAATATTTAGCATTGTTCTCAATCTTCTCTGCAGAATTTAAGCATTTTTCTCAGAACTCACCAGATAGAATGAGGGAGGGGCCATATGATACGAGCCAGAGATGAAGGGAGAACAATAGAGAGGGTGCTTTGGGAAAAATAGTACAGTAAGGCTAGGGAATACTTCTCTCCAACAAAAAGACCAAGGTCACAGCTGTATCTCTTCAGAAGCCAAACTTTCTTTTAAAATGTCAATTTCCATCTATTTCTTGCTTCACAGACATTCCATTCATTGCTGGATTTCAAATAAAGCCTTTCCATGTGCAACCTTTCTATAGAAAAAGAGAAATATGGGGGACAGTACAGTCTAAGAAGTGATTAAGAATATCTAGTGGACTTTCCCAGACTGTAAATCTTTACATATATCTGAGCCTAATGAGGTGATTTATTGTGCTATAATGCACAGTGAACTATACAGATGCTTCTTTTTGATCATGCTGCAGAATGGAACTAAATACTAAATACCAAATAGCACTCCCATGATTCTTATACATGTCATTCATATGGCATATTTATGCTTTTTTATATAGCAATTCTTATTCTTAGCTCTTAGGCAACTACGGAATCTATTTGTCATTTTAATAGTCATGCTCCATTTGAGTTATGCAAGGTAGAAATTCTAAGTAGAAAATCTTGTTTTTATTGAAAGTTTTTAGTAAACATTTTGGAAAAAGTCTGTTTTTTGATGCTACTTCTGCACGCTTTCTCAACATGATATTACTTGGTATTGTCCTTATTAACCATAGTACACCATATTCTGCAAATGTTAGAGAGGGTTAAAAATCAGTCATGTATAAGTAAAGCTAATGAAATAGAAAGGAAACCATATTTAGGAAATGGAAGGCAGAAGCAAATGTATTAACCGTGAGTTAGAAACGGTTTAGTCTTTGGAATGAAGCAGCAAGAGTTTAAAAATCTGGTTTGTGATTCACTAGCTTTGTGACCTTGGAGAATTACCTCAGATTTCTGAGTATCAGTTTAGTAGGTGATATCAATTGCAACTTCGCAGAAATATCACAAGTATTAAATAAAGGACTTAGTATCTGGGAGAGCATAGAAAATTACTAATAGTTACATTTTTGTTAATATTACCTTATTATTATCATACGTATAGTATTTTCTTTCACTGACAATGCATTTAGGACATAAGGAGAACTATAGAACAGTGCTTCTCCAACTTAAATGCAGAGCATGAATCACCTGGAGTTTTGTCAAAATGCGAATTCTGACTCAGTAGCCCTGCAAACTAAGGAAATCTTGGTAATGCTGGTGCTGCTAGTTCACCAACAGACCACACGTTTTGCAACAGCTATATAGAATGTCCTGTTTCTTTTTTTAATCACAAAACATGGCAAGCTCTAAAATAAAGCAGAATAACAGATTTAAATGTTAATACTCATGTCCTCAATTTATAATTTCTCCCTCCCTAACAATGGTATAATTCTGATTAAAAATTAGCAAAGAAAAAAATGGAAATTAATCTTCCTATGTTTATTCTTTTAACAAATTCTGTGTGATTACTACTGGGTTACTTGCTGTAGGAAATAGAAAAATTGCTTTGACATAGATCCTCAAGAATCTGTCCCACTACAAGCTTATTTTTGTAGGAAGCTAAAAGATTTATATAAATAACCGTAATTAAAGAGACAAATGAAGAAGTGCAATGAAAGACGTAGGGAAAGTGCTAGAGGAGTTCGGGGTGGAGGAAAATTATCCTCAAATAATATCTATGCGTAACATTATGCTATCTTCCCTAACCAGCGCTTGACCAGATTGTCACAGTGAACTTTGGTCCTTTCTTATATCTTAGTTTTGGTTCCCACATCCTTCTGTTTGGGGAAGTTCTTGTTTTCCTCATGTAATGACAACAACACTTAAACAATGTATACCAGATAAAAGGAACTATATTGCTTGCTTTATTTACATAGTTAATTTAATTTGTACAATGAACTATGAAGTAATCAGCATTATTTCCCTCATTTTACATATGAGAAAATGGAGAATCAGCGACATTGAATCATCTCAAGTTTCTAAAATATCCACTCTCACCAGGCTGTTTACCCTGTTTTTGTCTGTATGCTGCTATAACAAAATGCCACAGATTGAGTAATTCATAAAAAACAGAAATGTATTTCTCACAGTTCTGGGGCTGAGAAGTCCGAAATCAAGGCAGCGGAGATTTGGCAGTTGGTCCCGAGGTGGCACCTTCTTGCTTCGTCTTCACGTGACAAAAGTGGGCAAAAACGGACAATGTGACGACATGGCAGAAGAGACTGAGGAGCCCGGCATTCCTCTAAAGCATCTTTTACGAGGACGTTTATCTCATTCATGAGGGTGGATCCTTCTTCACTTAATCACTTAACCAAAAGCCCCATCTCTTGATGTCATTGTCCTGGGATTTTAGTTTCAACATACAAACTTTGGATGGGCACATAGGTTCAAATCATAGCACCCTCCAAATTATAATGCCTCTCTCATGCCTGTTCTCCTTTAAGTACCCTCTGGTTTTGCTCTCTTCATTCTTGCCATCACATTTAACCCTTCAGTTCCATTTCTTTAAGTAATCTCTAAATTTGTAAGATGGTTCCATCTTTTTTTTTTGTATATGGCAGTCTCTCAAACATATTTGTCATATGAACTAAGCAGGTAAATATGTAAATGCCAGCTAAATTTTAGTGAATGATATAATGGCCTAAAGTTGTATCTACCCTTCAGCCAAATATATTTACTTTTAGTAGCAATCTCCTGTCATATACAAAGTCACGACTCTAGGGGTAAACATTTTAGCCTGTGGGTAAGATGTAAAGCAGTGGTATGTTATAGTGACAACTCACTGTCATAGCACTGGGACATGCTCCTCTATCTGCTACAAATTGAATCAACAAAATATATATGATTTTGTCAGATTTAAATGTATGCTCCTGTTAGTAAAATAAAAGTATGGGAAAACTTTACGGAGTAGATTTAATAGAAATGTTTTCCTGAGTTATCTGCCTTCTTTATTTTTATGTTATGCTTTAAGTCTATGGTCAATGTATAGAGCTATGATTGATGTGCTTTTCCAATTCTGTTCAGATCAGACAGGTTAATTTTCTTCTTTTAAATCTTCTTGAATTTTGTCTAACACTTTTTGTTCCAATTTCTTACTAGATTATACTCCCTTCCCTAACTGCTTCATGATTACTTATACACAAACAATATTATGATATTGACACATTGAATTCATTTTAGGTGATGATTTTGGTCATAAACATGAGCAGGTTGTGAAGTGTTTCAGCCATCCCAGGGCATGGCTGTCAGTCCCTTGTCTAATGTTTCAAAAAAATCTTGAATTTGTGATGATGCTGTGATGGTCCCTCAGATATTCTTACACACATCTTTGCCCCTTGTTCCCTCTAACTTTCCTCTTCTGATAAAAAAGCAAACACTGCCAAGCTCAAATGGAATTACATTTGGATGCAAGTGTCACTATGCAATGGTTGCCAATAAAAGTACACAAGGAATTTTATTATGGTGAATTAAAGGCAAACAGACTTCAGAGAAATGAGCACGAACATGAAAATGGCGCATGGTACGCGGATCTCACTGGAAAGTCATTCTGTACACAATGTTTTCACTAGAAAAATCCATTAGCTTTAGCTAGAAATTGAAATTACTTTGTAGGAAATCAGAATAAAATATGTGAAAACATTATATTCTGTGCAAGATTAATACCACGCCTGGTGTTGAAAGGTTTGTGGTCTTGCTTCGACGATGCTAAAAGGTCAGAAACCACAAAGATGCATATGTGTTGTCGTTTGCACAGTTACTAATTTTTCTCATTATTTCCATAATGCGATGTGCTGTTTCAACAGAGAAACCCTCTGGAGAGTGGCTTGCACTGTTTTCAGGCAGCTCTTTTGCTTTCATGTTTTGGCCTTGGCCAGGGAATTCAGACAGACTTTTCAGTTATTTTCGACAAGAATGTATTCATTTATTGTTTTAAATAATAATAAATAGATTTTAAAATTACTGTACATTACTGCACTTTAAACGCCATGAGGTCAAGGACTCTAAAGTCTGGACATCATTGTATACCCTACATCTTGCACAAGGTTTAGAAAAAATGGCATGGACACCTATTTTTTGAATCAATAAATGAATACATAAAAGAATTCCAAACTCTAGTCCAAGGTTTTAGATTAATAATGTATTAAAATGCGTAAAATTTATAGACAAAACTCTTCTTATTTAGAAGTTTATTCTTTAATTGGAGAGATAAAATATATGCACATAAAAGCTTAAGGAAAAATAATAAGGGTTTTGAAGTACTTACTATGTGAAAAATTTAGCATAAATCTTACATCCATTTATTTAACACATTTTATACGTTGCATTATTTATATATAGTGCTGATTGGTAGAATTCATATGTGAACGGAACTATAAAAATTTTGAGGATAAGCACTAGAAACACAGAATAAATAGAGTGTTAACATGCAAAACACAGAAATACTTCAATTGACTAGGTGAAAGAAAAGATTTCTGGTTCCATGTACACTGATTATTGAGGGATGAGTATGACATTATTATGCCAGAATCAATAAATATTTTAAATAGGGAGAAAACTATAATTATATATCTTTGTGTTCAACAGGAGTAGCAGTACTGATAAAGTAGAAGTTTGTTATACCTTTTTTATAGTCTTTTAAAGTTGTTTATAAATAAAATCTACTCTTAGTTAATTAATGGTTGATGTTCATTGAAGTGTTTTCAAATTTTTGACCTCTGAATTGCCTTGTACATATGGAGAAATAAAGCTTGCCTAGCATAATTTCTTGAGTGGAGAATGAATGATCTGGATAGATTTGTTGACAATATGTCTGTACTTATTTTATTAATTCTTTAATCTTCATGAAGAAAAATATAAAAGTCATATTCTAGTGTTTTATACCATGGAAAAAATGTCTTATCCTTTTCCTAAGGAAAAATACATCATGACACAAAAGTAAAGTTAATTAAATTACTTACTTTATTAATTAACTGTCTATTATTTCTATGGGTTGAAGTAAATTTGATACTCAATGCTATTTAATCTAATTCTAAAAGCTTGAATGAGGAATGATTTTTTCATGTAAGGTTAGTTGAAATAAATTATCACTGATTTTCAGATTTAATATTAATTAGCTATTGCATATTCTTAATGGGATATAAGTGTTTAAAAAGCCCTTTTTGGTTGCGAAAAGACCACGCCCATTGTAGACTTCTTAGAATACATCACATCTGGCCTCCTTTTTAGAGTGGGGAATTCAACTCATAAGTGGCTGGACATTGATTCTGAACATTTTGAACATTATTTGCCTGTCTTCACTCATACTGGTTGCTGTTCTTTTATAAGTAATCACCATGTTTAGCATGCACTTGAACTATTGTTACTTAGGGTGCTTGACTATTTACAAGTCTCACTAGGATTCTAGGTATTCATTAGTCTCGTGGTGTGTATTTGCTGATGGTCCTATTATCTTTGTTGGTTCAGTTACACAGTACCATCCAAGATGCTGCAACACATTATACACAGGGTATGGGTTGTGGGAGCTACAGATATCAGTTATTATTTAGGCTCAGAAACTTAGAATCTCTGCAAGGTTGGACATGATCCTTAGTCTTGTTTTAAGACCGTCTTGTTTTAAAAGTTAAACCCAAATTCTTAAAATATAGAATAGGGGTGCTAGTAGTGCTCACAGAATTGTAGTAAAGATCAGCTGGGAAAGAAGAGCCTATTAAACAGAGCCTGGTATTTAATAAGTATCAGCTGCCTTCAATTAGGAATCTGTGTTGTCATGATTAGAAGATTGCTGGTTTATTTTACAGATCTGTAAGTATAGCCAAAATATGTCAAAATAACCACCAGAAAGAATCATATACCGTCCCTTGAACATTTCATCCCTAGAATCTAGCCAGATTAGCATCTCTATACTGGCAATACTGTTAACACAGATTGTGCTCAAACCCCTCATTGACTTTTCAGCACCTGTAAATTACTGGAGATTTAGGAAGAAGTCTGGGGTTATGGCTTAGTTAAGCTGAGTGGCCAGAAAGTGTGAGATGCTGGATGCCTCCTCCAGTTCATTTCTCCAGCGGCCGCACCAGGCGTATCCATAGCTCCGCTCCCGGGAGCTCGTCTCCGGCGTGGGGCGTGTGCGCACCCCTGGCCGGGCGGAGCCTGGAGCCTGCTCATTAGCAGCGCGGGCAGCTCGTGCGCCCGCAGGAGGGAGGCGGAAGCACAGCCCTGAGCCGCCAGCAGGAGGAGGGAGCGCGGCGGCTGCAGGCAGGGGAGGGAGAGGAAAGAACGGAGGGACGGTTCCCGGACAGAGCGGGAGGAATCGGGGAGCGGCCAGTCCAGGGGGAGCTGCTCCGCTGCGCTGCGCTCGTTATTCACAGGACGCGGCGGCGCTTCCCGGGGCCGCTTCCCGGTCCCCTGGGTGGAGGCTGCCATCTAAACCTGACTCCAGGTGAGTTCCCCAAAGAGGCGAAGCGAGGGGTCTCGAACCAGAGACTTGGAACTGGCGAGGCTGCTCGGCTCCCCAAGCGCTGCTGCCTTGACATTTCCCGATTCACGGGAGGTTTTGGGGGCGGCTGCACAGGCTGGAGGGGCGGATGGGCGGTTGCGATCCTCAGCCGGCGTGGGGGCGTTCGGGAGGAATTAGCTTCAGTGAACGGGGTTTTAGGAGATGTCCGCAAGGCACGCGCTATGTACGCGTTTCTAGACGAGCTTTTGAGACAGAAATTTGGCTTCCCGGATGCCCGTTTTGGCCTTCTGTCCTTCCTTTTGCTTGCCTCATGCCCAATTTTCCAAGCCGAGGAAAGGACTGGAAGGGCGTGGAAGTAGGAGGTCTGGGCACAGCATTCGGCAGGGCAGCCCTGGTCTCCAAGTTTGGGGGTGGGGGGTGGGACTCTTTTCCTTTCAGCCTAATTTACCAGGGGAAAACCCGCAGAGCACCTTGAGGTGCCTTTGCTCCGCACCCTCCATAAGCTTATTAGAGGGAACTTGAGGCTCGCTAGACAACCTGTGACAGGTGACGGCAATTTAGCTTAAAAGCCATGTTGGTTCACTTCGTCTCCTCTTTATCCTTTGTTGCAAAATTGATACCTTTTTGGATTTCTTTAACAGCACAAAGTTTAAGTGGCCGGCTGACAGGAAATATTTCTTTTGAAAATGCTATGAGAAAAGTGATGAGTTAACGTTGAGAGAAAGGCAACTTTATTTTCTCGGAAGAACTTTGGGGAAAGAGATTGATAGGGAAATTCTGGGCATGAAATTATGGACATTTCCCACAGAACTTCCTTCATTTATTTATTTTTTTACATTTCCTTCATTTTTTTTTTTAATCGTGTGTGTGTGTATCAGAGAGACAAAATTCGTTGGAGGTATTAGGATTTTATTTGGTTTAGAAGTTTCTTTCTTACTAATAGCACTAATTTGTGATCTTCATGATTATAAGAATTTACTAAGTGTTTTGCTTTTAGGTGTTTTGGGTCTGTTTTTTAAAAAAATTCAATACTTACTTTGTGGGCCTTGCTGAATACCTCTCAATAAAATCGGTGGGCATACAGTTAGTGACATGACCCCTGTGGATTTAATAGCAGGTAAGTATACAAATGATAAGTTTAGGAAATAAATGTCAGAATCAACATTTAGGTGTGAAATTGAAATATCTTTCAAATATTTACCAAACTCTCTTATAGGATCCAATGTCATTTTATGGTCAAGAGAGCTTAAAGGTTTCTCAGATTGAGATATATGTATCTACTTTGTTAATCCAAATGTAATGTTTTATTTTGTTCTTTAATGACTGTTTGAATTCAACAAATAAAACTTGCATATTTAATGTAAGGTTCTTTCACATATATTACTTCTCCAATTTTTAATATAAATTTAAGGAGAAAAGCAATATTCCATTTTGTAGATGAAGAGACTGTGTCACAGAAGTATTACTTTACCTAGATTTCTGTAATTATTATGTTATAAACTTAGAAATTACATATTATTCTGGAACATATAAAATATATGAATGTTATAAACCATAAGAATTCAGACCTATGCTATTTAACTTCAAGTTTAGTTCTTTACCCAAACAATTGCATGACTACATTGAGACTACTGAAGTAATTATATATGAACACGCTATACGAAAAAATACTTAAAACATTTCTTATTTTTGTCGTTTCTCTTTGATATAAAATATACTATAATTTAATGGAGTTATATTCCATATTTAGATGCTCCTAACTTCCAAATAACACCTAAACTCCTAAAAACTGACCTGTGTCCTTCTTAATAGAAGTGGCTTGACCGGGAGACCCAATTTTTACTAAGAATATTCTTGGGATAATTTATGTCTTATAATCAAGATAAAGACAGGCCACATTTAGTTGTATTTTTAAACCACTTAGTGTGAAGTTGCAACGCAGACATAACTTGCTTTCAGGCTACACTGCCAGCTTTGCAGTGAATAGTCTTTAAGATTCCGTGGAAACATTGGCAGATATAGCTAATGTCTATCTGATGTAGGATTTATGAGAAAAGGAGAGGTAGAAACTGAATGCTCTTATATTTCATATGTGACCACATTCATAAAACTTTATTGATAAGTACTTTGTTGTCTGACACGGGCTGATACAAATAGGCTTCTTCAAGAGTTGAGGAAGAAAACTAAATCCCTATAATACAGCCTTTTTCCTCCTTTTCTTTCTTAAGCGGTAATAGTTGATCCTAGCTTTTGTGTGTCTATGCATGCTCAATACAGTTAGGGGTATAAGGAGAAGTTAAGCAAGAATATTGAATGCTAGCTAGGAAAGTTTTTGGAGTCTCAAATACTTTGGAACGATTTTTCACATTATATACATAAAATTCCTAGTTACATTTGGGAACTAAGTATATTATACACAACTTTGCATCTGATTACAGGATTCCCTGTACATTTATAGCTCAGGTATTCTGGAAAGAGTCAAGATAATTAGTTTTATGGCTCTTGCCCGTGTGACCTGTTTCTTTCTGGTCCTGATATTAAAAGGATGACTTAAATTTTCTGGAATGTCAAAATTTTCTCTTCCCTTGGATCCTACAAAATACTTCAAGCAGTGTATGTGTGATACTCGCTGTCATTCCAACATTTCCAATCCTCCTGAGAATGCTAAACAATGCCCTAGATTTCTTCCTTTGTAATTCTTTCAGATAGAGGGTTAGCTGAGTTAGGAAGAAAGGAGAGAGGGAGAGAAGAAGAGAGATGACATTTTATCCCTCAGGAAAGAACAAGACCAATTGTATTCCTAATTTAGAAATATTATTCTACAAACATTCCTGAACAAGAGGGCTTTGCATATACATTAAAGCAGAATACCTAGTCAACTTCTAGTTATGCCATGTAGTGAAATGGAAGTAAGATGAGCAGGCCGAGATCATTTTTGTTGGAGAACTGAGACCACATGAAATAGGTAACAGAGTTACCCCAACTGGGGGGCAAGAGGACTTGAAAGTTTCCTCCATAAATTTGCAGTTAGTACAGGGCTGCTCCAGTGATCAGAGTCATGAATGCCCTAGAGTGTCTGTATAACCCTGTACACAGGCTGAGACAGCTCTAACGGCCCAGAAAAGCCTCTGGACAGAATCACTGCACCCTTGGACATTGTCCGACCGCATGTATGAGAATAGTGAGTGCTGAGGAGTTGTGGGTAGCTCGGTACAACTCTTGCTAAAGGAGTGTCATCAACATTCATTGCTGAAAGTGAATTTTTTCATTCACATATGTGATGCCTATTAGGTCATGATTTCTTGGATACCAATTTGTACAAGATATGAATTAATTTTTGAACATCCTTTCTTAAAAGTACCATGTTCATATAGTTGCTCATTTTAATATGAGTAGTTCAGATGGGACATAATAGAGTAAGGAAATGATTGAACATCCTAAGATCTAGTGTATATACCTTTGTTCATGATGAGATTCATCCCCTGTCCCCCTTTGTAGTGACACTGATGGCATAAGGAGTATTAGATGAAATTTAATGCAGAAAACAATGGGATATATGAATGGTAGATATGGTTGACAACCACCATTTTCACTGAAGTTGTTTCAAAGCAAAGAAATTTGGGATAAATTCATTTTATTTGCTCCTGAAGGGTAATTAGGAATAAGTAGGAATTGTGAAGAGGCTGTAGTGTTGACATTAAGAGAAGTTTTTGATTCTTAAAATAGGATATATTACACAAGAGTGAACAAACAGAAGATACTGAACAAATATTCTGTCATAAGTAAGTGATGGATTATTCGGACTTGTTGAACTATGTTTTTAAATGTATTATTTAAATATTTAAATATTATTAAAACCTTAAATAATATTTAAATATTATAAAAGTTGTAGAAAATTATGTTTTCAATACAAATATACACTTATAAGCTATATTGTAGATATGGGAGTAAACAATGCAATTTTTTTTAACTGAGTGAAAAATTTAGTTTTTTAAAATTCCAAATGGAGCTAACAGCTTAGTGTGATACATATTTTGAATTTCAAAATTTGTAACCAAATAGGACAAATGTGTTGAACTGTACTTTTCTTGAAGAACCGTGATAAGAATGAGCGGTGAAAAAATTACAGCATACTTACCAGGGATCAAATACTTGCTTAGGGTTAATAAGAAAAATCTCAGCAAACGCTAGAAATGAGGTACACGATCTATCAGAGACCCATGATTAAAGTGGTATCTTGTTAGGTATATGAGCTTGAAAAGAAACGGCATAGCTTCACTTTACCCCAGTTGCTTCTTTTGTAAAACGGGGAGACTAAGAGTGTGGTAACTCAAAATCCTTTGTTAATGATTTTCTTCTTAGAACAGTGCCAGGTCCAATTAGGATTAGATTGCTATTTTTATTATTGATATTTGCCCTAGTTCTGCCTTTTATTGACTGTGTGAAATTGGTGAAGATCCCTTTCTGAAGCTTTGTTTCTTACCTACAAGCTGGGAATAGAATACCTGCTATGAAGAGTGGTTGTTAGTACATTAGAAAGGCTGGATATTTGTTTATATAAGGGGCTGAGCGCATGGTAGAAATTTGATAGCATTTTTTTCTTGCCCTCCCATGTATTACTGTGGAGACATCCCACATATTATGTCCAAGTTTTTATTTTCCCCTCAAATGCAATGTCAAGCACAAAACATTCCCATCTCCCAATTCTCTTCTGATGTTCTACAACCATTAAAGTATAGAAAACTAGAATGAGTGTTTTTATAACTTTTGCTGTACTTAAGCATGTGGAGAGAAGAGCGCTAGATCACAGGACACACTTTGATAGGAAAAGGGAAATATTTACACTGCAAACAACTTTCTCCTCATGCTTAACAGTTTTATGCTGTCATTCTGTCAGCACCAAGTGAGATTTTTCTATTTAAATAGTTTTCTATTTGTGGTATGATAATTCATGTATGGACTTCATGTAACTAACATAAATATAATGGATGGTTGAGAAGTGGTTTATTTTTACCAAGAGGAAAAAATGTGTACACGATTTTTTAAAATATTGCTTTGAAAATATTTAAAATTAATTTTGATTCAGTTGGTGGAAGATAGCGTCACAAACTCACTGCTAGTGGTATTCTTGAGAAGTAATGTTTGAATTTTCTAGGTATTGTCCCCAGACTGCCTTAAAAGAATTTAATTTTAGATGTAAATTTTCTGCTTAACATGGAAGATTTTCCCTGAAAATATTAGCTTCATCAGATACATAGTTGCTTAGGGGTAGCTGCATGGAATTATGGGAAGAGTGAAATAGAAAAAAATTTTCATGTCTAAGTTATACATACTGGTGTAATCATATTGATTGGATGATAATGATAATTACAGCAATAATGTGATTGAAAGGGTAAGCAAGTAACATATACTACAGTTACTAATATAATCCTGTGATTGAGTTTACCACTTCGTTTCTCTTTCCTGGAAACCCTTAAGTTTGTCACTATTGCACTTTATTTCCTTTGCTTATTGTAGTGGTGTATTAGTTGTATTACTGCTGCTATAACAAATTACGACACATTTACATAACTTAACACATATTTATTGTCTTGCAGTTTCAAAGGTCAGAAGTCCAAAATCACTTTAATTAGGCTAAGTCAATGTGTCTGCAGTGTGGGTTCCTTCTCGAGGTGCTGAGGGGAGAATCCATTCTCTTGCATTTTCTGCTTCTGGTGGCACCTGTCTTCATTGTCTTTTCCCCATTCCTCCATTTTCAAGGTGCGTTGCTTTTATTTCTGTTTCTGTCTCCGCGCTGTCTCCTCCTTTAACTTTGAGTCCTTCTCTCCACTTCATCTAAGGACTCCTGTGATTACTTTGGACTCACGTGGATGATCTGGGATAATCACCTTGTCTCCAGATCCTTAAATGAATCGTATCTACAAGTCCTTTGGCTGTGTAAGGCAGCACATTCCCAGGGCCGGGAGATTAGGTGAAGAACATCTTTTGGGACTATTATGCAGCCTATCACAAGTGGTAATATCACTTTTATGCCTTGAGACCCTGAAATTAATGTACTTGCTTACGCATGGAAAAACAATGTATCTGTGGGGGTAACAGTTTATTTTTGAACCATTAGAAGGTATTGATGGGGAAGTTTTCATCTGACAACAGATACTGATAAATTAAATACCCTTAGATTTGTCAAAACTAGCTTTAGTAAAATATAAGTAAAAGTATTTGCACTGCTAGGGTCAAAAATATTAATTAAACCCATTATTTATCAAGGCCAAGTCCTGGATTAGTTAGGTTTAAATTAACCTAGAACATTATCTTCCATAGTGCTTAATTGTGAAGCTTAGTTCTTGTTGACAAAAGCTCATCCATATAAGAAAGCATCGAAAGGTTGGTGTTTTTTTAACCTTTGCAGAATATAACTTTTCAAAGGGATGTTAGACAGTAGTTCCATCACAATTGATGCAGTTCACAGACATTCTTTGTGAATATTTTATCTCATGAGTTATATCTATGACACTAATCATAGACTTCTAGAAGAAATTTAGCAATGGTCATGTCAGCCTTTCAAATCTTTCTGTAACCTAGAAGAGGATCATTGCATAAGATAGATTCATTTTCCCCTTTATTCCATTGTTGCCAGAGAGAACTTGAAATGCCCTGTTCAAATTAATTTAATGCAAATGAATTCTTGCTGCCTCACAAGTAGTTTGTCCTTCATTTTTCTTAAAATTATATTGAAAATGGATGTGACCTGCTTTACTGGTTGTTGTGCAGGAAGCGTTGTCCTTCCTGAAAGCTCCCTCCGTTGTCAAAATGAAGCCATTAAGAGTAAAGTAAATTATATTATCTGATCATAGTATCACAATTGACCTTAAAACAATAAATTTTATAATCAGTGCAAATTGCTGAATAGTGTTTGCAGTTGTAGAAATTTCAAAGGAAACCCTGGTTGAGATACAAAGCTGCTATAATCATTTTTAAAATCTTTGTTTTTCTTTTACTTTGGAACAGTAGTGCAATAAGTACTTTTGCCTTATTGTTCTCTCTGCCTTCCAGAAACCCTCATTCAAATATTCTAAGTTTTTAAGTCTTTTTCATTTCTTTTAATATTGTAACATTTAACAATGTCAAAGAAAGTATAATTTTTCTGGAAATCAAGCTAAAAATAAAGAGAAGCCGATGTAAATGAACATCAAATTAACAAGATTGATTAGGAAAAGTAATTTTTGAAAAGGGCCCAAAATCCCTTTGCACATAAATGCAAAAGAATTTAGTGAAAGAAGGTGAAACTGGAGTAAAGAACTCTACGGATGCGTAAGTAACTCTTAATAAGAATGAGTAACGTACATGCGTATCTTTAGCTCCCAGTTTCAGAGATACAGTAGTTGTACAACAAATGGTCCTTTCCTGCTCTTAAGGAAGCCTCTCCTCCTCCAGCCATGCCATTCCTCAGAGCAAGCTCTTCCACTGAGTTTTCAGCAACCATAAGTAAGAAGGATGGTACGATAGGCTGCGTGTACATATGGCCCTCATTAGCAGGCCAACTGTTCCTTTTGCCCACCCACATCACTGGGGACATATGGCGTTACTTTGACTGTTGAAACAAGTGTGTGTGGACATATCTTGGTATGAGTAAAAGACTGTTGATTGTCTTTCTCTTGTCGCTCGTGCAACCGTCTCCTTGTGGAGATCGTATTATCCATAACACTAGATTTGAGGATGATAAATGACGTTGTTATTATTAACTGAATTTGCCTCTCTAGTTTGATCACAAAACCAGCGAATGTTTGCTTATGGAACATGTAAAGCTTATAGAAGACGGAAAGCTTACAGAAAGAAATGATGGCTTTTCTAAGCATAAGAGTCAGGTCTTTTTCAATCAAAAACTAACTCATTCAAAAATTCAAGAGTTCTGTAAAACCAGAACAGCAGAGGTTTCAGAAATGCTATTGAGATCATTTATTATAAAATAGCCATTAATGAAATGTAATAGTGAGTCTGTTGTTGTGACTATGTGGAGAAATGAATGAGAAAATATAAGATAGGCTGGAATGAAGAGAGTCATCGGATCCCAACATAATTCATTTTGTATAGTTCACAGTATTGTAGCTTTAAAAAAATTATGAATTTTTTCAGTACTGTGAATTCTGAATTTGCAATAGGAGGCTTTTCAATCCTTGCAACAAGTGTGTATTTTTCAGTGGTTCTAGAATTATCGGGGCTTTCGAGCTGCTTCTGATAAGAAGGCAAGGCTAGAGGACTCGTGTTGAGGTGGCATTTGCACAGGACTTTAGATAACATACATCGATGATGTAGAGAGAAGAGCGGGTGATGTTGCTGTGGATTATAGTGGAAAGGCACCTTTTGCTCCCTCTGCTGACCTGTTTGTGTATTCAGCTGTGTAGCATATTTCTTGTATAATTACATAGTAATTTCACACACTACATTAAGAAAATCTGAACAATTTTTACTAAACTCATGTTTTCTAAATATTAAGTAAATAAAACCAATATTTGGCTAGGTAACATTTATAAAAACAGGATTTCTAGATAGATGATGATAAATTTTCATCTATATCTATAGAGCTGATAAATTTTCAAAACCCTTTGAATATCACTTGTACTACAAAGTCTCGTTTCAGTTTCAGTGCCATGGCACATTGATTAATCACCACTAAAGCGGTACATGAAATATTTGGCAATATAGGTATTTGGTAATGGTGATTGATGCACAGAATACGGCACCGTTATTATGCACTGGCCTTGAGAACTTTAGTTTTCATCTTCGATCACCTGATAGAGAACAAACTAACAGCTTTTTTCTTTCACCTTGCTGGAGAATAAACTAACAACTTCAAATTATCTGATCCATCCAAAAACTTATTTCCGTGAAACTCACTGATTTATTTATTATTTCGTGGGGATCACTATTATTTGCTGTAGTAAAATATCAAATGATCGATGTTTTATACCAACATGGCAGCTCACATGGTAGGCAACAGAATGAAAACAAACAGGTTTACTACCAAGAATTATACTATATTGCTTTTATTGACAGAAAAAGCATACAGATAATTTTATTCAGAGATTTTATGTGAATTATTTTGATAAGTGTACACATATATTTATAACTGACCTTTCTTTGTCAAGTGTGTGCCCACACACGTATTCATACTAAATCAATCTTAGAGATCTTATCCAAAGATTGAATTTCTTAAAGTGACTGTTCCAAATATGTATAATTTATGGCAAAAAAGTCACAAAATGGCAATACAAGGAGGCATAAAAGTGAAGATAAAGGGGGAGATGATGGTTAAAAACACCTGTAAATGAATAATTGATTTTGATTTAAATTCTTTTTAGTTCTTAGCTGATGAAATGAATATAAATGAAATTATTATGCAAAACACCTCTATTTGTTGTATATGCATGTACATATATGTGTTACAAATACAAAACTGATAGGATATTATTTAACATATATTCACACTCATAATGTGCATATATGTACATAATGAAAATGAGTGCTTGTTTTATATGTATGTATACACACACATACACATATTGCATACTTTCATTTTTTAAAATTTTACTTTAAGTTCTGGGATACATGTGCTGAACATGCAGGTTTGTTACATAGGTATACTTGTGCCATGGTAATTTGCTGCACCCATCAACCCGTCATCTAGGTTTTAAGCTCCACATGCATTAGCTATTTGTCCTAATGCTCTCCCTCCCCTTTCCCCACACCCACCTACAGACCCCAGTGTGTGATGTTCCTCTCCCTGTGTCAACATGTTCTCATTGTTCAGCACCCACTTATGAGTGAGAACATGCAGTGTTTGGTTTTCTGTTCCTGTGTTAGTTTGCTGAGGATGATGGTTTCCAGCTTCATCCATATCCCCGCAAAGGACGTGAACTCATCCTTTTTTATGGCTGTGTAGTATTCCATGGTGAATATGTGCCACATTTTCTTCATCCAGTCTATCATTGATGGGCATTATGTTGGTTCCAAGTCTTTGCTATTGTAAATAGTCCCATGATAAACATATATGTACATGTGTCTTTAGAGTAGAATGATGTATAATCCTTTGGTATATACCCAGTAATGGGATTGCTGGGTCAAATGGTATTTCTGGTTTTATATCCTTGAGGAATCACCACATTGTATTCCACAATGGTTGAACTATTTTACAAGCCCACCAACAGTGTAAAAGTGTTCCTATTTCTCTGCATCTTCTCCAGCATCTGTTTCCAGAATTTTTAATGATCACCATTCTAACTGGTGTGAGATGGTATGTCATTGTGGTTTTGATTTGCATTTCTCTAATGAACAGTGATAATGAGCTTTTTTCATATGTTTATTGGCCACATACATATCTTCTTTTGAGGAGTGTCTGTTCATATCCTTTGCCCACTTTTTGATGGGGTTGTTTGTTTTTTTTTTCTTGTAAATTTGTTTAAGTTCCTTCTAGATTCTGGATATTAGACCTTTGTCAGATGGATAGATTGCAAAAATTTTCTCATATTTTGTAGGTTGCCTGTTCACTCTTGTGATAGTTTATTTTACTGAGCAGAAGCTCTTTAGTTTGATTAGATTCCATCTGTCAATTTTGGCTGTTGTTTCAAGTGCTGTTGGTGATTTAGTCATGAAGTCTTTGCCCACACCTATGTCCTGAATCATATTGCCTAGGTTTTCTTCTAGGGTTTTTATAGTTTTAGGTTTTACATTTATGTTTTTAATCCACCTTGAGTTAATTCTTTTATAAGGTATAATGAAGGGGTCTAGTTTCTCTTTTCTGCATATGGCTACCCAGTTTTCCCAGCGCCATTTATTACATAGGGAATCCTTTCCCCATTGCTTGCTTTTGTCAGGTTTGTTGAAGATCAGATTGTTGTAGATGTGTGGTGTTATTTCTGAGGCCTCTATTCTGTTTCATTGGTCTATATATCTGTTTTGGTATTAGCACCATGCTGTTTTGGTTACTTTAGCTTTGTAATATAGTTTGAAGTCAGGCAGCGTCATGCCTCCAGCTTTGTTCTTTTTGCTTAGGTTAGCCTTGGCTCCACAGGCTCTTTTTTGCTTCCATATGAAATTTAACATAGTTTTTTTCTAGTTCTGTGAAGAAAGTCAATGGTAGCTTGATGGGAATAGCATTGAATCTATAAATTACTTTGGGCAATATGGCCATTTTCATGATATTGAGTCTTCCTATCCATAAGGATGGAGTGTTTCTCTATATGTTTGTGTCCTGTCATTTCCTTGAGCTCTGGTTTGTAGTTTTCTTTGAAGAGGTCCTTCACATCCCTTGTAGGTTGTATTCCTAGGTATTTTGTTTTCTTTTTAGCAATTGTGAATGGGAGTTTACTAATGATTTGGCTCTCTGCTTGTCTGTTATTGGTATATAAGAATGATTGTGATTTTTGCACATTAATTTTATATCCTGAGACTTTGCCAAAGTTGCTTATCAGGTTAAGGAATTTTTGGGCTGAGGTGGTGGCGTTTTGTAAATATACAATCATGTCATCTGCAGACAGAGACAATTTGATTTCCTCTCTTCCTATTTGCATGCTTTTATTTCTTTCTCTTACTCGATTGCCCTGGCCAGAACTTCCAATACTATCTTGATAAGAGTGGGGAGAGAGGGCATCCTACTCTTGGGCCAGTTTTCAAAGGTAATGCTTCCAGCTTTTGGCCATTTAGCATGATATTAGCTATGCATTTGTCATAAATAGCTCTTATTTTTGTGAGATATGTTCCATCAATACCTAGCTTATTGAGAGTTTTTAGTATGAGGGGTGTTGAATTTTATTGAAGGCCTTTTCTGCATCTATTGAGATAATCATGTGGTTTTTGTCATTGGTTCTGTTTATGTGATGGATTATGTTTATTGATTTGCATATGTTGAACCAGCCTTGCATGCCAGGCATGAAGCCAACTTGATCGTGGTGGATAAGTTTTTGATGTGCTGCTGGATTCTCTTGCCAGTATTTTATTCAGGATTTTCGCATCGATGTTCATCAGTGATATTGGCCTGAAATTTTCTTTTTCTATTGGGTCTCTGCCAGGTTTTGGAATCAGAGTGATGCTGGCCTCATAAAATGATTTAGGGAGGAGTCTTTCTTTTTCTATTGTTCAGAATAGTTTCAGAAGGAATGGTACCAGCTCCTCTTTGTACCTCTGGTAGAACTCGGCTGTGAAGACATCTGGTCCTGGGCTTTTTTTGGTTGGTAGGCTAGTAATTACTGAGTCAATTTCAGAACTTGTTATTGGTCTATTCAGGGATTTGACTTCTTCCTGCTTTAGTCTTGGGAGGGTGTATGTGTCCAGGACTTTATCCATTTCTTCTAGATTTTCTAGTTTATTTGTGTAGAGGTGTTTACAGTATTCTCTAATAATAGTTTGTATTTCTGTGGGATCAGTGGTGATATACCCTTTATCGTTTTTTAATGTGTCTATTTGATCTTTCTCTCTTTTCTTCCTTGTTAGTCTGGCTACCGGTCTATCTATTTTGTTAATCTTTTCAAAAAACCCACTCCTAGATTCATTGATTTTTTTTTGAAGGTTTTTTTGTGTTTCTCTCCCATTCGGTTCTGCTGTGATCTTAGTTATTTCTTGTTTTATACTAGGTTTTTAATGTGTTTTCCATTGCTTCTTTTGATTGTGATGTTAGGGTGTCTATTTTAGATCTTTCCCACTTTCTAATGTGGACATTTAATGCTGTAAATTTCCCTCTAAACACTGTTTTAACTGTATCCCAGAAATTCTGATATGTTGTGTCTTTGTTCTCATTGGTTTCAAAGAACTTATTTATTTCTGCCTTAATTTTGCTATTTACCCAGTAGTCATTCATAAGCAGGTTGTTCAGTTTCCATGTAGTTGTGCAGTTTTGAGTGAGCTTCTTAATTCTGAGTTCTAATTTGATTACACTGTGGTGTGAGAGATTGTTTGTTATGATTTTCATTCTTTTGCATTTGCTGAGGAGTGTTTTACTTCCAATTATGTGGTTGATTTCAGAATAAGTGCTATGTGGTGCTGAGAAGAATGTATATTCTGTTGATTTGGGGTGGAGGGTTCTGTAGGTATCTATTAGGTCCACTTGGACCAGAGCTGAGTTCAAGTCTGAATATCCTTGTTAATTTCCTTTCTTGTTGATCTGTCTAATATTGATAGTGGGTTGTTAAAGTTTCCCACTATTATTGTGTGGGAGTCTAAGTCTCCTTGTAGGTCTCTAGGAACTCGTTTTATGAATCCTGGTGCTCCTGTATTTGGCATATATATATATTTAGGATACTCAGCTCTTCTTGTTGCATTGATCCCTTTACTACTATGTAATGCCCTTCTTTGTCCTTTTTTATCCTTGTTGGTTTAAAGTCTGTTTTATTAGAGACTAGGATTGCAACTCCTGCTTTTTTCTTCTTTCTTTCCATTTGCTTGGTAAATATTCCTCCATCCCTTTATTTTGAGCCTATGTGTGTCCTTGCAAGTGAGATGTGTCTCCTGAATACAGCACACCTGTGGGTATTGACTCTTTATCCAATTTGCCAGTGTATGTCTTTTAATTGGGGCATTTAGCTCATTTATATTTACCGTTAATATTGTTATGTGTGAATTTGGTCCTGTCATCATGATGTTAGCTGGTTATTCTGCACATTAGTTGAAGCAGTTTCTTCCTAGTTTCATTGGTTTATATATTTTGGTGTGTTTTTGCAGTGGCTGGTACTGGTTTTTCCTTTCCATGTTTAGTGCTTCCTTTAGGAGCTCTTGGAAGGCAGGTCTGATGGTGACTAAATCTGTCAGCATCTGCTTGTCTGTAAAGGATTTTATTTCTCATTCACTTATGAAGCTTAGTTTGGCTGGTTATGAAATTCCATATGTACATCATGGAAACGAGTGCATGTGATACACACACACACACACGCACACACATTGCATACTTTCATTTTTGTGTCCATTACTTTTCTGATTTTATCAGCAGCCAACTAAAGAAAATAGAAAAAAAAATTGGTAATTCGATCTTTCATGTTCTGCATCTTCCAGCTTCACAACTTATAGTTTTCTATTTTTATTGTTATTGTGATCAGAATGAAAATGTATACAATAGAATCAGAATCAGGTCAGAATCAACAAAAATACTATAATGTTTGTACATGCTTTCGATGCAGTTTGTCTCTGCAAAGGGTGTGTGTGTTTCTATGCACATGTGCATGTACACAAGTGTGTAAATAAGTGTTTTATTCATGATGGAGAAAGGCTGGTCAAAATGATTCTGAATGAGATAGCACCACTACAGCAGATAATTAGGTCTCTAGCAATAAAACAAGTCATTAAACATGTTTCTAAGCATCTACTCAGTATCTGGCACAATGTTAAGTAGTGTAAATATAATCATTAGCAAAATTCAGCTTCTACCCTCAATGGTATATGTGTAGAACAAATTGGTAAAGCTGGAGTACATTTCAGGACCAAAAACAGTTTCTGTGTAGTTCCCACTTCATCAAGACCATGTTGTATACCTCTCATACACTTAAGCCATAGGGAAGCAATTATTCCATCCATCCTTTTACAGGGTAGTGGTGGGGAAGAAGAGCTGACTGTCATGCTTGAATTCACATAATTTCATAATTAAATAATTTCATGTTACATAATCTCGATAAACCTAAAATCCAATATATGATAAAGATAGTGTTTCAAATCAGTGGATAAGTGATAAACAGTTCATAAAATGGTGTTCAGATAATTGGCTATATGTATTTTATAGTTGCACAAAGGTATAATATGTCATTAATAAATATTAATTCCATAGTGGATGTCAAATACACTTTTTCAAAATATAAAGAAAAAATACCATAGACAAATATCACTTGCAACATTACGGTTAAAATTAAATATCCAAACATAGCCCTAACCAATAACAGAAAATTTAAAAAAAAAATTATGGATTGGAATTTGTTAAAATATAAAACTTTTCTTTTTCAGAGGATACAATGAATATGTGTAAAAAGCAAATATCAAATCAGCAACAAGTGCTTGCAATTCACTTGACATATTTAAAATATGAGTAGTTCCAACAAATCATAAATAAATGATTAGTAGTCCAATAAAAAAAAGACAAAGTACATTGACAGGAAACTGTATGAAACTCATGAACACTAAATGTCTTAGATTCTCTATTGTTAAACAAAATGCAAAAACAATAGAGAACATTATGAATATGGAGTTAATATTTAACAAAATTATTTTATCCATGTTATAAGTAAATATTTACATCCAAAAACCCTTGTTTTCTCTGAAAGTTGTCACTTATGAGTCTATTTTGAAAATGTTTAAAGAATAGTAATTAATTAACTTTAATAAATAGGTACTCCTATTGAGGGAAAACAGACATTTCCATAATTTTTCTTCTGTTTCTAATCTAGTAGATGGTAGGAAAATAATGACAATTGCATGTTCATACCTGGAGAATATGCATTCCATTTCTTTTAAACTTTTGCATTCTCAAAACTATATTGATACCTCAAAGCATACCCTTTGCTGTTGAAAACAGCCTTTCAAGTATAAAGACACACACATCACTTTCCTTAAATCTTATATAAGGCAAGGGCCTAGATTCCTATCAGAAAATGTATTTCAAGAATGCTTTTTTAGTAGTTCCTGTGGCCTTATCTTATAGAGGAAGGTTTTTTTTTAAACATACACACAGTATTTGATGCACATTTTTATTGGAAAGAGCTTTTATTTCCTTAAATGTTTTGTTGTCTAAGTGTGAAAAGTATCCTGCAGTGGAATTCAGTGGCACAGATGCTTATTGTGATAGATGAGATGAACTTGCTTCCCTAAGCATGCATGGGCATGAAATGCATCTGGCTTCTGTACATAAAAGTCAGTTATGTTCCCAAATATGTCTCTGCATTTACACAGACGTTTAGGGGCAGACACCCTACTGTTCCCTCAAAAGGCGGCTCTGCTTAATTATGAAGTTCAAGTTAGACCAGAAGTTGGAAAATACTAAATTCCACATTGCAGACAGAGCCTGAGCAGGTGATGTCACCACTGCATTCTAAGGTGGCAAGTCCTCAGAGAAGTAACTTATCACCTTACCATGGAGAAAAATAACCGTGTCCAGAACACAAGAGGATGCTTTAAGGTAGCGTACAATCAAGTGTGCAAACCTGTGCAATACATACCAGATGAAATCCAGTTCAGAGGCTCAGGAAAACAAACAAATGAGGATATGCTTTAAAAAATAGGACTTAATATAAACAGTCGTGAGAGTAAAACTATTGCTAAGCACATAGGAAACATAAACCAGGCTTTCAGGAAGGAGTTTGGCACATGTGTGCACTGGTAGGAGGTGTAATGTGCAGAAATCCGGCCTTTTGTGGCATAGCAACTAAAGTTCCTTTTCTATTGTCCAGACAACCTTAAATATTCCTTTATGCAGTACTATTTTAAAAAGGCCATCTACTGTGCACAATGTGTTAGCATCAAGGACATGAAATTTATCTGGAATATACCAAAACTTTAATCAATAGACTAGGACCAAAGCTTTTAAAAACAGGTTTTCGTAGATAAATCATTATAAGTTATTATTTCCTCGCCATAGGTAAGGCATGATAGATAACTTTACTTTTTCTCAGTCACTTAGTGTGTAGGTAGAATAATGACCCTTAGCAGGATGACCTTTTGAATGTGTTGTTAGGCAGCATGGAAGCATTATGGTTAGAGGTGGAATTAAGATTGCTAATCACCTCACCTTAAACTGGAGCGATTATCCTGAATTATCTAGGTGGGCCCACTGTAGTCACAAAGAACCTTCAGACAGGAAGGCGGAGAGACCAGAGTGAGCAGAAGAGCTTGGGGAAACTGGAGCCGAGGCTGAAGTGATGTGCTGTGTCCAAGATGTGCAGAGGCCAAGAGCTCAGGGATACATGTGACCCCTCAAACCTGGTGAATTCTCTCCTGGAATCTCTAGACAAAATATACACTTGATGATACCTTGATTTTAGCACACTAAGACCCATTTTGGACTTCTGACCCCCAGAAGTATAAAGAAAAAAAATGTGTTGTTTTAAGCCTCTGAGTTTATGTTAATTTACTGTAACAGCAGTAAGAAACTAACACAGTAAGACGGCTTTTATTTTTATGTGATGTATAGAATTAAATTGGATATGCTAGGAAATATTGGAAATTTATTGATTTATTTTTTTGTCTGAGCTGGAGTCTGGCTCTGTCGCCCAGGCTGGAGTGCAGTGGCGCGATCTCGGCTCACTGCATGCTCTGCCTCCCGGGTTCCCGTCATTCTCCTGCCTCAGCCTCCCGAGTAGCTGGGACTACAGGCGCCGCCACCACGCCGGCTAATTTTCTGTATTTTTAGTAGAGACGGGGTTTCACCGTGGTCTCGATCTCCTGACCTTGTGATCCGCCCGCCTCGGCCTCCCAAAGTGCTGGGATTACAAGTGTGAGCCACCGCGCCCGGCCAGGAATTTATTTTCTTAATATAGTTCTTCATATTGGAATAATGAGAACCATCGAGTAATGAAGTGTTCTATTTTGTGAAGGATGATTATATAAACAGTACGAAGGTTAAAAACCGGGCGGGACCGGCTGGGCACAATGGCTCGTTCATGTAATCCCAGCACTTTGGGAGGCCGGGGCAGGTGGATCTCTTGAGCCCAGGAGTCTCAGATCAACCTGGGCAACATGTGAAACCCCATCTCCACAAAAATACAAAAACCAGGCAGACGTGGTGGTGGCGCCTGTGGTCCCAGCCACTCAGGAGGCTGCGGTGGAAGGATCGGAGCCCGGCAGGTGCAGGCTGCGGTGGACCGTGATTATGCCACTGCGCTCCAGTCTGGGTGACAGAGTAAGACCCTGTCTCCATTAAATAAATAGATAAATAAATATATATATAAGTAAAAGAGGAGGGTGTCTTTTGAAGGCTATTAAAGTCGTCTAAGTGTCCTCTGATTATATGAGGCTGGAATGGTGCATGGAATGTTGTGTTGAATAACCTGATACAGTCTCTGAAACTATAGAAGCATTAGTAATTTTAGCCTGAGAGTGCTATAATCTGGGATAATTTGGTCCAATACTTCCAGAGAGGGTTGAAGTTTTGAGATAGCTGGAGTTATTTCAGTTGAAGACCTGAATATGAGGCAACTGCATACTCAATTACAATTCAATTTCTACTCTTTATATAAGGTAGAAATGGGTAACATGTGGGACACTGTGTTAAAAGTAATGCAGCCATAGTGTAGTGGTAAAAGCAGATGAAAAGTACTATAATAGTCGTATAGATGAGGTACTGGAAAGAAGCAGATTTGAAAAATTGGAGATAAATGTCAGTTTTCCGGAGCCATGGGATGAAAACCAAACCGGATTACAACAGATTCAATTCACTCAAGATGTCTAACTTGGTAATAGGTCAGAAAACTCAATTTGTCGTATTTTCTTAAAAGTACACAAAAATGTTCCTTTTGATAAAACACGTGTAGTGCACCTTCGGATTTGATTTTTCTTTATGTTCTGTAAACTGCTCACAGTAAAACAGAAAAAAAGTCTGACAAATATGATGGTCCTTAAATCTTGTAGGAGTATGATGCTTCTCCAAAGAATAGAGGTTTTCCTAGGAAGGCCCTAAGCAAGGAATCAAGTTTCCTTTTGCAAGAAATAAAATTCTCAAAAGTTCCCTGCACCTTGGAAAGGCTCTGGTTGAAATTAATAGCACAACGTTATTTATTTAAATTTTAACTTTTAAGTTCAGGGGTACAAGTGTAGGTTTGTTACAGAGGTAAGCTTATGCCATGGGATTGGTTGTACAGTTTATTTCATCACCCAGATATTAAGCCTAATATCCATTAGTTGTTTTTCCTGATCCTCATAGCAAATATGACCCCCATAAAGTTTTATGGTTACTTTTTTCTTATCTTCTGATTAATGCCATTAGATTCACCAATTGAAATTATTTTTCAGTAGTTTAATTCCCTCTAGAAGGTTTAAAAAATGTTTCCGAATTTCCTAAGTCTTCTTTCTTTGTTAGTCTTCTAAAAAGCTATATTCAATAGAATTCATGTGCTTAGGTACAGTTTCACTAAAAGCGTATCTTCAACATTTGATCTGTTTAAAAGTTCTTAAGGTGTTAAGGAACATTAGGTATCAGAGTTTATGGCATTTGATTAATCTGAATAAATCTTGGCATCAAATTGAATTCAGCAAAAGTAACAGTGATAAATCAGAGAGCAATATTTGAAATGTCTCCAGGAAACATTTTAAAACAATTTTTAAGTTCACTAATTTGAGTCATTACACTTGGCCCTAATATGGTAGATTTTAAGTGAAGCTCAGTCGAACCTGGCAGATATCATATACAAACTTTTAATAGTCCTAACAATTCCTGTACCTCATTTGGATAAAGATTATTTCCAGAGCATCAGTGCTTTGACCAGAAAGGCATTTATTATTCTGTAACACTTTTCTTGAGAAATTAGCATGATTCATCATTTGAGTACGCTCTCTCAGATAAGATTCTAATATTTGGGTGTGAATAAAACTTCAGGGCATTGAAAACAGCTGGAAGATAGACAATAGGGTGATCATCCTCTCTTGTCATTCTCTATCAAGGTCCTCTTTAATTATTGGCCTAAAGAGCTATAACTTTATGGTGAAAACAAACCGCTCGGATATAGCGTTAAAGGTTGAAATAATGAATTATACATAAATCGATTTAGTTCAGTTATATTCTGTTGAATTGGGAGAACATCGAATTTTTAAATTTCTCTGCATTTCTTGAAGTTAGGAATAAAAGCTGGGGTGGGGTCTCCTGAAATAATGAGGTCTAGAATAATTTCTGTTAAATTTACTTTTTAGTAGGATAAGTCTACTAAAATCAATATGAATGGAACCTTCAATGTACCACTGAAGATAATTAATCTTTGAGAGGTTAAGTAACCATTACAAGGTAATTTACCTAATTAGCAACTAAACCAACCAAATTTTAGATTTCTTAACTTTAAGACTATTGCTCACATAGTCACGTAAAGTATATCTTCCACATAGTCACAGGCAATCACAAGCTAACACGAGCAGTTAGCACAAAATAGATGTTCCACATAGAATGCAGAACAAAAAAAGACACTTTAAAAATCCTTTTCCCTTTTCCAAATTCATATTTAAAAAGTTTCTTGTGGAATTTCCCAAATGCCAGCATGGCCACATATAATACAGATTGATACTCAGACCTCTAATGAGAAACAGTTAGAATTATGCTAAACAAGGAACATTCTATATTGATTTCACAAATTCTCCTCTTTCCACTTAGTTTCTCATAAAATGTAACATGTTTGTCTTGTGTGGAGTCTGTATAGAAAAAGTGTGATAACTGAAGATATAGACACACAGGTGTATGTATGTCTGTGTGTTCCTGTGTATTATAGCCTTTCTTTAATGGTTTTCTCTTTATATATATATATACTTTAAGTTCTAGGACACATGTGCACAACGTGCAGGTTTGTTACATATGTATACATGTGCCATGTTGGTGTGCTGCACCCAGTAACTCATCATTTACATTAGGTATATCTCCAAATGCTGTCCCTCCCCCTCACCCCACCCCATGACAGGCCCCGGAGTGTGATGTTCCCCTTCCTGGGTCCATGTGTTCTCATTGTTCAATTCACACCTATGAGTGAGAACATGCAGCGTTTGGTTTTTTTTGTCCTTGTGATAGTTTGCTGAGAATTATGGTTTCCAGCTTCATCCATGTGTCTACAAAGGACATGAACTCATCCTTTTTTATGGCTGCATAGTATTCCATGGTGTATATGTGCCACATTTTCTTTTTTTTATTATACTTTAGGTTTTAGGGTACATATGCACAATGTGCAGGTTTGTTACATATGTATCCAGCCACATTTTCTTAATCCAGTCTATCATCGTTGGACGTTTGGGTTGGTTCCAAGTCTTTGCTATTGTGAATAGTGCCACAATAAACATACGTGTGCATGTGTCTTTATAGCAGCATGACTTATAATCCTTTGGGTATATATACATATATATATAAAAAAACTATATATATATATTTTGGGGACGGAGTTTCGCTCTGTCACCCAGCTGGAGTGCAGTGGCGCGATCTCGGCTCACTGCAAGCTCCGCCTCCCGGGTTCACACCATTCTCCTGCCTCAGCCTCCAGAGTAGGTGGGAGTACAGGTGCCCGCCACCATGCCCGGCTAATTTTTTGCATTTTTACTACAGACGGGGTTTCACCGTGTTAGCCAGGATGGTCTCGATCTCCTGACCTCATGATCCACCCTCCTCGGCCTCCCAAAGTGCTGGGATTACAGGCATGAACCACCGCGCCTGGTCTCTATTTAAGTTAGCTCTGTCCAGGGCAAACCAGCATTTCAAAGATACAAACTGTTTTTGCAAAAAACAGGTATACACCTATCCATAGTGCAGACATTATGTCTACTTATTTCTCTCTAAATAGATCTTTCATTTTAACAAGTACTTCACCTTCACAAAATTTAGTTGAGTCAGTGAACTCTTATCCAGATGCTATATCTTGGCCAGATTATCAAGAATTAAGCCTCACAGATAGGCTGTTTCCATTTCCTTTAACAAAGTTTATCAGTCCTGAGTTACTTCTTGATTTCTTGCCAGTGGCATATAATGATGACTCAGCCAAGTCAGTTCCCAGAGTTGGACTCTTTTTTTTCTTATACACAGGAAACTTCTTTTCCAAGAATACTTGTTCCAGTTGCTCACAATCTTCATAGTTGATGATTATAGAATGATCTATGTACTTTCAATGTACCTTCAAAAATGAGATCTGCAGCTGGATAAGACGTGTGTGTGTGTGTGTGTGTGTGTGTCTTAGTAGACTTAAACCTTTCATTGAATAAGAAGCCTAGTTGATAGTGTAAGGTGAGAGTTAGAAGAACAGGGAATTATTTGGTTTAAGGAATTGTGAAGAAATGTGCTATGCCATTAAAATTTTTCTCTACTTTTGTGTTAAATCTTAATTTTGTGCAGAATTTACTAAGCTGCAGGAAACTGTCAAAATTGACTCTTGCTAAGTTCCATATTGGTTTGTAATTATCTTAAAACAAAAGTTGGTTGATACTAAAGTGCAGTTTTTCCTCTAGCTTTCATAAATTGAGACAGGTCTTTTTCTCACCCTCCACATACCTATGGCTGGAAGCCGAGGTGGTTGTTCTTGGTTCCCGTTACAACTTCTAGACTGTTAATTTCTCCGCTCCTTGCAAATTAGACTGTTCCTTTGAAACTCAAACCCCTTGGAAATATCAGCCATGCCCCTTTGGTATTACCATCATCAACAGACCTCCCTCCTGGGCACTCTGGTCTTATTTTTTTTTTTTTTTGAGATGGAGTCTTGCTCTGTCACCCATGCTGGAGTGTAATGGTGTGATCTCGGCTCACTGCAAACTCCTCCTCCCGGTTTCAAGTGATTCTCCTGCCTCAGGTTCCTGAGTAGCTGGGATTACAGGTGCATACCACCACACCCAGCTAATTTTTGTATTTTTGGTAGAGACGGGGTTTCGCCATGTTGGCCAGGCTGGTCTCGAACTCCTGACCTCAGGTGATATGCCTGCCTCAGCCCCCCAAAGTGCTGGGATTACAGGCATGATCCACTGCACCTGGCCTCTTGCCATTTATTTAAGGCTTTAGATCTTTTGCTCAATATCATCTTCAGGCAAGTTCAGCCATCATTTTAGTGGCTCAGCTTTCACGTGAAAGGACCAGTACAAACCTCGGTTCCCCGTTTTTTGACATCTTTATTTCCATTACTTTTTTTCTTTCCTCCACTTTATTGTCATCAAATCTGAAACATTTTCTATAAGGGTATGTACCACCAGGATCTAGATGCAAATATTCTGCCTCCTGGACATCACTCCTTGCCAGCTCGTTGGCCCAGATGTCCTCATTCCTACAACCCTTCATTTTCACTGAGACTCTCCTTAGGACACAGATGCTGCTGCTCCCTCACGATCCATCCGTACTCTCTTGCTTTCAGTTTCCACGTTTTCCTCCTCAAATGCCATAGTTCATTTTTAGCATTCCCTTGCAACTACCCTGAGCTTCATTTTCCCACAATTTATTTGTTTCTCTTTCTCTACCCAAATTTTAAATGTTGATGTTTCTAAGGGTTCTGTCCTAATTGCTCTTCTTTTCTCTCCACACACATACTCTCTCTAAGCTCTAAACACTACTAAACAGCTCATAATTTCCAGTCTTAGAGTTTGGTCCAGACCTTTATTCTGGGAGTTGATGATTTACGTGACAATAGCACTCGAATAATTCAGAGGTAACATGTCCTGGTTTCCCACATGATAGTAAGTGGCACTGCCAGCCATGCTAGATGCTTATAAGTCATTTTTGGCCCTTCCTCAATATTCTGACAATATCCAATTCAACATTCATTTAAAGAATATTTTGGTTCCAAATACATCTGTAATTTCCTCCACCTATTTTGATTTCCAATGTCCCCAGCCTAGCCAGAGCCACATATTTTCTTACCTACGCTTATTTTCTTAGGTCATCCTTAGTCAACTTACTTTAATTCTTATCTCCGACACCCTGTTAGCTACAGAGAAACCAAAGTGATCTCTTAACATGTCTTTCAGTTTCCAACTCTCCCACTTTTCTGGTGTACTTGGACTAAGATTTATGTTCCTCATCATTACTAATGAAGACCTGTACTGTTTCACATATCCTTCTCTTTCAGCCACGTCTCACATTACTCTTTCTCCCTTCTGTACTTCATCCAGATTCCTACTTTTCAGTTTTTCATTTCATCCAATTCACAGGTTTCTTCTACATGCCAAGATCTTGCTCATATATTAGGGTCCTTGAACACTGGGGGTTTTTCCTATAAGACGAATCTTTCTGTATTGTATGAAAAGCTAACTCTTTTTATTCTCAGGTCTTAGCTTAAATATTCTCACTTGAAAGAAGTGGTTAGAGTCTGTATAATCCAAATTAATATTTCTTTTTTTCTTTTTCTTTTGAGACAGGGTCTTGCTGTGTCACCCAGGCTGGAGTGCAGTGCCACAATCTTGGCTCACGGAAACCTCTGCCTCCTGGGTTCAAGCAGTTTTCCTTTCTCAGCCTCCTGAGTAGCTGGGACTACAAGCGCACACCACTACACCCGGCTAACTTTTTTATTTTTAGTAGAGATGGGGTTTTGCCATGTTGATCAGACTGGTCTCAAACTCCTGGACTCAAGTGATCCATCCGCCTTGGCCTCCCAAAATGCTGGCATTACAGGCATAAGCCACCACGCCCGGCCCAAATTAATATATCTATATATAAAAATTATATGTATGAATCTTATATAATGTGAATTAAGATTATATCTAATGTTCGCCCCAACACCCTTGTTGGATATTCAGTCCCTTGCTTCACTTTGCATGTGAACACATTTTGTAATAATCTCTTCACTTTGCTCAGTTGGATTTCTGTGCCTGTCTTCGTCTTCAGAATTGAAACCCTAGGAGTACAGGACTGTGGCTTTCTTATTCACCACTGCAGCTCCGTAACTAAGAGAGCATCTGATACATATGTGTGAAGGGAATTGGTTAAATATAGACCACTAGGTCCAGTGGAGTCCACAGCCTATTCACTTCATGTAGTTTCCAAGAAACAAATGCTTCTCAACATATATTAATGAATGAGATATGGGCCAGGGTATCTGGTCTGGCTGGAGATGGCTTAACTTTGAGTTCACTTGAGAGGGTATCAGTGTGAGCAGGAATGCTTTCACTCACTTCAAGAATTGCATGGTGTTGGCCGGGCGCGGTGGCTCTCGCTTGTAATCCCAGCACTTTGGGAGGCCGAGGCGGGCGGATCACGAGGGCAGAAGATCGAGACCACGGTGAAACCCCGTCTCCACTAAAAATACAAAAAAAATTAGCCAGTCGTGGTGTCGGGCGCCTGTAGTCCCAGCTACTTCGAGAGGCTGAGGCAGGAGAACGGCGTGAACACAGGAGGCGGAGCTTGCAGTGAGCCGAGATTGCACCACTGCACTCCAGCCTGGGTGACAGAGCGAGACTCCGTCTCAAAAAAAAAAAAAAAGAAGAAGAATTGCATGGTGTTTAGGGGGAAGAATCACCCCGCTTCTCTGGGGAGACATGAGGGCTCTGTGGCTCCTGTGGGCTCTCAAACTGTTGGAAGATGATTGCTAAACCTGAGTTTTCAGGTCTCCTAGTTATATTCATTTAAACTTATACATGATTTGTCACTATTTTAAGTTGTTTTTCACTGAAAAGTCAGTCTGAATATAGAGCCTTATTTCATTCAGATCAGAAAAACTGGGTTTTGGTAAAATCTGTTTATCTATAATTTTTAAGTAAGTACAATTTTATAAACCAGTTATTCCTAACTTGAGAGGCCTGGAGGATTTATTACAATGTGTATTTCAGGGCCACATCTGCAGAAGTTTTGATACAACATTTCCTTACTAATACCCCTGACAGCACATTTTAGCAGGCATCCTGTGTTATTCAGAAGCAGAACGTTTATGCACTACACTTTGGGAGAGAGAAGTGCATGTTATGTTACCATTTAAAGATGCCTGGTTCTTGTGGGGCAAATTGGCAAATGATTTATCTGAACTAATGGCAGAGTGGAATTTTAATACTTTAGGGTTTTCAGGAATCTTAGAGCTGTTTTCATTTGTCTCACACATACAGCCTGAACCTTGAAGACATTAATGAATTTGTCACAGAAATTAAATTGGGCCAAAATTTACATTTGCAACCCATGTCTGTGCTCTTCATTCTAAAGCACAATGGCCTAGAGTCATATTTTAACCTCTAAGTTTCATCTTATTAAAAAATAAAATAAAATAAATGTAAATACATGCATGTATTATACTATATATACAATTTATATACATTACAATATTAATTTGAATTACACATGACATCACTAGTAAAGGCCAGTTACAGTTTAGACTGAGATAAGCCCTGTGAGAATTTACTAAGGTCAAAAAGACTCCTTTTAATAGTGACTCAGTGGTACCTACTCTAAGGACAAAGGCTCCAGTATGTATCCTAATCTAAGTTATTACTGAATGTGAGTCCTGTGATAGCTTCTAATGAAAATTTTCCATTGAAAAAAATCAATGTTAATAACTGGAACTCGAGAGCTGTAATGGGTTCTGCTGTGTTTTTCGGGCTTAGACTGTGTGCTATAATATGCTAAGAAGAGGAGTTGATGACCTGTGAGCTCTGGTCACTTCCTGATCTCATTTGACTCTTTGGTCTTTAGTTTTAAAAGGGTGATCAGAGAGGTTGCTTTATAATGGAGAAGTTGAACAAAAGGACCATCAACCTGCAGGCTCACTGGCACAGCGCAAGTTTCACCGGATAAGCATTTCAGTAAAGAGGACTATTGCCAACAGCAATACTTGCAAGGAAGCTTTGTTACAGAGAGGATTTTTTTTTTTAAAGAAGCTGCTAGGAAAACTGACACTAGAAGCTAACTAGAGTCACTCTTTATAGATATCAATGAAATTGTAAGTCTGAAGACATTACTTACCTAGATACAGTAATGGACTTTATTTAAGGACCAACTTTATACATACCTAATATACCTAGGCTTGTTGATCAAGTTGGCTGGCTGGGGAAGAATAAAACCATCTAGAAGATCCACATGATGAGAGAAAGCATTCGGGGAGGGCAGACAGAGACATGATGCTGGCCACAGATAGAACCCAGAGACGCTCTGTGATTGAAGTAGTTCTAATACCTGGAAGCTTCGATTTGCTCTTATAACGTGTCTAAAGCCATTTAATTCAAGACTACCCTTCCTAGTTGGTACCTGTAGATGTAATGCATCTCCTAAGGTATTAGTCTAGGCTCCACCGGACAGAACAACTACCTGGAGGTAGGTGGTGGAGCCTCCGGACTCCGCGACACATTTCACAATGCTGTTTACTCCAAAACACTGGCCTTATTGAACTAATCTAGCTATTGGGTAAGACGAGAAGTAATACACGAACATTCTTAAAGTCTGTTCTCTTTTGCCTTGTGACCTTAAACATTTCAAAGACCAACATGAACACTATTGAATAGAATTGTGTTTCCATCGTCATAACTAATCTGAAAGCCTAAGTTATACCTCTTTCACTGCACATCCAATCTATTTTATGGGCAGAAGAGCACAATGGGCTCAGCTATGCAGGCTTTAGGAGTTATTTTAACCTTTAAAGAACAATAGACACAAGTAAAAGTACATACATAAAGTAGGCATTTTATATTTAATTTTTATTTTCATATGCATGAAAAGTGTGTTCCAAAAAAAGATTAGAGAAATCCATGGCATGTCTTTCTGGTTAATGTTACTTTATTTTTTGGTTCATCTACGCTACTACTTACAAGTTACTTGTTTTTTTTTTCATGGAAAATTTTTTTTAAATGAATTGATTTTGCTTTTCATCAGCACAGTTGTTGACTAATACCAAAGTTAGTTAGAAGGTTATGATTTTTACATTTATAGAATGTCAGGGGCAGCATTTAGACAATACATCATAGTAACTTGGCATTTATGAAATATTAGTTTTCCATAAACATGAACTCAGAGAGGAAGGTTACATTTTTTTAAATTATAATAACATTTTGAAAACCATCTGTCCTTTAAAATGTTACTAAAATATATATTGGAACTGGTGTTTTAGATGCCAGTCCTTCCTGAAGAGTGTTTTGAGATTTTTTTCAAATACTGCCTCAGTTCTATATAAAATAGAAAATATTCTGCCTTGTAAAATGACTACTGGATGTAGGTAAGAAGAAGTTAAGGAAATATTACATAAAAGTAGATTTGCAAAGGTAATTTGCTGAAGGATTATTTACACTTTGATGAGTGGATCTGGATATTTTGATACTAAGTGAAAGTGGTTCCACTGGAATTAGAAGGGAATAGAGATCTGAAAGCAGGAGTGAAAAGAATGTGTGTAAGCCGGGCACGGTGGCTCATGCCTGACCTCAGGTGAGCCGCCCACCTCAGCCTCCCAAAGTGCTGGGATGACACGCTTGTTAAGTGGTACTCTAATTAATCAGTAACTTAAACCTCAAAAGAGATTCATTATGTACACAAAATTAATCTTGTGTAATCAAGTGTATAAGTAAAATTAATTGAAGAAATCAAAAAACGCAAGGTGGCTGACACCTGTAATCTCAGTGCTTTCGGAAGTCTAGGTGGGAGGATCCCTTGACTTAAGGAGGCTGAGACCAGTCAAGCAACACGGTGGGACCCCATCTCTGTAAAACAATTAGCCGGGGATGGTGGTGCGTGCCTGTAGTCCGAGCTACTTGAGAGGCTGAGGCAAAAGTATCGCTTGAGCCTAGGACTTGGAGTCTGCAGTGAGCTATGATCACACCACTGACTCCAGCCAGAGCAACAGAGGGAGACAATGAGAACACGTGGACACAGGAAGGGGAACATCACACTCTGGGGACTGTTGTGGGGTGGGGGGAGGGGGCAGGGACAGCATTAGGAGATACACCTAATGCTAAATGACGAGTTAATGGGTGCATCACACCAACATGGCACATGGATACATATGTAAGAATCCTGCACGTTGTGCACATGTACCCCAAAACTCAAAGTATAATAATAAATAAATAATAAACCACAAAACACTTGTAATTCCAAATCCAGATATATAAACCACAGGAATACTTAGATAAACACACGTTATACACACATATAGTATATGTATGATAAAATATACTTGTATGTTCAACTTGGGAAAGGTTGATGATTTTAGAAACTAATAATTCTATTGCCTTGTGCTCTAATGATTTTCAATTTGAAGATTTATTTGGGATCAAATATATGAGGCTCCATATACAAGACATCTTTCTTTCCCCTCTTCTCAGCACCATTTTTTGGCTGATTATTGGACTACAACTGGGAGATCTAGAACTAAATTCCTGCTTAGTGTTTACTTGTTCAGAGCATAGGCTTTGAAATCGTCCTGTTTTGCCTCAGTCTCCACAGTGGTACCTACTAACCTCATGACTAGGGGATCGTGTAGCATTTCTCTAAGCCTTGTTTTCTTAGCTGTGAAGTGGTAAATTTTGGAAGTGCTTTGTTCATAGGATTTCTGTGGAAACTGAATTGGGTAAAGAATGTAAGGCATTTAGCACAGTAAAATAACCTGGATTACAGTAACTTTTCAAGGAGTGTTTATTAGTACTTAAACTGCCATTGTCATCAAAATTCTGTTTTTACATATGAACTTAGAAATGCCATTGTAACCTTCTCAACTCATTTGGTCATTTAAAATAGAGAGGTTGAGTTAGGTGTTTCTTAAATTTCTCTTTAGCTCTGATACTATGTGTCTGACGTTAAGTAATGCAAAGTTGGTAATTAAATCTTCCCCTTTCGTGATGTAGGAGAAAGGCATAAAAAATTTCTGGGTGACTGGATTCCCTTGCAAGTTTATTAGAATTGTAATTACGTAGCATTTTGAATAAAGCGTTCATTCTGGAAATCATTAAGTTTATTTTTCTTAACTCCGTATTTTGTCAACTGTGGAAAAATTGGGATTTAGGAGTAACCTCTGATTTAAAATTCCACCTAGTAACCATCTAAATTGTAGTCTTGTAATTTCCTAACTTTGGTCTTGAAGGTGTTTATCATTCTTATGCGTTATCATACTGTATTATATATTTATGCAACATAAAATGTATAGTTTTAACTATTGCACATGTTTACATATGAAAGGTGTAGTTTTGAACTTATCATTATTAAATTTGCTAATTTTGCTTCACTATTCATTTTGGACACTTATCCATATTAGTACATGCAACTCAAGTTTATTCTTTTGAGCTACTGTATATCATTCAAATGTATGAATAAATAACCTTGCTTTGGTGGACATTTAAGTATTTTCATGTATCAGTATGAAAAACAGTTTCAAAATGAACATTCAAATATACATTGCATATATGTGTATAATATTTGTATATATGAAGGTTCCTGTGGGTCATATATCTGAAATCAAAATTACAAGTGTTTTGTACCTTCTATAATTAATTTTACTCTCAATTTTAAGTAAACAAGATTAGTTTTTGCACATGATGCATCTCTTTATTCAGTTAAAATTACTGACATAATTAGAATACCACTTAAAACTTGAGAATATTTTCAAGGGTATTTATGCAAAACTTACATAAATGTGTTGAAAAGTCCTTTTGTATATATGTAGAGATTACATGGTATGTTAAATTCATCAATTTGCCTAAATATCAAGTTATACTTAAGTAGTGTCCATACACCATGCTTTTGCTTGACTGAACTCCAATATGTATATCCGGAGTACTTTTTAACATTCATAGGTTAAGTGGCCTGTTTTGGAAAATGATATTAAAAATGTAATTCAGATGAATGCTTAAAGATTAAAAATGAATGAGCTTTCGTATTAATCATCAATATGACAACCCTAAAGGGAAGCATGATTTTCAAATATACCTCCTTGTAGGCAGGATAATTCAGAAATGCACAGTGCATATTAGATATGGGATTTGAGTCATAGTGTATTTCTCTAAGAATGTAATTTATTGTACTTTCACATCCACCCCACTGAATATGCAGAGTTTAAGATGCAATGGCCAGAAGACATGAGCGTGTCACTAGAAGGATGTGGACGTGGGCTCCGGGGCTGTTGATGATGACGGTGGTCTTTTGGGGTCATCTGGGGAATGGACAAGGCCAAGGTAAGTGCAAGGATTTTCTAATTCTTTGCGAGTTGGATGCGAATTTCACTTTGTGATGAAATTATGTTGAGTCTTTGGTTTGATGTTTAAGCAATTTTTTACAATCTTCCGTCAGGTTTTTGTTACAGGGTATTGTAATATCTCTGCACCAGTTAAATTGAAATAGAATTAGGTGTGAGTAAATGCATCAAAATTGAAGCCATCTTTCTGAAATTGGCTTTTCTCTGTTGTAATTGATGATATGTATATATATGTGAGGTTTTATGAAGCCATATATATGCGTGTGTCTCTGTTGTAGTTGGTGGTATGTATATATATGTGAGGTGTTACGAGGCCATAAATATGCGTGTGTGTGGGTTTTGGGTGGGTGGGTGTGCCTGTGAGTTTGTGTGTGTGGTATTTTACAAGAACACGTAGCATATAAAGTTGTCGTGATTTTGAAGAAAAGTTTTTGGACGTTTGTCTGTTTAGGGTTTTTATGTTTTTGGATGTTTGTCTCTTTAGGGTTTTTATGTTTTACATTTTAAAATTTCAAGAACCTATTCTTAAAGGATGCGATGTTCTTTAGAAATTAAATGAAAAATGTGACGTTTCTCATTCTTCTGCCAAGTGTATTTAGGGGAAATTAATGAGAGAGTGGAGCTGCAAGGTTGTGGCATCCTGAAATGTCTGTTGGAGCGTAGAAAAAGGCCATAGATTTTGTAATAAGGCTTTCAATACTGATTTCATCAATAGCTGTATGGAGTGGTTTGTGCCAAATCTAGTATCTGTGAATGTATTTTGTGATAAGTATTGTATTATTTTTGGAGGTGTGTTGCCTGCTCAGATACAAATTGCAATTCTGTATTTTATGTGATAAAACATCCTGACATCGCTGAAATTTTCTTTTCCTTTCCGGGCAAGTATATTCGGCATTGATTTCCTGCATTTTCAAGGCTTGAAATGAAATCTGTGAGCAGGAAGTTTACAGAGTTATTTCAAGGGATAGGTATATTTCTCCAGATAAAATTGAAAGTGTGCAGTGTTATTATATAATTGTGATGAAGTTGAGCTTTGCTAGTTTGAAGTATCTAATAAAGTTTAACACTTTTTAAAAGATCCTTCAAAAAAAGCAGTTTTCTTGCCATATGTAATATTGTTCAATGAAGTTTTGAAATGAAATAGATATTTTTCAAAACCACAAATGCATCTGTGCCTTTATATGAACAGTTGTATATACATGTAAGCAGATAATACATTTTGTTAATTAAGATCAGCTTTGATTTTAATTTTTCTTTCCTGTCATTCAGAATTTGTATTTGCATCTAATAGAATTCTCATTTTTCTTTTTTGTCATAAAACTAATGTAAAATATATTCAATACACATAGTAGTTTTTTTCACCAAAGGTCTAAAACAAGAATATGTAGACAGTAGCTACGTTGGATTTCTTTGGCTATAAGAGTTGTCTATTTCTCTGGTGATGTGTAGAATTACTAAAATGCAGCATGACAACTGTTTCTCTGTAATAGTGATCCAACATGACATGTAGTATTACACAGGGTTGCTAATACCTTCCTCTGACCATCATTTCCAGTAATTGTGGCTTGTTTTAGATGAGGAATAGGTTATTAGATATTTAAAATATTTGAGAAAAATAGGTATCTTCTCTCTTATTTACCCAAACCCTTTTATTTACTCAATATTGATGGCTCAAGTATTCTATCTTTCACTAGGGACCATCATTTGTTAAAAAATGGCCTGAAATCAATTCCAAGTCTAGCTGTAGTGAAGCTTCTAGTGGGAAATGCAAATTAAGTAATTTGTTTTCTTTCTAAAAGGATAAATTAAAATAGACAATGATTCAAAGAACAAAACAACTTAATAGAAAACATAATGGAATGCTTTGATACTATGATTCAGGGAATTTTGCTTCCTTAGTGGTAGCTAGATTGAGTGAAGGAGATTGCTTAGGTATAATGAGCAAATCTTATAATTGCAAGTATAACCCAAGCTGCATATCATCATTTAGCTCAATAAGCCTCATTAAATATTAAATATTACCTTTTAACTTTTATGCAATTAAGCAGAATTTAAAAATAAAAGTTTTAAAAATTAAAGTTTTTATTACTAAGTATCTTTTAAAATACAAATCTCACAGCTCCTTATTGTCAAGAAAAGAACACATGAAAATTTATAAATAAGGTTTTCTCTCTATTAAATTTACAGTCTTGCATTAAATATTGGTTATTGGGACCCACCATGTCCATGATTATGATTAAGTATCAATGAAAGATGACTCTTGCAGCAAATATGCATGCAAATGTTTTAAGATTATTTTCACATTATTTCACATAATTTCTTAAGCATAATAGGATAAGTAAATTATACTTTCTACACAAGCTCTTCATATTTATGAATAGACCATGTTCTAAATTTTTCAATCATTGGGGAATCCCAATGTCATATTTATGAATGGACCATGTTCTAAATGTTTCAGTCATTGGGGAATCCCAATGTCATATTTATGAATGGACCATGTTCTAAAAGTTTCAGTCATTGGGGAATCCCAGTGTCGTATTTATGAATGGACCATGTTCTAAATGTTTCAGTCATTGGGGAATCCCAGTGTCGTATTTATGAGTGGACCATGTTCTAAATGTTTCAGTCATTGGGGAATCCCAGTGTCGTATTTATGAATGGACCATGTTCAAAATGTTTCAGTCACTGGGGAATCCCAGTGTCGTATTTATGAATCGACCATGTTCTAAATGTTTCAGTCATTGAGGAATCTTCCTAGAGAAACCGTGTGAGAAATTGTAGCTAAGCTCAAAAACGGAAGACAAAAATCGATTTAACGAGGAATGTAGATTAATGTCATAGTATTATCGCGACTGTGTGCAACCACTACTTATAAACAATGATATAAGAAATGCAATCTGAAATCTGAATTCTAAATAGGAATGTAGTGCCATTATCCCTCTGGGACCCTTAGGGTCAAAATAAGATAAAAGTGATGAATGGTGGGTTGGAAGTCAGTCAGTGATCCTTGTCAAATTTTTGTATCTGTCAAGAAAAGCATCTGCTTGAGGACATCCATTTTCCTACTTCTGAGTTACAGAATAATAGGTACTTATCCTGAATGTGACATTCCCTGACGTGGACTCTGTCTTTGCTGCTTAGGTGGTGTGTGCATGAGAAAGTGCTTAACATCTGAAAACGGAGACAATCCTTAGAGAAAGATATATATGAATTTTAAAAGGAAATATACCTACGATGGAAATAAAACAAATAGCATAAATATCTAGCTGTATTTGGTCTTTTTGGTAACTATTACAATATATACATTTTCAAACAACTAAGTTCAGCACTGACTTTGGGAGAATCTAGATAAAACTGAACTGACATATAATAAGCATTGGTGTAATTAATAGCACAGCGGGCAGAACCATGGGGGTATTTCCTGAGGAAGAGGGACTATAGAGAGGCAAAAGAAAACCCAGCTCATTCTGGGGAGTGCCAGGAGCAGTTATTATATTCAGAACTGAGAACTTATTTCTAACTCACCAACCCATAGTTCTGGCTGAAGTGCAGTGGTGCAGTCATAGCTCATTCTCAGCCCCAAACTCCTGGGTTCATATGGTCCTCTCATCTCAGCCTCCTGGTAGCTATGACCACAGGTGTGCACTACTTTGTCCAGCCAGTTTATTTTATATTTTATTTTCATTTCATTTGTAAAGACTGGGTCTTGCTATGTTGCCCAGGCAGGTCACAAACTTCTATCCTCAAGCAGTCCTCTAACCTAGGCCTCCCAAAGTACTGACATTACAGGCATGAGCCATTGCATCTGGCTCAAAAATATTTCTGTCCTAATGGCTTTAACAAAGAAGTGCCGTTTTGGGGATATATACAATGGTGTGCTGCTTGGGAGTGACAAAAAAATAATTATAAGAAGAATGGAACGAATATGTCAGTATGTTTTCAAAAGCAAGTTAGCCCAAGTTTTTAAACAAGCATAATTTTAGGGTTTTTGTAACTAACTTAGGGTTTAAATGTAGCAAAAATTTTAAACATTATCATGAATACACAGAAAATTTTAATCAATTTGGTTTCCATGATGAATTTACATGCTTAAATTCCTAATTTCAATTTGCTGCTAGATATGAGAAAGTTTGAGATTTTGAAGAAGCAAGTGGTTCTTACAAATGTAGCAAACTTAAATTTTGAGGACAATTTAATTTAACTTCCATTTTTATGACCAGATTTTGGGTCAGCTGTTAAGCATTCAAAAAATAAAATCTGATAATATCTGGCAATTCCAATTTTCAGTTTTATTGATCTTCACCATGAAATAATATATAAGGTAAGGGGCAAAATTTTGGAAAAGCAGATCACTTTGTTGTCCTATTTAGCAAGTTCTCAAATTATGCCATCTTGGAATCATTACAAGTAATTATACGAAGACAGTATCTTGTGTTTTGTATTTCATTGTTACACATCCAATTGTTCTCTAGAGATATCAGAGAAAACCCACTCAAGAAGGGAAGGTTAGATAAACAGCCCTCTCTCTCTCTCTCTCTGTCTTTGCCTCCATTTGGTTCCTTATGTTCATTTCTCAGTGCATTTCAGTTACTTTTATTGTTCCCTTCATTTTCTCTTTCATTCCAGAAGTTTAAGTGATTGCATAATTCTTTTGACAGCTGAAAGTAGTATCCGACTTTGAATGAAAGGTTTACAGCTACAGCTTTTCAATTAGAAAATCTCAGATCATGTGATCTATGAGTTTTAATATCTTAGGATCTCGACCAGTAAGGAATAATCACTTTGAAAAACCTTGATGCTACCTAGAGTTTGTGTTTTGTGAGGTTGCTTGGTAAATTATTTTCCTTTGATAATTGAATATTGCTTCAAGAGAGGTGAGCTCAGACGTTTGGCAATGAATATTGAATGTGTATTCCAAGAGACATGACCTTAAAATATCATCAAGCTAAGTAGTAGTGAAATTGAACTCTGCTGTATAATAGAAGTCAGTGTTTCTTACATCTTTGTGATATATAAATATTTTTACATTGTGGTAGATAATAATTTGTATGGGAACATTTAATTGAATTTAATTTATCCTATGGCAGAATTATGTTGCATAGGTCATTTTAGTTTTTGATTTAAGCATCTTAAAATTACAAATGCAAATATTCAACACGTAAAACCCACATGAATACACACTCCCAAACATTTGAAATCCTAACAGTCATTTCCAACAGCTTTTTCCTACAAAAGAAGTCAGCTCTTCTTAGAGAAGACATGCATTCCCATAGCTTGAGAGGTGCACACTATAAGGTAAACAGAGAAAGGATTACAGCAGTTTAAGTATACCAGCGGATTTACTTTATAGACAATAGACTTTTGAATTACTTGTCTTCAAAATTTGGTTTCTTGAGAAAATTATCTGTGTAGATTAATCATGCATTTCAGATACTTTCCAGACATCTGAATGTTGTTTTCTTAAAAGTAGCCAGCACGCCTTTTTATGCAGTCTGCATGGGAGATAGTAAGAGATGTGTATGCTGTATATCTACTAGTAGAGATTTGTTTATGAGTGCTTCCTTAAAAAATTATTTTTTCTGAAGAAAGGGATTTCTTTTTTATAATTTAGATTAGATGATTTTAAATGTTTTTAGGTTTTAACCTCTCTGATCATCAGGGTCATTGCCATGGAAAAAATGCAAGTTATAGCATATTTCATTTTTATAAGGAAAGAAGTTGATAATTTAGACTTTTTTCTTTTACTAAATTGAATTACATCACTCAATATTTGGATGGCATTAATTCACAATAGCAACAAAAAAATCTTACTATTCAACAAAATAAAGTATGATTTCCTTCACATTTAACTTAATTTGTTCTTTAAAACATCTCCTAACGAAGGTTTTCTCATCCTCTGAAGCTGAATTTATTTAGGAAAAAATATTTTAAACACCATCCCAAGTGATATAACTATTTTTATTGAGCTTTGATGTTCTATTTGAACATATTTGAAGACTGTACAAGCACTCAATTTAGAATTAAGATTTTATTTGGAGATTTTGGTTGTATTTGAAATCTGTTGTGGAATTAAACATGAAGAATACGTCAATTTACTAGATGTCATTGTCTATGACACATTTTAGTCTTATCTTTCTGCCTATATGTAAAGAGGAATAGAAATAATTGGTATAAACAGGAAAAAAGAAGTAAAGTGGTAGGATCAGATGTGAGAAATATATAAGCTAAGATACTCTTTTTTTGTTTGTTTGTTTTTTGTTTTTGTGAGACAGAGTCTTGCTCTGTTGCCCAGGCTGGAGTGCAGTGACACAATCTTGGCTCACTGCGGCCTCCACCTCCCAGGCTCAATGGTTCTCCTGCCTCAGCCTCCTGTGTAGCTGGGATTACAGGTACGCATCACCACACCCGGCTAATTTTTGGATTTTTAGTAGAGACTAGGTTTGACCATGTTGGCTAGGCTAGTCTCAAACTCCTGACTTCAGTTGATCCGCCCACTTCAGCCTCCCAAAATTCTGGGATTTCAAGTGTGAGCCACCAGGGCCAGCCTAAGCTAAGATATTCTAGAAGCTATTAATAGTAAAATATAATGTAAATTGTTTAAAATTAATCTGTATATGAAATTTTTTCTAGGACTTTCCTGCCAGAAAAGTAGGAATAGAATGGCAAAAGGAACGAGGTTCCTTCTACAAGTAGGCACACATCCTATTTCACTTTATCCTGTGATCAGTCTCATAACCATCTCCTGGTGTGAAGTGCTAAAACTGTGCTTTAAGAATAACTTAAGTCCTTTATGTACAAACTAAAGTATGAGAGCCTGAACCTTGGAAACCAAGAGATTCCAAAAAGCCTTATGTGTGAGACTGGGTGCCACAGATCTTGGCAGAAATTACTGCTTATTCTTAATTCTTATTGTTCCTTTCTAGCACTTCAATTTATAATGCCAATATCTACCTCAGCCTAAAGACAAGCTCTAGAATCACTTGTGTTACTTATTACATTTCTTTTAAAAAGCTCATGAATTACACATGAATTTCAAAGTTGCCAACTGAGATTCCAAGGACTTAGAAAAGAAAAAACGTGGCACCTTTCCATTATAAAGGCTGTACGCAGTCTTCATAGTGTTTGTCTTTAAGGGACAACATGCCTCATCCATCAGCAACTTTTCTTCCTTAAATCATCATATCTTGCCTAAAAAGGTTTTCTGAAAACTAAGATTTGCAGATTGTTATATCACATCTTAATCTACGTATCAACTTTAGCATTATCAAAGCATGAACTGTTCTGGGTTTTCATAGTTAATTATGTTTGTGGTAATAACTGGGATGCAATTGTTTTTCTTCTGATGATTTTGTACTTGCTTTTCTTATGGTAACTTCTGATGCTTGTTTGTAAGATCTTCCTCTCTTTTCTCCATCTGGTTATCTTCTTACCTTCTGTCCTTTAACTCAGATGTCACCCACACTGTGTGTCTTTCTGGATTGCTTCTTATTTAACTGTTGCTTCTCATAGTTTACATACCTCCTCCTGTACCACACTATCAACATTTCTCAAGCTGCACTATATGCTGGGTTGTGTCTTTATTTATTTATAAGTTCCTTGATAATTCGGACTATATATTAGTATATTCAAAAAATACTTATGAAGTGTTTACTTTGGGTCAGGAATTATTGAGTGAAGGAAATTGACCAAAACTCTGCCATCATGAAGCTCGCATTCTAACTTAGGGAGACAGATAACAGACAATGAGCCACATAAATATGCAAAGTATCGTAAGTTAGATGGTGAAAAGTAATCCTGGATGGGGATCAGATAATTTTGATAGGATAATTTTTAACTGGGTAGTCAAGAAAGGCCGCACAGAGAAGATGGCAATTGGAAGAACAAGGTGGTGAGAACTGCTGAGTCTGGAGCAAACACACAATTTGGAGCAGTAGAAGATTCCAGAAGTAACAGTATAGAGGCGAAGAAGTGGGAATTGTGTGGAGTCTTTTACTTGCTGTTGTAATGACCTTGGCTATGCTTTGAAGTGAGGTGGAAAGTTGGCAGGGACCTTAGTTTTCTTTTTAATAATTCACTATGAATTTTGAACGGTCACTATTATAGACTCAATAATTTTGCTTTATTACTCTTGCAATTGACTACAAAAGAGCGTATTGAAGAAATGTTAAATTCTAATTTAAACTGATTGAAATAGGTTTTTATCTTTTTATGTTTCTCATCACTGAATATCTCATTTTTAATTAGTTTGAAAGCATTCTAAGATAGTGAGCCAATGCAATTTAGCATAATGCATAACTTATTATTCATCAGATTTAGGTATTTAACCGAGGATGCTAATTAGGAAAGTAACTTGTTCTGTTGGATGATTTTGATAAAGCTACTTTCAAATGATTATCACATCCATTGATGTCATATTAAGTTGTGTTTCTGGAAACCAAATTTAGGCAGTGGTAATGAGTTAATATCTCTAAGTGGATACCTTTTATCTCTACAGTCAAGGATACTTGAAAGTGGAAAAACATACTGGCTTCAAGTCTTGGGAACTAGGACTTACCGGAAATGTGTGTGTTTTTTTTGTTTCCTGGTGGAATTGTCTTCTCGGAAAGATGGTGTTTCCTTTTCAATAGGAAAAAATTGATCCTATGCTGCTTTACTTTAATGCTTTGCTTTTGTCAAAATAGTGTTTTCTTAGGAAAATTAACCTATCATAATATAATGAAAAGAGAAATGCTGAAGACACAAAATGATGTCCATGTTAATATTGAGTAGGAAGCATCAAGGGACATGAGAAGAGGGAAGCGAAGAGAGGGAGAAGAGAAATTTATAGTGTAACAACAATTAGTAAAAAGGATTAGCATATACATGTAGTCAATAAGTCAATAAATGGCTGTTTATAGAAAGCCTACCAGGCACTAGGGGATATAGCAGTGAAGAAGGCAAAGACACAATTGGCTATACTGTAGTGAGGAGGGAAAGAGGAGGAAGACATACAAATACCTCAACAAAGCAATGGTGTGAAGGGCTATAAAGTACACTACTACGAAGAAGATTACATGTGATAACATGGCTGAGTAAAACTGTCAAGGAGGAAGGCACTGATCTGGCTGTAGGTATTTCAGAGCATTTTTCTCTCTGAGGAGGTAATATTTCATTTGAGAGTTGAGTGAAGACAAAGAGGAAGGTACTTTGAAGATCTGGGGTGCTCTGAGCAGAAAGAAGGGCAGATATAAAGATTCTGTAATTTAAAAAGAGAGCTTGATAGTTTCTTACAAAGAAAAGAAGGCCGGTTTGGCTGGAATGTCCATGAAGGAAGAGCATGGAGAGAGATTACATGAGTGTTCTCAGGGACCAAATCTAGATCTTATATCAAAATGTGAATATAAATTAACTACATTGAAAAGTGTATGATGGATGTGTGATACGATGAGGTTAGCTCTTAGGAGGGTGTACTATTGTGGAAGGGTACACTAGTGAAGGAAGGGGGTTCATTTAGCTGACTATTGCACCTGTCCAGTTGAAGGATGATGGTAGTTGGGATTATGAGTGTAGCAATAAAGTTGGAGAAAATCAGTTGAGATTGGAAGTTGACTTGAAGATGATTGAATTTACTGAGCAAGAATTATATCAAGGTATTTGGATGTAGGGACATGGGGGATTATGGTCACTTTTAGTGATATGGCAAAGTCTTGATGACATGAGGCAGTTTGCAAGTGACAGAGGTGTGGGTAGGTGCGTATGTGTGATTGATTTTACATTTTTTAATCTTAAATTAAGACGCTAGTTAGAATCCAAGTGGAGACATCAAGTAGGCACTGACAAGTTGACTTGGCTAGAGATGTGAGTTAGATCATCGTAGCCTATAGAGCATGCCTAAAGTCATGAATCTAGGTGAGGGGTTGGAAAACTATTATAGCCCATGAGCCAGATCTGGTCTGCCACCTATTTTTGTATGGCTCATGAGTTATAAGTACGTGTGGCATTTATAAGTCTAAAATGTAAAATACAGGGAAATTTTTCAGCAGGGAAAGTTCCATAAATTTGCCTCTTGGCAACACAAAGCCTGCAATATTTACTATCTGGCTCTTTGTCAAAAATGTTACTGACTCCTGATCTGGATGAAACCCTGTGAGGAGAGAGTGTTGACAGAAGAGAGAGAAGCATCACAGTGGAAATTAAAATTATGTCAACTGAAGTGTGTAGGGTAGAGAATTTAAGCCTGAGTATAACAGTAAGAGATTAAAATAACAGTAAATTCATTATCAGCGTGATCAATGAAACCTTTGGGGGCAAAGAGGAACTATCTTCGTCACACCTTTCACTCACTCATAGAAAGATCTTAGGCAGGAAATATAACTTGTTTGAAGATCTGAGATAAGGCTAATGTAGTTTGGACAAAGAAAGCCAATGGGAGGATGACATTACATCTGGCCAAAGATTTAGGGAAGAGCCAAATACTTCAGGCTTTTTAAAGTGATCTTTAGATAAAGAGGAGGTCATCAAGGCATTCCGAATTTGGAGGATCAAATCACATCTGATGGAAAAAATCTGGCTGTATGTGCATCTAGGATGTAAGGAAGCCAACATGGATGTGAAGTTAAAATTGTCCATTGCAAATAATAAAATGAAGGCCCCAGGTAGCCTTGGCAAGGGCAGATTTGGTATAAAATCCTTATTGGAATGGGCTTAAGCAGTAACGGGAATACGGATCTAGCTGTTGTGTTTAGTGGAATTTTATCAGTCTTTTTGTTGTGTATGATATATAGATGGTCAAAATAAGGAACTTCTACATTTTCGGTTTTTGTTTTATTTTAATTGAGATTTGAATTAAAAATAAGAAACTTTTATTTTGAAACTTGGAGACTGTGTTTAAAAAGTATAGAGTAGGGCAAGAAAAAAACCTAAAACTCTCCTGATGAGGAGAGTGCTAATCGTGACTCTAATAATAATAAAATACTTTTCTGATAATTTTTTGTGTGTTTCATTATTTATATATGTATGGGAAGTTGTACCCTAGCCACATGCCAATTCACCTGGTGAACTTGCTCTTCAACGTGGCACAAATATTTCCTTCTATCTTTAGCCTTCCGGGGTTTCTCACATGGACTATTGGCTCTTCCTACATGAACCTGCTGGTAGTACCCTGTAGGAGACATGCTACTCCATGACAACAGGCACCACGCTGTAGGGGAATTACCATACCTGTCAATCACTATCTCTAGAATGTGGCCTTTCATGAGCCCTGAGATTTCATACTGTTTCTCTGAGCTGTAACAATATTTATATTGAAAAAATAAACATGTTCTTCTATCTTTAATATTTTATATCTTATAATTTGAATATCCCATTTTCATTATACTACTTAGCTGCTAAGTTATGTTATAAAGACAAGTTTTAATTATCTGCAAACACCTTCAAATCTAATCCTTACCGGTGAAGACTGATGTCTGGTTAACATCTGTTAGGACATTTATTTCCATACAGTATTTATAGCGCCTTTTTGTTATTGATTGGTATGATAAATGTGTAACTCTTACACAAAGACAAAATTTTTAGATTTTTGTATTTAAAATACTGGTTATCAAAAGAAAAACCCAGATGTTATTTGTTTATGTTTCTGCTTGAGGTACTGAATCTATTTCAAGTCATATTTCTCAGTATTGATATACTTAATTTTGCTGAAATAATAACACACTAACTTTAGCTACTTTTTTTCTCAGTGTATCTCCTTGTCGCTCACCATTTCTGCCTCATTTCACTTCTCATCTTTATTTCTTTTTCTTTGGTCTTCTTTTACTTTAGGGATTCTTTCAATTTAGAAGTGTTCTTGTTTTCTGTTAATTACTATTCTTCTTGGATGTACACAGTTATCCTTTTCCATTTCATTTGTGAATTCATCTCAGAGGCATTTTGTATGTGCCTTTTACTCATAGCTTCTCAGAAGTCCCTTTCGAGGTTACCGATTTAACATGTCATGTACTATAAGGTTTGCATGGCATGGTGGCAGCTGACTTTGGTCTTTACAAGGATTGAAATGTTCACTCAACATGGATTGGTAGAATTTATTTTTTCCTTAAACATTTCATCGCCTTGTAAACAAACAAAAGCAAACCCAAGACTCAAAACTGACATTACTATTGGTGCCCCTGGAAATAGCTACCTTCTCACTAAAGTAGATTTTGTCATCCAACTTTATGTGTTGTTGAACACACATGGTGCTGTATGAGCACTCACTCACTAGTCTAGAAAACATTGCTGTGACCAGTTACCAGAAAAATAAATTCAGATTGCTCTTCACCTTCCACAGATGACCCTTCTGAAAGCCATTTGAATTCATTATAAATTATAGTTATATTAGTGTGACTTTAATTCACTTGTAATCTGAACTTTATGTGCAATGCATTTTTTCCCGTGTTTAATCATTTTTGAATGCTAAATCATTTGCAAACAAATGGCTTGTCCTTGAGAAAGAATTTAAGGCTGAAAGTACATTAAGTGCCATCTGGGTATCTGTGTCAATGGTTTTGTCACTACAAATGTGTGTGTGTGTGTGCATATCACCTACTTTATCACATTTATTTGATAAAATTGATATGCAATCTCTAAATCATTGTGTCTCCAACTTGTGTTATGCCACAAATACAAATTTTTGTCCTAAAGTTGATGGTACCCTTTGTAAAACTAGAAGTTCTCATTTGTGCAAAGGAAGGAAAAATAAAACAAGAAACAAATTCAATAAAAAAATTAAAGGTCAGATTTCTTTTATAGCTGCTGAATTCCTTTCTTTCCTTTCCATCATCCTCACATTCCCAAATCTCAACAAAGTTAAGAAATTAAAACACACATCATGAGATCATATGTTCACCTTGTTCAGGAACTGAAGGATTACATATACAAGACTATACCTTAATAAGTAGAGGGAGAAATATGAAGATATGAATAGAATATGAAAATTTATTATAATGCAGTTGTATTCTAAAGTGTTTCCTAGGCAGGCTAAGAGTATGTTGCCAGGAAATTTTAAGAGACCCACTCCATTATATAGAAGAGGATGTGTGTAGATCTCTTAATTCTGAAATGTTTAGAACTGAGTACAACAGGTCTTTGAATAACGACGTTTCATTCAATGTCATTTCATTATGATGTTGATGAGAAAAAACAAATTGATTCCAATTGGGGTTCACTGTCTGTGTAGAGCTTATGTATTCTCCCCATGTCTGCATTGATATTCTCTGGATGCTCCAGTTTCCTCTCACTTCCCAAGGCTGTGCATGTGAGGTTGATTGACGTGTCTATGTGGTCCCAGTCTGAGTAACTGTGGGTATGTGTGAGTGCACCTGCAATGCGACGGCACCCTGTCCAGGGCTGGTTCCCACATTGCGTCCTGAGCTGACAGGATAGGCTGCGGTCAACTGCAACCCTAAACTGAAATAAGTAGGTAAATAATGATTTTACTAGCTTTTATTAATCTTAAACGTATGAATAGCTGAAATTTATTTCAGCATTTAATATTAGAAGTGTTTTGATCTTTATTTACAAGTTTGTTGACGTTTTAGTTACCAAAAGCCATAGAAGCTGAACTCTTTTGATGTCAACCTATGGTAAAATGGGTTTCGCTGACTGTATTTTTGTACCAATTAACCATCCCCAATTTATCCCTCCGTATGCGTGTATCAAAACATCACGTGACCATAAATATATATACCTATGACCAGTTTTCAAGCACCTGTCAATGATGTTAAGTGAAGACTTATTGTAGTCCTTTTTTGGCATAACGAAAATGTGTGTGTTTTGTTCAAGATTGGAAAAGTTCTTTGTGTAAAGAACTAGACAGTAAATATTATAGGCTTTGCTGGCCATATGTAGTCTCTGTCTCTCCTTCATCTACTCATTCTTCTTCTCCCCTTCCTTCTCCTTCTTTAAACACTTCCAAAATGCCAAAACAATTTTTAGCTCTCAGCCATATGAAGCAAGCCATTGATTAAATTTGGCTTGTAGGCCCATAAGGTGTGAATTCCTTTACATCATCAGAATGCCGCATATATATGAAATGTTATCTATGAGAAATTAATGGGGCTCCCAGCAGAGAGAAATTAGCCTAAGTTAAGTTTGGGCTTTGGAATTCAGGGGAATGCCATGCACAAAAATGCTCTGCTTTTAAAACTAGTTACTAACAGTCCATTTCTGATATCAGAAATACATGAAAACTACCAATTGAACGGACATTATTCACTACTTTAGTGCTGCTACTCCTGTGTGGTGGAAAAAGAATCCAGAAAGTTTTCCTATCCATTTGAACATTCATGCAATAAAAATTTCCAAATCTTTTTTTGAACAAATTTTTTATCTTATAGCTCTCTTGTGTACTTTATAAGTACGTTTTGCTGCTTATTCTCAGTAACTGTATTGAAACAATCTGTTTTCCTTTATCAATCAAAATAAAATAAGAAATTTAGCTTAATACTAATATTAAGCTGAAGTGCAAGATATATGAAAAAGAGAGAAAAGAAGCAGGATAAACTGACCTTTTGATAACTGCAGAGGACAGCAGATCAAAGACTGGACTTTAATGTCTGACATTTTCAGAATCTATCACAGTAAGTCCACTGGGTCCAGAAATAGGTTTTAATCCTAGATTGAAATGACAATGCTGTCATGACATTGAGTTTGATGGAAAAAGTGAAGTTAAAGTTTTTCTCAATATTTTTTTAAAATCAATGATTGATTTAACTATAAAATGGACTGATTCTGAAGAACTCATTCTGACGTTGGAGGTGAAAATGCTTTTACTCTAATCATTAAAATCAATTTCTCTAGATATCTGACTTTATTCTGCCTTATAACATAAAGAATGAAACTATATTTATTAATGAAGTGTAATCTAGCAAAGTGGCATAAGCATAATTATGAGTCACTTACTAAAGTTGTGTGTTTTTTTCCATTGCATGAAAACCCTGCCTTGTTTTAATTTTTATTGACTCTTTAAAAGCAATTTTAGGTTTGTAGAAAGAAGTGAATAAGCATTCACATGTCATCCTCAGCCTCTACCCCAATTTCCCCGATTTTTAACATCTTGCAATAGTGTGGTACATTTGTTATAGTTGATGAGTCAATATTGGTACATTACTATTGACTAAAGTATGTAGTTTGTATTAGAGTTTACTCCTTGTCTTATGAATTCTGTAGGTTTTGTCAAATGTGTAATGACAAATAATCCTCATTACAGTGTCATACAGAATAATGGATTCACTCTCCTAAAATTCTTCCTTGCTCCATCCGTTCATCGTTTCCTCTACTAATTTATGTAGAAGATAAATTAGTAGATTGAGTTGATGGTTATAGCAGTTTAAAGCACAGATAGAAAACTAGATTGACCTGCCTACCCAGACTGTGCTTCTCACTCTCACTGTGCCCTTTCTTAACCTTTGGAAATGCTTTTATTCATATATAAAATAGGCTATAACTTCATATAGTTGTATTACAAGAAGTTAATGCACAGAAAAAGACTTGTGCTAGGTATATGGTTTCTTCTCAGTTAAATGGAAGCCATTGCGTGTGTTTGTCAATAGAATTCGTCATACTTTATCTCACATATCTTTACGTCATTGTTGGCACATGACATGTTTAGACTGCACAAATCTCCTCCAAATCCCTAATAGTCACTGATCTCTTTACTGTCTCCATAGTTTTGCTTTCTCCAGAAGGTCATGTAGTTGAATCATACGGTATGTAGACTTTTCAGACTGGCTTCTTTCACTTGGCAATATGCATTTAAAGGTTCCTGTGTGTCTTCTGTAGCTTGACAGAATACTATTCCATTGCCTGGATATACCACAGTTTATTTTTCCATTCACTTCCTGAAGGACATTTCGATTTTAGTGATCATGAATAAGGCTCCTGTAACATTCATGGGAAGAAGGCTTTTGTGTGCATGTAAGTTTTCAAATCCTTTAAGTAAATACCGGGAATGTAATTGCTGGGTTGTGTGGTAGGAGTATGTTTAGTTTTATAAGAAACTGCCAAACTGACTGCCAAAGTAGCTGTACTATTCTGCATTCTCACAAGCAATGAATAAAAGTTCCTGTTTCTCCTCACATTTGCCAGCTTTTGGTATCATCAGACTTTTGGATATTGGTCATTTTAATAGTCATGTAATAATATCTCACGGTTGCTGTGACTTGCAGTTCCCTAATGATACATGACTAGTAACTTCAAAATCCCCATTTGACAGCTGTATTTAGACCTTTGGACTATTTTTTAAATGAGTTGTTTTCTTTCTTATTTTCGAGTTCTCTGTATACTTTAAATACCAGTAATTTATCTGATATGTTTTGAAAATGTTTTGAATATGTTTTGAAAAAATTTTCTCCCAACCTGTGGCTTTTGTTTTCATTCTAAGCACAGTTTTAATAACAAAAGTCTTTAATTTTAATGATGCTCAATTTCTCAATTTTTTCTTTGTCTAACCCAATAAATCAGAAAGCTTTTTATCATTTCACATGACTTAATATTCAGGCAAGGTCTATATAGGCCCCTTTCAAACAGTCATAAAGTTTAGAAGCTCTGACCTCACAAACAATAACAACGACAACATAGAAACAAAAATGACAGCTTTTGATGTTGTCTCAGTAATTTCTCAATTCAAGAACAGATTACTGAGCTTTATAAGCAATACGTATAGATATCAATTTCACAATAAAATACCTTATGATATTTATCAAATCACCTTAGTTTTGGTCACTTATTACTATTAGACTAAAATGTAATTTGTCAGACATGAGAAATCCTTTGGAGTATTTTTTAGAGAACCAAGTATTTGTTTTAGCCTTTTCAGTTCTTCTCTTGCTGTTTCTCCAGTATAGTCATTCCAATTGTCTCTATAGATGTATTAATACCAGGTACATAGTAAACACAATTATCTCCCACGTGTACCCCAACCCCCTTCCCTGTTCATGCAGTGAACATAAAGGAAGCAGGTCAAAAGGAAGCAGGTCATGTACCCTGTGATGTGCTGGGTTGTAAGGAAAGGTACACAATTAATGTACCATGTCTGAGTTTTCTTCTTCTCTGTATTTGTTCCATTTAATGCATGTATGTTTTTTATTCCTTAGGCCTCTCCAGTCCTAACACACTCAGGGATACTTGATACAGCTATAAGGCTGTGTCTTTATCAGGTACCTTTGGGTTACCCCCGGCCAGGGGTGGGAAATAGAGGAAGTGAATGTCTGTATCCTCATTAAGTATCACACAGAGCAGAAACATAAAGAAGCCTGTGCCATGAATGGGTCTCTTCTTTCTCCAAAAACCACCTACCCCTTCAACTCCCACTGCTTAAAGGAAAATCTTGTATTAGTCTCCCCATTTTCTCCTCAAACTTGCTTTAGCAAAGCAGTTCGTAAACCTCTGTTAATGTATGTCCCCACCCCTAACTCAACACACAGTCTCATGTCACATCACAGAAAAGAAGTTCAAAACAAAACAAAACAAAGCCACAGTCTTATAAGAAAAATAGGTAAGTTTTACAAAAGTTGTGTACTGTATCTCTGCTTTGAATTTTGTCATTGGCCAAGGATAGTAAAACTCTTGGAAAACTATAAAACAGGAACTTACGTAATATGTTTTACCCAAGATTTTTCAAACATTTTTGGAAGGATACTTATTAACATCTTGCAGAGGTAATGTTACATGAAAAACTTAGCATAAGACCAATCAGGTATTCTGTGCAATAATGCAGATATATGAAAAAATAATATAATGAAATAAAAGACTTTTCAAAAGGTATTGATCCTAGATCCACATTCTTTTTTTGGTTCAGGTGAGGCAATTAGAATGTGAAAAAAAGAAGCATAGAACAACTGTCTAATGAGAGGGACGAATGCTCCTGGGTGGAAAGTTATTAGAAGATAAATTAGTAGATTGACACTTTTGTGTAGTTTATATTTGGAGACATTCCTTTTTCCACTATAACCCTCTTAGCGCTCCGAATCTCCACTTGCATTTTCTACAGAAAGTGTGTTTCAGAACGGCTCAATCAAAACTAAGGTTCAACTCTTTTAGTTGAACAAACAGAACAGAAAGAAGTTTCACACAATTCTTCTGTGTAGTTTTTATTTGTAGACATTCTTTTTCCCAATATAGGCCTCTTAGCGATCAGAATGTCCAATTGCAGTTTCTACAGAAAGAGTGTTTCAGAACGGCTCAATCAAAAGTAAGGTTCAACTCTGTTAGTTGAATGCACAGAACAGAAAGAAGTTTCATACAATGCTTCTGTGTAGTTTATATTTGAAAATATTCTTTTTTCCACTATTACCCACTTAGCGCTACGAATGTCCAGTTGCATTTTCTACAGACAGAGTGTTTCAAAACTGCTCAATCAAAAGTATGGTTTAACTCTGTTAGCTGAATGCTCAGATCAGAAAGAAGTTTCACAGAATGCTTCTGTGTAGTTTATATTTGAATATATTCCTTTTTCCACTACTACGCTCTTAGCGCTCCAAATGTCCAGTTGCATTTTCTACAGAAAGAGTGTTCAGATCTGCTCAATCAAAAGTATGGTTTAACTCTGTTAGCTGAATGCACAGATCAGAAAGAAGTTTCACCGAATGATTCTGGGTAGTTTATATTTGAAGACATTCCTTTTTCCACTATTACCCACTTAGCGCTCCGAATCTCCACTTGCATTTTCTACAAAAAGAGCGTTTCATAACTGCTCAATCAAAAATAAGTTTTATCTCTGTTAACTGAATTTACAGATCAGAAATAAGTTTCACAGAATGCATCTGTGTAGTTTTTATTTGAAGATATTCTTTTTCCCAATGTAGGACTCTTAGCGCTTAGCATGTCCAATTGCAGTTTCTACAGAAAGAGTGTTTCAGAACGGCTCAATCAAAAGTAAGGTTCAACTCTGTTAGTTGAATGCACAGAACAGAAAGAATTTTCACAGAATGCTACTGTGTAGTTTATATTTGAATATATTCCTTTTTCCACTATTACCCTCTTAGCGCTCCGAATGTCCACTTGCATTATCTACAGAAAGAGTTTTCAGAACTGCGCAATCAAAAGTATGGTTTAACTCTGTTAGCTTAATGAACATATCAAAAATAAGTTTCACACAATGCTTCTGTGTAGTTTTTATTTGAAGATATTATTTTTCCCAATAGAGGCCTCTTAGCGCTCAGAATGTCCAATTGCAGTTTCTACAGAAAGAGTGTTTCAGAAAGGCTCAATCAAAAGTAAGGTTCAACACTGTTAGTTGAATGCACAGAACAGAAAGAAGTTTCATACAATGCTTCTGTGTAGTTTATATTTGAACATATTCTTTTTTCCACTATTACCCACTTAGCGCTACGAATGTCCAGTTGCATTTTCTACAGACAGAGTGTTTCAAAACTGCTCAATCAAAAGTATGGTTTAACTCTGTTAGCTGAATGCTCAGATCAGAAAGAAGTTTCACAGAAGGCTTCTGTGTAGTTTATATTTGAATATATTCCTTTTTCCACTACTACTCTCTTAGCGCTCCAAATGTCCAGTTGCATTTTCTACAGAAAGAGTGTTCAGATCTGCTCAATCAAAGGTATGGTTTAACTCTGTTAGCTGAATGCACAGATCAGAAAGAAGTTTCACAGAATGATTCTGTGTAGTTTATATTTGGAGACATTCCTTTTTCCACTATTACCCTCTTAGCGCTCCGAATCTCCACTTGCATTTTATACAGAAAGAGTGTTTCAGAACGGCTCAATCAAAACTAAGGTTCAACTCTTTTAGTTGAACAAACAGAACAGAAAGAAGTTTCACACAATTCTTCTGTGTAGTTTTTATTTGTAGACATTCTTTTTCCCAATATAGGCCTCTTAGCGCTCAGAATGTCCAATTGCAGTTTCTACAAAAGAGTGTTTCAGATCGGCTCAATCAAAAGTAAGGTTCAACTCTGTTAGTTGAATGCACAGAACAGAAAGAAGTTTCATACAATGCTTCTGTGTAGTTTATATTTGAACATATTCTTTTTTCCACTATTACCCACTTAGCGCTACGAATGTCCAGTTGCATTTTCTACAGACAGAGTGTTTCAAAACTGCTCAATCAAAAGTATGGTTTAACTCTGTTAGCTGAATGCTCAGATCAGAAAGAAGTTTCACAGAATGCTTCTGTGTAGTTTATATTTGAATATATTCCTTTTTCCACTACTACGCTCTTAGCGCTCCAAATGTCCAGTTGCATTTTCTACAGAAAGAGTGTTCAGATCTGCTCAATCAAAAGTATGGTTTAACTCTGTTAGCTGAATGCACAGATCAGAAAGAAGTTTCACCGAATGATTCTGGGTAGTTTATATTTGAAGACATTCCTTTTTCCACTATTACCCTCTTAGCGCTCCGAATCTCCACTTGCATTTTCTACAAAAAGAGTGTTTCATAACTGCTCAATGAAAAATAAGTTTTATCTCTGTTAACTGAATTTACAGATCAGAAATGAGTTTCACAGAATGCATCTGTGTAGTTTTTATTTGAAGATATTCTTTTTCCCAATGTAGGCCTCTTAGCGCTTAGCATGTCCAATTGCAGTTTCTACAGAAAGAGTGTTTCAGAACGGCTCAATCAAAAGTAAGGTTCAACTCTGTTAGTTGAATGCACAGAACAGAAAGAATTTTCACAGAATGCTACTGTGTAGTTTATATTTGAATATATTCCTTTTTCCACTATTACCCTCTTAGCGCTCCGAATGTCCACTTGCATTTTCTACAGAAAGAGTTTTCAGAACTGCGCAATCAAAAGTATGGTTTAACTCTGTTAGCTTAATGAACATATCAGAAATAAGTTTCACACAATGCTTCTGTGTAGTTTTTATTTGAAGATATTATTTTTCCCAATAGAGGCCTCTTAGCGCTCAGAATGTCCAATTGCAGTTTCTACAGAAAGAGTGTTTCAGAAAGGCTCAATCAAAAGTAAGGTTCAACTCTGTTAGTTGAATGCACAGAACAGAAAGAAGTTTCAAACAATGCTTCTGTGTAGTTTATATTTGAACATATTCTTTTTTCCACTATTACCCACTTAGCGCTACGAATGTCCAGTTGCATTTTCTACAGACAGTGTTTCAAAACTGCTCAATCAAAAGTATGGTTTAACTCTGTTAGCTGAATGCTCAGATCAGAAAGAAGTTTCACAGAATGCTTCTTTGTAGTTTATATTTGAATATATTCCTTTTTCCACTACTACTCTCTTAGCGCTCCAAATGTCCAGTTGCATTTTCTACAGAAAGAGTGTTCAGATCTGCTCAATCAAAGGTATGGTTTAACTCTTTTAGCTGAATGCACAGATCAGAAAGAAGTTTCACAGAATGATTCTGTGTAGTTTATATTTGGAGACATTCCTTTTTCCACTATTACCCTCTTAGCGCTCCGAATCTCCACTTGCATTTTCTACAGAAAGAGTGTTTCAGAACGGCTCAATCAAAACTAAGGTTCAACTCTTTTAGTTGAACAAACAGAACAGAAAGAAGTTTCACACAATTATTCTGTGTAGTTTTTATTTGTAGACATTCTTTTTCCCAATATAGGCCTCTTAGCGCTCAGAATGTCCAATTGCAGTTTCTACAAAAGAGTGTTTCAGATCGGCTCAATCAAAAGTAAGGTTCAACTCTGTTAGTTGAATGCAAAGAACAGAAAGAAGTTTCATACAATGCTTCTGTGTAGTTTATATTTGAACATATTCTTTTTTCCACTATTACCCACTTAGCGCTACGAATGTCCAGTTGCATTTTCTACAGACAGAGTGTTTCAAAACTGCTCAATCAAAAGTATGGTTTAACTCTGTTAGCTGAATGCTCAGATCAGAAAGAAGTTTCACAGAATGCTTCTGTGTAGTTTATATTTGAATATATTCCTTTTTCCACTACTACGCTCTTAGCGCTCCAAATGTCCAGTTGTATTTTCTACAGAAAGAGTGTTCAGATCTGCTCAATCAAAAGTATGGTTTAACTCTGTTAGCTGAATGCACAGATCAGAAAGAAGTTTCACCGAATGATTCTGGGTAGTTTATATTTGAAGACATTCCTTTTTCCACTATTACCCTCTTAGCGCTCCGAATCTCCACTTGCATTTTCTACAAAAAGAGTGTTTCATAACTGCTCAATCAAAAATAAGTTTTATCTCTGTTAACTGAATTTACAGATCAGAAATAAGTTTCACAGAATGCATCTGTGTAGTTTTTATTTGAAGATATTCTTTTTCCCAATGTAGGCCTCTTAGCGCTTAGCATGTCCAATTGCAGTTTCTACAGAAAGAGTGTTTCAGAACGGCTCAATCAAAAGTAAGGTTCAACTCTGTTAGTTGAATGCACAGAACAGAAAGAATTTTCACAGAATGCTACTGTGTAGTTTATATTTGAATATATTCCTTTTTCCACTATTACCCTCTTAGCGCTCCGAATGTCCACTTGCATTTTCTACAGAAAGAGTTTTCAGAACTGCGCAATCAAAAGTATGGTTTAACTCTGTTAGCTTAATGAACATATCAGAAATAAGTTTCACACAATGCTTCTGTGTAGTTTTTATTTGAAGATATTATTTTTCCCAATAGAGGCCTCTTAGCGCTCAGAATGTCCAATTGCAGTTTCTACAGAAAGAGTGTTTCAGAAAGGCTCAATCAAAAGTAAGGTTCAACTCTGTTAGTTGAATGCACAGAACAGAAAGAAGTTTCATACAATGCTTCTGTGTAGTTTATATTTGAACATATTCTTTTTTCCACTATTACCCACTTAGCGCTACGAATGTCCAGTTGCATTTTCTACAGACAGAGTGTTTCAAAACTGCTCAATCAAAAGTATGGTTTAACTCTGTTAGCTGAATGCTCAGATCAGAAAGAAGTTTCACAGAATGCTTCTGTGTAGTTTATATTTGAATATATTCCTTTTTCCACTACTACTCTCTTAGCGCTCCAAATGTCCAGTTGCATTTTCTACAGAAAGAGAGTTCAGATCTGCTCAATCAAAAGTATGTTTTAACTCTGTTAGCTGAATGCACAGATCAGAAAGAAGTTTCACAGAATGATTCTGTGTAGTTTATATTTGGAGACATTCCTTTTTCCACTATTACCCTCTTAGCGCTCCGAATCTCCACTTGCATTTTCTACAGAAAGAGTGTTTCAGAACGGCTCAATCAAAACTAAGGTTCAACTCTTTTAGTTGAACAAACAGAACAGAAAGAAGTTTCACACAATTCTTCTGTGTAGTTTTTATTTGTAGACATTCTTTTTCCCAATATAGGCCTCTTAGCGCTCAGAATGTCCAATTGCAGTTTCTACAGAAAGAGTGTTTCAGATCGGCTCAATCAAAAGTAAGGTTCAACTCTGTTAGTTGAATGCACAGAACAGAAAGAAGTTTCATACAATGCTTCTGTGTAGTTTATATTTGAACATATTCTTTTTTCCACTATTACCCACTTAGCGCTACGAATGTCCAGTTGCATTTTCTACAGACAGAGTGTTTCAAAACTGCTCAATCAAAAGTATGGTTTAACTCTGTTAGCTGAATGCTCAGATCAGAAAGAAGTTTCACAGAATTCTTCTGTGTAGTTTATATTTGAATATATTCCTTTTTCCACTACTACGCTCTTAGCGCTCCAAATGTCCAGTTGCATTTTCCACAGAAAGAGTGTTCAGATCTGCTCAATCAAAAGTATGGTTTAACTCTGTTAGCTGAATGCACAGATCAGAAAGAAGTTTCACCGAATGATTCTGGGTAGTTTATATTTGAAGACATTCCTTTTTCCACTATTACCCTCTTAGCGCTCCGAATCTCCACTTGCATTTTCTACAAAAAGAGTGTTTCATAACTGCTCAATCAAAAATATGTTTTATCTCTGTTAACTGAATTTACAGATCAGAAATAAGTTTCACAGAATGCATCTGTGTAGTTTTTATTTGAAGATATTCTTTTTCCCAATGTAGGCCTCTTAGCGCTTAGCATGTCCAATTGCAGTTTCCACAGAAAGAGTGTTTCAGAACGGCTCAATCAAGAGTAAGGTTCAACTCTGTTAGTTGAATGCACAGAACAGAAAGAATTTTCACAGAATGCTACTGTGTAGTTTATATTTGAATATATTATTTTTTCCACTATTACCCTCTTAGCGCTTCGAATGTCCACTTGCATTTTCTACAGAAAGAGTGTTCAGAACTGTGCAATCAAAAGTATGGTTTAACTCTGTTAGCTTAATGAACATATCAGAAATAAGTTTCACACAATGCTTCTGTGTAGTTTTTATTTGAAGATATTATTTTTCCCAAAAGAGGCCTCTTAGCGCTCAGAATGTCCAATTGCAGTTTCTACAGAAAGAGTGTTTCAGAAAGGCTCAATCAAAAGTAATGTTCAACTCTGTTAGTTGAATGCACAGAACAGAAAGAAGTTTCATACAATGCTTCTGTGTAGTTTATATTTGAACATATTCTTTTTTCCACTATTACCCACTTAGCGCTACGAATGTCCAGTTGCATTTTCTACAGACAGAGTGTTTCAAAACTGCTCAATCAAAAGTATGGTTTAACTCTGTTAGCTGAATGCTCAGATCAGAAAGAAATTTCACAGAATGCTTCTGTGTAGTTTATAATTGAATATATTCCTTTTTCCACTACTACTCTCTTAGCGCTCCAAATGTCCAGTTGCATTTTCTACAGAAAGAGAGTTCAGATCTGCTCAATCAAAAGTATGGTTTAACTCTGTTAGCTGAATGCACAGATCAGAAAGAAGTTTCACAGAATGATTCTGTGTAGTTTATATTTGGAGACATTCCTTTTTCCACTATTACCCTCTTAGCGCTCCGAATCTCCACTTGCATTTTCTACAGAAAGAGTGTTTCAGAACGGCTCAATCAAAACTAAGGTTCAACTCTTTTAGTTGAACAAACAGAACAGAAAGAAGTTTCACACAATTCTTCTGTGTAGTTTTTATTTCTAGACATTCTTTTTCCCAATATAGGCCTCTTAGCGCTCAGAATGTCCAATTGCAGTTTCTACAGAAAGAGTGTTTCAGAACGGCTCAATCAAAAGTAAGGTTCAACTCTGTTAGTTGAATGCACAGAACACAAAGAAGTTTCATACAATGCTTCTGTGTAGTTCATATTTGAATATATTCTTTTTTCCACTATTACCCACTTAGCGCTACGAATGTCCAGTTGCATTTTCTACAGACAGAGTGTTTCAAAACTGCTCAATCAAAAGTATGGTTTAACTCTGTTAGCTGAATGCTCAGATCAGAAAGAAGTTTCACAGAATGCTTCTGTGTAGTTTATATTTGAATATATTCCTTTTTCAACTACTACGCTCTTAGCGCTCGAAATGTCCAGTTGCATTTTCTACAGAAAGAGTGTTCAGATCTGCTCAATCAAAAGTATGGTTTAACTCTGTTAGCTGAATGCACAGATCAGAAAGAAGTTTCACCGAATGATTCTGTGTAGTTTATATTTGAAGACATTCCTTTTTCCACTATTACCATCTTAGCGCTCCGAATCTCCACTTGCATTTTCTACAAAAAGAGTGTCTCATAACTGCTCAATCAAAAATATGTTTTATCTCTGTTAACTGAATTTACAGATCAGAAATAAGTTTCACAGAATGCATCTGTGTAGTTTTTATTTGAAGATATTCTTTTTCCCAATGTAGGCCTCTTAGCGCTTAGCATGTCCAATTGCAGTTTCTACAGAAAGAGTGTTTCAGAACGGCTCAATCAAAAGTAAGGTTCAACTCTGTTAGTTGAATGCACAGAACAGAAAGAATTTTCACAGAATGCTACTGTGTAGTTTATATTTGAATATATTCCTTTTTCCACTATTACCCTCTTAGCGCTCCGAATGTCCACTTGCATTTTCTACAGAAAGAGTGTTCAGAACTGCGCAATCAAAAGTATGGTTTAACTCTGTTAGCTTAATGAACATATCAGAAATAAGTTTCACACAATCCTTCTGTGTAGTTTTTATTTGAAAATATTTTTTTTCCCAATAGAGGCCTCTTAGCGCTCAGAATGTCCAATTGCAGTTTCTACAGAAAGAGTGTTTCAGAAAGGCTCAATCAAAAGTAAGTTTCAACTCTGTTAGTTGAATGCACAGAACAGAAAGAAGTTTCATACAATGCTTCTGTGTAGTTTATATTTGAACATACTCTTTTTTCCACTATTACCCACTTAGCGCTACGAATGTCCAGTTGCATTTTCTACAGACAGAGTGTTTCAAAACTGCTCAATCAAAAGTATGGTTTAACTCTGTTAGCTGAATGCTCAGATCAGAAAGAAGTTTCACAGAATGCTTCTGTGTAGTTTATATTTGAATATATTCCTTTTTCCACTACTACTCTCTTAGCGCTCCAAATGTCCAGTTGCATTTTCTACAGAAAGAGTGTTCAGATCTGCTCAATCAAAAGTATGGTTTAACTCTGTTAGCTGAATGCACAGATCAGAAAGAAGTTTCACAGAATGATTCTGTGTAGTTTATATTTGGAGACATTCCTTTTTCCACTATTACCCTCTTAGCGCTCCGAATCTCCACTTGCATTTTCTACAGAAAGTGTGTTTCAGAACGGCTCAATCAAAACTAAGGTTCAACTCTTTTAGTTGAACAAACAGAACAGAAAGAAGTTTCACACAATTCTTCTCTGTAGTTTTTATTTGTAGACATTCTTTTTCCCAATATAGGCCTCTTAGCGCTCAGAATGTCCAATTGCAGTTTCTACAGAAAGAGTGTTTCAGAACGGCTCAATCAAAAGTAAGGTTCAACTCTGTTAGTTGAATGCACAGAACAGAAAGAAGTTTCATACAATGCTTCTGTGTAGTTTATATTTGAACATATTCTTTTTTCCACTATTACCCACTTAGCGCTACGAATGTCCAGTTGCATTTTCTACAGACAGAGTGTTTCAAAACTGCTGAATCAAAAGTATGGTTTAACTCTGTTAGCTGAATGCTCAGATCAGAAAGAAGTTTCACAGAATGCTTCTGTGTAGTTTATATTTGAATATATTCCTTTTTCCACTACTACGCTCTTAGCGCTCCAAATGTCCAGTTGCATTATCTACAGAAAGAGTGTTCAGATCTGCTCAATCAAAAGTATGGTTTAACTCTGTTAGCTGAATGCTCAGATCAGAAAGAAGTTTCACAGAATGCTTCTGTGTAGTTTATATTTGAATATATTCCTTTTTCCACTACTACGCTCTTAGCGCTCAAAATGTCCAGTTGCATTTTCTACAGAAAGAGAGTTCAGATCTGCTCAATCAAAAGTATGGTTTAACTCTGTTAGCTGAATGCACAGATCAGAAAGAAGTTTCACCGAATGATTCTGGGTAGTTTATATTTGAAGACATTCCTTTTTCCACTATTACCCTCTTAGCGCTCCGAATCTCCACTTGCATTTTCTACAAAAAGAGCGTTTCATAACTGCTCAATCAAAAATAAGTTTTATCTCTGTTAACTGAATTTACAGATCAGAAATAAGTTTCACAGAATGCATCTGTGTAGTTTTTATTTGAAGATATTCTTTTTCACAATGTAGGCCTCTTAGCGCTTAGCATGTCCAATTGCAGTTTCTACAGAAAGAGTGTTTCAGAACGGCTCAATCAAAAGTAAGGTTCAACTCTGTTAGTTGAATGCACAGAACAGAAAGAATTTTCACAGAATGCTACTGTGTAGTTTATATTTGAATATATTCCTTTTTCCACTATTACCCTCTTAGCGCTCCGAATGTCCACTTGCATTTTCTACAGAAAGAGTTTTCAGAACTGCGCAATCAAAAGTATGGTTTAACTCTGTTAGCTTAATGAACATATCAGAAATAAGTTTCACACAATGCTTCTGTGTAGTTTTTATTTGAAGATATTATTTTTCCCAATATAGGCCTCTTAGCGCTCAGAATGTCCAATTGCAGTTTCTACAGAAAGAGTGTTTCAGAAATGCTCAATCAAATGTAAGGTTCAACACTGTTAGTTGAATGCACAGAACAGAAAGGAGTTTCATACAATGCTTCTGTGTAGTTTATATTTGAACATATTCTTTTTTCCACTATTACCCACTTAGCGCTACGAATGTCCAGTTGCATTTTCTACAGACAGAGTGTTTCAAAACTGCTCAATCAAAAGTATGGTTTAACTCTGTTAGCTGAATGCTCAGATCAGAAAGAAGTTTCACAGAAGGCTTCTGTGTAGTTTATATTTGAATATATTCCTTTTTCCACTACTACTCTCTTAGCGCTCCAAATGTCCAGTTGCATTTTCGACAGAAAGTGTGTTCAGATCTGCTCAATCAAAGGTATGGTTTAACTCTGTTAGCTGAATGCACAGATCAGAAAGAAGTTTCACAGAATGATTCTGTGTAGTTTATATTTGGAGACATTCCTTTTTCCACTATTACCCTCTTAGCGCTCCGAATCTCCACTTACATTTTCTACAGAAAGAGTGTTTCAGAACGGCTCAATCAAAACTAAGGTTCAACTCTTTTAGTTGAACAAACAGAACAGAAAGAAGTTTCACACAATTCTTCTGTGTAGTTTTTATTTGTAGACATTCTTTTTCCCAATATAGGCCTCTTAGCGCTCAGAATGTCCAATTGCAGTTTCTACAAAAGAGTGTTTCAGATCGGCTCAATCAAAAGTAAGGTTCAACTCTGTTAGTTGAATACACAGAACAGAAAGAAGTTTCATACAATGCTTCTGGGTAGTTTATATTTGAACATATTCTTTTTTCCACTATTACCCACTTAGCGCTACGAATGTCCAGTTGCATTTTCTACAGACAGAGTGTTTCAAAACTGCTCAATCAAAAGTATGGTTTAATTCTGTTAGCTGAATGCTCAGATCAGAAAGAAGTTTCACAGAATGCTTCTGTGTAGTTTATATTTGAATATATTCCTTTTTCCACTACTACGCTCTTAGCGCTCCAAATGTCCAGTTGCATTTTCTACAGAAAGAGTGTTCAGATCTGCTCCATCAAAAGTATGGTTTAACTCTGTTAGCTAAATGCACAGATCAGAAAGAAGTTTCACCGAATGATTCTGGGTAGTTTATATTTGAAGACATTCCTTTTTCCACTATTACCCTCTTAGCGCTCCGAATCTCCACTTGCATTTTCTACAAAAAGAGTGTTTCATAACTGCTCAATCAAAAATAAGTTTTATCTCTGTTAACTGAATTTACAGATCAGAAATAAGTTTCACAGAATGCATCTGTGTAGTTTTTATTTGAAGATATTTTTTTTCCCAATGTAGGCCTCTTAGCGCTTAGCATGTCCAATTGCAGTTTCTACAGAAAGAGTGTTTCAGAACGGCTCAATCAAAAGTAAGGTTCAACTCTGTTAGTTGAATGCACAGAACAGAAAGAATTTTCACAGAATGCTACTGTGTAGTTTATATTTGAATATATTCCTTTTTCCACTATTACCCTCTTAGCGCTCCGAATGTCCACTTGCATTTTCTACAGAAAGAGTTTTCAGAACTGCGCAATCAAAAGTATGGTTTAACTCTGTTAGCTTAATGAACATATCAGAAATAAGTTTCACACAATGCTTCTGTGTAGTTTTTATTTGAAGATATTTTTTTTCCCAATAGAGGCCTCTTAGCGCTCAGAATGTCCAATTGCAGTTTCTACAGAAAGAGTGTTTCAGAAAGGCTCAATCAAAAGTAAGGTTCAACTCTGTTAGTTGAATGCACAGAACAGAAAGAAGTTTCATACAATGCTTCTGTGTAGTTTATATTTGAACATATTCTTTTTTCCACTATTACCCACTTAGCGCTACGAATGTCCAGTTGCATTTTCTAAAGACAGAGTGTTTCAAAACTGCTCAATCAAAAGTATGGTTTAACTCTGTTAGCTGAATGCTCAGATAAGAAAGAAGTTTCACAGAATGCTTCTGTGTAGTTTATATTTGAATATATTCCTTTTTCCACTACTACTATCTTAGCGCTCCAAATGTCCAGTTGCATTTTCTACAGAAAGAGAGTTCAGATCTGCTCAATCAAAAGTATGTTTTAACTCTGTTAGCTGAATGCACAGATCAGAAAGAAGTTTCACAGAATGATTCTGTGTAGTTTATATTTGGAGACATTCCTTTTTCCACTATTACCCTCTTAGCGCTCCGAATGTCCACTTGCATTTTCTACAGAAAGAGTTTTCAGAACTGCGCAATCAAAAGTATGGTTTAACTCTGTTAGCTTAATGAACATATCAGAAATAAGTTTCACACAATGCTTCTGTGTAGTTTTTATTTGAAGATATTTTTTTTCCCAATATAGGCCTCTTAGCGCTCAGAATGTCCAATTGCAGTTTCTACAGAAAGAGTGTTTCAGAAAGGCTCAATCAAATGTAAGGTTCAACACTGTTAGTTGAATGCACAGAACAGAAAGAAGTTTCATACAATGCTTCTGTGTAGTTTATATTTGAACATATTCTTTTTTCCACTATTACCCACTTAGCGCTACGAATGTCCAGTTGCATTTTCTACAGACAGAGTGTTTCAAAACTGCTCAATCAAAAGTATGGTTTAACTCTGTTAGCTGAATGCTCAGATCAGAAAGAAGTTTCACAGAAGGCTTCTGTGTAGTTTATATTTGAATATATTCCTTTTTCCACTACTACTCTCTTAGCGCTCCAAATGTCCAGTTGCATTTTCGACAGAAAGAGTGTTCAGATCTGCTCAATCAAAGGTATGGTTTAACTCTGTTAGCTGAATGCACAGATCAGAAAGAAGTTTCACAGAATGATTCTGTGTAGTTTATATTTGGAGACATTCCTTTTTCCACTATTACCCTCTTAGCGCTCCGAATCTCCACTTACATTTTCTACAGAAAGAGTGTTTCAGAACGGCTCAATCAAAACTAAGGTTCAACTCTTTTAGTTGAACAAACAGAACAGAAAGAAGTTTCACACAATTCTTCTGTGTAGTTTTTATTTGTAGACATTCTTTTTCCCAATATAGGCCTCTTAGCGCTCAGAATGTCCAATTGCAGTTTCTACAAAAGAGTGTTTCAGATCGGCTCAATCAAAAGTAAGGTTCAACTCTGTTAGTTGAATACACAGAACAGAAAGAAGTTTCATACAATGCTTCTGTGTAGTTTATATTTGAACATATTCTTTTTTCCACTATTACCCACTTAGCGCTACGAATGTCCAGTTGCATTTTCTACAGACAGAGTGTTTCAAAACTGCTCAATCAAAAGTATGGTTTAACTCTGTTAGCTGAATGCTCAGATCAGAAAGAAGTTTCACAGAATGCTTCTGTGTAGTTTATATTTGAATATATTCCTTTTTCCACTACTACGCTCTTAGCGCTCCAAATGTCCAGTTGCATTTTCTACAGAAAGAGTGTTCAGATCTGCTCCATCAAAAGTATGGTTTAACTCTGTTAGCTGAATGCACAGATCAGAAAGAAGTTTCACCGAATGATTCTGGGTAGTTTATATTTGAAGACATTCCTTTTTCCACTATTACCCTCTTAGCGCTCCGAATCTCCACTTGCATTTTCTACAAAAAGAGTGTTTCATAACTGCTCAATCAAAAATAAGTTTTATCTCTGTTAACTGAATTTACAGATCAGAAATAAGTTTCACAGAATGCATCTGTGTAGTTTTTATTTGAAGATATTTTTTTTCCCAATGTAGGCCTCTTAGCGCTTAGCATGTCCAATTGCAGTTTCTAGAGAAAGAGTGTTTCAGAACGGCTCAATCAAAAGTAAGGTTCAACTCTGTTAGTTGAATGCACAGAACAGAAAGAATTTTCACAGAATGCTACTGTGTAGTTTATATTTGAATATATTATTTTTTCCACTATTACCCTCTTAGCGCTCCGAATGTCCACTTGCATTTTCTACAGAAAGAGTGTTCAGAACTGTGCAATCAAAAGTATGGTTTAACTCTGTTAGCTTAATGAACATATCAGAAATAAGTTTCACACAATGCTTCTGTGTAGTTTTTATTTGAAGATATTATATTTCCCAAAAGAGGCCTCTTAGCGCTCAGAATGTCCAATTGCAGTTTCTACAGAAAGAGTGTTTCAGAAAGGCTCAATCAAAAGTAATGTTCAACTCTGTTAGTTGAATGCACAGAACAGAAAGAAGTTTCATACAATGCTTCTGTGTAGTTTATATTTGAACATATTCTTTTTTCCACTATTACCCACTTAGCGCTACGAATGTCCAGTTGCATTTTCTACAGACAGAGTGTTTCAAAACTGCTCAATCAAAAGTATGGTTTAACTCTGTTAGCTGAATGCTCAGATCAGAAAGAAATTTCACAGAATGCTTCTGTGTAGTTTATAATTGAATATATTCCTTTTTCCACTACTACTCTCTTAGCGCTCCAAATGTCCAGTTGCATTTTCTACAGAAAGAGTGTTCAGATCTGCTCAATCAAAAGTATGGTTTAACACTGTTAGCTGAATGCACAGATCAGAAAGAAGTTTCACAGAATGATTCTGTGTAGTTTATATTTGGAGACATTCCTTTTTCCACTATTACCCTCTTAGCGCTCCGAATCTCCACTTGCATTTTCTACAGAAAGAGTGTTTCAGAACGGCTCAATCAAAACTAAGGTTCAACTCTTTTAGTTGAACAAACAGAACAGAAAGAAGTTTCACACAATTCTTCTGTGTAGTTTTTATTTCTAGACATTCTTTTTCCCAATATAGGCCTCTTAGCGCTCAGAATGTCCAATTGCAGTTTCTACAGAAAGAGTGTTTCAGAACGGCTCAATCAAAAGTAAGGTTCAACTCTGTTAGTTGAATGCACAGAACACAAAGAAGTTTCATACAATGCTTCTGTGTAGTTCATATTTGAATATATTCTTTTTTCCACTATTACCCACTTAGCGCTACGAATGTCCAGTTGCATTCTCTACAGACAGAGTGTTTCAAAACTGCTCAATCAAAAGTATGGTTTAACTCTGTTAGCTGAATGCTCAGATCAGAAAGAAGTTTCACAGAATGCTTCTGTGTAGTTTATATTTGAATATATTCCTTTTTCCACTACTACGCTCTTAGCGCTCGAAATGTCCAGTTGCATTTTCTACAGAAAGAGTGTTCAGATCTGCTCAATCAAAAGTATGGTTTAACTCTGTTAGCTGAATGCACAGATCAGAAAGAAGTTTCACCGAATGATTCTGTGTAGTTTATATTTGAAGACATTCCTTTTTCCACTATTACCCTCTTAGCGCTCCGAATCTCCACTTGCATTTTCTACAAAAAGAGTGTCTCATAACTGCTCAATCAAAAATATGTTTTATCTCTGTTAACTGAATTTACAGATCAGAAATAAGTTTCACAGAATGCATCAGTGTAGTTTTTATTTGAAGATATTCTTTTTCCCAATGTAGGCCTCTTAGCGCTTAGCATGTCCAATTGCAGTTTCTACAGAAAGAGTGTTTCAGAACGGCTCAATCAAAAGTAAGGTTCAACTCTGTTAGTTGAATGCACAGAACAGAAAGAATTTTCACAGAATGCTACTGTGTAGTTTATATTTGAATATATTCCTTTTTCCACTATTACCCTCTTAGCGCTCCGAATGTCCACTTGCATTTTCTACAGAAAGAGTGTTCAGAACTGCGCAATCAAAAGTATGGTTTAACTCTGTTAGCTTAATGAACATATCAGAAATAAGTTTCACACAATGCTTCTGTGTAGTTTTTATTTGAAGATATTTTTTTTCCCAATAGAGGCCTCTTAGCGCTCAGAATGTCCAATTGCAGTTTCTACAGAAAGAGTGTTTCAGAAAGGCTCAATCAAAAGTAAGGTTCAACTCTGTTAGTTGAATGCACAGAACAGAAAGAAGTTTCATACAATGCTTCTGTGTAGTTTATATTTGAACATACTCTTTTTTCCACTATTACCCACTTAGCGCTACGAATGTCCAGTTGCATTTTCTACAGACAGAGTGTTTCAAAACTGCTCAATCAAAAGTATGGTTTAACTCTGTTAGCTGAATGCTCAGATCAGAAAGAAGTTTCACAGAATGCTTCTGTGTAGTTTATATTTGAATATATTCCTTTTTCCACTACTACTCTCTTAGCGCTCCAAATGTCCAGTTGCATTTTCTACAGAAAGAGTGTTCAGATCTGCTCAATCAAAAGTATGGTTTAACTCTGTTAGCTGAATGCACAGATCAGAAAGAAGTTTCACAGAATGATTCTGTGTAGTTTATATTTGGAGACATTCCTTTTTCCACTATTACCCTCTTAGCGCTCCGAATCTCCACTTGCATTTTCTACAGAAAGTGTGTTTCAGAACGGCTCAATCAAAACTAAGGTTCAACTCTTTTAGTTGAACAAACAGAACAGAAAGAAGTTTCACACAATTCTTCTCTGTAGTTTTTATTTGTAGACATTCTTTTTCCCAATATAGGCCTCTTAGCGCTCAGAATGTCCAATTGCAGTTTCTACAGAAAGAGTGTTTCAGAACGGCTCAATCAAAAGTAAGGTTCAACTCTGTTAGTTGAATGCACAGAACAGAAAGAAGTTTCATACAATGCTTCTGTGTAGTTTATATTTGAACATATTCTTTTTTCCACTATTACCCACTTAGCGCTACGAATGTCCAGTTGCATTTTCTACAGACAGAGTGTTTCAAAACTGCTGAATCAAAAGTATGGTTTAACTCTGTTAGCTGAATGCTCAGATCAGAAAGAAGTTTCACAGAATGCTTCTGTGTAGTTTATATTTGAATATATTCCTTTTTCCACTACTACGCTCTTAGCGCTCCAAATGTCCAGTTGCATTTTCTACAGAAAGAGTGTTCAGATCTGCTCAATCAAAAGTATGGTTTAACTCTGTTAGCTGAATGCTCAGATCAGAAAGAAGTTTCACAGAATGCTTCTGTGTAGTTTATATTTGAATATATTCCTTTTTCCACTACTACGCTCTTAGCGCTCAAAATGTCCAGTTGCATTTTCTACAGAAAGAGTGTTCAGATCTGCTCAATCAAAAGTATGGTTTAACTCTGTTAGCTGAATGCACAGATCAGAAAGAAGTTTCACCGAATGATTCTGGGTAGTTTATATTTGAAGACATTCCTTTTTCCACTATTACCCTCTTAGCGCTCCGAATCTCCACTTGCATTTTCTACAAAAAGAGCGTTTCATAACTGCTCAATCAAAAATAAGTTTTATCTCTGTTAACTGAATTTACAGATCAGAAATAAGTTTCACAGAATGCATCTGTGTAGTTTTTATTTGAAGATATTCTTTTTCACAATGTAGGCCTCTTAGCGCTTAGCATGTCCAATTGCAGTTTCTACAGAAAGAGTGTTTCAGAACGGCTCAATCAAAAGTAAGGTTCAACTCTGTTAGTTGAATGCACAGAACAGAAAGAATTTTCACAGAATGCTACTGTGTAGTTTATATTTGAATATATTCCTTTTTCCACTATTACCCTCTTAGCGCTCCGAATGTCCACTTGCATTTTCTACAGAAAGAGTTTTCAGAACTGCGCAATCAAAAGTATGGTTTAACTCTGTTAGCTTAATGAACATATCAGAAATAAGTTTCACACAATGCTTCTGTGTAGTTTTTATTTGAAGATATTATTTTTCCCAATATAGGCCTCTTAGCGCTCAGAATGTCCAATTGCAGTTTCTACAGAAAGAGTGTTTCAGAAATGCTCAATCAAATGTAAGGTTCAACACTGTTAGTTGAATGCACAGAACAGAAAGGAGTTTCATACAATGCTTCTGTGTAGTTTATATTTGAACATATTCTTTTTTCCACTATTACCCACTTAGCGCTACGAATGTCCAGTTGCATTTTCTACAGACAGAGTGTTTCAAAACTGCTCAATCAAAAGTATGGTTTAACTCTGTTAGCTGAATGCTCAGATCAGAAAGAAGTTTCACAGTAGGCTTCTGTGTAGTTTATATTTGAATATATTCCTTTTTCCACTACTACTCTCTTAGCGCTCCAAATGTCCAGTTGCATTTTCGACAGAAAGTGTGTTCAGATCTGCTCAATCAAAGGTATGGTTTAACTCTGTTAGCTGAATGCACAGATCAGAAAGAAGTTTCACAGAATGATTCTGTGTAGTTTATATTTGGAGACATTCCTTTTTCCACTATTACCCTCTTAGCGCTCCGAATCTCCACTTACATTTTCTACAGAAAGAGTGTTTCAGAACGGCTCAATCAAAACTAAGGTTCAACTCTTTTAGTTGAACAAACAGAACAGAAAGAAGTTTCACACAATTCTTCTGTGTAGTTTTTATTTGTAGACATTCTTTTTCCCAATATAGGCCTCTTAGCGCTCAGAATGTCCAATTGCAGTTTCTACAAAAGAGTGTTTCAGATCGGCTCAATCAAAAGTAAGGTTCAACTCTGTTAGTTGAATACACAGAACAGAAAGAAGTTTCATACAATGCTTCTGGGTAGTTTATATTTGAACATATTCTTTTTTCCACTATTACCCACTTAGCGCTAAGAATGTCCAGTTGCATTTTCTACAGACAGAGTGTTTCAAAACTGCTCAATCAAAAGTATGGTTTAATTCTGTTAGCTGAATGCTCAGATCAGAAAGAAGTTTCACAGAATGCTTCTGTGTAGTTTATATTTGAATATATTCCTTTTTCCACTACTACGCTCTTAGCGCTCCAAATGTCCAGTTGCATTTTCTACAGAAAGAGTGTTCAGATCTGCTCCATCAAAAGTATGGTTTAACTCTGTTAGCTAAATGCACAGATCAGAAAGAAGTTTCACCGAATGATTCTGGGTAGTTTATATTTGAAGACATTCCTTTTTCCACTATTACCCTCTTAGCGCTCCGAATCTCCACTTGCATTTTCTACAAAAAGAGTGTTTCATAACTGCTCAATCAAAAATAAGTTTTATCTCTGTTAACTGAATTTACAGATCAGAAATAAGTTTCACAGAATGCATCTGTGTAGTTTTTATTTGAAGATATTTTTTTTCCCAATGTAGGCCTCTTAGCGCTTAGCATGTCCAATTGCAGTTTCTACAGAAAGAGTGTTTCAGAACGGCTCAATCAAAAGTAAGGTTCAACTCTGTTAGTTGAATGCACAGAACAGAAAGAATTTTCACAGAATGCTACTGTGTAGTTTATATTTGAATATATTCCTTTTTCCACTATTACCCTCTTAGCGCTCCGAATGTCCACTTGCATTTTCTACAGAAAGAGTTTTCAGAACTGCGCAATCAAAAGTATGGTTTAACTCTGTTAGCTTAATGAACATATCAGAAATAAGTTTCACACAATGCTTCTGTGTAGTTTTTATTTGAAGATATTTTTTTTCCCAATAGAGGCCTCTTAGCGCTCAGAATGTCCAATTGCAGTTTCTACAGAAAGAGTGTTTCAGAAAGGCTCAATCAAAAGTAAGGTTCAACTCTGTTAGTTGAATGCACAGAACAGAAAGAAGTTTCATACAATGCTTCTGTGTAGTTTATATTTGAACATATTCTTTTTTCCACTATTACCCACTTAGCGCTACGAATGTCCAGTTGCATTTTCTACAGACAGAGTGTTTCAAAACTGCTCAATCAAAAGTATGGTTTAACTCTGTTAGCTGAATGCTCAGATAAGAAAGAAGTTTCACAGAATGCTTCTGTGTAGTTTATATTTGAATATATTCCTTTTTCCACTACTACTATCTTAGCGCTCCAAATGTCCAGTTGCATTTTCTACAGAAAGAGAGTTCAGATCTGCTCAATCAAAAGTATGTTTTAACTCTGTTAGCTGAATGCACAGATCAGAAAGAAGTTTCACAGAATGATTCTGTGTAGTTTATATTTGGAGACATTCCTTTTTCCACTATTACCCTCTTAGCGCTCCGAATGTCCACTTGCATTTTCTACAGAAAGAGTTTTCAGAACTGCGCAATCAAAAGTATGGTTTAACTCTGTTAGCTTAATGAACATATCAGAAATAAGTTTCACACAATGCTTCTGTGTAGTTTTTATTTGAAGATATTTTTTTTCCCAATATAGGCCTCTTAGCGCTCAGAATGTCCAATTGCAGTTTCTACAGAAAGAGTGTTTCAGAAAGGCTCAATCAAATGTAAGGTTCAACACTGTTAGTTGAATGCACAGAACAGAAAGAAGTTTCATACAATGCTTCTGTGTAGTTTATATTTGAACATATTCTTTTTTCCACTATTACCCACTTAGCGCTACGAATGTCCAGTTGCATTTTCTACAGACAGAGTGTTTCAAAACTGCTCAATCAAAAGTATGGTTTAACTCTGTTAGCTGAATGCTCAGATCAGAAAGAAGTTTCACAGAAGGCTTCTGTGTAGTTTATATTTGAATATATTCCTTTTTCCACTACTACTCTCTTAGCGCTCCAAATGTCCAGTTGCATTTTCGACAGAAAGAGTGTTCAGATCTGCTCAATCAAAGGTATGGTTTAACTCTGTTAGCTGAATGCACAGATCAGAAAGAAGTTTCACAGAATGATTCTGTGTAGTTTATATTTGGAGACATTCCTTTTTCCACTATTACCCTCTTAGCGCTCCGAATCTCCACTTACATTTTCTACAGAAAGAGTGTTTCAGAACGGCTCAATCAAAACTAAGGTTCAACTCTTTTAGTTGAACAAACAGAACAGAAAGAAGTTTCACACAATTCTTCTGTGTAGTTTTTATTTGTAGACATTCTTTTTCCCAATATAGGCCTCTTAGCGCTCAGAATGTCCAATTGCAGTTTCTACAAAAGAGTGTTTCAGATCGGCTCAATCAAAAGTAAGGTTCAACTCTGTTAGTTGAATACACAGAACAGAAAGAAGTTTCATACAATGCTTCTGTGTAGTTTATATTTGAACATATTCTTTTTTCCACTATTACCCACTTAGCGCTACGAATGTCCAGTTGCATTTTCTACAGACAGAGTGTTTCAAAACTGCTCAATCAAAAGTATGGTTTAACTCTGTTAGCTGAATGCTCAGATCAGAAAGAAGTTTCACAGAATGCTTCTGTGTAGTTTATATTTGAATATATTCCTTTTTCCACTACTACGCTCTTAGCGCTCCAAATGTCCAGTTGCATTTTCTACAGAAAGAGTGTTCAGATCTGCTCCATCAAAAGTATGGTTTAACTCTGTTAGCTGAATGCACAGATCAGAAAGAAGTTTCACCGAATGATTCTGGGTAGTTTATATTTGAAGACATTCCTTTTTCCACTATTACCCTCTTAGCGCTACGAATCTCCACTTGCATTTTCTACAAAAAGAGTGTTTCATAACTGCTCAATCAAAAATAAGTTTTATCTCTGTTAACTGAATTTACAGATCAGAAATAAGTTTCACAGAATGCATCTGTGTAGTTTTTATTTGAAGATATTTTTTTTCCCAATGTAGGCCTCTTAGCGCTTAGCATGTCCAATTGCAGTTTCTAGAGAAAGAGTGTTTCAGAACGGCTCAATCAAAAGTAAGGTTCAACTCTGTTAGTTGAATGCACAGAACAGAAAGAATTTTCACAGAATGCTACTGTGTAGTTTATATTTGAATATATTATTTTTTCCACTATTACCCTCTTAGCGCTCCGAATGTCCACTTGCATTTTCTACAGAAAGAGTGTTCAGAACTGTGCAATCAAAAGTATGGTTTAACTCTGTTAGCTTAATGAACATATCAGAAATAAGTTTCACACAATGCTTCTGTGTAGTTTTTATTTGAAGATATTATATTTCCCAAAAGAGGCCTCTTAGCGCTCAGAATGTCCAATTGCAGTTTCTACAGAAAGAGTGTTTCAGAAAGGCTCAATCAAAAGTAATGTTCAACTCTGTTAGTTGAATGCACAGAACAGAAAGAAGTTTCATACAATGCTTCTGTGTAGTTTATATTTGAACATATTCTTTTTTCCACTATTACCCACTTAGCGCTACGAATGTCCAGTTGCATTTTCTACAGACAGAGTGTTTCAAAACTGCTCAATCAAAAGTATGGTTTAACTCTGTTAGCTGAATGCTCAGATCAGAAAGAAATTTCACAGAATGCTTCTGTGTAGTTTATAATTGAATATATTCCTTTTTCCACTACTACTCTCTTAGCGCTCCAAATGTCCAGTTGCATTTTCTACAGAAAGAGTGTTCAGATCTGCTCAATCAAAAGTATGGTTTAACACTGTTAGCTGAATGCACAGATCAGAAAGAAGTTTCACAGAATGATTCTGTGTAGTTTATATTTGGAGACATTCCTTTTTCCACTATTACCCTCTTAGCGCTCCGAATCTCCACTTGCATTTTCTACAGAAAGAGTGTTTCAGAACGGCTCAATCAAAACTAAGGTTCAACTCTTTTAGTTGAACAAACAGAACAGAAAGAAGTTTCACACAATTCTTCTGTGTAGTTTTTATTTCTAGACATTCTTTTTCCCAATATAGGCCTCTTAGCGCTCAGAATGTCCAATTGCAGTTTCTACAGAAAGAGTGTTTCAGAACGGCTCAATCAAAAGTAAGGTTCAACTCTGTTAGTTGAATGCACAGAACACAAAGAAGTTTCATACAATGCTTCTGTGTAGTTCATATTTGAATATATTCTTTTTTCCACTATTACCCACTTAGCGCTACGAATGTCCAGTTGCATTCTCTACAGACAGAGTGTTTCAAAACTGCTCAATCAAAAGTATGGTTTAACTCTGTTAGCTGAATGCTCAGATCAGAAAGAAGTTTCACAGAATGCTTCTGTGTAGTTTATATTTGAATATATTCCTTTTTCCACTACTACGCTCTTAGCGCTCGAAATGTCCAGTTGCATTTTCTACAGAAAGAGTGTTCAGATCTGCTCAATCAAAAGTATGGTTTAACTCTGTTAGCTGAATGCACAGATCAGAAAGAAGTTTCACCGAATGATTCTGTGTAGTTTATATTTGAAGACATTCCTTTTTCCACTATTACCCTCTTAGCGCTCCGAATCTCCACTTGCATTTTCTACAAAAAGAGTGTCTCATAACTGCTCAATCAAAAATATGTTTTATCTCTGTTAACTGAATTTACAGATCAGAAATAAGTTTCACAGAATGCATCAGTGTAGTTTTTATTTGAAGATATTCTTTTTCCCAATGTAGGCCTCTTAGCGCTTAGCATGTCCAATTGCAGTTTCTACAGAAAGAGTGTTTCAGAACGGCTCAATCAAAAGTAAGGTTCAACTCTGTTAGTTGAATGCACAGAACAGAAAGAATTTTCACAGAATGCTACTGTGTAGTTTATATTTGAATATATTCCTTTTTCCACTATTACCCTCTTAGCGCTCCGAATGTCCACTTGCATTTTCTACAGAAAGAGTGTTCAGAACTGCGCAATCAAAAGTATGGTTTAACTCTGTTAGCTTAATGAACATATCAGAAATAAGTTTCACACAATGCTTCTGTGTAGTTTTTATTTGAAGATATTTTTTTTCCCAATAGAGGCCTCTTAGCGCTCAGAATGTCCAATTGCAGTTTCTACAGAAAGAGTGTTTCAGAAAGGCTCAATCAAAAGTAAGGTTCAACTCTGTTAGTTGAATGCACAGAACAGAAAGAAGTTTCATACAATGCTTCTGTGTAGTTTATATTTGAACATACTCTTTTTTCCACTATTACCCACTTAGCGCTACGAATGTCCAGTTGCATTTTCTACAGACAGAGTGTTTCAAAACTGCTCAATCAAAAGTATGGTTTAACTCTGTTAGCTGAATGCTCAGATCAGAAAGAAGTTTCACAGAATGCTTCTGTGTAGTTTATATTTGAATATATTCCTTTTTCCACTACTACTCTCTTAGCGCTCCAAATGTCCAGTTGCATTTTCTACAGAAAGAGTGTTCAGATCTGCTCAATCAAAAGTATGGTTTAACTCTGTTAGCTGAATGCACAGATCAGAAAGAAGTTTCACAGAATGATTCTGTGTAGTTTATATTTGGAGACATTCCTTTTTCCACTATTACCCTCTTAGCGCTCCGAATCTCCACTTGCATTTTCTACAGAAAGTGTGTTTCAGAACGGCTCAATCAAAACTATGGTTCAACTCTTTTAGTTGAACAAACAGAACAGAAAGAAGTTTCACACAATTCTTCTCTGTAGTTTTTATTTGTAGACATTCTTTTTCCCAATATAGGCCTCTTAGCGCTCAGAATGTCCAATTGCAGTTTCTACAGAAAGAGTGTTTCAGAACGGCTCAATCAAAAGTAAGGTTCAACTCTGTTAGTTGAATGCACAGAACAGAAAGAAGTTTCATACAATGCTTCTGTGTAGTTTATATTTGAACATATTTTTTTTCCACTATTACCCACTTAGCGCTACGAATGTCCAGTTGCATTTTCTACAGACAGAGTGTTTCAAAACTGCTGAATCAAAAGTATGGTTTAACTCTGTTAGCTGAATGCTCAGATCAGAAAGAAGTTTCACCGAATGATTCTGTGTAGTTTATATTTGAAGACATTCCTTTTTCCACTATTACCCTCTTAGCGCTCCGAATCTCCACTTGCATTTTCTCCAAAAAGAGTGTTTCATAACTGCTCAATCAAAAATATGTTTTATCTCTGTTAACTGAATTTACAGATCAGAAATAAGTTTCACAGAATGCATCTGTGTAGTTTTTATTTGAAGATATTCTTTTTCCCAATGTAGGCCTCTTAGCGCTTAGCATGTCCAATTGCAGTTTCTACAGAAAGAGTGTTTCAGAACGGCTCAATCAAAAGTAAGGTTCAACTCTGTTAGTTGAATGCACAGAACAGAAAGAATTTTCACAGAATGCTACTGTGTAGTTTATATTTGAATATATTCCCTTTTCCACTATTACCCTCTTAGCGCTCCGAATGTCTACTTGCATTTTCTACAGAAAGAGTGTTCAGAACTGCGCAATCAAAAGTATGGTTTAACTCTGTTAGCTTAATGAACATATCAAAAATAAGTTTCACACAATGCTTCTGTGTAGTTTTTATTTGAAGATATTATTTTTCCCAAGAGAGGCCTCTTAGCGCGCAGAATGTCCAATTGCAGTTTCTACAGAAAGAGTGTTTCAGAAAGGCTCAATCAAAAGTAAGGTTCAACTCTGTTAGTTGAATGCACAGAACAGAAAGAAGTTTCATACAATGCTTCTGTGTAGTTTATATTTGAACATATTCTTTTTTCCACTATTACCCACTTAGCGCTACGAATGTCCAGTTGTATTTTCTACAGACAGAGTGTTTCAAAACTGCTCAATCAAAAGTATGGTTTAACTCTGTTAGCTGAATGCTCAGATCAGAAAGAAGTTTCACAGAATGCTTCTGTGTAGTTTATATTTGAATATATTCTTTTTTCCACTACTACTCTCTTAGCGCTCCAAATGTCCAGTTGAATTTTCTACAGAAAGAGTGTTCAGATCTGCTCAATCAAAAGTATGGTTTAACTCTGTTAGCTGAATGCACAGATCAGAAAGAAGTTTCACAGAATGATTCTGTGTAGTTTATATTTGGAGACATTCCTTTTTCCACTATTACCCTCTTAGCGCTCCGAATCTCCACTTGCATTTTCTACAGAAAGTGTGTTTCAGAACGGCTCAATCAAAACTAAGGTTCAACTCTTTTAGTTGAACAAACAGAACAGAAAGAAGTTTCACACAATTCTTCTGTGTAGTTTTTATTTGTAGACATTCTTTTTCCCAATATAGGTCTCTTAGCGCTCAGAATGTCCAATTGCAGTTTGTACAGAAAGAGTGTTTCAGAACGGCTCAATCAAAAGTAAGGTTCAACTCTGTTAGTTGAATGCACAGAACAGAAAGAAGTTTCATACAATGCTTCTGTGTAGTTTATATTTGAACATATTATTTTTTCCACTATTACCCACTTAGCGCTACGAATGTCCAGTTGCATTTTCTACAGACAGAGTGTTTCAAAACTGCTCAATCAAAAGTATGGTTTAACTCTGTTAGCTGAATGCTCAGATCAGAAAGATGTTTCACAGAATGCTTCTGTGTAGTTTATATTTGAATATATTCCTTTTTCCACTACTACGCTCTTAGCGCTCCAAATGTCCAGTTGCATTTTCTACAGAAAGAGTGTTCAGATCTGCTCAATCAAAAGTATGGTTTAACTCTGTTAGCTGAATGCACAGATCAGAAAGAAGTTTCACCGAATGATTCTGTGTAGTTTATATTTGAAGACATTCCTTTTTCCACTATTACCCTCTTAGCGCTCCGAATCTCCACTTGCATTTTCTACAAAAAGAGTGTTTCATAACTGCTCAATCAAAAATATGTTTTATCTCTGTTAACTGAATTTACAGATCAGAAATAAGTTTCACAGAATGCATCTGTGTAGTTTTTATTTGAAGATATTCTTTTTCCCAATGTAGGCCTCTTAGCGCTTAGCATGTCCAATTGCAGTTTCTACAGAAAGAGTGTTTCAGAACGGCTCAATCAAAAGTAAGGTTCAACTCTGTTAGTTGAATGCACAGAACAGAAAGAATTTTCACAGAATGCTACTGTGTAGTTTATATTTGAATATATTCCTTTTTCCACTATTACCCTCTTAGCGCTCCGAATGTTCACTTGAATTTTCTACAGAAAGAGTGTTCAGAACTGCGCAATCAAAAGTATGGTTTAACTCTGTTAGCTTAATGAACATATCAGAAATAATTTTCACACAATGCTTCTGTTTAGTTTTTATTTGAAGATATTATTTTTCCCAATAGAGGCCTCTTAGCGCTCAGAATGTCCAATTGCAGTTTCTACAGAAAGAGTGTTTCAGAAAGGCTCAATCAAAAGTAAGGTTCAACTCTGTTAGTTGAATGCACAGAACAGAAAGAAGTTTCATACAATGCTTCTGTGTAGTTTATATTTGAACATATTCTTTTTTCCACTATTACCTACTTAGCGCTACGAATATCCAGTTGCATTTTCTACAGACAGAGTGTTTCAAAACTGCTCAATCAAAAGTATGGTTTAACTCTGTTAGCTGAATGCTCAGATCAGAAAGATGTTTCACAGAATGCTTCTGTGTAGTTTATATTTGAATATATTCCTTTTTCCACTACTACTCTCTTAGCGCTCCAAATGTCCAGTTGCATTTTCTACAGAAAGAGTGTTAAGATCTGCTCAATCAAAAGTATGGTTTAACTCTGTTAGCTGAATGCACAGATCAGAAAGAAGTTTCACAGAATGATTCTGTGTAGTTTATATTTGGAGACATTCATTTTTCCACTATTACCCTCTTAGCGCTCCGAATCTCCACTTGCATTTTCTACAAAAAGAGTGTTTCATAACTGCTCAATCAAAAATATGTTTTATCTCTGTTAACTGAATTTACAGATCAGAAATAAGTTTCACAGAATGCATCTGTGTAGTTTTTATTTGAAGATATTCTTTTTCCCAATGTAGGCCTCTTAGCGCTTAGCATGTCCAATTGCAGTTTCTACAGAAAGAGTGTTTCAGAACGGCTCAATCAAAAGTAAGGTTCAATTCTCTTAGTTGAATGCACAGAACAGAAAGAATTTTCACAGAATGCTACTGTGTAGTTTATATTTGAATATATTCCTTTTTCCACTATTACCCTCTTAGCGCTCCGAATGTCCACTTGCATTTTCTACAGAAAGAGTTTTCAGAACTGCGCAATCAAAAGTATGGTTTAACTCTGTTAGCTTAATGAACATATCAGAAATAAGTTTCACACAATGCTTCTGTGTAGTTTTTATTTGAAGATTTTATTTTTCCCAATAGAGGCCTCTTAGCGCTCAGAATGTCCAATTGCAGTTTCTACAGAAAGAGAGTTTCAGAAAGGCTCAATCAAAAGTAAGGTTCAACTCTGTTAGTTGAATGCACAGAACAGAAAGAAGTTTCATACAATGCTTCTGTGTAGTTTATATTTGAACATATTCTTTTTTCCACTATTACCCACTTAGCGCTACGAATGTCCAGTAGCATTTTCTACAGACAGAGTGTTTCAAAACTGCTCAATCAAAAGTATGGTTTAACTCTGTTAGCTGAATGCTCAGATCAGAAAGAAGTTTCACAGAATGCTTCTGTGTAGTTTATATTTGAATATATTCCTTTTTCCACTACTACTCTCTTAGCGCTCCAAATGTCCTGTTGCATTTTCTACAGAAAGAGTGTTCAGGTCTGCTCAATCAAAAGTATGGTTTAACTCTGTTAGCTGAATGCACAGATCAGAAAGAAGTTTCACAGAATGATTCTGTGTAGTTTATATTTGGAGACATTCCTTTTTCCACTATTACCCTCTTAGCGCTCCGAATCTCCACTTGCATTTTCTACAGAAAGAGTGTTTCAGAACGGCTCAATCAAAACTAAGGTTCAACTCTTTTAGTTGAACAAACAGAACAAAAAGAAGTTTCACACAATTCTTCTGTGTAGTTTTCATTTGTAGACATTCTTTTACCCAATATAGGCCTCTTAGCGCTCAGAATGTCCAATTGCAGTTTCTCCAAAAGAGTGTTTCAGAACGGCTCAATCAAATGTAAGGTTCAACTCTGTTAGTTGAATGCACAGAACAGAAAGAAGTTTCATACAATGCTTCTGTGTAGTTTATATTTGAACATATTCTTTTTTCCACTATTACCCACAGCGCTACGAATGTCCAGTTGCATTTCCTACAGACAGAGTGTTTCAAAACTGCTCAATCAAAAGTATGGTTTAACTCTGTTAGCTGAATGCTCAGATCAGAAAGAAGTTTCACAGAATGCTTCTGTGTAGTTTATATTTGAATATATTCCTTTTTCCACTACTACGCTCTTAGCGCTCCAAATGTCCAGTTGCATTTTCTACAGAAAGAGTGTTCAGATCTGCTCAATCAAAAGTATGGTTTAACTCTGTTAGCTGAATGCACAGATCAGAAAGAAGTTTCACCGAATGATTCTGTGTAGTTTATATTTGAAGACATTCCTTTTTCCACTATTACCCACTTAGCGCTCCGAATCTCCACTTGCATTTTCTACAAAAAGAGTGTTTCATAACTGCTCAATCAAAAATATGTTTTATCTCTGTTAACTGAATTTACAGATCAGAAATAAGTTTCACAGAATGCATCTGTGTAGTTTTTATTTGAAGATATTCTTTTTCCCAATGTAGGCCTCTTAGCGCTTAGCATGTCCAATTGCAGTTTCTACAGAAAGAGTGTTTCAGAACGGCTCAATCAAAAGTAAGGTTCAACTCTGTTAGTTGAATGCACAGAACAGAAAGAATTTTCACAGAATGCTACTGTGTAGTTTATATTTGAATATATTCCTTTTTCCACTATTACCCTCTTAGCGCTCCGAATGTCCACTTGCATTTTCTACAGAAAGAGTGTTCAGAACTGCGCAATCAAAAGTATGGTTTAACTCTGTTAGCTTAATGAACATATCAGAAATAATTTTCACACAATTCTTCTGTTTAGTTTTTATTTGAAGATATTATTTTTCCCAATAGAGGCCTCTTAGCGCTCAGAATGTCCAATTGCAGTTTCTACAGAAAGTGTTTCAGAAAGGCTCAATCAAAAGTAAGGTTCAACTCTGTTAGTTGAATGCACAGAACAGAAAGAAGTTTCATACAATGCTTCTGTGTAGTTTATATTTGAACATATTCTTTTTTCCACTATTACCCACTTAGCGCTACGAATGTCCACTTGCATTTTCTACAGACAGAGTGTTTCAAAACTGCTCAATCAAAAGTATGGTTTAACTCTGTTAGCTGAATGCTCAGATCAGAAAGAAGTTTCACAGAATGCTTCTGTGTAGTTTATATTTGAAAATATTCCTTTTTCCACTACTACGCTCTTAGCGCTCCAAATGTCCAGTTGCATTTTCTACAGAAAGAGTGTTCAGATCTGCTCAATCAAAAGTATCGTTTAACTCTGTTAGCTGAATGCACAGATCAGAAAGAAGTTTCACAGAATGATTCTGTGTAGTTTATATTTGGAGACATTCCTTTTTCCACTATTACCCTCTTAGCGCTCCGAATCTCCACTTGCATTTTCTACAGAAAGAGTGTTTCAGAACGGCTCAATCAAAACTAAGGTTCAACTCTTTTAGTTGAACAAACAGAACAAAAAGAAGTTTCACACAATTCTTCTGTGTAGTTTTCATTTGTAGACATTCTTTTTCCCAATATAGGCCTCTTAGCGCTCAGAATGTCCAATTGCAGTTTCTCCAAAAGAGTGTTTCAGAACGGCTCAATCAAAAGTAAGGTTCAACTCTGTTAGTTGAATGCACAGAACAGAAAGAAGTTTCATACAATGCTTCTGTGTAGTTTATATTTGAACATATTCTTTTTTCCACTATTACCCACAGCGCTACGAATGTCCAGTTGCATTTCCTACAGAAAGAGTGTTTCAAAACTGCTCAATCAAAAGTATGGTTTAACTCTGTTAGCTGAATGCTCAGATCAGAAAGAAGTTTAACAGAATGCTTCTGTGTAGTTTATATTTGAATATATTCCTTTTTCCACTACTACGCTCTTAGCGCTCCAAATGTCCAGTTGCATTTTCTACAGAAAGAGTGTTCAGATCTGCTCAATCAAAAGTATGGTTTAACTCTGTTAGCTGAATGCAGAGATCAGAAAGAAGTTTCACCGAATGATTCTGTGTAGTTTATATTTGAAGACATTCCTTTTTCCACTATTACCCACTTAGCGCTCCGAATCTCCACTTGCATTTTCTACAAAAAGAGTGTTTCATAACTGCTCAATCAAAAATATGTTTTATCTCTGTTAACTGAATTTACAGATCAGAAATAAGTTTCACAGAATGCATCTGTGTAGTTTTTATTTGAAGATATTCTTTTTCCCAATGTAGGCCTCTTAGCGCTTAGCATGTCCAATTGCAGTTTCTACAGAAAGAGTGTTTCAGAACGGCTCAATCAAAAGTAAGGTTCAACTCTGTTAGTTGAATGCACAGAACAGAAAGAATTTTCACAGAATGCTACTGTGTAGTTTATATTTGAATATATTCCTTTTTCCACTATTACCCTCTTAGCGCTCCGAATGTCCACTTGAATTTTCTACAGAAAGAGTGTTCAGAACTGCGCAATCAAAAGTATGGTTTAACTCTGTTAGCTTAATGAACATATCAGAAATAAGTTTCACACAATTCTTCTGTTTAGTTTTTATTTGAAGATATTATTTTTCCCAATAGAGGCCTCTTAGCGCTCAGAATGTCCAATTGCAGTTTCTACAGAAAGAGTGTTTCAGAAAGGCTCAATCAAAAGTAAGGTTCAACTCTGTTAGTTGAATGCACAGAACAGAAAGAAGTTTCATACAATGCTTCTGTGTAGTTTATATTTGAACATATTCTTTTTTCCACTATTACCTACTTAGCGCTACGAATGTCCAGTTGCATTTTCTACAGACAGAGTGTTTCAAAACTGCTCAATCAAAAGTATGGTTTAACTCTGTTAGCTGAATGCTCAGATCAGAAAGAAGTTTCACAGAAGGCTTCTGTGTAGTTTATATTTGAATATATTCCTTTTTCCACTACTACTCTCTTAGCGCTCCAAATGTCCAGTTGCATTTTCTACAGAAAGAGTGTTCAGATCTGCTCAATCAAAAGTATGGTTTAACTCTGTTAGCTGAATGCACAGATCAGAAAGAAGTTTCACAGAATGATTCTGTGTAGTTTATATTTGGAGACATTCCTTTTTCCACTATTACCCTCTTAGCGCTCCGAATCTCCACTTGCATTTTCTACAGAAAGTGTGTTTCAGAACGGCTCAATCAAAACTAAGGTTCAACTCTTTTAGTTGAACAAACAGAACAGAAAGAAGTTTCACACAATTCTTCTGTGTAGTTTTTAGTTGTAGACATTCTTTTTCCCAATATAGGCCTCTTAGCGCTCAGAATGTCCAATTGCAGTTTCTACAGAAAGAGTGTTTCAGAACGGCTCAATCAAAAGTAAGGTTCAACTCTGTTAGTTGAATGCACAGAACAGAAAGAAGTTTCATACAATGCTTCTGTGTAGTTTATATTTGAACATATTCTTTTTTCCACTATTACCCACTTAGCGCTACGAATGTCCACTTGCATTTTCTACAGACAGAGTGTTTCAAACCTGCTCAATCAAAAGTATGGTTTAACTCTGTTAGCTGAATGCTCAGATCAGAAAGAAGTTTCACAGAATGCTTCTGTGTAGTTTATATTTGAATATATTCCTTTTTCCACTACTACGCTCTTAGCGCTCCAAATGTCCAGTTGCATTTTCTACAGAAAGAGTGTTCAGATCTGCTCAATCAAAAGTATCGTTTAACTCTGTTAGCTGAATGCACAGATCAGAAAGAAGTTTCACCGAATGATTCTGTGTAGTTTATATTTGAAGACATTCCTTTTTCCAATATTACCCTCTTAGCGCTCCGAAACTCCACTTGCATTTTCTACAAAAAGAGTGTTTCATAACTGCTCAATCAAAAATATGTTTTATCTCTGTTAACTGAATTTACAGATCAGAAATAAGTTTCACAGAATGCATCTGTGTAGTTTTTATTTGAAGATATTCTTTTTCCCAATGTAGGCCTCTTAGCGCTTAGCATGTCCAATTGCAGTTTCTACAGAAAGAGTGTTTCAGAACGGCTCAATCAAAAGTAAGGTTCAACTCTGTTAGTTGAATGCACAGAACAGAAAGAATTTTCACAGAATGCTACTGTGTAGTTTAAATTTGAATATATTCCTTTTTCCACTATTACCCTCTTAGCGCTCCGAATGTCCACTTGCATTTTCTACAGAAAGAGTGTTCAGAACTGCGCAATCAAAAGTATGGTTTAACTCTGTTAGCTTAATGAACATATCAGAAATAAGTTTCACACAATGCTTCTGTGTAGTTTTTATTTGAAGATATTTTTTTTCCAATATAGGCCTCTTAGCGCTCAGAATGTCCAATTGCAATTTCTACAGAAAGAGTGTTTCAGAAAGGCTCAATCAAAAGTAAGGTTCAACTCTGTTAGTTGAATGCACAGAACAGAAAGAAGTTTCATACACTGCTTCTGTGTAGTTTATATTTGAACATATTCTTTTTTCCACAATTACCCACTTCGCGCTACGAATGTCCAGTTGCATTTTCTACACACAGAGTGTTTCAAAACTGCTCAATCAAAAGTATGGTTTAACTCTGTTTGCTGAATGCTCAGATCAGAAAGAAGTTTCACAGAATGCTTCTGTGTAGTTTATATTTGAATATATTTCTTTTTCCACTACTACTCTCTTAGCGCTCCAAATGTCCAGTTGCATTTTCTACAGAAAGAGAGTTCAGATCTGCTCAATCAAAAGTATGGTTTAACTCTGTTAGCTGAATGCACAGATCAGAAAGAAGTTTCACAGAATGATTCTGTGTAGTTTATATTTGGAGACAATCCTTTTTCCACTATTACCCTCTTAGCGCTCCGAATGTCCACTTGCATTTTCTACAGAAAAAGTGTTTCAGAACGGCTCAATCAAAACTATGGTTCAACTCTTTTAGTTGAACAAACAGAACAGAAAGAAGTTACACACAATTCTTCTGTGTAGTTTTAATTTGTAGACATTCTTTTTCCCAATATAGGCCTCTTAGCGCTCAGAATGTCCAATTGCATTTTCTACAGAAAGAGTCTTTCAGAACGGCTCAATCAAAAGTAAGGTTCAACTCTGTTAGTTGACTGCACAGAACGGAAAGAAGTTTCATACAATACTTCTGTGTAGTTTATATTTGAACATATTCTTTTTTCCACTATTACCCACTTAGCGCTACGAATGTCCAGTTGCATTTTCTACAGACAGAGTGTTTCAAAACTGCTCAATCAAAAGTATGGTTTAACTCTGTTAGCTGAATGCTCAGATCAGAAACAAGTTTCACAGAATGCTTCTGTGTAGTTTATATTTGAATATATTCCTTTTTCCACTACTACGCTCTTAGCGCTCGAAATGTCCAGTTGCATTTTCTACAGAAAGAGTGTTCAGATCTGCTCAATCAAAAGTATGGTTTAACTCTGTTAGCTGAATGCACAGCTCGGAAAGAAGTTTCACCGAATGATTCTGTGTAGTTTATATTTGAAGACATTCCTTTTTCCACTATTACCCTCTTAGCGCTCCGAATCTCCACTTGCATTTTCTACAAAAAGAGTGTTTCATAACTGCTCAATCAAAAATATGTTTTATCTCTGTTAACTGAATTTACAGATCAGAAATAAGTTTCACAGAATGCATCTGTGTAGTTTTTATTTGAAGATATTCTTTTTCAAAATGTAGGCCTCTTAGCGCTTAGCATGTCCAATTGCAGTTTCTACAGAAAGAGAGTTTCAGAACAGCTCAATCAAAATTAAGGTTCAACTCTGTTAGTTGAATGCACAGAACAGAAAGAATTTTCACAGAATGCTACTGTGTAGTTTATATTTGAATATATTCCTTTTTCCACTATTACCCTCTTAGCGCTCCGAATATCCACTTACATTTTCTACAGAAAGAGTGTTCAGAACTGCGCAATCAAAAGTATGGTTTAACTCTGTTAGCTTAATGAACATATCAGAAATAAGTTTCACACAATGCTTCTGTGTAGTTTTTATTTGAAGATATTATTTTTCCCAATATAGGCCTCTTAGCGCTCAGAATGTCCAATTGCAGTTTCTACAGAAAGAGTGTTTCAGAAAGGCTCAATCAAAAGTAAGGTTCAACTCTGTTAGTTGAATGCACAGAACAGAAAGAAGTTTCATACAATGCTTCTGTGTAGTTTATATTTGAACATATTCTTTTTTCCACTATTACCCACTTAGCGCTACGAATGTCCAGTTGCATTTTCTACAGGCAGAGTGTTTCAAAACTGCTCAATCAAAAGTATGGTTTAACTCTGTTAGCTGAATGCTCAGATCAGAAAGAAGTTTCACAGAATGCTTCTGTGTAGTTTATATTTGAATATATTCCTTTTTCCACTACTAATCTCTTAGCGCTCCAAATGTCCAGTTGCATTTTCTACAAAAGAGAGTTCAGATCTTCTCAATCAAAAGTATGGTTTAACTCTGTTAGCTGAATGCACAGATCAGAAAGAAGTTTCACTGAATGATTCTGTGTAGTTTATATTTGGAGACATTCCTTTTTCCACTATTACCCTCTTAGCGCTCCGAATCTCCACTTGCATTTTCTACAGAAAGAGTGTTTCAGAACGGCTCAATCAAAACTACGGTTCAACTCTTTTAGTTGAACAAACAGAACAGAAAGAAGTTTCACACAATTCTTCTGTGTAGTTTTTATTGTAGACATTCTTTTTCCCAATATAGGCCTCTTAGCGCTTAGAATGTCCAATTGCAGTTTCTACAGAAAGAGTGTTTCAGAACGGCTCAATCAAAAGTAAGGTTCAACTCTGTTAGTTGAATGCACAGAACAGAAAAAAGTTTCATACAATGCTTCTGTGTAGTTTATATTTGAACATATTCTTTTTTCCACTATTACCCACTTAGCGCTACGAATGTCCAGTTGCATTTTCTACAGACAGAGTGTTTCAAAACTGCTCAATCAAAAGTATGGTTTAACTCTGTTAGCTGAATGCTCAGATCAGAAAGAAGTTTCACAGAATGCTTCTGTGTAGTTTACATTTGAATATATTCCTTTTTCCACTACTACGCTCTTAGCGCTCCAAATGTTCAGTTGCATTTTCTACAGAAAGAGTGTTCAGATCTGCTCAATCAAAAGTATGGTTTAACTCTGTTAGCTGAATGCACAGATCATAAAGAAGTTTCACCGAATGATTCTGTGTAGTTTATATTTGAAGACATTCCTTTTTCCACTATTACCCTCTTAGCGCTCCGAATCTCCACTTGCATATTCTACAAAAAGAGTGTTTCATAACTGCTCAATCAAAAATATGTTTTATCTCTGTTAACTGAATTTACAGATCAGAAATAAGTTTCACAGAATGCATCTGTGTAGTTTTTATTTGAAGATATTCTTTTTCAAAATGTAGGCGTCTTAGCGCTTAGCATGTCCAATTGCAGTTTCTACAGAAAGAGTGTTTCAGAACGGCTCAATCAAAAGTAAGGTTCAACTGTGTTAGTTGAATGCACAGAACAGGAAGAATTTTCACAGAATGCTACTGTGTAATTTATATTTGAATATATTCCTTTTTCCACTATTACCCTCTTAGCGCTCCGAATGTCCACTTGCATTTTCTACACAAAGAGTGTTCAGAACTGCGCAATTAAAAGTATGGTTTAACTCTGTTAGCTTAATGAACATATCAGAAAGAAGTTTCACAGAATGCTTCTGTGTAGTTTTTATTTGAAGATATTTTTTTTCCCAATAAAGGCCTCTTAGCGCTCAGAATGTCCAATTGCAGTTTCTACAGAAAGAGTGTTTCAGAAAGGCTCAATCAAAAGTAAGGTTCAACTCTGTTAGTTGAATGCACAGAACAGAAAGAAATTTCATACACTGCTTCTGTGTCGTTTATATTTGAACATATTCTTTTTTCCACAATTACCCACTTAGCGCTACGAATGTCCAGTTGCATTTTCTAGAGACAGAGTGTTTCTAAACTGCTCAATCAAAAGTATGGTTTAACTCTGTTTGCTGAATGCTCAGATCAGAAAGAAGTTTCACAGAATGCTTCTGTGTAGTTTATATTTGAATATATTCCTTTTTCCACTACTACTCTCTTAGCGCTCCAAATGTCCAGTTGCATTTTCTACAGAAAGAGAGTTCAGATCTGCTCAATCAAAAGTATGGTTTAACTCTGTGAGCTGAATGCACAGATCAGAAAGAAGTTTCACAGAATGATTCTGTGTAGTTTATATTTGGAGACAATCCTTTTTCCACTATTACCCTGTTAGCGCTCCGAATCTCCACTTGCATTTTCTACAGAAAGAGTGTTTCAGAACGGCTCAATCAAAACTAAAGTTCAACCCTTTTAGTTGAACAAACAGAACAGAAAGAAGTTTCACACAATTCTTCTGTGTAGTTTTTATTTGTAGACATTCTTTTTCCCAATATAGGCCTCTTAGCGCTCAGAATGTCCAATTGCATTTTCTACAGAAAGAGTCTTTCAGAACGGCTCAATCAAAAGTAAGGTTCAACTCTGTTAGTTGAATGCACAGAACGGAAAGAAGTTTCATACAATACTTCTGTGTAGTTTATATTTGAACATATTTTTTTTCCACTATTACCCACTTAGCGCTACGAATGTCCAGTTGCATTTTCTACAGACAGAGTGTTTCAAAACTGCTCAATCAAAAGTCTGGTTTAACTCTGTTAGCTGAATGCTCAGATCAGAAAGAAGTTTCACAGAATGCTTCTGTGTAGTTTATATTTGAATATATTCCTTTTTCCACAACTACGCTCTTAGCGCTCGAAATGTCCAGTTGCATTTTCTACAGAAAGAGTGTTCAGATCTGCTCAATCAAAAGTATGGTTTAACCCTGTTAGCTGAATGCACAGATCAGAAAGAAGTTTCACCGAATGGTTCTGTGTAGTTTATATTTGAAGACATTCCTTTTTCCACTATTACCCTCTTAGCGCTCCGAATCTCCACTTGCATTTTCTACAAAAAGAGTGTTTCATAACTGCTCAATCAAAAATATGTTTTATCTCTGTTAACTGAATTTACAGATCAGAAATAAGTTTCACAGAATGCATCTGTGTAGTTTTTATTTGAAGATATTCTTTTTCAAAATGTAGGCCTCTTAGCGCTTAGCATGTCCAATTGCAGTTTCTACAGAAAGAGTGTTTCAGAACGGCTCAATCAAAACTAAGGTTCAACTCTTTTAGTTGAACAAACAGAACAGAAAGAAGTTTCACACAATTCTTCTTTGTAGTTTTTATTTGTAGACATTCTTTTTCCCAATATAGGCCTCTTAGCGCTCAGAATGTCCAATTGCAGTTTCTACAGAAAGAGTGTTTCAGAACGGCTCAATCAAAAGTAAGGTTCAACTCTGTTAGTTGAATGCACAGAACAGAAAGAAGTTTCATACAATGCTTCTGTGTAGTTTATATTTGAACATATTCTTTTTTCCACTATTACCCACTTAGCGCTACGAATGTCCAGTTGCATTTTCTACAGACAGAGTGTTTCAAAACTGCTCAATCAAAAGTATGGTTTAACTCTGTTAGCTGAATGCTCAGATCAGAAAGAAGTTTCACAGAATGCTTCTGTGTAGTTTATATTTGAATATATTCCTTTTTCCACTTCTACGCTCTTAGCGCTCCAAATGTCCAGTTGCATTTTCTACAGAAAGAGTGTTCAGATCTGCTCAATCAAAAGTATGGTTTAACTCTGTTAGCTGAATGCACAGATCAGAAAGAAGTTTCACCGAATGATTCTGTGTAGTTTATATTTGAAGACATTCCTTTTTCCACTATTACCCTCTTAGCGCTCCGAATCTCCACTTGCATTTTCTACAAAAGAGTGTTTCATAACTGCTCAATCAAAAATATGTTTTATCTCTGTTAACTGAATTTACAGATCAGAAATAAGTTTCACAGAATGCATCTTTGTCATTTTTATTTGAAGATATTCTTTTTCAAAATGTAGGCCTCTTAGCGCTTAGCATGTCCAATTGCAGTTTCTACAGAAAGAGTGTTTCAGAACGGCTGAATCAAAAGTAAGGTTCAACTCTGTTAGTTGAATGCACAGAACAGAAAGAATTTTCACAGAATGCTACTGTGTAGTTTATATTTGAATATGTTCCTTTTTCCACTATTACCCTCTTAGCGCTCTGAATGTCCACTTGCATTTTCTACAGAAAGAGTGTTCAGAACTGCGCAATCAAAAGTATGGTTTAACTCTGTTAGCTTAATGAACATATCAGAAATAAGTTTCACACAATGCTTCTGTGTAGTTTTTATTTGAAGATATTATTTTTCCCAATATAGGCCTCTTAGCGCTCAGAATGTCCAATTGCAGTTTCTACAGAAAGAGAGTTTCAGAAAGGCTCAATCAAAAGTAAGGTTCAACTCTGTTAGTTGAATGCACAGAACAGAAAGAAGTTTCATACAATGCTTCTGTGTAGTTTATATTTGAACATATTCTTTTTTCCACTATTACCCACTTAGCGCTACGAATGTCCAGTTGCATTTACTACAGACAGAGTGTTTCAAAACTGCTCAATCAAAAGTATGGTTTAACTCTGTTAGCTGAATGCTCAGATCAGAAAGAAGTTTCACAGAATGCTTCTGTGTAGTTTATATTTGAATATATTCCTTTTTCCTCTACTAATCTCTTAGCGCTCCAAAAGTCCAGTTGCATTTTCTACAGAAAGAGAGTTCAGATCTGCTCAATCAAAAGTATGGTTTAACTCTGTTAGCTGAATGCACAGATCAGAAAGAAGTTTCACCGAATGATTCTGTGTAGTTTATATTTGGAGACATTCCTTTTTCCACTATTACCCTCTTAGCGCTCCGAATCTCCACTTGCATTTACTACAGAAAGAGTGTTTCAGAACGGCTCAATCAAAACTAAGGTTCAACTCTTTTAGTTGAACAAACAGAACAGAAAGAAGTTTCACACAATTCTTCTTTGTAGTTTTTATTTGTAGACATTCTTTTTCCCAATATAGGCCTCTTAGCGCTCAGAATGTCCAATTGCAGTTTCTACAGAAAGAGTGTTTCAGAACGGCTCAATCAAAAGTAAGGTTCAACTCTGTTAGTTGAATGCACAGAACAGAAAGAAGTTTCATACAATGCTTCTGTGTAGTTTATATTTGAACATATTCTTTTTTCCACTATTACCCACTTAGCGCTACGAATGTCCAGTTGCATTTTCTACAGACAGAGTGTTTCAAAACTGCTCAATCAAAAGTATGGTTTAACTCTGTTAGCTGAATGCTCAGATGAGAAAGAAGTTTCACAGAATGCTTCTGTGTAGTTTATATTTGAATATATTCCTTTTTCCACTACTACTCTCTTAGCGCTCCAAATGTCCAGTTGCATTTTCTACAGAAAGAGAGTTCAGATCTGCTCAATCAAAAGTATGGTTTAACTCTGTTAGCTGAATGCACAGATCAGAAAGAAGTTTCACCGAATGATTCTGTGTAGTTTATATTTGGAGATATTCCTTTTTCCACTATTACCCTCTTAGCGCTCCGAATCTCCACTTGCATTTTCTACAGAAAGAGTGTTTCAGAACGGCTCAATCAAAACTAAGGTTCAACTCTTTTAGTTGAACAAACAGAACAGAAAGAAGTTTCACACAATTCTTCTGTGTAGTTTTTATTTGTAGACATTCTTTTTCCCAATATAGGCCTCTTAGCGCTCAGAATGTCCAATTGCAGTTTCTACAGAAAGAGTGTTTCAGAACGGCTCAATCAAAAGTAAGGTTCAACTCTGTTAGTTGAATGCACAGAACAGAAAGTAGTTTCATACGATGCTTCTGTGTAGTTTATATTTGAACATATTCTTTTTTCCACTATTACCCACTTAGCGCTACGAATGTCCAGTTGCATTTTCTACAGACAGAGTGTTTCAAAACTGCTCAATCAAAATTATGGTTTAACTCTGTTAGCTGAATGCTCAGATCAGAAAGAAGTTTCACAGAATGCTTCTGTGTAGTTTATATTTGAATATATTCCTTTTTCCACTACTACGCTCTTAGCGCTCCAAATGTCCAGTTGCATTTTCTACAGAAAGAGTGTTCAGATCTGCTCAATCAAAAGTATGGTTTAACTCTGTTAGCTGAATGCACAGATCAGAAAGAAGTTTCACCGAATGATTCTGTGTAGTTTATATTTGAAGACATTCCTTTTTCCACTATTACCCTCTTAGCGCTCCGAATCTCCACTTGCATTTTCTACAAAAAGAGTGTTTCATAACTGCTCAATCAAAAATATGATTTATCTCTGTTAACTGAATTTACAGATCAGAAATAAGTTTCACAGAATGCATCTGTGTAGTTTTTATTTGAAGGTATTCTTTTTCAAAATGTAGGCCTCTTAGCGCTTAGCATGTCCAATTGCAGTTTCTACAGAAAGAGTGTTTCAGAACGGCTCAATCAAAAGTAAGGTTCAACTCTGTTAGTTGAATGCACAGAACAGAAAGAATTTTCACAGAATGCTACTGTGTAGTTTATATTTGAATATATTCCTTTTTCCAGTATTACCCTCTTAGCGCTCCGAATATCCACTTGCATTTTCTACAGAAAGAGTGTTCAGAACTGCGCAATCAAAAGTATGGTTTAACACTGTTAGCATAATGAACATATCAGAAATAAGTTTCACACAATGCTTCTGTGTAGTTTTCATTTGAAGATATTATTTTTCCCAATATAGGCCTCTTAGCGCTCAGAATGTCCAATTGCAGTTTCTACAGAAAGAGTGTTTCAGAAAGGCTCAATCAAAAGTAAGGTTCAAGTCTGTTAGTTGAATGCACAGAACAGAAAGAAGTTTCATACAATGCTTCTGTGTAGTTTATATTTGAACATATTCTTTTTTCCACTATTACCCACTTAGCGCTACGAATGTCCAGTTGCATTTTCTACAGACAGAGTGTTTCAAAACTGCTCAATCAAAAGTATGGTTTAACTCTGTTAGCTGAATGCTCAGATCAGAAAGAAGTTTCACAGAATGCTTCTGTGTAGTTTATATTTGAATATATTCCTTTTTCCTCTACTAATCTCTTAGCGCTCCAAAAGTCCAGTTGCATTTTCTACAGAAGGAGAGTTCAGATCTGCTCAATCAAAAGTATGGTTTAACTCTGTTAGCTGAATGCACAGATCAGAAAGAAGTTTCACCGAATGATTCTGTGTAGTTTATATTTGGAGACATTCCTTTTTCCACTATTACCCTCTTAGCGCTCCGAATCTCCACTTGCATTTTCTACAGAAAGAGTGTTTCAGAACGGCTCAATCAAAACTAAGGTTCAACTCTTTTAGTTGAACAAACAGAACAGAAAGAAGTTTCACACAATTCTTCTTTGTAGTTTTTATTTGTAGACATTCTTTTTCCCAATATAGGCCTCTTAGCGCTCAGAATGTCCAATTGCAGTTTCTACAGAAAGAGTGTTTCAGAACGGCTCAATCAAAAGTAAGGTTCAACTCTGTTAGTTGAATGCACAGAACAGAAAGAAGTTTCATAAAATGCTTCTGTGTAGTTTATATTTGAACATATTCTTTTTTCCACTATTACCCACTTAGCGCTACGAATGTCCAGTTGCATTTTCTACAGACAGAGTGTTTCAAAAGTGCTCAATCAAAAGTATGGTTTAACTCTGTTAGCTGAATGCTCAGATCAGAAAGAAGTTTCACAGAATGCTTCTGTGTAGTTTATATTTGAATATATTCCTTTTTCCACTACTACGCTCTTAGCGCTCCAAATGTCCAGTTGCATTTTCTACAGAAAGAGTGTTCAGATCTGCTCAATCAAAAGTATGGTTTAACTCTGTTAGCTGAATGCACAGATCAGAAAGAAGTTTCACCGAATGATTCTGTGTAGTTTATATTTGAAGACATTCCTTTTTCCACTATAACCCTCTTAGCGCTCCGAATCTCCACTTGCATTTTCTACAAAAGAGTGTTTCATAAATGCTCAATCAAAAATATGTTTTATCTCTGTTAACTGAATTTACAGATCAGAAATAAGTTTCACAGAATGCATCTGTGTAGTTTTTATTTGAAGATATTCTTTTTCAAAATGTAGGCCTCTTAGCTCTTAGCATGTCCAATTGCAGTTTCTACAGAAAGAGTGTTTCAGAACGGCTCAATCAAAAGTAAGGTTCAACTCTGTTAGTTGAATGCACAGAACAGGAAGAATTTTCACAGAATGCTACTGTGTAGTTTATATTTGAATATATTCCTTTTTCCACTATTACCCTCTTAGCGCTCAGAATCTCCACTTGCATTTTCTACAGAAAGAGTGTTCAGAACTGCGCAATCAAAAGTAAGGTTTAACTCTGTTAGCTTAATGAACATATCAGAAATAAGTTTCACACAATGCTTCTGTGTAGTTTTTATTTGAAGATATTATTTTTCCCAATATAGGCCTCTTAGCGCTCAGAATGTCCAATTGCAGTTTCTACAGAAAGAGTGTTTCAGAAAGGCTCAATCAAAAGTAAGGTTCAACTCTGTTAGTTGAATGCACAGAACAGAAAGAAGTTTCATACAATGCTTCTGTGTAGTTTATATTTGAACATATTCTTTTTTCCACTATTACCCACTTAGCGCTACGAATGTCCAGTTGCATTTTCTACAGACAGAGTGTTTCAAAACTGCTCAATCAAAAGTATGGTTTAACTCTGTTAGCTGAATGCTCAGATCAGAAAGAAGTTTCACAGAATGCTTCTGTGTAGTTTATATTTGAATATATTCCTTTTTCCACTACTACTCTCTTAGCGCTCCAAATGTCCAGTTGCATTTTCTACAGAAAGAGAGTTCAGATCTGCTCAATCAAAAGTATGGTTTAACTCTGTTAGCTGAATGCACAGATCAGAAATAAGTTTCACCGAATGATTCTGTGTAGTTTATATTTGGAGACATTCCTTTTTCCACTATTACCCTCTTAGCGCTCCGAATCTCCACTTGCATTTTCTACAGAAAGAGTGTTTCAGAACGGCTCAATCAAAACTAAGGTTCAACTCTTTTAGTTGAACAAACAGAACAGAAAGAAGTTTCACACAATTCTTCTTTGTAGTTTTTATTTGTAGACATTCTTTTTCCCAATATAGGCCTCTTAGCGCTCAGAATGTCCAATTGCAGTTTCTACAGAAAGAGTGTTTCAGAACGGCTCAATCAAAAGTAAGGTTCAACTCTGTTAGTTGAATGCACAGAACAGAAAGAAGTTTCATACAATGCTTCTGTGTAGTTTATATTTGAACATATTCTTTTTTCCACTATTACCCACTTAGCGCTACGAATGTCCAGTTGCATTTTCTACAGACAGAGTGTTTCAAAACTGCTCAATCAAAAGTATGGTTTAACTCTGTTAGCTGAATGCTCAGATCAGAAAGAAGTTTCACAGAATGCTTCTGTGTAGTTTATATTTGAATATATTCCTTTTTCCACTACTACGCTCTTAGCGCTCCAAATGTCCAGTTGCATTTTCTACAGAAAGAGTGTTCAGATCTGCTCAATCAAAAGTATGGTTTAACTCTGTTAGCTGAATGCACAGATCAGAAAGAAGTTTCACAGAATGATTCTGTGTAGTTTATATTTGAAGACATTCCTTTTTCCACTATTACCCTCTTAGCGCTCCGAATCTCCACTTGCATTTTCTACAAAAGAGTGTTTCATAACTGCTCAATCAAAAATATGTTTTATCTCTGTTAACTGAATTTACAGATCAGAAATAAGTTTCACAGAATGCATCTGTGTAGTTTTTATTTGAAGATATTCTTTTTCAAAATGTAGGCCTCTTAGCGCTTAGCATGTCCAATTGCAGTTTCTACAGAAAGAGTGTTTCAGAATGGCTGAATCAAAAGTAAGGTTCAACTCTGTTAGTTGAATGCACAGAACAGAAAGAATTTTCACAGAATGCTACTGTGTAGTTTATATTTGAATATATTCCTTTTTCCACTATTACCCTCTTAGCGCTCCGAATGTCCACTTGCATTTTCTACAGAAAGAGTGTTCAGAACTGCGCAATCAAAAGTATGGTTTAACTCTGTTAGCTTAATGAACATATCAGAAATAAGTTTCACACAATGCTTCTGTGTAGTTTTTATTTGAAGATATTATTTTTCCCAATATAGGCCTCTTAGCGCTCAGAATGTCCAATTGCAGTTTCTACAGAAAGAGTGTTTCAGAAAGGCTCAATCAAAAGTAAGGTTCAACTCTGTTAGTTGAATGCACAGAACAGAAAGAAGTTTCATACAATGCTTCTGTCTAGTATATATTTGAACATATTCTCTTTTCCACTATTACCCACTTAGCGCTACGAATGTCCAGTTGCATTTTCTACAGACAGAGTGTTTCAAAACTGCTCAATCAAAAGTATGGTTTAACTCTGTTAGCTGAATGCTCAGATCAGAAAGAAGTTTCACAGAATGCTTCTGTGTAGTTTATATTTGAATATATTCCATTTTCCACTACTACTCTTTTAGCGCTCCAAATGTCCAGTTGCATTTTCTACAGAAAGAGAGTTCAGATCTGCTCAAACTAAAGTATGGTTTAACTCTGTTAGCTGAATGCACAGATCAGAAAGAAGTTTCACCGAATGATTCTGTGTAGTTTATATTTGGAGACATTCCTTTTTCCACTATTACCCTCTTAGCGCTCCGAATCTCCACTTGCATTTTCTTCAGAAAGAGTGTTTCAGAACGGCTCAATCAAAACTAAGGTTCAACTCTTTCAGTTGAACAAACAGAACAGAAAGAGGTTTCACACAATTCTTCTTTGTAGTTTTTATTTGTAGACATTCTTTTTCCCAATATAGGCCTCTTAGCGCTCAGAATGTCCAATTGCAGTTTCTACAGAAAGAGTGTTTCAGAACGGCTCAATCAAAAGTAAGGTTCAACTCTGTTAGTTGAATGCACAGAACAGAAAGAAGTTTCATACAATGCTTCTGTGTAGTTTATATTTGAACATATTCTTTTTTCCACTATTACCCACTTAGCGCTACGAATGTCCAGTTGCATTTTCTACAGACAGAGTGTTTCAAAACTGCTCAATCAAAAGTATGGTTTAACTCTGTTAGCTGAATGCTCAAATCAGAAAGAAGTTTCACAGAATGATTCTGTGTAGTTTATATTTGAAGACATTCCTTTTTCCACTATAACCCTCTTAGCGCTCCGAATCTTCACTTGCATTTTCTACAAAGGAGTGTTTCATAACTGCTCAATCAAAAATATGTTTTATCTCTGTTAACTGAATTTACAGATCAGAAATAAGTTTCACAGAATGCATCTGTGTAGTTTTTATTTGAAGATATTCTTTTTCCCAATGTAGGCCTCTTAGCGCTTAGCATGTCCAATTGCAGTTTCTACAGAAAGAGTGTTTCAGAACGGCTCAATCAAAAGTAAGGTTCAACTCTGTTAGTTGAATGCACAGAACAGAAAGAATTTTCACAGAATGCTACTGTGTAGTTTATATTTGAATATATTCCTTTTTCCACTCTTACCCTCTTAGCGCTCCGAATGTCCACTTGCATTTTCTACAGAAAGAGTGTTCAGAAGTGCGCAATCAAAAGTATGGTTTAACTCTGTTAGCTTAATGAACATATCAGAAATAAGTTTCACACAATGCTTCTGTGTAGTTTTTATTTGAAGATATTATTTTTCCCCATATAGGCCTCTTAGCGCTCAGAATGTCCAATTGCAGTTTCTACAGAAAGAGTGTTTCGGAAAGGCTGAATCAATAGTAAGGTTCAACTCTGTTAGTTGAATGCACAGAACAGAAAGAAGTTTCATACAATGCTTCTGTGTAGTTTATATTTGAACATATTCTTTTTTCCACTATTACCCACTTAGCGCTACAAATGTCCAGTTGCATTTTCTACAGACAGAGTGTTTCAAAACTGCTCAATCAAAAGTATGGTTTAACTCTTTTAGCTGAATGCTCAGATCAGAAAGAAGTTTCACAGAATGCTTCTGTGTAGTTTATATTTGAATATATTCCTTTTTCCACTACTACTCTCTTAGCGCTCCAAATGTCCAGTTGCATTTTCTACAGAAAGAGAGTTCAGATCTGCTCAATCAAAAGTATGGTTTAACTCTGTTAGCTGAATGCACAGATCAGAAAGAAGTTTCACCGAATGATTCTGTGTAGTTTATATTTGGAGACATTCCTTTTTCCACTATTACCCTCTTAGCGCTCCGAATCTCCACTTGCATTTTCTACAAAAAGAGTGTTTCATAACTGCTCAATCAAAAATATGTTTTATCTCTGTTAACTGAATTTACAGATCAGAAATAAGTTTCACAGAATGCATCTGTGTAGTTTTTATTTGAAGATATTCTTTTTCAAAATGTAGGCCTCTTAGCGCTTAGCATGTCCAATTGCAGTTTCTACAGAAAGAGTGTTTCAGAACGGCTCAATCAAAAGTAAGGTTCAACTCTGTTAGTTGAATGCACAGAACAGAAAGTATTTTCACAGAATGCTACTGTGTAGTTTATATTTGAATATATTCCTTTTTCCACTATTACCCTCTTAGCGCTCCGAATGTCCACTTGCATTTTCTACAGAAAGAGTGTTCAGAACTGCGCAATCAAAAGTATGGTTTAACTCTGTTAGCTTAATGAACATATCAGAAATAAGTTTCACACAATGATTCTGTGTAGTTTTTATTTGAAGATATTATTTTTCCCAATATAGGCCTCTTAGCGCTCAGAATGTCCAATTGCAGTTTCTACAGAAAGAGTGTTTCAGAAAGGCTCAATCAAAAGTAAGGTTCAACTCTGTTAGTTGAATGCACAGAACAGAAAGAAGTTTCATACAATGCTTCTGTGTAGTTTATATTTGAACATATTCTTTTTTCCACTATTACCCACTTAGCGCTACGAATGTCCAGTTGCATTTTCTACAGACAGAGTGTTTCAAAACTGCTCAATCAAAAGTATGGTTTAATTCTGTTAGCTGAATGCTCAGATCAGAAAGAAGTTTCACAGAATGCTTCTGTGTAGTTTATATTTGAATATATTCCATTTTCCACTACTACTCTCTTAGCGCTCCAAATGTCCAGTTGCATTTTCTACAGAAAGAGAGTTCAGATCTGCTCAATCAAAAGTATGGTTTAACTGTGTTAGCTGAATGCACAGATCAGAAAGAAGTTTCACCGAATGATTCTGTGTAGTTTATATTTGGAGACATTCCTTTTTCCACTATTACCCTCTTAGCGCTCCGAATCTCCACTTGCATTTTCTTCAGAAAGAGTGTTTCAGAACGGCTCAATCAAAACTAAGGTTCAACTCTTTCAGTTGAACAAACAGAACAGAAAGAGGTTTCACACAATTCTTCTTTGTAGTTTTTATTTGTAGACATTCTTTTTCCCAATATAGGCCTCTTAGCGCTCAGAATGTCCAATTGCAGTTTCTACAGAAAGAGTGTTTCAGAACGGCTCAATCAAAAGTAAGGTTCAACTCTGTTAGTTGAATGCACAGAACAGAAAGAAGTTTCATACAATGCTTCTGTGTAGTTTATATTTGAACATATTCTTTTTTCCACTATTACCCACTTAGCGCTACGAATGTCCAGTTGCATTTTCTACAGACAGAGTGTTTCAAAACTGCTCAATCAAAAGTATGGTTTAACTCTGTTAGCTGAATGCTCAAATCAGAAAGAAGTTTCACAGAATGATTCTGTGTAGTTTATATTTGAAGACATTCCTTTTTCCACTATAACCCTCTTAGCGCTCCGAATCTTCACTTGCATTTTCTACAAAGGAGTGTTTCATAACTGCTCAATCAAAAATATGTTTTATCTCTGTTAACTGAATTTACAGATCAGAAATAAGTTTCACAGAATGCATCTGTGTAGTTTTTATTTGAAGATATTCTTTTTCCCAATGTAGGCCTCTTAGCGCTTAGCATGTCCAATTGCAGTTTCTACAGAAAGAGTGTTTCAGAACGGCTCAATCAAAAGTAAGGTTCAACTCTGTTAGTTGAATGCACAGAACAGAAAGAATTTTCACAGAATGCTACTGTGTAGTTTATATTTGAATATATTCCTTTTTCCACTCTTACCCTCTTAGCGCTCCGAATGTCCACTTGCATTTTCTACAGAAAGAGTGTTCAGAAGTGCGCAATCAAAAGTATGGTTTAACTTTGTTAGCTTAATGAACATATCAGAAATAAGTTTCACACAATGCTTCTGTGTAGTTTTTATTTGAAGATATTATTTTTCCCCATATAGGCCTCTTAGCGCTCAGAATGTCCAATTGCAGTTTCTACAGAAAGAGTGTTTCGGAAAGGCTGAATCAATAGTAAGGTTCAACTCTGTTAGTTGAATGCACAGAACAGAAAGAAGTTTCATACAATGCTTCTGTGTAGTTTATATTTGAACATATTCTTTTTTCCACTATTACCCACTTAGCGCTACAAATGTCCAGTTGCATTTTCTACAGACAGAGTGTTTCAAAACTGCTCAATCAAAAGTATGGTTTAACTCTTTTAGCTGAATGCTCAGATCAGAAAGAAGTTTCACAGAATGCTTCTGTGTAGTTTATATTTGAATATATTCCTTTTTCCACTACTACTCTCTTAGCGCTCCAAATGTCCAGTTGCATTTTCTACAGAAAGAGAGTTCAGATCTGCTCAATCAAAAGTATGGTTTAACTCTGTTAGCTGAATGCACAGATCAGAAAGAAGTTTCACCGAATGATTCTGTGTAGTTTATATTTGGAGACATTCCTTTTTCCACTATTACCCTCTTAGCGCTCCGAATCTCCACTTGCATTTTCTACAAAAAGAGTGTTTCATAACTGCTCAATCAAAAATATGTTTTATCTCTGTTAACTGAATTTACAGATCAGAAATAAGTTTCACAGAATGCATCTGTGTAGTTTTTATTTGAAGATATTCTTTTTCCCAATGTAGGCCTCTTAGCGCTTAGCATGTCCAATTGCTGTTTCTACAGAAAGAGTGTTTCAGAACGGCTCAATCAAAAGTAAGGTTCAACTCTGTTAGTTGAATGCACAGAACAGAAAGAATTTTCACAGAATGCTACTGTGTAGTTTATATTTGAATATATTCCTTTTTCCACTATTACCCTCTTAGCGCTCCGAATGTCCACTTGCATTTTCTACAGAAAGAGTGTTCAGAACTGCGCAATCAAAAGTATGGTTTAACTCTGTTAGCTTAATGAACATTTCAGAAATAAGTTTCACACAATGCTTCTGTGTAGTTTTTATTTGAAGATATTATTTCTCCCAATATAGGCCTCTTAGCGCTCAGAATGTCCAATTGCAGTTTCTACAGAAAGAGTGTTTCAGAAAGGCTCAATCAAAACTAAGGTTCAACTCTTTTAGTTGAACAAACAGAACAGAAAGAAGTTTCACACAATTCTTCTGTGTAGTTTTTATTTGTAGACATTCTTTTTCCCAATATAGGCCTCTTAGCGCTCAGAATGTCCAATTGCAGTTTCTACAGAAAGAGTGTTTCAGAGCGGCTCAATCAAAAGTAAGGTTCAACTCTGTTAGTTGAATGCACAGAACAGAAAGAAGTTTCATACAATGCTTCTGTGTAGTTTATATTTGAACATATTCTTTTTTCCACTATTACCCACTTAGCGCTACGAATGTCCAGTTGCATTTTCTACAGACAGAGTGTTTCAAAACTGCTCAATCAAAAGTATGGTTTAACTCTGTTAGCTGAATGCTCAGATCAGAAAAAAGTTTCACAGAACGCTTCTCTGTAGTTTATATTTGAATATATTCCTTTTTCCACTACTACGCTCTTAGCGCTCCAAATGTCCAGTTGCATTTTCTACAGAAAGAGTGTTCAGATCTGCTCAATCAAAAGTATGGTTTAACTCTGTTAGCTGAATGCACAGATCAGAAAGAAGTTTCACCGAATGATTCTGTGTAGTTTATATTTGAAGACATTCCTTTTTCCACTATTACCCTCTTAGCGCTCCGAATCTCCACTTGCATTTTCTACAAAAAGAGTGTTTCATAACTGCTCAATCAAAAATATGTTTTATCTCTATTAACTGAATTTACAGATCAGAAATAAGTTTCACAGAATGCATCTGTGTAGTTTTTATTTGAAGATATTCTTTTTCCCAATGTAGGCCTCTTAGCGCTTAGCATGTCCAATTGCAGTTTCTACAGAAAGAGTGTTTCAGAACGGCTCAATCAAAAGTAAGGTTCAACTCTGTTAGTTGAATGCACAGAACAAAAAGAATTTTCACTGAATGCTACTGTGTAGTTTATATTTGAATATATTCCTTTTTCCACTATTACCCTCTTAGCGCTCCGAATGTCCACTTGCATTTTCTACAGAAAGAGTGTTCAGAACTGCGCAATCAAAAGTATGGTTTAACTCTGTTAGCTTAATGAACATATCAGAAATAAGTTTCACACAATGCTTCTGTGTAGTTTTTATTTGAAGATATTATTTTTCCCAATATAGGCCTCTTAGCGCTCAGAATGTCCAATTGCATTTTCTACAGAAAGAGTGTTTGAGAAAGGCTCAAACAAAAGTAAGGTTCAACTCTGTTAGTTGAATGCACAGAACAGAAAGAAGTTCCATACAATGCTTCTGTGTAGTTTATATTTGAACTATTCTTTTTTCCACTATTACCCACTTAGCGCTACGAATGTCCAGTTGCATTTTCTACAGACAGAGTGTTTCAAAACTGCTCAATCAAAAGTATGGTTTAACTCTGTTAGCTGAATGCTCAGATCAGAAAGAAGATTCACAGAATGCTTCTGTGTAGTTTACATTTGAATATATTCCTTTTTCCACTACTACTCTCTTAGCGCTCCAAATGTCCAGTTGCATTTTCTACAGAAAGAGTGTTCAGATCTGCTCAATCAAAAGTATGGTTTAACTCTGTTAGCTGAATGCACAGATCAGAAAGAAGTTTCACTGAATGATTCTGTGTAGTTTATATTTGGAGACATTCCTTTTTCCACTATTACACTCTTAGCGCTCCGAATCTCCACTTGCATTTTCTACAGAAAGTGTGTTTCAGAACGGCTCACTCAAAACTAAGGTTCAACTCTTTTAGTTGAACAAACAGAACAGAAAGAAGTTTCATACAATTCTTCTGTGTAGTTTTTATTTGTAGACATTCTTTTTCCCAATATAGGCCTCTTAGCGCTCAGAATGTCCAATTGCAGTTTCTACAGAAAGAGTGTTTCAGAACGGCTCAATCAAAAGTAAGGTTCAACTCTGTTAGTTGAATGCACAGAACAGAAAGAAGTTTCATACAATGCTTCTGTGTAGTTTATATTTGAACATATTCTTTTTTCCACTATTACCCACTTAGCGCTACGAATGTCCAGTTGCATTTTCTACAGACAGAGTGTTTAAAAATTGCTCAATCAAAAGTATGGTTTAACTCTGTTAGCTGAATGCTCAGATCAGAAAGAAGTTTCACAGAATGCTTCTGTGTAGTTTATATTTGAATATATTCCTTTTTCCACTACTACGCTCTTAGCGCTCCAAATGTCCAGTTGCATTTTCTACAGAAAGAGTGTGCAGATCTGCTCAATCAAAAGTATGGTTTAACTCTGTTAGCTGAATGCACAGATCAGAAAGAAGTTTCACCGAATGATTCTGTGTAGTTTATATTTGAAGACATTCCTTTTTCCACTATTACCCTCTTAGCGCTCCGAATCTCCACTTGCATTTTCTACAAAAAGAGTGTTTCATAACTGCTCAATCAAAAATATGTTTTATCTCTGTTAACTGAATTTACAGATCAGAAATAAGTTTCACAGAATGCATCTGTGTAGTTTTTATTTGAAGATATTCTTTTTCCCAATGTAGGCCTCTTAGCGCTTAGCATGTCCAATTGCAGTTTCTACAGAAAGAGTGTTTCAGAATGGCTCAATCAAAAGTAAGGTTCAACTCTGTTAGTTGAATGCACAGAACAGAAAGATTTTTCACAGAATGCTACTGTGTAGTTTATATTTGAATATATTCCTTTTTCCACTATTACCCTCTTAGCGCTCCGAATGTCCACTTGCATTTTCTACAGAAAGAGTGTTCAGAACTGCGCAATCAAAAGTATGGTTTAACTCTGTTAGCTTAATGAACATATCAGAAAGAAGTTTCACACAATGCTTCTGTGTAGTTTTTATTTGAAGATATTATTTTTCCCAATATAGGTCTCTTAGCGCTCAGAATGTCCAATTGCAGTTTCTACAGAAAGAGTGTTTCAGAAAGGCTCAATCAAAAGTAAGGTTCAACTCTGTTATTTGAATGCACAGAACAGAAAGAAGTTTCATGCAATGATTCTGTGTAGTTTATATTTGAACATATTCTTTTTTCCACTATTACCCACTTAGCGCTACGAATGTCCAGTTGCATTTTCTACAGACAGAGTGTTTCAAAACTGCTCAATCAAAAGTATGGTTTAACTCTGTTAGCTGAATGCTCAGATCAGAAAGAAGTTTCACAGAATGCTTCTGTGTAGTTTATATTTGAATATATTCCTTTTTCCACTACTAATCTCTTAGCGCTCCAAATGTCCAGTTGCATTTTCTACAGAAAGAGAGTTCAGATCTGCTCAATCAAAAGTATGGTTTAACTCTGTTAGCTGAATGCACAGATCAGAAAGAAGTTTCACCGAATGATTCTGTGTAGTTTATATTTGGAGACATTCCTTTTTCCACTATTACCCTCTTAGCGCTCTGAATCTCCACTTGCATTTTCTACAGAAAGAGTGTTTCAGAACGGCTCAATCAAAACTAAGGTTCAACTCTTTTAGTTGAACAAACAGAACAGAAAGAAGTTTCACACAATTCTTCTGTGTAGTTTTTATTTGTAGACATTCTTTTTCCCAATATAGGCCTCTTAGCGCTCAGAATGTCCAATTGCAGTTTCTACAGAAAGAGTGTTTCAGAACGGCTCAATCAAAAGTAAGGTTCAACTCTGTTAGTTGAATACACAGAACAGAAAGAAGTTTCATACAATGCTTCTGTGTAGTTTATATTTGAACATATTCTTTTTTCCACTATTACCCACTTAGCGCTACGAATGTCCAGTTGCATTTTCTACAGACAGAGTGTTTCAAAACTGCTCAATCAAAAGTATGGTTTAACTCTGTTAGCTGAATGCTCAGATCAGAAAGAAGTTTCACAGAATGCTTCTGTGTAGTTTATATTTGAATATATTCCTTTTTCCACTACTACGCTCTTAGCGCTCCAAATGTCCAGTTGCATTTTCTACAGAAAGAGTGTTCAGATCTGCTCAATCAAAAGTATGGTTTAACTCTGTTAGCTGAATGCACAGATCAGAAAGAAGTTTCACCGAATGATTCTGTGTAGTTTATATTTGAAGACATTCCTTTTTCCACTATTACCCTCTTAGCGCTCCGAATCTCCACTTGCATTTTCCACAAAAAGAGTGTTTCATAACTGCTCCATCAAAAATATGTTTTATCTCTGTTAACTGAATTTACAGATCAGAAATAAGTTTCACAGAATGCATCTGTGTAGTTTTTATTTGAAGATATTCTTTTTCAAAATGTAGGCCTCTTAGCTCTTAGCATGTCCAATTGCAGTTTCTACAGAAAGAGTGTTTCAGAACGGCTCAATCAAAAGTAAGGTTCAACTCTGTTAGTTGAATGCACAGAACAGGAAGAATTTTCACAGAATGCTACTGTGTAGTTTATATTTGAATATATTCCTTTTTCCACTATTACCCTCTTAGCGCTCAGAATCTCCACTTGCATTTTCTACAGAAAGAGTGTTCAGAACTGCGCAATCAAAAGTAAGGTTTAACTCTGTTAGCTTAATGAACATATCAGAAATAAGTTTCACACAATGCTTCTGTGTAGTTTTTATTTGAAGATATTATTTTTCCCAATATAGGCCTCTTAGCGCTCAGAATGTCCAATTGCAGTTTCTACAGAAAGAGTGTTTCAGAAAGGCTCAATCAAAAGTAAGGTTCAACTCTGTTAGTTGAATGCACAGAACAGAAAGAAGTTTCATACAATGCTTCTGTGTAGGTTATATTTGAACATATTCTTTTTTCCACTATTACCCACTTAGCGCTACGAATGTCCAGTTGCATTTTCTACAGACAGAGTGTTTCAAAACTGCTCAATCAAAAGTATGGTTTAACTCTGTTAGCTGAATGCTCAGATCAGAAAGAAGTTTCACAGAATGCTTCTGTGTAGTTTATATTTGAATATATTCCTTTTTCCACTACTAATCTCTTAGCGCTCCAAATGTCCAGTTGCATTTTCTACAGAAAGAGAGTTCAGATCTGCTCAATCAAAAGTATGGTTTAACTCTGATAGCTGAATGCACAGATCAGAAAGAAGTTTCACCGAATGATTCTGTGTAGTTTATATTTGGAGACATTCCTTTTTCCACTATTACCCTCTTAGCGCTCCGAATCTCCACTTGCATTTTCTACAGAAAGAGTGTTTCAGAACGGCTCAATCAAAACTAAGGTTCAACTCTTTTAGTTGAATAAACAGAACAGAAAGAAGTTTCACACAATTCTTCTGTGTAGTTTTTATTTGTAGACATTCTTTTTCCCAATATAGGCCTCTTAGCGCTCAGAATGTCCAATTGCAGTTTCTACAGAAAGAGTGTTTCAGAACGGCTCAATCAAAAGTAAGATTCAACTCTGTTAGTTGAATGCACAGAACAGAAAGAAGTTTCATACAATGCTTCTTTGTAGTTTATATTTGAACATATTCTTTTTTCCACTATTACCCACTTAGCGCTACGAATGTCCAGTTGCATTTTCTACAGACAGAGTGTTTCAAAACTGCACAATCAAAAGTATGGTTTAACTCTGTTAGCTGAATGCTCAGATCAGAAAGAAGTTTCACAGAATGCTTCTGTGTAGTTTATATTTGAATATATTCCTTTTTCCACTACTACGCTCTTAGCGCTCCAAATGTCCAGTTGCATTTTCCACAGAAAGAGTGTTCAGATCTGCTCAATCAAAAGTATGGTTTAACTCTGTTAGCTGAATGCACAGATCAGAAAGAAGTTTCACCGAATGATTCTGTGTAGTTTATATTTGAAGACATTCCTTTTTCCACTATTACCCTCTTAGCGCTCCGAATCTCCACTTGCATTTTCTACAAAAAGAGTTTTTCATAACTGCTCAATCAAAAATATGTTTTATCTCTGTTAACTGAATTTACAGATCAGAAATAAGTTTCACAGAATGCATCTGTGTAGTTTTTATTTGAAGATATTCTTTTTCAAAATGTAGGCCTCTTAGCGCTTAGCATGTCCAATTGCAGTTTCTACAGAAAGAGTGTTTCAGAACGGCTCAATCAAAAGTAAGGTTCAACTCTGTTAGTTGAATGCACAGAACAGGAAGAATTTTCACAGAATGCTACTGTGTAATTTATATTTGAATATATTCATTTTTCCACTATTACCCTCTTAGCGCTCCGAATGTCCACTTGCATTTTCTACAGAAAGAGTGTTCAGAACTGCGCAATCAAAAGTATGGTTTAACTCTGTTAGCTTAATGAACATATCAGAAAGAAGTTTCACGCAATGCTTCTGTGTAATTTTTATTTGAAGATATTATTTTTCCCCATATAGGCCTCTTAGCGCTCAGAATGTCCAATTGCAGTTTCTACAGAAAGAGTGTTTGAGAAAGGCTCAATCAAAAGTAAGGTTCAACTCTGTTAGTTGAATGCACAGAACAGAAAGAAGTTTCATACAATGCTTCTGTGTAGTTTATATTTGAACATATTCTTTTTTCCACTATTACCCACTTAGCGCTACGAATGTCCAGTTGCATTTTCTACAGACAGAGTGTTTCAAAACTGCTCAATCAAAAGTATGGTTTAACTCTGTTAGCTGAATGCTCAGATCAGAAAGAAGTTTCACAGAATGCTTCTGTGTAGTTTATATTAGAATATATTCCTTTTTCCACTACTACTCTCTTAGCGCTCCAAATGTCCAGTTGCATTTTCTACAGAAAGAGAGTTCAGATCTGCTCAATCAAAAGTATGGTTTAACTCTGTTAGCTGAATGCACAGATCAGAAAGAAGTTTCACCGAATGATTCTGTGTAGTTTATATTTGGAGACATTCCTTTTTCCACTATTACCTTCTTAGCGCTCCGAATCTCCACTTGCATTTTCTACAGAAAGAGTGTTTCAGAACGGCTCAATCAAAACTAAGGTTCAACTCTTTTAGTTGAACAAACAGAACAGAAAGAAGTTTCACACAATTCTTCTTTGTAGTTTTTATTTGTAGACATTCTTTTTCCCAATATAGGCCTCTTAGCGCTCAGAATGTCCAATTGCAGTTTCTACAGAAAGAGTGTTTCAGAACGGCTCAATCAAAAGTAAGGTTCAACTCTGTTAGTTGAATGCACAGAACAGAAAGAAGTTTCATACAATGCTTCTGTGTAGTTTATATTTGAACATATTCTTTTTTCCACTATTACCCACTTAGCGCTACGAATGTCCAGTTGCATTTTCTACAGACAGAGTGTTTCAAAACTGCTCAATCAAAAGTATGGTTTAACTCTGTTAGCTGAATGCTCAGATCAGAAAGAAGTTTCACAGAATGCTTCTGTGTAGTTTATATTTGAATATATTCCTTTTTCCACTTCTACGCTCTTAGCGCTCCAAATGTCCAGTTGCATTTTCTACAGAAAGAGTGTTCAGATCTGCTCAATCAAAAGTATGGTTTAACTCTGTTAGCTGAATGCACAGATCAGAAAGAAGTTTCACCGAATGATTCTGTGTAGTTTATATTTGAAGACATTCCTTTTTCCACTATTACCCTCTTAGCGCTCCGAATCTCCACTTGCATTTTCTACAAAAGAGTGTTTCATAACTGCTCAATCAAAAATATGTTTTATCTCTGTTAACTGAATTTACAGATCAGAAATAAGTTTCACAGAATGCATCTTTGTCATTTTTATTTGAAGATATTCTTTTTCAAAATGTAGGCCTCTTAGCGCTTAGCATGTCCAATTGCAGTTTCTACAGAAAGAGTGTTTCAGAACGGCTGAATCAAAAGTAAGGTTCAACTCTGTTAGTTGAATGCACAGAACAGAAAGAATTTTCACAGAATGCTACTGTGTAGTTTATATTTGAATATGTTCCTTTTTCCACTATTACCCTCTTAGCGCTCTGAATGTCCACTTGCATTTTCTACAGAAAGAGTGTTCAGAACTGCGCAATCAAAAGTATGGTTTAACTCTGTTAGCTTAATGAACATATCAGAAATAAGTTTCACACAATGCTTCTGTGTAGTTTTTATTTGAAGATATTATTTTTCCCAATATAGGCCTCTTAGCGCTCAGAATGTAAAATTGCAGTTTCTACAGAAAGAGAGTTTCAGAAAGGCTCAATCAAAAGTAAGGTTCAACTCTGTTAGTTGAATGCACAGAACAGAAAGAAGTTTCATACAATGCTTCTGTGTAGTTTATATTTGAACATATTCTTTTTTCCACTATTACCCACTTAGCGCTACGAATGTCCAGTTGCATTTACTACAGACAGAGTGTTTCAAAACTGCTCAATCAAAAGTATGGTTTAACTCTGTTAGCTGAATGCTCAGATCAGAAAGAAGTTTCACAGAATGCTTCTGTGTAGTTTATATTTGAATATATTCCTTTTTCCTCTACTAATCTCTTAGCGCTCCAAAAGTCCAGTTGCATTTTCTACAGAAAGAGAGTTCAGATCTGCTCAATCAAAAGTATGGTTTAACTCTGTTAGCTGAATGCACAGATCAGAAAGAAGTTTCACCGAATGATTCTGTGTAGTTTATATTTGGAGACATTCCTTTTTCCACTATTACCCTCTTAGCGCTCCGAATCTCCACTTGCATTTACTACAGAAAGAGTGTTTCAGAACGGCTCAATCAAAACTAAGGTTCAACTCTTTTAGTTGAACAAACAGAACAGAAAGAAGTTTCACACAATTCTTCTTTGTAGTTTTTATTTGTAGACATTCTTTTTCCCAATATAGGCCTCTTAGCGCTCAGAATGTCCAATTGCAGTTTCTACAGAAAGAGTGTTTCAGAACGGCTCAATCAAAAGTAAGGTTCAACTCTGTTAGTTGAATGCACAGAACAGAAAGAAGTTTCATACAATGCTTCTGTGTAGTTTATATTTGAACATATTCTTTTTTCCACTATTACCCACTTAGCGCTACGAATGTCCAGTTGCATTTTCTACAGACAGAGTGTTTCAAAACTGCTCAATCAAAAGTATGGTTTAACTCTGTTAGCTGAATGCTCAGATGAGAAAGAAGTTTCACAGAATGCTTCTGTGTAGTTTATATTTGAATATATTCCTTTTTCCACTACTACTCTCTTAGCGCTCCAAATGTCCAGTTGCATTTTCTACAGAAAGAGAGTTCAGATCTGCTCAATCAAAAGTATGGTTTAACTCTGTTAGCTGAATGCACAGATCAGAAAGAAGTTTCACCGAATGATTCTGTGTAGTTTATATTTGGAGATATTCCTTTTTCCACTATTACCCTCTTAGCGCTCCGAATCTCCACTTGCATTTTCTACAGAAAGAGTGTTTCAGAACGGCTCAATCAAAACTAAGGTTCAACTCTTTTAGTTGAACAAACAGAACAGAAAGAAGTTTCACACAATTCTTCTGTGTAGTTTTTATTTGTAGACATTCTTTTTCCCAATATAGGCCTCTTAGCGCTCAGAATGTCCAATTGCAGTTTCTACAGAAAGAGTGTTTCAGAACGGCTCAATCAAAAGTAAGGTTCAACTCTGTTAGTTGAATGCACAGAACAGAAAGTAGTTTCATACGATGCTTCTGTGTAGTTTATATTTGAACATATTCTTTTTTCCACTATTACCCACTTAGCGCTACGAATGTCCAGTTGCATTTTCTACAGACAGAGTGTTTCAAAACTGCTCAATCAAAATTATGGTTTAACTCTGTTAGCTGAATGCTCAGATCAGAAAGAAGTTTCACAGAATGCTTCTGTGTAGTTTATATTTGAATATATTCCTTTTTCCACTACTACGCTCTTAGCGCTCCAAATGTCCAGTTGCATTTTCTACAGAAAGAGTGCTCAGATCTGCTCAATCAAAAGTATGGTTTAACTCTGTTAGCTGAATGCACAGATCAGAAAGAAGTTTCACCGAATGATTCTGTGTAGTTTATATTTGAAGACATTCCTTTTTCCACTATTACCCTCTTAGCGCTCCGAATCTCCACTTGCATTTTCTACAAAAAGAGTGTTTCATAACTGCTCAATCAAAAATATGATTTATCTCTGTTAACTGAATTTACAGATCAGAAATAAGTTTCACAGAATGCATCTGTGTAGTTTTTATTTGAAGGTATTCTTTTTCAAAATGTAGGCCTCTTAGCGCTTAGCATGTCCAATTGCAGTTTCTACAGAAAGAGTGTTTCAGAACGGCTCAATCAAAAGTAAGGTTCAACTCTGTTAGTTGAATGCACAGAACAGAAAGAATTTTCACAGAATGCTACTGTGTAGTTTATATTTGAATATATTCCTTTTTCCAGTATTACCCTCTTAGCGCTCCGAATATCCACTTGCATTTTCTACAGAAAGAGTGTTCAGAACTGCGCAATCAAAAGTATGGTTTAACACTGTTAGCATAATGAACATATCAGAAATAAGTTTCACACAATGCTTCTGTGTAGTTTTCATTTGAAGATATTATTTTTCCCAATATAGGCCTCTTAGCGCTCAGAATGTCCAATTGCAGTTTCTACAGAAAGAGTGTTTCAGAAAGGCTCAATCAAAAGTAAGGTTCAACTCTGTTAGTTGAATGCACAGAACAGAAAGAAGTTTCATACAATGCTTCTGTGTAGTTTATATTTGAACATATTCTTTTTTCCACTATTACCCACTTAGCGCTACGAATGTCCAGTTGCATTTTCTACAGACAGAGTGTTTCAAAACTGCTCAATCAAAAGTATGGTTTAACTCTGTTAGCTGAATGCTCAGATCAGAAAGAAGTTTCACAGAATGCTTCTGTGTAGTTTATATTTGAATATATTCCTTTTTCCTCTACTAATCTCTTAGCGCTCCAAAAGTCCAGTTGCATTTTCTACAGAAGGAGAGTTCAGATCTGCTCAATCAAAAGTATGGTTTAACTCTGTTAGCTGAATGCACAGATCAGAAAGAAGTTTCACCGAATGATTCTGTGTAGTTTATATTTGGAGACATTCCTTTTTCCACTATTACCCTCTTAGCGCTCCGAATCTCCACTTGCATTTTCTACAGAAAGAGTGTTTCAGAACGGCTCAATCAAAACTAAGGTTCAACTCTTTTAGTTGAACAAACAGAACAGAAAGAAGTTTCACACAATTCTTCTTTGTAGTTTTTATTTGTAGACATTCTTTTTCCCAATATAGGCCTCTTAGCGCTCAGAATGTCCAATTGCAGTTTCTACAGAAAGAGTGTTTCAGAACGGCTCAATCAAAAGTAAGGTTCAACTCTGTTAGTTGAATGCACAGAACAGAAAGAAGTTTCATAAAATGCTTCTGTGTAGTTTATATTTGAACATATTCTTTTTTCCACTATTACCCACTTAGCGCTACGAATGTCCAGTTGCATTTTCTACAGACAGAGTGTTTCAAAATTGCTCAATCAAAAGTATGGTTTAACTCTGTTAGCTGAATGCTCAGATCAGAAAGAAGTTTCACAGAATGCTTCTGTGTAGTTTATATTTGAATATATTCCTTTTTCCACTACTACGCTCTTAGCGCTCCAAATGTCCAGTTGCATTTTCTACAGAAAGAGTGTTCAGATCTGCTCAATCAAAAGTATGGTTTAACTCTGTTAGCTGAATGCACAGATCAGAAAGAAGTTTCACCGAATGATTCTGTGTAGTTTATATTTGAAGACATTCCTTTTTCCACTATTACCCTCTTAGCGCTCCGAATCTCCACTTGCATTTTCTACAAAAGAGTGTTTCATAACTGCTCAATCAAAAATATGTTTTATCTCTGTTAACTGAATTTACAGATCAGAAATAAGTTTCACAGAATGCATCTGTGTAGTTTTTATTTGAAGATATTCTTTTTCAAAATGTAGGCCTCTTAGCTCTTAGCATGTCCAATTGCAGTTTCTACAGAAAGAGTGTTTCAGAACGGCTCAATCAAAAGTAAGGTTCAACTCTGTTAGTTGAATGCACAGAACAGGAAGAATTTTCACAGAATGCTACTGTGTAGTTTATATTTGAATATATTCCTTTTTCCACTATTACCCTCTTAGCGCTCAGAATCTCCACTTGCATTTTCTACAGAAAGAGTGTTCAGAACTGCGCAATCAAAAGTAAGGTTTAACTCTGTTAGCTTAATGAACATATCAGAAATAAGTTTCACACAATGCTTCTGTGTAGTTTTTATTTGAAGATATTATTTTTCCCAATATAGGCCTCTTAGCGCTCAGAATGTCCAATTGCAGTTTCTACAGAAAGAGTGTTTCAGAAAGGCTCAATCAAAAGTAAGGTTCAACTCTGTTAGTTGAATGCACAGAACAGAAAGAAGTTTCATACAATGCTTCTGTGTAGTTTATATTTGAACATATTCTTTTTTCCACTATTACCCACTTAGCGCTACGAATGTCCAGTTGCATTTTCTACAGACAGAGTGTTTCAAAACTGCTCAATCAAAAGTATGGTTTAACTCTGTTAGCTGAATGCTCAGATCAGAAAGAAGTTTCACAGAATGCTTCTGTGTAGTTTATATTTGAATATATTCCTTTTTCCACTACTACTCTCTTAGCGCTCCAAATGTCCAGTTGCATTTTCTACAGAAAGAGAGTTCAGATCTGCTCAATCAAAAGTATGGTTTAACTCTGTTAGCTGAATGCACAGATCAGAAATAAGTTTCACCGAATGATTCTGTGTAGTTTATATTTGGAGACATTCCTTTTTCCACTATTACCCTCTTAGCGCTCCGAATCTCCACTTGCATTTTCTACAGAAAGAGTGTTTCAGAACGGCTCAATCAAAACTAAGGTTCAACTCTTTTAGTTGAACAAACAGAACAGAAAGAAGTTTCACACAATTCTTCTTTGTAGTTTTTATTTGTAGACATTCTTTTTCCCAATATAGGCCTCTTAGCGCTCAGAATGTCCAATTGCAGTTTCTACAGAAAGTGTGTTTCAGAACGGCTCAATCAAAAGTAAGGTTCAACTCTGTTAGTTGAATGCACAGAACAGAAAGAAGTTTCATACAATGCTTCTGTGTAGTTTATATTTGAACATATTCTTTTTTCCACTATTACCCACTTAGCGCTACGAATGTCCAGTTGCATTTTCTACAGACAGAGTGTTTCAAAACTGCTCAATCAAAAGTATGGTTTAACTCTGTTAGCTGAATGCTCAGATCAGAAAGAAGTTTCACAGAATGCTTCTGTGTAGTTTATATTTGAATATATTCCTTTTTCCACTACTACGCTCTTAGCGCTCCAAATGTCCAGTTGCATTTTCTACAGAAAGAGTGTTCAGATCTGCTCAATCAAAAGTATGGTTTAACTCTGTTAGCTGAATGCACAGATCAGAAAGAAGTTTCACAGAATGATTCTGTGTAGTTTATATTTGAAGACATTCCTTTTTCCACTATTACCCTCTTAGCGCTCCGAATCTCCACTTGCATTTTCTACAAAAGAGTGTTTCATAACTGCTCAATCAAAAATATGTTTTATCCTTGTTAACTGAATTTACAGATCAGAAATAAGTTTCACAGAATGCATCTGTGTAGTTTTTATTTGAAGATATTCTTTTTCAAAATGTAGGCCTCTTAGCGCTTAGCATGTCCAATTGCAGTTTCTACAGAAAGAGTGTTTCAGAATGGCTGAATCAAAAGTAAGGTTCAACTCTGTTAGTTGAATGCACAGAACAGAAAGAATTTTCACAGAATGCTACTGTGTAGTTTATATTTGAATATATTCCTTTTTCCACTATTACCCTCTTAGCGCTCCGAATGTCCACTTGCATTTTCTACAGAAAGAGTGTTCAGAACTGCGCAATCAAAAGTATGGTTTAACTCTGTTAGCTTAATGAACATATCAGAAATAAGTTTCACACAATGCTTCTGTGTAGTTTTTATTTGAAGATACTATTTTTCCCAATATAGGCCTCTTAGCGCTCAGAATGTCCAATTGCAGTTTCTACAGAAAGAGTGTTTCAGAAAGGCTCAATCAAAAGTAAGGTTCAACTCTGTTAGTTGAATGCACAGAACAGAAAGAAGTTTCATACAATGCTTCTGTCTAGTATATATTTGAACATATTCTCTTTTCCACTATTACCCACTTAGCGCTACGAATGTCCAGTTGCATTTTCTACAGACAGAGTGTTTCAAAACTGCTCAATCAAAAGTATGGTTTAACTCTGTTAGCTGAATGCTCAGATCAGAAAGAAGTTTCACAGAATGCTTCTGTGTAGTTTATATTTGAATATATTCCTTTTTCCACTACTACTCTTTTAGCGCTCCAAATGTCCAGTTGCATTTTCTACAGAAAGAGAGTTCAGATCTGCTCAAACTAAAGTATGTTTTAACTCTGTTAGCTGAATGCACATATCAGAAAGAAGTTTCACCGAATGATTCTGTGTAGTTTATATTTGGAGATATTCCTTTTTCCACTATTACCCTCTTAGCGCTCCGAATCTCCACTTGCATTTTCTACAGAAAGAGTGTTTCAGAACGGCTCAATCAAAACTAAGGTTCAACTCTTTTAGTTGAACAAACAGAACAGAAAGAAGTTTCACACAATTCTTCTGTGTAGTTTTTATTTGTAGACATTCTTTTTCCCAATATAGGCCTCTTAGCGCTCAGAATGTCCAATTTCAGTTTCTACAGAAAGAGTGTTTCAGAACGGCTCAATCAAAAGTAAGGTTCAACTCTGTTAGTTGAATGCACAGAACAGAAAGAAGTTTCATACAATGCTTCTGTGTAGTTTATATTTGAACATATTCTTTTTTCCACTATTACCCACTAAGCGCTACGAATGTCCAGTTGCATTTTCTACAGACACAGTGTTTCAAAACTGCTCAATCAAAAGTATGGTTTAACTCTGTTAGCTGAATGCTCAGATCAGAAAGAAGTTTCACAGAATGCTTCTGTGTAGTTTATATTTGAATATATTCCTTTTTCCACTACTACGCTCTTAGCGCTCCAAATGTCCAGTTGCATTTTCTACAGAAAGAGTGTTCAGATCTGCTCAATCAAAAGTATGGTTTAACTCTGTTAGCTGAATGCACAGATCAGAAAGAAGTTTCACCGAATGATTCTGTGTAGTTTATATTTGAAGACATTCCTTTTTCCACCAATACCCTCTTAGCGCTCTGAATCTCCATTTGCATTTTCTACAAAAAGAGTGTTTCATAACTGCTCAATCAAAAATATGTTTTATCTCTGTTAACTGAATTTACAGATCAGAAATAAGTTTCACAGAATGCATCTGTGTAGTTTTTATTTGAAGATATTCTTTTTCAAAATGTAGGCCTCTTAGCGCTTAGCATGTCCAATTGCAGTTTCTACAGAAAGAGTGTTTCAGAACGGCTCAATCAAAAGTAAGGTTCAACTCTGTTAGTTGAATGCACAGAACAGGAAGAATTTTCACAGAATGCTACTGTGTAGTTTATATTTGAATATATTCCTTTTTCCACTATTACCCTCTTAGCGCTCCGAATGTCCACTTGCATTTTCTACAGAAAAAGTGTTCAGAACTGCGTAATCAAAAGTATGGTTTAACTCTGTTAGCTTAATGAACATATCAGAAATAAGTTTCACACAATGCTTCTGTGTAGTTTTTATTTGAAGATATTATTTTTCCCAATATAGGCCTCTTAGCGCTCAGAATGTCCAATTGCAGTTTCTACAGAAAGAGTGTTTCAGAAAGGCTCAATCAAAAGTAAGGTTCAACTCTGTTAGTTGAATGCACAGAACAGAAAGAAGTTTCATACAATGCTTCTGTGTAGTTTATATTTGAACATATTCTTTTTTCCACTATTACCCACTTAGCGCTACGAATGTCCAGTTGCATTTTCTACAGACAGAGTGTTTCAAAACTGCTCAATCAAAAGTATGGTTTAACTCTGTTAGCTGAATGCTCAGATCAGAAAGATGTTTCACAGAATGCTTCTGTGTAGTTTATATTTGAATATATTCCTTTTTCCACTACTACTCTCTTAGCGCTCCAAATGTCCAGTTGCATTTTCTACAGAAAGAGAGTTCAGATCTTCTCAATCAAAAGTATGGTTTAACTCTGTTAGCTGAATGCACAGATCAGAAAGAAGTTTCACTGAATGATTCTGTGTAGTTTATATTTGGAGACATTCCTTTTTCCACTATTACCCTCTTAGCGCTCCGAATCTCCACTTGCATTTTCTACAGAAAGAGTGTTTCAGAACGGCTCAATCAAAACTAAGGTTCAACTCTTTTAGTTGAACAAACAGAACAGAAAGAAGTTTCACACAATTCTTCTGTGTAGTTTTTATTTGTAGACATTGTTTTTCCCAATATAGGCCTCTTAGCGCTCAGAATGTCCAATTGCAGTTTCTACAGAAAGAGTGTTTCAGAACGGCTCAATCAAAAGTAAGGTTCAACTCTGTTAGTTGAATGCACAGAACAGAAAGAAGTTTCATACAATGCTTCTGTGTACTTTATATTTGAACATATTCTTTTTTCCACTATTACCCACTTAGCGCTACGAATGTCCAGTTGCATTTTCTACACACAGAGTGTTTCAAAACTGCTCAATCAAAAGTATGGTTTAACTCTGTTAGCTGAATGCACAGATCAGAAAGAAGTTTCACCGAATGATTCTGTGTAGTTTATATTTGAAGACATTCCTTTTTCCACTATTACACTCTTAGCGCTCCGAATCTCCACTTGCATTTTCTACAAAAGAGTGTTTCATAACTGCTCAATCAAAAATATGTTTTATCTCTGTTAACTGAATTTACAGATCAGAAATAAGTTTCACAGAATGCATCTGTGTAGTTTTTATTTGAAGATATTCTTTTTCAAAATGTAGGCCTCTTAGCGCTTAGCATGTCCAATTGCAGTTTCTACAGAAAGAGTGTTTCAGAACGGCTCAATCAAAAGTAAGGTTCAACTCTGTTAGTTGAATGCACAGAACAGAAAGTATTTTCACAGAATGCTACTGTGTAGTTTATATTTGAATATATTCCTTTTTCCACTATTACCCTCTTAGCGCTCCGAATGTCCACTTGCATTTTCTACAGAAAGAGTGTTCAGAACTGCGCAATCAAAAGTATGGTTTAACTCTGTTAGCTTAATGAACATATCAGAAATAAGTTTCACACAATGATTCTGTGTAGTTTTTATTTGAAGATATTATTTTTCCCAATATAGGCCTCTTAGCGCTCAGAATGTCCAATTGCAGTTTCTACAGAAAGAGTGTTTCAGAAAGGCTCAATCAAAAGTAAGGTTCAACTCTGTTAGTTGAATGCACAGAACAGAAAGAAGTTTCATACAATGCTTCTGTGTAGTTTATATTTGAACATATTCTTTTTTCCACTATTACCCACTTAGCGCTACGAATGTCCAGTTGCATTTTCTACAGACAGAGTGTTTCAAAACTGCTCAATCAAAAGTATGGTTTAATTCTGTTAGCTGAATGCTCAGATCAGAAAGAAGTTTCACAGAATGCTTCTGTGTAGTTTATATTTGAATATATTCCATTTTCCACTACTACTCTCTTAGCGCTCCAAATGTCCAGTTGCATTTTCTACAGAAAGAGAGTTCAGATCTGCTCAATCAAAAGTATGGTTTAACTCTGTTAGCTGAATGCACAGATCAGAAAGAAGTTTCACCGAATGATTCTGTGTAGTTTATATTTGGAGACATTCCTTTTTCCACTATTACCCTCTTAGCGCTCCGAATCTCCACTTGCATTTTCTTCAGAAAGAGTGTTTCAGAACGGCTCAATCAAAACTAAGGTTCAACTCTTTCAGTTGAACAAACAGAACAGAAAGAGGTTTCACACAATTCTTCTTTGTAGTTTTTATTTGTAGACATTCTTTTTCCCAATATAGGCCTCTTAGCGCTCAGAATGTCCAATTGCAGTTTCTACAGAAAGAGTGTTTCAGAACGGCTCAATCAAAAGTAAGGTTCAACTCTGTTAGTTGAATGCACAGAACAGAAAGAAGTTTCATACAATGCTTCTGTGTAGTTTATATTTGAACATATTCTTTTTTCCACTATTACCCACTTAGCGCTACGAATGTCCAGTTGCATTTTCTACAGACAGAGTGTTTCAAAACTGCTCAATCAAAAGTATGGTTTAACTCTGTTAGCTGAATGCTCAAATCAGAAAGAAGTTTCACAGAATGATTCTGTGTAGTTTATATTTGAAGACATTCCTTTTTCCACTATAACCCTCTTAGCGCTCCGAATCTTCACTTGCATTTTCTACAAAGGAGTGTTTCATAACTGCTCAATCAAAAATATGTTTTATCTCTGTTAACTGAATTTACAGATCAGAAATAAGTTTCACAGAATGCATCTGTGTAGTTTTTATTTGAAGATATTCTTTTTCCCAATGTAGGCCTCTTAGCGCTTAGCATGTCCAATTGCAGTTTCTACAGAAAGAGTGTTTCAGAACGGCTCAATCAAAAGTAAGGTTCAACTCTGTTAGTTGAATGCACAGAACAGAAAGAATTTTCACAGAATGCTACTGTGTAGTTTATATTTGAATATATTCCTTTTTCCACTCTTACCCTCTTAGCGCTCCGAATGTCCACTTGCATTTTCTACAGAAAGAGTGTTCAGAAGTGCGCAATCAAAAGTATGGTTTAACTCTGTTAGCTTAATGAACATATCAGAAATAAGTTTCACACAATGCTTCTGTGTAGTTTTTATTTGAAGATATTATTTTTCCCCATATAGGCCTCTTAGCGCTCAGAATGTCCAATTGCAGTTTCTACAGAAAGAGTGTTTCGGAAAGGCTGAATCAATAGTAAGGTTCAACTCTGTTAGTTGAATGCACAGAACAGAAAGAAGTTTCATACAATGCTTCTGTGTAGTTTATATTTGAACATATTCTTTTTTCCACTATTACCCACTTAGCGCTACAAATGTCCAGTTGCATTTTCTACAGACAGAGTGTTTCAAAACTGCTCAATCAAAAGTATGGTTTAACTCTTTTAGCTGAATGCTCAGATCAGAAAGAAGTTTCACAGAATGCTTCTGTGTAGTTTATATTTGAATATATTCCTTTTTCCACTACTACTCTCTTAGCGCTCCAAATGTCCAGTTGCATTTTCTACAGAAAGAGAGTTCAGATCTGCTCAATCAAAAGTATGGTTTAACTCTGTTAGCTGAATGCACAGATCAGAAAGAAGTTTCACCGAATGATTCTGTGTAGTTTATATTTGGAGACATTCCTTTTTCCACTATTACCCTCTTAGCGCTCCGAATCTCCACTTGCATTTTCTACAAAAAGAGTGTTTCATAACTGCTCAATCAAAAATATGTTTTATCTCTGTTAACTGAATTTACAGATCAGAAATAAGTTTCACAGAATGCATCTGTGTAGTTTTTATTTGAAGATATTCTTTTTCCCAATGTAGGCCTCTTAGCGCTTAGCATGTCCAATTGCTGTTTCTACAGAAAGAGTGTTTCAGAACGGCTCAATCAAAAGTAAGGTTCAACTCTGTTAGTTGAATGCACAGAACAGAAAGAATTTTCACAGAATGCTACTGTGTAGTTTATATTTGAATATATTCCTTTTTCCACTATTACCCTCTTAGCGCTCCGAATGTCCACTTGCATTTTCTACAGAAAGAGTGTTCAGAACTGCGCAATCAAAAGTATGGTTTAACTCTGTTAGCTTAATGAACATTTCAGAAATAAGTTTCACACAATGCTTCTGTGTAGTTTTTATTTGAAGATATTATTTCTCCCAATATAGGCCTCTTAGCGCTCAGAATGTCCAATTGCAGTTTCTACAGAAAGAGTGTTTCAGAAAGGCTCAATCAAAAGTTAGGTTCAACTCTGTTAGTTGAATGCACAGAACAGAAAGAAGTTTCATGCAATGTTTCTGTGTAGTTTATATTTGAACATATTCTTTTTTCCACAATTACCCACTTAGCGCTACGAATGTCCAGTTGCATTTTCTACAGACAGAGTGTTTCAAAACTGCTCAATCAAAAGTATGGTTTAACTCTGTTAGCTGAATGGTCAGATCAGAAAGAAGTTTCACAGAATGCTTCTGTGTAGTTTATATTTGAATATATTCCTTTTTCCACTACTACTCTCTTAGCGCTCCAAATGTCCAGTTGCATTTTCTACAGAAAGAGAGTTCAGATCTGCTCAATCAAAAGTATGGTTTAACTCTGTTAGCTGAATGCACAGTTCAGAAAGAAGTTTCACCGAATGATTCTGTGTAGTTTTTATTTGGAGACATTCCTTTTTCCACTATTACCCTCTTAGCGCTCTGAATCTCCACTTGCATTTTCTACAGAAAGAGTGTTTCAGAACGGCTCAATCAAAACTAAGGTTCAACTCTTTTAGTTGAACAAACAGAACAGAAAGAAGTTTCACACAATTCTTCTGTGTAGTTTTTATTTGTAGACATACTTTTTCCCAATATAGGCCTCTTAGCGCTCAGAATGTCCAATTGCAGTTTCTACAGAAAGAGTGTTTCAGAGCGGCTCAATCAAAAGTAAGGTTCAACTCTGTTAGTTGAATGCACAGAACAGAAAGAAGTTTCATACAATGCTTCTGTGTAGTTTATATTTGAACATATTCTTTTTTCCACTATTACCCACTTAGCGCTACGAATGTCCAGTTGCATTTTCTACAGACAGAGTGTTTCAAAACTGCTCAATCAAAAGTATGGTTTAACTCTGTTAGCTGAATGCTCAGATCAGAAAAAAGTTTCACAGAACGCTTCTCTGTAGTTTATATTTGAATATATTCCTTTTTCCACTACTACGCTCTTAGCGCTCCAAATGTCCAGTTGCATTTTCTACAGAAAGAGTGTTCAGATCTGCTCAATCAAAAGTATGGTTTAACTCTGTTAGCTGAATGCACAGATCAGAAAGAAGTTTCACCGAATGATTCTGTGTAGTTTATATTTGAAGACATTCCTTTTTCCACTATTACCCTCTTAGCGCTCCGAATCTCCACTTGCATTTTCTACAAAAAGAGTGTTTCATAACTGCTCAATCAAAAATATGTTTTATCTCTATTAACTGAATTTACAGATCAGAAATAAGTTTCACAGAATGCATCTGTGTAGTTTTTATTTGAAGATATTCTTTTTCCCAATGTAGGCCTCTTAGCGCTTAGCATGTCCAATTGCAGTTTCTACAGAAAGAGTGTTTCAGAACGGCTCAATCAAAAGTAAGGTTCAACTCTGTTAGTTGAATGCACAGAACAAAAAGAATTTTCACTGAATGCTACTGTGTAGTTTATATTTGAATATATTCCTTTTTCCACTATTACCCTCTTAGCGCTCCGAATGTCCACTTGCATTTTCTACAGAAAGAGTGTTCAGAACTGCGCAATCAAAAGTATGGTTTAACTCTGTTAGCTTAATGAACATATCAGAAATAAGTTTCACACAATGCTTCTGTGTAGTTTTTATTTGAAGATATTATTTTTCCCAATATAGGCCTCTTAGCGCTCAGAATGTCCAATTGCATTTTCTACAGAAAGAGTGTTTGAGAAAGGCTCAATCAAAAGTAAGGTTCAACTCTGTTAGTTGAATGCACAGAACAGAAAGAAGTTCCATACAATGCTTCTGTGTAGTTTATATTTGAACTATTCTTTTTTCCACTATTACCCACTTAGCGCTACGAATGTCCAGTTGCATTTTCTACAGACAGAGTGTTTCAAAACTGCTCAATCAAAAGTATGGTTTAACTCTGTTAGCTGAATGCTCAGATCAGAAAGAAGATTCACAGAATGCTTCTGTGTAGTTTACATTTGAATATATTCCTTTTTCCACTACTACTCTCTTAGCGCTCCAAATGTCCAGTTGCATTTTCTACAGAAAGAGTGTTCAGATCTGCTCAATCAAAAGTATGGTTTAACTCTGTTAGCTGAATGCACAGATCAGAAAGAAGTTTCACTGAATGATTCTGTGTAGTTTATATTTGGAGACATTCCTTTTTCCACTATTACACTCTTAGCGCTCCGAATCTCCACTTGCATTTTCTACAGAAAGTGTGTTTCAGAACGGCTCACTCAAAACTAAGGTTCAACTCTTTTAGTTGAACAAACAGAACAGAAAGAAGTTTCATACAATTCTTCTGTGTAGTTTTTATTTGTAGACATTCTTTTTCCCAATATAGGCCTCTTAGCGCTCAGAATGTCCAATTGCAGTTTCTACAGAAAGAGTGTTTCAGAACGGCTCAATCAAAAGTAAGGTTCAACTCTGTTAGTTGAATGCACAGAACAGAAAGAAGTTTCATACAATGCTTCTGTGTAGTTTATATTTGAACATATTCTTTTTTCCACTATTACCCACTTAGCGCTACGAATGTCCAGTTGCATTTTCTACAGACAGAGTGTTTAAAAATTGCTCAATCAAAAGTATGGTTTAACTCTGTTAGCTGAATGCTCAGATCAGAAAGAAGTTTCACAGAATGCTTCTGTGTAGTTTATATTTGAATATATTCCTTTTTCCACTACTACGCTCTTAGCGCTCCAAATGTCCAGTTGCATTTTCTACAGAAAGAGTGTGCAGATCTGCTCAATCAAAAGTATGGTTTAACTCTGTTAGCTGAATGCACAGATCAGAAAGAAGTTTCACCGAATGATTCTGTGTAGTTTATATTTGAAGACATTCCTTTTTCCACTATTACCCTCTTAGCGCTCCGAATCTCCACTTGCATTTTCTACAAAAAGAGTGTTTCATAACTGCTCAATCAAAAATATGTTTTATCTCTGTTAACTGAATTTACAGATCAGAAATAAGTTTCACAGAATGCATCTGTGTAGTTTTTATTTGAAGATATTCTTTTTCCCAATGTAGGCCTCTTAGCGCTTAGCATGTCCAATTGCAGTTTCTACAGAAAGAGTGTTTCAGAATGGCTCAATCAAAAGTAAGGTTCAACTCTGTTAGTTGAATGCACAGAACAGAAAGATTTTTCACAGAATGCTACTGTGTAGTTTATATTTGAATATATTCCTTTTTCCACTATTACCCTCTTAGCGCTCCGAATGTCCACTTGCATTTTCTACAGAAAGAGTGTTCAGAACTGCGCAATCAAAAGTATGGTTTAACTCTGTTAGCTTAATGAACATATCAGAAAGAAGTTTCACACAATGCTTCTGTGTAGTTTTTATTTGAAGATATTATTTTTCCCAATATAGGTCTCTTAGCGCTCAGAATGTCCAATTGCAGTTTCTACAGAAAGAGTGTTTCAGAAAGGCTCAATCAAAAGTAAGGTTCAACTCTGTTAGTTGAATGCACAGAACAGAAAGAAGTTTCATGCAATGATTCTGTGTAGTTTATATTTGAACATATTCTTTTTTCCACTATTACCCACTTAGCGCTACGAATGTCCAGTTGCATTTTCTACAGACAGAGTGTTTCAAAACTGCTCAATCAAAAGTATGGTTTAACTCTGTTAGCTGAATGCTCAGATCAGAAAGAAGTTTCACAGAATGCTTCTGTGTAGTTTATATTTGAATATATTCCTTTTTCCACTACTAATCTCTTAGCGCTCCAAATGTCCAGTTGCATTTTCTACAGAAAGAGAGTTCAGATCTGCTCAATCAAAAGTATGGTTTAACTCTGTTAGCTGAATGCACAGATCAGAAAGAAGTTTCACCGAATGATTCTGTGTAGTTTATATTTGGAGACATTCCTTTTTCCACTATTACCCTCTTAGCGCTCTGAATCTCCACTTGCATTTTCTACAGAAAGAGTGTTTCAGAACGGCTCAATCAAAACTAAGGTTCAACTCTTTTAGTTGAACAAACAGAACAGAAAGAAGTTTCACACAATTCTTCTGTGTAGTTTTTATTTGTAGACATTCTTTTTCCCAATATAGGCCTCTTAGCGCTCAGAATGTCCAATTGCAGTTTCTACAGAAAGAGTGTTTCAGAACGGCTCAATCAAAAGTAAGGTTCAACTCTGTTAGTTGAATACACAGAACAGAAAGAAGTTTCATACAATGCTTCTGTGTAGTTTATATTTGAACATATTCTTTTTTCCACTATTACCCACTTAGCGCTACGAATGTCCAGTTGCATTTTCTACAGACAGAGTGTTTCAAAACTGCTCAATCAAAAGTATGGTTTAACTCTGTTAGCTGAATGCTCAGATCAGAAAGAAGTTTCACAGAATGCTTCTGTGTAGTTTATATTTGAATATATTCCTTTTTCCACTACTACGCTCTTAGCGCTCCAAATGTCCAGTTGCATTTTCTACAGAAAGAGTGTTCAGATCTGCTCAATCAAAAGTATGGTTTAACTCTGTTAGCTGAATGCACAGATCAGAAAGAAGTTTCACCGAATGATTCTGTGTAGTTTATATTTGAAGACATTCCTTTTTCCACTATTACCCTCTTAGCGCTCCGAATCTCCACTTGCATTTTCCACAAAAAGAGTGTTTCATAACTGCTCCATCAAAAATATGTTTTATCTCTGTTAACTGAATTTACAGATCAGAAATAAGTTTCACAGAATGCATCTGTGTAGTTTTTATTTGAAGATATTCTTTTTCAAAATGTAGGCCTCTTAGCTCTTAGCATGTCCAATTGCAGTTTCTACAGAAAGAGTGTTTCAGAACGGCTCAATCAAAAGTAAGGTTCAACTCTGTTAGTTGAATGCACAGAACAGGAAGAATTTTCACAGAATGCTACTGTGTAGTTTATATTTGAATATATTCCTTTTTCCACTATTACCCTCTTAGCGCTCAGAATCTCCACTTGCATTTTCTACAGAAAGAGTGTTCAGAACTGCGCAATCAAAAGTAAGGTTTAACTCTGTTAGCTTAATGAACATATCAGAAATAAGTTTCACACAATGCTTCTGTGTAGTTTTTATTTGAAGATATTATTTTTCCCAATATAGGCCTCTTAGCGCTCAGAATGTCCAATTGCAGTTTCTACAGAAAGAGTGTTTCAGAAAGGCTCAATCAAAAGTAAGGTTCAACTCTGTTAGTTGAATGCACAGAACAGAAAGAAGTTTCATACAATGCTTCTGTGTAGTTTATATTTGAACATATTCTTTTTTCCACTATTACCCACTTAGCGCTACGAATGTCCAGTTGCATTTTCTACAGACAGAGTGTTTCAAAACTGCTCAATCAAAAGTATGGTTTAACTCTGTTAGCTGAATGCTCAGATCAGAAAGAAGTTTCACAGAATGCTTCTGTGTAGTTTATATTTGAATATATTCCTTTTTCCACTACTACTCTCTTAGCGCTCCAAATGTCCAGTTGCATTTTCTACAGAAAGAGAGTTCAGATCTGCTCAATCAAAAGTATGGTTTAACTCTGTTAGCTGAATGCACAGATCAGAAAGAAGTTTCACCGAATGATTCTGTGTAGTTTATATTTGGAGACATTCCTTTTTCCACTATTACCCTCTTAGCGCTCCGAATCTCCACTTGCATTTTCTACAGAAAGAGTGTTTCAGAACGGCTCAATCAAAACTAAGGTTCAACTCTTTTAGTTGAACAAACAGAACAGAAAGAAGTTTCACACAATTCTTCTTTGTAGTTTTTATTTGTAGACATTCTTTTTCCCAATATAGGCCTCTTAGCGCTCAGAATGTCCAATTGCAGTTTCTACAGAAAGAGTGTTTCAGAACGGCTCAATCAAAAGTAAGGTTCAACTCTGTTAGTTGAATGCACAGAACAGAAAGAAGTTTCATACAATGCTTCTGTGTAGTTTATATTTGAACATATTCTTTTTTCCACTATTACCCACTTAGCGCTACGAATGTCCAGTTGCATTTTCTACAGACAGAGTGTTTCAAAACTGCTCAATCAAAAGTATGGTTTAACTCTGTTAGCTGAATGCTCAGATCAGAAAGAAGTTTCACAGAATGCTTCTGTGTAGTTTATATTTGAATATATTCCTTTTTCCACTACTACGCTCTTAGCGCTCCAAATGTCCAGTTGCATTTTCTACAGAAAGAGTGTTCAGATCTGCTCAATCAAAAGTATGGTTTAACTCTGTTAGCTGAATGCACAGATCAGAAAGAAGTTTCACCGAATGATTCTGTGTAGTTTATATTTGAAGACATTCCTTTTTCCACTATTACCCTCTTAGCGCTCCGAATCTCCACTTGCATTTTCTACAAAAGAGTGTTTCATAACTGCTCAATCAAAAATATGTTTTATCTCTGTTAACTGAATTTACAGATCAGAAATAAGTTTCACAGAATGCATCTGTGTAGTTTTTATTTGAAGATATTCTTTTTCAAAATGTAGGCCTCTTAGCGCTTAGCATGTCCAATTGCAGTTTCTACAGAAAGAGTGTTTCAGAATGGCTGAATCAAAAGTAAGGTTCAACTCTGTTAGTTGAATGCACAGAACAGAAAGAATTTTCACAGAATGCTACTGTGTAGTTTATATTTGAATATATTCCTTTTTCCACTATTACCCTCTTAGCGCTCTGAATGTCCACTTGCATTTTCTACAGAAAGAGTGTTCAGAACTGCGCAATCAAAAGTATGGTTTAACTCTGTTAGCTTAATGAACATATCAGAAATAAGTTTCACACAATGCTTCTGTGTAGTTTTTATTTGAAGATATTATTTTTCCCAATATAGGCCTCTTAGCGCTCAGAATGTCCAATTGCAGTTTCTACAGAAAGAGTGTTTCAGAAAGGCTCAATCAAAAGTAAGGTTCAACTCTGTTAGTTGAATGCACAAAACAGAAAGAAGTTTCATACAATGCTTCTGTCTAGTATATATTTGAACATATTCTTTTTTCCACTATTACCCACTTAGCGCTACGAATGTCCAGTTGCATTTTCTACAGACAGAGTGTTTCAAAACTGCTCAATCAAAAGTATGGTTTAACTCTGTTAGCTGAATGCTCAGATCAGAAAGAAGTTTCACAGAATGCTTCTGTGTAGTTTATATTTGAATATATTCCTTTTTCCACTACTACTCTTTTAGCGCTCCAAATGTCCAGTTGCATTTTCTACAGAAAGAGAGTTCAGATCTGCTCAAACAAAAGTATGTTTTAACTCTGTTAGCTGAATGCACATATCAGAAAGAAGTTTCACCGAATGATTCTGTGTAGTTTATATTTGGAGATATTCCTTTTTCCACTATTACCCTCTTAGCGCTCCGAATCTCCACTTGCATTTTCTACAGAAAGAGTGTTTCAGAACGGCTCAATCAAAACTAAGGTTCAACTCTTTTAGTTGAACAAACAGAACAGAAAGAAGTTTCACACAATTCTTCTGTGTAGTTTTTATTTGTAGACATTCTTTTTCCCAATATAGGCCTCTTAGCGCTCAGAATGTCCAATTGCAGTTTCTACAGAAAGAGTGTTTCAGAACGCCTCAATCAAAAGTAAGGTTCAACTCTGTTAGTTGAATGCACAGAACAGAAAGATGTTTCATACAATGCTTCTGTGTAGTTTATATTTGAACATATTCTTTTTTCCACTATTACCCACTAAGCGCTACGAATGTCCAGTTGCATTTTCTACAAACAGAGTGTTTCAAAACTGCTCAATCAAAAGTATGGTTTAACTCTGTTAGCTGAATGCTCAGATCAGAAAGAAGTTTCACAGAATGCTTCTGTGTAGTTTATATTTGAATATATTCCTTTTTCCACTACTACGCTCTTAGCGCTCCAAATGTCCAGTTGCATTTTCTACAGAAAGAGTGTTCAGATCTGCTCAATCAAAAGTATGGTTTAACTCTGTTAGCTGAATGCACAGATCAGAAAGAAGTTTCACCGAATGATTCTGTGTAGTTTATATTTGAAGACATTCCTTTTTCCACCAATACCCTCTTAGCGCTCCGAATCTCCATTTGCATTTTCTACAAAAAGAGTGTTTCATAACTGCTCAATCAAAAATATGTTTTATCTCTGTTAACTGAATTTACAGATCAGAAATATGTTTCACAGAATGCATCTGTGTAGTTTTTATTTGAAGATATTCTTTTTCAAAATGTAGGCCTCTTAGCGCTTAGCATGTCCAATTGCAGTTTCTACATAAAGAGTGTTTCAGAACGGCTCAATCAAAAGTAAGGTTCAACTCTGTTAGTTGAATGCACAGAACAGGAAGAATTTTCACAGAATGCTACTGTGTAGTTTATATTTGAATATATTCCTTTTTCCACTATTACCCTCTTAGCGCTCCGAATGTCCACTTGCATTTTCTACAGAAAGAGTGTTCAGAACTGCGTAATCAAAAGTATGGTTTAACTCTGTTAGCTTAATGAACATATCAGAAATAAGTTTCACACAATGCTTTTGTGTACTTTTTATTTGAAGATATTATTTTTCCCAATATAGGCCTCTTAGCGCTCAGAATGTCCAATTGCAATTTCTACAGAAAGAGTGTTTCAGATAGGCTCAATCAAAAGTAAGGTTCAACTCTGTTAGTTGAATGCACAGAACAGAAAGAAGTTTCATACAATGCTTCTGTGTAGTTTATATTTGAACATATTCTTTTTTCCACTATTACCCACTTAGCGCTACGAATGTCCAGTTGCATTTTCTACAGACAGAGTGTTTCAAAACTGCTCAATCAAAAGTATGGTTTAACTCTGTTAGCTGAATGCTCAGATCAGAAAGAAGTTTCACAGAATGCTTCTGTGTAGTTTATATTTGAATATATTCCTTTTTCCACTACTACTCTCTTAGCGCTCCAAATGTCCAGTTGCATTTTCTACAGAAAGAGAGTTCAGATCTGCTCAATCAAAAGTATGGTTTAACTCTGTTAGCTGAATGCACAGATCAGAAAGAAGTTTCACTGAATGATTCTGTGTAGTTTATATTTGGAGACATTCCTTTTTCCACTATTACCCTCTTAGCGCTCCGAATCTCCACTTGCATTTTCTACAGAAAGAGTGTTTCAGAACGGCTCAATCAAAACTAAGGTTCAACTCTTTTAGTTGAACAAACAGAACAGAAAGAAGTTTCACACAATTCTTCTGTGTAGTTTTTATTTGTAGACATTCTTTTTCCCAATATAGGCCTCTTAGCGCTCAGAATGTCCAATTGCAGTTTCTACAGAAAGAGTGTTTCAGAACGGCTCAATCAAAAGTAAGGTTCAACTCTGTTAGTTGAATGCACAGAACAGAAAGAAGTTTCATACAATGCTTCTGTGTAGTTTATATTTGAACATATTCTTTTTTCCACTATTACCCACTTAGCGCTACGAATGTCCAGTTGCATTTTCTACAGACAGAGTGTTTCAAAACTGCTCAATCAAAAGTATGGTTTAACTCTGTTAGCTGAATGCTCAGATTAGAAAGAAGTTTCACAGAATGCTTCTGTGTAGTTTATATTTGAATATATTCCTTTTTCCACTACTACGCTCTTAGCGCTCCAAATGTCCAGTTGCATTTTCTACAGAAAGAGTGTTCAGATCTGCTCAATCAAAAGTATGGTTTAACTCTGTTAGCTGAATGCACAGATCAGAAAGAAGTTTCACCGAATGATTCTGTGTAGTTTATATTTGAAGACATTCCTTTTTCCACTATTACACTCTTAGCGCTCCGAATCTCCACTTGCATTTTCTACAAAAGAGTGTTTCATAACTGCTCAATCAAAAATATGTTTTATCTCTGTTAACTGAATTTACAGATCAGAAATAAGTTTCACAGAATGCATCTGTGTAGTTTTTATTTGAAGATATTCTTTTTCAAAATGTAGGCCTCTTAGCGCTTAGCATGTCCAATTGCAGTTTCTACATAAAGAGTGTTTCAGAACGGCTCAATCAAAAGTAAGGTTCAACTCTGTTAGTTGAATGCACAGAACAGGAAGAATTTTCACAGAATGCTACTATGTAGTTTATATTTGAATATATTCCTTTTTCCACTATTACCCTCTTAGCGCTCCGAATGTCCACTTGCATTTTCTACAGAAAGAGTGTTCAGAACTGCGTAATCAAAAGTATGGTTTAACTCTGTTAGCTTAATGAACATATCAGAAATAAGTTTCACACAATGCTTTTGTGTAGTTTTTATTTGAAGATATTATTTTTCCCAATATAGGCCTCTTAGCGCTCAGAATGTCCAATTGCAGTTTCTACAGAAAGAGTGTTTCAGAAAGGCTCAATCAAAAGTAAGGTTCAACTCTGTTAGTTGAATGCACAGAACAGAAAGAAGTTTCATACAATGCTTCTGTGTAGTTTATATTTGAACATATTCTTTTTTCCACTATTACCCACTTAGCGCTACGAATGTCCAGTTGCATTTTCTACAGACAGAGTGTTTCAAAACTGCTCAATCAAAAGTATGGTTTAACTCTGTTAGCTGAATGCTCAGATCAGAAAGAAGTTTCACAGAATGCTTCTGTGTAGTTTATATTTGAATATATTCCTTTTTCCACTACTACTCTCTTAGCGCTCCAAATGTCCAGTTGCATTTTCTACAGAAAGAGAGTTCAGATCTGCTCAATCAAAAGTATGGTTTAACTCTGTTAGCTGAATGCACAGATCAGAAAGAAGTTTCACTGAATGATTCTGTGTAGTTTATATTTGGAGACATTCCTTTTTCCACTATTACCCTCTTAGCGCTCCGAATCTCCACTTGCATTTTCTACAGAAAGAGTGTTTCAGAACGGCTCAATCAAAACTAAGGTTCAACTCTTTTAGTTGAACAAACAGAACAGAAAGAAGTTTCACACAATTCTTCTGTGTAGTTTTTATTTGTAGACATTCTTTTTCCCAATATAGGCCTCTTAGCGCTCAGAATGTCCAATTGCAGTTTCTACAGAAAGAGTGTTTCAGAACGGCTCAATCAAAAGTAAGGTTCAACTCTGTTAGTTGAATGCACAGAACAGAAAGAAGTTTCATACAATGCTTCTGTGTAGTTTATATTTGAACATATTCTTTTTTCCACTATTACCCACTTAGCGCTACGAATGTCCAGTTGCATTTTCTACAGACAGAGTGTTTCAAAACTGCTCAATCAAAAGTATGGTTTAACTCTGTTAGCTGAATGCTCAGATTAGAAAGAAGTTTCACAGAATGCTTCTGTGTAGTTTATATTTGAATATATTCCTTTTTCCACTACTACGCTCTTAGCGCTCCAAAGGTCCAGTTGCATTTTCTACAGAAAGAGTGTTCAGATCTGCTCAATCAAAAGTATGGTTTAACTCTGTTAGCTGAATGCACAGATCAGAAAGAAGTTTCACCGAATGATTCTGTGTAGTTTATATTTGAAGACATTCCTTTTTCCACTATTACACTCTTAGCGCTCCGAATCTCCACTTGCATTTTCTACAAAAGAGTGTTTCATAACTGCTCAATCAAAAATATGTTTTATCTCTGTTAACTGAATTTACAGATCAGAAATAAGTTTCACAGAATGCATCTGTGTAGTTTTTATTTGAAGATATTCTTTTTCAAAATGTAGGCCTCTTAGCGCTTAGCATGTCCAATTGCAGTTTCTACAGAAAGAGTGTTTCAGAATGGCTCAATCAAAAGTAAGGTTCAACTCTGTTAGTTGAATGCACAGAACAGAAAGTATTTTCACAGAATGCTACTGTGTAGTTTATATTTGAATATATTCCTTTTTCCACTATTACCCTCTTAGCGCTCCGAATGTCCACTTGCATTTTCTACAGAAAGAGTGTTCAGAACTGCGCAATCAAAAGTATGGTTTAACTCTGTTAGCTTAATGAACATATCAGAAATAAGTTTCACACAATGCTTCTGTGTAGTTTTTATTTGAAGATATTATTTTTCCCAATATAGGCCTCTTAGCGCTCAGAATGTCCAATTGCAGTTTCTACAGAAAGAGTGTTTCAGAAAGGCTCAATCAAAAGTAAGGTTCAACTCTGTTAGTTGAATGCACAGAACAGAAAGAAGTTTCATACAATGCTTCTGTGTAGTTTATATTTGAACATATTCTTTTTTCCACTATTACCCACTTAGCGCTACGAATGTCCAGTTGCATTTTCTACAGACAGAGTGTTTCAAAACTGCTCAATCAAAAGTATGGTTTAATTCTGTTAGCTGAATGCTCAGATCAGAAAGAAGTTTCACAGAATGCTTCTGTGTAGTTTATATTTGAATATATTCCTTTTTCCACTACTACTCTCTTAGCGCTCCAAATGTCCAGTTGCATTTTCTACAGAAAGAGAGTTCAGATCTGCTCAATCAAAAGTATGGTTTAACTCTGTTAGCTGAATGCACAGATCAGAAAGAAGTTTCACCGAATGATTCTGTGTAGTTTATATTTGGAGACATTCCTTTTTCCACTATTACCCTCTTAGTGCTCCGAATCTCCACTTGCATTTTCTTCAGAAAGAGTGTTTCAGAACGGCTCAATCAAAACTAAGGTTCAACTCTTTTAGTTGAACAAACAGAGCAGAAAGAGGTTTCACACAATTCTTCTTTGTAGTTTTTATTTGTAGACATTCTTTTTCCCAATATAGGCCTCTTAGCGCTCAGAATGTCCAATTGCAGTTTCTACAGAAAGAGTGTTTCAGAACGGCTCAATCAAAAGTAAGGTTCAACTCTGTTAGTTGAATGCACAGAACAGAAAGAAGTTTCATACAATGCTTCTGTGTAGTTTATATTTGAACATATTCTTTTTTCCACTATTACCCACTTAGCGCTACGAATGTCCAGTTGCATTTTCTACAGACAGAGTGTTTCAAAACTGCTCAATCAAAAGTATGGTTTAACTCTGTTAGCTGAATGCTCAGATCAGAAAGAAGTTTCACAGAATGATTCTGTGTAGTTTATATTTGAAGACATTCCTTTTTCCACTATTACCCTCTTAGCGCTCCGAATCTCCACTTGCATTTTCTACAAAGGAGTGTTTCATAACTGCTCAATCAAAAATATGTTTTATCTCTGTTAACTGAATTTACAGATCAGAAATAAGTTTCACAGAATGCATCTGTGTAGTTTTTATTTGAAGATATTCTTTTTCCCAATGTAGGCCTCTTAGCGCTTAGCATGTCCAATTGCAGTTTCTACAGAAAGAGTGTTTCAGAACGGCTCAATCAAAAGTAAGGTTCAACTCTGTTAGTTGAATGCACAGAACAGAAAGAATTTTCACAGAATGCTACTGTGTAGTTTATATTTGAATATATTCCTTTTTCCACTCTTACCCTCTTAGCGCTCCGAATGTCCACTTGCATTTTCTACAGAAAGAGTGTTCAGAACTGCGCAATCAAAAGTATGGTTTAACTCTGTTAGCTTAATGAACATATCAGAAATAAGTTTCACACAATGCTTCTGTGTAGTTTTTATTTGAAGATATTATTTTTCCCCATATAGGCCTCTTAGCGCTCAGAATGTCCAATTGCAGTTTCTACAGAAAGAGTGTTTCGGAAAGGCTGAATCAATAGTAAGGTTCAACTCTGTTAGTTGAATGCACAGAACAGAAAGAAGTTTCATACAATGCTTCTGTGTAGTTTATATTTGAACATATTCTTTTTTCCACTATTACCCACTTAGCGCTACGAATGTCCAGTTGCATTTTCTACAGACAGAGTGTTTCAAAACTGCTCAATCAAAAGTATGGTTTAACTCTTTTAGCTGAATGCTCAGATCAGAAAGAAGTTTCACAGAATGCTTCTGTGTAGTTTATATTTGAATATATTCCTTTTTCCACTACTACTCTCTTAGCGCTCCAAATGTCCAGTTGCATTTTCTACAGAAAGAGAGTTCAGATCTGCTCAATCAAAAGTATGGTTTAACTCTGTTAGCTGAATGCACAGATCAGAAAGAAGTTTCACCGAATGATTCTGTGTAGTTTATATTTGGAGACATTCCTTTTTCCACTATCACCCTCTTAGCGCTCCGAATCTCCACTTGCATTTTCTACAAAAAGAGTGTTTCATAACTGCTCAATCAAAAATATGTTTTATCTCTGTTAACTGAATTTACAGATCAGAAATAAGTTTCACAGAATGCATCTGTGTAGTTTTTATTTGAAGATATTCTTTTTCCCAATGTAGGCCTCTTAGCGCTTAGCATGTCCAATTGCTGTTTCTACACAAAGAGTGTTTCAGAACGGCTCAATCAAAAGTAAGGTTCAACTCTGTTAGTTGAATGCACAGAACAGAAAGAATTTTCACAGAATGCTACTGTGTAGTTTATATTTGAATATATTCCTTTTTCCACTATTACCCTCTTAGCGCTCCGAATGTCCACTTGCATTTTCTACAGAAAGAGTGTTCAGAACTGCGCAATCAAAAGTATGGTTTAACTCTGTTAGCTTAATGAACATTTCAGAAATAAGTTTCACACAATGCTTCTGTGTAGTTTTTATTTGAAGATATTATTTCTCCCAATATAGGCCTCTTAGCGCTCAGAATGTCCAATTGCAGTTTCTACAGAAAGAGTGTTTCAGAAAGGCTCAATCAAAAGTAAGGTTCAACTCTGTTAGTTGAATGCACAGAACAGAAAGAAGTTTCATGCAATGCTTCTGTGTAGTTTATATTTGAACATATTCTTTTTTCCACAATTACCCACTTAGCGCTACGAATGTCCAGTTGCATTTTCTACAGACAGAGTGTTTCAAAACTGCTCAATCAAAAGTATGGTTTAACTCTGTTAGCTGAATGCTCAGATCAGAAAGAAGTTTCACAGAATGCTTCTGTGTAGTTTATATTTGAATATATTCCTTTTTCCACTACTACTCTCTTAGCGCTCCAAATGTCCAGTTGCATTTTCTACAGAAAGAGAGTTCAGATCTGCTCAATCAAAAGTATGGTTTAACTCTGTTAGCTGAATGCACAGTTCAGAAAGAAGTTTCACCGAATGATTCTGTGTAGTTTATATTTGGAGACATTCCTTTTTCCACTATTTCCCTCTTAGCGCTCTGAATCTCCACTTGCATTTTCTACAGAAAGAGTGTTTCAGAACGGCTCAATCAAAACTAAGGTTCAACTCTTTTAGTTGAACAAACAGAACAGAAAGAAGTTTCACACAATTCTTCTGTGTAGTTTTTATTTGTAGACATTCTTTTTCCCAATATAGGCCTCTTAGCGCTCAGAATGTCCAATTGCAGTTTCTACAGAAAGAGTGTTTCAGAGCGGCTCAATCAAAAGTAAGGTTCAACTCTGTTAGTTGAATGCACAGAACAGAAAGAAGTTTCATACAATGCTTCTGTGTAGTTTATATTTGAACATATTCTTTTTTCCACTATTACCCACTTAGCGCTACGAATGTCCAGTTGCATTTTCTACAGACAGAGTGTTTCAAAACTGCTCAATCAAAAGTATGGTTTAACTCTGTTAGCTGAATGCTCAGATCAGAAAAAAGTTTCACAGAACGCTTCTCTGTAGTTTATATTTGAATATATTCCTTTTTCCACTACTACGCTCTTAGCGCTCCAAATGTCCAGTTGCATTTTCTACAGAAAGAGTGTTCAGATCTGCTCAATCAAAAGTATGGTTTAACTCTGTTAGCTGAATGCACAGATCAGAAAGAAGTTTCACCGAATGATTCTGTGTAGTTTATATTTGAAGACATTCCTTTTTCCACTATTACCCTCTTAGCGCTCCGAATCTCCACTTGCATTTTCTACAAAAAGAGTGTTTCATAACTGCTCAATCAAAAATATGTTTTATCTCTGTTAACTGAATTTACAGATCAGAAATAAGTTTCACAGAATGCATCTGTGTAGTTTTTATTTGAAGATATTCTTTTTCAAAATGTAGGCCTCTTAGCGCTTAGCATGTCCAATTGCAGTTTCTACAGAAAGAGTGTTTCAGAATGGCTCAATCAAAAGTAAGGTTCAACTCTGTTAGTTGAATGCACAGAACAGAAAGTATTTTCACAGAATGCTACTGTGTAGTTTATATTTGAATATATTCCTTTTTCCACTATTACCCTCTTAGCGCTCCGAATGTCCACTTGCATTTTCTACAGAAAGGGTGTTCAGAACTGCGCAATCAAAAGTATGGTTTAACTCTGTTAGCTTAATGAACATATCAGAAATAAGTTTCACACAATGCTTCTGTGTAGTTTTTATTTGAAGATATTATTTTTCCCAATATAGGCCTCTTAGCGCTCAGAATGTCCAATTGCATTTTCTACAGAAAGAGTGTTTGAGAAAGGCTCAATCAAAAGTAAGGTTCAACTCTGTTAGTTGAATGCACAGAACAGAAAGAAGTTTCATACAATGCTTCTGTGTAGTTTATATTTGAACATATTCTTTTTTCCACTATTACCCACTTAGCGCTACGAATGTCCAGTTGCATTTTCTACAGACAGAGTGTTTCAAAACTGCTCAATCAAAAGTATGGTTTAACTCTGTTAGCTGAATTCTCAGATCAGAAAGAAGATTCACAGAATGCTTCTGTGTAGTTTACATTTGAATATATTCCTTTTTCCACTACTACTCTCTTAGCGCTCCAAATGTCCAGTTGCATTTTCTACAGAAAGAGTGTTCAGATCTGCTCAATCAAAAGTATGGTTTAACTCTGTTAGCTGAATGCACAGATCAGAAAGAAGTTTCACAGAATGATTCTGTGTAGTTTATATTTGGAGACATTCCTTTTTCCACTATTACACTCTTAGCGCTCCGAATCTCCACTTGCATTTTCTACAGAAAGTGTGTTTCAGAACGGCTCACTCAAAACTAAGGTTCAACTCTTTTAGTTGAACAAACAGAACAGAAAGAAGTTTCATACAATTCTTCTGTGTAGTTTTTATTTGTAGACATTCTTTTTCCCAATATAGGCCTCTTAGCGCTCAGAATGTCCAATTGCAGTTTCTACAGAAAGAGTGTTTCAGAACGGCTCAATCAAAAGTAAGGTTCAACTCTGTTAGTTGAATGCACAGAACAGAAAGAAGTTTCATACAATGCTTCTGTGTAGTTTATATTTGAACATATTCTTTTTTCCACTATTACCCACTTAGCGCTACGAATGTCCAGTTGCATTTTCTACAGACAGAGTGTTTAAAAATTGCTCAATCAAAGGTATGGTTTAACTCTGTTAGCTGAATGCTCAGATCAGAAAGAAGTTTCACAGAGTGCTTCTGTGTAGTTTATATTTGAATATATTCCTTTTTCCACTACTACGCTCTTAGCGCTCCAAATGTCCAGTTGCATTTTCTACAGAAAGAGTGATCAGATCTGCTCAATCAAAAGTATGGTTTAACTCTGTTAGCTGAATGCACAGATCAGAAAGAAGTTTCACCGAATGATTCTGTGTAGTTTATATTTGAAGATATTCCTTTTTCCACTATTACCCTCTTAGCGCTCCGAATCTCCACTTGCATTTTCTACAAAAAGAGTGTTTCATAACTGCTCAATCAAAAATATGTTTTATCTCTGTTAACTGAATTTACAGATCAGAAATAAGTTTCACAGAATGCATCTGTGTAGTTTTTATTTGAAGATATTCTTTTCCCAATGTAGGCCTCTTAGCGCTTAGCCTGTCCAATTGCAGTTTCTACAGAAAGAGTGTTTCAGGACGGCTCAATCAAAAGTAGGGTTCAACTCTGTTAGTTGAATGCACAGAACAGAACGAATTTTCACAGAATGCTACTGTGTAGTTTATATTTGAATATATTCCTTTTTCCACTATTACCCTCTTAGCGCTCCGAATGTCCACTTGCATTTTCTACAGAAAGAGTGTTCAGAACTGCGCAATCAAAAGTATGGTTTAACTCTGTTAGCTTAATGAACATATCAGAAATAAGTTTCACACAATGCTTCTGTGTAGTTTTTATTTGAAGATATTATTTTTCCCAATAGAGGCCTCTTAGCGCTCAGAATGTCCAATTGCAGTTTCTACAGAAAGAGTGTTTCAGAAAGGCTCAATCAAAAGTAAGGTTCAACTCTGTTAGTTGAATGCACAGAACAGAAAGAAGTTTCATACAATGCTTCTGTGTAGCTTATATTTGAACATATTCTTTTTTCCACTATTACCCACTTAGCGCTACGAATGTCCAGTTGCATTTTCTACAGACAGAGTGTTTCAAAACTGCTCAATCAAAAGTATGGTTTAACTCTGTTAGCTGAATGCTCAGATCAGAAAGAAGTTTCACAGAATGCTTCTGTGTAGTTTATATTTGAATATATTCCTTTTTCCACTACTACTCTCTTAGCGCTCCAAATGTCCAGTTGCATTTTCTACGGAAAGAGTGTTCAGATCTGCTCAATCAAAAGTATGGTTTAACTCTGTTAGCTGAATGCACAGATCAGAAATAAGTTTCACAGAATGATTCTGTGTAGTTTATATTTGGAGACATTCCTTTTTCCACTATTACCCTCTTAGCGCTCCGAATTTCCACTTGCATTTTCTACAGAAAGAATGTTTCAGAACGGCTCAATCAAAACTAAGGTTCAACTCTTTTAGTTGAACAAACAGAACAGAAAGAAGTTTCACGCAATTCTTCTGTGTAGTTTTTATTTGTAGACATTCCTTTTCCCAATATAGGCCTCTTAGCGCTCAGAATGTCCAATTGCAGTTTCTACAGAAAGAGTGTTTCAGAACGGCTCAATCAAAAGTAAGGTTCAACTCTGTTAGTTGAATGCACAGAACAGAAAGAAGTTTCATACAATGCTTCTGTGTAGTTTATATTTGAACATATTCTTTTTTCCACTATTACCCACTTAGCGCTACGAATGTCCAGTTGCATTTTCTACAGACAGAGTGTTTAAAATTTGCTCAATCAAAAGTATGGTTTAACTCTGTTAGCTGAATGCTCAGATCAGAAAGAAGTTTCACAGAATGCTTCTGTGTAGTTTATATTTGAATATATTCCTTTTTCCTCTACTACGCTCTTAGCGCTCCAAATGTCCAGTTGCATTTTCTACAGAAAGAGTGTGCAGATCTGCTCAATCAAAAGTATGGTTTAACTCTGTTAGCTGAATGCACAGATCAGAAAGAAGTTTCACCGAATGATTCTGTGTAGTTTATATTTGAAGACATTCCTTTTTCCACTATTACCCTCTTAGCGCTCCGAATCTCCACTTGCATTTTCTACAAAAAGAGTGTTTCATAACTGCTCAATCAAAAATATGTTTTATCTCTGTTAACTGAATTTACAGATCAGAAATAAGTTTCAGAGAATGCATCTGTGTAGTTTTTATTTGAAGATATTCTTTTTCCCAATGTAGGCCTCTTAGCGCTTAGCATGTCCAATTGCAGTTTCTACAGAAAGAGTGTTTCAGAACGGCTCAATCAAAAGTAAGGTTCAACTCTGTTAGTTGAATGCACAGAACAGAAAGAATTTTCACAGAATGCTACTGTGTAGTTTATATTTGAATATATTCCTTTTTCCACTATTACCCTCTTAGCGCTCCGAATGTCCACTTGCATTTTCTACAGAAAGAGTGTTCAGAACTGCGCAATCAAAAGTATGGTTTAACTCTGTTAGCTTAATGAACATATCAGAAATAAGTTTCACACAATGCTTCTGTGTAGTTTTTATTTGAAGATATTATTTTTCCCAATATAGGCCTCTTAGCGCTCAGAATGTCCAATTGCAGTTTCTACAGAAAGAGTGTTTCAGAAAGGCTCAATCAAAAGTAAGGTTCAACTCTGTTAGTTGAATGCACAGAACAGAAAGAAGTTTTATACACTGCTTCTTTGTAGTTTATATTTGAACATATTCTTTTTTCCACAATTACCCACTTAGCGCTACGAATGTCCAGTTGCATTTTCTACAGACAGAGTGTTTCAAAACTGCTCAATCAAAGGTATGGTTTAACTCTGTTAGCTGAATGCTCAGATCAGAAAGAAGTTTCACAGAATCCTTCTGTGTAGTTTATATTTGAATATATTCCTTTTTCCACTACTACTCTCTTAGCGCTCCAAATGTCCAGTTGCGTTTTCTACAGAAAGAGAGTTCAGATCTGCTCAATCAAAAGTATGGTTTAACTCTGTTAGCTGAATGCACAGATCAGAAAGAAGTTTCACTGAATGATTCTGTGTAGTTTATATTTGGAGACATTCCTTTTTCCACTATTACCCTCTTAGCGCTCCGAAAGTCCACTTGCATTTTCTACAGAAAGAGTGTTCAGAACTGCGCAATCAAAAGTATGGTTTAACTCTGTTAGCTTAATGAACATATCAGAAATAAGTTTCACACAATGCTTCTGTGTAGTTTTTATTTGAAGATATTATTTTTCCCAATATAGGCCTCTTAGCGCTCAGAATGTCCAATTGCAGTTTCTACAGAAAGAGTGTTTCAGAACGGCTCAATCAAAAGTAAGGTTCAACTCTGTTAGTTGAATGCACAGAACAGAAAGAAGTTTTATACACTGCTTCTTTGTAGTTTATATTTGAACATATTCTTTTTTCCACAATTACCCACTTAGCGCTACGAAGGTCCAGTTGCATTTTCTACAGACAGAGTGTTTCAAAACTGCTCAATCAAAGGTATGGTTTAACTCTGTTAGCTGAATGCTCAGATCAGAAAGAAGTTTCACAGAATCCTTCTGTGTAGTTTATATTTGAATATATTCCTTTTTCCACTACTACTCTCTTAGCGCTCCAAATGTCCAGTTGCATTTTCTACAGAAAGAGAGTTCAGATATGCTCAATCAAAAGTATGGTTTAACTCTGTTAGCTGAATGCACAGATCAGAAAGAAGTTTCACTGAATGATTCTGTGTAGTTTATATTTGGAGACATTCCTTTTTCCACTATTACCCTCTTAGCGCTCCGAATCTCCACTTGCATTTTCTACAGAAAGAGTGTTTCAGAACGGCTCAATCAAAACTAAGGTTCAACTCTTTTAGTTGAACAAACAGAACAGAAAGAAGTTTCACACAATTCTTCTGTGTAGTTTTAATTTGTAGACATTCTTTTTCCCAATATAGGCCTCTTAGCGCTCAGAATGTCCAATTGCAGTTTCTACAGAAAGAGTGTTTCAGAACGGCTCAATCAAAAGTAAGGTTCAACTCTGTTAGTTGAATGCACAGAACAGAAAGAAGTTTCATACAATGCTTCTGTGTAGTTTATATTTGAACATATTCTTTTTTCCACTATTACCCACTTAGCGCTACGAATGTCCAGTTGCATTTTCTACAGACAGAGTGTTTCAAAACTTCTCAATCAAAAGTATGGTTTAACTCTGTTAGCTGAATGCTCAGATCAGAAAGAAGTTTCACAGAATGCTTCTGTGTAGTTTATATTTGAATATATTCCTTTTTCCACTACTACTCTCTTAGTGCTCCAAATGTCCAGTTGCATTTTCTACAGAAAGAGTGTTCAGATCTGCTCAATCAAAAGTATGGTTTAACTCTGTTAGCTGAATGCACAGATCAGAAAGAAGTTTCACAGAATGATTCTGTGTAGTTTATATTTGGAGACATTCCTTTTTCCACTATTACCCTCTTAGCGCTCCGAATCTCCACTTGCATTTTCTACAGAAAGAGTGTTTCAGAACGGCTCAATCAAAACTAAGGTTCAACTCTTTTAGTTGAACAAACAGAACAGAAAGAAGTTTCACACAATTCTTCTGTGTAGTTTTTATTTGTAGACATTCTTTTTCCCAATATAGGCCTCTTAGCGCTCAGAATGTCCAATTGCAGTTTCTACAGAAAGAGTGTTTCAGAAAGGCTCAATCAAAAGTAAGGTTAAACTCTGTTAGTTGAATGCACAGAACAGAAAGAAGTTTCATACAATGCTTCTGTGTAGTTTATATTTGAACATATTCTTTTTTCCACTATTACCCACTAAGCGCTACGAATGTCCAGTTGCATTTTCTACAGACAGAGTGTTTCAAAACTGCTCAATCAAAAGTATGGTTTAACTCTGTTAGCTGAATGCTCAGATCAGAAAGAAGTTTCACAGAATGCTTCTGTGTAGTTTATATTTGAATATATTCCTTTTTCCACTACTACGCTCTTAGCGCTCCAAATGTCCAGTTGCATTTTCTACAGAAAGAGTGATCAGATCTGCTCAATCAAAAGTATGGTTTAACTCTGTTAGCTGAATGCACAGATCAGAAAGAAGTTTCACCGAATGATTCTGTGTAGTTTATATTTGAAGATATTCCTTTTTCCACTATTACCCTCTTAGCGCTCCGAATCTCCACTTGCATTTTCTACAAAAAGAGTGTTTCATAACTGCTCAATCAAAAATATGTTTTATCTCTGTTAACTGAATTTACAGATCAGAAATAAGTTTCACAGAATGCATCTGTGTAGTTTTTATTTGAAGATATTCTTTTTCCCAATGTAGGCCTCTTAGCGCTTAGCCTGTCCAATTGCAGTTTCTACAGAAAGAGTGTTTCAGGACGGCTCAATCAAAAGTAGGGTTCAACTCTGTTAGTTGAATGCACAGAACAGAACGAATTTTCACAGAATGCTACTGTGTAGTTTATATTTGAATATATTCCTTTTTCCACTATTACCCTCTTAGCGCTCCGAATGTCCACTTGCATTTTCTACAGAAAGAGTGTTCAGAACTGCGCAATCAAAAGTATGGTTTAACTCTGTTAGCTTAATGAACATATCAGAAATAAGTTTCACACAATGCTTCTGTGTAGTTTTTATTTGAAGATATTATTTTTCCCAATAGAGGCCTCTTAGCGCTCAGAATGTCCAATTGCAGTTTCTACAGAAAGAGTGTTTCAGAAAGGCTCAATCAAAAGTAAGGTTCAACTCTGTTAGTTGAATGCACAGAACAGAAAGAAGTTTTATACTCTGCTTCTTTGTAGTTTATATTTGAACATATTCTTTTTTCCACAATTACCCACTTAGCGCTACGAATGTCCAGTTGCATTTTCTACAGACCGAGTGTTTCAAAACTGCTCAATCAAAGGTATGGTTTAACTCTGTTAGCTGAATGCTCAGATCAGAAAGAAGTTTCACAGAATCCTTCTGTGTAGTTTATATTTGAATATATTCCTTTTTCCACTACTACTCTCTTAGCGCTCCAAATGTCCAGTTGCATTTTCTACAGAAAGAGAGTTCAGATCTGCTCAATCAAAAGTATGGTTTAACTCTGTTAGCTGAATGCACAGATCAGAAAGAAGTTTCACTGAATGATTCTGTGTAGTTTATATTTGGAGACATTCCTTTTTCCACTATTACCCTCTTAGCGCTCCGAATCTCCACTTGCATTTTCTACAGAAAGAGTGTTTCAGAACGGCTCAATCAAAACTAAGGTTCAACTCTTTTAGTTGAACAAACAGAACAGAAAGAAGTTTCACACAATTCTTCTGTGTAGTTTTTATTTGTAGACATTCTTTTTCCCAATATAGGCCTCTTAGCGCTCAGAATGTCCAATTGCAGTTTCTACAGAAAGAGTGTTTCAGAACGGCTCAATCAAAAGTAAGGTTCAACTCTGTTAGTTGAATGCACAGAACAGAAAGAAGTTTCATACAATGCTTCTGTGTAGTTTATATTTGAACATATTCTTTTTTCCAGTATTACCCACTTAGCGCTACGAATGTCCAGTTGCATTTTCTACAGACAGAGTGTTTCAAAACTGCTCAATCAAAAGTATGGTTTAACTCTGTTAGCTGAATGCTCAGATCAGAAAGAAGTTTCACAGAATGCTTCTGTGTAGTTTATATTTGAATATATTCCTTTTTCCACTACTACTCTCTTAGCGCTCCAAATGTCCAGTTGCATTTTCTACAGAAAGAGTGTTCAGATCTGCTCAATCAAAAGTATGGTTTAACTCTGTTAGCTGAATGCACAGATCAGAAAGAAGTTTCACAGAATGATTCTGTGTAGTTTATATTTGGAGACATTCCTTTTTCCACTATTACCCTCTTAGCGCTCCGAATCTCCACTTGCATTTTCTACAGAAAGAGTGTTTCAGAACGGCTCAATCAAAACTAAGGTTCAACTCTTTTAGTTGAATAAACAGAACAAAAGAAGTTTCACAAAATTCTCCTGTGTAGTTTTTATTTGTAGACATTCTTTTTCCCAATATAGGCCTCTTAGCGCTCAGAATGTCCAATTGCAGTTTCTACAGAAAGAGTGTTTCAGAAAGGCTCAATCAAAAGTAAGGTTAAACTCTGTTAGTTGAATGCACAGAACAGAAAAAGTTTCATACAATGCTTCTGTGTAGTTTATATTTGAACATATTCTTTTTTCCACTATTACCCACTAAGCGCTACGAATGTCCAGTTGCATTTTCTACAGACAGAGTGTTTCAAAACTGCTCAATCAAAAGTATGGTTTAACTCTGTTAGCTGAATGCTCAGATCAGAAAGAAGTTTCACAGAATGCTTCTGTGTAGTTTATATTTGAATATATTCCTTTTTCCACTACTACGCTCTTAGCGCTCCAAATGTCCAGTTGCATTTTCTACAGAAAGAGTGATCAGATCTGCTCAATCAAAAGTATGGTTTAACTCTGTTAGCTGAATGCACAGATCAGAAAGAAGTTTCACCGAATGATTCTGTGTAGTTTATATTTGAAGATATTCCTTTTTCCACTATTACCCTCTTAGCGCTCCGAATCTCCACTTGCATTTTCTACAAAAAGAGTGTTTCATAACTGCTCAATCAAAAATATGTTTTATCTCTGTTAACTGAATTTACAGATCAGAAATAAGTTTCACAGAATGCATCTGTGTAGTTTTTATTTGAAGATATTCTTTTTCCCAATGTAGGCCTCTTAGCGCTTAGCCTGTCCAATTGCAGTTTCTACAGAAAGAGTGTTTCAGAACGGCTCAATCAAAAGTAGGGTTCAACTCTGTTAGTTGAATGCACAGAACAGAACGAATTTTCACAGAATGCTACTGTGTAGTTTATATTTGAATATATTCCTTTTTCCACTATTACCCTCTTAGCGCTCCGAATGTCCACTTGCATTTTCTACAGAAAGAGTGTTCAGAACTGCGCAATCAAAAGTATGGTTTAACTCTGTTAGCTTAATGAACATATCAGAAATAAGTTTCACACAATGCTTCTGTGTAGTTTTTATTTGAAGATATTATTTTTCCCAATAGAGGCCTCTTAGCGCTCAGAATGTCCAATTGCAGTTTCTACAGAAAGAGTGTTTCAGAAAGGCTCAATCAAAAGTAAGGTTCAACTCTGTTAGTTGAATGCACAGAACAGAAAGGAGTTTCATACAATGCTTCTGTGTAGCTTATATTTGAACATATTCTTTTTTCCACTATTACCCACTTAGCGCTACGAATGTCCAGTTGCATTTTCTACAGACAGAGTGTTTCAAAACTGCTCAATCAAAACTATGGTTTAACTCTGTTAGCTGAATGCTCAGATCAGAAAGAAGTTTCACAGAATGCTTCTGTGTAGTTTATATTTGAATATATTCCTTTTTCCACTACTACTCTCTTAGCGCTCCAAATGTCCAGTTGCATTTTCTACAGAAAGAGTGTTCAGATCTGCTCAATCAAAAGTATGGTTTAACTCTGTTAGCTGAATGCACAGATCAGAAATAAGTTTCACAGAATGATTCTGTGTAGTTTATATTTGGAGACATTCCTTTTTCCACTATTACCCTCTTAGCGCTCCGAATCTCCACTTGCATTTTCTACAGAAAGAATGTTTCAGAACGGCTCAATCAAAACTAAGGTTCAACTCTTTTAGTTGAACAAACAGAACAGAAAGAAGTTTCACGCAATTCTTCTGTGTAGTTTTTATTTGTAGACATTCCTTTTCCCAATATAGGCCTCTTAGCGCTCAGAATGTCCAATTGCAGTTTCTACAGAAAGAGTGTTTCAGAACGGCTCAATCAAAAGTAAGGTTCAACTCTGTTAGTTGAATGCACAGAACAGAAAGAAGTTTCATACAATGCTTCTGTGTAGTTCATATTTGAACATATTCTTTTTTCCACTATTACCCACTTAGCGCTACGAATGTCCAGTTGCATTTTCTACAGACAGAGTGTTTCAAAACTGCTCAATCAAAAGTATGGTTTAACTCTGTTAGCTGAATGCTCAGATCAGAAAGAAGTTTCACAGAATGCTTCTGTGTAGTTTATATTTGAATATATTCCTTTTTCCACTACTACTCTCTTAGCGCTCCATATGTCCAGTTGCATTTTCTACAGAAAGAGTGTTCAGATCTGCTCAATCAAAAGTATGGTTTAACTCTGTTAGCTGAATGCACAGATCAGAAAGAAGTTTCACAGAATGATTCTGTGTAGTTTATATTTGGAGACATTCCTTTTTCCACTATTACCCTCTTAGCGCTCCGAATCTCCACTTGCATTTTCTACAGAAAGAGTGTTTCAGAACGGCTCAATCAAAACTAAGGTTCAACTCTTTTAGTTGAACAAACAGAACAGAAAGTAGTTTCACACAATTCTTCTGTGTAGTTTTTATTTGTAGACATTCTTTTTCCCAATATATGCCTCTTAGCGCTCAGAATGTCCAATTGCAGTTTCTACAGAAAGAGTGTTTCAGAACGGCTCAATCAAAAGTAAGGTTCAACTCTGTTAGTTGAATGCACAGAACAGAAGGAAGTTTCATACAATGCTTCTGTGTAGTTCATATTTGAACATATTATTTTTTCCACTATTACCCACTTAGCGCTACGAATGTCCAGTTGCATTTTCTACAGACAGAGTGTTTCAAAACTGCTCAATCAAAAGTATGGTTTAACTCTGTTAGCTGAATGCTCAGATCAGAAAGAAGTTTCACAGAATGCTTCTGTGTAGTTTATATTTGAATATATTCCTTTTTCCACTACTACGCTCTTAGCGCTCCAAATGTCCAGTTGCATTTTCTACAGAAAGAATGTGCAGATCTGCTCAATCAAAAGTATGGTTTAACTCTGTTAGCTGAATGCACAGATCAGAAAGAAGTTTCACCGAATGATTCTGTGTAGTTTATATTTGAAGACATTCCTTTTTCCACTATTACCCTCTTAGCGCTCCGAATCTCCACTTGCATTTTCTACAAAAAGAGTGTTTCATAACTGCTCAATCAAAAATATATTTTATCTCTGTTAACTGAATTTACAGATCAGAAATAAGTTTCACAGAATGCATCTGTGTAGTTTTTATTTGAAGATATTCTTTTTCCCAATGTAGGCCTCTTAGCGCTTAGCATGTCCAATTGCAGTTTCTACAGAAAGAGTGTTTAGAACGGCTCAATCAAAAGTAATGTTCAACTCTGTTAGTTGAATGCACAGAACAGAACGAATTTTCACAGAATGCTACTGTGTAGTTTATATTTGAATATATTCCTTTTTCCACAAATACCCTCTTAGCGCTCCGAATGTCCACTTGCATTTTCTACAGAAAGAGTGTTCAGAACTGCGCAATCAAAAGTATGGTTTAACTCTGTTAGCTTAATGAACATATCAGAAATAAGTTTCACACAATGCTTCTGTGTAGTTTTTATTTGAAGATATTATTTTTCCCAATAGAGGCCTCTTAGCGCTCAGAATGTCCAATTGCAGTTTCTACAGAAAGAGTGTTTCAGAAAGGCTCAATCAAAAGTAAGGTTCAACTCTGTTAGTTGAATGCACAGAACAGAAAGAAGTTTCATACAATGCTTCTGTGTAGCTTATATTTGAACATATTCTTTTTTCCACTATTACCCACTTAGCGCTACGAATGTCCAGTTGCATTTTCTACAGACAGAGTGTTTCAAAACTGCTCAATCAAAAGTATGGTTTAACTCTGTTAGCTGAATGCTCAGATCAGAAAGAAGTTTCACAGAATGCTTCTGTGTAGTTTATATTTGAATATATTCCTTTTTCCACTACTACTCTCTTAGCGCTCCAAATGTCCAGTTGCATTTTCTACAGAAAGAGTGTTCAGATCTGCTCAATCAAAAGTATGGTTTAACTCTGTTAGCTGAATGCACAGATCAGAAATAAGTTTCACAGAATGATTCTGTGTAGTTTATATTTGGAGACATTCCTTTTTCCACTATTACCCTCTTAGCGCTCCGAATCTCCACTTACATTTTCTACAGAAAGAATGTTTCAGAACGGCTCAATCAAAACTAAGGTTCAACTCTTTTAGTTGAACAAACAGAACAGAAAGTTGTTTCACGCAATTCTTCTGTGTAGTTTTTATTTGTAGACATTCCTTTTCCCAATATAGGCCTCTTAGCGCTCAGAATGTCCAATTGCAGTTTCTACAGAAAGAGTGTTTCAGAACGGCTCAATCAAAAGTAAGGTTCAACTCTGTTAGTTGAATGCACAGAACAGAAAGAAGTTTCATACAATGCTTCTGTGTAGTTCATATTTGAACATATTCTTTTTTCCACTATTACCCACTTAGCGCTACGAATGTCCAGTTGCATTTTCTACAGACAGAGTGTTTCAAAACTGCTCAATCAAAAGTATGGTTTAACTCTGTTAGCTGAATGCTCAGATCAGAAAGAAGTTTCACAGAATGCTTCTGTGTAGTTTATATTTGAATATATTCCTTTTTCCACTACTACTCTCTTAGCGCTCCAAATGTCCAGTTGCATTTTCTACAGAAAGAGTGTTCAGATCTGCTCAATCAAAAGTATGGTTTAACTCTGTTAGCTGAATGCACAGATCAGAAAGAAGTTTCACAGAATGATTCTGTGTAGTTTATATTTGGAGACATTCCTTTTTCCACTATTACCCTCTTAGCGCTCCGAATGTCCACTTGCATTTTCTACAGAAAGAGTGTTTCAGAACGGCTCAATCAAAACTAAGGTTCAACTCTTTTAGTTGAACAAACAGAACAGAATGAAGTTTCACAAAATTCTTCTGTGTAGTTTTTATTTGTAGACATTCTTTTTCCCAATATATGCCTCTTAGCGCTCAGAATGTCCAATTGCAGTTTCTACAGAAAGAGTGTTTCAGAACGGCTCAATCAAAAGTAAGGTTCAACTCTGTTAGTTGAATGCACAGAACAGAAAGAAGTTTCATACAATGCTTCTGTGTAGTTCATATTTGAACATATTCTTTTTTCCACTATTACCCACTTAGCGCTACGAATGTCCAGTTGCATTTTCTACAGACAGAGTGTTTCAAAACTGCTCAATCAAAAGTATGGTTTAACTCTGTTAGCTGAATGCTCAGATCAGAAAGAAGTTTCACAGAATGCTTCTGTGTAGTTTATATTTGAATATATTCCTTTTTCCACTACTACGCTCTTAGCGCTCCAAATGTCCAGTTGCGTTTTCTACAGAAAGTGTGTTCAGATCTGCTCAATCAAAAGTATGGTTTAACTCTGTTAGCTGAATGCACAGATCAGAAAGAAGTTTCACCGAATGATTCTGTGTAGTTTATATTTGAAGACATTCCTTTTTCCACCATTACCCTCTTAGCGCTCCGAATCTCCACTTGCATTTTCTACAAAAAGAGTGTTTCATAACTGCTCAATCAAAAATATGTTTTATCTCTGTTAACTGAATTTACAGATCAGAAATAAGTTTCACAGAATGCATCCGTGTAGTTTTTATTTGAAGATATTCTTTTTCCCAATGTAGGCCTCTTAGCGCTTAGCATGTCCAATTGCAGTTTCTACAGAAAGAGTGTTTCAGAACGGCTCAATCAAAAGTAAGGTTCAACTCTGTTAGTTGAATGCACAGAACAGAAAGAATTTTCACAGAATGCTACTGTGTAGTTTATATTTGAATATATTCCTTTTTCCACTATTACCCTTTTATCGCTCCGAATGTCCACTTGCATTTTCTACAGAAAGAGTGTTCAGAACTGCGCAATCAAAAGTATGGTTAAACTCTGTTAGCTTAATGAACATATCAGAAATAAGTTTCACACAATGCTTCTGTGTAGTTTTTATTTGAAGATATTATTTTTCCCAATAAAGGCCTCTTAGCGCTCAGAATGTCCAATTGCAGTTTCTACAGAAAGAGTGTTTCAGAAAGGCTCAATCAAATGTAAAGTTCAACTCTGTTAGTTGAATGCACAGAACAGAAAGTAGTTTCATACAATGCTTCTGTGTAGTTTATATTTGAACTTATTCTTTTTTTCACTATTACCCACTTAGCGCTACGAATGTCCATTTGCATTTTCTACAGACAGAGTGTTTCAAAACTGCTCAATCAAAAGTATGGTTTAACTCTGTTAGCTGAATGCTCAGATCAGAAAGAAGTTTCACAGAATGCTTCTGTGTAGTTTACATTTGAATATATTCCTTTTTCCACTACTACTCTCTTAGCGCTCCAAATGTCCAGTTGCATTTTCTACAGAAAGAGTGTTCAGATCTGCTCAATCAAAAGTATGGTTTAACTCTGTTAGCTGAATGCACAGATCAGAAAGAAGTTTCACAGAATGATTCTGTGTAGTTTATATTTGGAGACATTCCTTTTTCCACTATTACCCTCTTAGCGCTCCGAATCTCCACTTTAATTTTCTACAGAAAGAGTGTTTCAGAACGGCTCAATCAAAACTAAGGTTCAACTCTTTTAGTTGAACAAACAGAACAGAAAGGAGTTTCACACAATTCTTCTGTGTAGTTTTTATTTGTAGACATTCTTTTTCCCAATATAGGCCTCTTAGCGCTCACAATGTCTAATTGCAGTTTCTACAGAAAGAGTGTTTCAGAACGGCTCAATCAAAAGTAAGGTTCAACTCTGTTAGTTGAATGTACAGAACAGAAAGAAGTTTCATACAATGATTCTGTGTAGTTTATATTTGAACATATTCTTTTTTCCACTATTACCCACTTAGCGCTACGAATGTCCAGTTGCATTTTCTACAGACAGAGTGTTTCAAAACTGCTCAATCAAAAGTATGGTTTAACTCTGTTAGCTGAATGCTCAGATCAGAAAGAAGTTTCACAGAATGCTTCTGTGTACTTTATATTTGAATATATTCCTTTTTCCACTACTACGCTCTTAGCGCTCCAAATGTCCAGTTGCATTTTCTACAGAAAGGGTGTTCAGATCTGCTCAATCAAAAGTATGGTTTAACTCTGTTAGCTGAATGCACAGATCAGAAAGAAGTTTCACCGAATGATTCTGTGTAGTTTATATTTGAAGACATTCCTTTTTCCACTATTACCCTCTTAGCGCTCCGAATCTCCACTTGCATTTTCTACAAAAAGTGTGTTTCATAACTGCTCAATCAAAAATATGTTTTATCTCTGTTAACTGAATTTACAGATCAGAAATAAGTTTCACAGAATGCATCTGTGTAGTTTTTATTTGAAGATATTCTTTTTCCCAATGTAGGCCTCTTAGCGCTTAGCCTGTCCAATTGCAGTTTCTACAGAAAGAGTGTTTCAGAACGGCTCAATCAAAAGTAGGGTTCAACTCTGTTAGTTGAATGCACAGAACAGAACGAATTTTCACAGAATGCTACTGTGTAGTTTATATTTGAATATATTCCTTTTTCCACTATTACCCTCTTAGCGCTCCGAATGTCCACTTGCATTTTCTACAGAAAGAGTGTTCAGAACTGCGCAATCAAAAGTATGGTTTAACTCTGTTAGCTTAATGAACATATCAGAAATAAGTTTCACACAATGCTTCTGTGTAGTTTTTATTTGAAGATATTATTTTTCCCAATAGAGGCCTCTTAGCGCTCAGAATGTCCAATTGCAGTTTCTACAGAAAGAGTGTTTCAGAAAGGCTCAATCAAAAGTAAGGTTCAACTCTGTTAGTTGAATGCACAGAACAGAAAGGAGTTTCATACAATGCTTCTGTGTAGCTTATATTTGAACATATTCTTTTTTCCACTATTACCCACTTAGCGCTACGAATGTCCAGTTGCATTTTCTACAGACAGAGTGTTTCAAAACTGCTCAATCAAAACTATGGTTTAACTCTGTTAGCTGAATGCTCAGATCAGAAAGAAGTTTCACAGAATGCTTCTGTGTAGTTTATATTTGAATATATTCCTTTTTCCACTACTACTCTCTTAGCGCTCCAAATGTCCAGTTGCATTTTCTACAGAAAGAGTGTTCAGATCTGCTCAATCAAAAGTATGGTTTAACTCTGTTAGCTGAATGCACAGATCAGAAAGAAGTTTCACAGAATGATTCTGTGTAGTTTATATTTGGAGACATTCCTTTTTCCACTATTACCCTCTTAGCGCTCCGAATCTCCACTTTAATTTTCTACAGAAAGAGTGTTTCAGAACGGCTCAATCAAAACTAAGGTTCAACTCTTTTAGTTGAACAAACAGAACAGAAAGAAGTTTCACGCAATTCTTCTGTGTAGTTTTTATTTGTAGACATTCTTTTTCCCAATATAGGCCTCTTAGCGCTCACAATGTCTAATTGCAGTTTCTACAGAAAGAGTGTTTCAGAACGGCTCAATCAAAAGTAAGGTTCAACTCTGTTAGTTGAATGCACAGAACAGAAAGAAGTTTCATACAATGCTTCTGTGTAGTTTATATTTGAATATATTCCTTTTTCCACTATTACCCACTTAGCGCTACGAATGTCCAGTTGCATTTTCTACAGACAGAGTGTTTCAAAACTGCTCAATCAAAAGTATGGTTTAACTCTGTTAGCTGAATGCTCAGATCAGAAAGAAGTTTCACAGAATGCTTCTGTGTAGTTTATATTTGAATATATTCCTTTTTCCACTACTACTCTCTTAGCGCTCCATATGTCCAGTTGCATTTTCTACAGAAAGAGTGTTCAGATCTGCTCAATCAAAAGTATGGTTTAACTCTGTTAGCTGAATGCACAGATCAGAAAGAAGTTTCACAGAATGATTCTGTGTAGTTTATATTTGGAGACATTCCTTTTTCCACTATTACCCTCTTAGCGCTCCGAATCTCCACTTGCATTTTCTACAGAAAGAGTGTTTCAGAACGGCTCAATCAAAACTAAGGTTCAACTCTTTTAGTTGAACAAACAGAACAGAAAGTAGTTTCACACAATTCTTCTGTGTAGTTTTTATTTGTAGACATTCTTTTTCCCAATATATGCCTCTTAGCGCTCAGAATGTCCAATTGCAGTTTCTACAGAAAGAGTGTTTCAGAACGGCTCAATCAAAAGTAAGGTTCAACTCTGTTAGTTGAATGCACAGAACAGAAGGAAGTTTCATACAATGCTTCTGTGTAGTTCATATTTGAACATATTATTTTTTCCACTATTACCCACTTAGCGCTACGAATGTCCAGTTGCATTTTCTACAGACAGAGTGTTTCAAAACTGCTCAATCAAAAGTATGGTTTAACTCTGTTAGCTGAATGCTCAGATCAGAAAGAAGTTTCACAGAATGCTTCTGTGTAGTTTATATTTGAATATATTCCTTTTTCCACTACTACGCTCTTAGCGCTCCAAATGTCCAGTTGCATTTTCTACAGAAAGAATGTGCAGATCTGCTCAATCAAAAGTATGGTTTAACTCTGTTAGCTGAATGCACAGATCAGAAAGAAGTTTCACCGAATGATTCTGTGTAGTTTATATTTGAAGACATTCCTTTTTCCACTATTACCCTCTTAGCGCTCCGAATCTCCACTTGCATTTTCTACAAAAAGAGTGTTTCATAACTGCTCAATCAAAAATATATTTTATCTCTGTTAACTGAATTTACAGATCAGAAATAAGTTTCACAGAATGCATCTGTGTAGTTTTTATTTGAAGATATTCTTTTTCCCAATGTAGGCCTCTTAGCGCTTAGCATGTCCAATTGCAGTTTCTACAGAAAGAGTGTTTAGAACGGCTCAATCAAAAGTAAGGTTCAACTCTGTTAGTTGAATGCACAGAACAGAACGAATTTTCACAGAATGCTACTGTGTAGTTTATATTTGAATATATTCCTTTTTCCACAAATACCCTCTTAGCGCTCCGAATGTCCACTTGCATTTTCTACAGAAAGAGTGTTCAGAACTGCGCAATCAAAAGTATGGTTTAACTCTGTTAGCTTAATGAACATATCAGAAATAAGTTTCACACAATGCTTCTGTGTAGTTTTTATTTGAAGATATTATTTTTCCCAATAGAGGCCTCTTAGCGCTCAGAATGTCCAATTGCAGTTTCTACAGAAAGAGTGTTTCAGAAAGGCTCAATCAAAAGTAAGGTTCAACTCTGTTAGTTGAATGCACAGAACAGAAAGAAGTTTCATACAATGCTTCTGTGTAGCTTATATTTGAACATATTCTTTTTTCCACTATTACCCACTTAGCGCTACGAATGTCCAGTTGCATTTTCTACAGACAGAGTGTTTCAAAACTGCTCAATCAAAAGTATGGTTTAACTCTGTTAGCTGAATGCTCAGATCAGAAAGAAGTTTCACAGAATGCTTCTGTGTAGTTTATATTTGAATATATTCCTTTTTCCACTACTACTCTCTTAGCGCTCCAAATGTCCAGTTGCATTTTCTACAGAAAGAGTGTTCAGATCTGCTCAATCAAAAGTATGGTTTAACTCTGTTAGCTGAATGCACAGATCAGAAATAAGTTTCACAGAATGATTCTGTGTAGTTTATATTTGGAGACATTCCTTTTTCCACTATTACCCTCTTAGCGCTCCGAATCTCCACTTACATTTTCTACAGAAAGAATGTTTCAGAACGGCTCAATCAAAACTAAGGTTCAACTCTTTTAGTTGAACAAACAGAACAGAAAGTTGTTTCACGCAATTCTTCTGTGTAGTTTTTATTTGTAGACATTCCTTTTCCCAATATAGGCCTCTTAGCGCTCAGAATGTCCAATTGCAGTTTCTACAGAAAGAGTGTTTCAGAACGGCTCAATCAAAAGTAAGGTTCAACTCTGTTAGTTGAATGCACAGAACAGAAAGAAGTTTCATACAATGCTTCTGTGTAGTTCATATTTGAACATATTCTTTTTTCCACTATTACCCACTTAGCGCTACGAATGTCCAGTTGCATTTTCTACAGACAGAGTGTTTCAAAACTGCTCAATCAAAAGTATGGTTTAACTCTGTTAGCTGAATGCTCAGATCAGAAAGAAGTTTCACAGAATGCTTCTGTGTAGTTTATATTTGAATATATTCCTTTTTCCACTACTACTCTCTTAGCGCTCCAAATGTCCAGTTGCATTTTCTACAGAAAGAGTGTTCAGATCTGCTCAATCAAAAGTATGGTTTAACTCTGTTAGCTGAATGCACAGATCAGAAAGAAGTTTCACAGAATGATTCTGTGTAGTTTATATTTGGAGACATTCCTTTTTCCACTATTACCCTCTTAGCGCTCCGAATGTCCACTTGCATTTTCTACAGAAAGAGTGTTTCAGAACGGCTCAATCAAAACTAAGGTTCAACTCTTTTAGTTGAACAAACAGAACAGAATGAAGTTTCACAAAATTCTTCTGTGTAGTTTTTATTTGTAGACATTCTTTTTCCCAATATATGCCTCTTAGCGCTCAGAATGTCCAATTGCAGTTTCTACAGAAAGAGTGTTTCAGAACGGCTCAATCAAAAGTAAGGTTCAACTCTGTTAGTTGAATGCACAGAACAGAAAGAAGTTTCATACAATGCTTCTGTGTAGTTCATATTTGAACATATTCTTTTTTCCACTATTACCCACTTAGCGCTACGAATGTCCAGTTGCATTTTCTACAGACAGAGTGTTTCAAAACTGCTCAATCAAAAGTATGGTTTAACTCTGTTAGCTGAATGCTCAGATCAGAAAGAAGTTTCACAGAATGCTTCTGTGTAGTTTATATTTGAATATATTCCTTTTTCCACTACTACGCTCTTAGCGCTCCAAATGTCCAGTTGCGTTTTCTACAGAAAGTGTGTTCAGATCTGCTCAATCAAAAGTATGGTTTAACTCTGTTAGCTGAATGCACAGATCAGAAAGAAGTTTCACCGAATGATTCTGTGTAGTTTATATTTGAAGACATTCCTTTTTCCACCATTACCCTCTTAGCGCTCCGAATCTCCACTTGCATTTTCTACAAAAAGAGTGTTTCATAACTGCTCAATCAAAAATATGTTTTATCTCTGTTAACTGAATTTACAGATCAGAAATAAGTTTCACAGAATGCATCCGTGTAGTTTTTATTTGAAGATATTCTTTTTCCCAATGTAGGCCTCTTAGCGCTTAGCATGTCCAATTGCAGTTTCTACAGAAAGAGTGTTTCAGAACGGCTCAATCAAAAGTAAGGTTCAACTCTGTTAGTTGAATGCACAGAACAGAAAGAATTTTCACAGAATGCTACTGTGTAGTTTATATTTGAATATATTCCTTTTTCCACTATTACCCTTTTATCGCTCCGAATGTCCACTTGCATTTTCTACAGAAAGAGTGTTCAGAACTGCGCAATCAAAAGTATGGTTAAACTCTGTTAGCTTAATGAACATATCAGAAATAAGTTTCACACAATGCTTCTGTGTAGTTTTTATTTGAAGATATTATTTTTCCCAATAAAGGCCTCTTAGCGCTCAGAATGTCCAATTGCAGTTTCTACAGAAAGAGTGTTTCAGAAAGGCTCAATCAAATGTAAAGTTCAACTCTGTTAGTTGAATGCACAGAACAGAAAGTAGTTTCATACAATGCTTCTGTGTAGTTTATATTTGAACTTATTCTTTTTTTCACTATTACCCACTTAGCGCTACGAATGTCCATTTGCATTTTCTACAGACAGAGTGTTTCAAAACTGCTCAATCAAAAGTATGGTTTAACTCTGTTAGCTGAATGCTCAGATCAGAAAGAAGTTTCACAGAATGCTTCTGTGTAGTTTACATTTGAATATATTCCTTTTTCCACTACTACTCTCTTAGCGCTCCAAATGTCCAGTTGCATTTTCTACAGAAAGAGTGTTCAGATCTGCTCAATCAAAAGTATGGTTTAACTCTGTTAGCTGAATGCACAGATCAGAAAGAAGTTTCACAGAATGATTCTGTGTAGTTTATATTTGGAGACATTCCTTTTTCCACTATTACCCTCTTAGCGCTCCGAATCTCCACTTTAATTTTCTACAGAAAGAGTGTTTCAGAACGGCTCAATCAAAACTAAGGTTCAACTCTTTTAGTTGAACAAACAGAACAGAAAGGAGTTTCACACAATTCTTCTGTGTAGTTTTTATTTGTAGACATTCTTTTTCCCAATATAGGCCTCTTAGCGCTCACAATGTCTAATTGCAGTTTCTACAGAAAGAGTGTTTCAGAACGGCTCAATCAAAAGTAAGGTTCAACTCTGTTAGTTGAATGTACAGAACAGAAAGAAGTTTCATACAATGATTCTGTGTAGTTTATATTTGAACATATTCTTTTTTCCACTATTACCCACTTAGCGCTACGAATGTCCAGTTGCATTTTCTACAGACAGAGTGTTTCAAAACTGCTCAATCAAAAGTATGGTTTAACTCTGTTAGCTGAATGCTCAGATCAGAAAGAAGTTTCACAGAATGCTTCTGTGTACTTTATATTTGAATATATTCCTTTTTCCACTACTACGCTCTTAGCGCTCCAAATGTCCAGTTGCATTTTCTACAGAAAGGGTGTTCAGATCTGCTCAATCAAAAGTATGGTTTAACTCTGTTAGCTGAATGCACAGATCAGAAAGAAGTTTCACCGAATGATTCTGTGTAGTTTATATTTGAAGATATTCCTTTTTCCACTATTACCCTCTTAGCGCTCCGAATCTCCACTTGCATTTTCTACAAAAAGAGTGTTTCATAACTGCTCAATCAAAAATATGTTTTATCTCTGTTAACTGAATTTACAGATCAGAAATAAGTTTCACAGAATGCATCTGTGTAGTTTTTATTTGAAGATATTCTTTTTCCCAATGTAGGCCTCTTAGCGCTTAGCCTGTCCAATTGCAGTTTCTACAGAAAGAGTGTTTCAGAACGGCTCAATCAAAAGTAGGGTTCAACTCTGTTAGTTGAATGCACAGAACAGAACGAATTTTCACAGAATGCTACTGTGTAGTTTATATTTGAATATATTCCTTTTTCCACTATTACCCTCTTAGCGCTCCGAATGTCCACTTGCATTTTCTACAGAAAGAGTGTTCAGAACTGCGCAATCAAAAGTATGGTTTAACTCTGTTAGCTTAATGAACATATCAGAAATAAGTTTCACACAATGCTTCTGTGTAGTTTTTATTTGAAGATATTATTTTTCCCAATAGAGGCCTCTTAGCGCTCAGAATGTCCAATTGCAGTTTCTACAGAAAGAGTGTTTCAGAAAGGCTCAATCAAAAGTAAGGTTCAACTCTGTTAGTTGAATGCACAGAACAGAAAGGAGTTTCATACAATGCTTCTGTGTAGCTTATATTTGAACATATTCTTTTTTCCACTATTACCCACTTAGCGCTACGAATGTCCAGTTGCATTTTCTACAGACAGAGTGTTTCAAAACTGCTCAATCAAAACTATGGTTTAACTCTGTTAGCTGAATGCTCAGATCAGAAAGAAGTTTCACAGAATGCTTCTGTGTAGTTTATATTTGAATATATTCCTTTTTCCACTACTACTCTCTTAGCGCTCCAAATGTCCAGTTGCATTTTCTACAGAAAGAGTGTTCAGATCTGCTCAATCAAAAGTATGGTTTAACTCTGTTAGCTGAATGCACAGATCAGAAATAAGTTTCACAGAATGATTCTGTGTAGTTTATATTTGGAGACATTCCTTTTTCCACTATTACCCTCTTAGCGCTCCGAATCTCCACTTGCATTTTCTACAGAAAGAATGTTTCAGAACGGCTCAATCAAAACTAAGGTTCAACTCTTTTAGTTGAACAAACAGAACAGAAAGAAGTTTCACGCAATTCTTCTGTGTAGTTTTTATTTGTAGACATTCCTTTTCCCAATATAGGCCTCTTAGCGCTCAGAATGTCCAATTGCAGTTTCTACAGAAAGAGTGTTTCAGAACGGCTCAATCAAAAGTAAGGTTCAACTCTGTTAGTTGAATGCACAGAACAGAAAGAAGTTTCATACAATGCTTCTGTGTAGTTCATATTTGAACATATTCTTTTTTCCACTATTACCCACTTAGCGCTACGAATGTCCAGTTGCATTTTCTACAGACAGAGTGTTTCAAAACTGCTCAATCAAAAGTATGGTTTAACTCTGTTAGCTGAATGCTCAGATCAGAAAGAAGTTTCACAGAATGCTTCTGTGTAGTTTATATTTGAATATATTCCTTTTTCCACTACTACTCTCTTAGCGCTCCATATGTCCAGTTGCATTTTCTACAGAAAGGGTGTTCAGATCTGCTCAATCAAAAGTATGGTTTAACTCTGTTAGCTGAATGCACAGATCAGAAAGAAGTTTCACCGAATGATTCTGTGTAGTTTATATTTTAAGACATTCCTTTTTCCACTATTACCCTCTTAGCGCTCCGAATCTCCACTTGCATTTTCTACAAAAAGTGTGTTTCATAACTGCTCAATCAAAAATGTGTTTTATCTCTGTTAACTGAATTTACAGATCAGAAATAAGTTTCACAGAATGCATCTGTGTAGTTTTTATTTGAAGATATTCTTTTTCCCAATGTAGGCCTCTGAGCGCTTAACATGTCCAATTGCAGTTTCTACAGAAAGAGAGTTTCAGAACGGCTCAATCAAAAGTAAGGTTCAACTCTGTTAGTTGAATGCACAGAACAGAAAGAATTTTCACAGAATGCTACTGTGTAGTTTATATTTGAATATATTCCTTTTTCCACTATTACCCTCTTAGCGCTCCGAATGTCCACTTGCATTTTCTACAGAAAGAGTGTTCAGAACTGCGCAATCAAAAGTATGGTTTAACTCTGTTAGCTTAATGAAAATATCAGAAATAAGTTTCACACAATGCTTCTGTGTAGTTTTTATTTGAAGATATTATTTTTCCCAATAGAGGCCTCTTAGCGCTCAGAATGTCCAATTGCAGTTTCTACAGAAAGAGTGTTTCAGAAAGGCTCAATCAAAAGTAAGGTTCAACTCTGTTAGTTGAATGCACAGAACAGAAAGTAGTTTCATACAATGCTTCTGTGTAGTTTATATTTGAACATATTATTTTTTCCACTATTACCCACTTAGCGCTACGAATGCCCAGTTGCATTTTCTACATACAGAGTGTTTCAAAACTGCTCAATCAAAAGTATGGTTTAACTCTGTTAGCTGAATGCTCAGATCAGAAAGAAGTTTCACAGAATGCTTCTGTGTAGTTTATATTTGAATATATTCCTTTTTCCACTACTACTCTCTTAGCGCTCCAAATGTGCAGTTGCATTTTCTACAGAAAGAGTGTTCAGATCTGCTCAATCAAAAGTATGGTTTAACTCTGTTAGCTGAATGCACAGATCAGAAAGAAGTTTCACAGAATGATTCTGTGTAGTTTATATTTGGAGACATTCCTTTTTCCACTATTACCCTCTTAGCGCTCCGAATCTCCACTTTAATTTTCTACAGAAAGAGTGTTTCAGAACGGCTCAATCAAAACTAAGGTTCAACTCTTTTAGTTGAACAAACAGAACAGAAAGAAGTTTCACACAATTCTTCTGTGTAGTTTTTATTTGTAGACATTCTTTTTCCCAATGTAGGCCTCTTAGCGCTCAGAATGTCCAATTGCCGTTTCTACAGAAAGAGTGTTTCAGAACGGCTCAATCAAAAGTAAGGTTCAACTCTGTTAGTTGAATGCACAGAACAGAAAGAAGTTTCATACAATGCTTCTGTGTAGTTCATATTTGAACATATTCTTTTTTCCACTATTACCCACTTAGCGCTACGAATGTCCAGTTGCATTTTCTACAGACAGAGTGTTTCAAAACTGCTCAATCAAAAGTATGGTTTAACTCTGTTAGCTGAATGCTCAGATCAGAAAGAAGTTTCACAGAATGCTTCTGTGTAGTTTATATTTGAATATATTCCTTTTTCCACTACTACGCTCTTAGCGCTCCAAATGTCCAGTTGCATTTTCTACAGAAAGAGTGTTCAGATCTGCTCAATCAAAAGTATGGTTTAACTCTGTTAGCTGAATGCACAGATCAGAAAGAAGTTTCACCGAATGATTCTGTGTAGTTTATATTTGAAGACATTCCTTTTTACACTATTACCCACTTAGCGCTCCGAATCTCCACTTGCATTTTCTACAAAAAGAGTGTTTCATAACTGCTCAATCAAAAATATGTTTTATCTCTGTTAACTGAATTTACAGATCAGAAATAAGTTTCACAGAATGCATCCGTGTAGTTTTTATTTGAAGATATTCTTTTTCCCAATGTAGGCCTCTTAGCGCTTAGCATGTCCAATTGCAGTTTCTACAGAAAGAGTGTTTCACAACGGCTCAATCAAAAGTAAGGTTCAACTCTGTTAGTTGAATGCACAGAACAGAAAGAATTTTCACAGAATGCTACTGTGTAGTTTATATTTGAATATATTCCTTTTTCCACTATTACCCTCTTAGCGCTCCAAATGTCCACTTGCATTTTCTACAGAAAGAGTGTTCAGAACTGCGCAATCCAAAGTATGGTTTAACTCTGTTAGCTTAATGAACATATCAGAAATAAGTTTCACAAAATGCTTCTGTGTAGTTTTTATTTGAAGGTATTATTTTTCCCAATAGAGGCCTCTTAGCGCTCAGAATGTCCAATTGCAGTTTCTACAGAAAGAGTGTTTCAGAAAGGCTCAATCAAAAGTAAGGTTCAACTCTGTTAGTTGAATGCACAGAACAGAAAGAAGTTTCATACAATGCTTCTGTGTAGTTTATATTTGAACATATTCTTTTTTCCACTATTACCCACTTAGCGCTACGAATGTCCAGTTGCATTTTCTACAGACAGAGTGTTTCAAAACTGCTCAATCAAAAGTATGGTTTAACTCTGTTAGCTGAATGCTCAGATCAGAAACAAGTTTCACAGAATGCTTCTGTGTAGTTTATATTTGAATATATTCCTTTTTCCACTACTACTCTCTTAGCGCTCCAAATGTCCAGTTGCATTTTCTACAGAAAGAGTGTTCAGATCTGCTCAATCAAAAGTATGGTTTAACTCTGTTAGCTGAATGCACAGATCAGAAAGAAGTTTCACAGAATGATTCTGTGTAGTTTATATTTGTTGACATTCCTTTTTCCACTATTACCCTCTTAGCGCTCCGAATCTCCACTTGCATTTTCTACAGAAAGAGTGTTTCAGAACGGCTCAATCAAAACTAAGGTTCAACTCTTTTAGTTGAACAAAGAGAACAGAAAGAAGTTTCACACAATTCTTCTGTGTAGTTTTTATTTGTAGACATTCTTTTTCCCAATATAGGCCTCTTAGCGCTCAGAATGTCCAATTGCAGTATCTACAGAAAGAGTGTTTCAGAACGGCTCAATCAAAAGTAAGGTTCAACTCTGTTAGTTGAATGCACAGAACAGAAAGAAGTTTCATACCATGCTTCTGTGTTGTTCATATTTGAACATATTCTTTTTTCCACTATTACCCACTTAGCGGTACGAATGTCCAGTTGCATTTTCTACAGACAGAGTGTTTCAAAACTGCTCAATCAAAAGTATGGTTTAACTCTGTTAGCTGAATGCTCAGATCAGAAAGAAGTTTCACAGAATGCTTCTGTGTAGTTTATATTTGAATATATTCCATTTTCCACTACTACGCTCTTAGCGCTCCAAATGTCCAGTTGCATTTTCTACAGAAAGAGTGTTCAGATCTGCTCAATCAAAAGTATGGTTTAACTCTGTTAGCTGAATGCACAGATCAGAAAGAAGTTTCACCGAATGATTCTGTGTAGTTTATATTTGAAGACATTCCTTTTTACACTATTACCCACTTAGCGCTCCGAATCTCCACTTGCATTTTCTACAAAAAGAGTGTTTCATGACTGCTCAATCAAAAATATGTTTTATCTCTGTTAACTGAATTTACAGATCAGAAATAAGTTTCACAGAATGCATCCGTGTAGTTTTTATTTGAAGATATTCTTTTTCCCAATGTAGGCCTCTTAGCGCTTAGCATGTCCAATTGCAGTTTCTACAGAAAGAGTGTTTCAGAACGGCTCAATCAAAAGTAAGGTTCAACTCTGTTAGTTGAATGCACAGAACAGAAAGAATTTTCACAGAATGCTACTGTGTAGTTTATATTTGAATATATTCCTTTTTCCACTATTACCCTCTTAGCGCTCCAAATGTCCACTTGCATTTTCTACAGAAAGAGTGTTCAGAACTGCGCAATCCAAAGTATGGTTTAACTCTGTTAGCTTAATGAACATATCAGAAATAAGTTTCACAAAATGCTTCTGTGTAGTTTTTATTTGAAGGTATTATTTTTCCCAATAGAGGCCTCTTAGCGCTCAGAATGTCCAATTGCAGTTTCTACAGAAAGAGTGTTTCAGAAAGGCTCAATCAAAAGTAAGGTTCAACTCTGTTAGTTGAATGCACAGAACAGAAAGAAGTTTCATACAATGCTTCTGTGTAGTTTATATTTGAACATATTCTTTTTTCCACTATTACCCACTTAGCGCTACGAATGTCCAGTTGCATTTTCTACAGACAGAGTGTTTCAAAACTGCTCAATCAAAAGTATGGTTTAACTCTGTTAGCTGAATGCTCAGATCAGAAAGAAGTTTCACAGAATGCTTCTGTGTAGTTTATATTTGAATATATTCCTTTTTCCACTACTACTCTCTTAGCGCTCCAAATGTCCAGTTGCATTTCCAACAGAAAGAGAGTTCAGATCTGCTCAATCAAAAGTATGGTTTAACTCTGTTAGCTGAATGCACAGATCAGAAAGAAGTTTCACCGAATGATTCTGTGTAGTTTATATTTGGAGACATTCCTTTTTCCACTATTACCCTCTTAGCGCTCTGAATCTCCACTTGCATTTTATACAGAAAGAGTGTTTCAGAACGGCTCAATCAAAACTAAGGTTCAACTCTTTTAGTTGAACAAACAGAACAGAAAGAAGTTTCACACAATTCTTCTGTGTAGTTTTTATTTGTAGACATTCTTTTTCCCAATATAGGCCTCTTAGCGCTCAGAATGTCCAATTGCAGTTTCTACAGAAAGAGTGTTTCAGAACGGCTCAATCAAAAGTAAGGTTCAACTCTGTTAGTTGAATGCACAGAACAGAAAGAAGTTTCATACAATGCTTCTGTGTAGTTTATATTTGAACATATTCTTTTTTCCACTATTACCCACTTAGCGCTACGAATGTCCAGTTGCATTTTCTACAGACAGAGTGTTTCAAAACTGCTCAATCAAAAGTATGGTTTAACTCTGTTAGCTGAATGCTCAGATCAGAAAAAAGTTTCACAGAACGCTTCTGTGTAGTTTATATTTGAATATATTCCTTTTTCCACTACTACGCTCTTAGCGCTCCAAATGTCCAGTTGCATTTTCTACAGAAAGAGTGTTCAGATCTGCTCAATCAAAAGTATGGTTTAACTCTGTTAGCTGAATGCACAGATCAGAAAGAAGTTTCACCGAATGATTCTGTGTAGTTTATATTTGAAGACATTCCTTTTTCCACTATTACCCTCTTAGCGCTCCGAATCTCCACTTGCATTTTCTACAAAAAGAGTGTTTCATAACTGCTCAATCAAAAATATGTTTTATCTCTGTTAACTGAATTTACAGATCTGAAATAAGTTTCACAGAATGCATCTGTGTAGTTTTTGTTTGAAGATATTCTTTTTCCAATGTAGGCCTCTTAGCGCTTAGCATGTCCAATTGCTGTTTCTACAGAAAGAGTGTTTCAGAACGTCTCAATCAAAAGTAAGGTTCAACTCTGTTTGTTGAATGCACAGAACAGAAAGAATTTTCACAGAATGCTACTGTGTAGTTTATATTTGAATATATTCCTTTTTCCACTATTACCCTCTTAGCGCTACGAATGTCCACTTGCATTTTCTACAGAAAGAGTGTTCAGAACTGCGCAATCAAAAGTATGGTTTAACTCTGTTAGCTTAATGAACATTTCAGAAATAAGTTTCACACAATGCTTCTGTGTAGTTTTTATTTGAAGATATTATTTCTCCCAATATAGGCCTCTTAGCGCTCAGAATGTCCAATTGCAGTTTCTACAGAAAGAGTGTTTCAGAAAGGCTCAAACAAAAGTAAGGTTCAACTCTGTTAGTTGAATGCACTGAACAGAAAGAAGTTTCATACAATGCTTCTGTGTAGTTTATATTTGAACATATTCTTTTTTCCACTATTACCCACTTAGCGCTACGAATGTCCAGTTGCATTTTCTACAGACAGAGTGTTTCAAAACTGCTCAATCAAAAGTATGGTTTAACTCTGTTAGCTGAATGCTCAGATCAGAAAGAAGTTTCACAGAATGCTTCTGTGTAGTTTATATTTGAATATATTCCTTTTTCCACTACTACTCTCTTAGCGCTCCAAATGTCCAGTTGCATTTCCTACAGAAAGAGAGTTCAGATCTGCTCAATCAAAAGTATGGTTTAACTCTGTTAGCTGAATGCACAGATCAGAAAGAAGTTTCACCGAATGATTCTGTGTAGTTTATATTTGGAGACATTCCTTTTTCCACTATTACCCTCTTAGTGCTCTGAATCTCCACTTGCATTTTATACAGAAAGAGTGTTTCAGAACGGCTCAATCAAAACTAAGTTTCAACTCTTTTAGTTGAACAAACAGAACAGAAAGAAGTTTCACACAATTCTTCTGTGTAGTTTTTATTTGTAGACATTCTTTTTCCCAATATAGGCGTCTTAGCGCTCAGAATGTCCAATTGCAGTTTCTACAGAAAGAGTGTTTCAGAACGGCTCAATCAAAAGTAAGGTTCAACTCTGTTAGTTGAATGCACAGAACAGAAAGAAGTTTCATACAATGCTTCTGTGTAGTTTATATTTGAACATATTCTTTTTTCCACTATTACCCACTTAGCGCTACGAATGTCCAGTTGCATTTTCTACAGACAGAGTGTTTCAAAACTGCTCAATCAAAAGTATGGTTTAACTCTGTTAGCTGAATGCTCAGATCAGAAAAAAGTTTCACAGAACGCTTCTGTGTAGTTTATATTTGAATATATTCCTTTTTCCACTACTACGCTCTTAGCGCTCCAAATGTCCAGTTGCATTTTCTACAGAAAGAGTGTTCAGATCTGCTCAATCAAAAGTATGGTTTAACTCTGTTAGCTGAATGCACAGATCAGAAAGAAGTTTCACCAAATGATTCTGTGTAGTTTATATTTGAAGGCATTCCTTTTTCCACTATTACCCTCTTAGCGCTCCGAATCTCCACTTGCATTTTCTACAAAAAGAGTGTTTCATAACTGCTCAATCAAAAATATGTTTTATCTCTGTTAACTGAATTTACAGATCAGAAATAAGTTTCACAGAATGCATCTGTGTAGTTTTTATTTGAAGATATTCTTTTTCCCAATGTAGGCCTCTTAGCGCTTAGCATGTCCAATTGCAGTTTCTACAGAAAGAGTGTTTCAGAACGGCTCAATCAAAAGTAAGGTTCAACTCTGTTAGTTGAATGCACAGAACAAAAAGAATTTTCACTGAATGCTACTGTGTAGTTTATATTTGAATATATTCCTTTTTCCACTATTCCCCTCTTAGCGCTCCGAATGTCCACTTGCATTTTCTACAGAAAGAGTGTTCAGAACTGCGCAATCAAAAGTATGGTTTAACTCTGTTAGCTTAATGAACATATCAGAAATAAGTTTCACACAATGCTTCTGTGTAGTTTTTATTTGAAGATATTATTTTTCCCAATATAGGCCTCTTAGCGCTCAGAATGTCCAATTGCATTTTCTACAGAAAGAGTGTTTCAGAAAGGCTCAATCAAAAGTAAGATTCAACTCTGTTAGTTGAATGCACAGAACAGAAAGAAGTTTCATACAATGCTTCTGTGTAGTTTATATTTGAACATATTCTTTTTTCCACTATTACCCACTTAGCGCTACGAATGTCCAGTTGCATTTTCTACAGACAGAGTGTTTCAAAACTGCTCAATCAAAAGTATGGTTTAACTCTGTTAGCTGAATGCTCAGATCAGAAAGAAGTTTCACAGAATGCTTCTGTGTAGTTTACATTTGAATATATTCCTTTTTCCACTACTACTCTCTTAGCGCTCCAAATGTCCAGTTGCGTTTTCTACAGAAAGAGTGTTCAGATCTGCTCAATCAAAAGTATGGTTTAACTCTGTTAGCTGAATGCACAGATCAGAAAGAAGTTTCACAGAATGATTCTGTGTATTTTATATTTGGAGACATTCCTTTTTCCACTATTACACTCTTAGCGCTCCGAATCTCCACTTGCATTTTCTACAGAAAGTGTGTTTCAGAACGGCTCAATCAAAACTAAGGTTCAACTCTTTTAGTTGAACAAACAGAACAGAAAGGAGTTTCACACAATTCTTCTGTGTAGTTTTTATTTTTAGACATTCTTTTTCCCAATATAGGCCTCTTAGCGCTCAGAATGTCCAATTGCAGTTTCTACAGAAAGAGTGTTTCAGAACGGCTCAATCAAAAGTAAGGTTCAACTCTGTTAGTTGAATGCACAGAACAGAAAGAAGTTTCATACAATGCTTCTGTGTAGTTTATATTTGAACATATTCTTTTTTCCACTATTACCCACTTAGCGCTACGAATGTCCAGTTGCATTTTCTACAGACAGAGTGTTTCAAAATTGCTCAATCAAAAGTATGGTTTAACTCTGTTAGCTGAATGCTCAGATCAGAAAGAAGTTTCACAGAATGCTTCTGTGTAGTTTATATTTGAATATATTCCTTTTTCCACTACTACGCTCTTAGCGCTCCAAATGTCCATTTGCATTTTCTACAGAAAGAGTGTTCAGATCTGCTCAATCAAAAGTATGGTTTAACTCTGTTAGCTGAATGCACAGATCAGAAAGAAGTTTCACCGAATGATTCTGTGTAGTTTATATTTGAAGACATTCCTTTTTCCACTATTACCCTCTTAGCGCTCTGAATCTCCACTTGCATTTTCTACAAAAAGAGTGTTTCATAACTGCTCAATCAAAAATATGTTTTATCTCTGTTAACTGAATTTACAGATCAGAAATAAGTTTCACAGAATGCATCTGTGTAGTTTTTATTTGAAGATATTCTTTTTCCCAATGTAGGCCTCTTAGCGCTTAGCATGTCCAATTGCAGTTTCTACAGAAAGAGTGTTTCAGAACGGCTCAATCAAAAGTAAGGTTCAACTCTGTTAGTTGAATGCACAGAACAGAAAGAATTTTCACAGAATGCTACTGTGTAGTTTATATTTGAATATATTCCTTTTTCCACTATTACCCTCTTAGCGCTCCGAATGTCCACTTGCATTTTCTACAGAAAGAGTGTTCAGAACTGCGCAATCAAAAGTATGGTTTAACTCTGTTAGCTTAATGAACATATCAGAAATAAGTTTCACACAATGCTTCTGTGTAGTTTTTATTTGAAGATATTATTTTTCCCAATATAGGCCTCTTAGCGCTCAGAATGTCCAATTGCAGTTTCTACAGAAAGAGTGTTTCAGAAAGGCTCAATCAAAAGTAAGGTTCAACTCTGTTAGTTGAATGCACAGGACAGAAAGAAGTTTTATACACTGCTTCTTTGTAGTTTATATTTGAACATATTCTTTTTTCTACAATTACCCACTTAGCGCTACGAATGTCCAGTTGCATTTTCTACAGACAGAGTGTTTCAAAACTGCTCAATCAAAAGTATGGTTTAACTCTGTTAGCTGAATGCTCAGATCAGAAAGAAGTTTCACAGAATCCTTCTGTGTAGTTTATATTTGAATATATTCCTTTTTCCACTACTACTCTCTTAGCGCTCCAAATGTCCAGTTGCATTTTCTACAGAAAGAGAGTTCAGATCTGCTCAATCAAAAGTATGGTTTAACTCTGTTAGCTGAATGCACAGATCAGAAAGAAGTTTCACAGAATGATTCTGTGTAGTTTATATTTGGAGACATTCCTTTTTCCACTATTACCCTCTTAGCGCTCCGAATCTCCACTTGCATTTTCTACAGAAAGAGTGTTTCAGAACGGCTCAATCAAAACTAAGGTTCAATTCTTTTAGTTGAACAAACAGAACAGAAAGAAGTTTCACACAATTCTTCTGTGTAGTTTTTATTTGTAGACATTCTTTTTCCCAATATAGGCCTCTTAGCGCTCAGAATGTCCAATTGCAGTTTCTACAGAAAGAGTGTTTCAGAACGGCTCAATCAAAAGTAAGGTTCAACTCTGTTAGTTGAATGCACAGAACAGAAAGAAGTTTCATACAATGCTTCTGTGTAGTTTATATTTGAACATATTCTTTTTTCCACTATTACCCACTTAGCGCTACGAATGTCCAGTTGCATTTTCTACAGACAGAGTGTTTCAAAACTGCTCAATCAAAAGTATGGTTTAACTCTGTTAGCTGAATGCTCAGATCAGAAAAAAGTTTCACAGAATGCTTCTGTGTAGTTTATATTTGAATATATTCTTTTTCCACTACTACGCTCTTTGCGCTCCAAATGTCCAGTTGCATTTTCTACAGAAAGAGTGTTCAGATCTGCTCAATCAAAAGTATGGTTTAACTCTGTTAGCTGAATGCACAGATCAGAAAGAAGTTTCACAGAATGATTCTGTGTAGTTTATATTTGGAGACATTCCTTTTTCCACTATTACCCTCTTAGCGCTCCGAATCTCCACTTGCATTTTCTACAGAAAGTGTGTTTCAGAACGGCTCAATCAAAACTAAGGTTCAACTCTTTTAGTTGAACAAACAGAACAGAAAGAAGTTTCACACAATTCTTCTGTGCAGTTTTTATTTGTAGACATTCTTTTTCCCAATATAGGCCTCTTAGCGCTCAGAATGTCCAATTGCAGTTTCTACAGAAAGAGTGTTTCAGAACGGCTCAATCAAAAGTAAGGTTCAACTCTGTTAGTTGAATGCACAGAACAGAAAGAAGTTTCATACAATGCTTCTGTGTAGTTTATATTTGAACATATTCTTTTTTCCACTATTACCCACTTAGCGCTACGAAAGTACAGTTGCATTTTCTACAGACAGAGTGTTTCAAAACTGCTCAATCAAAAGTATGGTTTAACTCTGTTAGCTGAATGCTCAGATCAGAAAGAAGTTTCACAGAATCCTTCTGTGTAGTTTATATTTGAATATATTCCTTTTTCCACTACTACTCTCTTAGCGCTCCAAATGTCCAGTTGCATTTTCTACAGAAAGAGAGTTCAGATCTGCTCAATCAAAAGTATGGTTTAACTCTGTTAGCTGAATGCACAGATCAGAAAAAAGTTTCACAGAATGATTCTGTGTAGTTTATATTTGGAGACATTCCTTTTTCCACTATTACCCTCTTAGCGCTCCGAATCTCCACTTGCATTTTCTACAGAAAGAGTGTTTCAGAACGGCTCAATCAAAACTAAGGTTCAATTCTTTTAGTTGAACAAACAGAACAGAAAGAAGTTTCACACATTTCTTCTGTGTAGTTTTTATTTGTAGACATTCTTTTTCCCAATATAGGCCTCTTAGCGCTCAGAATGTCCAATTGCAGTTTCTACAGAAAGAGTGTTTCACAACGGCTCAATCAAAAGTAAGGTTCAACTCTGTTAGTTGAATGCACAGAACAGAAAGAAGTTTCATACAATGCTTCTGTGTAGTTTATATTTGAACATATTCTTTTTTCCACTATTACCCACTTAGCGCTACGAATGTCCAGTTGCATTTTCTACAGACAGAGTGTTTCAAAACTGCTCAATCAAAAGTATGGTTTAACTCTGTTAGCTGAATGCTCAGATCAGAAAGAAGTTTCACAGAATGCTTCTGTGTAGTTTATATTTGAATATATTCCTTTTTCCACTACTACGCTCTTAGCGCTCAAAATGTCCAGTTGCATTTTCTAGAGAAAGAGTGTTCAGATCTGCTCAATCAAAAGTATGGTTTAACTCTGTTAGCTGAATGCACAGATCAGAAAGAAGTTTCACCGAATGATTCTGTGTAGTTTATATTTGAAGACATTCCTTTTTCCACTATTACCCTCTTAGCGCTCCAAATCTCCACTTGTATTTTCTACAAAAAGAGTGTTTCATAACTGCTCAATCAAAAATATGTTTTATCTCTGTTAACTGAATTTACAGATCAGAAATAAGTTTCACAGAATGCATCTGTGTAGTTTTTATTTGAAGATATTCTTTTTCCCAATGTAGGCCTCTTAGCGCTTAGCATGTCCAATTGCAGTTTCTACAGAAAGAGTGTTTCAGAACGGCTCAATCAAAAGTAAGGTTCAACTCTGTTAGTTGAATGCACAGAACAGAAAGAATTTTCACAGAATGCTACTGTGTAGTTTATATTTGAATATATTCCTTTTTCCACTATTACCCTCTTAGCGCTCCGAATGTCCACTTGCATTGTCTACAGAAAGAGTGTTCAGAACTGCGCAATCAAAAGTATGGTTTAACTCTGTTAGCTTAATGAACATATCAGAAATAAGTTTCACACAATGCTTCTGTGTAGTTTTTATTTGAAGATATTATTTTTCCCAATAGAGGCCTCTTAGCGCTCAGAATGTCCAATTGCAGTTTCTACAGAAAGAGTATGTCAGAACGGCTCAATCAAAAGTAAGGTTCAATTCTGTTAGTTGAATGCACAGAACAGAAAGAAGTTTCATACAATGCTTCTGTGTAGTTTATATTTGAACATATTCTTTTTTCCACTATTACCCACTTAGCGCTACGAATGTCCAGTTGCATTTTCTACAGACAGAGTGTTTCAAAACTGCTCAATCAAAAGTATGGTTTAACTCTGTTAGCTGAATGCTCAGATCAGAAAGAAGTTTCACAGAATGCTTCTGTGTAGTTTATATTTGAATATATTCCTTTTTCCACTACTACTCTCTTAGCGCTCCAAATGTCCAGTTGCATTTTCTACAGAAAGAGAGTTCAGATCTGCTCAATCAAAAGTATGGTTTAACTCTGTTAGCTGAATGCACAGATCAGAAAGAAGTTTCACAGAATGATTCTGTGTAGTTTATATTTGGAAACATTCCTTTTTCCACTATTACCCTATTAGCGCTCCGAATCTCCACTTGCATTTTCTACAGAAAGAGTGTTTCAGAACGGCTCAATCAAAACTAATGTTCAACTCTTTTAGTTGAACAAACAGAACAGAAAGAAGTTTCACACAATTCTTCTGTGTAGTTTTTATTTGTAGACATTCTTTTTCCCAATATAGGCCTCTTAGCGCTCAGAATGTCCAATTGCAGTTTCTACAGAAAGAGTGTTTCAGAACGGCTCAATCAAAAGTAAGGTTCAACTCTGTTAGTTGAATGCACAGAACAGAAAGAAGTTTCATACAATGCTTCTGTGTAGTTTATATTTGAACATATTCTTTTTTCCACTATTACCCACTTAGCGCTACGAATGTCCAGTTGCATTTTCTACAGACAGAGTGTTTCAAAACTGCTCAATCAAAAGTATGGTTTAACTCTGTTAGCTGAATGCTCAGATCAGAAAGAAGTTTCACAGAAGGCTTCTGTGTAGTTTATATTTGAATATATTCCTTTTTCCACTACTACGCTCTTAGCGCTCCAAATGTCCAGTTGCATTTTCTACAGAAAGAGTGTTCAGATCTGCTCAATCAAAAGTATGGTTTAACTCTGTTAGCTGAATGCACAGATCAGAAAGAAGTTTCACCGAATGATTCTGTGTAGTTTATATTTCAAGACATTCCTTTTTCCACTATTACCCTCTTAGCGCTCCGAATCTCCACTTGCATTTTCTACAAAAAGAGTGTTTCATAACTGCTCAATCAAAAATATGTTTTATCTCTGTTAACTGAATTTACAGATCAGAAATAAGTTTCACAGAATGCATCTGTGTAGTTTTTATTTGAAGATATTCTTTTTCCCAATGTAGGCCTCTTAGCGCTTAGCATGTCCAATTGCAGTTTCTACAGAAAGAGTGTTTCAGAACGGCTCAATCAAAAGTAAGGTTCAACTCTGTTAGTTGAATGCACAGAACAGAAAGAATTTTCACAGAATGCTACTGTGTAGTTTATATATGAATATATTCCTTTTTCCACTATAACCCTCTTAGCGCTCCGAATGTCCACTTGCATTTTCTACAGAAAGACTGTTCAGAACTGTGCAATCAAAAGTATGGTTTAACTCTGTTAGCTTAATGAACATATCAGAAATAAGTTTCACACAATGCTTCTGTGTAGTTTTTATTTGAAGATATTATTTTTCCCAATAGAGGCCTCTTAGCGCTCAGAATGCCCAATTGCAGTTTCTACAGAAACAGTGTTTCAGAAAGGCTCAATCAAATGTAAGGTTCAACTCCGTTAGTTGAATGCACAGAACAGAAAGAAGTTTCATACAATGCTTCTGTGTAGTTTATATTTGAACATATTCTTTTTTCCACTATTACCCACTTAGCGCTACTAATGTCCAGTTGCATTTTCTACAGACAGAGTGTTTCAAAACTGCTCAATCAAAAGTATGGTTTAAATCTGTTAGCTGAATGCTCAGATCAGAAAGAAGTTTCACAGAATGCTTCTGTGTAGTTTATATTTGAATATATTCCTTTTTCCACTACTACTCTCTTAGCGCTCCAAATGTCCAGTTTCATTTTCTACAGAAAGAGTGTTCAGATCTGCTCAATCAAAAGTATGGTTTAACTCTGTTAGCTGAATGCACAGATCAGAAAGAAGTTTCACAGAATGATTCTGTGTAGTTTATATTTGGAGACATTCCTTTTTCCACTATTACCCTCTTAGCGCTCCGAATCTCCACTTGCATTTTCTACAGAAAGTGTGTTTCAGAACGGCTCAATCAAAACTAAGGTTCAACTCTTTTAGTTGAACAAACAGAACAGAAAGAAGTTTCACACAATTCTTCTGTGTAGTTTTTATTTGTAGACATTCTTTTTCCCAATATAGGCCTCTTAGCGCTCAGAATGTCCAATTGCAGTTTCTACAGAAAGAGTGTTTCAGAACGGCTCAATCAAAAGTAAGGTTCAACTCTGTTAGTTGAATGCACAGAACAGAAAGAAGTTTCATACAATGCTTCTGTGTAGTTTATATTTGAACATATTCTTTTTTCCACTATTACCCACTTAGCGCTACGAATGTCCAGTTGCATTTTCTACAGACAGAGTGTTTCAAAACAGCTCAATCAAAAGTATGGTTTAACACTGTTAGATGAATGCTCAGATCAGAAAAAAGTTTCACAGAATGCTTCTGTGTAGTTTATATTTGAATATATTCTTTTTTCCACTACTACGCTATTAGCGCTCCAAATGTCCAGTTGCATTTTCTAGAGAAAGAGTGTTCAGATCTGCTCAATCAAAAGTATGGTTTAACTCTGTTAGCTGAATGCACAGATCAGAAAGAAGTTTCACAGAATGATTCTGTGTAGTTTATATTTGAAGACATTCCTTTTTCCACTATTACCCTCTTAGCGCTCCAAATCTCCACTTGCATTTTCTACAAAAATAGTGTTTCATAACTGCTCAATCAAAAATATGTTTTATCTCTGTTAACTGAATTTACAGATCAGAAATAAGTTTCACAGAATGCATCTGTGTAGTTTTTATTTGAAGATATTCTTTTTCCCAATGTAGGCCTCTTAGCGCTTAGCATGTCCAATTGCAGTTTCTACAGAAAGAGTGTTTCAGAACGGCTCAATCAAAAGTAAGGTTCAACTCTGTTAGTTGAATGCACAGAACAGAAAGAATTTTCACAGAATGCTACTGTGTAGTTTATATTTGAATATATTCCTTTTTCCACTATTACCCTCTTAGCGCTCCGAATGTCCACTTGCATTTTCTACAGAAAGAGTGTTCAGAACTGCACAATCAAAAGTATGGTTTAACTCTGTTAGCTTAATGAACATATCAGAAATAAGTTTCACACAATGCTTCTGTGTAGTTTTTATTTGAAGATATTATTTTTCCCAATAGAGGCCTCTTAGCGCTCAGAATGTAAAATTGCAGTTTCTACAGAAAGAGTGTTTCAGAAAGGCTCAATCAAAAGTAAGGTTCAACTCTGTTAGTTGAATGCACAGAACAGAAAGAAGTTTCATACAATGCTTCTGTGTAGTTTATATTTGAACATATTCTTTTTTCCACTATTACCCACTTAGCGCTACGAATGTCCAGTTGCATTTTCTACAGACAGAGTGTTTCAAAACTGCTCAATCAAAAGTATGGTTTAACTCTGTTAGCTGAATGCTCAGATCAGAAAAAAGTTTCACAGAATGCTTCTGTGTAGTTTATATTTGAATATATTCCTTTTTCCACTAGTACGCTATTAGCGCTCCAAATGTCCAGTTGCATTTTCTAGAGAAAGAGTGTTCAGATCTGCTCAATCAAAAGTATGGTTTAACTCTGTTAGCTGAATGCACAGATCAGAAAGAAGTTTCACCGAATGATTCTGTGTAGTTTATATTTGAAGACATTCCTTTTTCCACTATTACCCTCTTAGCGCTCCAAATCTCCACTTGTATTTTCTACAAAAAGAGTGTTTCATAACTGCTCAATCAAAAATATGTTTTATCTCTGTTAACTGAATTTACAGATCAGAAATAAGTTTCACAGAATGCATCTGTGTAGTTTTTATTTGAAGATATTCTTTTTCCCAATGTAGGCCTCTTAGCGCTTAGCATGTCCAATTGCAGTTTCTACAGAAAGAGTGTTTCAGAACGGCTCAATCAAAAGTAAGGTTCAACTCTGTTAGTTGAATGCACAGAACAGAAAGAATTTTCACAGAATGCTACTGTGTAGTTTATATTTGTATATATTCCTTTTTCCACTATTACCCTCTTAGCGCTCCGAATGTCCACTTGCATTTTCTACAGAAAGAGTGTTCAGAACTGCGCAATAAAAAGTATGGTTTAACTCTGTTAGCTTAATGAACATATCAGAAATAAGTTTCACACAATGCTTCTGTGTAGTTTTTATTTGAAGATATTATTTTTCCCAATAGAGGCCTCTTAGCGCTCAGAATGTCCAATTGCAGTTTCTACAGAAAGAGTGTTTCAGAAAGGCTCAATGAAAAGTAAGGTTCAACTCTGTTAGTTGAATGCACAGAACAGAAAGATGTTTCATACAATGCTTCTGTGTAGTTTATATTTGAACATATTCTTTTTTCCACTATTACCCACTTAGCGCTACGAATGTCCAGTTGCATTTTCTACAGACAGAGTGTTTCAAAACTGCTCAATCAAAAGTATGGTTTAACTCTGTTAGCTGAATGCTCAGATCAGAAAGAAGTTTCACAGAATGCTTCTGTGTAGTTTATATTTGAATATATACCTTTTTCCACTACTACTCTCTTAGCGCTCCAAATGTCCAGTTGCATTTTCTACAGAAAGAGAGTTCAGATCTGCTCAATCAAAAGTATGGTTTAACTCTGTTAGCTGAATGCACAGATCAGAAAGAAGTTTCACAGAATGATTCTGTGTAGTTTATATTTGAAGACATTCCTTTTTCCACTATTACCCTATTAGCGCTCCGAATCTCCACTTGCATTTTCTACAGAAAGAGTGTTTCAGAACGGCTCAATCAAAACTAATGTTCAACTCTTTTAGTTGAACAAACAGAACAGAAAGAAGTTTCACACAATTCTTCTGTGTAGTTTTTATTTGTAGACATTCTTTTTCCCAATATAGGCCTCTTAGCGCTCAGAATGTCCAATTGCAGTTTCTACAGAAAGAGTGTTTCAGAACGGCTCAATCAAAAGTAAGGTTCAACTCTTTTAGTTGAATGCACAGAACAGAAAGAAGTTTCATACAATGCTTCTGTGTAGTTTATATTTGAACATATTCTTTTTTCCACTATTACCCACTTAGCGCTACGAATGTCCAGTTGCATTTTCTACAGACAGAGTGTTTCAAAACTGCTCAATCAAAAGTATGGTTTAACTCTGTTAGCTGAATGCTCAGATCAGAAAGAAGTTTCACAGAAGGCTTCTGTGTAGTTTATATTTGAATATATTCCTTTTTCCACTACTACGCTCTTAGCGCTCCAAATGTCCAGTTGCATTTTCTACAGAAACAGTGTTCAGATCTGCTCAATCAAAAGTATGGTTTAACTCTGTTAGCTGAATGCACAGATCAGAAAGAAGTTTCACCGAATGATTCTGTGTAGTTTATATTTGAAGACATTCCTTTTTCCACAATTACCCTCTTAGCGCTCCGAATCTCCACTTGCATTTTCTACAAAAAGAGTGTTTCATAACTGCTCAATCAAAAATATGTTTTATCTCTGTTAACTGAATTTACAGATCAGAAATAAGTTTCACAGAATGCATCTGTGTAGTTTTTATTTGAAGATATTCTTTTTCCCAATGTAGGCCTCTTAGCGCTTAGCATGTCCAATTGCAGTTTCTACAGAAAGAGTGTTTCAGAACGGCTCAATCAAAAGTAAGGTTCAACTCTGTTAGTTGAATGCACAGAACAGAAAGAATTTTCACAGAATGCTACTGTGTAGTTTATATATGAATATATTCCTTTTTCCACTATAACCCTCTTAGCGCTCCGAATGTCCACTTGCATTTTCTACAGAAAGACTGTTCAGAACTGTGCAATCAAAAGTATGGTTTAACTCTGTTAGCTTAATGAACATATCAGAAATAAGTTTCACACAATGCTTCTGTGTAGTTTTTATTTGAAGATATTATTTTTCCCAATAGAGGCCTCTTAGCGCTCAGAATGTCCAATTGCAGTTTCTACAGAAAGAGTGTTTCAGAAAGGCTCAATCAAAAGTAAGGTTCAACTCCGTTAGTTGAATGCACAGAACAGAAAGAAGTTTCATACAATGCTTCTGTGTAGTTTATATTTGAACATATTCTTTTTTCCACTATTACCCTCTTAGCGCTACGAATGTCCAGTTGCATTTTCTACAGACAGAGTGTTTCAAAACTGCTCAATCAAAAGTATGGTTTAACTCTGTTAGCTGAATGCTCAGATCAGAAAGAAGTTTCACAGAATGCTTCTGTGTAGTTTATATTTGAATATATTCCTTTTTCCACTACTACTCTCTTAGCGCTCCAAATGTCCAGTTTCATTTTCTACAGAAAGAGTGTTCAGATCTGCTCAATCAAAAGTATGGTTTAACTCTGTTAGCTGAATGCACAGATCAGAAAGAAGTTTCACAGAATGATTCTGTGTAGTTTATATTTGGAGACATTCCTTTTTCCACTATTACCCTCTTAGCGCTCCGAATCTCCACTTGCATTTTCTACAGAAAGTGTGTTTCAGAACGGCTCAATCAAAACTAAGGTTCAACTCTTTTAGTTGAACAAACAGAACAGAAAGAAGTTTCACACAATTCTTCTGTGTAGTTTTTATTTGTAGACATTCTTTTTCCCAATATAGGTCTCTTACCGCTCAGAATGTCCAATTGCAGTTTCTACAGAAAGAGTGTTTCAGAACGGCTAAATCAAAAGTAAGGTTCAACTCTGTTAGTTGAATGCACAGAACAGAAAGAAGTTTCATACAATGCTTCTGTGTAGTTTATATTTGAACATATTCTTTTTTCCACTATTACCCACTTAGCGCTACGAATGTCCAGTTGCATTTTCTACAGACAGAGTGTTTCAAAACTGCTCAATCAAAAGTGTGGTTTAACTCTGTTAGCTGAATGCTCAGATCAGAAAGAAGTTTCACAGAATCCTTCTGTGTAGTTTATATTTTAATATATTCCTTTTTCCACTACTATTCTCTTAGCGCTCCAAATGTCCAGTTGCATTTTCTACAGAAAGAGAGTTCAGATCTGCTCAATCAAAAGTATGGTTTAACTCTTTTAGCTGAATGCACAGATCAGAAAAATGTTTCACAGAATGATTCTGTGTAGTTTATATTTGGAGACATTCCTTTTTCCACTATTACCCTCTTAGCGCTCCGAATCTCCACTTGCATTTTCTACAGAAAGTGTGTTTCAGAACGGCTCAATCAAAACTAAGTTTCAACTCTTTTAGTTGAACAAACAGAACAGAAAGAAGTTTCACACAATTCTTCTGTGTAGTTTTTATTTGTAGACATTCTTTTTCCCAATATAGGCCTCTTAGCGCTCAGAATGTCCAATTGCAGTTTCTACAGAAAGAGTGTTTCAGAACGGCTCAATCAAAAGTAAGGTTCAACTCTGTTAGTTGAATGCACAGAACAGAAAGAAGTTTCATACAATGCTTCTGTGTAGTTTATATTTGAACATATTCTTTTTTCCACTATTACCCACTTAGCGCTACGAATGTCCAGTTGCATTTTCTACAGACAGAGTGTTTCAAAATTGCTCAATCAAAAGTATGGTTTAACTCTGTTAGCTGAATGCTCAGATCAGAAAGAAGTTTCACAGAATGCTTCTGTGTAGTTTATATTTGAATATATTCCTTTTTCCACTACTACGCTCTTAGCGCTCCAAATGTCCATTTGCATTTTCTACAGAAAGAGTGTTCAGATCTGCTCAATCAAAAGTATGGTTTAACTCTGTTAGCTGAATGCACAGATCAGAAAGAAGTTTCACCGAATGATTCTGTGTAGTTTATATTTGAAGACATTCCTTTTTCCACTATTACCCTCTTAGCGCTCTGAATCTCCACTTGCATTTTCTACAAAAAGAGTGTTTCATAACTGCTCAATCAAAAATATGTTTTATCTCTGTTAACTGAATTTACAGATCAGAAATAAGTTTCACAGAATGCATCTGTGTAGTTTTTATTTGAAGATATTCTTTTTCCCAATGTAGGCCTCTTAGCGCTTAGCATGTCCAATTGCAGTTTCTACAGAAAGAGTGTTTCAGAACGGCTCAATCAAAAGTAAGGTTCAACTCTGTTAGTTGAATGCACAGAACAGAAAGAATTTTCACAGAATGCTACTGTGTAGTTTATATTTGAATATATTCCTTTTTCCACTATTACCCTCTTAGCGCTCCGAATGTCCACTTGCATTTTCTACAGAAAGAGTGTTCAGAACTGCGCAATCAAAAGTATGGTTTAACTCTGTTAGCTTAATGAACATATCAGAAATAAGTTTCACACAATGCTTCTGTGTAGTTTTTATTTGAAGATATTATTTTTCCCAATATAGGCCTCTTAGCGCTCAGAATGTCCAATTGCAGTTTCTACAGAAAGAGTGTTTCAGAAAGGCTCAATCAAAAGTAAGGTTCAACTCTGTTAGTTGAATGCACAGGACAGAAAGAAGTTTTACCGAATGATTCTGTGTAGTTTATATTTGAACATATTCTTTTTTCCACAATTACCCTCTTAGCGCTCCGAATCTCCACTTGCATTTTCTACAAAAAGAGTGTTTCATAACTGCTCAATCAAAAGTATGTTTTATCTCTGTTAACTGAATTTACAGATCAGAAATAAGTTTCACAGAATGCATCTGTGTAGTTTTTATTTGAAGATATTCTTTTTCCCAATACTAGGCCTCTTAGCGCTTAGCATGTCCAATTGCAGTTTCTACAGAAAGAGTGTTTCAGAACGGCTCAATCAAAAGTAAGGTTCAACTCTGTTAGTTGAATGCACAGAACAGAAAGAATTTTCACAGAATGCTACTGTGTAGTTTATATATGAATATATTCCTTTTTCCACTATAACCCTCTTAGCGCTCCGAATGTCCACTTGCATTTTCTACAGAAAGACTGTTCAGAACTGTGCAATCAAAAGTATGGTTTAACTCTGTTAGCTTAATGAACATATCAGAAATAAGTTTCACACAATGCTTCTGTGTAGTTTTTATTTGAAGATATTATTTTTCCCAATAGAGGCCTCTTAGCGCTCAGAATGTCCAATTGCAGTTTCTACAGAAAGAGTGTTTCAGAAAGGCTCAATCAAAAGTAAGGTTCAACTCCGTTAGTTGAATGCACAGAACAGAAAGAAGTTTCATACAATGCTTCTGTGTAGTTTATATTTGAACATATTCTTTTTTCCACTATTACCCTCTTAGCGCTACGAATGTCCAGTTGCATTTTCTACAGACAGAGTGTTTCAAAACTGCTCAATCAAAAGTATGGTTTAACTCTGTTAGCTGAATGCTCAGATCAGAAAGAAGTTTCACAGAATGCTTCTGTGTAGTTTATATTTGAATATATTCCTTTTTCCACTACTACTCTCTTAGCGCTCCAAATGTCCAGTTTCATTTTCTACAGAAAGAGTGTTCAGATCTGCTCAATCAAAAGTATGGTTTAACTCTGTTAGCTGAATGCACAGATCAGAAAGAAGTTTCACAGAATGATTCTGTGTAGTTTATATTTGGAGACATTCCTTTTTCCACTATTACCCTCTTAGCGCTCCGAATCTCCACTTGCATTTTCTACAGAAAGTGTGTTTCAGAACGGCTCAATCAAAACTAAGGTTCAACTCTTTTAGTTGAACAAACAGAACAGAAAGAAGTTTCACACAATTCTTCTGTGTAGTTTTTATTTGTAGACATTCTTTTTCCCAATATAGGTCTCTTACCGCTCAGAATGTCCAATTGCAGTTTCTACAGAAAGAGTGTTTCAGAACGGCTAAATCAAAAGTAAGGTTCAACTCTGTTAGTTGAATGCACAGAACAGAAAGAAGTTTCATACAATGCTTCTGTGTAGTTTATATTTGAACATATTCTTTTTTCCACTATTACCCACTTAGCGCTACGAATGTCCAGTTGCATTTTCTACAGACAGAGTGTTTCAAAACTGCTCAATCAAAAGTGTGGTTTAACTCTGTTAGCTGAATGCTCAGATCAGAAAGAAGTTTCACAGAATCCTTCTGTGTAGTTTATATTTTAATATATTCCTTTTTCCACTACTATTCTCTTAGCGCTCCAAATGTCCAGTTGCATTTTCTACAGAAAGAGAGTTCAGATCTGCTCAATCAAAAGTATGGTTTAACTCTTTTAGCTGAATGCACAGATCAGAAAAATGTTTCACAGAATGATTCTGTGTAGTTTATATTTGGAGACATTCCTTTTTCCACTATTACCCTCTTAGCGCTCCGAATCTCCACTTGCATTTTCTACAGAAAGTGTGTTTCAGAACGGCTCAATCAAAACTAAGTTTCAACTCTTTTAGTTGAACAAACAGAACAGAAAGAAGTTTCACACAATTCTTCTGTGTAGTTTTTATTTGTAGACATTCTTTTTCCCAATATAGGCCTCTTAGCGCTCAGAATGTCCAATTGCAGTTTCTACAGAAAGAGTGTTTCAGAACGGCTCAATCAAAAGTAAGGTTCAACTCTGTTAGTTGAATGCACAGAACAGAAAGAAGTTTCATACAATGCTTCTGTGTAGTTTATATTTGAACATATTCTTTTTTCCACTATTACCCACTTAGCGCTACGAATGTCCAGTTGCATTTTCTACAGACAGAGTGTTTCAAAATTGCTCAATCAAAAGTATGGTTTAACTCTGTTAGCTGAATGCTCAGATCAGAAAGAAGTTTCACAGAATGCTTCTGTGTAGTTTATATTTGAATATATTCCTTTTTCCACTACTACGCTCTTAGCGCTCCAAATGTCCATTTGCATTTTCTACAGAAAGAGTGTTCAGATCTGCTCAATCAAAAGTATGGTTTAACTCTGTTAGCTGAATGCACAGATCAGAAAGAAGTTTCACCGAATGATTCTGTGTAGTTTATATTTGAAGACATTCCTTTTTCCACTATTACCCTCTTAGCGCTCTGAATCTCCACTTGCATTTTCTACAAAAAGAGTGTTTCATAACTGCTCAATCAAAAATATGTTTTATCTCTGTTAACTGAATTTACAGATCAGAAATAAGTTTCACAGAATGCATCTGTGTAGTTTTTATTTGAAGATATTCTTTTTCCCAATGTAGGCCTCTTAGCGCTTAGCATGTCCAATTGCAGTTTCTACAGAAAGAGTGTTTCAGAACGGCTCAATCAAAAGTAAGGTTCAACTCTGTTAGTTGAATGCACAGAACAGAAAGAATTTTCACAGAATGCTACTGTGTAGTTTATATTTGAATATATTCCTTTTTCCACTATTACCCTCTTAGCGCTCCGAATGTCCACTTGCATTTTCTACAGAAAGAGTGTTCAGAACTGCGCAATCAAAAGTATGGTTTAACTCTGTTAGCTTAATGAACATATCAGAAATAAGTTTCACACAATGCTTCTGTGTAGTTTTTATTTGAAGATATTATTTTTCCCAATATAGGCCTCTTAGCGCTCAGAATGTCCAATTGCAGTTTCTACAGAAAGAGTGTTTCAGAAAGGCTCAATCAAAAGTAAGGTTCAACTCTGTTAGTTGAATGCACAGGACAGAAAGAAGTTTTATACACTGCTTCTTTGTAGTTTATATTTGAACATATTCTTTTTTCTACAATTACCCACTTAGCGCTACGAATGTCCAGTTGCATTTTCTACAGACAGAGTGTTTCAAAACTGCTCAATCAAAAGTATGGTTTAACTCTGTTAGCTGAATGCTCAGATCAGAAAGAAGTTTCACAGAATCCTTCTGTGTAGTTTATATTTGAATATATTCCTTTTTCCACTACTACTCTCTTAGCGCTCCAAATGTCCAGTTGCATTTTCTACAGAAAGAGAGTTCAGATCTGCTCAATCAAAAGTATGGTTTAACTCTGTTAGCTGAATGCACAGATCAGAAAGAAGTTTCACAGAATGATTCTGTGTAGTTTATATTTGGAGACATTCCTTTTTCCACTATTACCCTCTTAGCGCTCCGAATCTCCACTTGCATTTTCTACAGAAAGAGTGTTTCAGAACGGCTCAATCAAAACTAAGGTTCAATTCTTTTAGTTGAACAAACAGAACAGAAAGAAGTTTCACACAATTCTTCTGTGTAGTTTTTATTTGTAGACATTCTTTTTCCCAATATAGGCCTCTTAGCGCTCAGAATGTCCAATTGCAGTTTCTACAGAAAGAGTGTTTCAGAACGGCTCAATCAAAAGTAAGGTTCAACTCTGTTAGTTGAATGCACAGAACAGAAAGAAGTTTCATACAATGCTTCTGTGTAGTTTATATTTGAACATATTCTTTTTTCCACTATTACCCACTTAGCGCTACGAATGTCCAGTTGCATTTTCTACAGACAGAGTGTTTCAAAACTGCTCAATCAAAAGTATGGTTTAACTCTGTTAGCTGAATGCTCAGATCAGAAAAAAGTTTCACAGAATGCTTCTGTGTAGTTTATATTTGAATATATTCTTTTTCCACTACTACGCTCTTTGCGCTCCAAATGTCCAGTTGCATTTTCTACAGAAAGAGTGTTCAGATCTGCTCAATCAAAAGTATGGTTTAACTCTGTTAGCTGAATGCACAGATCAGAAAGAAGTTTCACAGAATGATTCTGTGTAGTTTATATTTGGAGACATTCCTTTTTCCACTATTACCCTCTTAGCGCTCCGAATCTCCACTTGCATTTTCTACAGAAAGTGTGTTTCAGAACGGCTCAATCAAAACTAAGGTTCAACTCTTTTAGTTGAACAAACAGAACAGAAAGAAGTTTCACACAATTCTTCTGTGCAGTTTTTATTTGTAGACATTCTTTTTCCCAATATAGGCCTCTTAGCGCTCAGAATGTCCAATTGCAGTTTCTACAGAAAGAGTGTTTCAGAACGGCTCAATCAAAAGTAAGGTTCAACTCTGTTAGTTGAATGCACAGAACAGAAAGAAGTTTCATACAATGCTTCTGTGTAGTTTATATTTGAACATATTCTTTTTTCCACTATTACCCACTTAGCGCTACGAAAGTACAGTTGCATTTTCTACAGACAGAGTGTTTCAAAACTGCTCAATCAAAAGTATGGTTTAACTCTGTTAGCTGAATGCTCAGATCAGAAAGAAGTTTCACAGAATCCTTCTGTGTAGTTTATATTTGAATATATTCCTTTTTCCACTACTACTCTCTTAGCGCTCCAAATGTCCAGTTGCATTTTCTACAGAAAGAGAGTTCAGATCTGCTCAATCAAAAGTATGGTTTAACTCTGTTAGCTGAATGCACAGATCAGAAAAAAGTTTCACAGAATGATTCTGTGTAGTTTATATTTGGAGACATTCCTTTTTCCACTATTACCCTCTTAGCGCTCCGAATCTCCACTTGCATTTTCTACAGAAAGAGTGTTTCAGAACGGCTCAATCAAAACTAAGGTTCAATTCTTTTAGTTGAACAAACAGAACAGAAAGAAGTTTCACACATTTCTTACCCTCTTAGCGCTCCGAATCTCCACTTGCATTTTCTACAAAAAGAGTGTTTCATAACTGCTCAATCAAAAATATGTTTTATCTCTCTTAACTGAATTTACAGATCAGAAATAAGTTTCACAGAATGCATCTGTGTAGTTTTTATTTGAAGATATTCTTTTTCCCAATGTGGGCCTCTTAGCGCTTAGCATGTCCAATTGCAGTTTCTACAGAAAGAGTGTTTCAGAACGGCTCAATCAAAAGTAAGGTTCAACTCTGTTAGTTGAATGCACAGAACAGAAAGAATTTTCACAGAATGCTACTGTGTAGTTTATATTTGAATATATTACTTTTTCCACTATTACCCTCTTAGCGCTGCGAATGTCCACTTGCATTTTCTACAGAAAGAGTGTTCAGAACTGCGCAATCAAAAGTATGGTTTAACTCTGTTAGCTTAATGAACATATCAGAAATAAGTTTCACACAATGCTTCTGTGTAGTTTTTATTTGAAGATATTATTTTTCCCAATATAGGCCTCATAGCGCTCAGAATGTCCAATTGCAGTTTCTACAGAAAGAGTGTTTCAGAACGGCTCAATCAAAAGTAAGGTTCAACTCTGTTAGTTGAATGCACAGAACAGAAAGAAGTTTCATACAATGCTTCTGTGTAGTTTATATTTGAACATATTCTTTTTTCCACTATTACCCACTTAGCGCTACGAATGTCCAGTTGCATTTTCTACAGACAGTGTGTTTCAAAACTGCTCAATCAAAAGTATGGTTTAACTCTGTTAGCTGAATGCTCAGATCAGAAAGAAGTTTCACAGAATGCTTCTGTGTAGTTTATATTTGAATATATTTCTTTTTCCACTACTACACTCTTAGCGCTCCAAATGTCCAGTTGCATTTTCTACAGAAAGAGTGTTCAGATCTGCTCAATCAAAAGTATGGTTTAACTCTGTTAGCTGAATGCACAGATCAGAAAGAAGTTTCACCGAATGATTCTGTGTAGTTTATATTTGAAGACATTCCTTTTTCCACTATTAACCTATTAGCGCTCCGAATCTCCACTTGCATTTTCTACAAAAAGAGTGTTTCATAACTGCTCAATCAAAAATATGTTTTATCTCTGTTAACTGAATTTACAGATCAGAAATAAGTTCACAGAATGCATCTGTGTAGTTTTTATTTGAAGATATTCTTTTTCCCAATGTAGGCCTCTTAGCGCTTAGCATGTCCAATTGCAGTTCCTACAGAAAGAGTGTTTCAGAAGGGCTCAATCAAAAGTAAGGTTCAACTCTGTTAGTTGAATGCACAGAACAGAAAGAATTTTCACAGAATGCTACTGTGTAGTTTATATTTGAATATATTCCTTTTTCCACTATTACCCTCTTAGCGCTCCGAATGTCCACTTGCATTTTCTACAGAAAGAGTGTTCAGAACTGCGCAATCAAAAGTATGGTTTAACTCTGTTAGCTTAATGAACATATCAGAAATAAGTTTCACACAATGCTTCTGTGTAGTTTTTATTTGAAGATATTATTTTTCCCAATAGAGGCCTCTTAGCGCTCAGAATGTCCAATTGCAGTTTCTACAGAAAGAGTGTTTCAGAAAGGCTCAATCAAAAGTAAGGTTCAACTCTGTTAGTTGAATGCACAGAACAGAAAGAAGTTTCATACAATGCTTCTGTGTAGTTTATATTTGAACATATTCTTTTTTCCACTATTACCCACTTGGCGCTACGAATGTCCAGTTGCATTTTCTACAGACAGAGTGTTTCAAAACTGCTCAATCAATAGTATGGTTTAAATCTGTTAGCTGAATGCTCAGATCAGAAAGAAGCTTCACAGAATGCTTCTGTGTAGTTTATATTTGAATATATTCCTTTTTCCACTACTACTCTCTTAGCGCTCCAAATGTCCAGTTGCATTTTCTACAGAAAGAGTGTTCAGATCTGCTCAATCAAAAGTATGGTTTAACTCTGTTAGCTGAATGCACAGATCAGAAAGAAGTTTCACAGAATGATTCTGTGTAGTTTATATTTGGAGACTTTCCTTTTTCCACTATTACCCTCTTAGCACTCCAAATCTCCACTTGCATTTTCTACAGAAAGAGTGTTTCAGAACGGCTCAATCAAAACTAAGGTTCAACTCTTTTAGTTGAACAAACAGAACAGAAAGAAGTTTCACACAATTCTTCTGTGTAGTTTTTATTTGAAGACATTATTTTTCCCAATATAGGCCTCTTAGCGCTCAGAATGTCCAATTGCAGTTTCTACAGAAAGAGTGTTTCAGAAAGGCTCAATCAAAAGTAAGGTTCAACTCTGTTAGTTGAATGCACAGAACAGAAAGAAGTTTCATACAATGCTTCTGTGCAGTTTATATTTGAACATATTCTTTTTTCCACTATTACCCACTTGGCGCTACGAATGTCCAGTTGCATTTTCTATAGACAGAGTGTTTCAAAACTGCTCACTCAAAAATATGTTTTATCTCTCTTAACTGAATTTACAGATCAGAAATAAGTTTCACAGAATGCATCTGTGTAGTTTTTATTTGAAGATATTCTTTTTCCCAATGTAGGCCTCTTAGCGCTTAGCATGTCCAATTGCAGTTTCTACAGAAAGAGTGTTTCAGAACGGCTCAATCAAAAGTAAGGTTCAACTCTGTTAGTTGAATGCACAGAACAGAAAGAATTTTCACAGAATGATTCTGTGTAGTTTATATTTCAGACATTCCTTTTTCCACTATTACCCTCTTAGCGCTCCGAATGTCCACTTGCATTTTCTACAGAAAGAGTGTTTCAGAACGGCTCAATCAAAACTAAGGTTCAACTCTTTTAGTTGAACAAACAGAACAGAAAGAAGTTTGACACAATTCTTCTGTGTAGTTTTTATTTGTAGACATTCTTTTTCCCAATATACGCCTCTTAGCGCTCAGAATGTCCAATTGCAGTTTCTACAGAAAGAGAGTTTCAGAACGGCTCAATGAAAAGTAAGGTTCAACTCTGTTAGTTGAATGCACAGAACAGAAAGAAGTTTCATACAATGCTTCTGTGTAGTTTATATTTGAACATATTCTTTTTTCCACTATTACCCACTTAGCGCTACGAATGTCCAGTTGCATTTTCTACAGACAGAGTGTTTCAAAACTGCTCAATCAAAAGTATGGTTTAACTCTGTTAGCTGAATGCTCAGATCAGAAAGAAGTTTCACAGAATGATTCTTTGTAGTTTATATTTGAATATATTCCTTTTTCCACTACTACGCTCTTTGCGCTCCAAATGTCCAGTTGCATTTTCTACAGAAAGAGTGTTCAGATCTCCTCAATCAAAAGTATGGTTTAACTCTGTTAGCTGAATGCACAGATCAGAAAGAAGTTTCACCGAATGATTCTGTGTAGTTTATATTTGAAGACATTCCTTTTTAGACTATTACCCTCTTAGCGCTCCGAATCTCCACTTGCATTTTCTACAAAAAGAGTGTTTCATAACTGCTCAATCAAAAATATGTTTTATCTCTCTTAACTGAATTTACAGATCAGAAATAAGTTTCACAGAATGCATCTGTGTAGTTTTTATTTGAAGATATTCTTTTTCCCAATGTAGGCCTCTTAGCGCTTAGCATGTCCAATTGCAGTTTCTACAGAAAGAGTGTTTCAGAACGGCTCAATCAAAAGTAAGGTTCAACTCTGTTAGTTGAATGCACAGAACAGAAAGAATTTTCACAGAATGCTACTGTGTAGTTTATATTTGAATATATTCCTTTTTCCACTATTACCCTCTTAGCGCTCCGAATGTCCACTTGCATTTTCTACAGAAAGAGTGTTCAGAACTGCGCAATCAAAAGTATGGTTTAACTCTGTTAGCTTAATGAACATATCAGAAATAAGTTTCACACAATGCTTCTGTGTAGTTTTTATTTGAAGATATTATTTTTCCCAGTAGAGGCCTCTTAGCGCTCAGAATGTCCAATTGCAGTTTCTACAGAAAGAGTGTTTCAGAAAGGCTCAACCAAAAGTAAGGTTCAACTCTGTTAGTTGAATGCACAGAACAGAAAGAAGTTTCATACAATGCTTCTGTGTAGTTTATATTTGAACATATTCTTTTTTCCACTATTACCCACTTAGCGCTACGAATGTCCAGTTGCATTTTCTACAGACAGAGTGTTTCAAAACTGCTCAATCAAAAGTATGGTTTAACTCTGTTAGCTGAATGCTCAGATCAGAAAGAAGTTTCACAGAATGCTTCTGTGTAGTTTATATCTGAATATATTCCTTTTTCCACTACTACTCTCTTAGCGCTCCAAATGTCCAGTTGCATTTTCTACAGAAAGAGTGTTCAGATCTGCTCAATCAAAAGTATGGTTTAACTCTGTTAGCTGAATGCACAGATCAGAAAGAAGTTTCACAGAATGATTCTGTGTAGTTTATATTTGGAGACATTCCTTTTTCCACTATTACCCTCTTAGCGCTCCGAATTTCCACTTGCATTTTCTACAGAAAGAGTGTTTCAGAACGGCTCAATCAAAACTAAGGTTCAACTCTTTTAGTTGAACAAACAGAACAGAAAGAAGTTTCACACAGTTCTTCTGTGTAGTTTTTATTTGTAGACATTCTTTTTCCCAATATAGGCTTCTTAGCGCTCAGAATGTCCAATTGCAGTTTCTACAGAAACAGTGTTTCTGAACGGCTCAATCAAAAGTAAGGTTCATCTCTGTTAGTTGAGTGCACAGAACAGAAAGAAGTTTCATACAATGCTTCTGTGTAGTTTATATTTGAACATATTCTTTTTTCCACTATTACCCACTTAGCGCTACGAATGTCCATTTGCATTTTCTACAGACAGAGTGTTTCCAAACTGCTCAATCAAAAGTATGGTTTAACTCTGTTAGCTGAATGCTCAGATCAGAAAGAAGTTTCACAGAATGCTTCTGTGTAGTTTATATTTGAATATATTCCTTTTTCCACTACTACGCTCTTAGCGCTCCAAATGTCCAGTTGCATTTTCTACAGAAAGAGTGTTCAGATCTGCTCAATCAAAACTATGGTTTAACTCTGTTAGCTGAATGCACAGATCAGAAAGAAGTTTCACCGAGTGATTCTGTGTAGTTTATATTTGAAGACATTCCTTTTTCCACTATTACCCTCTTAGCGCTCCGAATCTCCACTTGCATTTTCTACAAAAAGAGTGTTTCATAACTGCTCAATCAAAAATATGTTTTATCTCTCTTAACTGAATTTACAGATCAGAAATAAGTTTCACAGAATGCATCTGTGTAGTTTTTATTTGAAGATATTTTTTTCCCAATGTAGGCCTCTTAGCGCTTAGCATGTCCAATTGCAGTTTCTACAGAAAGAGTGTTTCAGAACGGCTCAATCAAAAGTAAGGTTCAACTCTGTTAGTTGAATGCACAGAACAGAAAGAATTTTCACAGAATGCTACTGTGTAGTTTATATTTGAATATATTCCTTTTTCCACTATTACCCTCTTAGCGCTCCGAATGTCCACTTGCATTTTCTACAGAAAGAGTGTTCAGAACTGCGCAATCAAAAGTATGGTTTAACTCTGTTAGCTTAATGAACATATCAGAAATAAGTTTCACACAATGCTTCTGTGTAGTTTTTATTTGAAGATATTATTTTTCCCAATATAGGCCTCTTAGCGCTCAGAATGTCCAATTGCAGTTTCTACAGAAAGAGTGTTTCAGAAAGGCTCAATCAAAAGTAAGGTTCAACTCTGTTAGTTGAATGCACAGAACAGAAAGAAGTTTCATACAATGCTTCTGTGTAGTTTATATTTGAACATATTCTTTTTTCCACTATTACCCACTTAGCGCTACGAATGTCCAGTTGCATTTTCTACAGACAGAGTGTTTCAAAACTGCTCAATCAAAAGTATGGTTTAACTCTGTTAGCTGAATGCTCAGATCAGAAAGAAGTTTCACAGAATGCTTCTTTGTAGTTTATATTTGAATATATTCCTTTTTCCACTACTACTCTCTTAGCGCTCCTAATGTCCAGTTGCATTTTCTACAGAAGTAGTGTTCAGATCTGCTCAATCAAAAGTATGGTTTAACTCTGTTAGCTGAATGCACAGATCAGAAAGAAGTTTCACAGAATGATTCTGTGTAGTTTATATTTGGAGACATTCCTTTTTCCACTATTACCCTCTTAGCGCTCCGAATCTCCACTTGCATTTTCTACAGAAAGAGTGTTTCAGAACGGCTCAATCAAAACTAAGGTTCAACTCTTTTAGTTGAACAAACAGAACAGAAAGAAGTTTCACTCAATTCTTCTGTGTAGTTTTTATTTGTAGACATTCTTTTTCCCAATATAGGCCTCTTAGCGCTCAGAATGTCCAATTGCAGTTTCTACAGAAAGAGTGTTTCAGAACGGCTCAATCAAAAGTAAGGTTCAACTCTGTTAGTTGAATGCACAGAACAGAAAGAAGTTTCATACAATGCTTCTGTGTAGTTTATATTTGAACATATTCTTTTTTCCACTATTACCCACTTAGCGCTACGAATGTCCAGTTGCATTTTCTACAGACAGAGTGTTTCAAAACTGCTCAATCAAAAGTATGGTTTAACTCTGTTAGCTGAATGCTCAGATCAGAAAGAAGTTTCACAGAATGCTTCTGTGTAGTTTATATTTGAATATATTCCTTTTTCCACTAGTACGCTCTTAGCGCTCCAAATGTCCAGTTGCATTTTCTACAAAAGAGTGTTCAGATCTGCTCAATGAAAAGTATGGTTTAACTCTGTTAGCTGAATGCACAGATCAGAAAGAAGTTTCACCGAATGATTCTGTGTAGTTTATATTTGAAGACATTCCTTTTTCCACTATTACCCTCTTAGCGCTCCGAATCTCCACTTGCATTTTCTACAAAAGGAGTGTTTCATAACTGCTCAATCAAAAATATGTTTTATCTCTCTTAACTGAATTTACAGATCAGAAATAAGTTTCACAGAATGCATCTGTGTAGTTTTTATTTGAAGATATTCTTTTTCCCAATGTGGGCCTCTTAGCGCTTAGCATGTCCAATTGCAGTTTCTACAGAAAGAGTGTTTCAGAACGGCTCAATCAAAAGTAAGGTTCAACTCTGTTAGTTGAATGCACAGAACAGAAAGAATTTTCACAGAATGCTACTGTGTAGTTTATATTTGAATATATTCCTTTTTCCACTATTACCCTCTTAGCGCTGCGAATGTCCACTTGCATTTTCTACAGAAAGAGTGTTCAGAACTGCGCAATCAAAAGTATGGTTTAACTCTGTTAGCTTAATGAACATATCAGAAATAAGTTTCACACAATGCTTCTGTGTAGTTTTTATTTGAAGATATTATTTTTCCCAATATAGGCCTCTTAGCGCTCAGAATGTCCAATTGCAGTTTCTACAGAAAGAGTGTTTCAGAACGGCTCAATCAAAAGTAAGGTTCAACTCTGTTAGTTGAATGCACAGAACAGAAAGAAGTTTCATACAATGCTTCTGTGTAGTTTATATTTGAACATATTCTTTTTTCCACTATTACCCACTTAGCGCTACGAATGTCCAGTTGCATTTTCTACAGACAGTGTGTTTCAAAACTGCACAATCAAAAGTATGGTTTAACTCTGTTAGCTGAATGCTCAGATCAGAAAGAAGTTTCACAGAATGCTTCTGTGTAGTTTATATTTGAATATATTTCTTTTTCCACTACTACACTCTTAGCGCTCCAAATGTCCAGTTGCATTTTCTACAGAAAGAGTGTTCAGATCTGCTCAATCAAAAGTATGGTTTAACTCTGTTAGCTGAATGCACAGATCAGAAAGAAGTTTCACCGAATGATTCTGTGTAGTTTATATTTGAAGACATTCCTTTTTCCACTATTAACCTATTAGCGCTCCGAATCTCCACTTGCATTTTCTACAAAAAGAGTGTTTCATAACTGCTCAATCAAAAATATGTTTTATCTCTGTTAACTGAATTTACAGATCAGAAATAAGTTCACAGAATGCATCTGTGTAGTTTTTATTTGAAGATATTCTTTTTCCCAATGTAGGCCTCTTAGCGCTTAGCATGTCCAATTGCAGTTCCTACAGAAAGAGTGTTTCAGAAGGGCTCAATCAAAAGTAAGGTTCAACTCTGTTAGTTGAATGCACAGAACAGAAAGAATTTTCACAGAATGCTACTGTGTAGATTATATTTGAATATATTCCTTTTTCCACTGTTACCCTCTTAGCGCTCCGAATGTCCACTTGCATTTTCTACAGAAAGAGTGTTCAGAACTGCGCAATCAAAAGTATGGTTTAACTCTGTTAGCTTAATGAACATATCAGAAATAAGTTTCACACAATGCTTCTGTGTAGTTTTTATTTGAAGATATTATTTTTCCCAATAGAGGCCTCTTAGCGCTCAGAATGTCCAATTGCAGTTTCTACAGAAAGAGTGTTTCAGAAAGGCTCAATCAAAAGTAAGGTTCAACTCTGTTAGTTGAATGCACAGAACAGAAAGAAGTTTCATACAATGCTTCTGTGCAGTTTATATTTGAACATATTCTTTTTTCCACTATTACCCACTTGGCGCTACGAATGTCCAGTTGCATTTTCTATAGACAGAGTGTTTCAAAACTGCTCACTCAAAAATATGTTTTATCTCTCTTAACTGAATTTACAGATCAGAAATAAGTTTCACAGAATGCATCTGTGTAGTTTTTATTTGAAGATATTCTTTTTCCCAATGTAGGCCTCTTAGCGCTTAGCATGTCCAATTGCAGTTTCTACAGAAAGAGTGTTTCAGAACGGCTCAATCAAAAGTAAGGTTCAACTCTGTTAGTTGAATGCACAGAACAGAAAGAATTTTCACAGAATGATTCTGTGTAGTTTATATTTCAGACATTCCTTTTTCCACTATTACCCTCTTAGCGCTCCGAATGTCCACTTGCATTTTCTACAGAAAGAGTGTTTCAGAACGGCTCAATCAAAACTAAGGTTCAACTCTTTTAGTTGAACAAACAGAACAGAAAGAAGTTTGACACAATTCTTCTGTGTAGTTTTTATTTGTAGACATTCTTTTTCCCAATATAGGCCTCTTAGCGCTCAGAATGTCCAATTGCAGTTTCTACAGAAAGAGAGTTTCAGAACGGCTCAATGAAAAGTAAGGTTCAACTCTGTTAGTTGAATGCACAGAACAGAAAGAAGTTTCATACAATGCTTCTGTGTAGTTTATATTTGAACATATTCTTTTTTCCACTATTACCCACTTAGTGCTACGAATGTCCAGTTGCATTTTCTACAGACAGAGTGTTTCAAAACTGCTCAATCAAAAGTATGGTTTAACTCTGTTAGCTGAATGCTCAGATCAGAAAGAAGTTTCACAGAATGATTCTTTGTAGTTTATATTTGAATATATTCCTTTTTCCACTACTACGCTCTTTGCGCTCCAAATGTCCAGTTGCATTTTCTACAGAAAGAGTGTTCAGATCTCCTCAATCAAAAGTATGGTTTAACTCTGTTAGCTGAATGCACAGATCAGAAAGAAGTTTCACCGAATGATTCTGTGTAGTTTATATTTGAAGACATTCCTTTTTCCACTATTACCCTCTTAGCGCTCCGAATCTCCACTTGCATTTTCTACAAAAAGAGTGTTTCATAACTGCTCAATCAAAAATATGTTTTATCTCTCTTAACTGAATTTACAGATCAGAAATAAGTTTCACAGAATGCATCTGTGTAGTTTTTATTTGAAGATATTCTTTTTCCCAATGTAGGCCTCTTAGCGCTTAGCATGTCCAATTGCAGTTTCTACAGAAAGAGTGTTTCAGAACGGCTCAATCAAAAGTAAGGTTCAACTCTGTTAGTTGAATGCACAGAACAGAAAGAATTTTCACAGAATGCTACTGTGTAGTTTATATTTGAATATATTCCTTTTTCCACTTTTACCCTCTTAGCGCTCCGAATGTCCACTTGCATTTTCTACAGAAAGAGTGTTCAAAACTGCGCAATCAAAAGTATGGTTTAACTCTGTTAGCTTAATGAACATATCAGAAATAAGTTTCACACAATGCTTCTGTGTAGTTTTTATTTGAAGATATTATTTTTCCCAGTAGAGGCCTCTTAGCGCTCAGAATGTCCAATTGCAGTTTCTACAGAAAGAGTGTTTCAGAAAGGCTCAATCAAAAGTAAGGTTCAACTCTGTTAGTTGAATGCACAGAACAGAAAGAAGTTTCATACAATGCTTCTGTGTAGTTTATATTTGAACATATTCTTTTTTCCACTATTACCCACTTAGCGCTACGAATGTCCAGTTGCATTTTCTACAGACAGAGTGTTTCAAAACTGCTCAATCAAAAGTATGGTTTAACTCTGTTAGCTGAATGCTCAGATCAGAAAGAAGTTTCACAGAATGCTTCTGTGTAGTTTATATCTGAATATATTCCTTTTTCCACTACTACTCTCTTAGCGCTCCAAATGTCCAGTTGCATTTTCTACAGAAAGAGTGTTCAGATCTGCTCAATCAAAAGTATGGTTTAACTCTGTTAGCTGAATGCACAGATCAGAAAGAAGTTTCACAGAATGATTCTGTGTAGTTTATATTTGGAGACATTCCTTTTTCCACTATTACCCTCTTTGCGCTCCGAATTTCCACTTGCATTTTCTACAGAAAGAGTGTTTCAGAACGGCTCAATCAAAACTAAGGTTCAACTCTTTTAGTTGAACAAACAGAACAGAAAGAAGTTTCACACAGTTCTTCTGTGTAGTTTTTATTTGTAGACATTCTTTTTCCCAATATAGGCTTCTTAGCGCTCAGAATGTCCAATTGCAGTTTCTACAGAAACAGTGTTTCTGAACGGCTCAATCAAAAGTAAGGTTCATCTCTGTTAGTTGAGTGCACAGAACAGAAAGAAGTTTCATACAATGCTTCTGTGTAGTTTATATTTGAACATATTCTTTTTTCCACTATTACCCACTTAGCGCTACGAATGTCCATTTGCATTTTCTACAGACAGAGTGTTTCCAAACTGCTCAATCAAAAGTATGGTTTAACTCTGTTAGCTGAATGCTCAGATCAGAAAGAAGTTTCACAGAATGCTTCTGTGTAGTTTATATTTGAATATATTCCTTTTTCCACTACTACGCTCTTAGCGCTCCAAATGTCCAGTTGCATTTTCTACAGAAAGAGTGTTCAGATCTGCTCAATCAAAACTATGGTTTAACTCTGTTAGCTGAATGCACAGATCAGAAAGAAGTTTCACCGAGTGATTCTGTGTAGTTTATATTTGAAGACATTCCTTTTTCCACTATTACCCTCTTAGCGCTCCGAATCTCCACTTGCATTTTCTACAAAAAGAGTGTTTCATAACTGCTCAATCAAAAATATGTTTTATCTCTCTTAACTGAATTTACAGATCAGAAATAAGTTTCACAGAATGCATCTGTGTAGTTTTTATTTGAAGATATTCTTTTTCCCAATGTAGGCCTCTTAGCGCTTAGCATGTCCAATTGCAGTTTCTACAGAAAGAGTGTTTCAGAACGGCTCAATCAAAAGTAAGGTTCAACTCTGTTAGTTGAATGCACAGAACAGAAAGAATTTTCACAGAATGCTACTGTGTAGTTTATATTTGAATATATTCCTTTTTCCACTATTACCCTCTTAGCGCTCCGAATGTCCACTTGCATTTTCTACAGAAAGAGTGTTCAGAACTGCGCAATCAAAAGTATGGTTTAACTCTGTTAGCTTAATGAACATATCAGAAATAAGTTTCACACAATGCTTCTGTGTAGTTTTTATTTGAAGATATTATTTTTCCCAATAGAGGCCTCTTAGCGCTCAGAATGTCCAATTGCAGTTTCTACAGAAAGAGTGTTTCAGAAAGGCTCAATCAAAAGTAAGGTTCAACTCTGTTAGTTGAATGCACAGAACAGAAAGAAGTTTCATACAATGCTTCTGTGTAGTTTATATTTGAACATATTCTTTTTTCCACTATTACCCACTTAGCGCTACGAATGTCCAGTTGCATTTTCTACAGACAGAGTGTTTCAAAACTGCTCAATCAAAAGTATGGTTTAACTCTGTTAGCTGAATGCTCAGATCAGAAAGAAGTTTCACAGAATGCTTCTTTGTAGTTTATATTTGAATATATTCCTTTTTCCACTACTACTCTCTTAGCGCTCCTAATGTCCAGTTGCATTTTCTACAGAAGGAGTGTTCAGATCTGCTCAATCAAAAGTATGGTTTAACTCTGTTAGCTGAATGCACAGATCAGAAAGAAGTTTCACAGAATGATTCTGTGTAGTTTATATTTGGAGACATTCCTTTTTCCACTATTACCCTCTTAGCGCTCCGAATCTCCACTTGCATTTTCTACAGAAAGAGTGTTTCAGAACGGCTCAATCAAAACTAAGGTTCAACTCTTTTAGTTGAACAAACAGAACAGAAAGAAGTTTCACTCAATTCTTCTGTGTAGTTTTTATTTGTAGACATTCTTTTTCCCAATATAGGCCTCTTAGCGCTCAGAATGTCCAATTGCAGTTTCTACAGAAAGAGTGTTTCAGAACGGCTCAATCAAAAGTAAGGTTCAACTCTGTTAGTTGAATGCACAGAACAGAAAGAAGTTTCATACAATGCTTCTGTGTAGTTTATATTTGAACATATTCTTTTTTCCACTATTACCCACTTAGCGCTACGAATGTCCAGTTGCATTTTCTACAGACAGAGTGTTTCAAAACTGCTCAATCAAAAGTATGGTTTAACTCTGTTAGCTGAATGCTCAGATCAGAAAGAAGTTTCACAGAATGCTTCTGTGTAGTTTATATTTGAATATATTCCTTTTTCCACTAGTACGCTCTTAGCGCTCCAAATGTCCAGTTGCATTTTCTACAAAAGAGTGTTCAGATCTGCTCAATGAAAAGTATGGTTTAACTCTGTTAGCTGAATGCACAGATCAGAAAGAAGTTTCACCGAATGATTCTGTGTAGTTTATATTTGAAGACATTCCTTTTTCCACTATTACCCTCTTAGCGCTCCGAATCTCCACTTGCATTTTCTACAAAAGGAGTGTTTCATAACTGCTCAATCAAAAATATGTTTTATCTCTCTTAACTGAATTTACAGATCAGAAATAAGTTTCACAGAATGCATCTGTGTAGTTTTTATTTGAAGATATTCTTTTTCCCAATGTGGGCCTCTTAGCGCTTAGCATGTCCAATTGCAGTTTCTACAGAAAGAGTGTTTCAGAACGGCTCAATCAAAAGTAAGGTTCAACTCTGTTAGTTGAATGCACAGAACAGAAAGAATTTTCACAGAATGCTACTGTGTAGTTTATATTTGAATATATTCCTTTTTCCACTATTACCCTCTTAGCGCTGCGAATGTCCACTTGCATTTTCTACAGAAAGAGTGTTCAGAACTGCGCAATCAAAAGTATGGTTTAACTCTGTTAGCTTAATGAACATATCAGAAATAAGTTTCACACAATGCTTCTGTGTAGTTTTTATTTGAAGATATTATTTTTCCCAATATAGGCCTCTTAGCGCTCAGAATGTCCAATTGCAGTTTCTACAGAAAGAGTGTTTCAGAACGGCTCAATCAAAAGTAAGGTTCAACTCTGTTAGTTGAATGCACAGAACAGAAAGAAGTTTCATACAATGCTTCTGTGTAGTTTATATTTGAACATATTCTTTTTTCCATTATTACCCACTTAGCGCTACGAATGTCCAGTTGCATTTTCTACAGACAGTGTGTTTCAAAACTGCACAATCAAAAGTATGGTTTAACTCTGTTAGCTGAATGCTCAGATCAGAAAGAAGTTTCACAGAATGCTTCTGTGTAGTTTATATTTGAATATATTTCTTTTTCCACTACTACACTCTTAGCGCTCCAAATGTCCAGTTGCATTTTCTACAGAAAGAGTGTTCAGATCTGCTCAATCAAAAGTATGGTTTAACTCTGTTAGCTGAATGCACAGATCAGAAAGAAGTTTCACCGAATGATTCTGTGTAGTTTATATTTGAAGACATTCCTTTTTCCACTATTAACCTATTAGCGCTCCGAATCTCCACTTGCATTTTCTACAAAAAGAGTGTTTCATAACTGCTCAATCAAAAATATGTTTTATCTCTGTTAACTGAATTTACAGATCAGAAATAAGTTCACAGAATGCATCTGTGTAGTTTTTATTTGAAGATATTCTTTTTCCCAATGTAGGCCTCTTAGCGCTTAGCATGTCCAATTGCAGTTCCTACAGAAAGAGTGTTTCAGAAGGGCTCAATCAAAAGTAAGGTTCAACTCTGTTAGTTGAATGCACAGAACAGAAAGAATTTTCACAGAATGCTACTGTGTAGATTATATTTGAATATATTCCTTTTTCCACTGTTACCCTCTTAGCGCTCCGAATGTCCACTTGCATTTTCTACAGAAAGAGTGTTCAGAACTGCGCAATCAAAAGTATGGTTTAACTCTGTTAGCTTAATGAACATATCAGAAATAAGTTTCACACAATGCTTCTGTGTAGTTTTTATTTGAAGATATTATTTTTCCCAATAGAGGCCTCTTAGCGCTCAGAATGTCCAATTGCAGTTTCTACAGAAAGAGTGTTTCAGAAAGGCTCAATCAAAAGTAAGGTTCAACTCTGTTAGTTGAATGCACAGAACAGAAAGAAGTTTCATACAATGCTTCTGTGCAGTTTATATTTGAACATATTCTTTTTTCCACTATTACCCACTTGGCGCTACGAATGTCCAGTTGCATTTTCTATAGACAGAGTGTTTCAAAACTGCTCACTCAAAAATATGTTTTATCTCTCTTAACTGAATTTACAGATCAGAAATAAGTTTCACAGAATGCATCTGTGTAGTTTTTATTTGAAGATATTCTTTTTCCCAATGTAGGCCTCTTAGCGCTTAGCATGTCCAATTGCAGTTTCTACAGAAAGAGTGTTTCAGAACGGCTCAATCAAAAGTAAGGTTCAACTCTGTTAGTTGAATGCACAGAACAGAAAGAATTTTCACAGAATGATTCTGTGTAGTTTATATTTCAGACATTCCTTTTTCCACTATTACCCTCTTAGCGCTCCGAATGTCCACTTGCATTTTCTACAGAAAGAGTGTTTCAGAACGGCTCAATCAAAACTAAGGTTCAACTCTTTTAGTTGAACAAACAGAACAGAAAGAAGTTTGACACAATTCTTCTGTGTAGTTTTTATTTGTAGACATTCTTTTTCCCAATATAGGCCTCTTAGCGCTCAGAATGTCCAATTGCAGTTTCTACAGAAAGAGAGTTTCAGAACGGCTCAATGAAAAGTAAGGTTCAACTCTGTTAGTTGAATGCACAGAACAGAAAGAAGTTTCATACAATGCTTCTGTGTAGTTTATATTTGAACATATTCTTTTTTCCACTATTACCCACTTAGTGCTACGAATGTCCAGTTGCATTTTCTACAGACAGAGTGTTTCAAAACTGCTCAATCAAAAGTATGGTTTAACTCTGTTAGCTGAATGCTCAGATCAGAAAGAAGTTTCACAGAATGATTCTTTGTAGTTTATATTTGAATATATTCCTTTTTCCACTACTACGCTCTTTGCGCTCCAAATGTCCAGTTGCATTTTCTACAGAAAGAGTGTTCAGATCTCCTCAATCAAAAGTATGGTTTAACTCTGTTAGCTGAATGCACAGATCAGAAAGAAGTTTCACCGAATGATTCTGTGTAGTTTATATTTGAAGACATTCCTTTTTCCACTATTACCCTCTTAGCGCTCCGAATCTCCACTTGCATTTTCTACAAAAAGAGTGTTTCATAACTGCTCAATCAAAAATATGTTTTATCTCTCTTAACTGAATTTACAGATCAGAAATAAGTTTCACAGAATGCATCTGTGTAGTTTTTATTTGAAGATATTCTTTTTCCCAATGTAGGCCTCTTAGCGCTTAGCATGTCCAATTGCAGTTTCTACAGAAAGAGTGTTTCAGAACGGCTCAATCAAAAGTAAGGTTCAACTCTGTTAGTTGAATGCACAGAACAGAAAGAATTTTCACAGAATGCTACTGTGTAGTTTATATTTGAATATATTCCTTTTTCCATTTTACCCTCTTAGCGCTCCGAATGTCCACTTGCATTTTCTACAGAAAGAGTGTTCAGAACTGCGCAATCAAAAGTATGGTTTAACTCTGTTAGCTTAATGAACATATCAGAAATAAGTTTCACACAATGCTTCTGTGTAGTTTTTATTTGAAGATATTATTTTCCCAGTAGAGGCCTCTTAGCGCTCAGAATGTCCAATTGCAGTTTCTACAGAAAGAGTGTTTCAGAAAGGCTCAATCAAAAGTAAGGTTCAACTCTGTTAGTTGAATGCACAGAACAGAAAGAAGTTTCATACAATGCTTCTGTGTAGTTTATATTTGAACATATTCTTTTTTCCACTATTACCCACTTAGCGCTACGAATGTCCAGTTGCATTTTCTACAGACAGAGTGTTTCAAAACTGCTCAATCAAAAGTATGGTTTAACTCTGTTAGCTGAATGCTCAGATCAGAAAGAAGTTTCACAGAATGCTTCTGTGTAGTTTATATCTGAATATATTCCTTTTTCCACTACTACTCTCTTAGCGCTCCAAATGTCCAGTTGCATTTTCTACAGAAAGAGTGTTCAGATCTGCTCAATCAAAAGTATGGTTTAACTCTGTTAGCTGAATGCACAGATCAGAAAGAAGTTTCACAGAATGATTCTGTGTAGTTTATATTTGGAGACATTCCTTTTTCCACTATTACCCTCTTAGCGCTCCGAATTTCCACTTGCATTTTCTACAGAAAGAGTGTTTCAGAACGGCTCAATCAAAACTAAGGTTCAACTCTTTTAGTTGAACAAACAGAACAGAAAGAAGTTTCACACAGTTCTTCTGTGTAGTTTTTATTTGTAGACATTCTTTTTCCCAATATAGGCTTCTTAGCGCTCAGAATGTCCAATTGCAGTTTCTACAGAAACAGTGTTTCTGAACGGCTCAATCAAAAGTAAGGTTCATCTCTGTTAGTTGAGTGCACAGAACAGAAAGAAGTTTCATACAATGCTTCTGTGTAGTTTATATTTGAACATATTCTTTTTTCCACTATTACCCACTTAGCGCTACGAATGTCCATTTGCATTTTCTACAGACAGAGTGTTTCCAAACTGCTCAATCAAAAGTATGGTTTAACTCTGTTAGCTGAATGCTCAGATCAGAAAGAAGTTTCACAGAATGCTTCTGTGTAGTTTATATTTGAATATATTCCTTTTTCCACTACTACGCTCTTAGCGCTCCAAATGTCCAGTTGCATTTTCTACAGAAAGAGTGTTCAGATCTGCTCAATCAAAACTATGGTTTAACTCTGTTAGCTGAATGCACAGATCAGAAAGAAGTTTCACCGAGTGATTCTGTGTAGTTTATATTTGAAGACATTCCTTTTTCCACTATTACCCTCTTAGCGCTCCGAATCTCCACTTGCATTTTCTACAAAAAGAGTGTTTCATAACTGCTCAATCAAAAATATGTTTTATCTCTCTTAACTGAATTTACAGATCAGAAATAAGTTTCACAGAATGCATCTGTGTAGTTTTTATTTGAAGATATTCTTTTTCCCAATGTAGGCCTCTTAGCGCTTAGCATGTCCAATTGCAGTTTCTACAGAAAGAGTGTTTCAGAACGGCTCAATCAAAAGTAAGGTTCAACTCTGTTAGTTGAATGCACAGAAGAGAAAGAATTTTCACAGAATGCTACTGTGTAGTTTATATTTGAATATATTCCTTTTTCCACTATTACCCTCTTAGCGCTCCGAATGTCCACTTGCATTTTCTACAGAAAGAGTGTTCAGAACTGCGCAATCAAAAGTATGGTTTAACTCTGTTAGCTTAATGAACATATCAGAAATAAGTTTCACACAATGCTTCTGTGTAGTTTTTATTTGAAGATATTATTTTTCCCAATAGAGGCCTCTTAGCGCTCAGAATGTCCAATTGCAGTTTCTACAGAAAGAGTGTTTCAGAAAGGCTCAATCAAAAGTAAGGTTCAACTCTGTTAGTTGAATGCACAGAACAGAAAGAAGTTTCATACAATGCTTCTGTGTAGTTTATATTTGAACATATTCTTTTTTCCACTATTACCCACTTAGCGCTACGAATGTCCAGTTGCATTTTCTACAGACAGAGTGTTTCAAAACTGCTCAATCAAAAGTATGGTTTAACTCTGTTAGCTGAATGCTCAGATCAGAAAGAAGTTTCACAGAATGCTTCTTTGTAGTTTATATTTGAATATATTCCTTTTTCCACTACTACTCTCTTAGCGCTCCTAATGTCCAGTTGCATTTTCTACAGAAGGAGTGTTCAGATCTGCTCAATCAAAAGTATGGTTTAACTCTGTTAGCTGAATGCACAGATCAGAAAGAAGTTTCACAGAATGATTCTGTGTAGTTTATATTTGGAGACATTCCTTTTTCCACTATTACCCTCTTAGCGCTCCGAATCTCCACTTGCATTTTCTACAGAAAGAGTGTTTCAGAACGGCTCAATCAAACTAAGGTTCAACTCTTTTAGTTGAACAAACAGAACAGAAAGAAGTTTCACTCAATTCTTCTGTGTAGTTTTTATTTGTAGACATTCTTTTTCCCAATATAGGCCTCTTAGCGCTCAGAATGTCCAATTGCAGTTTCTACAGAAAGAGTGTTTCAGAACGGCTCAATCAAAAGTAAGGTTCAACTCTGTTAGTTGAATGCACAGAACAGAAAGAAGTTTCATACAATGCTTCTGTGTAGTTTATATTTGAACATATTCTTTTTTCCACTATTACCCACTTAGCGCTACGAATGTCCAGTTGCATTTTCTACAGACAGAGTGTTTCAAAACTGCTCAATCAAAAGTATGGTTTAACTCTGTTAGCTGAATGCTCAGATCAGAAAGAAGTTTCACAGAATGCTTCTGTGTAGTTTATATTTGAATATATTCCTTTTTCCACTAGTACGCTCTTAGCGCTCCAAATGTCCAGTTGCATTTTCTACAAAAGAGTGTTCAGATCTGCTCAATGAAAAGTATGGTTTAACTCTGTTAGCTGAATGCACAGATCAGAAAGAAGTTTCACCGAATGATTCTGTGTAGTTTATATTTGAAGACATTCCTTTTTCCACTATTACCCTCTTAGCGCTCCGAATCTCCACTTGCATTTTCTACAAAAGGAGTGTTTCATAACTGCGCAATCAAAAATATGTTTTATCTCTCTTAACTGAATTTACAGATCAGAAATAAGTTTCACAGAATGCATCTGTGTAGTTTTTATTTGAAGATATTTTTTTTCCCAATGTGGGCCTCTTAGCGCTTAGCATGTCCAATTGCAGTTTCTACAGAAAGAGTGTTTCAGAACGGCTCAATCAAAAGTAAGGTTCAACTCTGTTAGTTGAATGCACAGAACAGAAATAATTTTCACAGAATGCTACTGTGTAGTTTATATTTGAATATATTCCTTTTTCCACTATTACCCTCTTAGCGCTGCGAATGTCCACTTGCATTTTCTACAGAAAGAGTGTTCAGAACTGCGCAATCAAAAGTATGGTTTAACTCTGTTAGCTTAATGAACATATCAGAAATAAGTTTCACACAATGCTTCTGTGTAGTTTTTATTTGAAGATATTATTTTTCCCAATATAGGCCTCTTAGCGCTCAGAATGTCCAATTGCAGTTTCTACAGAAAGAGTGTTTCAGAACGGCTCAATCAAAAGTAAGGTTCAACTCTGTTAGTTGAATGCACAGAACAGAAAGAAGTTTCATACAATGCTTCTGTGTAGTTTATATTTGAACATATTCTTTTTTCCACTATTACCCACTTAGCGCTACGAATGTCCAGTTGCATTTTCTACAGACAGTGTGTTTCAAAACTGCACAATCAAAAGTATGGTTTAACTCTGTTAGCTGAATGCTCAGATCAGAAAGAAGTTTCACAGAATGCTTCTGTGTAGTTTATATTTGAATATATTTCTTTTTCCACTACTACACTCTTAGCGCTCCAAATGTCCAGTTGCATTTTCTACAGAAAGAGTGTTCAGATCTGCTCAATCAAAAGTATGGTTTAACTCTGTTAGCTGAATGCACAGATCAGAAAGAAGTTTCACCGAATGATTCTGTGTAGTTTATATTTGAAGACATTCCTTTTTCCACTATTAACCTATTAGCGCTCCGAATCTACACTTGCATTTTCTACAAAAAGAGTGTTTCATAACTGCTCAATCAAAAATATGTTTTATCTCTGTTAACTGAATTTACAGATCAGAAATAAGTTCACAGAATGCATCTGTGTAGTTTTTATTTGAAGATATTCTTTTTCCCAATGTAGGCCTCTTAGCGCTTAGCATGTCCAATTGCAGTTCCTACAGAAAGAGTGTTTCAGAAGGGCTCAATAAAAAGTAAGGTTCAACTCTGTTAGTTGAATGCACAGAACAGAAAGAATTTTCACAGAATGCTACTGTGTAGTTTATATTTGAATATATTCCTTTTTCCACTATTACCCTCTTAGCGCTCCGAATGTCCACTTGCATTTTCTACAGAAAGAGTGTTCAGAACTGCGCAATCAAAAGTATGGTTTAACTCTGTTAGCTTAATGAACATATCAGAAATAAGTTTCACACAATGCTTCTGTGTAGTTTTTATTTGAAGATATTATTTTTCCCAATAGAGGCCTCTTAGCGCTCAGAATGTCCAATTGCAGTTTCTACAGAAAGAGTGTTTCAGAAAGGCTCAATCAAAAGTAAGGTTCAACTCTGTTAGTTGAATGCACAGAACAGAAAGAAGTTTCATACAATGCTTCTGTGTAGTTTATATTTGAACATATTCTTTTTTCCACTATTACCCACTTGGCGCTACGAATGTCCAGTTGCATTTTCTACAGACAGAGTGTTTCAAAACTGCTCAATCAATAGTATGGTTTAAATCTGTTAGCTGAATGCTCAGATCAGAAAGAAGCTTCACAGAATGCTTCTGTGTAGTTTATATTTGAATATATTCCTTTTTCCACTACTACTCTCTTAGCGCTCCAAATGTCCAGTTGCATTTTCTACAGAAAGAGTGTTCAGATCTGCTCAATCAAAAGTATGGTTTAACTCTGTTAGCTGAATGCACAGATCAGAAAGAAGTTTCACAGAATGATTCTGTGTAGTTTATATTTGGAGACTTTCCTTTTTCCACTATTACCCTCTTAGCACTCCAAATCTCCACTTGCATTTTCTACAGAAAGAGTGTTTCAGAACGGCTCAATCAAAACTAAGATTCAACTCTTTTAGTTGAACAAACAGAACAGAAAGAAGTTTCACACAATTCTTCTGTGTAGTATTTATTTGTAGACATTCTTTTTCCCAATATAGGCCTCTTAGCGCTCAGAATGTCCGATTGCAGTTTCTACAGAAAGAGTGTTTCAGAACGGCTCAATCAAAAGTAAGGTTCAACTCTGTTAGTTGAATGCACAGAACAGAAAGAAGTTTCATACAATGCTTCTGTGTAGTTTATATTTGAACCTATTCTTGTTTCCACTATTACCCACTTAGCGCTATGAATATCCAGTTGCATTTTCTACAGACAGAGTGTTTCCAAACTGCTCAATCAAAAGTATGGTTTAACTCTGTTAGCTGAATGCTCAGATCAGAAAGAAGTTTCACAGAATGCTTCTGTGTAGTTTATATTTGAATATATTCCTTTTTCCACTACTACGCTCTTAGCGCTCCAAATGTCCAGTTGCATTTTCTACAGAAATAGTGTTCAGATCTGCTCAATCAAAAGTATGGTTTAACTCTGTTAGCTGAATGCACAGATCAGAAAGAAGTTTCACCGAATGATTCTGTGTAGTTTATATTTGAAGACATTCCTTTTTCCACTATTACCCTCTTAGCGCTCCGAATCTCCACTTGCATTTTCTACAAAAAGAGTGTTTCATAACTGCTCAATCAAAAATATGTTTTATCTCTGTTAACTGAATTTACAGGTCAGAAATAAGTTTCACAGAATGCATCTGTGTAGTTTTTATTTGAAGATATTCTTTTTCCCAATGTAGGCCTCTTAGCGCTTAGCATGTCCAATTGCAGTTTCTACAGAAAGAGTGTTTCAGAACGGCTCAATCAAAAGTAAGGTTCAACTCTGTTAGTTGAATGCACAGAACAGAAAGTATTTTCACAGAATGCTACTGTGTAGTTTATATTTGAATATATTCCTTTCTCCACTATTACCCTCTTAGCGCTCCGAATGTCCACTTGCATTTTCTACAGAAAGAGTGTTCAGAACTGCGCAATCAAAAGTATGGTTTAACTCTGTTAGCTTAATGAACATATCAGAAATAAGTTTCACACAATGCTTCTGTGTAGTTTTTATTTGAAGACATTATTTTTCCCAATATAGGCCTCTTAGCGCTCAGAATGTCCATTTGCAGTTTCTACAGAAAGAGTGTTTCAGAAAGGCTCAATCAAAAGTAAGGTTCAACTCTGTTAGTTGAATGCACAGAACAGAAAGAAGTTTCATACAATGCTTCTGTGCAGTTTATATTTGAACATATTCTTTTTTCCACTATTACCCACTTGGCGCTACGAATGTCCAGTTGCATTTTCTATAGACAGAGTGTTTCAAAACTGCTCACTCAAAAATATGTTTTATCTCTCTTAACTGAATTTACAGATCAGAAATAAGTTTCACAGAATGCATCTGTGTAGTTTTTATTTGAAGATATTCTTTTTCCCAATGTAGGCCTCTTAGCGCTTAGCATGTCCAATTGCAGTTTCTACAGAAAGAGTGTTTCAGAACGGCTCAATCAAAAGTAAGGTTCAACTCTGTTAGTTGAATGCACAGAACAGAAAGAATTTTCACAGAATGATTCTGTGTAGTTTATATTTCAGACATTCCTTTTTCCACTATTACCCTCTTAGCGCTCCGAATGTCCACTTGCATTTTCTACAGAAAGAGTGTTTCAGAACGGCTCAATCAAAACTAAGGTTCAACTCTTTTAGTTGAACAAACAGAACAGAAAGAAGTTTGACACAATTCTTCTGTGTAGTTTTTATTTGTAGACATTCTTTTTCCCAATATAGGCCTCTTAGCGCTCAGAATGTCCAATTGCAGTTTCTACAGAAAGAGAGTTTCAGAACGGCTCAATGAAAAGTAAGGTTCAACTCTGTTAGTTGAATGCACAGAACAGAAAGAAGTTTCATACAATGCTTCTGTGTAGTTTATATTTGAACATATTCTTTTTTCCACTATTACCCACTTAGTGCTACGAATGTCCAGTTGCATTTTCTACAGACAGAGTGTTTCAAAACTGCTCAATCAAAAGTATGGTTTAACTCTGTTAGCTGAATGCTCAGATCAGAAAGAAGTTTCACAGAATGCTTCTGTGTAGTTTATATTTGAATATATTCCTTTTTCCACTAGTACGCTCTTAGCGCTCCAAATGTCCAGTTGCATTTTCTACAAAAGAGTGTTCAGATCTGCTCAATGAAAAGTATGGTTTAACTCTGTTAGCTGAATGCACAGATCAGAAAGAAGTTTCACCGAATGATTCTGTGTAGTTTATATTTGAAGACATTCCTTTTTCCACTATTACCCTCTTAGCGCTCCGAATCTCCACTTGCATTTTCTACAAAAGGAGTGTTTCATAACTGCTCAATCAAAAATATGTTTTATCTCTCTTAACTGAATTTACAGATCAGAAATAAGTTTCACAGAATGCATCTGTGTAGTTTTTATTTGAAGATATTCTTTTTCCCAATGTGGGCCTCTTAGCGCTTAGCATGTCCAATTGCAGTTTCTACAGAAAGAGTGTTTCAGAACGGCTCAATCAAAAGTAAGGTTCAACTCTGTTAGTTGAATGCACAGAACAGAAAGAATTTTCACAGAATGCTACTGTGTAGTTTATATTTGAATATATTCCTTTTTCCACTATTACCCTCTTAGCGCTGCGAATGTCCACTTGCATTTTCTACAGAAAGAGTGTTCAGAACTGCGCAATCAAAAGTATGGTTTAACTCTGTTAGCTTAATGAACATATCAGAAATAAGTTTCACACAATGCTTCTGTGTAGTTTTTATTTGAAGATATTATTTTTCCCAATATAGGCCTCTTAGCGCTCAGAATGTCCAATTGCAGTTTCTACAGAAAGAGTGTTTCAGAACGGCTCAATCAAAAGTAAGGTTCAACTCTGTTAGTTGAATGCACAGAACAGAAAGATGTTTCATACAATGATTCTGTGTAGTTTATATTTGAACATATTCTTTTTTCCACTATTACCCACTTAGCGCTACGAATGTCCAGTTGCATTTTCTACAGACAGTGTGTTTCAAAACTGCACAATCAAAAGTATGGTTTAACTCTGTTAGCTGAATGCTCAGATCAGAAAGAAGTTTCACAGAATGCTTCTGTGTAGTTTATATTTGAATATATTTCTTTTTCCACTACTACACTCTTAGCGCTCCAAATGTCCAGTTGCATTTTCTACAGAAAGAGTGTTCAGATCTGCTCAATCAAAAGTATGGTTTAACTCTGTTAGCTGAATGCACAGATCAGAAAGAAGTTTCACCGAATGATTCTGTGTAGTTTATATTTGAAGACATTCCTTTTTCCACTATTAACCTATTAGCGCTCCGAATCTCCACTTGCATTTTCTACAAAAAGAGTGTTTCATAACTGCTCAATCAAAAATATGTTTTATCTCTGTTAACTGAATTTACAGATCAGAAATAAGTTCACAGAATGCATCTGTGTAGTTTTTATTTGAAGATATTCTTTTTCCCAATGTAGGCCTCTTAGCGCTTAGCATGTCCAATTGCAGTTCCTACAGAAAGAGTGTTTCAGAAGGGCTCAATCAAAAGTAAGGTTCAACTCTGTTAGTTGAATGCACAGAACAGAAAGAATTTTCACAGAATGCTACTGTGTAGATTATATTTGAATATATTCCTTTTTCCACTATTACCCTCTTAGCGCTCCGAATGTCCACTTGCATTTTCTACAGAAAGAGTGTTCAGAACTGCGCAATCAAAAGTATGGTTTAACTCTGTTAGCTTAATGAACATATCAGAAATAAGTTTCACACAATGCTTCTGTGTAGTTTTTATTTGAAGATATTATTTTTCCCAATAGAGGCCTCTTAGCGCTCAGAATGTCCAATTGCAGTTTCTACAGAAAGAGTGTTTCAGAAAGGCTCAATCAAAAGTAAGGTTCAACTCTGTTAGTTGAATGCACAGAACAGAAAGAAGTTTCATACAATGCTTCTGTGCAGTTTATATTTGAACATATTCTTTTTTCCACTATTACCCACTTGGCGCTACGAATGTCCAGTTGCATTTTCTATAGACAGAGTGTTTCAAAACTGCTCACTCAAAAATATGTTTTATCTCTCTTAACTGAATTTACAGATCAGAAATAAGTTTCACAGAATGCATCTGTGTAGTTTTTATTTGAAGATATTCTTTTTCCCAATGTAGGCCTCTTAGCGCTTAGCATGTCCAATTGCAGTTTCTACAGAAAGAGTGTTTCAGAACGGCTCAATCAAAAGTAAGGTTCAACTCTGTTAGTTGAATGCACAGAACAGAAAGAATTTTCACAGAATGATTCTGTGTAGTTTATATTTCAGACATTCCTTTTTCCACTATTACCCTCTTAGCGCTCCGAATGTCCACTTGCATTTTCTACAGAAAGAGTGTTTCAGAACGGCTCAATCAAAACTAAGGTTCAACTCTTTTAGTTGAACAAACAGAACAGAAAGAAGTTTGACACAATTCTTCTGTGTAGTTTTTATTTGTAGACATTCTTTTTCCCAATATAGGCCTCTTAGCGCTCAGAATGTCCAATTGCAGTTTCTACAGAAAGAGAGTTTCAGAACGGCTCAATGAAAAGTAAGGTTCAACTCTGTTAGTTGAATGCACAGAACAGAAAGAAGTTTCATACAATGCTTCTGTGTAGTTTATATTTGAACATATTCTTTTTTCCACTATTACCCACTTAGCGCTACGAATGTCCAGTTGCATTTTCTACAGACAGAGTGTTTCAAAACTGCTCAATCAAAAGTATGGTTTAACTCTGTTAGCTGAATGCTCAGATCAGAAAGAAGTTTCACAGAATGATTCTTTGTAGTTTATATTTGAATATATTCCTTTTTCCACTACTACGCTCTTTGCGCTCCAAATGTCCAGTTGCATTTTCTACAGAAAGAGTGTTCAGATCTCCTCAATCAAAAGTATGGTTTAACTCTGTTAGCTGAATGCACAGATCAGAAAGAAGTTTCACCGAATGATTCTGTGTAGTTTATATTTGAAGACATTCCTTTTTCCACTATTACCCTCTTAGCGCTCCGAATCTCCACTTGCATTTTCTACAAAAAGAGTGTTTCATAACTGCTCAATCAAAAATATGTTTTATCTCTCTTAACTGAATTTACAGATCAGAAATAAGTTTCACAGAATGCATCTGTGTAGTTTTTATTTGAAGATATTCTTTTTCCCAATGTAGGCCTCTTAGCGCTTAGCATGTCCAATTGCAGTTTCTACAGAAAGAGTGTTTCAGAACGGCTCAATCAAAAGTAAGGTTCAACTCTGTTAGTTGAATGCACAGAACAGAAAGAATTTTCACAGAATGCTACTGTGTAGTTTATATTTGAATATATTCCTTTTTCCACTATTACCCTCTTAGCGCTCCGAATGTCCACTTGCATTTTCTACAGAAAGAGTGTTCAGAACTGCGCAATCAAAAGTATGGTTTAACTCTGTTAGCTTAATGAACATATCAGAAATAAGTTTCACACAATGCTTCTGTGTAGTTTTTATTTGAAGATATTATTTTTCCCAGTAGAGGCCTCTTAGCGCTCAGAATGTCCAATTGCAGTTTCTACAGAAAGAGTGTTTCAGAAAGGCTCAATCAAAAGTAAGGTTCAACTCTGTTAGTTGAATGCACAGAACAGAAAGAAGTTTCATACAATGCTTCTGTGTAGTTTATATTTGAACATATTCTTTTTTCCACTATTACCCACTTAGCGCTACGAATGTCCAGTTGCATTTTCTACAGACAGAGTGTTTCAAAACTGCTCAATCAAAAGTATGGTTTAACTCTGTTAGCTGAATGCTCAGATCAGAAAGAAGTTTCACAGAATGCTTCTGTGTAGTTTATATCTGAATATATTCCTTTTTCCACTACTACTCTCTTAGCGCTCCAAATGTCCAGTTGCATTTTCTACAGAAAGAGTGTTCAGATCTGCTCAATCAAAAGTATGGTTTAACTCTGTTAGCTGAATGCACAGATCAGAAAGAAGTTTCACAGAATGATTCTGTGTAGTTTATATTTGGAGACATTCCTTTTTCCACTATTAACCTCTTAGCGCTCTGAATTTCCACTTGCATTTTCTACAGAAAGAGTGTTTCAGAACGGCTCAATCAAAACTAAGGTTCAACTCTTTTAGTTGAACAAACAGAACAGAAAGAAGTTTCACACAGTTCTTCTGTGTAGTTTTTATTTGTAGACATTCTTTTTCCCAATATAGGCTTCTTAGCGCTCAGAATGTCCAATTGCAGTTTCTACAGAAACAGTGTTTCTGAACGGCTCAATCAAAAGTAAGGTTCATCTCTGTTAGTTGAGTGCACAGAACAGAAAGAAGTTTCATACAATGCTTCTGTGTAGTTTATATTTGAACATATTCTTTTTTCCACTATTACCCACTTAGCGCTACGAATGTCCATTTGCATTTTCTACAGACAGAGTGTTTCCAAACTGCTCAATCAAAAGTATGGTTTAACTCTGTTAGCTGAATGCTCAGATCAGAAAGAAGTTTCACAGAATGCTTCTGTGTAGTTTATATTTGAATATATTCCTTTTTCCACTACTACGCTCTTAGCGCTCCAAATGTCCAGTTGCATTTTCTACAGAAAGAGTGTTCAGATCTGCTCAATCAAAACTATGGTTTAACTCTGTTAGCTGAATGCACAGATCAGAAAGAAGTTTCACCGAGTGATTCTGTGTAGTTTATATTTGAAGACATTCCTTTTTCCACTATTACCCTCTTAGCGCTCCGAATCTCCACTTGCATTTTCTACAAAAAGAGTGTTTCATAACTGCTCAATCAAAAATATGTTTTATCTCTCTTAACTGAATTTACAGATCAGAAATAAGTTTCACAGAATGCATCTGTGTAGTTTTTATTTGAAGATATTCTTTTTCCCAATGTAGGCCTCTTAGCGCTTAGCATGTCCAATTGCAGTTTCTACAGAAAGAGTGTTTCAGAACGGCTCAATCAAAAGTAAGGTTCAACTCTGTTAGTTGAATGCACAGAACAGAAAGAATTTTCACAGAATGCTACTGTGTAGTTTATATTTGAATATATTCCTTTTTCCACTATTACCCTCTTAGCGCTCCGAATGTCCACTTGCATTTTCTACAGAAAGAGTGTTCAGAACTGCGCAATCAAAAGTATGGTTTAACTCTGTTAGCTTAATGAACATATCAGAAATAAGTTTCACACAATGCTTCTGTGTAGTTTTTATTTGAAGATATTATTTTTCCCAATAGAGGCCTCTTAGCGCTCAGAATGTCCAATTGCAGTTTCTACAGAAAGAGTGTTTCAGAAAGGCTCAATCAAAAGTAAGGTTCAACTCTGTTAGTTGAATGCACAGAACAGAAAGAAGTTTCATACAATGCTTCTGTGTAGTTTATATTTGAACATATTCTTTTTTCCACTATTACCCACTTAGCGCTACGAATGTCCAGTTGCATTTTCTACAGACAGAGTGTTTCAAAACTGCTCAATCAAAAGTATGGTTTAACTCTGTTAGCTGAATGCTCAGATCAGAAAGAAGTTTCACAGAATGCTTCTTTGTAGTTTATATTTGAATATATTCCTTTTTCCACTACTACTCTCTTAGCGCTCCTAATGTCCAGTTGCATTTTCTACAGAAGGAGTGTTCAGATCTGCTCAATCAAAAGTATGGTTTAACTCTGTTAGCTGAATGCACAGATCAGAAAGAAGTTTCACAGAATGATTCTGTGTAGTTTATATTTGGAGACATTCCTTTTTCCACTATTACCCTCTTAGCGCTCCGAATCTCCACTTGCATTTTCTACAGAAAGAGTGTTTCAGAACGGCTCAATCAAACTAAGGTTCAACTCTTTTAGTTGAACAAACAGAACAGAAAGAAGTTTCACTCAATTCTTCTGTGTAGTTTTTATTTGTAGACATTCTTTTTCCCAATATAGGCCTCTTAGCGCTCAGAATGTCCAATTGCAGTTTCTACAGAAAGAGTGTTTCAGAACGGCTCAATCAAAAGTAAGGTTCAACTCTGTTAGTTGAATGCACAGAACAGAAAGAAGTTTCATACAATGCTTCTGTGTAGTTTATATTTGAACATATTCTTTTTTCCACTATTACCCACTTAGCGCTACGAATGTCCAGTTGCATTTTCTACAGACAGAGTGTTTCAAAACTGCTCAATCAAAAGTATGGTTTAACTCTGTTAGCTGAATGCTCAGATCAGAAAGAAGTTTCACAGAATGCTTCTGTGTAGTTTATATTTGAATATATTCCTTTTTCCACTAGTACGCTCTTAGCGCTCCAAATGTCCAGTTGCATTTTCTACAAAAGAGTGTTCAGATCTGCTCAATGAAAAGTATGGTTTAACTCTGTTAGCTGAATGCACAGATCAGAAAGAAGTTTCACCGAATGATTCTGTGTAGTTTATATTTGAAGACATTCCTTTTTCCACTATTACCCTCTTAGCGCTCCGAATCTCCACTTGCATTTTCTACAAAAGGAGTGTTTCATAACTGCGCAATCAAAAATATGTTTTATCTCTCTTAACTGAATTTACAGATCAGAAATAAGTTCACAGAATGCATCTGTGTAGTTTTTATTTGAAGATATTCTTTTTCCCAATGTAGGCCTCTTAGCGCTTAGCATGTCCAATTGCAGTTCCTACAGAAAGAGTGTTTCAGAAGGGCTCAATCAAAAGTAAGGTTCAACTCTGTTAGTTGAATGCACAGAACAGAAAGAATTTTCACAGAATGCTACTGTGTAGTTTATATTTGAATATATTCCTTTTTCCACTATTACCCTCTTAGCGCTCCGAATGTCCACTTGCATTTTCTACAGAAAGAGTGTTCAGAACTGCGCAATCAAAAGTATGGTTTAACTCTGTTAGCTTAATGAACATATCAGAAATAAGTTTCACACAATGCTTCTGTGTAGTTTTTATTTGAAGATATTATTTTTCCCAATAGAGGCCTCTTAGCGCTCAGAATGTCCAATTGCAGTTTCTACAGAAAGAGTGTTTCAGAAAGGCTCAATCAAAAGTAAGGTTCAACTCTGTTAGTTGAATGCACAGAACAGAAAGAAGTTTCATACAATGCTTCTGTGTAGTTTATATTTGAACATATTCTTTTTTCCACTATTACCCACTTGGCGCTACGAATGTCCAGTTGCATTTTCTACAGACAGAGTGTTTCAAAACTGCTCAATCAATAGTATGGTTTAAATCTGTTAGCTGAATGCTCAGATCAGAAAGAAGCTTCACAGAATGCTTCTGTGTAGTTTATATTTGAATATATTCCTTTTTCCACTACTACTCTCTTAGCGCTCCAAATGTCCAGTTGCATTTTCTACAGAAAGAGTGTTCAGATCTGCTCAATCAAAAGTATGGTTTAACTCTGTTAGCTGAATGCACAGATCAGAAAGAAGTTTCACAGAATGATTCTGTGTAGTTTATATTTGGAGACTTTCCTTTTTCCACTATTACCCTCTTAGCACTCCAAATCTCCACTTGCATTTTCTACAGAAAGAGTGTTTCAGAACGGCTCAATCAAAACTAAGGTTCAACTCTTTTAGTTGAACAAACAGAACAGAAAGAAGTTTCACACAATTCTTCTGTGTAGTATTTATTTGTAGACATTCTTTTTCCCAATATAGGCCTCTTAGCGCTCAGAATGTCCGATTGCAGTTTCTACAGAAAGAGTGTTTCAGAACGGCTCAATCAAAAGTAAGGTTCAACTCTGTTAGTTGAATGCACAGAACAGAAAGAAGTTTCATACAATGCTTCTGTGTAGTTTATATTTGAACCTATTCTTGTTTCCACTATTACCCACTTAGCGCTATGAATGTCCAGTTGCATTTTCTACAGACAGAGTGTTTCCAAACTGCTCAATCAAAAGTATGGTTTAACTCTGTTAGCTGAATGCTCAGATCAGAAAGAAGTTTCACAGAATGCTTCTGTGTAGTTTATATTTGAATATATTCCTTTTTCCACTACTACGCTCTTAGCGCTCCAAATGTCCAGTTGCATTTTCTACAGAAATAGTGTTCAGATCTGCTCAATCAAAAGTATGGTTTAACTCTGTTAGCTGAATGCACAGATCAGAAAGAAGTTTCACCGAATGATTCTGTGTAGTTTATATTTGAAGACATTCCTTTTTCCACTATTACCCTCTTAGCGCTCCGAATCTCCACTTGCATTTTCTACAAAAAGAGTGTTTCATAACTGCTCAATCAAAAATATGTTTTATCTCTGTTAACTGAATTTACAGGTCAGAAATAAGTTTCACAGAATGCATCTGTGTAGTTTTTATTTGAAGATATTCTTTTTCCCAATGTAGGCCTCTTAGCGCTTAGCATGTCCAATTGCAGTTTCTACAGAAAGAGTGTTTCAGAACGGCTCAATCAAAAGTAAGGTTCAACTCTGTTAGTTGAATGCACAGAACAGAAAGTATTTTCACAGAATGCTACTGTGTAGTTTATATTTGAATATATTCCTTTCTCCACTATTACCCTCTTAGCGCTCCGAATGTCCACTTGCATTTTCTACAGAAAGAGTGTTCAGAACTGCGCAATCAAAAGTATGGTTTAACTCTGTTAGCTTAATGAACATATCAGAAATAAGTTTCACACAATGCTTCTGTGTAGTTTTTATTTGAAGACATTATTTTTCCCAATATAGGCCTCTTAGCGCTCAGAATGTCCAATTGCAGTTTCTACAGAAAGAGTGTTTCAGAAAGGCTCAATCAAAAGTAAGGTTCAACTCTGTTAGTTGAATGCACAGAACAGAAAGAAGTTTCATACAATGCTTCTGTGCAGTTTATATTTGAACATATTCTTTTTTCCACTATTACCCACTTGGCGCTACGAATGTCCAGTTGCATTTTCTATAGACAGAGTGTTTCAAAACTGCTCACTCAAAAATATGTTTTATCTCTCTTAACTGAATTTACAGATCAGAAATAAGTTTCACAGAATGCATCTGTGTAGTTTTTATTTGAAGATATTCTTTTTCCCAATGTAGGCCTCTTAGCGCTTAGCATGTCCAATTGCAGTTTCTACAGAAAGAGTGTTTCAGAACGGCTCAATCAAAAGTAAGGTTCAACTCTGTTAGTTGAATGCACAGAACAGAAAGAATTTTCACAGAATGATTCTGTGTAGTTTATATTTCAGACATTCCTTTTTCCACTATTACCCTCTTAGCGCTCCGAATGTCCACTTGCATTTTCTACAGAAAGAGTGTTTCAGAACGGCTCAATCAAAACTAAGGTTCAACTCTTTTAGTTGAACAAACAGAACAGAAAGAAGTTTGACACAATTCTTCTGTGTAGTTTTTATTTGTAGACATTCTTTTTCCCAATATAGGCCTCTTAGCGCTCAGAATGTCCAATTGCAGTTTCTACAGAAAGAGAGTTTCAGAACGGCTCAATGAAAAGTAAGGTTCAACTCTGTTAGTTGAATGCACAGAACAGAAAGAAGTTTCATACAATGCTTCTGTGTAGTTTATATTTGAACATATTCTTTTTTCCACTATTACCCACTTAGTGCTACGAATGTCCAGTTGCATTTTCTACAGACAGAGTGTTTCAAAACTGCTCAATCAAAAGTATGGTTTAACTCTGTTAGCTGAATGCTCAGATCAGAAAGAAGTTTCACAGAATGCTTCTTTGTAGTTTATATTTGAATATATTCCTTTTTCCACTACTACGCTCTTTGCGCTCCAAATGTCCAGTTGCATTTTCTACAGAAAGAGTGTTCAGATCTCCTCAATCAAAAGTATGGTTTAACTCTGTTAGCTGAATGCACAGATCAGAAAGAAGTTTCACCGAATGATTCTGTGTAGTTTATATTTGAAGACATTCCTTTTTCCACTATTACCCTCTTAGCGCTCCGAATCTCCACTTGCATTTTCTACAAAAGGAGTGTTTCATAACTGCGCAATCAAAAATATGTTTTATCTCTCTTAACTGAATTTACAGATCAGAAATAAGTTCACAGAATGCATCTGTGTAGTTTTTATTTGAAGATATTCTTTTTCCCAATGTAGGCCTCTTAGCGCTTAGCATGTCCAATTGCAGTTTCTACAGAAAGAGTGTTTCAGAAGGGCTCAATCAAAAGTAAGGTTCAACTCTGTTAGTTGAATGCACAGAACAGAAAGAATTTTCACAGAATGCTACTGTGTAGTTTATATTTGAATATATTCCTTTTTCCACTATTACCCTCTTAGCGCTCCGAATGTCCACTTGCATTTTCTACAGAAAGAGTGTTCAGAACTGCGCAATCAAAAGTATGGTTTAACTCTGTTAGCTTAATGAACATATCAGAAATAAGTTTCACACAATGCTTCTGTGTAGTTTTTATTTGAAGATATTATTTTTCCCAATAGAGGCCTCTTAGCGCTCAGAATGTCCAATTGCAGTTTCTACAGAAAGAGTGTTTCAGAAAGGCTCAATCAAAAGTAAGGTTCAACTCTGTTAGTTGAATGCACAGAACAGAAAGAAGTTTCATACAATGCTTCTGTGTAGTTTATATTTGAACATATTCTTTTTTCCACTATTACCCACTTGGCGCTACGAATGTCCAGTTGCATTTTCTACAGACAGAGTGTTTCAAAACTGCTCAATCAATAGTATGGTTTAAATCTGTTAGCTGAATGCTCAGATCAGAAAGAAGCTTCACAGAATGCTTCTGTGTAGTTTATATTTGAATATATTCCTTTTTCCACTACTACTCTCTTAGCGCTCCAAATGTCCAGTTGCATTTTCTACAGAAAGAGTGTTCAGATCTGCTCAATCAAAAGTATGGTTTAACTCTGTTAGCTGAATGCACAGATCAGAAAGAAGTTTCACAGAATGATTCTGTGTAGTTTATATTTGGAGACTTTCCTTTTTCCACTATTACCCTCTTAGCACTCCAAATCTCCACTTGCATTTTCTACAGAAAGAGTGTTTCAGAACGGCTCAATCAAAACTAAGGTTCAACTCTTTTAGTTGAACAAACAGAACAGAAAGAAGTTTCACACAATTCTTCTGTGTAGTATTTATTTGTAGACATTCTTTTTCCCAATATAGGCCTCTTAGCGCTCAGAATGTCCGATTGCAGTTTCTACAGAAAGAGTGTTTCAGAACGGCTCAATCAAAAGTAAGGTTCAACTCTGTTAGTTGAATGCACAGAACAGAAAGAAGTTTCATACAATGCTTCTGTGTAGTTTATATTTGAACCTATTCTTGTTTCCACTATTACCCACTTAGCGCTATGAATGTCCAGTTGCATTTTCTACAGACAGAGTGTTTCCAAACTGCTCAATCAAAAGTATGGTTTAACTCTGTTAGCTGAATGCTCAGATCAGAAAGAAGTTTCACAGAATGCTTCTGTGTAGTTTATATTTGAATATATTCCTTTTTCCACTACTACGCTCTTAGCGCTCCAAATGTCCAGTTGCATTTTCTACAGAAATAGTGTTCAGATCTGCTCAATCAAAAGTATGGTTTAACTCTGTTAGCTGAATGCACAGATCAGAAAGAAGTTTCACCGAATGATTCTGTGTAGTTTATATTTGAAGACATTCCTTTTTCCACTATTACCCTCTTAGCGCTCCGAATCTCCACTTGCATTTTCTACAAAAAGAGTGTTTCATAACTGCTCAATCAAAAATATGTTTTATCTCTGTTAACTGAATTTACAGGTCAGAAATAAGTTTCACAGAATGCATCTGTGTAGTTTTTATTTGAAGATATTCTTTTTCCCAATGTAGGCCTCTTAGCGCTTAGCATGTCCAATTGCAGTTTCTACAGAAAGAGTGTTTCAGAACGGCTCAATCAAAAGTAAGGTTCAACTCTGTTAGTTGAATGCACAGAACAGAAAGTATTTTCACAGAATGCTACTGTGTAGTTTATATTTGAATATATTCCTTTCTCCACTATTACCCTCTTAGCGCTCCGAATGTCCACTTGCATTTTCTACAGAAAGAGTGTTCAGAACTGCGCAATCAAAAGTATGGTTTAACTCTGTTAGCTTAATGAACATATCAGAAATAAGTTTCACACAATGCTTCTGTGTAGTTTTTATTTGAAGACATTATTTTTCCCAATATAGACCTCTTAGCGCTCAGAATGTCCAATTGCAGTTTCTACAGAAAGAGTGTTTCAGAAAGGCTCAATCAAAAGTAAGGTTCAACTCTGTTAGTTGAATGCACAGAACAGAAAGAAGTTTCATACAATGCTTCTGTGCAGTTTATATTTGAACATATTCTTTTTTCCACTATTACCCACTTGGCGCTACGAATGTCCAGTTGCATTTTCTATAGACAGAGTGTTTCAAAACTGCTCACTCAAAAATATGTTTTATCTCTCTTAACTGAATTTACAGATCAGAAATAAGTTTCACAGAATGCATCTGTGTAGTTTTTATTTGAAGATATTCTTTTTCCCAATGTAGGCCTCTTAGCGCTTAGCATGTCCAATTGCAGTTTCTACAGAAAGAGTGTTTCAGAACGGCTCAATCAAAAGTAAGGTTCAACTCTGTTAGTTGAATGCACAGAACAGAAAGAATTTTCACAGAATGATTCTGTGTAGTTTATATTTCAGACATTCCTTTTTCCACTATTACCCTCTTAGCGCTCCGAATGTCCACTTGCATTTTCTACAGAAAGAGTGTTTCAGAACGGCTCAATCAAAACTAAGGTTCAACTCTTTTAGTTGAACAAACAGAACAGAAAGAAGTTTGACACAATTCTTCTGTGTAGTTTTTATTTGTAGACATTCTTTTTCCCAATATAGGCCTCTTAGCGCTCAGAATGTCCAATTGCAGTTTCTACAGAAAGAGAGTTTCAGAACGGCTCAATGAAAAGTAAGGTTCAACTCTGTTAGTTGAATGCACAGAACAGAAAGAAGTTTCATACAATGCTTCTGTGTAGTTTATATTTGAACATATTCTTTTTTCCACTATTACCCACTTAGTGCTACGAATGTCCAGTTGCATTTTCTACAGACAGAGTGTTTCAAAACTGCTCAATCAAAAGTATGGTTTAACTCTGTTAGCTGAATGCTCAGATCAGAAAGAAGTTTCACAGAATGCTTCTTTGTAGTTTATATTTGAATATATTCCTTTTTCCACTACTACGCTCTTTGCGCTCCAAATGTCCAGTTGCATTTTCTACAGAAAGAGTGTTCAGATCTCCTCAATCAAAAGTATGGTTTAACTCTGTTAGCTGAATGCACAGATCAGAAAGAAGTTTCACCGAATGATTCTGTGTAGTTTATATTTGAAGACATTCCTTTTTCCACTATTACCCTCTTAGCGCTCCGAATCTCCACTTGCATTTTCTACAAAAAGAGTGTTTCATAACTGCTCAATCAAAAATATATTTTATCTCTCTTAACTGAATTTACAGATCAGAAATAAGTTTCACAGAATGCATCTGTGTAGTTTTTATTTGAAGATATTCTTTTTCCCAATGTAGGCCTCTTAGCGCTTAGCATGTCCAATTGCAGTTTCTACAGAAAGAGTGTTTCAGAACGGCTCAATCAAAAGTAAGGTTCAACTCTGTTAGTTGAATGCACAGAACAGAAAGAATTTTCACAGAATGCTACTGTGTAGTTTATATTTGAATATATTCCTTTTTCCACTATTACCCTCTTAGCGCTCCGAATGTCCACTTGCATTTTCTACAGAAAGAGTGTTCAGAACTGCGCAATCAAAAGTATGGTTTAACTCTGTTAGCTTAATGAACATATCAGAAATAAGTTTCACACAATGCTTCTGTGTAGTTTTTATTTGAAGATATTATTTTTCCCAATAGAGGCCTCTTAGCGCTCAGAATGTCCAATTGCAGTTTCTACAGAAAGAGTGTTTCAGAAAGGCTCAATCAAAAGTAAGGTTCAACTCTGTTAGTTGAATGCACAGAACAGAAAGAAGTTTCATACAATGCTTCTGTGTAGTTTATATTTGAACATATTCTTTTTTCCACTATTACCCACTTAGCGCTACGAATGTCCAGTTGCATTTTCTACAGACAGAGTGTTTCAAAACTGCTCAATCAAAAGTATGGTTTAACTCTGTTAGCTGAATGCTCAGATCAGAAAGAAGTTTCACAGAATGCTTCTGTGTAGTTTATATCTGAATATATTCCTTTTTCCACTACTACTCTCTTAGCGCTCCAAATATCCAGTTGCATTTTCTACAGAAAGAGTGTTCAGATCTGCTCAATCAAAAGTATGGTTTAACTCTGTTAGCTGAATGCACAGATCAGAAAGAAGTTTCACAGAATGATTCTGTGTAGTTTATATTTGGAGACATTCCTTTTTCCACTATTACCCTCTTAGCGCTCCGAATCTCCACTTGCATTTTCTACAGAAAGAGTGTTTCAGAACGGCTCAATCAAAACTAAGGTTCAACTCTTTTAGTTGAACAAACAGAACAGAAAGAAGTTTCACACAGTTCTTCTGTGTAGTTTTTATTTGTAGACATTCTTTTTCCCAATATAGGCCTCTTAGCGCTCAGAATGTCCAATTGCAGTTTCTACAGAAAGAGTGTTTCAGAACGGCTCAATCAAAAGTAAGGTTCAACTCTGTTAGTTGAATGCACAGAACAGAAAGAAGTTTCATACAATGCTTCTGTGTAGTTTATATTTGAACATATTCTTTTTTCCACTATTACCCACTTAGCGCTACGAATGTCCAGTTGCATTTTCTACAGACAGAGTGTTTCAAAACTGCTCAATCAAAAGTATGGTTTAACTCTGTTAGCTGAATGCTCAGATCAGAAAGAAGTTTCACAGAATGCTTCTGTGTAGTTTATATTTGAATATATTCCTTTTTCCACTAGTACGCTCTAAGCGCTCCAAATGTCCAGTTGCATTTTCTACAGAAAGAGTGTTCAGATCTGCTCAATCAAAAGTATGGTTTAACTCTGTTAGCTGAATGCACAGATCAGAAAGAAGTTTCACCGAATGATTCTGTGTAGTTTATATTTGAAGACATTCCTTTTTCCACTATTACCCCCTTAGCGCTCCGAATCTCCACTTGCATTTTCTACAAAAAGAGTGTTTCATAACTGCTCAATCAAAAATATGTTTTATCTCTGTTAACTGAATTTCCAGATAAGAAATAAGTTTCACAGAATGCATCTGTGTAGTTTTTATTTGAAGATATTCTTTTTCCCAATGTGGGCCTCTTAGCGCTTAGCATGTCCAATTGCAGTTTCTACAGAAAGAGTGTTTCAGAACGGCTCAATCAAAAGTAAGGTTCAACTCTGTTAGTTGAATGCACAGAACAGAAAGAATTTTCACAGAATGCTACTGTGTAGTTTATATTTGAATATATTCCTTTTTCCACTATTACCCTCTTAGCGCTGCGAATGTCCACTTGCATTTTCTACAGAAAGAGTGTTCAGAACTGCGCAATCAAAAGTATGGTTTAACTCTGTTAGCTTAATGAACATATCAGAAATAAGTTTCACACAATGCTTCTGTGTAGTTTTTATTTGAAGATATTATTTTTCCCAATATAGGCCTCTTAGCGCTCAGAATGTCCAATTGCAGTTTCTACAGAAAGAGTGTTTCAGAACGGCTCAATCAAAAGTAAGGTTCAACTCTGTTAGTTGAATGCACAGAACAGAAAGAAGTTTCATACAATGCTTCTGTGTAGTTTATATTTGAACATATTCTTTTTTCCACTATTACCCACTTAGCGCTACGAATGTCCAGTTGCATTTTCTACAGACAGAGTGTTTCAAAACTGCTCAATCAAAAGTATGGTTTAACTCTGTTAGCTGAATGCTCAGATAAGAAAGAAGTTTCACAGAATGCTTCTGTGTAGTTTATATTTGAATATATTCCTTTTTCCACTACTACACTCTTAGCGCTCCAAATGTCCAGTTGCATTTTCTACAGAAAGAGTGTTCAGATCTGCTCAATCAAAAGTATGGTTTAACTCTGTTAGCTGAATGCACAGATCAGAAAGAAGTTTCACCGAATGATTCTGTGTAGTTTATATTTGAAGACATTCCTTTTTCCACTATTACCCTCTTAGCGCTCCGAATCTCCACTTGCATTTTCTACAGAAAGAGTGTTTCAGAACGGCTCAATCAAAACTAAGGTTCAAATCTTTTAGTTGAACAAACAGAACAGAAAGAAGTTTCACACAATTCTTCTGTGTAGTTTTTATTTGTAGACATTCTTTTTCCCAATATAGGCCTCTTAGCGCTCAGAATGTCCAATTGCAGTTTCTACAGAAAGAGTGTTTCAGAACGGCTCAATCAAAAGTAAGGTTCAACTCTGTTAGTTGAATGCACAGAACAGAAAGAAGTTTCATACAATGCTTCTGTGTAGTTTATATTTGAACATATTCTTTTTTCCACTATTACCCACTTAGCGCTACGAATGTCCAGTTGCATTTTCTACAGACAGAGTGTTTCAAAACTGCTCAATCAAAAGTATGGTTTAACTCTGTTAGCTGAATGCTCAGATCAGAAAGAAGTTTCACAGAATGCTTCTGTGTAGTTTATATTTGAATATATTCCTTTTTCCACTACTACGCTCTTAGCGCTCCAAATGTCCAGTTGCATTTTCTACAGAAAGAGTGTTCAGATCTGCTGAATCAAAAGTATGGTTTAACTCTGTTAGCTGAATGCACAGATCAGAAAGAAGTTTCACCGAATGATTCTGTGTAGTTTATATTTGAAGACATTCCTTTTTCCACTATTACCCTCTTAGCGCTCCGAATCTCCACTTGCATTTTCTACAAAAAGAGTGTTTCATAACTGCTCAATCAAAAATATGTTTTATCTCTGTTAACTGAATTTACTGATCAGAAATATGTTTCACAGAATGCATCTGTGTAGTTTTTATTTGAAGATATTCTTTTTCCCAATGTAGGCCTCATAGCGCTTAGCATGTCCAATTACAGTTTCTACAGAAAGAGTGTTTCAGAACGGCTCAATCAAAAGTAAGGTTCAACTCTGTTAGTTGAATGCACAGAACAGAAAGAATTTTCACAGAATGCTACTGTGTAGTTTATATTTGAATATATTCCTTTTTCCACTATTACCCTCTTAGCGCTCCGAATGTGCACTTGCATTTTCTACAGAAAGAGTGTTTCAGAACGGCTCAATCAAAACTAAGGTTCAACTCCTTTAGTTGAACAAACAGAACAGAAAGAAGTTTCACACAATTCTTCTGTGTAGTTTTTATTTGTAGACATTCTTTTTCCCAATATAGGCCTCTTAGCGCTCAGAATGTCCAATTGCAGTTTCTACAGAAAGAGTGTTTCAGAACGGCTCAATCAAAAGTAAGGTTCAACTCTGTTAGTTGAATGCACAGAACAGAAAGAAGTTTCATACAATGCTTCTGTGTAGTTTATATTTGAACATATTCTTTTTTCCACTATTACCCACTTAGCGCTACGAATGTCCAGTTGCATTTTCTACAGACAGAGTGTTTCAAAACTGCTCAATCAAAAGTATGGTTTAACTCTGTTAGCTGAATGCTCAGATCAGAAAGAAGTTTCACAGAATGCTTCTGTGTAGTTTATATTTGAATATATTACTTTGTCCACTACTACGCTCTTAGCGCTCCAAATGTCCAGTTGCATTTTCTACAGAAAGAGTGTTCAGATCTGCTCAATCAAAAGTATGGTTTAACTCTGTTAGCTGAATGCACAGATCAGAAAGAAGTTTCACCGAATGATTCTGTGTAGTTTATATTTGAAGACATTCCTTTTTCCACTATTACCCTCTTAGCGCTCCGAATCTCCACTTGCATTTTCTACAAAAAGAGTGTTTCATAACTGCTCAATCAAAAATATGTTTTATCTCTGTTAACTGAATTTACAGATCTGAAATAAGTTTCACAGAATGCATCTGTGTAGTTTTTATTTGAAGATATTCTTTTTCCCAATGTAGGCCTCTTTGTGCTTAGCATGTCCAATTGCAGTTTCTACAGAAAGAGTGTTTCAGAATGGCTCAATCAAAAGTAAGGTTCAACTCTGTTAGTTGAATGCACAGAACAGGAAGAATTTTCACAGAATGCTACTGTGTAGTTTATATTTGAATATATTCCTTTTTCCACTATTACCCTCTTAGCGCTCCGAATGTCCACTTGCATTTTCTACAGAAAGAGTGTTCAGAACTGCGCAATCAAAACTAAGGTTCAACTCTTTTAGTTGAACAAACAGAACAGAAAGAAGTTTCACACAATGCTTCTGTGTAGTTTTTATTTGTAGACATTCTTTTTCCCAATATAGGCCTCTTAGCGCTCAGAATGTCCAATTGCAGTTTCTACAGAAAGAGTGATTCAGAACGGCTCAATCAAAAGTAAGGTTCAACTCTGTTAGTTGAATGCACAGAACAGAAAGAAGTTTCATACAATGCTTCTGTGTAGTTTATATTTGAACATATTCTTTTTTCAACGATTACCCACTTAGCGCTACGAATGTCCAGTTGCATTTTCTACAGACAGAGTGTTTCAAAACTGCTCAATCAAAAGTATGGTTTAACTCTGTTAGCTGAATGCTCAGATCAGGAAGAAGTTTCACAGAATGCTTCTGTGTAGTTTATATTTGAATATATTCCTTTTTCCACTACTACGCTCTTAGCGCTCCACATGTCCAGTTGCATTTTCTACAGAAAGAGTGTTCAGATCTGCTCAATCAAAAGTATGGTTTAACTCTGTTACCTGAATGCACAGATCAGAAAGAAGTTTCACCGAATGATTCTGTGTAGTTTATATTTGAAGACATTCCTTTTTCCAATATTACCCTCTTAGCGCTCCGAATCTCCACTTGCATTTTCTACAAAAAGAGTGTTTCATAACTGCTCAATCAAAAATATGTTTTATCTCTGTTAACTGAATTTACAGATCAGAAATAAGTTTCACAGAATGCATCTGTGTAGTTTTTATTTGAAGATATTCTTTTTCCCAATGTAGGCCTCTTAGCGCTTAGCATGTCCAATTGCAGTTTCTACAGAAAGAGTGTTTCAGAACGGCTCAATCAAAAGTAAGGTTCAACTCTGTTAGTTGAATGCACAGAACAGAAAGAATTTTCACAGAATGCTACTGTGTAGTTTATATTTGAATATATTCCTTTTTCCACTATTACCCTCTTAGCGCTCCGTATGTCCACTTGCATTTTCTACAGAAAGAGTGTTCCGAACTGCGCAATCATAAGTGTGGTTTAACTATGTTAGCTTAATGAACATATCAGAAATAAGTTTCACACAATGCTTCTGTGTAGTTTTTATTTGAAGATATTATTTTTCCCAATAGAGTCCTCTTAGCGCTCAGAATGTCCAATTGCAGTTTCTACAGAAAGAGTGTTTCAGAAAGGCTCAATCAAAAGTAAGGTTCAACTCTGTTAGTTGAATGCACAGAACAGAAAGAAGTTTCATTCAAAGCTTCTGTGTAGTTTATATTGAACATATTCTTTTTTCCACTATTACCCACTTAGCGCTACGAATGTCCAGTTGCATTTTCTACAGACAGAGTGTTTCAAAACTGCTCAATCAAAAGTATGGTTTAACTCTGTTAGCTGAATGCTCAGATCAGAAAGAAGTTTCACAGAATGCTTCTGTGTAGTTTATATTTGAATATATTTCTTTTTCCACTACTACTCTCTTAGCGCTCCAAATGTCCAGTTGCATTTTCTACAGAAAGAGTGTTCAGATCTGCTCAATCAAAAGTATGGTTTAACTCTGTTAGCTGAATGCCCAGATCAGAAAGAAGTTTCACAGAATGATTCTGTGTAGTTTATATTTGGAGACATTACTTTTTCCACTATTACCCTCTTAGCGCTCCGAATCTCCACTTGCATTTTCTACAGAAAGAGTGTTTCAGAACGGCTCAATCAAAATTAAGGTTCAACTCTTTTAGTTGAACAAACAGAACAGAAAGAAGTTTCCACTATTCTTCTGTGTAGTTTTTATTTGTAGACATTCTTTTTACAAATATAGGCCTCTTAGCGCTCAGAATGTCCAATTGCAGTTTCTACAGAAAGAGTGTTTCAGAACGGCTCAATCAAAAGTAAGGTTCAACTCTGTTAGTTGAATGCACAGAACAGAAAGAAGTTTCATACAATGCTTCTGTGTAGTTTATATTTGAACATATTCTTTTTTCCACTATTACCAACTTAGCGCTACGAATGTCCAGTTGCATTTTCTACAGACAGAGTGTTTCAAAACTGCTCAATCAAAAGTATGGTTTAACTCTGTTAGCTGAATGCTCAGATCAGAAAGAAGTTTCACAGAATGCTTCTGTGTAGTTTATATTTGAATATATTACTTTCTCCACTACTACGCTCTTAGCGCTCCAAATGTCCAGTTGCATTTTCTACAGAAAGAGTGTTCAGATCTGCTCAATCAAAAGTATGGTTTAACTCTGTTAGCTGAATGCACAGATCAGAAAGAGGTTTCACCGAATGATTCTGTGTAGTTTATATTTGAAGACATTCCTTTTTAGATTATTACCCTCTTAGCGCTCCGAATCTCCACTTGCATTTTCTACAAAAAGAGTGTTTCATAACTGCTCAATCAAAAATATGTTTTATCTCTGTTAACTGAATTTACAGATCAGAAATAAGTTTCACAGAATGCATCTGTGTAGTTGTTATTTGAAGATATACTTTTTCCCAATGTAGGCCTCTTAGCGCTTAGCATGTCCAATTGCAGTTTCTACAGAAAGAGTGTTTCAGAACGGCTCAATCAAAAGTAAGGTTCAACTCTGTTAGTTGAATGCACAGAACAGTAAGAATTTTCACAGAATGCTACTGTGTAGTTTATATTTGAATATATTCCTTTTTCCACTATTACCCTCTTAGCGCTCCGAATGTCCACTTGCATTTTCTACAGAAAGAGTGTTCAGAACTGCGCAATCAAAACTAAGGTTCAACTCTTTTAGTTGAACAAACAGAACAGAAAGAAGTTTCACACAATGCTTCTGTGTAGTTTTTATTTGTAGACATTCTTTTTCCCAATATAGGCCTCTTAGCGCTCAGAATGTCCAATTGCAGTTTCTACAGAAAGAGTGATTCAGAACGGCTCAATCAAACGTAAGGTTCAACTCTGTTAGTTGAATGCACAGAACAGAAAGAAGTTTCATACAATGCTTCTGTGTAGTTTATATTTGAACATATTCTTTTTTCCACTATTACCCACTTAGCGCTACGAATGTCCAGTTGCATTTTCTACAGACAGAGTGTTTCAAAACTGCTCAATCAAAAGTATGGTTTAACTCTGTTAGCTGAATTCTCAGATCAGAAAGAAGTTTCACAGAATGCTTCTGTGTAGTTTATATTTGAATATATTCCTTTTTCCACTACTACGCTCTTAGCGCTCCAAATGTCCAGTTGCATTTTCTACAGAAAGAGTGTTCAGATCTGCTCAATCAAAAGTATGGTTTAATTCTGTTAGCTGAATGCACAGATCAGAAAGAAGTTTCACCGAATGATTCTGTGTAGTTTATATTTGTAGACATTCCTTTTTCCACTATTACCCTCTTAGTGCTCCGAACCACCACTTGCATTTTCTTCAAAAAGAGTGTTTCATAACTGCTCAATCAAAAATATGTTTTATCTCTGTTAACTGAATTTACAGATCAGAAATAAGTTTCACAGAATGCATCTGTGTAATTTTTATTTGAAGATATTCTTTTTCCCAATGTAGGCCTCTTAGCGCTTAGCATGTCCAATTGCAGTTTCTACAGAAAGAGTGTTTCAGAACGGCTCAATCAAAAGTAAGGTTCAACTCTGTTAGTTGAATGCACAGAACAGAAAGAATTTTCACAGAATGCTACTGTGTAGTTTATATTTGAATATATTCCTTTTTCCACTATTACCCTCTTAGCGCTCCGAATGTCCACTTGCATTTTCTACAGAAAGAGTGTTCAGAACTGCGCAATCAAAAGTATGGTTTAACTCTGTTAGCTTAATGAACATATCAGAAATAAGTTTCACACAATGCTTCTGTGTAGTTTTTATTTGAAGATATTATTTTTCCCAATAGAGGCCTCTTAGCGCTCAGAATGTCCAATTGCAGTTTCTACAGAAAGAGTGTTTCAGAAAGGCTCAATCAAAAGTAAGGTTCAACTCTGTTAGTTGAATGCACAGAACAGAAAGAAGTTTCATACAATGCTTCTGTGTAGTTTATATTTGAACATATTCTTTTTTCCACTATTACCCACTTAGCGCTACGAATGTCCAGTTGCATTTTCTACAGACAGAGTGTTTCAAAACTGCTCAATCAAAAGTATGGTTTAACTCTGTTAGCTGAATGCTCAGATCAGAAAGAAGTTTCACACAATGCTTCTGTGTAGTTTATATTGGAATATATTCCTTTTTCCACTACTACTCTCTTAGCGCTCCAAAAGTCCAGTTGCATTTTCTACAGAAAGAGTGTTCAGATCTGCTCAATCAAAAGTATGGTTTAAATCTGTTAGCTGAATGCACAGATCAGAAAGAAGTTTCACAGAATGATTCTGTGTAGTTTATATTTGGAGACATTCCTTTTTCCACTATTACCCTCTTAGCGCTCCGAATCTCCACTTGCATTTTCTACAGAAAGAGTGTTTCAGAACGGCTCAATCAAAACTAAGGTTCAACTCTTTTAGTTGAACAAACAGAACAGAAAGAAGTTTCACACAATTCTTCTGTGTAGTTTTTATTTGTAGACATTCTTTTTCCCAATATAGGCCTCTTAGCGCTCAGAATGTCCAATTGCAGTTTCTACAGAAAGAGTGTGTCAGAACGGCTCAATCAAAAGTAAGATTCAACTCTGTTAGTTGAATGCACAGAACAGAAAGAAGTTTCATACAATGCTTCTGTGTAGTTCATATTTGAACATATTCTTTTTTCCACTATTACCCACTTAGCGCTACGAATGTCCAGTTGCATTTTCTACAGACAGAGTGTTTCAAAACTGCTCAATCAAAAGTATGGTTTAACTCTGTTAGCTGAATGCTCAGATCAGAAAGAAGTTTCACAGAATGCTTCTGTGTAGTTTATATTTGAATATATACCTTTTTCCACTACTACGCTCTTAGCGCTCCAAATGTCCAGTTGCATTTTCTACAGAAAGAGTGTTCAGATCTGCTCAATCAAAAGTATGGTTTAATTCTGTTAGCTGAATGCACAGATCAGAAAGAAGTTTCACCGAATGATTCTGTGTAGTTTATATTTGAAGACATTCCTTTTTCCACTATTACCCACTTAGCGCTCCGAATCTCCACTTGCATTTTCTACAAAAAGAGTGTTTCATAACTGCACCATCAAAAATATGTTTTATCTCTGTTAACTGAATTTACAGATCAGAAATAAGTTTCACAGAATGCATCTGTGTAGTTTTTATTTGAAGATATTCTTTTTCCCAATGTAGGCCTCTTAGCGCTTAGCATGTCCAATTGCAGTTTCTACAGAAAGAGTGTTTCAGAACGGCTCAATCAAAAGTAAGGTTCAACTCTGTTAGTTGAATGCACAGAACAGAAAGAATTTTCACAGAATGCTACTGTGTAGTTTATACTTGAATATATTCCTTTTTCCACTATTACCCTTTTAGCGCACCGAATGTCCACTTGCATTTTCTACAGAAAGAGTGTTCAGATCTGCTCAATCAAAAGTATGGTTTAACTCTGTTAGCTGAATGCACAGATCAGAAAGAAGTTTCACAGAATGATTCTGTGTAGTTTATATTTGGAGACATTCCTTTTTCCACTATTACCCTCTTAGCGCTCCGAATCTCCACTTGCATTTTCTACAGAAAGAGTGTTTCAGAACGGCTCAATCAAAACTAAGGTTCAACTCTTTTAGTTGAACAAACAGAACAGAAAGAAGTTTCACACAATTCTTCTGTGTAGTTTTTATTTGTAGACATTCTTTTTCCCAATATAGGCCTCTTAGCGCTCAGAATGTCTAATTGCAGTTTCTACAGAAAGAGAGTTTCAGAACGGCTCAATCAAAAGTAAGGTTCAACTCTGTTAGTTGAATGCACAGAACAGAAAGAAGTTTCATACAAGGCTTCTGTGTAGTTCATAATTGAACATATTCTTTTTTCCACTATTACCCACTTAGCGCTACGAATGTCCAGTTGCATTTTCTACAGACAGAGTGTTTCAAAACTGCTCAATCAAAAGTATGGTTTAACTCTTTTAGCTGAATGCTCAGATCAGAAATAAGTTTCACAGAATGCTTCTGTGTAGTTTATATTTGAATATATTCCTTTTTCCACTACTACGCTCTTAGCGCTCCAAATGTCCAGTTGCATTTTCTACAGAAAGAGTGTTCAGATCTGCTCAATCAAAAGTATGGTTTAACTCTGTTAGCTGAATGCACAGATCAGAAAGAAGTTTCACCGAATGATTCTGTGTAGTTTATATTTGAAGACATTCCTTTTTCCACTATTACCCTCTTAGCGCTCCGAATCTCCACTTGCATTTTCTACAAAAAGAGTGTTTCATAACTGCTCAATCAAAAATATGTTTTATCTCTGTTAACTGAATTTACAGATCAGAAATAAGTTTCACAGAATGCATCTGTGTAGTTTTTATTTGAAGATATTCTTTTTCCCAATGTAGGCCTCTTAGCGCTTAGCATGTCCAATTGCAGTTTCTACAGAAAGAGTGTTTCAGAACGGCTCAATTAAAAGTAAGGTTCAACTCTGTTAGTTGAATGCACAGAACAGAAAGAAGTTTCATTCAAAGCTTCTGTGTAGTTTATATTGAACATATTCTTTTTTCCACTATTACCCACTTAGCGCTACGAATGTCCAGTTGCATTTTCTACAGACAGAGTGTTTCAAAACTGCTCAATCAAAAGTATGGTTTAACTCTGTTAGCTGAATGCTCAGATCAGAAAGAAGTTTCACACAATGCTTCTGTGTAGTTTATATTTGAATATATTTCTTTTTCCACTACTACTCTCTTAGCGCTCCAAATGTACAGTTGCATTTTCTACAGAAAGAGTGTTCAGATCTGCTCAATCAAAAGTATGGTTTAACTCTGTTAGCTGAATGCACAGATCAGAAAGAAGTTTCACAGAATGATTCTGTGTAGTTTATATTTGGAGACATTCCTTTTTCCACTATTACCCTCTTAGCGCTCCGAATCTCCACTTGCATTTTCTACAGAAAGAGTGTTTCAGAACGGCTCAATCAAAACTAAGGTTCAACTCTTTTAGTTGAACAAACAGAACAGAAAGAAGTTTCACACTATTCTTCTGTGTAGTTTTTATTTGTAGACATTCTTTTTACAAATATAGGCCTCTTAGCGCTCAGAATGTCCAATTGCAGTTTCTACAGAAAGAGTGTTTCAGAACGGCTCAATCAAAAGTAAGGTTCAACTCTGTTAGTTGAATGCACAGAACAGAAAGAAGTTTCATACAATGCTTCTGTGTAGTTTATATTTGAACATATTCTTTTTTCCACTATTACCCACTTAGCGCTACGAATGTCCAGTTGCATTTTCTACAGACAGAGTGTTTCAAAACTGCTCAATCAAAAGTATGGTTTAACTCTGTTAGCTGAATGCTCAGATCAGAAAGAAGTTTCACAGAATGCTTCTGTGTAGTTTATATTTGAATATATTCCTTTCTCCACTACTACGCTCTTAGCGCTCCAAATGTCCAGTTGCATTTTCTACAGAAAGAGTGTTCAGATCTGCTCAATCAAAAGTATGGTTTAACTCTGTTAGCTGAATGCACAGATCAGAAAGAGGTTTCACCGAATGATTCTGTGTAGTTTATATTTGAAGACATTCCTTTTTAGACTATTACCCTCTTAGCGCTCCGAATCTCCACTTGCATTTTCTACAAAAAGAGTGTTTCATAACTGCTCAATCAAAAATATGTTTTATCTCTGTTAACTGAATTTACAGATCAGAAATAAGTTTCACAGAATGCATCTGTGTAGTTGTTATTTGAAGATATACTTTTTCCCAATGTAGGCCTCTTAGCGCTTAGCATGTCCAATTGCAGTTTCTACAGAAAGAGTGTTTCTGAACGGCTCAATCAAAAGTAAGGTTCAACTCTGTTAGTTGAATGCACAGAACAGGAAGAATTTTCACAGAATGCTACTGTGTAGTTTATATTTGAATATATTCCTTTTTCCACTATTACCCTCTTAGCGCTCCGAATGTCCACTTGCATTTTCTACAGAAAGAGTGTTCAGAACTGCGCAATCAAAACTAAGGTTCAACTCTTTTAGTTGAACAAACAGAACAGAAAGAAGTTTCACACAATGCTTCTGTGTAGTTTTTATTTGTAGACATTCTTTTTCCCAATATAGGCCTCTTAGCGCTCAGAATGTCCAATTGCAGTTTCTACAGAAAGAGTGATTCAGAACGGCTCAATCAAACGTAAGGTTCAACTCTGTTAGTTGAATGCACAGAACAGAAAGAAGTTTCATACAATGCTTCTGTGTAGTTTATATTTGAACATATTCTTTTTTCCACTATTACCCACTTAGCGCTACGAATGTCCAGTTGCATTTTCTACAGACAGAGTGTTTCAAAACTGCTCAATCAAAAGTATGGTTTAACTCTGTTAGCTGAATTCTCAGATCAGAAAGAAGTTTCACAGAATGCTTCTGTGTAGTTTATATTTGAATATATTCCTTTTTCCACTACTACGCTCTTAGCGCTCCAAATGTCCAGTTGCATTTTCTACAGAAAGAGTGTTCAGATCTGCTCAATCAAAAGTATGGTTTAACTCTGTTAGCTGAATGCACAGATCAGAAAGAAGTTTCACCGAATGATTCTGTGTAGTTTATATTTGAAGACATTCCTTTTTCCACTATTACCCTCTTAGTGCTCCGAACCACCACTTGCATTTTCTTCAAAAAGAGTGTTTCATTACTGCTCAATCAAAAATATGTTTTATCTCTGTTAACTGAATTTACAGATCAGAAAGAAGTTTCACAGAATGCATCTGTGTAATTTTTATTTGAAGATATTCTTTTTCCCAATGTAGGCCTCTTAGCGCTTAGCATGTCCAATTGCAGTTTCTACAGAAAGAGTGTTTCAGAACGGCTCAATCAAAAGTAAGGTTCAACTCTGTTAGTTGAATGCACAGAACAGAAAGAATTTTCACAGAATGCTACTGTGTAGTTTATATTTGAATATATTCCTTTTTCCACTATTACCCTCTTAGCGCTCCGAATGTCCACTTGCTTTTTCTACAGAAAGAGTGTTCAGAACTGCGCAATCAAAAGTATGGTTTAACTCTGTTAGCTTAATGAACATATCAGAAATAAGTTTCACACAATGCTTCTGTGTAGTTTTTATTTGAAGATATTATTTTTCCCAATAGAGGCCTCTTAGCGCTCAGAATGTCCAATTGCAGTTTCTACAGAAAGAGTGTTTCAGAAAGGCTCAATCAAAAGTAAGGTTCAACTCTGTTAGTTGAATGCACAGAACAGAAAGAAGTTTCATACAATGCTTCTGTGTAGTTTATATTTGAACATATTCTATTTTCCACTATTACCCACTTAGCGCTACGAATGTCCAGTTGCATTTTCTACAGACAGAGTGTTTCAAAACTGCTCAATCAAAAGTATGGTTTAACTCTGTTAGCTGAATGCTCAGATCAGAAAGAAGTTTCACACAATGCTTCTGTGTAGTTTATATTGGAATATATTCCTTTTTCCACTACTACTCTCTTAGCGCTCCAAAAGTCCAGTTGCATTTTCTACAGAAAGAGTGTTCAGATCTGCTCAATGAAAAGTATGGTTTAAATCTGTTAGCTGAATGCACAGATCAGAAAGAAGTTTCACAGAATGATTCTGTGTAGTTTATATTTGGAGACATTCCTTTTTCCACTATTACCCTCTTAGCGCTCCGAATCTCCACTTGCATTTTCTACAGAAAGAGTGTTTCAGAACGGCTCAATCAAAACTAAGGTTCAACTCTTTTAGTTGAACAAACAGAACAGAAAGAAGTTTCACACAATTCTTCTGTGTAGTTTTTATTTGTAGACATTCTTTTTCCCAATATAGGCCTCTTAGCGCTCAGAATGTCCAATTGCAGTTTCTACAGAAAGAGTGTGTCAGAACGGCTCAATCAAAAGTAAGATTCAACTCTGTTAGTTGAATGCACAGAACAGAAAGAAGTTTCATACAATGCTTCTGTGTAGTTCATATTTGAACATATTCTTTTTTCCACTATTACCCACTTAGCGCTACGAATGTCCAGTTGCATTTTCTACAGACAGAGTGTTTCAAAACTGCTCAATCAAAAGTATGGTTTAACTCTGTTAGCTGAATGCTCAGATCAGAAAGAAGTTTCACAGAATGCTTCTGTGTAGTTTATATTTGAATATATACCTTTTTCCACTACTACGCTCTTAGCGCTCCAAATGTCCAGTTGCATTTTCTACAGAAAGATAGTTCAGATCTGCTCAATCAAAAGTATGGTTTAACTCTGTTAGCTGAATGCACAGATCAGAAAGAAGTTTCACCGAATGATTCTGTGTAGTTTATATTTGAAGACATTCCTTTTTCCACTATTACCCACTTAGCGCTCCGAATCTCCACTTGCATTTTCTACAAAAAGAGTGTTTCATAACTGCTCCATCAAAAATATGTTTTATCTCTGTTAACTGAATTTACAGATCAGAAATAAGTTTCACAGAATGCATCTGTGTAGTTTTTATTTGAAGATATTCTTTTTCCCAATGTAGGCCTCTTAGCGCTTAGCATGTCCAATTGCAGTTTCTACAGAAAGAGTGTTTCAGAACGGCTCAATTAAAAGTAAGGTTCAACTCTGTTAGTTGAATGCACAGAACAGAAAGAATTTTCACAGAATGCTACTGTGTAGTTTATATTTGAATATATTCCTTTTTCCACTATTACCCTTTTAGCGCTCCGAATGTCCACTTGCATTTTCTACAGAAAGAGTGTTCAGAACTGCGCAATCAAAAGTATGGTTTAACTCTGTTAGCTTAATGAACATATCAGAAATAAGTTTCACACAATGCTTCTGTGTAGTTTTTATTTGAAGATATTATTTTTCCCAATAGAGGCCTCTTAGCGCTCAGAATATCCAATTGCAGTTTCTACAGAAAGAGTGTTTCAGAAAGGCTCAATCAAAAGTAAGGTTCAACTCTGTTAGTTGAATGCACAGAACAGAAAGAAGTTTCATACAATGCTTCTGTGTAGTTTATATTTGAACATATTCTTTTTTCCACTATTACCCACTTAGCGCTACGAATGTCCAGTTGCATTTTCTACAGACAGAGTGTTTCAAAACTGCTCAATCAAAAGTATGGTTTAACTCTGTTAGCTGAATGCTCAGATCAGAAAGAAGTTTCACAGAATGCTTCTGTGTAGTTTATATTTGAATATATTCCTTTTTCCACTACTACTCTCTTAGCGCTCCAAATGTCCAGTTGCATTTTCTACAGAAAGACTGTTCAGATCTGCTCAATCAAAAGTATGGTTTAACTCTGTTAGCTGAATGCACAGATCAGAAATAAGTTTCACCGTATGATTCTGTGTAGTTTATATTTGAAGACATTCCTTTTTCCACTATTACCCTCTTAGCGCTCCGAATCTCCACTTGCATTTTCTACAAAAAGAGTGTTTCATAACTGCTCAATCAAAAATATGTTTTATGTCTGTTAACTGAATTTACAGATCAGAAATAAGTTTCACAGAATGCATCTGTGTAGTTTTTATTTGAAGATATTCTTTTTCCCAATGTAGGCCTCTTAGCGCTTAGCATGTCCAATTGCAGTTTCTACAGAAAGAGTGTTTCAGAACGGCTCAATCAAAAGTAAGGTTCAACTCTGTTAGTTGAATGCACAGAACAGGAAGAATTTTCACAGAATGCTACTGTGTAGTTTATATTTGAATATATTCCTTTTTCCACTATTACCCTCTTTGCACTCCGAATGTCCACTTGCATTTTCTACAGAAAGAGTGTTCAGAACTGCGCAATCAAAACTAAGGTTCAACTCTTTTAGTTGAACAAACAGAACAGAAAGAAGTTTCACACAATGATTCTGTGTAGTTTTTATTTGTAGACATTCTTTTTCCCAATATAGGCCTCTTAGCGCTCAGAATGTCCAATTGCAGTTTCTACAGAAAGAGTGATTCAGAACGGCTCAATCAAACGTAAGGTTCAACTCTGTTAGTTGAATGCACAGAACAGAAAGAAGTTTCATACAATGCTTCTGTGTAGTTTATATTTGAACATATTCTTTTTTCCACTATTACCCACTAAGCGCTACAAATGTCCAGTTGCATTTTCTACAGACAGAGTGTTTCAAAACTGCTCAATCAAAAGTATGGTTTAATTCTGTTAGCTGAATGCTCAGATCAGAAAGAAGTTTCACAGAATGCTTCTGTGTAGCTTATATTTGAATATATTCCATTTTCCACTACTACGCTCTTAGCGCTCCAAATGTCCAGTTGCATTTTCTACAGAAAGAGTGTTCAGATCTGCTCAATCAAAAGTATGGTTTAACTCTGTTAGCTGAATGCACAGATCAGAAAGAAGTTTCACCGAATGATTCTGTGTAGTTTATATTTGAAGACATTCCTTTTTCCACTATTACCCTCTTAGCGCTCCGAATCTCCACTTGCATTTTCTTCAAAGGAGTGTTTCATAACTGCTCAATCAAAAATATGTTTTATCTCTGTTAACTGAATTTACAGATCAGAAATAAGTTTCACAGAATGCATCTGTGTAGTTTTTATTTGAAGATATTCTTTTTCCCAATGTAGGCCTCTTTGTGCTTAGCATGTCCAATTGCAGTTTCTACAGAAAGAGTGTTTCAGAATGGCTCAATCAAAAGTAAGGTTCAACTCTGTTAGTTGAATGCACAGAACAGGAAGAATTTTCACAGAATGCTACTGTGTAGTTTATATTTGAATATATTCCTTTTTCCACTATTACCCTCTTAGCGCTCCGAATGTCCACTTGCATTTTCTACAGAAAGAGTGTTCAGAACTGCGCAATCAAAACTAAGGTTCAACCCTTTTAGTTGAACAAACAGAACAGAAAGAAGTTTCACACAATGCTTCTGTGTAGTTTTTATTTGTAGACATTCTTTTTCCCAATATAGGCCTCTTAGCGCTCAGAATGTCCAATTGCAGTTTCTACAGAAAGAGTGATTCAGAACGGCTCAATCAAACGTAAGGTTCAACTCTGTTAGTTGAATGCACAGAACAGAAAGAAGTTTCATACAATGCTTCTGTGTAGTTTATATTTGAACATATTCTTTTTTCCACTATTACCCAATTAGCGCTACGAATGTCCAGTTGCATTTTCTACAGACAGAGTGTTTCAAAACTGCTCAATCAAAAGTATGGTTTAACTCTGTTAGCTGAATGCTCAGATCAGGAAGAAATTTCACAGAATGCTTCTGTGTAGTTTATATTTGAATATATTCCTTTTTCCACTACTACGCTCTTAGCGCTCCACATGTCCAGTTGCATTTTCTACAGAAAGAGTGTTCAGATCTGCTCAATCAAAAGTATGGTTTAACTCTGTTAGCTGAATGCACAGATCAGAAAGAAGTTTCACCGAATGATTCTGTGTAGTTTATATTTGAAGACATTCCTTTTTCCAATATTACCCTCTTAGCGCTCCGAATCTCCACTTGCATTTTCTACATAAAGAGTGTTTCATAACTGCTCAATCAAAAATATGTTTTATCTCTGTTAACTGAATTTACAGATCAGAAATAAGTTTCACAGAATGCATCTGTGTAGTTTTTATTTGAAGATATTCTTTTTCCCAATGTAGGCCTCTTAGCGCTTAGCATGTCCAATTGCAGTTTGTACAGAAAGAGTGTTTCAGAACGGCTCAATCAAAAGTAAGGTTCAACTCTGTTAGTTGAATGCACAGAACAGAAAGAATTTTCACAGAATGCTACTGTGTAGTTTATATTTGAATATATTCCTTTTTCCACTATTACCCTCTTAGCGCTCCGAATGTCCACTTGCATTTTCTACAGAAAGAGTGTTCCGAACTGCGCAATCATAAGTGTGGTTTAACTATGTTAGCTTAATGAACATATCAGAAATAAGTTTCACACAATGCTTCTGTGTAGTTTTTATTTGAAGATATTATTTTTCCCAATAGAGTCCTCTTAGCGCTCAGAATGTCCAATTGCAGTTTCTACAGAAAGAGTGTTTCAGAAAGGCTCAATCAAAAGTAAGGTTCAACTCTGTTAGTTGAATGCACAGAACAGAAAGAAGTTTCATTCAATGCTTCTGTGTAGTTTATATTGAACATATTCTTTTTTCCACTATTACCCACTTAGCGCTACGAATGTCCAGTTGCATTTTCTACAGACAGAGTGTTTCAAAACTGCTCAATCAAAAGTATGGTTTAACTCTGTTAGCTGAATGCTCAGATCAGAAAGAAGTTTCACAGAATGCTTCTGTGTAGTTTATATTTGAATATATTCCTTTTTCCACTACTACTCTCTTAGCGCTCCAAATGTCCAGTTGCATTTTCTACAGAAAGAGTGTTCAGATCTGCTCAATCAAAAGTATGGTTTAACTCTGTTAGCTGAATGCACAGATCAGAAAGAAGTTTCACAGAATGATTCTGTGTAGTTTATATTTGGAGACATTCCTTTTTCCACTATTACCCTCTTAGCGCTCCGAATCTCCACTTGCATTTTCTACAGAAAGAGTGTTTCAGAACGGCTCAATCAAAACTAAGGTTCAACTCTTTTAGTTGAACAAACAGAACAGAAAGAAGTTTCACACAATTCTTCTGTGTAGTTTTTATTTGTAGACATTCTTTTTCCCAATATAGGCCTCTTAGCGCTCAGAATGTCTAATTGCAGTTTCTACAGAAAGAGTGTTTCAGAACGGCTCAATCAAAAGTAAGGTTCAACTCTGTTAGTTGAATGCACAGAACAGAAAGAAGTTTCATACAAGGCTTCTGTGTAGTTCATATTTGAACATATCCTTTTTTCCACTATTACCCACTTAGCGCTACGAATGTCCAGTTGCATTTTCTACAGACAGAGTGTTTCAAAACTGCTCAATCAAAAGTATGGTTTAACTCTGTTAGCTGAATGCTCAGATCAGAAAGAAGTTTCACAGAATGCTTCTGTGTAGTTTATACTTGAATATATTCCTTTCTCCACTACTACGCTCTTAGCGCTCCAAATGTCCAGTTGCATTTTCTACAGAAAGAGTGTTCAGATCTGCTCAATCAAAAGTATGGTTTAACTCTGTTAGCTGAATGCACAGATCAGAAAGAGGTTTCACCGAATGATTCTGTGTAGTTTATATTTGAAGACATTCCTTTTTAGACTATTACCCTCTTAGCGCTCCGAATCTCCACTTGCATTTTCTACAAAAAGAGTGTTTCATAACTGCTCAATCAAAAATATGCTTTATCTCTGTTAACTGAATTTACAGATCAGAAATAAGTTTCACAGAATGCATCTGTGTAGTTTTTATTTGAAGATATACTTTTTCCCAATGTAGGCCTCTTAGCGCTTAGCATGTCCAATTGCAGTTTCTACAGAAAGAGTGTTTCAGAACGGCTCAATCAAAAGTAAGGTTCAACTCTGTTAGTTGAATGCACAGAACAGGAAGAATTTTCACAGAATGCTACTGTGTAGTTTATATTTGAATATATTCCTTTTTCCACTATTACCCTCTTAGCGCTCCGAATGTCCACTTGCATTTTCTACAGAAAGAGTGTTCAGAACTGCGCAATCAAAACTAAGGTTCAACTCTTTTAGTTGAACAAACAGAACAGAAAGAAGTTTCACACAATGCTTCTGTGTAGTTTTTATTTGTAGACATTCTTTTTCCCAATATAGGCCTCTTAGCGCTCAGAATGTCCAATTGCAGTTTCTACAGAAAGAGTGATTCAGAACGGCTCAATCAAACGTAAGGTTCAACTCTGTTAGTTGAATGCACAGAACAGAAAGAAGTTTCATACAATGCTTCTGTGTAGTTTATATTTGAACATATTCTTTTTTCCACTATTACCCACTTAGCGTTACGAATGTCCAGTTGCATTTTCTACAGACAGAGTGTTTCAAAACTGCTCAATCAAAAGTATGGTTTAACTCTGTTAGCTGAATTCTCAGATCAGAAAGAAGTTTCACAGAATGCTTCTGTGTAGTTTATATTTGAATATATTCCTTTTTCCACTACTACGCTCTTAGCGCTCCAAATGTCCAGTTGCATTTTCTACAGAAAGAGTGTTCAGATCTGCTCAATCAAAAGTATGGTTTAACTCTGTTAGCTGAATGCACAGATCAGAAAGAAGTTTCACCGAATGATTCTGTGTAGTTTATATTTGAAGACATTCCTTTTTCCACTATTACCCTCTTAGTGCTCCGAACCACCACTTGCATTTTCTTCAAAAAGAGTGTTTCATAACTGCACAATCAAAAATATGTTTTATCTCTGTTAACTGAATTTACAGATCAGAAATAAGTTTCACAGAATGCATCTGTGTAATTTTTATTTGAAGATATTCTTTTTCCCAATGTAGGCCTCTTAGCGCTTAGCATGTCCAATTGCAGTTTCTACAGAAAGAGTGTTTCAGAACGGCTCAATCAAAAGTAAGGTTCAACTCTGTTAGTTGAATGCACAGAACAGAAAGAATTTTCACAGAATGCTACTGTGTAGTTTATATTTGAATATATTCCTTTTTCCACTATTACCCTCTTAGCGCTCCGAATGTCCACTTGCATTTTCTACAGAAAGAGTGTTCAGAACTGCGCAATCAAAAGTATGGTTTAACTCTGTTAGCTTAATGAACATATCAGAAATAAGTTTCACACAATGCTTCTGTGTAGTTTTTATTTGAAGATATTATTTTTCCCAATAGAGGCCTCTTAGCGCTCAGAATGTCAAATTGCAGTTTCTACAGAAAGAGTGTTTCAGAAAGGCTCAATCAAAAGTAAGGTTCAACACTGTTAGTTGAATGCACAGAACAGAAAGTAGTTTCATACAATGCTTCTGTGTAGTTTATATTTGAACATATTCATTTTTCCACTATTACCCACTTAGCGCTACGAATGTCCAGTTGCATTTTCTACAGACAGAGTGTTTCAAAACTGCTCAATCATAAGTATGGTTTAACTCTGTTAGCTGAATGCTCAGATCAGAAAGAAGTTTCACAGAATGCTTCTGTGTAGTTTATATTTGAATATATTCCTTTTTCCACTACTACTCTCTTAGCGCTCCAAAAGTCCAGTTGCATTTTCTACAGAAAGAGTGTTCAGATCTGCTCAATCAAAAGTATGGTTTAACTCTGTTAGCTGAATGCACAGATCAGAAAGAAGTTTCACAGAATGATTCTGTGTAGTTTATATTTGGAGACATTCCTTTTTCCACTATTACCCTCTTAGCGCTCCGAATCTCCACTTGCATTTTCTACAGAAAGAGTGTTTCAGAACGGCTCAATCAAAACTAAGGTTCAACTCTTTTAGTTGAACAAACAGAACAGAAAGAAGTTTCACACAATTCTTCTGTGTAGTTTTTATTTGTAGACATTCTTTTTCCCAATATAGGCCACTTAGCGCTCAGAATGTCTAATTGCAGTTTCTACAGAAAGAGTGTTTCAGAACGGCTCAATCAAAAGTAAGGTTCAACTCTGTTAGTTGAATGCACAGAACAGAAAGAAGTTTCATACAAGGCTTCTGTGTAGTTCATATTTGAACATATCCTTTTTTCCACTATTACCCACTTAGCGCTATGAATGTCCAGTTGCATTTTCTACAGACAGAGTGTTTCAAAACTGCTCAATCAAAAGTATGGTTTAACTCTGTTAGCTGAATGCTCAGATCAGAAAGAAGTTTCACAGAATGCTTCTGTGTAGTTTATATTTGAATATATTCCTTTTTCCACTACTACGCTCTTAGCGCTCCAAATGTCCAGTTGCATTTTCTACAGAAAGAGTGTTCAGATCTGCTCAATCAAAAGTATGGTTTAACTCTGTTAGCTGAATGCACAGATCAGAAAGAAGTTTCACCGAATGATTCTGTGTAGTTTATATTTGAAGACATTCCTTTTTCCACTATTACCCTCTTAGCGCTCCGAATCTCCACTTGCATTTTCTACAAAAAGAGTGTTTCATAACTGCTCAATCAAAAATATGTTTTATCTCTGTTAACTGAATTTACAGATCAGAAATAAGTTTCACAGAATGCATCTGTGTAGTTTTTATTTGAAGATATTCTTTTTCCCAATGTAGGCCTCTTAGCGCTTAGCATGTCCAATTGCAGTTTCTACAGAAAGAGTGTTTCAGAACGGCTCAATTAAAAGTAAGGTTCAACTCTGTTAGTTGAATGCACAGAACAGAAAGAATTTTCACAGAATGCTACTGTGTAGTTTATATTTGAATATATTCCTTTTTCCACTATTACCCTCTTAGCGCTCCGAATGTCCACTTGCATTTTCTACAGAAAGAGTGTTCAGAACTGCGCAATCAAAGTATGGTTTAACTCTGTTAGCTTAATGAACATATCAGAAATAAGTTTCACACAATGCTTCTGTGTAGTTTTTATTTGAAGATATTATTTTTCCCAATAGAGGCCTCTTAGCGCTCAGAATGTCCAACTGCAGTTTCTACAGAAAGAGTGTTTCAGAAAGGCTCAATCAAAAGTAAGGTTCAACTCTGTTAGTTGAATGCACAGAACAGAAAGAAGTTTCATACAATGCTTCTGTGTAGTTTATATTTGAACATATTCTTTTTTCCACTCTTACCCACTTAGCGCTACGAATGTCCAGTTGCATTTTCTACAGACAGAGTGTTTCAAAACTGCTCAATCAAAAGTATGGTTTAACTCTGTTAGCTGAATGCTCAGATCAGAAAGAAGTTTCACACAATGCTTCTGTGTAGTTTATATTGGAATATATTCCTTTTTCCACTACTAATCTCTTAGCGCTCCAAAAGTCCAGTTGCATTTTCTACAGAAAGAGTGTTCAGATCTGCTCAATCAAAAGTATGGTTTAAATCTGTTAGCTGAATGCACAGATCAGAAAGAAGTTTCACAGAATGATTCTGTGTAGTTTATATTTGGAGACATTCCTTTTTCCACTATTACCCTCTTAGCGCTCCGAATCTCCACTTGCATTTTCTACAGAAAGAGTGTTTCAGAACGGCTCAATCAAAACTAAGGTTCAACTCTTTTAGTTGAACAAACAGAACAGAAAGAAGTTTCACACAATTCTTCTGTGTAGTTTTTATTTGTAGACATTCTTTTTCCCAATATAGGCCTCTTAGCGCTCAGAATGTCCAATTGCAGTTTCTACAGAAAGAGTGTGTCAGAACGGCTCAATCAAAAGTAAGATTCAACTCTGTTAGTTGAATGCACAGAACAGAAAGAAGTTTCATACAATGCTTCTGTGTAGTTCATATTTGAACATATTCTTTTTTCCACTATTACCCACTTAGCGCTACGAATGTCCAGTTGCATTTTCTACAGACAGAGTGTTTCAAAACTGCTCAATCAAAAGTATGGTTTAACTCTGTTAGCTGAATGCTCAGATCAGAAAGAAGTTTCACAGAATGCTTCTGTGTAGTTTATATTTGAATATATACCTTTTTCCAATACTACGCTCTTAGCGCTCCAAATGTCCAGTTGCATTTTCTACAGAAAGAGTGTTCAGATCTGCTCAATCAAAAGTATGGTTTAACTCTGTTAGCTGAAAGCACAGATCAGAAAGAAGTTTCACCGAATGATTCTGTGTAGTTTATATTTGAAGACATTCCTTTTTCCACTATTACCCACTTAGCGCTCCGAATCTCCACTTGCATTTTCTACAAAAAGAGTGTTTCATAACTGCTCCATCAAAAATATGTTTTATCTCTGTTAACTGAATTTACAGATCAGAAATAAGTTTCACAGAATGCATCTGGGTAGTTTTTATTTGAAGATATTCTTTTTCCCAATGTAGGCCTCTTAGCGCTTAGCATGTCCAATTGCAGTTTCTACAGAAAGAGTGTTTCAGAACGGCTCAATCAAAAGTAAGGTTCAACTCTGTTAGTTGAATGCACAGAACAGGAAGAATTTTCACAGAATGCTACTGTGTAGTTTATATTTGAATATATTCCTTTTTCCACTATTACCCTCTTAGCGCTCCGAATGTCCACTTGCATTTTCTACAGAAAGAGTGTTCAGAACTGCGCAATCAAAACTAAGTTTCAACTCTTTTAGTTGAACAAACAGAACAGAAAGAAGTTTCACACAATGCTTCTGTGTAGTTTTTATTTGTAGACATTCTTTTTCCCAATATAGGCCTCTTAGCGCTCAGAATGCCCAATTGCAGTTTCTACAGAAAGAGTGATTCAGAACGGCTCAATCAAACGTAAGGTTCAACTCTGTTAGTTGAATGCACAGAACAGAAAGAAGTTTCATACAATGCTTCTGTGTAGTTTATATTTGAACATATTCTTTTTTCCACTATTACCCACTTAGCGCTACGAATGTCCAGTTGCATTTTCTACAGACAGAGTGTTTCAAAACTGCTCAATCAAAAGTATGGTTTAACTCTGTTAGCTGAATTCTCAGATCAGAAAGAAGTTTCACAGAATGCTTCTGTGTAGTTTATATTTGAATATATTCCTTTTTCCACTACTACGCTCTTAGCGCTCCAAATGTCCAGTTGCATTTTCTACAGAAAGAGTGTTCAGATCTGCTCAATCAAAAGTATGGTTTAACTCTGTTAGCTGAATGCACGGATCAGAAAGAAGTTTCACCGAATGATTCTGTGTAGTTTATATTTGAAGACATTCCTTTTTCCACTATTACCCTCTTAGTGCTCCGAACCACCACTTGCATTTTCTTCAAAAAGAGTGTTTCATAACTGCACAATCAAAAATATGTTTTATCTCTGTTAACTGAATTTACAGATCAGAAATAAGTTTCACAGAATGCATCTGTGTAATTTTTATTTGAAGATATTCTTTTTCCCAATGTAGGCCTCTTAGCGCTTAGCATGTCCAATTGCAGTTTCTACAGAAAGAGTGTTTCAGAACGGCTCAATCAAAAGTAAGGTTCAACTCTGTTAGTTGAATGCACAGAACAGAAAGGATTTTCACAGAATGCTACTGTGTAGTTTATATTTGAATATATTCCTTTTTCCACTATTACCCTCTTAGCGCTCCGAATGTCCACTTGCATTTTCTACAGAAAGAGTGTTCAGAACTGCGCAATCAAAAGTATGGTTTAACTCTGTTAGCTTAATGAACATATCAGAAATAAGTTTCACACAATGCTTCTGTGTAGTTTATATTTGAATATATTCCTTTTTCCACTACTACGCTCTTAGCGCTACAAATGTCCAGTTGCATTTTCTACAGAAAGAGTGTTCAGATCTGCTCAATCAAAAGTATGGTTTAACTCTGTTAGCTGAATGCACAGATCAGAAAGAAGTTTCACCGAATGATTCTGTGTAGTTTATATTTGAAGACATTCCTTTTTCCACTATTACCCTCTTAGCGCTCCGAATCTCCACTTGCATTTTCTACAAAAAGAGTGTTTCATAACTGCTCAATCAAAAATATGTTTTATCTCTGTTAACTGAATTTACAGATCAGAAATAAGTTTCACAGAATGCATCTGTGTAGTTTTTATTTGAAGATATTCTTTTTCCCAATGTAGGCCTCTTAGCGCTTAGCATGTCCAATTGCAGTTTCTACAGAAAGAGTGTTTCAGAACGGCTCAATTAAAAGTAAGGTTCAACTCTGTTAGTTGAATGCACAGAACAGAAAGAATTTTCACAGAATGCTACTGTGTAGTTTATATTTGAATATATTCCTTTTTCCACTATTACCCTCTTAGCGCTCCGAATGTCCACTTGCATTTTCTACAGAAAGAGTGTTCAGAACTGCGCAATCAAAGTATGGTTTAACTCTGTTAGCTTAATGAACATATCAGAAATAAGTTTCACACAATGCTTCTGTGTAGTTTTTATTTGAAGATATTATTTTTCCCAATAGAGGCCTCTTAGCGCTCAGAATGTCCAATTGCAGTTTCTACAGAAAGAGTGTTTCAGAAAGGCTCAATCAAAAGTAAGGTTCAACTCTGTTAGTTGAATGCACAGAACAGAAAGAAGTTTCATACAATGCTTCTGTGTAGTTTATATTTGAACATATTTTTTTTCCACTCTTACCCACTTAGCGCTACGAATGTCCAGTTGCATTTTCTACAGACAGAGTGTTTCAAAACTGCTCAATCAAAAGTATGGTTTAACTCTGTTAGCTGAATGCTCAGATCAGAAAGAAGTTTCACACAATGCTTCTGTGTAGTTTATATTGGAATATATTCCTTTTTCCACTACTACTCTCTTAGCGCTCCAAATGTCCAGTTGCATTTTCTACAGAAAGAGTGTTCAGATCTGCTCAATCAAAAGTATGGTTTAAATCTGTTAGCTGAATGCACAGATCAGAAAGAAGTTTCACAGAATGATTCTGTGTAGTTTATATTTGGAGACATTCCTTTTTCCACTATTACCCTCTTAGCGCTCCGAATCTCCACTTGCATTTTCTACAGAAAGAGTGTTTCAGAACGGCTCAATCAAAACTAAGGTTCAACTCTTTTAGTTGAACAAACAGAACAGAAAGAAGTTTCACACAATTCTTCTGTGTAGTTTTTATTTGTAGACATTCTTTTTCCCAATATAGGCCTCTTAGCGCTCAGAATGTCCAATTGCAGTTTCTACAGAAAGAGTGTGTCAGAACGGCTCAATCAAAAGTAAGATTCAACTCTGTTAGTTGAATGCACAGAACAGAAAGAAGTTTCATACAATGCTTCTGTGTAGTTCATATTTGAACATATTCTTTTTTCCACTATTACCCACTTAGCGCTACGAATGTCCAGTTGCATTTTCTACAGACAGAGTGTTTCAAAACTGCTCAATCAAAAGTATGGTTTAACTCTGTTAGTTGAATGCTCAGATCAGAAAGAAGTTTCACAGAATGCTTCTGTGTAGTTTATATTTGAATATATACCTTTTTCCACTACTACGCTCTTAGCGCTCCAAATGTCCAGTTGCATTTTCTACAGAAAGAGTGTTCAGATCTGCTCAATCAAAAGTATGGTTTAACTCTGTTAGCTGAAAGCACAGATCAGAAAGAAGTTTCACCGAATGATTCTGTGTAGTTTATATTTGAAGACATTCCTTTTTCCACTATTACCCACTTAGCGCTCCGAATCTCCACTTGCATTTTCTACAAAAAGAGTGTTTCATAACTGCTCCATCAAAAATATGTTTTATCTCTGTTAACTGAATTTACAGATCAGAAATAAGTTTCACAGAATGCATCTGGGTAGTTTTTATTTGAAGATATTCTTTTTCCCAATGTAGGCCTCTTTGCGCTTAGCATGTCCAATTGCAGTTTCTACAGAAAGAGTGTTTCAGAACGGCTCAATCTAAAGTAAGGTTCAACTCTGTTAGTTGAATGCACAGAACAGAAAGAATTTTCACAGAATGCTACTGTGTAGTTTATACTTGAATATATTCCTTTTTCCACTATTACCCTTTTAGCGCACCGAATGTCCACTTGCATTTTCTACAGAAAGAGTGTTCAGATCTGCTCAATCAAAAGTATGGTTTAACTCTGTTAGCTGAATGCACAGATCAGAAAGAAGTTTCACAGAATGATTCTGTGTAGTTTATATTTGGAGACATTCCTTTTTCCACTATTACCCTCTTAGCGCTCCGAATCTCCACTTGCATTTTCTACAGAAAGAGTGTTTCAGAACGGCTCAATCAAAACTAAGGTTCAACTCTTTTAGTTGAACAAACAGAACAGAAAGAAGTTTCACACAATTCTTCTGTGTAGTTTTTATTTGTAGACATTCTTTTTCCCAATATAGGCCTCTTAGCGATCAGAATGTCTAATTGCAGTTTCTACAGAAAGAGAGTTTCAGAACGGCTCAATCAAAAGTAAGGTTCAACTCTGTTAGTTGAATGCACAGAACAGAAAGAAGTTTCATACCATGCTTCTGTGTAGTTGATATATGTACATATTCTTTTTTCCACTATTACCCACTTAGCGCTACGAATGTCCAGTTGCATTTTCTACAGACAGAGTGTTTCAAAACTGCTCAATCAAAAGTATGGTTTAACTCTGTTAGCTGAATGCTCAGATCAGAAAGAAGTTTCACAGAATGCTTCTGTGTAGTTTATATTTGAATATATTCCATTTTCCACTACCACGCTCTTAGCGCTCCAAATGTCCAGTTGCATTTTCTACAGAAAGAGTGTTCAGATCTGCTCAATCAAAAGTATGGTTTAACTCTGTTAGCTGAATGCACAGATCAGAAAGAAGTTTCACCGAATGATTCTGTGTAGTTTATATTTGAAGACATTCCTTTTTCCACTATTACCCTCTTAGCGCTCCGAATCTCCACTTGCATTTTCTACAAAAAGAGTGTTTCATAACTGCTCAATCAAAAATATGTTTTATCTCTGTTAACTGAATTTACAGATCAGAAATAATTTTCACAGAATGCATCTGTGTAGTTTTTATTTGAAGATATTCTCTTTCCCAATGTAGGCCTCTTAGCGCTTAGGATGTCCAATTGCAGTTTCTACAGAAAGAGTGTTTCAGAACGGCTCAATCAAAAGTAAGGTTCAACTCTGTTAGTTGAATGCACAGAACAGAAAGAATTTTCACAGAATGCTACTGTGTAGTTTATATTTGAATATATTCCTTTTTCCACTATTACCCTCTTAGCGCTCCGAATGTCCACTTGCATTTTCTACAGAAAGAGTGTTCAGAACTGCGCAATCCAAAGTATGGTTTAACTCTGTTAGCTTAATGAACATATCAGAAATAAGTTTCACACAATGCTTCTGTGTAGTTTTTATTTGAAGATATTATTTTTCCCAATAGAGGCCTCTTAGCGCTCAGAATGTCCAATTGCAGTTTCTACAGAAAGAGTGTTTCAGAAAGGCTCAATCAAAAGTAAGGTTCAACTCTGTTAGTTGAATGCACAGAACAGAAAGAAGTTTCATACAATGCTTCTGTGTAGTTTATATTTGAACATATTCTTTTTTCCACTATTACCCACTTAGCGCTACGAATGTCCAGTTGCATTTTCTACAGACAGAGTGTTTCAAAACTGCTCAATCAAAAGTATGGTTTAACTCTGTTAGCTGAATGCTCAGATCAGAAAGAAGTTTCACAGAATGCTTCTGTGTAGTTTATATTTGAATATATTCCTTTTTCCACTACTACTCTCTTAGCGCTCCAAATGTCCAGTTGCATTTTCTACAGAAAGAGTGTTCAGATCTGCTCAATCAAAAGTATGGTTTAACTCGGTTAGCTGAATGCACAGATCAGAAAGAAGTTTCACAGAATGATTCTGTGTAGTTTATATTTGTAGACATTCCTTTTTCCACTATTACCCTCTTAGCGCTCCGAATCTCCACTTGCATTTTCTACAGAAAGAGTGTTTCAGAACGGCTCAATCAAAACTAAGGTTCAACTCTTTTAGTTGAACAAACAGAACAGAAAGAAGTTTCACACAATTCTTCTGTGTAGTTTTTATTTGTAGACATTCTTTTTCCCAATGTAGGCCTCTTAGCGCTTAGCATGTCCAATTGCAGTTTCTACAGAAAGAGAGTTTCAGAACGGCTCAATCAAAAGTAAGGTTCAACTCTGTTAGTTGAATGCACAGAACAGAAAGAATTTTCACAGAATGCTACTGTGTAGTTTATATTTGAATATATTCCTTTTTCCACTATTACCCTCTTAGCGCTCCGAATGTCCACTTGCATTTTCTACAGAAAGAGTGTTCAGAACTGCGCAATCAATAGTATGGTTTAACTCTGTTAGCTTAATGAACATATCAGAAATAAGTTTCACACAATGCTTCGGTGTAGTTTTTATTTGAAGATATTATTTTTCCCAATAGAGGCCTCTTAGCGCTCAGAATGTCCAATTGCAGTTTCTACAGAAAGAGTGTTTCAGAAAGGCTCAATCAAAAGTAAGGTTCAACTCTGTTAGTTGAATGCACAGAACAGAAAGAAGTTTCATAAAATGCTTCTGTGTAGTTTATATTTGAACATATTCTTTTTTCCACTATTACCCACTTAGCGCTACGAATGTCCAGTTGCATTTTCTACAGACAGAGTGTTTCAAAACTGCTCAATCAAAAGTATGGTTTAACTCTGTTAGCTGAATGCTCAGATCAGAAAGAAGTTTCACAGAATGCTTCTGTGTAGTTTATATTTGAATATATTCCTTTTTACACTACTACGCTCTTAGCGCTCCAAATGTCCAGTTGCATTTTCTACAGAAAGAGTGTTCAGATCTGCTCAATCAAAAGTATGGTTTAACTCTGTTAGCTGAATGCACAGATCAGAAAGAAGTTTCACAGAATGATTCTGTGTAGTTTATATTTGGAGACATTCCTTTTTCCACTATTACCCTCTTAGCGCTCCGAATCTCCACTTGCATTTTCTACAGAAAGAGTGTTTCAGAACGGCTAAATCAAAACTAAGGTTCAACTCTTTTAGTTGAACAAACAGAACAGAAAGAAGTTTCACACAATTCTTCTGTATAGTTTTTATTTGTAGACATTCTTTTTCCCAATATAGGCCTCTTAGCGCTCAGAATGTCTAATTGCATTTTCTACAGAAAGAGTGTTTCAGAACGGCTGAATCAAAAGTAAGGTTCAACTCTGTTAGTTGAATGCACAGAACAGAAAGAAGTTTCATACCATGCTTCTGTGTAGTTCATATTTGAACATATTCTTTTTTCCACTATTACCCACTTAGCGCTACGAATGTCCAGTTGCATTTTCTACAGACAGAGTGTTTCAAAACTGCTCAATCAAAAGTATGGTTTAACTCTGTTAGCTGAATGCTCAGATCAGAAAGAAGTTTCACAGAATGCTTCTGTGTAGTTTATATTTGAATATATTCCATTTTCCACTACTACGCTCTTAGCGCTCCAAATGTCCAGTTGCATTTTCTACAGAAAGAGTGTTCAGATCTGCTCAATCAAAACTATGGTTTAACGCGGTTAGCTGAATGCACAGATCAGAAAGAAGTTTCACCGAATGATTCTGTGTAGTTTATATTTGAAGACATTCCTTTTTCCACTATTACCCTCTTAGCGCTCCGAATCTCCACTTGCATTTTCTACAAAAAGAGTGTTTCATAACTGCTCAATCATAAATATGTTTTATCTCTGTTAACTGAATTTACAGATCAGAAATAATTTTCACAGAATGCATCTGTGTAGTTTTTATTTGAAGATATTCTCTTTCCCAATGTAGGCCTCTTAGCGCTGAGGATGTCCAATTGCAGTTTCTACAGAAAGAGTGTTTCAGAACGGCTCAATCAAAAGTAAGGTTCAACTCTGTTAGTTGAATGCACAGAACAGAAAGAATTTTCACAGAATGCTACTGTGTAGTTTATATTTGAATATATTCCTTTTTCCACTATTACCCTCTTAGCGCTCCGAATCTCCACTTGCATTTTCTACAGAAAGAGTGTTTCAGAACGGCTCAATCAAAACTAATGTTCAACTCTTTTAGTTGAACAAACAGAACAGAAAGAAGTTTCACAAAATTCTTCTGTGTAGTTTTTATTTGTAGACATTCTTTTTCCCAATATAGGCCTCTTAGCGCTCAGAATGTCCAATTGCATTTTCTACAGAAAGAGTGTTTCAGAACGGCTCAATCAAATGTAAGGTTCAACTCTGTTAGTTGAATGCACAGAACAGAAAGAAGTTTCATACCATGCTTCTGTGTAGTTCATATTTGAACATATTCTTTTTTCCACTATTACCCACTTAGCGCTAAGAATGTCCAGTTGCATTTTCTACAGACAGAGTGTTTCAAAACTGCTCAATCAAAAGTATGGTTTAACTCTGTTAGCTGAATGCTCAGATCAGAAAGAAGTTTCACAGAATGCTTCTGTGTAGTTTATATTTGAATATATTCCATTTTCCACTACTACGCTCTTAGTGCTCCAAATGTCCAGTTGCATTTTCTACAGAAAGAGTGTTCAGATCTGCTCAATCAAAACTATGGTTTAACGTGGTTAGCTGAATGCACAGATCAGAAAGAAGTTTCACCGAATGATTCTGTGTAGTTTATATTTGAAGACATTCCTTTTTCCACTATTACCCTCTTAGCGCTCCGAATCTCCACTTGCATTTTCTACAAAAAGAGTGTTTCATAACTGCACAATCAAAAATATGTTTTATCTCTGTTAACTGAATTTACAGATCAGAAATAATTTTCACAGAATGCATCTGTGTAGTTTTTATTTGAAGATATTCTCTTTCCCAATGTAGGCCTCTTAGCGCTTAGGATGTCCAATTGCAGTTTCTACAGAAAGAGTGTTTCAGAACGGCTCAATCAAAAGTAAGGTTCAACTCTGTTAGTTGAATGCACAGAACAGAAAGAATTTTCACAGAATGATACTGTGTAGTTTATATTTGAATATATTCTTTTTCCACTATTACCCTCTTAGCGCTCCAAATGTCCACTTGCATTTTCTACAGAAAGAGTGTTCAGAACTGCGCAATCCAAAGTATGGTTTAACTCTGTTAGCTTAATGAACATATCAGAAATAAGATTCAAACAATGCTTCTGTGTAGTTTTTATTTGAAGATATTATTTTTCCCAATAGAGGCCTCTTAGCGCTCAGAAAGTCCAATTGCAGTTTCTACAGAAAGAGTGTTTCAGAAAGGCTCAATCAAAGGTAAGGTTCAACTCTGTTAGTTGAATGCACAGAACAGAAAGAAGTTTCATACAATGCTACTGTGTAGTTTATATTTGAACATATTCTTTTTTCCACTATTACCCACTTAGCGCTACGAATGTCCAGTTGCATTTTCTACAGACAGAGTGTTTCAAAACTGCTCAATCAAAAGTATGGTTTAACTCTGTTAGCTGAATGCTCAGATCAGAAAGAAGTTTCACAGAATGCTTCTGTGTAGTTTATATTTGAATATATTCCTTTTTCCACTACTACTCTCTTAGCGCTCCAACTGTCCAGTTACATTTTCTACAGAAAGAGTGTTCAGATCTGCTCAATCAAAAGTATGGTTTAACTCTGTTTGCTGAATGCACAGATCAGAAAGAAGTTTCACAGAATGATTCTGTGTAGTTTATATTTGGAGACATTCCTTTTTCCACTATTACCCTCTTAGCGCTCCGAATCTCCACTTGCATTTTCTACAGAAAGAGTGTTTCAGAACGGCTCAATCAAAACTAAGGTTCTACTCTTTTAGTTGAACAAACAGAACAGAAAGAAGTTTCACACAATTGTTCTGTGTAGTTTTTATTTGTAGACATTCTTTTTCCCAATATCGGACTCTTAGCGCTCAGAATGTCCAATTGCAGTTTCTACAGAAAGAGTGTTTCAGAACGGCTCAATCTAAAGTAAGGTTCAACTCTGTTAGTTGAATGCACAGAACAGAAAGAAGTTTAATACAATGCTTCTGTGTAGTTCATATTTGAACATATTCTTTTTTCCACTATTACCCACTTAGCGCTACGAATGTCCAGTTGCATTTTCTACAGACAGAGTGTTTCAAAACTGCTCAATCAAAAGTATGGTTTAACTCTGTTAGCTGAATGCTCAGATCAGAAAGAAGTTTCACAGAATGCTTCTGTGTAGTTTATATTTGAATATATTCCTTTTTCCACTACTACGCTCTTAGCGCTCCAAATGTCCAGTTGCATTTTCTACAGAAAGAGTGTTCAGATCTGCTCAATCAAAAGTATGGTTTAACTCTGCTAGCTGAATGCACAGATCAGAAAGAAGTTTCACCGAATGATTCTGTGTAGTTTATATTTGAAGACATTCCTTTTTCCACTATTACCCTCTTAGCGCTCCGAATCTCCACTTGCATTTTCTACAAAAAGAGTGTTTCATAACTGCTCAATCAAAAATATGTTTTATCTCTGTTAACTGAATTTACAGATCAGAAATAAGTTTCACAGAATGCATCTGTGTAGTTTTTATTTGAAGATATTCTTTTTCCCAATGTAGGCCTCTTAGCACTTAGCATGTCCAATTGCAGTTTCTACAGAAAGAGTGTTTCAGAACGCCTCAATCAAAAGTAAGGTTCAACTCTGTTAGTTGAATGCACAGAACAGAAAGTATTTTCACAGAATGCTACTGTGTAGTTTATATTTGAATATATTCCTTTTTCCACTATTACCCTCTTAGCGCTACGAATGTCCACTTGCATTTTCTACAGAAAGAGTGTTCAGAACTGCGCAATCAAAAGTATGGTTTAACTCTGTTAGCTTAATGAACATATCAGAAATAAGTTTCACACAATGCTTCTGTGTAGTTTTTATTTGAAGATATTATTTTTCCCAATATAGGCCTCTTAGCGCTCAGAATGTCCAATTGCAGTTTCTATAGAAAGAGTGTTTCAGAAAGGCCCAATCAAAAGTAAGGTTCAACTCTGTTAGTTGAATGCACAGAACAGAAAGAAGTTTCATACAATGCTTCTGTGTAGTTTATATTTGAACATATTCTTTTTTCCACTATTACCCACTTAGCGCTACGAATGTCCAGTTGCATTTTCTACAGACAGAGTGTTTCAAAACTGCTCAATCAAAAGTATGGTTTAACTCTGTTAGCTGAATGCTCAGATCAGAAAGAAGTTTCACAGAATGCTTCTGTGTAGTTTATATTTGAATATATTCTTTTTCCACTACTACTCTCTTAGCGCTCCAAATGTCCAGTTGCATTTTCTACAGAAAGAGTGTTCAGATCTGCTCAATCAAAAGTATGGTTTAACTCTGTTAGCTGAATGCACAGATCAGAAATAAGTTTCACAGAATGATTCTGTGTAGTTTATATTTGGAGACATTCCTTTTTCCACTATTACCCTCTTAGCGCTCCGAAACTCCACTTGCATTTTCTACAGAAAGAGTGTTTCAGAACGGCTCAATCAAAACTAAGGTTCAACTCTTTTAGTTGAACAAAAAGAACAGAAAGAAGTTTCACACAATTCTTCTGTGTAGTTTTTATTTGTAGACATTCTTTTTCCCAATATAGGCCTGTTAGCGCTCAGAATGTCCAATTGCAGTTTCTACAGAAAGAGTGTTTCAGAACGGCTCAATCAAAAGTAAGGTTCAACTCTGTTAGTTGAATGCACAGAACAGAAAGTAGTTTAATACAATGCTTCTGTGTAGTTTATATTTGAACATATTATTTTTTCCACTATTACCCACTTAGCGCTACGAATGTCCAGTTGCATTTTCTACAGACAGAGTGTTTCAAAACTGCTCAATCAAAAGTATGGTTTAACTCTGTTAGCTGAATGCTCAGATCAGAAAGAAGTTTCACAGAATGCTTCTGTGTAGTTTATATTTGAATATATTCCTTTTTCCACTACTACGCTCTTAGCGCTCCAAATGTCCAGTTCCATTTTCTACAGAAAGAATGTTCAGATCTGCTCAATCAAAAGTATGGTTTAACTCTGTTAGCTGAATGCACAGATCAGAAAGAAGTTTCACCGAATGATTCTGTGTAGTTTATATTTGAAGACATTACTTTTTCCACTATTACCCTCATAGCGCTCCGAATCTCCACTTGCATTTTCTACAAAAAGAGTGTTTCATAACTGCTCAATCAAAAATATGTTTTATCTCTGTTAACTGAATTTACAGATCAGAAATAAGTTTCACAGAATGCATCTGTGTAGTTTTTATTTGAAGATATTCTTTTTCCCAATGTAGGCCTCTTAGCGCTTAGCATGTCCAATTGCAGTTTCTACAGAAAGAGTGTTTCAGAACGGCTCAATCAAAAGTAAGGTTCAACTCTGTTAGTTGAATGCACAGAACAGAAATAATTTTCACAGAATGCTACTGTGTAGTTTATATTTGAATATATTCCTTTTTCCACTATTACCCTCTTAGCGCTTCGAATGTCCACTTGCATTTTCTACAGAAAGAGTGTTCAGAACTGCGCAATCAAAAGTATGGTTTAACTCTGTTAGCTTAATGAACATATCAGAAATAAGTTTCACACAATGCTTCTGTGTAGTTTTTATTTGAAGATATTATTTTTTCCAATATAGGCCTCTTAGCGCTCAGAATGTCCAATTGCAGTTTCTACAGAAAGAGTGTTTCAGAAAGGCTCAATCAAAAGTAAGGTTCAACTCTGTTAGTTGAATGCACAGAACAGAAAGAAGTTTCATACAATGCTTCTGTGTAGTTTATATTTGAACATATTCTTTTTCCCAGTATTACCCACTTAGCGATACGAATGTCCAGTTGCATTTTCTACAGACAGAGTGTTTCAAAACTGCTCAATCAAAAGTATGGTTTAACTCTGTTAGCTGAATGCTCAGATCAGAAAGAAGTTTCACAGAATGCTTCTGTGTAGTTTATATTTGAAAATATTCCTTATTCCACTACTACGCTCTTAGCGCTCCAAATGTCCAGTTGCATTTTCTACAGAAAGAGTGTTCAGATCTGCTCAATAAAAAGTATGGTTTAACTCTGTTAGCTGAATGCACAGATCAGAAAGATGTTTCACCGAATGATTCTGTGTAGTTTATATTTGAAAACATTCCTTTTTCCACTATTACCCTCTTAGCGCTACGAATCTCAACTTGCATTTTCTACAAAAAGAGGGTTTCATAACTGCTCAATCAAAAATATGTTTTATCTCTGTTAACTGAATTTACAGATCAGAAATAAGTTTCACAGAATGCATCTGTGTAGTTTTTATTTGAAGATATTCTTTTTCCCAATGTAGGCCTCTTAGCGCTTAGCATGTCCAATTGCAGTTTCTACAGAAAGAGTGTTTCAGAACGGCTCAATCAAAAGTAAGGTTCAACTCTGTTAGTTGAATGCACAGAACAGAAAGAATTTTCACAGAATGCTACTGTGTAGTTTATATTTGAATATATTCCTTTTTCCACTATTACCCTCTTAGCGCTACGAATGTCCACTTGCATTTTCTACAGAAAGAGTGTTCAGAACTGCGCAATCAAAAGTATGGTTTAACTCTGTTAGCTTAATGAACATATCAGAAATAAGTTTCACACAATGCTTCTGTGTAGTTTTTATTTGAAGATATTATTTTTCCCAATATAGGCCTCTTAGCGCTCAGAATGTCCAATTGCAGTTTCTATAGAAAGAGTGTTTCAGAAAGGCCCAATCAAAAGTAAGGTTCAACTCTGTTAGTTGAATGCACAGAACAGAAAGAAGTTTCATACAATGCTTCTGTGTAGTTTATATTTGAACATATTCTTTTTTCCACTATTACCCACTTAGCGCTACGAATGTCCAGTTGCATTTTCTACAGACAGAGTGTTTCAAAACTGCTCAATCAAAAGTATGGTTTAACTCTGTTAGCTGAATGCTCAGATCAGAAAGAAGTTTCACAGAATGCTTCTGTGTAGTTTATATTTGAATATATTCTTTTTCCACTACTACTCTCTTAGCGCTCCAAATGTCCAGTTGCATTTTCTACAGAAAGAGTGTTCAGATCTGCTCAATCAAAAGTATGGTTTAACTCTGTTAGCTGAATGCACAGATCAGAAATAAGTTTCACAGAATGATTCTGTGTAGTTTATATTTGGAGACATTCCTTTTTCCACTATTACCCTCTTAGCGCTCCGAAACTCCACTTGCATTTTCTACAGAAAGAGTGTTTCAGAACGGCTCAATCAAAACTAAGGTTCAACTCTTTTAGTTGAACAAAAAGAACAGAAAGAAGTTTCACACAATTCTTCTGTGTAGTTTTTATTTGTAGACATTCTTTTTCCCAATATAGGCCTGTTAGCGCTCAGAATGTCCAATTGCAGTTTCTACAGAAAGAGTGTTTCAGAACGGCTCAATCAAAAGTAAGGTTCAACTCTGTTAGTTGAATGCACAGAACAGAAAGTAGTTTAATACAATGCTTCTGTGTAGTTTATATTTGAACATATTATTTTTTCCACTATTACCCACTTAGCGCTACGAATGTCCAGTTGCATTTTCTACAGACAGAGTGTTTCAAAACTGCTCAATCAAAAGTATGGTTTAACTCTGTTAGCTGAATGCTCAGATCAGAAAGAAGTTTCACAGAATGCTTCTGTGTAGTTTATATTTGAATATATTCCTTTTTCCACTACTACGCTCTTAGCGCTCCAAATGTCCAGTTCCATTTTCTACAGAAAGAATGTTCAGATCTGCTCAATCAAAAGTATGGTTTAACTCTGTTAGCTGAATGCACAGATCAGAAAGAAGTTTCACCGAATGATTCTGTGTAGTTTATATTTGAAGACATTACTTTTTCCACTATTACCCTCATAGCGCTCCGAATCTCCACTTGCATTTTCTACAAAAAGAGTGTTTCATAACTGCTCAATCAAAAATATGTTTTATCTCTGTTAACTGAATTTACAGATCAGAAATAAGTTTCACAGAATGCATCTGTGTAGTTTTTATTTGAAGATATTCTTTTTCCCAATGTAGGCCTCTTAGCGCTTAGCATGTCCAATTGCAGTTTCTACAGAAAGAGTGTTTCAGAACGGCTCAATCAAAAGTAAGGTTCAACTCTGTTAGTTGAATGCACAGAACAGAAATAATTTTCACAGAATGCTACTGTGTAGTTTATATTTGAATATATTCCTTTTTCCACTATTACCCTCTTAGCGCTTCGAATGTCCACTTGCATTTTCTACAGAAAGAGTGTTCAGAACTGCGCAATCAAAAGTATGGTTTAACTCTGTTAGCTTAATGAACATATCAGAAATAAGTTTCACACAATGCTTCTGTGTAGTTTTTATTTGAAGATATTATTTTTTCCAATATAGGCCTCTTAGCGCTCAGAATGTCCAATTGCAGTTTCTACAGAAAGAGTGTTTCAGAAAGGCTCAATCAAAAGTAAGGTTCAACTCTGTTAGTTGAATGCACAGAACAGAAAGAAGTTTCATACAATGCTTCTGTGTAGTTTATATTTGAACATATTCTTTTTCCCAGTATTACCCACTTAGCGATACGAATGTCCAGTTGCATTTTCTACAGACAGAGTGTTTCAAAACTGCTCAATCAAAAGTATGGTTTAACTCTGTTAGCTGAATGCTCAGATCAGAAAGAAGTTTCACAGAATGCTTCTGTGTAGTTTATATTTGAAAATATTCCTTATTCCACTACTACGCTCTTAGCGCTCCAAATGTCCAGTTGCATTTTCTACAGAAAGAGTGTTCAGATCTGCTCAATAAAAAGTATGGTTTAACTCTGTTAGCTGAATGCACAGATCAGAAAGATGTTTCACCGAATGATTCTGTGTAGTTTATATTTGAAAACATTCCTTTTTCCACTATTACCCTCTTAGCGCTACGAATCTCAACTTGCATTTTCTACAAAAAGAGGGTTTCATAACTGCTCAATCAAAAATATGTTTTATCTCTGTTAACTGAATTTACAGATCAGAAATAAGTTTCACAGAATGCATCTGTGTAGTTTTTATTTGAAGATATTCTTTTTCCCAATGTAGGCCTCTTAGCGCTTAGCATGTCCAATTGCAGTTTCTACAGAAAGAGTGTTTCAGAACGGCTCAATCAAAAGTAAGGTTCAACTCTGTTAGTTGAATGCACAGAACAGAAAGAATTTTCACAGAATGCTACTGTGTAGTTTATATTTGAATATATTCCTTTTTCCACTATTACCCTCTTAGCGCTACGAATGTCCACTTGCATTTTCTACAGAAAGAGTGTTCAGAACTGCGCAATCAAAAGTATGGTTTAACTCTGTTAGCTTAATGAACATATCAGAAATAAGTTTCACACAATGCTTCTGTGTAGTTTTTATTTGAAGATATTATTTTTCCCAATATAGGCCTCTTAGCGCTCAGAATGTCCAATTGCAGTTTCTATAGAAAGAGTGTTTCAGAAAGGCTCAATCAAAAGTAAGGTTCAACTCTGTTAGTTGAATGCACAGAACAGAAAGAAGTTTCATACAATGCTTCTGTGTAGTTTATATTTGAACATATTCTTTTTTCCACTATTACCCACTTAGCGCTACGAATGTCCAGTTGCATTTTCTACAGACAGAGTGTTTCAAAACTGCTCAATCAAAAGTATGGTTTAACTCTGTTAGCTGAATGCTCAGATCAGAAATAAGTTTCACAGAATGCTTCTGTGTAGTTTATATTTGAATATATTCCTTTTTCCACTACTACTCTCTTAGCGCTCCAAATGTCCAGTTGCATTTTCTACAGAAAGAGTGTTCAGATCTGCTCAATCAAAAGTATGGTTTAACTCTGTTAGCTGAATGCACAGATCAGAAAGAAGTTTCACAGAATGATTCTGTGTAGTTTATATTTGGAGACATTCCTTTTTCCACTATTACCCTCTTAGCGCTCCGAATCTCCACTTGCATTTTCTACAGAAAGAGTGTTTCAGAACGGCTCAATCAAAACTAAGGTTCTACTCTTTTAGTTGAACAAACAGAACAGAAAGAAGTTTCACACAATTCTTCTGTGTAGTTTTTATTTGTAGACATTCTTTTTCCCAATATCGGCCTCTTAGCGCTCAGAATGTCCAATTGCAGTTTCTACAGAAAGAGTGTTTCAGAACGGCTCAATCAAAAGTAAGGTTCAACTCTGTTAGTTGAATGCACAGAAGAGAAAGAAGTTTCATAGAGTGCTTCTGTGTAGTTCATATTTGAACATATTTTTTTTCCACTATTACCCACTTAGCGCTACGAATGTCCAGTTGCATTTTCTACAGACAGAGTGTTTCAAAACTGCTCAATCAAAAGTATGGTTTAAATCTGTTAGCTGAATGCTCAGATCAGAAAGAAGTTTCACAGAATGCTTCTGTGTAGTTTATATTTGAATATATTCCTTTTTCCACTACTACGCTCTTAGCGCTCCAAATGTCCAGTTGCATTTTCTACAGAAAGAGTGTTCAGATCTGCTCAATCAAAAGTATGGTTTAACTCTGTTAGCTGAATGCACAGATCAGAAAGAAGTTTCACCGAATGATTCTGTGTAGTTTATATTTGAAGACATTCCTTTTTCCACTATTACCCTCTTAGCGCTCCGAATCTCCACTTGCATTTTCTACAAAAAGAGTGTTTCATAACTGCTCAATCAAAAATATGTTTTATTTCTGTTAACTGAATTTACAGATCAGAAATAAGTTTCACAGAATGCATCTGTGTAGTTTTTATTTGAAGATATTCTTTTTCCCAATGTAGGCCTCTTAGCGCTTAGCATGTACAATTGCAGTTTCTACAGAAAGAGTGTTTCAGAAAGGCTCAATCAAAAGTAAGGTTCAACTCTGTTAGTTGAATGCACAGAACAGAAAGAATTTTCACAGAATGCTACTGTGTAGTTTATATTTGAATATATTCCTTTTTCCACTATTACCCTCTTAGCGCTTCGAATGTCCACTTGCATTTTCTACAGAAAGAGTGTTCAGAACTGCGCAATCAAAAGTATGGTTTAACTCTGTTAGCTTAATGAACATATCAGAAATAAGTTTCACACAATGCTTCTGTGTAGTTTTTATTTGAAGATATTATTTTTCCCAATATAGGCCTCTTAGCGCTCAGAATGTCCAATTGCAGTTTCTACAGAAAGAGTGTTTCAGAAAGGCTCAATCAAAAGTAAGGTTCAACTCTGTTAGTTGAATGCACAGAACAGAAAGAAGTTTCATACAATGCTTCTGTGTAGTTTATATTTGAACATATTCTTTTTCCCAGTATTACCCACTTAGCGATACGAATGTCCAGTTGCATTTTCTACAGACAGAGTGTTTCAAAACTGCTCAATCAAAAGTATGGTTTAACTCTGTTAGCTGAATGCTCAGATCAGAAAGAAGTTTCACAGAATGCTTCTGTGTAGTTTATATTTGAAAATATTCCTTTTTCCACTACTACGCTCTTAGCGCTCCAAATGTCCAGTTGCATTTTCTACAGAAAGAGTGTTCAGATCTGCTCAGTAAAAAGTATGGTTTAACTCTGTTAGCTGAATGCACAGATCAGAAAGATGTTTCACCGAATGATTCTGTGTAGTTTATATTTGAAAACATTCCTTTTTCCACTATTACCCTCTTAGCGCTCCGAATCTCAACTTGCATTTTCTACAAAAAGAGGGTTTCATAACTGCTCAATCAAAAATATGTTTTATCTCTGTTAACTGAATTTACAGATCAGAAATAAGTTTCACAGAATGCATCTGTGTAGTTTTTATTTGAAGATATTCTTTTTCCCAATGTAGGCCTCTTAGCGCTTAGCATGTCCAATTGCAGTTTCTACAGAAAGAGTGTTTCAGAACAGCTCAATCAAAAGTAAGGTTCAACTCTGTTAGTTGAATGCACACAACAGAAAGAATTTTCACAGAATGCTACTGTGTAGTTTATATTTGAATATATTCCTTTTTCCACTATTACCCTCTTAGCGCTCCGAATGTCCACTTGCATTTTCTACAGAAAGAGTGTTCAGAACTGCGCAATCAAAAGTATGGTTTAACTCTGTTAGCTTAATGAACATATCAGAAATAAGTTTCACACAATGCTTCTGTGTAGTTTTTATTTGAAGATATTATTTTTCCCAATATAGGCCTCTTAGCGCTCAGAAAGTCCAATTGCAGTTTCTATAGACAGAGTGTTTCAGAAAGGCTCAATCAAAAGTAAGGTTCAACTCTGTTAGTTGAATGCACAGAACAGAAAGAAGTTTCATACAATGCTTCTGTGTAGTTTATATTTGAACATATTCTTTTTTCCACTATTACCCACTTAGCGCTACGAATGTCCAGTTGCATTTTCTACAGACAGAGTGTTTCAAAACTGCTCAATCAAAAGTATGGTTTAACTCTGTTAGCTGAATGCTCAGATCAGAAATAAGTTTCACAGAATGCTTCTGTGTAGTTTATATTTGAATATATTCCTTTTTCCACTACTACTCTCTTAGCGCTCCAAATGTCCAGTTGCATTTTCTACAGAAAGAGTGTTCAGATCTGCTCAATCAAAAGTATGGTTTAACTCTGTTAGCTGAATGCACAGATCAGAAAGAAGTTTCACAGAATGATTCTGTGTAGTTTATATTTGGAGACATTCCTTTTTCCACTATTACCCTCTTAGCGCTCCGTATCTCCACTTGCATTTTCTACAGAAAGAGTGTTTCAGAACGGCTCAATCAAAACTAAGGTTCTACTCTTTTAGTTGAACAAACAGAACAGAAAGAAGTTTCACACAATTGTTCTGTGTAGTTTTTATTTGTAGACATTCTTTTTCCCAATATCGGCCTCTTAGCGCTCAGAATGTCCAATTGCAGTTTCTACAGAAAGAGTGTTTCAGAACGGCTCAATCAAAAGTAAGGTTCAACTCTGTTAGTTGAATGCACAGAACAGAAAGAAGTTTCATAGAATGCTTCTGTGTAGTTCATATTTGAACATATTCTTTTTTCCACTATTACCCACTTAGCGCTACGAATGTCCAGTTGCATTTTCTACAGACAGAGTGTTTCAAAACTGCTCAATCAAAAGTATGGTTTAACTCTGTTAGCTGAATGCTCAGATCAGAAAGAAGTTTAACAGAATGCTTCTGTGTAGTTTATATTTGAATATATTCCTTTTTCCACTACTACGCTCTTAGCGCTCCAAATGTCCAGTTGCATTTTCTACAGAAAGAGTGTTCAGATCTGCTCAATCAAAAGTATGGTTTAACTCTGTTAGCTGAAAGCACAGATCAGAAAGAAGTTTCACCGAATGATTCTGTGTAGTTTATATTTGAAGACATTCCTTTTTCCACTATTACCCTCTTAGCGCTCCGAATCTCCACTTGCATTTTCTACAAAAAGAGTGTTTCATAACTGCTCAATCAAAAATATGTTTTATCTCTGTTAACTGAATTTACAGATCAGAAATAAGTTTCACAGAATGCATCTGTGTAGTTTTTATTTGAAGATATTCTTTTTCCCAATGTAGGCCTCTTAGCGCTTAGCATGTCCAATTGCAGTTTCTACAGAAAGAGTGTTTCAGAACGCCTCAATCAAAAGTAAGGTTCAACTCTGTTAGTTGAATGCACAGAACAGAAAGTATTTTCACACAATGCTACTGTGTAGTTTATATTTGAATATATTCCTTTTTCCACTATTACCCTCTTAGCGCTCCGAATGTCCACTTGCATTTTCTACAGAAAGAGTGTTCAGAACTGCGCAATCAAAAGTATGGTTTAACTCTGTTAGCTTAATGAACATATCAGAAATAAGTTTCACACAATGCTTCTGTGTAGTTTTTATTTGAAGATATTATTTTTCCCAATATAGGCCTCTTAGCGCTCAGAATGTCCAATTGCAGTTTTTATAGAAAGAGTGTTTCAGAAAGGCCCAATCAAAAGTAAGGTTCAACTCTGTTAGTTGAATGCACAGAACAGAAAGAAGTTTCATACAATGCTTCTGTGTAGTTTATATTTGAACATATTCTTTTTTCCACTATTACCCACTTAGCGCTACGAATGTCCAGTTGCATTTTCTACAGACAGAGTGTTTCAAAACTGCTCAATCAAAAGTATGGTTTAACTCTGTTAGCTGAATGCTCAGATCAGAAAGAAATTTCACAGAATGCTTCTGTGTAGTTTATATTTGAATATATTCCTTTTTCCACTACTACTCTCTTAGCGCTCCAAATGTCCAGTTGCATTTTCTACAGAAAGAGTGTTCAGATCTGCTCAATCAAAAGTATGGTTTAACTCTGTTAGCTGAATGCACAGATCAGAAAGAAGTTTCACAGAATGATTCTGTGTAGTTTATATTTGGAGACATTCCTTTTTCCACTATTACCCTCTTAGCGCTCCGAAACTCCACTTGCATTTTCTACAGAAAGAGTGTTTCAGAACGGCTCAATCAAAACTAAGGTTCAAATCTTTTAGTTGAACAAACAGAACAGATAGAAGTTTCACACAATTCTTCTGTGTAGTTTTTATTTGTAGACATTCTTTTTCCCAATATAGGCCTCTTAGCGCTCAGAATGTCCAATTGCAGTTTCTACAGAAAGAGTGTTTCAGAACGGCTCAATCAAAAGTAAGGTTCAACTCTGTTAGTTGAATGCACAGAACAGAAAGTAGTTTCATACAATGCTTCTGTGTAGTTTATATTTGAACATATTTTTTTTTCCACTATTACCCACTTAGCGCTCCGAATGTCCACTTGCATTTTCTACAGAAAGAGTGTTCAGAACTGCGCAATCAAAAGTATGGTTTAACTCTGTTAGCTTAATGAACATATCAGAAATAAGTTTCACACAATGCTTCTGTGTAGTTTTTATTTGAAGATATTATTTTTCCCAATATAGGCCTCTTAGCGCTCAGAATGTCCAATTGCAGTTTCTATAGAAAGAGTGTTTCAGAAAGGCTCAATCAAAAGTAAGGTTCAACTCTGTTAGTTGAATGCACAGAACAGAAAGAAGTTTCATACAATGCTTCTGTGTAGTTTATATTTGAACATATTCTTTTTTCCACTATTACCCACTTAGCGCTACGAATGTCCAGTTGCATTTTCTACAGACAGAGTGTTTCAAAACTGCTCAATCAAAAGTATGGTTTAACTCTGTTAGCTGAATGCTCAGATCAGAAATAAGTTTCACAGAATGCTTCTGTGTAGTTTATATTTGAATATATTCCTTTTTCCACTACTACGCTCTTAGCGCTCCAAATGTCCAGTTGCATTTTCTACAGAAAGAGTGTTCAGATCTGCTCAATCAAAAGTATGGTTTAACTCTGTTAGCTGAATGCACAGATCAGAAAGAAGTTTCACCGAATGATTCTGTGTAGTTTATATTTGAAGACATTCCTTTTTCCACTATTACCCCCTTAGCGCTCCGAATCTCCACTTGCATTTTCTACAAAAAGAGTGTTTCATAACTGCTCAATCAAAAATATGTTTTATCTCTGTTAACTGAATTTACAGATCAGAAATAAGTTTCACAGAATGCATCTGTGTAGTTTTTATTTGAAGATATTCTTTTTCCCAATGTAGGCCTCTTAGCGCTTAGCATGTCCAATTGCAGTTTCTACAGAAAGAGTGTTTCAGAAAGGCTCAATCAAAAGTAAGGTTCAACTCTGTTAGTTGAATGCACAGAACAGAAAGAATTTTCACAGAATGCTACTGTGTAGTTTATATTTGAATATATTCCTTTTTCCACTATTACCCTCTTAGCGCTTCGAATGTCCACTTGCATTTTCTACAGAAAGAGTGTTCAGAACTGCGCAATCAAAAGTATGGTTTAACTCTGTTAGCTTAATGAACATATCAGAAATAAGTTTCACACAATGCTTCTGTGTAGTTTTTATTTGAAGATATTATTTTTCCCAATATAGGCCTCTTAGCGCTCAGAATGTCCAATTGCAGTTTCTACAGAAAGAGTGTTTCAGAAAGGCTCAATCAAAAGTAAGGTTCAACTCTGTTAGTTGAATGCACAGAACAGAAAGAAGTTTCATACAATGCTTCTGTGTAGTTTATATTTGAACATATTCTTTTTCCCAGTATTACCCACTTAGCGATACGAATGTCCAGTTGCATTTTCTACAGACAGAGTGTTTCAAAACTGCTCAATCAAAAGTATGGTTTAACTCTGTTAGCTGAATGCTCAGATCAGAAAGAAGTTTCACAGAATGCTTCTGTGTAGTTTATATTTGAAAATATTCCTTTTTCCACTACTACGCTCTTAGCGCTCCAAATGTCCAGTTGCATTTTCTACAGAAAGAGTGTTCAGATCTGCTCAGTAAAAAGTATGGTTTAACTCTGTTAGCTGAATGCACAGATCAGAAAGATGTTTCACCGAATGATTCTGTGTAGTTTATATTTGAAAACATTCCTTTTTCCACTATTACCCTCTTAGCGCTACGAATCTCAACTTGCATTTTCTACAAAAAGAGGGTTTCATAACTGCTCAATCAAAAATATGTTTTATCTCTGTTAACTGAATTTACAGATCAGAAATAAGTTTCACAGAATGCATCTGTGTAGTTTTTATTTGAAGATATTCTTTTTCCCAATGTAGGCCTCTTAGCGCTTAGCATGTCCAATTGCAGTTTCTACAGAAAGAGTGTTTCAGAACGGCTCAATCAAAAGTAAGGTTCAACTCTGTTAGTTGAATGCACAGAACAGAAAGAATTTTCACAGAATGCTACTGTGTAGTTTATATTTGAATATATTCCTTTTTCCACTATTACCCTCTTAGCGCTACGAATGTCCACTTGCATTTTCTACAGAAAGAGTGTTCAGAACTGCGCAATCAAAAGTATGGTTTAACTCTGTTAGCTTAATGAACATATCAGAAATAAGTTTCACACAATGCTTCTGTGTAGTTTTTATTTGAAGATATTATTTTTCCCAATATAGGCCTCTTAGCGCTCAGAATGTCCAATTGCAGTTTCTATAGAAAGAGTGTTTCAGAAAGGCTCAATCAAAAGTAAGGTTCAACTCTGTTAGTTGAATGCACAGAACAGAAAGAAGTTTCATACAATGCTTCTGTGTAGTTTATATTTGAACATATTCTTTTTTCCACTATTACCCACTTAGCGCTACGAATGTCCAGTTGCATTTTCTACAGACAGAGTGTTTCAAAACTGCTCAATCAAAAGTATGGTTTAACTCTGTTAGCTGAATGCTCAGATCAGAAATAAGTTTCACAGAATGCTTCTGTGTAGTTTATATTTGAATATATTCCTTTTTCCACTACTACTCTCTTAGCGCTCCAAATGTCCAGTTGCATTTTCTACAGAAAGAGTGTTCAGATCTGCTCAATCAAAAGTATGGTTTAACTCTGTTAGCTGAATGCACAGATCAGAAAGAAGTTTCACAGAATGATTCTGTGTAGTTTATATTTGGAGACATTCCTTTTTCCACTATTACCCTCTTAGCGCTCCGAATCTCCACTTGCATTTTCTACAGAAAGAGTGTTTCAGAACGGCTCAATCAAAACTAAGGTTCTACTCTTTTAGTTGAACAAACAGAACAGAAAGAAGTTTCACACAATTCTTCTGTGTAGTTTTTATTTGTAGACATTCTTTTTCCCAATATCGGCCTCTTAGCGCTCAGAATGTCCAATTGCAGTTTCTACAGAAAGAGTGTTTCAGAACGGCTCAATCAAAAGTAAGGTTCAACTCTGTTAGTTGAATGCACAGAAGAGAAAGAAGTTTCATAGAATGCTTCTGTGTAGTTCATAATTGAACATATTTTTTTTCCACTATTACCCACTTAGCGCTACGAATGTCCAGTTGCATTTTCTACAGACAGAGTGTTTCAAAACTGCTCAATCAAAAGTATGGTTTAAATCTGTTAGCTGAATGCTCAGATCAGAAAGAAGTTTCACAGAATGCTTCTGTGTAGTTTATATTTGAATATATTCCTTTTTCCACTACTACGCTCTTAGCGCTCCAAATGTCCAGTTGCATTTTCTACAGAAAGAGTGTTCAGATCTGCTCAATCAAAAGTATGGTTTAACTCTGTTAGCTGAATGCACAGATCAGAAAGAAGTTTCACCGAATGATTCTGTGTAGTTTATATTTGAAGACATTCCTTTTTCCACTATTACCCTCTTAGCGCTCCGAATCTCCACTTGCATTTTCTACAAAAAGAGTGTTTCATAACTGCTCAATCAAAAATATGTTTTATCTCTGTTAACTGAATTTACAGATCAGAAATAAGTTTCACAGAATGCATCTGTGTAGTTTTTATTTGAAGATATTCTTTTTCCCAATGTAGGCCTCTTAGCGCTTAGCATGTACAATTGCAGTTTCTACAGAAAGAGTGTTTCAGAAAGGCTCAATCAAAAGTAAGGTTCAACTCTGTTAGTTGAATGCACAGAACAGAAAGAATTTTCATAGAATGCTACTGTGTAGTTTATATTTGAATATATTCCTTTTTCCACTATTACCCTCTTAGCGCTTCGAATGTCCACTTGCATTTTCTACAGAAAGAGTGTTCAGAACTGCGCAATCAAAAGTATGGTTTAACTCTGTTAGCTTAATGAACATATCAGAAATAAGTTTCACACAATGCTTCTGTGTAGTTTTTATTTGAAGATATTATTTTTCCCAATATAGGCCTCTTAGCGCTCAGAATGTCCAATTGCAGTTTCTACAGAAAGAGTGTTTCAGAAAGGCTCAATCAAAAGTAAGGTTCAACTCTGTTAGTTGAATGCACAGAACAGAAAGAAGTTTCATACAATGCTTCTGTGTAGTTTATATTTGAACATATTCTTTTTCCCAGTATTACCCACTTAGCGATACGAATGTCCAGTTGCATTTTCTACAGACAGAGTGTTTCAAAACTGCTCAATCAAAAGTATGGTTTAACTCTGTTAGCTGAATGCTCAGATCAGAAAGAAGTTTCACAGAATGCTTCTGTGTAGTTTATATTTGAAAATATTCCTTTTTCCACTACTACGCTCTTAGCGCTCCAAATGTCCAGTTGCATTTTCTACAGAAAGAGTGTTCAGATCTGCTCAGTAAAAAGTATGGTTTAACTCTGTTAGCTGAATGCACAGATCAGAAAGATGTTTCACCGAATGATTCTGTGTAGTTTATATTTGAAAACATTCCTTTTTCCACTATTACCCTCTTAGCGCTCCGAATCTCAACTTGCATTTTCTACAAAAAGAGGGTTTCATAACTGCTCAATCAAAAATATGTTTTATCTCTGTTAACTGAATTTACAGATCAGAAATAAGTTTCACAGAATGCATCTGTGTAGTTTTTATTTGAAGATATTCTTTTTCCCAATGTAGGCCTCTTACCGCTTAGCATGTCCAATTGCAGTTTCTACAGAAAGAGTGTTTCAGAACAGCTCAATCAAAAGTAAGGTTCAACTCTGTTAGTTGAATGCACACAACAGAAAGAATTTTCACAGAATGCTACTGTGTAGTTTATATTTGAATATATTCCTTTTTCCACTATTACCCTCTTAGCGCTCCGAATGTCCACTTGCATTTTCTACAGAAAGAGTGTTCAGAACTGCGCAATCAAAAGTATGGTTTAACTCTGTTAGCTTAATGAACATATCAGAAATAAGTTTCACACAATGCTTCTGTGTAGTTTTTATTTGAAGATATTATTTTTCCCAATATAGGCCTCTTAGCGCTCAGAAAGTCCAATTGCAGTTTCTATAGACAGAGTGTTTCAGAAAGGCTCAATCAAAAGTAAGGTTCAACTCTGTTAGTTGAATGCACAGAACAGAAAGAAGTTTCATACAATGCTTCTGTGTAGTTTATATTTGAACATATTCTTTTTTCCACTATTACCCACTTAGCGCTACGAATGTCCAGTTGCATTTTCTACAGACAGAGTGTTTCAAAACTGCTCAATCAAAAGTATGGTTTAACTCTGTTAGCTGAATGCTCAGATCAGAAATAAGTTTCACAGAATGCTTCTGTGTAGTTTATATTTGAATATATTCCTTTTTCCACTACTACTCTCTTAGCGCTCCAAATGTCCAGTTGCATTTTCTACAGAAAGAGTGTTCAGATCTGCTCAATCAAAAGTATGGTTTAACTCTGTTAGCTGAATGCACAGATCAGAAAGAAGTTTCACAGAATGATTCTGTGTAGTTTATATTTGGAGACATTCCTTTTTCCACTATTACCCTCTTAGCGCTCCGTATCTCCACTTGCATTTTCTACAGAAAGAGTGTTTCAGAACGGCTCAATCAAAACTAAGGTTCTACTCTTTTAGTTGAACAAACAGAACAGAAAGAAGTTTCACACAATTGTTCTGTGTAGTTTTTATTTGTAGACATTCTTTTTCCCAATATCGGCCTCTTAGCGCTCAGAATGTCCAATTGCAGTTTCTACAGAAAGAGTGTTTCAGAACGGCTCAATCAAAAGTAAGGTTCAACTCTGTTAGTTGAATGCACAGAACAGAAAGAAGTTTCATAGAATGCTTCTGTGTAGTTCATATTTGAACATATTCTTTTTTCCACTATTACCCACTTAGCGCTACGAATGTCCAGTTGCATTTTCTACAGACAGAGTGTTTCAAAACTGCTCAATCAAAAGTATGGTTTAACTCTGTTAGCTGAATGCTCAGATCAGAAAGAAGTTTAACAGAATGCTTCTGTGTAGTTTATATTTGAATATATTCCTTTTTCCACTACTACGCTCTTAGCGCTCCAAATGTCCAGTTGCATTTTCTACAGAAAGAGTGTTCAGATCTGCTCAATCAAAAGTATGGTTTAACTCTGTTAGCTGAATGCACAGATCAGAAAGAAGTTTCACCGAATGATTCTGTGTAGTTTATATTTGAAGACATTCCTTTTTCCACTATTACCCTCTTAGCGCTCCGAATCTCCACTTGCATTTTCTACAAAAAGAGTGTTTCATAACTGCTCAATCAAAAATATGTTTTATCTCTGTTAACTGAATTTACAGATCAGAAATAAGTTTCACAGAATGCATCTGTGTAGTTTTTATTTGAAGATATTCTTTTTCCCAATGTAGGCCTCTTAGCGCTTAGCATGTCCAATTGCAGTTTCTACAGAAAGAGTGTTTCAGAACGCCTCAATCAAAAGTAAGGTTCAACTCTGTTAGTTGAATGCACAGAACAGAAAGTATTTTCACACAATGCTACTGTGTAGTTTATATTTGAATATATTCCTTTTTCCACTATTACCCTCTTAGCGCTCCGAATGTCCACTTGCATTTTCTACAGAAAGAGTGTTCAGAACTGCGCAATCAAAAGTATGGTTTAACTCTGTTAGCTTAATGAACATATCAGAAATAAGTTTCACACAATGCTTCTGTGTAGTTTTTATTTGAAGATATTATTTTTCCCAATATAGGCCTCTTAGCGCTCAGAATGTCCAATTGCAGTTTTTATAGAAAGAGTGTTTCAGAAAGGCCCAATCAAAAGTAAGGTTCAACTCTGTTAGTTGAATGCACAGAACAGAAAGAAGTTTCATACAATGCTTCTGTGTAGTTTATATTTGAACATATTTTTTTTTCCACTATTACCCACTTAGCGCTACGAATGTCCAGTTGCATTTTCTACAGACAGAGTGTTTCAAAACTGCTCAATCAAAAGTATGGTTTAACTCTGTTAGCTGAATGCTCAGATCAGAAAGAAATTTCACAGAATGCTTCTGTGTAGTTTATATTTGAATATATTCCTTTTTCCACTACTACTCTCTTAGCGCTCCAAATGTCCAGTTGCATTTTCTACAGAAAGAGTGTTCAGATCTGCTCAATCAAAAGTATGGTTTAACTCTGTTAGCTGAATGCACAGATCAGAAAGAAGTTTCACAGAATGATTCTGTGTAGTTTATATTTGGAGACATTCCTTTTTCCACTATTACCCTCTTAGCGCTCCGAAACTCCACTTGCATTTTCTACAGAAAGAGTGTTTCAGAACGGCTCAATCAAAACTAAGGTTCAAATCTTTTAGTTGAACAAACAGAACAGATAGAAGTTTCACACAATTCTTCTGTGTAGTTTTTATTTGTAGACATTCTTTTTCCCAATATAGGCCTCTTAGCGCTCAGAATGTCCAATTGCAGTTTCTACAGAAAGAGTGTTTCAGAACGGCTCAATCAAAAGTAAGGTTCAACTCTGTTAGTTGAATGCACAGAACAGAAAGTAGTTTCATACAATGCTTCTGTGTAGTTTATATTTGAACATATTTTTTTTTCCACTATTACCCACTTAGCGCTCCGAATGTCCACTTGCATTTTCTACAGAAAGAGTGTTCAGAACTGCGCAATCAAAAGTATGGTTTAACTCTGTTAGCTTAATGAACATATCAGAAATAAGTTTCACACAATGCTTCTGTGTAGTTTTTATTTGAAGATATTATTTTTCCCAATATAGGCCTCTTAGCGCTCAGAATGTCCAATTGCAGTTTCTATAGAAAGAGTGTTTCAGAAAGGCTCAATCAAAAGTAAGGTTCAACTCTGTTAGTTGAATGCACAGAACAGAAAGAAGTTTCATACAATGCTTCTGTGTAGTTTATATTTGAACATATTCTTTTTTCCACTATTACCCACTTAGCGCTACGAATGTCCAGTTGCATTTTCTACAGACAGAGTGTTTCAAAACTGCTCAATCAAAAGTATGGTTTAACTCTGTTAGCTGAATGCTCAGATCAGAAATAAGTTTCACAGAATGCTTCTGTGTAGTTTATATTTGAATATATTCCTTTTTCCACTACTACTCTCTTAGCGCTCCAAATGTCCAGTTGCATTTTCTACAGAAAGAGTGTTCAGATCTGCTCAATCAAAAGTATGGTTTAACTCTGTTAGCTGAATGCACAGATCAGAAAGAAGTTTCACAGAATGATTCTGTGTAGTTTATATTTGGAGACATTCCTTTTTCCACTATTACCCTATTAGCGCTCCGAATCTCCACTTGCATTTTCTACAGAAAGAGTGTTTCAGAACGGCTCAATCAAAACTAAGGTTCTACTCTTTTAGTTGAACAAACAGAACAGAAAGAAGTTTCACACAATTCTTCTGTGTAGTTTTTATTTGTAGACATTCTTTTTCCCAATATCGGCCTCTTAGCGCTCAGAATGTCCAATTGCAGTTTCTACAGAAAGAGTGTTTCAGAACGGCTCAATCAAAAGTAAGGTTCAACTCTGTTAGTTGAATGCACAGAACAGAAAGAAGTTTCATAGAATGCTTCTGTGTAGTTCATATTTGAACATATTCTTTTTTCCACTATTACCCACTTAGCGCTACGAATGTCCAGTTGCATTTTCTACAGACAGAGTGTTTCAAAACTGCTCAATCAAAAGTATGGTTTAACTCTGTTAGCTGAATGCTCAGATCAGAAAGAAGTTTCACAGAATGCTTCTGTGTAGTTTATATTTGAATATATTCCTTTTTCCACTACTACGCTCTTAGCGCTCCAAATGTCCAGTTGCATTTTCTACAGAAAGAGTGTTCAGATCTGCTCAATCAAAAGTATGGTTTAACTCTGTTAGCTGAATGCACAGATCAGAAAGAAGTTTCACCGAATGATTCTGTGTAGTTTATATTTGAAGACATTCCTTTTTCCACTATTACCCTCTTAGCGCTCCGAATCTCCACTTGCATTTTCTACAAAAAGAGTGTTTCATAACTGCTCAATCAAAAATATGTTTTATCTCTGTTAACTGAATTTACAGATCAGAAATAAGTTTCACAGAATGCATCTGTGTAGTTTTCATTTGAAGATATTCTTTTTCCCAATGTAGGCCTCTTAGCGCTTAGCATGTCCAATTGCAGTTTCTACAGAAAGAGTGTTTCAGAACGCCTCAATCAAAAGTAAGGTTCAACTCTGTTAGTTGAATGCACAGAACAGAAAGTATTTTCACAGAATGCTACTGTGTAGTTTATATTTGAATATATTCCTTTTTCCACTATTACCCTCTTAGCGCTCCGAATGTCCACTTGCATTTTCTACAGAAAGAGTGTTCAGAACTGCGCAATCAAAAGTATGGTTTAACTCTGTTAGCTTAATGAACATATCAGAAATAAGTTTCACACAATGCTTCTGTGTAGTTTTTATTTGAAGATATTATTTTTCCCAATATAGGCCTCTTAGCGCTCAGAATGTCCAATTGCAGTTTCTATAGAAAGAGTGTTTCAGAAAGGCCCAATCAAAAGTAAGGTTCAACTCTGTTAGTTGAATGCACAGAACAGAAAGAAGTTTCATACAATGCTTCTGTGTAGTTTATATTTGAACATATTCTTTTTTCCACTATTACCCACTTAGCGCTACGAATGTCCAGTTGCATTTTCTACAGACAGAGTGTTTCAAAACTGCTCAATCAAAAGTATGGTTTAACTCTGTTAGCTGAATGCTCAGATCAGAAAGAAGTTTCACAGAATGCTTCTGTGTAGTTTATATTTGAATATATTCCTTTTTCCACTACTACTCTCTTAGCGCTCCAAATGTCCAGTTGCATTTTCTACAGAAAGAGTGTTCAGATCTGCTCAATCAAAAGTATGGTTTAACTCTGTTAGCTGAATGCACAGATCAGAAAGAAGTTTCACAGAATGATTCTGTGTAGTTTATATTTGGAGACGTTCCTTTTTCCACTATTACCCTCTTAGCGCTCCGAATCTCCACTTGCATTTTCTACAGAAAGAGTGTTTCAGAACGGCTCAATCAAAACTAAGGTTCAACTCTTTTAGTTGAACAAACAGAACAGAAAGAAGTTTCACACAATTCTTCTGTGTAGTTTTTATTTGTAGACATTCTTTTTCCCAATATAGGCCTCTTAGCGCTCAGAATGTCCAATTGCAGTTTCTACAGAAAGAGTGTTTCAGAACGGCTCAATCAAAAGTAAGGTTCAACTCTGTTAGTTGAATGCACAGAACAGAAAGAAGTTTCATACAATGCTTCTGTGTAGTTTATATTTGAACACATTCTTTTTTCCACTATTACCCACTTAGCGCTACGAATGTCCAGTTGCATTTTCTACAGACAGAGTGTTTCAAAACTGCTCAATCAAAAGTATGGTTTAACTCTGTTAGCTGAATGCTCAGATCAGAAAGAAGTTTCACAGAATGTTTCTGTGTAGTTTATATTTGAATATATTCCTTTTTCCACTACTACGCTCTTAGCGCTCCAAATGTCCAGTTGCAGTTTCAACAGAAAGAGTGTTCAGATCTGCTCAATCAAAAGTATGGTTTAACTCTGTTAGCTGAATGCACAGATCAGAAAGAAGTTTCACCGAATGATTCTGTGTAGTTTATATTTGAAGACATTCCTTTTTCCACTATTACCCTCTTATCGCTCCGAATCTCCACTTGCATTTTCTACAAAAAGAGTGTTTCATAACTGCTCAATCAAAAATATGTTTTATCTCTGTTAACTGAATTTACAGATCAGAAATATGTTTCACAGAATGCATCTGTGTAGTTTTTATTTGAAGATATTCTTTTTCCCAATGTAGGCCTCTTAGCGCTTAGCATGTCCAATTGCAGTTTCTACAGAAAGAGTGTTTCAGAACGGCTCAATCAAAAGTAAGGTTCAACTCTGTTAGTTGAATGCACAGAACAGAAAGAATTTTCACAGAATGCTACTGTGTAGTTTATATTTGAATATATTCCTTTTTCCACTATTACCCTCTTAGCGCTCCGAATGTCCACTTGCATTTTAAACAGAAAGAGTGTTCAGAACTGCGCAATCAAAAGTATGCTTTAACTCTGTTAGCTTAATGAACATATCAGAAATAAGTTTCACACAATGCTTCTGTGTAGTTTTTATTTGAAGATATTATTTTTCCCAATAGAGGCCTCTTAGCGCTCAGAATGTCCAATTGCAGTTTCTACAGAAAGAGTGTTTCAGAAAGGCTCAATCAAAAGTAAGATTCAACTCTGTTAGTTGAATGCACAGAACAGAAAGAAGTTTCATACAATGCTTCTGTGTAGTTTATATTTGAAGATATTCTTTTTTCCACTATTACCCACTTAGCGCTACGAATGTCCAGTTGCATTTTCTACAGACAGAGTGTTTCAAAACTGCTCAATCAAAAGTATGGTTTAACTCTGTTAACTGAATGCTCAGATCAGAAAGAAGTTTCACAGAATGCTTCTGTGTAGTTTATATTTGAATATATTCCTTTTTCCACTACTACTCTCTTAGCGCTCCAAATGTCCAGTTGCATTTTCTACAGAAAGAGTGTTCAGATCTGCTCAATCAAAAGTATGGTTTAACTCTGTTAGCTGAATGCACAGATCAGAAAGAAGTTTCACAGAATGATACTGTGTAGTTTATATTTGGAGACATTCCTTTTTCCACTATTACCCCCTTAGCGCTCCGAATCTCCACTTGCATTTTCTACAGAAAGAGTGTTTCAGAACGGCTCAATCAAAACTAAGGTTCATCTCTTTTAGTTGAACAAACAGAACAGAAAAAAGTTTCACACAATTCTTCTGTGTAATTTTTATTTGTAGACATTCTTTTTCCCAATATAGGCCTCTTAGCGCTCAGAATGTCCAATTGCAGTTTCTACAGAAAGCGTGTTTCAGAACGGCTCAATCAAAAGTAAGGTTCAACTCTGTTAGTTGAATGCACAGAACAGAAAGAAGTTTCATACAATGTTTCTGTGTAGTTTATATTTGAACATATTCTTTTTTCCACTATTACCCACTTAGCGCTACGAATGTCCAGTTGCATTTTCTACAGACAGAGTGTTTCAAAACTGCTCAATCAAAAGTATGGTTTAACTCTGTTAGCTGAATGCTCAGATCAGAAAGAAGTTTCACAGAATGCTTCTGTGTAGTTTATATTTGAATATATTCCTTTTTCCACTACTACGCTCTTAGCGCTCCAAATGTCCAGTTGCATTTTCAACAGAAAGAGTGTTCAGATCTGCTCAATCAAAATTATGGTTTAACTCTGTTAGCTGAATGCACAGATCAGAAAGAAGTTTCACCGAATGATTCTGTGTACTTTATATTTGAAGACATTCCTTTTTCCACTATTACCCTCTTAGCGCTCCGAATCTCCACTTGCATTTTCTACAAAAAGAGTGTTTCAAAACTGCTCAATCAAAAATATGTTTTATCTCTGTTAACTGAATTTACAGATCAGAAATAAGTTTCACAGAATGCATCTGTGTAGTTTTTATTTGAAGATATTCTTTTTGCCAATGTAGGCCTCTTAGCGCTTAGCATGTCCAATTGCAGTTTCTACAGAAAGAGTGTTTCAGAACGGCTCAATCAAAAGTAAGGTTCAACTCTGTTAGTTGAATGCACAGAACAGAAAGAATTTCACAGAATGCTACTGTGTAGTTTATATTTGAATATATTCCTTTTTCCACTATTACCCTCTTAGCGCTCCGAATGTCCACTTGCATTTTCTACAGAAAGAGTGTTCAGAACTGCGCAATCAAAAGTATGGTTTAACTCTGTTAGCTTAATGAACATATCAGAAATAAGTTTCACACAATGCTTCTGTGTAGTTTTTATTTGAAGATATTATTTTTCCCAATAGAGGCCTCTTAGCGCTCAGAATGTCCAATTGCAGTTTCTACAGAAAGAGTGTTTCAGAAAGGCTCAATCAAAAGTAAGGTTCAACTCTGTTAGTTGAATGCACAGAACAGAAAGAAGTTTCATACAATGCTTCTGTGTAATTTATATTTGAACATATTCTTTTTTCCACTATTACCCACTTAGCGCTACGAATGTCCAGTTGCATTTTCTACAGACAGAGTGTTTCAAAACTGCTCAATCATAAGTATGGTTTAACTCTGTTAGCTGAAGGCTCAGATCAGAAAGAAGTTTCACAGAATGCTTCTGTGTAGTTTATATTTGAATATATTCCTTTTTCCACTACTACTCTCTTAGCGCTCCAAAGGTCCAGTGGCATTTTCTACAGAAAGAGTGTTCAGATCTGCTCAATCAAAAGTATGGTTTAACTCTGTTAGCTGAATGCACAGATCAGAAAGAAGTTTCACAGAATGATTCTGTGTAGTTTATATTTGGAGACATTCCTTTTTCCACTATTACCCTCTTAGCGCTCCGAATCTCCACTTGCATTTTCTACAGAAAGAGTGTTTCAGAACATCTCAATCAAAACTAAGGTTCAACTCTTTTAGTTGAACAAACAGAACAGAAAGGAGTTTCACACAATTCTTCTGTGTAGTTTTTATTTGTAGACATTCTTTTTCCCAATATAGGCCTCTTAGCGCTCAGAATGTCCAATTGCAGTTTCTACAGAAAGAGTGTTTCAGAAAGGCTCAATCAAAAGTAAGGTTCAACTCTGTTAGTTGAATGCACAGAACAGAAAGAAGTTTCATACAATGCTTCTGTGTAGTTTATATTTGAACATATTCTTTTTTCCACTATTACCCACTTAGCGCTACGAATGTCCAGTTGCATTTTCTACAGACAGAGTGTTTCAAAACTGCTCAATCAAAAGTATGGTTTAACTCTGTTAGCTGAATGCTCAGATCAGAAAGAAGTTTCACAGAATGCTTCTGTGTAGTTTATATTTGAATATATTCCTTTTTCCACTACTACGCTCTTAGCGCTCCAAATGTCCAGTTGCATTTTCTACAGAAAGAGTGCTCAGATCTGCTCAACCAAAAGTATGGTTTAGATCTGTTAGCTGAATGCACAGATCAGAAAGAAGTTTCACCGAATGATTCTGTGTAGTTTATATTTGAAGACATTCCTTTTTCCACTATTAACCTCTTAGCGCTCCGAATCTCCACTTGCATTTTCTACAAAAAGAGTGTTTCATAACTGCTCAATCAAAAATATGTTTTATCTCTGTTAACTGAATTTACAGATCAGAAATAAGTTTCACAGAATGCATCTGTGTAGTTTTTATTTGAAGATATTCTTTTTCCCAATGTAGGCCTCTTAGCGCTTAGCATGTCCAATTGCAGTTTCTACAGAAAGAGTGTTTCAGAACGGCTCAATCAAAAGTAAGGTTCAACTCTGTTAGTTGAATGCACAGAACAGAAAGAATTTTCACAGAATGCTACTGTGTAGTTTATATTTGAATATATTCCTTTTTCCACTATTACCCTCTTAGCGCTCCGAATGTCCACTTGCATTTTCTACAGAAAGAGTGTTCAGAACTGCGCATTCAAAAGTATGGTTTAACTCTGTTAGCTTAATGAACATATCAGAAATAAGTTTCACACAATGCTTCTGTGTAGTTTTTATTTGAAGATATTATTTTTCCCAATAGAGGAATCTTAGCGCTCAGAATGTCCAATTGCAGTTTCTACAGAAAGAGTGTTTCAGAACGGCTCAATCAAAAGTAAGGTTCAACTCTGTTAGTTGAATGCACAGAACAGAAAGAAGTTTCATACAATGCTTCTGTGTAGTTTATATTTGAACATATTCTTTTTTCCACTATTACCCACTTAGCGCTACGAATGTCCAGTTGCATTTTCTACAGACAGAGTGTTTCAAAACTGCTCAATCAAAAGTATGGTTTAACTCTGTTAGCTGAATGCTCAGATCAGAAAGTAGTTTCACAGAATGCTTCTGTGTAGTTTATATTTGAATATATTCCTTTTTCCACTACTACTCTCTTAGTGCTCCAAATGTCCAGTTGCATTTTCTACAGAAAGAGTGTTCAGATCTGCTCAATCCAAAGTATGGTTTAACTCTGTTAGCTGAATGCACAGATCAGAAAGAAGTTTCACAGAATGATTCTGTGTAGTTTATATTTGGAGACATTCCTTTTTCCACTATTACCCTGTTAGCGCTCCGAATCTCCACTTGCATTTTCTACAGAAAGAGTGTTTCAGAACGGCTCAATCAAAACTAAGGTTCAACTCTTTTAGTTGAACAAACAGAACAGAAAGAAGTTTCACACAATTCTTCTGTGTAGTTTTTATTTGTAGACATTCTTTTTCCCAATATAGGCCTCTTAGCGCTCAGAATGTCCAATTGCTGTTTCTACAGAAAGAGTGTTTCAGAACGGCTCAATCAAAAGTAAGGTTCAACTCTGTTAGTTGAATGCACAGAACAGAAAGAAGTTTCATACAATGCTTCTGTGTAGTTTATATTTGAACATATTCTTTTTTCCACTATTACCCACTTAGCGCTACGAATGTCCAGTTGCATTTTCTACAGACAGAGTGTTTCAAAACTGCTCAATCAAAAGTATGGTTTAACTCTGTTAGCTGAATGCTCAGATCAGAAAGAAGTTTCACAGAATGCTTCTGTGTAGTTTATATTTGAATATATTCCTTTTTCCACAACTACGCTCTTAGCGCTCCAAATGTCCAGTTGCATTTTCTACAGAAAGAGTGTTCAGATCTGCTCAATCAAAAGTATGTTTTAACTCTGTTAGCTGAATGCAGAGATCAGAAAGAAGTTTCACAGAATGATTCTGTGTAGTTTATATTTGAAGACATTCCTTTTTCCACTATTACCCTCTTAGCGCTCCGAATGTCCACTTGCATTTTCTACAGAAAGAGTGTTCAGAACTGCGCAATCAAAAGTATGGTTTAACTCTGTTAGCTTAATGAACATATCAGAAATAAGTTTCACACAATGCTTCTGTGTAGTTTTTATTTGAAGATATTATTTTTCCCAATATAGGCCTCTTAGCGCTCAGAATGTCCAATTGCAGTTTCTACAGAAAGAGTGTTTCAGAAAGGCTCAATCAAAAGTAAGGTTCAACTCTGTTAGTTGAATGCACAGAACAGAAAGAAGTTTCATACAATGCTTCTGTGTAATTTATATTTGAACATATTCTTTTTTCCACTATTACCCACTTAGCGCTACGAATGTCCAGTTGCATTTTCTACAGACAGAGTGTTTCAAAACTGCTCAATCATAAGTATGGTTTAACTCTGTTAGCTGAATGCTCAGATCAGAAAGAAGTTTCACAGAATGCTTCTGTGTAGTTTATATTTGAATATATTCCTTTTTCCACTACTACTCTCTTAGCGCTCCAAATGTCCAGTGGCATTTTCTACAGAAAGAGTGTTCAGATCTGCTCAATCAAAAGTATGGTTTAACTCTGTTAGCTGAATGCACAGATCAGAAAGAAGTTTCACAGAATGATTCTGTGTAGTTTATATTTGGAGACATTCCTTTTTCCACTATTACCCTCTTAGCGCTCCGAATCTCCACTTGCATTTTCTACAGAAAGAGTGTTTCAGAACGGCTCAATCAAAACTAAGGTTCAACTCTTTTAGTTGAACAAACAGAACAGAAAGGAGTTTCACACAATTCTTCTGTGTAGTTTTTATTTGTAGACATTCTTTTTCCCAATATAGGCCTCTTAGCGCTCAGAATGTCCAATTGCAGTTTCTACAGAAAGAGTGTTTCAGAACGGCTCAATGAAAAGTAAGGTTCAACTCTGTTAGTTGAATGCACAGAACAGAAAGAAGTTTCATACAATGCTTCTGTGTAGTTTATATTTGAACATATTCTCTTTTCCACTATTACCCACTTAGCGCTACGAATGTCCAGTTGCATTTTCTACAGACAGAGTGTTTCAAAACTGCTCAATCAAAAGTATGGTTTAACTCTGTTAGCTGAATGCTCAGATCAGAAAGAAGTTTCACAGAATGCTTCTGAGTAGTTTATATTTGAATATATTCCTTTTTCCACTACTACGCTCTTAGCGCTCCAAATGTCCAGTTGCATTTTCTACAGAAAGAGTGTTCAGATCTGCTTAATCAAAAGTATGTTTTAACTCTGTTAGCTGAATGCACAGATCAGAAAGAAGTTTCACCGAATGATTCTGTGTAGTTTATATTTGAAGACATTCCTTTTTCCACTATTACCCTCTTAGCGCTCCGAATCTCCACTTGCATTTTCTACAAAAAGAGTGTTTCATAACTGCTCAATCAAAAATATGTTTTATCTCTGTTAACTGAATTTACAGATCAGAAATAAGTTTCACAGAATGCATCTGTGTAGTTTTTATTTGAAGATATTCTTTTTCCCAATGTAGGCCTCTTAGCGCTTAACATGTCCAATTGCAGTTTCTACAGAAAGAGTGTTTCAGAACGGCTCAATCAAAAGTAAGGTTCAACTCTGTTAGTTGAATGCACAGAACGGAAAGAATTTTCACAGAATGCTACTGTGTAGTTTATATTTGAATATATTCCTTTTTCCACTATTACCCTCTTAGCGCTCCGAATGTCCACTTGCATCTTCTACAGAAAGAGTGTTCAGAACTGCGCAATCAAAAGTATGGTTTAACTCTGTTAGCTTAATGAACATATCAGAAATAAGTTTCACACAATGCTTCTGTGTAGTTTTTATTTGAAGATATTATTTTTCAAAATAGAGGCCTCTTAGCGCTCAGAATGTCCAATTGCAGTTTCTACAGAAAGAGTGTTTCAGAAAGGCTCAATCAAAAGTAAGGTTCAACTCTGTTAGTTGAATGCACAGAACAGAAAGAAGTTTCATACAATGCTTCTGTGTAGTTTATATTTGAACATATTCTTTTTTCCACTATTACCCACTTAGCGCTACGAATGTCCAGTTGCATTTTCTACAGACAGAGTGTTTCAAAACTGCTCAATCAAAAGTATGGTTTAAGTCTGTTAGCTGAATGCTCAGATCAGAAAGAAGTTTCACAGAATGCTTCTGTGTAGTTTATATTTGAATATATTCCTTTTTCCACTACTACGCTCTTAGCGCTCCAAATGTCCAGTTGCATTTTCAACAGAAAGAGTGTTCAGATCTGCTCAATCAAATGTATGGTTTAACTCTGTTAGCTGAATGCACAGATCAGAAAGAAGTTTCACCGAATGATTCTGTGTAGTTTATATTTGAAGACATTCCTTTTTCCACTATTACCCTCTTAGCGCTCCGAATCTCCACTTGCATTTTCTACAAAAAGAGTGTTTCATAACTGCTCAATCAAAAATATGTATTATCTCTGTTAACTGAATTTACAGATCAGAAATAAGTTTCACAGAATGCATCTGTGTAGTTTTTATTTGAAGATATTCTTTTTCCCAATGTAGGCCTCTTAGCGCTTAGCATGTCCAATTGCAGTTTCTACAGAAAGAGTGTTTCAGAACGGCTCAATCAAAAGTAAGGTTCAACTCTGTTAGTTGAATGCACAGAACAGAAAGAATTTTCATAGAATGCTACTGTGTAGTTTATATTTGAATATATTCCTTTTTCCACTATTACCCTCTTAGCGCTCCGAATGTCCACTTGCATTTTCTACAGAAAGAGTGTTCAGAACTGCGCAATCAAAAGTATGGTTTAACTCTGTTAGCTTAATGAACATATCAGAAATAAGTTTCACACAATGATTCTGTGTAGTTTTTATTTGAAGATATTATTTTTCCCAATAGAGGCCTCTTAGCGCTCAGAATGTCCAATTGCAGTTTCTACAGAAAGAGTGTTTCAGAAAGGCTCAATCAAAAGTAAGGTTCAACTCTGTTAGTTGAATGCACAGAACAGAAAGAAGTTTCATACAATGCTTCTGTGTAATTTATATTTGAACATATTCTTTTTTCCACTATTACCCACTTAGCGCTACGAATGTCCAGTTGCATTTTCTACAGACAGAGTGTTTCAAAACTGCTCAATCATAAGTATGGTTTAACTCTGTTAGCTGAATGCTCAGATCAGAAAGAAGTTTCACAGAATGCTTCTGTGTAGTTTATATTTGAATATATTCCTTTTTCCACTACTACTCTCTTAGCGCTCCAAAAGTCCAGTGGCATTTTCTACAGAAAGAGTGTTCAGATCTGCTCAATCAAAAGTATGGTTTAACTCTGTTAGCTGAATGCACAGATCAGAAAGAAGTTTCACAGAATGATTCTGTGTAGTTTATATTTGGAGACATTCCTTTTTCCACTATTACCCTCTTAGCGCTCCGAATCTCCACTTGCATTTTCTACAGAAAGAGTGTTTCAGAACATCTCAATCAAATCTAAGGTTCAACTCTTTTAGTTGAACAAACAGAACAGAAAGAAGTTTCACACAATTCTTCTGTGTAGTTTTTATTTGTAGACATTCTTTTTCCCAATATAGGCCTCTTAGCGCTCAGAATGTCCAATTGCAGTTTCTACAGAAAGAGTGTTTCAGAACGGCTCAATCAAAAGTAAGGTTCAACTCTGTTAGTTGAATGCACAGAACAGAAAGAAGTTTCATACAATGCTTCTGTGTAGTTTATATTTGAACATATTCTTTTTTCCACTATTACCCACTTAGCGCTACGAATGTCCAGTTGCATTTTCTACAGACAGAGTGTTTCAAAACTGCTCAATCAAAAGTATGGTTTAACTCTGTTAGCTGAATGCTCAGATCAGAAAGAAGTTTCACAGAATGTTCTGTGTAGTTTATATTTGAATATATTCCTTTTTCCACTACTACGCTCTTAGCGCTCCAAATGTCCAGTTGCATTTTCTACAGAATGAGTGTTCAGATCTGCTCAATCAAAAGTATGGTTTAGCTCTGTTAGCTGAATGCACAGATCAGAAAGAAGTTTCACCGAATGATTCTGTGTAGTTTATATTTGAAGACATTCCTTTTTCCACTATTACCCTCTTAGCGCTCCGAATCTCCACTTGCATTTTCCACAAAAAGAGTGTTTCATAACTGCTCAATCAAAAATATGTTTTATCTCTGTTAACTGAATTTACAGATCAGAAATAAGTTTCACAGAATGCATCTGTGCAGTTTTTATTTGAAGATATTCTTTTTCCCAATGTAGGCCTCTTAGCGCTTAGCATGTCCAATTGCAGTTTCTACAGAAAGAGTGTTTCAGAACGGCTCAATCAAAAGTAAGGTTCAACTCTGTTAGTTGAATGCACAGAACAGAAAGAATTTTCACAGAATGCTACTGTGTAGTTTATATTTGAATATATTCCTTTTTCCACTATTACCCTCTTAGCGCTCCGAATGTCCACTTGCATTTTCTACAGAAAGAGTGTTCAGAACTGCGCATTCAAAAGTATGGTTTAACTCTGTTAGCTTAATGAACATATCAGAAATAAGTTTCACACAATGCTTCTGTGTAGTTTTTATTTGAAGATATTATTTTTCCCAATAGAGGCCTCTTAGCGCTCAGAATGTCCAATTGCAGTTTCTACAGAAAGAGTGTCTCAGAACGGCTCAATCAAAAGTAAGGTTCAACTCTGTTAGTTGAATGCACAGAAAAGAAAGAAGTTTCATACAATGCTTCTGTGTAGTTTATATTTGAACATATTCTTTTTTCCACTATTACCCACTTAGCGCTACGAATGTCCAGTTGCATTTTCTACAGACAGAGTGTTTCAAAACTGCTCAATCAAAAGTATGGTTTAACTCTGTTAGCTGAATGCTCAGATCAGAAAGAAGTTTCACAGAATGCTTCTGTGTAGTTTATATTTGAATATATTCCTTTTTCCACTACTACTCTCTTAGCGCTCCAAATGTCCAGTTGCATTTTCTAGAGAAAGAGTGTTCAGATCTGCTCAATCAAAAGTATGGTTTAACTCTGTTAGCTGAATGCACAGATCAGAAAGAAGTTTCACAGAATGATTCTGTGTAGTTTATATTTGGAGACATTCCTTTTTCCACTATTACCCTGTTAGCGCTCCGAATCTCCACTTGCATTTTCTACAGAAAGAGTGTTTCAGAACGGCTCAATCAAAACTAAGGTTCAACTCTTTTAGTTGAACAAACAGAACAGAAAGAAGTTTCACACAATTCTTCTGTGTAGTTTTTATTTGTAGACATTCTTTTTCCCAATATAGGCCTCTTAGCGCTCAGAATGTCCAATTGCAGTTTCTACAGAAAGAGTGTTTCAGAACGGCTAAATCAAAAGTAAGGTTCAACTCTGTTAGTTGAATGCACAGAACAGAAAGAAGTTTCATACAATGCTTCTGTGTAGTTTATATTTGAACATAATCTTTTTTCCACTATTACCCACTTAGCGCTACGAATGTCCAGTTGCATTTTCTACACACAGCGTGTTTCAAAACTGCTCAATCAAAAGTATGGTTTAACTCTGTTAGCTGAATGCTCAGATCAGTAAGAAGTTTCACAGAATGCTTCTGTGTAGTTTATATTTGAATATATTCCTTTTTCCACTATTACGCTCTTAGCGCTCCAAATGTCCAGTTGCATTTTCAACAGAAAGAGTGTTCAGATCTGCTCAATCAAAAGTATGGTTTAACTCTGTTAGCTGAATGCACAGATCAGAAAGAAGTTTCACCGAATGATTCTGTGTAGTTTATATTTGAAGACATTCCTTTTTCCACTATTACCCTCTTAGCGCTCCGAATCTCCACTTGCATTTTCTACAAAAAGAGTGTTTCATAACTGCTCAATCAAAAATATGTTTTATCTCTGTTAACTGAATTTACAGATCAGAAATAAGTTTCACAGAATGCATCTGTGTAGTTTTTATTTGAAGATATTCTTTTTCCCAATGTAGGCCTCTTAGCGCTTAGCATGTCCAATTGCAGTTTCTACAGAAAGAGTTTTTCAGAACGGCTCAATCAAAAGTAAGGTTCAACTCTGTTAGTTGAATGCACAGAACAGAAAGAATTTTCACAGAATGCTACTGCGTAGTTTATATTTGAATATATTCCTTTTTCCACTATTACCCTCTTAGCGCTCCGAATGTCCACTTGCATTTTCTACAGAAAGAGTGTTCAGAACTGCGCAGTCAAAAGTATGGTTTAACTCTGTTAGCTTAATGAACATATCAGAAATAAGTTTCACACAATGCTTCTGTGTAGTTTTTATTTGAAGATATTATTTTTCCCAATATAGGCCTCTTAGCGCTCAGAATGTCCAATTGCAGTTTCTACAGAAAGAGTGTTTCAGAAAGGCTCAATCAAAAGTAAGGTTCAACTCTGTTAGTTGAATGCAGAGAACAGAAAGATGTTTCATACAATGCTTCTGTGTAGTTTATATTTGAACATATTCTTTTTTCCACTATTACCCACTTAGCGCTACGAATGTCCAGTTGCATTTTTAACAGACAGAGTGTTTCAAAACTGCTCAATCAAAAGTATGGTTTAACTCTGTTAGCTGAATGCTCAGATCAGAAAGAAATTTCACAGAATGCTTCTGTGTATTTTATATTTGAATATATTCCTTTTTCCACTACTACGCTCTTAGCGCTCCAAATGTCCAGTTGCATTTTCAACAGAAAGAGTGTTCAGATCTGCTCAATCAAAAGTATGGTTTAACTCTGTTAGCTGAATGCACAGATCAGAAAGAAGTTTCACCGAATGATTCTGTGTAGTTTATATTTGAAGACATTCCTTTTTCCACTATTACCCTCTTAGCGCTCCGAATCTCCACTTGCATTTTCTACAAAAAGAGTGTTTCATAACTGCTCAATCAAAAATATGTTTTATCTCTGTTAACTGAATTTACAGATCAGAAATAAGTTTCACAGAATGCATCTGTGTAGTTTTTATTTGAAGATATTTTTTTTCCCAATGTAGGCATCTTAGCGCTTAGCATATCCAATTGCAGTTTCTACAGAAAGAGTGTTTCAGAACGGCTCAATCAAAAGTAAGGTTCAACTCTGTTAGTTGAATGCACAGAACAGAAAGAATTTTCACAGAATGCTACTGTGTAGTTTATATTTGAATATATTCCTTTTTCCACCATTACCCTCTTAGCGCTCCGAATGTCCACTTGCATTTTCTACAGAAAGAGTGTTCAGAACTGCGCAATCAAAAGTATGGTTTAACTCTGTTAGCTTAATGAACATATCAGAAATAAGTTTCACACAATGCTTCTGTGTAGTTTTTATTTGAAGATATTATTTTTCCCAATAGAGGAATCTTAGCGCTCAGAATGTCCAATTGCAGTTTCTACAGAAAGAGTGTTTCAGAACGGCTCAATCAAAAGTAAGGTTCAACTCTGTTAGTTGAATGCACAGAACAGAAAGAAGTTTCATACAATGCTTCTGTGTAGTTTATATTTGAACATATTCTTTTTTCCACTATTACCCACTTAGCGCTACGAATGTCCAGTTGCATTTTCTACAGACAGAGTGTTTCAAAACTGCTCAATCAAAAGTATGGTTTAACTCTGTTAGCTGAATGCTCAGATCAGAAAGTAGTTTCACAGAATGCTTCTGTGTAGTTTATATTTGAATATATTCCTTTTTCCACTACTACTCTCTTAGCGCTCCAAATGTCCAGTTGCATTTTCTACAGAAAGAGTGTTCAGATCTGCTCAATCAAAAGTATGGTTTAACTCTGTTAGCTGAATGCACAAATCAGAAAGAAGTTTCACAGAATGATTCTGTGTAGTTTATATTTGGAGACATTCCTTTTTCCACTATTACCCTGTTAGCGCTCCGAATCTCCACTTGCATTTTCTACAGAAAGAGTGTTTCAGAACGGCTCAATCAAAACTAAGGTTCAACTCTTTTAGTTGAACAAACAGAACAGAAAGAAGTTTCACACAATTCTTCTGTGTAGTTTTTATTTGTAGACATTCTTTTTCCCAATATAGGCCTCTTAGCGCTCAGAATGTCCAATTGCTGTTTCTACAGAAAGAGTGTTTCAGAACGGCTCAATCAAAAGTAAGGTTCAACTCTGTTAGTTGAATGCACAGAACAGAAAGAAGTTTCATACAATGCTTCTGTGTAGTTTATATTTGAACATATTCTTTTTTCCACTATTACCCACTTAGCGCTACGAATGTCCAGTTGCATTTTCTACAGACAGAGTGTTTCAAAACTGCTCAATCAAAAGTATGGTTTAACTCTGTTAGCTGAATGCTCAGATCAGAAAGAAGTTTCACAGAATGCTTCTGTGTAGTTTATATGTGAATATATTCCTTTTTCCACTACTACGCTCTTAACGCTCCAAATGTCCAGTTGCATTTTCTACAGAAAGAGTGTTCAGATCTGCTCAATCAAAAGTATGGTTTAGCTCTGTTAGCTGAATGCACAGATCAGAAAGAAGTTTCACCGAATGATTCTGTGTAGTTTATATTTGAAGACATTCCTTTTTCCACTATTACCCTCTTAGCACTCCGAATCTCCACTTGCATTTTCTACAAAAAGAGTGTTTCATAACTGCTCAATCAAAAATATGTTTTATCTCTGTTAACTGAATTTACAGATCAGAAATAAGTTTCACAGAATGCATCTGTGTAGTTTTTATTTGAAGATATTCTTTTTCCCAATGTAGGCCTCTTAGCGCTTAGCATGTCCAATTGCAGTTTCTACAGAAAGAGTGTTTCAGAATGGCTCAATCAAAAGTAAGGTTCCACTCTGTTAGTTGAATGCACAGAACAGAAAGCATTTTCACAGAATGCTACTGTGTAGTTTATATTTGAATATATTCCTTTTTCCACTATTACCCTCTTAGCGCTCCGAATGTCCACTTGCATTTTCTACAGAAAGAGTGTTCAGAACTGCGCAATCAAAAGTATGGTTTAACTCTGTTAGCTGAATGCACAGATCAGAAAGAAGTTTCACAGAATGATTCTGTGTAGTTTATATTTGGAGACATTCCTTTTTCCACTATTACCCTCTTAGCGCTCAGAATCTCCACTTGCATTTTCTACATAAAGAGTGTTTCAGAACGGCTCAATCAAAACTAAGGTTCATCTCTTTTAGTTGAACAAACAGAACAGAAAGAAGTTTCACACAATTCTTCTGTGTAGTTTTTATTTGTAGACATTCTTTTTCCCAATATAGACCTCTTAGCGCTCAGAATGTCCAATTGCAGTTTCTACAGAAAGAGTGTTTCAGAACGGCTCAATCAAAAGTAAGGTTCAACTCTGTTAGTTGAATGCACAGAACAGAAAGAAGTTTCATACAATGCTTCTGTGTAGTTTATATTTGGACATATTCTTTTTTCCACTATTACCCAGTTAGCGCTACGAATGTCCAGTTGCATTTTCTACAGACAGAGTGTTTCAAAACTGCTCAATCAAAAGTATGGTTTAACTCTGTTAGCTGAATGCTCAGATCAGAAAGAAGTTTCACAGAATGCTTCTGTGTAGTTTATATTTGAATATATTCCTTTTTCCACTACTACGCTCTTAGCGCTCCAAATGTCCAGTTGCATTTTCAACAGAAAGAGTGTTCAGATCTGCTCAATCAAAAGTATGGTTTAACTCTGTTAGCTGAATGCACAGATCAGAAAGAAGTTTCACCGAATGATTCTGTGTAGTTTATATTTGAAGACATTCCTTTTTCCACTATTACCCTCTTAGCGCTCCGAATCTCCACTTGCATTTTCTACAAAAAGAGTGTTTCATAACTGCTCAATCAAAAATATGTTTTATCTCTGTTAACTGAATTTACAGATCAGAAATAAGTTTCACAGAATGCATCTGTGCAGTTTTTATTTGAAGATATTCTTTTTCCCAATGTAGGCCTCTTAGCGCTTAGCATGTCCAATTGCAGTTTCTACAGAAAGAGTGTTTCAGAACGGCTCAATCAAAAGTAAGGTTCAACTCTGTTAGTTGAATGCACAGAACAGAAAGCATTTTCACAGAATGCTACTGTGTAGTTTATATTTGAATATATTCCTTTTTCCACTATTACCCTCTTAGCGCTCCGAATGTCCACTTGCATTTTCTACAGAAAGAGTGTTCAGAACTGCGCAATCAAAAGTATGGTTTAACTCTGTTAGCTTAATGAACATATCAGAAATAAGTTTCACACAATGCTTCTGTGTAGTTTTTATTTGAAGATATTATTTTTCCCAATAGAGGCCTCTTAGCGCTCAGAATGTCCAATTGCAGTTTCTACAGAAAGAGTGTTTCAGAACGGCTCAATCAAAAGTAAGGTTGAACTCTGTTAGTTGAATGCACAGAAAAGAAAGAAGTTTCATACAATGCTTCTGTGTAGTTTATATTTGAACATATTATTTTTTCCACTATTACCCACTTAGCGCTACGAATGTCCAGTTGCATTTTCTACAGACAGAGTGTTTCAAAACTGCTCAATCAAAAGTATGGTTTAACTCTGTTAGCTGAATGCTCAGATCAGAAAGAAGTTTCACAGAATGCTTCTGTGTAGTTTATCTTTGAATATATTCCTTTTTCCACTACTACTCTCTTAGCGCTCCAAATGTCCAGTTGCATTTTCTACAGAAAGAGTGTTCAGATCTGCTCAATCAAAATTATGGTTTAACTCTGTTAGCTGAATGCACAGATCAGAAAGAAGTTTCACAGAATGATTCTGTGTAGTTTATATTTGGAGACATTCCTTTTTCCACTATTACCCTCTTAGCGCTCAGAATCTCCACTTGCATTTTCTACATAAAGAGTGTTTCAGAACGGCTCAATCAAAACTAAGGTTCAACTCTTTTAGTTGAACAAACAGAACAGAAAGAAGTTTCACACAATTCTTCTGTGTAGTTTTTATTTGTAGACATTCTTTTTCCCAATATAGACCTCTTAGCGCTCAGAATGTCCAATTGCAGTTTCTACAGAAAGAGTGTTTCAGAACGGCTCAATCAAAAGTAAGGTTCAACTCTGTTAGTTGAATGCACAGAACAGAAAGAAGTTTCATACAATGCTTCTGTGTAGTTTATATTTGGACATATTCTTTTTTCCACTATTACCCAGTTAGCGCTACAAATGTCCAGTTGCATTTTCTACAGACAGAGTGTTTCAAAACTGCTCAATCAAAAGTATGGTTTAACTCTGTTAGCTGAATGCTCAGATCAGAAAGAAGTTTCACAGAATGCTTCTGTGTAGTTTATATTTGAATATATTCCTTTTTCCACTACTACGCTCTTAGCGCTCCAAATGTCCAGTTGCATTTTCAACAGAAAGAGTGTTCAGATCTGCTCAATCAAAAGTATGGTTTAACTCTGTTAGCTGAATGCACAGATCAGAAAGAAGTTTCACCGAATGATTCTGTGTAGTTTATATTTGAAGACATTCCTTTTTCCACTGTTACCCTCTTAGCGCTCCGAATCTCCACTTGCATTTTCTACAAAAAGAGTGTTTCATAACTGCTCAATCAAAAATATGTTTTATCTCTGTTAACTGAATTTACAGATCAGAAATAAGTTTCACAGAATGCATCTGTGTAGTTTTTATTTGAAGATATTCTTTTTCCCAATGTAGGCCTCTTAGCGCTTAGCATGTCCAATTGCAGTTTCTACAGAAAGAGTGTTTCAGAACGGCTCAATCAAAAGTAAGGTTCAACTCTGTTAGTTGAATGCACAGAACAGAAAGAATTTTCACAGAATGCTACTGTGTAGTTTATATTTGAATATATTCCTTTTTCCACTATTACCCTCTTAGCGCTCCGAATGTCCACTTGCATTTTCTACAGAAAGAGTGTTCAGAACTGCGCAATCAAAAGTATGGTTTAACTCTGTTAGCTTAATGAACATATCAGAAATAAGTTTCACACAATGCTTCTGTGTAGTTTTTATTTGAAGATATTATTTTTCCCAATAGAGGCCTCTTAGCGCTCAGAATGTCCAATTGCAGTTTCTACAGAAAGAGTGTTTCAGAAAGGCTCAATCAAAAGTAAGGTTCAACTCTGTTAGTTGAATGCACAGAACAGAAAGAAGTTTCATACAATGCTTCTGTGTAGTTTATATTGAACATATTCTTTTTTCCACTATTACCCACTTAGCGCTACGAATGTCCAGTTGCATTTTCTACAGACAGAGTGTTTCAAAACTGCTCAATCAAAAGTATGGTTTAACTCTATAAGCTGAATGCTAAGATCAGAAAGAAGTTTCACAGAATGCTTCTGTGTAGTTTATATTTGAATATATTCCTTTTTCCACTACTACTCTCTTAGCGCTCCAAATATCCAGTTGCATTTTCTACAGAAAGAGTGTTCAGATCTGCTCAATCAAAAGTATGTTTTAACTCTGTTAGCTGAATGCACAGATCAGAAAGAAGTTTCACAGAATGATTCTGTGTAGTTTATATTTGGAGACATTACTTTTTCCACTATTACCCTCTTAGCGCTCCGAATCTCCACTTGCATTTTCTACAGAAAGAGTGTTTCAGAACGGCTCAATCAAAACTAAGGTTCAACTCTTTTAGTTGAACAAACAGAACAGAAAGAAGTTTCACACAATTCTTCTGTGTAGTTTTTATTTGTAGACATTCTTTTTCCCAATATAGGCCTCTTAGCGCTCAGAATGTCCAATTGCAGTTTCTACAGAAAGAGTGTTTCAGAACGGCTCAATCAAAAGTAAGGTTCAACTCTGTTAGTTGAATGCACAGAACAGAAAGAAGTTTCATACAATGCTTCTGTGTAGTTTATATTTGAACATATTCTTTTTTCCACTATTACCCACTTAGCGCTACGAATGTCCAGTTGCATTTTCTACAGACAGAGTGTTTCAAAACTGCTCAATCAAAAGTATGGTTTAACTCTGTTAGCTGAATGCTCAGATCAGAAAGAAGTTTCGCAGAATGCTTCTGTGTAGTTTATATTTGAATATATTCCTTTTTCCACTACTACGCTCTTAGCGCTCCAAATGTCCAGTTGCATTTTCAACAGAAAGAGTGTTCAGATCTGCTCAATCAAAAGTATGGTTTAACTCTGTTAGCTGAATGCACAGATCAGAAAGAAGTTTCACCGAATGATTCTGTGTAGTTTATATTTGAAGACATTCCTTTTTCCACTTTTACCCTCTTAGCGCTCCGAATCTCCACTTGCATTTTCTACAAAAAGAGTGTTTCATAACTGCTCAATCAAAAATATGTTTTATCTCTGTTAACTGAATTTACAGATCAGAAATAAGTTTCACAGAATGCATCTGTGTAGTTTTTATTTGAAGATATTCTTTTTCCCAATGTAGGCCTCTTAGCGCTTAGCATGTCCAATTGCAGTTTCTACAGAAAGAGTGCTTCAGAACGGCTCAATCAAAAGTAAGGTTCAACTTTGTTAGTTGAATGCACAGAACAGAAAGAATTTTCACAGAATGCTACTGTGTAGTTTATATTCGAATATATTCCTTTTTCCACTATTACCCTCTTAGCGCTCCGAATGTCCACTTGCATTTTCTACAGAAAGAGTGTTCAGAACTGCGCAATCAAAAGTATGGTTTAACTCTGTTAGCTTAATGAACATATCAGAAATAAGTTTCACACAATGCTTCTGTGTAGTTTTTATTTGAAGATATTATTTTTCCCAATAGAGGCCTCTTAGCGCTCAGAATGTCCAATTGCAGTTTCAACAGAAAGAGTGTTTCAGAACGGCTCAATCAAAAGTAAGGTCCAACTCTGTTAGTTGAATGCACAGAACAGAAAGAAGTTTCATACAATGCTTCTGTGTAGTTTATATTTGAACATATTCTTTTTTCCACTATTACCCACTTAGCGCTACGAATGTCCAGTTGCATTTTCTACAGACAGAGTGTTTCAAAACTGCTCAATCAAAAGTATGGTTTAACTCTGTTAGCTGAATGCTCAGATCAGAAAGAAGTTTCACAGAATGCTTCTGTGTAGTTTATATTTGAATATATTCCTTTTTCCACTACTACTCTCTTAGCGCTCCAAATGTCCAGTTGCATTTTCTACAGAAAGAGTGTTCAGATCTGCTCAATCAAAAGTATGGTTTAACTCTGTTAGCTGAATGCACAGATCAGAAAGAAGTTTCACAGAATGATTCTGTGTAGTTTATATTTGGAGACATTCCTTTTTCCACTATTACCCTGTTAGCGCTCCGAATCTCCACTTGCATTTTCTACAGAAAGAGTGTTTCAGAACGGCTCAATCAAAATTAAGGTTCAACTCTTTTAGTTGAACAAACAGAACAGAAAGAAGTTTCACACAATTCTTCTGTGTAGTTTTTATTTGTAGACATTCTTTTTCCCAATATAGGCCTCTTAGCGCTCAGAATGTCCAATTGCAGTTTCTACAGAAAGAGTGTTTCAGAACGGCTCAATCAAAAGTAAGGTTCAAATCTGTTAGTTGAATGCACAGAACAGAAAGAAGTTTCATACAATGCTTCTGTGTAGTTTATATTTGGACATATTCTTTTTTCCACTATTACCCACTTAGCGCTACGAATGTCCAGTTGCATTTTCTACAGACAGAGTGTTTCAAAACTGCTCAATCAAAAGTATGGTTTAACTCTGTTAGCTGAATGCCCAGATCAGAAAGAAGTTTCACAGAATGCTTCTGTGTAGTTTATATTTGAATATATTCCTTTTTCCACTACTACGCTCTTAGCGCTCCAAATGTCCAGTTGCATTTTCTACAGAAAGAGTGTTCAGATCTGCTCAATCAAAAGTATGGTTTAACTCTGTTAGCTGAATGCACAGATCAGAAAGAAGTTTCACAGAATGATTCTGTGTAGTTTATATTTGGAGACATTCCTTTTTCCACTATTACCCTCTTAGTGCTCCGAATCTCCACTTGCATTTTCTACATAAAGAGTGTTTCAGAACGGCTCAATCAAAACTAAGGTTCAACTCTTTTAGTTGAACAAACAGAACAGAAAGAAGTTTCACACAATTCTTCTGTGTAGTTTTTATTTGTAGACATTCTTTTTCCCAATATAGACCTCTTAGCGCTCAGAATGTCCAATTGCAGTTTCTACAGAAAGAGTGTTTCAGAACGGCTCAATCAAAAGTAAGGTTCAACTCTGTTAGTTGAATGCACAGAACAGAAAGAAGTTTCATACAATGCTTCTGTGTAGTTTATATTTGGACATATTCTTTTTTCCACTATTACCCACTTAGCGCTACGAATGTCCAGTTGCATTTTCTACAGACAGAGTGTTTCAAAACTGCTCAATCAAAAGTATGGTTTAACTCTGTTAGCTGAATGCTCAGATCAGAAAGAAGTTTCACAGAATGCTTCTGTGTAGTTTATATTTGAATATATTCCTTTTTCCACTACTACGCTCTTAGCGCTCCAAATGTCCAGTTGCATTTTCAACAGAAAGAGTGTTCAGATCTGCTCAATCAAAAGTATGGTTTAACTCTGTTAGCTGAATGCACAGATCAGAAAGAAGTTTCACCGAATGATTCTGTGTAGTTTTTATTTGAAGACATTCCTTTTTCCACTGTTACCCTCTTAGCGCTCCGAATCTCCACTTGCATTTTCTACAAAAAGAGTGTTTCATAACTGCTCAATCAAAAATATGTTTTATCTCTGTTAACTGAATTTACAGATGAGAAATAAGTTTCACAGAATGCATCAGTGTAGTTTTTATTTGAAGATATTCTTTTTCCCAATGTAGGCCTCTTAGCGCTTAGCATGTCCAATTGCAGTTTCTACAGAAAGAGTGTTTCAGAACGGCTCAATCAAAAGTAAGGTTCAACTCTGTTAGTTGAATGCACAGAACAGAAAGAATTTTCACAGAATGCTACTGTGTAGTTTATATTTGAATATATTCCTTTTTCCACTATTACCATCTTAGCGCTCCGAATGTCCACTTGCATTTTCTACAGAAAGAGTGTTCAGAACTGCGCAATCAAAAGTATGGTTTAACTCTGTTAGCTTAATGAACATATCAGAAATAAGTTTCACACAATGCTTCTGTGTAGTTTTTATTTGAAGATATAATTTTTCCCAATAGAGGCCTCTTAGCGCTCAGAATGTCCAATTGCAGTTTCTACAGAAAGAGTGTTTCAGAAAGGCTCAATCAAAAGTAAGGTTCAACTCTGTTAGTTGAATGCACAGAACAGAAAGAAGTTTCATACAATGCTTCTGTGTAGTTTATATTTGAACATATTCTTTTTTCCACTATTACCCACTTAGCGCTACGAATGTCCAGTTGCATTTTCTACAGACAGAGTGTTTCAAAACTGCTCAATCAAAAGTATGGTTTAACTCTGTAAGCTGAATGCTCAGATCAGAAAGAAGTTTCACAGAATGCTTCTGTGTAGTTTATATTTGAATATATTCCTTTTTCCACTACTACTCTCTTAGCGCTCCAAATATCCAGTTGCATTTTCTACAGAAAGAGTGTTCAGATCTGCTCAATCAAAAGTATGTTTTAACTCTGTTAGCTGAATGCACAGATCAGAAAGAAGTTTCACAGAATGATTCTGTGTAGTTTATATTTGGAGACATTACTTTTTCCACTATTACCCTCTTAGCGCTCCGAATCTCCACTTGCATTTTCTACAGAAACAGTGTTTCAGAACGGCACAATCAAAACTAAAGTTCAACTCTTTTAGTTGAACAAACAGAACAGAAAGAAGTTTCACACAATTCTTCTGTGTAGTTTTTATTTGTAGACATTCTTTTTCCCAATATAGGCCTCTTAGCGCTCAGAATGTCCAATTGCAGTTTCTACAGAAAGAGTGTTTCAGAACGGCTCAATCAAAAGTAAGGTTCAACTCTGTTAGTTGAATGCACAGAACAGAAAGAAGTTTCATACAATGCTTCTGTGTAGTTTATATTTGAACATATTCTTTTTTCCACTATTACCCAGTTAGCGCTACGAATGTCCAGTTGCATTTTCTACAGACAGAGTGTTTCAAAACTGCTCAATCAAAAGTATGGTTTAACTCTGTTAGCTGAATGCTCAGATCAGAAAGAAGTTTCACAGAATGCTTCTGTGTAGTTTATATTTGAATATATTCCTTTTTCCACTACTACGCTCTTAGCGCTCCAAATGTCCAGTTGCATTTTCAACAGAAAGAGTGTTCAGATCTGCTCAATCAAAAGTATGGTTTAACTCTGTTAGCTGAATGCACAGATCAGAAAGAAGTTTCACCGAATGATTCTGTGTAGTTTATATTTGAAGACATTCCTTTTTCCACTATTACCCTCTTAGCGCTCCGAATCTCCACTTGCATTTTCTACAAAAAGAGTGTTTCATAACTGCTCAATCAAAAATATGTTTTATCTCTGTTAACTGAATTTACAGATCAGAAATAAGTTTCACAGAATGCATCTGTGCAGTTTTTATTTGAAGATATTCTTTTTCCCAATGTAGGCCTCTTAGCGCTTAGCATGTCCAATTGCAGTTTCTACAGAAAGAGTGTTTCAGAACGGCTCAATCAAAAGTAAGGTTCAACTCTGTTAGTTGAATGCACAGAACAGAAAGCATTTTCACAGAATGCTACTGTGTAGTTTATATTTGAATATATTCCTTTTTCCACTATTACCCTCTTAGCGCTCCGAATGTCCACTTGCATTTTCTACAGAAAGAGTGTTCAGAACTGCGCAATCAAAAGTATGGTTTAACTCTGTTAGCTTAATGAACATATCAGAAATAAGTTTCACACAATGCTTCTGTGTAGTTTTTATTTGAAGATATTATTTTTCCCAATAGAGGCCTCTTAGCGCTCAGAATGTCCAATTGCAGTTTCTACAGAAAGAGTGTTTCAGAACGGCTCAATCAAAAGTAAGGTTCAACTCTGTTAGTTGAATGCACAGAAAAGAAAGAAGTTTCATACAATGCTTCTGTGTAGTTTATATTTGAACATATTATTTTTTCCACTATTACCCACTTAGCGCTACGAATGTCCAGTTGCATTTTCTACAGACAGAGTGTTTCAAAACTGCTCAATCAAAAGTATGGTTTAACTCTGTTAGCTGAATGCTCAGATCAGAAAGAAGTTTCACAGAATGCTTCTGTGTAGTTTATCTTTGAATATATTCCTTTTTCCACTACTACTCTCTTAGCGCTCCAAATGTCCAGTTGCATTTTCTACAGAAAGAGTGTTCAGATCTGCTCAATCAAAATTATGGTTTAACTCTGTTAGCTGAATGCACAGATCAGAAAGAAGTTTCACAGAATGATTCTGTGTAGTTTATATTTGGAGACATTCCTTTTTCCACTATTACCCTCTTAGCGCTCAGAATCTCCACTTGCATTTTCTACATAAAGAGTGTTTCAGAACGGCTCAATCAAAACTAAGGTTCAACTCTTTTAGTTGAACAAACAGAACAGAAAGAAGTTTCACACAATTCTTCTGTGTAGTTTTTATTTGTAGACATTCTTTTTCCCAATATAGACCTCTTAGCGCTCAGAATGTCCAATTGCAGTTTCTACAGAAAGAGTGTTTCAGAACGGCTCAATCAAAAGTAAGGTTCAACTCTGTTAGTTGAATGCACAGAACAGAAAGAAGTTTCATACAATGCTTCTGTGTAGTTTATATTTGGACATATTCTTTTTTCCACTATTACCCAGTTAGCGCTACAAATGTCCAGTTGCATTTTCTACAGACAGAGTGTTTCAAAACTGCTCAATCAAAAGTATGGTTTAACTCTGTTAGCTGAATGCTCAGATCAGAAAGAAGTTTCACAGAATGCTTCTGTGTAGTTTATATTTGAATATATTCCTTTTTCCACTACTACGCTCTTAGCGCTCCAAATGTCCAGTTGCATTTTCAACAGAAAGAGTGTTCAGATCTGCTCAATCAAAAGTATGGTTTAACTCTGTTAGCTGAATGCACAGATCAGAAAGAAGTTTCACCGAATGATTCTGTGTAGTTTATATTTGAAGACATTCCTTTTTCCACTGTTACCCTCTTAGCGCTCCGAATCTCCACTTGCATTTTCTACAAAAAGAGTGTTTCATAACTGCTCAATCAAAAATATGTTTTATCTCTGTTAACTGAATTTACAGATCAGAAATAAGTTTCACAGAATGCATCTGTGTAGTTTTTATTTGAAGATATTCTTTTTCCCAATGTAGGCCTCTTAGCGCTTAGCATGTCCAATTGCAGTTTCTACAGAAAGAGTGTTTCAGAACGGCTCAATCAAAAGTAAGGTTCAACTCTGTTAGTTGAATGCACAGAACAGAAAGAATTTTCACAGAATGCTACTGTGTAGTTTATATTTGAATATATTCCTTTTTCCACTATTACCCTCTTAGCGCTCCGAATGTCCACTTGCATTTTCTACAGAAAGAGTGTTCAGAACTGCGCAATCAAAAGTATGGTTTAACTCTGTTAGCTTAATGAACATATCAGAAATAAGTTTCACACAATGCTTCTGTGTAGTTTTTATTTGAAGATATTATTTTTCCCAATAGAGGCCTCTTAGCGCTCAGAATGTCCAATTGCAGTTTCTACAGAAAGAGTGTTTCAGAAAGGCTCAATCAAAAGTAAGGTTCAACTCTGTTAGTTGAATGCACAGAACAGAAAGAAGTTTCATACAATGCTTCTGTGTAGTTTATATTGAACATATTCTTTTTTCCACTATTACCCACTTAGCGCTACGAATGTCCAGTTGCATTTTCTACAGACAGAGTGTTTCAAAACTGCTCAATCAAAAGTATGGTTTAACTCTATAAGCTGAATGCTAAGATCAGAAAGAAGTTTCACAGAATGCTTCTGTGTAGTTTATATTTGAATATATTCCTTTTTCCACTACTACTCTCTTAGCGCTCCAAATATCCAGTTGCATTTTCTACAGAAAGAGTGTTCAGATCTGCTCAATCAAAAGTATGTTTTAACTCTGTTAGCTGAATGCACAGATCAGAAAGAAGTTTCACAGAATGATTCTGTGTAGTTTATATTTGGAGACATTACTTTTTCCACTATTACCCTCTTAGCGCTCCGAATCTCCACTTGCATTTTCTACAGAAAGAGTGTTTCAGAACGGCTCAATCAAAACTAAGGTTCAACTCTTTTAGTTGAACAAACAGAACAGAAAGAAGTTTCACACAATTCTTCTGTGTAGTTTTTATTTGTAGACATTCTTTTTCCCAATATAGGCCTCTTAGCGCTCAGAATGTCCAATTGCAGTTTCTACAGAAAGAGTGTTTCAGAACGGCTCAATCAAAAGTAAGGTTCAACTCTGTTAGTTGAATGCACAGAACAGAAAGAAGTTTCATACAATGCTTCTGTGTAGTTTATATTTGAACATATTCTTTTTTCCACTATTACCCACTTAGCGCTACGAATGTCCAGTTGCATTTTCTACAGACAGAGTGTTTCAAAACTGCTCAATCAAAAGTATGGTTTAACTCTGTTAGCTGAATGCTCAGATCAGAAAGAAGTTTCGCAGAATGCTTCTGTGTAGTTTATATTTGAATATATTCCTTTTTCCACTACTACGCTCTTAGCGCTCCAAATGTCCAGTTGCATTTTCAACAGAAAGAGTGTTCAGATCTGCTCAATCAAAAGTATGGTTTAACTCTGTTAGCTGAATGCACAGATCAGAAAGAAGTTTCACCGAATGATTCTGTGTAGTTTATATTTGAAGACATTCCTTTTTCCACTTTTACCCTCTTAGCGCTCCGAATCTCCACTTGCATTTTCTACAAAAAGAGTGTTTCATAACTGCTCAATCAAAAATATGTTTTATCTCTGTTAACTGAATTTACAGATCAGAAATAAGTTTCACAGAATGCATCTGTGTAGTTTTTATTTGAAGATATTCTTTTTCCCAATGTAGGCCTCTTAGCGCTTAGCATGTCCAATTGCAGTTTCTACAGAAAGAGTGCTTCAGAACGGCTCAATCAAAAGTAAGGTTCAACTTTGTTAGTTGAATGCACAGAACAGAAAGAATTTTCACAGAATGCTACTGTGTAGTTTATATTCGAATATATTCCTTTTTCCACTATTACCCTCTTAGCGCTCCGAATGTCCACTTGCATTTTCTACAGAAAGAGTGTTCAGAACTGCGCAATCAAAAGTATGGTTTAACTCTGTTAGCTTAATGAACATATCAGAAATAAGTTTCACACAATGCTTCTGTGTAGTTTTTATTTGAAGATATTATTTTTCCCAATAGAGGCCTCTTAGCGCTCAGAATGTCCAATTGCAGTTTCAACAGAAAGAGTGTTTCAGAACGGCTCAATCAAAAGTAAGGTCCAACTCTGTTAGTTGAATGCACAGAACAGAAAGAAGTTTCATACAATGCTTCTGTGTAGTTTATATTTGAACATATTCTTTTTTCCACTATTACCCACTTAGCGCTACGAATGTCCAGTTGCATTTTCTACAGACAGAGTGTTTCAAAACTGCTCAATCAAAAGTATGGTTTAACTCTGTTAGCTGAATGCTCAGATCAGAAAGAAGTTTCACAGAATGCTTCTGTGTAGTTTATATTTGAATATATTCCTTTTTCCACTACTACTCTCTTAGCGCTCCAAATGTCCAGTTGCATTTTCTACAGAAAGAGTGTTCAGATCTGCTCAATCAAAAGTATGGTTTAACTCTGTTAGCTGAATGCACAGATCAGAAAGAAGTTTCACAGAATGATTCTGTGTAGTTTATATTTGGAGACATTCCTTTTTCCACTATTACCCTGTTAGCGCTCCGAATCTCCACTTGCATTTTCTACAGAAAGAGTGTTTCAGAACGGCTCAATCAAAATTAAGGTTCAACTCTTTTAGTTGAACAAACAGAACAGAAAGAAGTTTCACACAATTCTTCTGTGTAGTTTTTATTTGTAGACATTCTTTTTCCCAATATAGGCCTCTTAGCGCTCAGAATGTCCAATTGCAGTTTCTACAGAAAGAGTGTTTCAGAACGGCTCAATCAAAAGTAAGGTTCAAATCTGTTAGTTGAATGCACAGAACAGAAAGAAGTTTCATACAATGCTTCTGTGTAGTTTATATTTGGACATATTCTTTTTTCCACTATTACCCACTTAGCGCTACGAATGTCCAGTTGCATTTTCTACAGACAGAGTGTTTCAAAACTGCTCAATCAAAAGTATGGTTTAACTCTGTTAGCTGAATGCCCAGATCAGAAAGAAGTTTCACAGAATGCTTCTGTGTAGTTTATATTTGAATATATTCCTTTTTCCACTACTACGCTCTTAGCGCTCCAAATGTCCAGTTGCATTTTCTACAGAAAGAGTGTTCAGATCTGCTCAATCAAAAGTATGGTTTAACTCTGTTAGCTGAATGCACAGATCAGAAAGAAGTTTCACAGAATGATTCTGTGTAGTTTATATTTGGAGACATTCCTTTTTCCACTATTACCCTCTTAGTGCTCCGAATCTCCACTTGCATTTTCTACATAAAGAGTGTTTCAGAACGGCTCAATCAAAACTAAGGTTCAACTCTTTTAGTTGAACAAACAGAACAGAAAGAAGTTTCACACAATTCTTCTGTGTAGTTTTTATTTGTAGACATTCTTTTTCCCAATATAGACCTCTTAGCGCTCAGAATGTCCAATTGCAGTTTCTACAGAAAGAGTGTTTCAGAACGGCTCAATCAAAAGTAAGGTTCAACTCTGTTAGTTGAATGCACAGAACAGAAAGAAGTTTCATACAATGCTTCTGTGTAGTTTATATTTGGACATATTCTTTTTTCCACTATTACCCACTTAGCGCTACGAATGTCCAGTTGCATTTTCTACAGACAGAGTGTTTCAAAACTGCTCAATCAAAAGTATGGTTTAACTCTGTTAGCTGAATGCTCAGATCAGAAAGAAGTTTCACAGAATGCTTCTGTGTAGTTTATATTTGAATATATTCCTTTTTCCACTACTACGCTCTTAGCGCTCCAAATGTCCAGTTGCATTTTCAACAGAAAGAGTGTTCAGATCTGCTCAATCAAAAGTATGGTTTAACTCTGTTAGCTGAATGCACAGATCAGAAAGAAGTTTCACCGAATGATTCTGTGTAGTTTTTATTTGAAGACATTCCTTTTTCCACTGTTACCCTCTTAGCGCTCCGAATCTCCACTTGCATTTTCTACAAAAAGAGTGTTTCATAACTGCTCAATCAAAAATATGTTTTATCTCTGTTAACTGAATTTACAGATGAGAAATAAGTTTCACAGAATGCATCAGTGTAGTTTTTATTTGAAGATATTCTTTTTCCCAATGTAGGCCTCTTAGCGCTTAGCATGTCCAATTGCAGTTTCTACAGAAAGAGTGTTTCAGAACGGCTCAATCAAAAGTAAGGTTCAACTCTGTTAGTTGAATGCACAGAACAGAAAGAATTTTCACAGAATGCTACTGTGTAGTTTATATTTGAATATATTCCTTTTTCCACTATTACCATCTTAGCGCTCCGAATGTCCACTTGCATTTTCTACAGAAAGAGTGTTCAGAACTGCGCAATCAAAAGTATGGTTTAACTCTGTTAGCTTAATGAACATATCAGAAATAAGTTTCACACAATGCTTCTGTGTAGTTTTTATTTGAAGATATAATTTTTCCCAATAGAGGCCTCTTAGCGCTCAGAATGTCCAATTGCAGTTTCTACAGAAAGAGTGTTTCAGAAAGGCTCAATCAAAAGTAAGGTTCAACTCTGTTAGTTGAATGCACAGAACAGAAAGAAGTTTCATACAATGCTTCTGTGTAGTTTATATTTGAACATATTCTTTTTTCCACTATTACCCACTTAGCGCTACGAATGTCCAGTTGCATTTTCTACAGACAGAGTGTTTCAAAACTGCTCAATCAAAAGTATGGTTTAACTCTGTAAGCTGAATGCTCAGATCAGAAAGAAGTTTCACAGAATGCTTCTGTGTAGTTTATATTTGAATATATTCCTTTTTCCACTACTACTCTCTTAGCGCTCCAAATATCCAGTTGCATTTTCTACAGAAAGAGTGTTCAGATCTGCTCAATCAAAAGTATGTTTTAACTCTGTTAGCTGAATGCACAGATCAGAAAGAAGTTTCACAGAATGATTCTGTGTAGTTTATATTTGGAGACATTACTTTTTCCACTATTACCCTCTTAGCGCTCCGAATCTCCACTTGCATTTTCTACAGAAACAGTGTTTCAGAACGGCACAATCAAAACTAAAGTTCAACTCTTTTAGTTGAACAAACAGAACAGAAAGAAGTTTCACACAATTCTTCTGTGTAGTTTTTATTTGTAGACATTCTTTTTCCCAATATAGGCCTCTTAGCGCTCAGAATGTCCAATTGCAGTTTCTACAGAAAGAGTGTTTCAGAACGGCTCAATCAAAAGTAAGGTTCAACTCTGTTAGTTGAATGCACAGAACAGAAAGAAGTTTCATACAATGCTTCTGTGTAGTTTATATTTGAACATATTCTTTTTTCCACTATTACCCACTTAGCGCTACGAATGTCCAGTTGCATTTTCTACAGACAGAGTGTTTCAAAACTGCTCAATCAAAAGTATGGTTTAACTCTGTTAGCTGAATGCTCAGATCAGAAAGAAGTTTCGCAGAATGCTTCTGTGTAGTTTATATTTGAATATATTCCTTTTTCCACTACTACGCTCTTAACGCTCCAAATGTCCAGTTGCATTTTCAAGAGAAAGAGTGTTCAGATCTGCTCAATCAAAAGTATGGTTTAACTCTGTTAGCTGAATGCACAGATCAGAAAGAAGTTTCACCGAATGATTCTGTGTAGTTTATATTTGAAGACATTCCTTTTTCCACTATTACCCTCTTAGCGCTCCGAATCTCCACTTGCATTTTCTACAAAAAGAGTGTTTCATAACTGCTCAATCAAAAATATGTTTTATCTCTGTTAACTGAATTTACAGATCAGAAATAAGTTTCACAGAATGCATCTGTGTAGTTTTTATTTGAAGATATTCTTTTTCCCAATGTAGGCCTCTTAGCGCTTAGCATGTCCAATTGCAGTTTCTACAGAAAGAGTGTTTCAGAACGGCTCAATCAAAAGTAAGGTTCAACTCTGTTAGTTGAATGCACAGAACAGAAAGCATTTTCACAGAATGCTACTGTGTAGTTTATATTCGAATATATTCCTTTTTCCACTATTACCCTCTTAGCGCTCCGAATGTCCACTTGCATTTTCTACAGAAAGAGTGTTCAGAACTGCGCAATCAAAAGTATGGTTTAACTCTGTTAGCTTAATGAACATATCAGAAATAAGTTTCACACAATGCTTCTGTGTAGTTTTTATTTGAAGATATTATTTTTCCCAATAGAGGCCTCTTAGCGCTCAGAATGTCCAATTGCAGTTTCAACAGAAAGAGTGTTTCAGAACGGCTCAATCAAAAGTAAGGTCCAACTCTGTTAGTTGAATGCACAGAACAGAAAGAAGTTTCATACAATGCTTCTGTGTAGTTTATATTTGAACATATTCTTTTTTCCACTATTACCCACTTAGCGCTACGAATGTCCAGTTGCATTTTCTACAGAGAGAGTGTTTCAAAACTGCTCAATCAAAAGTATGGTTTAACTCTGTTAGCTGAATGCTCAGATCAGAAAGAAGTTTCACAGAATGCTTCTGTGTAGTTTATATTTGAATATATTCCTTTTTCCACTACTACTCTCTTAGCGCTCCAAATGTCCAGTTGCATTCTCTACAGAAAGAGTGTTCAGATCTGCTCAATCAAAAGTATGGTTTAACTCTGTTAGCTGAATGCACAGATCAGAAAGAAGTTTCACAGAATGATTCTGTGTAGTTTATATTTGGAGACATTCCTTTTTCCACTATTACCCTGTTAGCGCTCCGAATCTCCACTTGCATTTTCTACAGAAAGAGTGTTTCAGAACGGCTCAATCAAAATTAAGGTTCAACTCTTTTAGTTGAACAAACAGAACAGAAAGAAGTTTCACACAATTCTTCTGTGTAGTTTTTATTTGTAGACATTCTTTTTCCCAATATAGGCCTCTTAGCGCTCAGAATGTCCAATTGCAGTTTCTACAGAAAGAGTGTTTCAGAACGGCTCAATCAAAAGTAAGGTTCAACTCTGTTAGTTGAATGCACAGAACAGAAAGAAGTTTCATACAATGCTTCTGTGTAGTTTATATTTGGACATATTCTTTTTTCCACTATTACCCACTTAGCGCTACGAATGTCCAGTTGCATTTTCTACAGACCGAGTGTTTCAAAACTGCTCAATCAAAAGTATGGTTTAACTCTGTTAGCTGAATGCCCAGATCAGAAAAAAGTTTCACAGAATGCTTCTGTGTAGTTTATATTTGAATATATTCCTTTTTCCACTACTACGCTCTTAGCGCTCCAAATGTCCAGTTGCATTTTCTACAGAAAGAGTGTTCAGATCTGCTCAATCAAAAGTATGGTTTAACTCTGTTAGCTGAATGCACAGATCAGAAAGAAGTTTCACCGAATGATTCTGTGTAGTTCATATTTGAAGACATTCCTTTTTCCACTGTTACACACTTAGTGCTCCGAATCTCCACTTGCATTTTCTAAAAAAAGAGTGTTTCATAACTGCTCAATCAAAAATATGTTTTATATCTGTTAACTGAATTTACAGATCAGAAATAAGTTTCACAGAATGCATCTGTGTAGTTTTTATTTGAAGATATTCTTTTTCCCAATATAGGCCTCTTAGCGCTTAGCATGTCCAATTGCAGTTTCTACAGAAAGAGTGTTTCAGAACGGCTCAATCAAAAGTAAGGTTCAACTCTGTTAGTTGAATGCACAGAACAGAAAGAATTTTCACAGAATGCTACTGTGTAGTTTATATTTGAATATATTCCTTTTTCCACTATTACCCTCTTAGCGCTCCGAATGTCCACTTGCATTTTCTACAGAAAGAGTGTTCAGAACTGCGCAATCAAAAGTATGGTTTAACTCTGTTAGCTTAATGAACATATCAGAAATAAGTTTCACACAATGCTTCTGTGTAGTTTTTATTTGAAGATATTATTTATCCCAATAGAGGCCTCTTAGCGCTCAGAATGTCCAATTGCAGTTTCTACAGAAAGAGTGTTTCAGAAAGGCTCAATCAAAAGTAAGGTTCAACTCTGTTAGTTGAATGCACAGAACAGAAAGAAGTTTCATACAATGCTTCTGTGTAGTTTATATTTGAACATATTCTTTTTTCCACTATTACCCACTTAGCGCTACGAATGTCCCGTTGCATTTTCTACAGACAGAGTGTTTCAAAACTGCTCAATCATAAGTATGGTTTAACTCTGTTAGCTGAATGCTCAGATCAGAAAGAAGTTTCACAGAATGCTTCTGTGTAGTTTATATTTGAATATATTCCTTTTTCCACTACTACTCTCTTAACGCTCCAAATGTCCAGTTGCATTTTCTACAGAAAGAGTGTTCAGATCTGCTCAATCAAAAGTATGGTTTAACTCTGTTAGCTGAATGCACAGATCAGAAAGAAGTTTCACAGAATGATTCTGTGTAGTTTATATTTGGAGACATTCCTTTTTCCACTATTACCCTCTTAGCGCTCCGAATCTCCACTTGCATTTTCTACAGAAAGAGTGTTTCAGAACGGCTCAATCAAAACTAAGGTTCAACTCTTTTAGTTGAACAAACAGAACAGAAAGAAGTTTCACACAATTCTTCTGTGTAGTTTTTATTTGTAGACATTCTTTTTTACAATATAGGCCTCTTAGCGCTCAGAATGTCCAATTGCAGTTTCTACAGAAAGAGTGTTTCAGAACGGCTCAATCAAAAGTAAGGTTGAACTCTGTTAGTTGAATGCACAGAACAGAAAGAATTTTCACAGAATGCTACTGTGTAGTTTATATTTGAATATATTCCTTTTTCCACTATTACCCTCTTAGCGCTCCGAATGTCCACTTGCATTTTCTACAGAAAGAGTGTTCAGAACTGCGCAATCAAAAGTATGGTTTAACTCTGTTAGCTTAATGAACATATCAGAAATAAGTTTCACACAATGCTTCTGTGTAGTTTTTATTTGAAGATATTATTTTTCCCAATAGAGTCCTCTTAGCGCTCAGAATGTCCAATTGCAGTTTCTACAGAAAGAGTGTTTCAGAAAGGCTCAATCAAAAGTAAGGTTCAACTCTGTTAGTTGAATGCACAGAACAGAAAGAAGTTTCATACAATGCTTCTGTGTAGTTTATATTTGGACATATTCTTTTTTCCACTATTACCCACTTAGCGCTACGAATGTCCAGTTGCATTTTCTACAGACAGAGTGTTTCAAAACTGCTCAATCAAAAGTATGGTTTAACTCTGTTAGCTGAATGCTCAGATCAGAAAGAAGTTTCACAGAATGCTTCTGTGTAGTTTATATTTGAATATATTCCTTTTTCCACTACTACGCTCTTAGCGCTCCAAATGTCCAGTTGCATTTTCAACAGAAAGAGTGTTCAGATCTGCTCAATCAAAAGTATGGTTTAACTCTGTTAGCTGAATGCACAGATCAGAAAGAAGTTTCACCGAATGATTCTGTGTAGTTTATATTTGAAGACATTCCTTTTTCCACTGTTACCCTCTTAGCGCTCCGAATCTCCACTTGCATTTTCTACAAAAAGAGTGTTTCATAACTGCTCAATCAAAAATATGTTTTATCTCTGTTAACTGAATTTACAGATCAGAAATAAGTTTCACAGAATGCATCTGTGTAGTTTTTATTTGAAGATATTCTTTTTCCCAATGTAGGCCTCTTAGCGCTTAGCATGTCCAATTGCAGTTTCTACAGAAAGAGTGTTTCAGAACGGCTCAATCAAAAGTAAGGTTCAACTCTGTTAGTTGAATGCACAGAACAGAAAGAATTTTCACAGAATGCTACTGTGTAGTTTATATTTGAATATATTCCTTTTTCCACTATTACCCTCTTAGCGCTCCGAATGTCCACTTGCATTTTCTACAGAAAGAGTGTTCAGAACTGCGCAATCAAAAGTATGGTTTAACTCTGTTAGCTTAATGAACATATCAGAAATAAGTTTCACACAATGCTTCTGTGTAGTTTTTATTTGAAGATATTATTTTTCCCAATAGAGGCCTCTTAGCGCTCAGAATGTCCAATTGCAGTTTCTACAGAAAGAGTGTTTCAGAAAGGCTCAATCAAAAGTAAGGTTCAACTCTGTTAGTTGAATGCACAGAACAGAAAGAAGTTTCATACAATGCTTCTGTGTAGTTTATATTTGAACATATTCTTTTTTCCACTATTACCCACTTAGCGCTACGAATGTCCAGTTGCATTTTCTACAGACAGAGTGTTTCAAAACTGCTCAATCAAAAGTATGGTTTAACTCTGTAAGCTGAATGCTCAGATCAGAAAGAAGTTTCACAGAATGCTTCTGTGTAGTTTATATTTGAATATATTCCTTTTTCCACTACTACTCTCTTAGCGCTCCAAATATCCAGTTGCATTTTCTACAGAAAGAGTATTCAGATCTGCTCAATCAAAAGTATGTTTTAACTCTGTTAGCTGAATGCACAGATCAGAAAGAAGATTCACAGAATGATTCTGTGTAGTTTATATTTGGAGACATTACTTTTTCCACTATTACCCTCTTAGCGCTCCGAATCTCCACTTGCATTTTCTACAGAAAGAGTGTTTCAGAACGGCACAATCAAAACTAAGGTTCAACTCTTTTAGTTGAACAAACAGAACAGAAAGAAGTTTCACACAATTCTTCTGTGTAGTTTTTATTTGTAGACATTCTTTTTCCCAATATAGGCCTCTTAGCGCTCAGAATGTCCAATTGCAGTTTCTACAGAAAGAGTGTTTCAGAACGGCTCCATCAAAAGTAAGGTTCAACTCTGTTAGTTGAATGCACAGAACAGAAAGAAGTTTCATACAATGCTTCTGTGTAGTTTATATTTGAACATATTCTTTTTTCCACTATTACCCACTTAGCGCTACGAATGTCCAGTTGCATTTTCTACAGACAGAGTGTTTCAAAACTGCTCAATCAAAAGTATGGTTTAACTCTGTTAGCTGAATGCTCAGATCAGAAAGAAGTTTCGCAGAATGCTTCTGTGTAGTTTATATTTGAATATATTCCTTTTTCCACTACTACGCTCTTAGCGCTCCAAATGTCCAGTTGCATTTTCTACAGAAAGAGTGTTCAGATCTGCTCAATCAAAAGTATGGTTTAACTCTGTTAGCTGAATGCACAGATCAGAAAGAAGTTTCACCGAATGATTCTGTGTAGTTCATATTTGAAGACATTCCTTTTTCCACTGTTACCCACTTAGTGCTCCGAATCTCCACTTGCATTTTCTAAAAAAAGAGTGTTTCATAACTGCTCAATCAAAAATATGTTTTATATCTGTTAACTGAATTTACAGATCAGAAATAAGTTTCACAGAATGCATCTGTGTAGTTTTTATTTGAAGATATTCTTTTTCCCAATATAGGCCTCTTAGCGCTTAGCATGTCCAATTGCAGTTTCTACAGAAAGAGTGTTTCAGAACGGCTCAATCAAAAGTAAGGTTCAACTCTGTTAGTTGAATGCACAGAACAGAAAGAATTTTCACAGAATGCTACTGTGTAGTTTATATTTGAATATATTCCTTTTTCCACTATTACCCTCTTAGCGCTCCGAATGTCCACTTGCATTTTCTACAGAAAGAGTGTTCAGAACTGCGCAATCAAAAGTATGGTTTAACTCTGTTAGCTTAATGAACATATCAGAAATAAGTTTCACACAATGCTTCTGTGTAGTTTTTATTTGAAGATATTATTTATCCCAATAGAGGCCTCTTAGCGCTCAGAATGTCCAATTGCAGTTTCTACAGAAAGAGTGTTTCAGAAAGGCTCAATCAAAAGTAAGGTTCAACTCTGTTAGTTGAATGCACAGAACAGAAAGAAGTTTCATACAATGCTTCTGTGTAGTTTATATTTGAACATATTCTTTTTTCCACTATTACCCACTTAGCGCTACGAATGTCCCGTTGCATTTTCTACAGACAGAGTGTTTCAAAACTGCTCAATCATAAGTATGGTTTAACTCTGTTAGCTGAATGCTCAGATCAGAAAGAAGTTTCACAGAATGCTTCTGTGTAGTTTATATTTGAATATATTCCTTTTTCCACTACTACTCTCTTAACGCTCCAAATGTCCAGTTGCATTTTCTACAGAAAGAGTGTTCAGATCTGCTCAATCAAAAGTATGGTTTAACTCTGTTAGCTGAATGCACAGATCAGAAAGAAGTTTCACAGAATGATTCTGTGTAGTTTATATTTGGAGACATTCCTTTTTCCACTATTACCCTCTTAGCGCTCCGAATCTCCACTTGCATTTTCTACAGAAAGAGTGTTTCAGAACGGCTCAATCAAAACTAAGGTTCAACTCTTTTAGTTGAACAAACAGAACAGAAAGAAGTTTCACACAATTCTTCTGTGTAGTTTTTATTTGTAGACATTCTTTTTTACAATATAGGCCTCTTAGCGCTCAGAATGTCCAATTGCAGTTTCTACAGAAAGAGTGTTTCAGAACGGCTCAATCAAAAGTAAGGTTGAACTCTGTTAGTTGAATGCACAGAACAGAAAGAATTTTCACAGAATGCTACTGTGTAGTTTATATTTGAATATATTCCTTTTTCCACTATTACCCTCTTAGCGCTCCGAATGTCCACTTGCATTTTCTACAGAAAGAGTGTTCAGAACTGCGCAATCAAAAGTATGGTTTAACTCTGTTAGCTTAATGAACATATCAGAAATAAGTTTCACACAATGCTTCTGTGTAGTTTTTATTTGAAGATATTATTTTTCCCAATAGAGTCCTCTTAGCGCTCAGAATGTCCAATTGCAGTTTCTACAGAAAGAGTGTTTCAGAAAGGCTCAATCAAAAGTAAGGTTCAACTCTGTTAGTTGAATGCACAGAACAGAAAGAAGTTTCATACAATGCTTCTGTGTAGTTTATATTTGGACATATTCTTTTTTCCACTATTACCCACTTAGCGCTACGAATGTCCAGTTGCATTTTCTACAGACAGAGTGTTTCAAAACTGCTCAATCAAAAGTATGGTTTAACTCTGTTAGCTGAATGCTCAGATCAGAAAGAAGTTTCACAGAATGCTTCTGTGTAGTTTATATTTGAATATATTCCTTTTTCCACTACTACGCTCTTAGCGCTCCAAATGTCCAGTTGCATTTTCAACAGAAAGAGTGTTCAGATCTGCTCAATCAAAAGTATGGTTTAACTCTGTTAGCTGAATGCACAGATCAGAAAGAAGTTTCACCGAATGATTCTGTGTAGTTTATATTTGAAGACATTCCTTTTTCCACTGTTACCCTCTTAGCGCTCCGAATCTCCACTTGCATTTTCTACAAAAAGAGTGTTTCATAACTGCTCAATCAAAAATATGTTTTATCTCTGTTAACTGAATTTACAGATCAGAAATAAGTTTCACAGAATGCATCTGTGTAGTTTTTATTTGAAGATATTCTTTTTCCCAATGTAGGCCTCTTAGCGCTTAGCATGTCCAATTGCAGTTTCTACAGAAAGAGTGTTTCAGAACGGCTCAATCAAAAGTAAGGTTCAACTCTGTTAGTTGAATGCACAGAACAGAAAGAATTTTCACAGAATGCTACTGTGTAGTTTATATTTGAATATATTCCTTTTTCCACTATTACCCTCTTAGCGCTCCGAATGTCCACTTGCATTTTCTACAGAAAGAGTGTTCAGAACTGCGCAATCAAAAGTATGGTTTAACTCTGTTAGCTTAATGAACATATCAGAAATAAGTTTCACACAATGCTTCTGTGTAGTTTTTATTTGAAGATATTATTTTTCCCAATAGAGGCCTCTTAGCGCTCAGAATGTCCAATTGCAGTTTCTACAGAAAGAGTGTTTCAGAAAGGCTCAATCAAAAGTAAGGTTCAACTCTGTTAGTTGAATGCACAGAACAGAAAGAAGTTTCATACAATGCTTCTGTGTAGTTTATATTTGAACATATTCTTTTTTCCACTATTACCCACTTAGCGCTACGAATGTCCAGTTGCATTTTCTACAGACAGAGTGTTTCAAAACTGCTCAATCAAAAGTATGGTTTAACTCTGTAAGCTGAATGCTCAGATCAGAAAGAAGTTTCACAGAATGCTTCTGTGTAGTTTATATTTGAATATATTCCTTTTTCCACTACTACTCTCTTAGCGCTCCAAATATCCAGTTGCATTTTCTACAGAAAGAGTATTCAGATCTGCTCAATCAAAAGTATGTTTTAACTCTGTTAGCTGAATGCACAGATCAGAAAGAAGATTCACAGAATGATTCTGTGTAGTTTATATTTGGAGACATTACTTTTTCCACTATTACCCTCTTAGCGCTCCGAATCTCCACTTGCATTTTCTACAGAAAGAGTGTTTCAGAACGGCACAATCAAAACTAAGGTTCAACTCTTTTAGTTGAACAAACAGAACAGAAAGAAGTTTCACACAATTCTTCTGTGTAGTTTTTATTTGTAGACATTCTTTTTCCCAATATAGGCCTCTTAGCGCTCAGAATGTCCAATTGCAGTTTCTACAGAAAGAGTGTTTCAGAACGGCTCCATCAAAAGTAAGGTTCAACTCTGTTAGTTGAATGCACAGAACAGAAAGAAGTTTCATACAATGCTTCTGTGTAGTTTATATTTGAACATATTCTTTTTTCCACTATTACCCACTTAGCGCTACGAATGTCCAGTTGCATTTTCTACAGACAGAGTGTTTCAAAACTGCTCAATCAAAAGTATGGTTTAACTCTGTTAGCTGAATGCTCAGATCAGAAAGAAGTTTCGCAGAATGCTTCTGTGTAGTTTATATTTGAATATATTCCTTTTTCCACTACTACGCTCTTAGCGCTCCAAATGTCCAGTTGCATTTTCTACAGAAAGAGTGTTCAGATCTGCTCAATCAAAAGTATGGTTTAACTCTGTTAGCTGAATGCACAGATCAGAAAGAAGTTTCACCGAATGATTCTGTGTAGTTCATATTTGAAGACATTCCTTTTTCCACTGTTACCCACTTAGTGCTCCGAATCTCCACTTGCATTTTCTAAAAAAAGAGTGTTTCATAACTGCTCAATCAAAAATATGTTTTATATCTGTTAACTGAATTTACAGATCAGAAATAAGTTTCACAGAATGCATCTGTGTAGTTTTTATTTGAAGATATTCTTTTTCCCAATATAGGCCTCTTAGCGCTTAGCATGTCCAATTGCAGTTTCTACAGAAAGAGTGTTTCAGAACGGCTCAATCAAAAGTAAGGTTCAACTCTGTTAGTTGAATGCACAGAACAGAAAGAATTTTCAAAGAATGCTACTGTGTAGTTTATATTTGAATATATTCCTTTTTCCACTATTACCCTCTTAGCGCTCCGAATGTCCACTTGCATTTTCTACAGAAAGAGTGTTCAGAACTGCGCAATCAAAAGTATGGTTTAACTCTGTTAGCTTAATGAACATATCAGAAATAAGTTTCACACAATGCTTCTGTGTAGTTTTTATTTGAAGATATTATTTATCCCAATAGAGGCCTCTTAGCGCTCAGAATGTCCAATTGCAGTTTCTACAGAAAGAGTGTTTCAGAAAGGCTCAATCAAAAGTAAGGTTCAACTCTGTTAGTTGAATGCACAGAACAGAAAGAAGTTTCATACAATGCTTCTGTGTATTTTATATTTGAACATATTCTTTTTTCCACTATTACCCACTTAGCGCTACGAATGTCCAGTTGCATTTTCTACAGACCGAGTGTTTCAAAACTGCTCAATCAAAAGTATGGTTTAACTCTGTTAGCTGAAGGCTCAGATCAGAAAGAAGTTTCACAGAATGCTTCTGTGTAGTTTATATTTGAATATATTCCTTTTTCCACTACTACGCTTTTAGCGCTCCAAATGTCCAGTTGCATTTTCAACAGAAAGAGTGTTCAGATCTGCTCAATCAAAAGTATGGTTTAACTCTGTTAGCTGAATGCACAGATCAGAAAGAAGTTTCACCGAATGATTCTGTGTAGTTTATATTTGAAGACATTCCTTTTTCCACTATTACCCTCTTAGCGCTCCGAATCTCCACTTGCATTTTCTACAAAAAGAGTGTTTCATAACTGCTCAATCAAAAATATGTTTTATCTCTGTTAACTGAATTTACAGATCAGAAATAAGTTTCACAGAATGCATCTGTGTAGTTTTTATTTGAAGATATTCTTTTTCCCAATGTAGGCCTCTTAGCGCTTAGCATGTCCAATTGCATTTTCTACAGAAAGAGTGTTTCAGAACGGCTCAATCAAAAGTAAGGTTCAACTCTGTTAGTTGAATGCACAGAACAGAAAGAATTTTCACAGAATGCTACTCTGTAGTTTATATTTGAATATATTCCTATTTCCACTGTTACCCTCTTAGCGCTCCGAATGTCCACTTGCATTTTCTACAGAAAGAGTGTTCAGAACTGCGCAATCAAAAGTATGGTTTAACTCTGTTAGCTTAATGAACATATCAGAAATAAGTTTCACACAATGCTTCTGTGTAGTTTTTATTTGAAGATATTATTTTTCCCAATAGAGGCCTCTTAGTGCTCAGAATGTCCAATTGCAGTTTCTACAGAAAGAGTGTTTCAGAAAGGCTCAATCAAAAGTAAGGTTCAACTCTGTTAGTTGAATGCACAGAACAGAAAGAAGTTTCATACAATGCTTCTGTGTAGTTTATATTTGAACATATTCTTTTTTCCACTATTACCCACTTAGCGCTACGAATGTCCAGTTGCATTTTCTACAGACAGAGTGTTTCAAAACTGCTCAATCAAAAGTATGGTTTAACTCTGTAAGCTGAATGCTCAGATCAGAAAGAAGTTTCACAGAATGCTTCTGTGTAGTTTATATTTGAATATATTCCTTTTTCCACTACTACTCTCTTAGCGCTCCAAATGTCCAGTTGCATTTTCTACAGAAAGAGTGTTCAGATCTGCTCAATCAAAAGTATGTTTTAACTCTGTTAGCTGAATGCACAGATCAGAAAGAAGTTTCACAGAATGATTCTGTGTAGTTTATATTTGGAGACATTACTTTTTCCACTATTACCCTCTTAGCGCTCCGAATCTCCAATTGCAGTTTCTACAGAAAGAGTGTTTCAGAACGGCTCAATCAAAAGTAAGGTTCAACTCTGTTAGTTGAATGCACAGAACAGAAAGAATTTTCACAGAATGCTACTGTGTAGTTTATATTTGAATATATTCCTTTTTCCACTATTACCATCTTAGCGCTCCGAATGTCCACTTGCATTTTCTACAGAAAGAGTGTTCAGAACTGCGCAATCAAAAGTATGGTTTAACTCTGTTAGCTTAATGAACATATCAGAAATAAGTTTCACACAATGCTTCTGTGTAGTTTTTATTTGAAGATATAATTTTTCCCAATAGAGGCCTCTTAGCGCTCAGAATGTCCAATTGCAGTTTCTACAGAAAGAGTGTTTCAGAAAGGCTCAATCAAAAGTAAGGTTCAACTCTGTTAGTTGAATGCACAGAACAGAAAGAAGTTTCATACAATGCTTCTGTGTAGTTTATATTTGAACATATTCTTTTTTCCACTATTACCCACTTAGCGCTACGAATGTCCAGTTGCATTTTCTACAGACAGAGTGTTTCAAAACTGCTCAATCAAAAGTATGGTTTAACTCTGTAAGCTGAATGCTCAGATCAGAAAGAAGTTTCACAGAATGCTTCTGTGTAGTTTATATTTGAATATATTCCTTTTTCCACTACTACTCTCTTAGCGCTCCAAATATCCAGTTGCATTTTCTACAGAAAGAGTGTTCAGATCTGCTCAATCAAAAGTATGTTTTAACTCTGTTAGCTGAATGCACAGATCAGAAAGAAGTTTCACAGAATGATTCTGTGTAGTTTATATTTGGAGACATTCCTTTTTCCACTATTACCCTGTTAGCGCTCCGAATCTCCACTTGCATTTTCTACAGAAAGAGTGTTTCAGAACGGCTCAATCAAAATTAAGGTTCAACTCTTTTAGTTGAACAAACAGAACAGAAAGAAGTTTCACACAATTCTTCTGTGTAGTTTTTATTTGTAGACATTCTTTTTCCCAATATAGGCCTCTTAGCGCTCAGAATGTCCAATTGCAGTTTCTACAGAAAGAGTGTTTCAGAACGGCTCAATCAAAAGTAAGGTTCAACTCTGTTAGTTGAATGCACAGAACAGAAAGAAGTTTCATACAATGCTTCTGTGTAGTTTATATTTGGACATATTCTTTTTTCCACTATTACCCACTTAGCGCTACGAATGTCCAGTTGCATTTTCTACAGACCGAGTGTTTCAAAACTGCTCAATCAAAAGTATGGTTTAACTCTGTTAGCTGAATGCCCAGATCAGAAAAAAGTTTCACAGAATGCTTCTGTGTAGTTTATATTTGAATATATTCCTTTTTCCACTACTACGCTCTTAGCGCTCCAAATGTCCAGTTGCATTTTCTACAGAAAGAGTGTTCAGATCTGCTCAATCAAAAGTATGGTTTAACTCTGTTAGCTGAATGCACAGATCAGAAAGAAGTTTCACCGAATGATTCTGTGTAGTTCATATTTGAAGACATTCCTTTTTCCACTGTTACCCACTTAGTGCTCCGAATCTCCACTTGCATTTTCTAAAAAAAGAGTGTTTCATAACTGCTCAATCAAAAATATGTTTTATATCTGTTAACTGAATTTACAGATCAGAAATAAGTTTCACAGAATGCATCTGTGTAGTTTTTATTTGAAGATATTCTTTTTCCCAATATAGGCCTCTTAGCGCTTAGCATGTCCAATTGCAGTTTCTACAGAAAGAGTGTTTCAGAACGGCTCAATCAAAAGTAAGGTTCAACTCTGTTAGTTGAATGCACAGAACAGAAAGAATTTTCACAGAATGCTACTGTGTAGTTTATATTTGAATATATTCCTTTTTCCACTATTACCCTCTTAGCGCTCCGAATGTCCACTTGCATTTTCTACAGAAAGAGTGTTCAGAACTGCGCAATCAAAAGTATGGTTTAACTCTGTTAGCTTAATGAACATATCAGAAATAAGTTTCACACAATGCTTCTGTGTAGTTTTTATTTGAAGATATTATTTATCCCAATAGAGGCCTCTTAGCGCTCAGAATGTCCAATTGCAGTTTCTACAGAAAGAGTGTTTCAGAAAGGCTCAATCAAAAGTAAGGTTCAACTCTGTTAGTTGAATGCACAGAACAGAAAGAAGTTTCATACAATGCTTCTGTGTAGTTTATATTTGAACATATTCTTTTTTCCACTATTACCCACTTAGCGCTACGAATGTCCCGTTGCATTTTCTACAGACAGAGTGTTTCAAAACTGCTCAATCATAAGTATGGTTTAACTCTGTTAGCTGAATGCTCAGATCAGAAAGAAGTTTCACAGAATGCTTCTGTGTAGTTTATATTTGAATATATTCCTTTTTCCACTACTACTCTCTTAACGCTCCAAATGTCCAGTTGCATTTTCTACAGAAAGAGTGTTCAGATCTGCTCAATCAAAAGTATGGTTTAACTCTGTTAGCTGAATGCACAGATCAGAAAGAAGTTTCACAGAATGATTCTGTGTAGTTTATATTTGGAGACATTCCTTTTTCCACTATTACCCTCTTAGCGCTCCGAATCTCCACTTGCATTTTCTACAGAAAGAGTGTTTCAGAACGGCTCAATCAAAACTAAGGTTCAACTCTTTTAGTTGAACAAACAGAACAGAAAGAAGTTTCACACAATTCTTCTGTGTAGTTTTTATTTGTAGACATTCTTTTTTACAATATAGGCCTCTTAGCGCTCAGAATGTCCAATTGCAGTTTCTACAGAAAGAGTGTTTCAGAACGGCTCAATCAAAAGTAAGGTTGAACTCTGTTAGTTGAATGCACAGAACAGAAAGAATTTTCACAGAATGCTACTGTGTAGTTTATATTTGAATATATTCCTTTTTCCACTATTACCCTCTTAGCGCTCCGAATGTCCACTTGCATTTTCTACAGAAAGAGTGTTCAGAACTGCGCAATCAAAAGTATGGTTTAACTCTGTTAGCTTAATGAACATATCAGAAATAAGTTTCACACAATGCTTCTGTGTAGTTTTTATTTGAAGATATTATTTTTCCCAATAGAGTCCTCTTAGCGCTCAGAATGTCCAATTGCAGTTTCTACAGAAAGAGTGTTTCAGAAAGGCTCAATCAAAAGTAAGGTTCAACTCTGTTAGTTGAATGCACAGAACAGAAAGAAGTTTCATACAATGCTTCTGTGTAGTTTATATTTGGACATATTCTTTTTTCCACTATTACCCACTTAGCGCTACGAATGTCCAGTTGCATTTTCTACAGACAGAGTGTTTCAAAACTGCTCAATCAAAAGTATGGTTTAACTCTGTTAGCTGAATGCTCAGATCAGAAAGAAGTTTCACAGAATGCTTCTGTGTAGTTTATATTTGAATATATTCCTTTTTCCACTACTACGCTCTTAGCGCTCCAAATGTCCAGTTGCATTTTCAACAGAAAGAGTGTTCAGATCTGCTCAATCAAAAGTATGGTTTAACTCTGTTAGCTGAATGCACAGATCAGAAAGAAGTTTCACCGAATGATTCTGTGTAGTTTATATTTGAAGACATTCCTTTTTCCACTGTTACCCTCTTAGCGCTCCGAATCTCCACTTGCATTTTCTACAAAAAGAGTGTTTCATAACTGCTCAATCAAAAATATGTTTTATCTCTGTTAACTGAATTTACAGATCAGAAATAAGTTTCACAGAATGCATCTGTGTAGTTTTTATTTGAAGATATTCTTTTTCCCAATGTAGGCCTCTTAGCGCTTAGCATGTCCAATTGCAGTTTCTACAGAAAGAGTGTTTCAGAACGGCTCAATCAAAAGTAAGGTTCAACTCTGTTAGTTGAATGCACAGAACAGAAAGAATTTTCACAGAATGCTACTGTGTAGTTTATATTTGAATATATTCCTTTTTCCACTATTACCCTCTTAGCGCTCCGAATGTCCACTTGCATTTTCTACAGAGAGTGTTCAGAACTGCGCAATCAAAAGTATGGTTTAACTCTGTTAGCTTAATGAACATATCAGAAATAAGTTTCACACAATGCTTCTGTGTAGTTTTTATTTGAAGATATTATTTTTCCCAATAGAGGCCTCTTAGCGCTCAGAATGTCCAATTGCAGTTTCTACAGAAAGAGTGTTTCAGAAAGGCTCAATCAAAAGTAAGGTTCAACTCTGTTAGTTGAATGCACAGAACAGAAAGAAGTTTCATACAATGCTTCTGTGTAGTTTATATTTGAACATATTCTTTTTTCCACTATTACCCACTTAGCGCTACGAATGTCCAGTTGCATTTTCTACAGACAGAGTGTTTCAAAACTGCTCAATCAAAAGTATGGTTTAACTCTGTAAGCTGAATGCTCAGATCAGAAAGAAGTTTCACAGAATGCTTCTGTGTAGTTTATATTTGAATATATTCCTTTTTCCACTACTACTCTCTTAGCGCTCCAAATATCCAGTTGCATTTTCTACAGAAAGAGTGTTCAGATCTGCTCAATCAAAAGTATGTTTTAACTCTGTTAGCTGAATGCACAGATCAGAAAGAAGATTCACAGAATGATTCTGTGTAGTTTATATTTGGAGACATTACTTTTTCCACTATTACCCTCTTAGCGCTCCGAATCTCCACTTGCATTTTCTACAGAAAGAGTGTTTCAGAACGGCACAATCAAAACTAAGGTTCAACTCTTTTAGTTGAACAAACAGAACAGAAAGAAGTTTCACACAATTCTTCTGTGTAGTTTTTATTTGTAGACATTCTTTTTCCCAATATAGGCCTCTTAGCGCTCAGAATGTCCAATTGCAGTTTCTACAGAAAGAGTGTTTCAGAACGGCTCCATCAAAAGTAAGGTTCAACTCTGTTAGTTGAATGCACAGAACAGAAAGAAGTTTCATACAATGCTTCTGTGTAGTTTATATTTGAACATATTCTTTTTTCCACTATTACCCACTTAGCGCTACGAATGTCCAGTTGCATTTTCTACAGACAGAGTGTTTCAAAACTGCTCAATCAAAAGTATGGTTTAACTCTGTTAGCTGAATGCTCAGATCAGAAAGAAGTTTCGCAGAATGCTTCTGTGTAGTTTATATTTGAATATATTCCTTTTTCCACTACTACGCTCTTAGCGCTCCAAATGTCCAGTTGCATTTTCTACAGAAAGAGTGTTCAGATCTGCTCAATCAAAAGTATGGTTTAACTCTGTTAGCTGAATGCACAGATCAGAAAGAAGTTTCACCGAATGATTCTGTGTAGTTCATATTTGAAGACATTCCTTTTTCCACTGTTACCCACTTAGTGCTCCGAATCTCCACTTGCATTTTCTAAAAAAAGAGTGTTTCATAACTGCTCAATCAAAAATATGTTTTATATCTGTTAACTGAATTTACAGATCAGAAATAAGTTTCACAGAATGCATCTGTGTAGTTTTTATTTGAAGATATTCTTTTTCCCAATATAGGCCTCTTAGCGCTTAGCATGTCCAATTGCAGTTTCTACAGAAAGAGTGTTTCAGAACGGCTCAATCAAAAGTAAGGTTCAACTCTGTTAGTTGAATGCACAGAACAGAAAGAATTTTCAAAGAATGCTACTGTGTAGTTTATATTTGAATATATTCCTTTTTCCACTATTACCCTCTTAGCGCTCCGAATGTCCACTTGCATTTTCTACAGAAAGAGTGTTCAGAACTGCGCAATCAAAAGTATGGTTTAACTCTGTTAGCTTAATGAACATATCAGAAATAAGTTTCACACAATGCTTCTGTGTAGTTTTTATTTGAAGATATTATTTATCCCAATAGAGGCCTCTTAGCGCTCAGAATGTCCAATTGCAGTTTCTACAGAAAGAGTGTTTCAGAAAGGCTCAATCAAAAGTAAGGTTCAACTCTGTTAGTTGAATGCACAGAACAGAAAGAAGTTTCATACAATGCTTCTGTGTATTTTATATTTGAACATATTCTTTTTTCCACTATTACCCACTTAGCGCTACGAATGTCCAGTTGCATTTTCTACAGACCGAGTGTTTCAAAACTGCTCAATCAAAAGTATGGTTTAACTCTGTTAGCTGAAGGCTCAGATCAGAAAGAAGTTTCACAGAATGCTTCTGTGTAGTTTATATTTGAATATATTCCTTTTTCCACTACTACGCTTTTAGCGCTCCAAATGTCCAGTTGCATTTTCAACAGAAAGAGTGTTCAGATCTGCTCAATCAAAAGTATGGTTTAACTCTGTTAGCTGAATGCACAGATCAGAAAGAAGTTTCACCGAATGATTCTGTGTAGTTTATATTTGAAGACATTCCTTTTTCCACTATTACCCTCTTAGCGCTCCGAATCTCCACTTGCATTTTCTACAAAAAGAGTGTTTCATAACTGCTCAATCAAAAATATGTTTTATCTCTGTTAACTGAATTTACAGATCAGAAATAAGTTTCACAGAATGCATCTGTGTAGTTTTTATTTGAAGATATTCTTTTTCCCAATGTAGGCCTCTTAGCGCTTAGCATGTCCAATTGCAGTTTCTACAGAAAGAGTGTTTCAGAACGGCTCAATCAAAAGTAAGGTTCAACTCTGTTATTTGAATGCACAGAACAGAAAGAATTTTCACAGAATGCTACTCTGTAGTTTATATTTGAATATATTCCTATTTCCACTGTTACCCTCTTAGCGCTCCGAATGTCCACTTGCATTTTCTACAGAAAGAGTGTTCAGAACTGCGCAATCAAAAGTATGGTTTAACTCTGTTAGCTTAATGAACATATCAGAAATAAGTTTCACACAATGCTTCTGTGTAGTTTTTATTTGAAGATATTATTTTTCCCAATAGAGGCCTCTTAGTGCTCAGAATGTCCAATTGCAGTTTCTACAGAAAGAGTGTTTCAGAAAGGCTCAATCAAAAGTAAGGTTCAACTCTGTTAGTTGAATGCACAGAACAGAAAGAAGTTTCATACAATGCTTCTGTGTAGTTTATATTTGAACATATTCTTTTTTCCACTATTACCCACTTAGCGCTACGAATGTCCAGTTGCATTTTCTACAGACAGAGTGTTTCAAAACTGCTCAATCAAAAGTATGGTTTAACTCTGTAAGCTGAATGCTCAGATCAGAAAGAAGTTTCACAGAATGCTTCTGTGTAGTTTATATTTGAATATATTCCTTTTTCCACTACTACTCTCTTAGCGCTCCAAATGTCCAGTTGCATTTTCTACAGAAAGAGTGTTCAGATCTGCTCAATCAAAAGTATGTTTTAACTCTGTTAGCTGAATGCACAGATCAGAAAGAAGTTTCACAGAATGATTCTGTGTAGTTTATATTTGGAGACATTACTTTTTCCACTATTACCCTCTTAGCGCTCCGAATCTCCACTTGCATTTTCTACAGAAAGAGTGTTTCAGAACGGCTCAATCAAAACTAAGGTTCAAATCTTTTAGTTGAACAAACAGAACAGAAAGAAGTTTCACACAATTCTTCTGTGTAGTTTTTATTTGTAGACATTCTTTTTCCCAATATAGGCCTCTTAGCGCTCAGAATGTCCAATTGCAGTTTCTACAGAAAGAGTGTTTCAGAACGGCTCAATCAAAAGTAAGGTTCAACTCTGTTAGTTGAATGCACAGAACAGAAAGAAGTTTCATACAATGCTTCTGTGTAGTTCATATTTGAACATATTCTTTTTTCCACTATTACCCACTTAGCGCTACGAATGTCCAGTTGCATTTTCTACAGACAGAGTGTTTCAAAACTGCTCAATCAAAAGTATGGTTTAACTCTGTTAGCTGAATGCTCAGATCAGAAAGAAGTTTCGCAGAATGCTTCTGTGTAGTTTATATTTGAATATATTCCTTTTTCCACTACTACGCTCTTAGCGCTCCAAATGTCCAGTTGCATTTTCAACAGAAAGAGTGATCAGATCTGCTCAATCAAAAGTATGGTTTAACTCTGTTAGCTGAATGCACAGATCAGAAAGAAGTTTCACCGAATGATTCTGTGTAGTTTATATTTGAAGACATTCCTTTTTCCACTATTACCCTCTTAGCGCTCCGAATCTCCACTTGCATTTTCTACAAAAAGAGTGTTTCATAACTGCTCAATCAAAAATATGTTTTATATCTGTTAACTGAATTTACAGATCAGAAATAAGTTTCACAGAATGCATCTGTGTAGTTTTTATTTGAAGATATTCTTTTTGGCAATGTAGGCCTCTTAGCGCTTAGCATGTCCAATTGCAGTTTCTACAGAAAGAGTGTTTCAGAACGGCTCAATCAAAAGTAAGGTTCAACTCTGTTAGTTGAATGCACAGAACAGAAAGAATTTTCACAGAATGCTACTGTGTAGTTTATATTTGAATATATTCCTTTTTCCACTATTACCCTCTCAGCGCTCCGAATGTCCACTTGCATTTTCTACAGAAAGAGTGTTCAGAACTGCGCAATCAAAAGTATGGTTTAACTCTGTTAGCTTAATTAACATATCAGAAATAAGTTTCACACAATGCTTCTGTGTAGTTTTTATTTGAAGATATTATTTTTCCCAATAGAAGCCTCTTAGCGCTCAGAATGTCCAATTGCAGTTTCTACAGAAAGAGTGTTTCAGAAAGGCTCAATCAAAAGTAAGGTTCAACTCTGTTAGTTGAATGCACAGAACAGAAAGAAGTTTCATACAATGCTTCTGTGTAGTTTATATTTGAACATATTCTTTTTTCCACTATTACCCACTTAGCGCTACGAATGTCCAGTTGCATTTTCTACAGACAGAGTGTTTCAAAACTGCTCAATCATAAGTATGGTTTAACTCTGTTAGCTGAATGCTCAGATCAGAAAGAAGTTTCACAGAATGCTTCTGTGTAGTTTATATTTGAATATATTCCTTTTTCCACTACTACTCTCTTAACGCTCCAAATGTCCAGTTGCATTTTCTACAGAAAGAGTGTTCAGATCTGCTCAATCAAAAGTATGGTTTAACTCTGTTAGCTGAATGCACAGATCAGAAAGAAGTTTCACAGAATGATTCTGTGTAGTTTATATTTGGAGACATTCCTTTTTCCACTATTACCCTCTTAGCGCTCCGAATCTCCACTTGCATTTTCTACAGAAAGAGTGTTTCAGAACGGCTCAATCAAAACTAAGGTTCAACTCTTTTAGTTGAACAAACAGAACAGAAAGAAGTTTCACACAATTCTTCTGTGTAGTTTTTATTTGTAGACATTCTTTTTCCCAATATAGGCCTCTTAGCGCTCAGAATGTCCAATTGCAGTTTCTACAGAAAGAGTGTTTCAGAACGGCTCAATCAAAAGTAAGGTTCAACTCTGTTAGTTGAATGCACAGAACAGAAAGAAGTTTCATACAATGCTTCTGTGTAGTTTATATTTGAACATATTCTTTTTTCCACTATTACCCACTTAGCGCTACGAATGTCCAGTTGCATTTTCTACAGACAGAGTGTTTCAGAACTGCTCAATCAAAAGTATGGTTTAACTCTCTTAGCTGAATGCTCAGATCAGAAAGAAGTTTCACAGAATGCTTCTGTGTAGTTTATATTTGAATATATTCCTTTTTCCACTACTACGCTCTTAGCGCTCCAAATGTCCAGTTGCATTTTCTACAGAAAGAGTGTTCGGATCTGCTCAATCAAAAGTATGGTTTAGCTCTGTTAGCTGAATGCACAGATCAGAAAGAAGTTTCACCGAATGATTCTGTGTAGTTTATATTTGAAGACATTCCTTTTTCCACTATTACCCTCTTAGCGCTCCGAATCTCCACTTGCATTTTCTACAAAAAGAGTGTTTCATAACTGCTCAATCAAAAATATGTTTTATCTCTGTTAACTGAATTTACAGATCAGAAATAAGTTTCGCAGAATGCATCTGTGTAGTTTTTATTTGAAGATATTCTTTTTCCCAATGTAGGCCTCTTAGCGCTTAGCATGTCCAATTGCAGTTTCTAGAGATAGAGTGTTTCAGAACGGCTCAAACAAAAGTAAGATTCAACTCTGTTAGTTGAATGCACAGAACAGAAAGAATTTTCACAGAATGCTACTGTGTAGTTTATATTTGAATATATTCCTTTTTCCACTATTACCCTCTTAGCGCTCCGAATGTCCACTTGCATTTTCTACAGAAAGAGTGTTCAGAACTGCGCAATCCAAAGTATGGTTTAACTCTGTTAGCTTAATGAACATATCAGAAATAAGTTTCACACAATGCTTCTGTGTAGTTTTTATTTGAAGATATTATTTTTCCCAATAGAGGCCTCTTAGCGCTCAGAATGTCCAATTGCAGTTTCTACAGAAAGAGTGTTTCAGAAAGGCTCAATCCAAAGTAAGGTTCAACTCTGTTAGTTGAATGCACAGAACAGAAAGAAGTTTCATACAATGCTTCTGTGTAGTTTATATTTGAATATATTCTTTTTTCCACTATTACCCACTTAGCGCTACGAATGTCCAGTTGCATTTTCTAACAGACAGAGTGTTTCAAGACTGCTCAATCAAAAGTATGGTTTAACTCTGTTAGCTGAATGCTCAGATCAGAAAGAAGTTTCACAGAATGCTTCTGTGTAGTTTATATTTGAATATATTGCTTTTTCCACTACTACTCTCTTAGCGCTCCAAATGTCCAGTTGCATTTTCTACAGAAAGAGTGTTCAGATCTGCTCAATCAAAAGTATGGTTTAACTCTGTTAGCTGAATGCACAGATCAGAAAGAAGTTTCACAGAATGATTCTGTGTAGTTTATATTTGGAGACATTACTTTTTCCACTATTACCCTCTTAGCGCTCCGAATCTCCACTTGCATTTTCTACAGAAAGAGTGTTTCAGAACGGCTCAATCAAAACTAAGGTTCAACTCTTTTAGTTGAACAAACAGAACAGAAAGAAGTTTCACACAATTCTTCTGTGTAGTTTTTATTTGTAGACATTCTTTTTCCCAATATAGGCCTCTTAGCGCTCAGAATGTCCAATTGCAGTTTCTACAGAAAGAGTGTTTCAGAACGGCTCAATCAAAAGTAAGGTTCAACTCTGTTAGTTGAATGCACAGAACAGAAAGAAATTTCATACAATGCTTCTGTGTAGTTTATATTTGAACATAATCTTTTTTCCACTATTACCCACCTAGCGCTACGAATGTCCAGTTGCATTTTCTACAGACAGAGTGTTTCAAAACTGCTCAATCAAAAGTATGGTTTAACTCTGTTAGCTGAATGCTCAGATCAGAAAGAAGTTTCACAGAATGCTTCTGTGTAGTTTATATTTGAATATATTCATTTTTCCACTACTACGCTCTTAGCGCTCCAAATGTCCAGTTGCATTTTCTACAGAAAGAGTGTTCAGATCTGCTCAATCAAAAGTATGGTTTAACTCTGTTAGCTGAATGCACAGATCAGAAAGAAGTTTCACCGAATGATTCTGTGTAGTTTATATTTGAAGACATTCCTTTTTCCACTATTACCCTCTTAGCGCTCCGAATCTCCACTTGCATTTTCTACAAAAAGAGTGTTTCATAACTGCTCAATCAAAAATATGTTTTATCTCTGTTAACTGAATTTACAGATCAGAAATAAGTTTCACAGAATGCATCTGTGTAGTTTTTATTTGAAGATATTCTTTTTCCCAATGTAGGCCTCTTAGCGCTTAGCATGTCCAATTGCAGTTTCTACAGAAAGAGTGTTTCAGAACGGCTCAATCAAAAGTAAGGTTCAACTCTGTTAGTTGAATGCACAGAACAGAAAGAATTTTCACAGAATGCTACTGTGTAGTTTATATTTGAATATATTCCTTTTTCCACTATTACCCTCTTAGCGCTCCGAATGTCCACTTGCATTTTCTACAGAAAGAGTGTTCAGAACTGCGCAATCAAAAGTATGGTTTAACTCTGTTAACTTAATGAACATATCAGAAATAAGTTTCACACAATGCTTCTGTGTAGTTTTTATTTGAAGATATTATTTTTCCCAATAGAGTCCTCTTAGCGCTCAGAATGTCCAATTGCAGTTTCTACAGAAAGAGTGTTTCAGAAAGGCTCAATCAAAAGTAAGGTTCAACTCTGTTAGTTGAATGCACAGAACAGAAAGAAGTTTCATACAATGCTTCTGTGTAGTTTATATTTGAACATATTCTTTTTTCCACTATTACCCACTTAGCGCTACGAATGTCCAGTTGTATTATCTACAGACAGAGTGTTTCAAAATTGCTCAATCAAAAGTATGGTTTAACTCTGTTAGCTGAATGCTCAGATGAGAAAGAAGTTTCACAGAATGCTTCTGTGTAGTTTATATTTGAATATATTCCTTTTTCCACTACTACTCTCTTAGCGCTCCAAATGTCCAGTTGCATTTTCTACAGAAAGAGTGTTCAGATCTGCTCAATCAAAAGTATGGTTTAACTCTGTTAGCTGAATGCACAGATCAGAAAGAAGTTTCACAGAATGATTCTGTGTAGTTTATATTTGGAGACATTCCTTTTTCCACTATTACACTCTTAGCGCTCCGAATCTCCACTTGCATTTTCTACAGAAAGAGTGTTTCAGAATGGCTCAATGCAAACTAAGGTTCAACTCTTTTAGTTGAACAAACAGAACAGAAAGAAGTTTCACACAATTCTTCTGTGTAGTTTTTATTTGTAGACATTCTTTTTCCCAATATAGGCCTCTTAGCGCTCAGACTGTCCAATTGCAGTTTCTACAGAAAGAGTGTTTCAGAACGGCTCAATCAAAAGTAAGGTTCAACTCCGTTAGTTGAATGCACAGAACAGAAAGAAGTTTCATACAATGCTTCTGTGTAGTTTATATTTGAACATATTCTTTTTTCCACTATTACCCACTTAGCGCTACGAATGTCCAGTTGCATTTTCTACAGACAGAGTGTTTCAAAACTGCTCAGTGAAAAGTATGGTTTAACTCTGTTAGCTGAATGCTCAGATCAGAAAAAGTTTCACAGAATGCTTCTGTGTAGTTTATATTTGAATATATTCCTTTTTCCACTACTACGCTCTTAGCGCTCCAAATGTCCAGTTGCATTTTCTACAGAAAGAGTGTTCAGATCTGCTCAATCAAAAGTATGGTTTAACTCTGTTAGCTGAATGCACAGATCAGAAAGAAGTTTCACCGAATGATTCTGTGTAGTTTATATTTGAAGACATTCCTTTTTCCACTATTACCCTCTTAGCGCTCCGAATCTCCACTTGCATTTTCTACAAAAAGAGTGTTTCATAACTGCTCAATCAAAAATATGTTTTATCTCTGTTAACTGAATTTACAGATCAGAAATAAGTTTCACAGAATGCATCTGTGTAGTTTTTATTTGAAGATATTCTTTTTCCCAATGTAGGCCTCTTAGCGCTTAGCATGTCCAATTGCAGTTTCTACAGAAAGAGTGTTTCAAAACGGCTCAATCAAAAGTAAGTTTCAACTCTGTTAGTTGAATGCACAGAACAGAAAGAATTTTCACAGAATGCTACTGTGTAGTTTATATTTGAATATATTCTGTTTCCACTATTACCCTCTTAGCGCTCCGAATGTCCACTTGCATTTTCTACAGAAAGAGTGTTCAGAACTGCGCAATCCAAAGTATGGTTTAACTCTGTTAGCTTAATGAACATATCAGAAATAAGTTTCACACAATGCTTCTATGTAGTTTTTATTTGAAGATATTATTTTTCCCAATAGAGGCCTCGTAGCGCTCAGAATGTCCAATTGCAGTTTCTACAGAAAGAGTGTTTCAGAAAGGCTCAATCAAAAGTAAGGATCAACTCTGTTAGTTGAATGCACAGAACAGAAAGAAGTTTCATACAATGCTTCTGTGTAGTTTATATTTGAACATATTCTTTTTTCCACTATTACCCACTTAGCGCTACGAATGTCCAGTTGCATTTTCTACAGACAGAGTGTTTCAAAACTGCTCAATCAAAAGTATGGTTTAACTCTGTTAGCTGAATGCTCAGATCAGAAAGAAGTTTCACAGAATGCTTCTGTGTAGTTTATATTTGAATATATTCCTTTTTCCACTACTACTCTCTTAGCGCTCCAAATGTCCAGTTGCATTTTCTACAGAAAGAGTGTTCAGATCTGCTCAATCAAAAGTATGGTTTAACTCTGTTAGCTGAATGCACAGATCGGAAAGAAGTTTCACAGAATGATTCTGTGTAGTTTATATTTGGAGACATTCCTTTTTCCACTAATACCCTCTTAGCGCTCCGAATCTCCACTTGCATTTTCTACAGAAAGAGTGTTTCAGAACGGCTCAATCAAAACTAAGGTTCAACTCCTTTAGTTGAACAAACAGAACAGAAAGAAGTTTCACACAATTCTTCTGTGTAGTTTTTATTTGTAGACGTTCTTTTTCCCAATATAGGCCTCTTAGCGCTCAGAATGTCCAATTGCAGTTTCTACAGAAAGAGTGTTTCGGAACGGCTCAATCAAAAGTAAGGTTCAACTCTGTTAGTTGAATGCACAGAACAGAATGGAGTTTCATACAATGCTTCTGTGTAGTTCATATTTGAACATATTCTTTTTTCCACTATTACCCACTTAGCGCTACGAATGTCCAGTTGCATTTTCTAGAGACAGAGTGTTTCAAAACTGCTCAATCAAAAGTATGGTTTAACTCTGTTAGCTGAATGCTCAGATCAGAAAGAAGTTTCACAGAATGCTTCTGTGTAGTTTATATTTGAATATATTCCTTTTTCCACTACTACGCTCTTAGCGCTCGAAATGTCCAGTTGCATTTTCTACAGAAAGAGTGTTCAGATCTGCTCAATCAAAAGTATGGTTTAACTCTGTTAGCTGAATGCACAGATCAGAAAGAAGTTTCACCGAATGATTCTGTGTAGTTTATATTTGAAGGCATTCCTTTTTCCACTATTACCCCCTTAGCGCTCCGAATCTCCACTTGCATTTTCTACAAAAAGAGTGTTTCATAACTGCTCAATCAAAAATATGTTTTATCTCTGTTAACTGAATTTACAGATCAGAAATAAGTTTCACAGAATGCATCTGTGTAGTTTTTATTTGAAGATATTCTTTTTCCCAATGTAGGCCTCTTAGCGCTAAGCATGTCCAATTGCAGTTTCTACAGAAAGAGAGTTTCAGAACGGCTGAATCAAAAGTAAGGTTCAACTCTGTTAGTTGAATGCACATAACAGAAAGAATTTTCACAGAATGCTACTGTGTAGTTTATATTTGAATATATTCCTTTTTCCACTATTACCCTCTTAGCGCTCCGAATGTCCACTTGCATTTTCTACAGAAAGAGTTTTCAGAACTGCGCAATCAAAAGTATGGTTTACCTCTGTTATCTTAATGAACATATCAGAAATAAGTTTCACACAATGCTTCTGTGTAGTTTTAATTTAAGATATTATTTTTCCCAATAGAGGCCTCTTAGCTCTCAGAATGTCCAATTGCAGTTTCTACAGAAAGAGTGTTTCAGAAAGGCTCAATCCAAAGTAAGGTTCAACTCTGTTAGTTGAATGCACAGAACAGAAAGAAGTTTCATACAATGCTTCTGTGTAGTTTATATTTAAACATATTCTTTTTTCCACTATTACCCAATTAGCGCTACGAATGTCCAGTTGCATTTTCTACAGACAGAGTGTTTCAAAATTGCTCAATCATAAATATGGTTTAACTCTGTTAGCTGAATGCTCAGATCAGAAAGAAGTTTCACAGAATGCTTCTGTGTAGTTTATATTTGAATATATTCCTTTTTCCACTACTACTCTCTTAGCACTCCAAATGTCCAGTTGCATTTTCTACAGAAAGAGTGTTCAGATCTGCTCAATCAAAAGTATGTTTTAACTCTGTTAGCTGAATGCACAGATCAGAAAGAAGTTTCACAGAATGATTCTGTGTAGTTTATATTTGGAGACATTCCTTTTTCCACTATTACCCTCTTAGCGCTCCGAATCTCCACTTGCATTTTCTACAGAAAGAGTGTTTCAGAACGGCTCAATCAAAACTAAGGTTCAACTCTTTTAGTTGAACAAACAGAACAGAAAGAAGTTTCACACAATTCTTCTGTGTAGTTTTTATTTGTAGACATTCTTTTTCCCAATATAGGCCTCTTAGCGCTCAGAATGTCCAATTGCAGTTTCTACAGAAAGAGTGTTTCAGAACGGCTCAATCAAAAGTAAGGTTCAACTCTGTTAGTTGAATGCACAGAACAGAAAGAACTTTCATACAATGCTTCTGTGTAGTTTATATTTGAACATATTCTTTTTTCCACTATTACCCACTTAGCGCTACGAATGTCCAGTTGCATTTTCTACAGACAGAGTGTTTCAAAACTGCTCAATCAAAAGTATGGTTTAACTCTGTTAGCTGAATGCTCAGATCAGAAAGAAGTTTCACAGAATGCTTCTGTGTAGTTTATATTTGAATATATTCCTTTTTCCACTAGTACGCTCTTAGCGCTCCAAATGTCCAGTTACATTTTCTACAGAAAGAGTGTTCAGATCTGCTCAATCAAAAGTATGGTTTAAGTCTGTTAGCTGAATGCACAGATCAGAAAGAAGTTTCACCAAATGATTCTGTGTAGTTTATATTTGAAGACATTCCTTTTTCCACTATTACCCTCTTAGCGCTCCGAATCTCCACTTGCATTTTCTACAAAAAGAGTGTTTCATAACTGCTCAATCAAAAATATGTTTTATCTCTGTTAACTGAATTTACAGATCAGAAATAAGTTTCACAGAATGCATCTGTGTAGTTTTTATTTGAAGATATTCTTTTTCCCAATGTAGGCCTCTTAGCGCTTAGCATGTCCAATTGCAGTTTCTACAGAAAGAGTGTTTCAAAACGGCTCAATCAAAAGTAAGGTTCAACTCTGTTAGCTGAATGCACAGAACAGAAAGAGTTTTCACAGAATGCTACTGTGTAGTTTATATTTGAATACATTCAATTTTCCACTATTACCCTCTTAGCGCTCCGAATGTCCACTTGCATTTTCTACAGAAAGAGTGTTCAGAACTGCGCAATCAAAAGTATGGTTTAACTCTGTTAGCTTAATGAACATATCAGAAATAAGTTTCACACAATGCTTCTGTGTAGTTTTTATTTGAAGATATTATTTTTCCCAATAGAGTCCTCTTAGCGCTCAGAATGTCCAATTGCAGTTTCTACAGAAAGAGTGTTTCAGAAAGGCTCAATCAAAAGTAAGGTTCAACTCTGTTAGTTGAATGCACAGAACAGAAAGAAGTTTCATACAATGATTCTGTGTAGTTTATATTTGAACATATTCTTTTCTCCACTATTACCCACTTAGCGCTACGAATGTCCAGTTGCATTTTCTACAGACAGAGTGTTTCAAAACTGCTCAATCAAAAGTATGGTTTAACTCTGTTAGCTGAATGCTCAGATCAGAAAGAAGTTTCACACAATGCTTCTGTGTAGTTTATATTTGAATATATTCCTTTTTCCACTACTACTCTCTTAGCGCTCCAAATGTCCAGTTGCATTTTCTACAGAAAGAGTGTTCAGATCTGCTCAATCAAAAGTATGGTTTAACTCTGTTAGCTGAATGCACAGATCAGAAAGAAGTTTCACAGAATGATTCTGTGTAGTTTATATTTGGAGACATTCCTTTTTCCACTATTACCCTCTTAGCGCTCCGAATCTCCACTTGCATTTTCTACAGAAAGAGTGTTTCAGAACGGCTCAATCAAAACCAAGGTTCAACTCTTTTAGTTGAACAAACAGAACAGAAAGAAGTTTCACACAATTCTTCTGTGTAGTTTTTATTTGTAGACATTCTTTTTCCCAATATAGGCCTCTTAGCGCTCAGAATGTCCAATTGCAGTTTCTACAGAAAGAGTGTTTCAGAACGGCTCAATCAAAAGTAAGGTTCAACTCTGTTAGTTGAATGCACAGAACAGAAAGAAGTTTCACAGAATGCTTCTGTGTAGTTTATATTTGAACATATTCTTTTTTCCACTATTACCCACTTAGCGCTACGAATGTCCAGTTGCATTTTCTACAGACAGAGTGTTTCAAAACTGCTCAATCAAAAGTATGGTTTAACTCTGTTAGCTGAATGCTCAGATCAGAAAGAAGTTTCACAGAATGCTTCTGTGTAGTTTATATTTGAATATATTCCTTTTTCCACTACTACGCTCTTAGCGCTCCAAATGTCCAGTTGCATTTTCTACAGAAAGAGTGTTCAGATCTGCTCAATCAAAAGTATGGTTTAACTCTGTTAGCTGAATGCACAGATCAGAAAGAAGTTTCACCGAATGATTCTGTGTAGTTTATATTTGAAGACATTCCTTTTTCCACTATTACCTTCTTAGCGCTCCGAATCTCCACTTGCATTTTCTACAAAAAGAGTGTTTCATAACTGCTCAATCAAAAATATGTTTTATCTTTGTTAACTGAATTTACAGATCAGAAATAAGTTTCGCAGAATGCATCTGTGTAGTTTTTATTTGAAGATATTCTTTTTCCCAATGTAGGCCTCTTAGCGCTTAGCATGTCCAATTGCAGTTTCTACAGAAAGAGTGTTTCAGAACGGCTCAATCAAAAGTAAGGTTCAACTCTGTTAGCTGAATGCACAGAACAGAAAGTATTTTCACAGAATGCTACTGTGTAGTTTATATTTGAATATATTCCTTTTTTAAACTATTACTCTCTTAGCGCTCCGAATGTACACTTGCATTTTCTACAGAAAGAGTGTTCAAAACTGCGCAATCAAAAGTATGGTTTAACTCTGTTAGCTTAATGAACATATCAGAAATAAGTTTCACACAATGCTTCTGTGTAGTTTTTATTTGAAGATATTATTTTTCCCAATAGAGGCCTCTTAGCGCTCAGAATGTCCAATTGCAATTTCTACAGAAAGAGTGTTTCAGAAAGGCTCAATCAAAAGTAAGGTTCAACTCTGTTAGTTGAATGCACAGAACAGAAAGAAGTTTCATACAATGCTTCTGTGTAGTTTATATTTGAACATATTCTTTTCTCCACTATTACCCACTTAGCGCTACGAATGTCCAGTTGCATTTTCTACAGACAGAGTGTTTCAAAACTGCTCAATCAAAAGTATGGTTTAACTCTGTTAGCTGAATGCTCAGATCAGAAAGAAGTTTCACAGAATGCTTCTGTGTAGTTTATATTTGAATATATTCCTTTTTTTACTACTAAGCTCTTAACGCTCCAAATGTCCAGTTGCATTTTCTACAGAAAGAGTGTTCAGATCTGCTCAATCAAAAGTATGGTTTAACTCTGTTAGCTGAATGCACAGATCAGAAAGAAGTTTCACCGAATGATTCTGTGTAGTTTATATTTGAAGACATTCCTTTTTCCACTATTACCCACTTAGCGCTCCGAATCTCCACTTGCATTTCCTACAAAAAGAGTGTTTCATAACTGCTCAATCAAAAATATGTTTTATCTCTGTTAACTGAATTTACAGATCAGAAATAAGTTTCACAGAATGCATCTGTGTAGTTTTTATTTGAAGATATTCTTTTTCCCAATGTAGGCCTCTTAGCGCTTAGCATGGCCAATTGCAGTTTCTACAGAAAGAGTGTTTCAGAACGGCTCAATCAAAAGTAAGGTTCAACTCTGTTAGTTGAATGCACAGAACAGAAAGAAGTTTCATACAATGCTTCTGTGTAGTTTATATTTGAACATATACTTTTTTCCACTATTACCCACTTAGCGCTACGAATGTCCAGTTGCATTTTCTACAGACAGAGTGTTTCAAAACTGCTCAATCAAAAGTATGGTTTAACTCTGTTAGCTGAATGCTCAGATCAGAAAGAAGTTTCACAGAATGCTTCTGTGTAGTTTATATTTGAATATATTCCTTTTTCCACTACTACTCTCTTAGCGCTCCAAATGTCCAGTTGCATTTTCTACAGAAAGAGTGTTCAGATCTGCTCAATCAAAAGTATGGTTTAACTCTGTTAGCTGAATGCACAGATCAGAAAGAAGTTACACAGAATGATTCTGTGTAGTTTATATTTGGAGACATTCCTTTTTCCACTATTACCCTCTTAGCGCTCCGAATCTCCACTTGCATTTTCTACAGAAAGAGTGTTTCAGAACGGCTCAATCAAAACTAAGGTTCAACTCTTTTAGTTGAACAAACAGAACAGAAAGAAGTTTCACACAATTCTTCTGTGTAGTTTTTATTTGTAGACATTCTTTTTCCCAATATAGGCCTCTTAGCGCTCAGAATGTCCAATTGCAGTTTCTACAGAAAGAGTGTTTCAGAATGGCTCAATCAAAAGTAAGGTTCAACTCTGTTATCTGAATGCACAGAACAGTAAGAGTTTTCACAGAATGCTACTGTGTAGTTTATATTTGAATATATTCCTTTTTCCACTATTACCCTCTTAGCGCTCCGAAGGTCAACTTGCATTTTCTACAGAAAGAGTGTTCAGAACTGCGCAATCAAAAGTATGGTTTAACTCTGTTAGCTTAATGAACATATCAGAAATAAGTTTCACACAATGCTTCTGTGTAGTTTTTATTTGAAGATATTATTTTTCCCAATAGAGGCCTCTTAGCGCTCAGAATGTCCAATTGCAGTTTCTACAGAAAGAGTGTTTCAGAACGGCTCAATCAAAAGTAAGGTTCAACTCTGTTAGTTGAATGCACAGAACAGAAAGAAGTTTCATACAATGCTTCTGTGTAGTTTATATTTGAACATATTCTTTTCTCCACTATTACCCACTTAGCGCTACGAATGTCCAGTTGCATTTTCTACAGACAGAGTGTTTCAAAACTGCTCAATCAAAATTATGGTTTAACTCTATTAGCTGAATGCTCAGAACAGAAAGAAGTTTCACAGAATGCTTCTGTGTAGTTTATATTTGAATATATTCCTTTTTCCACTACTACTCTCTTAGCGCTCCAAATGTCCAGTTGCATTTTCTACAGAAAGAGTGTTCAGATCTGGTCAATCAAAAGTATGGTTTAACTCTGTTAGCTGAATGCACAGATCAGAAAGAAGTTTCACAGAATGATTCCGTGTAGTTTATATTTGGAGACATTCCTTTTTCCACTATTACCCTCTTAGCGTTCCGAATCTCCACTTGCATTTTCTACAGAAAGAGTGTTTCAGAACGGCTCAATCAAAACTAATGTTCAACTCTTTTAGTTGAACAAACAGAACAGAAAGAAGTTTCACACAATTCTTCTGTGTAGTTTTTATTTGTAGACATTCTTTTTCGCAATATAGGCCTCTTAGCGCTCAGAATGTCCAATTGCAGTTTCTACAGAAAGAGTGTTTCAGAACGGCTCAATCAAAAGTAAGGTTCAACTCTGTTAGTTGAATGCACAGAACAGCAAGAAGTTTCACAGAATGCTTCTGTGTAGTTTATATTTGAACATATTCTTTTTTCCACTATTACCCACTTAGTGCTACGAATGTCCAGTTGCATTTTCTACAGACAGAGTGTTTCAAAACTGCTCAATCAAAATCATGGTTTAACTCTGTTAGCTGAATGCTCAGATCAGAAAGAAGTTTCACAGAATGCTTCTGTGTAGTTTATATTTGAATATATTCCTTTTTCCACTACTACGCTCTTAGCGCTCCAAATGTCCGGTTGCATTTTCTACAGAAAGAGTGTTCGGATCTGCTCAATCAAAAGTATGGTTTAAATCTGTTAGCTGAATGTACAGATCAGAAAGAAGTTTCACCGAATGATTCTGTGTAGTTTATATTTGAAGACATTCCTTTTTCCACTATTACCCTCTTAGCACTCCGAATCTCCACTTGCATTTTCTACAAAAAGAGTGTTTCATAACTGCTCAATCAAAAATATGTTTTAACTCTGTTAACTGAATTTACAGATCAGAAATAAGTTTCACAGAATGCATCTGTGTAGTTTTTATTTGAAGATATTCTTTTTCCCAATGTAGGCCTCTTAGCGCTTAGCATGTCCAATTGCAGTTTCTACAGAAAGAGTGTTTCAGAACGGCTCAATCAAAAGTAAGGTTCAACTCTGTTAGCTGAATGCACAGAACAGAAAGAATTTTCACAGAATGCTACTGTGTAGTTTATATTTGAATATATTCCTTTTTCCACTATTACCCTCTTAGCGCTCCGAATGTCCACTTGCATTTTCTACAGAAAGAGTGTTCAGAACTGCGCAATCAAAAGTATGGTTTAACTCTGTTAGCTTAATGAACATATCAGAAATAAGTTTCACACAATGCTTCTGTGTAGTTTTTATTTGAAGATATTATTTTTCCCAATAGAGTCCTCTTAGCGCTCAGAATGTCCAATTGCAGTTTCTACAGAAAGAGTGTTTCAGAAAGGCTCAATCAAAAGTAAGGTTCAACTCTGTTAGTCGAATGCACAGAACAGAAAGAAGTTTCATACAATGCTTCTGTGTAGTTTATATTTGAACATATTCTTTTCTCCACTATTACCCACTTAGCGCTACGAATGTCCAGTTGCATTTTCTACAGACAGAGTGTTTCAAAACTGCTCAATCAAAAGTATGGTTTAACTCTGTTAGCTGAATGCTCAGATCAGAAAGAAGTTTCGCAGAATGCTTCTGTGTAGTTTATATATGAATATATTCCTTTTTCCACTACTACTCTCTTAGCGCTCCAAATGTCCAGTTGCATTTTCTACAGAAAGAGTGTTCAGATCTGCTCAATCAAAAGTATGGTTTAACTCTGTTAGCTGAATGCACAGATCAGAAAGAAGTTTCACAGAATGATTCTGTGTAGTTTATATTTGGAGACATTCCTTTTTCCACTATTACCCTCTTAGCGCTCCGAATCTCCACTTGCATTTTCTACAGAAAGAGTGTTTCAGAACGGCTCAATCAAAACTAAGGTTCAACTCTTTTAGTTGAACAAACAGAACAGAAAGAAGTTTCACACAATTCTTCTGTGTAGTTTTTATTTGTAGACATTCTTTTTCCCAATATAGGCCTCTTAGCGCTCAGAATGTCCAATTGCAGTTTCTACAGAAAGAGTGTTTCAGAACGGCTCAATCAAAAGTAAGGTTCTACTCTGTTAGTTGAATGCACAGAACAGAAAGAAGTTTCACAGAATGCTTCTGTGTAGTTTATATTTGAACATATTCTTTTTTCCACTATTACCCACTTAGCGCTACGAATGTCCAGTTGCATTTTCTACAGAAAGAGTCTTCAGATCTGCTCAATCAAAAGTATGGTTTAACTCTGTTAGCTGAATGCACATATCAGAAAGAAGTTTCACCGAATGATTCTGTGTAGTTTATATTTGAAGACATTCCTTTTTCCACTATTACCCTCTTAGCGCTCCGAATCTCCACTTGCATTTTCTACAAAAAGAGTGTTTCATAAATGCTCAATCAAAAATATCTTTTATCTCTGTTAACTGAATTTACAGATCAGAAATAAGTTTCACAGAATGCATCTGTGTAGTTTTTATTTGAAGATATTCTTTTTCGCAATGTAGGCCTCTTAGCGCTTAGCATGTCCAATTGCAGTTTCTACAGAAAGAGTGTTTCAGAACGGCTCAATCAAAAGTAAGGTTCAACTCTGTTAGCTGAATGCGCAGAACAGTAAGAGTTTTCACAGAATGCTACTGTGTAGTTTATATTTGAATATATTCCTTTTTCCACAATTACCCTCTTAGCGCTCCGAATGTCCACTTGCATTTTCTACAGAAAGAGTGTTCAGAACTGCGCAATCAAAAGTATGGTTTAACTCTGTTAGCTTAATGAACATATCAGAAATAAGTTTCACACAATGCTTCTGTGTAGTTTTTATTTGAAGATATTATTTTTCCCAATAGAGGCCTCTTAGCGCTCAGAATGTCCAATTGCAGTTTCTACAGAAAGAGTGTTTCAGAAAGGCTCAATCAAAGTAAGGTTCTACTCTGTTAGTTGAATGCACAGAACAGAAAGAAGTTTCACAGAATGCTTCTGTGTAGTTTATATTTGAACATATTCTTTTTTCCACTATTACCCACTTAGCGCTACGAATGTCCAGTTGCATTTTCTACAGACAGAGTGTTTCAAAACTGCTCAATCAAAAGTATGGTTTAACTCTGTTAGCTGAATTCTCAGATCAGAAAGAAGTTTCACAGAATGCTTCTGTGTAGTTTATATTTGAATATATTCCTTTTTCCACTACTACGCTCTTAGCGCTCCAAATGTCCAGTTGCATTTTCTACAGAAAGAGTGTTCAGATCTGCTCAATCAAAAGTATGGTTTAACTCTGTTAGCTGAATGCACAGATCAGAAAGAAGTTTCACCGAATGATTCTGTGTAGTTTATATTTGAAGACATTCCTTTTTCCACTATTACCTTCTTAGCGCTCCGAATCTCCACTTGCATTTTCTACAAAAAGAGTGTTTCATAACTGCTCAATCAAAAATATGTTTTATCTCTGTTAACTGAATTTACAGATCAGAAATAGGTTTCGCAGAATGCATCTGTGTAGTTTTTATTTGAAGATATTCTTTTTCCCAATGTAGGCCTCTTAGCGCTTAGCATGTCCAATTGCAGTTTCTACAGAAAGAGTGTTTCAGAACGGCTCAATCAAAAGTAAGGTTCAACTCTGTTAGCTGAATGCACAGAACAGGAAGAATTTTCACAGAATGCTACTGTGTAGTTTATATTTGAATATATTCCTTTTTTAAACTATTACCCTCTTAGCGCTCCGAATGTCCACTTGCATTTTCTACAGAAAGAGTGTTCAAAACTGCGCAATCAAAAGTATGGTTTAACTCTGTTAGCTTAATGAACATATCAGAAATAAGTTTCACACAATGCTTCTGTGTAGTTTTTATTTGAAGTTATTATTTTTCCCAATAGAGGCCTCTTAGCGCTCAGAATGTCCAATTGCAATTTCTACAGAAAGAGTGTTTCAGAAAGGCTCAATCAAACGTAAGGTTCAACTCTGTTAGTTGAATGCACAGAACAGAAAGAAGTTTCATACAATGCTTCTGTGTAGTTTATATTTGAACATATTCTTTTCTCCACTATTACCCACTTAGCGCTACGAATGTCCAGTTGCATTTTCTACAGACAGAGTGTTTCAAAACTGCTCAATCAAAAGTATGATTTAACTCTGTTAACTGAATGCTCAGATCAGAAAGAAGCTTCACAGAATGCTTCTGTGTAGTTTATATTTGAATATATTCCTTTTTCCACTACTACTCTCTTAGCGCTCCAAATGTCCAGTTGCATTTTCTACAGACAGAGTGTTTCAAAACTGCTCAATCAAAAGTATGGTTTAACTCTGTTAGCTGAATCCTCAGATCAGAAAGAAGTTTCACCGAATGATTCTGTGTAGTTTATATTTGAAGACATTCCTTTTTCCACTATTACCCTCTTAGCGCTCCGAATCTCCACTTGCATTTTCTACAAAAAGAGTGTTTCATAACTGCTCAATCAAAAATATGTTTTATCTCTGTTAACTGAATTTACAGATCAGAATTAAGTTTCACAGAATGCATCTGTGTAGTTTTTATTTGAAGATATTCTTTTTCCCAATGTAGGCCTCTTAGCGCTTAGCATGTCCAATTGCAGTTTCTACAGAGAGAGTGTTTCAGAACGGCTCAATCAAAAGTAAGGTTCAACACTTTTAGCTGAATGCACAGAACAGTAAGAGTTTTCACAGAATGCTACTGTGTAGTTTATATTTGAATATATTCCTTTTTCCACTATTAACCTCTTAGCGCTCCGAATGTCCACTTGCATTTTCTACAGAAAGAGTGTTCAGAACTGCACAATCAAAAGTATGGTTTAACTCTGTTAGCTTAATGAACATATCAGAAATAAGTTTCACACAATGCTTCTGTGTAGTTTTTATTTGAAGATATTATTTTTCCCAATAGAGGCCTCTTAGCGCTCAGAATGTCCAATTGCAGTTTCTACAGAAAGAGTGTTTCAGAAAGGCTCAATCAAAAGTAAGGTTCAACCCTGTTAGTTGAATGCACAGAACAGAAAGAAGTTTCATACAATGCTTCTGTGTAGTTTATATTTGAACATATTTTTTCTCCACTATTACCCACTTAGCGCTAAGAATGTCCAGTTGCATTTTCTACAGACAGAGTGTTTCAAAACTGCTCAATCAAAAGTATGGTTTAACTCTATTAGCTGAATGCTCAGATCAGAAAGAAGTTTCACAGAATGCTTCTGTGTAGTTTATATTTGAATATATTCCTTTTTCCACTACTACTCTCTTAGCGCTCCAAATGTCCAGTTGCATTTTCTACAGAAAGAGTGTTCAGATCTGCTCAATCAAAAGTATGGTTTAATTCTGTTAGCTGAATGCACAGATCAGAAAGAAGTTTCACAGAATGATTCTGTGTAGTTTATATTTGGAGACATTCCTTTTTCCACTATTACCCTCTTAGCGCTCCGAATCTCCACTTGCATTTTCTACAGAAAGAGTGTTTCAGAACGGCTCAATCAAAACTAAGGTTCAACTCTTTTAGTTGAACAAACAGAACAGAAAGAAGTTTCACACAATTCTTCTGGGTAGTTTTTATTTGTAGGCATTCTTTTTCCCAATATAGGCCTCTTAGCGCTCAGAATGTCCAATTGCAGTTTCTACAGAAAGAGTGTTTCAGAACGGCTCAATCAAAAGTAAGGTTCAACTCTGTTAGTTGAATGCACAGAACAGCAAGAAGTTTCACAGAATGCTTCTGTGTAGTTTATATTTGAACATATTTTTTTTCCACTATTACCCACTTAGCGCTACGAATGTCCAGTTGCATTTTCTACAGACAGAGTGTTTCAAAACTGCTCAATCAAAAGTATGGTTTAACTCTGTTAGCTGAATGCTCAGATCAGAAAGAAGTTTCACAGTATGCTTCTGTGTAGTTTATATTTGAATATATTCCTTTTTCCACTACTACTCTCTTAGCGCTCCAAATGACCAGTTGCATTTTCTACAGAAAGAGTGTTCAGATCTGCTGAATCAAAAGTATGGTTTAACTCTTTTAGCTGAATGCACAGATCAGAAAAAGTTTCACAGAATGATTCTGTGTAGTTTATATTTGGAGACATTCCTTTTTCCACTATTACCCTCTTAGCGCTCCGAATCTCCACTTGCATTTTCTACAGAAAGAGTGTTTCAGAACGGCTCAATCAAAACTAAGGTTCAACTCTTTTAGTTGAACAAACAGAACAGAAAGAATTTCACACAATTCTTCTGTGTAGTTTTTATTTGTAGACATTCTTTTTCCCAATATAGGCCTCTTAGCGCTCAGAATGTCCAATTGCAGTTTCTACAGAAAGAGTGTTTCAGAACGGCTCAATCAAAAGTAAGGTTCAACTCTGTTAGTTGAATGCACAGAACAGAAAGATGTTTCACAGAATGCTTCTGTGTAGTTTATATTTGAACATATTCTTTTTTCCACTATTACCCACTTAGCGCTACGAATGTCCAGTTGCATTTTCTACAGAAAGAGTGTTCAGATCTGCTCAATCAAAAGTATGGTTTAACTCTGTTAGCTGAATGCACATATCAGAAAGAAGTTTCACCGAATGATTCTGTGTAGTTTATATTTGAAGACATTCCTTTTTCCACTATTACCCTCTTAGCGCTCCGAATCTCCACTTGCATTTTCTACAAAAAGAGTGTTTCATAAATGCTCAATCAAAAATATCTTTTATCTCTGTTAACTGAATTTACAGATCAGAAATAAGTTTCACAGAATGCATCTGTGTAGTTTTTATTTGAAGATATTCTTTTTCGCAATGTAGGCCTCTTAGCGCTTAGCATGTCCAATTGCAGTTTCTACAGAAAGAGTGTTTCAGAACGGCTCAATCAAAAGTAAGGTTCAACTCTGTTAGCTGAATGCGCAGAACAGTAAGAGTTTTCACAGAATGCTACTGTGTAGTTTATATTTGAATATATTCCTTTTTCCACAATTACCCTCTTAGCGCTCCGAATGTCCACTTGCATTTTCTACAGAAAGAGTGTTCAGAACTGCGCAATCAAAAGTATGGTTTAACTCTGTTAGCTTAATGAACATATCAGAAATAAGTTTCACACAATGCTTCTGTGTAGTTTTTATTTGAAGATATTATTTTTCCCAATAGAGGCCTCTTAGCGCTCAGAATGTCCAATTGCAGTTTCTACAGAAAGAGTGTTTCAGAAAGGCTCAATCAAAAGTAAGGTTCAACCCTGTTAGTTGAATGCACAGAACAGAAAGAAGTTTCATACAATGCTTCTGTGTAGTTTATATTTGAACATATTTTTTCTCCACTATTACCCACTTAGCGCTAAGAATGTCCAGTTGCATTTTCTACAGACAGAGTGTTTCAAAACTGCTCAATCAAAAGTATGGTTTAACTCTATTAGCTGAATGCTCAGATCAGAAAGAAGTTTCACAGAATGCTTCTGTGTAGTTTATATTTGAATATATTCCTTTTTCCACTACTACTCTCTTAGCGCTCCAAATGTCCAGTTGCATTTTCTACAGAAAGAGTGTTCAGATCTGCTCAATCAAAAGTATGGTTTAACTCTGTTAGCTGAATGCACAGATCAGAAAGAAGTTTCACAGAATGATTCTGTGTAGTTTATATTTGGAGACATTCCTTTTTCCACTATTACCCTCTTAGCGCTCCGAATCTCCACTTGCATTTTCTACAGAAAGAGTGTTTCAGAACGGCTCAATCAAAACTAAGGTTCAACTCTTTTAGTTGAACAAACAGAACAGAAAGAAGTTTCACACAATTCTTCTGGGTAGTTTTTATTTGTAGGCATTCTTTTTCCCAATATAGGCCTCTTAGCGCTCAGAATGTCCAATTGCAGTTTCTACAGAAAGAGTGTTTCAGAACGGCTCAATCAAAAGTAAGGTTCAACTCTGTTAGTTGAATGCACAGAACAGCAAGAAGTTTCACAGAATGCTTCTGTGTAGTTTTTATTTGAACATATTTTTTTTCCACTATTACCCACTTAGCGCTACGAATGTCCAGTTGCATTTTCTACAGACAGAGTGTTTCAAAACTGCTCAATCAAAAGTATGGTTTAACTCTGTTAGCTGAATGCTCAGATCAGAAAGAAGTTTCACAGTATGCTTCTGTGTAGTTTATATTTGAATATATTCCTTTTTCCACTACTACTCTCTTAGCGCTCCAAATGACCAGTTGCATTTTCTACAGAAAGAGTGTTCAGATCTGCTGAATCAAAAGTATGGTTTAACTCTTTTAGCTGAATGCACAGATCAGAAAAAGTTTCACAGAATGATTCTGTGTAGTTTATATTTGGAGACATTCCTTTTTCCACTATTACCCTCTTAGCGCTCCGAATCTCCACTTGCATTTTCTACAGAAAGAGTGTTTCAGAACGGCTCAATCAAAACTAAGGTTCAACTCTTTTAGTTGAACAAACAGAACAGAAAGAATTTCACACAATTCTTCTGTGTAGTTTTTATTTGTAGACATTCTTTTTCCCAATATAGGCCTCTTAGCGCTCAGAATGTCCAATTGCAGTTTCTACAGAAAGAGTGTTTCAGAACGGCTCAATCAAAAGTAAGGTTCAACTCTGTTAGTTGAATGCACAGAACAGAAAGATGTTTCACAGAATGCTTCTGTGTAGTTTATATTTGAACATATTCTTTTTTCCACTATTACCCACTTAGCGCTACGAATGTCCAGTTGCATTTTCTACAGAAAGAGTGTTCAGATCTGCTCAATCAAAAGTATGGTTTAACTCTGTTAGCTGAATGCACATATCAGAAAGAAGTTTCACCGAATGATTCTGTGTAGTTTATATTTGAAGACATTCCTTTTTCCACTATTACCCTCTTAGCGCTCCGAATCTCCACTTGCATTTTCTACAAAAAGAGTGTTTCATAACTGCTCAATCAAAAATATCTTTTATCTCTGTTAACTGAATTTACAGATCAGAAATAAGTTTCACAGAATGCATCTGTGTAGTTTTTATTTGAAGATATTCTTTTTCGCAATGTAGGCCTCTTAGCGCTTAGCATGTCCAATTGCAGTTTCTACAGAAAGAGTGTTTCAGAACGGCTCAATCAAAAGTAAGGTTCAACTCTGTTAGCTGAATGCGCAGAACAGTAAGAGTTTTCACAGAATGCTACTGTGTAGTTTATATTTGAATATATTCCTTTTTCCACAATTACCCTCTTAGCGCTCCGAATGTCCACTTGCATTTTCTACAGAAAGAGTGTTCAGAACTGCGCAATCAAAAGTATGGTTTAACTCTGTTAGCTTAATGAACATATCAGAAATAAGTTTCACACAATGCTTCTGTGTAGTTTTTATTTGAAGATATTATTTTTCCCAATAGAGGCCTCTTAGCGCTCAGAATGTCCAATTGCAGTTTCTACAGAAAGAGTGTTTCAGAAAGGCTCAATCAAAGTAAGGTTCTACTCTGTTAGTTGAATGCACAGAACAGAAAGAAGTTTCACAGAATGCTTCTGTGTAGTTTATATTTGAACATATTCTTTTTTCCACTATTACCCACTTAGCGCTACGAATGTCCAGTTGCATTTTCTACAGACAGAGTGTTTCAAAACTGCTCAATCAAAAGTATGGTTTAACTCTGTTAGCTGAATGCTCAGATCAGAAAGAAGTTTCACAGAATGCTTCTGTGTAGTTTATATTTGAATATATTCCTTTTTCCACTACTAATCTCTTAGCGCTCCAAATGTCCAGTTGCATTTTCTACAGAAAGAGTGTTCAGATCTGCTGAATCAAAAGTATGGTTTAAGTCTGTTAGCTGAATGCACAGATCAGAAAGAAGTTTCACAGAATGATTCTGTGTAGTTTATATTTGAAGACATTCCTTTTTCCACTATTACCCTCTTAGCGCTCCGAATCTCCACTTGCATTTTCTACAAAAAGAGTGTTTCATAACTGCTCAATCAAAAATATGTTTTATATCTGTTAACTGAATTTACAGATCAGAAATAAGTTTCACAGAATGCATCTGTGTAGTTTTTATTTGAAGATATTCTTTTTCCCAATGTAGGCCTCTTAGCGCTTAGCATGTCCAATTGCAGTTTCTACAGAAAGAGTGTTTCAGAACGGCTCAATCAAAAGTAAGGTTCAACTCTGTTAGCTGAATGCACAGAAGAGTAAGAATTTTCACAGAATGCTACTGTGTAGTTTATATTTGAATATATTCCTTTTTCCACTATTACCCTCTTAGCGCTCCGAATGTCCACTTGCATTTTCTACAGAAAGAGTGTTCAGAACTGCGCAATCAAAAGTATGGTTTAACTCTGTTAGCTTAATGAACATATCAGAAATAAGTTTCACACAATGCTTCTGTGTAGTTTTTATTTGAAGATATTATTTTTCCCAATAGAGGCCTCTTAGCGCTCAGAATGTCCAATTGCAGTTTCCACAGAAAGAGTGTTTCAGAAAGGCTCAATCAAAAGTAAGGTTCAACTCTGTTAGTTGAATGCACAGAACAGAAAGAAGTTTCATACAATGCTTCTGTGTAGTTTATATTTGAACATATTCTTTTCTCCACTATTACCCACTTAGCGCTACGAATGTCCAGTTGCATTTTCTACAGACAGAGTGTTTCAAAACTGCTCAATCAAAAGTATGGTTTAACTCTATTAGCTGAATGCTCAGATCAGAAAGAAGTTTCACAGAATGCTTCTGTGTAGTTTATATTTGAATATATTCCTTTTTCCACTACTACTCTCTTAGCGCTCCAAATGTCCAGTTGCATTTTCTACAGAAAGAGTGTTCAGATCTGCTCAATCAAAAGTATGGTTTAACTCTGTTAGCTGAATGCACAGATCAGAAAGAAGTTTCACAGAATGATTCTGTGTAGTTTATATTTGGAGACATTCCTTTTTCCACTATTACCCTCTTAGCGCTCCGAATCTCCACTTGCATTTTCTACAGAAAGAGTTTTTCAGAACGGCTCAATCAAAACTAAGGTTCAACTCTTTTAGTTGAACAAACAGAACAGAAAGAAGTTTCACACAATTCTTCTGTGTAGTTTTTATTTGTAGACATTCTTTTTCCCAATATAGGCCTCTTAGCGCTCAGAATGTCCAATTGCAGTTTCTACAGAAAGAGTGTTTCAGAACGGCTCAATAAAAAGTAAGGTTCAACTCTGTTAGTTGAATGCACAGAACAGAAAGAAGTTTCACAGAATGCTTCTGTGTAGTTTATATTTGAACATATTCTTTTTTCCACTATTACCCACTTAGCGCTAGGAATGTCCAGTTGCATTTTCTACAGACAGAGTGTTTCAAAACTGCTCAATCAAAGTATGGTTTAACTCTGTTAGCTGAATGCTCAGATCAGAAAGAAGTTTCACAGAATGCTTCTGTGTAGTTTATATTTGAATATATTCCTTTTTCCACTACTACGCTCTTAGCGCTCCAAATGTCCAGTTGCATTTTCTACAGAAAGAGTGTTCAGATCTGCTCAATCAAAAGTATGGTTTAACTCTGTTAGCTGAATGCACAGATCAGAAAGAAGTTTCACCGAATGATTCTGTGTAGTTTATATTTGAAGACATTCCTTTTTCCACTATTACCCTCTTAGCGCTCCGAATCTCCACTTGCATTTTCTACAAAAAGAGTGTTTCATAACTGCTCAATCAAAAATATGTTTTATCTCTGTTAACTGAATTTACAGATCAGAAATAAGTTTCACAGAATGCATCTGTGTAGTTTTTATTTGAAGATATTCTTTTTCCCAATGTAGGCCTCTTAGCGCTTAGCATGTCCAATTGCAGTTTCTACAGAAAGAGTGTTTCAGAACGGCTCAATCAAAAGTAAGGTTCAACTCTGTTAGTTGAATGCACAGAACAGAAAGAATTTTCACAGAATGCTACTGTGTAGTTTATATTTGAATATATTCCTTTTTCCACTATTACCCTCTTAGCGCTCCGAATGTCCACTTGCATTTTCTACAGAAAGAGTGTTCAGAACTGCGCAATCAAAAGTATGGTTTAACTCTGTTAGCTTAATGAACATATCAGAAATAAGTTTCACACAATGCTTCTGTGTAGTTTTTATTTGAAGATATTATTTTTCCCAATAGAGGCCTCTTAACACTCAGAATGTCCAATTGCAGTTTCTACAGAAAGAGTGTTTCAGAAAGGCTCAATCAAAAGTAAGGTTCAGCTCTGTTAGTTGAATGCACAGAACAGAAAGAAGTTTCATACAATGCTTCTGTGTAGTTTATATTTGAACATATTCTTTTTTCCACTATTACCCACTTAGCGCTATGAATGTCCAGTTGCATTTTCTACAGACAGAGTGTTTCAAAACTGCTCAATCAAAAGTATGGTTTAACTCTGTTAGCTGAATGCTCAGATCAGAAAGAAGTTTCACAGAATGCTTCTGTGTAGTTTATATTTGAATATATTCCTTTTTCCACTAGTACTCTCTTAGCGCTCCAAATGTCCAGTTGCATTTTCTACAGAAAGAGTGTTCAGAACTGCTCAATCCAAAGTATGGTTTAACTCTGTTAGCTGAATGCACAGATCAGAAAGAATTTTCATAGAATGCTTCTGTGTACTTTTTATTTGAAGATATTCCTTTCTCCAATATAGGAGTCTTAGCGCTCAGAATGTCCAATTGCAGTTTCTACAGAAAGAGTGTTTCAGAAAGGCTCAATCAAAAGTAAGGTTCAACTCTGTTAGTTGAATGCACAGAACAGAAAGTAGTTTCACAGAACGCTTCTGTGTAGTTTATATTTGAATATATTACTTTTTCCACTACTACCTTCTTGGCGCTCCAAATGTCCAGTTGCATTTTCTACAGAAAGAGTGTTCAGAACTGCTCAATCAAATATATGATTTAACTCTCTTAGCTGAATGCACAGATTAGAAAGTAGTTGCCCAGAATGCTTCTGTGTAGTTTTTATTTGAAGATATATTTTTCCCAATATAGGCCTCTTAGTGCTCAGATTGTCCAATTGCAGTTTCTACAGAAAGAGTGTTTCAGAATGGCTCTTTCAAAAGTAAGGTTCAACTCTGCTATTTCAATGCACAGAACAGAAAGTAGTTTCACAGAATGCTTCTCTGTAGTTCATATTTGACGGTATTACTTTTTCCACTATTACCCTCTTAGAGCTCGGAATGTCCACTTGCATTTTCTACAGAAAGTGTGTTCAGAACTGCTCCATCAAAAGTATGGTTTAACTCTGTTAGTTGAATGCACAGATCAGAAAGAAGTTTCACAGAATTCTTCTGTGTAGTTTTTAGTTGAAGATATTCCTTTTTCCAATATAGGTCTCTTAGCGCTCAGAATGTCCAATTGCAGTTTCTACAGAAAGAGTGTTTCAGAACGGCTCAATCAAAAGTAAGGTTCAACCCTGGTAGTTGAATGCACAGAACAGAAAGAAGTTTCACAGAATGCTTCTGTGTAGTTTATATTTGAACATATTCTTTTTTCCACTATTACCCACTTAGCGCTACGAATGTCCAGTTGCATTTTCTACAGACAGAGTGTTTCAAAACTGCTCAATCAAAGTATGGTTTAACTCTGTTAGCTGAATGCTCAGATCAGAAAGAAGTTTCACAGAATGCTTCTGTGTAGTTTATATTTGAATATATTCCTTTTTCCACTAGTAATCTCTTAGCGCTCCATATGTCCTGTTGCATTTTCTACAGAAAGAGTGTTCAGATCTGCTCAATCAAAAGTATGGTTTAACTCTGTTAGCTGAATGCACAGATCAGAAAGAAGTTTCACAGAATGATTCTGTGTAGTTTATATTTGGAGACATTCCTTTTTCCACTATTACCCTCTTAGCGCTCCGAATCTCCACTTGCATTTTCTACAGAAAGAGTGTTTCAGAACGGCTCAATCAAAACTAAGGTTCAACTCTTTTAGTTGAACAAACAGAACAGAAAGAAGTTTCACACAATTCTTCTGTGTAGTTTTTATATGTAGACATTCTTTTTCCCAATATAGGCCTCCTAGCGCTCAGAATGTCCAATTGCAGTTTCTACAGAAAGAGTGTTTCAGAACGGCTCAATCAAAAGTAAGGTTCAACTCTGTTAGTTGAATGCACAGAACAGAAAGAAGTTTCATACAATGCTTCTGTGTAGTTTATATTTGAACATATTCTTTTTTCCACTATTACCCACTTAGCGCTACGAATGTCCAGTTGCATTTTCTACAGACAGAGTGTTTCAAAACTGCTCAATCAAAGTATGGTTTAACTCTGTTAGCTGAATGCTCAGATCAGAAAGAAGTTTCACAGAATGCTTCTGTGTAGTTTATATTTGAATATATTCCTTTTTCCACTAGTAATCTCTTAGCGCTCCATATGTCCTGTTGCATTTTCTACAGAAAGAGTGTTCAGATCTGCTCAATCAAAAGTATGGTTTAACTCTGTTAGCTGAATGCACAGATCAGAAAGAAGTTTCACAGAATGATTCTGTGTAGTTTATATTTGGAGACATTCCTTTTTCCACTATTACCCTCTTAGCGCTCCAAATCTCCACTTGCATTTTCTACAGAAAGAGTGTTTCAGAACGGCTCAATCAAAACTAAGGTTCAACTCTTTTAGTTGAACAAACAGAACAGAAAGAAGTTTCACACAATTCTTCTGTGTAGTTTTTATATGTAGACATTCTTTTTCCCAATATAGGCCTCCTAGCGCTCAGAATGTCCAATTGCAGTTTCTACAGAAAGAGTGTTTCAGAACGGCTCAATCAAAAGTAAGGTTCAACTCTGTTAGTTGAATGCACAGAACAGAAAGAAGTTTCATACAATGCTTCTGTGTAGTTTATATTTGAACATATTCTTTTTTCCACTATTACCCACTTAGCGCTACGAATGTCCAGTTGCATTTTCTACAGACAGAGTGTTTCAAAACTGCTCAATCAAAAGTATGGTTTAACTCTGTTAGCTGAATGCTCAGATCAGAAAGAAGTTTCACAGAATGCTTCTGTGTAGTTTATATTTGAATATATTCCTTTTTCCACTACTACGCTCTTAGCGCTCCAATTGTCCAGTTGCATTTTCTACAGAAAGAGTGTTCAGATCTGCTCAATCAAAAGTATGGTTTAACTCTGTTAGCTGAATGCACAGATCAGAAAGAAGTTTCACCGAATGATTCTGTGTAGTTTATATTTGAAGACATTCCTTTTTCCACTATTACCCTCTTAGCGCTCCGAATCTCCACTTGCATTTTCTACAAAAAGAGTTTTTCATAACTGCTCAATCAAAAATATGTTTTATCTCTGTTAACTGAATTTACAGATCAGAAATAAGTTTCACAGAATGCATCTGTGTAGTTTTTATTTGAAGATATTCTTTTTCCCAATGTAGGCCTCTTAGCGCTTAGCATGTCCAATTGCAGTTTCTACAGAAAGAGTGTTTCAGAACGGCTCAATCAAAAGTAACGCTCAACTCTGTTAGTTGAATGCACAGAACAGAAAGAATTTTCACAGAATGCTACTGTGTAGTTTATATTTGAATATATTCCTTTTTCCACTATTACCCTCTTAGCGCTCCGAATGTCCACTTGCATTTTCTACAGAAAGAGTGTTCAGAACTGCGCAATCAAAAGTATGGTTTAACTCTGTTAGCTTAATGAACATATCAGAAATAAGTTTCACACAATGCTTCTGTGTAGTTTTTATTTGAAGATATTATTTTTCCCAATAGAGGCCTCTTAGCGCTCAGAATGTCCAATTGCAGTTTCTACAGAAAGAGTGTTTCAGAAAGGCTCAATCAAAAGTAAGGTTCAACTCTGTTAGTTGAATGCACAGAACAGAAAGTAGTTTCATACAATGCTTCTGTGTAGTTTATATTTGAACATATTCTTTTCTCGACTATTACCCACTTAGCGCTACGAATGTCCAGTTGCATTTTCTACAGAGAGAGTGTTTCAAAACTGCTCAATCAAAAGTATGGTTTAACTCTGTTAGCTGAATGCTCCGATCAGAAAGAAGTTTCACAGAATGCTTCTGTGTAGTTTATATTTGAATATATTCCTTTTTCCACTACTACTCTCTTAGCGCTCCAAATGTCCAGTTGCATTTTCTACAGAAAGAGTGTTCAGATCTGCTGAATCAAAAGTATGGTTTAACTCTGTTAGCTGAATGCACAGATCAGAAAGAAGTTTCACAGAATGATTCTGTGTAGTTTATATTTGGAGACATTCCTTTTTCCACTATTACCCTCTTAGCGCTCCGAATCTCCACTTGCATTTTCTACAGAAAGAGTGTTTCAGAACGGCTCAATCAAAACTAAGGTTCAACTCTTTTAGTTGAACAAACAGAACAGAAAGAAGTTTCACACAATTCTTCTGTGTAGTTTTTATATGTAGACATTCTTTTTCCCAATATAGGCCTCCTAGCGCTCAGAATGTCCAATTGCAGTTTCTACAGAAAGAGTGTTTCAGAACGGCTCAATCAAAAGTAAGGTTCAACTCTGTTAGTTGAATGCACAGAACAGAAAGAAGTTTCATACAATGCTTCTGTGTAGTTTATATTTGAACATATTCTTTTTTCCACTATTACCCACATAGCGCTACGAATGTCCAGTTGCATTTCCTACAGACAGAGTGTTTCAAAACTGCTCAATCAAAAGTATGGTTTAACTCCGTTAGCTGAATGCTCAGATCAGAAAGAAGTTTCACAGAATGCTTCTGTGTAGTTTATATTTGAATATATTCCTTTTTCCACTACTACGCTCTTAGCGCTCCAAATGTCCAGTTGCATTTTCTACAGAAAGAGTGTTCAGATCTGCTCAATCAAAAGTATGGTTTAACTCTGTTAGCTGAATGCACAGATCAGAAAGAAGTTTCACCGAATGATTCTGTGTAGTTTATATTTGAAGACATTCCTTTTTCCACTATTACCCTCTTAGCGCTCCGAATCTCCACTTGCATTTTCTACAAAAAGAGTGTTTCATAACTGCTCAATCAAAAATATGTTTTATCTCTGTTAACTGAATTTACAGATCAGAAATAAGTTTCACAGAATGCATCTGTGTAGTTTTTATTTGAAGATATTCTTTTTCCCAATGTAGGCCTCTTAGCGCTTAGCATGTCCAATTGCAGTTTCTACAGAAAGAGTGTTTCAGAACGGCTCAATCAAAAGTAAGGTTCAACTCTGTTAGTTGAATGCACAGAACAGAAAGAATTTTCACAGAATGCTACTGTGTAGTTTATATTTGAATATATTCCTTTTTCCACTATTACCCTCTTAGCGCTCCGAATGTCCACTTGCATTTTCTACAGAAAGAGTGTTCAGAACTGCGCAATCAAAAGTATGGTTTAACTCTGTTAGCTTAATGAATATATCAGAAATAAGTTTCACACAATGCTTCTGTGTAGTTTTTATTTGAAGATATTATTTTTCCCAATAGAGGCCTCTTAACACTCAGAATGTCCAATTGCAGTTTCTACAGAAAGAGTGTTTCAGAAAGGCTCAATCAAAAGTAAGGTTCAGCTCTGTTAGTTGAATGCACAGAACAGAAAGAAGTTTCATACAATGCTTCTGTGTAGTTTATATTTGAACATATTCTTTTTTCCACTATTACCCACTTAGCGCTACGAATGTCCAGTTGCATTTTCTACAGACAGAGTGTTTCAAAACTGCTCAATCAAAAGTATGGTTTAACTCTGTTAGCTGAATGCTCAGATCAGAAAGAAGTTTCACAGAATGCTTCTTTGTAGTTTATATTTGAATATATTCCTTTTTCCACTACTACTCTCTTAGCGCTCCAAATGTCCAGTTGCATTTTCTACAGAAGGAGTGTTCAGATCTGCTCAATTAAAAGTATGGTTTAACTCTGTTAGCTGAATGCACAGATCAGAAATAAGTTTCACAGAATGATTCTGTGTAGTTTATATTTGGAGACATTCCTTTTTCCACTATTACCCTCTTAGCGCTCCGAATCTCCACTTGCATTTTCTACAGAAAGAGTGTTTCAGAACGGCTCAATCAAAACTAAGGTTCAACTCTTTTAGTTGAACAAACAGAACAGAAAGAAGTTTCACACAATTCTTCTGTGTAGTTTTTATATGTAGACATTCTTTTTCCCAATATAGGCCTCCTAGCGCTCAGAATGTCCAATTGCAGTTTCTACAGAAAGAGTGTTTCAGAACGGCTCAATCAAAAGTAAGGTTCAACTCTGTTAGTTGAATGCACAGAACAGAAAGAAGTTTCATACAATGCTTCTGTGTAGTTTATATTTGAACATATTCTTTTTTCCACTATTACCCACATAGCGCTACGAATGTCCAGTTGCATTTCCTAAAGACAGAGTGTTTCAAAACTGCTCAATCAAAAGTATGGTTTAACTCCGTTAGCTGAATGCTCAGATCAGAAAGAAGTTTCACAGAATGCTTCTGTGTAGTTTATATTTGAATATATTCCTTTTTCCACTACTACGCTCTTAGCGCTCCAAATGTCCAGTTGCATTTTCTACAGAAAGAGTGTTCAGATCTGCTCAATCAAAAGTATGGTTTAACTCTGTTAGCTGAATGCACAGATCAGAAAGAAGTTTCACCGAATGATTCTGTGTAGTTTATATTTGAAGACATTCCTTTTTCCACTATTACCCTCTTAGCGCTCCGAATCTCCACTTGCATTTTCTACAAAAAGAGTGTTTCATAACTGCTCAATCAAAAATATGTTTTATCTCTGTTAACTGAATTTACAGATCAGAAATAAGTTTCACAGAATGCATCTGTGTAGTTTTTATTTGAAGATATTCTTTTTCCCAATGTAGGCCTCTTAGCGCTTAGCATGTCCAATTGCAGTTTCTACAGAAAGAGTGTTTCAGAACGGCTCAATCAAAAGTAAGGTTCAACTCTGTTAGTTGAATGCACAGAACAGAAAGAATTTTCACAGAATGCTACTGTGTAGTTTATATTTGAATATATTCCTTTTTCCACTATTACCCTCTTAGCGCTCCGAATGTCCACTTGCATTTTCTACAGAAAGAGTGTTCAGAACTGCGCAATCAAAAGTATGGTTTAACTCTGTTAGCTTAATGAACATATCAGAAATAAGTTTCACACAATGCTTCTGTGTAGTTTTTATTTGAAGATATTATTTTTCCCAATAGAGGCCTCTTAACACTCAGAATGTCCAATTGCAGTTTCTACAGAAAGAGTGTTTCAGAAAGGCTCAATCAAAAGTAAGGTTCAGCTCTGTTAGTTGAATGCACAGAACAGAAAGAAGTTTCATACAATGCTTCTGTGTAGTTTATATTTGAACATATTCTTTTTTCCACTATTACCCACTTAGCGCTATGAATGTCCAGTTGCATTTTCTACAGACAGAGTGTTTCAAAACTGCTCAATCAAAAGTATGGTTTAACTCTGTTAGCTGAATGCTCAGATCAGAAAGAAGTTTCACAGAATGCTTCTGTGTAGTTTATATTTGAATATATTCCTTTTTCCACTAGTACTCTCTTAGCGCTCCAAATGTCCAGTTGCATTTTCTACAGAAAGAGTGTTCAGAACTGCTCAATCCAAAGTATGGTTTAACTCTGTTAGCTGAATGCACAGATCAGAAAGAATTTTCATAGAATGCTTCTGTGTACTTTTTATTTGAAGATATTCCTTTCTCCAATATAGGAGTCTTAGCGCTCAGAATGTCCAATTGCAGTTTCTACAGAAAGAGTGTTTCAGAAAGGCTCAATCAAAAGTAAGGTTCAACTCTGTTAGTTGAATGCACAGAACAGAAAGTAGTTTCACAGAACGCTTCTGTGTAGTTTATATTTGAATATATTACTTTTTCCACTACTACCTTCTTGGCGCTCCAAATGTCCAGTTGCATTTTCTACAGAAAGAGTGTTCAGAACTGCTCAATCAAATATATGATTTAACTCTCTTAGCTGAATGCACAGATTAGAAAGTAGTTGCCCAGAATGCTTCTGTGTAGTTTTTATTTGAAGATATATTTTTCCCAATATAGGCCTCTTAGTGCTCAGATTGTCCAATTGCAGTTTCTACAGGAAGAGTGTTTCAGAATGGCTCTTTCAAAAGTAAGGTTCAACTCTGCTATTTCAATGCACAGAACAGAAAGTAGTTTCACAGAATGCTTCTCTGTAGTTCATATTTGACGGTATTACTTTTTCCACTATTACCCTCTTAGAGCTCGGAATGTCCACTTGCATTTTCTACAGAAAGTGTGTTCAGAACTGCTCCATCAAAAGTATGGTTTAACTCTGTTAGTTGAATGCACAGATCAGAAAGAAGTTTCACAGAATTCTTCTGTGTAGTTTTTAGTTGAAGATATTCCTTTTTCCAATATAGGTCTCTTAGCGCTCAGAATGTCCAATTGCAGTTTCTACAGAAAGAGTGTTTCAGAACGGCTCAATCAAAAGTAAGGTTCAACCCTGGTAGTTGAATGCACAGAACAGAAAGAAGTTTCACAGAATGCTTCTGTGTAGTTTATATTTGAACATATTCTTTTTTCCACTATTACCCACTTAGCGCTACGAATGTCCAGTTGCATTTTCTACAGACAGAGTGTTTCAAAACTGCTCAATCAAAGTATGGTTTAACTCTGTTAGCTGAATGCTCAGATCAGAAAGAAGTTTCACAGAATGCTTCTGTGTAGTTTATATTTGAATATATTCCTTTTTCCACTAGTAATCTCTTAGCGCTCCATATGTCCTGTTGCATTTTCTACAGAAAGAGTGTTCAGATCTGCTCAATCAAAAGTATGGTTTAACTCTGTTAGCTGAATGCACAGATCAGAAAGAAGTTTCACAGAATGATTCTGTGTAGTTTATATTTGGAGACATTCCTTTTTCCACTATTACCCTCTTAGCGCTCCGAATCTCCACTTGCATTTTCTACAGAAAGAGTGTTTCAGAACGGCTCAATCAAAACTAAGGTTCAACTCTTTTAGTTGAACAAACAGAACAGAAAGAAGTTTCACACAATTCTTCTGTGTAGTTTTTATATGTAGACATTCTTTTTCCCAATATAGGCCTCCTAGCGCTCAGAATGTCCAATTGCAGTTTCTACAGAAAGAGTGTTTCAGAACGGCTCAATCAAAAGTAAGGTTCAACTCTGTTAGTTGAATGCACAGAACAGAAAGAAGTTTCATACAATGCTTCTGTGTAGTTTATATTTGAACATATTCTTTTTTCCACTATTACCCACTTAGCGCTACGAATGTCCAGTTGCATTTTCTACAGACAGAGTGTTTCAAAACTGCTTAATCAAAAGTATGGTTTAACTCTGTTAGCTGAATTCTCAGATCAGAAAGAAGTTTCACAGAATGCTTCTGTGTAGTTTATATTTGAATATATTCCTTTTTCCACTACTACGCTCTTAGCGCTCCAATTGTCCAGTTGCATTTTCTACAGAAAGAGTGTTCAGATCTGCTCAATCAAAAGTATGGTTTAACTCTGTTAGCTGAATGCACAGATCAGAAAGAAGTTTCACCGAATGATTCTGTGTAGTTTATATTTGAAGACATTCCTTTTTCCACTATTACCCTCTTAGCGCTCCGAATCTCCACTTGCATTTTCTACAAAAAGAGTTTTTCATAACTGCTCAATCAAAAATATGTTTTATCTCTGTTAACTGAATTTACAGATCAGAAATAAGTTTCACAGAATGCATCTGTGTAGTTTTTATTTGAAGATATTCTTTTTCCCAATGTAGGCCTCTTAGCGCTTAGCATGTCCAATTGCAGTTTCTACAGAAAGAGTGTTTCAGAACGGCTCAATCAAAAGTAACGCTCAACTCTGTTAGTTGAATGCACAGAACAGAAAGAATTTTCACAGAATGCTACTGTGTAGTTTATATTTGAATATATTCCTTTTTCCACTATTACCCTCTTAGCGCTCCGAATGTCCACTTGCATTTTCTACAGAAAGAGTGTTCAGAACTGCGCAATCAAAAGTATGGTTTAACTCTGTTAGCTTAATGAACATATCAGAAATAAGTTTCACACAATGCTTCTGTGTAGTTTTTATTTGAAGATATTATTTTTCCCAATAGAGGCCTCTTAGCGCTGAGAATGTCCAATTGCAGTTTCTACAGAAAGAGTGTTTCAGAAAGGCTCAATCAAAAGTAAGGTTCAACTCTGTTAGTTGAATGCACAGAACAGAAAGAAGTTTCATACAATGCTTCTGTGTAGTTTATATTTGAACATATTCTTTTCTCGACTATTACCCACTTAGCGCTACGAATGTCCAGTTGCATTTTCTACAGACAGAGTGTTTCAAAACTGCTCAATCAAAAGTATGGTTTAACTCTGTTAGCTGAATGCTCAGATCAGAAAGAAGTTTCACAGAATGCTTCTGTGTAGTTTATATTTGAATATATTCCTTTTTCCACTACTAATCTCTTAGCGCTCCAAATGTCCAGTTGCATTTTCTACAGAAAGAGTGTTCAGATCTGCTGAATCAAAAGTATGGTTTAAGTCTGTTAGCTGAATGCACAGATCAGAAAGAAGTTTCACAGAATGATTCTGTGTAGTTTATATTTGAAGACATTCCTTTTTCCACTATTACCCTCTTAGCGCTCCGAATCTCCACTTGCATTTTCTACAAAAAGAGTGTTTCATAACTGCTCAATCAAAAATATGTTTTATATCTGTTAACTGAATTTACAGATCAGAAATAAGTTTCACAGAATGCATCTGTGTAGTTTTTATTTGAAGATATTCTTTTTCCCAATGTAGGCCTCTTAGCGCTTAGCATGTCCAATTGCAGTTTCTACAGAAAGAGTGTTTCAGAACGGCTCAATCAAAAGTAAGGTTCAACTCTGTTAGCTGAATGCACAGAAGAGTAAGAATTTTCACAGAATGCTACTGTGTAGTTTATATTTGAATATATTCCTTTTTCCACTATTACCCTCTTAGCGCTCCGAATGTCCACTTGCATTTTCTACAGAAAGAGTGTTCAGAACTGCGCAATCAAAAGTATGGTTTAACTCTGTTAGCTTAATGAACATATCAGAAATAAGTTTCACACAATGCTTCTGTGTAGTTTTTATTTGAAGATATTATTTTTCCCAATAGAGGCCTCTTAGCGCTCAGAATGTCCAATTGCAGTTTCCACAGAAAGAGTGTTTCAGAAAGGCTCAATCAAAAGTAAGGTTCAACTCTGTTAGTTGAATGCACAGAACAGAAAGAAGTTTCATACAATGCTTCTGTGTAGTTTATATTTGAACATATTCTTTTCTCCACTATTACCCACTTAGCGCTACGAATGTCCAGTTGCATTTTCTACAGACAGAGTGTTTCAAAACTGCTCAATCAAAAGTATGGTTTAACTCTATTAGCTGAATGCTCAGATCAGAAAGAAGTTTCACAGAATGCTTCTGTGTAGTTTATATTTGAATATATTCCTTTTTCCACTACTACTCTCTTAGCGCTCCAAATGTCCAGTTGCATTTTCTACAGAAAGAGTGTTCAGATCTGCTCAATCAAAAGTATGGTTTAACTCTGTTAGCTGAATGCACAGATCAGAAAGAAGTTTCACAGAATGATTCTGTGTAGTTTATATTTGGAGACATTCCTTTTTCCACTATTACCCTCTTAGCGCTCCGAATCTCCACTTGCATTTTCTACAGAAAGAGTTTTTCAGAACGGCTCAATCAAAACTAAGGTTCAACTCTTTTAGTTGAACAAACAGAACAGAAAGAAGTTTCACACAATTCTTCTGTGTAGTTTTTATTTGTAGACATTCTTTTTCCCAATATAGGCCTCTTAGCGCTCAGAATGTCCAATTGCAGTTTCTACAGAAAGAGTGTTTCAGAACGGCTCAATAAAAAGTAAGGTTCAACTCTGTTAGTTGAATGCACAGAACAGAAAGAAGTTTCACAGAATGCTTCTGTGTAGTTTATATTTGAACATATTCTTTTTTCCACTATTACCCACTTAGCGCTAGGAATGTCCAGTTGCATTTTCTACAGACAGAGTGTTTCAAAACTGCTCAATCAAAGTATGGTTTAACTCTGTTAGCTGAATGCTCAGATCAGAAAGAAGTTTCACAGAATGCTTCTGTGTAGTTTATATTTGAATATATTCCTTTTTCCACTACTACGCTCTTAGCGCTCCAAATGTCCAGTTGCATTTTCTACAGAAAGAGTGTTCAGATCTGCTCAATCAAAAGTATGGTTTAACTCTGTTAGCTGAATGCACAGATCAGAAAGAAGTTTCACCGAATGATTCTGTGTAGTTTATATTTGAAGACATTCCTTTTTCCACTATTACCCTCTTAGCGCTCCGAATCTCCACTTGCATTTTCTACAAAAAGAGTGTTTCATAACTGCTCAATCAAAAATATGTTTTATCTCTGTTAACTGAATTTACAGATCAGAAATAAGTTTCACAGAATGCATCTGTGTAGTTTTTATTTGAAGATATTCTTTTTCCCAATGTAGGCCTCTTAGCGCTTAGCATGTCCAATTGCAGTTTCTACAGAAAGAGTGTTTCAGAACGGCTCAATCAAAAGTAAGGTTCAACTCTGTTAGTTGAATGCACAGAACAGAAAGAATTTTCACAGAATGCTACTGTGTAGTTTATATTTGAATATATTCCTTTTTCCACTATTACCCTCTTAGCGCTCCGAATGTCCACTTGCATTTTCTACAGAAAGAGTGTTCAGAACTGCGCAATCAAAAGTATGGTTTAACTCTGTTAGCTTAATGAACATATCAGAAATAAGTTTCACACAATGCTTCTGTGTAGTTTTTATTTGAAGATATTATTTTTCCCAATAGAGGCCTCTTAACACTCAGAATGTCCAATTGCAGTTTCTACAGAAAGAGTGTTTCAGAAAGGCTCAATCAAAAGTAAGGTTCAGCTCTGTTAGTTGAATGCACAGAACAGAAAGAAGTTTCATACAATGCTTCTGTGTAGTTTATATTTGAACATATTCTTTTTTCCACTATTACCCACTTAGCGCTATGAATGTCCAGTTGCATTTTCTACAGACAGAGTGTTTCAAAACTGCTCAATCAAAAGTATGGTTTAACTCTGTTAGCTGAATGCTCAGATCAGAAAGAAGTTTCACAGAATGCTTCTGTGTAGTTTATATTTGAATATATTCCTTTTTCCACTAGTACTCTCTTAGCGCTCCAAATGTCCAGTTGCATTTTCTACAGAAAGAGTGTTCAGAACTGCTCAATCCAAAGTATGGTTTAACTCTGTTAGCTGAATGCACAGATCAGAAAGAATTTTCATAGAATGCTTCTGTGTACTTTTTATTTGAAGATATTCCTTTCTCCAATATAGGAGTCTTAGCGCTCAGAATGTCCAATTGCAGTTTCTACAGAAAGAGTGTTTCAGAAAGGCTCAATCAAAAGTAAGGTTCAACTCTGTTAGTTGAATGCACAGAACAGAAAGTAGTTTCACAGAACGCTTCTGTGTAGTTTATATTTGAATATATTACTTTTTCCACTACTACCTTCTTGGCGCTCCAAATGTCCAGTTGCATTTTCTACAGAAAGAGTGTTCAGAACTGCTCAATCAAATATATGATTTAACTCTCTTAGCTGAATGCACAGATTAGAAAGTAGTTGCCCAGAATGCTTCTGTGTAGTTTTTATTTGAAGATATATTTTTCCCAATATAGGCCTCTTAGTGCTCAGATTGTCCAATTGCAGTTTCTACAGAAAGAGTGTTTCAGAATGGCTCTTTCAAAAGTAAGGTTCAACTCTGCTATTTCAATGCACAGAACAGAAAGTAGTTTCACAGAATGCTTCTCTGTAGTTCATATTTGACGGTATTACTTTTTCCACTATTACCCTCTTAGAGCTCGGAATGTCCACTTGCATTTTCTACAGAAAGTGTGTTCAGAACTGCTCCATCAAAAGTATGGTTTAACTCTGTTAGTTGAATGCACAGATCAGAAAGAAGTTTCACAGAATTCTTCTGTGTAGTTTTTAGTTGAAGATATTCCTTTTTCCAATATAGGTCTCTTAGCGCTCAGAATGTCCAATTGCAGTTTCTACAGAAAGAGTGTTTCAGAACGGCTCAATCAAAAGTAAGGTTCAACCCTGGTAGTTGAATGCACAGAACAGAAAGAAGTTTCACAGAATGCTTCTGTGTAGTTTATATTTGAACATATTCTTTTTTCCACTATTACCCACTTAGCGCTACGAATGTCCAGTTGCATTTTCTACAGACAGAGTGTTTCAAAACTGCTCAATCAAAGTATGGTTTAACTCTGTTAGCTGAATGCTCAGATCAGAAAGAAGTTTCACAGAATGCTTCTGTGTAGTTTATATTTGAATATATTCCTTTTTCCACTAGTAATCTCTTAGCGCTCCATATGTCCTGTTGCATTTTCTACAGAAAGAGTGTTCAGATCTGCTCAATCAAAAGTATGGTTTAACTCTGTTAGCTGAATGCACAGATCAGAAAGAAGTTTCACAGAATGATTCTGTGTAGTTTATATTTGGAGACATTCCTTTTTCCACTATTACCCTCTTAGCGCTCCGAATCTCCACTTGCATTTTCTACAGAAAGAGTGTTTCAGAACGGCTCAATCAAAACTAAGGTTCAACTCTTTTAGTTGAACAAACAGAACAGAAAGAAGTTTCACACAATTCTTCTGTGTAGTTTTTATATGTAGACATTCTTTTTCCCAATATAGGCCTCCTAGCGCTCAGAATGTCCAATTGCAGTTTCTACAGAAAGAGTGTTTCAGAACGGCTCAATCAAAAGTAAGGTTCAACTCTGTTAGTTGAATGCACAGAACAGAAAGAAGTTTCATACAATGCTTCTGTGTAGTTTATATTTGAACATATTCTTTTTTCCACTATTACCCACTTAGCGCTACGAATGTCCAGTTGCATTTTCTACAGACAGAGTGTTTCAAAACTGCTTAATCAAAAGTATGGTTTAACTCTGTTAGCTGAATTCTCAGATCAGAAAGAAGTTTCACAGAATGCTTCTGTGTAGTTTATATTTGAATATATTCCTTTTTCCACTACTACGCTCTTAGCGCTCCAATTGTCCAGTTGCATTTTCTACAGAAAGAGTGTTCAGATCTGCTCAATCAAAAGTATGGTTTAACTCTGTTAGCTGAATGCACAGATCAGAAAGAAGTTTCACCGAATGATTCTGTGTAGTTTATATTTGAAGACATTCCTTTTTCCACTATTACCCTCTTAGCGCTCCGAATCTCCACTTGCATTTTCTACAAAAAGAGTTTTTCATAACTGCTCAATCAAAAATATGTTTTATCTCTGTTAACTGAATTTACAGATCAGAAATAAGTTTCACAGAATGCATCTGTGTAGTTTTTATTTGAAGATATTCTTTTTCCCAATGTAGGCCTCTTAGCGCTTAGCATGTCCAATTGCAGTTTCTACAGAAAGAGTGTTTCAGAACGGCTCAATCAAAAGTAACGCTCAACTCTGTTAGTTGAATGCACAGAACAGAAAGAATTTTCACAGAATGCTACTGTGTAGTTTATATTTGAATATATTCCTTTTTCCACTATTACCCTCTTAGCGCTCCGAATGTCCACTTGCATTTTCTACAGAAAGAGTGTTCAGAACTGCGCAATCAAAAGTATGGTTTAACTCTGTTAGCTTAATGAACATATCAGAAATAAGTTTCACACAATGCTTCTGTGTAGTTTTTATTTGAAGATATTATTTTTCCCAATAGAGGCCTCTTAGCGCTGAGAATGTCCAATTGCAGTTTCTACAGAAAGAGTGTTTCAGAAAGGCTCAATCAAAGAAAGGTTCAACTCTGTTAGTTGAATGCACAGAACAGAAAGAAGTTTCATACAATGCTTCTGTGTAGTTTATATTTGAACATATTCTTTTCTCGACTATTACCCACTTAGCGCTACGAATGTCCAGTTGCATTTTCTACAGAGAGAGTGTTTCAAAACTGCTCAATCAAAAGTATGGTTTAACTCTGTTAGCTGAATGCTCAGATCAGAAAGAAGTTTCACAGAATGCTTCTGTGTAGTTTATATTTGAATATATTCCTTTTTCCACTACTACTCTCTTAGCGCTCCAAATGTCCAGTTGCATTTTCTACAGAAAGAGTGTTCAGATCTGCTGAATCAAAAGTATGGTTTAACTCTGTTAGCTGAATGCACAGATCAGAAAGAAGTTTCACAGAATGATTCTGTGTAGTTTATATTTGGAGACATTCCTTTTTCCACTATTACCCTCTTAGCGCTCCGAATCTCCACTTGCATTTTCTACAGAAAGAGTGTTTCAGAACGGCTCAATCAAAACTAAGGTTCAACTCTTTTAGTTGAACAAACAGAACAGAAAGAAGTTTCACACAATTCTTCTGTGTAGTTTTTATATGTAGACATTCTTTTTCCCAATATAGGCCTCCTAGCGCTCAGAATGTCGAATTGCAGTTTCTACAGAAAGAGTGTTTCAGAACGGCTCAATCAAAAGTAAGGTTCAACTCTGTTAGTTGAATGCACAGAACAGAAAGAAGTTTCATACAATGCTTCTGTGTAGTTTATATTTGAACATATTCTTTTTTCCACTATTACCCACTTAGCGCTACGAATGTCCAGTTGCATTTTCTACAGACAGAGTGTTTCAAAACTGCTTAATCAAAAGTATGGTTTAACTCTGTTAGCTGAATTCTCAGATCAGAAAGAAGTTTCACAGAATGCTTCTGTGTAGTTTATATTTGAATATATTCCTTTTTCCACTACTACGCTCTTAGCGCTCCAATTGTCCAGTTGCATTTTCTACAGAAAGAGTGTTCAGATCTGCTCAATCAAAAGTATGGTTTAACTCTGTTAGCTGAATGCACAGATCAGAAAGAAGTTTCACCGAATGATTCTGTGTAGTTTATATTTGAAGACATTCCTTTTTCCACTATTACCCTCTTAGCGCTCCGAATCTCCACTTGCATTTTCTACAAAAAGAGTTTTTCATAACTGCTCAATCAAAAATATGTTTTATCTCTGTTAACTGAATTTACAGATCAGAAATAAGTTTCACAGAATGCATCTGTGTAGTTTTTATTTGAAGATATTCTTTTTCCCAATGTAGGCCTCTTAGCGCTTAGCATGTCCAATTGCAGTTTCTACAGAAAGAGTGTTTCAGAACGGCTCAATCAAAAGTAACGCTCAACTCTGTTAGTTGAATGCACAGAACAGAAAGAATTTTCACAGAATGCTACTGTGTAGTTTATATTTGAATATATTCCTTTTTCCACTATTACCCTCTTAGCGCTCCGAATGTCCACTTGCATTTTCTACAGAAAGAGTGTTCAGAACTGCGCAATCAAAAGTATGGTTTAACTCTGTTAGCTTAATGAACATATCAGAAATAAGTTTCACACAATGCTTCTGTGTAGTTTTTATTTGAAGATATTATTTTTCCCAATAGAGGCCTCTTAGCGCTGAGAATGTCCAATTGCAGTTTCTACAGAAAGAGTGTTTCAGAAAGGCTCAATCAAAAGTAAGGTTCAACTCTGTTAGTTGAATGCACAGAACAGAAAGAAGTTTCATACAATGCTTCTGTGTAGTTTATATTTGAACATATTCTTTTCTCGACTATTACCCACTTAGCGCTACGAATGTCCAGTTGCATTTTCTACAGACAGTGTGTTTCAAAACTGCTCAATCAAAAGTATGGTTTAACTCTGTTAGCTGAATGCTCAGATCAGAAAGAAGTTTCACAGAATGCTTCTGTGTAGTTTATATTTGAATATATTCCTTTTTCCACTAGTACTCTCTTAGCGCTCCAAATGTCCAGTTGCATTTTCTACAGAAAGAGTGTTCAGAACTGCTCAATCCAAAGTATGGTTTAACTCTGTTAGCTGAATGCACAGATCAGAAAGAATTTTCATAGAATGCTTCTGTGTACTTTTTATTTGAAGATATTCCTTTCTCCAATATAGGAGTCTTAGCGCTCAGAATGTCCAATTGCAGTTTCTACAGAAAGAGTGTTTCAGAAAGGCTCAATCAAAAGTAAGGTTCAACTCTGTTAGTTGAATGCACAGAACAGAAAGTAGTTTCACAGAACGCTTCTGTGTAGTTTATATTTGAATATATTACTTTTTCCACTACTACCTTCTTGGCGCTCCAAATGTCCAGTTGCATTTTCTACAGAAAGAGTGTTCAGAACTGCTCAATCAAATATATGATTTAACTCTCTTAGCTGAATGCACAGATTAGAAAGTAGTTGCCCAGAATGCTTCTGTGTAGTTTTTATTTGAAGATATATTTTTCCCAATATAGGCCTCTTAGTGCTCAGATTGTCCAATTGCAGTTTCTACAGAAAGAGTGTTTCAGAATGGCTCTTTCAAAAGTAAGGTTCAACTCTGCTATTTCAATGCACAGAACAGAAAGTAGTTTCACAGAATGCTTCTCTGTAGTTCATATTTGACGGTATTACTTTTTCCACTATTACCCTCTTAGAGCTCGGAATGTCCACTTGCATTTTCTACAGAAAGTGTGTTCAGAACTGCTCCATCAAAAGTATGGTTTAACTCTGTTAGTTGAATGCACAGATCAGAAAGAAGTTTCACAGAATTCTTCTGTGTAGTTTTTAGTTGAAGATATTCCTTTTTCCAATATAGGTCTCTTAGCGCTCAGAATGTCCAATTGCAGTTTCTACAGAAAGAGTGTTTCAGAACGGCTCAATCAAAAGTAAGGTTCAACCCTGGTAGTTGAATGCACAGAACAGAAAGAAGTTTCACAGAATGCTTCTGTGTAGTTTATATTTGAACATATTCTTTTTTCCACTATTACCCACTTAGCGCTACGAATGTCCAGTTGCATTTTCTACAGACAGAGTGTTTCAAAACTGCTCAATCAAAGTATGGTTTAACTCTGTTAGCTGAATGCTCAGATCAGAAAGAAGTTTCACAGAATGCTTCTGTGTAGTTTATATTTGAATATATTCCTTTTTCCACTAGTAATCTCTTAGCGCTCCATATGTCCTGTTGCATTTTCTACAGAAAGAGTGTTCAGATCTGCTCAATCAAAAGTATGGTTTAACTCTGTTAGCTGAATGCACAGATCAGAAAGAAGTTTCACAGAATGATTCTGTGTAGTTTATATTTGGAGACATTCCTTTTTCCACTATTACCCTCTTAGCGCTCCGAATCTCCACTTGCATTTTCTACAGAAAGAGTGTTTCAGAACGGCTCAATCAAAACTAAGGTTCAACTCTTTTAGTTGAACAAACAGAACAGAAAGAAGTTTCACACAATTCTTCTGTGTAGTTTTTATATGTAGACATTCTTTTTCCCAATATAGGCCTCCTAGCGCTCAGAATGTCCAATTGCAGTTTCTACAGAAAGAGTGTTTCAGAACGGCTCAATCAAAAGTAAGGTTCAACTCTGTTAGTTGAATGCACAGAACAGAAAGAAGTTTCATACAATGCTTCTGTGTAGTTTATATTTGAACATATTCTTTTTTCCACTATTACCCACTTAGCGCTACGAATGTCCAGTTGCATTTTCTACAGACAGAGTGTTTCAAAACTGCTTAATCAAAAGTATGGTTTAACTCTGTTAGCTGAATTCTCAGATCAGAAAGAAGTTTCACAGAATGCTTCTGTGTAGTTTATATTTGAATATATTCCTTTTTCCACTACTACGCTCTTAGCGCTCCAATTGTCCAGTTGCATTTTCTACAGAAAGAGTGTTCAGATCTGCTCAATCAAAAGTATGGTTTAACTCTGTTAGCTGAATGCACAGATCAGAAAGAAGTTTCACCGAATGATTCTGTGTAGTTTATATTTGAAGACATTCCTTTTTCCACTATTACCCTCTTAGCGCTCCGAATCTCCACTTGCATTTTCTACAAAAAGAGTTTTTCATAACTGCTCAATCAAAAATATGTTTTATCTCTGTTAACTGAATTTACAGATCAGAAATAAGTTTCACAGAATGCATCTGTGTAGTTTTTATTTGAAGATATTCTTTTTCCCAATGTAGGCCTCTTAGCGCTTAGCATGTCCAATTGCAGTTTCTACAGAAAGAGTGTTTCAGAACGGCTCAATCAAAAGTAACGCTCAACTCTGTTAGTTGAATGCACAGAACAGAAAGAATTTTCACAGAATGCTACTGTGTAGTTTATATTTGAATATATTCCTTTTTCCACTATTACCCTCTTAGCGCTCCGAATGTCCACTTGCATTTTCTACAGAAAGAGTGTTCAGAACTGCGCAATCAAAAGTATGGTTTAACTCTGTTAGCTTAATGAACATATCAGAAATAAGTTTCACACAATGCTTCTGTGTAGTTTTTATTTGAAGATATTATTTTTCCCAATAGAGGCCTCTTAGCGCTGAGAATGTCCAATTGCAGTTTCTACAGAAAGAGTGTTTCAGAAAGGCTCAATCAAAGAAAGGTTCAACTCTGTTAGTTGAATGCACAGAACAGAAAGAAGTTTCATACAATGCTTCTGTGTAGTTTATATTTGAACATATTCTTTTCTCGACTATTACCCACTTAGCGCTACGAATGTCCAGTTGCATTTTCTACAGAGAGAGTGTTTCAAAACTGCTCAATCAAAAGTATGGTTTAACTCTGTTAGCTGAATGCTCAGATCAGAAAGAAGTTTCACAGAATGCTTCTGTGTAGTTTATATTTGAATATATTCCTTTTTCCACTACTACTCTCTTAGCGCTCCAAATGTCCAGTTGCATTTTCTACAGAAAGAGTGTTCAGATCTGCTGAATCAAAAGTATGGTTTAACTCTGTTAGCTGAATGCACAGATCAGAAAGAAGTTTCACAGAATGATTCTGTGTAGTTTATATTTGGAGACATTCCTTTTTCCACTATTACCCTCTTAGCGCTCCGAATCTCCACTTGCATTTTCTACAGAAAGAGTGTTTCAGAACGGCTCAATCAAAACTAAGGTTCAACTCTTTTAGTTGAACAAACAGAACAGAAAGAAGTTTCACACAATTCTTCTGTGTAGTTTTTATATGTAGACATTCTTTTTCCCAATATAGGCCTCCTAGCGCTCAGAATGTCGAATTGCAGTTTCTACAGAAAGAGTGTTTCAGAACGGCTCAATCAAAAGTAAGGTTCAACTCTGTTAGTTGAATGCACAGAACAGAAAGAAGTTTCATACAATGCTTCTGTGTAGTTTATATTTGAACATATTCTTTTTTCCACTATTACCCACTTAGCGCTACGAATGTCCAGTTGCATTTTCTACAGACAGAGTGTTTCAAAACTGCTTAATCAAAAGTATGGTTTAACTCTGTTAGCTTAATTCTCAGATCAGAAAGAAGTTTCACAGAATGCTTCTGTGTAGTTTATATTTTAATATATTCCTTTTTCCACTACTACGCTCTTAGCGCTCCAATTGTCCAGTTGCATTTTCTACAGAAAGAGTGTTCAGATCTGCTCAATCAAAAGTATGGTTTAACTCTGTTAGCTGAATGCACAGATCAGAAAGAAGTTTCACCGAATGATTCTGTGTAGTTTATATTTGAAGACATTCCTTTTTCCACTATTACCCTCTTAGCGCTCCGAATCTCCACTTGCATTTTCTACAAAAAGAGTTTTTCATAACTGCTCAATCAAAAATATGTTTTATCTCTGTTAACTGAATTTACAGATCAGAAATAAGTTTCACAGAATGCATCTGTGTAGTTTTTATTTGAAGATATTCTTTTTCCCAATGTAGGCCTCTTAGCGCTTAGCATGTCCAATTGCAGTTTCTACAGAAAGAGTGTTTCAGAACGGCTCAATCAAAAGTAACGCTCAACTCTGTTAGTTGAATGCACAGAACAGAAAGAATTTTCACAGAATGCTACTGTGTAGTTTATATTTGAATATATTCCTTTTTCCACTATTACCCTCTTAGCGCTCCGAATGTCCACTTGCATTTTCTACAGAAAGAGTGTTCAGAACTGCGCAATCAAAAGTATGGTTTAACTCTGTTAGCTTAATGAACATATCAGAAATAAGTTTCACACAATGCTTCTGTGTAGTTTTTATTTGAAGATATTATTTTTCCCAATAGAGGCCTCTTAGCGCTGAGAATGTCCAATTGCAGTTTCTACAGAAAGAGTGTTTCAGAAAGGCTCAATCAAAAGTAAGGTTCAACTCTGTTAGTTGAATGCACAGAACAGAAAGAAGTTTCATACAATGCTTCTGTGTAGTTTATATTTGAACATATTCTTTTCTCGACTATTACCCACTTAGCGCTACGAATGTCCAGTTGCATTTTCTACAGAGAGAGTGTTTCAAAACTGCTCAATCAAAAGTATGGTTTAACTCTGTTAGCTGAATGCTCAGATCAGAAAGAAGTTTCACAGAATGCTTCTGTGTAGTTTATATTTGAATATATTCCTTTTTCCACTACTACTCTCTTAGCGCTCCAAAAGTCCAGTTGCATTTTCTACAGAAAGAGTGTTCAGATCTGCTGAATCAAAAGTATGGTTTAACTCTGTTAGCTGAATGCACAGATCAGAAAGAAGTTTCACAGAATGATTCTGTGTAGTTTATATTTGGAGACATTCCTTTTTCCACTATTACCCTCTTAGCGCTCCGAATCTCCACTTGCATTTTCTACAGAAAGAGTGTTTCAGAACGGCTCAATCAAAACTAAGGTTCAACTCTTTTAGTTGAACAAACAGAACAGAAAGAAGTTTCACACAATTCTTCTGTGTAGTTTTTATATGTAGACATTCTTTTTCCCAATATAGGCCTCCTAGCGCTCAGAATGTCCAATTGCAGTTTCTACAGAAAGAGTGTTTCAGAACGGCTCAATCAAAAGTAAGGTTCAACTCTGTTAGTTGAATGCACAGAACAGAAAGAAGTTTCATACAATGCTTCTGTGTAGTTTATATTTGAACATATTCTTTTTTCCACTATTACCCACATAGCGCTACGAATGTCCAGTTGCATTTCCTAAAGACAGAGTGTTTCAAAACTGCTCAATCAAAAGTATGGTTTAACTCCGTTAGCTGAATGCTCAGATCAGAAAGAAGTTTCACAGAATGCTTCTGTGTAGTTTATATTTGAATATATTCCTTTTTCCACTACTACGCTCTTAGCGCTCCAAATGTCCAGTTGCATTTTCTACAGAAAGAGTGTTCAGATCTGCTCAATCAAAAGTACGGTTTAACTCTGTTAGCTGAATGCACAGATCAGAAAGAAGTTTCACCGAATGATTCTGTGTAGTTTATATTTGAAGACATTCCTTTTTCCACTATTACCCTCTTAGCGCTCCGAATCTCCACTTGCATTTTCTACAAAAAGAGTGTTTCATAACTGCTCAATCAAAAATATGTTTTATCTCTGTTAACTGAATTTACAGATCAGAAATAAGTTTCACAGAATGCATCTGTGTAGTTTTTATTTGAAGATATTCTTTTTCCCAATGTAGGCCTCTTAGCGCTTAGCATGTCCAATTGCAGTTTCTACAGAAAGAGTGTTTCAGAACGGCTCAATCAAAAGTAAGGTTCAACTCTGTTAGTTGAATGCACAGAACAGAAAGAATTTTCACAGAATGCTACTGTGTAGTTTATATTTGAATATATTCCTTTTTCCACTATTACCCTCTTAGCGCTCCGAATGTCCACTTGCATTTTCTACAGAAAGAGTGTTCAGAACTGCGCAATCAAAAGTATGGTTTAACTCTGTTAGCTTAATGAACATATCAGAAATAAGTTTCACACAATGCTTCTGTGTAGTTTTTATTTGAAGATATTATTTTTCCCAATAGAGGCCTCTTAACACTCAGAATGTCCAATTGCAGTTTCTACAGAAAGAGTGTTTCAGAAAGGCTCAATCAAAAGTAAGGTTCAGCTCTGTTAGTTGAATGCACAGAACAGAAAGAAGTTTCATACAATGCTTCTGTGTAGTTTATATTTGAACATATTCTTTTTTCCACTATTACCCACTTAGCGCTACGAATGTCCAGTTGCATTTTCTACAGACAGAGTGTTTCAAAACTGCTCAATCAAAAGTATGGTTTAACTCTGTTAGCTGAATGCTCAGATCAGAAAGAAGTTTCACAGAATGCTTCTTTGTAGTTTATATTTGAATATATTCCTTTTTCCACTACTACTCTCTTAGCGCTCCAAATGTCCAGTTGCATTTTCTACAGAAGGAGTGTTCAGATCTGCTCAATCAAAAGTATGGTTTAACTCTGTTAGCTGAATGCACAGATCAGAAAGAAGTTTCACAGAATGATTCTGTGTAGTTTATATTTGGAGACATTCCTTTTTCCACTATTACCCTCTTAGCGCTCCGAATCTCCACTTGCATTTTCTACAGAAAGAGTGTTTCAGAACGGCTCAATCAAAACTAAGGTTCAACTCTTTTAGTTGAACAAACAGAACAGAAAGAAGTTTCACACAATTCTTCTGTGTAGTTTTTATATGTAGACATTCTTTTTCCCAATATAGGCCTCCTAGCGCTCAGAATGTCCAATTGCAGTTTCTACAGAAAGAGTGTTTCAGAACGGCTCAATCAAAAGTAAGGTTCAACTCTGTTAGTTGAATGCACAGAACAGAAAGAAGTTTCATACAATGCTTCTGTGTAGTTTATATTTGAACATATTCTTTTTTCCACTATTACCCACATAGCGCTACGAATGTCCAGTTGCATTTCCTAAAGACAGAGTGTTTCAAAACTGCTCAATCAAAAGTATGGTTTAACTCCGTTAGCTGAATGCTCAGATCAGAAAGAAGTTTCACAGAATGCTTCTGTGTAGTTTATATTTGAATATATTCCTTTTTCCACTACTACGCTCTTAGCGCTCCAAATGTCCAGTTGCATTTTCTACAGAAAGAGTGTTCAGATCTGCTCAATCAAAAGTATGGTTTAACTCTGTTAGCTGAATGCACAGATCAGAAAGAAGTTTCACCGAATGATTCTGTGTAGTTTATATTTGAAGACATTCCTTTTTCCACTATTACCCTCTTAGCGCTCCGAATCTCCACTTGCATTTTCTACAAAAAGAGTGTTTCATAACTGCTCAATCAAAAATATGTTTTATCTCTGTTAACTGAATTTACAGATCAGAAATAAGTTTCACAGAATGCATCTGTGTAGTTTTTATTTGAAGATATTCTTTTTCCCAATGTAGGCCTCTTAGCGCTTAGCATGTCCAATTGCAGTTTCTACAGAAAGAGTGTTTCAGAACGGCTCAATCAAAAGTAAGGTTCAACTCTGTTAGTTGAATGCACAGAACAGAAAGAATTTTCACAGAATGCTACTGTGTAGTTTATATTTGAATATATTCCTTTTTCCACTATTACCCTCTTAGCGCTCCGAATGTCCACTTGCATTTTCTACAGAAAGAGTGTTCAGAACTGCGCAATCAAAAGTATGGTTTAACTCTGTTAGCTTAATGAACATATCAGAAATAAGTTTCACACAATGCTTCTGTGTAGTTTTTATTTGAAGATATTATTTTTCCCAATAGAGGCCTCTTAACACTCAGAATGTCCAATTGCAGTTTCTACAGAAAGAGTGTTTCAGAAAGGCTCAATCAAAAGTAAGGTTCAGCTCTGTTAGTTGAATGCACAGAACAGAAAGAAGTTTCATACAATGCTTCTGTGTAGTTTATATTTGAACATATTCTTTTTTCCACTATTACCCACTTAGCGCTATGAATGTCCAGTTGCATTTTCTACAGACAGAGTGTTTCAAAACTGCTCAATCAAAAGTATGGTTTAACTCTGTTAGCTGAATGCTCAGATCAGAAAGAAGTTTCACAGAATGCTTCTGTGTAGTTTATATTTGAATATATTCCTTTTTCCACTAGTACTCTCTTAGCGCTCCAAATGTCCAGTTGCATTTTCTACAGAAAGAGTGTTCAGAACTGCTCAATCCAAAGTATGGTTTAACTCTGTTAGCTGAATGCACAGATCAGAAAGAATTTTCATAGAATGCTTCTGTGTACTTTTTATTTGAAGATATTCCTTTCTCCAATATAGGAGTCTTAGCGCTCAGAATGTCCAATTGCAGTTTCTACAGAAAGAGTGTTTCAGAAAGGCTCAATCAAAAGTAAGGTTCAACTCTGTTAGTTGAATGCACAGAACAGAAAGTAGTTTCACAGAACGCTTCTGTGTAGTTTATATTTGAATATATTACTTTTTCCACTACTACCTTCTTGGCGCTCCAAATGTCCAGTTGCATTTTCTACAGAAAGAGTGTTCAGAACTGCTCAATCAAATATATGATTTAACTCTCTTAGCTGAATGCACAGATTAGAAAGTAGTTGCCCAGAATGCTTCTGTGTAGTTTTTATTTGAAGATATATTTTTCCCAATATAGGCCTCTTAGTGCTCAGATTGTCCAATTGCAGTTTCTACAGGAAGAGTGTTTCAGAATGGCTCTTTCAAAAGTAAGGTTCAACTCTGCTATTTCAATGCACAGAACAGAAAGTAGTTTCACAGAATGCTTCTCTGTAGTTCATATTTGACGGTATTACTTTTTCCACTATTACCCTCTTAGAGCTCGGAATGTCCACTTGCATTTTCTACAGAAAGTGTGTTCAGAACTGCTCCATCAAAAGTATGGTTTAACTCTGTTAGTTGAATGCACAGATCAGAAAGAAGTTTCACAGAATTCTTCTGTGTAGTTTTTAGTTGAAGATATTCCTTTTTCCAATATAGGTCTCTTAGCGCTCAGAATGTCCAATTGCAGTTTCTACAGAAAGAGTGTTTCAGAACGGCTCAATCAAAAGTAAGGTTCAACCCTGGTAGTTGAATGCACAGAACAGAAAGAAGTTTCACAGAATGCTTCTGTGTAGTTTATATTTGAACATATTCTTTTTTCCACTATTACCCACTTAGCGCTACGAATGTCCAGTTGCATTTTCTACAGACAGAGTGTTTCAAAACTGCTCAATCAAAGTATGGTTTAACTCTGTTAGCTGAATGCTCAGATCAGAAAGAAGTTTCACAGAATGCTTCTGTGTAGTTTATATTTGAATATATTCCTTTTTCCACTAGTAATCTCTTAGCGCTCCATATGTCCTGTTGCATTTTCTACAGAAAGAGTGTTCAGATCTGCTCAATCAAAAGTATGGTTTAACTCTGTTAGCTGAATGCACAGATCAGAAAGAAGTTTCACAGAATGATTCTGTGTAGTTTATATTTGGAGACATTCCTTTTTCCACTATTACCCTCTTAGCGCTCCGAATCTCCACTTGCATTTTCTACAGAAAGAGTGTTTCAGAACGGCTCAATCAAAACTAAGGTTCAACTCTTTTAGTTGAACAAACAGAACAGAAAGAAGTTTCACACAATTCTTCTGTGTAGTTTTTATATGTAGACATTCTTTTTCCCAATATAGGCCTCCTAGCGCTCAGAATGTCCAATTGCAGTTTCTACAGAAAGAGTGTTTCAGAACGGCTCAATCAAAAGTAAGGTTCAACTCTGTTAGTTGAATGCACAGAACAGAAAGAAGTTTCATACAATGCTTCTGTGTAGTTTATATTTGAACATATTCTTTTTTCCACTATTACCCACTTTGCGCTACGAATGTCCAGTTGCATTTTCTACAGACAGAGTGTTTCAAAACTGCTTAATCAAAAGTATGGTTTAACTCTGTTAGCTGAATTCTCAGATCAGAAAGAAGTTTCACAGAATGCTTCTGTGTAGTTTATATTTGAATATATTCCTTTTTCCACTACTACGCTCTTAGCGCTCCAATTGTCCAGTTGCATTTTCTACAGAAAGAGTGTTCAGATCTGCTCAATCAAAAGTATGGTTTAACTCTGTTAGCTGAATGCACAGATCAGAAAGAAGTTTCACCGAATGATTCTGTGTAGTTTATATTTGAAGACATTCCTTTTTCCACTATTACCCTCTTAGCGCTCCGAATCTCCACTTGCATTTTCTACAAAAAGAGTTTTTCATAACTGCTCAATCAAAAATATGTTTTATCTCTGTTAACTGAATTTACAGATCAGAAATAAGTTTCACAGAATGCATCTGTGTAGTTTTTATTTGAAGATATTCTTTTTCCCAATGTAGGCCTCTTAGCGCTTAGCATGTCCAATTGCAGTTTCTACAGAAAGAGTGTTTCAGAACGGCTCAATCAAAAGTAACGCTCAACTCTGTTAGTTGAATGCACAGAACAGAAAGAATTTTCACAGAATGCTACTGTGTAGTTTATATTTGAATATATTCCTTTTTCCACTATTACCCTCTTAGCGCTCCGAATGTCCACTTGCATTTTCTACAGAAAGAGTGTTCAGAACTGCGCAATCAAAAGTATGGTTTAACTCTGTTAGCTTAATGAACATATCAGAAATAAGTTTCACACAATGCTTCTGTGTAGTTTTTATTTGAAGATATTATTTTTCCCAATAGAGGCCTCTTAGCGCTGAGAATGTCCAATTGCAGTTTCTACAGAAAGAGTGTTTCAGAAAGGCTCAATCAAAAGTAAGGTTCAACTCTGTTAGTTGAATGCACAGAACAGAAAGAAGTTTCATACAATGCTTCTGTGTAGTTTATATTTGAACATATTCTTTTCTCGACTATTACCCACTTAGCGCTACGAATGTCCAGTTGCATTTTCTACAGACAGTGTGTTTCAAAACTGCTCAATCAAAAGTATGGTTTAACTCTGTTAGCTGAATGCTCAGATCAGAAAGAAGTTTCACAGAATGCTTCTGTGTAGTTTATATTTGAATACATTCCTTTTTCCACTAGTACTCTCTTAGCGCTCCAAATGTCCAGTTGCATTTTCTACAGAAAGAGTGTTCAGAACTGCTCAATCCAAAGTATGGTTTAACTCTGTTAGCTGAATGCACAGATCAGAAAGAATTTTCATAGAATGCTTCTGTGTACTTTTTATTTGAAGATATTCCTTTCTCCAATATAGGAGTCTTAGCGCTCAGAATGTCCAATTGCAGTTTCTACAGAAAGAGTGTTTCAGAAAGGCTCAATCAAAAGTAAGGTTCAACTCTGTTAGTTGAATGCACAGAACAGAAAGTAGTTTCACAGAACGCTTCTGTGTAGTTTATATTTGAATATATTACTTTTTCCACTACTACCTTCTTGGCGCTCCAAATGTCCAGTTGCATTTTCTACAGAAAGAGTGTTCAGAACTGCTCAATCAAATATATGATTTAACTCTCTTAGCTGAATGCACAGATTAGAAAGTAGTTGCCCAGAATGCTTCTGTGTAGTTTTTATTTGAAGATATATTTTTCCCAATATAGGCCTCTTAGTGCTCAGATTGTCCAATTGCAGTTTCTACAGAAAGAGTGTTTCAGAATGGCTCTTTCAAAAGTAAGGTTCAACTCTGCTATTTCAATGCACAGAACAGAAAGTAGTTTCACAGAATGCTTCTCTGTAGTTCATATTTGACGGTATTACTTTTTCCACTATTACCCTCTTAGAGCTCGGAATGTCCACTTGCATTTTCTACAGAAAGTGTGTTCAGAACTGCTCCATCAAAAGTATGGTTTAACTCTGTTAGTTGAATGCACAGATCAGAAAGAAGTTTCACAGAATTCTTCTGTGTAGTTTTTAGTTGAAGATATTCCTTTTTCCAATATAGGTCTCTTAGCGCTCAGAATGTCCAATTGCAGTTTCTACAGAAAGAGTGTTTCAGAACGGCTCAATCAAAAGTAAGGTTCAACCCTGGTAGTTGAATGCACAGAACAGAAAGAAGTTTCACAGAATGCTTCTGTGTAGTTTATATTTGAACATATTCTTTTTTCCACTATTACCCACTTAGCGCTACGAATGTCCAGTTGCATTTTCTACAGACAGAGTGTTTCAAAACTGCTCAATCAAAGTATGGTTTAACTCTGTTAGCTGAATGCTCAGATCAGAAAGAAGTTTCACAGAATGCTTCTGTGTAGTTTATATTTGAATATATTCCTTTTTCCACTAGTAATCTCTTAGCGCTCCATATGTCCTGTTGCATTTTCTACAGAAAGAGTGTTCAGATCTGCTCAATCAAAAGTATGGTTTAACTCTGTTAGCTGAATGCACAGATCAGAAAGAAGTTTCACAGAATGATTCTGTGTAGTTTATATTTGGAGACATTCCTTTTTCCACTATTACCCTCTTAGCGCTCCGAATCTCCACTTGCATTTTCTACAGAAAGAGTGTTTCAGAACGGCTCAATCAAAACTAAGGTTCAACTCTTTTAGTTGAACAAACAGAACAGAAAGAAGTTTCACACAATTCTTCTGTGTAGTTTTTATATGTAGACATTCTTTTTCCCAATATAGGCCTCCTAGCGCTCAGAATGTCCAATTGCAGTTTCTACAGAAAGAGTGTTTCAGAACGGCTCAATCAAAAGTAAGGTTCAACTCTGTTAGTTGAATGCACAGAACAGAAAGAAGTTTCATACAATGCTTCTGTGTAGTTTATATTTGAACATATTCTTTTTTCCACTATTACCCACTTAGCGCTACGAATGTCCAGTTGCATTTTCTACAGACAGAGTGTTTCAAAACTGCTTAATCAAAAGTATGGTTTAACTCTGTTAGCTGAATTCTCAGATCAGAAAGAAGTTTCACAGAATGCTTCTGTGTAGTTTATATTTGAATATATTCCTTTTTCCACTACTACGCTCTTAGCGCTCCAATTGTCCAGTTGCATTTTCTACAGAAAGAGTGTTCAGATCTGCTCAATCAAAAGTATGGTTTAACTCTGTTAGCTGAATGCACAGATCAGAAAGAAGTTTCACCGAATGATTCTGTGTAGTTTATATTTGAAGACATTCCTTTTTCCACTATTACCCTCTTAGCGCTCCGAATCTCCACTTGCATTTTCTACAAAAAGAGTTTTTCATAACTGCTCAATCAAAAATATGTTTTATCTCTGTTAACTGAATTTACAGATCAGAAATAAGTTTCACAGAATGCATCTGTGTAGTTTTTATTTGAAGATATTCTTTTTCCCAATGTAGGCCTCTTAGCGCTTAGCATGTCCAATTGCAGTTTCTACAGAAAGAGTGTTTCAGAACGGCTCAATCAAAAGTAACGCTCAACTCTGTTAGTTGAATGCACAGAACAGAAAGAATTTTCACAGAATGCTACTGTGTAGTTTATATTTGAATATATTCCTTTTTCCACTATTACCCTCTTAGCGCTCCGAATGTCCACTTGCATTTTCTACAGAAAGAGTGTTCAGAACTGCGCAATCAAAAGTATGGTTTAACTCTGTTAGCTTAATGAACATATCAGAAATAAGTTTCACACAATGCTTCTGTGTAGTTTTTATTTGAAGATATTATTTTTCCCAATAGAGGCCTCTTAGCGCTGAGAATGTCCAATTGCAGTTTCTACAGAAAGAGTGTTTCAGAAAGGCTCAATCAAAGTAAGGTTCAACTCTGTTAGTTGAATGCACAGAACAGAAAGAAGTTTCATACAATGCTTCTGTGTAGTTTATATTTGAACATATTCTTTTCTCGACTATTACCCACTTAGCGCTACGAATGTCCAGTTGCATTTTCTACAGAGAGAGTGTTTCAAAACTGCTCAATCAAAAGTATGGTTTAACTCTGTTAGCTGAATGCTCAGATCAGAAAGAAGTTTCACAGAATGCTTCTGTGTAGTTTATATTTGAATATATTCCTTTTTCCACTACTACTCTCTTAGCGCTCCAAATGTCCAGTTGCATTTTCTACAGAAAGAGTGTTCAGATCTGCTGAATCAAAAGTATGGTTTAACTCTGTTAGCTGAATGCACAGATCAGAAAGAAGTTTCACAGAATGATTCTGTGTAGTTTATATTTGGAGACATTCCTTTTTCCACTATTACCCTCTTAGCGCTCCGAATCTCCACTTGCATTTTCTACAGAAAGAGTGTTTCAGAACGGCTCAATCAAAACTAAGGTTCAACTCTTTTAGTTGAACAAACAGAACAGAAAGAAGTTTCACACAATTCTTCTGTGTAGTTTTTATATGTAGACATTCTTTTTCCCAATATAGGCCTCCTAGCGCTCAGAATGTCCAATTGCAGTTTCTACAGAAAGAGTGTTTCAGAACGGCTCAATCAAAAGTAAGGTTCAACTCTGTTAGTTGAATGCACAGAACAGAAAGAAGTTTCATACAATGCTTCTGTGTAGTTTATATTTGAACATATTCTTTTTTCCACTATTACCAACTTAGCGCTACGAATGTCCAGTTGCATTTTCTACAGACAGAGTGTTTCAAAACTGCTTAATCAAAAGTATGGTTTAACTCTGTTAGCTTAATTCTCAGATCAGAAAGAAGTTTCACAGAATGCTTCTGTGTAGTTTATATTTGAATATATTCCTTTTTCCACTGCTACGCTCTTAGCGCTCCAATTGTCCAGTTGCATTTTCTACAGAAAGAGTGTTCAGATCTGCTCAATCAAAAGTATGGTTTAACTCTGTTAGCTGAATGCACAGATCAGAAAGAAGTTTCACCGAATGATTCTGTGTAGTTTATATTTGAAGACATTCCTTTTTCCACTATTACCCTCTTAGCGCTCCGAATCTCCACTTGCATTTTCTACAAAAAGAGTTTTTCATAACTGCTCAATCAAAAATATGTTTTATCTCTGTTAACTGAATTTACAGATCAGAAATAAGTTTCACAGAATGCATCTGTGTAGTTTTTATTTGAAGATATTCTTTTTCCCAATGTAGGCCTCTTAGCGCTTAGCATGTCCAATTGCAGTTTCTACAGAAAGAGTGTTTCAGAACGGCTCAATCAAAAGTAACGCTCAACTCTGTTAGTTGAATGCACAGAACAGAAAGAATTTTCACAGAATGCTACTGTGTAGTTTATATTTGAATATATTCCTTTTTCCACTATTACCCTCTTAGCGCTCCGAATGTCCACTTGCATTTTCTACAGAAAGAGTGTTCAGAACTGCGCAATCAAAAGTATGGTTTAACTCTGTTAGCTTAATGAACATATCAGAAATAAGTTTCACACAATGCTTCTGTGTAGTTTTTATTTGAAGATATTATTTTTCCCAATAGAGGCCTCTTAGCGCTGAGAATGTCCAATTGCAGTTTCTACAGAAAGAGTGTTTCAGAAAGGCTCAATCAAAAGTAAGGTTCAACTCTGTTAGTTGAATGCACAGAACAGAAAGAAGTTTCATACAATGCTTCTGTGTAGTTTATATTTGAACATATTCTTTTCTCGACTATTACCCACTTAGCGCTACGAATGTCCAGTTGCATTTTCTACAGAGAGAGTGTTTCAAAACTGCTCAATCAAAAGTATGGTTTAACTCTGTTAGCTGAATGCTCAGATCAGAAAGAAGTTTCACAGAATGCTTCTGTGTAGTTTATATTTGAATATATTCCTTTTTCCACTACTACTCTCTTAGCGCTCCAAATGTCCAGTTGCATTTTCTACAGAAAGAGTGTTCAGATCTGCTGAATCAAAAGTATGGTTTAACTCTGTTAGCTGAATGCACAGATCAGAAAGAAGTTTCACAGAATGATTCTGTGTAGTTTATATTTGGAGACATTCCTTTTTCCACTATTACCCTCTTAGCGCTCCGAATCTCCACTTGCATTTTCTACAGAAAGAGTGTTTCAGAACGGCTCAATCAAAACTAAGGTTCAACTCTTTTAGTTGAACAAACAGAACAGAAAGAAGTTTCACACAATTCTTCTGTGTAGTTTTTATATGTAGACATTCTTTTTCCCAATATAGGCCTCCTAGCGCTCAGAATGTCCAATTGCAGTTTCTACAGAAAGAGTGTTTCAGAACGGCTCAATCAAAAGTAAGGTTCAACTCTGTTAGTTGAATGCACAGAACAGAAAGAAGTTTCATACAATGCTTCTGTGTAGTTTATATTTGAACATATTCTTTTTTCCACTATTACCCACATAGCGCTACGAATGTCCAGTTGCATTTCCTACAGACAGAGTGTTTCAAAACTGCTCAATCAAAAGTATGGTTTAACTCCGTTAGCTGAATGCTCAGATCAGAAAGAAGTTTCACAGAATGCTTCTGTGTAGTTTATATTTGAATATATTCCTTTTTCCACTACTACGCTCTTAGCGCTCCAAATGTCCAGTTGCATTTTCTACAGAAAGAGTGTTCAGATCTGCTCAATCAAAAGTATGGTTTAACTCTGTTAGCTGAATGCACAGATCAGAAAGAAGTTTCACCGAATGATTCTGTGTAGTTTATATTTGAAGACATTCCTTTTTCCACTATTACCCTCTTAGCGCTCCGAATCTCCACTTGCATTTTCTACAAAAAGAGTGTTTCATAACTGCTCAATCAAAAATATGTTTTATCTCTGTTAACTGAATTTACAGATCAGAAATAAGTTTCACAGAATGCATCTGTGTAGTTTTTATTTGAAGATATTCTTTTTCCCAATGTAGGCCTCTTAGCGCTTAGCATGTCCAATTGCAGTTTCTACAGAAAGAGTGTTTCAGAACGGCTCAATCAAAAGTAAGGTTCAACTCTGTTAGTTGAATGCACAGAACAGAAAGAATTTTCACAGAATGCTACTGTGTAGTTTATATTTGAATATATTCCTTTTTCCACTATTACCCTCTTAGCGCTCCGAATGTCCACTTGCATTTTCTACAGAAAGAGTGTTCAGAACTGCGCAATCAAAAGTATGGTTTAACTCTGTTAGCTTAATGAACATATCAGAAATAAGTTTCACACAATGCTTCTGTGTAGTTTTTATTTGAAGATATTATTTTTCCCAATAGAGGCCTCTTAACACTCAGAATGTCCAATTGCAGTTTCTACAGAAAGAGTGTTTCAGAAAGGCTCAATCAAAAGTAAGGTTCAGCTCTGTTAGTTGAATGCACAGAACAGAAAGAAGTTTCATACAATGCTTCTGTGTAGTTTATATTTGAACATATTCTTTTTTCCACTATTACCCACTTAGCGCTACGAATGTCCAGTTGCATTTTCTACAGACAGAGTGTTTCAAAACTGCTCAATCAAAAGTATGGTTTAACTCTGTTAGCTGAATGCTCAGATCAGAAAGTAGTTTCACAGAATGCTTCTTTGTAGTTTATATTTGAATATATTCCTTTTTCCACTACTACTCTCTTAGCGCTCCAAATGTCCAGTTGCATTTTCTACAGAAGGAGTGTTCAGATCTGCTCAATCAAAAGTATGGTTTAACTCTGTTAGCTGAATGCACAGATCAGAAAGAAGTTTCACAGAATGATTCTGTGTAGTTTATATTTGGAGACATTCCTTTTTCCACTATTACCCTCTTAGCGCTCCGAATCTCCACTTGCATTTTCTACAGAAAGAGTGTTTCAGAACGGCTCAATCAAAACTAAGGTTCAACTCTTTTAGTTGAACAAACAGAACAGAAAGAAGTTTCACACAATTCTTCTGTGTAGTTTTTATATGTAGACATTCTTTTTCCCAATATAGGCCTCCTAGCGCTCAGAATGTCCAATTGCAGTTTCTACAGAAAGAGTGTTTCAGAACGGCTCAATCAAAAGTAAGGTTCAACTCTGTTAGTTGAATGCACAGAACAGAAAGAAGTTTCATACAATGCTTCTGTGTAGTTTATATTTGAACATATTCTTTTTTCCACTATTACCCACATAGCGCTACGAATGTCCAGTTGCATTTCCTAAAGACAGAGTGTTTCAAAACTGCTCAATCAAAAGTATGGTTTAACTCCGTTAGCTGAATGCTCAGATCAGAAAGAAGTTTCACAGAATGCTTCTGTGTAGTTTATATTTGAATATATTCCTTTTTCCACTACTACGCTCTTAGCGCTCCAAATGTCCAGTTGCATTTTCTACAGAAAGAGTGTTCAGATCTGCTCAATCAAAAGTATGGTTTAACTCTGTTAGCTGAATGCACAGATCAGAAAGAAGTTTCACCGAATGATTCTGTGTAGTTTATATTTGAAGACATTCCTTTTTCCACTATTACCCTCTTAGCGCTCCGAATCTCCACTTGCATTTTCTACAAAAAGAGTGTTTCATAACTGCTCAATCAAAAATATGTTTTATCTCTGTTAACTGAATTTACAGATCAGAAATAAGTTTCACAGAATGCATCTGTGTAGTTTTTATTTGAAGATATTCTTTTTCCCAATGTAGGCCTCTTAGCGCTTAGCATGTCCAATTGCAGTTTCTACAGAAAGAGTGTTTCAGAACGGCTCAATCAAAAGTAAGGTTCAACTCTGTTAGTTGAATGCACAGAACAGAAAGAATTTTCACAGAATGCTACTGTGTAGTTTATATTTGAATATATTCCTTTTTCCACTATTACCCTCTTAGCGCTCCGAATGTCCACTTGCATTTTCTACAGAAAGAGTGTTCAGAACTGCGCAATCAAAAGTATGGTTTAACTCTGTTAGCTTAATGAACATATCAGAAATAAGTTTCACACAATGCTTCTGTGTAGTTTTTATTTGAAGATATTTTTTTTCCCAATAGAGGCCTCTTAACACTCAGAATGTCCAATTGCAGTTTCTACAGAAAGAGTGTTTCAGAAAGGCTCAATCAAAAGTAAGGTTCAGCTCTGTTAGTTGAATGCACAGAACAGAAAGAAGTTTCATACAATGCTTCTGTGTAGTTTATATTTGAACATATTCTTTTTTCCACTATTACCCACTTAGCGCTATGAATGTCCAGTTGCATTTTCTACAGACAGAGTGTTTCAAAACTGCTCAATCAAAAGTATGGTTTAACTCTGTTAGCTGAATGCTCAGATCAGAAAGAAGTTTCACAGAATGCTTCTGTGTAGTTTATATTTGAATATATTCCTTTTTCCACTAGTACTCTCTTAGCGCTCCAAATGTCCAGTTGCATTTTCTACAGAAAGAGTGTTCAGAACTGCTCAATCCAAAGTATGGTTTAACTCTGTTAGCTGAATGCACAGATCAGAAAGAATTTTCATAGAATGCTTCTGTGTACTTTTTATTTGAAGATATTCCTTTCTCCAATATAGGAGTCTTAGCGCTCAGAATGTCCAATTGCAGTTTCTACAGAAAGAGTGTTTCAGAAAGGCCCAATCAAATGTAAGGTTCAACTCTGTTAGTTGAATGCACAGAACAGAAAGTAGTTTCACAGAACGCTTCTGTGTAGTTTATATTTGAATATATTACTTTTTCCACTACTACCTTCTTGGCGCTCCAAATGTCCAGTTGCATTTTCTACAGAAAGAGTGTTCAGAACTGCTCAATCAAATATATGATTTAACTCTCTTAGCTGAATGCACAGATTAGAAAGTAGTTGCCCAGAATGCTTCTGTGTAGTTTTTATTTGAAGATATATTTTTCCCAATATAGGCCTCTTAGTGCTCAGATTGTCCAATTGCAGTTTCTACAGGAAGAGTGTTTCAGAATGGCTCTTTCAAAAGTAAGGTTCAACTCTGCTATTTCAATGCACAGAACAGAAAGTAGTTTCACAGAATGCTTCTCTGTAGTTCATATTTGACGGTATTACTTTTTCCACTATTACCCTCTTAGAGCTCGGAATGTCCACTTGCATTTTCTACAGAAAGTGTGTTCAGAACTGCTCCATCAAAAGTATGGTTTAACTCTGTTAGTTGAATGCACAGATCAGAAAGAAGTTTCACAGAATTCTTCTGTGTAGTTTTTAGTTGAAGATATTCCTTTTTCCAATATAGGTCTCTTAGCGCTCAGAATGTCCAATTGCAGTTTCTACAGAAAGAGTGTTTCAGAACGGCTCAATCAAAAGTAAGGTTCAACCCTGGTAGTTGAATGCACAGAACAGAAAGAAGTTTCACAGAATGCTTCTGTGTAGTTTATATTTGAACATATTCTTTTTTCCACTATTACCCACTTAGCGCTACGAATGTCCAGTTGCATTTTCTACAGACAGAGTGTTTCAAAACTGCTCAATCAAAGTATGGTTTAACTCTGTTAGCTGAATGCTCAGATCAGAAAGAAGTTTCACAGAATGCTTCTGTGTAGTTTATATTTGAATATATTCCTTTTTCCACTAGTAATCTCTTAGCGCTCCATATGTCCTGTTGCATTTTCTACAGAAAGAGTGTTCAGATCTGCTCAATCAAAAGTATGGTTTAACTCTGTTAGCTGAATGCACAGATCAGAAAGAAGTTTCACAGAATGATTCTGTGTAGTTTATATTTGGAGACATTCCTTTTTCCACTATTACCCTCTTAGCGCTCCGAATCTCCACTTGCATTTTCTACAGAAAGAGTGTTTCAGAACGGCTCAATCAAAACTAAGGTTCAACTCTTTTAGTTGAACAAACAGAACAGAAAGAAGTTTCACACAATTCTTCTGTGTAGTTTTTATATGTAGACATTCTTTTTCCCAATATAGGCCTCCTAGCGCTCAGAATGTCCAATTGCAGTTTCTACAGAAAGAGTGTTTCAGAACGGCTCAATCAAAAGTAAGGTTCAACTCTGTTAGTTGAATGCACAGAACAGAAAGAAGTTTCATACAATGCTTCTGTGTAGTTTATATTTGAACATATTCTTTTTTCCACTATTACCCACTTAGCGCTACGAATGTCCAGTTGCATTTTCTACAGACAGAGTGTTTCAAAACTGCTTAATCAAAAGTATGGTTTAACTCTGTTAGCTGAATTCTCAGATCAGAAAGAAGTTTCACAGAATGCTTCTGTGTAGTTTATATTTGAATATATTCCTTTTTCCACTACTACGCTCTTAGCGCTCCAATTGTCCAGTTGCATTTTCTACAGAAAGAGTGTTCAGATCTGCTCAATCAAAAGTATGGTTTAACTCTGTTAGCTGAATGCACAGATCAGAAAGAAGTTTCACCGAATGATTCTGTGTAGTTTATATTTGAAGACATTCCTTTTTCCACTATTACCCTCTTAGCGCTCCGAATCTCCACTTGCATTTTCTACAAAAAGAGTTTTTCATAACTGCTCAATCAAAAATATGTTTTATCTCTGTTAACTGAATTTACAGATCAGAAATAAGTTTCACAGAATGCATCTGTGTAGTTTTTATTTGAAGATATTCTTTTTCCCAATGTAGGCCTCTTAGCGCTTAGCATGTCCAATTGCAGTTTCTACAGAAAGAGTGTTTCAGAACGGCTCAATCAAAAGTAACGCTCAACTCTGTTAGTTGAATGCACAGAACAGAAAGAATTTTCACAGAATGCTACTGTGTAGTTTATATTTGAATATATTCCTTTTTCCACTATTACCCTCTTAGCGCTCCGAATGTCCACTTGCATTTTCTACAGAAAGAGTGTTCAGAACTGCGCAATCAAAAGTATGGTTTAACTCTGTTAGCTTAATGAACATATCAGAAATAAGTTTCACACAATGCTTCTGTGTAGTTTTTATTTGAAGATATTATTTTTCCCAATAGAGGCCTCTTAGCGCTGAGAATGTCCAATTGCAGTTTCTACAGAAAGAGTGTTTCAGAAAGGCTCAATCAAAAGTAAGGTTCAACTCTGTTAGTTGAATGCACAGAACAGAAAGAAGTTTCATACAATGCTTCTGTGTAGTTTATATTTGAACATATTCTTTTCTCGACTATTACCCACTTAGCGCTACGAATGTCCAGTTGCATTTTCTACAGACAGAGTGTTTCAAAACTGCTCAATCAAAAGTATGGTTTAACTCTGTTAGCTGAATGCTCAGATCAGAAAGAAGTTTCACAGAATGCTTCTGTGTAGTTTATATTTGAATATATTCCTTTTTCCACTACTACTCTCTTAGCGCTCCAAATGTCCAGTTGCATTTTCTACAGAAAGAGTGTTCAGATCTGCTGAATCAAAAGTATGGTTTAACTCTGTTAGCTGAATGCACAGATCAGAAAGAAGTTTCACAGAATGATTCTGTGTAGTTTATATTTGGAGACATTCCTTTTTCCACTATTACCCTCTTAGCGCTCCGAATCTCCACTTGCATTTTCTACAGAAAGAGTGTTTCAGAACGGCTCAATCAAAACTAAGGTTCAACTCTTTTAGTTGAACAAACAGAACAGAAAGAAGTTTCACACAATTCTTCTGTGTAGTTTTTATATGTAGACATTCTTTTTCCCAATATAGGCCTCCTAGCGCTCAGAATGTCCAATTGCAGTTTCTACAGAAAGAGTGTTTCAGAACGGCTCAATCAAAAGTAAGGTTCAACTCTGTTAGTTGAATGCACAGAACAGAAAGACGTTTCATACAATGCTTCTGTGTAGTTTATATTTGAACATATTCTTTTTTCCACTATTACCCACATAGCGCTACGAATGTCCAGTTGCATTTCCTACAGACAGAGTGTTTCAAAACTGCTCAATCAAAAGTATGGTTTAACTCCGTTAGCTGAATGCTCAGATCAGAAAGAAGTTTCACAGAATGCTTCTGTGTAGTTTATATTTGAATATATTCCTTTTTCCACTACTACGCTCTTAGCGCTCCAAATGTCCAGTTGCATTTTCTACAGAAAGAGTGTTCAGATCTGCTCAATCAAAAGTATGGTTTAACTCTGTTAGCTGAATGCACAGATCAGAAAGAAGTTTCACCGAATGATTCTGTGTAGTTTATATTTGAAGACATTCCTTTTTCCACTATTACCCTCTTAGCGCTCCGAATCTCCACTTGCATTTTCTACAAAAAGAGTGTTTCATAACTGCTCAATCAAAAATATGTTTTATCTCTGTTAACTGAATTTACAGATCAGAAATAAGTTTCACAGAATGCATCTGTGTAGTTTTTATTTGAAGATATTCTTTTTCCCAATGTAGGCCTCTTAGCGCTTAGCATGTCCAATTGCAGTTTCTACAGAAAGAGTGTTTCAGAACGGCTCAATCAAAAGTAAGGTTCAACTCTGTTAGTTGAATGCACAGAACAGAAAGAATTTTCACAGAATGCTACTGTGTAGTTTATATTTGAATATATTCCTTTTTCCACTATTACCCTCTTAGCGCTCCGAATGTCCACTTGCATTTTCTACAGAAAGAGTGTTCAGAACTGCGCAATCAAAAGTATGGTTTAACTCTGTTAGCTTAATGAACATATCAGAAATAAGTTTCACACAATGCTTCTGTGTAGTTTTTATTTGAAGATATTATTTTTCCCAATAGAGGCCTCTTAACACTCAGAATGTCCAATTGCAGTTTCTACAGAAAGAGTGTTTCAGAAAGGCTCAATCAAAAGTAAGGTTCAGCTCTGTTAGTTGAATGCACAGAACAGAAAGAAGTTTCATACAATGCTTCTGTGTAGTTTATATTTGAACATATTCTTTTTTCCACTATTACCCACTTAGCGCTATGAATGTCCAGTTGCATTTTCTACAGACAGAGTGTTTCAAAACTGCTCAATCAAAAGTATGGTTTAACTCTGTTAGCTGAATGCTCAGATCAGAAAGAAGTTTCACAGAATGCTTCTGTGTAGTTTATATTTGAATATATTCCTTTTTCCACTAGTACTCTCTTAGCGCTCCAAATGTCCAGTTGCATTTTCTACAGAAAGAGTGTTCAGAACTGCTCAATCCAAAGTATGGTTTAACTCTGTTAGCTGAATGCACAGATCAGAAAGAATTTTCATAGAATGCTTCTGTGTACTTTTTATTTGAAGATATTCCTTTCTCCAATATAGGAGTCTTAGCGCTCAGAATGTCCAATTGCAGTTTCTACAGAAAGAGTGTTTCAGAAAGGCTCAATCAAAAGTAAGGTTCAACTCTGTTAGTTGAATGCACAGAACAGAAAGTAGTTTCACAGAACGCTTCTGTGTAGTTTATATTTGAATATATTACTTTTTCCACTACTACCTTCTTGGCGCTCCAAATGTCCAGTTGCATTTTCTACAGAAAGAGTGTTCAGAACTGCTCAATCAAATATATGATTTAACTCTCTTAGCTGAATGCACAGATTAGAAAGTAGTTGCCCAGAATGCTTCTGTGTAGTTTTTATTTGAAGATATATTTTTCCCAATATAGGCCTCTTAGTGCTCAGATTGTCCAATTGCAGTTTCTACAGAAAGAGTGTTTCAGAATGGCTCTTTCAAAAGTAAGGTTCAACTCTGCTATTTCAATGCACAGAACAGAAAGTAGTTTCACAGAATGCTTCTCTGTAGTTCATATTTGACGGTATTACTTTTTCCACTATTACCCTCTTAGAGCTCGGAATGTCCACTTGCATTTTCTACAGAAAGTGTGTTCAGAACTGCTCCATCAAAAGTATGGTTTAACTCTGTTAGTTGAATGCACAGATCAGAAAGAAGTTTCACAGAATTCTTCTGTGTAGTTTTTAGTTGAAGATATTCCTTTTTCCAATATAGGTCTCTTAGCGCTCAGAATGTCCAATTGCAGTTTCTACAGAAAGAGTGTTTCAGAACGGCTCAATCAAAAGTAAGGTTCAACCCTGGTAGTTGAATGCACAGAACAGAAAGAAGTTTCACAGAATGCTTCTGTGTAGTTTATATTTGAACATATTCTTTTTTCCACTATTACCCACTTAGCGCTACGAATGTCCAGTTGCATTTTCTACAGACAGAGTGTTTCAAAACTGCTCAATCAAAGTATGGTTTAACTCTGTTAGCTGAATGCTCAGATCAGAAAGAAGTTTCACAGAATGCTTCTGTGTAGTTTATATTTGAATATATTCCTTTTTCCACTAGTAATCTCTTAGCGCTCCATATGTCCTGTTGCATTTTCTACAGAAAGAGTGTTCAGATCTGCTCAATCAAAAGTATGGTTTAACTCTGTTAGCTGAATGCACAGATCAGAAAGAAGTTTCACAGAATGATTCTGTGTAGTTTATATTTGGAGACATTCCTTTTTCCACTATTACCCTCTTAGCGCTCCGAATCTCCACTTGCATTTTCTACAGAAAGAGTGTTTCAGAACGGCTCAATCAAAACTAAGGTTCAACTCTTTTAGTTGAACAAACAGAACAGAAAGAAGTTTCACACAATTCTTCTGTGTAGTTTTTATTTGTAGACATTCTTTTTCCCAATATAGGCCTCCTAGCGCTCAGAATGTCCAATTGCAGTTTCTACAGAAAGAGTGTTTCAGAACGGCTCAATCAAAAGTAAGGTTCAACTCTGTTAGTTCAATGCACAGAACAGAAAGAAGTTTCATACAATGCTTCTGTGTAGTTTATATTTGAACATATTCTTTTTTCCACTATTACCCACTTAGCGCTACGAATGTCCAGTTGCATTTTCTACAGACAGAGTGTTTCAAAACTGCTTAATCAAAAGTATGGTTTAACTCTGTTAGCTGAATTCTCAGATCAGAAAGAAGTTTCACAGAATGCTTCTGTGTAGTTTATATTTGAATATATTCCTTTTTCCACTACTACGCTCTTAGCGCTCCAATTGTCCAGTTGCATTTTCTACAGAAAGAGTGTTCAGATCTGCTCAATCAAAAGTATGGTTTAACTCTGTTAGCTGAATGCACAGATCAGAAAGAAGTTTCACCGAATGATTCTGTGTAGTTTATATTTGAAGACATTCCTTTTTCCACTATTACCCACTTAGCGCTCCGAATCTCCACTTGCATTTTCTACAAAAAGAGTTTTTCATAACTGCTCAATCAAAAATATGTTTTATCTCTGTTAACTGAATTTACAGATCAGAAATAAGTTTCACAGAATGCATCTGTGTAGTTTTTATTTGAAGATATTCTTTTTCCCAATGTAGGCCTCTTAGCGCTTAGCATGTCCAATTGCAGTTTCTACAGAAAGAGTGTTTCAGAACGGCTCAATCAAAAGTAACGCTCAACTCTGTTAGTTGAATGCACAGAACAGAAAGAATTTTCACAGAATGCTACTGTGTAGTTTATATTTGAATATATTCCTTTTTCCACTATTACCCTCTTAGCGCTCCGAATGTCCACTTGCATTTTCTACAGAAAGAGTGTTCAGAACTGCGCAATCAAAAGTATGGTTTAACTCTGTTAGCTTAATGAACATATCAGAAATAAGTTTCACACAATGCTTCTGTGTAGTTTTTATTTGAAGATATTATTTTTCCCAATAGAGGCCTCTTAGCGCTGAGAATGTCCAATTGCAGTTTCTACAGAAAGAGTGTTTCAGAAAGGCTCAATCAAAAGTAAGGTTCAACTCTGTTAGTTGAATGCACAGAACAGAAAGAAGTTTCATACAATGCTTCTGTGTAGTTTATATTTGAACATATTCTTTTCTCGACTATTACCCACTTAGCGCTACGAATGTCCAGTTGCATTTTCTACAGACAGAGTGTTTCAAAACTGCTCAATCAAAAGTATGGTTTAACTCTGTTAGCTGAATGCTCAGATCAGAAAGAAGTTTCACAGAATGCTTCTGTGTAGTTTATATTTGAATATATTCCTTTTTCCACTACTACTCTCTTAGCACTCCAAATGTCCAGTTGCATTTTCTACAGAAAGAGTGTTCAGATCTGCTGAATCAAAAGTATGGTTTAACTCTGTTAGCTGAATGCACAGATCAGAAAGAAGTTTCACAGAATGATTCTGTGTAGTTTATATTTGGAGACATTCCTTTTTCCACTATTACCCTCTTAGCGCTCCGAATCTCCACTTGCATTTTCTACAGAAAGAGTGTTTCAGAACGGCTCAATCAAAACTAAGGTTCAACTCTTTTAGTTGAACAAACAGAACAGAAAGAAGTTTCACACAATTCTTCTGTGTAGTTTTTATATGTAGACATTCTTTTTCCCAATATAGGCCTCCTAGCGCTCAGAATGTCCAATTGCAGTTTCTACAGAAAGAGTGTTTCAGAACGGCTCAATCAAAAGTAAGGTTCAACTCTGTTAGTTGAATGCACAGAACAGAAAGAAGTTTCATACAATGCTTCTGTGTAGTTTATATTTGAACATATTCTTTTTTCCACTATTACCCACATAGCGCTACGAATGTCCAGTTGCATTTCCTACAGACAGAGTGTTTCAAAACTGCTCAATCAAAAGAATGGTTTAACTCCGTTAGCTGAATGCTCAGATCAGAAAGAAGTTTCACAGAATGCTTCTGTGTAGTTTATATTTGAATATATTCCTTTTTCCACTACTACGCTCTTAGCGCTCCAAATGTCCAGTTGCATTTTCTACAGAAAGAGTGTTCAGATCTGCTCAATCAAAAGTATGGTTTAACTCTGTTAGCTGAATGCACAGATCAGAAAGAAGTTTCACCGAATGATTCTGTGTAGTTTATATTTGAAGACATTCCTTTTTCCACTATTACCCTCTTAGCGCTCCGAATCTCCACTTGCATTTTCTACAAAAAGAGTGTTTCATAACTGCTCAATCAAAAATATGTTTTATCTCTGTTAACTGAATTTACAGATCAGAAATAAGTTTCACAGAATGCTTCTGTGTAGTATTTAGTTGAAGATACTCCTTTTTGGACTATTACCCACTTCGCGCTCCAAATATCCACTGGCAGTTTCTACACAAAGTGTGTTTCAGAACTGCTCCTTCAAATGTAGGGCTCAGCTCTGTTAGTTGAATGCGGGGAACAGAAAGTGGTTTCAGAGAATGCTTCTGTGTAGTTTTTAATTGGAGATATTCCTTTTTCCTCTATTAGAATCTTAGCGCTCCGAATGTCCACTTGCATTTTCTACAAAAAGAGTGTTTCATAACTGCTCAATCAAAAATATGGTTTAGCTCTGTTAACTGAATTTACAGATCGGAAATAAGTTTCACAGAATGCATCTGTGTAGTTTTTATTTGAAGATATTCTTTTTCCCAATGTAGGCCTCTTAGCGCTTAGAATGTCCAATTGCAGTTTCTACAGAAAGAGTGTTTCAGAACGGCTCAATCAAAAGTAAGGTTCAACTCTTTTAGTTGAATGCACAGAACAGAAAGAAGTTTCACAGAATGCTACTGTGTAGTTTATATGTGAATATATTCCTTTTTCCAATATTACCCTCTTAGCGCTCCGAATGTCCACTTGCATTTTCTACAGAAAGAGTGTTCGGAACTGCGCAATCAAAAGTATGGTTTAACTCTGTTTGCTGAATGCACATATCAGAAATAAGTTTCACACAATGCTTCTGTGTAGTTTTTATTTGATGATATTATTTTTCCCAATATAGGCCTCTTAGCGCTCAGAATGTCCAATTGCAGTTTCTACAGAAAGAGTGTTTCAGAACGACTCAATCAAAAGTAAGGTTCAACTCTGTTAGTTGAATGCACAGAACAGAAAGAAGTTTCATACAATGCTTCTGTGTAGTTTATATTTGAACATATTCTTTTTTCCACTATTACCCACTTAGCGCTACGAATGTCCAGTTGCATTTCCTACAGACAGAGTGTTTCAAAACTGCTCAATCAAAAGTATGGTTTAACTCTGTTAGCTGAATGCTCAGATCAGAAAGAAGTTTCACAGAATGCTTCTGTGTAGTTTATATATGAATATATTCCTTTTTCCACTACTACCCTCTTAGCGCTCCAAATGTCCAGTTGCATTTTCTACAGAAAGAGTGTTCAGATCTGCTCAATCAAAAGTATGGTTTAACACTGTTAGCTGAATGCACAGATCAGAAAGAAGTTTCACAGAATGATTCTGTGTAGTTTATATTTGAAGACATTCCTTTTTCCACTATTACCCTCTTAGCGCTCCGAATCTCCACTTGCATTTTCTACAGAAAGAGTGTTTCAGAACGGCTCAATCAAAACTAATGTTCAACTCTTTTAGTTGAATGAACAGAACATAAAGAAGTTTCACAGAATGCTTCTGTGTAGTTTTTATTTGTAGATATTCTTTTTCCCAATATAGGCCTCTTAGCGCTCAGAATGTCCAATTGCAGTTTCTACAGAAAGAGTGTTTCAGAACGGCTCAATCAAAAGTAAGTTTCAACCCTGGTAGTTGAATGCACAGAACAGAAAGAAGTTTCACAGAATGCTTCTGTGTAGTTTATATTTGAATATATTCCTTTTTCCACTATTACCCTCTTAGCGCTCTGAATGTCCACTTGCACTTTCTACAGAAAGAGTGTTCTGAACTGCGCAATCAAAAGTATGGTTTAACTCTGTTAGCTGAATGCATATATCAGACATAAGTTTCAAACAATGCTTCTGTGTAGTTTTTATTTGAAGATATTATTTTCCCAATATAGGCCTCTTAGCGCTCAGAATGTCCAATTGCAGTTTCTACAGCAAGAGTGTTTCAGAACGGCTCAATCAAATGTAAGGTTCAACTTTCTTAGTTGAATGCACAGAACAGAAAGAAGTTTCACAGAATGCTTCTGTGTAGTATTTAGTTGAAGATACTCCTTTTTGGACTATTACCCACTTAGCGCTCCGAATATCCACTGGCAGTTTCTACACAAAGAGTGTTTCAGAACTGCTCCTTCAAAAGTAAGGCTCAACTCTGTTAGTTGAATGCGGAGAACAGAAAGGGGTTTCAGAGAATGCTTCTGTGTAGTTTTTAATTGGAGATATTCCTTTTTCCTCTATTACAATCTTAGCGCTCCGAATGTCCACTTGCATTTTCTACAAAAAGAGTGTTTCATAACTGCTCAATCAAAAATATGGTTTAGCTCTGTTAACTGAATTTACAGATCAGAAATAAGTTTCACAGAATGCATCTGTGTAGTTTTTATTTGAAGATATTCTTTTTCCCAATATAGGCCTCTTAGCGATTAGAATGTCCAATTGCAGTTTCTACAGAAAGAGTGTTTCAGAACGGCTCAATCAAAAGTAAGGTTCAACTCTGTTAGCTGAATGCACAGAACAGAAAGAAGTTTCACAGAATGCTACTGTGTAGTTTATATTTGAATATATTCCTTTTTCCACTATTACCCTCTTAGCGCTCCGAATGTCCACTTGCATTTTCTACAGAAAGAGTGTTCGGAACTGCGCAATCAAAAGTATGGTTTAAATCTGTTAGCTGAATGCACATATCAGAAATAAGTTTCACACAATGCTTCTGTGTAGTTTTTATTTGAAGATATTATTTTTCCCAATATAGGCCTCTTAGCACTCAGAATGTCCAATTGCAGTTTCTACAGAAAAAGTGTTTCAGAACGGCTCAATCAAAAGTAAGGTTCAACTCTGTTATTTGAATGCACAGAACAGAAAGAAGTTTCATACAATGCTTCTGTGTAGTTTATATTTGAACATATTCTTTTTTCCACTATTACCCACTTAGCGCTACGAATGTCCAGTTGCATTTTCTACAGACAGAGTGTTTCAAAACTGCTCAATCAAAAGTATGGTTTAACTCTGTTAGCTGAATGCACAGATCAGAAAGAAGTTTCACAGAATGATTCAGTGTAGTTTATATTTGAAGACATTCCTTTTTCCACTATTACCCTCTTAGCGCTCCAAATCTCCACTTGCATTTTCTACAGAAAGAGTGTTTCAGAACGTCTCAATCAAAACTAAGGTAAAAATCTCTTAGTTGAATGCACAGAACAGAATTTAGTTTCACTGATTGCTTCTGTGTAGTTTGTATTTGAAGATATTCCTTTTTCCACTGTTACCCTCTTAGAGCTCAGAATGTCCACTTGCATTTTCTACAGAAAGTGTGTTCAGAACTGCTCTATCAAAAGTATGTTTTAACTCTTTAGGTGAATGCACAGATCAGAAATAAGTTTCACAGAATTTTTCTGTGTAGTTTATATTTGAAGATATTCCATTTTCCACTATTACCCACTTAGCGCTCTGAATGTCCAGTTGCATTTTCTACAGAAAGAGTGTTTCAGAACTGCTCAATCAAAAGTATGGTTTAACTCTGTTAGCTGAATGCACAGATCAGAAAGAAGTTTCACAGAATGCTGCTGTGTAGTGTTTATATGAAGTTATTCTTTTTAGCAATATAGGCCTCTTAGCGCACAGAATGTCCAATTGCAGTTTCTACAGAGAGAGTGTTTCAGAAAGGCTCAATCAAAAGTAAGGTTCAACTCTTTTAGTTGAATGAACAGAACAGAAAGAAGTTTCAGAGAATGATTCTGTGTAGTTTATATTTGAAGATATTCCTTTTTCCACTATTACCTTCTAAGCTCTCCGAATGTCCACTTGCATTTTCTACAGAAAGAGTGTTTCCGAACTGCTCAATCAAAAGTATGGTTTAACTCTGTTAGCTGAATGCACAGATCAGTACGAAGTTTCACAGGATGTTTCTGTGTAGTTTTTATTTGAAGATAGTCCTTTCCCAAATATAGGCCTCTTAGCGCTCCGAATATCCAATTTTAGTTTCTACAGAAAAAGTGTTTCAGAACGCCTCAATGAAAAGTAGGGTTCAACTCTTTTAGTTGAATTCACAGAACGGAAAGAAGTTTCACAGAATGCTTCTGTGTAGTATTTATTTGAAGGTATTCCTTTTTCCACCAGTAACCTCTTAGCGCTCCAAAAGTCCAGTTGCATTTTCTACAGAAGGAGTGTTCAGAACTGCTCAATCATAAGTGTGGTTTAACCCTGTTAGGTGAATGCACAGATCAGAAAGAAGTTTCACAGAATTCTTCAGTGTAGTTTATATTTGAAGATATTCCATTTTCCACTATTACGCACTTAGCGCTCTGAATCTCCAGTTGCATTTTCTACAGAAAGAGTGTTTCAGAACTGCTCAGTCAAAAGAATGGTTTAACTCTGTTAGCTGAATGCACAGAACAGAAAGAAGTTTCACAGAATGCTGCGGTGTAATGTTTATATGAAGATATTCTTTTTACCAATATAGGCCTCTTAGCGCTCAGAATGTCCAATTGCAGTTTCTACAGAAAGAGTGTTTCAGAAAGGCTCAATCAAAAGTAAGGTTCAACCCTGTTAGTTGAATGCACAGAACAGAAAGTAGTTTCACAGAATGCTTCTGTGTAGTTTATATTTGAATATATTACTTTTTCCACTACTACCCTCTTAGCGCTCCAAATGTCCATTTGCATTTTCTACAGAAAGAGTGTTCAGAACTGCTCAATCAAATGTATGATTTAACTCTCTTAGCTGAATGCACAGATTAGAAAGAAGTTGCACAGAATGCTTCTGTGTAGTTTTTATTTGAAGATATACTTTTTCCCAATATAGGCCTCTTAGTGCTCAGATTGTCCAATTGCAGTTTCTACAGAAAGAGTGTTTCAGAATGGCTCTTTCAATAGTAAGGTTCAACTCTGCTATTTCAATGCACAGAACAGAAAGTAGTTTCACAGAATGCTTCTCTGTAGTTCATATTTGACGATATTACTTTTTCCACTATTACCCTCTTAGAGCTCGGAATGTCCACTTGCATTTTCTACAGAAAGTGTGTTCAGAACTGCTCCATCAAAAGTATGGTTTAACTCTGTTAGTTGAATGCACAGATCAGAAAGATGTTTCACAGAATTCTTCTGTGTAGTTTTTATTTGAAGATATTCCTTTTTCCAATATAGGTCTCTTAGCGCTCAGAATGTCCAATTGCAGTATCTACAGAAAGAGAGTTTCAGAACTGCTCAATCAAAAGTAAGGTTCAATACTGTTAGTTGAATGCACGGAACAGAAAGAAGTTTCAGAGAATGCTTCTGTGTAGTTTATATTTGAAGATATTCCTTTTTCCACTATTACCCTCTTAGCGCTCCGAATCACCACTTGCATTTTCTACATAAAGAGTGTTTCAGAACGGCTCAATCAAAAGTAAGGTTGAACTCGTTTAGTTGAATGCACAGAACAGAAATAAGTTTCACAGAATGCTTCTGTGTAGTATTTAGTTATAGATATTCCTTTTTCGACTATTACCCTCTTAGCGTTCCGAATGTCCACTGGCAGTTTCTACACAAAGAGTGTTTCAGAACAGCTCCTTCAAAGTAAGGCTCAAATCTGTTAGTTGAATGCAGAGAACAGAAAGGAGTTTCAGAGAATGCTTCAGTGTAGTTTTAATTTGGGGATATTCCTTTTTCCACTAATACAATTTTAGCGCTCCGAATGTCCACTTGCGTTTTCTACAGAAAGAGTGTCTCATAACTTCTCAATCAAAAGTATGGTTTAACTCTGTTAGCTGAATGCACAGATCAGAAATAAGTTTCGCAGAATGCTTCTGAGTAGTTTTTATTTGGAGATATTCTTTTTCCCAATATAGGCCACTTAGCGCTCAGAATGTCCAATTGCCGTTTCTACAAAATGAGTGTTTCAGAAGGCTCAATCAAAAGTAAGGTTCAACTCTGTTAGTTGAATGCACAGAACAGAAAGAAGTTTCACAGAATGCTTCTGTGTAGTTTATATTTGAATGTATTCCTTTTTCCACTATTACCATCTTAGCGCTCCGAATGTCCACTTGCATTTTCTACAGAAAGAGAGTTTCAGAAAGGCTCAATCAAAAGTAAGGTTCAACTCTGTTACTTGAATGCACAGAACAGCAAGAAGTTTCACAGAATGCTTCTGTGTAGTTTATATTTGAATATATTCCTTTTTCCAGTATTACCCTCTTAGTGCTCCGAATGTCCACTTGCATTTTCTACAGAAAGAGTGTTCTGAACGGCTCAATCAAAAGTATGGTTTTACTCTGTTATTTGAATGCACAGATCAGAAAGAATTTTCACAGAATGCTTCTGTGTACTTTTTATTTGAAGATATTCCTTTCTCCAATATAGGAGTCTTAGCGCTCAGAATGTCCAATTGCAGTATCTACAGAAAGAGTGTTTCTGAACTGCTTAATCAAATGTAAGGTTCAACTCTGTTAGTTGAGTGAACGGAACAGAAAGAAGTTTCATAGAATGCTTCTGTGTAGTTTATATTTGAAGATGTTCCTTTTTCCACTATTACCTTCTAAGCGCTCCGAATGTCCACTTGCATTTTCTACAGAATGAGTGTTTCCGAACTGCTCAATCAAAAGTATGGTTTAATTCTGTTAGCTGAATGCACAGATCAGTACGAAGTTTCACGGAATGCTTCTGTGTAGTTTTTATTTGAAGATAGTCCTTTTTCCAATATAGGCCTCTTAGCGTTCCGAATATCCAATTGCAGTTTCTACAGAAAGAGTGTTTCAGAATGGCTCAATCAAAAGTAGGGTTCAACTCATTTAGTTGAATGCACAGAACAGAGAGTAGTTTCACAGAATGCTTCTGTGTAGTATTTATTTGAAGATATTCCTTTTTCCACTATTACCCTCTTAGCGCTCCGAATGTCCACTTGCAGTTTCTACAGAAAGAGTGTTTCAGGACTGCTCCTTCAAAAATAAGGCTCAACCCTGTTAGTTGAAAGCAGAGAACAGAAACAAGTTTCAGAGAATGCCTCTTTGTAGTTTTTATTTGAAGATATTCCTTTTTCCACAATTACCATCTTAGCGCACCGAATGACCACTTGCATTTTCTACAGAAAGAGTGTTTCAGAACTGCTAAATCAAAAGTATCGTTTAACTCTGTTAGCTGAATGCACAGATAAGAAAGAAGTTTCACAGAATGCATCTGTGTAGTTTTTATTTGAAGATATTCCTTTTTCCACAATTACCAACTTAGCACACCGAATGTCCACTTGCATTTTCTACAGAAAGAGTGTTTCAGAACTGCTAAATCAAATGTATCGTTTAATTCAGTTAGCTGAATGCACAGAACAGAAAGAAGTTTCAGAGAATGCATCTCTGTAGTTTTTATTTGAAGATATTATTTTTCTCAATATAGGCCTCTTAGCGTTCAGAAATCCAATTACAGTTTCTACAGAAAGAGTGTTTCAGAACTGCTCAATCAAAATTAAGGTTCAACTCTGTTAGTTGAATGCACAGAACAGAATGTAGTTTCACAGATTGCTTCTGTGTAGTTTATATTTGAAAATATTCCTTTTTCCACTGTTACCCTCTTAGAGCTCAGAATGTCCACTTGCATTTTCTACAGAAAGTGTGTTCAGAACTGCTCTATCAAAAGTATGGTTTAACTCTGTTAGGTGAATGCACAGATCAGAAATAAGTTTCACAGAATTCTTCTGTGTAGTTTATATTTGAAGATATTCCATTTTCCACTATTACCCACTTAGCGCTCTGAATGTCCAGTTGCATTTTCTACAGAAAGAGTGTTTCAGAACTGCTCAATCAAAAGTATGGTTTAACTCTGTTAGCTGAATGCACAGATCAGAAAGAAGTTTCACAGAATGCTGCTGTGTAGTGTTTATATGAAGATATTCTTTTTACCAATATAGGCCTCTTAGCGCTCAGAATGTCCAATTGCAGTTTCTACAGAAAGAGTGTTTCAGAAAGGCTCAATCAAAAGTAAGGTTCAACTTTGTTAGTTGAATGCACAGAACAGAAAGAAGTTTCACAGAATGCTTCTGTGTAGTTTATATTGGAATATATTCCTTTTTGCACTACTACCCTCTTAGTGCTCCAAATGTCCAGTTGCATTTTCTACAGAAAGAGTGTTCAGAACTGATCAATCAAATGTATGATTTAACTCTGTTAGCTGAATGCACAGATCAGAAAAAGTTTCACAGAATGCTTCTGTGTAGTTTTTATTTGAAGATATTCTTTTTCCCAATATAGGCCTCTTATCGCTCAGATTGTCCAATTGAATTTTCTACAGAAAGAGTGTTTCAGAATGGCTCTATCATAAGTAAGGTTCAACTCTGTTATTTGAATGCACAGAACAGAAAGTAGTTTCACAGAATGCCTGTCTGTAGTTCTTATTTGACGATATTACTTTTTCCACTATTACCCTCTTAGAGCTCCGAATGTCCACTTGCATTTTCTACAGAAAGAGTGTTCAGAACTGCTCAATCAAAAGTATGGTTTAACTCTGTTAGTTGAATGCACAGATCAGAAAGAAGTTTCACAGAATTCTTCTGTGTAGTTTTTATTTGAACATATTCCTTTTTCCAATATAGGACTCTTAGCGCTCAGAATTTCCAATTGCAGTATCTACAGAAAGAGAGTTTCAGAACTGGTCAATCAAAAGTAAGGTTCAATATTGTTAGTTGAATGCAAGGAACAGAAAGAAGTTTTACAGAATGCTTCTGTGTAGTTTATATTTGAAGATACTCCTTTTTCCACTATTACCCTCTTAGCGCTCCGAATCACCACTTGCCTTTTCTACAGAAAGAGTGTTTCAGAACGGCTCAATCAAAAGTAAGGTTCAACTCTTTTAGTTGAATGCACAGAACAGAAAGAAGTTTCACAGAATGCTTCTGTTTAGTATTTAGTTGAAGATATTCCTTTTTCGACTATTACCCTCTTAGCGTTCCGCATATCCACTGGCAGTTTCTTCACAAAGAGTGTTTCAGAACAGCACCTTCAAAAGTAAGGCTCAACTCTGTTAGTTTAATGCAGAGAACAGACAGGAGTTTCAGAGAATGCTTCTGTGTAGTTTTTATTTGGGGATATTCCTTTTTCCACTATTACAATCTTAGCGCTCCTAATGTCCACTTGCATTTCCTACAGAAACAGTGTTTAATAACTGCTCAATCAAAAGTGTGGTTTAACTCTGTTAGCTGAATGCACAGATCAGAAATAAGTTTCACAGAATTCTTCTGAGTAGTTTTTATTTGGAGATATTCTTTTTCCCAATATAGGCCACTTAGCGCTCAGAATGTCCAATTGCAGTTTCTACAGAATGAGTGTTTCAGGACGGCTCAATCAAAAGTAAGGTTCAACTGTGTTAGTTGAATGCACAGAACAGAAAGTAGTTTCACAGAATGCCTGTCTGTAGTTCTTATTTGACGATATTACTTTTTCCACTATTACCCTCTTAGAGCTCCGAATGTCCACTTGCATTTTCTACAGAAAGAGTGTTCAGAACTGCTCAATCAAAAGTATGGTTTAACTCTGTTAGTTGAATGCACAGATCAGAAAGAAGTTTCACAGAATTCTTCTGTGTAGTTTTTATTTGAACATATTCCTTTTTCCAATATAGGACTCTTAGCGCTCAGAATTTCCAATTGCAGTATCTACAGAAAGAGAGTTTCAGAACTGGTCAATCAAAAGTAAGGTTCAATATTGTTAGTTGAATGCAAGGAACAGAAAGAAGTTTTACAGAATGCTTCTGTGTAGTTTATATTTGAAGATACTCCTTTTTCCACTATTACCCTCTTAGCGCTCCGAATCACCACTTGCATTTTCTACAGAAAGAGTGTTTCAGAACGGCTCAATCAAAAGTAAGGTTCAACTCTTTTAGTTGAATGCACAGAACAGAAAGAAGTTTCACAGAATGCTTCTGTTTAGTATTTAGTTGAAGATATTCCTTTTTCGACTATTACCCTCTTAGCGTTCCGCATATCCACTGGCAGTTGCTACACAAAGAGTGTTTCAGAACAGCACCTTCAAAAGTAAGGCTCAACTCTGTTAGTTTAATGCAGAGAACAGAAAGGAGTTTCAGAGAATGCTTCTGTGTAGTTTTTATTTGGGGATATTCCTTTTTCCACTATTACAATCTTAGCGCTCCTAATGTCCACTTGCATTTCCTACAGAAACAGTGTTTAATAACTGCTCAATCAAAAGTGTGGTTTAACTCTGTTAGCTGAATGCACAGATCAGGAATAAGTTTCACAGAATTCTTCTGAGTAGTTTTTATTTGGAGATATTCTTTTTCCCAATATAGGCCACTTAGCGCTCATAATGTCCAATTGCAGTTTCTACAGAATGAGTGTTTCAGGACGGCTCAATCAAAAGTAAGGTTCAACTCTGTTAGTTGAATGCACAGAACAGAAAGAAGTTTCACAGAATTCTTCTGTGTAGTTTGTATTTGAATATATTCCTTTTTCCAGTATTACCTTCTTAGTGCTCCGAATATCCACTTGCATTTTCTTCAGAAAGAGTGTTCATAACGGCTCAATCAAAAGTATGGTTTTACTCTGTTAGTTGAATTCACATATCAGAAATAAGTTTCACAGAATGATTCTGTGTAGTATTTAGCTGAAGATATTCCTTTTTCGACTATTATCCTCTTAGCTCTCCGAATGTCCAATTTCAGTTTCTACACAAAGAGTGTTTCAGAACTGCTCCTTCAAAAGTAAGGCTCAACTCTGTTAGTTGAATGCAGAGAACAGAAAGAAGTTGCAGAGAACAGAAAGAAATTTCACAGAATGCTTCTGTGTACTTTATATTTGAATATATTCCTTTTTCCACTACTACCCTCTTAGCGCTCCAAATGTCCAGTTGCATTTTCTACAGAAAGAGTGTTCAGAACTGCTCAATCAAATGTACGGTTTAACTCTGTTAGCTGAATGCACAGATCAGAAAGAAGTTTCACAGAATGATTCTGTGTAGTTTATATTTGAAGATATTCCTTTCTGTTGTCTGCATTAAAATCAATCAAAAAATTATATTGAAATTGAAATACTGAATTTTATACTAAAGACAAGGCATCCAACTGAAAATGAAATTTTCCAGGTGAAAATTTCCAAATCATAAATATGTAGGGACAAAAAACTTTATTTATAAAGAAAAAGATAATTCTAATTAATTGATGATTCAAAGGTTTACAACTTTAAAAGTAAATATTATCTTTGAAGTAAAGTCCATTTAAATTATTTATGCCGCCAAAATTTTAGTAATTGTATATGTATATCATGTAAACTTTTTCGAGTATGATGGAATTGGAAATGTTAGTGTATTATGCGGAAAAAATCACCTAAAGAAAAAAATTATCTCCTCATGAAGGATTACTTTAGCCACTTTGACAGGTGTAGGTAAAAGAACACTTAATGCACATCAATATGATTAGGAGATGCGCGCTTAGATATACGTTATCATTGAAAAGAGAATTGTACTATCAGGTTTGCAGGGGCCCTTCTTATCCTTCATATTTATGTAACTTTGTCATCTATAGAAAGATTATAGGAATTTTAAAAATAGCTGATAGTTAAGAAACATCACCATAACACTGTGCTGAATGCATAATAAAACATTTCCCTTCTCTCTAAAAGCCTTTTAAAATTATGTACCATAATCAGTATGGCCAGCAGAGGGTCATTTCCATGTTCAAGTTCCTCTGTTTCTCGAGGGTGAGAATCCTTCTATAGTCTTCTGAGGGTGACACTGTAGTGTTTTCTTAGCCTGATTATTTTTATCTATTTTTTCCGATGCTTTCCTTTGTATATTTACATTTTACATATTGAAAGTTATTTTTTCAAATATTTTATATGCAAGTTTACAAAGTACAACGACTGTACATTAAAATAACTTATTTATGCCATATGGAAGATTAAATATAATTTTACAATATCTAATATTGATTGTTTAGTTTCTAATCATTGATACTTGACATGATTTTTCCCAGCATACCTCAAAATATTCTTCAAAATCCTGCGAATTAATTCCTGTAACACTTCTGAGGTGTATTAATAAGCTAGAGATGTAAAGAAGATTTGCAGAGAAAATTAGGTTCCCAAATTAGAAATTTTGTCCCACTATCGACTAGAAACCTCTTGAAATGATCAAAAACAATAATAATGCATGTCATAGAGGAAAACCAATAAGGCTGCTGCAGCATGACTACCTCTGTGACCTCAGACAAGTTACGTGTGGGTCCCTACTTCTGTGACCTCAGACAAGTTACGTGTGGGTCCGCACTTATTTTCTTCATCTCTAATAAATATTCGACAAATCTCATTTTCAAAAGTCTTTTAAGGCCTATCCACCTTTCTTTTTCTGATGGAGTTTTGCTCTCATTGCCCAGGCTGCAGTGCAATGTCATGGTCTCGGCTCACACAACCTCCGACTCCCGGGTTCATGTGATTCTCCTGCCTCCACCTCCTGAGTAGCTGGGATTACAGGTGCGCAACACAACGCCCAGCTAATTTTTTGTATTTTTAGTAGAGATGGGGTTTCACCATGTTGGTCAGGCTGGTCTTGAACTCCCGACCTCAGGTGATCTGCACGCCTCGGCCTCTCAAAGTGCTGGGATTACAGTCATGAGCAACCGCGGCCTGTGAGGGCTTTCTACTTTTAAGATGTCAGGACGTATAGCCTGGGAGGTAAATGGTAGTATATATATACATATATATATGTATATATATATACACACACACACACTGTATATATATACATATATACGGTATATTATACTATATATACATATATACTGAATATTATACTCTATATATACATATCTACTGTATATTATATATATATATATATACACATACACACATACACACATACACACATGAGACAGAGAGAAGAGATAGACAATTTCATGTGAAAATATAAACTGTTAACATAATATTTTGCTTCTCTGAGGAATATTTAGCATTGTTCTCAATCTTCTCTGCAGAATTTAAGCATTTTTCTCAGAACTCACCAGATAGAATGAGGGAGGGGCCATATGATACGAGCCAGAGATGAAGGGAGAACAATAGAGAGGGTGCTTTGGGAAAAATAGTACAGTAAGGCTAGGGAATACTTCTCTCCAACAAAAAGACCAAGGTCACAGCTGTATCTCTTCAGAAGCCAAACTTTCTTTTAAAATGTCAATTTCCATCTATTTCTTGCTTCACAGACATTCCATTCATTGCTGGATTTCAAATAAAGCCTTTCCATGTGCAACCTTTCTATAGAAAAAGAGAAATATGGGGGACAGTACAGTCTAAGAAGTGATTAAGAATATCTAGTGGACTTTCCCAGACTGTAAATCTTTACATATATCTGAGCCTAATGAGGTGATTTATTGTGCTATAATGCACAGTGAACTATACAGATGCTTCTTTTTGATCATGCTGCAGAATGGAACTAAATACTAAATACCAAATAGCACTCCCATGATTCTTATACATGTCATTCATATGGCATATTTATGCTTTTTTATATAGCAATTCTTATTCTTAGCTCTTAGGCAACTACGGAATCTATTTGTCATTTTAATAGTCATGCTCCATTTGAGTTATGCAAGGTAGAAATTCTAAGTAGAAAATCTTGTTTTTATTGAAAGTTTTTAGTAAACATTTTGGAAAAAGTCTGTTTTTTGATGCTACTTCTGCACGCTTTCTCAACATGATATTACTTGGTATTGTCCTTATTAACCATAGTACACCATATTCTGCAAATGTTAGAGAGGGTTAAAAATCAGTCATGTATAAGTAAAGCTAATGAAATAGAAAGGAAACCATATTTAGGAAATGGAAGGCAGAAGCAAATGTATTAACCGTGAGTTAGAAACGGTTTAGTCTTTGGAATGAAGCAGCAAGAGTTTAAAAATCTGGTTTGTGATTCACTAGCTTTGTGACCTTGGAGAATTACCTCAGATTTCTGAGTATCAGTTTAGTAGGTGATATCAATTGCAACTTCGCAGAAATATCACAAGTATTAAATAAAGGACTTAGTATCTGGGAGAGCATAGAAAATTACTAATAGTTACATTTTTGTTAATATTACCGTTATTATTATCATACGTATAGTATTTTCTTTCACTGACAATGCATTTAGGACATAAGGAGAACTATAGAACAGTGCTTCTCCAACTTAAATGCAGAGCATGAATCACCTGGAGTTTTGTCAAAATGCGAATTCTGACTCAGTAGCCCTGCAAACTAAGGAAATCTTGGTAATGCTGGTGCTGCTAGTTCACCAACAGACCACACGTTTTGCAACAGCTATATAGAATGTCCTGTTTCTTTTTTTAATCACAAAACATGGCAAGCTCTAAAATAAAGCAGAATAACAGATTTAAATGTTAATACTCATGTCCTCAATTTATAATTTCTCCCTCCCTAACAATGGTATAATTCTGATTAAAAATTAGCAAAGAAAAAAATGGAAATTAATCTTCCTATGTTTATTCTTTTAACAAATTCTGTGTGATTACTACTGGGTTACTTGCTGTAGGAAATAGAAAAATTGCTTTGACATAGATCCTCAAGAATCTGTCCCACTACAAGCTTATTTTTGTAGGAAGCTAAAAGATTTATATAAATAACCGTAATTAAAGAGACAAATGAAGAAGTGCAATGAAAGACGTAGGGAAAGTGCTAGAGGAGTTCGGGGTGGAGGAAAATTATCCTCAAATAATATCTATGCGTAACATTATGCTATCTTCCCTAACCAGCGCTTGACCAGATTGTCACAGTGAACTTTGGTCCTTTCTTATATCTTAGTTTTGGTTCCCACATCCTTCTGTTTGGGGAAGTTCTTGTTTTCCTCATGTAATGACAACAACACTTAAACAATGTATACCAGATAAAAGGAACTATATTGCTTGCTTTATTTACATAGTTAATTTAATTTGTACAATGAACTATGAAGTAATCAGCATTATTTCCTTCATTTTACATATGAGAAAATGGAGAATCAGCGACATTGAATCATCTCAAGTTTCTAAAATATCCACTCTCACCAGGCTGTTTACCCTGTTTTTGTCTGTATGCTGCTATAACAAAATGCCACAGATTGAGTAATTCATAAAAAACAGAAATGTATTTCTCACAGTTCTGGGGCTGAGAAGTCCGAAATCAAGGCAGCGGAGATTTGGCAGTTGGTCCCGAGGTGGCACCTTCTTGCTTCGTCTTCACGTGACAAAAGTGGGCAAAAACGGACAATGTGACGACATGGCAGAAGAGACTGAGGAGCCCGGCATTCCTCTAAAGCATCTTTTACGAGGACGTTTATCTCATTCATGAGGGTGGATCCTTCTTCACTTAATCACTTAACCAAAAGCCCCATCTCTTGATGTCATTGTCCTGGGATTTTAGTTTCAACATACAAACTTTGGATGGGCACATAGGTTCAAATCATAGCACCCTCCAAATTATAATGCCTCTCTCATGCCTGTTCTCCTTGAAGTACCCTCTGGTTTTGCTCTCTTCATTCTTGCCATCACAGTTAACCCTTCAGTTCCATTTCTTTAAGTAATCTCTAAATTTGTAAGATGGTTCCATCTTTTTTTTTTGTATATGGCAGTCTCTCAAACATATTTGTCATATGAACTAAGCAGGTAAATATGTAAATGCCAGCTAAATTTTAGTGAATGATATAATGGCCTAAAGTTGTATCTACCCTTCAGCCAAATATATTTACTTTTAGTAGCAATCTCCTGTCATATACAAAGTCACGACTCTAGGGGTAAACATTTTAGCCTGTGGGTAAGATGTAAAGCAGTGGTATGTTATAGTGACAACTCACTGTCATAGCACTGGGACATGCTCCTCTATCTGCTACAAATTGAATCAACAAAATATATATGATTTTGTCAGATTTAAATGTATGCTCCTGTTAGTAAAATAAAAGTATGGGAAAACTTTACGGAGTAGATTTAATAGAAATGTTTTCCTGAGTTATCTGCCTTCTTTATTTTTATGTTATGCTTTAAGTCTATGGTCAATGTATAGAGCTATGATTGATGTGCTTTTCCAATTCTGTTCAGATCAGACAGGTTAATTTTCTTCTTTTAAATCTTCTTGAATTTTGTCTAACACTTTTTGTTCCAATTTCTTACTAGATTATACTCCCTTCCCTAACTGCTTCATGATTACTTATACACAAACAATATTATGATATTGACACATTGAATTCATTTTAGGTGATGATTTTGGTCATAAACATGAGCAGGTTGTGAAGTGTTTCAGCCATCCCAGGGCATGGCTGTCAGTCCCTTGTCTAATGTTTCAAAAAAATCTTGAATTTGTGATGATGCTGTGATGGTCCCTCAGATATTCTTACACACATCTTTGCCCCTTGTTCCCTCTAACTTTCCTCTTCTGATAAAAAAGCAAACACTGCCAAGCTCAAATGGAATTACATTTGGATGCAAGTGTCACTATGCAATGGTTGCCAATAAAAGTACACAAGGAATTTTATTATGGTGAATTAAAGGCAAACAGACTTCAGAGAAATGAGCACGAACATGAAAATGGCGCATGGTACGCGGATCTCACTGGAAAGTCATTCTGTACACAATGTTTTCACTAGAAAAATCCATTAGCTTTAGCTAGAAATTGAAATTACTTTGTAGGAAATCAGAATAAAATATGTGAAAACATTATATTCTGTGCAAGATTAATACCACGCCTGGTGTTGAAAGGTTTGTGGTCTTGCTTCGACGATGCTAAAAGGTCAGAAACCACAAAGATGCATATGTGTTGTCGTTTGCACAGTTACTAATTTTTCTCATTATTTCCATAATGCGATGTGCTGTTTCAACAGAGAAACCCTCTGGAGAGTGGCTTGCACTGTTTTCAGGCAGCTCTTTTGCTTTCATGTTTTGGCCTTGGCCAGGGAATTCAGACAGACTTTTCAGTTATTTTCGACAAGAATGTATTCATTTATTGTTTTAAATAATAATAAATAGATTTTAAAATTACTGTACATTACTGCACTTTAAACGCCATGAGGTCAAGGACTCTAAAGTCTGGACATCATTGTATACCCTACATCTTGCACAAGGTTTAGAAAAAATGGCATGGACACCTATTTTTTGAATCAATAAATGAATACATAAAAGAATTCCAAACTCTAGTCCAAGGTTTTAGATTAATAATGTATTAAAATGCGTAAAATTTATAGACAAAACTCTTCTTATTTAGAAGTTTATTCTTTAATTGGAGAGATAAAATATATGCACATAAAAGCTTAAGGAAAAATAATAAGGGTTTTGAAGTACTTACTATGTGAAAAATTTAGCATAAATCTTACATCCATTTATTTAACACATTTTATACGTTGCATTATTTATATATAGTGCTGATTGGTAGAATTCATATGTGAACGGAACTATAAAAATTTTGAGGATAAGCACTAGAAACACAGAATAAATAGAGTGTTAACATGCAAAACACAGAAATACTTCAATTGACTAGGTGAAAGAAAAGATTTCTGGTTCCATGTACACTGATTATTGAGGGATGAGTATGACATTATTATGCCAGAATCAATAAATATTTTAAATAGGGAGAAAACTATAATTATATATCTTTGTGTTCAACAGGAGTAGCAGTACTGATAAAGTAGAAGTTTGTTATACCTTTTTTATAGTCTTTTAAAGTTGTTTATAAATAAAATCTACTCTTAGTTAATTAATGGTTGATGTTCATTGAAGTGTTTTCAAATTTTTGACCTCTGAATTGCCTTGTACATATGGAGAAATAAAGCTTGCCTAGCATAATTTCTTGAGTGGAGAATGAATGATCTGGATAGATTTGTTGACAATATGTCTGTACTTATTTTATTAATTCTTTAATCTTCATGAAGAAAAATATAAAAGTCATATTCTAGTGTTTTATACCATGGAAAAAATGTCTTATCCTTTTCCTAAGGAAAAATACATCATGACACAAAAGTAAAGTTAATTAAATTACTTACTTTATTAATTAACTGTCTATTATTTCTATGGGTTGAAGTAAATTTGATACTCAATGCTATTTAATCTAATTCTAAAAGCTTGAATGAGGAATGATTTTTTCATGTAAGGTTAGTTGAAATAAATTATCACTGATTTTCAGATTTAATATTAATTAGCTATTGCATATTCTTAATGGGATATAAGTGTTTAAAAAGCCCTTTTTGGTTGCGAAAAGACCACGCCCATTGTAGACTTCTTAGAATACATCACATCTGGCCTCCTTTTTAGAGTGGGGAATTCAACTCATAAGTGGCTGGACATTGATTCTGAACATTTTGAACATTATTTGCCTGTCTTCACTCATACTGGTTGCTGTTCTTTTATAAGTAATCACCATGTTTAGCATGCACTTGAACTATTGTTACTTAGGGTGCTTGACTATTTACAAGTCTCACTAGGATTCTAGGTATTCATTAGTCTCGTGGTGTGTATTTGCTGATGGTCCTATTATCTTTGTTGGTTCAGTTACACAGTACCATCCAAGATGCTGCAACACATTATACACAGGGTATGGGTTGTGGGAGCTGCAGATATCAGTTATTATTTAGGCTCAGAAACTTAGAATCTCTGCAAGGTTGGACATGATCCTTAGTCTTGTTTTAAGACCGTCTTGTTTTAAAAGTTAAACCCAAATTCTTAAAATATAGAATAGGGGTGCTAGTAGTGCTCACAGAATTGTAGTAAAGATCAGCTGGGAAAGAAGAGCCTATTAAACAGAGCCTGGTATTTAATAAGTATCAGCTGCCTTCAATTAGGAATCTGTGTTGTCATGATTAGAAGATTGCTGGTTTATTTTACAGATCTGTAAGTATAGCCAAAATATGTCAAAATAACCACCAGAAAGAATCATATACCGTCCCTTGAACATTTCATCCCTAGAATCTAGCCAGATTAGCATCTCTATACTGGCAATACTGTTAACACAGATTGTGCTCAAACCCCTCATTGACTTTTCAGCACCTGTAAATTACTGGAGATTTAGGAAGAAGTCTGGGGTTATGGCTTAGTTAAGCTGAGTGGCCAGAAAGTGTGAGATGCTGGATGCCTCCTCCAGTTCATTTCTCCAGCGGCCGCACCAGGCGTATCCATAGCTCCGCTCCCGGGAGCTCGTCTCCGGCGTGGGGCGTGTGCGCACCCCTGGCCGGGCGGAGCCTGGAGCCTGCTCATTAGCAGCGCGGGCAGCTCGTGCGCCCGCAGGAGGGAGGCGGAAGCACAGCCCTGAGCCGCCAGCAGGAGGAGGGAGCGCGGCGGCTGCAGGCAGGGGAGGGAGAGGAAAGAACGGAGGGACGGTTCCCGGACAGAGCGGGAGGAATCGGGGAGCGGCCAGTCCAGGGGGAGCTGCTCCGCTGCGCTGCGCTCGTTATTCACAGGACGCGGCGGCGCTTCCCGGGGCCGCTTCCCGGTCCCCTGGGTGGAGGCTGCCATCTAAACCTGACTCCAGGTGAGTTCCCCAAAGAGGCGAAGCGAGGGGTCTCGAACCAGAGACTTGGAACTGGCGAGGCTGCTCGGCTCCCCAAGCGCTGCTGCCTTGACATTTCCCGATTCACGGGAGGTTTTGGGGGCGGCTGCACAGGCTGGAGGGGCGGATGGGCGGTTGCGATCCTCAGCCGGCGTGGGGGCGTTCGGGAGGAATTAGCTTCAGTGAACGGGGTTTTAGGAGATGTCCGCAAGGCACGCGCTATGTACGCGTTTCTAGACGAGCTTTTGAGACAGAAATTTGGCTTCCCGGATGCCCGTTTTGGCCTTCTGTCCTTCCTTTTGCTTGCCTCATGCCCAATTTTCCAAGCCGAGGAAAGGACTGGAAGGGCGTGGAAGTAGGAGGTCTGGGCACAGCATTCGGCAGGGCAGCCCTGGTCTCCAAGTTTGGGGGTGGGGGGTGGGACTCTTTTCCTTTCAGCCTAATTTACCAGGGGAAAACCCGCAGAGCACCTTGAGGTGCCTTTGCTCCGCACCCTCCATAAGCTTATTAGAGGGAACTTGAGGCTCGCTAGACAACCTGTGACAGGTGACGGCAATTTAGCTTAAAAGCCATGTTGGTTCACTTCGTCTCCTCTTTATCCTTTGTTGCAAAATTGATACCTTTTTGGATTTCTTTAACAGCACAAAGTTTAAGTGGCCGGCTGACAGGAAATATTTCTTTTGAAAATGCTATGAGAAAAGTGATGAGTTAACGTTGAGAGAAAGGCAACTTTATTTTCTCGGAAGAACTTTGGGGAAAGAGATTGATAGGGAAATTCTGGGCATGAAATTATGGACATTTCCCACAGAACTTCCTTCATTTATTTATTTTTTTACATTTCCTTCATTTTTTTTTTTAATCGTGTGTGTGTGTATCAGAGAGACAAAATTTGTTGGAGGTATTAGGACTTTATTTGGTTTAGAAGTTTCTTTCTTACTAATAGCACTAATTTGTGATCTTCATGATTATAAGAATTTACTAAGTGTTTTGCTTTTAGGTGTTTTGGGTCTGTTTTTTAAAAAAATTCAATACTTACTTTGTGGGCCTTGCTGAATACCTCTCAATAAAATCGGTGGGCATACAGTTAGTGACATGACCCCTGTGGATTTAATAGCAGGTAAGTATACAAATGATAAGTTTAGGAAATAAATGTCAGAATCAACATTTAGGTGTGAAATTGAAATATCTTTCAAATATTTACCAAACTCTCTTATAGGATCCAATGTCATTTTATGGTCAAGAGAGCTTAAAGGTTTCTCAGATTGAGATATATGTATCTACTTTGTTAATCCAAATGTAATGTTTTATTTTGTTCTTTAATGACTGTTTGAATTCAACAAATAAAACTTGCATATTTAATGTAAGGTTCTTTCACATATATTACTTCTCCAATTTTTAATATAAATTTAAGGAGAAAAGCAATATTCCATTTTGTAGATGAAGAGACTGTGTCACAGAAGTATTACTTTACCTAGATTTCTGTAATTATTATGTTATAAACTTAGAAATTACATATTATTCTGGAACATATAAAATATATGAATGTTATAAACCATAAGAATTCAGACCTATGCTATTTAACTTCAAGTTTAGTTCTTTACCCAAACAATTGCATGACTACATTGAGACTACTGAAGTAATTATATATGAACACGCTATACGAAAAAATACTTAAAACATTTCTTATTTTTGTCGTTTCTCTTTGATATAAAATATGCTATAATTTAATGGAGTTATATTCCATATTTAGATGCTCCTAACTTCCAAATAACACCTAAACTCCTAAAAACTGACCTGTGTCCTTCTTAATAGAAGTGGCTTGACCGGGAGACCCAATTTTTACTAAGAATATTCTTGGGATAACTTATGTCTTATAATCAAGATAAAGACAGGCCACATTTAGTTGTATTTTTAAACCACTTAGTGTGAAGTTGCAACGCAGACATAACTTGCTTTCAGGCTACACTGCCAGCTTTGCAGTGAATAGTCTTTAAGATTCCGTGGAAACATTGGCAGATATAGCTAATGTCTATCTGATGTAGGATTTATGAGAAAAGGAGAGGTAGAAACTGAATGCTCTTATATTTCATATGTGACCACATTCATAAAACTTTATTGATAAGTACTTTGTTGTCTGACACGGGCTGATACAAATAGGCTTCTTCAAGAGTTGAGGAAGAAAATTAAATCCCTATAATACAGCCTTTTTCCTCCTTTTCTTTCTTAAGCGGTAATAGTTGATCCTAGCTTTTGTGTGTCTATGCATGCTCAATACAGTTAGGGGTATAAGGAGAAGTTAAGCAAGAATATTGAATGCTAGCTAGGAAAGTTTTTGGAGTCTCAAATACTTTGGAACGATTTTTCACATTATATACATAAAATTCCTAGTTACATTTGGGAACTAAGTATATTATACACAACTTTGCATCTGATTACAGGATTCCCTGTACATTTATAGCTCAGGTATTCTGGAAAGAGTCAAGATAATTAGTTTTATGGCTCTTGCCCGTGTGACCTGTTTCTTTCTGGTCCTGATATTAAAAGGATGACTTAAATTTTCTGGAATGTCAAAATTTTCTCTTCCCTTGGATCCTACAAAATACTTCAAGCAGTGTATGTGTGATACTCGCTGTCATTCCAACATTTCCAATCCTCCTGAGAATGCTAAACAATGCCCTAGATTTCTTCCTTTGTAATTCTTTCAGATAGAGGGTTAGCTGAGTTAGGAAGAAAGGAGAGAGGGAGAGAAGAAGAGAGATGACATTTTATCCCTCAGGAAAGAACAAGACCAATTGTATTCCTAATTTAGAAATATTATTCTACAAACATTCCTGAACAAGAGGGCTTTGCATATACATTAAAGCAGAATACCTAGTCAACTTCTAGTTATGCCATGTAGTGAAATGGAAGTAAGATGAGTAGGCCGAGATCATTTTTGTTGGAGAACTGAGACCACATGAAATAGGTAACAGAGTTACCCCAACTGGGGGGCAAGAGGACTTGAAAGTTTCCTCCATAAATTTGCAGTTAGTACAGGGCTGCTCCAGTGATCAGAGTCATGAATGCCCTAGAGTGTCTGTATAACCCTGTACACAGGCTGAGACAGCTCTAACAGCCCAGAAAAGCCTCTGGACAGAATCACTGCACCCTTGGACATTGTCCGACCGCATGTATGAGAATAGTGAGTGCTGAGGAGTTGTGGGTAGCTCGGTACAACTCTTGCTAAAGGAGTGTCATCAACATTCATTGCTGAAAGTGAATTTTTTCATTCACATATGTGATGCCTATTAGGTCATGATTTCTTGGATACCAATTTGTACAAGATATGAATTAATTTTTGAACATCCTTTCTTAAAAGTACCATGTTCATATAGTTGCTCATTTTAATATGAGTAGTTCAGATGGGACATAATAGAGTAAGGAAATGATTGAACATCCTAAGATCTAGTGTATATACCTTTGTTCATGATGAGATTCATCCCCTGTCCCCCTTTGTAGTGACACTGATGGCATAAGGAGTATTAGATGAAATTTAATGCAGAAAACAATGGGATATATGAATGGTAGATATGGTTGACAACCACCATTTTCACTGAAGTTGTTTCAAAGCAAAGAAATTTGGGATAAATTCATTTTATTTGCTCCTGAAGGGTAATTAGGAATAAGTAGGAATTGTGAAGAGGCTGTAGTGTTGACATTAAGAGAAGTTTTTGATTCTTAAAATAGGATATATTACACAAGAGTGAACAAACAGAAGATACTGAACAAATATTCTGTCATAAGTAAGTGATGGATTATTCGGACTTGTTGAACTATGTTTTTAAATGTATTATTTAAATATTTAAATATTATTAAAACCTTAAATAATATTTAAATATTATAAAAGTTGTAGAAAATTATGTTTTCAATACAAATATACACTTATAAGCTATATTGTAGATATGGGAGTAAACAATGCAATTTTTTTTAACTGAGTGAAAAATTTAGTTTTTTAAAATTCCAAATGGAGCTAACAGCTTAGTGTGATACATATTTTGAATTTCAAAATTTGTAACCAAATAGGACAAATGTGTTGAACTGTACTTTTCTTGAAGAACCGTGATAAGAATGAGCGGTGAAAAAATTACAGCATACTTACCAGGGATCAAATACTTGCTTAGGGTTAATAAGAAAAATCTCAGCAAACGCTAGAAATGAGGTACACGATCTATCAGAGACCCATGATTAAAGTGGTATCTTGTTAGGTATATGAGCTTGAAAAGAAACGGCATAGCTTCACTTTACCCCAGTTGCTTCTTTTGTAAAACGGGGAGACTAAGTGTGTGGTAACTCAAAATCCTTTGTTAATGATTTTCTTCTTAGAACAGTGCCAGGTCCAATTAGGATTAGATTGCTATTTTTATTATTGATATTTGCCCTAGTTCTGCCTTTTATTGACTGTGTGAAATTGGTGAAGATCCCTTTCTGAAGCTTTGTTTCTTACCTACAAGCTGGGAATAGAATACCTGCTATGAAGAGTGGTTGTTAGTACATTAGAAAGGCTGGATATTTGTTTATATAAGGGGCTCAGCGCATGGTAGAAATTTGATAGCATTTTTTGCTTGCCCTCCCATGTATTACTGTGAAGACATCCCACATATTATGTCCAAGTTTTTATTTTCCCCTCAAATGCAATGTCAAGCACAAAACATTCCCATCTCCCAATTCTCTTCTGATGTTCTACAACCATTAAAGTATAGAAAACTAGAATGAGTGTTTTTATAACTTTTGCTGTACTTAAGCATGTGGAGAGAAGAGCGCTAGATCACAGGACACACTTTGATAGGAAAAGGGAAATATTTACACTGCAAACAACTTTCTCCTCATGCTTAACAGTTTTATGCTGTCATTCTGTCAGCACCAAGTGAGATTTTTCTATTTAAATAGTTTTCTATTTGTGGTATGATAATTCATGTATGGACTTCATGTAACTAACATAAATATAATGGATGGTTGAGAAGTGGTTTATTTTTACCAAGAGGAAAAAATGTGTACACGATTTTTTAAAATATTGCTTTGAAAATATTTAAAATTAATTTTGATTCAGTTGGTGGAAGATAGCGTCACAAACTCACTGCTAGTGGTATTCTTGAGAAGTAATGTTTGAATTTTCTAGGTATTGTCCCCAGACTGCCTTAAAAGAATTTAATTTTAGATGTAAATTTTCTGCTTAACATGGAAGATTTTCCCTGAAAATATTAGCTTCATCAGATACATAGTTGCTTAGGGGTAGCTGCATGGAATTATGGGAAGAGTGAAATAGAAAAAAATTTTCATGTCTAAGTTATACATACTGGTGTAATCATATTGATTGGATGATAATGATAATTACAGCAGTAATGTGATTGAAAGGGTAAGCAAGTAACATATACTACAGTTACTAATATAATCCTGTGATTGAGTTTACCACTTCATTTCTCTTTCCTGGAAACCCTTAAGTTTGTCACTATTGCACTTTATTTCCTTTGCTTATTGTAGTGGTGTATTAGTTGTATTACTGCTGCTATAACAAATTACGACACATTTACATAACTTAACACATATTTATTGTCTTGCAGTTTCAAAGGTCAGAAGTCCAAAATCACTTTAATTAGGCTAAGTCAATGTGTCTGCAGTGTGGGTTCCTTCTCGAGGTGCTGAGGGGAGAATCCATTCTCTTGCATTTTCTGCTTCTGGTGGCACCTGTCTTCATTGTCTTTTCCCCATTCCTCCATTTTCAAGGTGCGTTGCTTTTATTTCTGTTTCTGTCTCTGCGCTGTCTCCTCCTTTAACTTTGAGTCCTTCTCTCCACTTCATCTAAGGACTCCTGTGATTACTTTGGACTCACGTGGATGATCTGGGATAATCACCTTGTCTCCAGATCCTTAAATGAATCGTATCTACAAGTCCTTTGGCTGTGTAAGGCAGCACATTCCCAGGGCCGGGAGATTAGGTGAAGAACATCTTTTGGGACTATTATGCAGCCTATCACAAGTGGTAATATCACTTTTATGCCTTGAGACCCTGAAATTAATGTACTTGCTTACGCATGGAAAAACAATGTATCTGTGGGGGTAACAGTTTATTTTTGAACCATTAGAAGGTATTGATGGGGAAGTTTTCATCTGACAACAGATACTGATAAATTAAATACCCTTAGATTTGTCAAAACTAGCTTTAGTAAAATATAAGTAAAAGTATTTGCACTGCTAGGGTCAAAAATATTAATTAAACCCATTATTTATCAAGGCCAAGTCCTGGATTAGTTAGGTTTAAATTAACCTAGAACATTATCTTCCATAGTGCTTAATTGTGAAGCTTAGTTCTTGTTGACAAAAGCTCATCCATATAAGAAAGCATCGAAAGGTTGGTGTTTTTTTAACCTTTGCAGAATATAACTTTTCAAAGGGATGTTAGACAGTAGTTCCATCACAATTGATGCAGTTCACAGACATTCTTTGTGAATATTTTATCTCATGAGTTATATCTATGACACTAATCATAGACTTCTAGAAGAAATTTAGCAATGGTCATGTCAGCCTTTCAAATCTTTCTGTAACCTAGAAGAGGATCATTGCATAAGATAGATTCATTTTCCCCTTTATTCCATTGTTGCCAGAGAGAACTTGAAATGCCCTGTTCAAATTAATTTAATGCAAATGAATTCTTGCTGCCTCACAAGTAGTTTGTCCTTCATTTTTCTTAAAATTATATTGAAAATGGATGTGACCTGCTTTACTGGTTGTTGTGCAGGAAGCGTTGTCCTTCCTGAAAGCTCCCTCCGTTGTCAAAATGAAGCCATTAAGAGTAAAGTAAATTATATTATCTGATCATAGTATCACAATTGACCTTAAAACAATAAATTTTATAATCAGTGCAAATTGCTGAATAGTGTTTGCAGTTGTAGAAATTTCAAAGGAAACCCTGGTTGAGATACAAAGCTGCTATAATCATTTTTAAAATCTTTGTTTTTCTTTTACTTTGGAACAGTAGTGCAGTAAGTACTTTTGCCTTATTGTTCTCTCTGCCTTCCAGAAACCCTCATTCAAATATTCTAAGTTTTTAAGTCTTTTTCATTTCTTTTAATATTGTAACATTTAACAATGTCAAAGAAAGTATAATTTTTCTGGAAATCAAGCTAAAAATAAAGAGAAGCCGATGTAAATGAACATCAAATTAACAAGATTGATTAGGAAAAGTAATTTTTGAAAAGGGCCCAAAATCCCTTTGCACATAAATGCAAAAGAATTTAGTGAAAGAAGGTGAAACTGGAGTAAAGAACTCTACGGATGCGTAAGTAACTCTTAATAAGAATGAGTAACGTACATGCGTATCTTTAGCTCCCAGTTTCAGAGATACAGTAGTTGTACAACAAATGGTCCTTTCCTGCTCTTAAGGAAGCCTCTCCTCCTCCAGCCATGCCATTCCTCAGAGCAAGCTCTTCCACTGAGTTTTCAGCAACCATAAGTAAGAAGGATGGTACGATAGGCTGCGTGTACATATGGCCCTCATTAGCAGGCCAACTGTTCCTTTTGCCCACCCACATCACTGGGGACATATGGCGTTACTTTGACTGTTGAAACAAGTGTGTGTGGACATATCTTGGTATGAGTAAAAGACTGTTGATTGTCTTTCTCTTGTCGCTCGTGCAACCGTCTCCTTGTGGAGATCGTATTATCCATAACACTAGATTTGAGGATGATAAATGACGTTGTTATTATTAACTGAATTTGCCTCTCTAGTTTGATCACAAAACCAGCGAATGTTTGCTTATGGAATATGTAAAGCTTATAGAAGACGGAAAGCTTACAGAAAGAAATGATGGCTTTTCTAAGCATAAGAGTCAGGTCTTTTTCAATCAAAAACTAACTCATTCAAAAATTCAAGAGTTCTGTAAAACCAGAACAGCAGAGGTTTCAGAAATGCTATTGAGATCATTTATTATAAAATAGCCATTAATGAAATGTAATAGTGAGTCTGTTGTTGTGACTATGTGGAGAAATGAATGAGAAAATATAAGATAGGCTGGAATGAAGAGAGTCATCGGATCCCAACATAATTCATTTTGTATAGTTCACAGTATTGTAGCTTTAAAAAAATTATGAATTTTTTCAGTACTGTGAATTCTGAATTTGCAATAGGAGGCTTTTCAATCCTTGCAACAAGTGTGTATTTTTCAGTGGTTCTAGAATTATCGGGGCTTTCGAGCTGCTTCTGATAAGAAGGCAAGGCTAGAGGACTCGTGTTGAGGTGGCATTTGCACAGGACTTTAGATAACATACATCGATGATGTAGAGAGAAGAGCGGGTGATGTTGCTGTGGATTATAGTGGAAAGGCACCTTTTGCTCCCTCTGCTGACCTATTTGTGTATTCAGCTGTGTAGCATATTTCTTGTATAATTACATAGTAATTTCACACACTACATTAAGAAAATCTGAACAATTTTTACTAAACTCATGTTTTCTAAATATTAAGTAAATAAAACCAATATTTGGCTAGGTAACATTTATAAAAACAGGATTTCTAGATAGATGATGATAAATTTTCATCTATATCTATAGAGCTGATAAATTTTCAAAACCCTTTGAATATCACTTGTACTACAAAGTCTCGTTTCAGTTTCAGTGCCATGGCACATTGATTAATCACCACTAAAGCGGTACATGAAATATTTGGCAATATAGGTATTTGGTAATGGTGATTGATGCACAGAATACGGCACCGTTATTATGCACTGGCCTTGAGAACTTTAGTTTTCATCTTCGATCACCTGATAGAGAACAAACTAACAGCTTTTTTCTTTCACCTTGCTGGAGAATAAACTAACAACTTCAAATTATCTGATCCATCCAAAAACTTATTTCCGTGAAACTCACTGATTTATTTATTATTTCGTGGGGATCACTATTATTTGCTGTAGTAAAATATCAAATGATCGATGTTTTATACCAACATGGCAGCTCACATGGTAGGCAACAGAATGAAAACAAACAGGTTTACTACCAAGAATTATACTATATTGCTTTTATTGACAGAAAAAGCATACAGATAATTTTATTCAGAGATTTTATGTGAATTATTTTGATAAGTGTACACATATATTTATAACTGACCTTTCTTTGTCAAGTGTGTGCCCACACACGTATTCATACTAAATCAATCTTAGAGATCTTATCCAAAGATTGAATTTCTTAAAGTGACTGTTCCAAATATGTATAATTTATGGCAAAAAAGTCACAAAATGGCAATACAAGGAGGCATAAAAGTGAAGATAAAGGGGGAGATGATGGTTAAAAACACCTGTAAATGAATAATTGATTTTGATTTAAATTCTTTTTAGTTCTTAGCTGATGAAATGAATATAAATGAAATTATTATGCAAAACACCTCTATTTGTTGTATATGCATGTACATATATGTGTTACAAATACAAAACTGATAGGATATTATTTAACATATATTCACACTCATAATGTGCATATATGTACATAATGAAAATGAGTGCTTGTTTTATATGTATGTATACACACACATACACATATTGCATACTTTCATTTTTTAAAATTTTACTTTAAGTTCTGGGATACATGTGCTGAACATGCAGGTTTGTTACATAGGTATACTTGTGCCATGGTAATTTGCTGCACCCATCAACCCGTCATCTAGGTTTTAAGCTCCACATGCATTAGCTATTTGTCCTAATGCTCTCCCTCCCCTTTCCCCACACCCACCTACAGACCCCAGTGTGTGATGTTCCTCTCCCTGTGTCAACATGTTCTCATTGTTCAGCACCCACTTATGAGTGAGAACATGCAGTGTTTGGTTTTCTGTTCCTGTGTTAGTTTGCTGAGGATGATGGTTTCCAGCTTCATCCATATCCCCGCAAAGGACGTGAACTCATCCTTTTTTATGGCTGTGTAGTATTCCATGGTGAATATGTGCCACATTTTCTTCATCCAGTCTATCATTGATGGGCATTATGTTGGTTCCAAGTCTTTGCTATTGTAAATAGTCCCATGATAAACATATATGTACATGTGTCTTTAGAGTAGAATGATGTATAATCCTTTGGTATATACCCAGTAATGGGATTGCTGGGTCAAATGGTATTTCTGGTTTTATATCCTTGAGGAATCACCACATTGTATTCCACAATGGTTGAACTATTTTACAAGCCCACCAACAGTGTAAAAGTGTTCCTATTTCTCTGCATCTTCTCCAGCATCTGTTTCCAGAATTTTTAATGATCACCATTCTAACTGGTGTGAGATGGTATGTCATTGTGGTTTTGATTTGCATTTCTCTAATGAACAGTGATAATGAGCTTTTTTCATATGTTTATTGGCCACATACATATCTTCTTTTGAGGAGAGTCTGTTCATATCCTTTGCCCACTTTTTGATGGGGTTGTTTGTTTTTTTTTTCTTGTAAATTTGTTTAAGTTCCTTCTAGATTCTGGATATTAGACCTTTGTCAGATGGATAGATTGCAAAAATTTTCTCATATTTTGTAGGTTGCCTGTTCACTCTTGTGATAGTTTATTTTACTGAGCAGAAGCTCTTTAGTTTGATTAGATTCCATCTGTCAATTTTGGCTGTTGTTTCAAGTGCTGTTGGTGATTTAGTCATGAAGTCTTTGCCCACACCTATGTCCTGAATCATATTGCCTAGGTTTTCTTCTAGGGTTTTTATAGTTTTAGGTTTTACATTTATGTTTTTAATCCACCTTGAGTTAATTCTTTTATAAGGTATAATGAAGGGGTCTAGTTTCTCTTTTCTGCATATGGCTACCCAGTTTTCCCAGCGCCATTTATTACATAGGGAATCCTTTCCCCATTGCTTGCTTTTGTCAGGTTTGTTGAAGATCAGATTGTTGTAGATGTGTGGTGTTATTTCTGAGGCCTCTATTCTGTTTCATTGGTCTATATATCTGTTTTGGTATTAGCACCATGCTGTTTTGGTTACTTTAGCTTTGTAATATAGTTTGAAGTCAGGCAGCGTCATGCCTCCAGCTTTGTTCTTTTTGCTTAGGTTAGCCTTGGCTCCACAGGCTCTTTTTTGCTTCCATATGAAATTTAACATAGTTTTTTTCTAGTTCTGTGAAGAAAGTCAATGGTAGCTTGATGGGAATAGCATTGAATCTATAAATTACTTTGGGCAATATGGCCATTTTCATGATATTGAGTCTTCCTATCCATAAGGATGGAGTGTTTCTCTATATGTTTGTGTCCTGTCATTTCCTTGAGCTCTGGTTTGTAGTTTTCTTTGAAGAGGTCCTTCACATCCCTTGTAGGTTGTATTCCTAGGTATTTTGTTTTCTTTTTAGCAATTGTGAATGGGAGTTTACTAATGATTTGGCTCTCTGCTTGTCTGTTATTGGTATATAAGAATGATTGTGATTTTTGCACATTAATTTTATATCCTGAGACTTTGCCAAAGTTGCTTATCAGGTTAAGGAATTTTTGGGCTGAGGTGGTGGCGTTTTGTAAATATACAATCATGTCATCTGCAGACAGAGACAATTTGATTTCCTCTCTTCCTATTTGCATGCTTTTATTTCTTTCTCTTACTCGATTGCCCTGGCCAGAACTTCCAATACTATCTTGATAAGAGTGGGGAGAGAGGGCATCCTACTCTTGGGCCAGTTTTCAAAGGTAATGCTTCCAGCTTTTGGCCATTTAGCATGATATTAGCTATGCATTTGTCATAAATAGCTCTTATTTTTGTGAGATATGTTCCATCAATACCTAGCTTATTGAGAGTTTTTAGTATGAGGGGTGTTGAATTTTATTGAAGGCCTTTTCTGCATCTATTGAGATAATCATGTGGTTTTTGTCATTGGTTCTGTTTATGTGATGGATTATGTTTATTGATTTGCATATGTTGAACCAGCCTTGCATGCCAGGCATGAAGCCAACTTGATCGTGGTGGATAAGTTTTTGATGTGCTGCTGGATTCTCTTGCCGGTATTTTATTCAGGATTTTCGCATCGATGTTCATCAGTGATATTGGCCTGAAATTTTCTTTTTCTATTGGGTCTCTGCCAGGTTTTGGAATCAGAGTGATGCTGGCCTCATAAAATGATTTAGGGAGGAGTCTTTCTTTTTCTATTGTTCAGAATAGTTTCAGAAGGAATGGTACCAGCTCCTCTTTGTACCTCTGGTAGAACTCGGCTGTGAAGACATCTGGTCCTGGGCTTTTTTTGGTTGGTAGGCTAGTAATTACTGAGTCAATTTCAGAACTTGTTATTGGTCTATTCAGGGATTTGACTTCTTCCTGCTTTAGTCTTGGGAGGGTGTATGTGTCCAGGACTTTATCCATTTCTTCTAGATTTTCTAGTTTATTTGTGTAGAGGTGTTTACAGTATTCTCTAATAATAGTTTGTATTTCTGTGGGATCAGTGGTGATATACCCTTTATCGTTTTTTAATGTGTCTATTTGATCTTTCTCTCTTTTCTTCCTTGTTAGTCTGGCTACCGGTCTATCTATTTTGTTAATCTTTTCAAAAAACCCACTCCTAGATTCATTGATTTTTTTTTGAAGGTTTTTTTGTGTTTCTCTCCCATTCGGTTCTGCTGTGATCTTAGTTATTTCTTGTTTTATACTAGGTTTTTAATGTGTTTTCCATTGCTTCTTTTGATTGTGATGTTAGGGTGTCTATTTTAGATCTTTCCCACTTTCTAATGTGGACATTTAATGCTGTAAATTTCCCTCTAAACACTGTTTTAACTGTATCCCAGAAATTCTGATATGTTGTGTCTTTGTTCTCATTGGTTTCAAAGAACTTATTTATTTCTGCCTTAATTTTGCTATTTACCCAGTAGTCATTCATAAGCAGGTTGTTCAGTTTCCATGTAGTTGTGCAGTTTTGAGTGAGCTTCTTAATTCTGAGTTCTAATTTGATTACACTGTGGTGTGAGAGATTGTTTGTTATGATTTTCATTCTTTTGCATTTGCTGAGGAGTGTTTTACTTCCAATTATGTGGTTGATTTCAGAATAAGTGCTATGTGGTGCTGAGAAGAATGTATATTCTGTTGATTTGGGGTGGAGGGTTCTGTAGGTATCTATTAGGTCCACTTGGACCAGAGCTGAGTTCAAGTCTGAATATCCTTGTTAATTTCCTTTCTTGTTGATCTGTCTAATATTGATAGTGGGTTGTTAAAGTTTCCCACTATTATTGTGTGGGAGTCTAAGTCTCCTTGTAGGTCTCTAGGAACTCGTTTTATGAATCCTGGTGCTCCTGTATTTGGCATATATATATATTTAGGATACTCAGCTCTTCTTGTTGCATTGATCCCTTTACTACTATGTAATGCCCTTCTTTGTCCTTTTTTATCCTTGTTGGTTTAAAGTCTGTTTTATTAGAGACTAGGATTGCAACTCCTGCTTTTTTCTTCTTTCTTTCCATTTGCTTGGTAAATATTCCTCCATCCCTTTATTTTGAGCCTATGTGTGTCCTTGCAAGTGAGATGTGTCTCCTGAATACAGCACACCTGTGGGTATTGACTCTTTATCCAATTTGCCAGTGTATGTCTTTTAATTGGGGCATTTAGCTCATTTATATTTACCGTTAATATTGTTATGTGTGAATTTGGTCCTGTCATCATGATGTTAGCTGGTTATTCTGCACATTAGTTGAAGCAGTTTCTTCCTAGTTTCATTGGTTTATATATTTTGGTGTGTTTTTGCAGTGGCTGGTACTGGTTTTTCCTTTCCATGTTTAGTGCTTCCTTTAGGAGCTCTTGGAAGGCAGGTCTGATGGTGACTAAATCTGTCAGCATCTGCTTGTCTGTAAAGGATTTTATTTCTCATTCACTTATGAAGCTTAGTTTGGCTGGTTATGAAATTCCATATGTACATCATGGAAACGAGTGCATGTGATACACACACACACACACGCACACACATTGCATACTTTCATTTTTGTGTCCATTACTTTTCTGATTTTATCAGCAGCCAACTAAAGAAAATAGAAAAAAAAATTGGTAATTCGATCTTTCATGTTCTGCATCTTCCAGCTTCACAACTTATAGTTTTCTATTTTTATTGTTATTGTGATCAGAATGAAAATGTATACAATAGAATCAGAATCAGGTCAGAATCAACAAAAATACTATAATGTTTGTACATGCTTTCGATGCAGTTTGTCTCTGCAAAGGGTGTGTGTGTTTCTATGCACATGTGCATGTACACAAGTGTGTAAATAAGTGTTTTATTCATGATGGAGAAAGGCTGGTCAAAATGATTCTGAATGAGATAGCACCACTACAGCAGATAATTAGGTCTCTAGCAATAAAACAAGTCATTAAACATGTTTCTAAGCATCTACTCAGTATCTGGCACAATGTTAAGTAGTGTAAATATAATCATTAGCAAAATTCAGCTTCTACCCTCAATGGTATATGTGTAGAACAAATTGGTAAAGCTGGAGTACATTTCAGGACCAAAAACAGTTTCTGTGTAGTTCCCACTTCATCAAGACCATGTTGTATACCTCTCATACACTTAAGCCATAGGGAAGCAATTATTCCATCCATCCTTTTACAGGGTAGTGGTGGGGAAGAAGAGCTGACTGTCATGCTTGAATTCACATAATTTCATAATTAAATAATTTCATGTTACATAATCTCGATAAACCTAAAATCCAATATATGATAAAGATAGTGTTTCAAATCAGTGGATAAGTGATAAACAGTTCATAAAATGGTGTTCAGATAATTGGCTATATGTATTTTATAGTTGCACAAAGGTATAATATGTCATTAATAAATATTAATTCCATAGTGGATGTCAAATACACTTTTTCAAAATATAAAGAAAAAATACCATAGACAAATATCACTTGCAACATTACGGTTAAAATTAAATATCCAAACATAGCCCTAACCAATAACAGAAAATTTAAAAAAAAAATTATGGATTGGAATTTGTTAAAATATAAAACTTTTCTTTTTCAGAGGATACAATGAATATGTGTAAAAAGCAAATATCAAATCAGCAACAAGTGCTTGCAATTCACTTGACATATTTAAAATATGAGTAGTTCCAACAAATCATAAATAAATGATTAGTAGTCCAATAAAAAAAAGACAAAGTACATTGACAGGAAACTGTATGAAACTCATGAACACTAAATGTCTTAGATTCTCTATTGTTAAACAAAATGCAAAAACAATAGAGAACATTATGAATATGGAGTTAATATTTAACAAAATTATTTTATCCATGTTATAAGTAAATATTTACATCCAAAAACCCTTGTTTTCTCTGAAAGTTGTCACTTATGAGTCTATTTTGAAAATGTTTAAAGAATAGTAATTAATTAACTTTAATAAATAGGTACTCCTATTGAGGGAAAACAGACATTTCCATAATTTTTCTTCTGTTTCTAATCTAGTAGATGGTAGGAAAATAATGACAATTGCATGTTCATACCTGGAGAATATGCATTCCATTTCTTTTAAACTTTTGCATTCTCAAAACTATATTGATACCTCAAAGCATACCCTTTGCTGTTGAAAACAGCCTTTCAAGTATAAAGACACACACATCACTTTCCTTAAATCTTATATAAGGCAAGGGCCTAGATTCCTATCAGAAAATGTATTTCAAGAATGCTTTTTTAGTAGTTCCTGTGGCCTTATCTTATAGAGGAAGGTTTTTTTTTAAACATACACACAGTATTTGATGCACATTTTTATTGGAAAGAGCTTTTATTTCCTTAAATGTTTTGTTGTCTAAGTGTGAAAAGTATCCTGCAGTGGAATTCAGTGGCACAGATGCTTATTGTGATAGATGAGATGAACTTGCTTCCCTAAGCATGCATGGGCATGAAATGCATCTGGCTTCTGTACATAAAAGTCAGTTATGTTCCCAAATATGTCTCTGCATTTACACAGACGTTTAGGGGCAGACACCCTACTGTTCCCTCAAAAGGCGGCTCTGCTTAATTATGAAGTTCAAGTTAGACCAGAAGTTGGAAAATACTAAATTCCACATTGCAGACAGAGCCTGAGCAGGTGATGTCACCACTGCATTCTAAGGTGGCAAGTCCTCAGAGAAGTAACTTATCACCTTACCATGGAGAAAAATAACCGTGTCCAGAACACAAGAGGATGCTTTAAGGTAGCGTACAATCAAGTGTGCAAACCTGTGCAATACATACCAGATGAAATCCAGTTCAGAGGCTCAGGAAAACAAACAAATGAGGATATGCTTTAAAAAATAGGACTTAATATAAACAGTCGTGAGAGTAAAACTATTGCTAAGCACATAGGAAACATAAACCAGGCTTTCAGGAAGGAGTTTGGCACATGTGTGCACTGGTAGGAGGTGTAATGTGCAGAAATCCGGCCTTTTGTGGCATAGCAACTAAAGTTCCTTTTCTATTGTCCAGACAACCTTAAATATTCCTTTATGCAGTACTATTTTAAAAAGGCCATCTACTGTGCACAATGTGTTAGCATCAAGGACATGAAATTTATCTGGAATATACCAAAACTTTAATCAATAGACTAGGACCAAAGCTTTTAAAAACAGGTTTTCGTAGATAAATCATTATAAGTTATTATTTCCTCGCCATAGGTAAGGCATGATAGATAACTTTACTTTTTCTCAGTCACTTAGTGTGTAGGTAGAATAATGACCCTTAGCAGGATGACCTTTTGAATGTGTTGTTAGGCAGCATGGAAGCATTATGGTTAGAGGTGGAATTAAGATTGCTAATCACCTCACCTTAAACTGGAGCGATTATCCTGAATTATCTAGGTGGGCCCACTGCGGAGAGACCAGAGTGAGCAGAAGAGCTTGGGGAAACTGGAGCCGAGGCTGAAGTGATGTGCTGTGTCCAAGATGTGCAGAGGCCAAGAGCTCAGGGATACATGTGACCCCTCAAACCTGGTGAATTCTCTCCTGGAATCTCTAGACAAAATATACACTTGATGATACCTTGATTTTAGCACACTAAGACCCATTTTGGACTTCTGACCCCCAGAAGTATAAAGAAAAAAAATGTGTTGTTTTAAGCCTCTGAGTTTATGTTAATTTACTGTAGCAGCAGTGAGAAACTAACACAGTAAGACGGCTTTTATTTTTATGTGATGTATAGAATTAAATTGGATATGCTAGGAAATATTGGAAATTTATTGATTTATTTTTTTGTCTGAGCTGGAGTCTGGCTCTGTCGCCCAGGCTGGAGTGCAGTGGCGCGATCTCGGCTCACTGCATGCTCTGCCTCCCGGGTTCCCGCCATTCTCCTGCCTCAGCCTCCCGAGTAGCTGGGACTACAGGCGCCGCCACCACGCCGGCTAATTTTCTGTATTTTTAGTAGAGACGGGGTTTCACCGTGGTCTCGATCTCCTGACCTTGTGATCCGACCGCCTCGGCCTCCCAAAGTGCTGGGATTACAAGTGTGAGCCACCGCGCCCGGCCAGGAATTTATTTTCTTAATATAGTTCTTCATATTAGAATAATGAGAACCATCGAGTAATGAAGTGTTCTATTTTGTGAAGGATGATTATATAAACAGTACGAAGGTTAAAAACCGGGCGGGACCGGCTGGGCACAATGGCTCGTTCATGTAATCCCAGCACTTTGGGAGGCCGGGGCAGGTGGATCTCTTGAGCCCAGGAGTCTCAGATCAACCTGGGCAACATGTGAAACCCCATCTCCACAAAAATACAAAAACCAGGCAGACGTGGTGGCGGCGCCTGTGGTCCCAGCCACTCAGGAGGCTGCGGTGGAAGGATCGGAGCCCGGCAGGTGCAGGCTGCGGTGGACCGTGATTATGCCACTGCGCTCCAGTCTGGGTGACAGAGTAAGACCCTGTCTCCATTAAATAAATAGATAAATAAATATATATATAAGTAAAAGAGGAGGGTGTCTTTTGAAGGCTATTAAAGTCGTCTAAGTGTCCTCTGATTATATGAGGCTGGAATGGTGCATGGAATGTTGTGTTGAATAACCTGATACAGTCTCTGAAACTATAGAAGCATTAGTAATTTTAGCCTGAGAGTGCTATAATCTGGGATAATTTGGTCCAATACTTCCAGAGAGGGTTGAAGTTTTGAGATAGCTGGAGTTATTTCAGTTGAAGACCTGAATATGAGGCAACTGCATACTCAATTACAATTCAATTTCTACTCTTTATATAAGGTAGAAATGGGTAACATGTGGGACACTGTGTTAAAAGTAATGCAGCCATAGTGTAGTGGTAAAAGCAGATGAAAAGTACTATAATAGTCGTATAGATGAGGTACTGGAAAGAAGCAGATTTGAAAAATTGGAGATAAATGTCAGTTTTCCGGAGCCATGGGATGAAAACCAAACCGGATTACAACAGATTCAATTCACTCAAGATGTCTAACTTGGTAATAGGTCAGAAAACTCAATTTGTCGTATTTTCTTAAAAGTACACAAAAATGTTCCTTTTGATAAAACACGTGTAGTGCACCTTCGGATTTGATTTTTCTTTATGTTCTGTAAACTGCTCACAGTAAAACAGAAAAAAAGTCTGACAAATATGATGGTCCTTAAATCTTGTAGGAGTATGATGCTTCTCCAAAGAATAGAGGTTTTCCTAGGAAGGCCCTAAGCAAGGAATCAAGTTTCCTTTTGCAAGAAATAAAATTCTCAAAAGTTCCCTGCACCTTGGAAAGGCTCTGGTTGAAATTAATAGCACAACGTTATTTATTTAAATTTTAACTTTTAAGTTCAGGGGTACAAGTGTAGGTTTGTTACAGAGGTAAGCTTATGCCATGGGATTGGTTGTACAGTTTATTTCATCACCCAGATATTAAGCCTAATATCCATTAGTTGTTTTTCCTGATCCTCATAGCAAATATGACCCCCATAAAGTTTTATGGTTACTTTTTTCTTATCTTCTGATTAATGCCATTAGATTCACCAATTGAAATTATTTTTCAGTAGTTTAATTCCCTCTAGAAGGTTTAAAAAATGTTTCCGAATTTCCTAAGTCTTCTTTCTTTGTTAGTCTTCTAAAAAGCTATATTCAATAGAATTCATGTGCTTAGGTACAGTTTCACTAAAAGCGTATCTTCAACATTTGATCTGTTTAAAAGTTCTTAAGGTGTTAAGGAACATTAGGTATCAGAGTTTATGGCATTTGATTAATCTGAATAAATCTTGGCATCAAATTGAATTCAGCAAAAGTAACAGTGATAAATCAGAGAGCAATATTTGAAATGTCTCCAGGAAACATTTTAAAACAATTTTTAAGTTCACTAATTTGAGTCATTACACTTGGCCCTAATATGGTAGATTTTAAGTGAAGCTCAGTCGAACCTGGCAGATATCATATACAAACTTTTAATAGTCCTAACAATTCCTGTACCTCATTTGGATAAAGATTATTTCCAGAGCATCAGTGCTTTGACCAGAAAGGCATTTATTATTCTGTAACACTTTTCTTGAGAAATTAGCATGATTCATCATTTGAGTACGCTCTCTCAGATAAGATTCTAATATTTGGGTGTGAATAAAACTTCAGGGCATTGAAAACAGCTGGAAGATAGACAATAGGGTGATCATCCTCTCTTGTCATTCTCTATCAAGGTCCTCTTTAATTATTGGCCTAAACAGCTATAACTTTATGGTGAAAACAAACCGCTCGGATATAGCGTTAAAGGTTGAAATAATGAATTATACATAAATCGATTTAGTTCAGTTATATTCTGTTGAATTGGGAGAACATCGAATTTTTAAATTTCTCTGCATTTCTTGAAGTTAGGAATAAAAGCTGGGGTGGGGTCTCCTGAAATAATGAGGTCTAGAATAATTTCTGTTAAATTTACTTTTTAGTAGGATAAGTCTACTAAAATCAATATGAATGGAACCTTCAATGTACCACTGAAGATAATTAATCTTTGAGAGGTTAAGTAACCATTACAAGGTAATTTACCTAATTAGCAACTAAACCAACCAAATTTTAGATTTCTTAACTTTAAGACTATTGCTCACATAGTCACGTAAAGTATATCTTCCACATAGTCACAGGCAATCACAAGCTAACACGAGCAGTTAGCACAAAATAGATGTTCCACATAGAATGCAGAACAAAAAAAGACACTTTAAAAATCCTTTTCCCTTTTCCAAATTCATATTTAAAAAGTTTCTTGTGGAATTTCCCAAATGCCAGCATGGCCACATATAATACAGATTGATACTCAGACCTCTAATGAGAAACAGTTAGAATTATGCTAAACAAGGAACATTCTATATTGATTTCACAAATTCTCCTCTTTCCACTTATAGTTTCTCATAAAATGTAACATGTTTGTCTTGTGTGGAGTCTGTATAGAAAAAGTGTGATAACTGAAGATATAGACACACAGGTGTATGTATGTCTGTGTGTTCCTGTGTATTATAGCCTTTCTTTAATGGTTTTCTCTTTATATATATATATACTTTAAGTTCTAGGACACATGTGCACAACGTGCAGGTTTGTTACATATGTATACATGTGCCATGTTGGTGTGCTGCACCCAGTAACTCATCATTTACATTAGGTATATCTCCAAATGCTGTCCCTCCCCCTCACCCCACCCCATGACAGGCCCCGGAGTGTGATGTTCCCCTTCCTGGGTCCATGTGTTCTCATTGTTCAATTCACACCTATGAGTGAGAACATGCAGCGTTTGGTTTTTTTTGTCCTTGTGATAGTTTGCTGAGAATTATGGTTTCCAGCTTCATCCATGTGTCTACAAAGGACATGAACTCATCCTTTTTTATGGCTGCATAGTATTCCATGGTGTATATGTGCCACATTTTCTTTTTTTTTTCTTTTTTTTATTATACTTTAGGTTTTAGGGTACATATGCACAATGTGCAGGTTTGTTACATATGTATCCAGCCACATTTTCTTAATCCAGTCTATCATCGTTGGACGTTTGGGTTGGTTCCAAGTCTTTGCTATTGTGAATAGTGCCACAATAAACATACGTGTGCATGTGTCTTTATAGCAGCATGACTTATAATCCTTTGGGTATATATACATATATATATAAAAAAATTATATATATATATTTTGGGGACGGAGTTTCGCTCTGTCACCCAGCTGGAGTGCAGTGGCACGATCTCGGCTCACTGCAAGCTCCGCCTCCCGGGTTCACACCATTCTCCTGCCTCAGCCTCCAGAGTAGGTGGGACTACAGGTGCCCGCCACCATGCCCGGCTAATTTTTTGCATTTTTACTACAGACGGGGTTTCACCGTGTTAGCCAGGATGGTCTCGATCTCCTGACCTCATGATCCACCCTCCTCGGCCTCCCAAAGTGCTGGGATTACAGGCATGAACCACCGCGCCTGGTCTCTATTTAAGTTAGCTCTGTCCAGGGCAAACCAGCATTTCAAAGATACAAACTGTTTTTGCAAAAAACAGGTATACACCTATCCATAGTGCAGACATTATGTCTACTTATTTCTCTCTAAATAGATCTTTCATTTTAACAAGTACTTCACCTTCACAAAATTTAGTTGAGTCAGTGAACTCTTATCCAGATGCTATATCTTGGCCAGATTATCAAGAATTAAGCCTCACAGATAGGCTGTTTCCATTTCCTTTAACAAAGTTTATCAGTCCTGAGTTACTTCTTGATTTCTTGCCAGTGGCATATAATGATGACTCAGCCAAGTCAGTTCCCAGAGTTGGACTCTTTTTTTTCTTATACACAGGAAACTTCTTTTCCAAGAATACTTGTTCCAGTTGCTCACAATCTTCATAGTTGATGATTATAGAATGATCTATGTACTTTCAATGTACCTTCAAAAATGAGATCTGCAGCTGGATAAGACGTGTGTGTGTGTGTGTGTGTGTGTGTCTTAGTAGACTTAAACCTTTCATTGAATAAGAAGCCTAGTTGATAGTGTAAGGTGAGAGTTAGAAGAACAGGGAATTATTTGGTTTAAGGAATTGTGAAGAAATGTGCTATGCCATTAAAATTTTTCTCTACTTTTGTGTTAAATCTTAATTTTGTGCAGAATTTACTAAGCTGCAGGAAACTGTCAAAATTGACTCTTGCTAAGTTCCATATTGGTTTGTAATTATCTTAAAACAAAAGTTGGTTGATACTAAAGTGCAGTTTTTCCTCTAGCTTTCATAAATTGAGACAGGTCTTTTTCTCACCCTCCACATACCTATGGCTGGAAGCCGAGGTGGTTGTTCTTGGTTCCCGTTACAACTTCTAGACTGTTAATTTCTCCGCTCCTTGCAAATTAGACTGTTCCTTTGAAACTCAAACCCCTTGGAAATATCAGCCATGCCCCTTTGGTATTACCATCATCAACAGACCTCCCTCCTGGGCACTCTGGTCTTATTTTTTTTTTTTTTGAGATGGAGTCTTGCTCTGTCACCCATGCTGGAGTGTAATGGTGTGATCTCGGCTCACTGCAAACTCCTCCTCCCGGTTTCAAGTGATTCTCCTGCCTCAGGTTCCTGAGTAACTGGGATTACAGGTGCATACCACCACACCCAGCTAATTTTTGTATTTTTGGTAGAGACGGGGTTTCGCCATGTTGGCCAGGCTGGTCTCGAACTCCTGACCTCAGGTGATATGCCTGCCTCAGCCCCCCAAAGTGCTGGGATTACAGGCAAGATCCACTGCACCTGGCCTCTTGCCATTTATTTAAGGCTTTAGATCTTTTGCTCAATATCATCTTCAGGCAAGTTCAGCCATCATTTTAGTGGCTCAGCTTTCACGTGAAAGGACCAGTACAAACCTCGGTTCCCCGTTTTTTGACATCTTTATTTCCATTACTTTTTTTCTTTCCTCCACTTTATTGTCATCAAATCTGAAACATTTTCTATAAGGGTATGTACCACCAGGATCTAGATGCAAATATTCTGCCTCCTGGACATCACTCCTTGCCAGCTCGTTGGCCCAGATGTCCTCATTCCTACAACCCTTCATTTTCACTGAGACTCTCCTTAGGACACAGATGCTGCTGCTCCCTCACGATCCATCCGTACTCTCTTGCTTTCAGTTTCCACGTTTTCCTCCTCAAATGCCATAGTTCATTTTTAGCATTCCCTTGCAACTACCCTGAGCTTCATTTTCCCACAATTTATTTGTTTCTCTTTCTCTTCCCAAATTTTAAATGTTGATGTTTCTAAGGGTTCTGTCCTAATTGCTCTTCTTTTCTCTCCACACACATACTCTCTCTAAGCTCTAAACACTACTAAACAGCTCATAATTTCCAGTCTTAGAGTTTGGTCCAGACCTTTATTCTGGGAGTTGATGATTTACGTGACAATAGCACTCGAATAATTCAGAGGTAACATGTCCTGGTTTCCCACATGATAGTAAGTGGCACTGCCAGCCATGCTAGATGCTTATAAGTCATTTTTGGCCCTTCCTCAATATTCTGACAATATCCAATTCAACATTCATTTAAAGAATATTTTGGTTCCAAATACATCTGTAATTTCCTCCACCTATTTTGATTTCCAATGTCCCCAGCCTAGCCAGAGCCACATATTTTCTTACCTACGCTTATTTTCTTAGGTCATCCTTAGTCAACTTACTTTAATTCTTATCTCCGACACCCTGTTAGCTACAGAGAAACCAAAGTGATCTCTTAACATGTCTTTCAGTTTCCAACTCTCCCACTTTTCTGGTGTACTTGGACTAAGATTTATGTTCCTCATCATTACTAATGAAGACCTGTACTGTTTCACATATCCTTCTCTTTCAGCCACGTCTCACATTACTCTTTCTCCCTTCTGTACTTCATCCAGATTCCTACTTTTCAGTTTTTCATTTCATCCAATTCACAGGTTTCTTCTACATGCCAAGATCTTGCTCATATATTAGGGTCCTTGAACACTGGGGGTTTTTCCTATAAGACGAATCTTTCTGTATTGTATGAAAAGCTAACTCTTTTTATTCTCAGGTCTTAGCTTAAATATTCTCACTTGAAAGAAGTGGTTAGAGTCTGTATAATCCAAATTAATATTTCTTTTTTTCTTTTTCTTTTGAGACAGGGTCTTGCTGTGTCACCCAGGCTGGAGTGCAGTGCCACAATCTTGGCTCACGGAAACCTCTGCCTCCTGGGTTCAAGCAGTTTTCCTTTCTCAGCCTCCTGAGTAGCTGGGACTACAAGCGCACACCACTACACCCGGCTAACTTTTTTATTTTTAGTAGAGATGGGGTTTTGCCATGTTGATCAGACTGGTATCAAACTCCTGGACTCAAGTGATCCATCCGCCTTGGCCTCCCAAAATGCTGGCATTACAGGCATAAGCCACCACGCCCGGCCCAAATTAATATATCTATATATAAAAATTATATGTATGAATCTTATATAATGTGAATTAAGATTATATCTAATGTTCACCCCAACACCCTTGTTGGATATTCAGTCCCTTGCTTCACTTTGCATGTGAACACATTTTGTAATAATCTCTTCACTTTGCTCAGTTGGATTTCTGTGCCTGTCTTCGTCTTCAGAATTGAAACCCTAGGAGTACAGGACTGTGGCTTTCTTATTCACCACTGCAGCTCCGTAACTAAGAGAGCATCTGATACATATGTGTGAAGGGAATTGGTTAAATATAGACCACTAGGTCCAGTGGAGTCCACAGCCTATTCACTTCATGTAGTTTCCAAGAAACAAATGCTTCTCAACATATATTAATGAATGAGATATGGGCCAGGGTATCTGGTCTGGCTGGAGATGGCTTAACTTTGAGTTCACTTGAGAGGGTGTCAGTGTGAGCAGGAATGCTTTCACTCACTTCAAGAATTGCATGGTGTTGGCCGGGCGCGGTGGCTCTCGCTTGTAATCCCAGCACTTTGGGAGGCCGAGGCGGGCGGATCACGAGGGCAGAAGATCGAGACCACGGTGAAACCCCGTCTCCACTAAAAATACAAAAAAATTTAGCCAGTCGTGGTGTCGGGCGCCTGTAGTCCCAGCTACTTCGAGAGGCTGAGGCAGGAGAACGGCGTGAACACAGGAGGCGGAGCTTGCAGTGAGCCGAGATTGCACCACTGCACTCCAGCCTGGGTGACAGAGCGAGACTCCGTCTCAAAAAAAAAAAAAGAAGAAGAATTGCATGGTGTTTAGGGGGAAGAATCACCCCGCTTCTCTGGGGAGACATGAGGGCTCTCTGGCTCCTGTGGGCTCTCAAACTGTTGGAAGATGATTGCTAAACCTGAGTTTTCAGGTCTCCTAGTTATATTCATTTAAACTTATACATGATTTGTCACTATTTTAAGTTGTTTTTCACTGAAAAGTCAGTCTGAATATAGAGCCTTATTTCATTCAGATCAGAAAAACTGGGTTTTGGTAAAATCTGTTTATCTATAATTTTTAAGTAAGTACAATTTTATAAACCAGTTATTCCTAACTTGAGAGGCCTGGAGGATTTATTACAATGTGTATTTCAGGGCCACATCTGCAGAAGTTTTGATACAACATTTCCTTACTAATACCCCTGACAGCACATTTTAGCAGGCATCCTGTGTTATTCAGAAGCAGAACGTTTATGCACTACACTTTGGGAGAGAGAAGTGCATGTTATGTTACCATTTAAAGATGCCTGGTTCTTGTGGGGCAAATTGGCAAATGATTTATCTGAACTAATGGCAGAGTGGAATTTTAATACTTTAGGGTTTTCAGGAATCTTAGAGCTGTTTTCATTTGTCTCACACATACAGCCTGAACCTTGAAGACATTAATGAATTTGTCACAGAAATTAAATTGGGCCAAAATTTACATTTGCAACCCATGTCTGTGCTCTTCATTCTAAAGCACAATGGCCTAGAGTCATATTTTAACCTCTAAGTTTCATCTTATTAAAAAATAAAATAAAATAAATGTAAATACATGCATGTATTATACTATATATACAATTTATATACATTACAATATTAATTTGAATTACACATGACATCACTAGTAAAGGCCAGTTACAGTTTAGACTGAGATAAGCCCTGTGAGAATTTACTAAGGTCAAAAAGACTCCTTTTAATAGTGACTCAGTGGTACCTACTCTAAGGACAAAGGCTCCAGTATGTATCCTAATCTAAGTTATTACTGAATGTGAGTCCTGTGATAGCTTCTAATGAAAATTTTCCATTGAAAAAAATCAATGTTAATAACTGGAACTCGAGAGCTGTAATGGGTTCTGCTGTGTTTTTCGGGCTTAGACTGTGTGCTATAATATGCTAAGAAGAGGAGTTGATGACCTGTGAGCTCTGGTCACTTCCTGATCTCATTTGACTCTTTGGTCTTTAGTTTTAAAAGGGTGATCAGAGAGGTTGCTTTATAATGGAGAAGTTGAACAAAAGGACCATCAACCTGCAGGCTCACTGGCACAGCGCAAGTTTCACCGGATAAGCATTTCAGTAAAGAGGACTATTGCCAACAGCAATACTTGCAAGGAAGCTTTGTTACAGAGAGGATTTTTTTTTTTAAAGAAGCTGCTAGGAAAACTGACACTAGAAGCTAACTAGAGTCACTCTTTATAGATATCAATGAAATTGTAAGTCTGAAGACATTACTTACCTAGATACAGTAATGGACTTTATTTAAGGACCAACTTTATACATACCTAATATACCTAGGCTTGTTGATCAAGTTGGCTGGCTGGGGAAGAATAAAACCATCTAGAAGATCCACATGATGAGAGAAAGCATTCGGGGAGGGCAGACAGAGACATGATGCTGGCCACAGATAGAACCCAGAGACGCTCTGTGATTGAAGTAGTTCTAATACCTGGAAGCTTCGATTTGCTCTTATAACGTGTCTAAAGCCATTTAATTCAAGACTACCCTTCCTAGTTGGTACCTGTAGATGTAATGCATCTCCTAAGGTATTAGTCTAGGCTCCACCGGACAGAACAACTACCTGGAGGTAGGTGGTGGAGCCTCCGGACTCCGCGACACATTTCACAATGCTGTTTACTCCAAAACACTGGCCTTATTGAACTAATCTAGCTATTGGGTAAGACGAGAAGTAATACACGAACATTCTTAAAGTCTGTTCTCTTTTGCCTTGTGACCTTAAACATTTCAAAGACCAACATGAACACTATTGAATAGAATTGTGTTTCCATCGTCATAACTAATCTGAAAGCCTAAGTTATACCTCTTTCACTGCACATCCAATCTATTTTATGGGCAGAAGAGCACAATGGGCTCAGCTATGCAGGCTTTAGGAGTTATTTTAACCTTTAAAGAACAATAGACACAAGTAAAAGTACATACATAAAGTAGGCATTTTATATTTAATTTTTATTTTCATATGCATGAAAAGTGTGTTCCAAAAAAAGATTAGAGAAATCCATGGCATGTCTTTCTGGTTAATGTTACTTTATTTTTTGGTTCATCTACGCTACTACTTACAAGTTACTTGTTTTTTTTTTCATGGAAAATTTTTTTTAAATGAATTGATTTTGCTTTTCATCAGCACAGTTGTTGACTAATACCAAAGTTAGTTAGAAGGTTATGATTTTTACATTTATAGAATGTCAGGGGCAGCATTTAGACAATACATCATAGTAACTTGGCATTTATGAAATATTAGTTTTCCATAAACATGAACTCAGAGAGGAAGGTTACATTTTTTTAAATTATAATAACATTTTGAAAACCATCTGTCCTTTAAAATGTTACTAAAATATATATTGGAACTGGTGTTTTAGATGCCAGTCCTTCCTGAAGAGTGTTTTGAGATTTTTTTCAAATACTGCCTCAGTTCTATATAAAATAGAAAATATTCTGCCTTGTAAAATGACTACTGGATGTAGGTAAGAAGAAGTTAAGGAAATATTACATAAAAGTAGATTTGCAAAGGTAATTTGCTGAAGGATTATTTACACTTTGATGAGTGGATCTGGATATTTTGATACTAAGTGAAAGTGGTTCCACTGGAATTAGAAGGGAATAGAGATCTGAAAGCAGGAGTGAAAAGAATGTGTGTAAGCCGGGCACGGTGGCTCATGCCTGACCTCAGGTGAGCCGCCCACCTCAGCCTCCCAAAGTGCTGGGATGACACGCTTGTTAAGTGGTACTCTAATTAATCAGTAACTTAAACCTCAAAAGAGATTCATTATGTACACAAAATTAATCTTGTGTAATCAAGTGTATAAGTAAAATTAATTGAAGAAATCAAAAAACGCAAGGTGGCTGACACCTGTAATCTCAGTGCTTTCGGAAGTCTAGGTGGGAGGATCCCTTGACTTAAGGAGGCTGAGACCAGTCAAGCAACACGGTGGGACCCCATCTCTGTAAAACAATTAGCCGGGGATGGTGGTGCGTGCCTGTAGTCCGAGCTACTTGAGAGGCTGAGGCAAAAGTATCGCTTGAGCCTAGGACTTGGAGTCTGCAGTGAGCTATGATCACACCACTGACTCCAGCCAGAGCAACAGAGGGAGACAATGAGAACACGTGGACACAGGAAGGGGAACATCACACTCTGGGGACTGTTGTGGGGTGGGGGGAGGGGGCAGGGACAGCATTAGGAGATACACCTAATGCTAAATGACGAGTTAATGGGTGCATCACACCAACATGGCACATGGATACATATGTAAGAATCCTGCACGTTGTGCACATGTACCCCAAAACTCAAAGTATAATAATAAATAAATAATAAACCACAAAACACTTGTAATTCCAAATCCAGATATATAAACCACAGGAATACTTAGATAAACACACGTTATACACACATATAGTATATGTATGATAAAATATACTTGTATGTTCAACTTGGGAAAGGTTGATGATTTTAGAAACTAATAATTCTATTGCCTTGTGCTCTAATGATTTTCAATTTGAAGATTTATTTGGGATCAAATATATGAGGCTCCATATACAAGACATCTTTCTTTCCCCTCTTCTCAGCACCATTTTTTGGCTGATTATTGGACTACAACTGGGAGATCTAGAACTAAATTCCTGCTTAGTGTTTACTTGTTCAGAGCATAGGCTTTGAAATCGTCCTGTTTTGCCTCAGTCTCCACAGTGGTACCTACTAACCTCATGACTAGGGGATCGTGTAGCATTTCTCTAAGCCTTGTTTTCTTAGCTGTGAAGTGGTAAATTTTGGAAGTGCTTTGTTCATAGGATTTCTGTGGAAACTGAATTGGGTAAAGAATGTAAGGCATTTAGCACAGTAAAATAACCTGGATTACAGTAACTTTTCAAGGAGTGTTTATTAGTACTTAAACTGCCATTGTCATCAAAATTCTGTTTTTACATATGAACTTAGAAATGCCATTGTAACCTTCTCAACTCATTTGGTCATTTAAAATAGAGAGGTTGAGTTAGGTGTTTCTTAAATTTCTCTTTAGCTCTGATACTATGTGTCTGACGTTAAGTAATGCAAAGTTGGTAATTAAATCTTCCCCTTTCGTGATGTAGGAGAAAGGCATAAAAAATTTCTGGGTGACTGGATTCCCTTGCAAGTTTATTAGAATTGTAATTACGTAGCATTTTGAATAAAGCGTTCATTCTGGAAATCATTAAGTTTATTTTTCTTAACTCCGTATTTTGTCAACTGTGGAAAAATTGGGATTTAGGAGTAACCTCTGATTTAAAATTCCACCTAGTAACCATCTAAATTGTAGTCTTGTAATTTCCTAACTTTGGTCTTGAAGGTGTTTATCATTCTTATGCGTTATCATACTGTATTATATATTTATGCAACATAAAATGTATAGTTTTAACTATTGCACATGTTTACATATGAAAGGTGTAGTTTTGAACTTATCATTATTAAATTTGCTAATTTTGCTTCACTATTCATTTTGGACACTTATCCATATTAGTACATGCAACTCAAGTTTATTCTTTTGAGCTACTGTATATCATTCAAATGTATGAATAAATAACCTTGCTTTGGTGGACATTTAAGTATTTTCATGTATCAGTATGAAAAACAGTTTCAAAATGAACATTCAAATATACATTGCATATATGTGTATAATATTTGTATATATGAAGGTTCCTGTGGGTCATATATCTGAAATCAAAATTACAAGTGTTTTGTACCTTCTATAATTAATTTTACTCTCAATTTTAAGTAAACAAGATTAGTTTTTGCACATGATGCATCTCTTTATTCAGTTAAAATTACTGACATAATTAGAATACCACTTAAAACTTGAGAATATTTTCAAGGGTATTTATGCAAAACTTACATAAATGTGTTGAAAAGTCCTTTTGTATATATGTAGAGATTACATGGTATGTTAAATTCATCAATTTGCCTAAATATCAAGTTATACTTAAGTAGTGTCCATACACCATGCTTTTGCTTGACTGAACTCCAATATGTATATCCGGAGTACTTTTTAACATTCATAGGTTAAGTGGCCTGTTTTGGAAAATGATATTAAAAATGTAATTCAGATGAATGCTTAAAGATTAAAAATGAATGAGCTTTCGTATTAATCATCAATATGACAACCCTAAAGGGAAGCATGATTTTCAAATATACCTCCTTGTAGGCAGGATAATTCAGAAATGCACAGTGCATATTAGATATGGGATTTGAGTCATAGTGTATTTCTCTAAGAATGTAATTTATTGTACTTTCACATCCACCCCACTGAATATGCAGAGTTTAAGATGCAATGGCCAGAAGACATGAGCGTGTCACTAGAAGGATGTGGACGTGGGCTCCGGGGCTGTTGATGATGACGGTGGTCTTTTGGGGTCATCTGGGGAATGGACAAGGCCAAGGTAAGTGCAAGGATTTTCTAATTCTTTGCGAGTTGGATGCGAATTTCACTTTGTGATGAAATTATGTTGAGTCTTTGGTTTGATGTTTAAGCAATTTTTTACAATCTTCCGTCAGGTTTTTGTTACAGGGTATTGTAATATCTCTGCACCAGTTAAATTGAAATAGAATTAGGTGTGAGTAAATGCATCAAAATTGAAGCCATCTTTCTGAAATTGGCTTTTCTCTGTTGTAATTGATGATATGTATATATATGTGAGGTTTTATGAAGCCATATATATGCGTGTGTCTCTGTTGTAGTTGGTGGTATGTATATATATGTGAGGTGTTACGAGGCCATAAATATGCGTGTGTGTGGGTTTTGGGTGGGTGGGTGTGCCTGTGAGTTTGTGTGTGTGGTATTTTACAAGAACACGTAGCATATAAAGTTGTCGTGATTTTGAAGAAAAGTTTTTGGACGTTTGTCTGTTTAGGGTTTTTATGTTTTTGGATGTTTGTCTCTTTAGGGTTTTTATGTTTTACATTTTAAAATTTCAAGAACCTATTCTTAAAGGATGCGATGTTCTTTAGAAATTAAATGAAAAATGTGACGTTTCTCATTCTTCTGCCAAGTGTATTTAGGGGAAATTAATGAGAGAGTGGAGCTGCAAGGTTGTGGCATCCTGAAATGTCTGTTGGAGCGTAGAAAAAGGCCATAGATTTTGTAATAAGGCTTTCAATACTGATTTCATCAATAGCTGTATGGAGTGGTTTGTGCCAAATCTAGTATCTGTGAATGTATTTTGTGATAAGTATTGTATTATTTTTGGAGGTGTGTTGCCTGCTCAGATACAAATTGCAATTCTGTATTTTATGTGATAAAACATCCTGACATCGCTGAAATTTTCTTTTCCTTTCCGGGCAAGTATATTCGGCATTGATTTCCTGCATTTTCAAGGCTTGAAATGAAATCTGTGAGCAGGAAGTTTACAGAGTTATTTCAAGGGATAGGTATATTTCTCCAGATAAAATTGAAAGTGTGCAGTGTTATTATATAATTGTGATGAAGTTGAGCTTTGCTAGTTTGAAGTATCTAATAAAGTTTAACACTTTTTAAAAGATCCTTCAAAAAAAGCAGTTTTCTTGCCATATGTAATATTGTTCAATGAAGTTTTGAAATGAAATAGATATTTTTCAAAACCACAAATGCATCTGTGCCTTTATATGAACAGTTGTATATACATGTAAGCAGATAATACATTTTGTTAATTAAGATCAGCTTTGATTTTAATTTTTCTTTCCTGTCATTCAGAATTTGTATTTGCATCTAATAGAATTCTCATTTTTCTTTTTTGTCATAAAACTAATGTAAAATATATTCAATACACATAGTAGTTTTTTTCACCAAAGGTCTAAAACAAGAATATGTAGACAGTAGCTACGTTGGATTTCTTTGGCTATAAGAGTTGTCTATTTCTCTGGTGATGTGTAGAATTACTAAAATGCAGCATGACAACTGTTTCTCTGTAATAGTGATCCAACATGACATGTAGTATTACACAGGGTTGCTAATACCTTCCTCTGACCATCATTTCCAGTAATTGTGGCTTGTTTTAGATGAGGAATAGGTTATTAGATATTTAAAATATTTGAGAAAAATAGGTATCTTCTCTCTTATTTACCCAAACCCTTTTATTTACTCAATATTGATGGCTCAAGTATTCTATCTTTCACTAGGGACCATCGTTTGTTAAAAAATGGCCTGAAATCAATTCCAAGTCTAGCTGTAGTGAAGCTTCTAGTGGGAAATGCAAATTAAGTAATTTGTTTTCTTTCTAAAAGGATAAATTAAAATAGACAATGATTCAAAGAACAAAACAACTTAATAGAAAACATAATGGAATGCTTTGATACTATGATTCAGGGAATTTTGCTTCCTTAGTGGTAGCTAGATTGAGTGAAGGAGATTGCTTAGGTATAATGAGCAAATCTTATAATTGCAAGTATAACCCAAGCTGCATATCATCATTTAGCTCAATAAGCCTCATTAAATATTAAATATTACCTTTTAACTTTTATGCAATTAAGCAGAATTTAAAAATAAAAGTTTTAAAAATTAAAGTTTTTATTACTAAGTATCTTTTAAAATACAAATCTCACAGCTCCTTATTGTCAAGAAAAGAACACATGAAAATTTATAAATAAGGTTTTCTCTCTATTAAATTTACAGTCTTGCATTAAATATTGGTTATTGGGACCCACCATGTCCATGATTATGATTAAGTATCAATGAAAGATGACTCTTGCAGCAAATATGCATGCAAATGTTTTAAGATTATTTTCACATTATTTCACATAATTTCTTAAGCATAATAGGATAAGTAAATTATACTTTCTACACAAGCTCTTCATATTTATGAATAGACCATGTTCTAAATTTTTCAATCATTGGGGAATCCCAATGTCATATTTATGAATGGACCATGTTCTAAATGTTTCAGTCATTGGGGAATCCCAATGTCATATTTATGAATGGACCATGTTCTAAAAGTTTCAGTCATTGGGGAATCCCAGTGTCGTATTTATGAATGGACCATGTTCTAAATGTTTCAGTCATTGGGGAATCCCAGTGTCGTATTTATGAGTGGACCATGTTCTAAATGTTTCAGTCATTGGGGAATCCCAGTGTCGTATTTATGAATGGACCATGTTCAAAATGTTTCAGTCACTGGGGAATCCCAGTGTCGTATTTATGAATCGACCATGTTCTAAATGTTTCAGTCATTGAGGAATCTTCCTAGAGAAACCGTGTGAGAAATTGTAGCTAAGCTCAAAAACGGAAGACAAAAATCGATTTAACGAGGAATGTAGATTAATGTCATAGTATTATCGCGACTGTGTGCAACCACTACTTATAAACAATGATATAAGAAATGCAATCTGAAATCTGAATTCTAAATAGGAATGTAGTGCCATTATCCCTCTGGGACCCTTAGGGTCAAAATAAGATAAAAGTGATGAATGGTGGGTTGGAAGTCAGTCAGTGATCCTTGTCAAATTTTTGTATCTGTCAAGAAAAGCATCTGCTTGAGGACATCCATTTTCCTACTTCTGAGTTACAGAATAATAGGTACTTATCCTGAATGTGACATTCCCTGACGTGGACTCTGTCTTTGCTGCTTAGGTGGTGTGTGCATGAGAAAGTGCTTAACATCTGAAAATGGAGACAATCCTTAGAGAAAGATATATATGAATTTTAAAAGGAAATATACCTACGATGGAAATAAAACAAATAGCATAAATATCTAGCTGTATTTGGTCTTTTTGGTAACTATTACAATATATACATTTTCAAACAACTAAGTTCAGCACTGACTTTGGGAGAATCTAGATAAAACTGAACTGACATATAATAAGCATTGGTGTAATTAATAGCACAGCGGGCAGAACCATGGGGGTATTTCCTGAGGAAGAGGGACTATAGAGAGGCAAAAGAAAACCCAGCTCATTCTGGGGAGTGCCAGGAGCAGTTATTATATTCAGAACTGAGAACTTATTTCTAACTCACCAACCCATAGTTCTGGCTGAAGTGCAGTGGTGCAGTCATAGCTCATTCTCAGCCCCAAACTCCTGGGTTCATATGGTCCTCTCATCTCAGCCTCCTGGTAGCTATGACCACAGGTGTGCACTACTTTGTCCAGCCAGTTTATTTTATATTTTATTTTCATTTCATTTGTAAAGACTGGGTCTTGCTATGTTGCCCAGGCAGGTCACAAACTCCTATCCTCAAGCAGTCCTCTAACCTAGGCCTCCCAAAGTACTGACATTACAGGCATGAGCCATTGCATCTGGCTCAAAAATATTTCTGTCCTAATGGCTTTAACAAAGAAGTGCCGTTTTGGGGATATATACAATGGTGTGCTGCTTGGGAGTGACAAAAAAATAATTATAAGAAGAATGGAACGAATATGTCAGTATGTTTTCAAAAGCAAGTTAGCCCAAGTTTTTAAACAAGCATAATTTTAGGGTTTTTGTAACTAACTTAGGGTTTAAATGTAGCAAAAATTTTAAACATTATCATGAATACACAGAAAATTTTAATCAATTTGGTTTCCATGATGAATTTACATGCTTAAATTCCTAATTTCAATTTGCTGCTAGATATGAGAAAGTTTGAGATTTTGAAGAAGCAAGTGGTTCTTACAAATGTAGCAAACTTAAATTTTGAGGACAATTTAATTTAACTTCCATTTTTATGACCAGATTTTGGGTCAGCTGTTAAGCATTCAAAAAATAAAATCTGATAATATCTGGCAATTCCAATTTTCAGTTTTATTGATCTTCACCATGAAATAATATATAAGGTAAGGGGCAAAATTTTGGAAAAGCAGATCACTTTGTTGTCCTATTTAGCAAGTTCTCAAATTATGCCATCTTGGAATCATTACAAGTAATTATACGAAGACAGTATCTTGTGTTTTGTATTTCATTGTTACACATCCAATTGTTCTCTAGAGATATCAGAGAAAACCCACTCAAGAAGGGAAGGTTAGATAAACAGCCCTCTCTCTCTCTCTCTCTGTCTTTGCCTCCATTTGGTTCCTTATGTTCATTTCTCAGTGCATTTCAGTTACTTTTATTGTTCCCTTCATTTTCTCTTTCATTCCAGAAGTTTAAGTGATTGCATAATTCTTTTGACAGCTGAAAGTAGTATCCGACTTTGAATGAAAGGTTTACAGCTACAGCTTTTCAATTAGAAAATCTCAGATCATGTGATCTATGAGTTTTAATATCTTAGGATCTCGACCAGTAAGGAATAATCACTTTGAAAAACCTTGATGCTACCTAGAGTTTGTGTTTTGTGAGGTTGCTTGGTAAATTATTTTCCTTTGATAATTGAATATTGCTTCAAGAGAGGTGAGCTCAGACGTTTGGCAATGAATATTGAATGTGTATTCCAAGAGACATGACCTTAAAATATCATCAAGCTAAGTAGTAGTGAAATTGAACTCTGCTGTATAATAGAAGTCAGTGTTTCTTACATCTTTGTGATATATAAATATTTTTACATTGTGGTAGATAATAATTTGTATGGGAACATTTAATTGAATTTAATTTATCCTATGGCAGAATTATGTTGCATAGGTCATTTTAGTTTTTGATTTAAGCATCTTAAAATTACAAATGCAAATATTCAACACGTAAAACCCACATGAATACACACTCCCAAACATTTGAAATCCTAACAGTCATTTCCAACAGCTTTTTCCTACAAAAGAAGTCAGCTCTTCTTAGAGAAGACATGCATTCCCATAGCTTGAGAGGTGCACACTATAAGGTAAACAGAGAAAGGATTACAGCAGTTTAAGTATACCAGCGGATTTACTTTATAGACAATAGACTTTTGAATTACTTGTCTTCAAAATTTGGTTTCTTGAGAAAATTATCTGTGTAGATTAATCATGCATTTCAGATACTTTCCAGACATCTGAATGTTGTTTTCTTAAAAGTAGCCAGCACGCCTTTTTATGCAGTCTGCATGGGAGATAGTAAGAGATGTGTATGCTGTATATCTACTAGTAGAGATTTGTTTATGAGTGCTTCCTTAAAAAATTATTTTTTCTGAAGAAAGGGATTTCTTTTTTATAATTTAGATTAGATGATTTTAAATGTTTTTAGGTTTTAACCTCTCTGATCATCAGGGTCATTGCCATGGAAAAAATGCAAGTTATAGCATATTTCATTTTTATAAGGAAAGAAGTTGATAATTTAGACTTTTTTCTTTTACTAAATTGAATTACATCACTCAATATTTGGATGGCATTAATTCACAATAGCAACAAAAAAATCTTACTATTCAACAAAATAAAGTATGATTTCCTTCACATTTAACTTAATTTGTTCTTTAAAACATCTCCTAACGAAGGTTTTCTCATCCTCTGAAGCTGAATTTATTTAGGAAAAAATATTTTAAACACCATCCCAAGTGATATAACTATTTTTATTGAGCTTTGATGTTCTATTTGAACATATTTGAAGACTGTACAAGCACTCAATTTAGAATTAAGATTTTATTTGGAGATTTTGGTTGTATTTGAAATCTGTTGTGGAATTAAACATGAAGAATACGTCAATTTACTAGATGTCATTGTCTATGACACATTTTAGTCTTATCTTTCTGCCTATATGTAAAGAGGAATAGAAATAATTGGTATAAACAGGAAAAAAGAAGTAAAGTGGTAGGATCAGATGTGAGAAATATATAAGCTAAGATACTCTTTTTTTGTTTGTTTGTTTTTTGTTTTTGTGAGACAGAGTCTTGCTCTGTTGCCCAGGCTGGAGTGCAGTGACACAATCTTGGCTCACTGCGGCCTCCACCTCCCAGGCTCAATGGTTCTCCTGCCTCAGCCTCCTGTGTAGCTGGGATTACAGGTACGCATCACCACACCCGGCTAATTTTTGGATTTTTAGTAGAGACTAGGTTTGACCATGTTGGCTAGGCTAGTCTCAAACTCCTGACTTCAGTTGATCCGCCCACTTCAGCCTCCCAAAATTCTGGGATTTCAAGTGTGAGCCACCAGGGCCAGCCTAAGCTAAGATATTCTAGAAGCTATTAATAGTAAAATATAATGTAAATTGTTTAAAATTAATCTGTATATGAAATTTTTTCTAGGACTTTCCTGCCAGAAAAGTAGGAATAGAATGGCAAAAGGAACGAGGTTCCTTCTACAAGTAGGCACACATCCTATTTCACTTTATCCTGTGATCAGTCTCATAACCATCTCCTGGTGTGAAGTGCTAAAACTGTGCTTTAAGAATAACTTAAGTCCTTTATGTACAAACTAAAGTATGAGAGCCTGAACCTTGGAAACCAAGAGATTCCAAAAAGCCTTATGTGTGAGACTGGGTGCCACAGATCTTGGCAGAAATTACTGCTTATTCTTAATTCTTATTGTTCCTTTCTAGCACTTCAATTTATAATGCCAATATCTACCTCAGCCTAAAGACAAGCTCTAGAATCACTTGTGTTACTTATTACATTTCTTTTAAAAAGCTCATGAATTACACATGAATTTCAAAGTTGCCAACTGAGATTCCAAGGACTTAGAAAAGAAAAAACGTGGCACCTTTCCATTATAAAGGCTGTACGCAGTCTTCATAGTGTTTGTCTTTAAGGGACAACATGCCTCATCCATCAGCAACTTTTCTTCCTTAAATCATCATATCTTGCCTAAAAAGGTTTTCTGAAAACTAAGATTTGCAGATTGTTATATCACATCTTAATCTACGTATCAACTTTAGCATTATCAAAGCATGAACTGTTCTGGGTTTTCATAGTTAATTATGTTTGTGGTAATAACTGGGATGCAATTGTTTTTCTTCTGATGATTTTGTACTTGCTTTTCTTATGGTAACTTCTGATGCTTGTTTGTAAGATCTTCCTCTCTTTTCTCCATCTGGTTATCTTCTTACCTTCTGTCCTTTAACTCAGATGTCACCCACACTGTGTGTCTTTCTGGATTGCTTCTTATTTAACTGTTGCTTCTCATAGTTTACATACCTCCTCCTGTACCACACTATCAACATTTCTCAAGCTGCACTATATGCTGGGTTGTGTCTTTATTTATTTATAAGTTCCTTGATAATTCGGACTATATATTAGTATATTCAAAAAATACTTATGAAGTGTTTACTTTGGGTCAGGAATTATTGAGTGAAGGAAATTGACCAAAACTCTGCCATCATGAAGCTCGCATTCTAACTTAGGGAGACAGATAACAGACAATGAGCCACATAAATATGCAAAGTATCGTAAGTTAGATGGTGAAAAGTAATCCTGGATGGGGATCAGATAATTTTGATAGGATAATTTTTAACTGGGTAGTCAAGAAAGGCCGCACAGAGAAGATGGCAATTGGAAGAACAAGGTGGTGAGAACTGCTGAGTCTGGAGCAAACACACAATTTGGAGCAGTAGAAGATTCCAGAAGTAACAGTATAGAGGCGAAGAAGTGGGAATTGTGTGGAGTCTTTTACTTGCTGTTGTAATGACCTTGGCTATGCTTTGAAGTGAGGTGGAAAGTTGGCAGGGACCTTAGTTTTCTTTTTAATAATTCACTATGAATTTTGAACGGTCACTATTATAGACTCAATAATTTTGCTTTATTAGTCTTGCAATTGACTACAAAAGAGCGTATTGAAGAAATGTTAAATTCTAATTTAAACTGATTGAAATAGGTTTTTATCTTTTTATGTTTCTCATCACTGAATATCTCATTTTTAATTAGTTTGAAAGCATTCTAAGATAGTGAGCCAATGCAATTTAGCATAATGCATAACTTATTATTCATCAGATTTAGGTATTTAACCGAGGATGCTAATTAGGAAAGTAACTTGTTCTGTTGGATGATTTTGATAAAGCTACTTTCAAATGATTATCACATCCATTGATGTCATATTAAGTTGTGTTTCTGGAAACCAAATTTAGGCAGTGGTAATGAGTTAATATCTCTAAGTGGATACCTTTTATCTCTACAGTCAAGGATACTTGAAAGTGGAAAAGCATACTGGCTTCAAGTCTTGGGAACTAGGACTTACCGGAAATGTGTGTGTTTTTTTTGTTTCCTGGTGGAATTGTCTTCTCGGAAAGATGGTGTTTCCTTTTCAATAGGAAAAAATTGATCCTATGCTGCTTTACTTTAATGCTTTGCTTTTGTCAAAATAGTGTTTTCTTAGGAAAATTAACCTATCATAATATAATGAAAAGAGAAATGCTGAAGACACAAAATGATGTCCATGTTAATATTGAGTAGGAAGCATCAAGGGACATGAGAAGAGGGAAGCGAAGAGAGGGAGAAGAGAAATTTATAGTGTAACAACAATTAGTAAAAAGGATTAGCATATACATGTAGTCAATAAGTCAATAAATGGCTGTTTATAGAAAGCCTACCAGGCACTAGGGGATATAGCAGTGAAGAAGGCAAAGACACAATTGGCTATACTGTAGTGAGGAGGGAAAGAGGAGGAAGACATACAAATACCTAAAAAAAGCAATGGTGTGAAGGGCTATAAAGTACACTACTACGAAGAAGATTACATGTGATAACATGGCTGAGTAAAACTGTCAAGGAGGAAGGCACTGATCTGGCTGTAGGTATTTCAGAGCATTTTTCTCTCTGAGGAGGTAATATTTCATTTGAGAGTTGAGTGAAGACAAAGAGGAAGGTACTTTGAAGATCTGGGGTGCTCTGAGCAGAAAGAAGGGCAGATATAAAGATTCTGTAATTTAAAAAGAGAGCTTGATAGTTTCTTACAAAGAAAAGAAGGCCGGTTTGGCTGGAATGTCCATGAAGGAAGAGCATGGAGAGAGATTACATGAGTGTTCTCAGGGACCAAATCTAGATCTTATATCAAAATGTGAATATAAATTAACTACATTGAAAAGTGTATGATGGATGTGTGATACGATGAGGTTAGCTCTTAGGAGGGTGTACTATTGTGGAAGGGTACACTAGTGAAGGAAGGGGGTTCATTTAGCTGACTATTGCACCTGTCCAGTTGAAGGATGATGGTAGTTGGGATTATGAGTGTAGCAATAAAGTTGGAGAAAATCAGTTGAGATTGGAAGTTGATTTGAAGATGATTGAATTTACTGAGCAAGAATTATATCAAGGTATTTGGATGTAGGGACATGGGGGATTATGGTCACTTTTAGTGATATGGCAAAGTCTTGATGACATGAGGCAGTTTGCAAGTGACAGAGGTGTGGGTAGGTGCGTATGTGTGATTGATTTTACATTTTTTAATCTTAAATTAAGACGCTAGTTAGAATCCAAGTGGAGACATCAAGTAGGCACTGACAAGTTGACTTGGCTAGAGATGTGAGTTAGATCATCGTAGCCTATAGAGCATGCCTAAAGTCATGAATCTAGGTGAGGGGTTGGAAAACTATTATAGCCCATGAGCCAGATCTGGTCTGCCACCTATTTTTGTATGGCTCATGAGTTATAAGTACGTGTGGCATTTATAAGTCTAAAATGTAAAATACAGGGAAATTTTTCAGCAGGGAAAGTTCCATAAATTTGCCTCTTGGCAACACAAAGCCTGCAATATTTACTATCTGGCTCTTTGTCAAAAATGTTACTGACTCCTGATCTGGATGAAACCCTGTGAGGAGAGAGTGTTGACAGAAGAGAGAGAAGCATCACAGTGGAAATTAAAATTATGTCAACTGAAGTGTGTAGGGTAGAGAATTTAAGCCTGAGTATAACAGTAAGAGATTAAAATAACAGTAAATTCATTATCAGCGTGATCAATGAAACCTTTGGGGGCAAAGAGGAACTATCTTCGTCACACCTTTCACTCACTCATAGAAAGATCTTAGGCAGGAAATATAACTTGTTTGAAGATCTGAGATAAGGCTAATGTAGTTTGGACAAAGAAAGCCAATGGGAGGATGACATTACATCTGGCCAAAGATTTAGGGAAGAGCCAAATACTTCAGGCTTTTTAAAGTGATCTTTAGATAAAGAGGAGGTCATCAAGGCATTCCGAATTTGGAGGATCAAATCACATCTGATGGAAAAAATCTGGCTGTATGTGCATCTAGGATGTAAGGAAGCCAACATGGATGTGAAGTTAAAATTGTCCATTGCAAATAATAAAATGAAGGCCCCAGGTAGCCTTGGCAAGGGCAGATTTGGTATAAAATCCTTATTGGAATGGGCTTAAGCAGTAACGGGAATACGGATCTAGCTGTTGTGTTTAGTGGAATTTTATCAGTCTTTTTGTTGTGTATGATATATAGATGGTCAAAATAAGGAACTTCTACATTTTCGGTTTTTGTTTTATTTTAATTGAGATTTGAATTAAAAATAAGAAACTTTTATTTTGAAACTTGGAGACTGTGTTTAAAAAGTATAGAGTAGGGCAAGAAAAAAACCTAAAACTCTCCTGATGAGGAGAGTGCTAATCGTGACTCTAATAATAATAAAATACTTTTCTGATAATTTTTTGTGTGTTTCATTATTTATATATATATGGGAAGTTGTACCCTAGCCACATGCCAATTCACCTGGTGAACTTGCTCTTCAACGTGGCACAAATATTTCCTTCTATCTTTAGCCTTCCGGGGTTTCTCACATGGACTATTGGCTCTTCCTACATGAACCTGCTGGTAGTACCCTGTAGGAGACATGCTACTCCATGACAACAGGCACCACGCTGTAGGGGAATTACCATACCTGTCAATCACTATCTCTAGAATGTGGCCTTTCATGAGCCCTGAGATTTCATACTGTTTCTCTGAGCTGTAACAATATTTATATTGAAAAAATAAACATGTTCTTCTATCTTTAATATTTTATATCTTATAATTTGAATATCCCATTTTCATTATACTACTTAGCTGCTAAGTTATGTTATAAAGACAAGTTTTAATTATCTGCAAACACCTTCAAATCTAATCCTTACCGGTGAAGACTGATGTCTGGTTAACATCTGTTAGGACATTTATTTCCATACAGTATTTATAGCGCCTTTTTGTTATTGATTGGTATGATAAATGTGTAACTCTTACACAAAGACAAAATTTTTAGATTTTTGTATTTAAAATACTGGTTATCAAAAGAAAAACCCAGATGTTATTTGTTTATGTTTCTGCTTGAGGTACTGAATCTATTTCAAGTCATATTTCTCAGTATTGATATACTTAATTTTGCTGAAATAATAACACACTAACTTTAGCTACTTTTTTTCTCAGTGTATCTCCTTGTCGCTCACCATTTCTGCCTCATTTCACTTCTCATCTTTATTTCTTTTTCTTTGGTCTTCTTTTACTTTAGGGATTCTTTCAATTTAGAAGTGTTCTTGTTTTCTGTTAATTACTATTCTTCTTGGATGTACACAGTTATCCTTTTCCATTTCATTTGTGAATTCATCTCAGAGGCATTTTGTATGTGCCTTTTACTCATAGCTTCTCAGAAGTCCCTTTCGAGGTTACCGATTTAACATGTCATGTACTATAAGGTTTGCATGGCATGGTGGCAGCTGACTTTGGTCTTTACAAGGATTGAAATGTTCACTCAACATGGATTGGTAGAATTTATTTTTTCCTTAAACATTTCATCGCCTTGTAAACAAACAAAAGCAAACCCAAGACTCAAAACTGACATTACTATTGGTGCCCCTGGAAATAGCTACCTTCTCACTAAAGTAGATTTTGTCATCCAACTTTATGTGTTGTTGAACACACATGGTGCTGTATGAGCACTCACTCACTAGTCTAGAAAACATTGCTGTGACCAGTTACCAGAAAAATAAATTCAGATTGCTCTTCACCTTCCACAGATGACCCTTCTGAAAGCCATTTGAATTCATTATAAATTATAGTTATATTAGTGTGACTTTAATTCACTTGTAATCTGAACTTTATGTGCAATGCATTTTTTCCTGTGTTTAATCATTTTTGAATGCTAAATCATTTGCAAACAAATGGCTTGTCCTTGAGAAAGAATTTAAGGCTGAAAGTACATTAAGTGCCATCTGGGTATCTGTGTCAATGGTTTTGTCACTACAAATGTGTGTGTGTGTGCATATCACCTACTTTATCACATTTATTTGATAAAATTGATATGCAATCTCTAAATCATTGTGTCTCCAACTTGTGTTATGCCACAAATACAAATTTTTGTCCTAAAGTTGATGGTACCCTTTGTAAAACTAGAAGTTCTCATTTGTGCAAAGGAAGGAAAAATAAAACAAGAAACAAATTCAATAAAAAAATTAAAGGTCAGATTTCTTTTATAGCTGCTGAATTCCTTTCTTTCCTTTCCATCATCCTCACATTCCCAAATCTCAACAAAGTTAAGAAATTAAAACACACATCATGAGATCATATGTTCACCTTGTTCAGGAACTGAAGGATTACATATACAAGACTATACCTTAATAAGTAGAGGGAGAAATATGAAGATATGAATAGAATATGAAAATTTATTATAATGCAGTTGTATTCTAAAGTGTTTCCTAGGCAGGCTAAGAGTATGTTGCCAGGAAATTTTAAGAGACCCACTCCATTATATAGAAGAGGATGTGTGTAGATCTCTTAATTCTGAAATGTTTAGAACTGAGTACAACAGGTCTTTGAATAACGACGTTTCATTCAATGTCATTTCATTATGATGTTGATGAGAAAAAACAAATTGATTCCAATTGGGGTTCACTGTCTGTGTAGAGCTTATGTATTCTCCCCATGTCTGCATTGATATTCTCTGGATGCTCCAGTTTCCTCTCACTTCCCAAGGCTGTGCATGTGAGGTTGATTGACGTGTCTATGTGGTCCCAGTCTGAGTAACTGTGGGTATGTGTGAGTGCACCTGCAATGCGACGGCACCCTGTCCAGGGCTGGTTCCCACATTGCGTCCTGAGCTGACAGGATAGGCTGCGGTCAACTGCAACCCTAAACTGAAATAAGTAGGTAAATAATGATTTTACTAGCTTTTATTAATCTTAAACGTATGAATAGCTGAAATTTATTTCAGCATTTAATATTAGAAGTGTTTTGATCTTTATTTACAAGTTTGTTGACGTTTTAGTTACCAAAAGCCATAGAAGCTTAACTCTTTTGATGTCAACCTATGGTAAAATGGGTTTCGCTGACTGTATTTTTGTACCAATTAACCATCCCCAATTTATCCCTCCGTATGCGTGTATCAAAACATCACGTGACCATAAATATATATACCTATGACCAGTTTTCAAGCACCTGTCAATGATGTTAAGTGAAGACTTATTGTAGTCCTTTTTTGGCATAACGAAAATGTGTGTGTTTTGTTCAAGATTGGAAAAGTTCTTTGTGTAAAGAACTAGACAGTAAATATTATAGGCTTTGCTGGCCATATGTAGTCTCTGTCTCTCCTTCATCTACTCATTCTTCTTCTCCCCTTCCTTCTCCTTCTTTAAACACTTCCAAAATGCCAAAACAATTTTTAGCTCTCAGCCATATGAAGCAAGCCATTGATTAAATTTGGCTTGTAGGCCCATAAGGTGTGAATTCCTTTACATCATCAGAATGCCGCATATATATGAAATGTTATCTATGAGAAATTAATGGGGCTCCCAGCAGAGAGAAATTAGCCTAAGTTAAGTTTGGGCTTTGGAATTCAGGGGAATGCCATGCACAAAAATGCTCTGCTTTTAAAACTAGTTACTAACAGTCCATTTCTGATATCAGAAATACATGAAAACTACCAATTGAACGGACATTATTCACTACTTTAGTGCTGCTACTCCTGTGTGGTGGAAAAAGAATCCAGAAAGTTTTCCTTTCCATTTGAACATTCATGCAATAAAAATTTCCAAATCTTTTTTTGAACAAATTTTTTATCTTATAGCTCTCTTGTGTACTTTATAAGTACGTTTTGCTGCTTATTCTCAGTAACTGTATTGAAACAATCTGTTTTCCTTTATCAATCAAAATAAAATAAGAAATTTAGCTTAATACTAATATTAAGCTGAAGTGCAAGATATATGAAAAAGAGAGAAAAGAAGCAGGATAAACTGACCTTTTGATAACTGCAGAGGACAGCAGATCAAAGACTGGACTTTAACGTCTGACATTTTCAGAATCTATCACAGTAAGTCCACTGGGTCCAGAAATAGGTTTTAATCCTAGATTGAAATGACAATGCTGTCATGACATTGAGTTTGATGGAAAAAGTGAAGTTAAAGTTTTTCTCAATATTTTTTTAAAATCAATGATTGATTTAACTATAAAATGGACTGATTCTGAAGAACTCATTCTGACGTTGGAGGTGAAAATGCTTTTACTCTAATCATTAAAATCAATTTCTCTAGATATCTGACTTTATTCTGCTTTATAACATAAAGAATGAAACTATATTTATTAATGAAGTGTAATCTAGCAAAGTGGCATAAGCATAATTATGAGTCACTTACTAAAGTTGTGTGTTTTTTTCCATTGCATGAAAACCCTGCCTTGTTTTAATTTTTATTGACTCTTTAAAAGCAATTTTAGGTTTGTAGAAAGAAGTGAATAAGCATTCACACGTCATCCTCAGCCTCTACCCCAATTTCCCCGATTTTTAACATCTTGCAATAGTGTGGTACATTTGTTATAGTTGATGAGTCAATATTGGTACATTACTATTGACTAAAGTATGTAGTTTGTATTAGAGTTTACTCCTTGTCTTATGAATTCTGTAGGTTTTGTCAAATGTGTAATGACAAATAATCCTCATTACAGTGTCATACAGAATAATGGATTCACTCTCCTAAAATTCTTCCTTGCTCCATCCGTTCATCGTTTCCTCTACTAATTTATGTAGAAGATAAATTAGTAGATTGAGTTGATGGTTATAGCAGTTTAAAGCACAGATAGAAAACTAGATTGACCTGCCTACCCAGACTGTGCTTCTCACTCTCACTGTGCCCTTTCTTAACCTTTGGAAATGCTTTTATTCATATATAAAATAGGCTATAACTTCATATAGTTGTATTACAAAAAGTTAATGCACAGAAAAAGACTTGTGCTAGGTATATGGTTTCTTCTCAGTTAAATGGAAGCCATTGCGTGTGTTTGTCAATAGAATTCGTCATACTTTATCTCACATATCTTTACGTCATTGTTGGCACATGACATGTTTAGACTGCACAAATCTCCTCCAAATCCCTAATAGTCACTGATCTCTTTACTGTCTCCATAGTTTTGCTTTCTCCAGAAGGTCATGTAGTTGAATCATACGGTATGTAGACTTTTCAGACTGGCTTCTTTCACTTGGCAATATGCATTTAAAGGTTCCTGTGTGTCTTCTGTAGCTTGACAGAATACTATTCCATTGCCTGGATATACCACAGTTTATTTTTCCATTCACTTCCTGAAGGACATTTCGATTTTAGTGATCATGAATAAGGCTCCTGTAACATTCATGGGAAGAAGGCTTTTGTGTGCATGTAAGTTTTCAAATCCTTTAAGTAAATACCGGGAATGTAATTGCTGGGTTGTGTGGTAGGAGTATGTTTAGTTTTATAAGAAACTGCCAAACTGACTGCCAAAGTAGCTGTACTATTCTGCATTCTCACAAGCAATGAATAAAAGTTCCTGTTTCTCCTCACATTTGCCAGCTTTTGGTATCATCAGACTTTTGGATATTGGTCATTTTAATAGTCATGTAATAATATCTCACGGTTGCTGTGACTTGCAGTTCCCTAATGATACATGACTAGTAACTTCAAAATCCCCATTTGACAGCTGTATTTAGACCTTTGGACTATTTTTTAAATGAGTTGTTTTCTTTCTTATTTTCGAGTTCTCTGTATACTTTAAATACCAGTAATTTATCTGATATGTTTTGAAAATGTTTTGAATATGTTTTGAAAAAATTTTCTCCCAACCTGTGGCTTTTGTTTTCATTCTAAGCACAGTTTTAATAACAAAAGTCTTTAATTTTAATGATGCTCAATTTCTCAATTTTTTCTTTGTCTAACCCAATAAATCAGAAAGCTTTTTATCATTTCACATGACTTAATATTCAGGCAAGGTCTATATAGGCCCCTTTCAAACAGTCATAAAGTTTAGAAGCTCTGACCTCACAAACAATAACAACGACAACATAGAAACAAAAATGACAGCTTTTGATGTTGTCTCAGTAATTTCTCAATTCAAGAACAGATTACTGAGCTTTATAAGCAATACGTATAGATATCAATTTCACAATAAAATACCTTATGATATTTATCAAATCACCTTAGTTTTGGTCACTTATTACTATTAGACTAAAATGTAATTTGTCAGACATGAGAAATCCTTTGGAGTATTTTTTAGAGAACCAAGTATTTGTTTTAGCCTTTTCAGTTCTTCTCTTGCTGTTTCTCCAGTATAGTCATTCCAATTGTCTCTATAGATGTATTAATACCAGGTACATAGTAAACACAATTATCTCCCACGTGTACCCCAACCCCCTTCCCTGTTCATGCAGTGAACATAAAGGAAGCAGGTCAAAAGGAAGCAGGTCATGTACCCTGTGATGTGCTGGGTTGTAAGGAAAGGTACACAATTAATGTACCATGTCTGAGTTTTCTTCTTCTCTGTATTTGTTCCATTTAATGCATGTATGTTTTTTATTCCTTAGGCCTCTCCAGTCCTAACACACTCAGGGATACTTGATACAGCTATAAGGCTGTGTCTTTATCAGGTACCTTTGGGTTACCCCCGGCCAGGGGTGGGAAATAGAGGAAGTGAATGTCTGTATCCTCATTAAGTATCACACAGAGCAGAAACATAAAGAAGCCTGTGCCATGAATGGGTCTCTTCTTTCTCCAAAAACCACCTACCCCTTCAACTCCCACTGCTTAAAGAGAAATCTTGTATTAGTCTCCCCATTTTCTCCTCAAACTTGCTTTAGCAAAGCAGTTCCTAAACCTCTGTTAATGTATGTCCCCACCCCAAACTCAACACACAGTCTCATGTCACATCACAGAAAAGAAGTTCAAAACAAAACAAAACAAAGCCACAGTCTTATAAGAAAAATAGGTAAGTTTTACAAAAGTTGTGTACTGTATCTCTGCTTTGAATTTTGTCATTGGCCAAGGATAGTAAAACTCTTGGAAAACTATAAAACAGGAACTTACGTAATATGTTTTACCCAAGATTTTTCAAACATTTTTGGAAGGATACTTATTAACATCTTGCAGAGGTAATGTTACATGAAAAACTTAGCATAAGACCAATCAGGTATTCTATGCAATAATGCAGATATATGAAAAAATAATATAATGAAATAAATGACTTTTCAAAAGGTATTGATCCTAGATCCACATTCTTTTTTGGTTCAGGTGAGGCAATTAGAATGTGAAAAAAAGAAGCATAGAACAACTGTCTAATGAGAGGGACGAATGCTCCTGGGTGGAAAGTTATTAGAAGATAAATTAGTAGATTGACACTTTTGTGTAGTTTATATTTGGAGACATTCCTTTTTCCACTATTACCCTCTTAGCGCTCCGAATCTCCACTTGCATTTTCTACAGAAAGTGTGTTTCAGAACGGCTCAATCAAAACTAAGGTTCAACACTTTTAGTTGAACAAACAGAACAGAAAGAAGTTTCACACAATTCTTCTGTGTAGTTTTTATTTGTAGACATTATTTTTCCCAATATAGGCCTCTTAGCGCTCAGAATGTCCAATTGCAGTTTCTACAGAAAGAGTGTTTCAGAACGGCTCAATCAAAAGTAAGGTTCAACTCTGTTAGTTGAATGCACAGAACAGAAAGAAGTTTCATACAATGCTTCTGTGTAGTTTATATTTGAACATATTCTTTTTTCCACTATTACCCACTTAGCGCTACGAATGTCCAGTTGCATTTTCTACAGACAGAGTGTTTCAAAACTGCTCAATCAAAAGTATGGTTTAACTCTGTTAGCTGAATGCTCAGATCAGAAAGAAGTTTCACAGAATGCTTCTGTGTAGTTTATATTTGAATATATTCCTTTTTCCACTACTACGCTCTTAGCGCTCCAAATGTCCAGTTGCATTTTCTACAGAAAGAGTGTTCAGATCTGCTCAATCAAAAGTATGGTTTAACTCTGTTAGCTGAATGCTCAGATCAGAAAGAAGTTTCACAGAATGCTTCTGTGTAGTTTATATTTGAATATATTCCTTTTTCCACTATTACCCTCTTAGCGCTCCGAATGTCCACTTGCATTTTCTACAGAAAGAGTGTTCAGAACTGCGCAATCAAAAGTATGGTTTAACTCTGTTAGCTTAATGAACATGTCAGAAATAAGTTTCACACAATGCTTCTGTGTAGTTTCTATTTGAAGATTTTATTTTTCCCAATAGAGGCCTCTTAGCGCTCAGAATGTCCAATTGCAGTTTCTACAGAAAGAGTGTTTCAGAAAGGCTCAATCAAAAGTAAGGTTCAACTCTGTTAGTTGAATGCACAGAACAGAAAGTAGTTTCATACAATGCTTCTGTGTAGTTTATATTTGAACATATTCTTTTTTCCACTATTACCCACTTAGCGCTACGAATGTCCAGTTGCATTTTCTACAGACAGAGTGTTTCAAAACTGCTCAATCAAAAGTATGGTTTAACTCTGTTAGCTGAATGCTCAGATCAGAAAGAAGTTTCACAGAATGCTTCTGTGTAGTTTATATTTGAATATATTCCTTTTTCCACTACTACGCTCTTAGCGCTCGAAATGTCCAGTTGCATTTTCTACAGAAAGAGTGTTCAGATCTGCTCAATCAAAAGTATGGTTTAACTCTGTTAGCTGAATGCACAGATCAGAAAGAAGTTTCACGGAATGATTCTGTGTAGTTTATATTTGAAGACATTCCTTTTTCCACTATTACCCTCTTAGCGCTCCGAATCTCCACTTGCATTTTCTACAAAAAGAGTGTTTCATAACTGCTCAATCAAAAATATGTTTTATCTCTGTTAACTGAATTTACAGATCAGAAATAAGTTTCACAGAATGCATCTGTGTAGTTTTTATTTGAAGATATTCTTTTTCCCAATGTAGGCCTCTTAGCGCTTAGCATGTCCAATTGCAGTTTCTACAGAAAGAGTGTTTCAGAACAGCTCAATCAAAAGTAAGGTTCAACTCTGTTAGTTGAATGCACAGAACAGAAATAATTTTCACAGAATGCTACTGTGTAGTTTATATTTGAATATATTCCTTTTTCCACTATTACCCTCTTAGCGCTCCGAATGTCCACTTGCATTTTCTACAGAAAGAGTGTTCAGAACTGCGCAATCAAAAGTATGGTTTAACTCTGTTAGCTTAATGAACATATCAGAAATAAGTTTCACACAATGCTTCTGTGTAGTTTTTATTTGAAGATATTATTTTTCCCAATAGAGGCCTCTTAGCGCTCAGAATGTCCAATTGCAGTTTCTACAGAAAGAGTGTTTCAGAAAGGCTCAATCAAAAGTAAGGTTCAACTCTGTTAGTTGAATGCACAGAACAGAAAGAAGTTTCATACAATGCTTCTGTGTAGTTTATATTTGAACATATTCTTTTTTCCACTATTACCCACTTAGCGCTACGAATGTCCAGTTGCATTTTCTACAGACAGAGTGTTTCAAAACTGCTCAATCAAAAGTATGGTTTAACTCTGTTAGCTGAATGCTCAGATCAGAAAGAAGTTTCACAGAATGCTTCTGTGTAGTTTATATTTGAATATATTCCTTTTTCCACTACTACTCTCTTAGCGCTCCAAATGTCCAGTTGCATTTTCTACAGAAAGAGAGTTCAGATCTGCTCAATCAAAAGTATGGTTTAACTCTGTTAGCTGAATGCACAGATCAGAAAGAAGTTTCACAGAATGATTCTGTGTAGTTTATATTTGGAGACATTCCTTTTTCCACTATTACCCTCTTAGCGCTCCGAATCTCCACTTGCATTTTCTAAGGAAAGAGTGTTTCAGAACGGCTCAATCAAAACTAAGGTTCAACTCTTTTAGTTGAACAAACAGAACAGAAAGAAGTTTCACAAAATTCTTCTGTGTAGTTTTTATTTGTAGACATTCTTTTTCCCAATATAGGCCTCTTAGCGCTCAGAATGTCCAATTGCAGTTTCTACAGAAAGAGTGTTTCAGATCGGCTCAATCAAAAGTAAGGTTCAACTCTGTTAGTTGAATGCACAGAACAGAAATAAGTTTCATACAATGCTTCTGTGTAGTTTATATTTGAACATATTCTTTTTTCCACTATTACCCACTTAGCGCTACGAATGTCCAGTTGCATTTTCTACAGACAGAGTGTTTCAAAACTGCTCAATCAAATGTATGGTTTAATTCTGTTAGCTGAATGCTCAGATCAGAAAGAAGTTTCACAGAATGCTTCTGTGTAGTTTATATTTGAATATATTCCTTTTTCCACTACTACTCTCTTAGCGCTCCAAATGTCCAGTTGCATTTTCTACAGAAAGAGTGTTCAGATCTGCTCAATCAAAAGTATGTTTTAACTCTGTTAGCTGAATGCACAGATCAGAAAGAAGTTTCACCGAATGATTCTGTGTAGTTTATATTTGAAGACATTCCTTTTTCCACTATTACCCTCTTAGCGCTCCGAATCTCCACTTGCATTTTCTACAAAAAGAGTGTTTCATAACTGCTCAATCAAAAATATGTTTTATCTCTGTTAACTGAATTTACAGATCAGAAATAAGTTTCACAGAATGCATCTGTGTAGTTTTTATTTGAAGATATTCTTTTTCCCAATGTAGGCCTCTTAGCGCTTAGCATGTCCAATTGCACTTTCTACAGAAAGAGTGTTTCAGAACGGCTCAATCAAAAGTAAGGTTCAACTCTGTTAGTTGAATGCACAGAACAGAAAGAATTTTCACAGAATGCTACTGTGTAGTTTATATTTGAATATATTCCTTTTTCCACTATTACCCTCTTAGCGCTCCGAATGTCCACTTGCATTTTCTACAGAAAGAGTGTTCAGAACTGCGCAATCAAAAGTATGGTTTAACTCTGTTAGCTTAATGAACATATCAGAAATAAGTTTCACACAATGCTTCTGTGTAGTTTTTATTTGAAGATATTATTTTTCCCAATAGAGGCCTCTTAGCGCTCAGAATGTCCAATTGCAGTTTCTACAGAAAGAGTGTTTCAGAAAGGCTCAATCAAAAGTAAGGTTCAACTCTGTTAGTTGAATGCACAGAACAGAAAGTTTCATACAATGCTTCTGTGTAGTTTATATTTGAACATATTCTTTTTTCCACTATTACCCACTTAGCGCTACGAATGTCCAGTTGCATTTTCTACAGACAGAGTGTTTCAAAACTGCTCAATCAAATGTATGGTTTAACTCTGTTAGCGGAATGCTCAGATCAGAAAGAAGTTTCACAGAATGCTTCTGTGTAGTTCATATTTGAATATATTCCTTTTTCCACTACTACTCTCTTAGCGCTCCAAATGTCCAGTTGCATTTTCTACAGAAAGAGAGTTCAGATCTGCTCAATCAAAAGTATGTTTTAACTCTGTTAGCTGAATGCACAGATCAGAAAGAAGTTTCACAGAATGATTCTGTGTAGTTTATATTTGGAGACATTCCTTTTTCCACTATTACCCTCTTAGCGCTCCGAATCTCCACTTGCATTTTCTACAGAAAGAGTGTTTCAGAACGGCTCAATCAAAACTAAGTTTCAACTCTTTTAGTTGAACAAACAGAACAGAAAGAAGTTTCACACAATTCTTCTGTGTAGTTTTTATTTGTAGACATTCTTTTTCCCAATATAGGCCTCTTAGCGCTCAGAATGTCCAATTGCAGTTTCTACAGAAAGAGTGTTTCAGAGCGGCTCAATCAAAAGTAAGGTTCAACTCTGTTAGTTGAATGCACAGAACACAAAGAAGTTTCATACAATGCTTCTGTGTAGTTCATATTTGAACATATTCTTTTTTCCACTATTACCCACTTAGCTCTACGAATGTCCAGTTGCATTTTCTACAGACAGAGTGTTTCAAAACTGCTCAATCAAAAGTATGGTTTAACTCTGTTAGCTGAATGCTCAGATCAGAAAGAAGTTTCACAGAATGCTTCTGTGTAGTTTATATTTGAATATATTCCTTTTTCCACTACTACGTTCTTAGCGCTCGAAATGTCCAGTTGCATTTTCTATAGAAAGAGTGTTCAGATCTGCTCAATCAAAAGTATGGTTTAACTCTGTTAGCTGAATGCACAGATCAGAAAGAAGTTTCACCGAATGATTCTGTGTAGTTTATATTTGAAGACATTCCTTTTTCCACTATTACCCTCTTAGCGCTCCGAATCTCCACTTGCATTTTCTACAAAAAGAGTGTTTCATAACTGCTCAATCAAAAATATGTTTTATCTCTGTTAACTGAATTTACAGATCAGAAATAAGTTTCACAGAATGCATCTGTGTAGTTTTTATTTGAAGATATTCTTTTTCCCAATGTAGGCCTCTTAGCGCTTAGCATGTCCAATTGCATTTTCTACAGAAAGAGTGTTTCAGAACGGCTCAATCAAAAGTAAGGTTCAACTCTGTTAGTTGAATGCACAGAACAGAAAGAATTTTCACAGAATGCTACTGTGTAGTTTATATTTGAATATATTCCTTTTTCCACTATTACCCTCTTAGCGCTCCGAATGTCCACTTGCATTTTCTACAGAAAGAGTGTTCAGAACTGCGCAATCAAAAGTATGGTTTAACTCTGTTAGCTTAATGAACATATCAGAAATAAGTTTCACACAATGCTTCTGTGTAGTTTTTATTTGAAGATATTATTTTTCCCAATAGAGGCCTCTTAGCGCTCAGAATGTCCAATTGCAGTTTCTACAGAAAGAGTGTTTCAGAAAGGCTCAATCAAAAGTAAGGTTCAACTCTGTTAGTTGAATGCACAGAACAGAAAGAAGTTTCATACAATGCTTCTGTGTAGTTTATATTTGAACATATTCTTTTTTCCACTATTACCCACTTAGCGCTACGAATGTCCAGTTGCATTTTCTACAGACAGAGTGTTTCAAAACTGCTCAATCAAAAGTATGGTTTAACTCTGTTAGCGGAATGCTCAGATCAGAAAGAAGTTTCACAGAATGCTTCTGTGTAGTTTATATTTGAATATATTCCTTTTTCCACTACTACTCTCTTAGCGCTCCAAATGTCCAGTTGCATTTTCTACAGAAAGAGTGTTCAGATCTGCTCAATCAAAAGTATGGTTTAACTCTGTTAGCTGAATGCACAGATCAGAAAGAAGTTTCACAGAATGATTCTGTGTAGTTTATATTTGGAGACATTCCTTTTTCCACTATTACCCTCTTAGCGCTCCGAATCTCCACTTGCATTTTCTACAGAAAGAGTGTTTCAGAACGGCTCAATCAAAACTAAGGTTCAACTCTTTTAGTTGAACAAACAGAACAGAAAGAAGTTTCACACAATTCCTCTGTGTAGTTTATATTTGTAGACATTCTTTTTCCCAATATAGGCCTCTTAGCGCTCAGAATGTCCAATTGCAGTTTCTACAGAAAGAGTGTTTCAGAACGGCTCAATCAAAAGTAAGGTTCAACTCTGTTAGTTGAATGCACAGAACAGAAAGAAGTTTCATACAATGCTTCTGTGTAGTTTATATTTGAACATATTCTTTTTTCCACTATTACCCACTTAGCGCTACGAATGTCCAGTTGCATTTTCTACAGACAGAGTGTTTCAAAACTGCTCAATCAAAAGTATGGTTTAACTCTGTTAGCTGAATGCTCAGATCAGAAAGAAGTTTCACAGAATGCTTCGGTGTAGTTTATATTTGAATATATTCCTTTTTCCACTACTACGCTCTTAGCGCTCCAAATGTCCAGTTGCATTTTCTACAGAAAGAGTGTTCAGATCTGCTCAATCAAAAGTATGGTTTAACTCTGTTAGCTGAATGCACAGATCAGAAAGAAGTTTCACCGAATGATTCTGTGTAGTTTATATTTGAAGACATTCCTTTTTCCACTATTACCCTCTTAGCGCCCCGAATCTCCACTTGCATTTTCTACAAAAAGAGTGTTTCATAACTGCTCAATCAAAAATATGTTTTATCTCTGTTAACTGAATTAACAGATCAGAAATAAGTTTCACAGAATGCATCTGTGTAGTTTTTATTTGAAGATATTCTTTTTCCCAATGTAGGCCTCTTAGCGCTTAGCATGTCCAATTGCAGTTTCTACAGAAAGAGTGTTTCAGAACGGCTCAATCAAAAGTAAGGTTCAACTCTGTTAGTTGAATGCACAGAACAGAAAGAATTTTCACAGAATGTTACTGTGTAGTTTATATTTGAATATATTCCTTTTTCCACTATTACCCTCTTAGCGCTCCGAATGTCCACTTGCATTTTCTACAGAAAGAGTGTTCAGAACTGCGCAATCAAAAGTATGGTTTAACTCTGTTAGCTTAATGAACATATCAGAAATAAGTTTCACACAATGCTTCTGTGTAGTTTTTATTTGAAGATATTATTTTTCCCAATAGAGGCCTCTTAGCGCTCAGAATGTCCAATTGCAGTTTCTACAGAAAGAGTGTTTCAGAAAGGCTCAATCAAAAGTAAGGTTCAACTCTGTTAGTTGAATGCACAGAACAGAAAGAAGTTTCATACAATGCTTCTGTGTAGTTTATATTTGAACATATTCTTTTTTCCACTATTACCCACTTAGCGCTACGAATGTCCAGTTGCATTTTCTACAGACAGAGTGTTTCAAAACTGCTCAATCAAAAGTATGGTTTAACTCTGTTAGCTGAATGCTCAGATCAGAAAGAAGTTTCACAGAATGCTTCTGTGTAGTTTATATTTGAATATATTCCTTTTTCCACTACTACTCTCTTAGCGCTCCAAATGTCCAGTTGCATTTTCTACAGAAAGAGAGTTCAGATCTGCTCAATCAAAAGTATGGTTTAACACTGTTAGCTGAATGCACAGATCAGAAAGAAGTTTCACAGAATGATTCTGTGTAGTTTATATTTGGAGACATTCCTTTTTCCACTATTACCCTCTTAGCGCTCCGAATCTCCACTTGCATTTTCTACAGAAAGAGTGTTTCAGAACGGCTCAATCAAAACTAAGGTTCAAATCTTTTAGTTGAACAAACAGAACAGAAAGAAGTTTCACACAATTCTTCTGTGTAGTTTTTATTTGTAGACATTCTTTTTCCCAATATAGGCCTCTTAGCGCTCAGAATGTCCAATTGCAATTTCTACAGAAAGAGTGTTTCAGATCGGCTCAATCAAAAGTAAGGTTCAACTCTGTTAGTTGAATGCACAGAACAGAAAGAAGTTTCATACAATGCTTCTGTGTAGTTTATATTTGAACATATTCTTTTTTCCACTATTACCCACTTAGCGCTACGAATGTCCAGTTGCATTTTCTACAGACAGAGTGTTTCAAAACTGCTCAATCAAAAGTATGGTTTAACTCTGTTAGCTGAATGCTCAGATCAGAAAGAAGTTTCACAGAATGCTTCTGTGTAGTTTATATTTGAATATATTCCTTTTTCCACTACTACGCTCTTAGCGCTCCAAATGTCCAGTTGCATTTTCTACAGAAAGAGTCTTCAGATCTGCTCAATCAAAAGTATGGTTTAACTCTGTTAGCTGAATGCACAGATCAGAAAGAAGTTTCAGCGAATGATTCTGTGTAGTTTATATTTGAAGACATTCCTTTTTCCACTATTACCCTCTTAGCGCTCCGAATCTCCACTTGCATTTTCTACAAAAAGAGTGTTTCATAACTGCTCAATCAAAAATATGTTTTATCTCTGTTAACTGAATTTACCGATCAGAAATAAGTTTCACAGAATGCATCTGTGTAGTTTTTATTTGAAGATATTCTTTTTCCCAATGTAGGCCTCTTAGCGCTTAGCATGTCCAATTGCACTTTCTACAGAAAGAGTGTTTCAGAACGGCTCAATCAAAAGTAAGGTTCAACTCTGTTAGTTGAATGCACAGAACAGAAAGAATTTTCACAGAATGCTACTGTGTAGTTTATATTTGAATATATTCCTTTTTCCACTATTACCCTCTTAGCGCTCCGAATGTCCACTTGCATTTTCTACAGAAAGAGTGTTCAGAACTGCGCAATCAAAAGTATGGTTTAACTCTGTTAGCTTAATGAACATATCAGAAATAAGTTTCACACAATGCTTCTGTGTAGTTTTTATTTGAAGATATTATTTTTCCCAATAGAGGCCTCTTAGCGCTCAGAATGTCCAATTGCAGTTTCTACAGAAAGAGTGTTTCAGAAAGACTCAATCAAAAGTAAGGTTCAACTCTGTTAGTTGAATGCACAGAACAGAAAGAAGTTTCATACAATGCTTCTGTGTAGTTTATATTTGAACATATTCTTTTTTCCACTATTACCCACTTAGCGCTACGAATGTCCAGTTGCATTTTCTACAGACAGAGTGTTTCAAAACTGCTCAATCAAAAGTATGGTTTAACTCTGTTAGCGGAATGCTCAGATCAGAATGAAGTTTCACAGAATGCTTCTGTGTAGTTTATATTTGAATATATTCCTTTTTCCACTACTACTCTCTTAGCGCTCCAAATGTCCAGTTGCATTTTCTACAGAAAGAGTGTTCAGATCTGCTCAATCAAAAGTATGGTTTAACTCTGTTAGCTGAATGCACAGATCAGAAAGAAGTTTCACAGAATGATTCTGTGTAGTTTATATTTGGAGACATTCCTTTTTCCACTATTACCCTCTTAGCGCTCCGAATCTCCACTTGCATTTTCTACAGAAAGAGTGTTTCAGAACGGCTCAATCAAAACTAAGGTTCAACTCTTTTAGTTGAACAAACAGAACAGAAAGAAGTTTCACACAATTCCTCTGTGTAGTTTATATTTGTAGACATTCTTTTTCCCAATATAGGCCTCTTAGCGCTCAGAATGTCCAATTGCAGTTTCTACAGAAAGAGTGTTTCAGAACGGCTCAATCAAAAGTAAGGTTCAACTCTGTTAGTTGAATGCACAGAACAGAAAGAAGTTTCATACAATGCTTCTGTGTAGTTTATATTTGAACATATTCTTTTTTCCACTATTACCCACTTAGCGCTACGAATGTCCAGTTGCATTTTCTACAGACAGAGTGTTTCAAAACTGCTCAATCAAAAGTATGGTTTAACTCTGTTAGCTGAATGCTCAGATCAGAAAGAAGTTTCACAGAATGCTTCGGTGTAGTTTATATTTGAATATATTCCTTTTTCCACTACTACGCTCTTAGCGCTCCAAATGTCCAGTTGCATTTTCTACAGAAAGAGTGTTCAGATCTGCTCAATCAAAAGTATGGTTTAACTCTGTTAGCTGAATGCACAGATCAGAAAGAAGTTTCACCGAATGATTCTGTGTAGTTTATATTTGAAGACATTCCTTTTTCCACTATTACCCTCTTAGCGCCCCGAATCTCCACTTGCATTTTCTACAAAAAGAGTGTTTCATAACTGCTCAATCAAAAATATGTTTTATCTCTGTTAACTGAATTAACAGATCAGAAATAAGTTTCACAGAATGCATCTGTGTAGTTTTTATTTGAAGATATTCTTTTTCCCAATGTAGGCCTCTTAGCGCTTAGCATGTCCAATTGCAGTTTCTACAGAAAGAGTGTTTCAGAACGGCTCAATCAAAAGTAAGGTTCAACTCTGTTAGTTGAATGCACAGAACAGAAAGAATTTTCACAGAATGTTACTGTGTAGTTTATATTTGAATATATTCCTTTTTCCACTATTACCCTCTTAGCGCTCCGAATGTCCACTTGCATTTTCTACAGAAAGAGTGTTCAGAACTGCGCAATCAAAAGTATGGTTTAACTCTGTTAGCTTAATGAACATATCAGAAATAAGTTTCACACAATGCTTCTGTGTAGTTTTTATTTGAAGATATTATTTTTCCCAATAGAGGCCTCTTAGCGCTCAGAATGTCCAATTGCAGTTTCTACAGAAAGAGTGTTTCAGAAAGGCTCAATCAAAAGTAAGGTTCAACTCTGTTAGTTGAATGCACAGAACAGAAAGAAGTTTCATACAATGCTTCTGTGTAGTTTATATTTGAACATATTCTTTTTTCCACTATTACCCACTTAGCGCTACGAATGTCCAGTTGCATTTTCTACAGACAGAGTGTTTCAAAACTGCTCAATCAAAAGTATGGTTTAACTCTGTTAGCTGAATGCTCAGATCAGAAAGAAGTTTCACAGAATGCTTCTGTGTAGTTTATATTTGAATATATTCCTTTTTCCACTACTACTCTCTTAGCGCTCCAAATGTCCAGTTGCATTTTCTACAGAAAGAGAGTTCAGATCTGCTCAATCAAAAGTATGGTTTAACACTGTTAGCTGAATGCACAGATCAGAAAGAAGTTTCACAGAATGATTCTGTGTAGTTTATATTTGGAGACATTCCTTTTTCCACTATTACCCTCTTAGCGCTCCGAATCTCCACTTGCATTTTCTACAGAAAGAGTGTTTCAGAACGGCTCAATCAAAACTAAGGTTCAAATCTTTTAGTTGAACAAACAGAACAGAAAGAAGTTTCACACAATTCTTCTGTGTAGTTTTTATTTGTAGACATTCTTTTTCCCAATATAGGCCTCTTAGCGCTCAGAATGTCCAATTGCAATTTCTACAGAAAGAGTGTTTCAGATCGGCTCAATCAAAAGTAAGGTTCAACTCTGTTAGTTGAATGCACAGAACAGAAAGAAGTTTCATACAATGCTTCTGTGTAGTTTATATTTGAACATATTCTTTTTTCCACTATTACCCACTTAGCGCTACGAATGTCCAGTTGCATTTTCTACAGACAGAGTGTTTCAAAACTGCTCAATCAAAAGTATGGTTTAACTCTGTTAGCTGAATGCTCAGATCAGAAAGAAGTTTCACAGAATGCTTCTGTGTAGTTTATATTTGAATATATTCCTTTTTCCACTACTACGCTCTTAGCGCTCCAAATGTCCAGTTGCATTTTCTACAGAAAGAGTCTTCAGATCTGCTCAATCAAAAGTATGGTTTAACTCTGTTAGCTGAAGGCACAGATCAGAAAGAAGTTTCACCGAATGATTCTGTGTAGTTTATATTTGAAGACATTCCTTTTTCCACTATTACCCTCTTAGCGCTCCGAATCTCCACTTGCATTTTCTACAAAAAGAGTGTTTCATAACTGCTCAATCAAAAATATGTTTTATCTCTGTTAACTGAATTTACCGATCAGAAATAAGTTTCACAGAATGCATCTGTGTAGTTTTTATTTGAAGATATTCTTTTTCCCAATGTAGGCCTCTTAGCGCTTAGCATGTCCAATTGCACTTTCTACAGAAAGAGTGTTTCAGAACGGCTCAATCAAAAGTAAGGTTCAACTCTGTTAGTTGAATGCACAGAACAGAAAGAATTTTCACAGAATGCTACTGTGTAGTTTATATTTGAATATATTCCTTTTTCCACTATTACCCTCTTAGCGCTCCGAATGTCCACTTGCATTTTCTACAGAAAGAGTGTTCAGAACTGCGCAATCAAAAGTATGGTTTAACTCTGTTAGCTTAATGAACATATCAGAAATAAGTTTCACACAATGCTTCTGTGTAGTTTTTATTTGAAGATATTATTTTTCCCAATAGAGGCCTCTTAGCGCTCAGAATGTCCAATTGCAGTTTCTACAGAAAGAGTGTTTCAGAAAGGCTCAATCAAAAGTAAGGTTCAACTCTGTTAGTTGAATGCACAGAACAGAAAGAAGTTTCATACAATGCTTCTGTGTAGTTTATATTTGAACATATTCTTTTTTCCACTACTACCCACTTAGCGCTACGAATGTCCAGTTGCATTTTCTACAGACAGAGTGTTTCAAAACTGCTCAATCAAAAGTATGGTTTAACTCTGTTAGCTGAATGCTCAGATCAGAAAGAAGTTTCACAGAATGCTTCTGTGTAGTTTATATTTGAATATATTCCTTTTTCCACTACTACTCTCTTAGCGCTCCAAATGTCCAGTTGCATTTTCTACAGAAAGAGAGTTCAGATCTGCTCAATCAAAAGTATGGTTTAACACTGTTAGCTGAATGCACAGATCAGAAAGAAGTTTCACAGAATGATTCTGTGTAGTTTATATTTGGAGACATTCCTTTTTCCACTATTACCCTCTTAGCACTCCGAATCTCCACTTGCATTTTCTACAGAAAGAGTGTTTCAGAACGGCTCAATCAAAACTAAGATTCAAATCTTTTAGTTGAACAAACAGAACAGAAAGAAGTTTCACACAATTCTTCTGTGTAGTCTTTATTTGTAGACATCCTTTTTCCCAATATAGGCCTCTTAGCGCTCAGAATGTCCAATTGCAGTTTCTACAGAAAGAGTGTTTCAGATCGGCTCAATCAAAAGTAAGGTTCAACTCTGTTAGTTGAATGCACAGAACAGAAAGAAGTTTCATACAATGCTTCTGTGTAGTTTATATTTGAACATATTCTTTTTTCCACTATTACCCACTTAGCGCTACGAATGTCCAGTTGCATTTTCTACAGACAGAGTGTTTCAAAACTGCTCAATCAAAAGTATGGTTTAACTCTGTTAGCTGAATGCTCAGATCAGAAAGAAGTTTCACAGAATGCTTCTGTGTAGTTTATATTTGAATATATTCCTTTTTCCACTACTACGCTCTTAGCGCTCCAAATGTCCAGTTGCATTTTCTACAGAAAGAGTGTTCAGATCTGCTCAATCAAAAGTATGGTTTAACTCTGTTAGCTGAATGCACAGATCAGAAAGAAGTTTCACCGAATGATTCTGTGTAGTTTATATTTGAAGACATTCCTTTTTCCACTATTACCCTCTTAGCGCTCCGAATCTCCACTTGCATTTTCTACAGAAAGAGTGTTTCAGAACGGCTCAATCAAAACTAAGGTTCAACACTTTTAGTTGAACAAACAGAACAGAAAGAAGTTTCACACAATTCTTCTGTGTAGTTTTTATTTGTAGACATTCTTTTTCCCAATATAGGCCTCTTAGCGCTCAGAATGTCCAATTGCAGTTTCTACAGAAAGAGTGTTTCAGAACGGCTCAATCAAAAGTAAGGTTCAACTCTGTTAGTTGAATGCACAGAACAGAAAGAAGTTTCATACAATGCTTCTGTGTAGTTTATATTTGAACATATTCTTTTTTCCCCTATTAACCACTTAGCGCTACGAATGTCCAGTTGCATTTTCTACAGACAGAGTGTTTCAAAACTGCTCAATCAAAAGTATGTTTTAACTCTGTTAGCTGAATGCTCAGATCAGAAAGAAGTTTCACAGAATGCTTCTGTGTAGTTTATATTTGAATATATTCCTTTATCCACTACTACGCTCTTAGCGCTCCAAATGTCCAGTTGCATTTTCTACAGAAAGAGTGTTCAGATCTGCTCAATCAAAAGTATGGTTTAACTCTGTTAGCTGAATGCACAGATCAGAAAGAAGTTTCACCGAATGATTCTGTGTAATTTATATTTGAAGACATTCCTTTTTCCACTATTACCCTCTTAGCGCTCCGAATCTCCACTTGCATTTTCTACAAAAAGAGTGTTTCATAACTGCTCAATCGAAAATATGTTTTATCTCTGTTAACTGAATTTACAGATCAGAAATAAGTTTCACAGAATGCGTCTGTGTAGTTTTTATTTGAAGATATTCTTTTTCCCAATGTAGGCCTCTTAGCGCTTAGCATGTCCAATTGCACTTTCTACAGAAAGAGTGTTTCAGAACGGCTCAATCAAAAGTAAGGTTCAACTCTGTTAGTTGAATGCACAGAACAGAAAGAATTTTCACAGAATGCTACTGTGTAGTTTATATTTGAATATATTCCTTTTTCCACTATTACCCTCTTAGCGCTCCGAATGTCCACTTTCATTTTCTACAGAAAGTGTGTTCAGAACTGCGCAATCAAAAGTATGGTTTAACTCTGTTAGCTTAATGAACATATCAGAAATAAGTTTCACACAATGCTTCTGTGTAGTTTTTATTTGAAGATATTATTTTTCCCAATAGAGGCCTCTTAGCGCTCAGAATGTCCAATTGCAGTTTCTACAGAAAGAGTGTTTCAGAAAGGCTCAATCAAAAGTAAGGTTCAACTCTGTTAGTTGAATGCACAGAACAGAAAGAAGTTTCATACAATGCTTCTGTGTAGTTTATATTTGAACATATTCTTTTTTCCACTATTACCCACTTAGCGCTACGAATGTCCAGTTGCATTTGCTACAGACAGAGTGTTTCAAAACTGCTCAATCAAAAGTATGGTTTAACTCTGTTAGCTGAATGCTCAGATCAGAAAGAAGTTTCACAGAATGCTTCTGTGTAGTTTATATTTGAATATATTCCTTTTTCCACTACTACTCTCTTAGCGCTCCAAATGTCCAGTTGCATTTTCTACAGAAAGAGAGTTCAGATCTGCTCAATCAAAAGTATGGTTTAACACTGTTAGCTGAATGCACAGATCAGAAAGAAGTTTCACAGAATGATTCTGTGTAGTTTATATTTGGAGACATTCCTTTTTCCACTGTTACCCTCTTAGCGCTCCGAATCTCCACTTGCATTTTCTACAGAAAGAGTGTTTCAGAACGGCTCAATCAAAACTAAGGTTCAAATCTTTTAGTTGAACAAACAGAACAGAAAGAAGTTTCACACAATTCTTCTGTGTAGTTTTTATTTGTAGACATTCTTTTTCCCAATATAGGCCTCTTAGCGCTCAGAATGTCCAATTGCAGTTTCTACAGAAAGAGTGTTTCAGAACGGCTCAATCAAAAGTAAGGTTCAACTCTGTTAGTTGAATGCACAGAACAGAAAGAATTTTCACAGAATGCTACTGTGTAGTTTATATTTGAATATATTCCTTTTTCCACTATTACCCTCTTAGCGCTCCGAATGTCCACTTGCATTTTCTACAGAAAGAGTGTTCAGAACTGCGCAATCAAAAGTATGGTTTAACTCTGTTAGCTTAATGAACATATCAGAAATAATTTTCACACAATGCTTCTGTGTAGTTTTTATTTGAAAATTTTTTTTTCCCAATAGAGGCCTCTTAGCGCTCAGAATGTCCAATTGCAGTTTCTACAGAAAGAGTGTTTCAGAAAGGCTCAATCAAAAGTAAGGTTCAACTCTGTTAGTTGAATGCACAGAACAGAAAGAAGTTTCATACAATGCTTCTGTGTAGTTTATATTTGAACATATTCTTTTTTCCACTATTACCCACTTAGCGCTACGAATGTCCAGTTGCATTTTCTACAGACAGAGTGTTTCAAAACTGCTCAATCAAAAGTATGGTTTAACTCTGTTAGCTGAATGCTCAGATCAGAAAGAAGTTTCACAGAATGCTTCTGTGTAGTTTATATTTGAATATATTCCTTTTTCCACTACTACTCTCTTAGCGCTCCAAATGTCCAGTTGCATTTTCTACAGAAAGAGTGTTCAGATCTGCTCAATCAAAAGTATGGTTTAACTCTGTTAGCTGAATGCACAGATCAGAAAGAAGTTTCACAGAATGATTCTGTGTAGTTTATATTTGGAGATATTCCTTTTTCCAGTATTACCCTCTTAGCGCTCCGAATCTCCACTTGCATTTTCTACAGAAAGAGTGATTCAGAACGGCTCAATCAAAACTAAGGTTCAACTCTTTTAGTTGAACAAACAGAACAGAAAGAAGTTTCACACAATTCTTCTGTGTAGTTTTTATTTGTAGACATTCTTTTTCCCAATATAGGCCTCTTAGCGCTCAGAATGTCCAATTGCAGTTTCTACAGAAAGAGTGTTTCAGAACGGCTCAATCAAAAGTAAGGTTCAACTCTGTTAGTTGAATGCACAGAACAGAAAGAAGTTTCATACAATGCTTCTGTGTAGTTTATATTTGAACATATTCTTTTTTCCACTATTACCCACTTAGCGCTACGAATGTCCAGTTGCATTTTCTACAGACAGAGTGTTTCAAAACTGCTCAATCAAAAGTATGGTTTAACTCTGTTAGCTGAATGCTCAGATCAGAAAGAAGTTTCACAGAATGCTTCTGTGTAGTTTATATTTGAATATATTCCTTTATCCACTACTACGCTCTTAGCGCTCCAAATGTCCAGTTGCATTTTCAACAGAAAGAGTGTTCAGATCTGCTCAATCAAAAGTATGGTTTAACTCTGTTAGCTGAATGCACAGATCAGAAAGAAGTTTCACCGAATGATTCTGTGTAGTTTATACTTGAAGTCATTCCTTTTTCCACTATTACCCACTTAGCGCTCCGAATCTCCACTTGCATTTTCTTCAAAAAGAGTGTTTCATAACTGCTCAATCAAAAATATGTTTTATCTCTGTTAACTGAATTTACATATCAGAATTAAGTTTCACAGAATGCATCTGTGTAGTTTTTATTTGAAGATATTCTTTTTCCCAATGTAGGCCTCTTAGCGCTTAGCATGTCCAATTGCAGTTTCTACAGAAAGAGTGTTTCAGAACGGCTCAATCAAAAGTAAGGTTCAACTCTGTTAGTTGAATGCACAGAACAGAAAGAATTTTCACAGATTGCTACTGTGTAGTTTATATTTGAATATATTCCTTTTTCCACTATTACCCTCTTAGCGCTCGGAATGTCCACTTGCATTTTCTACAGAAAGAGTGTTCAGAACTGCGCAATCAAAAGTATGGTTTAACTCTGTTAGCTTAATGAACATATCAGAAATAAGTTTCACACAATGCTTCTGTGTAGTTTTTATTTGAAGATATTATTTTTCCCAATAGAGGCCTCTTAGCGCTCAGAATGTCCAATTGCAGTTTCTACAGAAAGAGTGTTTCAGAAAGGCACAATCAAAAGTAAGGTTCAACTCTGTTAGTTGAATGCACAGAACAGAAAGAAGTTTCATACAATGCTTCTGTGTAGTTTATATTTGAACATATTCTTTTTTCCACTATTACCCACTAAGCGCTACGAATGTCCAGTTGCATTTTCTACAGACAGAGTGTTTCAAAACTGCTCAATCAAAAGTATGGTTTAACTCTGTTAGCTGAATGCTCAGATCAGAAAGAAGTTTCACAGAATGCTTCTGTGTAGTTTATATTTGAATATATTCCTTTTTCAACTACTACTCTCTTAGCGCTCCAAATGTCCAGTTGCATTTTCTACAGAAAGAGTGTTCAGATCTGCTCAATCAAAAGTATGGTTTAACTCTGTTAGCTGAATGCACAGATCAGAAAGAAGTTTCACAGAATGATTCTGTGTAGTTTATATTTGGAGACATTCCTTTTTCCACTATTACCCTCTTAGCGCTCCGAATCTCCACTTGCATTTTCTACAGAAAGTGTGTTTCAGAACGGCTCAATCAAAACTAAGGTTCAACTCTTTTAGTTGAACAAACAGAACAGAAAGAAATTTCACAGAATGCATCTGTGTAGTTTTTATTTGAAGATATTCTTTTTCCCAATGTAGGCCTCTTAGCGCTTAGCATGTCCAATTGCAGTTTCTACAGAAAGAGTGTTCAGAACTGCGCAATCAAAAGTATGGTTTAACTCTGTTAGCTTAATGAACATATCAGAAATAAGTTTCACACAATGCTTCTGTGTAGTTTTTATTTGAAGATATTATTTTTCCCAATAGAGGCCTCTTAGCGCTCAGAATGTCCAATTGCAGTTTCTACAGAAAGAGTGTTTCAGAAAGGCTCAATCAAAAGTAAGGTTCAACTCTGTTAGTTGAATGCACAGAACAGAAAGAAGTTTCATACAATGCTTCTGTGTAGTTTATATTTGAACATATTCTTTTTCCAACTATTACCCACTTAGCGCTACGAATGTCCAGTTGCATTTTCTACAGACAGAGTGTTTCAAAACTGCTCAATCAAAAGTATGGTTTAACTCTGTTAGCTGAATGCTCAGATCAGAAAGAAGTTTCACAGAATGCTTCTGTGTAGTTTATATTTGAATATATTCCTTTTTCCACTACTACTCTCTTAGCGCTCCAAATGTCCAGTTGCATTTTCTACAGAAAGAGTGTTCAGATCTGCTCAATCAAAAGTATGGTTTAACTCTGTTAGCTGAATGCACAGATCAGAAAGAAGTTTCACAGAATGATTCTGTGTAGTTTATATTTGGAGACATTCCTTTTTCCACTATTACCCTCTTAGCGCTCCGAATCTCCACTTGCATTTACTACAGAAAGTGTGTTTCATAACTGCTCAATCAAAAATATATTTTATCTCTGTTAACTGAATTTACAGATCAGAAATAAGTTTCACAGAATGCATCTGTGTAGTTTTTATTTGAAGATATTCTTTTTCCCAATGTAGGCCTCTTAGCGCTTAGCATGTCCAATTGCAGTTTCTACAGAAAGAGAGTTTCAGAAAGGCTCAATCAAAAGTAAGGTTCAACTCTGTTATTTGAATGCACAGAACAGAAAGAAGTTTCATACAATGCTTCTGTGTAGTTTATATTTGAACACATTCTTTTTTCCACTATTACCCACTTAGCGCTACGAATGTCCAGTTGCATTTTCTACAGACAGAGTGTTTCAAAACTGCTCAATCAAAAGTATGGTTTAACTCTGTTAGCTGAATGCTCAGATCAGAAAGAAGTTTCACAGAATGCTTCTGTGTAGTTTATATTTGAATATATTCCTTTATCCACTACTACGCTCTTAGCGCTCCAAATGTCCAGTTGCATTTTCTACAGAAAGAGTGTTCAGATCTGCTCAATCAAAAGTATGGTTTAACTCTGTTAGCTGAATGCACAGATCAGAAAGAAGTTTCACCGAATGATTCTGTGTAGTTTATATTTGAAGACATTCCTTTTTCCACTATTACCCTCTTAGCGCTCCGAATCTCCACTTGCATTTTCTACAAAAAGAGTGTTTCATAACTGCTCAATCAAAAATATGTTTTATCTCTGTTAACTGAATTTACAGATCAGAAATAAGTTTCACAGAATGCATCTGTGTAGTTTTTATTTGAAGATATTCTTTTTCCCAATGTAGGCCTCTTAGCGCTTAGCATGTCCAATTGCAGTATCTACAGAAAGAGTGTTTCAGAACGGCTCAATCAAAAGTAAGGTTCAACTCTGTTAGTTGAATGCACAGAACAGAAAGAATTTTCACAGAATGCTACTGTGTAGTTTATATTTGAATATATTCCTTTTTCCACTATTACCCTCTTAGCGCTCCGAATGTCCACTTGCATTTTCTACAGAAAGAGTGTTCAGAACTGCGCAATCAAAAGTATGGTTTAACTCTGTTAGCTTAATGAACATATCAGAAATAAGTTTCACACAATGCTTCTGTGTAGTTTTTATTTGAAGATATTATTTTTCCCAATAGAGGCCTCTTAGCGCTCAGAATGTCCAATTGCAGTTTCTACAGAAAGAGTGTTTCAGAAAGGCTCAATCAAAAGTAAGGTTCAACTCTGTTAGTTGAATGCACAGAACAGAAAGAAGTTTCATACAATGCTTCTGTGTAGTTTATATTTGAACATATTCTTTTTTCCACTATTACCCACTTAGCGCTACGAATGTCCAGTTGCATTTTCTACAGACAGAGTGTTTCAAAACTGCTCAATCAAAAGTGTGGTTTAACTCTGTTAGCTGAATGCTCAGATCAGAAAGAAGTTTCACAGAATGCTTCTGTGTAGTTTATATTTGAATATATTCCTTTTTCCACTACTACTCTCTTAGCGCTCCAAATGTCCAGTTGCATTTTCTACAGAAAGAGTGTTCAGATCTGCTCAATCAAAAGTATGGTTTAACTCTGTTAGCTGAATGCACAGATCAGAAAGAAGTTTCACAGAATGATTCTGTGTAGTTTATATTTGGAGACATTAATTTTTCCACTACTACCCTCTTAGGCCTCCAAATCTCCACTTGCATTTTCTACAGAAAGTGTGTTTCAGAACGGCTCAATCAAAACTAAGGTTCAACACTTTTAGTTGAACAAACAGAACAGAAAGAAGTTTCACACAATTCTTCTGTGTAGTTTTTATTTGTAGACATTCTTTTTCCCAATATAGGCCTCTTAGCGCTCAGAATGTCCAATTGCAGTTTCTACAGAAAGAGTGTTTCAGAACGGCTCAATCAAAAGTAAGGTTCAACTCTGTTAGTTGAATGCACAGAACAGAAAGAAGTTTCATACAATGCTTCTGTGTAGTTTATATTTGAACATATTCTTTTTTCCACTATTACCCACTTAGCGCTACGAATGTCCAGTTGCATTTTCTACAGACAGAGTGTTTCAAAACTGCTCAATCAAAAGTATGGTTTAACTCTGTTAGCTGAATGCTCAGATCAGAAAGAAGTTTCACAGAATGCTTCTGTGTAGTTTATATTTGGATATATTCCTTTATCCACTACTACGCTCTTAGCGCTCCAAATGTCCAGTTGCATTTTCTACAGAAAGAGTGTTCAGATCTGCTCAATCAAAAGTATGGTTTAACTCTGTTAGCTGAATGCACAGATCAGAAAGAAGTTTCACCGAATGATTCTGTGTAGTTTATATTTGAAGACATTCCTTTCTCCACTATTACTCTCTTAGCGCTCCGAATCTCCACTTGCATTTTCTACAAAAAGAGTGTTTCATAACTGCTCAATCAAAAATATGTTTTATCTCTGTTAACTGAATTTACATATCAGAAATAAGTTTCACAGAATGCATCTGTGTAGTTTTTATTTGAAGATATTCTTTTTCCCAATGTAGGCCTCTTAGCGCTTAGCATGTCCAATTGCAGTTTCTACAGAAAGAGTGTTTCAGAACGGCTCAATCAAAAGTAAGGTTCAACTCTGTTAGTTGAATGCACAGAACAGAAAGATTTTTCACAGAATGCTACTGCGTAGTTTATATTTGAATATATTCCTTTTTCCACTATTACCGTCTTAGCGCTCCGAATGTCCACTTGCATTTTCTACAGAAAGAGTGTTCAGAACTGCGCAATCAAAAGTATGGTTTAACTCTGTTAGCTTAATGAACATATCAGAAATAAGTTTCACACAATGCTTCTGTGTAGTTTTTATTTGAAGATTTTATTTTTCCCAATAGAGGCCTCGTAGCGCTCAGAATGTCCAATTGCAGTTTCTACAGAAAGAGTGTTTCAGAAAGGCTCAATCAAAAGTAAGGTTCAACTCTGTTAGTTGAATGCACAGAACAGAAAGAACTTTCATACAATGCTTCTGTGTAGTTTATATTTGAACATATTCTTTTTTCCACTATTACCCACTTAGCGCTACGAATGTCCAGTTGCATTTTCTACAGAGAGAGTGTTTCAAAACTGCTCAATCAAAAGTATGGTTTAACTCTGTTAGCTGAATGCTCAGATCAGAAAGAAGTTTCACAGAATGCTTTTGTGTAGTTTATATTTGAATATATTCCTTTTTCCACTACTACTCTCTTAGCGCTCCAAATGTCCAGTTGCATTTTCTACAGAAAGAGTGTTCAGATCTGCTCAATCAAAATTATGGTTTAACTCTGTTAGCTGAATGCACAGATCAGAAAGAAGTTTCACAGAATGATTCTGTGTAGTTTATATTTGGAGACATTCATTTTCCACTATTACCCTCTTAGCGCTCCGAATCTCCACTTGCATTTTCTACAGAAAGTGTGTTTCAGAACGGCTCAATCAAAAGTAAGGTTCAAATCTTTTAGTTGAACAAACAGAACAGAAAGAAGTTTCACACAATTCTTCTGTGTAGTTTTTATTTGTAGACATTCTTTTTCCCAATATAGGCCTCTTAGCGCTCAGAATGTCCAATTGCAGTTTCTACAGAAAGAGTGTTTCAGAACGGCTCAATCAAAAGTAAGGTTCAACTCTGTTAGTTGAATGCACAGAACAGAAAGAAGTTTCATACAATGCTTCTGTGTAGTTTATATTTGAATATATTCCTTTTTCCACTACTACGCTCTTAGCGCTCCAAATGTCCAGTTGCATTTTCTACAGACAGAGTGTTTCAAAACTGCTCAATCAAAAGTATGGTTTAACTCTGTTAGCTGAATGCTCAGATCAGAAACAAGTTTCACAGAATGCTTCTGTGTAGTTTATATTTGAATATATTCCTTTTTCCACTACTACTCTCTTAGCGCTCCAAATGTCCAGTTGCATTTTCTACAGAAAGAGTGTTCAGATCTGCTCAATCAAAAGTATGGTTTAACTCTGTTAGCTGAATGCACAGATCAGAAAGAAGTTTCACAGAATGATTCTGTGTAGTTTATATTTGGAGACATTCCTTTTTCCACTATTACCCTCTTAGCGCTCCGAATCTCCACTTGCATTTTCTACAGAAAGTGTGTTTCATAACTGCTCAATCAAAAATATGATTTATCTCTGTTAACTGAATTTACAGATCAGAAATATGTTTCACAGAATGCATCTGTGTAGTTTTTATTTGAAGATATTCTTTTTCCCAATGTAGGCCTCTTAGCGCTTAGCATGTCCAATTGCAGTTTCTACAGAAAGAGTGTTTCAGAACGGCTCAATCAAAAGTAAGGTTCAACTCTGTTAGTTGAATGCACAGAACAGAAAGAAGTTTCATACAATGCTTCTGTGTACTTTATATTTGAACATATTCTTTTTTCCACTATTACCCACTTAGCGCTACGAATGTCCAGTTGCATTTTCTACAGAGAGAGTGTTTCAAAACTGCTCAATCAAAAGTATGGTTTAACTCTGTTAGCTGAATGCTCAGATCAGAAAGAAGTTTCACAGAATGCTTCTGTGTAGTTTATATTTGGATATATTCCTTTATCCACTACTACGCTCTTAGCGCTCCAAATGTCCAGTTGCATTTTCTACAGAAAGAGTGTTCAGATCTGCTCAATCAAAAGTATGGTTTAACTCTGTTAGCTGAATGCACAGATCAGAAAGAAGTTTCACCGAATGATTCTGTGTAGTTTATATTTGAAGACATTCCTTTCTCCACTATTACCCTCTTAGCGCTCCGAATCTCCACTTGCATTTTCTACAAAAAGAGTGTTTCATAACTGCTCAATCAAAAATATGTTTTATCTCTGTTAACTGAATTTACAGATCAGAAATAAGTTTCACAGAATGCATCTGTGTAGTTTTTATTTGAAGATATTCTTTTTCCCAATGTAGGCCTCTTAGCGCTTAGCATGTCCAATTGCAGTTTCTACAGAAAGAGTGTTTCAGAACGGCTCAATCAAAAGTAAGGTTCAACTCTGTTAGTTGAATGCACAGAACAGAAAGAATTTTCACAGAATGCTACTGTGTAGTTTATATTTGAATATATTCCTTTTTCCACTATTACCGTCTTAGCGCTCCGAATGTCCACTTGCATTTTCTACAGAAAGAGTGTTCAGAACTGCGCAATCAAAAGTATGGTTTAACTCTGTTAGCTTAATGAACATATCAGAAATAAGTTTCACACAATGCTTCTGTGTAGTTTTTATTTGAAGATTTTATTTTTCCCAATAGAGGCCTCGTAGCGCTCAGAATGTCTAATTGCAGTTTCTACAGAAAGAGTGTTTCAGAAAGGCTCAATCAAAAGTAAGGTTCAACTCTGTTAGTTGAATGCACAGAACAGAAAGAACTTTCATACAATGTTTCTGTGTAGTTTATATTTGAACATATTCTTTTTTCCACTATTACCCACTTAGCGCTACGAATGTCCAGTTGCATTTTCTACAGAGAGAGTGTTTCAAAACTGCTCAATCAAAAGTATGGTTTAACTCTGTTAGCTGAATGCACAGATCAGAAAGAAGTTTCACAGAATGATTCTGTGTAGTTTATATTTGGAGACATTCCTTTTTCCACTATTACCCTCTTAGCGCTCCGAATCTCCACTTGCATTTTCTACAGAAAGAGTGTTTCAGAACGGCTCAATCAAAACTAAGGTTCAACTCTTTTAGTTGAACAAACAGAACAAAAAGTAGTTTCACACAATTCTTCTGTGTAGTTTTTATTTGTAGACATTCTTTTTCCCAATATAGGCCTCTTAGCGCTCAGAATGTCCAATTGCAGTTTCTACAAAAGAGTGTTTCAGAACGGCTCAATCAAAAGTAAGGTTCAACTCTGTTAGTTGAATGCACAGAACAGAAAGAAGTTTCATACAATGCTTCTGTGTAGTTTATATTTGAACATATTCTTTTTTCCACTATTACCCACTTAGCGCTACGAATGTCCAGCTGCATTTCCTACAGACAGAGTGTTTCAAAACTGCTCAATCAAAAGTATGGTTTAACTCTGCTAGCTGAATGCTCAGATCAGAAAGAAGTTTCACAGAATGCTTCTGTGTAGTTTATATTTGAATATATTACTTTTTCCACTACTACGCTCTTAGCGCTCCAAATGTCCAGTTGCATTTTCTACAGAAAGAGTGTTCAGATCTGCTCAATCAAAAGTATGGTTTAACTCTGTTAGCTGAATGCACAGATCAGAAAGAAGTTTCACAGAATGATTCTGTGTAGTTTATATTTGGAGACATTCCTTTTTCCACTATTACCCCCTTAGCGCTCCGAATATCCACTTGCATTTTCTACAGAAAGAGTGTTTCAGAACGGCTCAATCAAAACTAAGGTTCAACTCTTTTAGTTGAACAAACAGAACAAAAAGTAGTTTCACACAATTCTTCTGTGTAGTTTTTATTTGTAGACATTCTTTTTCCCAATATAGGCCTCTTAGCGCTCAGAATGTCCAATTGCAGTTTCTACAAAAGAGTGTTTCAGAACGGCTCAATCAATAGTATGGTTCAACTCTGTTAGTTGAATGCACAGAACAGAAAGAAGTTACATACAATGCTTCTGTGTAGTTTATATTTGAACATATTCTTTTTTCCACTACTACCCACTTAGCGCTACGAATGTCCAGTTGCATTTTCTAAAGACAGAGTGTTTCAAAACTGCTCAATCAAAAGTATGGTTTAACTCTGTTAGCTGAATGCACAGATCAGAAAGAAGTTTCACAGAATGCTTCTGTGTAGTTTATATTTGAATATATTCCTTTTTCCACTACTACGCTCTTAGCGCTACAAATGTCCAGTTGCATTTTCTACAGAAAGAGAGTTCAGATCTGCTCAATCAAAAGTATGGTTTAACTCTGTTAGCTGAATGCACAGATCAGAAACAAGTTTCACAGAATGATTCTGTGTAGTTTATATTTGGAGACATTCCATTTTCCACTATTACCCTCCTAGCGCTCCGAATCTCCACTTGCATTTTCTACAGAAAGAGTGTTTCAGAACGGCTCAATCAAAACTAAGGTTCAACTCTTTTAGTTGAACAAACAGAACAGAAAGAAGTTTCACACAATTCTTCTGTGTAGTTTTTATTTGTAGACATTCTTTTTCCCAATATAGGCCTCTTAGCGCTCAGAATGTCCAATTGCAGTTTCTACAGAAAGAGTGTTTCAGAACGGCTCAATCAAAAGTAAGGTTCAACTCTGTTAGTTGAATGCACAGAACAGAAAGAAGTTTCATACAATGCTTCTGTGTAGTTTATATTTGAACATATTATTTTTTCCACTATTACCCACTTAGCGCTACGAATGTCCAGTTGCATTTTCTACAGACAGAGTGTTTCAAAACTGCTCAATCAAAAGTATGGTTTAACTCTGTTAGCTGAATGCTCAGATCAGAAAGAAGTTTCACAGAATGCTTCTGTGTAGTTTATATTTGAATATATTCCTTTTTCCACTACTACGCTCTTAGCGCTCGAAATGTCCAGTTGCATTTTCTACAGAAAGAGTGTTCAGATCTGCTCAATCAAAAGTATGGTTTAACTCTGTTAGCTGAATGCACAGATCAGAAAGAAGTTTCACCGAATGATTCTGTGTAGTTTATATTTGAAGACATTCCTTTTTCCACTTTTACCCTCTTAGCGCTCCGAATCTCCACTTGCATTTTCTACAAAAAGAGTGTTTCATAACTGCTCAATCAAAAATATGTTTTATCTCTGTTAACTGAATTTACAGATCAGAAATAAGTTTCACAGAATGCATCTGTGTAGTTTTTATTTGAAGATATTCTTCTTCCCAATGTAGGCCTCTTAGCGCTTAGCATGTCCAATTGCAGTTTCTACAGAAAGAGTGTTTCAGAACGGCTCAATCAAAAGTAAGGTTCAACTCTGTTAGTTGAATGCACAGAACATAAAGAATTTTCACAGAATGCTACTGTGTAGTTTATATTTGAATATATTCCTTTTTCCACTATTACCCTCTTAGCGCTCCGAATGTCCACTTGCATTTTCTACAGAAAGAGTGTTCAGAACTGCGCAATCAAAAGTATGGTTTAACTCTGTTAGCTTAATGAACATATCAGAAATAAGTTTCACACAATTCTTCTGTGTAGTTTTTATTTGAAGATATTGTTTTTCCCAATAGAGGACTCTTAGCGCTCAGAATGTCCAATTGCAGTTTCTACAGAAAGAGTGTTTCAGAAAGGCTCAATCAAAAGTAAGGTTCAACTCTGTTGGTTGAATGCACAGAACAGAAAGAAGTTTCATACAATGCTTCTGTGTAGTTTATATTTGAACATATTCTTTTTTCCACTATTACCCACTTAGCGCTACGAATGTCCAGTTGCATTTCCTACAGACAGAGTGTTTCAAAACTGCTCAATCAAAAGTATGGTTTAACTCTGTTAGCTGAATGCTCAGATCAGAAAGAAGTTTCACAGAATGCTTCTGTGTAGTTTATATTTGAATATATTCCTTTTTCCACTACTACTCTCTTAGCGCTCCAAATGTCCAGTTGCATTTTCTACAGAAAGAGTGTTCAGATCTGCTCAATCAAAAGTATGGTTTAACTCTGTTAGCTGAATGCACAGATCAGAAAGAAGTTTCACAGAATGATTCTGTGTAGTTTATATTTGGAGACATTCCTTTTTCCACTATTACCCACTTAGCGCTCCGAATCTCCACTTGCATTTTCTACAGAAAGTGTGTTTCAGAACGGCTCAATCAAAACTAAGGTTCAACTCTTTTAGTTGAACAAACAGAACAGAAAGAAGTTTCACACAATTCTTCTGTGTAGTTTTTATTTGTAGACATTCTTTTTCCCAATATAGGCCTCTTAGCGCTCAGAATGTCCATTTGCAGTTTCTACAGAAAGAGTGTTTCAGAACGGCTCAATCAAAAGTAAGGTTCAACTCTGTTAGTTGAATGCACAGAACAGAAATAAGTTTCATACAATGCTTCTGTGTAGTTTATATTTGAACATATTCTTTTTTCCACTATTACCCACTTAGCGCTACGAATGTCTAGTTGCATTTTCTACAGACAGAGTGTTTCAAAACTGCTCAATCAAAAGTATGGTTTAACTCTGTTAGCTGAATGCTCAGATCAGAAAGAAGTTTCACAGAATGCTTCTCTGTAGTTTATATTTGAATATATTACTTTTTCCACTACTACGCTCTTAGCGCTCCAAATGTCCAGTTGCATTTTCTACAGAAAGAGTGTTCAGATCTGCTCAATCAAAAGTATGGTTTAACTCTGTTAGCTGAATGCACAGATCAGAAAGAAGTTTCACCGAATGATTCTGTGTAGTTTATATTTGAAGACATTCCTTTTTCCACTATTACCCTCTTAGCGCTCCGAATCTCCACTTGCATTTTCTACAAAAAGAGTGTTTCATAACTGCTCAATCAAAAATATGTTTTATCTCTGTTAACTGAATTTACAGATCAGAAATAAGTTTCACAGAATGCATCTGTGTAGTTTTTATTTGAAGATATTCTTTTTCCCAATGTAGGCCTCTTAGCGCTTAGCATGTCCAATTGCAGTTTCTACAGAAAGAGAGTTTCAGAACGGCTCAATCAAAAGTAAGGTTCAACTCTGTTAGTTGAATGCACAGAACAGAAAGTATTTTCACAGAATGCTACTGTGTTGTTTATATTTGAATATATTCCTTTTTCCACTATTACCCTCTTAGCGCTCCGAATGTCCACTTGCATTTTCTACAGAAAGAATGTTCAGAACTGCGCAATCAAAAGTATGGTTTAACTCTGTTAGCTTAATGAACATATCAGAAATAAGTTTCACACAATGCTTCTGTGTAGTTTTTATTTGAAGATTTTATTTTTCCCAATAGAGGCCTCTTAGCGCTCAGAATGTCCAATTGCAGTTTCTACAGAAAGAGTGTTTCAGAAAGGCTCAATCAAAAGCAAGGTTCAACTCTGTTAGTTGAATGCACAGAACAGAATGAAGTTTCATACAATGCTTCTGTGTAGTTTATATTTGAACATATTCTTTTTTCCACTATTACCCACTTAGCGCTACGAATGTCCAGTTGCATTTTCTACAGACAGAGTGTTTCAAAACGGCTCAATCAAAAGTATGGTTTAACTCTGTTAGCTGAATGCTCAGATCAGAAAGAAGTTTCACAGAATGCTTCTGTGTAGTTTATATTTGAATATATTCCTTTTTCCACTACTACTCTCTTAGCGCTCCAATTGTCCAGTTGCATTTTCTACAGAAAGAGTGTTCAGATCTGCTCAATCAAAAGTATGGTTTAACTCTGTTAGCTGAATGCACAGATCAGAAAGAAGTTTCACAGAATGATTCTGTGTAGTTTATATTTGGAGACATTCCTTTTTCCACTATTACCCTCTTAGCGCTCCGAATCTCCACTTGCATTTTCTACAGAAACTGTGTTTCAGAACGGCTCAATCAAAAGTAAGGTTCAACTCTTTTAGTTGAACAAACAGAACAGAAAGAAGTTTCACACAATTCTTCTGTGTAGTTTTTATTTGTAGACATTCTTTTTCCCAATATAGGCCTCTTAGCGCTCAGAATGTCCAATTGCAGTTTCTACAGAAAGAGTGTTTCAGAACGGCTCAATCAAAAGTAAGGTTCAACTCTGTTAGTTGAATGCACAGAACAGAAAGAAGTTTCATACAATGCTTCTGTGTAGTTTATATTTGAACATATTCTTTTTTCCACTATTACCCACTTAGCGCTACGAATGTCCAGTGGCATTTTCTACAGACAGAGTGTTTCAAAACTGCTCAATCAAAAGTATGGTTTAACTCTGTTAGCTGAATGCTCAGATCAGAAAGAAGTTTCACAGAATGCTTCTGTATAGTTTATATTTAAATATATTCCTTTTTCCACTACTACGCTCTTAGCGCTCCAAATGTCCAGTTGCATTTTCTACAGAAAGAGTGTTCAGATCTGCTCAATCAAAAGTATGGTTTAACTCTGTTAGCTGAATGCACAGATCAGAAAGAAGTTTCACCGAATGATTCTGTGTAGTTTATATTTGAAGACATTCCTTTTTCCACTATTACCCTCTTAGCGCTCCGAATCTCCACTTGCATTTTCTACAAAAAGAGTGTTTCATAACTGCTCAATCAAAAATATGTTTTATCTCTGTTAACTGAATTTACAGATCAGAAATAAGTTTCACAGAATGCATCTGTGTAGTTTTTATTTGAAGATATTCTTTTTCCCAATGTAGGCCTCTTAGCGCTTAGCATGTCCAATTGCAGTTTCTACAGAAAGAGTGTTTCAGAACGGCTCAATCAAAAGTAAGGTTCAACTCTGTTAGTTGAATGCACAGAACAGAAAGAATTTTCACAGAATGCTACTGTGTCGTTTATATTTGAATATATTCCTTTTTCCACTATTACCCTCTTAGCGCTCCGAATGTCCACTTGCATTTTCTACAGAAAGAGTGTTCAGAACTGCGCAATCAAAAGTATGGTTTAACTCTGTTAGCTTAATGAACATATCAGAAATAAGTTTCACACAATGCTTCTGTGTAGTTTTTATTTGAAGATTTTATTTTTCCCAATAGAGGCCTCTTAGCGCTCAGAATGTCCAATTGCAGTTTCTACAGAAAGAGTGCTTCAGAAAGGCTCAATCAAAAGTAAGGTTCAACTCTGTTAGTTGAATGCACAGAACAGAAAGAAGTTTCATACAATGCTTCTGTGTAGTTTATATTTGAACATATTCTTTTTTCCACTATTACCCACTTAGCGCTACGAATGTCCAGTTGCATTTTCTACAGACAGAGTGTTTCAAAACTGCTCAATCAAAAGTATGGTTTAACTCTGTTAGCTGAATTCTCAGATCAGAAAGAAGTTTCACTGAATGCTTCTGTGTAGTTTATATTTGAATATATACCTTTTTCCACTACTACTCTCTTAGCGCTCCAAAAGTCCAGTTGCATTTTCTACAGAAAGAGAGTTCAGATCTGCTCAATCAAAAGTATGGTTTAACTCTGTTAGCTGAATGCACAGATCAGAAAGAAGTTTCACAGAATGATTCTGTGTAGTTTATATATGGAGACATTCCTTTTTCCACTATTACCCTCTTAGCGCTCCGAATCTCCACTTGCATTTTCTACAGAAAGAGTGTTTCAGAACGGCTCAATCAAAACTAACGTTCAACTCTTTTAGTTGAACAAACTGAACAGAAAGAAGTTTCACACAATTCTTCTGTGTAGTTTTTATTTGTAGACATTCCTTTTTCCACTATTACCCTCTTAGCGCTCCAAATCTCCACTTGCATTTTCTACAGAAAGAGTGTTTCAGAACGGCTCAATCAAAACTAAGGTTCAACTCTTTTAGTTGAACAAACAGAACAGAAAGTAGTTTCACACAATTCTTCTGTGTAGTTTTTATTTGTAGACATTCTTTTTCCCAATATAGGCCTCTTAGCGCTCAGAATGTCCAATTGCAGTTTCTACAGAAAGAGTGTTTCAGAACGGCTCAATCAAAAGTAAGGTTCAACTCTGTTAGTTGAATGCACAGAACAGAAAGAAGTTTCATACAATGCTTCTGTGTAGTTTATATTTGAACATATTCTTTTTTCCACTATTACCCACTTAGCGCTACGAATGTCCAGTTGCATTTTCAACAGAAAGAGTGTTCAGATGTGCTCAATCAAAAGTATGGTTTAACTCTGTTAGCTGAATGCACAGATCAGAAAGAAATTTCACCGAATTATTCTGTGTAGTTTATATTTGAAGACATTCCTTTTTCCACTATTACCCTCTTAGCGCTCCGAATCTCCACTTGCATTTTCTTCAAAAAGAGTGTTTCATAACTGCTCAATCAAAAATATGTTTTATCTCTGTTAACTGAATTTACAGATCAGAAATAAGTTTCACAGAATGCATCTGTGTAGTTTTTATTTGAAGATATTCTTTTTCCCAATGTAGGCCTCTTAGCGCTTAGCATGTCCAATTGCAGTTTCTACAGAAAGAGTGTTTCAGAACGGCTCAATCAAAAGTAAGGTTCAAATCTGTTATTTGAATGCACAGAAAAGAAAGAATTTTCACAGAATGCTACTGTGTAGTTTATATTTGAATATATTCCTTTTTCCACTATTACCCTCTTAGCGCTCCGAATGTCCACTTGCATTTTCTACAGAAAGAGTGTTCAGAACTGCGCAATCAAAAGTATGGTTTAGGCCGGGCGCGGTCGCTCACGCTTGTAATCCCAGCACTTTGGGAGGCCGAGGCGGGCGGATCACGAGGTCAAGAGATCGAGACCACGGTGAAACCCCGTCTCTACTAAAAATACAAAAAATTAGCCGGGCGCGGTGGCGGGCGCCTGTAGTCCCAGCTACTCGCAGAGGCTGAGGCAGGAGAATGGCGTGAACCCGGGAGGCGGAGCTTGCAGTGAGCCGAGATTGCGCCACTGCACTCAAGCCTGGGCGACAGAGCGAGACTCCGTCTCAGAAAAAAAAAAAAAAAAAAAAAAAAAAAAGTATGGTTTAACTCTGTTAGCTTAATGAACATATCAGAAATAAGTTTCACACAATGCTTCTGTGTAGTTTTTATTTGAAGATATTATTTTTCCCAATAGAGGCCTCTTAGCGCTCAGAATGTCCAAATGCAGTTTCTACAGAAAGAGTGTTTCAGAAAGGCTCAATCAAAAGTAAGGTTCAACTCTGTTAGTTGAATGCACAGAACAGAAAGAAGTTTCATACAATGCTTCTGTGTAATTTATATTTGAACATATTATTTTTTCCACTATTACCCACATAGCGCTACGAATGTCCAGTTGCATTTTCTACAGACAGAGTGTTTCAAAACTGCTCAATCAAAAGTATGGTTTAACTCTGTTAGCTGAATGCTCAGATCAGAAAGAAGTTTCACAGAATGCTTCTGTGTAGTTTATATTTGAATATATTCCTTTTTCCACTATTACTCTCTTAGCGCTCCAAATGTCCAGTTGCATTTTCTACAGAAAGAGTGTTCAGATCTGCTCAATCAAAAGTATGGTTTAACTCTGTTAGCTGAATGCACAGATCAGAAAGATGTTTCACAGAATGATTCTGAGTAGTTTATATTTGGAGACATTCCTTTTTCCACTATTACCCTCTTAGCGCTCCGAATCTCCACTTGCATTTTCTACAGAAAGAGTGTTTCAGAACGGCTCAATCAAAACCAAGGTTCAACTCTTTTAGTTGAACAAACAGAACAGAAAGAAGTTTCAAACAATTCTTCTGTGTAGTTTTTATTTGTAGACATTCTTTTTCCCAATATAGGCCTCTTAGCGCTCAGAATGTCCAATTGCAGTTTCTACAGAAAGAGTGTTTCAGAACGGCTCAATCAAAAGTAAGGTTCAACTCTGTTAGTTGAATGCACAGAACAGAAAGAAGTTTCATACAATGCTTCTGTGTAGTTTATATTTGAACATATTCTTTTTTCCACTATTACCCACTTAGTGCTACGAATGTCCAGTTGCATTTTCTACAGACAGAGTGTTTCAAAACTGCTCAATCAAAAGTATGGTTTAACTCTGTTAGCTGAATGCTCAGATCAGAAAGAAGTTTCACAGAATGCTTCTGTGTAGTTTATATTTGAATATATTCCTTTTTCCACTACTATCCTCTTAGCGCTCCGAATCTCCACTTGCATTTTCTACAGAAAGAGTGTTTCAGAACGGCTCAATCAAAACTAAGGTTCAACTCTTTTAGTTGAACAAACAGAACAGAAAGAAGTTTCACACAATTCTTCTGTGTAGTTTTTATTTGTAGACATTCTTTTTCCCAATATAGGCCTCTTTGCGCTCAGAATGTCCAATTGCAGTTTCTACAGAAAGAGTGTTTCAGAACGGCTCAATCAAAAGTAAGGTTCAACTCTGTTATTTGAATGCACAGAACAGAAAGAAGTTTCATACAATGCTTCTGTGTAGTTTATATTTGAACATATTCTTTTTTCCACTATTACCCACTTAGCGCTACGAATGTCCAGTTGCATTTTCTACAGACAGAGTGTTTCAAAACTGCTCAATCAAAAGTATGGTTTAACTCTGTTAGCTGAATGCTCAGATCAGAAAGAAGTTTCACAGAATGCTTCTGTGTAGTTTATATTTGAATATATTCCTTTTTCCACTATTACTCTCTTAGCGCTCCAAATGTCCAGTTGCATTTTCTACAGAAAGAGTGTTCAGATCTGCTCAATCAAAAGTATGTTTTAACTCTGTTAGCTGAATGCGCAGATCAGAAAGAATTTTCACAGAATGATTCTTTGTAGTTTATATTTGGAGACATTCCTTTTTCCACTATTACCCTCTTAGCGCTCCGAATCTCCACTTGCATTTTCTACAGAAAGAGTGTTTCAGAACGGCTCAATCAAAAGTAAGGTTCAACTCTTTTAGTTGAACAAACAGAACAGAAAGAAGTTTCACAAAATTCTTCTGTGTAGTTTTTATTTGTAGACATTCTTTTTCCCAATATAGGCCTCTTAGCGCTCAGAATGTCCAATTGCAGTTTCTACAGAAAGAGTGTTTCAGAACGGCTCAATCAAAAGTAAGGTTCAAATCTGTTAGTAGAATGCACAGAACAGAAAGAATTTTCATACAATGCTTCTGTGTAGTTCATATTTGAACATATTCTTTTTTCCACTATTACCCACTTAGCGCTACGAATGTCCAGTTGCATTTTCTACAGACAGAGTGTTTCAAAACTGCTCAATCAAAAGCATGGTTTAACTCTGTTAGCTGAATGCTCAGATCAGAAAGAAGTTTCACAGAATGCTTCTGTGTAGTTTATATTTGAATATATTCCTTTTTCCTCTACTACGCTCTTAGCGCTCCAAATGTCCAGTTGCATATTCTACAGAAAGAGTGTTCAGATCTGCTCAATCAAAAGTATGGTTTAACTCTGTTAGCTGAATGCACAGATCAGAAAGAAGTTTCACCGAATGATTCTGTGTAGTTTATATTTGAAGACATTCCTTTTTCCACTATTACCCTCTTAGCGCTCCGAATCTCCACTTGCATTTTCTACAAAAAGAGTGTTTCATAACTGCTCAATCAAAAATATGTTTTATCTCTGTTAACTGAATTTACAGATCAGAAATAAGTTTCACAGAATGCATCTGTGTAGTTTTTATTTGAAGATATTCTTTTTCCCAATGTAGGCCTCTTAGCGCTTAGCATGTCCAATTGCAGTTTCTACAGAAAGAGTGTTTCAGAACGGCTCAATCAAAAGTAAGGTTCAACTCTGTTAGTTGAATGCACAGAACAGAAAGAATTTTCACAGAATGCTACTGTGTAGTTTATATTTGAATATATTCCTTTTTCCACTATTACCCTCTTAGCGCTCCGAATGTCCACTTTCATTTTCTACAGAAAGAGTGTTCAGAACTGCGCAATCAAAAGTATGGTTTAACTCTGTTAGCTTAATGAACATATCAGAAATAAGTTTCACACAATGCTTCTGTGTAGTTTTTATTTGAAGATATTATTTTTCAAAATAGAGGCCTCTTAGCGCTCAGAATGTCCAATTGCAGTTTCTACAGAAAGAGTGTTTCAGAAAGGCTCAATCAAAAGTAAGGTTCAACTCTGTTAGTTGAATGCACAGAACAGAAAGAAGTTTCATACAATCCTTCTGTGTAGTTTATATTTGAACATATTCTTTTTTCCACTATTACCCACTTAGCGCTACGAATGTCCAGTTGCATTTTCTACAGACAGAGTGTTTCAAAACTGCTCAATCAAAAGTATGGTTTAAATCTGTTAGCTGAATGCTCAGATCAGAAAGAAGTTTCACAGAATGCTTCTGTGTAGTTTATATTTGAATATATTCCTTTTTCCACTACTACTCTCTTAGCGCTCCAAATGTCCAGTTGCATTTTCTAAAGAAAGAGTGTTCAGATCTGCTCAATCAAAAGTATGGTTTAACTCTGTTAGCTGAATGCACAGATCAGAAAGAAGTTTCACAGAATCATTCTGCGTAGTTTATATTTGGAGACATTACTTTTTCCACTATTACCCTCTTAGCGCACCGAATCTCCACTTGCATTTTCTACAGAAAAAGTGTTTCAGAAAGACTCAATCAAAACTAAGGTTCAACTCTTTTAGTTGAACAAACAGAACAGAAAGAAGTTTCAAACAATTCTTCTGTGTAGTTTTTATTTGTAGACATTCTTTTTCCCAATATAGGCCTCTTAGCGCTCAGAATGTCCAATTGCAGTTTCTACAGAAAGAGTGCTTCAGAACGGCTCAATCAAAAGTAAGGTTCAACTCTGTTAGTTGAATGCACAGAACAGAAAGTAGTTTCATACAATGCTTCTGTGTAGTTTATATTTGAACATATTCTTTTTTCCACTATTACCCACTTAGTGCTACGAATGTCCAGTTGCATTTTCTACAGACAGAGTGTTTCAAAACTGCTCAATCAAAAGTATGGTTTAACTCTGTTAGCTGAATGCTCAGATCAGAAAGAAGTTTCACAGAATGCTTCTGTGTAGTTTATATTTGAATATATTCCTTTTTCCACTACTATCCTCTTAGCGCTCCGAATCTCCACTTGCATTTTCTACAGAAAGAGTGTTTCAGAACGGCTCAATCAAAACTAAGGTTCAACTCTTTTAGTTGAACAAACAGAACAGAAAGAAGTTTCACACAATTCTTCTGTGTAGTTTTTATTTGTAGATATTCTTTTTCCCAATATAGGCATCTTTGCGCTCAGAATGTCCAATTGCAGTTTCTACAGAAAGAGTGTTTCAGAACGGCTCAATCAAAAGTAAGGTTCAACTCTGTTATTTGAATGCACAGAACAGAAAGAAGTTTCATACAATGCTTCTGTGTAGTTTATATTTAAACATATTCTTTTTTCCACTATTACCCACTTAGCGCTACGAATGTCCAGTTGCATTTTCTACAGACAGAGTGTTTCAAAACTGCTCAATCAAAAGTATGGTTTAACTCTGTTAGCTGAATGCTCAGATCAGAAAGAAGTTTCACAGAATGCTTCTGTGTAGTTTATATTTGAATATATTCCTTTTTCCACTACTACGCTCTTAGCGCTCCAAATGTCCAGTTGCATTTTCTACAGAAAGAGTGTTCAGATCTGCTCAATCAAAAGTATGGTTTAACTCTGTTAGCTGAATGCACAGATCAGGAAGAAGTTTCACCGAATGATTCTGTGTAGTTTATATTTGAAGACATTCCTTTTTCCACTGTTAACCTCTTTGCGCTCCGAATCTCCACTTGCATTTTCTACAAAAAGAGTGTTTCATATCTGCTCAATCAAAAATATGTTTTATATCTGTTAACTGAATTTACAGATCAGAAATAAGTTTCACAGAATGCATCTGTGTAGTTTTTATTTGAAGATATTCTTTTTCCCAATGTAGGCCTCTTAGCGCTTAGCATGTCCAATTGCAGTTACTACAGAAAGAGTGTTTCAGAACGGCTCAATCAAAAGTAAGGTTCAACTCTGTTAGTTGAATGCACAGAACAGAAAGAATTTTCACAGAATGCTACTGTGTAGTTTATATTTGAATATATTCCTTTTTCCACTATTACCCTCTTAGCGCTCCGAATGTCCACTTGCATTTTCTACAGAAAGAGTGTTCAGAACTGCGCAATCAAAAGTATGGTTTAACTCTGTTAGCTTAATGAACATATCAGAAATAAGTTTCACACAATGCTTCTGTGTAGTTTTTATTTGAAGATATTATTTTTCCCAATAGAGGCCTCTTAGCGCTCAGAATGTCCAATTGCAGTTTCTACAGAAAGAGTGTTTCAGAAAGGCTCAATCAAAAGTAAGGTTCAACTCTGTTAGTTGAATGCACAGAACAGAAAGAAGTTTCATACAATGCTTCTGTGTAGTTTATATTTGAACATATTCTTTTTTCCACTATTACCCACTTAGCGCTACGAATGTCCAGTTGCATTTTCTACAGACAGAGTGTTTCAAAACTGCTCAATCAAAAGTATGGTTTAACTCTGTTAGCTGAATTCTCAGATCAGAAAGAAGTTTCACTGAATGCTTCTGTGTAGTTTATATTGGAATATATACCTTTTTCAACTACTACTCTCTTAGCGCTCCAAAAGTCCAGTTGCATTTTCTACAGAAAGAGAGTTCAGATCTGCTCAATCAAAAGTATGGTTTAACTCTGTTAGCTGAATGCACAGATCAGAAAGAAGTTTCACAGAATGATTCTGTGTAGTTTATATTTGGAGACATTCCTTTTTCCACTATTACCCTCTTAGCGCTCCGAATCTCCACTTGCATTTTCTACAGAAAGAGTGTTTCAGAACGGCTCAATCAAAACTAAGGTTCAACTCTTTTAGTTGAACAAACTGAACAGAAAGAAGTTTCACACAATTCTTCTGTGTAGTTTTTATTTGTAGACATTCCTTTTTCCACTATTACCCTCTTAGCGCTCCAAATCTCCACTTGCATTTTCTACAGAAAGAGTGTTTCAGAACGGCTCAATCAAAACTAAGGTTCAACTCTTTTAGTTGAACAAACAGAACAGAAAGTAGTTTCACACAATTCTTCTGTGTAGTTTTTATTTGTAGACATTCTTTTTCCCAATATAGGCCTCTTAGCGCTCAGAATGTCCAATTGCAGTTTCTACAGAAAGAGTGTTTCAGAACGGCTCAATCAAAAGTAAGGTTCAACTCTGTTAGTTGAATGCACAGAACAGAAAGAAGTTTCATACAATGCTTCTGTGTAGTTTATATTTGAACATATTCTTTTTTCCACTATTACCCACTTAGCGCTACGAATGTCCAGTTGCATTTTCAACAGAAAGAGTGTTCAGATGTGCTCAATCAAAAGTATGGTTTAACTCTGTTAGCTGAATGCACAGATCAGAAAGAAATTTCACCGAATTATTCTGTGTAGTTTATATTTGAAGACATTCCTTTTTCCACTATTACCCTCTTAGCGCTCCGAATCTCCACTTGCATTTTCTTCAAAAAGAGTGTTTCATAACTGCTCAATCAAAAATATGTTTTATCTCTGTTAACTGAATTTACAGATCAGAAATAAGTTTCACAGAATGCATCTGTGTAGTTTTTATTTGAAGATATTCTTTTTCCCAATGTAGGCCTCTTAGCGCTTAGCATGTCCAATTGCAGTTTCTACAGAAAGAGTGTTTCAGAACGGCTCAATCAAAAGTAAGGTTCAAATCTGTTATTTGAATGCACAGAAAAGAAAGAATTTTCACAGAATGCTACTGTGTAGTTTATATTTGAATATATTCCTTTTTCCACTATTACCCTCTTAGCGCTCCGAATGTCCACTTGCATTTTCTACAGAAAGAGTGTTCAGAACTGCGCAATCAAAAGTATGGTTTAGGCCGGGCGCGGTCGCTCACGCTTGTAATCCCAGCACTTTGGGAGGCCGAGGCGGGCGGATCACGAGGTCAAGAGATCGAGACCACGGTGAAACCCCGTCTCTACTAAAAATACAAAAAATTAGCCGGGCGCGGTGGCGGGCGTCTGTAGTCCCAGCTACTCGCAGAGGCTGAGGCAGGAGAATGGCGTGAACCCGGGAGGCGGAGCTTGCAGTGAGCCGAGATTGCGCCACTGCACTCAAGCCTGGGCGACAGAGCGAGACTCCGTCTCAGAAAAAAAAAAAAAAAAAAAAAAAAAAAAGTATGGTTTAACTCTGTTAGCTTAATGAACATATCAGAAATAAGTTTCACACAATGCTTCTGTGTAGTTTTTATTTGAAGATATTATTTTTCCCAATAGAGGCCTCTTAGCGCTCAGAATGTCCAAATGCAGTTTCTACAGAAAGAGTGTTTCAGAAAGGCTCAATCAAAAGTAAGGTTCAACTCTGTTAGTTGAATGCACAGAACAGAAAGAAGTTTCATACAATGCTTCTGTGTAATTTATATTTGAACATATTATTTTTTCCACTATTACCCACATAGCGCTACGAATGTCCAGTTGCATTTTCTACAGACAGAGTGTTTCAAAACTGCTCAATCAAAAGTATGGTTTAACTCTGTTAGCTGAATGCTCAGATCAGAAAGAAGTTTCACAGAATGCTTCTGTGTAGTTTATATTTGAATATATTCCTTTTTCCACTACTACTCTCTTAGCGCTCCAAATGTCCAGTTGCATTTTCTACAGAAAGAGTGTTCATATCTGCTCAATCAAAAGTATGGTTTAACTCTGTTAGCTGAATGCACAGATCAGAAAGATGTTTCACAGAATGATTCTGAGTAGTTTATATTTGGAGACATTCCTTTTTCCACTATAACCCTCTTAGCGCTCCGAATCTCCACTTGCATTTTCTACAGAAAGAGTGTTTCAGAACGGCTCAATCAAAACCAAGGTTCAACTCTTTTAGTTGAACAAACAGAACAGAAAGAAGTTTCAAACAATTCTTCTGTGTAGTTTTTATTTGTAGACATTCTTTTTCCCAATATAGGCCTCTTAGCGCTCAGAATGTCCAATTGCAGTTTCTACAGAAAGAGTGTTTCAGAACGGCTCAATCAAAAGTAAGGTTCAACTCTGTTAGTTGAATGCACAGAACAGAAAGAAGTTTCATACAATGCTTCTGTGTAGTTTATATTTGAACATATTCTTTTTTCCACTATTACCCACTTAGTGCTACGAATGTCCAGTTGCATTTTCTACAGACAGAGTGTTTCAAAACTGCTCAATCAAAAGTATGGTTTAACTCTGTTAGCTGAATGCTCAGATCAGAAAGAAGTTTCACAGAATGCTTCTGTGTAGTTTATATTTGAATATATTCCTTTTTCCACTACTATCCTCTTAGCGCTCCGAATCTCCACTTGCATTTTCTACAGAAAGAGTGTTTCAGAACGGCTCAATCAAAACTAAGGTTCAACTCTTTTAGTTGAACAAACAGAACAGAAAGAAGTTTCACACAATTCTTCTGTGTAGTTTTTATTTGTAGACATTCTTTTTCCCAATATAGGCCTCTTTGCGCTCAGAATGTCCAATTGCAGTTTCTACAGAAAGAGTGTTTCAGAACGGCTCAATCAAAAGTAAGGTTCAACTCTGTTATTTGAATGCACAGAACAGAAAGAAGTTTCATACAATGCTTCTGTGTAGTTTATATTTGAACATATTCTTTTTTCCACTATTACCCACTTAGCGCTACGAATGTCCAGTTGCATTTTCTACAGACAGAGTGTTTCAAAACTGCTCAATCAAAAGTATGGTTTAACTCTGTTAGCTGAATGCTCAGATCAGAAAGAAGTTTCACAGAATGCTTCTGTGTAGTTTATATTTGAATATATTCCTTTTTCCACTATTACTCTCTTAGCGCTCCAAATGTCCAGTTGCATTTTCTACAGAAAGAGTGTTCAGATCTGCTCAATCAAAAGTATGTTTTAACTCTGTTAGCTGAATGCGCAGATCAGAAAGAATTTTCACAGAATGATTCTTTGTAGTTTATATTTGGAGACATTCCTTTTTCCACTATTACCCTCTTAGCGCTTCGAATCTCCACTTGCATTTTCTACAGAAAGAGTGTTTCAGAACGGCTCAATCAAAAGTAAGGTTCAACTCTTTTAGTTGAACAAACAGAACAGAAAGAAGTTTCACAAAATTCTTCTGTGTAGTTTTTATTTGTAGACATTCTTTTTCCCAATATAGGCCTCTTAGCGCTCAGAATGTCCAATTGCAGTTTCTACAGAAAGAGTGTTTCAGAACGGCTGAATCAAAAGTAAGGTTCAAATCTGTTAGTAGAATGCACAGAACAGAAAGAATTTTCATACAATGCTTCTGTGTAGTTCATATTTGAACATATTCTTTTTTCCACTATTACCCACTTAGCGCTACGAATGTCCAGTTGCATTTTCTACAGACAGAGAGTTTCAAAACTGCTCAATCAAAAGCATGGTTTAACTCTGTTAGCTGAATGCTCAGATCAGAAAGAAGTTTCACAGAATGCTTCTGTGTAGTTTATATTTGAATATATTCCTTTTTCCTCTACTACGCTCTTAGCGCTCCAAATGTCCAGTTGCATATTCTACAGAAAGAGTGTTCAGATCTGCTCAATCAAAAGTATGGTTTAACTCTGTTAGCTGAATGCACAGATCAGAAAGAAGTTTCACCGAATGATTCTGTGTAGTTTATATTTGAAGACATTCCTTTTTCCACTATTACCCTCTTAGCGCTCCGAATCTCCACTTGCATTTTCTACAAAAAGAGTGTTTCATAACTGCTCAATCAAAAATATGTTTTATCTCTGTTAACTGAATTTACAGATCAGAAATAAGTTTCACAGAATGCATCTGTGTAGTTTTTATTTGAAGATATTCTTTTTCCCAATGTAGGCCTCTTAGCGCTTAGCATGTCCAATTGCAGTTTCTACAGAAAGAGTGTTTCAGAACGGCTCAATCAAAAGTAAGGTTCAACTCTGTTAGTTGAATGCACAGAACAGAAAGAATTTTCACAGAATGCTACTGTGTAGTTTATATTTGAATATATTCCTTTTTCCACTATTACCCTCTTAGCGCTCCGAATGTCCACTTCCATTTTCTACAGAAAGAGTGTTCAGAACTGCGCAATCAAAAGTATGGTTTAACTCTGTTAGCTTAATGAACATATCAGAAATAAGTTTCACACAATGCTTCTGTGTAGTTTTTATTTGAAGATATTATTTTTCAAAATAGAGGCCTCTTAGCGCTCAGAATGTCCAATTGCAGTTTCTACAGAAAGAGTGTTTCAGAAAGGCTCAATCAAAAGTAAGGTTCAACTCTGTTAGTTGAATGCACAGAACAGAAAGAAGTTTCATACAATCCTTCTGTGTAGTTTATATTTGAACATATTCTTTTTTCCACTATTACCCACTTAGCGCTACGAATGTCCAGTTGCATTTTCTACAGACAGAGTGTTTCAAAACTGCTCAATCAAAAGTATGGTTTAAATCTGTTAGCTGAATGCTCAGATCAGAAAGAAGTTTCACAGAATGCTTCTGTGTAGTTTATATTTGAATATATTCCTTTTTCCACTACTACTCTCTTAGCGCTCCAAATGTCCAGTTGCATTTTCTACAGAAAGAGTGTTCAGATCTGCTCAATCAAAAGTATGGTTTAACTCTGTTAGCTGAATGCACAGATCAGAAAGAAGTTTCACAGAATCATTCTGCGTAGTTTATATTTGGAGACATTACTTTTTCCACTATTACCCTCTTAGCGCACCGAATCTCCACTTGCATTTTCTACAGAAAAAGTGTTTCAGAAAGACTCAATCAAAACTAAGGTTCAACTCTTTTAGTTGAACAAACCGAACAGAAAGAAGTTTCAAACAATTCTTCTGTGTAGTTTTTATTTGTAGACATTCTTTTTCCCAATATAGGCCTCTTAGCGCTCAGAATGTCCAATTGCAGTTTCTACAGAAAGAGTGTTTCAGAACGGCTCAATCAAAAGTAAGGTTCAACTCTGTTAGTTGAATGCACAGAACAGAAAGTAGTTTCATACAATGCTTCTGTGTAGTTTATATTTGAACATATTCTTTTTTCCACTATTACCCACTTAGTGCTACGAATGTCCAGTTGCATTTTCTACAGACAGAGTGTTTCAAAACTGCTCAATCAAAAGTATGGTTTAACTCTGTTAGCTGAATGCTCAGATCAGAAAGAAGTTTCACAGAATGCTTCTGTGTAGTTTATATTTGAATATATTCCTTTTTCCACTACTATCCTCTTAGCGCTCCGAATCTCCACTTGCATTTTCTACAGAAAGAGTGTTTCAGAACGGCTCAATCAAAACTAAGGTTCAACTCTTTTAGTTGAACAAACAGAACAGAAAGAAGTTTCACACAATTCTTCTGTGTAGTTTTTATTTGTAGATATTCTTTTTCCCAATATAGGCATCTTTGCGCTCAGAATGTCCAATTGCAGTTTCTACAGAAAGAGTGTTTCAGAACGGCTCAATCAAAAGTAAGGTTCAACTCTGTTATTTGAATGCACAGAACAGAAAGAAGTTTCATACAATGCTTCTGTGTAGTTTATATTTAAACATATTCTTTTTTCCACTATTACCCACTTAGCGCTACGAATGTCCAGTTGCATTTTCTACAGACAGAGTGTTTCAAAACTGCTCAATCAAAAGTATGGTTTAACTCTGTTAGCTGAATGCTCAGATCAGAAAGAAGTTTCACAGAATGCTTCTGTGTAGTTTATATTTGAATATATTCCTTTTTCCACTACTACGCTCTTAGCGCTCCAAATGTCCAGTTGCATTTTCTACAGAAAGAGTGTTCAGATCTGCTCAATCAAAAGTATGGTTTAACTCTGTTAGCTGAATGCACAGATCAGGAAGAAGTTTCACCGAATGATTCTGTGTAGTTTATATTTGAAGACATTCCTTTTTCCACTGTTAACCTCTTTGCGCTCCGAATCTCCACTTGCATTTTCTACAAAAAGAGTGTTTCATAACTGCTCAATCAAAAATATGTTTTATATCTGTTAACTGAATTTACAGATCAGAAATAAGTTTCACAGAATGCATCTGTGTAGTTTTTATTTGAAGATATTCTTTTTCCCAATGTAGGCCTCTTAGCGCTTAGCATGTCCAATTGCAGTTACTACAGAAAGAGTGTTTCAGAACGGCTCAATCAAAAGTAAGGTTCAACTCTGTTAGTTGAATGCACAGAACAGAAAGAATTTTCACAGAATGCTACTGTGTAGTTTATATTTGAATATATTCCTTTTTCCACTATTACCCTCTTAGCGCTCCGAATGTCCACTTGCATTTTCTACAGAAAGAGTGTTCAGAACTGCGCAATCAAAAGTATGGTTTAACTCTGTTAGCTTAATGAACATATCAGAAATAAGTTTCACACAATGCTTCTGTGTAGTTTTTATTTGAAGATATTATTTTTCCCAATAGAGGCCTCTTAGCGCTCAGAATGTCCAATTGCAGTTTCTACAGAAAGAGTGTTTCAGAAAGGCTCAATCAAAAGTAAGGTTCAACTCTGTTAGTTGAATGCACAGAACAGAAAGAAGTTTCATACAATGCTTCTGTGTAGTTTATATTTGAACATATTCTTTTTTCCACTATTACCCACTTAGCGCTACGAATGTCCAGTTGCATTTTCTACAGACAGAGTGTTTCAAAACTGCTCAATCAAAAGTATGGTTTAACTCTGTTAGCTGAATTCTCAGATCAGAAAGAAGTTTCACTGAATGCTTCTGTGTAGTTTATATTTGAATATATACCTTTTTCCACTACTACTCTCTTAGCGCTCCAAAAGTCCAGTTGCATTTTCTACAGAAAGAGAGTTCAGATCTGCTCAATCAAAAGTATGGTTTAACTCTGTTAGCTGAATGCACAGATCAGAAAGAAGTTTCACAGAATGATTCTGTGTAGTTTATATTTGGAGACATTCCTTTTTCCACTATTACCCTCTTAGCGCTCCGAATCTCCACTTGCATTTTCTACAGAAAGAGTGTTTCAGAACGGCTCAATCAAAACTAAGGTTCAAATCTTTTAGTTGAACAAACTGAACAGAAAGAAGTTTCACACAATTCTTCTGTGTAGTTTTTATTTGTAGACATTCCTTTTTCCACTATTACCCTCTTAGCGCTCCAAATCTCCACTTGCATTTTCTACAGAAAGAGTGTTTCAGAACGGCTCAATCAAAACTAAGGTTCAACTCTTTTAGTTGAACAAACAGAACAGAAAGTAGTTTCACACAATTCTTCTGTGTAGTTTTTATTTGTAGACATTCTTTTTCCCAATATAGGCCTCTTAGCGCTCAGAATGTCCAATTGCAGTTTCTACAGAAAGAGTGTTTCAGAACGGCTCAATCAAAAGTAAGGTTCAACTCTGTTAGTTGAATGCACAGAACAGAAAGAAGTTTCATACAATGCTTCTGTGTAGTTTATATTTGAACATATTCTTTTTTCCACTATTACCCACTTAGCGCTACGAATGTCCAGTTGCATTTTCAACGGAAAGAGTGTTCAGATGTGCTCAATCAAAAGTATGGTTTAACTCTGTTAGCTGAATGCACAGATCAGAAAGAAATTTCACCGAATTATTCTGTGTAGTTTATATTTGAAGACATTCCTTTTTCCACTATTACCCTCTTAGCGCTCCGAATCTCCACTTGCATTTTCTTCAAAAAGAGTGTTTCATAACTGCTCAATCAAAAATATGTTTTATCTCTGTTAACTGAATTTACAGATCAGAAATAAGTTTCACAGAATGCATCTGTGTAGTTTTTATTTGAAGATATTCTTTTTCCCTATGTAGGCCTCTTAGCGCTTAGCATGTCCAATTGCAGTTTCTACAGAAAGAGTGTTTCAGAACGGCTCAATCAAAAGTAAGGTTCAAATCTGTTATTTGAATGCACAGAAAAGAAAGAATTTTCACAGAATGCTACTGTGTAGTTTATATTTGAATATATTCCTTTTTCCACTATTACCCTCTTAGCGCTCCGAATGTCCACTTGCATTTTCTACAGAAAGAGTGTTCAGAACTGCGCAATCAAAAGTATGGTTTAGGCCGGGCGCGGTCGCTCACGCTTGTAATCCCAGCACTTTGGGAGGACGAGGCGGGCGGATCACGAGGTCAAGAGATCGAGACCACGGTGAAACCCCGTCTCTACTAAAAATACAAAAAATTAGCCGGGCGCGGTGGCGGGCGTCTGTAGTCCCAGCTACTCGCAGAGGCTGAGGCAGGAGAATGGCGTGAACCCGGGAGGCGGAGCTTGCAGTGAGCCGAGATTGCGCCACTGCACTCAAGCCTGGGCGACAGAGCGAGACTCCGTCTCAGAAAAAAAAAAAAAAAAAAAAAAAAAAAAAGTATGGTTTAACTCTGTTAGCTTAATGAACATATCAGAAATAAGTTTCACACAATGCTTCTGTGTAGTTTTTATTTGAAGATATTATTTTTCCCAATAGAGGCCTCTTAGCGCTCAGAATGTCCAAATGCAGTTTCTACAGAAAGAGTGTTTCAGAAAGGCTCAATCAAAAGTAAGGTTCAACTCTGTTAGTTGAATGCACAGAACAGAAGGAAGTTTCATACAATGCTTCTGTGTAATTTATATTTGAACATATTATTTTTTCCACTATTACCCACATAGCGCTACGAATGTCCAGTTGCATTTTCTACAGACAGAGTGTTTCAAAACTGCTCAATCAAAAGTATGGTTTAACTCTGTTAGCTGAATGCTCAGATCAGAAAGAAGTTTCACAGAATGCTTCTGTGTAGTTTATATTTGAATATATTCCTTTTTCCACTACTACTCTCTTAGCGCTCCAAATGTCCAGTTGCATTTTCTACAGAAAGAGTGTTCAGATCTGCTCAATCAAAAGTATGGTTTAACTCTGTTAGCTGAATGCACAGATCAGAAAGATGTTTCACAGAATGATTCTGAGTAGTTTATATTTGGAGACATTCCTTTTTCCACTATTACCCTCTTAGCGCTCCGAATCTCCACTTGCATTTTCTACAGAAAGAGTGTTTCAGAACGGCTCAATCAAAACCAAGGTTCAACTCTTTTAGTTGAACAAACAGAACAGAAAGAAGTTTCAAACAATTCTTCTGTGTAGTTTTTATTTGTAGACATTCTTTTTCCCAATATAGGCCTCTTAGCGCTCAGAATGTCCAATTGCAGTTTCTACAGAAAGAGTGTTTCAGAACGGCTCAATCAAAAGTAAGGTTCAACTCTGTTAGTTGAATGCACAGAACAGAAAGAAGTTTCATACAATGCTTCTGTGTAGTTTATATTTGAACATATTCTTTTTTCCACTATTACCCACTTAGTGCTACGAATGTCCAGTTGCATTTTCTACAGACAGAGTGTTTCAAAACTGCTCAATCAAAAGTATGGTTTAACTCTGTTAGCTGAATGCTCAGATCAGAAAGAAGTTTCACAGAATGCTTCTGTGTAGTTTATATTTGAATATATTCCTTTTTCCACTACTATCCTCTTAGCGCTCCGAATCTCCACTTGCATTTTCTACAGAAAGAGTGTTTCAGAACGGCTCAATCAAAACTAAGGTTCAACTCTTTTAGTTGAACAAACAGAACAGAAAGAAGTTTCACACAATTCTTCTGTGTAGTTTTTATTTGTAGACATTCTTTTTCCCAATATAGGCCTCTTTGCGCTCAGAATGTCCAATTGCAGTTTCTACAGAAAGAGTGTTTCAGAACGGCTCAATCAAAAGTAAGGTTCAACTCTGTTATTTGAATGCACAGAACAGAAAGAAGTTTCATACAATGCTTCTGTGTAGTTTATATTTGAACATATTCTTTTTTCCACTATTACCCACTTAGCGCTACGAATGTCCAGTTGCATTTTCTACAGACAGAGTGTTTCAAAACTGCTCAATCAAAAGTATGGTTTAACTCTGTTAGCTGAATGCTCAGATCAGAAAGAAGTTTCACAGAATGCTTCTGTGTAGTTTATATTTGAATATATTCCTTTTTCCACTACTACGCTCTTAGCGCTCCAAATGTCCAGTTGCATTTTCTACAGAAAGAGTGTTCAGATCTGCTCAATCAAAAGTATGGTTTAACTCTGTTAGCTGAATGCACAGATCAGGAAGAAGTTTCACCGAATGATTCTGTGTAGTTTATATTTGAAGACATTCCTTTTTCCACTGTTAACCTCTTAGCGCTCCGAATCTCCACTTGCATTTTCTACAAAAAGAGTGTTTCATAACTGCTCAATCAAAAATATGTTTTATATCTGTTAACTGAATTTACAGATCAGAAATAAGTTTCACAGAATGCATCTGTGTAGTTTTTATTTGAAGATATTCTTTTTCCCAATGTAGGCCTCTTAGCGCTTAGCATGTCCAATTGCAGTTACTACAGAAAGAGTGTTTCAGAACGGCTCAATCAAAAGTAAGGTTCAACTCTGTTAGTTGAATGCACAGAACAGAAAGAATTTTCACAGAATGCTACTGTGTAGTTTATATTTGAATATATTCCTTTTTCCACTATTACCCTCTTAGCGCTCCGAATGTCCACTTGCATTTTCTACAGAAAGAGTGTTCAGAACTGCGCAATCAAAAGTATGGTTTAACTCTGTTAGCTTAATGAACATATCAGAAATAAGTTTCACACAATGCTTCTGTGTAGTTTTTATTTGAAGATATTATTTTTCCCAATAGAGGCCTCTTAGCGCTCAGAATGTCCAATTGCAGTTTCTACAGAAAGAGTGTTTCAGAAAGGCTCAATCAAAAGTAAGGTTCAACTCTGTTAGTTGAATGCACAGAACAGAAAGAAGTTTCATACAATGCTTCTGTGTAGTTTATATTTGAACATATTCTTTATTCCACTATTACCCACTTAGCGCTACGAATGTCCAGTTGCATTTTCTACAGAGTGTTTCAAAACTGCTCAATCAAAATTATGGTTTAACTCTGTTAGCTGAATGCTCAGATCAGAAAGAAGTTTCACAGAATGCTTCTGTGTAGTTTATATTTGAATATATTCCTTTTTCCACTACTACTCTCTTAGCGCTCCAAATGTCCAGTTGCATTTTCTACAGAAAGAGTGTTCAGATCTGCTCAATCAAAAGTTTGGTTTAACTCTGTTAGCTGAATGCACAGATCAGAAAGGAGTTTCACAGAATGATTCTGTGTAGTTTATATTTGGAGACATTCCTTTTTCCACTAATACCCTCTTAGCGCTCCGAATCTCCACTTGCATTTTCTACAGAAAGACTGTTACAGAACGGCTCAATCAAAACAAAGGTTCAACTCTTTTAGTTGAACAAACAGAACAGAAAGAAGTTTCACACAATTCTTCTGTGTAGTTTTTATTTGTAGACATTCTTTTTCCAAATATAGGCCTCTTAGCGCTCAGAATGCCCAATTGCAGTTTCTACAGAAAGAGTGTTTCAGAACGGCTCAATCAAAAGTAAGGTTCAACTCTGTTAGTTGAATGCACAGAACAGAAAGAAGTTTCATACAATGCTTCTGTGTAGTTTATATTTGAACATATTCTTTTTTCCACTATTACCCACTTAGCGCTACGAATGTCCAGTTGCATTTTCTACAGACAGAGTGTTTCAAAACTGCTCAATCAAAAGTATGGTTTAACTCTGTTAGCTGAATGCTCAGATCAGAAAGAAGTTTCACAGAATGCTTCTGTGTAGTTTATATTTGAATATATTCCTTTTTCCACTACTACGCTCTTAGCGCTCCAAATGTCCAGTTGCATTTTCAACAGAAAGAGTGTTCAGATCTGCTCAATCAAAAGTGTGGTTTAACTCTGTTAGCTGAATGCACAGATCAGAAAGAATTTTCACCGAATTATTCTGTGTAGTTTATATTTGAAGACATTCCTTTTTCCGCTATTACCCTCTTAGCGCTCCGAATCTCCACTTGCATTTTCTACAAAAAGAGTGTTTCATAACTGCTCAATCAAAAATATGTTTTATCTCTGTTAACTGAATTTACAGATCAGAAATAAGTTTCACAGAATGCATCTGTGTAGTTTTTATTTGAAGATATTCTTTTTCCCAATGTAGGCCTCTTAGCGCTTAGCATGTCCAATTGCAGTTTCTACAGAAAGAGTGTTTCAGAAGGGCTCAATCAAAAGTAAGGTTCAACTCTGTTAGTTGAATGCACAGAACAGAAAGAATTTTCACAGAATGCTACTGTGTAGTTTATATTTGAATATATTCCTTTTTCCACTATTACCCTCTTAGCGCTCCGAATGTCCACTTGCATTTTCTACAGAAAGAGTGTTCAGAACTGCGCAATCAAAAGTATGGTTTAACTCTGTTAGCTTAATGAACATATCAGAAATAAGTTTCACACAATGCTTCTGTGTAGTTTTTATTTGAAGATATTATTTTTCAAAATAGAGGCCTCTTAGCGCTCAGAATGTCCAATTGCAGTTTCTACAGAAAGAGTGTTTCAGAAAGGCTCAATCAAAAGTAAGGTTCAACTCTGTTAGTTGAATGCACAGAACAGAAAGAAGTTTCATACAATCCTTCTGTGTAGTTTATATTTGAACATATTCTTTTTTCCACTATTACCCACTTAGCGCTACGAATGTCCAGTTGCATTTTCTACAGACAGAGTGTTTCAAAACTGCTCAATCAAAAGTATGGTTTAACTCTGTTAGCTGAATGCTCAGATCAGAAAGAAGTTTCACAGAATGCTTCTGTGTAGTTTATATTTGAATATATTCCTTTTTCCACTACTACTCTCTTAGCGCTCCAAATGTCCAGTTGCATTTTCTACAGAAAGAGTGTTCAGATCTGCTCAATCAAAAGTATGGTTTAACTCTGTTAGCTGAATGCACAGATCAGAAAGAAGTTTCACAGAATGATTCTGTGTAGTTTATATTTGGAGACATTCCTTTTTCCACTATTACCCTCTTAGTGCTCCGAATCTCCACTTGCATTTTCTACAGAAAAAGTGTTTCAGAACGACTCAATCAAAACAAAGGTTCAACTCTTTTAGTTGAACAAACAGAACAGAAAGAAGTTTCAAACAATTCTTCTGTGTAGTTTTTATTTGTAGACATTCTTTTTCCCAATATAGGCCTCTTAGCGCTCAGAATGTCCAATTGCAGTTTCTACAGAAAGAGTGTTTCAATACGGCTCAATCAAAAGTAAGGTTCAACTCTGTTAGTTGAATGCACAGAACAGAAAGAAGTTTCATACAATGCTTCTGTGTAGTTTATATTTGAACATATTCTTTTTTCCACTATTACCCACTTAGTGCTACGAATGTCCAGTTGCATTTTCTACAGACAGAGTGTTTCAAAACTGCTCAATCAAAAGTATGGTTTAACTCTGTTTGCTGAATGCTCAGATCAGAAAGAAGTTTCACAGAATGCTTCTGTGTAGTTTATATTTGAATATATTCCTTTTTCCACTACTATCCTCTTAGCGCTCCGAATCTCCACTTGCATTTTCTACAGAAAGAGTGTTTCAGAACGGCTCAATCAAAACTAAGGTTCAACTCTTTTAGTTGAACAAACAGAACAGAAAGAAGTTTCACACAATTCTTCTGTGTAGTTTTTATTTGTAGATATTCTTTTTCCCAATATAGGCCTCTTTGCGCTCAGAATGTCCAATTGCAGTTTCTACAGAAAGAGTGTTTCAGAACGGCTCAATCAAAAGTAAGGTTCAACTCTGTTATTTGAATGCACAGAACAGAAAGAAGTTTCATACAATGCTTCTGTGTAGTTTATATTTGAACATATTCTTTTTTCCACTATTACCCACTTAGCGCTACGAATGTCCAGTTGCATTTTCTACAGACAGAGTGTTTCAAAACTGCTCAATCAAAAGTATGGTTTAACTCTGTTAGCTGAATGCTCAGATCAGAAAGAAGTTTCACAGAATGCTTCTGTGTAGTTTATATTTGAATATATTCCTTTTTCCACTACTACGCTCTTAGCGCTCCAAATGTCCAGTTGCATTTTCTACAGAAAGAGTGTTCAGATCTGCTCAATCAAAAGTATGGTTTAACTCTGTTAGCTGAATGCACAGATCAGGAAGAAGTTTCACCGAATGATTCTGTGTAGTTTATATTTGTAGACATTCCTTTTTCCACTGTTAACCTCTTAGCGCTCCGAATCTCCACTTGCATTTTCTACAAAAAGAGTGTTTCATAACTGCTCAATCAAAAATATGTTTTATATCTGTTAACTGAATTTACAGATCAGAAATAAGTTTCACAGAATGCATCTGTGTAGTTTTTATTTGAAGATATTCTTTTTCCCAATGTAGGCCTCTTAGCGCTTAGCATGTCCAATTGCAGTTACTACAGAAAGAGTGTTTCAGAACGGCTCAATCAAAAGTAAGGTTCAACTCTGTTAGTTGAATGCACAGAACAGAAAGAATTTTCACAGAATGCTACTGTGTAGTTTATATTTGAATATATTCCTTTTTCCACTATTACCCTCTTAGCGCTCCGAATGTCCACTTGCATTTTCTACAGAAAGAGTGTTCAGAACTGCGCAATCAAAAGTATGGTTTAACTCTGTTAGCTTAATGAACATATCAGAAATAAGTTTCACACAATGCTTCTGTGTAGTTTTTATTTGAAGATATTATTTTTCCCAATAGAGGCCTCTTAGCGCTCAGAATGTCCAATTGCAGTTTCTACAGAAAGAGTGTTTCAGAAAGGCTCAATCAAAAGTAAGGTTCAACTCTGTTAGTTGAATGCACAGAACAGAAAGAAGTTTCATACAATGCTTCTGTGTAGTTTATATTTGAACATATTCTTTATTCCACTATTACCCACTTAGCGCTACGAATGTCCAGTTGCATTTTCTACAGAGTGTTTCAAAACTGCTCAATCAAAAGTATGGTTTAACTCTGTTAGCTGAATGCTCAGATCAGAAAGAAGTTTCACAGAATGCTTCTGTGTAGTTTATATTTGAATATATTCCTTTTTCCACTACTACTCTCTTAGCGCTCCAAATGTCCACTTGCATTTTCTACAGAAAGAGTGTTCAGATCTGCTCAATCAAAAGTATGGTTTAACTCTGTTAGCTGAATGCACAGATCAGAAAGAAGTTTCACAGAATGATTCTGTGTAGTTTATATTTGGAGACATTCCTTTTTCCACTATTACCCTCTTAGCGCTCCGAATCTCCACTTGCATTTTCTACAGAAAGACTGTTACAGAACGGCTCAATCAAAACAAAGGTTCAACTCTTTTAGTTGAACAAACAGAACAGAAAGAAGTTTCAAACAATTCTTCTGTGTAGTTTTTATTTGTAGACATTCTTTTTCCCAATATAGGCCTCTTAGCGCTCAGAATGTCCAATTGCACTTTCTACAGAAAGAGTGTTTCAGAACGGCTCAATCAAAAGTAAGGTTCAACTCTGTTAGTTGAATGCACAGAACAGAAAGAAGTTTCATACAATGCTTCTGTGTAGTTTATATTTGAACATATTCTTTTTTCCACTATTACCCACTTAGCGCTACGAATGTCCAGTTGCATTTTCTACAGACAGAGTGTTTCAAAACTGCTCAATCAAAAGTATGGTTTAACTCTGTTAGCTGAATGCTCAGATCAGAAAGAAGTTTCACAGAATGCTTCTGTGTAGTTTATATTTGAATATATTCCTTTTTCCACTACTACGCTCTTAGCGCTCCAAATGTCCAGTTGCATTTTCAACAGAAAGAGTGTTCAGATCTGCTCAATCAAAAGTGTGGTTTAACTCTGTTAGCTGAATGCACAGATCAGAAAGAAGTTTCACCGAATGATTCTGTGTAGTTTATATTTGAAGACATTCCTTTTTCCGCTATTACCCTCTTAGCGCTCCGAATCTCCACTTGCATTTTCTACAAAAAGAGTGTTTCATAACTGCTAAATCAAAAATATGTTTTATCTCTGTTAACTGAATTTACAGATCAGAAATAAGTTTCACAGAATGCATCTGTGTAGTTTTTATTTGAAGATATTCTTTTTCCCAATGTAGGCCTCTTAGCGCTTAGCATGTCCAATTGCAGTTTCTACAGAAAGAGTGTTTCAGAAGGGCTCAATCAAAAGTAAGGTTCAACTCTGTTAGTTGAATGCACAGAACAGAAAGAATTTTCACAGAATGCTACTGTGTAGTTTATATTTGAATATATTCCTTTTTCCACTATTACCCTCTTAGCGCTCCGAATGTCCACTTGCATTTTCTACAGAAAGACTGTTACAGAACGGCTCAATCAAAACAAAGGTTCAACTCTTTTAGTTGAACAAACAGAACAGAAAGAAGTTTCACACAATTCTTCTGTGTAGTTTTTATTTGTAGACATTCTTTTTCCCAATATAGGCCTCTTAGCGCTCAGAATGTCCAATTGCAGTTTCTACAGAAAGAGTGTTTCAGAACGGCTCAATCAAAAGTAAGGTTCAACTCTGTTAGTTGAATGCACAGAACAGAAATAAGTTTCATACAATGCTTCTGTGTAGTTTATATTTGAACATATTCTTTTTTCCACTATTACCCACTTAGCGCTACGAATGTCCAGTTGCATTTTCTACAGACAGAGTGTTTCAAAACTGCTCAATCAAAAGTATGGTTTAACTCTGTTAGCTGAATGCTCAGATCAGAAAGAAGTTTCACAGAATGCTTCTGTGTAGTTTATATTTGAATATATTCCTTTTTCCACTACTACGCTCTTAGCGCTCCAAATGTCCAGTTGCATTTTCAACAGAAAGAGTGTTCAGATCTGCTCAATCAAAAGTGTGGTTTAACTCTGTTAGCTGAATGCACAGATCAGAAAGAAGTTTCACCGAATGATTCTGTGTAGTTTATATTTGTAGACATTCCTTTTTCCGCTATTACACTCTTAGCGCTCAGAATCTCCACTTGCATTTTCTACAAAAAGAGTGTTTCATAACTGCTCAATCAAAAATATGTTTTATCTCTGTTAACTGAATTTACAGATCAGAAATAAGTTTCACAGAATGCATCTGTGTAGTTTTTATTTGAAGATATTCTTTTTCCAAATGTAGGCCTCTTAGCGCTTAGCATGTCCAATTGCAGTTTCTACAGAAAGAGTGTTACAGAACGGCTCAATCAAAAGTAAGGTTCAACTCTGTTAGTTGAATGCACAGAACAGAAAGAATTTTCACAGAATGCTACTGTGTAGTTTATATTTGAATATATTACTTTTTCCACTATTACCCTCTTAGCGCTCCGAATGTCCACTTGCATTTTCTACAGAAAGAGTGTTCAGAACTGCGCAATCAAAAGTATGGTTTAACTCTGTTAGCTTAATGTACATATCAGAAATAAGTTTCACACAATGCTTCTGTGTAGTTTTTATTTGAAGATATTATTTTTCCCAATAGAGGCCTCTTAGCGCTCAGAATGTCCAATTGCAGTTTCTACAGAAAGAGTGTTTCAGAAAGTCTCAATCAAAAGTAAGATTCAACTCTGTTAGTTGAATGCACAGAACAGAAAGTAGTTTCATACAATGCTTCTGCGTAGTTTATATTTGAACATATTCTTTTTTCCACTATTACCCACTTAGCGCTACGAATGTCCAGTTGCATTTTCTACAGACAGAGTGTTTCAAAACTGCTCAATCAAAAGTATGGTTTAACTCTGTTAGCTGAATGCTCAGATCAGAAGGAAGTTTCACAGAATGCTTCTGTGTAGTTTATATTTGAATATATTCCTTTTTCCACTACTACTCTCTTAGCGCTCCAAATGTCCAGTTGCATTTTCTACAGAAAGAGTGTTCAGATCTGCTGAATCAAAAGTATGGTTTAACTCTGTTAGCTGAATGCACAGATCAGAAAGAAGTTTCACAGAATCATTCTGTGTAGTTTATATTTGGAGACATTCCTTTTTCCACTATTACCCTCTTAGCGCTCCGAATCTCCACTTGCATTTTCTACAAAAAGAGTGTTTCAGAACGACTCAATCAAAACTAAGGTTCAACTCTTTTAGTTGAACAAACAGAACAGAAAGAAGTTTCAAACAATTCTTCTGTGTAGTTTTTATTTGTAGACATTCTTTTTCCCAATATAGGCCTCTTAGCGCTCAGAATGTCCAATTGCACTTTCTACAGAAAGAGTGTTTCAGAACGGCTCAATCAAAAGTAAGGTTCAACTCTGTTAGTTGAATGCACAGAACAGAAAGAAGTTTCATACAATGCTTCTGTGTAGTTTATATTTGAACATATTCTTTTTTCCACTATTACCCACTTAGTGCTACGAATGTCCAGTTGCATTTTCTACAGACAGAGTGTTTCAAAACTGCTCAATCAAAAGTATGGTTTAACTCTGTTTGCTGAATGCTCAGATCAGAAAGAAGTTTCACAGAATGCTTCTGTGTAGTTTATATTTGAATATATTCCTTTTTCCACTACTATCCTCTTAGCGCTCCGAATCTCCACTTGCATTTTCTACAGAAAGAGTGTTTCAGAACGGCTCAATCAAAACTAAGGTTCAACTCTTTTAGTTGAACAAACAGAACAGAAAGAAGTTTCACACAATTCTTCTGTGTAGTTTTTATTTGTAGATATTCTTTTTCCCAATATAGGCCTCTTTGCGCTCAGAATGTCCAATTGCAGTTTCTACAGAAAGAGTGTTTCAGAACGGCTCAATCAAAAGTAAGGTTCAACTCTGTTATTTGAATGCACAGAACAGAAAGAAGTTTCATACAATGCTTCTGTGTAGTTTATATTTGAACATATTCTTTTTTCCACTATTACCCACTTAGCGCTACGAATGTCCAGTTGCATTTTCTACAGACAGAGTGTTTCAAAACTGCTCAATCAAAAGTATGGTTTAACTCTGTTAGCTGAATGCTCAGATCAGAAAGAAGTTTCACAGAATGCTTCTGTGTAGTTTATATTTGAATATATTCCTTTTTCCACTACTACGCTCTTAGCGCTCCAAATGTCCAGTTGCATTTTCTACAGAAAGAGTGTTCAGATCTGCTCAATCAAAAGTATGGTTTAACTCTGTTAGCTGAATGCACAGATCAGGAAGAAGTTTCACCGAATGATTCTGTGTAGTTTATATTTGAAGACATTCCTTTTTCCACTGTTAACCTCTTAGCGCTCCGAATCTCCACTTGCATTTTCTACAAAAAGAGTGTTTCATAACTGCTCAATCAAAAATATGTTTTATATCTGTTAACTGAATTTACAGATCAGAAATAAGTTTCACAGAATGCATCTGTGTAGTTTTTATTTGAAGATATTCTTTTTCCCAATGTAGGCCTCTTAGCGCTTAGCATGTCCAATTGCAGTTACTACAGAAAGAGTGTTTCAGAACGGCTCAATCAAAAGTAAGGTTCAACTCTGTTAGTTGAATGCACAGAACAGAAAGAATTTTCACAGAATGCTACTGTGTAGTTTATATTTGAATATATTCCTTTTTCCACTATTACCCTCTTAGCGCTCCGAATGTCCACTTGCATTTTCTACAGAAAGAGTGTTCAGAACTGCGCAATCAAAAGTATGGTTTAACTCTGTTAGCTTAATGAACATATCAGAAATAAGTTTCACACAATGCTTCTGTGTAGTTTTTATTTGAAGATATTATTTTTCCCAATAGAGGCCTCTTAGCGCTCAGAATGTCCAATTGCAGTTTCTACAGAAAGAGTGTTTCAGAAAGGCTCAATCAAAAGTAAGGTTCAACTCTGTTAGTTGAATGCACAGAACAGAAAGAAGTTTCATACAATGCTTCTGTGTAGTTTATATTTGAACATATTCTTTATTCCACTATTACCCACTTAGCGCTACGAATGTCCAGTTGCATTTTCTACAGAGTGTTTCAAAACTGCTCAATCAAAAGTATGGTTTAACTCTGGTAGCTGAATGCTCAGATCAGAAAGAAGTTTCACAGAATGCTTCTGTGTAGTTTATATTTGAATATATTCCTTTTTCCACTACTACTCTCTTAGCGCTCCAAATGTCCACTTGCATTTTCTACAGAAAGAGTGTTCAGATCTGCTCAATCAAAAGTATGGTTTAACTATGTTAGCTGAATGCACAGATCAGAAAGAAGTTTCACAGAATGATTCTGTGTAGTTTATATTTGGAGACATTCCTTTTTCCACTATTACCCTCTTAGCGCTCCGAATCTCCACTTGCATTTTCTACAGAAAGACTGTTACAGAACGGCTCAATCAAAACAAAGGTTCAACTCTTTTAGTTGAACAAACAGAACAGAAAGAAGTTTCAAACAATTCTTCTGTGTAGTTTTTATTTGTAGACATTCTTTTTCCCAATATAGGCCTCTTAGCGCTCAGAATGTCCAATTGCACTTTCTACAGAAAGAGTGTTTCAGAACGGCTCAATCAAAAGTAAGGTTCAACTCTGTTAGTTGAATGCACAGAACAGAAAGAAGTTTCATACAATGCTTCTGTGTAGTTTATATTTGAACATATTCTTTTTTCCACTATTACCCACTTAGCGCTACGAATGTCCAGTTGCATTTTCTACAGACAGAGAGTTTCAAAACTGCTCAATCAAAAGTATGGTTTAACTCTGTTAGCTGAATGCTCAGATCAGAAAGAAGTTTCACAGAATGCTTCTGTGTAGTTTATATTTGAATATATTCCTTTTTCCACTACTACGCTCTTAGCGCTCAAATTTGTCCAGTTGCATTTTCAACAGAAAGAGTGTTCAGATCTGCTCAATCAAAAGTGTGGTTTAACTCTGTTAGCTGAATGCACAGATCAGAAAGAAGTTTCACCGAATGATTCTGTGTAGTTTATATTTGAAGACATTCCTTTTTCCGCTATTACCCTCTTAGCGCTCCGAATCTCCACTTGCATTTTCTACAAAAAGAGTGTTTCATAACTGCTAAATCAAAAATATGTTTTATCTCTGTTAACTGAATTTACAGATCAGAAATAAGTTTCACAGAATGCATCTGTGTAGTTTTTATTTGAAGATATTCTTTTTCCCAATGTAGGCCTCTTAGCGCTTAGCATGTCCAATTGCAGTTTCTACAGAAAGAGTGTTTCAGAAGGGCTCAATCAAAAGTAAGGTTCAACTCTGTTAGTTGAATGCACAGAACAGAAAGAATTTTCACAGAATGCTACTGTGTAGTTTATATTTGAATATATTCCTTTTTCCACTATTACCCTCTTAGCGCTCCGAATGTCCACTTGCATTTTCTACAGAAAGACTGTTACAGAACGGCTCAATCAAAACAAAGGTTCAACTCTTTTAGTTGAACAAACAGAACAGAAAGAAGTTTCACACAATTCTTCTGTGTAGTTTTTATTTGTAGACATTCTTTTTCCCAATATAGGCCTCTTAGCGCTCAGAATGTCCAATTGCAGTTTCTACAGAAAGAGTGTTTCAGAACGGCTCAATCAAAAGTAAGGTTCAACTCTGTTAGTTGAATGCACAGAACAGAAATAAGTTTCATACAATGCTTCTGTGTAGTTTATATTTGAACATATTCTTTTTTCCACTATTACCCACTTAGCGCTACGAATGTCCAGTTGCATTTTCTACAGACAGAGTGTTTCAAAACTGCTCAATCAAAAGTATGGTTTAACTCTGTTAGCTGAATGCTCAGATCAGAAAGAAGTTTCACAGAATGCTTCTGTGTAGTTTATATTTGAATATATTCCTTTTTCCTCTACTACGCTCTTAGCGCTCCAAATGTCCAGTTGCATTTTCAACAGAAAGAGTGTTCAGATCTGCTCAATCAAAAGTGTGGTTTAACTCTGTTAGCTGAATGCACAGATCAGAAAGAAGTTTCACCGAATGATTCTGTGTAGTTTATATTTGTAGACATTCCTTTTTCCGCTATTACACTCTTAGCGCTCAGAATCTCCACTTGCATTTTCTACAAAAAGAGTGTTTCATAACTGCTCAATCAAAAATATGTTTTATCTCTGTTAACTGAATTTACAGATCAGAAATAAGTTTCACAGAATGCATCTGTGTAGTTTTTATTTGAAGATATTCTTTTTCCAAATGTAGGCCTCTTAGCGCTTAGCATGTCCAATTGCAGTTTCTACAGAAAGAGTGTTACAGAACGGCTCAATCAAAAGTAAGGTTCAACTCTGTTAGTTGAATGCACAGAACAGAAAGAATTTTCACAGAATGCTACTGTGTAGTTTATATTTGAATATATTACTTTTTCCACTATTACCCTCTTAGCGCTCCGAATGTCCACTTGCATTTTCTACAGAAAGAGTGTTCAGAACTGCGCAATCAAAAGTATGGTTTAACTCTGTTAGCTTAATGTACATATCAGAAATAAGTTTCACACAATGCTTCTGTGTAGTTTTTATTTGAAGATATTATTTTTCCCAATAGAGGCCTCTTAGCGCTCAGAATGTCCAATTGCAGTTTCTACAGAAAGAGTGTTTCAGAAAGTCTCAATCAAAAGTAAGATTCAACTCTGTTAGTTGAATGCACAGAACAGAAAGTAGTTTCATACAATGCTTCTGCGTAGTTTATATTTGAACATATTCTTTTTTCCACTATTACCCACTTAGCGCTACGAATGTCCAGTTGCATTTTCTACAGACAGAGTGTTTCAAAACTGCTCAATCAAAAGTATGGTTTAACTCTGTTAGCTGAATGCTCAGATCAGAAGGAAGTTTCACAGAATGCTTCTGTGTAGTTTATATTTGAATATATTCCTTTTTCCACTACTACTCTCTTAGCGCTCCAAATGTCCAGTTGCATTTTCTACAGAAAGAGTGTTCAGATCTGCTGAATCAAAAGTATGGTTTAACTCTGTTAGCTGAATGCACAGATCAGAAAGAAGTTTCACAGAATCATTCTGTGTAGTTTATATTTGGAGACATTCCTTTTTCCACTATTACCCTCTTAGCGCTCCGAATCTCCACTTGCATTTTCTACAAAAAGAGTGTTTCAGAACGACTCAATCAAAACTAAGGTTCAACTCTTTTAGTTGAACAAACAGAACAGAAAGAAGTTTCAAACAATTCTTCTGTGTAGTTTTTATTTGTAGACATTCTTTTTCCCAATATAGGCCTCTTAGCGCTCAGAATGTCCAATTGCACTTTCTACAGAAAGAGTGTTTCAGAACGGCTCAATCAAAAGTAAGGTTCAACTCTGTTAGTTGAATGCACAGAACAGAAAGAAGTTTCATACAATGCTTCTGTGTAGTTTATATTTGAACATATTCTTTTTTCCACTATTACCCACTTAGTGCTACGAATGTCCAGTTGCATTTTCTACAGACAGAGTGTTTCAAAACTGCTCAATCAAAAGTATGGTTTAACTCTGTTTGCTGAATGCTCAGATCAGAAAGAAGTTTCACAGAATGCTTCTGTGTAGTTTATATTTGAATATATTCCTTTTTCCACTACTATCCTCTTAGCGCTCCGAATCTCCACTTGCATTTTCTACAGAAAGAGTGTTTCAGAACGGCTCAATCAAAACTAAGGTTCAACTCTTTTAGTTGAACAAACAGAACAGAAAGAAGTTTCACACAATTCTTCTGTGTAGTTTTTATTTGTAGACATTCTTTTTCCCAATATAGGCCTCTTTGCGCTCAGAATGTCCAATTGCAGTTTCTACAGAAAGAGTGTTTCAGAACGGCTCAATCAAAAGTAAGGTTCAACTCTGTTATTTGAATGCACAGAACAGAAAGAAGTTTCATACAATGCTTCTGTGTAGTTTATATTTGAACATATTCTTTTTTCCACTATTACCCACTTAGCGCTACGAATGTCCAGTTGCATTTTCTACAGACAGAGTGTTTCAAAACTGCTCAATCAAAAGTATGGTTTAACTCTGTTAGCTGAATGCTCAGATCAGAAAGAAGTTTCACAGAATGATTCTGTGTAGTTTATATTTGAATATATTCCTTTTTCCACTACTACGCTCTTAGCGCTCCAAATGTCCAGTTGCATTTTCTACAGAAAGAGTGTTCAGATCTGCTCAATCAAAAGTATGGTTTAACTCTGTTAGCTGAATGCACAGATCAGGAAGAAGTTTCACCGAATGATTCTGTGTAGTTTATATTTGAAGACATTCCTTTTTCCACTGTTAACCTCTTAGCGCTCCGAATCTCCACTTGCATTTTCTACAAAAAGAGTGTTTCATAACTGCTCAATCAAAAATATGTTTTATATCTGATAACTGAATTTACAGATCAGAAATAAGTTTCACAGAATGCATCTGTGTAGTTTTTATTTGAAGATATTCTTTTTCCCAATGTAGGCCTCTTAGCGCTTAGCATGTCCAATTGCAGTTACTACAGAAAGAGTGTTTCAGAACGGCTCAATCAAAAGTAAGGTTCAACTCTGTTAGTTGAATGCACAAAACAGAAAGAATTTTCACAGAATGCTACTGTGTAGTTTATATTTGAATATATTCCTTTTTCCACTATTACCCTCTTAGCGCTCCGAATGTCCACTTGCATTTTCTACAGAAAGAGTGTTCAGAACTGCGCAATCAAAAGTATGGTTTAACTCTGTTAGCTTAATGAACATATCACAAATAAGTTTCACACAATGCTTCTGTGTTCTTTTTATTTGAAGATATTATTTTTCCCAATAGAGGCCTCTTAGCGCTCAGAATGTCCAATTGCAGTTTCTACAGAAAGAGTGTTTCAGAAAGGCTCAATCAAAAGTAAGGTTCAACTCTGTTAGTTGAATGCACAGAACAGAAAGAAGTTTCATACAATGCTTCTGTGTAGTTTATATTTGAACATATTCTTTTTTCCACTATTACCCACTTAGCGCTACGAATGTCCAGTTGCATTTTCTACAGAGTGTTTCAAAACTGCTCAATCAAAAGTATGGTTTAACTCTGTTAGCTGAATGCTCAGATCAGAAAGAAGTTTCACAGAATGCTTCTGTGTAGTTTATATTTGAATATATTCCTTTTTCCACTACTACTCTCTTAGCGCTCCAAATGTCCAGTTGCATTTTCTACAGAAAGAGTGTTCAGATCTGCTCAATCAAAAGTATGGTTTAACTCTGTTAGCTGAATGCACAGATCAGAAAGAAGTTTCACAGAATGATTCTGTGTAGTTTATATTTGGAGACATTCCTTTTTCCACTATTACCCTCTTAGCGCTCCGAATCTCCACTTGCATTTTCTACAGAAAGACTGTTACAGAACGGCTCAATCAAAACAAAGATTCAACTCTTTTAGTTGAACAAACAGAACAGAAAGAAGTTTCACACAATTCTTCTGTGTAGTTTTTATTTGTAGACATTCTTTTTCCCAATATAGGCCTCTTAACGCTCAGAATGTCCAATTGCAGTTTCTACAGAAAGAGTGTTTCAGAACGGCTCAATCAAAAGTAAGGTTCAACTCTGTTAGTTGAATGCACAGAACAGAAAGAAGTTTCATACAATGCTTCTGTGTAGTTTATATTTGAACATATTTTTTTTTCCACTATTACCCACTTAGCGCTACGAATGTCCAGTTGCATTTTCTACAGACAGAGTGTTTCAAAACTGCTCAATCAAAAGTATGGTTTAACTCTGTTAGCTGAATGCTCAGATCAGAAAGAAGTTTCACAGAATGCTTCTGTGTAGTTTATATTTGAATATATTCCTTTTTCCACTACTACGCTCTTAGCGCTCCAAATGTCCAGTTGCATTTTCAACAGAAAGAGTGTTCAGATCTGCTCAATCAAAAGTGTGGTTTAACTCTGTTAGCTGAATGCACAGATCAGAAAGAAGTTTCACCGAATGATTCTGTGTAGTTTATATTTGAAGACATTACTTTTTCCGCTATTACCCTCTTAGCGCTCCGAATCTCCACTTGCATTTTCTACAAAAAGAGTTTTTCATAACTGCTCAATCAAAAATATGTTTTATCTCTGTTAACTGAATTTACAGATCAGAAATAAGTTTCACAGAATGCATCTGTGTAGTTTTTATTTGAAGATATTCTTTTTCCCAATGTAGGCCTCTTAGCGCTTAGCATGTCCAATTGCAGTTTCTACAGAAAGAGTGTTTCAGAACGGCTCAATCAAAAGTAAGGTTCAACTCTGTTAGTTGAATGCACAGAACAGAAAGAATTTTCACAGAATGCTACTGTGTAGTTTATATTTGAATATATTCATTTTTCCACTATTACCCTCTTAGCGCTCCGAATGTCCACTTGCATTTTCTACAGAAAGACTGTTACAGAATGGCTCAATCAAAACAAAGGTTCAACTCTTTTAGTTGAACAAACAGAACAGAAAGAAGTTTCACACAATTCTTCTGTGTAGTTTTTATTTGTAGACATTCTTTTTCCCAATATAGGCCTCTTAGCGCTCAGAATGTCCACTTGCAGTTTCTACAGAAAGAGTGTTTCAGAACGGCTCAATCAAAAGTAAGGTTCAACTCTGTTAGTTGAATGCACAGAACAGAAAGAAGTTTCATACAATGCTTCTGTGTAGTTTATATTTGAACATATTCTTTTTTCCACTATTACCCACTTAGCGCTACGAATGTCCAGTTGCATTTTCTACAGACAGAGTGTTTCAAAACTGCTCAATCAAAAGTATGGTTTAACTCTGTTAGCTGAATGCTCAGATCAGAAAGAAGTTTCACAGAATGCTTCTGTGTAGTTTATATTTGAATATATTCCTTTTTCCACTACTACGCTCTTAGCGCTCCAAATGTCCAGTTGCATTTTCAACAGAAAGAGTGTTCAGATCTGCTCAATCAAAAGTGTGGTTTAACTCTGTTAGCTGAATGCACAGATCAGAAAGTAGTTTCACCGAATGATTCTGTGTAGTTTATATTTGAAGACATTCCTTTTTCCGCTATTACCCTCTTAGCGCTCCGAATCTCCACTTGCATTTCCTACAAAAAGAGTGTTTCATAACTGCTCAATCAAAAATATGTTTTATCTCTGTTAACTGAATTTACAGATCAGAAATAAGTTTCACAGAATGCATCTGTGTAGTTTTTATTTGAAGATATTCTTTTTCCCAATGTAGGCCTCTTAGCGCTTAGCATGTCCAATTGCAGTTTCTACAGAAAGAGTGTTTCAGAACGGCTCAATCAAAAGTAAGGTTCAACTCTGTTAGTTGAATGCACAGAACAGAAAGAATTTTCACAGAATGCTACTGTGTAGTTTATATTTGAATATATTCCTTTTTCCACTATTACCCTCTTAGCGCTCCGAATGTCCACTTGCATTTTCTACAGAAAGAGTGTTCAGAACTGCGCAATCAAAAGTATGGTTTAACTCTGTTAGCTTAATGAACATATCAGAAATAAGTTTCACACAATGCTTCTGTGTAGTTTTTATTTGAAGATATTATTTTTCCCAATAGAGGCCTCTTAGCGCTCAGAATGTCCAATTGCAGTTTCTACAGAAAGAGTGTTTCAGAAAGGCTCAATCAAAATAAGGTTCAACTCTGTTAGTTGAATGCACAGAACAGAAAGAAATTTCATACAATGCTTCTGTGTAGTTTATATTTGAACATATTCTTTTTTCCACTATTACCCACTTAGCGCTACGAATGTCCAGTTGCATTTTCTACAGAGTGTTTCAAAACTGCTCAATCAAAAGTATGGTTTAACTCTGTTAGCTGAATGCTCAGATCAGAAGGAAGTTTCACAGAATGCTTCTGTGTAGTTTATATTTGAATATATTCCTTTTTCCACTACTACTCTCTTAGCGCTCCAAATGTCCAGTTGCATTTTCTACAGAAAGAGTGTTCAGATCTGCTGAATCAAAAGTATGGTTTAACTCTGTTAGCTGAATGCACAGATCAGAAAGAAGTTTCACAGAATCATTCTGTGTAGTTTATATTTGGAGACATTCCTTTTTCCACTATTACCCTCTTAGCGCTCCGAATCTCCACTTGCATTTTCTACAAAAAGAGTGTTTCAGAACGGCTCAATCAAAACTTAGGTTCAAGTCTTTTAGTTGAACAAACAGAACAGAAAGAAGTTTCACACAATTCTTCTGTGTAGTTTTTATTTGTAGACATTATTTTTCCCAATATAGGCCTCTTAGCGCTCAGAATGTCCAATTGCAGTTATTACAGAAAGAGTGTTTCAGAACGGCTCAATCAAAAGTAAGGTTCAAATCTGTTAGTTGAATGCACAGAACAGAAAGAAGTTTCATACAATGCTTCTGTGTAGTTTATATTTGAACATATTCTTTTTTCCACTATTACCCACTTAGCGCTACGAATGTCCAGTTGCATTTTCTACAGACAGAGTGTTTCAAAACTGCTCAATCAAAAGTATGGTTTAACTCTGTTAGCTGAATGCTCAGATCAGAAAGAAGTTTCACAGAATGCTTCTGTGTAGTTTATATTTGAATATATTCCTTTTTCCACTACTACTCTCTTAGCGCTCCAAATGTCCAGTTGCATTTTCTACAGAAAGAGTGTTCAGATCTGCTCAATCAAAAGTATGATTTAACTCTGTTAGCTGAATGCACAGATCAGAAAGAAGTTTCACAGAATGATTCTGTGTAGTTTATATTTGGAGACATTCCTTTTTCCACTATTACCTTCTTAGCGTTCCGAATCTCCACTTGCATTTTCTACAGAAAGAGTGTTTCAGAACGGCTCAATCAAAACTAAGGTTCAACTCTTTTAGTTGAACAAGCAGAACAGAAAGAAGTTTCACACAATTCTTCTGTGTAGTGTTTATTTGTAGACATTCTTTTTCCCAATATAGGCCTCTTAGCGCTCAGAATGTCCAATTGCAGTTTCTACAGAAAGAGTGTTTCAGAACGGCTCAATCAAAAGTAAGGTTCAACTCTGTTAGTTGAATGCACAGAACAGAAAGAATTTTCACAGAATGCTACTGTGTAGTTTATATTTGAATATATTCCTTTTTCCACTATTACCCTCTTAGCGCTCCGAATGTCCACTTGCATTTTCTACAGAAAGAGTGTTCAGAACTGCGCAATCAAAAGTATGGTTTAACTCTGTTAGCTTAATGAACATATCAGAAATAAGTTTCACACAATGCTTCTGTGTAGTTTTTATTTGAAGATATTTTTTTTCCCAATATAGGCCTCTTAGCGCTCAGAATGTCCAATTGCAGTTTCTACAGAAAGAGTGTTTCAGAACGGCTCAATCAAAAGTAAGGTTCAACTCTGTTAGTTGAATGCACAGAACAGAAAGTAGTTTCATACAATGCTTCTGTGTAGTTTATATTTGAACATATTCTTTTTTCCACTATTACCCACTTAGCGCTACGAATGTCCAGTTGCATTTTCTACAGACAGAGTGTTTCAAAACTGCTCAATCAAAAGTATGGTTTAACTCTGTTAGCTGAATGCTCAGATCAGAAAGAAGTTTCACAGAATGCTTCTGTGTAGTTTATATTTGAATATATTCCTTTTTCCACTACTACGCTCTTAGCGCTCCAAATGTCCAGTTGCATTTTCTACAGAAAGGGTGTTCAGATCTGCTCAATCAAAAGTATGGTTTAACTCTGTTAGTTGAATGCACAGATCAGAAAGAAGTTTCACAGAATGATTCTGTGTAGTTTATATTTGAAGACATTCCTTTTTCCACTATTACCCTCTTAGCGCTCCGAATCTCCACTTGCATTTTCTACAAAAAGAGTGTTTCATAACTGCTCAATCAAAAATATGTTTTATCTCTGTTAACTGAATTTACAGATCAGAAATAAGTTTCACAGAATGCATCTGTGTAGTTTTTATTTGAAGATATTCTTTATCCCAATATAGGCCTCTTAGCGCTTAGCATGTCCAATTGCAGTTTCTACAGAAAGAGTGTTTCAGAACGGCTCAATCAAAAGTAAGGTTCAACTTTGTTAGTTGAATGCACAGAACAGAAAGCATTTTCACAGAATCCTACTGTGTAGTTTATATTTGAATATATTCCTTTTTCCACTATTACCCACTTAGCGCTCCGATTGTCCACTTGCATTTTCTACAGAAAGAGTGTTCAGAACTGCGCAATCAAAAGTATGGTTTAACTCTGTTAGCTTAATGATCATATCAGAAATAAGTTTCACACAATGCTTCTGTGTAGTTTTTATTTGAAGATATTATTTTTTCCAATAGGGGCCTCTTAGCGCTCAGAATGTCCAACTGCAGTTTCTACAGAAAGAGTGTTTCAGAAAGGCTCAATCAAAAGTAAGGTTCAACTCTGTTAGTTGAATGCACAGAACAGAAAGAAGTTTCATACAATGCTTCTGTGTAGTTTATATTTGAACATATTCTTTTTTCCACTATTACCCAATTAGCGCTACGAATGTCCAGTTGCATTTTCTACAGACAGAGTGTTTCAAAACTGCTCAATCAAAAGTATGGTTTAACTCTGTTAGCTGAATGCTCAGATCAGAAAGAAGTTTCACAGAATGCTTCTGTGTAGTTTATATTTGAATATATTCCTTTTTCCACTACTCCTCTCTTAGCGCTCCAAATGTCCAGTTGCATTTTCTACAGAAAGAGTGTTCAGATCTGCTCAATCAAAAGTATGGTTTAACTCTGTTAGCTGAATGCACAGATCAGAAAGAAGTTTCACAGAATGATTCTGTGTAGTTTATATTTGGAGACATTCCTTTTTCCACTATTACCCCCTTAGCGCTCCGAATCTCCACTTGCATTTTCTACAGAAAGAGTGTTTCAGAACGGCTCAATCAAAACTAAGGTTCAACTCTTTTAGTTGAACAAACAGAACAGAAAGAAGTTTCACACAATTCTTCTGTGTAGTTTTTATTTGTCGACATTCATTTTCCCAATATAGGCCTCCTAGCGCTCAGAATGTCCAATTACAGTTTCTACAGAAAGAGTGTTTCAGAACGGCTCAATCAAAAGTAAGGTTCAACTCTGTTAGTTGAATGCACAGAACAGAAAGAAGTTGCATACAATGCTTCTGTGTAGTTTATATTTGAACATATTCTTTTTTCCACTATTACCCACTTAGCGCTACGAATGTCCAGTTGCATTTTCTACAGACAGAGTGTTTCAAAACTGCTCAATCAAAAGTATGGTTTAACTCTGTTAGCTGAATGCTCAGATCAGAAAGAAGTTTCACAGAATGCTTCTGTGTAGTTTATATTTGAATATATTCCTTTTTCCACTACTACTCTCTTAGCGCTCCAAATGTCCAGTTGCATTTTCTACAGAAAGAGTGTTCAGATCTGCTCAATCAAAAGTATGATTTAACTCTGTTAGCTGAATGCACAGATCAGAAAGAAGTTTCACAGAATGATTCTGTGTAGTTTATATTTGGAGACATTCCTTTTTCCACTATTACCTTCTTAGCGTTCCGAATCTCCACTTGCATTTTCTACAGAAAGAGTGTTTCAGAACGGCTCAATCAAAACTAAGGTTCAACTCTTTTAGTTGAACAAGCAGAACAGAAAGAAGTTTCACACAATTCTTCTGTGTAGTGTTTATTTGTAGACATTCTTTTTCCCAATATAGGCCTCTTAGCGCTCAGAATGTCCAATTGCAGTTTCTACAGAAAGAGTGTTTCAGAACGGCTCAATCAAAAGTAAGGTTCAACTCTGTTAGTTGAATGCACAGAACAGAAAGAATTTTCACAGAATGCTACTGTGTAGTTTATATTTGAATATATTCCTTTTTCCACTATTACCCTCTTAGCGCTCCGAATGTCCATTTGCATTTTCTACAGAAAGAGTGTTCAGAACTGCGCAATCAAAAGTATGGTTTAACTCTGTTAGCTTAATGAACATATCAGAAATAAATTTCACACAATGCTTCTGTGTAGTTTTTATTTGAAGATATTATTTTTCCCAATATAGGCCTCTTAGCGCTCAGAATGTCCAATTGCAGTTTCTACAGAAAGAGTGTTTCAGAACGGCTCAATCAAAAGTAAGGTTCAACTCTGTTAGTTGAATGCACAGAACAGAAAGTAGTTTCATACAATGCTTCTGTGTAGTTTATATTTGAACATATTCTTTTTTCCACTATTACCCACTTAGCGCTACGAATGTCCAGTTGCATTTTCTACAGACAGAGTGTTTCAAAACTGCTCAATCAAAAGTATGGTTTAACTCTGTTAGCTGAATGCTCAGATCAGAAAGAAGTTTCACAGAATGCTTCTGTGTAGTTTATATTTGAATATATTCCTTTTTCCACTACTACGCTCTTAGCGCTCCAAATGTCCAGTTGCATTTTCTACAGAAAGAGTGTTCAGATCTGCTCAATCAAAAGTATGTTTTAACTCTGTTAGCTGAATTCACAGATCAGAAAGAAGTTTCACCGAATGATTCTGTGTAGTTTATATTTGAAGACATTCCTTTTTCCACTATTACCCTCTTAGCACTCCGAATCTCCACTTGCATTTTCTACAAAAAGAGTGTTTCATAACTGCTCAATCAAAAATATGTTTTATCTCTGTTAACTGAATTTACAGATCAGAAATAAGTTTCACAGAATGCATCTGTGTAGTTTTTATTTGAAGATATTCTTTTTCCCAATGTAGGCCTCTTAGCGCTTAGCATGTCCAATTGCAGTTTCTACAGAAAGAGTGTTTCAGAACGGCTCAATCCAAAGTAAGGTTCAACTCTGTTAGTTGAATGCACAGAACAGAAAGAATTTTCACAGAATGCTACTGTGTAGTTTATATTTGAATATATTCCTTTTTCCACTATTACCCTCTTAGCGCTCCGAATGTCCACTTGCATTTTCTACAGAAATACTGTTCAGAACTGCGCAATCAAAAGTATGGTTTAACTCTATTAGCTGAATGCTCAGATCAGAAAGAAGTTTCACAGAATGCTTCTGTGTAGTTTATATTTGAATATATTCCTTTTTCCACTACTACTCTCTTAGCGCACCAAATGTCCAGTAGCATTTTCTACAGAAAGAGTGTTCAGATCTGCTCAATCAAAAGTATGGTTTAACTCTGTTAGCTGAATGCACAGATCAGAAAGAAGTTTCACAGAATGATTCTGTGTAGTTTATATTTGGAGACATTCCTTTTTCCACTATTACCCTCTTAGTGCTCCGAATCTCCACTTGCATTTTCTACAGAAAGAGTGTTTCAGAACGGCTCAATCAAAACTAAGGTTCAACTCTTTTAGTTGAACAAACAGAACAGAAAGAAGTTTCACGCAATTCTTCTGTGTAGTTTTTATTTGTAGACATTCTTTTTCCCAATATAGGCCTCTTAGCGCTCAGAATGTCCAATTGCAGTTTATACAGAAAGAGTGTTTCAGAACGGCTCAATCAAAAGTAAGGTTCAACTCTGTTAGTTGAATGCAGAGAACAGAAAGAAGTTTCATACAATGCTTCTGTGTAGTTTATATTTGAACATATTCTTTTTTCCACTATTACCCACTTAGCGCTACGAATGTCCAGTTGCATTTTCTACAGACAGAGTGTTTCAAAACTGCTCAATCAAAAGTATGGTTTAACTCTGCTAGCTGAATGCTCAGATCAGAAAGAAGTTTCACAGAATGCTTCTGTGTAGTTTATATTTGAATATATTCCTTTTTCCACTACTACACTCTTAGCGCTCCAAATGTCCAGTTGCATTTTCTACAGAAAGAGTGTTCAGATCTGCTCAATCAAAAGTATGGTTTAACTCTGTTAGCTGAATGCACAGATCAGAAAGAAGTTTCACCGAATGATTCTGTGTAGTTTATATTTGAAGACATTCCTTTTTCCACTATTACACTCTTAGCGCTCCGAATCTCCACTTGCATTTTCTAAAAAAGAGTGTTTCATAACTGCTCAATCAAAAATATGTTTTATCTCTGTTAACTGAGTTTACAGATCAGAAATAAGTTTCACAGAATGCATCTGTGTAGTTTTTATTTGAAGATATTCTTTTTCCCAATGTAGGCCTCTTAGCGCTTAGCATGTCCAATTGCAGTTTCTACAGAAAGAGTGTTTCAGAAAGGCTCAATCAAAAGTAAGGTTCAACTCTGTTAGTTGAATGCACAGAACAGAAAGAATTTTCACAGAATGCTACTGTGTAGTTTATATTTGAATATATTCCTTTCTCCACTATTACCCTCTTAGCGCTCCGAATGTCCACTTGCATTTTCTACAGAAAGAGTGTTCAGAACTGCGCAATCAAAAGTATGGTTTAACTCTGTTAGCTTAATGAACATATCAGAAATAAGTTTCACACAATGCTTCTGTGTAGTTTTTATTTGAAGATATTATTTTTCCCAATATAGTCCTCTTAGCGCTCAGAATGTCCAATTGCAGTTTCTACAGAAAGAGTGTTTCAGAAAGGCTCAATCAAAAGTAAGTTTCATCTCTGTTAGTTGAATGCACAGAACAGAAAGAAATTTCATACAATGCTTCTGTGTAGTTTATATTTGAACATATTCTTTTTTCCACTATTACCCACTTAGCGCTACGAATGTCCAGTTGCATTTTCTACAGACAGAGTGTTTCAAAACTGCTCAATCAAAAGTATGGTTTAACTCTGTTAGCTGAATGCTCAGATCAGAAAGAAGTTTCACAGAATGCTTCTGTGTAGTTTATATTTGAATATATTCCTTTTTCCACTACTACTCTCGTAGCGCTCCAAATGTCCAGTTGCATTTTCTACAGAAAGAGTGTTCAGATCTGCTCAATCAAAAGTATGGTTTAACTCTGTTAGCTGAATGCACAGATCAGAAAGAAGTTTCACAGAATGATTCTGTGTAGTTTATATTTGGAGACATTCCTTTTTCCACTATTACCCTCTTAGCGCTCCGAATCTTCACTTGCATTTTCTACAGAAAGAGTGTTTCAGAACGGCTCAATCAAAACTAAGGTTCAACTCTTTTAGTTGAACAAACGGAACAGAAAGGAGTTTCACACAATTCTTCTGTGTAGTTTTTATTTGTAGACATTCTTTTTCCCAATATAGGCCTCTTAGCGCTCAGAATGTCCAATTGCAGTTTCTACAGAAAGAGTGTTTCAGAACGGCTCAATCAAAAGTAAGGTTCAACTCTGTTAGTTGAATGCACAGAACAGAAAGAAGTTTCATACAATGCTTCTGTGTAGTTTATATTACAACATATTCTTTTTTCCACTATTACCCACTTAGCGCTACGATTGTCCAGTTGCATTTTCTACAGACAGATTGTTTCAAAACTGCTGAATCAAAAGCATGGTTTAACTCTGTTAGCTGAATGCTCACATCAGAAAGAAGTTTCACAGAATGCTTCTGTGTAGTTTATATTTGGATATATTACTTTTTCCACTACTACGCTCTTAGCGCTCCAAATGTCCAGTTGCATTTTCTACAGAAAGACTGTTCAGATCTGCTCAATCAAAAGTATGGTTTAACTCTGTTAGCTGAATGCACAGATCAGAAAGAAGTTTCACCGAATGATTCTGTGTAGTTTATATTTGAAGACATTCCTTTTTCCACTATTACCCTCTTAGCGCTCCGAATCTCCACTTGCATTTTCTACAAAAAGAGTGTTTCATAACTGCTCAATCAAAAATATGTTTTACCTCTGTTAACTGAATTTACAGATCAGAAATAAGTTTCACAGAATGCATCTGTGTAGTTTTTATTTGAAGATATTCTTTTTCCCAATGTAGGCCTCTTAGCGCTTAGCATGTCCAATTGCAGTTTCTACAGAAAGAGTGTTTCAGAACGGCTCAATTAAAAGTAAGGTTCAACTCTGTTAGTTGAATGCACAGAACAGAAAGAATTTTCACAGAATGCTACTGTGTAGTTTATATTTGGATATATTCCTTTCTCCACTATTACCCTCTTAGCGCTCCGAATGTCCACTTGCATTTTCTACAGAAAGAGTGTTCAGAACTGCGCAATCAAAAGTATGGTTTAACTCTGTTAGCTTAATGAACATATCAGAAATAAGTTTCACACAATGCTTCTGTGTAGTTTTTATTTGAAGATATTATTTTTCCCAATATAGGCCTCTTAGCGCTCAGAATGTCCAATTGCAGTTTCTACAGAAAGAGTGTTTCAGAAAGGCTCAATCAAAAGTAAGGTTCAACTCTGTTAGTTGAATGGACAGAACAGAAAGTAATTTCATACAATGCTTCTGTGTAGTTTATATTTGAATATATTCTTTTTTCCACTATTACCCATTTAGCGCTACGAATGTCCAGTTGCATTTTCTACAGACAGAGTGTTTCAAAACTGCTCAATCAAAAGTATGGTTTAAATCTGTTAGCTGAATGCTCAGATCAGAAAGAAGTTTCACAGAATGCTTCTGTGTAGTTTATATTTGAATATATTCCTTTTTCCACTACTACTCTCTTAGCGCTCCAAATGTCCAGTTGCATTTTCTACAGAAAGAGTGTTCAGATCTGCTCAATCAAAAGTATGGTTTTACTCTGTTAGCTGAATGCACAGATCAGAAAGAAGTTTCACAGAATGATTCTGTGTAGTTTATATTTGGAGACATTCCTTTTTCCACTATTACCATCTTAGCGCTCCGAATGTCCACTTGCATTTTCTACAGAAAGAGTGTTTCAGAACGGCTCAATCAAAACTAAGGTTCAACTCTTTTAGTTGAACAAACAGAACAGAAAGAAGTTTCACACAATTCTTCTGTGTAGTTTTTATTTGTAGACATTCTTTTTCCCAATATAGGCCTCTTAGCGCTCAGAATGTCCAATTGCACTTTCTACAGAAAGAGTGTTTCAGAACGGCTCAATCAAAAGTAAGGTTCAACTCTGTTAGTTGAATGCACAGAACAGAAAGAAGTTTCATACAATGCTTCTGTGTAGTTTATATTTGAACATATTCTTTTTTCCACTATTACCCACTTAGCGTTACGAATGTCCAGTTGCATTTCCTACAGACAGAGTGTTTCAAAACTGCTCAATCAAAAGTATGGTTTAACTCTGCTAGCTGAATGCTCAGATCAGAAAGAAGTTTCACAGAATGCTTCTGTGTAGTTTATATTTGAATATATTCCTTTTTCCACTACTACGCTCTTAGCGCTCCAAATGTCCAGTTGCATTTTCTACAGAAAGAGTGTTCAGATCTGCTCAATCAAAAGTATGGTTTAACTCGGTTAGCTGAATGCACAGATCAGAAAGAAGTTTCACCGAATGATTCTCTGTAGTTTATATTTGAAGACATTCCTTTTTCCACTATTACCCTCTTAGCGCTCCGAATCTCCACTTGCATTTTCTACAAAAAGAGTGTTTCATAACTGCTCAATCAAAAATATGTTTTATCTCTGTTAACTGAATTTACAGATCAGAAATAAGTTTCACAGAATGCATCTGTGTAGTTTTTATTTGAAGATATTCTTTTTCCCAATGTAGGCCTCTAAGCGCTTAGCATGTCCAATTGCAGTTTCTACAGAAAGAGTGTTTCAGAACGGCTCAATTAAAAGTAAGGTTCAACTCTGTTAGTTGAATTCACAGAACAGAAAGAATTTGCACAGAATGCTACTGTGTAGTTTATATTTGAATATATTCCTTTCTCCACTATTACCCTCTTCGCGCTCCGAATGTCCACTTGCATTTTCTACAGAAAGAGTGTTCAGAACTGCGCAATCAAAAGTATGATTTAACTCTGTTAGCTTAATGAACATATCAGAAATAAGTTTCACACAATGCTTCTGTGTAGTTTTTATTTGAAGATATTATTTTTCCCAATAGAGGCCTCTTAGCGCTCAGAATGTCCAATTGCAGTTTCTACAGAAAGAGTGTTTCAGAAAGGCTCAATCAAAAGTAAGGTTCAACTCTGTTAGTTGAATGCACAGAACAGAAAGAATTTTCATGCAATGCTTCTGTGTAGTTTATATTTGAACATATTCTTTTTTCCACTATTACCCACTTGGCGCTACGAATGTCCAGTTGCATTTTCTACAGACAGAGTGTTTCAAAACTGCTCAATCAAAAGTATGGTTTAACTCTGTTAGCTGAATGCTCAGATCAGAAAGAAGTTTCACAGAATGCTTCTGTGTAGTTTATATTTGAATATATTCCTTTTTCCACTACTACTCTCTTAGCGCTCCAATTGTCCAGTTGCATTTTCTACAGAAAGAGTGTTCAGATCTGCTCAATCAAAAGTATGGTTTAACTCTGTTAGCTGAATGCACAGATCAGAAAGAAGTTTCACAGAATGATTCTGTGTAGTTTATATTTTTAGACATTCCCTTTTCCACTATTACCCTCTTAGTGCTCCGAATCTCCACTTGCATTTTCTACAGAAAGAGTGTTTCAGAACGGCTCAATCAAAACTAAGGTTCAACTCTTTTAGTTGAACAAACAGAACAGAAAGAAGTTTCACACAATTGTTCTGTGTAGTTTTTATTTGTAGACATTCTTTTTCCCAATATAGGCCTCTTAGCGCTCAGAATGTCCAATTGCACTTTCTACAGAAAGAGTGTTTCAGAACGGCTCAATCAAAAGTAAGGTTCAACTCTGTTAGTTGAATGCACAGAACAGAAAGAAGTTTCATACAATGCTTCTGTGTAGTTTATATTTGAACATATTCTTTTTTCCACTATTACCCACTTAGCGCTACGAATGTCCAGTTGCATTTTCTACAGACAGAGTGTTTCAAAACTGCTCAATCAAAATTATGGTTTAACTCTGTTAGCTGAATGCTCAGATCAGAAAGAAGTTTCACAGAATGCTTCTGTGTAGTTTATATTTGAATATATTCCTTTTTCCACTACTACGCTCTTAGCGCTCCAAATATCCAGTTGCATTTTCTACAGAAAGAGTGTTCAGATCTGCTCAATCAAAAGTATGGTTTAACTCTGTTAGCTGAATGCACAGATCAGAAAGAAGTTTCACAGAATGATTCTGTGTAGTTTATATTTGGAGACATTAATTTTTCCACTATTACCCTCTTAGCGCTCCGAATCTCCACTTGCATTTTCTACAGAAGTGTGTTTCAGAACGGCTCAATCAAAACTAAGGTTCAACTCTTTTAGTTGAACAAACAGAACAGAAAGAAATTTCACAGAATGCATCTGTGTAGTTTTTATTTGAAGATATTCTTTTTCCCAATGTAGGCCTCTTAGCGCTTAGCATGTCCAATTGCAGTTTCTACAGAAAGAGTGTTCAGAACTGCGCAATCAAAAGTATGGTTTAACTCTGTTAGCTTAATGAACATATCAGAAATAAGTTTCACACAATGCTTCTGTGTAGTTTTTATTTGAAGATATTATTTTTCCCAATAGAGGCCTCTTAGCGCTCAGAATGTCCAATTGCAGTTTCTACAGAAAGAGTGTTTCAGAAAGGCTCAATCAAAAGTAAGGTTCAACTCTGTTAGTTGAATGCACAGAACAGAAAGAAGTTTCATACAATGCTTCTGTGTAGTTTATATTTGAACATATTCTTTTTTCCACTATTACCCACTTAGCGTTACGAATGTCCAGTTGCATTTTCTACAGACAGAGTGTTTCAAAACTGCTCAATCAAAAGTATGGTTTAACTCTGCTAGCTGAATGCTCAGATCAGAAAGAAGTTTCACAGAATGCTTCTGTGTAGTTTATATTTGAATATATTCCTTTTTCCACTACTACGCTCTTAGCGCTCCAAATGTCCAGTTGCATTTTCTACAGAAAGAGTGTTCAGATCTGCTCAATCAAAAGTATGGTTTAAATCGGTTAGCTGAATGCACAGATCAGAAAGAAGTTTCACCGAATGATTCTGTGTAGTTTATATTTGAAGACATTCCTTTTTCCACTATTACCCTCTTAGCGCTCCGAATCTCCACTTGCATTTTCTACAAAAAGAGTGTTTCATAACTGCTCAATCAAAAATATGTTTTATCTCTGTTAACTGAATTTACAGATCAGAAATAAGTTTCACAGAATGCATCTGTGTAGTTTTTATTTGAAGATATTCTTTTTCCCAATGTAGGCCTTTAAGCGCTTAGCATGTCCAATTGCAGTTTCTACAGAAAGAGTGTTTCAGAACGGCTCAATTAAAATTAAGGTTCAACTCTGTTAGTTGAATGCACAGAACAGAAAGAATTTTCACAGAATGCTACTGTGTAGTTTATATTTGAATATATTCCTTTCTCCACTATTACCCTCTTAGCGCTCCGAATGTCCACTTGCATTTTCTACAGAAAGAGTGTTCAGAACTGCGCAATCAAAAGTATGATTTAACTCTGTTAGCTTAATGAACATATCAGAAATAAGTTTCACACAATGCTTCTGTGTAGTTTTTATTTGAAGATATTATTTTTCCCAATAGAGGCCTCTTAGCGCTCAGAATGTCCAATTGCAGTTTCTACAGAAAGAGTGTTTCAGAAAGGCTCAATCAAAAGTAAGGTTCAACTCTGTTAGTTGAATGCACAGAACAGAAAGAAGTTTCATACAATGCTTCTGTGTAGTTTATATTTGAACATATTCTTTTTTCCACTATTACCCACTTAGCGTTACGAATGTCCAGTTGCATTTTCTACAGACAGAGTGTTTCAAAACTGCTCAATCAAAAGTATGGTTTAACTCTGCTAGCTGAATGCTCAGATCAGAAAGAAGTTTCACAGAATGCTTCTGTGTAGTTTATATTTGAATATATTCCTTTTTCCACTACTACGCTCTTAGCGCTCCAAATGTCCAGTTGCATTTTCTACAGAAAGAGTGTTCAGATCTGCTCAATCAAAAGTATGGTTTAAATCGGTTAGCTGAATGCACAGATCAGAAAGAAGTTTCACCGAATGATTCTGTGTAGTTTATATTTGAAGACATTCCTTTTTCCACTATTACCCTCTTAGCGCTCCGAATCTCCACTTGCATTTTCTACAAAAAGAGTGTTTCATAACTGCTCAATCAAAAATATGTTTTATCTCTGTTAACTGAATTTACAGATCAGAAATAAGTTTCACAGAATGCATCTGTGTAGTTTTTATTTGAAGATATTCTTTTTCCCAATGTAGGCCTTTAAGCGCTTAGCATGTCCAATTGCAGTTTCTACAGAAAGAGTGTTTCAGAACGGCTCAATTAAAATTAAGGTTCAACTCTGTTAGTTGAATGCACAGAACAGAAAGAATTTTCACAGAATGCTACTGTGTAGTTTATATTTGAATATATTCCTTTCTCCACTATTACCCTCTTAGCGCTCCGAATGTCCACTTGCATTTTCTACAGAAAGAGTGTTCAGAACTGCGCAATCAAAAGTATGATTTAACTCTGTTAGCTTAATGAACATATCAGAAATAAGTTTCACACAATGCTTCTGTGTAGTTTTTATTTGAAGATATTATTTTTCCCAATAGAGGCCTCTTAGCGCTCAGAATGTCCAATTGCAGTTTCTACAGAAAGAGTGTTTCAGAAAGGCTCAATCAAAAGTAAGGTTCAACTCTGTTAGTTGAATGCACAGAACAGAAAGAAGTTTCATACAATGCTTCTGTGTAGTTTATATTTGAACATAGTCTTTTTTCCACTATTACCCACTTAGCCTTACGAATGTCCAGTTGCATTTTCTACAGACAGAGTGTTTCAAAACTGCTCAATCAAAAGTATGGTTTAACTCTGTTAGCTGAATGCTCAGATCAGAAAGAAGTTTCACAGAATGCTTCTGTGTAGTTTATATTTGAATATATTCCTTTTTCCACTACTACGCTCTTAGCGCTCCAAATGTCCAGTTGCATTTTCTACAGAAAGAGTGTTCAGATCTGCTCAATCAAAAGTATGGTTTAACTCTGTTAGCTGAATGCACAGATCAGAAAGAAGTTTCACAGAATGATTCTGTGTAGTTTATATTTGGAGACATTCCTTTTTCCACTATTACCCTCTTAGCGCTCCGAATCTCCACTTGCATTTTCTACAGAAAGAGTGTTTCAGAACGGCTCAATCAAAACTAAGGTTCAACTCTTTTAGTTGAACAAACAGAACAGAAAGAAGTTTCACACAATTCTTCTGTGTAGTTTTTATTTGTAGACATTCTTTTTCCCAATATAGGCCTCTTAGCGCTCAGAATGTCCAATTGCACTTTCTACAGAAAGAGTGTTTCAGAACGGCTCAATCAAAAGTAAGGTTCAACTCTGTTAGTTGAATGCACAGAACAGAAAGAAGTTTCATACAATGCTTCTGTGTAGTTTATATTTGAACATATTCTTTTTTCCACTATTACCCACTTAGCGTTACGAATGTCCAGTTGCATTTCCTACAGACAGAGTGTTTCAAAACTGCTCAATCAAAAGTATGGTTTAACTCTGCTAGCTGAATGCTCAGATCAGAAAGAAGTTTCACAGAATGCTTCTGTGTAGTTTATATTTGAATATATTCCTTTTTCCACTACTACGCTCTTAGCGCTCCAAATGTCCAGTTGCATTTTCTACAGAAAGAGTGTTCAGATCTGCTCAATCAAAAGTATGGTTTAACTCGGTTAGCTGAATGCACAGATCAGAAAGAAGTTTCACCGAATGATTCTCTGTAGTTTATATTTGAAGACATTCCTTTTTCCACTATTACCCTCTTAGCGCTCCGAATCTCCACTTGCATTTTCTACAAAAAGAGTGTTTCATAACTGCTCAATCAAAAATATGTTTTATCTCTGTTAACTGAATTTACAGATCAGAAATAAGTTTCACAGAATGCATCTGTGTAGTTTTTATTTGAAGATATTCTTTTTCCCAATGTAGGCCTCTAAGCGCTTAGCATGTCCAATTGCAGTTTCTACAGAAAGAGTGTTTCAGAACGGCTCAATTAAAAGTAAGGTTCAACTCTGTTAGTTGAATTCACAGAACAGAAAGAATTTGCACAGAATGCTACTGTGTAGTTTATATTTGAATATATTCCTTTCTCCACTATTACCCTCTTCGCGCTCCGAATGTCCACTTGCATTTTCCACAGAAAGAGTGTTCAGAACTGCGCAATCAAAAGTATGATTTAACTCTGTTAGCTTAATGAACATATCAGAAATAAGTTTCACACAATGCTTCTGTGTAGTTTTTATCTGAAGATATTATTTTTCCCAATAGAGGCCTCTTAGCGCTCAGAATGTCCAATTGCAGTTTCTACAGAAAGAGTGTTTCAGAAAGGCTCAATCAAAAGTAAGGTTCAACTCTGTTAGTTGAATGCACAGAACAGAAAGCATTTTCATGCAATGCTTCTGTGTAGTTTATATTTGAACATATTCTTTTTTCCACTATTACCCACTTGGCGCTACGAATGTCCAGTTGCATTTTCTACAGACAGAGTGTTTCAAAACTGCTCAATCAAAAGTATGGTTTAACTCTGTTAGCTGAATGCTCAGATCAGAAAGAAGTTTCACAGAATGCTTCTGTGTAGTTTATATTTGAATATATTCCTTTTTCCACTACTACTCTCTTAGCGCTCCAATTGTCCAGTTGCATTTTCTACAGAAAGAGTGTTCAGATCTGCTCAATCAAAAGTATGGTTTAACTCTGTTAGCTGAATGCACAGATCAGAAAGAAGTTTCACAGAATGATTCTGTGTAGTTTATATTTTTAGACATTCCCTTTTCCACTATTACCCTCTTAGTGCTCCGAATCTCCACTTGCATTTTCTACAGAAAGAGTGTTTCAGAACGGCTCAATCAAAACTAAGGTTCAACTCTTTTAGTTGAACAAACAGAACAGAAAGAAGTTTCACACAATTGTTCTGTGTAGTTTTTATTTGTAGACATTCTTTTTCCCAATATAGGCCTCTTAGCGCTCAGAATGTCCAATTGCACTTTCTACAGAAAGAGTGTTTCAGAACGGCTCAATCAAAAGTAAGGTTCAACTCTGTTAGTTGAATGCACAGAACAGAAAGAAGTTTCATACAATGCTTCTGTGTAGTTTATATTTGAACATATTCTTTTTTCCACTATTACCCACTTAGCGCTACGAATGTCCAGTTGCATTTTCTACAGACAGAGTGTTTCAAAACTGCTCAATCAAAATTATGGTTTAACTCTGTTAGCTGAATGCTCAGATCAGAAAGAAGTTTCACAGAATGCTTCTGTGTAGTTTATATTTGAATATATTCCTTTTTCCACTACTACGCTCTTAGCGCTCCAAATGTCCAATTGCATTTTCTACAGAAAGAGTGTTCAGATCTGCTCAATCAAAAGTATGGTTTAACTCTGTTAGCTGAATGCACAGATCAGAAAGAAGTTTCACAGAATGATTCTGTGTAGTTTATATTTGGAGACATTAATTTTTCCACTATTACCCTCTTAGCGCTCCGAATCTCCACTTGCATTTTCTACAGAAGTGTGTTTCAGAACGGCTCAATCAAAACTAAGGTTCAACTCTTTTAGTTGAACAAACAGAACAGAAAGAAATTTCACAGAATGCATCTGTGTAGTTTTTATTTGAAGATATTCTTTTTCCCAATGTAGGCCTCTTAGCGCTTAGCATGTCCAATTGCAGTTTCTACAGAAAGAGTGTTCAGAACTGCGCAATCAAAAGTATGGTTTAACTCTGTTAGCTTAATGAACATATCAGAAATAAGTTTCACACAATGCTTCTGTGTAGTTTTTATTTGAAGATATTATTTTTCCCAATAGAGGCCTCTTAGCGCTCAGAATGTCCAATTGCAGTTTCTACAGAAAGAGTGTTTCAGAAAGGCTCAATCAAAAGTAAGGTTCAACTCTGTTAGTTGAATGCACAGAACAGAAAGAAGTTTCATACAATGCTTCTGTGTAGTTTATATTTGAACATATTCTTTTTTCCACTATTACCCACTTAGCGTTACGAATGTCCAGTTGCATTTTCTACAGACAGAGTGTTTCAAAACTGCTCAATCAAAAGTATGGTTTAACTCTGCTAGCTGAATGCTCAGATCAGAAAGAAGTTTCACAGAATGCTTCTGTGTAGTTTATATTTGAATATATTCCTTTTTCCACTACTACGCTCTTAGCGCTCCAAATGTCCAGTTGCATTTTCTACAGAAAGAGTGTTCAGATCTGCTCAATCAAAAGTATGGTTTAAATCGGTTAGCTGAATGCACAGATCAGAAAGAAGTTTCACCGAATGATTCTGTGTAGTTTATATTTGAAGACATTCCTTTTTCCACTATTACCCTCTTAGCGCTCCGAATCTCCACTTGCATTTTCTACAAAAAGAGTGTTTCATAACTGCTCAATCAAAAATATGTTTTATCTCTGTTAACTGAATTTACAGATCAGAAATAAGTTTCACAGAATGCATCTGTGTAGTTTTTATTTGAAGATATTCTTTTTCCCAATGTAGGCCTTTAAGCGCTTAGCATGTCCAATTGCAGTTTCTACAGAAAGAGTGTTTCAGAACGGCTCAATTAAAATTAAGGTTCAACTCTGTTAGTTGAATGCACAGAACAGAAAGAATTTTCACAGAATGCTACTGTGTAGTTTATATTTGAATATATTCCTTTCTCCACTATTACCCTCTTAGCGCTCCGAATGTCCACTTGCATTTTCTACAGAAAGAGTGTTCAGAACTGCGCAATCAAAAGTATGATTTAACTCTGTTAGCTTAATGAACATATCAGAAATAAGTTTCACACAATGCTTCTGTGTAGTTTTTATTTGAAGATATTATTTTTCCCAATAGAGGCCTCTTAGCGCTCAGAATGTCCAATTGCAGTTTCTACAGAAAGAGTGTTTCAGAAAGGCTCAATCAAAAGTAAGGTTCAACTCTGTTAGTTGAATGCACAGAACAGAAAGAAGTTTCATACAATGCTTCTGTGTAGTTTATATTTGAACATAGTCTTTTTTCCACTATTACCCACTTAGCCTTACGAATGTCCAGTTGCATTTTCTACAGACAGAGTGTTTCAAAACTGCTCAATCAAAAGTATGGTTTAACTCTGTTAGCTGAATGCTCAGATCAGAAAGAAGTTTCACAGAATGCTTCTGTGTAGTTTATATTTGAATATATTCCTTTTTCCACTACTACGCTCTTAGCGCTCCAAATGTCCAGTTGCATTTTCTACAGAAAGAGTGTTCAGATCTGCTCAATCAAAAGTATGGTTTAACTCTGTTAGCTGAATGCACAGATCAGAAAGAAGTTTCACAGAATGATTCTGTGTAGTTTATATTTGGAGACATTCCTTTTTCCACTATTACCCTCTTAGCGCTCCGAATCTCCACTTGCATTTTCTACAAAAAGAGTGTTTCATAACTGCTCAATCAAAAATATGTTTTATCTCTGTTAACTGAATTTACAGATCAGAAATAAGTTTCACAGAATGCATCTGTGTAGTTTTTATTTGAAGATATTCTTTTTCCCAATGTAGGCCTCTAAGCGCTTAGCATGTCCAATTGCAGTTTCTACAGAAAGAGTGTTTCAGAACGGCTCAATTAAAAGTAAGGTTCAACTCTGTTAGTTGAATTCACAGAACAGAAAGAATTTGCACAGAATGCTACTGTGTAGTTTATATTTGAATATATTCCTTTCTCCACTATTACCCTCTTCGCGCTCCGAATGTCCACTTGCATTTTCCACAGAAAGAGTGTTCAGAACTGCGCAATCAAAAGTATGATTTAACTCTGTTAGCTTAATGAACATATCAGAAATAAGTTTCACACAATGCTTCTGTGTAGTTTTTATCTGAAGATATTATTTTTCCCAATAGAGGCCTCTTAGCGCTCAGAATGTCCAATTGCAGTTTCTACAGAAAGAGTGTTTCAGAAAGGCTCAATCAAAAGTAAGGTTCAACTCTGTTAGTTGAATGCACAGAACAGAAAGCATTTTCATGCAATGCTTCTGTGTAGTTTATATTTGAACATATTCTTTTTTCCACTATTACCCACTTGGCGCTACGAATGTCCAGTTGCATTTTCTACAGACAGAGTGTTTCAAAACTGCTCAATCAAAAGTATGGTTTAACTCTGTTAGCTGAATGCTCAGATCAGAAAGAAGTTTCACAGAATGCTTCTGTGTAGTTTATATTTGAATATATTCCTTTTTCCACTACTACTCTCTTAGCGCTCCAATTGTCCAGTTGCATTTTCTACAGAAAGAGTGTTCAGATCTGCTCAATCAAAAGTATGGTTTAACTCTGTTAGCTGAATGCACAGATCAGAAAGAAGTTTCACAGAATGATTCTGTGTAGTTTATATTTTTAGACATTCCCTTTTCCACTATTACCCTCTTAGTGCTCCGAATCTCCACTTGCATTTTCTACAGAAAGAGTGTTTCAGAACGGCTCAATCAAAACTAAGGTTCAACTCTTTTAGTTGAACAAACAGAACAGAAAGAAGTTTCACACAATTGTTCTGTGTAGTTTTTATTTGTAGACATTCTTTTTCCCAATATAGGCCTCTTAGCGCTCAGAATGTCCAATTGCACTTTCTACAGAAAGAGTGTTTCAGAACGGCTCAATCAAAAGTAAGGTTCAACTCTGTTAGTTGAATGCACAGAACAGAAAGAAGTTTCATACAATGCTTCTGTGTAGTTTATATTTGAACATATTCTTTTTTCCACTATTACCCACTTAGCGCTACGAATGTCCAGTTGCATTTTCTACAGACAGAGTGTTTCAAAACTGCTCAATCAAAATTATGGTTTAACTCTGTTAGCTGAATGCTCAGATCAGAAAGAAGTTTCACAGAATGCTTCTGTGTAGTTTATATTTGAATATATTCCTTTTTCCACTACTACGCTCTTAGCGCTCCAAATGTCCAATTGCATTTTCTACAGAAAGAGTGTTCAGATCTGCTCAATCAAAAGTATGGTTTAACTCTGTTAGCTGAATGCACAGATCAGAAAGAAGTTTCACAGAATGATTCTGTGTAGTTTATATTTGGAGACATTAATTTTTCCACTATTACCCTCTTAGCGCTCCGAATCTCCACTTGCATTTTCTACAGAAGTGTGTTTCAGAACGGCTCAATCAAAACTAAGGTTCAACTCTTTTAGTTGAACAAACAGAACAGAAAGAAATTTCACAGAATGCATCTGTGTAGTTTTTATTTGAAGATATTCTTTTTCCCAATGTAGGCCTCTTAGCGCTTAGCATGTCCAATTGCAGTTTCTACAGAAAGAGTGTTCAGAACTGCGCAATCAAAAGTATGGTTTAACTCTGTTAGCTTAATGAACATATCAGAAATAAGTTTCACACAATGCTTCTGTGTAGTTTTTATTTGAAGATATTATTTTTCCCAATAGAGGCCTCTTAGCGCTCAGAATGTCCAATTGCAGTTTCTACAGAAAGAGTGTTTCAGAAAGGCTCAATCAAAAGTAAGGTTCAACTCTGTTAGTTGAATGCACAGAACAGAAAGAAGTTTCATACAATGCTTCTGTGTAGTTTATATTTGAACATATTCTTTTTTCCACTATTACCCACTTAGCGTTACGAATGTCCAGTTGCATTTTCTACAGACAGAGTGTTTCAAAACTGCTCAATCAAAAGTATGGTTTAACTCTGCTAGCTGAATGCTCAGATCAGAAAGAAGTTTCACAGAATGCTTCTGTGTAGTTTATATTTGAATATATTCCTTTTTCCACTACTACGCTCTTAGCGCTCCAAATGTCCAGTTGCATTTTCTACAGAAAGAGTGTTCAGATCTGCTCAATCAAAAGTATGGTTTAAATCGGTTAGCTGAATGCACAGATCAGAAAGAAGTTTCACCGAATGATTCTGTGTAGTTTATATTTGAAGACATTCCTTTTTCCACTATTACCCTCTTAGCGCTCCGAATCTCCACTTGCATTTTCTACAAAAAGAGTGTTTCATAACTGCTCAATCAAAAATATGTTTTATCTCTGTTAACTGAATTTACAGATCAGAAATAAGTTTCACAGAATGCATCTGTGTAGTTTTTATTTGAAGATATTCTTTTTCCCAATGTAGGCCTTTAAGCGCTTAGCATGTCCAATTGCAGTTTCTACAGAAAGAGTGTTTCAGAACGGCTCAATTAAAATTAAGGTTCAACTCTGTTAGTTGAATGCACAGAACAGAAAGAATTTTCACAGAATGCTACTGTGTAGTTTATATTTGAATATATTCCTTTCTCCACTATTACCCTCTTAGCGCTCCGAATGTCCACTTGCATTTTCTACAGAAAGAGTGTTCAGAACTGCGCAATCAAAAGTATGATTTAACTCTGTTAGCTTAATGAACATATCAGAAATAAGTTTCACACAATGCTTCTGTGTAGTTTTTATTTGAAGATATTATTTTTCCCAATAGAGGCCTCTTAGCGCTCAGAATGTCCAATTGCAGTTTCTACAGAAAGAGTGTTTCAGAAAGGCTCAATCAAAAGTAAGGTTCAACTCTGTTAGTTGAATGCACAGAACAGAAAGAAGTTTCATACAATGCTTCTGTGTAGTTTATATTTGAACATAGTCTTTTTTCCACTATTACCCACTTAGCCTTACGAATGTCCAGTTGCATTTTCTACAGACAGAGTGTTTCAAAACTGCTCAATCAAAAGTATGGTTTAACTCTGTTAGCTGAATGCTCAGATCAGAAAGAAGTTTCACAGAATGCTTCTGTGTAGTTTATATTTGAATATATTCCTTTTTCCACTACTACGCTCTTAGCGCTCCAAATGTCCAGTTGCATTTTCTACAGAAAGAGTGTTCAGATCTGCTCAATCAAAAGTATGGTTTAACTCTGTTAGCTGAATGCACAGATCAGAAAGAAGTTTCACAGAATGATTCTGTGTAGTTTATATTTGGAGACATTCCTTTTTCCACTATTACCCTCTTAGCGCTCCGAATCTCCACTTGCATTTTCTACAGAAAGAGTGTTTCAGAACGGCTCAATCAAAACTAAGGTTCAACTCTTTTAGTTGAACAAACAGAACAGAAAGAAGTTCCACAGAATGCATCTGTGTAGTTTTTATTTGAAGATATTCTTTTTCCCAATGTAGGCCTCTTAGCGCTTAGCATGTCCAATTGCAGTTTCTACAGAAAGAGTGTTTCAGAACGGCTCAATTAAAAGTAAGGTTCAACTCTGTTAGTTGAATGCACAGAACAGAAAGAATTTTCACAGAATGCTACTGTGTAGTTTATATTTGAATATATTCCTTTTTCCACTATTACCCTCTTAGCGCTCCGAATGTCCACTTGCATTTTCTACAGAAAGAGTGTTCAGAACTGCGCAATCAAAAGTATGGTTTAACTCTGTTAGCTTAATGAACATATCAGAAATAAGTTTCACACAATGCTTCTGTGTAGTTTTTATTTGAAGATATTATTTTTCCCAATATAGGCCTCTTAGCGCTCAGAATGTCCAATTGCAGTTTCTACAGAAAGAGTGTTTCAGAACGGCTCAATCAAAAGTAAGGTTCAACTCTGTTAGTTGAATGCACAGAACAGAAAGAAGTTTCATACAATGCTTCTGTGTAGTTTATATTACAACATATTCTTTTTTCCACTATTACCCACTTAGCGCTACGATTGTCCAGTTGCATTTTCTACAGACAGATTGTTTCAAAACTGCTGAATCAAAAGTATGGTTTAACTCTGTTAGCTGAATGCTCACATCAGAAAGAAGTTTCACAGAATGCTTCTGTGTAGTTTATATTTGAATATATTACTTTTTCCACTACTACGCTCTTAGCGCTCCAAATGTCCAGTTGCATTTTCTACAGAAAGACTGTTCAGATCTGCTCAATCAAAAGTATGGTTTAACTCTGTTAGCTGAATGCACAGATCAGAAAGAAGTTTCACCGAATGATTCTGTGTAGTTTATATTTGAAGACATTCCTTTTTCCACTATTACCCTCTTAGCGCTCCGAATCTCCACTTGCATTTTCTACAAAAAGAGTGTTTCATAACTGCTCAATCAAAAATATGTTTTATCTCTGTTAACTGAATTTACAGATCAGAAATAAGTTTCACAGAATGCATCTGTGTAGTTTTTATTTGAAGATATTCTTTTTCCCAATGTAGGCCTCTTAGCGCTTAGCATGTCCAATTGCAGTTTCTACAGAAAGAGTGTTTCAGAACGGCTCAATCAAAAGTAAGGTTCAACTCTGTTAGTTGAATGCACAGAACAGAAAGAATTTTCACAGAATGCTACTGTGTAGTTTATATTTGGATATATTCCTTTCTCCACTATTACCCTCTTAGCGCTCCGAATGTCCACTTGCATTTTCTACAGAAAGAGTGTTCAGAACTGCGCAATCAAAAGTATGGTTTAACTCTGTTAGCTTAATGAACATATCAGAAATAAGTTTCACACAATGCTTCTGTGTAGTTTTTATTTGAAGATATTATTTTTCCCAATATAGGCCTCTTAGCGCTCAGAATGTCCAATTGCAGTTTCTGCAGAAAGAGTGTTTCAGAAAGGCTCAATCAAAAGTAAGGTTCAACTCTGTTAGTTGAATGGACAGAACAGAAAGTAATTTCATACAATGCTTCTGTGTAGTTTATATTTGAATATATTCTTTTTTCCACTATTACCCACTTAGCGCTACGAATGTCCAGTTGCATTTTCTACAGACAGAGTGTTTCAAAACTGCTCAATCAAAAGTATGGTTTAAATCTGTTAGCTGAATGCTCAGATCAGAAAGAAGTTTCACAGAATGCTTCTGTGTAGTTTATATTTGAATATATTCCTTTTTCCACTACTACTCTCTTAGCGCTCCAAATGTCCAGTTGCATTTTCTACAGAAAGAGTGTTCAGATCTGCTCAATCAAAAGTATGGTTTTACTCTGTTAGCTGAATGCACAGATCAGAAAGAAGTTTCACAGAATGATTCTGTGTAGTTTATATTTGGAGACATTCCTTTTTCCACTATTACCCTCTTAGCGCTCCGAATGTCCACTTGCATTTTCTACAGAAAGAGTGTTTCAGAACGGCTCAATCAAAACTAAGGTTCAACTCTTTTAGTTGAACAAACAGAACAGAAAGAAGTTTCACACAATTCTTCTGTGTAGTTTTTATTTGTAGACATTCTTTTTCCCAATATAGGCCTCTTAGCGCTCAGAATGTCCAATTGCACTTTCTACAGAAAGAGTGTTTCAGAACGGCTCAATCAAAAGTAAGGTTCAACTCTGTTAGTTGAATGCACAGAACAGAAAGAAGTTTCATACAATGCTTCTGTGTAGTTTATATTTGAACATATTCTTTTTTCCACTATTACCCACTTAGCGTTACGAATGTCCAGTTGCATTTTCTACAGACAGAGTGTTTCAAAACTGCTCAATCAAAAGTATGGTTTAACTCTGCTAGCTGAATGCTCAGATCAGAAAGAAGTTTCACAGAATGCTTCTGTGTAGTTTATATTTGAATATATTCCTTTTTCCACTACTACGCTCTTAGCGCTCCAAATGTCCAGTTGCATTTTCTACAGAAAGAGTGTTCAGATCTGCTCAATCAAAAGTATGGTTTAACTCGGTTAGCTGAATGCACAGATCAGAAAGAAGTTTCACCGAATGATTCTCTGTAGTTTATATTTGAAGACATTCCTTTTTCCACTATTACCCTCTTAGCGCTCCGAATCTCCACTTGCATTTTCTACAAAAAGAGTGTTTCATAACTGCTCAATCAAAAATATGTTTTATCTCTGTTAACTGAATTTACAGATCAGAAATAAGTTTCACAGAATGCATCTGTGTAGTTTTTATTTGAAGATATTCTTTTTCCCAATGTAGGCCTCTAAGCGCTTAGCATGTCCAATTGCAGTTTCTACAGAAAGAGTGTTTCAGAACGGCTCAATTAAAAGTAAGGTTCAACTCTGTTAGTTGAATGCACAGAACAGAAAGAATTTTCACAGAATGCTACTGTGTAGTTTATATTTGAATATATTCCTTTCTCCACTATTACCCTCTTCGCGCTCCGCATGTCCACTTGCATTTTCTACAGAAAGAGTGTTCAGAACTGCGCAATCAAAAGTATGATTTAACTCTGTTAGCTTAATGAACATATCAGAAATAAGTTTCACACAATGCTTCTGTGTAGTTTTTATTTGAAGATATTATTTTTCCCAATAGAGGCCTCTTAGCGCTCAGAATGTCCAATTGCAGTTTCTACAGAAAGAGTGTTTCAGAAAGGCTCAATCAAAAGTAAGTTTCAACTCTGTTAGTTGAATGCACAGAACAGAAAGAAGTTTCATACAATGCTTCTGTGTAGTTTATATTTGAACATGTTCTTTTTTCCACTATTACCCACTTAGCCTTACGAATGTCCAGTTGCATTTTCTACAGACAGAGTGTTTCAAAACTGCTCAATCAAAAGTATGGTTTAACTCTGTTAGCTGAATGCTCAGATCAGAAAGAAGTTTCACAGAATGCTTCTGTGTAGTTTATATTTGAATATATTCCTTTTTCCACTACTACTCTCTTAGCGCTCCAAATGTCCAGTTGCATTTTCTACAGAAAGAGTGTTCAGATCTGCTCAATCAAAAGTATGGTTTAACTCTGTTAGCTGAATGCACAGATCAGAAAGAAGTTTCACAGAATGATTCTGTGTAGTTTATATTTGGAGACATTCCTTTTTCCACTATTACCCTCTTAGTGCTCCGAATCTCCACTTGCATTTTCTACAGAAAGAGTGTTTCAGAACGGCTCAATCAAAACTAAGGTTCAACTCTTTTAGTTGAACAAACAGAACAGAAAGAAGTTTCACACAATTCTTCTGTGTAGTTTTTATTTGTAGACATTCTTTTCCCCAATATAGGCCTCTTAGCGCTCAGAATGTCCAATTGCAGTTTCTACAGAAAGAGTGTTTCAGAACGGCTCAATCAAAAGTAAGGTTCAACTCTGTTAGTTGAATGCACAGAACAGAAAGAAGTTTCATACAATGCTTCTGTGTAGTTTATATTTGAACATATTCTTTTTTCCACTATTACCCACTTAGCGCTACGAATGTCCAGTTGCATTTTCTACAGACAGAGTGTTTCAAAACTGCTCAATCAAAAGTATGGTTTAACTCTGTTAGCTGAATGCTCAGATCAGAAAGAAGTTTCACAGAATGCTTCTGTGTAGTTTATATTTGAATATATTCCTTTTTCCACTACTACGCTCTTAGCGCTCCAAATGTCCAGTTGCATTTTCTACAGAAAGAGTGTTCAGATCTGCTCAATCAAAAGTATGGTTTAACTCTGTTAGCTGAATGCACAGATCAGAAAGAAGTTTCACAGAATGATTCTGTGTAGTTTATATTTGGAGACATTCCTTTTTCCACTATTACCCTCTTAGCGCTCCGAATCTCCACTTGCATTTTCTACAGAAAGAGTGTTTCAGAACGGCTCAATCAAAACTAAGGTTCAACTCTTTTAGTTGAACAAACAGAACAGAAAGAAGTTCCACAGAATGCATCTGTGTAGTTTTTATTTGAAGATATTCTTTTTCCCAATGTAGGCCTCTTAGCGCTTAGCATGTCCAATTGCAGTTTCTACAGAAAGAGTGTTTCAGAACGGCTCAATTAAAAGTAAGGTTCAACTCTGTTAGTTGAATGCACAGAACAGAAAGAATTTTCACAAAATGCTACTGTGTAGTTTATATTTGAATATATTCCTTTTTCCACTATTACCCTCTTAGCGCTCCGAATGTCCACTTGCATTTTCTACAGAAAGAGTGTTCAGAACTGCGCAATCAAAAGTATGGTTTAACTCTGTTAGCTTAATGAACATATCAGAAATAAGTTTCACACAATGCTTCTGTGTAGTTTTTATTTGAAGATATTATTTTTCCCAATATAGGCCTCTTAGCGCTCAGAATGTCCAATTGCAGTTTCTACAGAAAGAGTGTTTCAGAACGGCTCAATCAAAAGTAAGGTTCAACTCTGTTAGTTGAATGCACAGAACAGAAAGAAGTTTCATACAATGCTTCTGTGTAGTTTATATTACAACATATTCTTTTTTCCACTATTACCCACTTAGCGCTACGATTGTCCAGTTGCATTTTCTACAGACAGATTGTTTCAAAACTGCTGAATCAAAAGTATGGTTTAACTCTGTTAGCTGAATGCTCACATCAGAAAGAAGTTTCACAGAATGCTTCTGTGTAGTTTATATTTGAATATATTACTTTTTCCACTACTACGCTCTTAGCGCTCCAAATGTCCAGTTGCATTTTCTACAGAAAGACTGTTCAGATCTGCTCAATCAAAAGTATGGTTTAACTCTGTTAGCTGAATGCACAGATCAGAAAGAAGTTTCACCGAATGATTCTGTGTAGTTTATATTTGAAGACATTCCTTTTTCCACTATTACCCTCTTAGCGCTCCGAATCTCCACTTGCATTTTCTACAAAAAGAGTGTTTCATAACTGCTCAATCAAAAATATGTTTTATCTCTGTTAACTGAATTTACAGATCAGAAATAAGTTTCACAGAATGCATCTGTGTAGTTTTTATTTGAAGATATTCTTTTTCCCAATGTAGGCCTCTTAGCGCTTAGCATGTCCAATTGCAGTTTCTACAGAAAGAGTGTTTCAGAACGGCTCAATCAAAAGTAAGGTTCAACTCTGTTAGTTGAATGCACAGAACAGAAAGAATTTTCACAGAATGCTACTGTGTAGTTTATATTTGGATATATTCCTTTCTCCACTATTACCCTCTTAGCGCTCCGAATGTCCACTTCATTTTCTACAGAAAGAGTGTTCAGAACTGCGCAATCAAAAGTATGGTTTAACTCTGTTAGCTTAATGAACATATCAGAAATAAGTTTCACACAATGCTTCTGTGTAGTTTTTATTTGAAGATATTATTTTTCCCAATATAGGCCTCTTAGCGCTCAGAATGTCCAATTGCAGTTTCTGCAGAAAGAGTGTTTCAGAAAGGCTCAATCAAAAGTAATGTTCAACTCTGTTAGTTGAATGGACAGAACAGAAAGTAATTTCATACAATGCTTCTGTGTAGTTTATATTTGAATATATTCTTTTTTCCACTATTACCCACTTAGCGCTACGAATGTCCAGTTGCATTTTCTACAGACAGAGTGTTTCAAAACTGCTCAATCAAAAGTATGGTTTAAATCTGTTAGCTGAATGCTCAGATCAGAAAGAAGTTTCACAGAATGCTTCTGTGTAGTTTATATTTGAATATATTCCTTTTTCCACTACTACTCTCTTAGCGCTCCAAATGTCCAGTTGCATTTTCTACAGAAAGAGTGTTCAGATCTGCTCAATCAAAAGTATGGTTTTACTCTGTTAGCTGAATGCACAGATCAGAAAGAAGTTTCACAGAATGATTCTGTGTAGTTTATATTTGGAGACATTCCTTTTTCCACTATTACCCTCTTAGCGCTCCGAATGTCCACTTGCATTTTCTACAGAAAGATTGTTTCAGAACGGCTCAATCAAAACTAAGGTTCAACTCTTTTAGTTGAACAAACAGAACAGAAAGAAGTTTCACACAATTCTTCTGTGTAGTTTTTATTTGTAGACATTCTTTTTCCCAATATAGGCCTCTTAGCGCTCAGAATGTCCAATTGCACTTTCTACAGAAAGAGTGTTTCAGAACGGCTCAATCAAAAGTAAGGTTCAACTCTGTTAGTTGAATGCACAGAACAGAAAGAAGTTTCATACAATGCTTCTGTGTAGTTTATATTTGAACATATTCTTTTTTCCACTATTACCCACTTAGCGTTACGAATGTCCAGTTGCATTTTCTACAGACAGAGTGTTTCAAAACTGCTCAATCAAAAGTATGGTTTAACTCTGCTAGCTGAATCCTCAGATCAGAAAGAAGTTTCACAGAATGCTTCTGTGTAGTTTATATTTGAATATATTCCTTTTTCCACTACTACGCTCTTAGCGCTCCAAATGTCCAGTTGCATTTTCTACAGAAAGAGTGTTCAGATCTGCTCAATCAAAAGTATGGTTTAACTCGGTTAGCTGAATGCACAGATCAGAAAGAAGTTTCACCGAATGATTCTCTGTAGTTTATATTTGAAGACATTCCTTTTTCCACTATTACCCTCTTAGCGCTCCGAATCTCCACTTGCATTTTCTACAAAAAGAGTGTTTCATAACTGCTCAATCAAAAATATGTTTTATCTCTGTTAACTGAATTTACAGATCAGAAATAAGTTTCACAGAATGCATCTGTGTAGTTTTTATTTGAAGATATTCTTTTTCCCAATGTAGGCCTCTAAGCGCTTAGCATGTCCAATTGCAGTTTCTACAGAAAGAGTGTTTCAGAACGGCTCAATTAAAAGTAAGGTTCAACTCTGTTAGTTGAATGCACAGAACAGAAAGAATTTTCACAGAATGCTACTGTGTAGTTTATATTTGAATATATTCCTTTCTCCACTATTACCCTCTTCGCGCTCCGCATGTCCACTTGCATTTTCTACAGAAAGAGTGTTCAGAACTGCGCAATCAAAAGTATGATTTAACTCTGTTAGCTTAATGAACATATCAGAAATAAGTTTCACACAATGCTTCTGTGTAGTTTTTATTTGAAGATATTATTTTTCCCAATAGAGGCCTCTTAGCGCTCAGAATGTCCAATTGCAGTTTCTACAGAAAGAGTGTTTCAGAAAGGCTCAATCAAAAGTAAGTTTCAACTCTGTTAGTTGAATGCACAGAACAGAAAGAAGTTTCATACAATGCTTCTGTGTAGTTTATATTTGAACATGTTCTTTTTTCCACTATTACCCACTTAGCCTTACGAATGTCCAGTTGCATTTTCTACAGACAGAGTGTTTCAAAACTGCTCAATCAAAAGTATGGTTTAACTCTGTTAGCTGAATGCTCAGATCAGAAAGAAGTTTCACAGAATGCTTCTGTGTAGTTTATATTTGAATATATTCCTTTTTCCACTACTACTCTCTTAGCGCTCCAAATGTCCAGTTGCATTTTCTACAGAAAGAGTGTTCAGATCTGCTCAATCAAAAGTATGGTTTAACTCTGTTAGCTGAATGCACAGATCAGAAAGAAGTTTCACAGAATGATTCTGTGTAGTTTATATTTGGAGACATTCCTTTTTCCACTATTACCCTCTTAGTGCTCCGAATCTCCACTTGCATTTTCTACAGAAAGAGTGTTTCAGAACGGCTCAATCAAAACTAAGGTTCAACTCTTTTAGTTGAACAAACAGAACAGAAAGAAGTTTCACACAATTCTTCTGTGTAGTTTTTATTTGTAGACATTCTTTTCCCCAATATAGGCCTCTTAGCGCTCAGAATGTCCAATTGCAGTTTCTACAGAAAGAGTGTTTCAGAACGGCTCAATCAAAAGTAAGGTTCAACTCTGTTAGTTGAATGCACAGAACAGAAAGAAGTTTCATACAATGCTTCTGTGTAGTTTATATTTGAACATATTCTTTTTTCCACTATTACCCACTTAGCGCTACGAATGTCCAGTTGCATTTTCTACAGACAGAGTGTTTCAAAACTGCTCAATCAAAAGTATGGTTTAACTCTGCTAGCTGAATTCTCAGATCAGAATGAAGTTTCACAGAATGCTTCTGTGTAGTTTATATTTGAATATATTCCTATTTCCACTACTACGCTCTTAGCGCTCCAAATGTCCAGTTGCATTTTCTACAGAAAGTGTGTTCAGATCTGCTCAATCAAAAGTATGGTTTAACTCTTTTAGCTGAATGCACAGATCAGAAAGAAGTTTCACAGAATGATTCTGTGTAGTTTATATTTGGAGACATTCCTTTTTCCACTATTACCCTCTTAGTGCTCCGAATCTCCACTTGCATTTTCTACAGAAAGAGTGTTTCAGAACGGCTCAATCAAAACTAAGGTTCAACTCTTTTAGTTGAACAAACAGAACAGAAAGAAGTTTCACACAATTCTTCTGTGTAGTTTTTATTTGTAGACATTCTTTTTCCCAATATAGGCCTCTTAGCGCTCAGAATGTCCAATTGCAGTTTCTACAGAAAGAGTGTTTCAGAACGGCTCAATCAAAAGTAAGGTTCAACTCTGTTAGTTGAATGCACAGAACAGAAAGAAGTTTCATACAAGGCTTCTGTGTAGTTTATATTTGAACATATTATTTTTTCCACTATTACCCACTTAGCGCTACGAATGTCCAGTTGCATTTTCTACAGACAGAGTGTTTCAAAACTGCTCAATCAAAAGTATGGTTTAACTCTGTTAGCTGAATGCTCAGATCAGAAAGAAGTTTCACAGAATGCTTCTGTGTAGTTTATATTTGAATATATTCCTTTTTCAACTACTACGCTCTTAGCGCTCCAAATGTCCAGTTGCATTTTCTACAGAAAGAGTGTTCAGATCTGCTCAATCAAAAGTATGGTTTAACTCTGTTAGCTGAATGCACAGATCAGAAAGAAGTTTCACAGAATGATTCTGTGTAGTTTATATTTGGAGACATTCCTTTTTCCACTATTACCCTCTTAGCGCTCCGAATCTCCACTTGCATTTTCTACAGAAGAGTGTTTCAGGACGGCTCAATCAAAACTAAGGTTCAACTCTTTTATTTGAACAAACAGAACAGAAAGAAATTTCACAGAATGCATCTGTGTAGTTTTTATTTGAAGATATTCTTTTTCCCAATGTAGGCCTCTTAGCGCTTAGCATGTCCAATTGCAGTTTCTACAGAAAGAGTGTTTCAGAACGGCTCAATTAAAAGTAAGGTTCAACTCTGTTAGTTGAATGCACAGAACAGAAAGAATTTTCACAGAATGCTACTGTGTAGTTTATATTTGAATATATTCCTTTTTCCACTATTTCCGTCTTAGCGCTCCGAATGTCCACTTGCATTTTCTACAGAAAGAGTGTTCAGAACTGCGCAATCAAAAGTATGGTTTAACTCTGTTAGCTTAATGAACATATCAGAAATAAGTTTCACACAATGCTTCTGTGTAGTTTTTATTTGAAGATATTATTTTTCCCAATAGAGGCCTCTTAGCGCTCAGAATGTCCAATTGCAGTTTCTACAGAAAGAGTGTTTCAGAAAGGCTCAATCAAAAGTAAGGTTCAACTCTGTTAGTTGAATGCACAGAACAGAAAGAAGTTTCATGCAATGCTTCTGTGTAGTTTATATTTGAACATATTCTTTTTTCCACTATTACCCACTTGGCGCTACGAATGTCCAGTTGCATTTTCTACAGACAGAGTGTTTCAAAACTGCTCAATCAAAAGTATGGTTTAACTCTGTTAGCTGAATGCTCAGATCAGAAAGAAGTTTCACAGTATGCTTCTGTGTAGTTTATATTTGAATATATTCCTTTTTCCACTACTACTCTCTTAGCGCTCCAATTGTCCAGTTGCATTTTCTACAGAAAGAGTGTTCAGATCTGCTCAATCAAAAGTATGGTTTAACTCTGTTAGCTGAATGCACAGATCAGAAAGAAGTTTCACAGAATGATTCTGTGTAGTTTATATTTGGAGACATTCCTTTTTCCACTATTACCCTCTTAGTGCTCCGAATCTCCACTTGCATTTTCTACAGAAAGAGTGTTTCAGAACGGCTCAATCAAAACTAAGGTTCAACTCTTTTAGTTGAACAAACAGAACAGAAAGAAGTTTCACACAATTGTTCTGTGTAGTTTTTATTTGTAGACATTCTTTTTCCCAATATAGGCCTCTTAGCGCTCAGAATGTCCAATTGCAGTTTCTACAGAAAGAGTGTTTCAGAACGGCTCAATCAAAATTAAGGTTCAACTCTGTTAGTTGAATGCACAGAACAGAAAGAAGTTTCATACAATGCTTCTGTGTAGTTTATATTTGAACATATTCTTTTTTCCACTATTACCCACTTAGCGCTACGAATGTCCAGTTGCATTTTCTACAGACAGAGTGTTTCAAAACTGCTCAATCAAAAGTATGGTTTAACTCTGTTAGCTGAATGCTCAGATCAGAAAGAAGTTTCACAGAATGCTTCTGTGTAGTTTATATTTGAATATATTCCTTTTTCCACTACTACGCTCTTAGCGCTCCAAATGTCCAGTTGCATTTTCTACAGAAAGAGTGTTCAGATCTGCTCAATCAAAAGTATGGTTTAACTCTGTTAGCTGAATGCACACATCAGAAAGAATTTTCACAGAATGATTCTGTGTAGTTTATATTTGGAGACATTCCTTTTTCCACTATTACCCTCTTAGCGCTCCGAATCTCCACTTGCATTTTCTACAGACGAGTGTTTCAGAACGGATCAATCAAAACTAAGGTTCAACTCTTTTAATTGAACAAACAGAACAGAAAGAAATTTCACAGAATGCATCTGTGTAGTTTTTATTTGAAGATATTCTTTTTCCCAATGTAGGCCTCTTAGCGCTTAGCATGTCCAATTGCAGTTTCTACAGAAAGAGTGTTTCAGAACGGCTCAATTAAAAGTAAGGTTCAACTCTGTTAGTTGAATGCACAGAACAGAAAGAATTTTCACAGAATGCTACTGTGTAGTTTATATTTGAATATATTCCTTTTTCCACTATTTCCGTCTTAGCGCTCCGAATGTCCACTTGCATTTTCTACAGAAAGAGTGTTCAGAACTGCGCAATCAAAAGTATGGTTTAACTCTGTTAGCTTAATGAACATATCAGAAATAAGTTTCACACAATGCTTCTGTTTAGTTTTTATTAGAAGATATTATTTTTCCCAATAGAGGCCTCTTAGCGCTCAGAATGTCCAATTGCAGTTTCTACAGAAAGAGTGTTTCAGAAAGGCTCAATCAAAAGTAAGGTTCAACTCTGTTAGTTGAATGCACAGAACAGAAAGAAGTTTCATGCAATGCTTCTGTGTAGTTTATATTTGAACATATTCTTTTTTCCACTATTACCCACTTGGCGCTACGAATGTGCAGTTGCATTTTCTACAGACAGAGTGTTTCAAAACTGCTCAATCAAAAGTATGGTTTAACTCTGTTAGCTGAATGCTCAGATCAGAAAGAAGTTTCACAGAATTCTTCTGTGTAGTTTATATTTGAATATATTCCTTTTTCCACTACTACTCTCTTAGCACTCCAATTGTCCAGTTGCATTTTCTACAGAAAGAGTGTTCAGATCTGCTCAATCAAAAGTATGGTTTAACTCTGTTAGCTGAATGCACAGATCAGAAAAAAGTTTCACAGAATGATTCTGTGTAGTTTATATTTGGAGACATTCCTTTTTCCACTATTACCCTCTTAGTGCTCCGAATCTCCACTTGCATTTTCTACAGAAAGAGTGTTTCAGAACGGCTCAATCAAAACTAAGGTTCAACTCTTTTAGTTGAACAAACAGAAGAGAAAGAAGTTTCACACAATTCTTCTGTGTAGTTTTTATTTGTAGACATTCTTTTTCCCAATATAGGCCTCTTAGCGCTCAGAATGTCCAATTGCAGTTTCTACAGAAAGAGTGTTTCAGAACGGCTCAATCAAAAGTAAGGTTCAACTCTGTTAGTTGAATGCACAGAACAGAAAGAAGTTTCATACAATGCTTCTGTGTAGTTTATATTTGAACATATTCTTTTTTCCACTATTACCCACTTAGCGCTACGAATGTCCAGTTGCATTTTCTACAGACAGAGTGTTTCAAAACTGCTCAATCAAAAGTATGGTTTAACTCTGCTAGCTGAATGCTCAGATCAGAAAGAAGTTTCACAGAATGCTTCTGTGTAGTTTATATTTGAATATATTCCTATTTCCACTACTACGCTCTTAGCGCTCCAAATGTCCAGTTGCATTTTCTACAGAAAGTGTGTTCAGATCTGCTCAATCAAAAGTATGGTTTAACTCTGTTAGCTGAATGCACAGATCAGAAAGAAGTTTCACAGAATGATTCTGTGTAGTTTATATTTGGAGACATTCCTTTTTCCACTATTACCCTCTTAGTGCTCCGAATCTCCACTTGCATTTTCTACAGAAAGAGTGTTTCAGAACGGCTCAATCAAAACTAAGGTTCAACTCTTTTAGTTGAACAAACAGAACAGAAAGAAGTTTCACACAATTGTTCTGTGTAGTTTTTATTTGTAGACATTCTTTTTCCCAATATAGGCCTCTTAGCGCTCAGAATGTCCAATTGCAGTTTCTACAGAAAGAGTGTTTCAGAACGGCTCAATCAAAAGTAAGGTTCAACTCTGTTAGTTGAATGCACAGAACAGAAAGGAGTTTCATACAATGCTTCTGTGTAGTTTATATTTGAACATATTCTTTTTTCCACTATTACCCACTTAGCGCTACGAATGTCCAGTTGCATTTTCTACAGACAGAGTGTTTCAAAACTGCTCAATCAAAAGTATGGTTTAACTCTGTTAGCTGAATGCTCAGATCAGAAAGAAGTTTCACAGAATGCTTCTGTGTAGTTTATATTTGAATATATTCCTTTTTCCACTACTACGCTCTTAGCGCTCCAAATGTCCAGTTGCATTTTCTACAGAAAGAGTGTTCAGATCTGCTCAATCAAAAGTATGGTTTAACTCTGTTAGCTGAATGCACAGATCAGAAAGAAGTTTCACAGAATGATTCTGTGTAGTTTATATTTGGAGACATTCCTTTTTCCACTATTACCCTCTTAGCGCTCCGAATCTCCACTTGCATTTTCTACAGAAAGAGTGTTTCAGAACGGCTCAATCAAAACTAAGGTTCAACTCTTTTAGTTGAACAAACAGAACAGAAAGAAGTTCCACAGAATGCATCTGTGTAGTTTTTATTTGAAGATATTCTTTTTCCCAATGTAGGCCTCTTAGCGCTTAGCATGTCCAATTGCAGTTTCTACAGAAAGAGTGTTTCAGAACGGCTCAATTAAAAGTAAGGTTCAACTCTGTTAGTTGAATGCACAGAACAGAAAGAATTTTCACAGAATGCTACTGTGTAGTTTATATTTGAATATATTCCTTTTTCCACTATTACCCTCTTAGCGCTCCGAATGTCCACTTGCATTTTCTACAGAAAGAGTGTTCAGAACTGCGCAATCAAAAGTATGGTTTAACTCTGTTAGCTTAATGAACATATCAGAAATAAGTTTCACACAATGCTTCTGTGTAGTTTTTATTTGAAGATATTATTTTTCCCAATATAGGCCTCTTAGCGCTCAGAATGTCCAATTGCAGTTTCTACAGAAAGAGTGTTTCAGAACGGCTCAATCAAAAGTAAGGTTCAACTCTGTTAGTTGAATGCACAGAACAGAAAGAAGTTTCATACAATGCTTCTGTGTAGTTTATATTACAACATATTCTTTTTTCCACTATTACCCACTTAGCGCTACGATTGTCCAGTTGCATTTTCTACAGACAGATTGTTTCAAAACTGCTGAATCAAAAGTATGGTTTAACTCTGTTAGCTGAATGCTCACATCAGAAAGAAGTTTCACAGAATGCTTCTGTGTAGTTTATATTTGAATATATTACTTTTTCCACTACTACGCTCTTAGCGCTCCAAATGTCCAGTTGCATTTTCTACAGAAAGACTGTTCAGATCTGCTCAATCAAAAGTATGGTTTAACTCTGTTAGCTGAATGCACAGATCAGAAAGAAGTTTCACCGAATGATTCTGTGTAGTTTATATTTGAAGACATTCCTTTTTCCACTATTACCCTCTTAGCGCTCCGAATCTCCACTTGCATTTTCTACAAAAAGAGTGTTTCATAACTGCTCAATGAAAAATATGTTTTATCTCTGTTAACTGAATTTACAGATCAGAAATAAGTTTCACAGAATGCATCTGTGTAGTTTTTATTTGAAGATATTCTTTTTCCCAATGTAGGCCTCTTAGCGCTTAGCATGTCCAATTGCAGTTTCTACAGAAAGAGTGTTTCAGAACGGCTCAATCAAAAGTAAGGTTCAACTCTGTTAGTTGAATGCACAGAACAGAAAGAATTTTCACAGAATGCTACTGTGTAGTTTATATTTGGATATATTCCTTTCTCCACTATTACCCTCTTAGCGCTCCGAATGTCCACTTGCATTTTCTACAGAAAGAGTGTTCAGAACTGCGCAATCAAAAGTATGGTTTAACTCTGTTAGCTTAATGAACATATCAGAAATAAGTTTCACACAATGCTTCTGTGTAGTTTTTATTTGAAGATATTATTTTTCCCAATATAGGCCTCTTAGCGCTCAGAATGTCCAATTGCAGTTTCTACAGAAAGAGTGTTTCAGAAAGGCTCAATCAAAAGTAAGGTTCAACTCTGTTAGTTGAATGGACAGAACAGAAAGTAATTTCATACAATGCTTCTGTGTAGTTTATATTTGAATATATTCTTTTTTCCACTATTACCCACTTAGCGCTACGAATGTCCAGTTGCATTTTCTACAGACAGAGTGTTTCAAAACTGCTCAATCAAAAGTATGGTTTAAATCTGTTAGCTGAATGCTCAGATCAGAAAGAAGTTTCACAGAATGCTTCTGTGTAGTTTATATTTGAATATATTCCTTTTTCCACTACTACTCTCTTAGCGCTCCAAATGTCCAGTTGCATTTTCTACAGAAAGAGTGTTCAGATCTGCTCAATCAAAAGTATGGTTTTACTCTGTTAGCTGAATGCACAGATCAGAAAGAAGTTTCACAGAATGATTCTGTGTAGTTTATATTTGGAGACATTCCTTTTTCCACTATTACCCTCTTAGCGCTCCGAATGTCCACTTGCATTTTCTACAGAAAGAGTGTTTCAGAACGGCTCAATCAAAACTAAGGTTCAACTCTTTTAGTTGAACAAACAGAACAGAAAGAAGTTTCACACAATTCTTCTGTGTAGTTTTTATTTTTAGACATTCTTTTTCCCAATATAGGCCTCTTAGCGCTCAGAATGTCCAATTGCACTTTCTACAGAAAGAGTGTTTCAGAACGGCTCAATCAAAAGTAAGGTTCAACTCTGTTAGTTGAATGCACAGAACAGAAAGAAGTTTCATACAATGCTTCTGTGTAGTTTATATTTGAATATATTCTTTTTTCCACTATTACCCACTTAGCGTTACGAATGTCCAGTTGCATTTTCTACAGACAGAGTGTTTCAAAACTGCTCAATCAAAAGTATGGTTTAACTCTGCTAGCTGAATGCTCAGATCAGAAAGAAGTTTCACAGAATGCTTCTGTGTAGTTTATATTTGAATATATTCCTTTTTCCACTACTACGCTCTTAGCGCTCCAAATGTCCAGTTGCATTTTCTACAGAAAGAGTGTTCAGATCTGCTCAATCAAAAGTATGGTTTAACTCGGTTAGCTGAATGCACAGATCAGAAAGAAGTTTCACCGAATGATTCTCTGTAGTTTATATTTGAAGACATTCCTTTTTCCACTATTACCCTCTTAGCGCTCCGAATCTCCACTTGCATTTTCTACAAAAAGAGTGTTTCATAACTGCTCAATCAAAAATATGTTTTATCTCTGTTAACTGAATTTACAGATCAGAAATAAGTTTCACAGAATGCATCTGTGTAGTTTTTATTTGAAGATATTCTTTTTCCCAATGTAGGCCTCTAAGCGCTTAGCATGTCCAATTGCAGTTTCTACAGAAAGAGTGTTTCAGAACGGCTCAATTAAAAGTAAGGTTCAACTCTGTTAGTTGAATGCGCAGAACAGAAAGAATTTTCACAGAATGCTACTGTGTAGTTTATATTTGAATATATTCCTTTCTCCACTATTACCCTCTTCGCGCTCCGAATGTCCACTTGCATTTTCTACAGAAAGAGTGTTCAGAACTGCGCAATCAAAAGTATGATTTAACTCTGTTAGCTTAATGAACATATCAGAAATAAGTTTCACACAATGCTTCTGTGTAGTTTTTATTTGAAGATATTATTTTTCCCAATAGAGGCCTCTTAGCGCTCAGAATGTCCAATTGCAGTTTCTACAGAAAGAGTGTTTCAGAAAGGCTCAATCAAAAGTAAGTTTCAACTCTGTTAGTTGAATGCACAGAACAGAAAGAAGTTTCATACAATGCTTCTGTGTAGTTTATATTTGAACATGTTCTTTTTTCCACTATTACCCACTTAGCCTTACGAATGTCCAGTTGCATTTTCTACAGACAGAGTGTTTCAAAACTGCTCAATCAAAAGTATGGTTTAACTCTGTTAGCTGAATGCTCAGATCAGAAAGAAGTTTCACAGAATGCTTCTGTGTAGTTTATATTTGAATATATTCCTTTTTCCACTACTACTCTCTTAGCGCTCCAAATGTCCAGTTGCATTTTCTACAGAAAGAGTGTTCAGATCTGCTCAATCAAAAGTATGGTTTAACTCTGTTAGCTGAATGCACAGATCAGAAAGAAGTTTCACAGAATGATTCTGTGTAGTTTATATTTGGAGACATTCCTTTTTCCACTATTACCCTCTTAGTGCTCCGAATCTCCACTTGCATTTTCTACAGAAAGAGTGTTTCAGAACGGCTCAATCAAAACTAAGGTTCAACTCTTTTAGTTGAACAAACAGAACAGAAAGAAGTTTCACACAATTCTTCTGTGTAGTTTTTATTTGTAGACATTCTTTACCCCAATATAGGCCTCTTAGCGCTCAGAATGTCCAATTGCAGTTTCTACAGAAAGAGTGTTTCAGAACGGCTCAATCAAAAGTAAGGTTCAACTCTGTTAGTTGAATGCACAGAACAGAAAGAAGTTTCATACAATGCTTCTGTGTAGTTTATATTTGAACATATTCTTTTTTCCACTATTACCCACTTAGCGCTACGAATGTCCAGTTGCATTTTCTACAGACAGAGTGTTTCAAAACTGCTCAATCAAAAGTATGGTTTAACTCTGCTAGCTGAATTCTCAGATCAGAATGAAGTTTCACAGAATGCTTCTGTGTAGTTTATATTTGAATATATTCCTATTTCCACTACTACGCTCTTAGCGCTCCAAATGTCCAGTTGCATTTTCTACAGAAAGTGTGTTCAGATCTGCTCAATCAAAAGTATGGTTTAACTCTTTTAGCTGAATGCACAGATCAGAAAGAAGTTTCACAGAATGATTCTGTGTAGTTTATATTTGGAGACATTCCTTTTTCCACTATTACCCTCTTAGTGCTCCGAATCTCCACTTGCATTTTCTACAGAAAGAGTGTTTCAGAACGGCTCAATCAAAACTAAGGTTCAACTCTTTTAGTTGAACAAACAGAACAGAAAGAAGTTTCACACAATTCTTCTGTGTAGTTTTTATTTGTAGACATTCTTTTTCCCAATATAGGCCTCTTAGCGCTCAGAATGTCCAATTGCAGTTTCTACAGAAAGAGTGTTTCAGAACGGCTCAATCAAAAGTAAGGTTCAACTCTGTTAGTTGAATGCACAGAACAGAAAGAAGTTTCATACAATGCTTCTGTGTAGTTTATATTTGAACATATTATTTTTTCCACTATTACCCACTTAGCGCTACGAATGTCCAGTTGCATTTTCTACAGACAGAGTGTTTCAAAACTGCTCAATCAAAAGTATGGTTTAACTCTGTTAGCTGAATGCTCAGATCAGAAAGAAGTTTCACAGAATGCTTCTGTGTAGTTTATATTTGAATATATTCCTTTTTCAACTACTACGCTCTTAGCGCTCCAAATGTCCAGTTGCATTTTCTACAGAAAGAGTGTTCAGATCTGCTCAATCAAAAGTATGGTTTAACTCTGTTAGCTGAATGCACAGATCAGAAAGAAGTTTCACAGAATGATTCTGTGTAGTTTATATTTGGAGACATTCCTTTTTCCACTATTACCCTCTTAGCGCTCCGAATCTCCACTTGCATTTTCTACAGAAGAGTGTTTCAGAACGGCTCAATCAAAACTAAGGTTCAACTCTTTTATTTGAACAAACAGAACAGAAAGAAATTTCACAGAATGCATCTGTGTAGTTTTTATTTGAAGATATTCTTTTTCCCAATGTAGGCCTCTTAGCGCTTAGCATGTCCAATTGCAGTTTCTACAGAAAGAGTGTTTCAGAACGGCTCAATTAAAAGTAAGGTTCAACTCTGTTAGTTGAATGCACAGAACAGAAAGAATTTTCACAGAATGCTACTGTGTAGTTTATATTTGAATATATTCCTTTTTCCACTATTTCCGTCTTAGCGCTCCGAATGTCCACTTGCATTTTCTACAGAAAGAGTGTTCAGAACTGCGCAATCAAAAGTATGGTTTAACTCTGTTAGCTTAATGAACATATCAGAAATAAGTTTCACACAATGCTTCTGTGTAGTTTTTATTTGAAGATATTATTTTTCCCAATAGAGGCCTCTTAGCGCTCAGAATGTCCAATTGCAGTTTCTACAGAAAGAGTGTTTCAGAAAGGCTCAATCAAAAGTAAGGTTCAACTCTGTTAGTTGAATGCACAGAACAGAAAGAAGTTTCATGCAATGCTTCTGTGTAGTTTATATTTGAACATATTCTTTTTTCCACTATTACCCACTTGGCGCTACGAATGTCCAGTTGCATTTTCTACAGACAGAGTGTTTCAAAACTGCTCAATCAAAAGTATGGTTTAACTCTGTTAGCTGAATGCTCAGATCAGAAAGAAGTTTCACAGAATGCTTCTGTGTAGTTTATATTTGAATATATTCCTTTTTCCACTACTACTCTCTTAGCGCTCCAATTGTCCAGTTGCATTTTCTACAGAAAGAGTGTTCAGATCTGCTCAATCAAAAGTATGGTTTAACTCTGTTAGCTGAATGCACAGATCAGAAAGAAGTTTCACAGAATGATTCTGTGTAGTTTATATTTGGAGACATTCCTTTTTCCACTATTACCCTCTTAGTGCTCCGAATCTCCACTTGCATTTTCTACAGAAAGAGTGTTTCAGAACGGCTCAATCAAAACTAAGGTTCAACTCTTTTAGTTGAACAAACAGAACAGAAAGAAGTTTCACACAATTGTTCTGTGTAGTTTTTATTTGTAGACATTCTTTTTCCCAATATAGGCCTCTTAGCGCTCAGAATGTCCAATTGCAGTTTCTACAGAAAGAGTGTTTCAGAACGGCTCAATCAAAATTAAGGTTCAACTCTGTTAGTTGAATGCACAGAACAGAAAGAAGTTTCATACAATGCTTCTGTGTAGTTTATATTTGAACATATTCTTTTTTCCACTATTACCCACTTAGCGCTACGAATGTCCAGTTGCATTTTCTACAGACAGAGTGTTTCAAAACTGCTCAATCAAAAGTATGGTTTAACTCTGTTAGCTGAATGCTCAGATCAGAAAGAAGTTTCACAGAATGCTTCTGTGTAGTTTATATTTGAATATATTCCTTTTTCCACTACTACGCTCTTAGCGCTCCAAATGTCCAGTTGCATTTTCTACAGAAAGAGTGTTCAGATCTGCTCAATCAAAAGTATGGTTTAACTCTGTTAGCTGAATGCACACATCAGAAAGAAGTTTCACAGAATGATTCTGTGTAGTTTATATTTGGAGACATTCCTTTTTCCACTATTACCCTCTTAGCGCTCCGAATCTCCACTTGCATTTTCTACAGACGAGTGTTTCAGAACGGCTCAGTCAAAACTAAGGTTCAACTCTTTTAATTGAACAAACAGAACAGAAAGAAATTTCACAGAATGCATCTGTGTAGTTTTTATTTGAAGATATTCTTTTTCCCAATGTAGGCCTCTTAGCGCTTAGCATGTCCAATTGCAGTTTCTACAGAAAGAGTGTTTCAGAACGGCTCAATTAAAAGTAAGGTTCAACTCTGTTAGTTGAATGCACAGAACAGAAAGAATTTTCACAGAATGCTACTGTGTAGTTTATATTTGAATATATTCCTTTTTCCACTATTTCCGTCTTAGCGCTCCGAATGTCCACTTGCATTTTCTACAGAAAGAGTGTTCAGAACTGCGCAATCAAAAGTATGGTTTAACTCTGTTAGCTTAATGAACATATCAGAAATAAGTTTCACACAATGCTTCTGTTTAGTTTTTATTAGAAGATATTATTTTTCCCAATAGAGGCCTCTTAGCGCTCAGAATGTCCAATTGCAGTTTCTACAGAAAGAGTGTTTCAGAAAGGCTCAATCAAAAGTAAGGTTCAACTCTGTTAGTTGAATGCACAGAACAGAAAGAAGTTTCATGCAATGCTTCTGTGTAGTTTATATTTGAACATATTCTTTTTTCCACTATTACCCACTTGGCGCTACGAATGTGCAGTTGCATTTTCTACAGACAGAGTGTTTCAAAACTGCTCAATCAAAAGTATGGTTTAATTCTGTTAGCTGAATGCTCAGATCAGAAAGAAGTTTCACAGAATTCTTCTGTGTAGTTTATATTTGAATATATTCCTTTTTCCACTACTACTCTCTTAGCACTCCAATTGTCCAGTTGCATTTTCAACAGAAAGAGTGTTCAGATCTGCTCAATCAAAAGTATGGTTTAACTCTGTTAGCTGAATGCACAGATCAGAAAAAAGTTTCACAGAATGATTCTGTGTAGTTTATATTTGGAGACATTCCTTTTTCCACTATTACCCTCTTAGTGCTCCGAATCTCCACTTGCATTTTCTACAGAAAGAGTGTTTCAGAACGGCTCAATCAAAACTAAGGTTCAACTCTTTTAGTTGAACAAACAGAACAGAAAGAAGTTTCACACAATTCTTCTGTGTAGTTTTTATTTGTAGACATTCTTTTTCCCAATATAGGCCTCTTAGCGCTCAGAATGTCCAATTGCAGTTTCTACAGAAAGAGTGTTTCAGAACGGCTCAATCAAAAGTAAGGTTCAACTCTGTTAGTTGAATGCACAGAACAGAAAGAAGTTTCATACAATGCTTCTGTGTAGTTTATATTTGAACATATTCTTTTTTCCACTATTACCCACTTAGCGCTACGAATGTCCAGTTGCATTTTCTACAGACAGAGTGTTTCAAAACTGCTCAATCAAAAGTATGGTTTAACTCTGCTAGCTGAATGCTCAGATCAGAATGAAGTTTCACAGAATGCTTCTGTGTAGTTTATATTTGAATATATTCCTATTTCCACTACTACGCTCTTAGCGCTCCAAATGTCCAGTTGCATTTTCTACAGAAAGTGTGTTCAGATCTGCTCAATCAAAAGTATGGTTTAACTCTGTTAGCTGAATGCACAGATCAGAAAGAAGTTTCACAGAATGATTCTGTGTAGTTTATATTTGGAGACATTCCTTTTTCCACTATTACCCTCTTAGTGCTCCGAATCTCCACTTGCATTTTCTACAGAAAGAGTGTTTCAGAACGGCTCAATCAAAACTAAGGTTCAACTCTTTTAGTTGAACAAACAGAACAGAAAGAAGTTTCACACAATTCTTCTGTGTAGTTTTTATTTGTAGACATTCTTTACCCCAATATAGGCCTCTTAGCGCTCAGAATGTCCAATTGCAGTTTCTACAGAAAGAGTGTTTCAGAACGGCTCAATCAAAAGTAAGGTTCAACTCTGTTAGTTGAATGCACAGAACAGAAAGAAGTTTCATACAATGCTTCTGTGTAGTTTATATTTGAACATATTCTTTTTTCCACTATTACCCACTTAGCGCTACGAATGTCCAGTTGCATTTTCTACAGACAGAGTGTTTCAAAACTGCTCAATCAAAAGTATGGTTTAACTCTGCTAGCTGAATTCTCAGATCAGAATGAAGTTTCACAGAATGCTTCTGTGTAGATTATATTTGAATATATTCCTATTTCCACTACTACGCTCTTAGCGCTCCAAATGTCCAGTTGCATTTTCTACAGAAAGTGTGTTCAGATCTGCTCAATCAAAAGTATGGTTTAACTCTTTTAGCTGAATGCACAGATCAGAAAGAAGTTTCACAGAATGATTCTGTGTAGTTTATATTTGGAGACATTCCTTTTTCCACTATTACCCTCTTAGTGCTCCGAATCTCCACTTGCATTTTCTACAGAAAGAGTGTTTCAGAACGGCTCAATCAAAACTAAGGTTCAACTCTTTTAGTTGAACAAACAGAACAGAAAGAAGTTTCACACAATTCTTCTGTGTAGTTTTTATTTGTAGACATTCTTTTTCCCAATATAGGCCTCTTAGCGCTCAGAATGTCCAATTGCAGTTTCTACAGAAAGAGTGTTTCAGAACGGCTCAATCAAAAGTAAGGTTCAACTCTGTTAGTTGAATGCACAGAACAGAAACAAGTTTCATACAATGCTTCTGTGTAGTTTATATTTGAACATATTATTTTTTCCACTATTACCCACTTAGCGCTACGAATGTCCAGTTGCATTTTCTACAGACAGAGTGTTTCAAAACTGCTCAATCAAAAGTATGGTTTAACTCTGTTAGCTGAATGCTCAGATCAGAAAGAAGTTTCACAGAATGCTTCTGTGTAGTTTATATTTGAATATATTCCTTTTTCAACTACTACGCTCTTAGCGCTCCAAATGTCCAGTTGCATTTTCTACAGAAAGAGTGTTCAGATCTGCTCAATCAAAAGTATGGTTTAACTCTGTTAGCTGAATGCACAGATCAGAAAGAAGTTTCACAGAATGATTCTGTGTAGTTTATATTTGGAGACATTCCTTTTTCCACTATTACCCTCTTAGCGCTCCGAATCTCCACTTGCATTTTCTACAGAAGAGTGTTTCAGAACGGCTCAATCAAAACTAAGGTTCAACTCTTTTATTTGAACAAACAGAACAGAAAGAAATTTCACAGAATGCATCTGTGTAGTTTTTATTTGAAGATATTCTTTTTCCCAATGTAGGCCTCTTAGCGCTTAACATGTCCAATTGCAGTTTCTACAGAAAGAGTGTTTCAGAACGGCTCAATTAAAAGTAAGGTTCAACTCTGTTAGTTGAATGCACAGAACAGAAAGAATTTTCACAGAATGCTACTGTGTAGTTTATATTTGAATATATTCCTTTTTCCACTATTTCCGTCTTAGCGCTCCGAATGTCCACTTGCATTTTCTACAGAAAGAGTGTTCAGAACTGCGCAATCAAAAGTATGGTTTAACTCTGTTAGCTTAATGAACATATCAGAAATAAGTTTCACACAATGCTTCTGTGTAGTTTTTATTTGAAGATATTATTTTTCCCAATAGAGGCCTCTTAGCGCTCAGAATGTCCAATTGCAGTTTCTACAGAAAGAGTGTTTCAGAAAGGCTCAATCAAAAGTAAGGTTCAACTCTGTTAGTTGAATGCACAGAACAGAAAGAAGTTTCATGCAATGCTTCTGTGTAGTTTATATTTGAACATATTCTTTTTTCCACTATTACCCACTTGGCGCTACGAATGTCCAGTTGCATTTTCTACAGACAGAGTGTTTCAAAACTGCTCAATCAAAAGTATGGTTTAACTCTGTTAGCTGAATGCTCAGATCAGAAAGAAGTTTCACAGAATGCTTCTGTGTAGTTTATATTTGAATATATTCCTTTTTCCACTACTACTCTCTTAGCGCTCCAATTGTCCAGTTGCATTTTCTACAGAAAGAGTGTTCAGATCTGCTCAATCAAAAGTATGGTTTAACTCTGTTAGCTGAATGCACAGATCAGAAAGAAGTTTCACAGAATGATTCTGTGTAGTTTATATTTGGAGACATTCCTTTTTCCACTATTACCCTCTTAGTGCTCCGAATCTCCACTTGCATTTTCTACAGAAAGAGTGTTTCAGAACGGCTCAATCAAAACTAAGGTTCAACTCTTTTAGTTGAACAAACAGAACAGAAAGAAGTTTCACACAATTGTTCTGTGTAGTTTTTATTTGTAGACATTCTTTTTCCCAATATAGGCCTCTTAGCGCTCAGAATGTCCAATTGCAGTTTCTACAGAAAGAGTGTTTCAGAACGGCTCAATCAAAATTAAGGTTCAACTCTGTTAGTTGAATGCACAGAACAGAAAGAAGTTTCATACAATGCTTCTGTGTAGTTTATATTTGAACATATTCTTTTTTCCACTATTACCCACTTAGCGCTACGAATGTCCAGTTGCATTTTCTACAGACAGAGTGTTTCAAAACTGCTCAATCAAAAGTATGGTTTAACTCTGTTAGCTGAATGCTCAGATCAGAAAGAAGTTTCACAGAATGCTTCTGTGTAGTTTATATTTGAATATATTCCTTTTTCCACTACTACGCTCTTAGCGCTCCAAATGTCCAGTTGCATTTTCTACAGAAAGAGTGTTCAGATCTGCTCAATCAAAAGTATGGTTTAACTCTGTTAGCTGAATGCACACATCAGAAAGAAGTTTCACAGAATGATTCTGTGTAGTTTATATTTGGAGACATTCCTTTTTCCACTATTACCCTCTTAGCGCTCCGAATCTCCACTTGCATTTTCTACAGACGAGTGTTTCAGAACGGCTCAGTCAAAACTAAGGTTCAACTCTTTTAATTGAACAAACAGAACAGAAAGAAATTTCACAGAATGCATCTGTGTAGTTTTTATTTGAAGATATTCTTTTTCCCAATGTAGGCCTCTTAGCGCTTAGCATGTCCAATTGCAGTTTCTACAGAAAGAGTGTTTCAGAACGGCTCAATTAAAAGTAAGGTTCAACTCTGTTAGTTGAATGCACAGAACAGAAAGAATTTTCACAGAATGCTACTGTGTAGTTTATATTTGAATATATTCCTTTTTCCACTATTTCCGTCTTAGCGCTCCGAATGTCCACTTGCATTTTCTACAGAAAGAGTGTTCAGAACTGCGCAATCAAAAGTATGGTTTAACTCTGTTAGCTTAATGAACATATCAGAAATAAGTTTCACACAATGCTTCTGTTTAGTTTTTATTAGAAGATATTATTTTTCCCAATAGAGGCCTCTTAGCGCTCAGAATGTCCAATTGCAGTTTCTACAGAAAGAGTGTTTCAGAAAGGCTCAATCAAAAGTAAGGTTCAACTCTGTTAGTTGAATGCACAGAACAGAAAGAAGTTTCATGCAATGCTTCTGTGTAGTTTATATTTGAACATATTCTTTTTTCCACTATTACCCACTTGGCGCTACGAATGTGCAGTTGCATTTTCTACAGACAGAGTGTTTCAAAACTGCTCAATCAAAAGTATGGTTTAACTCTGTTAGCTGAATGCTCAGATCAGAAAGAAGTTTCACAGAATTCTTCTGTGTAGTTTATATTTGAATATATTCCTTTTTCCACTACTACTCTCTTAGCACTCCAATTGTCCAGTTGCATTTTCAACAGAAAGAGTGTTCAGATCTGCTCATTCAAAAGTATGGTTTAACTCTGTTAGCTGAATGCACAGATCAGAAAAAAGTTTCACAGAATGATTCTGTGTAGTTTATATTTGGAGACATTCCTTTTTCCACTATTACCCTCTTAGTGCTCCGAATCTCCACTTGCATTTTCTACAGAAAGAGTGTTTCAGAACGGCTCAATCAAAACTAAGGTTCAACTCTTTTAGTTGAACAAACAGAACAGAAAGAAGTTTCACACAATTCTTCTGTGTAGTTTTTATTTGTAGACATTCTTTTTCCCAATATAGGCCTCTTAGCGCTCAGAATGTCCAATTGCAGTTTCTACAGAAAGAGTGTTTCAGAACGGCTCAATCAAAAGTAAGGTTCAACTCTGTTAGTTGAATGCACAGAACAGAAAGAAGTTTCATACAATGCTTCTGTGTAGTTTATATTTGAACATATTCTTTTTTCCACTATTACCCACTTAGCGCTACGAATGTCCAGTTGCATTTTCTACAGACAGAGTGTTTCAAAACTGCTCAATCAAAAGTATGGTTTAACTCTGCTAGCTGAATGCTCAGATCAGAATGAAGTTTCACAGAATGCTTCTGTGTAGTTTATATTTGAATATATTCCTATTTCCACTACTACGCTCTTAGCGCTCCAAATGTCCAGTTGCATTTTCTACAGAAAGTGTGTTCAGATCTGCTCAATCAAAAGTATGGTTTAACTCTGTTAGCTGAATGCACAGATCAGAAAGAAGTTTCACAGAATGATTCTGTGTAGTTTATATTTGGAGACATTCCTTTTTCCACTATTACCCTCTTAGTGCTCCGAATCTCCACTTGCATTTTCTACAGAAAGAGTGTTTCAGAACGGCTCAATCAAAACTAAGGTTCAACTCTTTTAGTTGAACAAACAGAACAGAAAGAAGTTTCACACAATTCTTCTGTGTAGTTTTTATTTGTAGACATTCTTTACCCCAATATAGGCCTCTTAGCGCTCAGAATGTCCAATTGCAGTTTCTACAGAAAGAGTGTTTCAGAACGGCTCAATCAAAAGTAAGGTTCAACTCTGTTAGTTGAATGCACAGAACAGAAAGAAGTTTCATACAATGCTTCTGTGTAGTTTATATTTGAACATATTCTTTTTTCCACTATTACCCACTTAGCGCTACGAATGTCCAGTTGCATTTTCTACAGACAGAGTGTTTCAAAACTGCTCAATCAAAAGTATGGTTTAACTCTGCTAGCTGAATGCTCAGATCAGAAAGAAGTTTCACAGAATGCTTCTGTGTAGTTTATATTTGAATATATTCCTATTTCCACTACTACGCTCTTAGCGCTCCAAATGTCCAGTTGCATTTTCTATAGAAAGAGTGTTCAGATCTGCTCAATCAAAAGTATGGTTTAACTCTTTTAGCTGAATGCACAGATCAGAAAGAAGTTTCACCGAATGATTCTGTGTAGTTTATATTTGAAGACATACCTTTTTCCACTATTACCCTCTTAGCGCTCCGAATAGCCACTTTCATTTTCTACAAAAAGAGTGTTTCATAACTGCTCAATCAAAAATATGTTTTATCTCTGTTAACGGAATTTACAGATCAGAAATAAGTTTCACAGAATGCATCTGTGTAGTTTTTATTTGAAGATATTCTTTTTCCCAATGTAGGCCTCTTAGCGCTTAGCATGTCCAATTGCAGTTTCTACAGAAAGAGTGTTTCAGAACGGCTCAATTAAAAGTAAGGTTCAACTCTGTTAGTTGAATGCACAGAACAGAAAGAATTTTCACAAAATGCTACTGTGTAGTTTATATTTGAATATATTCCTTTCTCCACTATTACCCTCTTAGCGCTCCGAATGTCCACTTGCATTTTCTACAGAAAGAGTGTTCAGAACTGCGCAATCAAAAGTATGGTTTAACTCTGTTAGCTTAATGAACATATCAGAAATAAATTTCACACAATGCTTCTGTGTAGTTTTTATTTGAAGATATTATTTTTCCCAATAGAGGCCTCTTTGCGCTCAGAATGTCCAATTGCAGTTTCTACAGAAAGAGTGTTTCAGGAAGGCTCAATCAAAAGTAAGGTTCAACTCTGTTAGTTGAATGCACAGAACAGAAAGAAGTTTCATGCAATGCTTCTGTGTAGTTTATATTTGAACATATTCTTTTTTCCACTATTACCCACTTGGCGCTAGGAATGTCCAGTTGCATTTTCTACAGACAGAGTGTTTCAAAACTGCTCAATCAAAAGTATGGTTTAACTCTGTTAGCTGAATGCTCAGATCAGAAAGAAGTTTCACAGAATGCATCTGTGTAGTTTATATTTGAATATATTCCTTTTTCCACTACTCCTCTCTTAGCGCTCCAATTGTCCAGTTGCATTTTCTACAGAAAGAGTGTTCAGATCTGCTCAATCAAAAGTATGGTTTAACTCTGTTAGCTGAATGCACAGATCAGAAAGAAGTTTCACAGAATGATTCTGTGTAGTTTATATTTGGAGACATTCCTTTTTCCACTATTACCCTCTTAGCGCTCCGAATCTCCACTTGCATTTTCTACGGAAAGAGTGTTTCAGAACGGCTCAATCAAAACTAAGGTTCAACTCTTTTAGTTGAACAAACAGAACAGAAAGAAGTTTCACAGAATGCATCTGTGTAGTTTTTATTTGAAGATATTCTTTTTCCCAATGTAGGCCTCTTAGCGCTTAGCATCTCCAATTGCAGTTTCTACAGAAAGAGTGTTTCAGAACGGCTCAATTATAAGTAAGGTTCAACTCTGTTAGTTGAATGCACAGAACAGAATGTATTTTCACAGAATGCTACTGTGTAGTTTATATTTGAATATATTCCTTTTTCCACTATTACCCTCTTAGCGCTCCGAATGTCCACTTGCATTTTCTACAGAAGGAGTGTTCAGAACTGCGCAATCAAAAGTATGGTTTAACTCTGTTAGCTTAATGAACATATCAGAAGTAAGTTTCACACAATGCTTCTGTGTAGTTTTTATTTGAAGATATTATTTTTCCCAATATAGGCCTCTTAGCGCTCAGAATGTCCAATTGCTGTTTCTACAGAAAGAGTGTTTCAGAACGGCTCAATCAAAAGTAGGTTCAACTCTGTTAGTTGAATGCACAGAACAGAAAGAAGTTTCATACAATGCTTCTGTGTAGTTTATATTTGAACATATTCTTTTTTCCACTATTACCCACTTAGCGCTACGAATGTCCAGTTGCATTTTCTACAGACAGAGTGTTTCAAAACTGCTCAATCAAAAGTATGGTTTAACTCTGTTAGCTGAATGCTCAGATCAGAAAGAAGTTTCACAGAATGCTTCTGTGTAGTTTATATTTGAATATATTCCTTTTTCCACTACTACGCTCTTAGCGCTCCAAATGTCCAGTTGCATTTTCTACACAAAGAGTGTTCAGATCTGCTCAATCAAAAGTATGATTTAACTCTGTTAGCTGAATGCACAGATCAGAAAGAAGTTTCACCGAATGATTCTGTGTAGTTTATATTTGAAGACATTCCTTTTTCCACTATTACCCTCTTAGCGCTCCGAATCTCCACTTGCATTTTCTACAAAAAGAGTGTTTCATAACTGCTCAATCAAAAATATGTTTTATCTCTGTTAACTGAATTTACAGATCAGAAATAAGTTTCACAGAATGCATCTGTGTAGTTTTTATTTGAAGATATTATTTTTCCCAATGTAGGCCTCTTAGCGCTTAGCATGTCCAATTGCAGTTTCTACAGAAAGAGTGTTTCAGAACGGCTCAATTAAAAGTAAGGTTCAACTCTGTTAGTTGAATGCACAGAACAGAAAGAATTTTCACAGAATGCTACTGTGTAGTTTATATTTGAATATATTCCTTTTTCCACTATTACCCTCTTAGCGCTCCGAATGTCCACTTGCATTTTCTACAGAAAGAGTGTTCAGAACTGCACAATCAAAAGTATGGTTTAACCCTGTTAGCTTAATGAACATATCAGAAATAAGTTTCACACAATGCTTCTGTGTAGTTTTTATTTGAAGATATTATTTTTCCCAATAGAGGCCTCTTAGCGCTCAGAATGTCCAATTGCAGTTTCTACAGAAAGAGTGTTTCAGAAAGGCTCAATCAAAAGTAAGGTTCAACTCTGTTAGTTGAATGCACAGAACAGAAAGAAGTTTCATACAATGCTTCTGTGTAGTTTATATTTGAACATATTTTTTTTCCACTATTACCCACTTAGCGCTACGAAAGTCCAGTTGCATTTTCTACAGACAGAGTGTTTCAAAACTGCTCAATCAAAAGTATGGTTTAACTCTGTTAGCTGAATGCACAGATCAGAAAGAAGTTTCACAGAATGATTCTGTGTAGTTTATATTTGTAGACATTCCTTTTTCCACTATTACCCTCTTAGCGCTCCGAATCTCCACTTGCATTTTCTACAGAAGGAGTGTTCAGAACTGCGCAATCAAAAGTATGGTTTAACTCTGTTAGCTTAATGAACATATCAGAAATAAGTTTCACACAATGCTTCTGTGTAGTTTTTATTTGAAGATTTTATTTTTCCCAATAGAGGCCTCTTAGCGCTCAGAATGTCCAATTGCAGTTTCTACAGAAAGAGTGTTTCAGAAAGGCTCAATCAAAAGTAAGGTTCAACTCTGTTAGTTGAATGCACAGAACAGAAAGAAATTTCATACAATGTTTCTGTGTAGTTTACATTTGAACATATTATTTTTTCCACTATTACCCACTTAGCGCTACGAATGTCCAGTTGCATTTTCTACAGACAGAGTGTTTCAAAACTGCTCAATCAAAAGTATGGTTTAACTCTGTTAGCTGAATGCTCAGATCAGAAAGAAGTTTCACAGAATGCTTCTGTGTAGTTTATATTTGAATATATTCCTATTTCCACTACTACGCTCTTAGCGCTCCAAATGTCCAGTTGCATTTTCTACAGAAAGAGTGTTCAGATCTGCTCAATCAAAAGTATGGTTTAACTCTGTTAGCTGAATGCACAGATCAGAAAGAAGTTTCACCGAATGATTCTGTGTAGTTTATATTTGAAGACATTCCTTTTTCCACTATTACCCACTTAGCGCTCCGAATCTCCACTTGCATTTTCTACAAAAAGAGTGTTTCATAACTGCTCCATCAAAAATATGTTTTATCTCTGTTAACTGAATTTACAGATCAGAAATAAGTTTCACAGAATGCATCTGTGTAGTTTTTATTTGAAGATATTCTTTTTCCCAATGTAGGCCTCTTAGCGCTTAGCATGTCCAATTGCAGTTTCTACAGAAAGAGTGTTTCAGAACGGCTCAATCAAAAGTAAGGTTCAACTCTGTTAGTTGAATGCACAGAACAGAAAGAATTCTCACAGAATGCTACTGTGTAGTTTATATTTGAATATATTCCTTTTTCCACTATTACCCTCTTAGCGCTCCGAATGTCCACTTGCATTTTCTACAGAAAGAGTGTTCAGAACTGCGCAATCAAAACTATGGTTTAACTCTGTTAGCTTAATGAACATATCAGAAATAAGTTTCACACAATGCTTCTGTGTAGTTTTTATTTGAAGATATTATTTTTCCCAATAGAGGCCTCTTAGCGCTCAGAATGTCCAATTGCAGTTTCTACAGAAAGAGTGTTTCAGAAAGGCTCAATCAAAAGTAAGGTTCAACTCTGTTAGTTGAATGCACAGAACAGAAAGAAGTTTCATACAATGCTTCTGTGTAGTTTATATTTGAACATATTTTTATTCCACTATTACCCACTTAGCGCTACGAATGTCCAGTTGCATTTTCTACAGACAGAGTGTTTCAAAATTGCTCAATCAAAAGTATGGTTTAACTCTGTTAGCTGAATGCTCAGATCAGAAAGAAGTTTCACAGAATGCCTCTGTGTAGTTTATATTTGAATATATTCCTTTTTCCACTACTACTCTCTTAGCGCTCCAAATGTCCAGTTGCATTTTCTACAGAAAGAGTGTTCAGATCTGCTCAATCAAAAGTATGGTTTAACACTGTTAGCTGAATGCACAGATCAGAAAGAAGTTTCACAGAATGATTCTGTGTAGTTTATATTTGGAGACATTCCTTTTTCCACTATTACCCTCTTAGCGCTCCGAATATCCACTTGCATTTTCTACAGAAAGAGGGTTTCAGAACGGCTCAATCAAAACTAAGGTTCAACTCTTTTAGTTGAACAAACAGAACAGAAAGAAGTTTCACACAATTCTTCTGTGTAGTTTTTATTTGTAGACATTCTTTTTCCCAATATAGGCCTCTTAGCGCTCAGAATGTCCAATTGCACTTTCTACAGAAAGAGTGTTTCAGAAAGGCTCAATCAAAAGTAAGGTTCAACTCTGTTAGTTGAATGCACAGAACAGAAAGAAGTTTCATACAATGCTTCTGTGTAGTTTATATTTAAACATATTCTTTTTTCCACTATTACCCACTTGGCGCTACGAATGTCCAGTTGCATTTTCTACAGACAGAGTGTTTCAAAACTGCTCAATCAAAAGTATGGTTTAACTCTGTTAGCTGAATGCTCAGATCAGAAAGAAGTTTCACAGAATGCTTCTGTGTAGTTTATATTTGAATATATTCCTTTTTCCACTAATACTCTCTTAGCGCTCCAAATGTCCAGTTGCATTTTCTACAGAAAGAGTGTTCAGATCTGCTCAATCAAAAGTATGGTTTAACTCTGTTAGCTGAATGCCCAGATCAGAAAGAAGTTTCACAGAATGATTCTGTGTAGTTTATATTTGGAGACATTCCTTTTTCCACTATTACCCTCTCAGCGCTCCGAATCTCCACTTGCATTTTCTACAGAAAGAGTGTTTCAGAACGGCTCAATCAAAACTGAAGTTCAACTCTTTTAGTTGAACAAACAGAACAGAAAGAAGTTTCACACAATTCTTCTGTGTAGTTTTTATTTGTAGACATTCTTTTTCCCAATATAGGCCTCTTAGCGCTCAGAATGTCCAATTGCTGTTTCCACAGAAAGAGTGTTTCAGAACGGCTCAATCAAAAGTAGGTTCAACTCTGTTAGTTGAATGCACAGAACAGAAAGAAGTTTCATACAATGCTTCTGTGTAGTTTATATTTGAACATATTCTTTTTTCCACTATTACCCACTTAGCGCTACGAATGCCCAGTTGCATTTTCTACAGACAGAGTGTTTCAAAACTGCTCAATCAAAAGTATGGTTTAACTCTGCTAGCTGAATGCTCAGATCAGAATGAAGTTTCACAGAATGCTTCTGTGTAGTTTATATTTGAATATATTCCTATTTCCACTACTACGCTCTTAGCGCTCCAAATGTCCAGTTGCATTTTCTACAGAAAGTGTGTTCAGATCTGCTCAATCAAAAGTATGGTTTAACTCTGTTAGCTGAATGCACAGATCAGAAAGAAGTTTCACAGAATGATTCTGTGTAGTTTATATTTGGAGACATTCCTTTTTCCACTATTACCCTCTTAGTGCTCCGAATCTCCACTTGCATTTTCTACAGAAAGAGTGTTTCAGAACGGCTCAATCAAAACTAAGGTTCAACTCTTTTAGTTGAACAAACAGAACAGAAAGAAGTTTCACACAATTCTTCTGTGTAGTTTTTATTTGTAGACATTCTTTTTCCCAATATAGGCCTCTTAGCGCTCAGAATGTCCAATTGCAGTTTCTACAGAAAGAGTGTTTCAGAACGGCTCAATCAAAAGTAAGGTTCAACTCTGTTAGTTGAATGCACAGAACAGAAAGAAGTTTCATACAATGCTTCTGTGTAGTTTATATTTGAACATATTCTTTTTTCCACTATTACCCACTTAGCGCTATGAATGTCCAGTTGCATTTTCTACAGACAGAGTGTTTCAAAACTGCTCAATCAAAAGTATGGTTTAACTCTGCTAGCTGAATGCTCAGATCAGAAAGAAGTTTCACAGAATGCTTCTGTGTAGTTTATATTTGAATATATTCCTATTTCCACTACTACGCTCTTAGCGCTCCAAATGTCCAGTTGCATTTTCTATAGAAAGAGTGTTCAGATCTGCTCAATCAAAAGTATGGTTTAACTCTGTTAGCTGAATGCACAGATCAGAAAGAAGTTTCACCGAATGATTCTGTGTAGTTTATATTTGAAGACATACCTTTTTCCACTATTACCCTCTTAGCGCTCCGAATCTCCACTTTCATTTTCTACAAAAAGAGTGTTTCATAACTGCTCAATCAAAAATATGTTTTATCTCTGTTAACGGAATTTACAGATCAGAAATAAGTTTCACAGAATGCATCTGTGTAGTTTTTATTTGAAGATATTCTTTTTCCCAATGTAGGCCTCTTAGCGCTTAGCATGTCCAATTGCAGTTTCTACAGAAAGAGTGTTTCAGAACGGCTCAATTAAAAGTAAGGTTCAACTCTGTTAGTTGAATGCACAGAACAGAAAGAATTTTCACAAAATGCTACTGTGTAGTTTATATTTGAATATATTCCTTTCTCCACTATTACCCTCTTAGCGCTCCGAATGTCCACTTGCATTTTCTACAGAAAGAGTGTTCAGAACTGCGCAATCAAAAGTATGGTTTAACTCTGTTAGCTTAATGAACATATCAGAAATAAATTTCACACAATGCTTCTGTGTAGTTTTTATTTGAAGATATTATTTTTCCCAATAGAGGCCTCTTTGCGCTCAGAATGTCCAATTGCAGTTTCTACAGAAAGAGTGTTTCAGGAAGGCTCAATCAAAAGTAAGGTTCAACTCTGTTAGTTGAATGCACAGAACAGAAAGTAGTTTCATGCAATGCTTCTGTGTAGTTTATATTTGAACATATTCTTTTTTCCACTATTACCCACTTGGCGCTAGGAATGTCCAGTTGCATTTTCTACAGACAGAGTGTTTCAAAACTGCTCAATCAAAAGTATGGTTTAACTCTGTTAGCTGAATGCTCAGATCAGAAAGAAGTTTCACAGAATGCATCTGTGTAGTTTATATTTGAATATATTCCCTTTTCCACTACTCCTCTCTTAGCGCTCCAATTGTCCAGTTGCATTTTCTACAGAAAGAGTGTTCAGATCTGCTCAATCAAAAGTATGGTTTAACTCTGTTAGCTGAATGCACAGATCAGAAAGAAGTTTCACAGAATGATTCTGTGTAGTTTATATTTGGAGACATTCCTTTTTCCACTATTACCCTCTTAGCGCTCCGAATCTCCACTTGCATTTTCTACAGAAAGAGTGTTTCAGAACGGCTCAATCAAAACTAAGGTTCAACTCTTTTAGTTGAACAAACAGAACAGAAAGAAGTTTCACAGAATGCATCTGTGTAGTTTTTATTTGAAGATATTCTTTTTCCCAATGTAGGCCTCTTAGCGCTTAGCATCTCCAATTGCAGTTTCTACAGAAAGAGTGTTTCAGAACGGCTCAATTATAAGTAAGGTTCAACTCTGTTAGTTGAATGCACAGAACAGAAAGTATTTTCACAGAATGCTACTGTGTAGTTTATATTTGAATATATTCCTTTTTCCACTATTACCCTCTTAGCGCTCCGAATGTCCACTTGCATTTTCTACAGAAAGAGTGTTCAGAACTGCGCAATCAAAAGTATGGTTTAACTCTGTTAGCTTAATGAACATATCAGAAGTAAGTTTCACACAATGCTTCTGTGTAGTTTTTATTTGAAGATATTATTTTTCCCAATATAGGCCTCTTAGCGCTCAGAATGTCCAATTGCTGTTTCTACAGAAAGAGTGTTTCAGAACGGCTCAATCAAAAGTAGGTTCAACTCTGTTAGTTGAATGCACAGAACAGAAAGAAGTTTCATACAATGCTTCTGTGTAGTTTATATTTGAACATATTCTTTTTTCCACTATTACCCACTTAGCGCTACGAATGTCCAGTTGCATTTTCTACAGACAGAGTGTTTCAAAACTGCTCAATCAAAAGTATGGTTTAACTCTGTTAGCTGAATGCTCAGATCAGAAAGAAGTTTCACAGAATGCTTCTGTGTAGTTTATATTTGAATATATTCCTTTTTCCACTACTACGCTCTTAGCGCTCCAAATGTCCAGTTGCATTTTCTACACAAAGAGTGTTCAGATCTGCTCAATCAAAAGTATGATTTAACTCTGTTAGCTGAATGCACACATCAGAAAGAAGTTTCACCGAATGATTCTGTGTAGTTTATATTTGAAGACATTCCTTTTTCCACTATTACCCTCTTAGCGCTCCGAATCTCCACTTGCATTTTCTACAAAAAGAGTGTTTCATAACTGCTCAATCAAAAATATGTTTTATCTCTGTTAACTGAATTTACAGATCAGAAATAAGTTTCACAGAATGCATCTGTGTAGTTTTTATTTGAAGATATTATTTTTCCCAATGTAGGCCTCTTAGCGCTTAGCATGTCCAATTGCAGTTTCTACAGAAAGAGTGTTTCAGAACGGCTCAATTAAAAGTAAGGTTCAACTCTGTTAGTTGAATGCACAGAACAGAAAGAATTTTCACAGAATGCTACTGTGTAGTTTATATTTGAATATATTCCTTTTTCCACTATTACCCTCTTAGCGCTCCGAATGTCCACTTGCATTTTCTACAGAAAGAGTGTTCAGAACTGCACAATCAAAAGTATGGTTTAACCCTGTTAGCTTAATGAACATATCAGAAATAAGTTTCACACAATGCTTCTGTGTAGTTTTTATTTGAAGATATTATTTTTCCCAATAGAGGCCTCTTAGCGCTCAGAATGTCCAATTGCAGTTTCTACAGAAAGAGTGTTTCAGAAAGGCTCAATCAAAAGTAAGGTTCAACTCTGTTAGTTGAATGCACAGAACAGAAAGAAGTTTCATACAATGCTTCTGTGTAGTTTATATTTGAACATATTTTTTTTCCACTATTACCCACTTAGCGCTACGAAAGTCCAGTTGCATTTTCTACAGACAGAGTGTTTCAAAACTGCTCAATCAAAAGTATGGTTTAACTCTGTTAGCTGAATGCACAGATCAGAAAGAAGTTTCACAGAATGATTCTGTGTAGTTTATATTTGTAGACATTCCTTTTTCCACTATTACCCTCTTAGCGCTCCGAATCTCCACTTGCATTTTCTACAGAAGGAGTGTTCAGAACTGCGCAATCAAAAGTATGGTTTAACTCTGTTAGCTTAATGAACATATCAGAAATAAGTTTCACACAATGCTTCTGTGTAGTTTTTATTTGAAGATTTTATTTTTCCCAATAGAGGCCTCTTAGCGCTCAGAATGTCCAATTGCAGTTTCTACAGAAAGAGTGTTTCAGAAAGGCTCAATCAAAAGTAAGGTTCAACTCTGTTAGTTGAATGCACAGAACAGAAAGAAATTTCATACAATGTTTCTGTGTAGTTTACATTTGAACATATTATTTTTTCCACTATTACCCACTTAGCGCTACGAATGTCCAGTTGCATTTTCTACAGACAGAGTGTTTCAAAACTGCTCAATCAAAAGTATGGTTTAACTCTGTTAGCTGAATGCTCAGATCAGAAAGAAGTTTCACAGAATGCTTCTGTGTAGTTTATATTTGAATATATTCCTATTTCCACTACTACGCTCTTAGCGCTCCAAATGTCCAGTTGCATTTTCTACAGAAAGAGTGTTCAGATCTGCTCAATCAAAAGTATGGTTTAACTCTGTTAGCTGAATGCACAGATCAGAAAGAAGTTTCACCGAATGATTCTGTGTAGTTTATATTTGAAGACATTCCTTTTTCCACTATTACCCACTTAGCGCTCCGAATCTCCACTTGCATTTTCTACAAAATGAGTGTTTCATAACTGCTCCATCAAAAATATGTTTTATCTCTGTTAACTGAATTTACAGATCAGAAATAAGTTTCACAGAATGCATCTGTGTAGTTTTTATTTGAAGATATTCTTTTTCCCAATGTAGGCCTCTTAGCGCTTAGCATGTCCAATTGCAGTTTCTACAGAAAGAGTGTTTCAGAACGGCTCAATCAAAAGTAAGGTTCAACTCTGTTAGTTGAATGCACAGAACAGAAAGAATTCTCACAGAATGCTACTGTGTAGTTTATATTTGAATATATTCCTTTTTCCACTATTACCCTCTTAGCGCTCCGAATGTCCACTTGCATTTTCTACAGAAAGAGTGTTCAGAACTGCGCAATCAAAACTATGGTTTAACTCTGTTAGCTTAATGAACATATCAGAAATAAGTTTCACACAATGCTTCTGTGTAGTTTTTATTTGAAGATATTATTTTTCCCAATAGAGGCCTCTTAGCGCTCAGAATGTCCAATTGCAGTTTCTACAGAAAGAGTGTTTCAGAAAGGCTCAATCAAAAGTAAGGTTCAACTCTGTTAGTTGAATGCACAGAACAGAAAGAAGTTTCATACAATGCTTCTGTGTAGTTTATATTTGAACATATTTTTATTCCACTATTACCCACTTAGCGCTACGAATGTCCAGTTGCATTTTCTACAGACAGAGTGTTTCAAAATTGCTCAATCAAAAGTATGGTTTAACTCTGTTAGCTGAATGCTCAGATCAGAAAGAAGTTTCACAGAATGCCTCTGTGTAGTTTATATTTGAATATATTCCTTTTTCCACTACTACTCTCTTAGCGCTCCAAATGTCCAGTTGCATTTTCTACAGAAAGAGTGTTCAGATCTGCTCAATCAAAAGTATGGTTTAACACTGTTAGCTGAATGCACAGATCAGAAAGAAGTTTCACAGAATGATTCTGTGTAGTTTATATTTGGAGACATTCCTTTTTCCACTATTACCCTCTTAGCGCTCCGAATATCCACTTGCATTTTCTACAGAAAGAGGGTTTCAGAACGGCTCAATCAAAACTAAGGTTCAACTCTTTTAGTTGAACAAACAGAACAGAAAGAAGTTTCACACAATTCTTCTGTGTAGTTTTTATTTGTAGACATTCTTTTTCCCAATATAGGCCTCTTAGCGCTCAGAATGTCCAATTGCTGTTTCCACAGAAAGAGTGTTTCAGAACGGCTCAATCAAAAGTAGGTTCAACTCTGTTAGTTGAATGCACAGAACAGAAAGAAGTTTCATACAATGCTTCTGTGTAGTTTATATTTGAACATATTCTTTTTTCCACTATTACCCACTTAGCGCTACGAATGTCCAGTTGCATTTTCTACAGACAGAGTGTTTCAAAACTGCTCAATCAAAAGTATGGTTTAACTCTGTTAGCTGAATGCTCAGATCAGAAAGAAGTTTCACAGAATGCTTCTGTGTAGTTTATATTTGAATATATTCCTTTTTCCACTACTACGCTCTTAGCGCTCCAAATGTCCAGTTGCATTTTCTACACAAAGAGTGTTCAGATCTGCTCAATCAAAAGTATGGTTTAACTCTGTTAGCTGAATGCACAGATCAGAAAGAAGTTTCACCGAATGATTCTGTGTAGTTTATATTTGAAGACATTCCTTTTTCCACTATTACCCTCTTAGCGCTCCGAATCTCCACTTGCATTTTCTACAAAAAGAGTGTTTCATAACTGCTCAATCAAAAATATGTTTTATCTCTGTTAACTGAATTTACAGATCAGAAATAAGTTTCACAGAATGCATCTGTGTAGTTTTTATTTGAAGATATTATTTTTCCCAATGTAGGCCTCTTAGCGCTTAGCATGTCCAATTGCAGTTTCTACAGAAAGAGTGTTTCAGAACGGCTCAATTAAAAGTAAGGTTCAACTCTGTTAGTTGAATGCACAGAACAGAAAGAATTTTCACAGAATGCTACTGTGTAGTTTATATTTGAATATATTCCTTTTTCCACTATTACCCTCTTAGCGCTCCGAATGTCCACTTGCATTTTCTACAGAAAGAGTGTTCAGAACTGCACAATCAAAAGTATGGTTTAACTCTGTTAGCTTAATGAACATATCAGAAATAAGTTTCACACAATGATTCTGTGTAGTTTTTATTTGAAGATATTATTTTTCCCAATAGAGGCCTCTTAGCGCTCAGAATGTCCAATTGCAGTTTCTACAGAAAGAGTGTTTCAGAAAGGCTCAATCAAAAGTAAGGTTCCACTCTGTTAGTTGAATGCACAGAACAGAAAGAAGTTTCATACAATGCTTCTGTGTAGTTTATATTTGAACATATTCTTTTTTCCATTATTACCCACTTAGCGCTACGAAAGTCCAGTTGCATTTTCTACAGACAGAGTGTTTCAAAACTGCTCAATCAAAAGTATGGTTTAACTCTGTTAGCTGGATGCACAGATCAGAAAGAAGTTTCACAGAATGATTCTGTGTAGTTTATATTTATAGACATTCCTTTTTCCACTATTACCCTCTTAGCGCTCCGAATCTCCACTTGCATTTTCTACAGAAGGAGTGTTCAGAACTGCGCAATCAAAAGTATGGTTTAACTCTGTTAGCTTAATGAACATATCAGAAATAAGTTTCACACAATGCTTCTGTGTAGTTTTTATTTGAAGATTTTATTTTTCCCAATAGAGGCCTCTTAGCGCTCAGAATGTCCAATTGCAGTTTCTACAGAAAGAGTGTTTCAGAAAGGCTCAATCAAAAGTAAGGTTCAACTCTGTTAGTTGAATGCACAGAACAGAAAGAAATTTCATACAATGCTTCTGTGTAGTTTATATTTGAACATATTCTTTTTTCCACTATTACCCACTTAGCGCTACGAATGTCCAGTTGCATTTTCTACAGACAGAGTGTTTCAAAACTGCTCAATCAAAAGTATGGTTTAACTCTGTTAGCTGAATGCTCAGATCAGAAAGAAGTTTCACAGAATGCTTCTGTGTAGTTTATATTTGAATATATTCCTATTTCCACTACTACGCTCTTAGCGCTCCAAATGTCCAGTTGCATTTTCTACAGAAAGAGTGTTCAGATCTGCTCAATCAAAAGTATGGTTTAACTCTGTTAGCTGAATGCACAGATCAGAAAGAAGTTTCACCGAATGATTCTGTGTAGTTTATATTTGAAGACATTCCTTTTTCCACTATTACCCACTTAGCGCTCCGAATCTCCACTTGCATTTTCTACAAAAAGAGTGTTTCATAACTGCTCCATCAAAAATATGTTTTATCTCTGTTAACTGAATTTACAGATCAGAAATAAGTTTCACAGAATGCATCTGTGTAGTTTTTATTTGAAGATATTCTTTTTCCCAATGTAGGCCTCTTAGCGCTTAGCATGTCCAATTGCAGTTTCTACAGAAAGAGTGTTTCAGAACAACTCAATCAAAAGTAAGGTTCAACTCCGTTAGTTGAATGCAGAGAACAGAAAGTATTTTCGCAGAATGCTACTGTGTAGTTTATATTTGAATATATTCCTTTTTCCACTATTATCCTCTTAGCGCTCCGAATGTCCACTTGCATTTTCTACAGAAAGAGTGTTTCAGAACGGCTCAATCAAAACTAAGGTTCAACTCTTTTAGTTGAACAAACAGAACAGAAAGAAGTTTCACACAATTCTTCTGTGTAGTTTTTATTTGTAGACATTCTTTTTCCCAATATAGGCCTCTTAGCGCTCAGAATGTCCAATTGCACTTTCTACAGAAAGAGTGTTTCAGAACGGCTCAATCAAAAGTAAGGTTCAACTCTGTTAGTTGAATGCACAGAACAGAAAGAAGTTTCATACAATGCTTCTGTGTAGTTTATATTTGAACATATTCTTTTTTCCACTATTACCCACTTAGCGTTACGAATGTCCAGTTGCATTTTCTACAGACAGAGTGTTTCAAAACTGCTCAATCAAAAGTATGGTTTAACTCTGCTAGCTGAATGCTCAGATCAGAAAGAAGTTTCACAGAATGCTTCTGTGTAGTTTATATTTGAATATATTCCTTTTTCCACTACTACGCTCTTAGCGCTCCAAATGTCCAGTTGCATTTTCTACAGAAAGAGTGTTCAGATCTGCTCAATCAAAAGTATGGTTTAACTCGGTTAGCTGAATGCACAGATCAGAAAGAAGTTTCACCGAATGATTCTCTGTAGTTTATATTTGAAGACATTCCTTTTTCCACTATTACCCTCTTAGCGCTCCGAATCTCCACTTGCATTTTCTACAAAAAGAGTGTTTCATAACTGCTCAATCAAAAATATGTTTTATCTCTGTTAACTGAATTTACAGATCAGAAATAAGTTTCACAGAATGCATCTGTGTAGTTTTTATTTGAAGATATTCTTTTTCCCAATGTAGGCCTCTAAGCGCTTAGCATGTCCAATTGCAGTTTCTACAGAAAGAGTGTTTCAGAACGGCTCAATTAAAAGTAAGGTTCAACTCTGTTAGTTGAATGCACAGAACAGAAAGAATTTTCACAGAATGCTACTGTGTAGTTTATATTTGAATATATTCCTTTCTCCACTATTACCCTCTTCGCGCTCCGAATGTCCACTTGCATTTTCTACAGAAAGAGTGTTCAGAACTGCGCAATCAAAAGTATGATTTAACTCTGTTAGCTTAATGAACATATCAGAAATAAGTTTCACACAATGCTTCTGTGTAGTTTTTATTTGAAGATATTATTTTTCCCAATAGAGGCCTCTTAGCGCTCAGAATGTCCAATTGCAGTTTCTACAGAAAGAGTGTTTCAGAAAGGCTCAATCAAAAGTAAGTTTCAACTCTGTTAGTTGAATGCACAGAACAGAAAGAAGTTTCATACAATGCTTCTGTGTAGTTTATATTTGAACATGTTCTTTTTTCCACTATTACCCACTTAGCCTTACGAATGTCCAGTTGCATTTACTACAGACAGAGTGTTTCAAAACTGCTCAATCAAAAGTATGGTTTAACTCTGTTAGCTGAATGCTCAGATCAGAAAGAAGTTTCACAGAATGCTTCTGTGTAGTTTATATTTGAATATATTCCTTTTTCCACTACTACTCTCTTAGCGCTCCAAATGTCCAGTTGCATTTTCTACAGAAAGAGTGTTCAGATCTGCTCAATCAAAAGTATGGTTTAACTCTGTTAGCTGAATGCACAGATCAGAAAGAAGTTTCACAGAATGATTCTGTGTAGTTTATATTTGGAGACATTCCTTTTTCCACTATTACCCTCTTAGTGCTCCGAATCTCCACTTGCATTTTCTACAGAAAGAGTGTTTCAGAACGGCTCAATCAAAACTAAGGTTCAACTCTTTTAGTTGAACAAACAGAACAGAAAGAAGTTTCACACAATTCTTCTGTGTAGTTTTTATTTGTAGACATTCTTTTCCCCAATATAGGCCTCTTAGCGCTCAGAATGTCCAATTGCAGTTTCTACAGAAAGAGTGTTTCAGAACGGCTCAATCAAAAGTAAGGTTCAACTCTGTTAGTTGAATGCACAGAACAGAAAGAAGTTTCATACAATGCTTCTGTGTAGTTTATATTTGAACATATTCTTTTTTCCACTATTACCCACTTAGCGCTACGAATGTCCAGTTGCATTTTCTACAGACAGAGTGTTTCAAAACTGCTCAATCAAAAGTATGGTTTAACTCTGCTAGCTGAATTCTCAGATCAGAATGAAGTTTCACAGAATGCTTCTGTGTAGTTTATATTTGAATATATTCCTATTTCCACTACTACGCTCTTAGCGCTCCAAATGTCCAGTTGCATTTTCTACAGAAAGTGTGTTCAGATCTGCTCAATCAAAAGTATGGTTTAACTCTTTTAGCTGAATGCACAGATCAGAAAGAAGTTTCACAGAATGATTCTGTGTAGTTTATATTTGGAGACATTCCTTTTTCCACTATTACCCTCTTAGTGCTCCGAATCTCCACTTGCATTTTCTACAGAAAGAGTGTTTCAGAACGGCTCAATCAAAACTAAGGTTCAACTCTTTTAGTTGAACAAACAGAACAGAAAGAAGTTTCACACAATTCTTCTGTGTAGTTTTTATTTGTAGACATTCTTTTTCCCAATATAGGCCTATTAGCGCTCAGAATGTCCAATTGCAGTTTCTACAGAAAGAGTGTTTCAGAACGGCTCAATCAAAAGTAAGGTTCAACTCTGTTAGTTGAATGCACAGAACAGAAAGAAGTTTCATACAATGCTTCTGTGTAGTTTATATTTGAACATATTATTTTTTCCACTATTACCCACTTAGCGCTACGAATGTCCAGTTGCATTTTCTACAGACAGAGTGTTTCAAAACTGCTCAATCAAAAGTATGGTTTAACTCTGTTAGCTGAATGCTCAGATCAGAAAGAAGTTTCACAGAATGCTTCTGTGTAGTTTATATTTGAATATATTCCTTTTTCAACTACTACGCTCTTAGCGCTCCAAATGTCCAGTTGCATTTTCTACAGAAAGAGTGTTCAGATCTGCTCAATCAAAAGTATGGTTTAACTCTGTTAGCTGAATGCACAGATCAGAAAGAAGTTTCACAGAATGATTCTGTGTAGTTTATATTTGGAGACATTCCTTTTTCCACTATTACCCTCTTAGCGCTCCGAATCTCCACTTGCATTTTCTACAAAAAGAGTGTTTCATAACTGCTCAATCAAAAATATGTTTTATCTCTGTTAACTGAATTTACAGATCAGAAATAAGTTTCACAGAATGCATCTGTGTAGTTTTTATTTGAAGATATTCTTTTTCCCAATGTAGGCCTCTAAGCGCTTAGCATGTCCAATTGCAGTTTCTACAGAAAGAGTGTTTCAGAACGGCTCAATTAAAAGTAAGGTTCAACTCTGTTAGTTGAATGCACAGAACAGAAAAAATTTTCACAGAATGCTACTGTGTAGTTTATATTTGAATATATTCCTTTCTCCACTATTACCCTCTTCGCGCTCCGAATGTCCACTTGCATTTTCTACAGAAAGAGTGTTCAGAACTGCGCAATCAAAAGTATGATTTAACTCTGTTAGCTTAATGAACATATCAGAAATAAGTTTCACACAATGCTTCTGTGTAGTTTTTATTTGAAGATATTATTTTTCCCAATAGAGGCCTCTTAGCGCTCAGAATGTCCAATTGCAGTTTCTACAGAAAGAGTGTTTCAGAAAGGCTCAATCAAAAGTAAGTTTCAACTCTGTTAGTTGAATGCACAGAACAGAAAGAAGTTTCATACAATGCTTCTGTGTAGTTTATATTTGAACATGTTCTTTTTTCCACTATTACCCACTTAGCCTTACGAATGTCCAGTTGCATTTTCTACAGACAGAGTGTTTCAAAACTGCTCAATCAAAAGTATGGTTTAACTCTGTTAGCTGAATGCTCAGATCAGAAAGAAGTTTCACAGAATGCTTCTGTGTAGTTTATATTTGAATATATTCCTTTTTCCACTACTACTCTCTTAGCGCTCCAAATGTCCAGTTGCATTTTCTACAGAAAGAGTGTTCAGATCTGCTCAATCAAAAGTATGGTTTAACTCTGTTAGCTGAATGCACAGATCAGAAAGAAGTTTCACAGAATGATTCTGTGTAGTTTATATTTGGAGACATTCCTTTTTCCACTATTACCCTCTTAGTGCTCCGAATCTCCACTTGCATTTTCTACAGAAAGAGTGTTTCAGAACGGCTCAATCAAAACTAAGGTTCAACTCTTTTAGTTGAACAAACAGAACAGAAAGAAGTTTCACACAATTCTTCTGTGTAGTTTTTATTTGTAGACATTCTTTTCCCCAATATAGGCCTCTTAGCGCTCAGAATGTCCAATTGCAGTTTCTACAGAAAGAGTGTTTCAGAACGGCTCAATCAAAAGTAAGGTTCAAATCTGTTAGTTGAATGCACAGAACAGAAAGAAGTTTCATACAATGCTTCTGTGTAGTTTATATTTGAACATATTCTTTTTTCCACTATTACCCACTTAGCGCTACGAATGTCCAGTTGCATTTTCTACAGACAGAGTGTTTCAAAACTGCTCAATCAAAAGTATGGTTTAACTCTGCTAGCTGAATTCTCAGATCAGAATGAAGTTTCACAGAATGCTTCTGTGTAGTTTATATTTGAATATATTCCTATTTCCACTACTACGCTCTTAGCGCTCCAAATGTCCAGTTGCATTTTCTACAGAAAGTGTGTTCAGATCTGCTCAATCAAAAGTATGGTTTAACTCTTTTAGCTGAATGCACAGATCAGAAAGAAGTTTCACAGAATGATTCTGTGTAGTTTATATTTGGAGACATTCCTTTTTCCACTATTACCCTCTTAGTGCTCCGAATCTCCACTTGCATTTTCTACAGAAAGAGTGTTTCAGAACGGCTCAATCAAAACTAAGGTTCAACTCTTTTAGTTGAACAAACAGAACAGAAAGAAGTTTCACACAATTCTTCTGTGTAGTTTTTATTTGTAGACATTCTTTTTCCCAATATAGGCCTCTTAGCGCTCAGAATGTCCAATTGCAGTTTCTACAGAAAGAGTGTTTCAGAACGGCTCAATCAAAAGTAAGGTTCAACTCTGTTAGTTGAATGCACAGAACAGAAAGAAGTTTCATACAATGCTTCTGTGTAGTTTATATTTGAACATATTATTTTTTCCACTATTACCCACTTAGCGCTACGAATGTCCAGTTGCATTTTCTACAGACAGAGTGTTTCAAAACTGCTCAATCAAAAGTATGGTTTAACTCTGTTAGCTGAATGCTCAGATCAGAAAGAAGTTTCACAGAATGCTTCTGTGTAGTTTATATTTGAATATATTCCTTTTTCAACTACTACGCTCTTAGCGCTCCAAATGTCCAGTTGCATTTTCTACAGAAAGAGTGTTCAGATCTGCTCAATCAAAAGTATGGTTTAACTCTGTTAGCTGAATGCACAGATCAGAAAGAAGTTTCACAGAATGATTCTGTGTAGTTTATATTTGGAGACATTCCTTTTTCCACTATTACCCTCTTAGCGCTCCGAATCTCCACTTGCATTTTCTACAGAAGAGTGTTTCAGAACGGCTCAATCAAAACTAAGGTTCAACTCTTTTATTTGAACAAACAGAACAGAAAGAAATTTCACAGAATGCATCTGTGTAGTTTTTATTTGAAGATATTCTTTTTCCCAATGTAGGCCTCTTAGCGCTTAGCATGTCCAATTGCAGTTTCTACAGAAAGAGTGTTTCAGAACGGCTCAATTAAAAGTAAGGTTCAACTCTGTTAGTTGAATGCACAGAACAGAAAGAATTTTCACAGAATGCTACTGTGTAGTTTATATTTGAATATATTCCTTTTTCCACTATTACCCTCTTAGCGCTCCGAATGTCCACTTGCATTTTCTACAGAAAGAGTGTTCAGAACTGCACAATCAAAAGTATGGTTTAACTCTGTTAGCTTAATAAACATATCAGAAATAAGTTTCACACAATGCTTCTGTGTAGTTTTTATTTGAAGATATTATTTTTCCCAATAGAGGCCTCTTAGCGCTCAGAATGTCCAATTGCAGTTTCTACAGAAAGAGTGTTTCAGAAAGGCTCAATCAAAAGTAAGGTTCCACTCTGTTAGTTGAATGCACAGAACAGAAAGAAGTTTCATACAATGCTTCTGTGTAGTTTATATTTGAACATATTCTTTTTTCCATTATTACCCACTTAGCGCTACGAAAGTCCAGTTGCATTTTCTACAGACAGAGTGTTTCAAAACTGCTCAATCAAAAGTATGGTTTAACTCTGTTAGCTGGATGCACAGATCAGAAAGAAGTTTCACAGAATGATTCTGTGTAGTTTATATTTATAGACATTCCTTTTTCCACTATTACCCTCTTAGCGCTCCGAATCTCCACTTGCATTTTCTACAGAAGGAGTGTTCAGAACTGCGCAATCAAAAGTATGGTTTAACTCTGTTAGCTTAATGAACATATCAGAAATAAGTTTCACACAATGCTTCTGTGTAGTTTTTATTTGAAGATTTTATTTTTCCCAATAGAGGCCTCTTAGCGCTCAGAATGTCCAATTGCAGTTTCTACAGAAAGAGTGTTTCAGAAAGGCTCAATCAAAAGTAAGGTTCAACTCTGTTAGTTGAATGCACAGAACAGAAAGAAATTTCATACAATGCTTCTGTGTAGTTTATATTTGAACATATTCTTTTTTCCACTATTACCCACTTAGCGCTACGAATGTCCAGTTGCATTTTCTACAGACAGAGTGTTTCAAAACTGCTCAATCAAAAGTATGGTTTAACTCTGTTAGCTGAATGCTCAGATCAGAAAGAAGTTTCACAGAATGATTCTGTGTAGTTTATATTTGAATATATTCCTATTTCCACTACTACGCTCTTAGCGCTCCAAATGTCCAGTTGCATTTTCTACAGAAAGAGTGTTCAGATCTGCTCAATCAAAAGTATGGTTTAACTCTGTTAGCTGAATGCACAGATCAGAAAGAAGTTTCACCGAATGATTCTGTGTAGTTTATATTTGAAGACATTCCTTTTTCCACTATTACCCACTTAGCGCTCCGAATCTCCACTTGCATTTTCTACAAAAAGAGTGTTTCATAACTGCTCCATCAAAAATATGTTTTATCTCTGTTAACTGAATTTACAGATCAGAAATAAGTTTCACAGAATGCATCTGTGTAGTTTTTATTTGAAGATATTCTTTTTCCCAATGTAGGCCTCTTAGCGCTTAGCATGTCCAATTGCAGTTTCTACAGAAAGAGTGTTTCAGAACGGCTCAATCAAAAGTAAGGTTCAACTCTGTTAGTTGAATGCAGAGAACAGAAAGTATTTTCGCAGAATGCTACTGTGTAGTTTATATTTGAATATATTCCTTTTTCCACTATTATCCTCTTAGCGCTCCGAATGTCCACTTGCATTTTCTACAGAAAGAGTGTTTCAGAACGGCTCAATCAAAACTAAGGTTCAACTCTTTTAGTTGAACAAACAGAACAGAAAGAAGTTTCACACAATTCTTCTGTGTAGTTTTTATTTGTAGACATTCTTTTTCCCAATATAGGCCTCTTAGCGCTCAGAATGTCCAATTGCACTTTCTACAGAAAGAGTGTTTCAGAACGGCTCAATCAAAAGTAAGGTTCAACTCTGTTAGTTGAATGCACAGAACAGAAAGAAGTTTCATACAATGCTTCTGTGTAGTTTATATTTGAACATATTCTTTTTTCCACTATTACCCACTTAGCGTTACGAATGTCCAGTTGCATTTTCTACAGACAGAGTGTTTCAAAACTGCTCAATCAAAAGTATGGTTTAACTCTGCTAGCTGAATGCTCAGATCAGAAAGAAGTTTCACAGAATGCTTCTGTGTAGTTTATATTTGAATATATTCCTTTTTCCACTACTACGCTCTTAGCGCTCCAAATGTCCAGTTGCATTTTCTACAGAAAGAGTGTTCAGATCTGCTCAATCAAAAGTATGGTTTAACTCGGTTAGCTGAATGCACAGATCAGAAAGAAGTTTCACCGAATGATTCTCTGTAGTTTATATTTGAAGACATTCCTTTTTCCACTATTACCCTCTTAGCGCTCCGAATCTCCACTTGCATTTTCTACAAAAAGAGTGTTTCATAACTGCTCAATCAAAAATATGTTTTATCTCTGTTAACTGAATTTACAGATCAGAAATAAGTTTCACAGAATGCATCTGTGTAGTTTTTATTTGAAGATATTCTTTTTCCCAATGTAGGCCTCTAAGCGCTTAGCATGTCCAATTGCAGTTTCTACAGAAAGAGTGTTTCAGAACGGCTCAATTAAAAGTAAGGTTCAACTCTGTTAGTTGAATGCACAGAACAGAAAGAATTTTCACAGAATGCTACTGTGTAGTTTATATTTGAATATATTCCTTTCTCCACTATTACCCTCTTCGCGCTCCGAATGTCCACTTGCATTTTCTACAGAAAGAGTGTTCAGAACTGCGCAATCAAAAGTATGATTTAACTCTGTTAGCTTAATGAACATATCAGAAATAAGTTTCACACAATGCTTCTGTGTAGTTTTTATTTGAAGATATTATTTTTCCCAATAGAGGCCTCTTAGCGCTCAGAATGTCCAATTGCAGTTTCTACAGAAAGAGTGTTTCAGAAAGGCTCAATCAAAAGTAAGTTTCAACTCTGTTAGTTGAATGCACAGAACAGAAAGAAGTTTCATACAATGCTTCTGTGTAGTTTATATTTGAACATGTTCTTTTTTCCACTATTACCCACTTAGCCTTACGAATGTCCAGTTGCATTTTCTACAGACAGAGTGTTTCAAAACTGCTCAATCAAAAGTATGGTTTAACTCTGTTAGCTGAATGCTCAGATCAGAAAGAAGTTTCACAGAATGCTTCTGTGTAGTTTATATTTGAATATATTCCTTTTTCCACTACTACTCTCTTAGCGCTCCAAATGTCCAGTTGCATTTTCTACAGAAAGAGTGTTCAGATCTGCTCAATCAAAAGTATGGTTTAACTCTGTTAGCTGAATGCACAGATCAGAAAGAAGTTTCACAGAATGATTCTGTGTAGTTTATATTTGGAGACATTCCTTTTTCCACTATTACCCTCTTAGTGCTCCGAATCTCCACTTGCATTTTCTACAGAAAGAGTGTTTCAGAACGGCTCAATCAAAACTAAGGTTCAACTCTTTTAGTTGAACAAACAGAACAGAAAGAAGTTTCACACAATTCTTCTGTGTAGTTTTTATTTGTAGACATTCTTTTCCCCAATATAGGCCTCTTAGCGCTCAGAATGTCCAATTGCAGTTTCTACAGAAAGAGTGTTTCAGAACGGCTCAATCAAAAGTAAGGTTCAACTCTGTTAGTTGAATGCACAGAACAGAAAGAAGTTTCATACAATGCTTCTGTGTAGTTTATATTTGAACATATTCTTTTTTCCACTATTACCCACTTAGCGCTACGAATGTCCAGTTGCATTTTCTACAGACAGAGTGTTTCAAAACTGCTCAATCAAAAGTATGGTTTAACTCTGCTAGCTGAATTCTCAGATCAGAATGAAGTTTCACAGAATGCTTCTGTGTAGTTTATATTTGAATATATTCCTATTTCCACTACTACGCTCTTAGCGCTCCAAATGTCCAGTTGCATTTTCTACAGAAAGTGTGTTCAGATCTGCTCAATCAAAAGTATGGTTTAACTCTTTTAGCTGAATGCACAGATCAGAAAGAAGTTTCACAGAATGATTCTGTGTAGTTTATATTTGGAGACATTCCTTTTTCCACTATTACCCTCTTAGTGCTCCGAATCTCCACTTGCATTTTCTACAGAAAGAGTGTTTCAGAACGGCTCAATCAAAACTAAGGTTCAACTCTTTTAGTTGAACAAACAGAACAGAAAGAAGTTTCACACAATTCTTCTGTGTAGTTTTTATTTGTAGACATTCTTTTTCCCAATATAGGCCTCTTAGCGCTCAGAATGTCCAATTGCAGTTTCTACAGAAAGAGTGTTTCAGAACGGCTCAATCAAAAGTAAGGTTCAACTCTGTTAGTTGAATGCACAGAACAGAAAGAAGTTTCATACAATGCTTCTGTGTAGTTTATATTTGAACATATTCTTTTTTCCACTATTACCCACTTAGCGCTACGAATGTCCAGTTGCATTTTCTACAGACAGAGTGTTTCAAAACTGCTCAATCAAAAGTATGGTTTAACTCTGTTAGCTGAATGCTCAGATCAGAAAGAAGTTTCACAGAATGCTTCTGTGTAGTTTATATTTGAATATATTCCTTTTTCAACTACTACGCTCTTAGCGCTCCAAATGTCCAGTTGCATTTTCTACAGAAAGAGTGTTCAGATCTGCTCAATCAAAAGTATGGTTTAACTCTGTTACCTGAATGCACAGATCAGAAAGAAGTTTCACAGAATGATTCTGTGTAGTTTATATTTGGAGACATTCCTTTTTCCACTATTACCCTCTTAGCGCTCCGAATCTCCACTTGCATTTTCTACAGAAGAGTGTTTCAGAACGGCTCAATCAAAACTAAGGTTCAACTCTTTTATTTGAACAAACAGAACAGAAAGAAATTTCACAGAATGCATCTGTGTAGTTTTTATTTGAAGATATTCTTTTTCCCAATGTAGGCCTCTTAGCGCTTAGCATGTCCAATTGCAGTTTCTACAGAAAGAGTGTTTCAGAACGGCTCAATTAAAAGTAAGGTTCAACTCTGTTAGCTGAATGCACAGATCAGAAAGAAGTTTCACAGAATGCTACTGTGTAGTTTATATTTGGAGACATTCCTTTTTCCACTATTACCCTCTTAGTGCTCCGAATCTCCACTTGCATTTTCTACAGAAAGAGTGTTTCAGAACGGCTCAATCAAAACTAAGGTTCAACTCTTTTAGTTGAACAAACAGAACAGAAAGAAGTTTCACACAATTCTTCTGTGTAGTTTTTATTTGTAGACATTCTTTTCCCCAATATAGGCCTCTTAGCGCTCAGAATGTCCAATTGCAGTTTCTACAGAAAGAGTGTTTCAGAACGGCTCAATCAAAAGTAAGGTTCAACTCTGTTAGTTGAATGCACAGAACAGAAAGAAGTTTCATACAATGCTTCTGTGTAGTTTATATTTGAACATATTCTTTTTTCCACTATTACCCACTTAGCGCTACGAATGTCCAGTTGCATTTTCTACAGACAGAGTGTTTCAAAACTGCTCAATCAAAAGTATGGTTTAACTCTGCTAGCTGAATTCTCAGATCAGAATGAAGTTTCACAGAATGCTTCTGTGTAGTTTATATTTGAATATATTCCTATTTCCACTACTACGCTCTTAGCGCTCCAAATGTCCAGTTGCATTTTCTACAGAAAGTGTGTTCAGATCTGCTCAATCAAAAGTATGGTTTAACTCTTTTAGCTGAATGCACAGATCAGAAAGAAGTTTCACAGAATGATTCTGTGTAGTTTATATTTGGAGACATTCCTTTTTCCACTATTACCCTCTTAGTGCTCCGAATCTCCACTTGCATTTTCTACAGAAAGAGTGTTTCAGAACGGCTCAATCAAAACTAAGGTTCAACTCTTTTAGTTGAACAAACAGAACAGAAAGAAGTTTCACACAATTCTTCTGTGTAGTTTTTATTTGTAGACATTCTTTTTCCCAATATAGGCCTCTTAGCGCTCAGAATGTCCAATTGCAGTTTCTACAGAAAGAGTGTTTCAGAACGGCTCAATCAAAAGTAAGGTTCAACTCTGTTAGTTGAATGCACAGAACAGAAAGAAGTTTCATACAATGCTTCTGTGTAGTTTATATTTGAACATATTCTTTTTTCCACTATTACCCACTTAGCGCTACGAATGTCCAGTTGCATTTTCTACAGACAGAGTGTTTCAAAACTGCTCAATCAAAAGTATGGTTTAACTCTGTTAGCTGAATGCTCAGATCAGAAAGAAGTTTCACAGAATGCTTCTGTGTAGTTTATATTTGAATATATTCCTTTTTCAACTACTACGCTCTTAGCGCTCCAAATGTCCAGTTGCATTTTCTACAGAAAGAGTGTTCAGATCTGCTCAATCAAAAGTATGGTTTAACTCTGTTACCTGAATGCACAGATCAGAAAGAAGTTTCACAGAATGATTCTGTGTAGTTTATATTTGGAGACATTCCTTTTTCCACTATTACCCTCTTAGCGCTCCGAATCTCCACTTGCATTTTCTACAGAAGAGTGTTTCAGAACGGCTCAATCAAAACTAAGGTTCAACTCTTTTATTTGAACAAACAGAACAGAAAGAAATTTCACAGAATGCATCTGTGTAGTTTTTATTTGAAGATATTCTTTTTCCCAATGTAGGCCTCTTAGCGCTTAGCATGTCCAATTGCAGTTTCTACAGAAAGAGTGTTTCAGAACGGCTCAATTAAAAGTAAGGTTCAACTCTGTTAGTTGAATGCACAGAACAGAAAGAATTTTCACAGAATGCTACTGTGTAGTTTATATTTGAATATATTCCTTTTTCCACTATTTCCGTCTTAGCGCTCCGAATGTCCACTTGCATTTTCTACAGAAAGAGTGTTCAGAACTGCGCAATCAAAAGTATGGTTTAACTCTGTTAGCTTAATGAACATATCAGAAATAAGTTTCACACAATGCTTCTGTGTAGTTTTTATTTGAAGATATTATTTTTCCCAATAGAGGCCTCTTAGCGCTCAGAATGTCCAATTGCAGTTTCTACAGAAAGAGTGTTTCAGAAAGGCTCAATCAAAAGTAAGGTTCAACTCTGTTAGTTGAATGCACAGAACAGAAAGAAGTTTCATGCAATGCTTCTGTGTAGTTTATATTTGAACATATTCTTTTTTCCACTATTACCCACTTGGCGCTACGAATGTCCAGTTGCATTTTCTACAGACAGAGTGTTTCAAAACTGCTCAATCAAAAGTATGGTTTAACTCTGTTAGCTGAATGCTCAGATCAGAAAGAAGTTTCACAGAATGCTTCTGTGTAGTTTATATTTGAATATATTCCTTTTTCCACTACTACTCTCTTAGCGCTCCAATTGTCCAGTTGCATTTTCTACAGAAAGAGTGTTCAGATCTGCTCAATCAAAAGTATGGTTTAACTCTGTTAGCTGAATGCACAGATCAGAAAGGAGTTTCACAGAATGATTCTGTGTAGTTTATATTTGGAGACATTCCTTTTTCCACTATTACCCTCTTAGTGCTCCGAATCTCCACTTGCATTTTCTACAGAAAGAGTGTTTCAGAACGGCTCAATCAAAACTAAGGTTCAACTCTTTTAGTTGAACAAACAGAACAGAAAGAAGTTTCACACAATTGTTCTGTGTAGTTTTTATTTGTAGACATTCTTTTTCCCAATATAGGCCTCTTAGCGCTCAGAATGTCCAATTGCAGTTTCTACAGAAAGAGTGTTTCAGAACGGCTCAATCAAAATTAAGTTTCAACTCTGTTAGTTGAATGCACAGAACAGAAAGAAGTTTCATACAATGCTTCTGTGTAGTTTATATTTGAACATATTCTTTTTTCCACTATTACCCACTTAGCGCTACGAATGTCCAGTTGCATTTTCTACAGACAGAGTGTTTCAAAACTGCTCAATCAAAAGTATGGTTTAACTCTGTTAGCTGAATGCTCAGATCAGAAAGAAGTTTCACAGAATGCTTCTGTGTAGTTTATATTTGAATATATTCCTTTTTCCACTACTACGCTCTTAGCGCTCCAAATGTCCAGTTGCATTTTCTACAGAAAGAGTGTTCAGATCTGCTCAATCAAAAGTATGGTTTAACTCTGTTAGCTGAATGCACACATCAGAAAGAAGTTTCACAGAATGATTCTGTGTAGTTTATATTTGGAGACATTCCTTTTTCCACTATTACCCTCTTAGCGCTCCGAATCTCCACTTGCATTTTCTACAGACGAGTGTTTCAGAACGGCTCAATCAAAACTAAGGTTCAACTCTTTTAATTGAACAAACAGAACAGAAAGAAATTTCACAGAATGCATCTGTGTAGTTTTTATTTGAAGATATTCTTTTTCCCAATGTAGGCCTCTTAGCGCTTAGCATGTCCAATTGCAGTTTCTACAGAAAGAGTGTTTCAGAACGGCTCAATTAAAAGTAAGGTTCAACTCTGTTAGTTGAATGCACAGAACAGAAAGAATTTTCACAGAATGCTACTGTGTAGTTTATATTTGAATATATTCCTTTTTCCACTATTTCCGTCTTAGCGCTCCGAATGTCCACTTGCATTTTCTACAGAAAGAGTGTTCAGAACTGCGCAATCAAAAGTATGGTTTAACTCTGTTAGCTTAATGAACATATCAGAAATAAGTTTCACACAATGCTTCTGTTTAGTTTTTATTAGAAGATATTATTTTTCCCAATAGAGGCCTCTTAGCGCTCAGAATGTCCAATTGCAGTTTCTACAGAAAGAGTGTTTCAGAAAGGCTCAATCAAAAGTAAGGTTCAACTCTGTTAGTTGAATGCACAGAACAGAAAGAAGTTTCATGCAATGCTTCTGTGTAGTTTATATATGAACATATTCTTTTTTCCACTATTACCCACTTGGCGCTACGAATGTGCAGTTGCATTTTCTACAGACAGAGTGTTTCAAAACTGCTCAATCAAAAGTATGGTTTAACTCTGTTAGCTGAATGCTCAGATCAGAAAGAAGTTTCACAGAATTCTTCTGTGTAGTTTATATTTGAATATATTCCTTTTTCCACTACTACTCTCTTAGCACTCCAATTGTCCAGTTGCATTTTCTACAGAAAGAGTGTTCAGATCTGCTCAATCAAAAGTATGGTTTAACTCTGTTAGCTGAATGCACAGATCAGAAAAAAGTTTCACAGAATGATTCTGTGTAGTTTATATTTGGAGACATTCCTTTTTCCACTATTACCCTCTTAGTGCTCCGAATCTCCACTTGCATTTTCTACAGAAAGAGTGTTTCAGAACGGCTCAATCAAAACTAAGGTTCAACTCTTTTAGTTGAACAAACAGAACAGAAAGAAGTTTCACACAATTCTTCTGTGTAGTTTTTATTTGTAGACATTCTTTTTCCCAATATAGGCCTCTTAGCGCTCAGAATGTCCAATTGCAGTTTCTACAGAAAGAGTGTTTCAGAACGGCTCAATCAAAAGTAAGGTTCAACTCTGTTAGTTGAATGCACAGAACAGAAAGAAGTTTCATACAATGCTTCTGTGTAGTTTATATTTGAACATATTCTTTTTTCCACTATTACCCACTTAGCGCTATGAATGTCCAGTTGCATTTTCTACAGACAGAGTGTTTCAAAACTGCTCAATCAAAAGTATGGTTTAACTCTGCTAGCTGAATGCTCAGATCAGAATGAAGTTTCACAGAATGCTTCTGTGTAGTTTATATTTGAATATATTCCTATTTCCACTACTACGCTCTTAGCGCTCCAAATGTCCAGTTGCATTTTCTACAGAAAGTGTGTTCAGATCTGCTCAATCAAAAGTATGGTTTAACTCTGTTAGCTGAATGCACAGATCAGAAAGAAGTTTCACAGAATGATTCTGTGTAGTTTATATTTGGAGACATTCCTTTTTCCACTATTACCCTCTTAGTGCTCCGAATCTCCACTTGCATTTTCTACAGAAAGAGTGTTTCAGAACGGCTCAATCAAAACTAAGGTGCAACTCTTTTAGTTGAACAAACAGAACAGAAAGAAGTTTCACACAATTGTTCTGTGTAGTTTTTATTTGTAGACATTCTTTTTCCCAATATAGGCCTCTTTTCGCTCAGAATGTCCAATTGCAGTTTCTACAGAAAGAGTGTTTCAGAACGGCTCAATCAAAAGTAAGGTTCAACTCTGTTAGTTGAATGCACAGAACAGAAAGGAGTTTCATACAATGCTTCTGTGTAGTTTATATTTGAACATATTCTTTTTTCCACTATTACCCACTTAGCGCTACGAATGTCCAGTTGCATTTTCTACAGACAGAGTGTTTCAAAACTGCTCAATCAAAAGTATGGTTTAACTCTGTTAGCTGAATGCTCAGATCAGAAAGAAGTTTCACAGAATGCTTCTGTGTAGTTTATATTTGAATATATTCCTTTTTCAACTACTACGCTCTTAGCGCTCCAAATGTCCAGTTGCATTTTCTACAGAAAGAGTGTTCAGATCTGCTCAATCAAAAGTATGGTTTAACTCTGTTACCTGAATGCACAGATCAGAAAGAAGTTTCACAGAATGATTCTATGTAGTTTATATTTGGAGACATTCCTTTTTCCACTATTACCCTCTTAGCGCTCCGAATCTCCACTTGCATTTTCTACAGAAGAGTGTTTCAGAACGGCTCAATCAAAACTAAGGTTCAACTCTTTTAGTTGAACAAACAGAACAGAAAGAAATTTCACAGAATGCATCTGTGTAGTTTTTATTTGAAGATATTCTTTTTCCCAATGTAGGCCTCTTAGCGCTTAGCATGTCCAATTGCAGTTTCTACAGAAAGAGTGTTTCAGAACGGCTCAATTAAAAGTAAGGTTCAACTCTGTTAGTTGAATGCACAGAACAGAAAGAATTTTCACAGAATGCTACTGTGTAGTTTATATTTGAATATATTCCTTTTTCCACTATTTCCGTCTTAGCGCTCCGAATGTCCACTTGCATTTTCTACAGAAAGAGTGTTCAGAACTGCGCAATCAAAAGTATGGTTTAACTCTGTTAGCTTAATGAACATATCAGAAATAAGTTTCACACAATGCTTCTGTTTAGTTTTTATTAGAAGATATTATTTTTCCCAATAGAGGCCTCTTAGCCCTCAGAATGTCCAATTGCAGATTCTACAGAAAGAGTGTTTCAGAAAGGCTCAATCAAAAGTAAGGTTCAACTCTGTTAGTTGAATGCATAGAACAGAAAGAAGTTTCATGCAATGCTTTTGTGTAGTTTATATTTGAACATATTCTTTTTTCCACTATTACCCACTTGGCGCTACGAATGTGCAGTTGCATTTTCTACAGACAGAGTGTTTCAAAACTGCTCAATCAAAAGTATGGTTTAACTCTGTTAGCTGAATGCTCAGATCAGAAAGAAGTTTCACAGAATGCTTCTCTGTAGTTTATATTTGAATATATTCCTTTTTCCACTACTACTCTCTTAGCACTCCAATTGTCCAGTTGCATTTTCTACAGAAAGAGTGTTCAGATCTGCTCAATCAAAAGTATGGTTTAACTCTGTTAGCTGAATGCACAGATCAGAAAGAAGTTTCACAGAATGATTCTGTGTAGTTTATATATGGAGACATACCTTTTTCCACTATTACCCTCTTAGTGCTCCGAATCTCCTCTTGCATTTTCTACAGAAAGAGTGTTTCAGAACGGCTCAATCAAAACTAAGGTTCAACTCTTTTAGTTGAACAAACAGAACAGAAAGAAGTTTCACACAATTCTTCTGTGTAGTTTTTATTTGTAGACATTCTTTTTCCCAATATAGGCCTCTTAGCGCTCAGAATGTCCAATTGCAGTTTCTACAGAAAGAGTGTTTCAGAACAGCTCAATCAAAAGTAAGGTTCAACTCTGTTAGTTGAATGCACAGAACAGAAAGAAGTTTCATACAATGCTTCTGTGTAGTTTATATTTGAACATATTCTTTTTTCCACTATTACCCACTTAGCGCTATGAATGTCCAGTTGCATTTTCTACAGACAGAGTGTTTCAAAACTGCTCAATCAAAAGTATGGTTTAACTCTGCTAGCTGAATGCTCAGATCAGAAACAATTTTCACAGAATGCTTCTGTGTAGTTTATATTTGAATATATTCCTTTTTCCACTACTCCTCTCTTAGCGCTCCAATTGTCCAGTTGCATTTTCTACAGAAAGAGTGTTCAGATCTGCTCAATCAAAAGTATGGTTTAACTCTGTTAGCTGAATGCACAGATCAGAAAGAAGTTTCACAGAATGATTCTGTGTAGTTTATATTTGGAGACATTCCTTTTTCCACTATTACCCTCTTAGCGCTCCGAATCTCCACTTGCATTTTCTACAGAAAGAGTGTTTCAGAACGGCTCAATCAAAACTAAGGTTCAACTCTTTTAGTTGAACAAACAGAACAGAAAGAAGTTTCACAGAATGCATCTGTGTAGTTTTTATTTGAAGATATTATTTTTCCCAATGTAGGCCTCTTAGCGCTTAGCATGTCCAATTGCAGTTTCTACAGAAAGAGTGTTTCAGAACGGCTCAATTAAAAGTAAGGTTCAACTCTGTTAGTTGAATGCACAGAACAGAAAGAATTTTCACAGAATGCTACTGTGTAGTTTATATTTGAATATATTCCTTTTTCCACTATTACCCTCTTAGCGCTCCGAATGTCCACTTGCATTTTCTACAGAAAGAGTGTTCAGAACTGCACAATCAAAAGTATGGTTTAACTCTGTTAGCTTAATGAACATATCAGAAATAAGTTTCACACAATGCTTCTGTGTAGTTTTTATTTGAAGATATTATTTATCCCAATAGAGGCCTCTTAGCGCTCAGAATGTCCAATTGCAGTTTCTACAGAAAGAGTGTTTCAGAAAGGCTCAATCAAAAGTAAGGTTCAACTCTGTTAGTTGAATGCACAGAACAGAAAGAAGTTTCATACAATGCTTCTGTGTAGTTTATATTTGAACATATTTTTTTTCCACTATTACCCACTTAGAGCTACGAAAGTCCAGTTGCATTTTCTACAGACAGAGTGTTTCAAAACTGCTCAATCAAAAGTATGGTTTAACTCTGTTAGCTGAATGCACAGATCAGAAAGAAGTTTCACAGAATGATTCTGTGTAGTTTATATTTGTAGACATTCCTTTTTCCACTATTACCCTCTTAGCGCTCCGAATCTCCACTTGCATTTTCTACAGAAGGAGTGTTCAGAACTGCGCAATCAAAAGTATGGTTTAACTCTGTTAGCTTAATGAACATATCAGAAATAAGTTTCACACAATGCTTCTGTGTAGTTTTTATTTGAAGATTTTATTTTTCCCAATAGAGGCCTCTTAGGGCTCAGAATGTCCAATTGCAGTTTCTACAGAAAGAGTGTTTCAGAAAGGCTCAATCAAAAGTAAGGTTCAACTCTGTTAGTTGAATGCACAGAACAGAAAGTAATTTCATACAATGTTTCTGTGTAGTTTACATTTGAACATATTATTTTTTCCACTATTACCCACTTAGCGCTACGAATGTCCAGTTGCATTTTCTACAGACAGAGTGTTTCAAAACTGCTCAATCAAAAGTATGGTTTAACTCTGTTAGCTGAATGCTCAGATCAGAAAGAAGTTTCACAGAATGCTTCTGTGTAGTTTATATTTGAATATATTCCTATTTCCACTACTACGCTCTTAGCGCTCCAAATGTCCAGTTGCATTTTCTACAGAAAGAGTGTTCAGATCTGCTCAATCAAAAGTATGGTTTAACTCTGTTAGCTGAATGCACAGATCAGAAAGAAGTTTCACCGAATGATTCTGTGTAGTTTATATTTGAAGACATTCCTTTTTCCACTATTACCCACTTAGCGCTCCGAATCTCCACTTGCATTTTCTACAAAAAGAGTGTTTCATAACTGCTCCATCAAAAATATGTTTTATCTCTGTTAACTGAATTTACAGATCAGAAATAAGTTTCACAGAATGCATCTGTGTAGTTTTTATTTGAAGATATTCTTTTTCCCAATGTAGGCCTCTTAGCGCTTAGCATGTCCAATTGCAGTTTCTACAGAAAGAGTGTTTCAGAACGGCTCAATCAAAAGTAAGGTTCAACTCTGTTAGTTGAATGCACAGAACAGAAAGAATTCTCACAGAATGCTACTGTGTAGTTTATATTTGAATATATTCCTTTTTCCACTATTACCCTCTTAGCGCTCCGAATGTCCACTTGCATTTTCTACAGAAAGAGTGTTCAGAACTGCGCAATCAAAACTATGGTTTAACTCTGTTAGCTTAATGAACATATCAGAAATAAGTTTCACACAATGCTTCTGTGTAGTTTTTATTTGAAGATATTATTTTTCCCAATAGAGGCCTCTTAGCGCTCAGAATGTCCAATTGCAGTTTCTACAGAAAGAGTGTTTCAGAAAGGCTCAATCAAAAGTAAGGTTCAACTCTGTTAGTTGAATGCACAGAACAGAAAGAAGTTTCATACAATGCTTCTGTGTAGTTTATATTTGAACATATTTTTATTCCACTATTACCCACTTAGCGCTACGAATGTCCAGTTGCATTTTCTACAGACAGAGTGTTTCAAAATTGCTCAATCAAAAGTATGGTTTAACTCTGTTAGCTGAATGCTCAGATCAGAAAGAAGTTTCACAGAATGCTTCTGTGTAGTTTATATTTGAATATATTCCTTTTTCCACTACTACTCTCTTAGCGCTCCAAATGTCCAGTTGCATTTTCTACAGAAAGAGTGTTCAGATCTGCTCAATCAAAAGTATGGTTTAACACTGTTAGCTGAATGCACAGATCAGAAAGAAGTTTCACAGAATGATTCTGTGTAGTTTATATTTGGAGACATTCCTTTTTCCACTATTACCCTCTTAGCGCTCCGAATATCCACTTGCATTTTCTACAGAAAGAGGGTTTCAGAACGGCTCAATCAAAACTAAGGTGCAACTCTTTTAGTTGAACAAACAGAACAGAAAGAAGTTTCACACAATTGTTCTGTGTAGTTTTTATTTGTAGACATTCTTTTTCCCAATATAGGCCTCTTTTCGCTCAGAATGTCCAATTGCAGTTTCTACAGAAAGAGTGTTTCAGAACGGCTCAATCAAAAGTAAGGTTCAACTCTGTTAGTTGAATGCACAGAACAGAAAGGAGTTTCATACAATGCTTCTGTGTAGTTTATATTTGAACATATTCTTTTTTCCACTATTACCCACTTAGCGCTACGAATGTCCAGTTGCATTTTCTACAGACAGAGTGTTTCAAAACTGCTCAATCAAAAGTATGGTTTAACTCTGTTAGCTGAATGCTCAGATCAGAAAGAAGTTTCACAGAATGCTTCTGTGTAGTTTATATTTGAATATATTCCTTTTTCAACTACTACGCTCTTAGCGCTCCAAATGTCCAGTTGCATTTTCTACAGAAAGAGTGTTCAGATCTGCTCAATCAAAAGTATGGTTTAACTCTGTTACCTGAATGCACAGATCAGAAAGAAGTTTCACAGAATGATTCTATGTAGTTTATATTTGGAGACATTCCTTTTTCCACTATTACCCTCTTAGCGCTCCGAATCTCCACTTGCATTTTCTACAGAAGAGTGTTTCAGAACGGCTCAATCAAAACTAAGGTTCAACTCTTTTAGTTGAACAAACAGAACAGAAAGAAATTTCACAGAATGCATCTGTGTAGTTTTTATTTGAAGATATTCTTTTTCCCAATGTAGGCCTCTTAGCGCTTAGCATGTCCAATTGCAGTTTCTACAGAAAGAGTGTTTCAGAACGGCTCAATTAAAAGTAAGGTTCAACTCTGTTAGTTGAATGCACAGAACAGAAAGAATTTTCACAGAATGCTACTGTGTAGTTTATATTTGAATATATTCCTTTTTCCACTATTTCCGTCTTAGCGCTCCGAATGTCCACTTGCATTTTCTACAGAAAGAGTGTTCAGAACTGCGCAATCAAAAGTATGGTTTAACTCTGTTAGCTTAATGAACATATCAGAAATAAGTTTCACACAATGCTTCTGTTTAGTTTTTATTAGAAGATATTATTTTTCCCAATAGAGGCCTCTTAGCCCTCAGAATGTCCAATTGCAGATTCTACAGAAAGAGTGTTTCAGAAAGGCTCAATCAAAAGTAAGGTTCAACTCTGTTAGTTGAATGCATAGAACAGAAAGAAGTTTCATGCAATGCTTTTGTGTAGTTTATATTTGAACATATTCTTTTTTCCACTATTACCCACTTGGCGCTACGAATGTGCAGTTGCATTTTCTACAGACAGAGTGTTTCAAAACTGCTCAATCAAAAGTATGGTTTAACTCTGTTAGCTGAATGCTCAGATCAGAAAGAAGTTTCACAGAATGCTTCTCTGTAGTTTATATTTGAATATATTCCTTTTTCCACTACTACTCTCTTAGCACTCCAATTGTCCAGTTGCATTTTCTACAGAAAGAGTGTTCAGATCTGCTCAATCAAAAGTATGGTTTAACTCTGTTAGCTGAATGCACAGATCAGAAAGAAGTTTCACAGAATGATTCTGTGTAGTTTATATATGGAGACATACCTTTTTCCACTATTACCCTCTTAGTGCTCCGAATCTCCTCTTGCATTTTCTACAGAAAGAGTGTTTCAGAACGGCTCAATCAAAACTAAGGTTCAACTCTTTTAGTTGAACAAACAGAACAGAAAGAAGTTTCACACAATTCTTCTGTGTAGTTTTTATTTGTAGACATTCTTTTTCCCAATATAGGCCTCTTAGCGCTCAGAATGTCCAATTGCAGTTTCTACAGAAAGAGTGTTTCAGAACAGCTCAATCAAAAGTAAGGTTCAACTCTGTTAGTTGAATGCACAGAACAGAAAGAAGTTTCATACAATGCTTCTGTGTAGTTTATATTTGAACATATTCTTTTTTCCACTATTACCCACTTAGCGCTATGAATGTCCAGTTGCATTTTCTACAGACAGAGTGTTTCAAAACTGCTCAATCAAAAGTATGGTTTAACTCTGCTAGCTGAATGCTCAGATCAGAAACAATTTTCACAGAATGCTTCTGTGTAGTTTATATTTGAATATATTCCTTTTTCCACTACTCCTCTCTTAGCGCTCCAATTGTCCAGTTGCATTTTCTACAGAAAGAGTGTTCAGATCTGCTCAATCAAAAGTATGGTTTAACTCTGTTAGCTGAATGCACAGATCAGAAAGAAGTTTCACAGAATGATTCTGTGTAGTTTATATTTGGAGACATTCCTTTTTCCACTATTACCCTCTTAGCGCTCCGAATCTCCACTTGCATTTTCTACAGAAAGAGTGTTTCAGAACGGCTCAATCAAAACTAAGGTTCAACTCTTTTAGTTGAACAAACAGAACAGAAAGAAGTTTCACAGAATGCATCTGTGTAGTTTTTATTTGAAGATATTATTTTTCCCAATGTAGGCCTCTTAGCGCTTAGCATGTCCAATTGCAGTTTCTACAGAAAGAGTGTTTCAGAACGGCTCAATTAAAAGTAAGGTTCAACTCTGTTAGTTGAATGCACAGAACAGAAAGAATTTTCACAGAATGCTACTGTGTAGTTTATATTTGAATATATTCCTTTTTCCACTATTACCCTCTTAGCGCTCCGAATGTCCACTTGCATTTTCTACAGAAAGAGTGTTCAGAACTGCACAATCAAAAGTATGGTTTAACTCTGTTAGCTTAATGAACATATCAGAAATAAGTTTCACACAATGCTTCTGTGTAGTTTTTATTTGAAGATATTATTTATCCCAATAGAGGCCTCTTAGCGCTCAGAATGTCCAATTGCAGTTTCTACAGAAAGAGTGTTTCAGAAAGGCTCAATCAAAAGTAAGGTTCAACTCTGTTAGTTGAATGCACAGAACAGAAAGAAGTTTCATACAATGCTTCTGTGTAGTTTATATTTGAACATATTTTTTTTCCACTATTACCCACTTAGAGCTACGAAAGTCCAGTTGCATTTTCTACAGACAGAGTGTTTCAAAACTGCTCAATCAAAAGTATGGTTTAACTCTGTTAGCTGAATGCACAGATCAGAAAGAAGTTTCACAGAATGATTCTGTGTAGTTTATATTTGTAGACATTCCTTTTTCCACTATTACCCTCTTAGCGCTCCGAATCTCCACTTGCATTTTCTACAGAAGGAGTGTTCAGAACTGCGCAATCAAAAGTATGGTTTAACTCTGTTAGCTTAATGAACATATCAGAAATAAGTTTCACACAATGCTTCTGTGTAGTTTTTATTTGAAGATTTTATTTTTCCCAATAGAGGCCTCTTAGGGCTCAGAATGTCCAATTGCAGTTTCTACAGAAAGAGTGTTTCAGAAAGGCTCAATCAAAAGTAAGGTTCAACTCTGTTAGTTGAATGCACAGAACAGAAAGTAATTTCATACAATGTTTCTGTGTAGTTTACATTTGAACATATTATTTTTTCCACTATTACCCACTTAGCGCTACGAATGTCCAGTTGCATTTTCTACAGACAGAGTGTTTCAAAACTGCTCAATCAAAAGTATGGTTTAACTCTGTTAGCTGAATGCTCAGATCAGAAAGAAGTTTCACAGAATGCTTCTGTGTAGTTTATATTTGAATATATTCCTATTTCCACTACTACGCTCTTAGCGCTCCAAATGTCCAGTTGCATTTTCTACAGAAAGAGTGTTCAGATCTGCTCAATCAAAAGTATGGTTTAACTCTGTTAGCTGAATGCACAGATCAGAAAGAAGTTTCACCGAATGATTCTGTGTAGTTTATATTTGAAGACATTCCTTTTTCCACTATTACCCACTTAGCGCTCCGAATCTCCACTTGCATTTTCTACAAAAAGAGTGTTTCATAACTGCTCCATCAAAAATATGTTTTATCTCTGTTAACTGAATTTACAGATCAGAAATAAGTTTCACAGAATGCATCTGTGTAGTTTTTATTTGAAGATATTCTTTTTCCCAATGTAGGCCTCTTAGCGCTTAGCATGTCCAATTGCAGTTTCTACAGAAAGAGTGTTTCAGAACGGCTCAATCAAAAGTAAGGTTCAACTCTGTTAGTTGAATGCACAGAACAGAAAGAATTCTCACAGAATGCTACTGTGTAGTTTATATTTGAATATATTCCTTTTTCCACTATTACCCTCTTAGCGCTCCGAATGTCCACTTGCATTTTCTACAGAAAGAGTGTTCAGAACTGCGCAATCAAAACTATGGTTTAACTCTGTTAGCTTAATGAACATATCAGAAATAAGTTTCACACAATGCTTCTGTGTAGTTTTTATTTGAAGATATTATTTTTCCCAATAGAGGCCTCTTAGCGCTCAGAATGTCCAATTGCAGTTTCTACAGAAAGAGTGTTTCAGAAAGGCTCAATCAAAAGTAAGGTTCAACTCTGTTAGTTGAATGCACAGAACAGAAAGAAGTTTCATACAATGCTTCTGTGTAGTTTATATTTGAACATATTTTTATTCCACTATTACCCACTTAGCGCTACGAATGTCCAGTTGCATTTTCTACAGACAGAGTGTTTCAAAATTGCTCAATCAAAAGTATGGTTTAACTCTGTTAGCTGAATGCTCAGATCAGAAAGAAGTTTCACAGAATGCTTCTGTGTAGTTTATATTTGAATATATTCCTTTTTCCACTACTACTCTCTTAGCGCTCCAAATGTCCAGTTGCATTTTCTACAGAAAGAGTGTTCAGATCTGCTCAATCAAAAGTATGGTTTAACACTGTTAGCTGAATGCACAGATCAGAAAGAAGTTTCACAGAATGATTCTGTGTAGTTTATATTTGGAGACATTCCTTTTTCCACTATTACCCTCTTAGCGCTCCGAATATCCACTTGCATTTTCTACAGAAAGAGGGTTTCAGAACGGCTCAATCAAAACTAAGGTTCAACTCTTTTAGTTGAACAAACAGAACAGAAAGAAGTTTCACACAATTCTTCTGTGTAGTTTTTATTTGTAGACATTCTTTTTCCCAATATAGGCCTCTTAGCGCTCAGAATGTCCAATTGCACTTTCTACAGAAAGAGTGTTTCAGAAAGGCTCAATCAAAAGTAAGGTTCAACTCTGTTAGTTGAATGCACAGAACAGAAAGAAGTTTCATACAATGCTTCTGTGTAGTTTATATTTAAACATATTCTTTTTTCCACTATTACCCACTTGGCGCTACGAATGTCCAGTTGCATTTTCTACAGACAGAGTGTTTCAAAACTGCTCAATCAAAAGTATGGTTTAACTCTGTTAGCTGAATGCTCAGATCAGAAAGAAGTTTCACAGAATGCTTCTGTGTAGTTTATATTTGAATATATTCCTTTTTCCACTAATACTCTCTTAGCGCTCCAAATGTCCAGTTGCATTTTCTACAGAAAGAGTGTTCAGATCTGCTCAATCAAAAGTATGGTTTAACTCTGTTAGCTGAATGCCCAGATCAGAAAGAAGTTTCACAGAATGATTCTGTGTAGTTTATATTTGGAGACATTCCTTTTTCCACTATTACCCTCTGAGCGCTCCGAATCTCCACTTGCATTTTCTACAGAAAGAGTGTTTCAGAACGGCTCAATCAAAACTGAAGTTCAACTCTTTTAGTTGAACAAACAGGACAGAAAGAAGTTTCACACAATTCTTCTGTGTAGTTTTTATTTGTAGACATTCTTTTTCCCAATATAGGCCTCTTAGCGCTCAGAATGTCCAATTGCTGTTTCCACAGAAAGAGTGTTTCAGAACGGCTCAATCAAAAGTAGGTTCAACTCTGTTAGTTGAATGCACAGAACAGAAAGAAGTTTCATACAATGCTTCTGTGTAGTTTATATTTGAACATATTCTTTTTTCCACTATTACCCACTTAGCGCTACGAATGTCCAGTTGCATTTTCTACAGACAGAGTGTTTCAAAACTGCTCAATCAAAAGTATGGTTTAACTCTGTTAGCTGAATGCTCAGATCAGAAAGAAGTTTCACAGAATGCTTCTGTGTAGTTTATATTTGAATATATTCCTTTTTCCACTACTACGCTCTTAGCGCTCCAAATGTCCAGTTGCATTTTCTACACAAAGAGTGTTCAGATCTGCTCAATCAAAAGTATGGTTAAACTCTGTTAGCTGAATGCACAGATCAGAAAGAAGTTTCACCGAATGATTCTGTGTAGTTTATATTTGAAGACATTCCTTTTTCCACTATTACCCTCTTAGCGCTCCGAATCTCCACTTGCATTTTCTACAAAAAGAGTGTTTCATAACTGCTCAATCAAAAATATGTTTTATCTCTGTTAACTGAATTTACAGATCAGAAATAAGTTTCACAGAATGCATCTGTGTAGTTTTTATTTGAAGATATTATTTTTCCCAATGTAGGCCTCTTAGCGCTTAGCATGTCCAATTGCAGTTTCTACAGAAAGAGTGTTTCAGAACGGCTCAATTAAAAGTAAGGTTCAACTCTGTTAGTTGAATGCACAGAACAGAAAGAATTTTCACAGAATGCTACTGTGTAGTTTATATTTGAATATATTCCTTTTTCCACTATTACCCTCTTAGCGCTCCGAATGTCCACTTGCATTTTCTACAGAAAGAGTGTTCAGAACTGCACAATCAAAAGTATGGTTTAACTCTGTTAGCTTAATGAACATATCAGAAATAAGTTTCACACAATGCTTCTGTGTAGTTTTTATTTGAAGATATTATTTTTCCCAATAGAGGCCTCTTAGCGCTCAGAATGTCCAATTGCAGTTTCTACAGAAAGAGTGTTTCAGAAAGGCTCAATCAAAAGTAAGGTTCCACTCTGTTAGTTGAATGCACAGAACAGAAAGAAGTTTCATACAATGCTTCTGTGTAGTTTATATTTGAACATATTCTTTTTTCCATTATTACCCACTTAGCGCTACGAAAGTCCAGTTGCATTTTCTACAGACAGAGTGTTTCAAAACTGCTCAATCAAAAGTATGGTTTAACTCTGTTAGCTGAATGCACAGATCAGAAAGAAGTTTCACAGAATGATTCTGTGTAGTTTATATTTATAGACATTCCTTTTTCCACTATTACCCTCTTAGCGCTCCGAATCTCCACTTGCATTTTCTACAGAAGGAGTGTTCAGAACTGCGCAATCAAAAGTATGGTTTAACTCTGTTAGCTTAATGAACATATCAGAAATAAGTTTCACACAATGCTTCTGTGTAGTTTTTATTTGAAGATTTTATTTTTCCCAATAGAGGCCTCTTAGCGCTCAGAATGTCCAATTGCAGTTTCTACAGAAAGAGTGTTTCAGAAAGGCTCAATCAAAAGTAAGGTTCAACTCTGTTAGTTGAATGCACAGAACAGAAAGAAATTTCATACAATGCTTCTGTGTAGTTTATATTTGAACATATTCTTTTTTCCACTATTACCCACTTAGCGCTACGAATGTCCAGTTGCATTTTCTACAGACAGAGTGTTTCAAAACTGCTCAATCAAAAGTATGGTTTAACTCTGTTAGCTGAATGCTCAGATCAGAAAGAAGTTTCACAGAATGCTTCTGTGTAGTTTATATTTGAATATATTCCTATTTCCACTACTACGCTCTTAGCGCTCCAAATGTCCAGTTGCATTTTCTACAGAAAGAGTGTTCAGATCTGCTCAATCAAAAGTATGGTTTAACTCTTTTAGCTGAATGCACAGATCAGAAAGAAGTTTCACCGAATGATTCTGTGTAGTTTATATTTGAAGACATTCCTTTTTCCACTATTACCCACTTAGCGCTCCGAATCTCCACTTGCATTTTCTACAAAAAGAGTGTTTCATAACTGCTCCATCAAAAATATGTTTTATCTCTGTTAACTGAATTTACAGATCAGAAATAAGTTTCACAGAATGCATCTGTGTAGTTTTTATTTGAAGATATTCTTTTTCCCAATGTAGGCCTCTTAGCGCTTAGCATGTCCAATTGCAGTTTCTACAGAAAGAGTGTTTCAGAACGGCTCAATCAAAAGTAAGGTTCAACTCTGTTAGTTGAATGCAGAGAACAGAAAGTATTTTCGCAGAATGCTACTGTGTAGTTTATATTTGAATATATTCCTTTTTCCACTATTATCCTCTTAGCGCTCCGAATGTCCACTTGCATTTTCTACAGAAAGAGTGTTCCGAACTGCGCAATCAAAAGTATGGTTTAACTCTGTTAGCTTAATGAACATATCAGAAATAAGTTTCACACAATGCTTCTGTGTAGTTTTTATTTGAAGATATTATTTTTCCCAATAGAGGCCTCTTAGCGCTCAGAATGTCCAATTGCAGTTTCTACAGAAAGAGTGTTTCAGAAAGGCTCAATCAAAAGTAAGGTTCAACTCTGTTAGTTGAATGCACAGAACAGAAAGAAGTTTCATACAATGCTTCTGTGTAGTTTATATTTGAACATATTCTTTTTTCCACTATTACCCACTTAGCGCTACGAATGTCCAGTTGCATTTTCTACAGACAGAGTGTTTCAAATCTGCTCAATCAGAAGTATGGTTTAACTCTGTTAGCTGAATGCTCAGATCAGAAAGAAGTTTCACAGAATGCTTCTGTGTAGTTTATATTTGAATATATTCCTTTTTCTACTACTACTCTCTTAGCGCTCCAAATGTCCAGTTGCATTTTCTACAGAAAGAGTGTTCAGATCTGCTCAATCAAAAGTATGGTTTAACTCTGTTAGCTGAAGGCACAGATCAGAAAGAAGTTTCACAGAATGATTCTGTGTAGTTTATATTTGGAGACATTCCTTTTTCCACTATTACCCTCTTAGCGCTCCGAATATCCACTTGCATTTTCTACAGAAAGAGGGTTTCAGAACGGCTCAATCAAAACTAAGGTTCAACTCTTTTAGTTGAACAAACAGAACAGAAAGAAGTTTCACACAATTCTTCTGTGTAGTTTTTATTTGTAGACATTCTTTTTCCCAATATAGGCCTCTTAGCGCTCAGAATGTCCAATTGCACTTTCTACAGAAAGAGTGTTTCAGAAAGGCTCAATCAAAAGTAAGGTTCAACTCTGTTAGTTGAATGCACAGAACAGAAAGAAGTTTCATACAATGCTTCTGTGTAGTTTATATTTAAACATATTCTTTTTTCCACTATTACCCACTTGGCGCTACGAATGTCCAGTTGCATTTTCTACAGACAGAGTGTTTCAAAACTGCTCAATCAAAAGTATGGTTTAACTCTGTTAGCTGAATGCTCAGATCAGAAAGAAGTTTCACAGAATGCTTCTGTGTAGTTTATATTTGAATATATTCCTTTTTCCACTAATACTCTCTTAGCGCTCCAAATGTCCAGTTGCATTTTCTACAGAAAGAGTGTTCAGATCTGCTCAATCAAAAGTATGGTTTAACTCTGTTAGCTGAATGCCCAGATCAGAAAGAAGTTTCACAGAATGATTCTGTGTAGTTTATATTTGGAGACATTCCTTTTTCCACTATTACCCTCTGAGCGCTCCGAATCTCCACTTGCATTTTCTACAGAAAGAGTGTTTCAGAACGGCTCAATCAAAACTGAAGTTCAACTCTTTTAGTTGAACAAACAGGACAGAAAGAAGTTTCACACAATTCTTCTGTGTAGTTTTTATTTGTAGACATTCTTTTTCCCAATATAGGCCTCTTAGCGCTCAGAATGTCCAATTGCTGTTTCCACAGAAAGAGTGTTTCAGAACGGCTCAATCAAAAGTAGGTTCAACTCTGTTAGTTGAATGCACAGAACAGAAAGAAGTTTCATACAATGCTTCTGTGTAGTTTATATTTGAACATATTCTTTTTTCCACTATTACCCACTTAGCGCTACGAATGTCCAGTTGCATTTTCTACAGACAGAGTGTTTCAAAACTGCTCAATCAAAAGTATGGTTTAACTCTGTTAGCTGAATGCTCAGATCAGAAAGAAGTTTCACAGAATGCTTCTGTGTAGTTTATATTTGAATATATTCCTTTTTCCACTACTACGCTCTTAGCGCTCCAAATGTCCAGTTGCATTTTCTACACAAAGAGTGTTCAGATCTGCTCAATCAAAAGTATGGTTAAACTCTGTTAGCTGAATGCACAGATCAGAAAGAAGTTTCACCGAATGATTCTGTGTAGTTTATATTTGAAGACATTCCTTTTTCCACTATTACCCTCTTAGCGCTCCGAATCTCCACTTGCATTTTCTACAAAAAGAGTGTTTCATAACTGCTCAATCAAAAATATGTTTTATCTCTGTTAACTGAATTTACAGATCAGAAATAAGTTTCACAGAATGCATCTGTGTAGTTTTTATTTGAAGATATTCTTTTTCCCAATGTAGGCCTCTTAGCGCTTAGCATGTCCAATTGCAGTTTCTACAGAAAGAGTGTTTCAGAACGGCTCAATCAAAAGTAAGGTTCAACTCTGTTAGTTGAATGCAGAGAACAGAAAGTATTTTCGCAGAATGCTACTGTGTAGTTTATATTTGAATATATTCCTTTTTCCACTATTATCCTCTTAGCGCTCCGAATGTCCACTTGCATTTTCTACAGAAAGAGTGTTCCGAACTGCGCAATCAAAAGTATGGTTTAACTCTGTTAGCTTAATGAACATATCAGAAATAAGTTTCACACAATGCTTCTGTGTAGTTTTTATTTGAAGATATTATTTTTCCCAATAGAGGCCTCTTAGCGCTCAGAATGTCCAATTGCAGTTTCTACAGAAAGAGTGTTTCAGAAAGGCTCAATCAAAAGTAAGGTTCAACTCTGTTAGTTGAATGCACAGAACAGAAAGAAGTTTCATACAATGCTTCTGTGTAGTTTATATTTGAACATATTCTTTTTTCCACTATTACCCACTTAGCGCTACGAATGTCCAGTTGCATTTTCTACAGACAGAGTGTTTCAAATCTGCTCAATCAGAAGTATGGTTTAACTCTGTTAGCTGAATGCTCAGATCAGAAAGAAGTTTCACAGAATGCTTCTGTGTAGTTTATATTTGAATATATTCCTTTTTCTACTACTACTCTCTTAGCGCTCCAAATGTCCAGTTGCATTTTCTACAGAAAGAGTGTTCAGATCTGCTCAATCAAAAGTATGGTTTAACTCTGTTAGCTGAAGGCACAGATCAGAAAGAAGTTTCACAGAATGATTCTGTGTAGTTTATATTTGGAGACATTCCTTTTTCCACTATTACCCTCTTAGCGCTCCGAATATCCACTTGCATTTTCTACAGAAAGAGGGTTTCAGAACGGCTCAATCAAAACTAAGGTTCAACTCTTTTAGTTGAACAAACAGAACAGAAAGAAGTTTCACACAATTCTTCTGTGTAGTTTTTATTTGTAGACATTCTTTTTCCCAATATAGGCCTCTTAGCGCTCAGAATGTCCAATTGCACTTTCTACAGAAAGAGTGTTTCAGAAAGGCTCAATCAAAAGTAAGGTTCAACTCTGTTAGTTGAATGCACAGAACAGAAAGAAGTTTCATACAATGCTTCTGTGTAGTTTATATTTAAACATATTCTTTTTTCCACTATTACCCACTTGGCGCTACGAATGTCCAGTTGCATTTTCTACAGACAGAGTGTTTCAAAACTGCTCAATCAAAAGTATGGTTTAACTCTGTTAGCTGAATGCTCAGATCAGAAAGAAGTTTCACAGAATGCTTCTGTGTAGTTTATATTTGAATATATTCCTTTTTCCACTAATACTCTCTTAGCGCTCCAAATGTCCAGTTGCATTTTCTACAGAAAGAGTGTTCAGATCTGCTCAATCAAAAGTATGGTTTAACTCTGTTAGCTGAATGCCCAGATCAGAAAGAAGTTTCACAGAATGATTCTGTGTAGTTTATATTTGGAGACATTCCTTTTTCCACTATTACCCTCTGAGCGCTCCGAATCTCCACTTGCATTTTCTACAGAAAGAGTGTTTCAGAACGGCTCAATCAAAACTGAAGTTCAACTCTTTTAGTTGAACAAACAGGACAGAAAGAAGTTTCACACAATTCTTCTGTGTAGTTTTTATTTGTAGACATTCTTTTTCCCAATATAGGCCTCTTAGCGCTCAGAATGTCCAATTGCTGTTTCCACAGAAAGAGTGTTTCAGAACGGCTCAATCAAAAGTAGGTTCAACTCTGTTAGTTGAATGCACAGAACAGAAAGAAGTTTCATACAATGCTTCTGTGTAGTTTATATTTGAACATATTCTTTTTTCCACTATTACCCACTTAGCGCTACGAATGTCCAGTTGCATTTTCTACAGACAGAGTGTTTCAAAACTGCTCAATCAAAAGTATGGTTTAACTCTGTTAGCTGAATGCTCAGATCAGAAAGAAGTTTCACAGAATGCTTCTGTGTAGTTTATATTTGAATATATTCCTTTTTCCACTACTACGCTCTTAGCGCTCCAAATGTCCAGTTGCATTTTCTACACAAAGAGTGTTCAGATCTGCTCAATCAAAAGTATGGTTAAACTCTGTTAGCTGAATGCACAGATCAGAAAGAAGTTTCACCGAATGATTCTGTGTAGTTTATATTTGAAGACATTCCTTTTTCCACTATTACCCTCTTAGCGCTCCGAATCTCCACTTGCATTTTCTACAAAAAGAGTGTTTCATAACTGCTCAATCAAAAATATGTTTTATCTCTGTTAACTGAATTTACAGATCAGAAATAAGTTTCACAGAATGCATCTGTGTAGTTTTTATTTGAAGATATTATTTTTCCCAATGTAGGCCTCTTAGCGCTTAGCATGTCCAATTGCAGTTTCTACAGAAAGAGTGTTTCAGAACGGCTCAATTAAAAGTAAGGTTCAACTCTGTTAGTTGAATGCACAGAACAGAAAGAATTTTCACAGAATGCTACTGTGTAGTTTATATTTGAATATATTCCTTTTTCCACTATTACCCTCTTAGCGCTCCGAATGTCCACTTGCATTTTCTACAGAAAGAGTGTTCAGAACTGCACAATCAAAAGTATGGTTTAACTCTGTTAGCTTAATGAACATATCAGAAATAAGTTTCACACAATGCTTCTGTGTAGTTTTTATTTGAAGATATTATTTTTCCCAATAGAGGCCTCTTAGCGCTCAGAATGTCCAATTGCAGTTTCTACAGAAAGAGTGTTTCAGAAAGGCTCAATCAAAAGTAAGGTTCCACTCTGTTAGTTGAATGCACAGAACAGAAAGAAGTTTCATACAATGCTTCTGTGTAGTTTATATTTGAACATATTCTTTTTTCCATTATTACCCACTTAGCGCTACGAAAGTCCAGTTGCATTTTCTACAGACAGATTGTTTCAAAACTGCTCAATCAAAAGTATGGTTTAACTCTGTTAGCTGAATGCACAGATCAGAAAGAAGTTTCACAGAATGATTCTGTGTAGTTTATATTTATAGACATTCCTTTTTCCACTATTACCCTCTTAGCGCTCCGAATCTCCACTTGCATTTTCTACAGAAGGAGTGTTCAGAACTGCGCAATCAAAAGTATGGTTTAACTCTGTTAGCTTAATGAACATATCAGAAATAAGTTTCACACAATGCTTCTGTGTAGTTTTTATTTGAAGATTTTATTTTTCCCAATAGAGGCCTCTTAGCGCTCAGAATGTCCAATTGCAGTTTCTACAGAAAGAGTGTTTCAGAAAGGCTCAATCAAAAGTAAGGTTCAACTCTGTTAGTTGAATGCACAGAACAGAAAGAAATTTCATACAATGCTTCTGTGTAGTTTATATTTGAACATATTCTTTTTTCCACTATTACCCACTTAGCGCTACGAATGTCCAGTTGCATTTTCTACAGACAGAGTGTTTCAAAACTGCTCAATCAAAAGTATGGTTTAACTCTGTTAGCTGAATGCTCAGATCAGAAAGAAGTTTCACAGAATGCTTCTGTGTAGTTTATATTTGAATATATTCCTATTTCCACTACTACGCTCTTAGCGCTCCAAATGTCCAGTTGCATTTTCTACAGAAAGAGTGTTCAGATCTGCTCAATCAAAAGTATGGTTTAACTCTTTTAGCTGAATGCACAGATCAGAAAGAAGTTTCACCGAATGATTCTGTGTAGTTTATATTTGAAGACATTCCTTTTTCCACTATTACCCACTTAGCGCTCCGAATCTCCACTTGCATTTTCTACAAAAAGAGTGTTTCATAACTGCTCCATCAAAAATATGTTTTATCTCTGTTAACTGAATTTACAGATCAGAAATAAGTTTCACAGAATGCATCTGTGTAGTTTTTATTTGAAGATATTCTTTTTCCCAATGTAGGCCTCTTAGCGCTTAGCATGTCCAATTGCAGTTTCTACAGAAAGAGTGTTTCAGAACGGCTCAATCAAAAGTAAGGTTCAACTCTGTTAGTTGAATGCAGAGAACAGAAAGTATTTTCGCAGAATGCTACTGTGTAGTTTATATTTGAATATATTCCTTTTTCCACTATTATCCTCTTAGCGCTCCGAATGTCCACTTGCATTTTCTACAGAAAGAGTGTTCCGAACTGCGCAATCAAAAGTATGGTTTAACTCTGTTAGCTTAATGAACATATCAGAAATAAGTTTCACACAATGCTTCTGTGTAGTTTTTATTTGAAGATATTATTTTTCCCAATAGAGGCCTCTTAGCGCTCAGAATGTCCAATTGCAGTTTCTACAGAAAGAGTGTTTCAGAAAGGCTCAATCAAAAGTAAGGTTCAACTCTGTTAGTTGAATGCACAGAACAGAAAGAAGTTTCATACAATGCTTCTGTGTAGTTTATATTTGAACATATTCTTTTTTCCACTATTACCCACTTAGCGCTACGAATGTCCAGTTGCATTTTCTACAGACAGAGTGTTTCAAATCTGCTCAATCAGAAGTATGGTTTAACTCTGTTAGCTGAATGCTCAGATCAGAAAGAAGTTTCACAGAATGCTTCTGTGTAGTTTATATTTGAATATATTCCTTTTTCTACTACTACTCTCTTAGCGCTCCAAATGTCCAGTTGCATTTTCTACAGAAAGAGTGTTCAGATCTGCTCAATCAAAAGTATGGTTTAACTCTGTTAGCTGAAGGCACAGATCAGAAAGAAGTTTCACAGAATGATTCTGTGTAGTTTATATTTGGAGACATTCCTTTTTCCACTATTACCCTCTTAGCGCTCCGAATCTCCACTTGCATTTTCTACAGAAAGAGTGCTTCAGAACAGCTCAATCAAAACTAAGGTTCAACTCTTTTAGTTGAACAAACAGAAGAGAAAGAAGTTTCACACAATTCTTCTGTGTAGTTTTTATTTGTAGACATTCTTTTTCCAAATATAGGCCTCTTAGCGCTCAGAATGTCCAATTGCAGTTTCTACAGAAAGAGTGTTTCAGAACGGCTCAATCAAAAGTAAGGTTCAACTCTGTTAGTTGAATGCACAGAACAGAAAGAAGTTTCATACAATGCTTCTGTGTAGTTTATATTTGAACATATTCTTTTTTCCACTATTACCCACTTAGCGCTACGAATGTCCAGTTGCATTTTCTACAGACAGAGTGTTTCAAAACTGCTCAATCAAAAGTATGTTTTAACTCTGTTAGCTGAATGCTCAGATCAGAAAGAAGTTTCACAGAATGCTTCTGTGTAGTTTATATTTGAATATATTCCTTTTTCCACTACTACGCTCTTAGCGCTCAAAATGTCCAGTTGCATTTTCTACAGAAAGAGTGTTCAGATCTGCTCAATCAAAAGTATGGTTTAACTCTGTTAGCTGAATGCACAGATCAGAAAGAAGTTTCACCGAATGATTCTGTGTAGTTTATATTTGAAGACATTCCTTTTTCCACTATTACCCTCTTAGCGCTCCGAATCTCCACTTGCATTTTCTACAAAAAGAGTGTTTCATAACTGCTCAATCAAAAATATGTTTTATCTCTGTTAACTGAATTTACAGATCAGAAATAAGTTTCACAGAATGCATCTGTGTAGTTTTTATTTGAAGATATTCTTTTTCCCAATGTAGGCCTCTTAGTGCTTAGCATGTCCAATTGCAGTTTCTACAGAAAGAGTGTTTCAGAACGGCTCAATCAAAAGTAAGGTTCAACTCTGTTAGTTGAATGCACAGAACAGGAAGAATTTTCACAGAATGCTACTGTGTAGTTTATATTTGAATATATTCCTTTTTCCACTATTACCCTCTTAGCGCTCCGAATGTCCACTTGCATTTTCTACAGAAAGAGTGTTCAGAACTGCGCAATCAAAACTAACGTTCAACTCTTTTAGTTGAACAAACAGAACAGAAAGAAGTTTCACACAATGCTTCTGTGTAGTTTTTATTTGTAGACATTCTTTTTCCCAATATAGGCCTCTTAGCGCTCAGAATGTCCAATTGCAGTTTCTACAGAAAGAGTGATTCAGAACGGCTCAATCAAACGTAAGGTTCAACTCTGTTAGTTGAATGCACAGAACAGAAAGAAGTTTCATACAATGCTTCTGTGTAGTTTATATTTGAACATATTCTTTTTTCCACTATTACCCACTTAGCGCTACGAATGTCCAGTTGCATTTTCTACAGACAGAGTGTTTCAAAACTGCTCAATCAAATGTATGGTTTAACTCTGTTAGCTGAATGCTCAGATCAGAAAGAACTTTCACAGAATGCTTCTGTGTAGTTTATATTTGAATATATTACTTTTTCCACTACTACGCTCTTAGCGCTCCAAATGTCCAGTTGCATTTTCTACAGAAAGAGTGTTCAGATCTGCTCAATCAAAAGTATGGTTTAACTCTGTTAGCTGAATGCACAGATCAGAAAGAAGTTTCACCGAATGATTCTGTGTAGTTTATATTTGAAGACATTCCTTTTTCCAATATTACCCTCTTAGCGCTCCGAATCTCCACTTGCATTTTCTACAAAAAGAGTGTTTCATAACTGCTCAATCAAAAATATGTTTTATCTCTGTTAACTGAATTTACAGATCAGAAATAAGTTTCACAGAATGCATCTGTGTAGTTTTTATTTGAAGATATTCTTTTTCCCAATGTAGGCCTCTTAGCGCTTAGCATGTCCAATTGCAGTTTCTACAGAAAGAGTGTTTCAGAACGGCTCAATCAAAAGTAAGGTTCAACTCTGTTAGTTGAATGCACAGAACAGAAAGAATTTTCACAGAATGCTACTGTGTAGTTTATATTTGAATATATTCCTTTTTCCACTATTACCCTCTTAGCACTCCGAATGTCCACTTGCATTTTCTACAGAAAGAGTGTTCCGAACTGCGCAATCATAAGTATGGTTTAACTATGTTAGCTTAATGAACATATCAGAAATAAGTTTCACACAATGCTTCCGTGTAGTTTTTATTTGAAGATATTATTTTTCCCAATAGAGTCCTCTTAGCGCTCAGAATGTCCAATTGCAGTTTCTACAGAAAGAGTGTTTCAGAAAGGCTCAATCCAAAGTAAGGTTCAACTCTGTTAGTTGAATGCACAGAACAGAAAGAAGTTTCATACAATGCTTCTGTGTAGTTTATATTTGAACATATTCTTTTTTCCACTATTACCCACTTAGCGCTACGAATGTCCAGTTGCATTTTCTACAGACAGAGTGTTTCAAAACTGCTCAATCAAAAGTATGGTTTAACTCTGTTAGCTGAATGCTCAGATCAGAAAGAAATTTCACAGAATGCTTCTGTGTAGTTTATATTTGAATATATTCCTTTTTCCACCACTACTCTCTTAGCGCTCCAAATGTCCAGTTGCATTTTCTACAGAAAGTGTGTTCAGAACTGCTCAATCAAAAGTATGGTTTAACTCTGTTAGCTGAATGCACAGATCCGAAAGAAGTTTCACAGAATGATTCTGTGTAGTTTATATTTGGAGACATTCCTTTTTCCACTATTACCCTCTTAGCGCTCCGAACCTCCACTTGCATTTTCTACAGAAAGAGTGTTTCAGAACGGCTCAATCAAAACTAAGGTTCAACTCTTTTAGTTGAACAAACAGAACACAAAGAAGTTTCACACTATTCTTCTGTGTAGTTTTTATTTGTAGACATTCTTTTTCCAAATATAGGCCTCTTAGCGCTCAGAATGTCCAATTGCAGTTTCTACAGAAAGAGTGTTTCAGAACGGCTCAATCAAAAGTAAGGTTCAACTCTGTTAGTTGAATGCACAGAACACAAAGAAGTTTCATACAATGCTTCTGTGTAGTTAATATTTGAACATATTCTTTTTTCCACTATTACCCACTTAGCGCTACGAATGTCCAGTTGCATTTTCTACAGACAGAGTGTTTCAAAACTGCTCAATCAAAAGTATGGTTTAACTCTGTTAGCTGAATGCTCAGATCAGAAAGAAGTTTCACAGAATGCTTCTGTGTAGTTTATATTTGAATATATTTCTTTTTCCACTACTACGCTCTTAGCGCTCCAAATGTCCAGTTGCATTTTCTACAGAAAGAGTGTTCAGATCTGCTCAATCAAAAGTATGGTTTAAATCTGTTAGCTGAATGCACAGATCAGAAAGAAGTTTCACCGAATGATTCTGTGTAGTTTATATTTGAAGACATTCCTTTTTCCAATATTACCCTCTTAGCGCTCCGAATCTCCACTTGCATTTTCTACAAAAAGAGTGTTTCATAACTGCTCAATCAAAAATATGTTTTATCTCTGTTAACTGAATTTACAGATCAGAAATAAGTTTCACAGAATGCATCTGTGTAGTTTTTATTTGAAGATATTCTTTTTCCCAATGTAGGCCTCTTAGCGCTTAGCATGTCCAATTGCAGTTTCTACAGAAAGAGTGTTTCAGAACGGCTCAATCAAAAGTAAGGTTCAACTCTGTTAGTTGAATGCACAGAACAGAAAGAATTTTCACAGAATGCTACTGTGTAGTTTATATTTGAATATATTCCTTTTTCCACTATTACCCTCTTAGCGCTCCGAATGTCCACTTGCATTTTCTACAGAAAGAGTGTTCCGAACTGCGCAATCATAAGTATGGTTTAACTATGTTAGCTTAATGAACATATCAGAAATAAGTTTCACACAATGCTTCTGTTTAGTTTTTATTTGAAGATATTATTTTTCCCAATAGAGTCCTCTTAGCGCTCAGAATGTCCAATTGCAGTTTCTACAGAAAGAGTGTTTCAGAAAGGCTCAATCAAAAGTAAGGTTCAACTCTGTTAGTTGAATGCACAGAACAGAAAGAAGTTTCATTCAATGCTTCTCTGTAGTTTATATTTGAACATATTCTTTTTTCCACTATTACCCACTTAGCGCTACGAATGTCCAGTTGCATTTTCTACAGACAGAGTGTTTCAAAACTGCTCAATCAAAAGTATGGTTTAACTCTGTTAGCTGAATGCTCAGATCAGAAAGAAATTTCACAGAATGCTTCTGTGTAGTTTATATTTGAATATATTCCTTTTTCCACTACTACACTCTTAGCGCTCCAAATGTCCAGTTGCATTTTCTACAGAAAGAGTGTTCAGATCTGCTCAATCAAAAGTATGGTTTAACTCTGTTAGCTGAATGCACAGATCAGAAAGAAGTTTCACAGAATGATTCTGTGTAGTTTATATTTGGAGACATTCCTTTTTCCACTATTACCCTCTTAGCGCTGCGAATCTCCACTTGCATTTTCTACAGAAAGAGTGTTTCAGAACGGCTCAATCAAAACTAAGGTTCAACTCTTTTAGTTGAACAAACAGAACGGAAAGAAGTTTCACACTATTCTTCTGTGTAGTTTTTATTTGTAGACATTCTTTTTCCAAATATAGGCCTCTTAGCGCTCAGAATGTCCAATTGCAGTTTCTACAGAAAGAGTGTTTCAGAACGGCTCAATCAAAAGTAAGGTTCAACTCTGTTAGTTGAATGCACAGAACAGAAAGAAGTTTCATACAATGCTTCTGTGTAGTTTATATTTGAACATATTCTTTTTTCCACTATTACCCACTTAGCGCTACGAATGTCCAGTTGCATTTTCTACAGACAGAGTGTTTCAAAACTGCTCAATCAAAAGTATGGTTTAACTCTGTTAGCTGAATGCTCAGATCAGAAAGAAGTTTCACAGAATGCTTCTGTGTAGTTTATATTTGAATATATTCCTTTTTCCACTACTACGCTCTTAGCGCTCCAAATGTCCAGTTGCATTTTCTACAGAAAGAGTGTTCAGATCTGCTCAATCAAAAGTATGGTTTAACTCTGTTAGCTGAATGCACAGATCAGAAAGAGGTTTCACCGAATGATTCTGTGTAGTTTATATTTGAAGACATTCCTTTTTCCACTATTACCCTCTTAGCGCTCCGAATCTCCTCTTGCATTTTCTACAAAAAGAGTGTTTCATAACTGCTCAATCAAAAATATGTTTTATCTCTGTTAACTGAATTTACAGATCAGAAATAAGTTTCACAGAATGCATCTGTGTAGTTTTTATTTGAAGATATACTTTTTCCCAATGTAGGCCTCTTAGCGCTTAGCATGTCCAATTGCAGTTTCTACAGAAAGAGTGTTTCAGAACGGCTCAATCAAAAGTAAGGTTCAACTCTGTTAGTTGAATGCACAGAACAGGAAGAATTTTCACAGAATGCTACTGTGTAGTTTATATTTGAATATATTCCTTTTTCCACTATTACCCTCTTAGCGCTCCGAATGTCCACTTGCATTTTCTACAGAAAGAGTGTTCAGAACTGCGCAATCAAAACTAAGGTTCAACTCTTTTAGTTGAACAAACAGAACAGAAAGAAGTTTCACACAATGCTTCTGTGTAGTTTTTATTTGTAGACATTCATTTTCCCAATATAGGCCTCTTAGCGCTCAGAATGTCCAATTGCAGTTTCTACAGAAAGAGTGATTCAGAACGGCTCAATCAAACGTAAGGTTCAACTCTGTTAGTTGAATGCACAGAACAGAAAGAAGTTTCATACAATGCTTCTGTGTAGTTTATATTTGAACATATTCTTTTTTCCACTATTACCCACTTAGTGCTACGAATGTCCAGTTGCATTTTCTACAGACAGAGTGTTTCAAAACTGCTCAATCAAAAGTATGGTTTAACTCTGTTAGCTGAATGCTCAGATCAGAAAGAAGTTTCACAGAATGCTTCTGTGTAGTTTATATTTGAATATATTCCTTTTTCCACTACTACTCTCTTAGCGCTCCAAATGTCCAGTTGCATTTTCTACAGAAAGAGTGTTCAGATCTGCTCAATCAATTGTATGGTTTAACTCTGTTAGCTGAATGCACAGGTCAGAAAGAAGTTTCACAGAATGATTCTGTGTAGTTTATATTTGGAGACATTCCTTTTTCCACTATTACCCTCTTAGCGCTCCGAATCTCCACTTGCATTTTCTACAGAAAGAGTGTTTCAGAACGGCTCAATCAAAATTAAGGTTCAACTCTTTAAGTTGAACAAACAGAACAGAAAGAAGTTTCACACAATTCTTCTGTGTAGTTTTTATTTGTAGACATTCTTTTTCCCAATATAGGCCTCTTAGCGCTCAGAATGTCCAATTGCAGTTTCTACAGAAAGAGTGTTTCAGAACGGCTCAATCAAAAGTAAGGTTCAACTCTGTTAGTTGAATGCACAGAACAGAAAGAAGTTTCATACAATGCTTCTGTGTAGTTTATATTTGAACATATTCTTTTTTCCACTATTACCCACTTGGCGCTACGAATGTCCAGTTGCATTTTCTACAGACAGAGTGTTTCAAAACTACTCAATCAAAAGTATGGTTTAACTCTGTTAGCTGAATGCTCAGATCAGAAAGAAGTTTCACAGAATGCTTCTGTGTAGTTTATATTTGAATATATTCCTTTTTCCACTACTCCTCTCTTAGCGCTCCAATTGTCCAGTTGCATTTTCTACAGAAAGAGTGTTCAGATCTGCTCAATCAAAAGTATGGTTTAACTCTGTTAGCTGAATGCCCAGATCAGAAAGAAGTTTCACAGAATGATTCTGTGTAGTTTATATTTGGAGACATTCCTTTTTCCACTATTACCCACTTAGCGCTCCGAATCTCCACTTGCATTTTCTACAGAAAGAGTGTTTCAGAACGGCTCAATCAAAACTAAAGTTCAACTCTTTTAGTTGAACAAACAGAACAGAAATAAGTTTCACACAATTCTTCTGTGTAGTTTTTATTTGTAGACATTCTTTTTCCCAATATAGGCCTCTTAGCGCTCAGAATGTCCAATTGCTGTTTCTACAGAAAGAGTGTTTCAGAACGGCTCAATCAAAAGTAGGTTCAACTCTGTTAGTTGAATGCACAGAACAGAAAGAAGTTTCATACAATGCTTCTGTGTAGTTTATATTTGAACATATTCTTTTTTCCACTATTACCCACTTCGCGCTACGAATGTCCAGTTGCATTTTCTACAGACAGAGTGTTTCAAAACTGCTCAATCAAAAGTATGGTTTAACTCTGTTAGCTGAATGCTCAGATCAGAAAGAAGTTTCACAGAATGCTTCTGTGTAGTTTATATTTGAATATATTCCTTTTTCCACTACTACGCTCTTAGCGCTCCAAATGTCCAGTTGCATTTTCTACACAAAGAGTGTTCAGATCTGCTCAATCAAAAGTATGGTTTAACTCTGTTAGCTGAATGCACAGATCAGAAAGAAGTTTCACAGAATGATTCTGTGTAGTTTATATTTGGAGACATTCCTTTTTCCACTATTACCCTCTTAGCGCTCCGAATCTCCACTTGCATTTTCTACAGAAAGAGTGTTTCAGAACGGCTCAATCAAAACTAAGGTTCAACTCTTTTAGTTGAACAAACAGAACAGAAAGAAGTTCCACAGAATGCATCTGTGTAGTTTTTATTTGAAGATATTCTTTTTCCCAATGTAGGCCTCTTAGCGCTTAGCATGTCCAATTGCAGTTTCTACAGAAAGAGTGTTTCAGAACGGCTCAATTAAAAGTAAGGTTCAACTCTGTTAGTTGAATGCACAGAACAGAAAGAATTTTCACAGAATGCTACTGTGTAGTTTATATTTGAATATATTCCTTTTTCCACTATTACCCTCTTAGCGCTCCGAATGTCCACTTGCATTTTCTACAGAAAGAGTGTTCAGAACTGCGCAATCAAAAGTATGGTTTAACTCTGTTAGCTTAATGAACATATCAGAAATAAGTTTCACACAATGCTTCTGTGTAGTTTTTATTTGAAGATATTATTTTTCCCAATAGAGGCCTCTTAGTGCTCAGAATGTCCAATTGCAGTTTCTACAGAAAGAGTGTTTCAGAAAGGCTCAATCAAAAGTAAGGTTCAACTCTGTTAGTTGAATGCACAGAACAGAAAGAAGTTTCATGCAATGCTTCTGTGTAGTTTATATTTGAACATATTCTTTTTTCCATTATTACCCACTTAGCGCTACGAAAGTCCAGTTGCATTTACTACAGACAGATTGTTTCAAAACTGCTCAATCAAAAGTATGGTTTAACTCTGTTAGCTGAATGCACAGATCAGAAAGAAGTTTCACAGAATGATTCTGTGTAGTTTATATTTGTAGACATTCCTTTTTCCACTATTACCCTCTTAGCGCTCCGAATCTCCACTTGCATTTTCTACAGAAGGAGTGTTCAGAACTGCGCAATCAAAAGTATGGTTTAACTCTGTTAGCTTAATGAACATATCAGAAATAAGTTTCACACAATGCTTCTGTGTAGTTTTTATTTGAAGATTTTATTTTTCCCAATAGAGGCCTCTTAGCGCTCAGAATGTCCAATTGCAGTTTCTACAGAAAGAGTGTTTCAGAAAGGCTCAATCAAAAGTAAGGTTCAACTCTGTTAGTTGAATGCACAGAACAGAAAGAAATTTCATACAATGCTTCTGTGTAGTTTATATTTGAACATATTCTTTTTTCCACTATTACCCACTTAGCGCTACGAATGTCCAGTTGCATTTCCTACAGACAGAGTGTTTCAAAACTGCTCAATCAAAAGTATGGTTTAACTCTGTTAGCTGAATGCTCAGATCAGAAACAAGTTTCACAGAATGCTTCTGTGTAGTTTATATTTGAATATATTCCTATTTCCACTACTACGCTCTTAGCGCTCCAAATGTCCAGTTGCATTTTCTACAGAAAGAGTGTTCAGATCTGCTCAATCAAAAGTATGGTTTAACTCTGTTAGCTGAATGCACAGATCAGAAAGAAGTTTCACCGAATGATTCTGTGTAGTTTATATTTGAAGACATTCCTTTTTCCACTATTACCCACTTAGCGCTCCGAATCTCCACTTGCATTTTCTACAAAAAGAGTGTTTCATAACTGCTCCATCAAAAATATGTTTTATCTCTGTTAACTGAATTTACAGATCAGAAATAAGTTTCACAGAATGCATCTGTGTAGTTTTTATTTGAAGATATTCTTTTTCCCAATGTAGGCCTCTTAGCGCTTAGCATGTCCAATTGCAGTTTCTACAGAAAGAGTGTTTCAGAACGGCTCAATCAAAAGTAAGGTTCAACTCTGTTAGTTGAATGCACAGAACAGAAAGAATTTTCACAGAATGCTACTGTGTAGTTTATATTTGAATATATTCCTTTTTCCACTATTACCCTCTTAGCGCTCCGAATGTCCACTTGCATTTTCTACAGAAAGAGTGTTCCGAACTGCGCAATCATAAGTATGGTTTAACTATGTTAGCTTAATGAACATATCAGAAATAAGTTTCACACAATGCTTCTCTGTAGTTTTTATTTGAAGATATTATTTTTCCCAATAGAGTCCTCTTAGCGCTCAGAATGTCCAATTGCAGTTTCTACAGAAAGAGTGTTTCAGAAAGGCTCAATCAAAAGTAAGGTTCAACTCTGTTAGTTGAATGCACAGAACAGAAAGAAGTTTCATACAATGCTTCTGTGTAGTTTATATTTGAACATATTATTTTTTCCACTATTACCCACTTAGCGCTACGAATGTCCAGTTGCATTTTCTACAGACAGAGTGTTTCAAAACTGCTCAATCAAAAGTATGGTTTAACTCTGTTAGCTGAATGCTCAGATCAGAAAGAAATTTCACAGAATGATTCTGTGTAGTTTATATTTGGAGACGTTCCTTTTTCCACTATTACCCTCTTAGCGCTCCGAATCTCCACTTGCATTTTCTACAGAAAGAGTGTTTCAGAACGGCTCAATCAAAACTAAGGTTCAACTCTTTTAGTTGAACAAACAGAACAGAAAGAAGTTTCACACTATTCTTCTGTGTAGTTTTTATTTGTAGACATTCTTTTTCCAAATATAGGCCTCTTAGCGCTCAGAATGTCCAATTGCAGTTTCTACAGAAAGAGTGTTTCAGAACGGCTCAATCAAAAGTAAGGTTCAACTCTGTTAGTTGAATGCACAGAACACAAAGAAGTTTCATACAATGCTTCTGTGTAGTTAATATTTGAACATATTCTTTTTTCCACTATTACCCACTTAGCGCTACGAATGTCCAGTTGCATTTTCTACAGACAGAGTGTTTCAAAACTGCTCAATCAAAAGTATGGTTTAACTCTGTTAGCTGAATGCTCAGATCAGAAAGAAGTTTCACAGAATGCTTCTGTGTAGTTTATATTTGAATATATTCCTTTTTCCACTACTACGCTCTTAGCGCTCCAAATGTCCAGTTGCATTTTCTACAGAAAGAGTGTTCAGATCTGCTCAATCAAAAGTATGGTTTAACTCTGTTAGCTGAATGCACAGATCAGAAAGAAATTTCAAGGAATGATTCTGTGTAGTTTATATTTGAAGACATTCCTTTTTCCAATATTACCCTCTTAGCGCTCCGAATCTCCACTTGCATTTTCTACAAAAAGAGTGTTTCATAACTGCTCAATCAAAAATATGTTTTATCTCTGTTAACTGAATTTACAGATCAGAAATAAGTTTCACAGAATGCATCTGTGTAGTTTTTATTTGAAGATATTCTTTTTCCCAATGTAGGCCTCTTAGCGCTTAGCATGTCCAATTGCAGTTTCTACAGAAAGAGTGTTTCAGAACGGCTCAATCAAAAGTAAGGTTCAACTCTGTTAGTTGAATGCACAGAACAGAAAGAATTTTCACAGAATGCTACTGTGTAGTTTATATTTGAATATATTCCTTTTTCCACTATTACCCTCTTAGCGCTCCGAATGTCCACTTGCATTTTCTACAGAAAGAGTGTTCCGAACTGCGCAATCATAAGTATGGTTTAACTATGTTAGCTTAATGAACATATCAGAAATAAGTTTCACACAATGCTTCTGTTTAGTTTTTATTTGAAGATATTATTTTTCCCAATAGAGTCCTCTTAGCGCTCAGAATGTCCAATTGCAGTTTCTACAGAAAGAGTGTTTCAGAAAGGCTCAATCAAAAGTAAGGTTCAACTCTGTTAGTTGAATGCACAGAACAGAAAGAAGTTTCATTCAATGCTTCTCTGTAGTTTATATTTGAACATATTCTTTTTTCCACTATTACCCACTTAGCGCTACGAATGTCCAGTTGCATTTTCTACAGACAGAGTGTTTCAAAACTGCTCAATCAAAAGTATGGTTTAACTCTGTTAGCTGAATGCTCAGATCAGAAAGAAATTTCACAGAATGCTTCTGTGTAGTTTATATTTGAATATATTGCTTTTTCCACTACTACACTCTTAGCGCTCCAAATGTCCAGTTGCATTTTCTACAGAAAGAGTGTTCAGATCTGCTCAATCAAAAGTATGGTTTAACTCTGTTAGCTGAATGCACAGATCAGAAAGAAGTTTCACAGAATGATTCTGTGTAGTTTATATTTGGAGACATTCCTTTTTCCACTATTACCCTCTTAGCGCTGCGAATCTCCACTTGCATTTTCTACAGAAAGAGTGTTTCAGAACGGCTCAATCAAAACTAAGGTTCAACTCTTTTAGTTGAACAAACAGAACGGAAAGAAGTTTCACACTATTCTTCTGTGTAGTTTTTATTTGTAGACATTCTTTTTCCAAATATAGGCCTCTTAGCGCTCAGAATGTCCAATTGCAGTTTCTACAGAAAGAGTGTTTCAGAACGGCTCAATCAAAAGTAAGGTTCAACTCTGTTAGTTGAATGCACAGAACAGAAAGAAGTTTCATACAATGCTTCTGTGTAGTTTATATTTGAACATATTCTTTTTTCCACTATTACCCACTTAGCGCTACGAATGTCCAGTTGCATTTTCTACAGACAGAGTGTTTCAAAACTGCTCAATCAAAAGTATGGTTTAACTCTGTTAGCTGAATGCTCAGATCAGAAAGAAGTTTCACAGAATGCTTCTGTGTAGTTTATATTTGAATATATTCCTTTTTCCACTACTACGCTCTTAGCGCTCCAAATGTCCAGTTGCATTTTCTACAGAAAGAGTGTTCAGATCTGCTTAATCAAAAGTATGGTTTAACTCTGTTAGCTGAATGCACAGATCAGAAAGAGGTTTCACCGAATGATTCTGTGTAGTTTATATTTGAAGACATTCCTTTTTCCACTATTACCCTCTTAGCGCTCCGAATCTCCTCTTGCATTTTCTACAAAAAGAGTGTTTCATAACTGCTCAATCAAAAATATGTTTTATCTCTGTTAACTGAATTTACAGATCAGAAATAAGTTTCACAGAATGCATCTGTGTAGTTTTTATTTGAAGATATACTTTTTCCCAATGTAGGCCTCTTAGCGCTTAGCATGTCCAATTGCAGTTTCTACAGAAAGAGTGTTTCAGAACGGCTCAATCAAAAGTAAGGTTCAACTCTGTTAGTTGAATGCACAGAACAGGAAGAATTTTCACAGAATGCTACTGTGTAGTTTATATTTGAATATATTCCTTTTTCCACTATTACCCTCTTAGCGCTCCGAATGTCCACTTGCATTTTCTACAGAAAGAGTGTTCAGAACTGCGCAATCAAAACTAAGGTTCAACTCTTTTAGTTGAACAAACAGAACAGAAAGAAATTTCACACAATGCTTCTGTGTAGTTTTTATTTGTAGACATTCTTTTTCCCAATATAGGCCTCTTAGCGCTCAGAATGTCCAATTGCAGTTTCTACAGAAAGAGTGATTCAGAACGGCTCAATCAAACGTAAGGTTCAACTCTGTTAGTTGAATGCACAGAACAGAAAGTAGTTTCATACAATGCTTCTGTGTAGTTTATATTTGAACATATTCTTTTTTCCACTTTTACCCACTTAGTGCTACGAATGTCCAGTTGCATTTTCTACAGACAGAGTGTTTCAAAACTGCTCAATCAAAAGTATGGTTTAACTCTGTTAGCTGAATGCTCAGATCAGAAAGAAGTTTCACAGAATGCTTCTGTGTAGTTTATATTTGAATATATTCCTTTTTCCACTACTACTCTCTTAGCGCTCCAAATGTCCAGTTGCATTTTCTACAGAAAGAGTGTTCAGATCTGCTCAATCAAAAGTATGGTTTAACTCTGTTAGCTGAATGCACAGGTCAGAAAGAAGTTTCACAGAATGATTCTGTGTAGTTTATATTTGGAGACATTCCTTTTTCCACTATTACCCTCTTAGCGCTCCGAATCTCCACTTGCATTTTCTACAGAAAGAGTGTTTCAGAACGGCTCAATCAAAACTAAGGTTCAACTCTTTTAGTTGAACAAACAGAACAGAAAGAAGTTTCACACAATTCTTCTGTGTAGTTTTTATTTGTAGACATTCTTTTTCCCAATATAGGCCTCTTAGCGCTCAGAATGTCCAATTGCAGTTTCTACAGAAAGAGTGTTTCAGAACGGCTCAATCAAAAGTAAGGTTCAACTCTGTTAGTTGAATGCAGAGAACAGAAAGAAGTTTCATACAATGCTTCTGTGTAGTTTATATTTGAACATATTCTTTTTTCCACTATTACCCACTTGGCGCTACGAATGTCCAGTTGCATTTTCTACAGACAGAGTGTTTCAAAACTACTCAATCAAAAGTATGGTTTAACTCTGTTAGCTGAATGCTCAGATCAGAAAGAAGTTTCACAGAATGCTTCTGTGTAGTTTATATTTGAATATATTCCTTTTTCCACTAATACTCTCTTAGTGCTCCAAATGTCCATTTGCATTTTCTACAGAAAGAGTGTTCAGATCTGCTCAATCAAAAGTATGGTTTAACTCTGTTAGCTGAATGCCCAGATCAGAAAGAAGTTTCACAGAATGATTCTGTGTAGTTTATATTTGGAGACATTCCTTTTTCCACTATTACCCTCTTAGCGCTCCGAATCTCCACTTGCATTTTCTACAGAAAGAGTGTTTCAGAACGGCTCAATCAAAACTAAAGTTCAACTCTTTTAGTTGAACAAACAGAACAGAAAGAAGTTTCACACAATTCTTCTGTGTAGTTTTTATTTGTAGACATTCTTTTTCCCAATATAGGCCTCTTAGCGCTCAGAATGTCCAATTGCTGTTTCTACAGAAAGAGTGTTTCAGAACGGCTCAATCAAAAGTAGGTTCAACTCTGTTAGTTGAATGCACAGAACAGAAAGAAGTTTCATACAATGCTTCTGTGTAGTTTATATTTGAACATATTCTTTTTTCCACTATTACCCACTTAGCGCTACGAATGTCCAGTTGCATTTTCTACAGACAGAGTGTTTCAAAACTGCTCAATCAAAAGTATGGTTTAACTCTGTTAGCTGAATGCTCAGATCAGAAAGAAGTTTCACAGAATGCTTCTGTGTAGTTTATATTTGAATATATTCCTTTTTCCACTACTACGCTCTTAGCGCTCCAAATGTCCAGTTGCATTTTCTACACAAAGAGTGTTCAGATCTGCTCAATCAAAAGTATGGTTTAACTCTGTTAGCTGAATGCACAGATCAGAAAGAAGTTTCACAGAATGATTCTGTGTAGTTTATATTTGGAGACATTCCTTTTTCCACTATTACCCTCTTAGCGCTCCGAATCTCCACTTGCATTTTCTACAGAAAGAGTGTTTCAGAACGGCTCAATCAAAACTAAGGTTCAACTCTTTTAGTTGAACAAACAGAACAGAAAGAAGTTCCACAGAATGCATCTGTGTAGTTTTTATTTGAAGATATTCTTTTTCCCAATGTAGGCCTCTTAGCGCTTAGCATGTCCAATTGCAGTTTCTACAGAAAGAGTGTTTCAGAACCGCTCAATTAAAAGTAAGGTTCAACTCTGTTAGTTGAATGCACAGAACAGAAAGAATTTTCACAGAATGCTACTGTGTAGTTTATATTTGAATATATTCCTTTTTCCACTATTACCCTCTTAGCGCTCCGAATGTCCACTTGCATTTTCTACAGAAAGAGTGTTCAGAACTGCGCAATCAAAAGTATGGTTTAACTCTGTTAGCTTAATGAACATATCAGAAATAAGTTTCACACAATGCTTCTGTGTAGTTTTTATTTGAAGATATTATTTTTCCCAATAGAGGCCTCTTAGCGCTCAGAATGTCCAATTGCAGTTTCTACAGAAAGAGTGTTTCAGAAAGGCTCAATCAAAAGTAAGGTTCAACTCTGTTAGTTGAATGCACAGAACAGAAAGAAGTTTCATGCAATGCTTCTGTGTAGTTTATATTTGAACATATTCTTTTTTCCACTATTACCCACTTGGCGCTACGAATGTCCAGTTGCATTTTCTACAGACAGAGTGTTTCAAAACTGCTCAATCAAAAGTATGGTTTAACTCTGTTAGCTGATTGCTCAGATCAGAAAGAAGTTTCACAGAATGCTTCTGTGTAGTTTATAATTGAATATATTCCTTTTTCCACTACTAGTCTCTTAGCGCTCCAATTGTCCAGTTGCATTTTCTACAGAAAGAGTGTTCAGATCTGCTCAATCAAAAGTATGGTTTAACTCTGTTAGCTGAATGCACAGATCAGAAAGAAGTTTCACAGAATGATTCTGTGTAGTTTATATTTGGAGACATTCCTTTTTCCACTATTACCCTCTTAGTGCTCCGAATCTCCACTTGCATTTTCTACAGAAAGAGTGTTTCAGAACGGCTCAATCAAAACTAAGGTTCAACTCTTTTAGTTGAACAAACAGAACAGAAAGAAGTTTCACACAATTGTTCTGTGTAGTTTTTATTTGTAGACATTCTTTTTCCCAATATAGGCCTCTTAGCGCTCAGAATGTCCAATTGCAGTTTCTACAGAAAGAGTGTTTCAGAACGGCTCAATCAATAGTAAGGTTCAACTCTGTTAGTTGAATGCACAGAACAGAAAGAAGTTTCATACAATGCTTCTGTGTAGTTTATATTTGAACATATTCTTTTTTCCACTATTACCCACTTAGCGCTACGAATGTCCAGTTGCATTTTCTACAGACAGAGTGTTTCAAAACTGCTCAATCAAAAGTATGGTTTAACTCTGTTAGCTGAATGCTCAGATCAGAAAGAAGTTTCACAGAATGCTTCTGTGTAGTTTATATTTGAATATATTCCTTTTTCCACTACTACGCTCTTAGCGCTCCAAATGTCCAGTTGCATTTTCTACAGAAAGAGTGTTCAGATCTGCTCAATCAAAAGTATGGCTTAACTCTGTTAGCTGAATGCACACATCAGAAAGAAGTTTCACAGAATGATTCTGTGTAGTTTATATTTGGAGACATTCCTTTTTCCACTATTACCCTCTTAGCGCTCCGAATCTCCACTTGCATTTTCTACAAAAAGAGTGTTTCATAACTGCTCAATCAAAAATATGTTTTATCTCTGTTAACTGAATTTACAGATCAGAAATAAGTTTCACAGAATGCATCTGTGTAGTTTTTATTTGAAGATATTCTTTTTCCCAATGTAGGCCTCTTAGCGCTTAGCATGTCCAATTGCAGTTTCTACAGAAAGAGTGTTTCAGAACGGCTCAATTAAAAGTAAGGTTCAACTCTGTTAGTTGAATGCACAGAACAGAAAGAATTTTCACAGAATGCTACTGTGTAGTTTATATTTGAATATATTCCTTTTTCCACTATTACCCTCTTAGCGCTCCGAATGTCCACTTGCATTTTCTACAGAAAGAGTGTTCAGAACTGCGCAATCAAAAGTATGGTTTAACTCTGTTAGCATAATGAACATATCAGATATAAGTTTCACTCAATGCTTCTGTGTAGTTTTTATTTGAAGATATTATTTTTCCCAATAGAGGCCTCTTAGCGCTCAGAATGTCCAATTGCAGTTTCTACAGAAAGAGTGTTTCAGAAAGGCTCAATCAAAAGTAAGGTTCAACTCTGTTAGTTGAATGCACAGAACAGAAAGAAGTTTCATACAATGCTTCTGTGTAGTTTATATTTGAACATATTCTTTTTTCCACTATTACCCACTTAGCGCTACGAATGTCCAGTTGCATTTTCTACAGACAGAGTGTTTCAAAACTGCTCAATCAAAAGTATGGTTTAACTCTGTTAGATGAATGCTCAGATCAGAAAGAAGTTTCACAGAATGCTTCTGTGTAGTTTATATTTGAATATATTCCTTTTTCCACTACTACTCTCTTAGCGCTCCAAATGTCCAGTTGCATTTTCTACAGAAAGAGTGTTCAGATCTGCTCAATCAAAAGTATGGTTTAACTCTGTTAGCTGAATGCACAGATCAGAAAGAAGTTTCACAGAATGATTCTGTGTAGTTTATATTTGGAGACATTCCTTTTTCCACTATTACCCTCTTAGCCCTCCGAATCTCCACTTGCATTTTCTACAGAAAGAGTGTTTCAGAACGGCTCAATCAAAACTAAGGTTCAACCCTTTTAGTTGAACAAACAGAACAGAAAGAAGTTTCACACAATTCTTCTGTGTAGTTTTTATTTGTAGACATTCTTTTTCCCAATATAGGCCTCTTAGCGCTCAGAATGTCTAATTGCAGTTTCTACACAAAGAGTGTTTCAGAACGGCTCAATCAAAAGTAAGGTTCAACTCTGTTAGTTGAATGCACAGAACAGAAAGAAGTTTCATACAAGGCTTCTGTGTAGTTCATAATTGAACATATTCCTTTTTCCACTATTACCCACTTAGCGCTACGAATGTCCAGTTGCATTTTCTACAGACAGAGTGTTTCAAAACTGCTCAATCAAAAGTATGGTTTAACTCTTTTAGCTGAATGCTCAGATCAGAAAGAAGTTTCACAGAATGCTTCTGTGTAGTTTATATTTGAATATATTCCTTTTTCCACTACTACGCTCTTAGCGCTCCAAATGTCCAGTTGCATTTTCTACAGAAAGAGTGTTCAGATCTGCTGAATCAAAAGTATGGTTTAACTCTGTTAGCTGAATGCACAGATCAGAAAGAAGTTTCACCGAATGATTCTGTGTAGTTTATATTTGAAGACATTCCTTTTTCCACTATTACCCTCTTAGCGCTCCGAATCTCCACTTGCATTTTCTACAAAAAGAGTGTTTCATAACTGCTCAATCAAAAATATGTTTTATCTCTGTTAACTGAATTTACAGATCAAAAATAAGTTTCACAGAATGCATCTGTGTAGTTTTTATTTGAAGATATTCTTTTTCCCAATGTAGGCCTCTTAGCGCTTAGCATGTCCAATTGCAGTTTCTACAGAAAGAGTGTTTCAGAACGGCTCAATCAAAAGTAAGGTTCAACTCTGTTAGTTGAATGCACAGAACAGGAAGAATTTTCACAGAATGCTACTGTGTAGTTTATATTTGAATATATTCCTTTTTCCACTATTACCCTCTTAGCGCTCCGAATCTCCACTTGCATTTTCTACAGAAAGAGTGTTCAGAACTGCGCAATCAAAACTAAGGTTCAACTCTTTTAGTTGAACAAACAGAACAGAAAGAAGTTTCACACAATGCTTCTGTGTAGTTTTTATTTGTAGACATTCTTTTTCCCAATATAGGCCTCTTAGCGCTCAGAATGTCCAATTGCAGTTTCTACAGAAAGAGTGATTCAGAACGGCTCAATCAAACGTAAGGTTCAAATCTGTTAGTTGAATGCACAGAACAGAAAGAAGTTTCATAGAATGCTTCTGTGTAGTTTATATTTGAACATATTCTTTTTTCCACTATTACCCACTTAGCGCTACGAATGTCCAGTTGCATTTTCTACAGACAGAGTGTTTCAAAACTGCTCAATCAAAAGTATGGTTTAACTCTGTTAGCTGAATGCTCAGATCAGAAAGAAGTTTCACAGAATGCTTCTGTGTAGTTTATATTTGAATATATTCCTTTTTCCACTACTACGCTCTTAGCGCTCCAAATGTCCAGTTGCATTTTCTACAGAAAGAGTGTTCAGATCTGCTCAATCAAAAGTATGGTTTAACTCTGTTAGCTGAATGCACAGATCAGAAAGAAGTTTCACAGAATGATTCTGTGTAGTTTATATTTGAAGACATTCCTTTTTCCACTTTTACCCTCTTAGCGCTCCGAATCTCCACTTGCATTTTCTAAAAAAAGAGTGTTTCATAACTGCTCAATCAAAAATATGTTTTATCTCTGTTAACTGAATTTACAGATCAGAAATAAGTTTCACAGAATGCATCTGTGTAGTTTTTATTTGAAGATATTCTTTTTCCCAATGTAGGCCTCTTAGCGCTTAGCATGTCCAATTGCAGTTTCTACAGAAAGAGTGTTTCAGAACGGCTCAATCAAAAGTAAGGTTCAACTCTGTTAGTTGAATGCACAGAACAGGAAGAATTTTCACAGAATGCTACTGTGTAGTTTATATTTGAATATATTCCTTTTTCCACTATTACCCTCTTTGCGCTCCGAATGTCCACTTGCATTTTCTACAGAAAGAGTGTTCAGAACTGCGCAATCAAAACTAAGGTTCAACTCTTTTAGTTGAACAAACAGAACAGAAAGAAGTTTCACACAATGCTTCTGTGTAGTTTTTATTTGTAGACATTCTTTTTCCCAATATAGGCGTCTTAGCGCTCAGAATGTCCAATTGCAGTTTCTACAGAAAGAGTGATTCAGAACGGCTCAATCAAACGTAAGGTTCAACTCTGTTAATTGAATGCACAGAACAGAAAGAAGTTTCATACAATGCTTCTGTGTAGTTTATATTTGAACATATTCTTTTTTCCACTATTACCCACTTAGCGCTACGAATGTCCAGTTGCATTTTCTACAGACAGAGTGTTTCAAAACTGCTCAATCAAAAGTATGGTTTAACTCTGTTAGCTGAATGCTCAGATCAGAAAGAAGTTTCACAGAATGCTTCTGTGTAGTTTATATTTGAATATATTCCATTTTCCACTACTACGCTCTTAACGCTCCAAATGTCCAGTTGCATTTTCTACAGAAAGAGTGTTCAGATCTGCTCAATCAAAAGTATGGTTTAACTCTGTTAGCTGAATGCACAGATCAGAAAGAAGTTTCACCGAATGATTCTGTGTAGTTTATATTTGAAGACATTCCTTTTTCCACTATTACCCTCTTAGCGCTCCGAATCTCCACTTGCATTTTCTTCAAAAAGAGTTTTTCATAACTGCTCAATCAAAAATATGTTTTATCTCTGTTAACTGAATTTACAGATCAGAAATAAGTTTCACAGAATGCATCTGTGTAGTTTTTATTTGAAGATATTCTTTTTCCCAATGTAGGCCTCTTAGCGCTTAGCATGTCCAATTGCAGTTTCTACAGAAAGAGTGTTTCAGAACGGCTCAATCAAAAGTAAGGTTCAACTCTGTTAGTTGAATGCACAGAACAGAAAGAATTTTCACAGAATGCTACTGTGTAGTTTATATTTGAATATATTCCTTTTTCCACTATTACCCTCTTAGCGCTCCGAATGTCCACTTGCATTTTCTACAGAAAGAGTGTTCAGAACTGCGCAATCAAAAGTATGGTTTAACTCTGTTAGCATAATGAACATATCAGAAATATGTTTCACACAATGCTTCTGTGTAGATTTATTTGAAGATATTATTTTTCCCAATAGAGGCCTCTTAGCGCTCAGAATGTCAAATTGCAGTTTCTACAGAAAGAGTGTTTCAGAAAGGCTCAATCAAAGGTAAGGTTCAACTCTGTTAGTTGAATGCAAAGAAGAGAAAGAAGTTTCATACAATGCTTCTGTGTAGTTTATATTTGAACATATTCTTTTTTCCACTATTACCCACTTAGGGCTATGAATGTCCAGTTGCATTTTCTACAGACAGAGTGTTTCAAAACTGCTCAATCAAAAGTATGGTTTAACTCTGTTAGCTGAATGCTCAGATCAGAAAGAAGTTTCACAGAATGCTTCTGTGTAGTTTATATTTGAATATATTCCTTTTTCCACTACTACTCTCTTAGCGCTCCAAATGTCCAGTTTCATTTTCTACAGAAAGAGTGTTCAGATCTGCTCAATCAAAAGTATGGTTTAACTGTGCTAGCTGAATGCACAGATCAGAAAGAAGTTTCACAGAATGATTCTGTGTAGTTTATATTTGGAGACATTCCTTTTTCCACTATTACCCTCTTAGCGCTCCGAATCTCCACTTGCATTTTCTACAGAAAGAGTGTTTCAGAACGGCTCAATCAAAACTAAGGTTCAACTCTTTTAGTTGAACAAACAGAACAGAAAGAAGTTTCACACAATTCTTCTGTGTAGTTTTTATTTGTAGACATTCTTTTTCCCAATATAGGCCTCTTAGCGCTCAGAATGTCCAATTGCAGTTTCTACAGAAAGAGTGTTTCAGAACGGCTCAATCAAAAGTAAGGTTCAACTCTGTTAGTTGAATGCACAGAACAGAAAGAAGTTTCATAGAATGCTTCTGTGTAGTTTATATTTGAACATATACTTTTTTCCACTATTACCCACTTAGCGCTACGAATGTCCAGTTGCATTTTCTACAGACAGAGTGTTTCAAAACTGCTCAATCAAAAGTATGGTTTAACTCTGTTAGCTGAATGCTCAGATCAGAAAGAAGTTTCACAGAATGCTTCTGTGTAGTTTATATTTGAATATATTCCTTTTTCCACTACTACGCTCTTAGCGCTCCAAATGTCCAGTTGCATTTTCTACAGAAAGAGTGTTCAAATCTGCTCAATCAAAAGTATGGTTTAACTCTGTTAGCTGAATGCACAGATCAGAAAGAAGTTTCACCGAATGATTCTGTGTAGTTTATATTTGAAGACATTCCTTTTTCCACTTTTACCCTCTTAGCGCTCCGAATCTCCACTTGCATTTTCTAAAAAAAGAGTGTTTCATAACTGCTCAATCAAAAATATGTTTTATCTCTGTTAACTGAATTTACAGATCAGAAATAAGTTTCACAGAATGCATCTGTGTAGTTTTTATTTGAAGATATTCTTTTTCCCAATGTAGGCCTCTTAGCGCTTAGCATGTCCAATTGCAGTTTCTACAGAAAGAGTGTTTCAGAACGGCTCAATCAAAAGTAAGGTTCAACTCTGTTAGTTGAATGCACAGAACAGGAAGAATTTTCACAGAATGCTACTGTGTAGTTTATATTTGAATATATTCCTTTTTCCACTATTACCCTCTTTGCGCTCCGAATGTCCACTTGCATTTTCTACAGAAAGAGTGTTCAGAACTGCGCAATCAAAACTAAGGTTCAACTCTTTTAGTTGAACAAACAGAACAGAAAGAAGTTTCACACAATGCTTCTGTGTAGTTTTTATTTGTAGACATTCTTTTTCCCAATATAGGCGTCTTAGCGCTCAGAATGTCCAATTGCAGTTTCTACAGAAAGAGTGATTCAGAACGGCTCAATCAAACGTAAGGTTCAACTCTGTTAATTGAATGCACAGAACAGAAAGAAGTTTCATACAATGCTTCTGTGTAGTTTATATTTGAACATATTCTTTTTTCCACTATTACCCACTTAGCGCTACGAATGTCCAGTTGCATTTTCTACAGACAGAGTGTTTCAAAACTGCTCAATCAAAAGTATGGTTTAACTCTGTTAGCTGAATGCTCAGATCAGAAAGAAGTTTCACAGAATGCTTCTGTGTAGTTTATATTTGAATATATTCCATTTTCCACTACTACGCTCTTAACGCTCGAAATGTCCAGTTGCATTTTCTACAGAAAGAGTGTTCAGATCTGCTCAATCAAAAGTATGGTTTAACTCTGTTAGCTGAATGCACAGATCAGAAAGAAGTTTCACCGAATGATTCTGTGTAGTTTATATTTGAAGACATTCCTTTTTCCACTATTACCCTCTTAGCGCTCCGAATCTCCACTTGCATTTTCTTCAAAAAGAGTGTTTCATAACTGCTCAATCAAAAATATGTTTTATCTCTGTTAACTGAATTTACAGATCAGAAATAAGTTTCACAGAATGCATCTGTGTAGTTTTTATTTGAAGATATTCTTTTTCCCAATGTAGGCCTCTTAGCGCTTAGCATGTCCAATTGCAGTTTCTACAGAAAGAGTGTTTCAGAACGGCTCAATCAAAAGTAAGGTTCAACTCTGTTAGTTGAATGCACAGAACAGAAAGAATTTTCACAGAATGCTACTGTGTAGTTTATATTTGAATATATTCCTTTTTCCACTATTACCCTCTTAGCGCTCCGAATGTCCACTTGCATTTTCTACAGAAAGAGTGTTCAGAACTGCGCAATCAAAAGTATGGTTTAACTCTGTTAGCATAATGAACATATCAGAAATATGTTTCACACAATGCTTCTGTGTAGATTTATTTGAAGATATTATTTTTCCCAATAGAGGCCTCTTAGCGCTCAGAATGTCCAATTGCAGTTTCTACAGAAAGAGTGTTTCAGAAAGGCTCAATCAAAGGTAAGGTTCAACTCTGTTAGTTGAATGCAAAGAAGAGAAAGAAGTTTCATACAATGCTTCTGTGTAGTTTATATTTGAACATATTCTTTTTTCCACTATTACCCACTTAGGGCTACGAATGTCCAGTTGCATTTTCTACAGACAGAGTGTTTCAAAACTGCTCAATCAAAAGTATGGTTTAACTCTGTTAGCTGAATGCTCAGATCAGAAAGAAGTTTCACAGAATGCTTCTGTGTAGTTTATATTTGAATATATTCCTTTTTCCACTACTACTCTCTTAGCGCTCCAAATGTCCAGTTTCATTTTCTACAGACAGAGTGTTCAGATCTGCTCAATCAAAAGTATGGTTTAACTCTGCTAGCTGAATGCACAGATCAGAAAGAAGTTTCACAGAATGATTCTGTGTAGTTTATATTTGGAGACATTCCTTTTTCCACTATTACCCTCTTAGCGCTCCGAATCTCCACTTGCATTTTCTACAGAAAGAGTGTTTCAGAACGGCTCAATCAAAACTAAGGTTCAACTCTTTTAGTTGAACAAACAGAACAGAAAGAAGTTTCACACAATTCTTCTGTGTAGTTTTCATTTGTAGACATTCTTTTTCCCAATATAGGCCTCTTAGCGCTCAGAATGTCCAATTGCAGTTTCTACAGAAAGAGTGTTTCAGAACGGCTCAATCAAAAGTAAGGTTCAACTCTGTTAGTTGAATGCACAGAACAGAAAGAAGTTTCATAGAATGCTTCTGTGTAGTTTATATTTGAACATATTCTTTTTTCCACTATTACCCACTTAGCGCTACGAATGTCCAGTTGCATTTTCTACAGACAGAGTGTTTCAAAACTGCTCAATCAAAAGTATGGTTTAACTCTGTTAGCTGAATGCTCAGATCAGAAAGAAGTTTCACAGAATGCTTCTGTGTAGTTTATATTTGAATATATTCCTTTTTCCACTACTACGCTCTTAGCGCTCCAAATGTCCAGTTGCATTTTCTACAGAAAGAGTGTTCAAATCTGCTCAATCAAAAGTATGGTTTAACTCTGTTAGCTGAATGCACAGATCAGAAAGAAGTTTCACCGAATGATTCTGTGTAGTTTATATTTGAAGACATTCCTTTTTCCACTATTACCCACTTAGCGCTCCGAATCTCCACTTGCATTTTCTACAAAAAGAGTGTTTCATAACTGCTCAATCAAAAATATGTTTTATCTCTGTTAACTGAATTTACAGATCAGAAATAAGTTTCACAGAATGCATCTGTGTAGTTTTTATTTGAAGATATTCTTTTTCCCAATGTAGGCCTCTTAGCGCTTAGCATGTCCAATTGCAGTTTCTACAGAAAGAGTGTTTCAGAACGGCTCAATCAAAACTAAGGTTCAACTCTTTTAGTTGAACAAACAGAACAGAAAGAAGTTTCACACAATTCTTCTGTGTAGTTTTTATTTGTAGACATTCTTTTTCCCAATATAGGCCTCTTAGCGCTCAGAATGTCCAATTGCAGTTTCTACAGAAAGAGTGTTTCAGAAAGGCTCAATCAAAAGTAAGGTTCAACTGTGTTAGTTGAATGCACAGAACAGAAAGAAGTTTCATACAATAATTCTGTGTAGTTTATATTTGAACATATTCTTTTTTCCACTATTACCCACTTAGCGCTACGAATGTCCAGTTGCATTTTCTACAGACAGAGTGTTTCAAAACTGCTCAATCAAAAGTATGGTTTAACTCTGTTAGCTGAATGCTCAGATCAGAAAGAAGTTTCACAGAATGCTTCTGTGTAGTTTATATTTGAATATATTCCTTTTTCCACTACTACGCTCTTAGCGCTCCAAATGTCCAGTTGCATTTTCTACAGAAAGAGTGATCAGATCTGCTCAATCAAAAGTATGGTTTAACTCTGTTAGCTGAATGCACAGATCAGAAAGAAGTTTCACCGAATGATTCTGTGTAGTTTATATTTGAAGATATTCCTTTTTCCACTATTACCCTCTTAGCGCTCCGAATCTCCACTTGCATTTTCTAAAAAAAGAGTGTTTCATAACTGCTCAATCAAAAATATGTTTTATCTCTGTTAACTGAATTTACAGATCAGAAATAAGTTTCACAGAATGCATCTGTGTAGTTTTTATTTGAAGATATTCTTTTTCCCAATGTAGGCCTCTTAGCGCTTAGCATGTCCAATTGCAGTTTCTACAGAAAGAGTGTTTCAGAACGGCTCAATCAAAACTAAGGTTCAACTCTTTTAGTTGAACAAACAGAACAGAAAGAAGTTTCACACAATTCTTCTGTGTAGTTTTTATTTGTAGACATTCTTTTTCCCAATATAGGCCTCTTAGCGCTCAGAATGTCCAATTGCAGTTTCTACAGAAAGAGTGTTTCAGAACGGCTCAATCAAAAGTAAGGTTCAACTCTGTTAGTTGAATGCACAGAACAGAAAGAAGTTTCATACAATGCTTCTTTGTAGTTTATATTTGAACATATTCTTTTTTCCACTATTACCCACTTAGCGCTACGAATGTCCAGTTGCATTTTCTACAGACAGAGTGTTTCAAAACTGCTCAATCAAAAGTGTGGTTTAACTCTGTTAGCTGAATGCTCAGATCAGAAAGAAGTTTCACAGAATGCTTCTGTGTAGTTTATATTTGAATATATGCCTTTTTCCACTACTACGCTCTTAGCGCTCCAAATGTCCAGTTGCATTTTCTACAGAAAGAGTGTTCAGATCTTCTCAATCAAAAGTATGGTTTAATTCTGTTAGCTGAATGCACAGATCAGAAAGAAGTTTCACCGAATGATTCTGTGTAGTTTATATTTGAAGACATTCCTTTTCCACTATTACCCTCTTAGCGCTCCGAATCTCCACTTGCATTTTATAAAAAAAGAGTGTTTCATAACTGCTCAATCAAAAATTTGTTTTATCTCTGTTAACTGAATTTACAGATCAGAAATAAGTTTCACAGAATGCATCTGTGTAGTTTTTATTTGAAGATATTCTTTTTCCCAATGTAGGCCTCTTAGCGCTTAGCATGTCCAATTGCAGTTTCTACAGAAAGTGTGTTTCAGAACGGCTCAATCAAAAGTAAGGTTCAACTCTGTTAGTTGAATACACAGAACAGGAAGAATTTTCACAGAATGCTACTGTGTAGTTTATATTTGAATATATTCCTTTTTCCACTATTACCCTCTTTGCGCTCCGAATGTCCACTTGCATTTTCTACAGAAAGAGTGTTCAGAACTGCGCAATCAAAACTAAGGTTCAACTCTTTTAGTTGAACAAACAGAACAGAAAGAAGTTTCACACAATGCTTCTGTGTAGTTTTTATTTGTAGACATTCTTTTTCCCAATATAGGCCTCTTAGCGCTCAGAATGTCCAATTGCAGTTTCTACAGAAAGAGTGATTCAGAACGGCTCAATCAAACGTAAGGTTCAACTCTGTTAGTTGAATGCACAGAACAGAAAGAAGTTTCATACAATGCTTCTGTGTAGTTCATATTTGAACATATTCTTTTTTACACTATTACCCACTTAGCGCTACGAATGTCCAGTTGCATTTTCTACAGACAGAGTGTTTCAAAACTGCTCAATCAAAAGTATGGTTTAACTCTGTTAGCTGAATGCTCAGATCAGAAAGAAGTTTCAAAGAATGCTTCTGTGTAGTTTATATTTGAATATATTCCATTTTCCACTACTATGCTCTTAGCGCTCCAAATGTCCAGTTGCATTTTCTACAGAAAGAGTGTTCAGATCTGCTCAATCAAAAGTATGGTTTAACTCTGTTAGCTGAATGCACAGATCAGAAAGAAGTTTCACCGAATGATTCTGTGTAGTTTATATTTAAAGACATTCCTTTTTCCACTATTACCCTCTTAGCGCTCCGAATCTCCACTTGCAATTTCTTCAAAAAGAGTGTTTCATAACTGCTCAATCAAAAATATGTTTTATCTCTGTTAACTGAATTTACAGATCAGAAATAAGTTTCACAGAATGCATCTGTGTAGTTTTTATTTGAAGATATTCTTTTTCCCAATGTAGGCCTCTTAGCGCTTAGCATGTCCAATTGCAGTTTCTACAGAAAGAGTGTTTCAGAACGGCTCAATCAAAAGTAAGGTTCAACTCTGTCAGTTGAATGCACAGAACAGAAAGAATTTTCACAGAATGCTACTGTGTAGTTTATATTTGAATATATTCCTTTTTCCACTATTACCCTCTTAGCGCTCCGAATGTGCACTTGCATTTTCTACAGAAAGAGTGTTCAGAACTGCGCAATCAAAACTAAGGTTCAACTCTTTTAGTTGAACAAACAGAACAGAAAGAAGTTTCACACATTGCTTCTGTGTAGTTTTTATTTGTAGACATTCTTTTTCCCAATATAGGCCTCTTAGCGCTCAGAATGTCCAATTGCAGTTTCTACAGAAAGAGTGATTCAGAACGGCTCAATCAAACGTAAGGTTAAACTCTGTTAGTTGAATGCACAGAACAGAAAGAAGTTTCATACAATGCTTCTGTGTAGTTTATATTTGAACATATTCTTTTTTCCACTATTACCCCCTTAGCGCTACGAATGTCCAGTTGCATTTTCTACAGACAGAGTGTTTCAAAACTTCTCAATCAAAAGTATGGTTTAACTCTGTTAGCTGAATGCTCAGATCAGAAAGAAGTTTCACAGAATACTTCTGTGTAGTTTATATTTGAATATATTGCTTTTTCCACTACTACGCTCTTAGCGCTCCAAATGTCCATTTGCATTTTCTACAGAAAGAGTGTTCAGATCTGCTCAATCAAAAGTATGGTTTAACTCTGTTAGCTGAATGCACAGATCAGAAAGAAGTTTCACCGAATGATTCTGTGTAGTTTATATTTGAAGACATTCCTTTTTCCACTATTACCCTCTTAGCGCTCCGAATCTCCACTTGAATTTTCTACAAAAAGAGTGTTTCATAACTGCTCAATCAAAAATATGTTTTATCTCTGTTAACTGAATTTACAGATCAGAAATAAGTTTCACAGAATCCATCTGTGTAGTTTTTATTTGAAGATATTCTTTTTCCCAATGTAGGCCTCTTAGCGCTTAGCATGTCCAATTGCAGTTTCTACAGAAAGAGTGTTTCAGAACGGCTCAATTAAAAGTAAGGTTCAACTCTGTTAGTTGAATGCACAGAACAGAAAGAATTTTCACAGAATGCTACTGTGTAGTTTATATTTGAATATATTCCTTTTTCCACTATTACCTTCTTAGCGCTCCGAATGTCCACTTTCATTTTCTACAGAAAGTGTGTTCAGAACTGCGCAATCAAAAGTATGGTTTAACTCTGTTAGCTTAATGAACATATCAGAAATAAGTTTCACACAATGCTTCTGTGTAGTTTTTATTTGAAGATATTATTTTTCCCAATAGAGGCCTCTTAGCGCTCAGAATGTCCAATTGCAGTTTCTACAGAAAGAGTGTTTCAGAAAGGCTCAATCAAAAGTAAGGTTCAACTCTGTTAGTTGAATGCACAGAACAGAAAGTAGTTTCATACAATGCTTCTGTGTAGTTTATATTTGAACATATTCTTTTTTCCACTATTACCCACTTAGCGCTACGAATGTCCAGTTGCATTTCCTACAGACAGAGTGTTTCAAAACTGCTCAATCATAAGTATGGTTTAACTCTGTTAGCTGAATGCTCAGATCAGAAAGAAGTTTCACAGAATGCTTCTGTGTAGTTTATATTTGAATATATTCCTTTTTCCACTACTACTCTCTTAGCGCTCCAAATGTCCAGTTGCATTTTCTACAGAAAGAGTGTTCAGATCTGCTCAATCAAAAGTATGGTTTAACTCTGTTAGCTGAATGCACAGATCAGAAAGAAGTTTCACAGAATGATTCTGTGTAGTTTATATTTGGAGACATTCATTTTTCCACTATTACCCTCTTAGCGCTCCGAATCTCCACTTGCATTTTCTACAGAAAGAGTGTTTCAGAACGGCTCAATCAAAACTAAGGTTCAACTCTTTTAGTTGAACAAACAGAACAGAATGAAGTTTCACACAATTCTTCTGTGTAGTTTTTATTTGTAGACATTCTTTTTCCCAATATAGGCCTCTTAGCGCTCAGAATGTCCAATTGCAGTTTCTACAGAAAGAGTGATTCAGAACGGCTCAATCAAACGTAAGGTTCAACTCTGTTAGTTGAATGCACAGAACAGAAAGAAGTTTCATACAATGCTTCTGTGTAGTTCATATTTGAACATATTCTTTTTTACACTATTACCCACTTAGCGCTACGAATGTCCAGTTGCATTTTCTACAGACAGAGTGTTTCAAAACTGCTCAATCAAAAGTATGGTTTAACTCTGTTAGCTGAATGCTCAGATCAGAAAGAAGTTTCAAAGAATGCTTCTGTGTAGTTTATATTTGAATATATTCCATTTTCCACTATTATGCTCTTAGCGCTCCAAATGTCCAGTTGCATTTTCTACAGAAAGAGTGTTCAGATCTGCTCAATCAAAAGTATGGTTTAACTCTGTTAGCTGAATGCACAGATCAGAAAGAAGTTTCACCGAATGATTCTGTGTAGTTTATATTTAAAGACTTTCCTTTTTCCACTATTACCCTCTTAGCGCTCCGAATCTCCACTTGCAATTTCTTCAAAAAGAGTGTTTCATAACTGCTCAATCAAAAATATGTTTTATCTCTGTTAACTGAATTTACAGATCAGAAATAAGTTTCACAGAATGCATCTGTGTAGTTTTTATTTGAAGATATTCTTTTTCCCAATGTAGGCCTCTTAGCGCTTAGCATGTCCAATTGCAGTTTCTACAGAAAGAGTGTTTCAGAACGGCTCAATCAAAAGTAAGGTTCAACTCTGTCAGTTGAATGCACAGAACAGAAAGAATTTTCACAGAATGCTACTGTGTAGTTTATATTTGAATATATTCCTTTTTCCACTATTACCCTCTTAGCGCTCCGAATGTGCACTTGCATTTTCTACAGAAAGAGTGTTCAGAACTGCGCAATCAAAACTAAGGTTCAACTCTTTTAGTTGAACAAACAGAACAGAAAGAAGTTTCACACATTGCTTCTGTGTAGTTTTTATTTGTAGACATTCTTTTTCCCAATATAGGCCTCTTAGCGCTCAGAATGTCCAATTGCAGTTTCTACAGAAAGAGTGATTCAGAACGGCTCAATCAAACGTAAGGTTAAACTCTGTTAGTTGAATGCACAGAACAGAAAGAAGTTTCATACAATGCTTCTGTGTAGTTTATATTTGAACATATTCTTTTTTCCACTATTACCCACTTAGCGCTACGAATGTCCAGTTGCATTTTCTACAGACAGAGTGTTTCAAAACTGCTCAATCAAAAGTATGGTTTAACTCTGTTAGCTGAATGCTCAGATCAGAAAGAAGTTTCACAGAATACTTCTGTGTAGTTTATATTTGAATATATTGCTTTTTCCACTACTACGCTCTTAGCGCTCCAAATGTCCATTTGCATTTTCTACAGAAAGAGTGTTCAGATCTGCTCAATCAAAAGTATGGTTTAACTCTGTTAGCTGAATGCACAGATCAGAAAGAAGTTTCACCGAATGATTCTGTGTAGTTTATATTTGAAGACATTCCTTTTTCCACTATTACCCTCTTAGCGCTCCGAATCTCCACTTGAATTTTCTACAAAAAGAGTGTTTCATAACTGCTCAATCAAAAATATGTTTTATCTCTGTTAACTGAATTTACAGATCAGAAATGAGTTTCACAGAATCCATCTGTGTAGTTTTTATTTGAAGATATTCTTTTTCCCAATGTAGGCCTCTTAGCGCTTAGCATGTCCAATTGCAGTTTCTACAGAAAGAGTGTTTCAGAACGGCTCAATTAAAAGTAAGGTTCAACTCTGTTAGTTGAATGCACAGAACAGAAAGAATTTTCACAGAATGCTACTGTGTAGTTTATATTTGAATATATTCCTTTTTCCACTATTACCTTCTTAGCGCTCCGAATGTCCACTTTCATTTTCTACAGAAAGTGTGTTCAGAACTGCGCAATCAAAAGTATGGTTTAACTCTGTTAGCTTAATGAACATATCAGAAATAAGTTTCACACAATGCTTCTGTGTAGTTTTTATTTGAAGATATTATTTTTCCCAATAGAGGCCTCTTAGCGCTCAGAATGTCCAATTGCAGTTTCTACAGAAAGAGTGTTTCAGAAAGGCTCAATCAAAAGTAAGGTTCAACTCTGTTAGTTGAATGCACAGAACAGAAAGTAGTTTCATACAATGCTTCTGTGTAGTTTATATTTGAACATATTCTTTTTTCCACTATTACCCACTTAGCGCTACGAATGTCCAGTTGCATTTCCTACAGACAGAGTGTTTCAAAACTGCTCAATCATAAGTATGGTTTAACTCTGTTAGCTGAATGCTCAGATCAGAAAGAAGTTTCACAGAATGCTTCTGTGTAGTTTATATTTGAATATATTCCTTTTTCCACTACTACTCTCTTAGCGCTCCAAATGTCCAGTTGCATTTTCTACAGAAAGAGTGTTCAGATCTGCTCAATCAAAAGTATGGTTTAACTCTGTTAGCTGAATGCACAGATCAGAAAGAAGTTTCACAGAATGATTCTGTGTAGTTTATATTTGGAGACATTCATTTTTCCACTATTACCCTCTTAGCGCTCCGAATCTCCACTTGCATTTTCTACAGAAAGAGTGTTTCAGAACGGCTCAATCAAAACTAAGGTTCAACTCTTTTAGTTGAACAAACAGAACAGAATGAAGTTTCACACAATTCTTCTGTGTAGTTTTTATTTGTAGACATTCTTTTTCCCAATATAGGCCTCTTAGCGCTCAGAATGTCCAATTGCAGTTTCTACAGAAAGAGTGATTCAGAACGGCTCAATCAAACGTAAGGTTCAACTCTGTTAGTTGAATGCACAGAACAGAAAGAAGTTTCATACAATGCTTCTGTGTAGTTCATATTTGAACATATTCTTTTTTACACTATTACCCATTTAGCGCTACGAATGTCCAGTTGCATTTTCTACAGACAGAGTGTTTCAAAACTGCTCAATCAAAAGTATGGTTTAACTCTGTTAGCTGAATGCTCAGATCAGAAAGAAGTTTCAAAGAATGCTTCTGTGTAGTTTATATTTGAATATATTCCATTTTCCACTACTATGCTCTTAGCGCTCCAAATGTCCAGTTGCATTTTCTACAGAAAGAGTGTTCAGATCTGCTCAATCAAAAGTATGGTTTAACTCTGTTAGCTGAATGCACAGATCAGAAAGAAGTTTCACCGAATGATTCTGTGTAGTTTATATTTAAAGACATTCCTTTTTCCACTATTACCCTCTTAGCGCTCCGAATCTCCACTTGCAATTTCTTCAAAAAGAGTGTTTCATAACTGCTCAATCAAAAATATGTTTTATCTCTGTTAACTGAATTTACAGATCAGAAATAAGTTTCACAGAATGCATCTGTGTAGTTTTTATTTGAAGATATTCTTTTTCCCAATGTAGGCCTCTTAGCGCTTAGCATGTCCAATTGCAGTTTCTACAGAAAGAGTGTTTCAGAACGGCTCAATCAAAAGTAAGGTTCAACTCTGTCAGTTGAATGCACAGAACAGAAAGAATTTTCACAGAATGCTACTGTGTAGTTTATATTTGAATATATTCCTTTTTCCACTATTACCCTCTTAGCGCTCCGAATGTGCACTTGCATTTTCTACAGAAAGAGTGTTCAGAACTGCGCAATCAAAACTAAGGTTCAACTCTTTTAGTTGAACAAACAGAACAGAAAGAAGTTTCACACATTGCTTCTGTGTAGTTTTTATTTGTAGACATTCTTTTTCCCAATATAGGCCTCTTAGCGCTCAGAATGTCCAATTGCAGTTTCTACAGAAAGAGTGATTCAGAACGGCTCAATCAAACGTAAGGTTAAACTCTGTTAGTTGAATGCACAGAACAGAAAGAAGTTTCATACAATGCTTCTGTGTAGTTTATATTTGAACATATTCTTTTTTCCACTATTACCCACTTAGCGCTACGAATGTCCAGTTGCATTTTCTACAGACAGAGTGTTTCAAAACTGCTCAATCAAAAGTATGGTTTAACTCTGTTAGCTGAATGCTCAGATCAGAAAGAAGTTTCACAGAATGCTTCTGTGTAGTTTATATTTGAATATATTCCTTTTTCCACTACTACGCTCTTAGCGCTCCAAATGTCCAGTTGCATTTTCTACAGAAAGAGTGTTCAGATCTGCTCAATCAAAAGTATGGTTTAACTCTGTTAGCTGAATGCACAGATCAGAAAGAAGTTTCACCGAATGATTCTGTGTAGTTTATATTTGAAGACATTCCTTTTTCCACTATTACCCTCTTAGCGCTCCGAATCTCCACTTGCATTTTCTAAAAAAAGAGTGTTTCATAACTGCTCAATCAAAAATATGTTTTATCTCTGTTAACTGAATTTACAGATCAGAAATAAGTTTCACAGAATGCATCTGTGTAGTTTTTATTTGAAGATATTCTTTTTCCCAATGTAGGCCTCTTAGCGCTTAGCATGTCCAATTGCAGTTTCTACAGAAAGAGTGTTTCAGAACGGCTCAATCAAAAGTAAGGTTCAACTCTGTTAGTTGAATGCACAGAACAGAAAGAATTTTCGCGGAATGCTACTGTGTAGTTTATATTTGAATATATTCCTTTTTCCACTATTATCCTCTTAGCGCTCCGAATGTCCACTTGCATTTTCTACAGAAAGAGTGTTCAGATCTGCTCAATCAAAAGTATGGTTTAACTCTGTTAGCTGAATGCACAGATCAGAAAGAAGTTTCACCGAATGATTCTGTGTAGTTTATATTTGAAGACATTCCTTTTTCCACTATTACCCTCTTAGCGCTCCGAATCTCCACTTGCATTTTCTACAAAAAGAGTGTTTCATAACTGCTCAATCAAAAATATGTTTTATCTCTGTTAACTGAATTTACAGATCAGAAATAAGTTTCACAGAATGCATCTGTGTAGTTTTTATTTGAAGATATTCTTTTTCCCAATGTAGGCCTCTTAGCGCTTAGCATGTCCAATTGCAGTTTCTACAGAAAGAGTGTTTCAGAACGGCTCAATTAAAAGTAAGGTTCAACCCTGTTAGTTGAATGCACAGAACAGAAAGAATTTTCACAGAATGCTACTGTGTAGTTTATATTTGAATATATTACTTTTTCCACTATTACCCTCTTAGCGCTCCGAATGTCCACTTGCATTTTCTACAGAAAGAGTGTTCAGAACTGCGCAATCAAAAGTATGGTTTAACTCTGTTAGCTTAATGAACATATCAGAAATAAGTTTCACACAATGCTTCTGTGTAGTTTTTATTTGAAGATATTATTTTTCCCAATAGAGGCCTCTTAGCGCTCAGAATGTCCAATTGCAGTTTCTACAGAAAGAGGGTTTCAGAAAGGCTCAATCAAAAGTAAGGTTCAACTCTGTTAGTTGAATGCACAGAACAGAAAGAAGTTTCATACAATGCTTCTGTGTAGTTTATATTTGAACATATTCTTTTTTCCACTATTACCCACTTAGCGCTACGAATGTCCAGTTGCATTTTCTACAGACAGAGTGTTTCAAAACTGCTCAATCAAAAGTATGGTTTAACTCTGTTAGCTGAATGCTCAGATCAGAAAGAAGTTTCACAGAATGCTTCTGTGTAGTTTATATTTGAATATATTCCTTTTTCCACTACTACTCTCTTAGCGCTCCAAATGTCCAGTTGCATTTTCTACAGAAAGAGTGTTCAGATCTGCTCAATCAAAAGTATGGTTTAACTCTGTTAGCTGAATGCACAGATCAGAAAGAAGTTTCACAGAATGATTCTGTGTAGTTTATATTTGGAGACATTCCTTTTTCCACTATTACCCTCTTAGCGCTCCGAATCTCCACTTGCATTTTCTACAGAAAGAGTGTTTCAGAACGGCTCAATCAAAACTAAGGTTCAACTCTTTTAGTTGAACAAACAGAACAGAAAGAAGTTTCACACAATTCTTCTGTGTAGTTTTTATTTGTAGACATTCTTTTTCCCAATATAGGCCTCTTAGCGCTCAGAATGTCCAATTGCAGTTTCTACAGAAAGAGTGTTTCAGAACGGCTCAATCAAAAGTAAGGTTCAACTCTGTTAGTTGAATGCACAGAACAGAAAGAAGTTTCATACAATGCTTCTGTGTAGTTTATATTTGAACATATTCTTTTTTCCACTATTACCCACTTAGCGCTACGAATGTCCAGTTGCATTTTCCACAGACAGAGTGTTTCAAAACTGCTCAATCAAAAGTATGGTTTAACTCTGTTAGCTGAATGCTCAGATCAGAAAGAAGTTTCACAGAATGCTTCTGTGTAGTTTATATTTGAATATATTCCTTTTTCCACTACTACGCTCTTAGCGCTTCAAATGTCCAGTTGCATTTTCTACAGAAAGAGTGTTCAGATCTGCTCAATCAAAAGTATGGTTTAACTCTGTTAGCTGAATGCACAGATCAGAAAGAAGTTTCACCGAATGATTCTGTGTAGTTTATATTTGAAGACATTCCTTTTTCCACTATTACCCTCTTAGCGCTCCGAATCTCCACTTGCATTTTCTAAAAAAAGAGTGTTTCATAACTGCTCAATCAAAAATATGTTTTATCTCTGTTAACTGAATTTACAGATCAGAAATAAGTTTCACAGAATGCATCTGTGTAGTTTTTATTTGAAGATATTCTTTTTCCCAATGTAGGCCTCTTAGCGCTTAGCATGTCCAATTGCAGTTTCTACAGAAAGAGTGTTTCAGAACGGCTCAATCAAAAGTAAGGTTCAACTCTGTTAGTTGAATGCACAGAACAGGAAGAATTTTCACAGAATGCTACTGTGTAGTTTATATTTGAATATATTCCTTTTTCCAGTATTACCCTCTTTGCGCTCCGAATGTCCACTTGCATTTTCTATAGAAAGAGTGTTCAGAACTGCGCAATCAAAACTAAGGTTCAACTCTTTTAGTTGAACAAACAGAACAGAAAGAAGTTTCACACAATGCTTCTGTGTAGTTTTTATTTGTAGACATTCTTTTTCCCAATATAGGCCTCTTAGCGCTCAGAATGTCCAATTGCAGTTTCTACAGAAAGAGTGATTCAGAACGGCTCAAACAAACGTAAGGTTCAACTCTGTTAGTTGAAAGCACAGAACAGAAAGAAGTTTCATACAATGCTTCTGTGTAGTTTATATTTGAACATATTCTTTTTTCCACTATTACCCACTTAGCGCTACGAATGTCCAGTTGCATTTTCTACAGACAGAGTGTTTCAAAACTGCTCAATCAAAAGTATGGTTTAACTCTGTTAGCTGAATGCTCAGATCAGAAAGAAGTTTCACAGAATGCTTCTGTGTAGTTTATATTTGAATATATTCCATTTTCCACTACTACGCTCTTAGCGCTCCAAATGTCCAGTTGCATTTTCTACAGAAAGAGTGTTCAGATCTGCTCAATCAAAAGTATGGTTTAACTCTGTTAGCTGAATGCACAGATCAGAAAGAAGTTTCACCGAATGATTCTGTGTAGTTTATATTTGAAGACATTCCTTTTTCCACTATTAACCTCTTAGCGCTCCGAATCTCCACTTGCATTTTCTTCAAAAAGAGTGTTTCATAACTGCTCAATCAAAAATATGTTTTATCTCTGTTAACTGAATTTACAGATCAGAAATAAGTTTCACAGAATGCATCTGTGTAGTTTTTATTTGAAGATATTCTTTTTCCCAATGTAGGCCTCTTAGCGCTTAGCATGTCCAATTGCAGTTTCTACAGAAAGAGTGTTTCAGAACGGCTCAATTAAAAGTAAGGTTCAACTCTGTTAGTTGAATGCACAGAACAGAAAGAATTTTCACAGAATGCTACTGTGTAGTTTATATTTGAATATATTCCTTTTTCCACTATTACCCTCTTAGCGCTCCGAATGTCCACTTGCATTTTCTACAGAAAGAGTGTTCAGAACTGCGCAATCAAAAGTATGGTTTAACTCTGTTAGCTTAATGAACATATCAGAAATAAGTTTCACACAATGCTTCTGTGTAGTTTTTATTTGAAGATATTATTTTTCCCAATAGAGGCCTCTTAGCGCTCAGAATGTCCAATTGCAGTTTCTACAGAAAGAGTGTTTCAGAAAGGCTCAATCAAAGGTAAGGTTCAACTCTGTTAGTTGAATGCAAAGAACAGAAAGAAGTTTCATACAATGCTTCTGTGTAGTTTATATTTGAACATATTCTTTTTTCCACTATTACCCACTTTGCGCTACGAATGTCCAGTTGCATTTTCTACAGACAGAGTGTTTCAAAACTGCTCAATCAAAAGTATGGTTTAACTCTGTTAGCTGAATGCTCAGATCAGAAAGAAGTTTCACAGAATGCTTCTGTGTAGTTTATATTTGAATATATTCCTTTTTCCACTACTACTCTCTTAGCGCTCCAAATGTCCAGTTGCATTTTCTACAGAAAGAGTGTTCAGATCTGCTCAATCAAAAGTATGGTTTAACTCTGTTAGCTGAATGCACAGATCAGAAAGAAGTTTCACAGAATGATTCTGTGTAGTTTATATTTGGAGACATTCCTTTTTCCACTATTACCCTCTTAGCGCTCCGAATCTCCACTTGCATTTTCTACAGAAAGAGTGTTTCAGAACGGCTCAATCAAAACTAAGGTTCAACTCTTTTAGTTGAACAAACAGAACAGAAAGAAGTTTCACACAATTCTTCTGTGTAGTTTTTATTTGTAGACATTCTTTTTCCCAATATAGGCCTCTTAGCGCTCAGAATGTCCAATTGCAGTTTCTACAGAAAGAGTGTTTCAGAACGGCTCAATCAAAAGTAAGGTTCAACTCTGTTAGTTGAATGCACAGAACAGAAAGAAGTTTCATACAATGCTTCTGTGTAGTTTATATTTGAACATATTCTTTTTTCCACTATTACCCACTTAGCGCTACGAATGTCCAGTTGCATTTTCTACAGACAGAGTGTTTCAAAACTGCTCAATCAAAAGTATGGTTTAACTCTGTTAGCTGAATGCTCAGATCAGAAAGAAGTTTCACAGAATGGTTCTGTGTAGTTTATATTTGAATATATTCCTTTTTCCACTACTACGCTCTTAGCGCTCCAAATGTCCAGTTGCATTTTCTACAGAAAGAGTGTTCAGATCTGCTCAATCAAAAGTATGGTTTAACTCTGTTAGCTGAATGCACAGATCAGAAAGAAGTTTCACCGAATGATTCTGTGTAGTTTATATTTGAAGACATTCCTTTTTCCACTATTACCCTCTTAGCGCTCCGAATCTCCACTTGCATTTTCTAAAAAAAGAGTGTTTCATAACTGCTCAATCAAAAATATGTTTTATCTCTGTTAACTGAATTTACAGATCAGAAATAAGTTTCAAAGAATGCATCTGTGTAGTTTTTATTTGAAGATATTCTTTTTCCCAATGTAGGCCTCTTAGCGCTTAGCATGTCCAATTGCAGTTTCTACAGAAAGAGTGTTTCAGAACGGCTCAATCAAAAGTAAGGTTCAACTCTGTTAGTTGAATGCACAGAACAGGAAGAATTTTCACAGAATGCTACTGTGTAGTTTATATTTGAATATATTCCTTTTTCCAGTATTACCCTCTTTGCGCTCCGAATGTCCACTTGCATTTTCTACAGAAAGAGTGTTCAGAACTGCGCAATCAAAACTAAGGTTCAACTCTTTTAGTTGAACAAACAGAACAGAAAGAAGTTTCACACAATGCTTCTGTGTAGTTTTTATTTGTAGACATTCTTTTTCCCAATATAGGCCTCTTAGCGCTCAGAATGTCCAATTGCAGTTTCTACAGAAAGAGTGATTCAGAACGGCTCAATCAAACGTAAGGTTCAACTCTGTTAGTTGAAAGCACAGAACAGAAAGAAGTTTCATACAATGCTTCTGTGTAGTTTATATTTGAACATATTCTTTTTTCCACTATTACCCACTTAGCGCTACGAATGTCCAGTTGCATTTTCTACAGACAGAGTGTTTCAAAACTGCTCAATCAAAAGTATGGTTTAACTCTGTTAGCTGAATGCTCAGATCAGAAAGAAGTTTCACAGAATGCTTCTGTGTAGTTTATATTTGAATATATTCCATTTTCCACTACTACGCTCTTAGCGCTCCAAAGGTCCAGTTGCATTTTCTACAGAAAGAGTGTTCAGATCTGCTCAATCAAAAGTATGGTTTAACTCCGTTAGCTGAATGCACAGATCAGAAAGAAGTTTCACCGAATGATTCTGTCTAGTTTATATTTGAAGACATTCCTTTTTCCACTATTACCCTCTTAGCGCTCCGAATCTCCACTTGCATTTTCTTCAAAAAGAGTTTTTCATAACTGCTCAATCAAAAATATGTTTTATCTCTGTTAACTGAATTTACAGATCAGAAATAAGTTTCACAGAATGCATCTGTGTAGTTTTTATTTGAAGATATTCTTTTTCCCAATGTAGGCCTCTTAGCGCTTAGCATGTCCAATTGCAGTTTCTACAGAAAGAGTGTTTCAGAACGGCTCAATCAAAAGTAAGGTTCAACTCTGTTAGTTGAATGCACAGAACAGAAAGAATTTTCACAGAATGCTACTGTGTAGTTTATACCTGAATATATTCCTTTTTCCACTATTACCCTTTTAGCGCTCCGAATGTCCACTTGCATTTTCTACAGAAAGAGTGTTCAGAACTGCGCAATCAAAAGTATGGTTTAACTCTGTTAGCTTAATGAACATATCAGAAATAAGTTTCACACAATGCTTCTGTGTAGTTTTTATTTGAAGATATTACTTTTCCCAATAGAGGCCTCTTAGCGCTCAGAATGTCCAATTGCAGTTTCTACAGAAAGAGTGTTTCAGAAAGGCTCAATCAAAAGTAAGGTTCAACTCTCTTAGTTGAATGCACAGAACAGAAAGAAGTTTCATACAATGCTTCTGTGTAGTTTATATTTGAACATATTCTTTTTTCCACTATTACCCACTTAGCGCTACGAATGTCCAGTTGCATTTTCTACAGACAGAGTGTTTCAAAACTGCTCAATCATAAGTATGGTTTAACTCTGTTAGCTGAATGCTCAGATCAGAAAGAAGTTTCACAGAATGCTTCTGTGTGGTTTATATTTGAATATATTCCTTTTTCCACTACTACTCTCTTAGCGCTCCAAATGTCCAGTTGCATTTTCTACAGAAAGAGTGTTCAGATCTGCTCAATCAAAAGTATGGTTTAACTCTGTTAGCTGAATGCACAGATCAGAAAGAAGTTTCACAGAATGATTCTGTGTAGTTTATATTTGGAGACATTCCTTTTTCCACTATTACCCTCTTAGCGCTCCGAATATCCACTTGCATTTTCTACAGAAAGAGTGTTTCAGAACGGCTCAATCAAAACTAAGGTTCAACTCTTTTAGTTGAACAAACAGAACAGAAAGAAGTTTCACACAATTGTTCTGTGTAGTTTTTATTTGTAGACATTCTTTTTCCCAATATAGGCCTCTTAGCGCTCAGAATGTCTAATTGCAGTTTCTACAGAAAGAGTGTTTCAGAACGGCTCAATCAAAAGTAAGGTTCAACTCTGTTAGTTGAATGCACAGAACAGAAAGAAGTTTCATACAAGGCTTCTGTGTAGTTCATAATTGAACATATTCTTTTTTCCACTATTACCCACTTAGCGCTACGAATGTCCAGTTGCATTTTCTACAGACAGAGTGTTTCAAAACTGCTCAATCAAAAGTATGGTTTAACTCTTTTAGCTGAATGCTCAGATCAGAAAGAAGTTTCACAGAATGCTTCTGTGTAGTTTATATTTGAATATATTCCTTTTTCCACTACTACGCTCTTAGCGCTCCAAATGTCCAGTTGCATTTTCTACAGAAAGAGTGTTCAGAACTGCGCAATCAAAACTAAGGTTCAACTCTTTTAGTTGAACAAACAGAACAGAAAGAAGTTTCACACAATGCTTCTGTGTAGTTTTTATTTGTAGACATTGTTTTTCCCAATATAGGCCTCTTAGCGCTCAGAATGTCCAATTGCAGTTTCTACAGAAAGAGTGATTCAGAACGGCTCAATCAAACGTAAGGTTCAACTCTGTTAGTTGAATGCACAGAACAGAAAGTAGTTTCATACAATGCTTCTGTGTAGTTTATATTTGAACATATTCTTTTTTCCACTATTACCCACTTAGTGTTACGAATGTCCAGTTGCATTTTCTACAGACAGAGTGTTTCAAAACTGCTCAATCAAAAGTATGGTTTAACTCTGTTAGCTGAATGCTCAGATCAGAAAGAAGTTTCACAGAATGCTTCTGTGTAGTTTATATTTGAATATATTCCATTTTCCACTACTACGCTCTTAGCGCTCCAAATGTCCAGTTGCATTTTCTACAGAAAGAGTGTTCAGATCTGCTCAATCAAAAGTATGGTTTAACTCTGTTAGCTGAATGCACAGATCAGAAAGAAGTTTCACCGAATGATTCTGTGTAGTTTATATTTGAAGACATTCCTTTTTCCACTATTACCCACTTAGCGCTCCGAATCTCCACTTGCATTTTCTTCAAAAACAGTGTTTCATAACTGCTCAATCAAAAATATGTTTTATCTCTGTTAACTGAATTTACAGATCAGAAATAAGTTTCACAGAATGCATCTGTGTAGTTTTTATTTGAAGATATTCTTTTTCCCAATGTAGGCCTCTTAGCGCTTAGCATGTCCAATTGCAGTTTCTACAGCAAGAGTGTTTCAGAACGGCTCAATCAAAAGTAAGGTTCAACTCTGTTAGTTGAATGCACAGAACAGAAATCATTTTCACAGAATGCTACTGTGTAGTTTATATTTGAATATATTCCTTTTTCCACTATTACCCTCTTAGCGCTCCGAATGTCCACTTGCATTTTCTACAGAAAGAGTGTTCAGAACTGCGCAATCAAAAGTATGGTTTAACTCTGTTAGCTTAATGAACATATCAGAAATAAGTTTCACACAATGCTTCTGTGTAGTTTTTATTTGAAGATATTATTTTTCCCAATAGAGGCCTCTTAGCGCTCAGAATGTCCAATTGCAGTTTCTACAGAAAGAGTGTTTCAGAAAGGCTCAATCAAAAGTAAGGTTCAACTCTGTTAGTTGAATGCACAGAACAGAAAGAAGTTTCATACAATGCTTCTGTGTAGTTTATATTTGAACATATTCTTTTTTCCACTATTACCCACTTAGTGCTACGAATGTCCAGTTGCATTTTCTACAGACAGAGTGTTTCAAAACTGCTCAATCAAAAGTATGGTTTAACTCTGTTAGCTGAATGCTCAGATCATAAAGAAGGTTCACAGAATGCTTCTGTGTAGTTTATATTTGAATATATTCCTTTTTCCACTACTACTCTCTTAGCGCTCCAAATGTCCAGTTGCATTTTCTACAGAAAGAGTGTTCAGAACTGCGCAATCAAAACTAAGGTTCAACTCTTTTAGTTGAACAAACAGAACAGAAAGAAGTTTCACACAATGCTTCTGTGTAGTTCTTATTTGTAGATATTGTTTTTCCCAATATAGGCCTCTTAGCGCTCAGAATGTCCAATTGCAGTTTCTACAGAAAGAGTGATTCAGAACGGCTCAATCAAAACTAAGGTTCAACTCTGTTAGTTGAATGCACAGAACAGAAAGAAGTTTCATACAATGCTTCTGTGTAGTTTATATTTGAACATATTCTTTTTTCCACTATTACCCACTTAGCGCTACGAATGTCCAGTTGCATTTTCTACAGACAGAGTGTTTCAAAACTGCTCAATCAAAAGTATGGTTTAACTCTGTTAGCTGAATGCTCAGATCAGAAAGAAGTTTCACAGAATGATTCTGTGTAGTTTATATTTGGAGACATTCCTTTTTCCACTATTACCCTCTTAGCGCTCCGAATCTCCACTTGCATTTTCTACAGAAAGAGTGTTTCAGAACGGCTCAATCAAAACTAAGGTTCAACTCTTTTAGTTGAACAAACAGAACAGAAAGAAGTTTCACACAATGCTTCTGTGTAGTTTTTATTTGTAGACATTCTTTTTCCCAATATAGGCCTCTTAGCGCTCAGAATGTCTAATTGCAGTTTCTACAGAAAGAGTGTTTCAGAACGGCTCAATCAAATGTAAGGTTCAACTCTGTTAGTTGAATGCACAGAACAGAAAGAAGTTTCATACAATGCTTCTGTGTAGTTTATATTTGAACATATTCTTTTTTCCACTCTTACCCACTTAGCGCTACGAATGTCCAGTTGCATTTTCTACAGACAGAGTGTTTCAAAACTGCTCAATCAAAAGTATGGTTTAACTCTGTTAGCTGAATGCTCAGATCAGAAAGAAGTTTCACAGAATGCTTCTGTGTAGTTTATATTTGAATATATTCCTTTTTCCACTACTACGCTCTTAGCGCTCCAAATGTCCAGTTGCATTTTCTACAGAAAGAGTGTTCAGATCTGCTCAATCAAAAGTATGGTTTAACTCTGTTAGCTGAATGCACAGATCAGAAAGAAGTTTCACCGAATGATTCTGTGTAGTTTACACTTGAAGACATTCCTTTTTCCACTATTACCCTCTTAGCGCTCCGAATCTCCACTTGCATTTTCTAAAAAAAGAGTGTTTCATAACTGCTCAATCAAAAATATGTTTTATCTCTGTTAACTGAATTTACAGATCAGAAATAAGTTTCACAGAATGCATCTGTGTAGTTTTTCTTTGAAGATATTCTTTTTCCCAATGTAGGCCTCTTAGCGCTTAGCATGTCCAATTGCAGTTTCTACAGAAAGAGTTTTTCAGAACGGCTCAATCAAAAGTAAGGTTCAACTCTGTTAGTTGAATGCACAGAACAGGAAGAATTTTCACAGAATGCTACTGTGTAGTTTATATTTGAATATATTCCTTTTTCCAGTATTACCCTCTTTGCGCTCCGAATGTCCACTTGCATTTTCTACAGAAAGAGTGTTCAGAACTGCGCAATCAAAACTAAGGTTCAACACTTTTAGTTGAACAAACAGAACAGAAAGAAGTTTCACACAATGCTTCTGTGTAGTTTTTATTTGTAGAAATTCTTTTTCCCAATATAGGCCTCTTAGCGCTCAGAATGTCCAATTGCAGTTTCTACATAAAGAGTGATTCAGAACGGCTCAATCAAACGTAAGGTTCAACTCTGTTAGTTGAATGCACAGAACAGAAAGAAGTTTCATACAATGCTTCTGTGTAGTTTATATTTGAACATATTCTTTTTTCCACTATTACCCACTTAGCGCTACGAATGTCCAGTTGCATTTTCTACAGACAGAGTGTTTCAAAACTGCTCAATCAAAAGTATGGTTTAACTCTGTTAGCTGAATGTTCAGATCAGAAAGAAGTTTCACAGAATGCTTCTGTGTAGTTTATATTTGAATATATTCCATTTTCCACTACTACGCTCTTAGCGCTCCAAATGTCCAGTTGCATTTTCTACAGAAAGAGTGTTCAGATCTGCTCAATCAAAAGTATGGTTTAACTCTGTTAGCTGAATGCACAGATCAGAAAGAAGTTTCACCGAATGATTCTGTGTAGTTTATATTTGAAGACATTCCTTTTTCCACTATTACCCTCTTAGCGCTCCGAATCTCCACTTGCATTTTCTTCAAAAAGAGTTTTTCATAACTGCTCAATCAAAAATATGTTTTATCTCTGTTAACTGAATTTACAGATCAGAAATAAGTTTCACAGAATGCATCTGTGTAGTTTTTATTTGAAGATATTCTTTTTCCCAATGTAGGCCTCTTAGCGCTTAGCATGTCCAATTGCAGTTTCTACAGAAAGAGTGTTTCAGAACGGCTCAATCAAAAGTAAGGTTCAACTCTGTTAGTTGAATGCACAGAACAGGAAGAATTTTCATAGAATGCTACTGTGTAGTTTATATTTGAATATATTCCTTTTTCCACTATTACCCTCTTAGCGCTCCGAATGTCCACTTGCATTTTCTACAGAAAGAGTGTTCAGAACTGCGCAATCAAAAGTATGGTTTAACTCTGTTAGCTTAATGAACATATCAGAAATAAGTTTCACACAATGCTTCTGTGTAGTTTTTATTTGAAGATATTATTTTTCCCAATAGAGGCCTCTTAGCGCTCAGAATGTCCAATTGCAGTTTCTACAGAAAGAGTGTTTCAGAAAGGCTCAATCAAAAGTAAGGTTCAACTCTGTTAGTTGAATGCACAGAACAGAAAGAAGTTTCATACAATGCTTCTGTGTAGTTTATATTTGAACATATTCTTTTTTCCACTATTACCCACTTAGCGCTACGAATGTCCAGTTGCATTTTCTACAGACAGAGTGTTTCAAATCTGCTCAATCAAAAGTATGGTTTAACTCTGTTAGCTGAATGCTCAGATCAGAAAGAAGGTTCACAGAATGCTTCTGTGTAGTTTATATTTGAATATATTCCTTTTTCCACTACTACTCTCTTAGCGCTCCAAATGTCCAGTTGCATTTTCTACAGAAAGAGTGTTCAGATCTGCTCAATCAAATGTATGGTTTAACTCTGTTAGCTGAATGCACAGATCAGAGAGAAGTTTCACAGAATGATTCTGTGTAGTTTATATTTGGAGACATTCCTTTTTCCACTATTACCCTCTTAGCGCTCCGAATTTCCACTTGCATTTTCTACAGAAAGAGTGTTTCAGAACGGCTCAATCAAAACTAAGGTTCAACTCTTTTAGTTGAACAAACAGAACAGAAAGAAGTTTCACACAATTCTTCTGTGTAGTTTTTATTTGTAGACATTCTTTTTCCCAATATAGGCCTCTTAGCGCTCAGAATGTCCAATTGCAGTTTCTACAGAAAGAGTGTTTCAGAACGGCTCAATCAAAAGTAAGGTTCAACTCTGTTAGTTGAATGCACAGAACAGAAAGAAGTTTCATACAATGCTTCTGTGTAGTTTATATTTGAACATATTCTTTTTTCCACTATTACCCACTTAGCGCTACGAATGTCCAGTTGCATTTTCTACAGACAGAGTGTTCCAAAACTGCTCAATCAAAAGTATGGTTTAACTCTGTTAGCTGAATGCTCAGATCAGAAAGAAGTTTCACAGAATGCTTCTGTGTAGTTTATATTTGAATATATTCCTTTTTCCACTACTACGCTCTTAGCGCTCCAAATGTCCAGTTGCATTTTCTACAGAAAGAGTGATCAGATCTGCTCAATCAAAAGTGTGATTTAACTCTGTTAGCTGAATGCACAGATCAGAAAGAAGTTTCACTGAATGATTCTGTGTAGTTTATACTTGAAGACATTCCTTTTTCCACTATGACCCTCTTAGCGCTCCGAATCTCCACTTGCATTTTCTACAAAAAGAGTGTTTCATAACTGCTCAATCAAAAATATGTTTTATCTCTGTTAACTGAATTTACAGATCAGAAATAAGTTTCACAGAATGCATCTGTGTAGTTTTTATTTGAAGATATTCTTTTTCCCAATGTAGGCCTCTTAGCGCTTAGCATGTCCAATTGCAGTTTCTACAGAAAGAGTGTTTCAGAACGGCTCAATCAAAAGTAAGGTTCAACTCTGTTAGTTGAATGCACAGAACAGAAAGAATTTTCAAAGAATGCTACTGTGTAGTTTATATTTGAATATATTCCTTTTTCCACTATTACCCTCTTAGCGCTCCGAAGGTACACTTGCATTTTCTTCAGAAAGAGTGTTCAGAACTGCGCAATCAAAAGTATGGTTTAACTCTGTTAGCTTAATGAACATATCAGAAATAAGTTTCACACAATGCTTCTGTGTAGTTTTTATTTGAAGATATTATTTTTCCCAATAGAGGCCTTTTAGCGCTCAGAATGTCCAATTGCAGTTTCTACAGAAAGAGTGTTTCAGAAAGGCTCAATCAAAAGTAAGGTTCAACTCTGTTAGTTGAATGCACAGAACAGAAAGTAGTTTCATACAATGCTTCTGTGTAGTTTATATTTGAACATATTCTTTTTTCCACTATTACCCACTTAGCGCTACGAATGTCCAGTTGCATTTTCTACCGACAGAGTGTTTCAAAACTGCTCAATCAAAAGTATGGTTTAACTCTGTTAGCTGAATGCTCAGATCAGAAAGAAGTTTCACAGAATGCTTCTGTGTAGTTTATATTTGAATATATTCCTTTTTCCACTACTACTCTCTTAGCGCTCCAAATGTCCAGTTGCATTTTCTACAGAAAGAGTGTTCAGATCTGCTCAATCAAAAGTATGGATTAACTCTGTTAGCTGAATGCACAGATCAGAAAGAAGTTTCACAGAATGATTCTGTGTAGTTTGTATTTGGAGACATTCCTTTTTCCACTATTACCCTCTTAGCGCTCCGAATCTCCACTTGCATTTTCTACAGAAAGAGTGTTTCAGAACGGCTCAATCAAAACTAAGGTTCAAATCTTTTAGTTGAACAAACAGAACAGAAAGAAGTTTCACACAATTCTTCTGTGTAGTTTTTATTTGTAGACATTCTTTTTCCCAATATAGGCCTCTTAGCGCTCAGAATGTCCAATTGCAGTTTCTACAAAAAGAGTGTTTCAGAACGGCTCAATCAAAAGTAAGGTTCAACTCTGTTAGTTGAATGCACAGAACAGAAAGTAGTTTCATACAATGCTTCTGTGTAGTTTATATTTGAACATATTATTTTTTCCACTATTACCCACTTAGCGCTACGAATGTCCAGTTGCATTTTCTACAGACAGAGTGTTTCAAAACTGCTCAATACAAAGTATGGTTTAACTCTGTTAGCTGAATGCTCAGATCAGAAAGAAGTTTCACAGAATGCTTCTGTGTAGTTTATATTTGAATATATTCCTTTTTCCACTACTACGCTCTTAGCGCTCCAAATGTCCAGTTGCATTTTCAACAGAAAGAGTGTTCAGATCTGCTCAATCAAAAGTATGGTTTAACTCTGTTAGCTGAATGCACAGATCAGAAAGAAGTTTCACCGAATGATTCCGTGTAGTTTATATTTGAAGACATTCCTTTTTCCACTATTACCCTCTTAGCGCTCCGAATCTCCACTTGCATTTTCTACAAAAAGAGTGTTTCATAACTGCTCAATCAAAAATAAGTTTTATCTCTGTTAACTGAATTTACAGATCAGAAATAAGTTTCACAGAATGCATCTGTGTAGTTTTTATTTGAAGATATTCTTTTTCCCAATGTAGGCCTCTTAGCGCTTAGCATGTCCAATTGCAGTTTCTACAGAAAGAGTGTTTCAGAACGGCTCAATCAAAAGTAAGGTTCAACTCTGTTAGTTGAATGCACAGAACAGAAAGAATTTTCACAGAATGCTAATGTGTAGTTTATATTTGAATATATTCCTTTTTCCACTATTACCCTCTTAGCGCTCCGAATGTCCACTTGCATTTTCTACAGAAAGAGTGTTCAGAACTGCGCAATCAAAAGTATGGTTTAACTCTGTTAGCTTAATGAACATATCAGAAATAAGTTTCACACAATGCTTCTGTGTAGTTTTTATTTGAAGATATTATTTTTCCCAATATAGGCCTCTTAGCGCTCAGAATGTCCAATTGCAGTATCAACAGAAAGAGTGTTTCAGAAAGGCTCAGTCAAAAGTAAGGTTCAACTCTGTTAGTTGAATTCACAGAACAGAAAGAAGTTTCATACAATGCTTCTGTGTAGTTTATATTTGAACATATTCTTTTTTCCACTATTACCCACTTAGCGCTACGAATGTCCAGTTGCATTTTCTACAGACAGAGTGTTTCAAAACTGCTCAATCAAAAGTATGGTTTAACTCTGTTAGCTGAATGCTCAGATCAGAAAGAAGTTTCACAGAATGCTTCTGTGTAGTTTATATTTGAATATATTCCTTTTTCCACTACTACTGTCTTAGCGCTCCAAATGTCCAGTTGCATTTTCTACAGAAAGAGTGTTCAGATCTGCTCAATCAAAAGTATGGTTTAACTCTGTTAGCTGAATGCACAGATCAGAAAGAAGTTTCACAGAATGATTCTGTGTAGTTTATATTTGGAGACATTCCTTTTTCCACTATTACCCTCTTAGCGCTCCGAATCTCCACTTGCATTTTCTACAGAAAGAGTGTTTCAGAACGGCTCAATCAAAAGTAAGGTTCAACTCTGTTAGTTGAATGCACAGAACAGAAAGAATTTTCACAGAATGCTACTGTGTAGTTTATATATGAATATATTCCTTTTTCCACTATTACCCTCTTAGCGCTCCGAATGTCCACTTGCATTTTCTACAGAAAGAGTGTTCAGAACTGCGCAATCAAAAGTATGGTTTAACTCTGTTAGCTTAATGAACATATCAGAAATAAGTTTCACACAATGCTTCTGTGTAGTTTTTATTTGAAGATATTATTTTTCCCAATGTAGGCCTCTTAGCGCTCAGAATGTCCAATTGCAGTTTCTACAGAAAGAGTGTTTCAGAACGGCACAATCAAAAGTAAGGTTCAACTCTGTTAGTTGAATGCACAGAACAGAAAGAAGTTTCATACAATGCTTCTGTGTAGTTTATATTTGAACATATTCTTTTTTCCACTATTACCCACTTAGCGCTACGAATGTCCAGTTGCATTTTCTACAGACAGAGTGTTTCAAAACTGCTCAATCAAAAGTATGGTTTAACACTGTTAGCTGAATGCTCAGATCAGAAAGAAGTTTCACAGAATGCTTCTGTGTAGTTTATATTTGAATATATTCCTTTTTCCACTACTACGCACTTAGCGCTCCAAATGTCCAGTTGCATTTTCTACAGAAAGAGTGTTCAGATCTGCTCAATCAAAAGTATGGTTTAACTCTGTTAGCTGAATGCTCAGATCAGAAAGAAGTTTCAGAGAATGCTTCTGTGTAGTTTATATTTGAATATATTCCTTTTTCCACTACTACTCTCTTAGCGCTCCAAATGTCCAGTTGCATTTTCTACAGAAAGAGTGTTCAGATCTGCTCAATCAAAAGTATGGTTTAACTCTGTTAGCTGAATGCACAGATCAGAAAGAAGTTTCACCGAATGATTCTGTGTAGTTTATATTTGAAGACATTACTTTTTCCACTATTACACTCTTAGCGCTCCGAATCTCCACTTGCATTTTCTACAGAAAGAGTGTTTCAGAACGGCTCAATCAAAACTAAGGTTCAACTCTTTTAGTTGAACAAACAGAACAGAAAGAAGTTTCACACAATTCTTCTGTGTAGTTTTTATTTGTAGACATTCTTTTTAACAATATAGGCCTCTTAGCGCTCAGAATGTCCAATTGCAGTTTCTACAGAAAGAGTGTTTCACAAAGGCTCAATCAAAAGTAAGGTTCAACTCTGTTAGTTGAATGCACACAACAGAAAGAAGTTTCATACAATGCTTCTGTGATGTTTATATTTGAACATATTCTTTTTTCCACTATTACCCACTTAGCGCTACGAATGTCCAGTTGCATTTTCTACAGACAGAGTGTTTCAAAACTGCTCAATCAAAAGTATGGTTTAACTCTGTTAGCTGAACGCTCAGATCAGAAAGAAGTTTCACAGAATGCTTCTGTGTAGTTTATATTTGAATATATTCCTTTTTCCACTACTACACTCTTAGTGCTCCAAATGTCCAGTTGCATTTTCTACAGAAAGAGTGTTCAGATCTGCTGAATCAAAAGTATGGTTTAACTCTGTTAGCTGAATGCACAGATCAGAAAGAAGTTTCACAGAATGATTCTGTGTAGTTTATATTTGGAGACATTCCTTTTTCCACTATTACCCTCTTAGCGCTCCGAATCTCCACTTGCATTTTCTACAAAAAGAGTGTTTCATGACTGCTCAATCAAAAATATGTTTTATCTCTGTTAACTGAATTAACAGATCAGAAATAAGTTTCACAGAATGCATCTGTGTAGTTTTTATTTGAAGATATTCTTTTTCCCAATGTAGGCCTCTTAGCGCTTAGCATGTCCAATTGCAGTTTCTACAGAAAGAGTGTTTCAGAACAGCTCAATCAAAAGTAAGGTTCAACTCTGTTAGTTGAATGCACAGAACAGAAAGAATTTTCACAGAATGCTACTGTGTAGTTTATATTTGAATATATTCCTTTTTCCACTATTACCCTCTTAGCGCTCCGAATGTCCACTTGCATTTTCTACAGAAAGAGTGTTCAGAACTGCGCAATCAAAAGTATGGTTTAACTCTGTTAGCTTAATGAACATATCAGAAATAAGTTTCACACAATGCTTCTGTGTAGTTTTTATTTGAAGATATTATTTTTCCCAATATAGGCCTCTTAGCGCTCAGAATGTCCAATTGCAGTTTCTACAGAAAGAGTGTTTCAGAAAGGCTCAATCAAAAGTAAGGTTCAACTCTGTTAGTTGAATGCACAGAACAGAAAGAAGTTCCATACAATGCTTCTGTGTAGTTTATATTTGTACATACTATTTTTTCCACTATTACCCACTTAGCGCTACGAATGTCCAGTTGCATTTTCTACAGACAGAGTGTTTCAAAACTGCTCAATCAAAATTATGGTTTAACTCTGTTAGCTGAATGCTCAGATCAGAAAGAAGTTTCACAGAATGCTTCTGTGTAGTTTATATTTGAATATATTCCTTTTTCCACTACTACGCTCTTAGCGCTCGAAATGTCCAGTTGCATTTTCTACAGAAAGAGTGTTCAGATCTGCTCAATCAAAAGTATGGTTTAACTCTGTTAGCTGAATGCACAGATCAGAAAGAAGTTTCACCGAATGATTCTGTGTAGTTTATATTTGAAGACATTACTTTTTCCACTATTACCCTCTTAGCGCTCCGAATCTCCACTTGCATTTTCTACAGAAAGAGTGTTTCAGAACGGCTCAATCAAAACTAAGGTTCAACTCTTTTAGTTGAACAAACAGAACAGAAAGAAGTTTCACACAATTCTTCTGTGTAGTTTTTATTTGTAGACATTCTTTTTCCCAATATAGGCCTCTTAGCGCTCAGAATGTCCAATTGCAGTTTCTACAGAAAGAGTGTTTCAGAACGGCTAAATCAAAAGTAAGGTTCAACTCTGTTAGTTGAATGCACAGAACAGAAAGAAGTTTCATACAATGCTTCTGTGTAGTTTATATTTGAACATATTCTTTTTTCCACTATTACCCACTTAGCGCTACGAATGTCCAGTTGCATTTTCTACAGACAGAGTGTTTCAAAACTGCTCAATCAAAAGTATGGTTTAACTCTGTTAGCTGAATGCTCAGATCAGAAAGAAGTTTCACAGAATGCTTCTGTGTAGTTTATATTTGAATATATTCCTTTTTCCACTACTACTCTCTTAGCGCTCCAAATGTCCAGTTGCATTTTCTACAGAAAGAGTGTTCAGATCTGCTCAATCAAAAGTATGGTTTAACTCTGTTAGCTGAATGCACAGATCAGAAAGAAGTTTCACAGAATGATTCTGTGTAGTTTATATTTGGAGACATTCCTTTTTCCACTATTACCCTCTTAGCGCTCCGAATCTCCACTTGCATTTTCTACAGAAAGAGTGTTTCAGAACGGCTCAATCAAAAGTAAGGTTCATCTCTGTTAGTTGAATGCACAGAACAGAAAGAATTTTCACAGAATGCTACTGTGTAGTTTATATATGAATATATTCCTTTTTCCACTATTACCCTCTTAGCGCTCCGAATGTCCACTTGCATTTTCTACAGAAAGAGTGTTCAGAACTGCGCAATCAAAAGTATGGTTTAACTCTGTTAGCTTAATGAACATATCAGAAATAAGTTTCACACAATGCTTCTGTGTAGTTTTTATTTGAAGATATTATTTTTCCCAATGTAGGCCTCTTAGCGCTCAGAATGTCCAATTGCAGTTTCTACAGAAAGAGTGTTTCAGAACGGCACAATCAAAAGTAAGGTTCAACTCTGTTAGTTGAATGCACAGAACAGAAAGAAGTTTCATACAATGCTTCTGTGTAGTTTATATTTGAACATATTCTTTTTTCCACTATTACCCACTTAGCGCTACGAATGTCCAGTTGCATTTTCTACAGACAGAGTGTTTCAAAACTGCTCAATCAAAAGTATGGTTTAACACTGTTAGCTGAATGCTCAGATCAGAAAGAAGTTTCACAGAATGCTTCTGTGTAGTTTATATTTGAATATATTCCTTTTTCCACTACTACGCACTTAGCGCTCCAAATGTCCAGTTGCATTTTCTACAGAAAGAGTGTTCAGATCTGCTCAATCAAAAGTATGGTTTAACTCTGTTAGCTGAATGCTCAGATCAGAAAGAAGTTTCACAGAATGCTTCTGTGTAGTTTATATTTGAATATATTCCTTTTTCCACTACTACTCTCTTAGCGCTCCAAATGTCCAGTTGCATTTTCTACAGAAAGAGTGTTCAGATCTGCTCAATCAAAAGTATGGTTTAACTCTGTTAGCTGAATGCACAGATCAGAAAGAAGTTTCACCGAATGATTCTGTGTAGTTTATATTTGAAGACATTACTTTTTCCACTATTACACTCTTAGCGCTCCGAATCTCCACTTGCGTTTTCTACAAAAAGAGTGTTTCATAACTGCTCAATCAAAAATATGTTTTATCTCTGTTAACTGAATTTCCAGATCAGAAATAAGTTTCACAGAATGCATCTGTGTAGTTTTTATTTGAAGATATTCTTTTTCCCAATGTAGGCCTCTTAGCGCTTAGCATGTCCAATTGCAGTTTCTACAGAAAGAGTGTTTCAGAACGGCTCAATCAAAAGTAAGGTTCAACTCTGTTAGTTGAATGCACAGAACAGAAAGAATTTTCACAGAATGCTACTGTGTAGTTTATATTTGAATACATTCCTTTTTCCACTATTACCCTCTTAGCGCTCCGAATGTGCACTTGCATTTTCTACAGAAAGAGTGTTCAGAACTGCGCAATCAAAAGTATGGTTTAACTCTGTTAGCTTAATGAACATATCAGAAATAAGTTTCACACAATGCTTCTGTGTAGTTTTTATTTGAAGATATTATTTTTCCCAATACAGGCCTCTTAGCGCTCAGAATGTCCAAATGCAGTTTCTACAGAAAGAGTGTTTCAGAAAGGCTCAATCAAAAGTAAGGTTCAACTCTGTTAGTTGAATGCACAGAACAGAAAGAAGTTTCATACAATGCTTCTGTGTAGTTTATATTTGAACATATTCTTTTTTCCACTATTACCCACTTAGCGCTACGAATGTCCAGTTGCATTTTCTACAGACAGAGTGTTTCAAAACTGCTCAATCAAAAATATGGTTTAACTCTGTTAGCTGAATGCTCAGATCAGAAAGAAGTTTCACAGAATGCTTCTGTGTAGTTTATAATTGAATATATTCCTTTTTCCACTACTACTCTCTTAGTGCTCCAAATGTCCAGTTGCATTTTCTACAGAAAGAGTGTTCAGATCTGCTGAATCAAAAGTATGGTTTAACTCTGTTAGCTGAATGCACAGATCAGAAAGAAGTTTCACAGAATGATTCTGTGTAGTTAATATTTGGAGACATTCCTTTTTCCACTATTACCCTCTTAGCGCTCCGAATCTCCACTTGCATTTTCTACAGAAAGAGTGTTTCAGAACGGCTCAATCAAAACTAAGGTTCAACTCTTTTAGTTGAACAAACAGAACAGAAAGAAGTTTCACACAATTCTTCTGTGTAGTTTTTATTTGTAGACATTCTTTTTAACAATATAGGCCTCTTAGCGCTCAGAATGTCCAATTGCAGTTTCTACAGAAAGAGTGTTTCACAAAGGCTCAATCAAAAGTAAGGTTCAACTCTGTTAGTTGAATGCACACAACAGAAAGAAGTTTCATACAATGCTTCTGTGATGTTTATATTTGAACATATTCTTTTTTCCACTATTACCCACTTAGCGCTACGAATGTCCAGTTGCATTTTCTACAGACAGAGTGTTTCAAAACTGCTCAATCAAAAGTATGGTTTAACTCTGTTAGCTGAACGCTCAGATCAGAAAGAAGTTTCACAGAATGCTTCTGTGTAGTTTATATTTGAATATATTCCTTTTTCCACTAGTACACTCTTAGTGCTCCAAATGTCCAGTTGCATTTTCTACAGAAAGAGTGTTCAGATCTGCTGAATCAAAAGTATGGTTTAACTCTGTTAGCTGAATGCACAGATCAGAAAGAAGTTTCACAGAATGATTCTGTGTAGTTTATATTTGGAGACATTCCTTTTTCCACTATTACCCTCTTAGCGCTCCGAATCTCCACTTGCATTTTCTACAAAAAGAGTGTTTCATGACTGCTCAATCAAAAATATGTTTTATCTCTGTTAACTGAATTAACAGATCAGAAATAAGTTTCACAGAATGCATCTGTGTAGTTTTTATTTGAAGATATTCTTTTTCCCAATGTAGGCCTCTTAGCGCTTAGCATGTCCAATTGCAGTTTCTACAGAAAGAGTGTTTCAGAACAGCTCAATCAAAAGTAAGGTTCAACTCTGTTAGTTGAATGCACAGAACAGAAAGAATTTTCACAGAATGCTACTGTGTAGTTTATATTTGAATATATTCCTTTTTCCACTATTACCCTCTTAGCGCTCCGAATGTCCACTTGCATTTTCTACAGAAAGAGTGTTCAGAACTGCGCAATCAAAAGTATGGTTTAACTCTGTTAGCTTAATGAACATATCAGAAATAAGTTTCACACAATGCTTCTGTGTAGTTTTTATTTGAAGATATTATTTTTCCCAATATAGGCCTCTTAGCGCTCAGAATGTCCAATTGCAGTTTCTACAGAAAGAGTGTTTCAGAAAGGCTCAATCAAAAGTAAGGTTCAACTCTGTTAGTTGAATGCACAGAACAGAAAGAAGTTCCATACAATGCTTCTGTGTAGTTTATATTTGTACATACTATTTTTTCCACTATTACCCACTTAGCGCTACGAATGTCCAGTTGCATTTTCTACAGACAGAGTGTTTCAAAACTGCTCAATCAAAATTATGGTTTAACTCTGTTAGCTGAATGCTCAGATCAGAAAGAAGTTTCACAGAATGCTTCTGTGTAGTTTATATTTGAATATATTCCTTTTTCCACTACTACGCTCTTAGCGCTCGAAATGTCCAGTTGCATTTTCTACAGAAAGAGTGTTCAGATCTGCTCAATCAAAAGTATGGTTTAACTCTGTTAGCTGAATGCACAGATCAGAAAGAAGTTTCACCGAATGATTCTGTGTAGTTTATATTTGAAGACATTACTTTTTCCACTATTACCCTCTTAGCGCTCCGAATCTCCACTTGCATTTTCTACAGAAAGAGTGTTTCAGAACGGCTCAATCAAAACTAAGGTTCAACTCTTTTAGTTGAACAAACAGAACAGAAAGAAGTTTCACACAATTCTTCTGTGTAGTTTTTATTTGTAGACATTCTTTTTCCCAATATAGGCCTCTTAGCGCTCAGAATGTCCAATTGCAGTTTCTACAGAAAGAGTGTTTCAGAACGGCTAAATCAAAAGTAAGGTTCAACTCTGTTAGTTGAATGCACAGAACAGAAAGAAGTTTCATACAATGCTTCTGTGTAGTTTATATTTGAACATATTCTTTTTTCCACTATTACCCACTTAGCGCTACGAATGTCCAGTTGCATTTTCTACAGACAGAGTGTTTCAAAACTGCTCAATCAAAAGTATGGTTTAACTCTGTTAGCTGAATGCTCAGATCAGAAAGAAGTTTCACAGAATGCTTCTGTGTAGTTTATATTTGAATATATTCCTTTTTCCACTACTACTCTCTTAGCGCTCCAAATGTCCAGTTGCATTTTCTACAGAAAGAGTGTTCAGATCTGCTCAATCAAAAGTATGGTTTAACTCTGTTAGCTGAATGCACAGATCAGAAAGAAGTTTCACAGAATGATTCTGTGTAGTTTATATTTGGAGACATTCCTTTTTCCACTATTACCCTCTTAGCGCTCCGAATCTCCACTTGCATTTTCTACAGAAAGAGTGTTTCAGAACGGCTCAATCAAAACTAAGGTTCAAATCTTTTAGTTGAACAAACAGAACAGAAAGAAGTTTCACACAATTCTTCTGTGTAGTTTTTGTTTGTAGACATTCTTTTTCCCAATATAGGCCTCTTAGCGCTCAGAATGTCCAATTGCAGTTTCTACAGAAAGAGTGTTTCAGAACGGCTCAATCAAAAGTAAGGTTCAACTCTGTTTGTTGAATGCACAGAACAGAAAGAAGTTTCATACAATGCTTCTGTATAGTTTATATTTGAACATATTCTTTTTTCCACTATTACCCACTTAGCGCTACGAATGTCCAGTTGCATTTTCTACAGACAGAGTGTTTCAAAACTGCTCAATCAAAAGTATGGTTTAACTCTGTTAGCTGAATGCTCAGATCAGAAAGAAGTTTCACAGAATGCTTCTGTGTAGTTTATATTTGAATATATTCCTTTTTCCACTACTACGCACTTAGCGCTCCAAATGTCCAGTTGCATTTTCTACAGAAAGAGTGTTCAGATCTGCTGAATCAAATGTATGTTTTAACTCTGTTAGCTGAATGCACAGATCAGAAAGAAATTTCACCGAATGATTCTGTGTAGTTTATATTTGAAGTCATTCCTTTTTCCACTATTACCCTCTTAGCGCTCCGAATCTCCACTTGCATTTTCTACAAAAAGAGTGTTTCATAACTGCTCAATCAAAAATATGTTTTATCTCTGTTAACTGAATTTACAGATCAGAAATAAGTTTCACAGAATGCATCTGTGTAGTTTTTATTTGAAGATATTCTTTTTCCCAATGTAGGCCTCTTAGCGCTTAGCATGTCCATTTGCAGTTTCTACAGAAAGAGTGTTTCAGAACGGCTCAATCAAAAGTAAGGTTCAACTCTGTTAGTTGAATGCACAGAACAGAAAGAATTTTCACAGAATGCTACTGTGTAGTTTATATATGAATATATTCCTTTTTCCACTATTACCCTCTTAGAGCTCCGAATGTCCACTTGCATTTTCTACAGAAAGAGTGTTCAGAACTGCGCAATCAAAAGTATGGTTTAACTCTGTTAGCTTAATGAACATATCAGAAATAAGTTTCACACAATGCTTCTGTGTAGTTTTTATTTGAAGATATTATTTTTCCCAATGTAGGCCTCTTAGCGCTCAGAATGTCCAATTGCAGTTTCTACAGAAAGAGTGTTTCAGAACGGCACAATCAAAAGTAAGGTTCAACTCTGTTAGTTGAATGCACAGAACAGAAAGAAGTTTCATACAATGCTTCTGTGTAGTTTATATTTGAACATATTCTTTTTTCCACTATTACCCACTTAGCGCTACGAATGTCCAGTTGCATTTTCTACAGACACAGTGTTTCAAAACTGCTCAATCAAAAGTATGGTTTAACACTGTTAGCTGAATGCTCAGATCAGAAAGAAGTTTCACAGAATGCTTCTGTGTAGTTTATATTTGAATATATTCCTTTTTCCACTACTACGCTCTTAGCGCTCCAAATGTCCAGTTGCATTTTCTACAGAAAGAGTGTTCAGATCTGCTCAATCAAAAGTATGGTTTAACTCTGTTAGCTGTATGCTCAGATCAGAAAGAAGTTTCACAGAATGCTTCTGTGTAGTTTATATTTGAATATATTCCTTTTTCCACTACTACTCTCTTAGCGCTCCAAATGTCCAGTTGCATTTTCTACAGAAAGAGTGTTCAGATCTGCTCAATCAAAAGTATGGTTTAACTCTGTTAGCTGAATGCACAGATCAGAAAGAAGTTTCACCGAATGATTCTGTGTAGTTTATATTTGAAGACATTACTTTTTCCACTATTACCCTCTTAGCGCTCCGAATCTCCACTTGCGTTTTCTACAAAAAGAGTGTTTCATAACTGCTCAATCAAAAATATGTTTTATCTCTGTTAACTGAATTTACAGATCAGAAATAAGTTTCACAGAATGCATCTGTGTAGTTTTTATTTGAAGATATTATTTTTCCCAATGTAGGCCTCTTAGCGCTTAGCATGTCCAATTGCAGTTTCTACAGAAAGAGTGTTTCAGAACGGCTCAATCAAAAGTAAGGTTCAACTCTGTTAGTTGAATGCACAGAACAGAAAGAATTTTCACAGAATGCTACTGTGTAGTTTATATTTGAATACATTCCTTTTTCCACTATTACCCTCTTAGCGCTCCGAATGTGCACTTGCATTTTCTACAGAAAGAGTGTTCAGAACTGCGCAATCAAAAGTATGGTTTAACTCTGTTAGCTTAATGAACATATCAGAAATAAGTTTCACACAATGCTTCTGTGTAGTTTTTATTTGAAGATATTATTTTTCCCAATACAGGCCTCTTAGCGCTCAGAATGTCCAAATGCAGTTTCTACAGAAAGAGTGTTTCAGAAAGGCTCAATCAAAAGTAAGGTTCAACTCTGTTAGTTGAATGCACAGAACAGAAAGAAGTTTCATACAATGCTTCTGTGTAGTTTATATTTGAACATATTCTTTTTTCCACTATTACCCACTTAGCGCTACGAATGTCCAGTTGCATTTTCTACAGACAGAGTGTTTCAAAACTGCTCAATCAAAAGTATGGTTTAACTCTGTTAGCTGAATGCTCAGATCAGAAAGAAGTTTCACAGAATGCTTCTGTGTAGTTTATATTTGAATATATTCCTTTTTCCACTACTACTCTCTTAGTGCTCCAAATGTCCAGTTGCATTTTCTACAGAAAGAGTGTTCAGATCTGCTGAATCAAAAGTATGGTTTAACTCTGTTAGCTGAATGCACAGATCAGAAAGAAGTTTCACAGAATGATTCTGTGTAGTTAATATTTGGAGACATTCCTTTTTCCACTATTACCCTCTTAGCGCTCCGAATCTCCACTTGCATTTTCTACAGAAAGAGTGTTTCAGAACGGCTCAATCAAAACTAAGGTTCAACTCTTTTAGTTGAACAAACAGAACAGAAAGTAGTTTCACACAATTCTTCTGTGTAGTTTTTATTTGTAGACATTCTTTTTAACAATATAGGCCTCTTAGCGCTCAGAATGTCCAATTGCAGTTTCTACAGAAAGAGTGTTTCACAAAGGCTCAATCAAAAGTAAGGTTCAACTCTGTTAGTTGAATGCACACAACAGAAAGAAGTTTCATACAATGCTTCTGTGATGTTTATATTTGAACATATTCTTTTTTCCACTATTACCCACTTAGCGCTACGAATGTCCAGTTGCATTTTCTACAGACAGAGTGTTTCAAAACTGCTCAATCAAAAGTATGGTTTAACTCTGTTAGCTGAATGCTCAGATCAGAAAGAAGTTTCACAGAATGCTTCTGTGTAGTTTATATTTGAATATATTCCTTTTTCCACTACTACCCTCTTAGTGCTCCAAATGTCCAGTTGCATTTTCTACAGAAAGAGTGTTCAGATCTGCTGAATCAAAAGTATGGTTTAACTCTGTTAGCTGAATGCACAGATCAGAAAGAAGTTTCACAGAATGATTCTGTGTAGTTTATATTTGGAGACATTCCTTTTTCTACTATTACCCTCTTAGCGCTCCGAATCTCCACTTGCATTTTCTACAAAAAGAGTGTTTCATGACTGCTCAATCAAAAATATGTTTTATCTCTGTTAACTGAATTAACAGATCAGAAATAAGTTTCACAGAATGCATCTGTGTAGTTTTTATTTGAAGATATTCTTTTTCCCAATGTAGGCCTCTTAGCGCTTAGCATGTCCAATTGCAGTTTCTACAGAAAGAGTGTTTCAGAACGGCTCAATCAAAAGTAAGGTTCAACTCTGTTAGTTGAATGCACAGAACAGAAAGAATTTTCACAGAATGCTACTGTGTAGTTTATATTTGAATATATTCCTTTTTCCACTATTACCCTCTTAGCGCTCCGAATGTCCACTTGCATTTTCTACAGAAAGAGTGTTCAGAACTGCGCAATCAAAAGTATGGTTTAACTCTGTTAGCTTAATGAACATATCAGAAATAAGTTTCACACAATGCTTCTGTGTAGTTTTTATTTGAAGATATTATTTTTCCCAATATAGGCCTCTTAGCGCTCAGAATGTCCAATTGCAGTTTCTACAGAAAGAGTGTTTCAGAAAGGCTCAATCAAAAGTAAGGTTCAACTCTGTTAGTTGAATGCACAGAACAGAAAGAAGTTCCATACAATGCTTCTGTGTAGTTTATATTTGTACATACTATTTTTTCCACTATTACCCACTTAGCGCTACGAATGTCCAGATGCATTTTCTACAGACAGAGTGTTTCAAAACTGCTCAATCAAAATTATGGTTTAACTCTGTTAGCTGAATGCTCAGATCAGAAAGAAGTTTCACAGAATGCTTCTGTGTAGTTTATATTTGAATATATTCCTTTTTCCACTACTACGCTCTTAGCGCTCGAAATGTCCAGTTGCATTTTCTACAGAAAGAGTGTTCAGATCTGCTCAATCAAAAGTATGGTTTAACTCTGTTAGCTGAATGCACAGATCAGAAAGAAGTTTCACCGAATGATTCTGTGTAGTTTATATTTGAAGACATTCCTTTTTCCACTATTACCCTCTTAGCGCTCCGAATCTCCACTTGCATTTTCTACAGAAAGAGTGTTTCAGAACGGCTCAATCAAAACTAAGGTTCAACTCTTTTAGTTGAACAAACAGAACAGAAAGAAGTTTCACACAATTCTTCTGTGTAGTTTTTATTTGTAGACATTCTTTTTCCCAATATAGGCCTCTTAGCGCTCAGAATGTCCAATTGCAGTTTCTACAGAAAGAGTGTTTCAGAACGGCTCAATCAAAAGTAAGGTTCAACTCTGTTAGTTGAATGCACAGAACAGAAAGAAGTTTCATACAATGCTTCTGTGTAGTTTATATTTGAACATATTCTTTTTTCCACTATTACCCACTTAGCGCTACGAATGTCCAGTTGCATTTTCTACAGACAGAGTGTTTCAAAACTGCTCAATCAAAAGTATGGTTTAACTCTGTTAGCTGAATGCTCAGATCAGAAAGAAGTTTCACAGAATGCTTCTGTGTAGTTTATATTTGAATATATTCCTTTTTCCACTACTACGCTCTTAGCGCTCCAAATGTCCAGTTGCATTTTCTACAGAAAGAGTGTTCAGATCTGCTCAATCAAAAGTATGGTTTAACTCTGTTAGCTGAATGCACAGATCAGAAAGATGTTTCACCGAATGATTCTGTGTAGTTTATATTTGAAGACATTCCTTTTTCCACTATTACCCTCTTAGCGCTCCGAATCTCCACTTGCGTTTTCTACAAAAAGAGTGTTTCATAACTGCTCAATCAAAAATATGTTTTATCTCTGTTAACTGAATTTACAGATCAGAAATAAGTTTCACAGAATGCATCTGTGTAGTTTTTATTTGAAGATATTCTTTTTCCCAATGTAGGCCTCTTAGCGCTTAGCATGTCCAATTGCAGTTTCTACAGAAAGAGTGTTTCAGAACGGCTCAATCAAAAGTAAGGTTCAACTCTGTTAGTTGAATGCACAGAACAGAAAGAATTTTCACAGAATGCTACTGTGTAGTTTATATTTGAATATATTCCTTTTTCCACTATTACCCTCTTAGCGCTCCGAATGTGCACTTGCATTTTCTACAGAAAGAGTGTTCAGAACCGCGCAATGAAAAGTATGGTTTAACTCTGTTAGCTTAATGAACATATCAGAAATAAGTTTCACACAATGCTTCTGTGTAGTTTTTATTTGAAGATATTATTTTTCCCAATAGAGGCCTCTTAGCTCTCAGAATGTCCAATTGCAGTTTCTACAGAAAGAGTGCTTCAGAAAGGCTCCATCAAAAGTAAGGTTCAACTTTGTTAGTTGAATGCACAGAACAGAAAGAAGTTTCATACAATGCTTCTGTGTAGTTTATATTTGAACATATTCTTTTTTCCACTATTACCCACTTAGCGCTACGAATGTCCAGTTGCATTTTCTACAGACAGAGTGTTTCAAAACTGCTCAATCAAAAGTATGGTTTAACTCTGTTAGCTGAATGCTCAGATCAGAAAGAAGTTTCACAGAATGCTTCTGTGTAGTTTATATTTGAATATATTCCTTTTTCCACTACTACGCTCTTAGCGCTCCAAATGTCCAGTTGCATTTTCTACAGAAAGAGTGTTCAGATCTGCTCAATCAAAAGTATGGTTTAACTCTGTTAGCTGAATGCACAGATCAGAAAGAAGTTTCACCGAATGATTCTGTGTAGTTTATATTTGAAGACATTCCTTTTTCCACTATTACCCTCTTAGCGCTCCGAATCTCCACTTGCATTTTACACAAAAAGAGTGTTTCATAACTGCTCCATCAAAAATATGTTTTATCTCTGTTAACTGAATTTACAGATCAGAAATAAGTTTCACAGAATGCATCTGTGTAATTTTTATTTGAAGATATTCTTTTTCAAAATGTAGGCCTCTTAGCTCTTAGCATGTCCAATTGCAGTTTCTACAGAAAGAGTGTTTCAGAACGGCTCAATCAAAAGTAAGGTTCAACTCTGTTAGTTGAATGCACAGAACAGGAAGAATTTTCACAGAATGCTACTGTGTAGTTTATATTTGAATATATTCCTTTTTCCACTATTACCCTCTTAGCGCTCAGAATCTCCACTTGCATTTTCTACAGAAAGAGTGTTCAGAACTGCGCAATCAAAAGTAAGGTTTAACTCTGTTAGCTTAATGAACATATCAGAAATAAGTTTCACACAATGCTTCTGTGTAGTTTTTATTTGAAGATATTATTTTTCCCAATATAGGCCTCTTAGCGCTCAGAATGTCCAATTGCAGTTTCTACAGAAAGAGTGTTTCAGAAAGGCTCAATCAAAAGTAAGGTTCAACTCTGTTAGTTGAATGCACAGAACAGAAAGAAGTTTCATACAATGCTTCTGTGTAGTTTATATTTGAACATATTCTTGTTTCCACTATTACCCACTTAGCGCTACGAATGTCCAGTTGCATTTTCTACAGACAGAGTGTTTCAAAACTGCTCAATCAAAAGTATGGTTTAACTCTGTTAGCTGAATGCTCAGATCAGAAAGAAGTTTCACAGAATGCTTCTGTGTAGTTTATATTTGAATATATTCCTTTTTCCACTACTACTCTCTTAGCGCTCCAAATGTCCAGTTGCATTTTCTACAGAAAGAGAGTTCAGATCTGCTCAATCAAAAGTATGGTTTAACTCTGTTAGCTGAATGCACAGATCAGAAAGAAGTTTCACCGAATGATTCTGTGTAGTTTATATTTGGAGACATTCCTTTTTCCACTATTACCCTCTTAGCGCTCCGAATCTCCACTTGCATTTTCTACAGAAAGAGTGTTTCAGAACGGCTCAATCAAAACTAAGGTTCAACTCTTTTAGTTGAACAAACAGAACAGAAAGAAGTTTCACACAATTCTTCTTTGTAGTTTTTATTTGTAGACATTCTTTTTCCCAATATAGGCCTCTTAGCGCTCAGAATGTCCAATTGCAGTTTCTACAGAAAGAGTGTTTCAGAACGGCTCAATCAAAAGTAAGGTTCAACTCTGTTAGTTGAATGCACAGAACAGAAAGAAGTTTCATACAATGCTTCTGTGTAGTTTATATTTGAACATATTCTTTTTTCCACTATTACCCACTTAGCGCTACGAATGTCCAGTTGCATTTTCTACAGACAGAGTGTTTCAAAACTGCTCAATCAAAAGTATGGTTTAACTCTGTTAGCTGAATGCTCAGATCAGAAAGAAGTTTCACAGAATGCTTCTGTGTAGTTTATATTTGAATATATTCCTTTTTCCACTACTACGCTCTTAGCGCTCCAAATGTCCAGTTGCATTTTCTACAGAAAGAGTGTTCAGATCTGCTCAATCAAAAGTATGGTTTAACTCTGTTAGCTGAATGCACAGATCAGAAAGAAGTTTCACCGAATGATTCTGTGTAGTTTATATTTGAAGACATTCCTTTTTCCACTATTACCCTCTTAGCGCTCCGAATCTCCACTTGCATTTTCTACAAAAGAGTGTTTCATAACTGCTCAATCAAAAATATGTTTTATCTCTGTTAACTGAATTTACAGATCAGAAATAAGTTTCACAGAATGCATCTGTGTAGTTTTTATTTGAAGATATTCTTTTTCAAAATGTAGGCCTCTTAGCGCTTAGCATGTCCAATTGCAGTTTCTACAGAAAGAGTGTTTCAGAATGGCTGAATCAAAAGTAAGGTTCAACTCTGTTAGTTGAATGCACAGAACAGAAAGAATTATCACAGAATGCTACTGTGTAGTTTATATTTGAATATATTCCTTTTTCCACTATTACCCTCTTAGCGCTCTGAATGTCCACTTGCATTTTCTACAGAAAGAGTGTTCAGAACTGCGCAATCAAAAGTATGGTTTAACTCTGTTAGCTTAATGAACATATCAGAAATAAGTTTCACACAATGCTTCTGTGTAGTTTTTATTTGAAGATATTATTTTTCCCAATATAGGCCTCTTAGCGCTCAGAATGTCCAATTGCAGTTTCTACAGAAAGAGTGTTTCAGAAAGGCTCAATCAAAAGTAAGGTTCAACTCTGTTAGTTGAATGCACAGAACAGAAAGAAGTTTCATACAATGCTTCTGTGTAGTTTATATTTGAACATATTCTTTTTTCCACTATTACCCACTTAGCGCTACGAATGTCCAGTTGCATTTTCTACAGACAGAGTGTTTCAAAACTGCTCAATCAAAAGTATGGTTTAACTCTGTTAGCTGAATGCTCAGATCAGAAAGAAGTTTCACAGAATGCTTCTGTGTAGTTTATATTTGAATATATTCCTTTTTCCACTACTACTCTCTTAGCGCTCCAAATGTCCAGTTGCATTTTCTACAGAAAGAGAGTTCAGATCTGCTCAATCAAAAGTATGGTTTAACTCTGTTAGCTGAATGCACAGATCAGAAAGAAGTTTCACTGAATGATTCTGTGTAGTTTATATTTGGAGACATTCCTTTTTCCACTATTACCCTCTTAGCGCTCCGAATCTCCACTTGCATTTTCTACAGAAAGAGTGTTTCAGAACGGCTCAATCAAAACTAAGGTTCAACTCTTTTAGTTGAACAAACAGAACAGAAAGAAGTTTCACACAATTCTTCTGTGTAGTTTTTATTTGTAGACATTCTTTTTCCCAATATAGGCCTCTTAGCGCTCAGAATGTCCAATTGCAGTTTCTACAGAAAGAGTGTTTCAGAACGGCTCAATCAAAAGTAAGGTTCAACTCTGTTAGTTGAATGCACAGAACAGAAAGAAGTTTCATACAATGCTTCTGTGTAGTTTATATTTGAACATATTCTTTTTTCCACTATTACCCACTTAGCGCTACGAATGTCCAGTTGCATTTTCTACAGACAGAGTGTTTCAAAACTGCTCAATCAAAAGTATGGTTTAACTCTGTTAGCTGAATGCTCAGATTAGAAAGAAGTTTCACAGAATGCTTCTGTGTAGTTTATATTTGAATATATTCCTTTTTCCACTACTACGCTCTTAGCGCTCCAAATGTCCAGTTGCATTTTCTACAGAAAGAGTGTTCAGATCTGCTCAATCAAAAGTATGGTTTAACTCTGTTAGCTGAATGCACAGATCAGAAAGAAGTTTCACCGAATGATTCTGTGTAGTTTATATTTGAAGACATTCCTTTTTCCACTATTACACTCTTAGCGCTCCGAATCTCCACTTGCATTTTCTACAAAAGAGTGTTTCATAACTGCTCAATCAAAAATATGTTTTATCTCTGTTAACTGAATTTACAGATCAGAAATAAGTTTCACAGAATGCATCTGTGTAGTTTTTATTTGAAGATATTCTTTTTCAAAATGTAGGCCTCTTAGCGCTTAGCATGTCCAATTGCAGTTTCTACATAAAGAGTGTTTCAGAACGGCTCAATCAAAAGTAAGGTTCAACTCTGTTAGTTGAATGCACAGAACAGGAAGAATTTTCACAGAATGCTACTATGTAGTTTATATTTGAATATATTCCTTTTTCCACTATTACCCTCTTAGCGCTCCGAATGTCCACTTGCATTTTCTACAGAAAGAGTGTTCAGAACTGCGTAATCAAAAGTATGGTTTAACTCTGTTAGCTTAATGAACATATCAGAAATAAGTTTCACACAATGCTTTTGTGTAGTTTTTATTTGAAGATATTATTTTTCCCAATATAGGCCTCTTAGCGCTCAGAATGTCCAATTGCAGTTTCTACAGAAAGAGTGTTTCAGAAAGGCTCAATCAAAAGTAAGGTTCAACTCTGTTAGTTGAATGCACAGAACAGAAAGAAGTTTCATACAATGCTTCTGTGTAGTTTATATTTGAACATATTCTTTTTTCCACTATTACCCACTTAGCGCTACGAATGTCCAGTTGCATTTTCTACAGACAGAGTGTTTCAAAACTGCTCAATCAAAAGTATGGTTTAACTCTGTTAGCTGAATGCTCAGATCAGAAAGAAGTTTCACAGAATGCTTCTGTGTAGTTTATATTTGAATATATTCCTTTTTCCACTACTACTCTCTTAGCGCTCCAAATGTCCAGTTGCATTTTCTACAGAAAGAGAGTTCAGATCTGCTCAATCAAAAGTATGGTTTAACTCTGTTAGCTGAATGCACAGATCAGAAAGAAGTTTCACTGAATGATTCTGTGTAGTTTATATTTGGAGACATTCCTTTTTCCACTATTACCCTCTTAGCGCTCCGAATCTCCACTTGCATTTTCTACAGAAAGAGTGTTTCAGAACGGCTCAATCAAAACTAAGGTTCAACTCTTTTAGTTGAACAAACAGAACAGAAAGAAGTTTCACACAATTCTTCTGTGTAGTTTTTATTTGTAGACATTCTTTTTCCCAATATAGGCCTCTTAGCGCTCAGAATGTCCAATTGCAGTTTCTACAGAAAGAGTGTTTCAGAACGGCTCAATCAAAAGTAAGGTTCAACTCTGTTAGTTGAATGCACAGAACAGAAAGAAGTTTCATACAATGCTTCTGTGTAGTTTATATTTGAACATATTCTTTTTTCCACTATTACCCACTTAGCGCTACGAATGTCCAGTTGCATTTTCTACAGACAGAGTGTTTCAAAACTGCTCAATCAAAAGTATGGTTTAACTCTGTTAGCTGAATGCTCAGATTAGAAAGAAGTTTCACAGAATGCTTCTGTGTAGTTTATATTTGAATATATTCCTTTTTCCACTACTACGCTCTTAGCGCTCCAAATGTCCAGTTGCATTTTCTACAGAAAGAGTGTTCAGATCTGCTCAATCAAAAGTATGGTTTAACACTGTTAGCTGAATGCACAGATCAGAAAGAAGTTTCACCGAATGATTCTGTGTAGTTTATATTTGAAGACATTCCTTTTTCCACTATTACACTCTTAGCGCTCCGAATCTCCACTTGCATTTTCTACAAAAGAGTGTTTCATAACTGCTCAATCAAAAATATGTTTTATCTCTGTTAACTGAATTTACAGATCAGAAATAAGTTTCACAGAATGCATCTGTGTAGTTTTTATTTGAAGATATTCTTTTTCCCAATGTAGGCCTCTTAGCGCTTAGCATGTCCAATTGCAGTTTCTACAGAAAGAGTGTTTCAGAACGGCTCAATCAAAAGTAAGGTTCAACTCTGTTAGTTGAATGCACAGAACAGAAAGAATTTTCACAGAATGCTACTGTGTAGTTTATATTTGAATATATTCCTTTTTCCACTCTTACCCTCTTAGCGCTCCGAATGTCCACTTGCATTTTCTACAGAAAGAGTGTTCAGAACTGCGCAATCAAAAGTATGGTTTAACTCTGTTAGCTTAATGAACATATCAGAAATAAGTTTCACACAATGCTTCTGTGTAGTTTTTATTTGAAGATATTATTTTTCCCCATATAGGCCTCTTAGCGCTCAGAATGTCCAATTGCAGTTTCTACAGAAAGAGTGTTTCGGAAAGGCTGAATCAATAGTAAGGTTCAACTCTGTTAGTTGAATGCACAGAACAGAAAGAAGTTTCATACAATGCTTCTGTGTAGTTTATATTTGAACATATTCTTTTTTCCTCTATTACCCACTTAGCGCTACGAATGTCCAGTTGCATTTTCTACAGACAGAGTGTTTCAAAACTGCTCTATCAAAAGTATGGTTTAACTCTTTTAGCTGAATGCTCAGATCAGAAAGAAGTTTCACAGAATGCTTCTGTGTAGTTTATATTTGAATATATTCCTTTTTCCACTACTACTCTCTTAGCGCTCCAAATGTCCAGTTGCATTTTCTACAGAAAGTGTGTTCAGACCTGCTCAATCAAAAGTATGGTTTAACTCTGTTAGCTGAATGCACAGATCAGAAAGAAGTTTCACCGAATGATTCTGTGTAGTTTATATTTGGAGACATTCCTTTTTCCACTATCACCCTCTTAGCGCTCCGAATCTCCACTTGCATTTTCTACAAAAAGAGTGTTTCATAACTGCTCAATCAAAAATATGTTTTATCTCTGTTAACTGAATTTACAGATCAGAAATAAGTTTCACAGAATGCATCTGTGTAGTTTTTATTTGAAGATATTCTTTTTCCCAATGTAGGCCTCTTAGCGCTTAGCATGTCCAATTGCTGTTTCTACAGAAAGAGTGTTTCAGAACGGCTCAATCAAAAGTAAGGTTCAACCCTGTTAGTTGAATGCACAGAACAGAAAGAATTTTCACAGAATGCTACTGTGTAGTTTATATTTGAATATATTCCTTTTTCCACTATTACCCTCTTAGCGCTCCGAATGTCCACTTGCATTTTCTACAGAAAGAGTGTTCAGAACTGCGCAATCAAAAGTATGGTTTAACTCTGTTAGCTTAATGAACATATCAGAAAGAAGTTTCACACAATGCTTCTGTGTAGTTTTTATTTGAAGATATTATTTTTCCCAATATAGGTCTCTTAGCGCTCAGAATGTCCAATTGCAGTTTCTACAGAAAGAGTGTTTCAGAAAGGCTCAATCAAAAGTAAGGTTCAACTCTGTTAGTTGAATGCACAGAACAGAAAGAAGTTTCATGCAATGATTCTGTGTAGTTTATATTTGAACATATTCTTTTTTCCACTATTACCCACTTAGCGCTACGAATGTCCAGTTGCATTTTCTACAGACAGAGTGTTTCAAAACTGCTCAATCAAAAGTATGGTTTAACTCTGTTAGCTGAATGCTCAGATCAGAAAGAAGTTTCACAGAATGCTTCTGTGTAGTTTATATTTGAATATATTCCTTTTTCCACTACTAATCTCTTAGCGCTCCAAATGTCCAGTTGCATTTTCTACAGAAAGAGAGTTCAGATCTGCTCAATCAAAAGTATGGTTTAACTCTGTTAGCTGAATGCACAGATCAGAAAGAAGTTTCACCGAATGATTCTGTGTAGTTTATATTTGGAGACATTCCTTTTTCCACTATTACCCTCTTAGCGCTCCGAATCTCCACTTGCATTTTCTACAGAAAGAGTGTTTCAGAACGGCTCAATCAAAACTAAGGTTCAACTCTTTTAGTTGAACAAACAGAACAGAAAGAAGTTTCACACAATTCTTCTTTGTAGTTTTTATTTGTAGACATTCTTTTTCCCAATATAGGCCTCTTAGCGCTCAGAATGTCCAATTGCAGTTTCTACAGAAAGAGTGTTTCAGAACGGCTCAATCAAAAGTAAGGTTCAACTCTGTTAGTTGAATGCACAGAACAGAAAGAAGTTTCATACAATGCTTCTGTGTAGTTTATATTTGAACATATTCTTTTTTCCACTATTACCCACTTAGCGCTACGAATGTCCAGTTGCATTTTCTACAGACAGAGTGTTTCAAAACTGCTCAATCAAAAGTATGGTTTAACTCTGTTAGCTGAATGCTCAGATCAGAAAGAAGTTTCACAGAATGCTTCTGTGTAGTTTATATTTGAATATATTCCTTTTTCCACTACTACGCTCTTAGCGCTCCAAATGTCCAGTTGCATTTTCTACAGAAAGAGTGTTCAGATCTGCTCAATCAAAAGTATGGTTTAACTCTGTTAGCTGAATGCACAGATCAGAAAGAAGTTTCACCGAATGATTCTGTGTAGTTTATATTTGAAGACATTCCTTTTTCCACTATTACCCTCTTAGCGCTCCGAATCTCCACTTGCATTTTCTACAAAAGAGTGTTTCATAACTGCTCAATCAAAAATATGTTTTATCTCTGTTAACTGAATTTACAGATCAGAAATAAGTTTCACAGAATGCATCTGTGTAGTTTTTATTTGAAGATATTCTTTTTCAAAATGTAGGCCTCTTAGCGCTTAGCATGTCCAATTGCAGTTTCTACAGAAAGAGTGTTTCAGAATGGCTGAATCAAAAGTAAGGTTCAACTCTGTTAGTTGAATGCACAGAACAGAAAGAATTATCACAGAATGCTACTGTGTAGTTTATATTTGAATATATTCCTTTTTCCACTATTACCCTCTTAGCGCTCTGAATGTCCACTTGCATTTTCTACAGAAAGAGTGTTCAGAACTGCGCAATCAAAAGTATGGTTTAACTCTGTTAGCTTAATGAACATATCAGAAATAAGTTTCACACAATGCTTCTGTGTAGTTTTTATTTGAAGATATTATTTTTCCCAATATAGGCCTCTTAGCGCTCAGAATGTCCAATTGCAGTTTCTACAGAAAGAGTGTTTCAGAAAGGCTCAATCAAAAGTAAGGTTCAACTCTGTTAGTTGAATGCACAGAACAGAAAGAAGTTTCATACAATGCTTCTGTGTAGTTTATATTTGAACATATTCTTTTTTCCACTATTACCCACTTAGCGCTACGAATGTCCAGTTGCATTTTCTACAGACAGAGTGTTTCAAAACTGCTCAATCAAAAGTATGGTTTAACTCTGTTAGCTGAATGCTCAGATCAGAAAGAAGTTTCACAGAATGCTTCTGTGTAGTTTATATTTGAATATATTCCTTTTTCCACTACTACTCTCTTAGCGCTCCAAATGTCCAGTTGCATTTTCTACAGAAAGAGAGTTCAGATCTGCTCAATCAAAAGTATGGTTTAACTCTGTTAGCTGAATGCACAGATCAGAAAGAAGTTTCACTGAATGATTCTGTGTAGTTTATATTTGGAGACATTCCTTTTTCCACTATTACCCTCTTAGCGCTCCGAATCTCCACTTGCATTTTCTACAGAAAGAGTGTTTCAGAACGGCTCAATCAAAACTAAGGTTCAACTCTTTTAGTTGAACAAACAGAACAGAAAGAAGTTTCACACAATTCTTCTGTGTAGTTTTTATTTGTAGACATTCTTTTTCCCAATATAGGCCTCTTAGCGCTCAGAATGTCCAATTGCAGTTTCTACAGAAAGAGTGTTTCAGAACGGCTCAATCAAAAGTAAGGTTCAACTCTGTTAGTTGAATGCACAGAACAGAAAGAAGTTTCATACAATGCTTCTGTGTAGTTTATATTTGAACATATTCTTTTTTCCACTATTACCCACTTAGCGCTACGAATGTCCAGTTGCATTTTCTACAGACAGAGTGTTTCAAAACTGCTCAATCAAAAGTATGGTTTAACTCTGTTAGCTGAATGCTCAGATTAGAAAGAAGTTTCACAGAATGCTTCTGTGTAGTTTATATTTGAATATATTCCTTTTTCCACTACTACGCTCTTAGCGCTCCAAATGTCCAGTTGCATTTTCTACAGAAAGAGTGTTCAGATCTGCTCAATCAAAAGTATGGTTTAACTCTGTTAGCTGAATGCACAGATCAGAAAGAAGTTTCACCGAATGATTCTGTGTAGTTTATATTTGAAGACATTCCTTTTTCCACTATTACACTCTTAGCGCTCCGAATCTCCACTTGCATTTTCTACAAAAGAGTGTTTCATAACTGCTCAATCAAAAATATGTTTTATCTCTGTTAACTGAATTTACAGATCAGAAATAAGTTTCACAGAATGCATCTGTGTAGTTTTTATTTGAAGATATTCTTTTTCAAAATGTAGGCCTCTTAGCGCTTAGCATGTCCAATTGCAGTTTCTACATAAAGAGTGTTTCAGAACGGCTCAATCAAAAGTAAGGTTCAACTCTGTTAGTTGAATGCACAGAACAGGAAGAATTTTCACAGAATGCTACTATGTAGTTTATATTTGAATATATTCCTTTTTCCACTATTACCCTCTTAGCGCTCCGAATGTCCACTTGCATTTTCTACAGAAAGAGTGTTCAGAACTGCGTAATCAAAAGTATGGTTTAACTCTGTTAGCTTAATGAACATATCAGAAATAAGTTTCACACAATGCTTTTGTGTAGTTTTTATTTGAAGATATTATTTTTCCCAATATAGGCCTCTTAGCGCTCAGAATGTCCAATTGCAGTTTCTACAGAAAGAGTGTTTCAGAAAGGCTCAATCAAAAGTAAGGTTCAACTCTGTTAGTTGAATGCACAGAACAGAAAGAAGTTTCATACAATGCTTCTGTGTAGTTTATATTTGAACATATTCTTTTTTCCACTATTACCCACTTAGCGCTACGAATGTCCAGTTGCATTTTCTACAGACAGAGTGTTTCAAAACTGCTCAATCAAAAGTATGGTTTAACTCTGTTAGCTGAATGCTCAGATCAGAAAGAAGTTTCACAGAATGCTTCTGTGTAGTTTATATTTGAATATATTCCTTTTTCCACTACTACTCTCTTAGCGCTCCAAATGTCCAGTTGCATTTTCTACAGAAAGAGAGTTCAGATCTGCTCAATCAAAAGTATGGTTTAACTCTGTTAGCTGAATGCACAGATCAGAAAGAAGTTTCACTGAATGATTCTGTGTAGTTTATATTTGGAGACATTCCTTTTTCCACTATTACCCTCTTAGCGCTCCGAATCTCCACTTGCATTTTCTACAGAAAGAGTGTTTCAGAACGGCTCAATCAAAACTAAGGTTCAACTCTTTTAGTTGAACAAACAGAACAGAAAGAAGTTTCACACAATTCTTCTGTGTAGTTTTTATTTGTAGACATTCTTTTTCCCAATATAGGCCTCTTAGCGCTCAGAATGTCCAATTGCAGTTTCTACAGAAAGAGTGTTTCAGAACGGCTCAATCAAAAGTAAGGTTCAACTCTGTTAGTTGAATGCACAGAACAGAAAGAAGTTTCATACAATGCTTCTGTGTAGTTTATATTTGAACATATTCTTTTTTCCACTATTACCCACTTAGCGCTACGAATGTCCAGTTGCATTTTCTACAGACAGAGTGTTTCAAAACTGCTCAATCAAAAGTATGGTTTAACTCTGTTAGCTGAATGCTCAGATTAGAAAGAAGTTTCACAGAATGCTTCTGTGTAGTTTATATTTGAATATATTCCTTTTTCCACTACTACGCTCTTAGCGCTCCAAATGTCCAGTTGCATTTTCTACAGAAAGAGTGTTCAGATCTGCTCAATCAAAAGTATGGTTTAACACTGTTAGCTGAATGCACAGATCAGAAAGAAGTTTCACCGAATGATTCTGTGTAGTTTATATTTGAAGACATTCCTTTTTCCACTATTACACTCTTAGCGCTCCGAATCTCCACTTGCATTTTCTACAAAAGAGTGTTTCATAACTGCTCAATCAAAAATATGTTTTATCTCTGTTAACTGAATTTACAGATCAGAAATAAGTTTCACAGAATGCATCTGTGTAGTTTTTATTTGAAGATATTCTTTTTCCCAATGTAGGCCTCTTAGCGCTTAGCATGTCCAATTGCAGTTTCTACAGAAAGAGTGTTTCAGAACGGCTCAATCAAAAGTAAGGTTCAACTCTGTTAGTTGAATGCACAGAACAGAAAGAATTTTCACAGAATGCTACTGTGTAGTTTATATTTGAATATATTCCTTTTTCCACTCTTACCCTCTTAGCGCTCCGAATGTCCACTTGCATTTTCTACAGAAAGAGTGTTCAGAACTGCGCAATCAAAAGTATGGTTTAACTCTGTTAGCTTAATGAACATATCAGAAATAAGTTTCACACAATGCTTCTGTGTAGTTTTTATTTGAAGATATTATTTTTCCCCATATAGGCCTCTTAGCGCTCAGAATGTCCAATTGCAGTTTCTACAGAAAGAGTGTTTCGGAAAGGCTGAATCAATAGTAAGGTTCAACTCTGTTAGTTGAATGCACAGAACAGAAAGAAGTTTCATACAATGCTTCTGTGTAGTTTATATTTGAACATATTCTTTTTTCCTCTATTACCCACTTAGCGCTACGAATGTCCAGTTGCATTTTCTACAGACAGAGTGTTTCAAAACTGCTCTATCAAAAGTATGGTTTAACTCTTTTAGCTGAATGCTCAGATCAGAAAGAAGTTTCACAGAATGCTTCTGTGTAGTTTATATTTGAATATATTCCTTTTTCCACTACTACTCTCTTAGCGCTCCAAATGTCCAGTTGCATTTTCTACAGAAAGTGTGTTCAGACCTGCTCAATCAAAAGTATGGTTTAACTCTGTTAGCTGAATGCACAGATCAGAAAGAAGTTTCACCGAATGATTCTGTGTAGTTTATATTTGGAGACATTCCTTTTTCCACTATCACCCTCTTAGCGCTCCGAATCTCCACTTGCATTTTCTACAAAAAGAGTGTTTCATAACTGCTCAATCAAAAATATGTTTTATCTCTGTTAACTGAATTTACAGATCAGAAATAAGTTTCACAGAATGCATCTGTGTAGTTTTTATTTGAAGATATTCTTTTTCCCAATGTAGGCCTCTTAGCGCTTAGCATGTCCAATTGCTGTTTCTACAGAAAGAGTGTTTCAGAACGGCTCAATCAAAAGTAAGGTTCAACCCTGTTAGTTGAATGCACAGAACAGAAAGAATTTTCACAGAATGCTACTGTGTAGTTTATATTTGAATATATTCCTTTTTCCACTATTACCCTCTTAGCGCTCCGAATGTCCACTTGCATTTTCTACAGAAAGAGTGTTCAGAACTGCGCAATCAAAAGTATGGTTTAACTCTGTTAGCTTAATGAACATATCAGAAAGAAGTTTCACACAATGCTTCTGTGTAGTTTTTATTTGAAGATATTATTTTTCCCAATATAGGTCTCTTAGCGCTCAGAATGTCCAATTGCAGTTTCTACAGAAAGAGTGTTTCAGAAAGGCTCAATCAAAAGTAAGGTTCAACTCTGTTAGTTGAATGCACAGAACAGAAAGAAGTTTCATGCAATGATTCTGTGTAGTTTATATTTGAACATATTCTTTTTTCCACTATTACCCACTTAGCGCTACGAATGTCCAGTTGCATTTTCTACAGACAGAGTGTTTCAAAACTGCTCAATCAAAAGTATGGTTTAACTCTGTTAGCTGAATGCTCAGATCAGAAAGAAGTTTCACAGAATGCTTCTGTGTAGTTTATATTTGAATATATTCCTTTTTCCACTACTAATCTCTTAGCGCTCCAAATGTCCAGTTGCATTTTCTACAGAAAGAGAGTTCAGATCTGCTCAATCAAAAGTATGGTTTAACTCTGTTAGCTGAATGCACAGATCAGAAAGAAGTTTCACCGAATGATTCTGTGTAGTTTATATTTGGAGACATTCCTTTTTCCACTATTACCCTCTTAGCGCTCTGAATCTCCACTTGCATTTTCTACAGAAAGAGTGTTTCAGAACGGCTCAATCAAAACTAAGGTTCAACTCTTTTAGTTGAACAAACAGAACAGAAAGAAGTTTCACACAATTCTTCTGTGTAGTTTTTATTTGTAGACATTCTTTTTCCCAATATAGGCCTCTTAGCGCTCAGAATGTCCAATTGCAGTTTCTACAGAAAGAGTGTTTCAGAACGGCTCAATCAAAAGTAAGGTTCAACTCTGTTAGTTGAATGCACAGAACAGAAAGAAGTTTCATACAATGCTTCTGTGTAGTTTATATTTGAACATATTCTTTTTTCCACTATTACCCACTTAGCGCTACGAATGTCCAGTTGCATTTTCTACAGACAGAGTGTTTCAAAACTGCTCAATCAAAAGTATGGTTTAACTCTGTTAGCTGAATGCTCAGATCAGAAAGAAGTTTCACAGAATGCTTCTGTGTAGTTTATATTTGAATATATTCCTTTTTCCACTACTACGCTCTTAGCGCTCCAAATGTCCAGTTGCATTTTCTACAGAAAGAGTGTTCAGATCTGCTCAATCAAAAGTATGGTTTAACTCTGTTAGCTGAATGCACAGATCAGAAAGAAGTTTCACCGAATGATTCTGTGTAGTTTATATTTGAAGACATTCCTTTTTCCACTATTACCCTCTTAGCGCTCCGAATCTCCACTTGCATTTTCCACAAAAAGAGTGTTTCATAACTGCTCCATCAAAAATATGTTTTATCTCTGTTAACTGAATTTACAGATCAGAAATAAGTTTCACAGAATGCATCTGTGTAGTTTTTATTTGAAGATATTCTTTTTCAAAATGTAGGCCTCTTAGCTCTTAGCATGTCCAATTGCAGTTTCTACAGAAAGAGTGTTTCAGAACGGCTCAATCAAAAGTAAGGTTCAACTCTGTTAGTTGAATGCACAGAACAGGAAGAATTTTCACAGAATGCTACTGTGTAGTTTATATTTGAATATATTCCTTTTTCCACTATTACCCTCTTAGCGCTCAGAATCTCCACTTGCATTTTCTACAGAAAGAGTGTTCAGAACTGCGCAATCAAAAGTAAGGTTTAACTCTGTTAGCTTAATGAACATATCAGAAATAAGTTTCACACAATGCTTCTGTGTAGTTTTTATTTGAAGATATTATTTTTCCCAATATAGGCCTCTTAGCGCTCAGAATGTCCAATTGCAGTTTCTACAGAAAGAGTGTTTCAGAAAGGCTCAATCAAAAGTAAGGTTCAACTCTGTTAGTTGAATGCACAGAACAGAAAGAAGTTTCATACAATGCTTCTGTGTAGTTTATATTTGAACATATTCTTGTTTCCACTATTACCCACTTAGCGCTACGAATGTCCAGTTGCATTTTCTACAGACAGAGTGTTTCAAAACTGCTCAATCAAAAGTATGGTTTAACTCTGTTAGCTGAATGCTCAGATCAGAAAGAAGTTTCACAGAATGCTTCTGTGTAGTTTATATTTGAATATATTCCTTTTTCCACTACTACTCTCTTAGCGCTCCAAATGTCCAGTTGCATTTTCTACAGAAAGAGAGTTCAGATCTGCTCAATCAAAAGTATGGTTTAACTCTGTTAGCTGAATGCACAGATCAGAAAGAAGTTTCACCGAATGATTCTGTGTAGTTTATATTTGGAGACATTCCTTTTTCCACTATTACCCTCTTAGCGCTCCGAATCTCCACTTGCATTTTCTACAGAAAGAGTGTTTCAGAACGGCTCAATCAAAACTAAGGTTCAACTCTTTTAGTTGAACAAACAGAACAGAAAGAAGTTTCACACAATTCTTCTTTGTAGTTTTTATTTGTAGACATTCTTTTTCCCAATATAGGCCTCTTAGCGCTCAGAATGTCCAATTGCAGTTTCTACAGAAAGAATGTTTCAGAACGGCTCAATCAAAAGTAAGGTTCAACTCTGTTAGTTGAATGCACAGAACAGAAAGAAGTTTCATACAATGCTTCTGTGTAGTTTATATTTGAACATATTCTTTTTTCCACTATTACCCACTTAGCGCTACGAATGTCCAGTTGCATTTTCTACAGACAGAGTGTTTCAAAACTGCTCAATCAAAAGTATGGTTTAACTCTGTTAGCTGAATGCTCAGATCAGAAAGAAGTTTCACAGAATGCTTCTGTGTAGTTTATATTTGAATATATTCCTTTTTCCACTACTACGCTCTTAGCGCTCCAAATGTCCAGTTGCATTTTCTACAGAAAGAGTGTTCAGATCTGCTCAATCAAAAGTATGGTTTAACTCTGTTAGCTGAATGCACAGATCAGAAAGAAGTTTCACCGAATGATTCTGTGTAGTTTATATTTGAAGACATTCCTTTTTCCACTATTACCCTCTTAGCGCTCCGAATCTCCACTTGCATTTTCTACAAAAGAGTGTTTCATAACTGCTCAATCAAAAATATGTTTTATCTCTGTTAACTGAATTTACAGATCAGAAATAAGTTTCACAGAATGCATCTGTGTAGTTTTTATTTGAAGATATTCTTTTTCAAAATGTAGGCCTCTTAGCGCTTAGCATGTCCAATTGCAGTTTCTACAGAAAGAGTGTTTCAGAATGGCTGAATCAAAAGTAAGGTTCAACTCTGTTAGTTGAATGCACAGAACAGAAAGAATTATCACAGAATGCTACTGTGTAGTTTATATTTGAATATATTCCTTTTTCCACTATTACCCTCTTAGCGCTCTGAATGTCCACTTGCATTTTCTACAGAAAGAGTGTTCAGAACTGCGCAATCAAAAGTATGGTTTAACTCTGTTAGCTTAATGAACATATCAGAAATAAGTTTCACACAATGCTTCTGTGTAGTTTTTATTTGAAGATATTATTTTTCCCAATATAGGCCTCTTAGCGCTCAGAATGTCCAATTGCAGTTTCTACAGAAAGAGTGTTTCAGAAAGGCTCAATCAAAAGTAAGGTTCAACTCTGTTAGTTGAATGCACAGAACAGAAAGAAGTTTCATACAATGCTTCTGTGTAGTTTATATTTGAACATATTCTTTTTTCCACTATTACCCACTTAGCGCTACGAATGTCCAGTTGCATTTTCTACAGACAGAGTGTTTCAAAACTGCTCAATCAAAAGTATGGTTTAACTCTGTTAGCTGAATGCTCAGATCAGAAAGAAGTTTCACAGAATGCTTCTGTGTAGTTTATATTTGAATATATTCCTTTTTCCACTACTACTCTCTTAGCGCTCCAAATGTCCAGTTGCATTTTCTACAGAAAGAGAGTTCAGATCTGCTCAATCAAAAGTATGGTTTAACTCTGTTAGCTGAATGCACAGATCAGAAAGAAGTTTCACTGAATGATTCTGTGTAGTTTATATTTGGAGACATTCCTTTTTCCACTATTACCCTCTTAGCGCTCCGAATCTCCACTTGCATTTTCTACAGAAAGAGTGTTTCAGAACGGCTCAATCAAAACTAAGGTTCAACTCTTTTAGTTGAACAAACAGAACAGAAAGAAGTTTCACACAATTCTTCTGTGTAGTTTTTATTTGTAGACATTCTTTTTCCCAATATAGGCCTCTTAGCGCTCAGAATGTCCAATTGCAGTTTCTACAGAAAGAGTGTTTCAGAACGGCTCAATCAAAAGTAAGGTTCAACTCTGTTAGTTGAATGCACAGAACAGAAAGAAGTTTCATACAATGCTTCTGTGTAGTTTATATTTGAACATATTCTTTTTTCCACTATTACCCACTTAGCGCTACGAATGTCCAGTTGCATTTTCTACAGACAGAGTGTTTCAAAACTGCTCAATCAAAAGTATGGTTTAACTCTGTTAGCTGAATGCTCAGATTAGAAAGAAGTTTCACAGAATGCTTCTGTGTAGTTTATATTTGAATATATTACTTTTTCCACTACTACGCTCTTAGCGCTCCAAATGTCCAGTTGCATTTTCTACAGAAAGAGTGTTCAGATCTGCTCAATCAAAAGTATGGTTTAACTCTGTTAGCTGAATGCACAGATCAGAAAGAAGTTTCACCGAATGATTCTGTGTAGTTTATATTTGAAGACATTCCTTTTTCCACTATTACACTCTTAGCGCTCCGAATCTCCACTTGCATTTTCTACAAAAGAGTGTTTCATAACTGCTCAATCAAAAATATGTTTTATCTCTGTTAACTGAATTTACAGATCAGAAATAAGTTTCACAGAATGCATCTGTGTAGTTTTTATTTGAAGATATTCTTTTTCAAAATGTAGGCCTCTTAGCGCTTAGCATGTCCAATTGCAGTTTCTACATAAAGAGTGTTTCAGAACGGCTCAATCAAAAGTAAGGTTCAACTCTGTTAGTTGAATGCACAGAACAGGAAGAATTTTCACAGAATGCTACTATGTAGTTTATATTTGAATATATTCCTTTTTCCACTATTACCCTCTTAGCGCTCCGAATGTCCACTTGCATTTTCTACAGAAAGAGTGTTCAGAACTGCGTAATCAAAAGTATGGTTTAACTCTGTTAGCTTAATGAACATATCAGAAATAAGTTTCACACAATGCTTTTGTGTAGTTTTTATTTGAAGATATTATTTTTCCCAATATAGGCCTCTTAGCGCTCAGAATGTCCAATTGCAGTTTCTACAGAAAGAGTGTTTCAGAAAGGCTCAATCAAAAGTAAGGTTCAACTCTGTTAGTTGAATGCACAGAACAGAAAGAAGTTTCATACAATGCTTCTGTGTAGTTTATATTTGAACATATTCTTTTTTCCACTATTACCCACTTAGCGCTACGAATGTCCAGTTGCATTTTCTACAGACAGAGTGTTTCAAAACTGCTCAATCAAAAGTATGGTTTAACTCTGTTAGCTGAATGCTCAGATCAGAAAGAAGTTTCACAGAATGCTTCTGTGTAGTTTATATTTGAATATATTCCTTTTTCCACTACTACTCTCTTAGCGCTCCAAATGTCCAGTTGCATTTTCTACAGAAAGAGAGTTCAGATCTGCTCAATCAAAAGTATGGTTTAACTCTGTTAGCTGAATGCACAGATCAGAAAGAAGTTTCACTGAATGATTCTGTGTAGTTTATATTTGGAGACATTCCTTTTTCCACTATTACCCTCTTAGCGCTCCGAATCTCCACTTGCATTTTCTACAGAAAGAGTGTTTCAGAACGGCTCAATCAAAACTAAGGTTCAACTCTTTTAGTTGAACAAACAGAACAGAAAGAAGTTTCACACAATTCTTCTGTGTAGTTTTTATTTGTAGACATTCTTTTTCCCAATATAGGCCTCTTAGCGCTCAGAATGTCCAATTGCAGTTTCTACAGAAAGAGTGTTTCAGAACGGCTCAATCAAAAGTAAGGTTCAACTCTGTTAGTTGAATGCACAGAACAGAAAGAAGTTTCATACAATGCTTCTGTGTAGTTTATATTTGAACATATTCTTTTTTCCACTATTACCCACTTAGCGCTACGAATGTCCAGTTGCATTTTCTACAGACAGAGTGTTTCAAAACTGCTCAATCAAAAGTATGGTTTAACTCTGTTAGCTGAATGCTCAGATTAGAAAGAAGTTTCACAGAATGCTTCTGTGTAGTTTATATTTGAATATATTCCTTTTTCCACTACTACGCTCTTAGCGCTCCAAATGTCCAGTTGCATTTTCTACAGAAAGAGTGTTCAGATCTGCTCAATCAAAAGTATGGTTTAACACTGTTAGCTGAATGCACAGATCAGAAAGAAGTTTCACCGAATGATTCTGTGTAGTTTATATTTGAAGACATTCCTTTTTCCACTATTACACTCTTAGCGCTCCGAATCTCCACTTGCATTTTCTACAAAAGAGTGTTTCATAACTGCTCAATCAAAAATATGTTTTATCTCTGTTAACTGAATTTACAGATCAGAAATAAGTTTCACAGAATGCATCTGTGTAGTTTTTATTTGAAGATATTCTTTTTCCCAATGTAGGCCTCTTAGCGCTTAGCATGTCCAATTGCAGTTTCTACAGAAAGAGTGTTTCAGAACGGCTCAATCAAAAGTAAGGTTCAACTCTGTTAGTTGAATGCACAGAACAGAAAGAATTTTCACAGAATGCTACTGTGTAGTTTATATTTGAATATATTCCTTTTTCCACTCTTACCCTCTTAGCGCTCCGAATGTCCACTTGCATTTTCTACGGAAAGAGTGTTCAGAACTGCGCAATCAAAAGTATGGTTTAACTCTGTTAGCTTAATGAACATATCAGAAATAAGTTTCACACAATGCTTCTGTGTAGTTTTTATTTGAAGATATTATTTTTCCCCATATAGGCCTCTTAGCGCTCAGAATGTCCAATTGCAGTTTCTACAGAAAGAGTGTTTCGGAAAGGCTGAATCAATAGTAAGGTTCAACTCTGTTAGTTGAATGCACAGAACAGAAAGAAGTTTCATACAATGCTTCTGTGTAGTTTATATTTGAACATATTCTTTTTTCCTCTATTACCCACTTAGCGCTACGAATGTCCAGTTGCATTTTCTACAGACAGAGTGTTTCAAAACTGCTCAATCAAAAGTATGGTTTAACTCTTTTAGCTGAATGCTCAGATCAGAAAGAAGTTTCACAGAATGCTTCTGTGTAGTTTATATTTGAATATATTCCTTTTTCCACTACTACTCTCTTAGCGCTCCAAATGTCCAGTTGCATTTTCTACAGAAAGTGTGTTCAGATCTGCTCAATCAAAAGTATGGTTTAACTCTGTTAGCTGAATGCACAGATCAGAAAGAAGTTTCACCGAATGATTCTGTGTAGTTTATATTTGGAGACATTCCTTTTTCCACTATCACCCTCTTAGCGCTCCGAATCTCCACTTGCATTTTCTACAAAAAGAGTGTTTCATAACTGCTCAATCAAAAATATGTTTTATCTCTGTTAACTGAATTTACAGATCAGAAATAAGTTTCACAGAATGCATCTGTGTAGTTTTTATTTGAAGATATTCTTTTTCCCAATGTAGGCCTCTTAGCGCTTAGCATGTCCAATTGCTGTTTCTACAGAAAGAGTGTTTCAGAACGGCTCAATCAAAAGTAAGGTTCAACCCTGTTAGTTGAATGCACAGAACAGAAAGAATTTTCACAGAATGCTACTGTGTAGTTTATATTTGAATATATTCCTTTTTCCACTATTACCCTCTTAGCGCTCCGAATGTCCACTTGCATTTTCTACAGAAAGAGTGTTCAGAACTGCGCAATCAAAAGTATGGTTTAACTCTGTTAGCTTAATGAACATTTCAGAAATAAGTTTCACACAATGCTTCTGTGTAGTTTTTATTTGAAGATATTATTTCTCCCAATATAGGCCTCTTAGCGCTCAGAATGTCCAATTGCAGTTTCTACAGAAAGAGTGTTTCAGAAAGGCTCAATCAAAAGTAAGGTTCAACTCTGTTAGTTGAATGCACAGAACAGAAAGAAGTTTCATGCAATGCTTCTGTGTAGTTTATATTTGAACATATTCTTTTTTCCACAATTACCCACTTAGCGCTACGAATGTCCAGTTGCATTTTCTACAGACAGAGTGTTTCAAAACTGCTCAATCAAAAGTATGGTTTAACTCTGTTAGCTGAATTCTCAGATCAGAAAGAAGTTTCACAGAATGCTTCTGTGTAGTTTATATTTGAATATATTCCTTTTTCCACTACTACTCTCTTAGCGCTCCAAATGTCCAGTTGCATTTTCTACAGAAAGAGAGTTCAGATCTGCTCAATCAAAAGTATGGTTTAACTCTGTTAGCTGAATGCACAGTTCAGAAAGAAGTTTCACCGAATGATTCTGTGTAGTTTATATTTGGAGACATTCCTTTTTCCACTATTACCCTCTTAGCGCTCTGAATCTCCACTTGCATTTTCTACAGAAAGAGTGTTTCAGAACGGCTCAATCAAAACTAAGGTTCAACTCTTTTAGTTGAACAAACAGAACAGAAAGAAGTTTCACACAATTCTTCTGTGTAGTTTTTATTTGTAGACATTCTTTTTCCCAATATAGGCCTCTTAGCGCTCAGAATGTCCAATTGCAGTTTCTACAGAAAGAGTGTTTCAGAGCGGCTCAATCAAAAGTAAGGTTCAACTCTGTTAGTTGAATGCACAGAACAGAAAGAAGTTTCATACAATGCTTCTGTGTAGTTTATATTTGAACATATTCTTTTTTCCACTATTACCCACTTAGCGCTACGAATGTCCAGTTGCATTTTCTACAGACAGAGTGTTTCAAAACTGCTCAATCAAAAGTATGGTTTAACTCTGTTAGCTGAATGCTCAGATCAGAAAAAAGTTTCACAGAACGCTTCTCTGTAGTTTATATTTGAATATATTCCTTTTTCCACTACTACGCTCTTAGCGCTCCAAATGTCCAGTTGCATTTTCTACAGAAAGAGTGTTCAGATCTGCTCAATCAAAAGTATGGTTTAACTCTGTTAGCTGAATGCACAGATCAGAAAGAAGTTTCACCGAATGATTCTGTGTAGTTTATATTTGAAGACATTCCTTTTTCCACTATTACCCTCTTAGCGCTCCGAATCTCCACTTGCATTTTCTACAAAAAGAGTGTTTCATAACTGCTCAATCAAAAATATGTTTTATCTCTGTTAACTGAATTTACAGATCAGAAATAAGTTTCACAGAATGCATCTGTGTAGTTTTTATTTGAAGATATTCTTTTTCAAAATGTAGGCCTCTTAGCGCTTAGCATGTCCAATTGCAGTTTCTACAGAAAGAGTGTTTCAGAATGGCTCAATCAAAAGTAAGGTTCAACTCTGTTAGTTGAATGCACAGAACAGAAAGTATTTTCACAGAATGCTACTGTGTAGTTTATATTTGAATATATTCCTTTTTCCACTATTACCCTCTTAGCGCTCCGAATGTCCACTTGCATTTTCTACAGAAAGGGTGTTCAGAACTGCGCAATCAAAAGTATGGTTTAACTCTGTTAGCTTAATGAACATATCAGAAATAAGTTTCACACAATGCTTCTGTGTAGTTTTTATTTGAAGATATTATTTTTCCCAATATAGGCCTCTTAGCGCTCAGAATGTCCAATTGCATTTTCTACAGAAAGAGTGTTTGAGAAAGGCTCAATCAAAAGTAAGGTTCAACTCTGTTAGTTGAATGCACAGAACAGAAAGAAGTTTCATACAATGCTTCTGTGTAGTTTATATTTGAACATATTCTTTTTTCCACTATTACCCACTTAGCGCTACGAATGTCCAGTTGCATTTTCTACAGACAGAGTGTTTCAAAACTGCTCAATCAAAAGTATGGTTTAACTCTGTTAGCTGAATGCTCAGATCAGAAAGAAGATTCACAGAATGCTTCTGTGTAGTTTACATTTGAATATATTCCTTTTTCCACTACTACTCTCTTAGCGCTCCAAATGTCCAGTTGCATTTTCTACAGAAAGAGTGTTCAGATCTGCTCAATCAAAAGTATGGTTTAACTCTGTTAGCTGAATGCACAGATCAGAAAGAAGTTTCACAGAATGATTCTGTGTAGTTTATATTTGGAGACATTCCTTTTTCCACTATTACACACTTAGCGCTCCGAATCTCCACTTGCATTTTCTACAGAAAGTGTGTTTCAGAACGGCTCACTCAAAACCAAGGTTCAACTCTTTTAGTTGAACAAACAGAACAGAAAGAAGTTTCATACAATTCTTCTGTGTAGTTTTTATTTGTAGACATTCTTTTTCCCAATATAGGCCTCTTAGCGCTCAGAATGTCCAATTGCAGTTTCTACAGAAAGAGTGTTTCAGAACGGCTCAATCAAAAGTAAGGTTCAACCCTGTTAGTTGAATGCACAGAACAGAAAGAAGTTTCATACAATGCTTCTGTGTAGTTTATATTTGAACATATTCTTTTTTCCACTATTACCCACTTAGCGCTACGAATGTCCAGTTGCATTTTCTACAGACAGAGTGTTTAAAAATTGCTCAATCAAAAGTATGGTTTAACTCTGTTAGCTGAATGCTCAGATCAGAAAGAAGTTTCACAGAGTGCTTCTGTGTAGTTTATATTTGAATATATTCCTTTTTCCACTACTACGCTCTTAGCGCTCCAAATGTCCAGTTGCATTTTCTACAGAAAGAGTGTGCAGATCTGCTCAATCAAAAGTATGGTTTAACTCTGTTAGCTGAATGCACAGATCAGAAAGAAGTTTCACCGAATGATTCTGTGTAGTTTATATTTGAAGACATTCCTTTTTCCACTATTACCCTCTTAGCGCTCCGAATCTCCACTTGCATTTTCTACAAAAAGAGTGTTTCATAACTGCTCAATCAAAAATATGTTTTATCTCTGTTAACTGAATTTACAGTTCAGAAATAAGTTTCACAGAATGCATCTGTGTAGTTTTTATTTGAAGATATTCTTTTTCCCAATGTAGGCCTCTTAGCGCTTAGCATGTCCAATTGCAGTTTCTACAGAAAGAGTGTTTCAGAATGGCTCAATCAAAAGTAAGGTTCAACTCTGTTAGTTGAATGCACAGAACAGAAAGAATTTTCACAGAATGCTACTGTGTAGTTTATATTTGAATATATTCCTTTTTCCACTATTACCCTCTTAGCGCTCCGAATGTCCACTTGCATTTTCTACAGAAAGAGTGTTCAGAACTGTGCAATCAAAAGTATGGTTTAACTCTGTTAGCTTAATGAACATATCAGAAATAAGTTTCACACAATGCTTCTGTGTAGTTTTTATTTGAAGATATTATTTTTCCCAATATAGGCCTCTTAGCGCTCAGAATGTCCAATTGCAGTTTCTACAGAAAGAGTGTTTCAGAAAGGCTCAATCAAAAGTAAGGTTCAACTCTGTTAGTTGAATGCACAGAACAGAAAGAAGTTTTATACACTGCTTCTTTGTAGTTTATATTTGAACATATTCTTTTTTCCACAATTACCCACTTAGCGCTACGAATGTCCAGTTGCATTTTCTACAGACAGAGTGTTTCAAAACTGCTCAATCAAAGGTATGGTTTAACTCTGTTAGCTGAATGCTCAGATCAGAAAGAAGTTTCACAGAATCCTTCTGTGTAGTTTATATTTGAATATATTCCTTTTTCCACTACTACTCTCTTAGCGCTCCAAATGTCCAGTTGCATTTTCTACAGAAAGAGAGTTCAGATCTGCTCAATCAAAAGTATGGTTTAACTCTGTTAGCTGAATGCACAGATCAGAAAGAAGTTTCACTGAATGATTCTGTGTAGTTTATATTTGGAGACATTCCTTTTTCCACTATTACCCTCTTAGCGCTCCGAATGTCCACTTGCATTTTCTACAGAAAGAGTGTTCAGAACTGCGCAATCAAAAGTATGGTTTAACTCTGTTAGCTTAATGAACATATCAGAAATAAGTTTCACACAATGCTTCTGTGTAGTTTTTATTTGAAGATATTATTTTTCCCAATATAGGCCTCTTAGCGCTCAGAATGTCCAATTGCAGTTTCTACAGAAAGAGTGTTTCAGAAAGGCTCAATCAAAAGTAAGGTTCAACTCTGTTAGTTGAATGCACAGAACAGAAAAAAGTTTTATACACTGCTTCTTTGTAGTTTATATTTGAACATATTTTTTTTTCCACAATTACCCACTTAGCGCTACGAATGTCCAGTTGCATTTTCTACAGACAGAGTGTTTCAAAACTGCTCAATCAAAGGTATGGTTTAACTCTGTTAGCTGAATGCTCAGATCAGAAAGAAGTTTCACAGAATCCTTCTGTGTAGTTTATATTTGAATATATTCCTTTTTCCACTACTACTCTCTTAGCGCTCCAAATGTCCAGTTGCATTTTCTACAGAAAGAGAGTTCAGATATGCTCAATCAAAAGTATGGTTTAACTCTGTTAGCTGAATGCACAGATCAGAAAGAAGTTTCACTGAATGATTCTGTGTAGTTTATATTTGGAGACATTCCTTTTTCCACTATTACCCTCTTAGCGCTCCGAATCTCCACTTGCATTTTCTACAGAAAGAGTGTTTCAGAACGGCTCAATCAAAACTAAGGTTCAACTCTTTTAGTTGAACAAACAGAACAGAAAGAAGTTTCACACAATTCTTCTGTGTAGTTTTAATTTGTAGACATTCTTTTTCCCAATATAGGCCTCTTAGCGCTCAGAATGTCCAATTGCAGTTTCTACAGAAAGAGTGTTTCAGAACGGCTCAATCAAAAGTAAGGTTCAACTCTGTTAGTTGAATGCACAGAACAGAAAGAAGTTTCATACAATGCTTCTGTGTAGTTTATATTTGAACATATTCTTTTTTCCACTATTACCCACTTAGCGCTACGAATGTCCAGTTGCATTTTCTACAGACAGAGTGTTTCAAAACTGCTCAATCAAAAGTATGGTTTAACTCTGTTAGCTGAATGCTCAGATCAGAAAGAAGTTTCACAGAATGCTTCTGTGTAGTTTATATTTGAATATATTACTTTTTCCACTACTACTCCCTTAGCGCTCCAAATGTCCAGTTGCATTTTCTACAGAAAGAGTGTTCAGATCTGCTCAATCAAAAGTATGGTTTAACTCTGTTAGCTGAATGCACAGATCAGAAAGAAGTTTCACAGAATGATTCTGTGTAGTTTATATTTGGAGACATTCCTTTTTCCACTATTACCCTCTTAGCGCTCCGAATCTCCACTTGCATTTTCTACAGAAAGAGTGTTTCAGAACGGCTCAATCAAAACTAAGGTTCAACTCTTTTAGTTGAACAAACAGAACAGAAAGAAGTTTCACACAATTCTTCTGTGTAGTTTTTATTTGTAGACATTCTTTTTCCCAATATAGGCCTCTTAGCGCTCAGAATGTCCAATTGCAGTTTCTACAGAAAGAGTGTTTCAGAAAGGCTCAATCAAAAGTAAGGTTCAACTCTGTTAGTTGAATGCACAGAACAGAAAGAAGTTTCATACAATGCTTCTGTGTAGTTTATATTTGAACATATTCTTTTTTCCACTATTACCCACTAAGCGCTACGAATGTCCAGTTGCATTTTCTACAGACAGAGTGTTTCAAAACTGCTCAATCAAAAGTATGGTTTAACTCTGTTAGCTGAATGCTCAGATCAGAAAGAAGTTTCACAGAATGCTTCTGTGTAGTTTATATTTGAATATATTCCTTTTTCCACTACTACGCTCTTAGCGCTCCAAATGTCCAGTTGCATTTTCTACAGAAAGAGTGATCAGATCTGCTCAATCAAAAGTATGGTTTAACTCTGTTAGCTGAATGCACAGATCAGAAAGAAGTTTCACCGAATGATTCTGTGTAGTTTATATTTGAAGATATTCCTTTTTCCACTATTACCCTCTTAGCGCTCCGAATCTCCACTTGCATTTTCTACAAAAAGAGTGTTTCATAACTGCTCAATCAAAAATATGTTTTATCTCTGTTAACTGAATTTACAGATCAGAAATAAGTTTCACAGAATGCATCTGTGTAGTTTTTATTTGAAGATATTCTTTTCCCAATGTAGGCCTCTTAGCGCTTAGCCTGTCCAATTGCAGTTTCTACAGAAAGAGTGTTTCAGGACGGCTCAATCAAAAGTAGGGTTCAACTCTGTTAGTTGAATGCACAGAACAGAACGAATTTTCACAGAATGCTACTGTGTAGTTTATATTTGAATATATTCCTTTTTCCACTATTACCCTCTTAGCGCTCCGAATGTCCACTTGCATTTTCTACAGAAAGAGTGTTCAGAACTGCGCAATCAAAAGTATGGTTTAACTCTGTTAGCTTAATGAACATATCAGAAATAAGTTTCACACAATGCTTCTGTGTAGTTTTTATTTGAAGATATTATTTTTCCCAATAGAGGCCTCTTAGCGCTCAGAATGTCCAATTGCAGTTTCTACAGAAAGAGTGTTTCAGAAAGGCTCAATCAAAAGTAAGGTTCAACTCTGTTAGTTGAATGCACAGAACAGAAAGAAGTTTCATACAATGCTTCTGTGTAGCTTATATTTGAACATATTCTTTTTTCCACTATTACCCACTTAGCGCTACGAATGTCCAGTTGCATTTTCTACAGACAGAGTGTTTCAAAACTGCTCAATCAAAAGTATGGTTTAACTCTGTTAGCTGAATGCTCAGATCAGAAAGAAGTTTCACAGAATGCTTCTGTGTAGTTTATATTTGAATATATTCCTTTTTCCACTACTACTCTCTTAGCGCTCCAAATGTCCAGTTGCATTTTCTACAGAAAGAGTGTTCAGATCTGCTCAATCAAAAGTATGGTTTAACTCTGTTAGCTGAATGCACAGATCAGAAATAAGTTTCACAGAATGATTCTGTGTAGTTTATATTTGGAGACATTCCTTTTTCCACTATTACCCTCTTAGCGCTCCGAATCTCCACTTGCATTTTCTACAGAAAGAATGTTTCAGAACGGCTCAATCAAAACTAAGGTTCAACTCTTTTAGTTGAACAAACAGAACAGAAAGAAGTTTCACGCAATTCTTCTGTGTAGTTTTTATTTGTAGACATTCCTTTTCCCAATATAGGCCTCTTAGCGCTCAGAATGTCCAATTGCAGTTTCTACAGAAAGAGTGTTTCAGAACGGCTCAATCAAAAGTAAGGTTCAACTCTGTTAGTTGAATGCACAGAACAGAAAGAAGTTTCATACAATGCTTCTGTGTAGTTTATATTTGAACATATTCTTTTTTCCACTATTACCCACTTAGCGCTACGAATGTCCAGTTGCATTTTCTACAGACAGAGTGTTTAAAATTTGCTCAATCAAAAGTATGGTTTAACTCTGTTAGCTGAATGCTCAGATCAGAAAGAAGTTTCACAGAATGCTTCTGTGTAGTTTATATTTGAATATATTCCTTTTTCCTCTACTACGCTCTTAGCGCTCCAAATGTCCAGTTGCATTTTCTACAGAAAGAGTGTGCAGATCTGCTCAATCAAAAGTATGGTTTAACTCTGTTAGCTGAATGCACAGATCAGAAAGAAGTTTCACCGAATGATTCTGTGTAGTTTATATTTGAAGACATTCCTTTTTCCACTATTACCCTCTTAGCGCTCCGAATCTCCACTTGCATTTTCTACAAAAAGAGTGTTTCATAACTGCTCAATCAAAAATATGTTTTATCTCTGTTAACTGAATTTACAGATCAGAAATAAGTTTCAGAGAATGCATCTGTGTAGTTTTTATTTGAAGATATTCTTTTTCCCAATGTAGGCCTCTTAGCGCTTAGCATGTCCAATTGCAGTTTCTACAGAAAGAGTGTTTCAGAATGGCTCAATCAAAAGTAAGGTTCAACTCTGTTAGTTGAATGCACAGAACAGAAAGAATTTTCACAGAATGCTACTGTGTAGTTTATATTTGAATATATTCCTTTTTCCACTATTACCCTCTTAGCGCTCCGAATGTCCACTTGCATTTTCTACAGAAAGAGTGTTCAGAACTGCGCAATCAAAAGTATGGTTTAACTCTGTTAGCTTAATGAACATATCAGAAATAAGTTTCACACAATGCTTCTGTGTAGTTTTTATTTGAAGATATTATTTTTCCCAATAGAGGCCTCTTAGCGCTCAGAATGTCCAATTGCAGTTTCTACAGAAAGAGTGTTTCAGAAAGGCTCAATCAAAAGTAAGGTTCAACTCTGTTAGTTGAATGCACAGAACAGAAAGAAGTTTTATACACTGCTTCTTTGTAGTTTATATTTGAACATATTCTTTTTTCCACAATTACCCACTTAGCGCTACGAATGTCCAGTTGCATTTTCTACAGACAGAGTGTTTCAAAACTGCTCAATCAAAGGTATGGTTTAACTCTGTTAGCTGAATGCTCAGATCAGAAAGAAGTTTCACAGAATCCTTCTGTGTAGTTTATATTTGAATATATTCCTTTTTCCACTACTACTCTCTTAGCGCTCCAAATGTCCAGTTGCATTTTCTACAGAAAGAGAGTTCAGATCTGCTCAATCAAAAGTATGGTTTAACTCTGTTAGCTGAATGCACAGATCAGAAAGAAGTTTCACTGAATGATTCTGTGTAGTTTATATTTGGAGACATTCCTTTTTCCACTATTACCCTCTTAGCGCTCCGAATCTCCACTTGCATTTTCTACAGAAAGAGTGTTTCAGAACGGCTCAATCAAAACTAAGGTTCAACTCTTTTAGTTGAACAAACAGAACAGAAAGAAGTTTCACACAATTCTTCTGTGTAGTTTTTATTTGTAGACATTCTTTTTCCCAATATAGGCCTCTTAGCGCTCAGAATGTCCAATTGCAGTTTCTACAGAAAGAGTGTTTCAGAACGGCTCAATCAAAAGTAAGGTTCAACTCTGTTAGTTGAATGCACAGAACAGAAAGAAGTTTCATACAATGCTTCTGTGTAGTTTATATTTGAACATATTCTTTTTTCCACTATTACCCACTTAGCGCTACAAATGTCCAGTTGCATTTTCTACAGACAGAGTGTTTCAAAACTGCTCAATCAAAAGTATGGTTTAACTCTGTTAGCTGAATGCTCAGATCAGAAAGAAGTTTCACAGAATGCTTCTGTGTAGTTTATATTTGAATATATTCCTTTTTCCACTACTACTCTCTTAGCGCTCCAAATGTCCAGTTGCATTTTCTACAGAAAGAGTGTTCAGATCTGCTCAATCAAAAGTATGGTTTAACTCTGTTAGCTGAATGCACAGATCAGAAAGAAGTTTCACAGAATGATTCTGTGTAGTTTATATTTGGAGACATTCCTTTTTCCACTATTACCCTCTTAGCGCTCCGAATCTCCACTTGCATTTTCTACAGAAAGAGTGTTTCAGAACAGCTCAATCAAAACTAAGGTTCAACTCTTTTAGTTGAATAAACAGAACAAAAGAAGTTTCACAAAATTCTCCTGTGTAGTTTTTATTTGTAGACATTCTTTTTCCCAATATAGGCCTCTTAGCGCTCAGAATGTCCAATTGCAGTTTCTACAGAAAGAGTGTTTCAGAAAGGCTCAATCAAAAGTAAGGTTAAACTCTGTTAGTTGAATGCACAGAACAGAAAAAGTTTCATACAATGCTTCTGTGTAGTTTATATTTGAACATATTCTTTTTTCCACTATTACCCACTAAGCGCTACGAATGTCCAGTTGCATTTTCTACAGACAGAGTGTTTCAAAACTGCTCAATCAAAAGTATGGTTTAACTCTGTTAGCTGAATGCTCAGATCAGAAAGAAGTTTCACAGAATGCTTCTGTGTAGTTTATATTTGAATATATTCCTTTTTCCACTACTACGCTCTTAGCGCTCCAAATGTCCAGTTGCATTTTCTACAGAAAGAGTGATCAGATCTGCTCAATCAAAAGTATGGTTTAACTCTGTTAGCTGAATGCACAGATCAGAAAGAAGTTTCACCGAATGATTCTGTGTAGTTTATATTTGAAGATATTCCTTTTTCCACTATTACCCTCTTAGCGCTCCGAATCTCCACTTGCATTTTCTACAAAAAGAGTGTTTCATAACTGCTCAATCAAAAATATGTTTTATCTCTGTTAACTGAATTTACAGATCAGAAATAAGTTTCACAGAATGCATCTGTGTAGTTTTTATTTGAAGATATTCTTTTTCCCAATGTAGGCCTCTTAGCGCTTAGCCTGTCCAATTGCAGTTTCTACAGAAAGAGTGTTTCAGAACGGCTCAATCAAAAGTAGGGTTCAACTCTGTTAGTTGAATGCACAGAAAAGAACGAATTTTCACAGAATGCTACTGTGTAGTTTATATTTGAATATATTCCTTTTTCCACTATTACCCTCTTAGCGCTCCGAATGTCCACTTGCATTTTCTACAGAAAGAGTGTTCAGAACTGCGCAATCAAAAGTATGGTTTAACTCTGTTAGCTTAATGAACATATCAGAAATAAGTTTCACACAATGCTTCTGTGTAGTTTTTATTTGAAGATATTATTTTTCCCAATAGAGGCCTCTTAGCGCTCAGAATGTCCAATTGCAGTTTCTACAGAAAGAGTGTTTCAGAAAGGCTCAATCAAAAGTAAGGTTCAACTCTGTTAGTTGAATGCACAGAACAGAAAGGAGTTTCATACAATGCTTCTGTGTAGCTTATATTTGAACATATTCTTTTTTCCACTATTACCCACTTAGCGCTACGAATGTCCAGTTGCATTTTCTACAGACAGAGTGTTTCAAAACTGCTCAATCAAAACTATGGTTTAACTCTGTTAGCTGAATGCTCAGATCAGAAAGAAGTTTCACAGAATGCTTCTGTGTAGTTTATATTTGAATATATTCCTTTTTCCACTACTACTCTCTTAGCGCTCCAAATGTCCAGTTGCATTTTCTACAGAAAGAGTGTTCAGATCTGCTCAATCAAAAGTATGGTTTAACTCTGTTAGCTGAATGCACAGATCAGAAATAAGTTTCACAGAATGATTCTGTGTAGTTTATATTTGGAGACATTCCTTTTTCCACTATTACCCTCTTAGCGCTCCGAATCTCCACTTGCATTTTCTACAGAAAGAATGTTTCAGAACGGCTCAATCAAAACTAAGGTTCAACTCTTTTAGTTGAACAAACAGAACAGAAAGAAGTTTCACGCAATTCTTCTGTGTAGTTTTTATTTGTAGACATTCCTTTTCCCAATATAGGCCTCTTAGCGCTCAGAATGTCCAATTGCAGTTTCTACAGAAAGAGTGTTTCAGAACGGCTCAATCAAAAGTAAGGTTCAACTCTGTTAGTTGAATGCACAGAACAGAAGGAAGTTTCATACAATGCTTCTGTGTAGTTCATATTTGAACATATTATTTTTTCCACTATTACCCACTTAGCGCTACGAATGTCCAGTTGCATTTTCTACAGACAGAGTGTTTCAAAACTGCTCAATCAAAAGTATGGTTTAACTCTGTTAGCTGAATGCTCAGATCAGAAAGAAGTTTCACAGAATGCTTCTGTGTAGTTTATATTTGAATATATTCCTTTTTCCACTACTACGCTCTTAGCGCTCCAAATGTCCAGTTGCATTTTCTACAGAAAGAATGTGCAGATCTGCTCAATCAAAAGTATGGTTTAACTCTGTTAGCTGAATGCACAGATCAGAAAGAAGTTTCACCGAATGATTCTGTGTAGTTTATATTTGAAGACATTCCTTTTTCCACTATTACCCTCTTAGCGCTCCGAATCTCCACTTGCATTTTCTACAAAAAGAGTGTTTCATAACTGCTCAATCAAAAATATGTTTTATCTCTGTTAACTGAATTTACAGATCAGAAATAAGTTTCACAGAATGCATCTGTGTAGTTTTTATTTGAAGATATTCTTTTTCCCAATGTAGGCCTCTTAGCGCTTAGCATGTCCAATTGCAGTTTCTACAGAAAGAGTGTTTAGAACGGCTCAATCAAAAGTAAGGTTCAACTCTGTTAGTTGAATGCACAGAACAGAACGAATTTTCACAGAATGCTACTGTGTAGTTTATATTTGAATATATTCCTTTTTCCACAAATACCCTCTTAGCGCTCCGAATGTCCACTTGCATTTTCTACAGAAAGAGTGTTCAGAACTGCGCAATCAAAAGTATGGTTTAACTCTGTTAGCTTAATGAACATATCAGAAATAAGTTTCACACAATGCTTCTGTGTAGTTTTTATTTGAAGATATTATTTTTCCCAATAGAGGCCTCTTAGCGCTCAGAATGTCCAATTGCAGTTTCTACAGAAAGAGTGTTTCAGAAAGGCTCAATCAAAAGTAAGGTTCAACTCTGTTAGTTGAATGCACAGAACAGAAAGAAGTTTCATACAATGCTTCTGTGTAGCTTATATTTGAACATATTCTTTTTTCCACTATTACCCACTTAGCGCTACGAATGTCCAGTTGCATTTTCTACAGACAGAGTGTTTCAAAACTGCTCAATCAAAAGTATGGTTTAACTCTGTTAGCTGAATGCTCAGATCAGAAAGAAGTTTCACAGAATGCTTCTGTGTAGTTTATATTTGAATATATTCCTTTTTCCACTACTACTCTCTTAGCGCTCCAAATGTCCAGTTGCATTTTCTACAGAAAGAGTGTTCAGATCTGCTCAATCAAAAGTATGGTTTAACTCTGTTAGCTGAATGCACAGATCAGAAATAAGTTTCACAGAATGATTCTGTGTAGTTTATATTTGGAGACATTCCTTTTTCCACTATTACCCTCTTAGCGCTCCGAAACTCCACTTACATTTTCTACAGAAAGAATGTTTCAGAACGGCTCAATCAAAACTAAGGTTCAACTCTTTTAGTTGAACAAACAGAACAGAAAGATGTTTCACGCAATTCTTCTGTGTAGTTTTTATTTGTAGACATTCCTTTTCCCAATATAGGCCTCTTAGCGCTCAGAATGTCCAATTGCAGTTTCTACAGAAAGAGTGTTTCAGAACGGCTCAATCAAAAGTAAGGTTCAACTCTGTTAGTTGAATGCACAGAACAGAAAGAAGTTTCATACAATGCTTCTGTGTAGTTCATATTTGAACATATTCTTTTTTCCACTATTACCCACTTAGCGCTACGAATGTCCAGTTGCATTTTCTACAGACAGAGTGTTTCAAAACTGCTCAATCAAAAGTATGGTTTAACTCTGTTAGCTGAATGCTCAGATCAGAAAGAAGTTTCACAGAATGCTTCTGTGTAGTTTATATTTGAATATATTCCTTTTTCCACTACTAATCTCTTAGCGCTCCAAATGTCCAGTTGCATTTTCTACAGAAAGAGTGTTCAGATCTGCTCAATCAAAAGTATGGTTTAACTCTGTTAGCTGAATGCACAGATCAGAAAGAAGTTTCACAGAATGATTCTGTGTAGTTTATATTTGGAGACATTCCTTTTTCCACTATTACCCTCTTAGCGCTCCGAATGTCCACTTGCATTTTCTACAGAAAGAGTGTTTCAGAACGGCTCAATCAAAACTAAGGTTCAACTCTTTTAGTTGAACAAACAGAACAGAATGTAGTTTCACAAAATTCTTCTGTGTAGTTTTTATTTGTAGACATTCTTTTTCCCAATATATGCCTCTTAGCGCTCAGAATGTCCAATTGCAGTTTCTACAGAAAGAGTGTTTCAGAACGGCTCAATCAAAAGTAAGGTTCAACTCTGTTAGTTGAATGCACAGAACAGAAAGAAGTTTCATACAATGCTTCTGTGTAGTTCATATTTGAACATATTCTTTTTTCCACTATTACCCACTTAGCGCTACGAATGTCCAGTTGCATTTTCTACAGACAGAGTGTTTCAAAACTGCTCAATCAAATGTATGGTTTAACTCTGTTAGCTGAATGCTCAGATCAGAAAGAAGTTTCACAGAATGCTTCTGTGTAGTTTATATTTGAATATATTCCTTTTTCCACTACTACGCTCTTAGCGCTCCAAATGTCCAGTTGCGTTTTCTACAGAAAGTGTGTTCAGATCTGCTCAATCAAAAGTATGGTTTAACTCTGTTAGCTGAATGCACAGATCAGAAAGAAGTTTCACCGAATGATTCTGTGTAGTTTATATTTGAAGACATTCCTTTTTCCACCATTACCCTCTTAGCGCTCCGAATCTCCACTTGCATTTTCTACAAAAAGAGTGTTTCATAACTGCTCAATCAAAAATATGTTTTATCTCTGTTAACTGAATTTACAGATCAGAAATAAGTTTCACAGAATGCATCCGTGTAGTTTTTATTTGAAGATATTATTTTTCCCAATGTAGGCCTCTTAGCGCTTAGCATGTCCAATTGCAGTTTCTAAAGTAAGAGTGTTTCAGAACGGCTCAATCAAAAGTAAGGTTCAACTCTGTTAGTTGAATGCACAGAACAGAAAGAATTTTCACAGAATGCTACTGTGTAGTTTATATTTGAATATATTCCTTTTTCCACTATTACCCTTTTATCGCTCCGAATGTCCACTTGCATTTTCTACAGAAAGAGTGTTCAGAACTGCGCAATCAAAAGTATGGTTAAACTCTGTTAGCTTAATGAACATATCAGAAATAAGTTTCACACAATGCTTCTGTGTAGTTTTTATTTGAAGGTATTATTTTTCCCAATATAGGCCTCTTAGCGCTCAGAATGTCCAATTGCAGTTTCTACAGAAAGAGTGTTTCAGAAAGGCTCAATCAAAAGTCAGGTTCAACTCTGTTAGTAGAATGCACAGAACAGAAAGAAGTTTCATACAATGCTTCTGTGTAGTTTATATTTGAACATATTCTTTTTTCCACTATTACCCACTTAGCGCTACGAATGTCCAGTTGCATTTTCTACAGACAGAGTGTTTCAAAACTGCTCAATCAAAAGTATGGTTTAACTCTGTTAGCTGAATGCTCAGATCAGAAAGAAGTTTCACAGAATGCTTCTGTGTAGTTTATATTTGAATATATTCCTTTTTCCACTACTACTCTCTTAGCGCTCCAAATGTCCAGTTGCATTTTCTACAGAAAGAGTGTTCAGATCTGCTCAATCAAAAGTATGGTTTAACTCTGTTAGCTGAATGCACAGATCAGAAATAAGTTTCACAGAATGATTCTGTGTAGTTTATATTTGGAGACATTCCTTTTTCCACTATTACCCTCTTAGCGCTCCGAATCTCCACTTGCATTTTCTACAGAAAGAATGTTTCAGAACGGCTCAATCAAAACTAAGGTTCAACTCTTTTAGTTGAACAAACAGAACAGAAAGATGTTTCACGCAATTCTTCTGTGTAGTTTTTATTTGTAGACATTCCTTTTCCCAATATAGGCCTCTTAGCGCTCAGAATGTCCAATTGCAGTTTCTACAGAAAGAGTGTTTCAGAACGGCTCAATCAAAAGTAAGGTTCAACTCTGTTAGTTGAATGCACAGAACAGAAAGAAGTTTCATACAATGCTTCTGTGTAGTTCATATTTGAACATATTCTTTTTTCCACTATTACCCACTTAGCGCTACGAATGTCCAGTTGCATTTTCTACAGACAGAGTGTTTCAAAACTGCTCAATCAAAAGTATGGTTTAACTCTGTTAGCTGAATGCTCAGATCAGAAAGAAGTTTCACAGAATGCTTCTGTGTACTTTATATTTGAATATATTCCTTTTTCCACTACTACGCTCTTAGCGCTCCAAATGTCCAGTTGCATTTTCTACAGAAAGGGTGTTCAGATCTGCTCAATCAAAAGTATGGTTTAACTCTGTTAGCTGAATGCACAGATCAGAAAGAAGTTTCACCGAATGATTCTGTGTAGTTTATATTTGAAGACATTCCTTTTTCCACTATTACCCTCTTAGCGCTCCGAATCTCCACTTGCATTTTCTACAAAAAGTGTGTTTCATAACTGCTGAATCAAAAATATGTTTTATCTCTGTTAACTGAATTTACAGATCAGAAATATGTTTCACAGAATGCATCTGTGTAGTTTTTATTTGAAGATATTCTTTTTCCCAATGTAGGCCTCTTAGCGCTTAGCATGTCCAATTGCAGTTTCTACAGAAAGAGAGTTTCAGAACGGCTCAATCAAAAGTAAGGTTCAACTCTGTTAGTTGAATGCACAGAACAGAAAGATTTTTCACAGAATGCTACTGTGTAGTTTATATTTGAATATATTCCTTTTTCCACTATTACCCTTTTAGCGCTCTGAATGTCCACTTGCATTTTCTACAGAAAGAGTGTTCAGAACTGCGCAATCAAAAGTATGGTTAAACTCTGTTAGCTTAATGAACATATCAGAAATAAGTTTCACACAATGCTTCTGTGTAGTTTTTATTTGAAGATATTATTTTTCCCAATAAAGGCCTCTTAGTGCTCAGAATGTCCAATTGCAGTTTCTACAGAAAGAGTGTTTCAGAAAGGCTCAATCAAATGTAAGGTTCAACTCTGTTAGTTGAATGCACAGAACAGAAAGAAGTTTCATACAATGCTTCTGTGTAGTTTATATTTGAACATATTCTTTTTTCCACTATTACCCACTTAGCGCTACGAATGTCCAGTTGCATTTTCTACAGAAAGAGTGTTTCAAAACTGCTCAATCAAAAGTATGGTTTAACTCTGTTAGCTGAGTGCTCAGATCAGAAAGAAGTTTCACAGAATGCTTCTGTGTAGTTTATATTTGAATATATTCCTTTTTCCACTACTACTCTCTTAGCGCTCCAAATGTCCAGTTGCATTTTCTACAGAAAGAGTGTTCAGATCTGCTCAATCAAAAGTATGGTTTAACTCTGTTAGCTGAATGCACAGATCAGAAAGAAGTTTCACAGAATGATTCTGTGTAGTTTATGTTTGGAGACATTCCTTTTTCCACTATTACCCTCTTAGCACTCCGAATCTCCACTTTAATTTTCTACAGAAAGAGTGTTTCAGAACGGCTCAATCAAAACTAAGGTTCAACTCTTTTAGTTGAACAAACAGAACAGAAAGAAGTTTCACACAATTCTTCTGTGTAGTTTTTATTTGTAGACATTCTTTTTCCCAATATAGGCCTCTTAGCGCTCACAATGTCTAATTGCAGTTTCTACAGAAAGAGTGTTTCAGAACGGCTCAATCAAAAGTAAGGTTCAACTCTGTTAGTTGAATGCACAGAACAGAAAGAAGTTTCATACAATGCTTCTGTGTAGTTTATATTTGAATATATTCCTTTTTCCACTATTACCCACTTAGCGCTACGAATGTCCAGTTGCATTTTCTACAGAAAGGGTGTTCAGATCTGCTCAATCAAAAGTATGGTTTAACTCTGTTAGCTGAATGCACAGATCAGAAAGAAGTTTCACCGAATGATTCTGTGTAGTTTATATTTTAAGACATTCCTTTTTCCACTATTACCCTCTTAGCGCTCCGAATCTCCACTTGCATTTTCTACAAAAAGAGTGTTTCATAACTGCTCAATCAAAAATGTGTTTTATCTCTGTTAACTGAATTTACAGATCAGAAATAAGTTTCACAGAATGCATCTGTGTAGTTTTTATTTGAAGATATTCTTTTTCCCAATGTAGGCCTCTGAGCGCTTAACATGTCCAATTGCAGTTTCTACAGAAAGAGAGTTTCAGAAGGGCTCAATCAAAAGTAAGGTTCAACTCTGTTAGTTGAATGCACAGAACAGAAAGAATTTTCACAGAATGCTACTGTGTAGTTTATATTTGAATATATTCCTTTTTCCACTATTACCCTCTTAGCGCTCCGAATGTCCACTTGCATTTTCTACAGAAAGAGTGTTCACAACTGCGCAATCAAAAGTATGGTTTAACTCTGTTAGCTTAATGAAAATATCAGAAATAAGTTTCACACAATGCTTCTGTGTAGTTTTTATTCGAAGATATTATTTTTCCCAATAGAGGCCTCTTAGCGCTCAGAATGTCCAATTGCAGTTTCTACAGAAAGAGTGTTTCAGAAAGGCTCAATCAAAAGTAAGGTTCAACTCTGTTAGTTGAATGCACAGAACAGAAAGAAGTTTCATACAATGCTTCTGTGTAGTTTATATTTGAACATATTATTTTTTCCACTATTACCCACTTAGCGCTACGAATGCCCAGTTGCATTTTCTACAGACAGAGTGTTTCAAAACTGCTCAATCAAAAGTATGGTTTAACTCTGTTAGCTGAATGCTCAGATCAGAAAGAAGTTTCACAGAATGCTTCTGTGTAGTTTATATTTGAATATATTCCTTTTTCCACTACTACTCTCTTAGCGCTCCAAATGTGCAGTTGCATTTTCTACAGAAAGAGTGTTCAGATCTGCTCAATCAAAAGTATGGTTTAACTCTGTTAGCTGAATGCACAGATCAGAAAGAAGTTTCACAGAATGATTCTGTGTAGTTTATATTTGGAGACATTCCTTTTTCCACTATTACCCTCTTAGCGCTCCGAATCTCCACTTTAATTTTCTACAGAAAGAGTGTTTCAGAACGGCTCAATCAAAACTAAGGTTCAACTCTTTTAGTTGAACAAACAGAACAGAAAGAAGTTTCACACAATTTTTCTGTGTAGTTTTTATTTGTAGACATTCTTTTTCCCAATATAGGCCTCTTAGCGCTCACAATGTCTAATTGCAGTTTCTACAGAAAGAGTGTTTCAGAACGGCTCAATCAAAAGTAAGGTTCAACTCTGTTAGTTGAATGCACAGAACAGAAAGAAGTTTCATACAATGCTTCTGTGTAGTTTATATTTGAACATATTCTTTTTTCCACTATTACCCACTTAGCGCTACGAATGTCCAGTTGCATTTTCTACAGACAGAGTGTTTCAAAACTGCTCAATCAAAAGTATGGTTTAACTCTGTTAGCTGAATGCTCAGATCAGAAAGAAGTTTCACAGAATGCTTCTGTGTAGTTTATATTTGAATATATTCCTTTTTCCACTACTACTCTCTTAGCGCTCCAAATGTCCAGTTGCATTTTCTACAGAAAGAGTGTTCAGATCTGCTCAATCAAAAGTATGGTTTAACTCTGTTAGCTGAATGCACAGATCAGAAAGAAGTTTCACAGAATGATTCTGTGTAGTTTATATTTGGAGACATTCCTTTTTCCACTATTACCCTCTTAGCGCTCCGAATCTCCACTTTAATTTTCTACAGAAAGAGTGTTTCAGAACGGCTCAATCAAAACTAAGGTTCAACTCTTTTAGTTGAACAAACAGAACAGAAAGAAGTTTCACACAATTTTTCTGTGTAGTTTTTATTTGTAGACATTCTTTTTCCCAATATAGGCCTCTTAGCGCTCACAATGTCTAATTGCAGTTTCTACAGAAAGAGTGTTTCAGAACGGCTCAATCAAAAGTAAGGTTCAACTCTGTTAGTTGAATGCACAGAACAGAAAGAAGTTTCATACAATGCTTCTGTGTAGTTTATATTTGAACATATTCTTTTTTCCACTATTACCCACTTAGCGCTACGAATGTCCAGTTGCATTTTCTACAGACAGAGTGTTTCAAAACTGCTCAATCAAAAGTATGGTTTAACTCTGTTAGCTGAATGCTCAGATCAGAAACAAGTTTCACAGAATGCTTCTGTGTAGTTTATATTTGAATATATTCCTTTTTCCACTACTACTCTCTTAGCGCTCCAAATGTCCAGTTGCATTTTCTACAGAAAGAGTGTTCAGATCTGCTCAATCAAAAGTATGGTTTAACTCTGTTAGCTGAATGCACAGATCAGAAAGAAGTTTCACAGAATGATTCTGTGTAGTTTATATTTGTTGACATTCCTTTTTCCACTATTACCCTCTTAGCGCTCCGAATCTCCACTTGCATTTTCTACAGAAAGAGTGTTTCAGAACGGCTCAATCAAAACTAAGGTTCAACTCTTTTAGTTGAACAAAGAGAACAGAAAGAAGTTTCACACAATTCTTCTGTGTAGTTTTTATTTGTAGACATTCTTTTTCCCAATATAGGCCTCTTAGCGCTCAGAATGTCCAATTGCAGTATCTACAGAAAGAGTGTTTCAGAACGGCTCAATCAAAAGTAAGGTTCAACTCTGTTAGTTGAATGCACAGAACAGAAAGAAGTTTCATACCATGCTTCTGTGTTGTTCATATTTGAACATATTCTTTTTTCCACTATTACCCACTTAGCGGTACGAATGTCCAGTTGCATTTTCTACAGACAGAGTGTTTCAAAACTGCTCAATCAAAAGTATGGTTTAACTCTGTTAGCTGAATGCTCAGATCAGAAAGAAGTTTCACAGAATGCTTCTGTGTAGTTTATATTTGAATATATTCCATTTTCCACTACTACGCTCTTAGCGCTCCAAATGTCCAGTTGCATTTTCTACAGAAAGAGTGTTCAGATCTGCTCAATCAAAAGTATGGTTTAACTCTGTTAGCTGAATGCACAGATCAGAAAGAAGTTTCACCGAATGATTCTGTGTAGTTTATATTTGAAGACATTCCTTTTTACACTATTACCCACTTAGCGCTCCGAATCTCCACTTGCATTTTCTACAAAAAGAGTGTTTCATAACTGCTCAATCAAAAATATGTTTTATCTCTGTTAACTGAATTTACAGATCAGAAATAAGTTTCACAGAATGCATCCGTGTAGTTTTTATTTGAAGATATTCTTTTTCCCAATGTAGGCCTCTTAGCGCTTAGCATGTCCAATTGCAGTTTCTACAGAAAGAGTGTTTCAGAACGGCTCAATCAAAAGTAAGGTTCAACTCTGTTAGTTGAATGCACAGAACAGAAAGAATTTTCACAGAATGCTACTGTGTAGTTTATATTTGAATATATTCCTTTTTCCACTATTACCCTCTTAGCGCTCCAAATGTCCACTTGCATTTTCTACAGAAAGAGTGTTCAGAACTGCGCAATCCAAAGTATGGTTTAACTCTGTTAGCTTAATGAACATATCAGAAATAAGTTTCACAAAATGCTTCTGTGTAGTTTTTATTTGAAGGTATTATTTTTCCCAATAGAGGCCTCTTAGCGCTCAGAATGTCCAATTGCAGTTTCTACAGAAAGAGTGTTTCAGAAAGGCTCAATCAAAAGTAAGGTTCAACTCTGTTAGTTGAATGCACAGAACAGAAAGAAGTTTCATACAATGCTTCTGTGTAGTTTATATTTGAACATATTCTTTTTTCCACTATTACCCACTTAGCGCTACGAATGTCCAGTTGCATTTTCTACAGACAGAGTGTTTCAAAACTGCTCAATCAAAAGTATGGTTTAACTCTGTTAGCTGAATGCTCAGATCAGAAAGAAGTTTCACAGAATGCTTCTGTGTAGTTTATATTTGAATATATTCCTTTTTCCACTACTACTCTCTTAGCGCTCCAAATGTCCAGTTGCATTTTCTACAGAAAGAGTGTTCAGATCTGCTCAATCAAAAGTATGGTTTAACTCTGTTAGCTGAATGCACAGATCAGAAAGAAGTTTCACAGAATGATTCTGTGTAGTTTATATTTGTTGACATTCCTTTTTCCACTATTACCCTCTTAGCGCTCCGAATCTCCACTTGCATTTTCTACAGAAAGAGTGTTTCAGAACGGCTCAATCAAAACTAAGGTTCAACTCTTTTAGTTGAACAAACAGAACAGAAAGAAGTTTCACACAATTCTTCTGTGTAGTTTTTATTTGTAGACATTCTTTTTCCCAATATAGGCCTCTTAGCGCTCAGAATGTCCAATTGCAGTATCTACAGAAAGAGTGTTTCAGAACGGCTCAATCAAAAGTAAGGTTCAACTCTGTTAGTTGAATGCACAGAACAGAAAGAAGTTTCATACCATGCTTCTGTGTTGTTCATATCTGAACATATTCTTTTTTCCACTATTACCCACTTAGCGCTACGAATGTCCAGTTGCATTTTCTACAGACAGAGTGTTTCAAAACTGCTCAATCAAAAGTATGGTTTAACTCTGTTAGCTGAATGCTCAGATCAGAAAGAAGTTTCACAGAATGCTTCTGTGTAGTTTATATTTGAATATATTCCATTTTCCACTACTACGCTCTTAGCGCTCCAAATGTCCAGTTGCATTTTCTACAGAAAGAGTGTTCAGATCTGCTCAATCTAAAGTATGGTTTAACTCTGTTAGCTGTATGCACAGATCAGAAAGAAGTTTCACCGAATGATTCTGTGTAGTTTATATTTGAAGACATTCCTTTTTCCACTCTTACCCTCTTAGCGCTCCGAATCTCCACTTGCATTTTCTACAAAAAGAGTGTTTAATAACTGCTCAATCAAAAATATGTTTTATCTCTGTTAACTGAATTTACAGATCAGAAATAATTTTCACAGAATGCATCTGTGTAGTTTTTATTTGAAGATATTCTCTTTCCCAATGTAGGCCTCTTAGCGCTTAGGATGTCCAATTGCAGTTTCTACAGAAAGAGTGTTTCAGAACGGCTCAATCAAAAGTAAGGTTCAACTCTTTTAGTTGAATTCACAGAACAGAAAGAATTTTCACAGAATTCTACTGTGTAGTTTATATTTGAATATATTCCTTTTTCCACTATTACCCTCTTAGCGCTCCGAATGTCCACTTGCATTTTCTACAGAAAGAGTGTTCAGAACTGCGCAATCAAAAGTATGGTTTAACTCTGTTCGCTTAATGAACATATCAGAAATAAGTTTCACACAATGCTTCTGTGTAGTTTTTATTTGAAGATATTATTTTTCCCAATAGAGGCCTCTTAGCGCTCAGAATGTCAAATTGCAGTTTCTACAGAAAGAGTGTTTCAGAAAGGCTCAATCAAAAGTAAGGTTCAACTCTGTTAGTTGAATGCACAGAACAGAAAGAAGTTTCATACAATGCTTCTGTGTAGTTTATATTTGAACATATTCTTTTTTCCACTATTACCCACTTAGCGCTACGAATGTCCAGTTGCATTTTCTACAGACAGAGTGTTTCAAAACTGCTCAATCAAAAGTATGGTTTAACTCTGTTAGCTGAATGCTCAGATCAGAAAAAAGTTTCACAGAATGCTTCTGTGTAGTTTATATTTGAATATATTCCTTTTTCCACTACTACTCTCTTAGCGCTCCAAATGTCCAGTTGCATTTTCTACAGAAAGAGTGTTCAGATCTGCTCAATCAAAAGTATGGTTTAACTCTGTTAGCTGAATGCACAGATCAGAAAGAAGTTTCACCGAATGATTCTGTGTAGTTTATATTTGAAGACATTCCTTTTTCCACTATTACCCACTTAGCGCTCCGAATCTCCACTTGCATTTTCTACAAAAAGAGTGTTTCATAACTGCTCAATCAAAAATATGTTTTATCTCTGTTAACTGAATTTACAGATCAGAAATAAGTTTCACAGAATGCATCTGTGTAGTTTTTATTTGAAGATATTCTTTTTGCAATGTAGGCCTCTTAGCGCTTAGCATGTCCAACTGCTGTTTCTACAGAAAGAGTGTTTCAGAACGGCTCAATCAAAAGTAAGGTTCAACTCTGTTTGTTGAATGCACAGAACAGAAAGAATTTTCACAGAATGCTACTGTGTAGTTTATATTTGAATATATTCCTTTTTCCACTATTACCCTCTTAGCGCTACGAATGTCCACTTGCATTTTCTACAGAAAGAGTGTTCAGAACTGCGCAATCAAAAGTATGGTTTAACTCTGTTAGCTTAATGAACATTTCAGAAATAAGTTTCACACAATGCTTCTGTGTAGTTTTTATTTGAAGATATTATTTCTCCCAATATAGGCCTCTTAGCGCTCAGAATGTCCAATTGCAGTTTCTACAGAAAGAGTGTTTCAGAAAGGCTCAAACAAAAGTAAGGTTCAACTCTGTTAGTTGAATGCACAGAACAGAAAGAAGTTTCATACAATGCTTCTGTGTAGTTTATATTTGAACATATTCTTTTTTCCACTATTACCCACTTAGCGCTACGAATGTCCAGTTGCATTTTCTACAGACAGAGTGTTTCAAAACTGCTCAATCAAAAGTATGGTTTAACTCTGTTAGCTGAATGCTCAGATCAGAAAGAAGTTTCACAGAATGCTTCTGTGTAGTTTATATTTGAATATATTCCTTTTTCCACTACTACTCTCTTAGCGCTCCAAATGTCCAGTTGCATTTCCAACAGAAAGAGAGTTCAGATCTGCTCAATCAAAAGTATGGTTTAACTCTGTTAGCTGAATGCACAGATCAGAAAGAAGTTTCACCGAATGATTCTGTGTAGTTTATATTTGGAGACATTCCTTTTTCCACTATTACCCTCTTAGCGCTCTGAATCTCCACTTGCATTTTATACAGAAAGAGTGTTTCAGAACGGCTCAATCAAAACTAAGGTTCAACTCTTTTAGTTGAACAAACAGAACAGAAAGAAGTTTCACACAATTCTTCTGTGTAGTTTTTATTTGTAGACATTCTTTTTCCCAATATAGGCCTCTTAGCGCTCAGAATGTCCAATTGCAGTTTCTACAGAAAGAGTGTTTCAGAACGGCTCAATCAAAAGTAAGGTTCAACTCTGTTAGTTGAATGCACAGAACAGAAAGAAGTTTCATACAATGCTTCTGTGTAGTTTATATTTGAACATATTCTTTTTTCCACTATTACCCACTTAGCGCTACGAATGTCCAGTTGCATTTTCTACAGACAGAGTGTTTCAAAACTGCTCAATCAAAAGTATGGTTTAACTCTGTTAGCTGAATGCTCAGATCAGAAAAAAGTTTCACAGAACGCTTCTGTGTAGTTTATATTTGAATATATTCCTTTTTCCACTACTACGCTCTTAGCGCTCCAAATGTCCAGTTGCATTTTCTACAGAAAGAGTGTTCAGATCTGCTCAATCAAAAGTATGGTTTAACTCTGTTAGCTGAATGCACAGATCAGAAAGAAGTTTCACCGAATGATTCTGTGTAGTTTATATTTGAAGACATTCCTTTTTCCACTATTATCCTCTTAGCGCTCCGAATCTCCACTTGCATTTTCTACAAAAAGAGTGTTTCATAACTGCTCAATCAAAAATATGTTTTATCTCTGTTAACTGAATTTACAGATCAGAAATAAGTTTCACAGAATGCATCTGTGTAGTGTTTGTTTGAAGATATTCTTTTTCCAATGTATGCCTCTTAGCGCTTAGCATGTCCAATTGCTGTTTCTACAGAAAGAGTGTTTCAGAACGTCTCAATCAAAAGTAAGGTTCAACTCTGTTTGTTGAATGCACAGAACAGAAAGAATTTTCACAGAATGCTACTGTGTAGTTTATATTTGAATATATTCCTTTTTCCACTATTACCCTCTTAGCGCTACGAATGTCCACTTGCATTTTCTACAGAAACAGTGTTCAGAACTGCGCAATCAAAAGTATGGTTTAACTCTGTTAGCTTAATGAACATTTCAGAAATAAGTTTCACACAATGCTTCTGTGTAGTTTTTATTTGAAGATATTATTTCTCCCAATATAGGCCTCTTAGCGCTCAGAATGTCCAATTGCAGTTTCTACAGAAAGAGTGTTTCAGAAAGGCTCAAACAAAAGTAAGGTTCAACTCTGTTAGTTGAATGCACTGAACAGAAAGAAGTTTCATACAATGCTTCTGTGTAGTTTATATTTGAACATATTCTTTTTTCCACTATTACCCACTTAGCGCTACGAATGTCCAGTTGCATTTTCTACAGACAGAGTGTTTCAAAACTGCTCAATCAAAAGTATGGTTTAACTCTGTTAGCTGAATGCTCAGATCAGAAAGAAGTTTCACAGAATGCTTCTGTGTAGTTTATATTTGAATATATTCCTTTTTCCACTACTACTCTCTTAGCGCTCCAAATGTCCAGTTGCATTTCCAACAGAAAGAGAGTTCAGATCTGCTCAATCAAAAGTATGGTTTAACTCTGTTAGCTGAATGCACAGATCAGAAAGAAGTTTCACCGAATGATTCTGTGTAGTTTATATTTGGAGACATTCCTTTTTCCACTATTACCCTCTTAGCGCTCTGAATCTCCACTTGCATTTTATACAGAAAGAGTGTTTCAGAACGGCTCAATCAAAACTAAGGTTCAACTCTTTTAGTTGAACAAACAGAACAGAAAGAAGTTTCACACAATTCTTCTGTGTAGTTTTTATTTGTAGACATTCTTTTTCCCAATATAGGCCTCTTAGCGCTCAGAATGTCCAATTGCAGTTTCTACAGAAAGAGTGTTTCAGAACGGCTCAATCAAAAGTAAGGTTCAACTCTGTTAGTTGAATGCACAGAACAGAAAGAAGTTTCATACAATGCTTCTGTGTAGTTTATATTTGAACATATTCTTTTTTCCACTATTACCCACTTAGCGCTACGAATGTCCAGTTGCATTTTCTACAGACAGAGTGTTTCAAAACTGCTCAATCAAAAGTATGGTTTAACTCTGTTAGCTGAATGCTCAGATCAGAAAAAAGTTTCACAGAACGCTTCTGTGTAGTTTATATTTGAATATATTCCTTTTTCCACTACTACGCTCTTAGCGCTCCAAATGTCCAGTTGCATTTTCTACAGAAAGAGTGTTCAGATCTGCTCAATCAAAAGTATGGTTTAACTCTGTTAGCTGAATGCACAGATCAGAAAGAAGTTTCACCGAATGATTCTGTGTAGTTTATATTTGAAGACATTCCTTTTTCCACTATTATCCTCTTAGCGCTCCGAATCTCCACTTGCATTTTCTACAAAAAGAGTGTTTCATAACTGCTCAATCAAAAATATGTTTTATCTCTGTTAACTGAATTTACAGATCAGAAATAAGTTTCACAGAATGCATCTGTGTAGTTTTTGTTTGAAGATATTCTTTTTCCAATGTAGGCCTCTTAGCGCTTAGCATGTCCAATTGCTGTTTCTACAGAAAGAGTGTTTCAGAACGTCTCAATCAAAAGTAAGGTTCAACTCTGTTTGTTGAATGCACAGAACAGAAAGAATTTTCACAGAATGCTACTGTGTAGTTTATATTTGAATATATTCCTTTTTCCACTATTACCCTCTTAGCGCTACGAATGTCCACTTGCATTTTCTACAGAAAGAGTGTTCAGAACTGCGCAATCAAAAGTATGGTTTAACTCTGTTAGCTTAATGAACATTTCAGAAATAAGTTTCACACAATGCTTCTGTGTAGTTTTTATTTGAAGATATTATTTCTCCCAATATAGGCCTCTTAGCGCTCAGAATGTCCAATTGCAGTTTCTACAGAAAGAGTGTTTCAGAAAGGCTCAAACAAAAGTAAGGTTCAACTCTGTTAGTTGAATGCACTGAACAGAAAGAAGTTTCATACAATGCTTCTGTGTAGTTTATATTTGAACATATTCTTTTTTCCACTATTACCCACTTAGCGCTACGAATGTCCAGTTGCATTTTCTACAGACAGAGTGTTTCAAAACTGCTCAATCAAAAGTATGGTTTAACTCTGTTAGCTGAATGCTCAGATCAGAAAGAAGTTTCACAGAATGCTTCTGTGTAGTTTATATTTGAATATATTCCTTTTTCCACTACTACTCTCTTAGCGCTCCAAATGTCCAGTTGCATTTCCAACAGAAAGAGAGTTCAGATCTGCTCAATCAAAAGTATGGTTTAACTCTGTTAGCTGAATGCACAGATCAGAAAGAAGTTTCACCGAATGATTCTGTGTAGTTTATATTTGGAGACATTCCTTTTTCCACTATTACCCTCTTAGCGCTCTGAATCTCCACTTGCATTTTATACAGAAAGAGTGTTTCAGAACGGCTCAATCAAAACTAAGGTTCAACTCTTTTAGTTGAACAAACAGAACAGAAAGAAGTTTCACACAATTCTTCTGTGTAGTTTTTATTTGTAGACATTCTTTTTCCCAATATAGGCGTCTTAGCGCTCAGAATGTCCAATTGCAGTTTCTACAGAAAGAGTGTTTCAGAACGGCTCAATCAAAAGTAAGGTTCAACTCTGTTAGTTGAATGCACAGAACAGAAAGAAGTTTCATACAATGCTTCTGTGTAGTTTATATTTGAACATATTCTTTTTTCCACTATTACCCACTTAGCGCTACGAATGTCCAGTTGCATTTTCTACAGACAGAGTGTTTCAAAACTGCTCAATCAAAAGTATGGTTTAACTCTGTTAGCTGAATGCTCAGATCAGAAAAAAGTTTCACAGAACGCTTCTGTGTAGTTTATATTTGAATATATTCCTTTTTCCACTACTACGCTCTTAGCGCTCCAAATGTCCAGTTGCATTTTCTACAGAAAGAGTGTTCAGATCTGCTCAATCAAAAGTATGGTTTAACTCTGTTAGCTGAATGCACAGATCAGAAAGAAGTTTCACCAAATGATTCTGTGTAGTTTATATTTGAAGGCATTCCTTTTTCCACTATTACCCTCTTAGCGCTCCGAATCTCCACTTGCATTTTCTACAAAAAGAGTGTTTCATAACTGCTCAATCAAAAATATGTTTTATCTCTGTTAACTGAATTTACAGATCAGAAATAAGTTTCACAGAATGCATCTGTGTAGTTTTTATTTGAAGATATTCTTTTTCCCAATGTAGGCCTCTTAGCGCTTAGCATGTCCAATTGCAGTTTCTACAGAAAGAGTGTTTCAGAACGGCTCAATCAAAAGTAAGGTTCAACTCTGTTAGTTGAATGCACAGAACAAAAAGAATTTTCACTGAATGCTACTGTGTAGTTTATATTTGAATATATTCCTTTTTCCACTATTCCCCTCTTAGCGCTCCGAATGTCCACTTGCATTTTCTACAGAAAGAGTGTTCAGAACTGCGCAATCAAAAGTATGGTTTAACTCTGTTAGCTTAATGAACATATCAGAAATAAGTTTCACACAATGCTTCTGTGTAGTTTTTATTTGAAGATATTATTTTTCCCAATATAGGCCTCTTAGCGCTCAGAATGTCCAATTGCATTTTCTACAGAAAGAGTGTTTCAGAAAGGCTCAATCAAAAGTAAGATTCAACTCTGTTAGTTGAATGCACAGAACAGAAAGAAGTTTCATACAATGCTTCTGTGTAGTTTATATTTGAACATATTCTTTTTTCCACTATTACCCACTTAGCGCTACGAATGTCCAGTTGCATTTTCTACAGACAGAGTGTTTCAAAACTGCTCAATCAAAAGTATGGTTTAACTCTGTTAGCTGAATGCTCAGATCAGAAAGAAGTTTCACAGAATGCTTCTGTGTAGTTTACATTTGAATATATTCCTTTTTCCACTACTACTCTCTTAGCGCTCCAAATGTCCAGTTGCATTTTCTACAGAAAGAGTGTTCAGATCTGCTCAATCAAAAGTATGGTTTAACTCTGTTAGCTGAATGCACAGATCAGAAAGAAGTTTCACAGAATGATTCTGTGTATTTTATATTTGGAGACATTCCTTTTTCCACTATTACACTCTTAGCGCTCCGAATCTCCACTTGCATTTTCTACAGAAAGTGTGTTTCAGAACGGCTCAATCAAAACTAAGGTTCAACTCTTTTAGTTGAACAAACAGAACAGAAAGGAGTTTCACACAATTCTTCTGTGTAGTTTTTATTTTTAGACATTCTTTTTCCCAATATAGGCCTCTTAGCGCTCAGAATGTCCAATTGCAGTTTCTACAGAAAGAGTGTTTCAGAACGGCTCAATTAAAAGTAAGGTTCAACTCTGTTAGTTGAATGCACAGAACAGAAAGAAGTTTCATACAATGCTTCTGTGTAGTTTATATTTGAACATATTCTTTTTTCCACTATTACCCACTTAGCGCTACGAATGTCCAGTTGCATTTTCTACAGACAGAGTGTTTCAAAATTGCTCAATCAAAAGTATGGTTTAACTCTGTTAGCTGAATGCTCAGATCAGAAAGAAGTTTCACAGAATGCTTCTGTGTAGTTTATATTTGAATATATTCCTTTTTCCACTACTACGCTCTTAGCGCTCCAAATGTCCATTTGCATTTTCTACAGAAAGAGTGTTCAGATCTGCTCAATCAAAAGTATGGTTTAACTCTGTTAGCTGAATGCACAGATCAGAAAGAAGTTTCACCGAATGATTCTGTGTAGTTTATATTTGAAGACATTCCTTTTTCCACTATTACCCTCTTAGCGCTCTGAATCTCCACTTGCATTTTCTACAAAAAGAGTGTTTCATAACTGCTCAATCAAAAATATGTTTTATCTCTGTTAACTGAATTTACAGATCAGAAATAAGTTTCACAGAATGCATCTGTGTAGTTTTTATTTGAAGATATTCTTTTTCCCAATGTAGGCCTCTTAGCGCTTAGCATGTCCAATTGCAGTTTCTACAGAAAGAGTGTTTCAGAACGGCTCAATCAAAAGTAAGGTTCAACTCTGTTAGTTGAATGCACAGAACAGAAAGAATTTTCACAGAATGCTACTGTGTAGTTTATATTTGAATATATTCCTTTTTCCACTATTACCCTCTTAGCGCTCCGAATGTCCACTTGCATTTTCTACAGAAAGAGTGTTCAGAACTGCGCAATCAAAAGTATGGTTTAACTCTGTTAGCTTAATGAACATATCAGAAATAAGTTTCACACAATGCTTCTGTGTAGTTTTTATTTGAAGATATTATTTTTCCCAATATAGGCCTCTTAGCGCTCAGAATGTCCAATTGCAGTTTCTACAGAAAGAGTGTTTCAGAAAGGCTCAATCAAAAGTAAGGTTCAACTCTGTTAGTTGAATGCACAGGACAGAAAGAAGTTTTATACACTGCTTCTTTGTAGTTTATATTTGAACATATTCTTTTTTCTACAATTACCCACTTAGCGCTACGAATGTCCAGTTGCATTTTCTACAGACAGAGTGTTTCAAAACTGCTCAATCAAAAGTATGGTTTAACTCTGTTAGCTGAATGCTCAGATCAGAAAGAAGTTTCACAGAATCCTTCTGTGTAGTTTATATTTGAATATATTCCTTTTTCCACTACTACTCTCTTAGCGCTCCAAATGTCCAGTTGCATTTTCTACAGAAAGAGAGTTCAGATCTGCTCAATCAAAAGTATGGTTTAACTCTGTTAGCTGAATGCACAGATCAGAAAGAAGTTTCACACAATGATTCTGTGTAGTTTATATTTGGAGACATTCCTTTTTCCACTATTACCCTCTTAGCGCTCCGAATCTCCACTTGCATTTTCTACAGAAAGAGTGTTTCAGAACGGCTCAATCAAAACTAAGGTTCAACTCTTTTAGTTGAACAAACAGAACAGAAAGAAGTTTCACACAATTCTTCTGTGTAGTTTTTATTTGTAGACATTCTTTTCCCCAATATAGGCCTCTTAGCGCTCAGAATGTCCAATTGCAGTTTCTACAGAAAGAGTGTTTCAGAACGGCTCAATCAAAAGTAAGGTTCAACTCTGTTAGTTGAATGCACAGAACAGAAAGAAGTTTCATACAATGCTTCTGTGTAGTTTATATTTGAACATATTCTTTTTTCCACTATTACCCACTTAGCGCTACGAATGTCCAGTTGCATTTTCTACAGACAGAGTGTTTCAAAACTGCTCAATCAAAAGTATGGTTTAACTCTGTTAGCTGAATGCTCAGATCAGAAAAAAGTTTCACAGAATGCTTCTGTGTAGTTTATATTTGAATATATTCTTTTTCCACTACTACGCTCTTTGCGCTCCAAATGTCCAGTTGCATTTTCTACAGAAAGAGTGTTCAGATCTGCTCAATCAAAAGTATGGTTTAACTCTGTTAGCTGAATGCACAGATCAGAAAGAAGTTTCACCGAATGATTCTGTGTAGTTTATATTTGAAGACATTCCTTTTTCCACTATTACCCTCTTAGCGCTCCGAATCTCCAATTGCATTTTCTACAAAAAGAGTATTTCATAACTGCTCAATCAAAAATATGTTTTATCTCTGTTAACTGAATTTACAGATCAGAAATAAGTTTCACACAATGCATCTGTGTAGTTTTTATTTGAAGATATTCTTTTTCCCAATGTATGCCTCTTAGCGCTTAGCATGTCCAATTGCAGTTTCTACAGAAAGAGTGTTTCAGAACGGCTCAATCAAAAGTAAGGTTCAACTCTGTTAGTTGAATGCACAGAACAGAAAGCATTTTCACAGAATGCTACTGTGTAGTTTATATTTGAATATATTTCTTTTTCCACTATTACCATCTTAACGCTCCGAATGTCCACTTGCATTTTCTACAGAAAGAGTGTTCAGAACTGCGCAATCAAAAGTATGGTTTAACTCTGTTAGCTTAATGAACATATCAGAAATAAGTTTCACACAATGCTTCTGTGTAGTTTTTATTTGAAGATATTATTTTTCCCAATATAGGCCTCTTAGCGCTCAGAATGTCCAATTGCTGATTCTACAGAAAGAGTGTTTCAGAAAGGCTCAATCAAAAGTAAGGTTCAACTCTGTTAGTTGAATGCACAGAACAGAAAGAAGTTTCCTACAATGCTTCTGTGTAGTTTATATTTGAACATATTCTTTTTTCCACTATTACCCACTTAGCGCTACGAATGTCCAGTTGCATTTTCTACAGACAGAGTGTTTCAAAACTGCTCAATCAAAAGTATGGTTTAACTCTGTTAGCTGAATGCTCAGATCGGAAAGAAGTTTCACAGAATGCTTCTGTGTAGTTTATATTTGAATATATTCCTTTTTCCACTACTACTCTCTTAGCGCTCCAAATGTCCAGTTGCATTTTCTACAGAAAGAGTGTTCAGATCTGCTCAATCAAAAGTATGGTTTAACTCTGTTAGCTGAATGCACAGATCAGAAAGAAGTTTCACAGAATGATTCTGTGTAGTTTATATTTGGAGACATTCCTTTTTCCACTATTACCCTCTTAGCGCTCCGAATCTCCACTTGCATTTTCTACAGAAAGTGTGTTTCAGAACGGCTCAATCAAAACTAAGGTTCAACTCTTTTAGTTGAACAAACAGAACAGAAAGAAGTTTCACACAATTCTTCTGTGTAGTTTTTATTTGTAGACATTCTTTTTCCCAATATAGGCCTCTTAGCGCTCAGAATGTCCAATTGCAGTTTCTACAGAAAGAGTGTTTCAGAACGGCTCAATCAAAAGTAAGGTTCAACTCTGTTAGTTGAATGCACAGAACAGAAAGAAGTTTCATACAATGCTTCTGTGTAGTTTATATTTGAACATATACTTTTTTCCACTATTACCCACTTAGCGCTACGAAAGTACAGTTGCATTTTCTACAGACAGAGTGTTTCAAAACTGCTCAATCAAAAGTATGGTTTAACTCTGTTAGCTGAATGCTCAGATCAGAAAGAAGTTTCACAGAATCCTTCTGTGTAGTTTATATTTGAATATATTCCTTTTTCCACTACTACTCTCTTAGCGCTCCAAATGTCCAGTTGCATTTTCTACAGAAAGAGAGTTCAGATCTGCTCAATCAAAAGTATGGTTTAACTCTGTTAGCTGAATGCACAGATCAGAAAAAAGTTTCACAGAATGATTCTGTGTAGTTTATATTTGGAGACATTCCTTTTTCCACTATTACCCTCTTAGCGCTCCGAATCTCCACTTGCATTTCCTACAGAAAGAGTGTTTCAGAACGGCTCAATCAAAACTAAGGTTCAATTCTTTTAGTTGAACAAACAGAACAGAAAGAAGTTTCACACATTTCTTCTGTGTAGTTTTTATTTGTAGACATTCTTTTTCCCAATATAGGCCTCTTAGCGCTCAGAATGTCCAATTGCAGTTTCTACAGAAAGAGTGTTTCACAACGGCTCAATCAAAAGTAAGGTTCAACTCTGTTAGTTGAATGCACAGAACAGAAAGAAGTTTCATACAATGCTTCTGTGTAGTTTATATTTGAACATATTCTTTTTTCCACTATTACCCACTTAGCGCTACGAATGTCCAGTTGCATTTTCTACAGACAGAGTGTTTCAAAACTGCTCAATCAAAAGTATGGTTTAACTCTGTTAGCTGAATGCTCAGATCAGAAAGAAGTTTCACAGAATGCTTCTGTGTAGTTTATATTTGAATATATTCCTTTTTCCACTACTACGCTCTTAGCGCTCAAAATGTCCAGTTGCATTTTCTAGAGAAAGAGTGTTCAGATCTGCTCAATCAAAAGTATGGTTTAACTCTGTTAGCTGAATGCACAGATCAGAAAGAAGTTTCACCGAATGATTCTGTGTAGTTTATATTTGAAGACATTCCTTTTTCCACTATTACCCTCTTAGCGCTCCAAATCTCCACTTGTATTTTCTACAAAAAGAGTGTTTCATAACTGCTCAATCAAAAATATGTTTTATCTCTGTTAACTGAATTTACAGATCAGAAATAAGTTTCACAGAATGCATCTGTGTAGTTTTTATTTGAAGATATTCTTTTTCCCAATGTAGGCCTCTTAGCGCTTAGCATGTCCAATTGCAGTTTCTACAGAAAGAGTGTTTCAGAACGGCTCAATCAAAAGTAAGGTTCAACTCTGTTAGTTGAATGCACAGAACAGAAAGAATTTTCACAGAATGCTACTGTGTAGTTTATATTTGAATATATTCCTTTTTCCACTATTACCCTCTTAGCGCTCCGAAAGTCCACTTGCATTGTCTACATAAAGAGTGTTCAGAACTGCGCAATCAAAAGTATGGTTTAACTCTGTTAGCTTAATGAACATATCAGAAATAAGTTTCACACAATGCTTCTGTGTAGTTTTTATTTGAAGATATTATTTTTCCCAATAGAGGCCTCTTAGCGCTCAGAATGTCCAATTGCAGTTTCTACAGAAAGAGTATGTCAGAACGGCTCAATCAAAAGTAAGGTTCAATTCTGTTAGTTGAATGCACAGAACAGAAAGAAGTTTCATACAATGCTTCTGTGTAGTTTATATTTGAACATATTCTTTTTTCCACTATAACCCACTTAGCGCTACGAATGTCCAGTTGCATTTTCTACAGACAGAGTGTTTCAAAACTGCTCAATCAAAAGTATGGTTTAACTCTGTTAGCTGAATGCTCAGATCAGAAAGAAGTTTCACAGAATGCTTCTGTGTAGTTTATATTTGAATATATTCCTTTTTCCACTACTACTCTCTTAGCGCTCCAAATGTCCAGTTGCATTTTCTACAGAAAGAGAGTTCAGATCTGCTCAATCAAAAGTATGGTTTAACTCTGTTAGCTGAATGCACAGATCAGAAAGAAGTTTCACAGAATGATTCTGTGTAGTTTATATTTGGAAACATTCCTTTTTCCACTATTACCCTATTAGCGCTCCGAATCTCCACTTGCATTTTCTACAGAAAGAGTGTTTCAGAACGGCTCAATCAAAACTAATGTTCAACTCTTTTAGTTGAACAAACAGAACAGAAAGAAGTTTCACACAATTCTTCTGTGTAGTTTTTATTTGTAGACATTCTTTTTCCCAATATAGGCCTCTTAGCGCTCAGAATGTCCAATTGCAGTTTCTACAGAAAGAGTGTTTCAGAACGGCTCAATCAAAAGTAAGGTTCAACTCTGTTAGTTGAATGCACAGAACAGAAAGAAGTTTCATACAATGCTTCTGTGTAGTTTATATTTGAACATATTCTTTTTTCCACTATTACCCACTTAGCGCTACGAATGTCCAGTTGCATTTTCTACAGACAGAGTGTTTCAAAACTGCTCAATCAAAAGTATGGTTTAACTCTGTTAGCTGAATGCTCAGATCAGAAAGAAGTTTCACAGAAGGCTTCTGTGTAGTTTATATTTGAATATATTCCTTTTTCCACTACTACGCTCTTAGCGCTCCAAATGTCCAGTTGCATTTTCTACAGAAAGAGTGTTCAGATCTGCTCAATCAAAAGTATGGTTTAACTCTGTTAGCTGAATGCACAGATCAGAAAGAAGTTTCACCGAATGATTCTGTGTAGTTTATATTTCAAGACATTCCTTTTTCCACTATTACCCTCTTAGCGCTCCGAATCTCCACTTGCATTTTCTACAAAAAGAGTGTTTCATAACTGCTCAATCAAAAATATGTTTTATCTCTGTTAACTGAATTTACAGATCAGAAATAAGTTTCACAGAATGCATCTGTGTAGTTTTTATTTGAAGATATTCTTTTTCCCAATGTAGGCCTCTTAGCGCTTAGCATGTCCAATTGCAGTTTCTACAGAAAGAGTGTTTCAGAACGGCTCAATCAAAAGTAAGGTTCAACTCTGTTAGTTGAATGCACAGAACAGAAAGAATTTTCACAGAATGCTACTGTGTAGTTTATATATGAATATATTCCTTTTTCCACTATAACCCTCTTAGCGCTCCGAATGTCCACTTGCATTTTCTACAGAAAGACTGTTCAGAACTGTGCAATCAAAAGTATGGTTTAACTCTGTTAGCTTAATGAACATATCAGAAATAAGTTTCACACAATGCTTCTGTGTAGTTTTTATTTGAAGATATTATTTTTCCCAATAGAGGCCTCTTAGCGCTCAGAATGCCCAATTGCAGTTTCTACAGAAACAGTGTTTCAGAAAGGCTCAATCAAATGTAAGGTTCAACTCCGTTAGTTGAATGCACAGAACAGAAAGAAGTTTCATACAATGCTTCTGTGTAGTTTATATTTGAACATATTCTTTTTTCCACTATTACCCACTTAGCGCTACTAATGTCCAGTTGCATTTTCTACAGACAGAGTGTTTCAAAACTGCTCAATCAAAAGTATGGTTTAAATCTGTTAGCTGAATGCTCAGATCAGAAAGAAGTTTCACAGAATGCTTCTGTGTAGTTTATATTTGATTATATTCCTTTTTCCACTACTACTCTCTTAGCGCTCCAAATGTCCAGTTTCATTTTCTACAGAAAGAGTGTTCAGATCTGCTCAATCAAAAGTATGGTTTAACTCTGTTAGCTGAATGCACAGATCAGAAAGAAGTTTCACAGAATGATTCTGTGTAGTTTATATTTGGAGACATTCCTTTTTCCACTATTACCCTCTTAGCGCTCCGAATCTCCACTTGCATTTTCTACAGAAAGTGTGTTTCAGAACGGCTCAATCAAAACTAAGGTTCAACTCTTTTAGTTGAACAAACAGAACAGAAAGAAGTTTCACACAATTCTTCTGTGTAGTTTTTATTTGTAGACATTCTTTTTCCCAATATAGGCCTCTTAGCGCTCAGAATGTCCAATTGCAGTTTCTACAGAAAGAGTGTTTCAGAACGGCTCAATCAAAAGTAAGGTTCAACTCTGTTAGTTGAATGCACAGAACAGAAAGAAGTTTCATACAATGCTTCTGTGTAGTTTATATTTGAACATATTCTTTTTTCCACTATTACCCACTTAGCGCTACGAATGTCCAGTTGCATTTTCTACAGACAGAGTGTTTCAAAACAGCTCAATCAAAAGTATGGTTTAACACTGTTAGATGAATGCTCAGATCAGAAAAAAGTTTCACAGAATGCTTCTGTGTAGTTTATATTTGAATATATTCTTTTTTCCACTACTACGCTATTAGCGCTCCAAATGTCCAGTTGCATTTTCTAGAGAAAGAGTGTTCAGATCTGCTCAATCAAAAGTATGGTTTAACTCTGTTAGCTGAATGCACAGATCAGAAAGAAGTTTCACAGAATGATTCTGTGTAGTTTATATTTGAAGACATTCCTTTTTCCACTATTACCATCTTAGCGCTCCAAATCTCCACTTGCATTTTCTACAAAAATAGTGTTTCATAACTGCTCAATCAAAAATATGTTTTATCTCTGTTAACTGAATTTACAGATCAGAAATAAGTTTCACAGAATGCATCTGTGTAGTTTTTATTTGAAGATATTCTTTTTCCCAATGTAGGCCTCTTAGCGCTTAGCATGTCCAATTGCAGTTTCTACAGAAAGAGTGTTTCAGAACGGCTCAATCAAAAGTAAGGTTCAACTCTGTTAGTTGAATGCACAGAACAGAAAGAATTTTCACAGAATGCTACTGTGTAGTTTATATTTGAATATATTCCTTTTTCCACTATTACCCTCTTAGCGCTCCGAATGTCCACTTGCATTTTCTACAGAAAGAGTGTTCAGAACTGCACAATCAAAAGTATGGTTTAACTCTGTTAGCTTAATGAACATATCAGAAATAAGTTTCACACAATGCTTCTGTGTAGTTTTTATTTGAAGATATTATTTTTCCCAATAGAGGCCTCTTAGCGCTCAGAATGTAAAATTGCAGTTTCTACAGAAAGAGTGTTTCAGAAAGGCTCAATCAAAAGTAAGGTTCAACTCTGTTAGTTGAATGCACAGAACAGAAAGAAGTTTCATACAATGCTTCTGTGTAGTTTATATTTGAACATATTCTTTTTTCCACTATTACCCACTTAGCGCTACGAATGTCCAGTTGCATTTTCTACAGACAGAGTGTTTCAAAACTGCTCAATCAAAAGTATGGTTTAACTCTGTTAGCTGAATGCTCAGATCAGAAAAAAGTTTCACAGAATGCTTCTGTGTAGTTTATATTTGAATATATTCCTTTTTCCACTAGTACGCTATTAGCGCTCCAAATGTCCAGTTGCATTTTCTAGAGAAAGAGTGTTCAGATCTGCTCAATCAAAAGTATGGTTTAACTCTGTTAGCTGAATGCACAGATCAGAAAGAAGTTTCACCGAATGATTCTGTGTAGTTTATATTTGAAGACATTCCTTTTTCCACTATTACCCTCTTAGCGCTCCAAATCTCCACTTGTATTTTCTACAAAAAGAGTGTTTCATAACTGCTCAATCAAAAATATGTTTTATCTCTGTTAACTGAATTTACAGATCAGAAATAAGTTTCACAGAATGCATCTGTGAATTTTTTATTTGAAGATATTCTTTTTCCCAATGTAGGCCTCTTAGCGCTTAGCATGTCCAATTGCAGTTTCTACAGAAAGAGTGTTTCAGAACGGCTCAATCAAAAGTAAGGTTCAACTCTGTTAGTTGAATGCACAGAACAGAAAGAATTTTCACAGAATGCTACTGTGTAGTTTATATTTGTATATATTCCTTTTTCCACTATTACCCTCTTAGCGCTCCGAATGTCCACTTGCATTTTCTACAGAAAGAGTGTTCAGAACTGCGCAATCAAAAGTATGGTTTAACTCTGTTAGCTTAATGAACATATCAGAAATAAGTTTCACACAATGCTTCTGTGTAGTTTTTATTTGAAGATATTATTTTTCCCAATAGAGGCCTCTTAGCGCTCAGAATGTCCAATTGCAGTTTCTACAGAAAGAGTGTTTCAGAAAGGCTCAATGAAAAGTAAGGTTCAACTCTGTTAGTTGAATGCACAGAACAGAAAGATGTTTCATACAATGCTTCTGTGTAGTTTATATTTGAACATATTCTTTTTTCCACTATTACCCACTTAGCGCTACGAATGTCCAGTTGCATTTTCTACAGACAGAGTGTTTCAAAACTGCTCAATCAAAAGTATGGTTTAACTCTGTTAGCTGAATGCTCAGATCAGAAAGAAGTTTCACAGAATGCTTCTGTGTAGTTTATATTTGAATATATACCTTTTTCCACTACTACTCTCTTAGCGCTCCAAATGTCCAGTTGCATTTTCTACAGAAAGAGAGTTCAGATCTGCTCAATCAAAAGTATGGTTTAACTCTGTTAGCTGAATGCACAGATCAGAAAGAAGTTTCACAGAATGATTCTGTGTAGTTTATATTTGGAGACATTCCTTTTTCCACTATTACCCTATTAGCGCTCCGAATCTCCACTTGCATTTTCTACAGAAAGAGTGTTTCAGAACGGCTCAATCAAAACTAATGTTCAACTCTTTTAGTTGAACAAACAGAACAGAAAGAAGTTTCACACAATTCTTCTGTGTAGTTTTTATTTGTAGACATTCTTTTTCCCAATATAGGCCTCTTAGCGCTCAGAATGTCCAATTGCAGTTTCTACAGAAAGAGTGTTTCAGAACGGCTCAATCAAAAGTAAGGTTCAACTCTTTTAGTTGAATGCACAGAACAGAAAGAAGTTTCATACAATGCTTCTGTGTAGTTTATATTTGAACATATTCTTTTTTCCACTATTACCCACTTAGCGCTACGAATGTCCAGTTGCATTTTCTACAGACAGAGTGTTTCAAAACTGCTCAATCAAAAGTATGGTTTAACTCTGTTAGCTGAATGCTCAGATCAGAAAGAAGTTTCACAGAAGGCTTCTGTGTAGTTTATATTTGAATATATTCCTTTTTCCACTACTACGCTCTTAGCGCTCCAAATGTCCAGTTGCATTTTCTACAGAAACAGTGTTCAGATCTGCTCAATCAAAAGTATGGTTTAACTCTGTTAGCTGAATGCACAGATCAGAAAGAAGTTTCACCGAATGATTCTGTGTAGTTTATATTTGAAGACATTCCTTTTTCCACAATTACCCTCTTAGCGCTCCGAATCTCCACTTGCATTTTCTACAAAAAGAGTGTTTCATAACTGCTCAATCAAAAATATGTTTTATCTCTGTTAACTGAATTTACAGATCAGAAATAAGTTTCACAGAATGCATCTGTGTAGTTTTTATTTGAAGATATTCTTTTTCCCAAAGTAGGCCTCTTAGCGCTTAGCATGTCCAATTGCAGTTTCTACAGAAAGAGTGTTTCAGAACGGCTCAATCAAAAGTAAGGTTCAACTCTGTTAGTTGAATGCACAGAACAGAAAGAATTTTCACAGAATGCTACTGTGTAGTTTATATATGAATATATTCCTTTTTCCACTATAACCCTCTTAGCGCTCCGAATGTCCACTTGCATTTTCTACAGAAAGACTGTTCAGAACTGTGCAATCAAAAGTATGGTTTAACTCTGTTAGCTTAATGAACATATCAGAAATAAGTTTCACACAATGCTTCTGTGTAGTTTTTATTTGAAGATATTATTTTTCCCAATAGAGGCCTCTTAGCGCTCAGAATGTCCAATTGCAGTTTCTACAGAAAGAGTGTTTCAGAAAGGCTCAATCAAAAGTAAGGTTCAACTCCGTTAGTTGAATGCACAGAACAGAAAGAAGTTTCATACAATGCTTCTGTGTAGTTTATATTTGAACATATTCTTTTTTCCACTATTACCCACTTAGCGCTACGAATGTCCAGTTGCATTTTCTACAGACAGAGTGTTTCAAAACTGCTCAATCAAAAGTATGGTTTAACTCTGTTAGCTGAATGCTCAGATCAGAAAGAAGTTTCACAGAATGCTTCTGTGTAGTTTATATTTGAATATATTCCTTTTTCCACTACTACTCTCTTAGCGCTCCAAATGTCCAGTTTCATTTTCTACAGAAAGAGTGTTCAGATCTGCTCAATCAAAAGTATGGTTTAACTCTGTTAGCTGAATGCACAGATCAGAAAGAAGTTTCACAGAATGATTCTGTGTAGTTTATATTTGGAGACATTCCTTTTTCCACTATTACCCTCTTAGCGCTCCGAATCTCCACTTGCATTTTCTACAGAAAGTGTGTTTCAGAACGGCTCAATCAAAACTAAGGTTCAACTCTTTTAGTTGAACAAACAGAACAGAAAGAAGTTTCACACAATTCTTCTGTGTAGTTTTTATTTGTAGACATTCTTTTTCCCAATATAGGTCTCTTAGCGCTCAGAATGTCCAATTGCAGTTTCTACAGAAAGAGTGTTTCAGAACGGCTAAATCAAAAGTAAGGTTCAACTCTGTTAGTTGAATGCACAGAACAGAAAGAAGTTTCATACAATGCTTCTGTGTAGTTTATATTTGAACATATTCTTTTTTCCACTATTACCCACTTAGCGCTACGAATGTCCAGTTGCATTTTCTACAGACAGAGTGTTTCAAAACTGCTCAATCAAAAGTGTGGTTTAACTCTGTTAGCTGAATGCTCAGATCAGAAAGAAGTTTCACAGAATCCTTCTGTGTAGTTTATATTTGAATATATTCCTTTTTCCACTACTATTCTCTTAGCGCTCCAAATGTCCAGTTGCATTTTCTACAGAAAGAGAGTTCAGATCTGCTCAATCAAAAGTATGGTTTAACTCTTTTAGCTGAATGCACAGATCAGAAAAATGTTTCACAGAATGATTCTGTGTAGTTTATATTTGGAGACATTCCTTTTTCCACTATTACCCTCTTAGCGCTCCGAATCTCCACTTGCATTTTCTACAGAAAGTGTGTTTCAGAACGGCTCAATCAAAACTAAGTTTCAACTCTTTTAGTTGAACAAACAGAACAGAAAGAAGTTTCACACAATTCTTCTGTGTAGTTTTTATTTGTAGACATTCTTTTTCCCAATATAGGCCTCTTAGCGCTCAGAATGTCCAATTGCAGTTTCTACAGAAAGAGTGTTTCAGAACGGCTCAATCAAAAGTAAGGTTCAACTCTGTTAGTTGAATGCACAGAACAGAAAGAAGTTTCATACAATGCTTCTGTGTAGTTTATATTTGAACATATTCTTTTTTCCACTATTACCCACTTAGCGCTACGAATGTCCAGTTGCATTTTCTACAGACAGAGTGTTTCAAAACAGCTCAATCAAAAGTATGGTTTAACTCTGTTAGATGAATGCTCAGATCAGAAAAAAGTTTCACAGAATGCTTCTGTGTAGTTTATATTTGAATATATTCCTTTTTCCACTACTACGCTATTAGCGCTCCAAATGTCCAGTTGCATTTTCTAGAGAAAGAGTGTTCAGATCTGCTCAATCAAAAGTATGGTTTAACTCTGTTAGCTGAATGCACAGATCAGAAAGAAGTTTCACAGAATGATTCTGTGTAGTTTATATTTGAAGACATTCCTTTTTCCACTATTACCCTCTTAGCGCTCCAAATCTCCACTTGCATTTTCTACAAAAATAGTGTTTCATAACTGCTCAATCAAAAATATGTTTTATCTCTGTTAACTGAATTTACAGATCAGAAATAAGTTTCACAGAATGCATCTGTGTAGTTTTTATTTGAAGATATTCTTTTTCCCAATGTAGGCCTCTTAGCGCTTAGCATGTCCAATTGCAGTTTCTACAGAAAGAGTGTTTCAGAACGGCTCAATCAAAAGTAAGGTTCAACTCTGTTAGTTGAATGCACAGAACAGAAAGAATTTTCACAGAATGCTACTGTGTAGTTTATATTTGAATATATTCCTTTTTCCACTATTACCCTCTTAGCGCTCCGAATGTCCACTTGCATTTTCTACAGAAAGAGTGTTCAGAACTGCACAATCAAAAGTATGGTTTAACTCTGTTAGCTTAATGAACATATCAGAAATAAGTTTCACACAATGCTTCTGTGTAGTTTTTATTTGAAGATATTATTTTTCCCAATAGAGGCCTCTTAGCGCTCAGAATGTAAAATTGCAGTTTCTACAGAAAGAGTGTTTCAGAAAGGCTCAATCAAAAGTAAGGTTCAACTCTGTTAGTTGAATGCACAGAACAGAAAGAAGTTTCATACAATGCTTCTGTGTAGTTTATATTTGAACATATTCTTTTTTCCACTATTACCCACTTAGCGCTACGAATGTCCAGTTGCATTTTCTACAGACAGAGTGTTTCAAAACTGCTCAATCAAAAGTATGGCTTAACTCTGTTAGCTGAATGCTCAGATCAGAAAAAAGTTTCACAGAATGCTTCTGTGTAGATTATATTTGAATATATTCCTTTTTCCACTAGTACGCTATTAGCGCTCCAAATGTCCAGTTGCATTTTCTACAGAAAGAGTGTTCAGATCTGCTCAATCAAAAGTATGGTTTAACTCTGTTAGCTGAATGCACAGATCAGAAAGAAGTTTCACCGAATGATTCTGTGTAGTTTATATTTGAAGACATTCCTTTTTCCACTATTACCCTCTTAGCGCTCCGAATCTCCACTTGCATTTTCTACAAAAAGAGTGTTTCATAACTGCTCAATCAAAAATATGTTTTATCTCTGTTAACTGAATTTACAGATCAGAAATAAGTTTCACAGAATGCATCTGTGTAGTTTTTATTTGAAGATATTCTTTTTCCCAATGTAGGCCTCTTAGCGCTTAGCATGTCCAATTGCAGTTTCTACAGAAAGAGTGTTTCAGAACGGCTCAATCAAAAGTAAGGTTCAACTCTGTTAGTTGAATGCACAGAACAGAAAGAATTTTCACAGAATGCTACTGTGTAGTTTATATTTGTATATATTCCTTTTTCCACTATTACCCTCTTAGCGCTCCGAATGTCCACTTGCATTTTCTACAGAAAGAGTGTTCAGAACTGCGCAATCAAAAGTATGGTTTAACTCTGTTAGCTTAATGAACATATCAGAAATAAGTTTCACACAATGCTTCTGTGTAGTTTTTATTTGAAGATATTATTTTTCCCAATAGAGGCCTCTTAGCGCTCAGAATGTCCAATTGCAGTTTCTACAGAAAGAGTGTTTCAGAAAGGCTCAATCAAAAGTAAGGTTCAACTCGGTTAGTTGAATGCACAGAACAGAAAGATGTTTCATACAATGCTTCTGTGTAGTTTATATTTGAACATATTCTTTTTTCCACTATTACCCACTTAGCGCTACGAATGTCCAGTTGCATTTTCTACAGACAGAGTGTTTCAAAACTGCTCAATCAAAAGTATGGTTTAACTCTGTTAGCTGAATGCTCAGATCAGAAAGAAGTTTCACAGAATGCTTCTGTGTAGTTTATATTTGAATATATACCTTTTTCCACTACTACTCTCTTAGCGCTCCAAATGTCCAGTTGCATTTTCTACAGAAAGAGAGTTCAGATCTGCTCAATCAAAAGTATGGTTTAACTCTGTTAGCTGAATGCACAGATCAGAAAGAAGTTTCACAGAATGATTCTGTGTAGTTTATATTTGGAGACATTCCTTTTTCCACTATTACCCTATTAGCGCTCCGAATCTCCACTTGCATTTTCTACAGAAAGAGTGTTTCAGAACGGCTCAATCAAAACTAATGTTCAACTCTTTTAGTTGAACAAACAGAACAGAAAGAAGTTTCACACAATTCTTCTGTGTAGTTTTTATTTGTAGACATTCTTTTTCCCAATATAGGCCTCTTAGTGCTCAGAATGTCCAATTGCAGTTTCTACAGAAAGAGTGTTTCAGAACGGCTCAATCAAAAGTAAGGTTCAACTCTTTTAGTTGAATGCACAGAACAGAAAGAAGTTTCATACAATGCTTCTGTGTAGTTTATATTTGAACATATTCTTTTTTCCACTATTACCCACTTAGCGCTACGAATGTCCAGTTGCATTTTCTACAGACAGAGTGTTTCAAAACTGCTCAATCAAAAGTATGGTTTAACTCTGTTAGCTGAATGCTCAGATCAGAAAGAAGTTTCACAGAAGGCTTCTGTGTAGTTTATATTTGAATATATTCCTTTTTCCACTACTACGCTCTTAGCGCTCCAAATGTCCAGTTGCATTTTCTACAGAAAGAGTGTTCAGATCTGCTCAATCAAAAGTATGGTTTAACTCTGTTAGCTGAATGCACAGATCAGAAAGAAGTTTCACCGAATGATTCTGTGTAGTTTATATTTGAAGACATTCCTTTTTCCACTATTACCCTCTTAGCGCTCCGAATCTCCACTTGCATTTTCTACAAAAAGAGTGTTTCATAACTGCTCAATCAAAAATATGTTTTATCTCTGTTAACTGAATTTACAGATCAGAAATAAGTTTCACAGAATGCATCTGTGTAGTTTTTATTTGAAGATATTCTTTTTCCCAATGTAGGCCTCTTAGCGCTTAGCATGTCCAATTGCAGTTTCTACAGAAAGAGTGTTTCAGAACGGCTCAATCAAAAGTAAGGTTCAACTGTGTTAGTTGAATGCACAGAACAGAAAGAATTTTCACAGAATGCTACTGTGTAGTTTATATATGAATATATTCCTTTTTCCACTAAAACCCTCTTAGCGCTCCGAATGTCCACTTGCATTTTCTACAGAAAGACTGTTCAGAACTGTGCAATCAAAAGTATGGTTTAACTCTGTTAGCTTAATGAACATATCAGAAATAAGTTTCACACAATGCTTCTGTGTAGTTTTTATTTGAAGATATTATTTTTCCCAATAGAGGCCTCTTAGCGCTCAGAATGTCCAATTGCAGTTTCTACAGAAAGAGTGTTTCAGAAAGGCTCAATCAAAAGTAAGGTTCAACTCCGTTAGTTGAATGCACAGAACAGAAAGAAGTTTCATACAATGCTTCTGTGTAGTTTATATTTGAACATATTCTTTTTTCCACTATTACCCACTTAGCGCTACGAATGTCCAGTTGCATTTTCTACAGACAGAGTGTTTCAAAACTGCTCAATCAAAAGTATGGTTTAACTCTGTTAGCTGAATGCTCAGATCAGAAAGAAGTTTCACAGAATGCTTCTGTGTAGTTTATATTTGAATATATTCCTTTTTCCACTACTACTCTCTTAGCGCTCCAAATGTCCAGTTTCATTTTCTACAGAAAGAGTGTTCAGATCTGCTCAATCAAAAGTATGGTTTAACTCTGTTAGCTGAATGCACAGATCAGAAAGAAGTTTCACAGAATGATTCTGTGTAGTTTATATTTGGAGACATTCCTTTTTCCACTATTACCCTCTTAGCGCTCCGAATCTCCACTTGCATTTTCTACAGAAAGTGTGTTTCAGAACGGCTCAATCAAAACTAAGGTTCAACTCTTTTAGTTGAACAAACAGAACAGAAAGAAGTTTCACACAATTCTTCTGTGTAGTTTTTATTTGTAGACATTCTTTTTCCCAATATAGGTCTCTTAGCGCTCAGAATGTCCAATTGCAGTTTCTACAGAAAGAGTGTTTCAGAACGGCTCAATCAAAAGTAAGGTTCAACTCTGTTAGTTGAATGCACAGAACAGAAAGAAGTTTCATACAATGTTTCTGTGTAGTTTATATTTGAACATATTCTTTTTTCCACTATTACCCACTTAGCGCTACGAATGTCCAGTTGCATTTTCTACAGACAGAGTGTTTCTAAACTGCTCAATCAAAAGTGTGGTTTAACTCTGTTAGCTGAATGCTCAGATCAGAGAGAAGTTTCACAGAATCCTTCTGTGTAGTTTATATTTGAATATATTCCTTTTTCCACTACTATTCTCTTAGCGCTCCAAATGTCCAGTTGCATTTTCTACAGAAAGAGAGTTCAGATCTGCTCAATCAAAAGTATGGTTTAACTCTTTTAGCTGAATGCACAGATCAGAAAAAAGTTTCACAGAATGATTCTGTGTAGTTTATATTTGGAGACATTCCTTTTTCCACTATTACCCTCTTAGCGCTCCGAATCTCCACTTGCATTTTCTACAGAAAGAGTGTTTCAGAACGGCTCAATCAAAACTAAGGTTCAACTCTTTTAGTTGAGCAAACAGAACAGAAAGAAGTTTCACACAATTCTTCTGTGTAGTTTTTATTTGTAGACATTCTTTTTCCCAATATAGGCCTCTTAGCGCTCAGAATGTCCAATTGCAGTTTCTACAGAAAGAGTGTTTCAGAACGGCTCAATCAAAAGTAAGGTTCAACTCTGTTAGTTGAATGCACAGAACAGAAAGAAGTTTCATACAATGCTTCTGTGTAGTTTATATTTTAACATATTCTTTTTTCCACTATTACCCACTTAGCGCTACGAATGTCCAGTTGCATTTTCTACAGACAGAGTGTTTCAAAACTGCTCAATCAAAAGTATGGTTTAACTCTGTTAGCTGAATGCTCAGATCAGAAAAAAGTTTCACAGAATGCTTCTGTGTAGTTTATATTTGAATATATTCCTTTTTCCACTACTACGCTCTTAGCGCTCCAAATGTCCAGTTGCATTTTCTAGAGAAAGAGTGTTCAGATCTGCTCAATCAAAAGTATGGTTTAACTCTGTTAGCTGAATGCACAGATCAGAAAGAAGTTTCACAGAATGATTCTGTGTAGTTTATATTTGAAGACATTCCTTTTTCCACTATTACCCTCTTAGCGCTCCAAATCTCCACTTGCATTTTCTACAAAAAGAGTGTTTCATAACTGCTCAATCAAAAATATGTTTTATCTCTGTGAACTGAATTTACAGATCAGAAATAAGTTTCACAGAATGCATCTGTGTAGTTTTTATTTGAAGATATTCTTTTTCCCAATGTAGGCCTCTTAGCGCTTAGCATGTCCAATTGCAGTTTCTACAGAAAGAGTGTTTCAGAATGGCTCAATCAAAAGTAAGGTTCAACTCTGTTAGTTGAATGCACAGAACAGAAAGAATTTTCACAGAATGCTACTGTGTAGTTTATATTTGTATATATTCCTTTTTCCACTATTACCCTCTTAGCGCTCCGAATGTCCACTTGCATTTTCTACAGAAAGAGTGTTCAGAACTGCGCAATCAAAAGTATGGTTTAACTCTGTTAGCTTAATGAACATATCAGAAATAAGTTTCACACAATGCTTCTGTGTAGTTTTTATTTGAAGATATTATTTTTCCCAATAGAGGCCTCTTAGCGCTCAGAATGTCCAATTGCAGTTTCTACAGAAAGAGTGTTTCAGAAAGGCTCAATCAAAAGTAAGGTTCAACTCGGTTAGTTGAATGCACAGAACAGAAAGATGTTTCATACAATGCTTCTGTGTAGTTTATATTTGAACATATTCTTTTTTCCACTATTACCCACTTAGCGCTACGAATGTCCAGTTGCATTTTCTACAGACAGAGTGTTTCAAAACTGCTCAATCAAAAGTATGGTTTAACTCTGTTAGCTGAATGCTCAGATCAGAAAGAAGTTTCACAGAATGCTTCTGTGTAGTTTATATTTGAATATATACCTTTTTCCACTACTACTCTCTTAGCGCTCCAAATGTCCAGTTGCATTTTCTACAGAAAGAGAGTTCAGATCTGCTCAATCAAAAGTATGGTTTAACTCTGTTAGCTGAATGCACAGATCAGAAAGAAGTTTCACAGAATGATTCTGTGTAGTTTATATTTGGAGACATTCCTTTTTCCACTATTACCCTATTAGCGCTCCGAATCTCCACTTGCATTTTCTACAGAAAGAGTGTTTCAGAACGGCTCAATCAAAACTAATGTTCAACTCTTTTAGTTGAACAAACAGAACAGAAAGAAGTTTCACACAATTCTTCTGTGTAGTTTTTATTTGTAGACATTCTTTTTCCCAATATAGGCCTCTTAGTGCTCAGAATGTCCAATTGCAGTTTCTACAGAAAGAGTGTTTCAGAACGGCTCAATCAAAAGTAAGGTTCAACTCTTTTAGTTGAATGCACAGAACAGAAAGAAGTTTCATACAATGCTTCTGTGTAGTTTATATTTGAACATATTCTTTTTTCCACTATTACCCACTTAGCGCTACGAATGTCCAGTTGCATTTTCTACAGACAGAGTGTTTCAAAACTGCTCAATCAAAAGTATGGTTTAACTCTGTTAGCTGAATGCTCAGATCAGAAAGATGTTTCACAGAAGGCTTCTGTGTAGTTTATATTTGAATATATTCCTTTTTCCACTACTACGCTCTTAGCGCTCCAAATGTCCAGTTGCATTTTCTACAGAAAGAATGTTCAGATCTGCTCAATCAAAAGTATGGTTTAACTCTGTTAGCTGAATGCACAGATCAGAAAGAAGTTTCACAGAATGATTCTGTGTAGTTTATATTTGAAGACATTCCTTTTTCCACTATTACCCTCTTAGCGCTCCGAATCTCCACTTGCATTTTCTACAAAAAGAGTGTTTCATAACTGCTCAATCAAAAATATGTTTTATCTCTGTTAACTGAATTTACAGATCAGAAATAAGTTTCACAGAATGCATCTGTGTAGTTTTTATTTGAAGATATTCTTTTTCCCAATGTAGGCCTCTTAGCGCTTAGCATGTCCAATTGCAGTTTCTACAGAAAGAGTGTTTCAGAACGGCTCAATCAAAAGTAAGGTTCAACTGTGTTAGTTGAATGCACAGAACAGAAAGAATTTTCACAGAATGCTACTGTGTAGTTTATATATGAATATATTCCTTTTTCCACTAAAACCCTCTTAGCGCTCCGAATGTCCACTTGCATTTTCTACAGAAAGACTGTTCAGAACTGTGCAATCAAAAGTATGGTTTAACTCTGTTAGCTTAATGAACATATCAGAAATAAGTTTCACACAATGCTTCTGTGTAGTTTTTATTTGAAGATATTATTTTTCCCAATAGAGGCCTCTTAGCGCTCAGAATGTCCAATTGCAGTTTCTACAGAAAGAGTGTTTCAGAAAGGCTCAATCAAAAGTAAGGTTCAACTCCGTTAGTTGAATGCACAGAACAGAAAGAAGTTTCATACAATGCTTCTGTGTAGTTTATATTTGAACATATTCTTTTTTCCACTATTACCCACTTAGCGCTGCGAATGTCCAGTTGCATTTTCTACAGACAGAGTGTTTCAAAACTGCTCAATCAAAAGTATGGTTTAACTCTGTTAGCTGAATGCTCAGATCAGAAAGAAGTTTCACAGAATGCTTCTGTGTAGTTTATATTTGAATATATTCCTTTTTCCACTACTACTCTCTTAGCGCTCCAAATGTCCAGTTTCATTTTCTACAGAAAGAGTGTTCAGATCTGCTCAATCAAAAGTATGGTTTAACTCTGTTAGCTGAATGCACAGATCAGAAAGAAGTTTCACAGAATGATTCTGTGTAGTTTATATTTGGAGACATTCCTTTTTCCACTATTACCCTCTTAGCGCTCCGAATCTCCACTTGCATTTTCTACAGAAAGTGTGTTTCAGAACGGCTCAATCAAAACTAAGGTTCAACTCTTTTAGTTGAACAAACAGAACAGAAAGAAGTTTCACACAATTCTTCTGTGTAGTTTTTATTTGTAGACATTCTTTTTCCCAATATAGGCCTCTTAGCGCTCAGAATGTCCAATTGCAGTTTCTACAGAAAGAGTGTTTCAGAACGGCTCAATCAAAAGTAAGGTTCAACTCTGTTAGTTGAATGCACAGAACAGAAAGAAGTTTCATACAATGCTTCTGTGTAGTTTATATTTTAACATATTCTTTTTTCCACTATTACCCACTTAGCGCTACGAATGTCCAGTTGCATTTTCTAGAGACAGAGTGTTTCAAAACTGCTCAATCAAAAGTATGGTTTAACTCTGTTAGATGAATGCTCAGATCAGAAAAAAGTTTCACAGAATGCTTCTGTGTAGTTTATATTTGAATATATTCCTTTTTCCACTACTACGCTATTAGCGCTCCAAATGTCCAGTTGCATTTTCTAGAGAAAGAGTGTTCAGATCTGCTCAATCAAAAGTATGGTTTAACTCTGTTAGCTGAATGCACAGATCAGAAAGAAGTTTCACAGAATGATTCTGTGTAGTTTATATTTGAAGACATTCCTTTTTCCACTATTACCCTCTTAGCGCTCCAAATCTCCACTTGCATTTTCTACAAAAAGAGTGTTTCATAACTGCTCAATCAAAAATATGTTTTATCTCTGTTAACTGAATTTACAGATCAGAAATAAGTTTCACAGAATGCATCTGTGTAGTTTTTATTTGAAGATATTCTTTTTCCCAATGTAGGCCTCTTAGCGCTTAGCATGTCCAATTGCAGTTTCTACAGAAAGAGTGTTTCAGAATGGCTCAATCAAAAGTAAGGTTCAACTCTGTTAGTTGAATGCACAGAACAGAAAGAATTTTCACAGAATGCTACTGTGTAGTTTATATTTGTATATATTCCTTTTTCCACTATTACCCTCTTAGCGCTCCGAATGTCCACTTGCATTTTCTACAGAAAGAGTGTTCAGAACTGCGCAATCAAAAGTATGGTTTAACTCTGTTAGCTTAATGAACATATCAGAAATAAGTTTCACACAATGCTTCTGTGTAGTTTTTATTTGAAGATATTATTTTTCCCAATAGAGGCCTCTTAGCGCTCAGAATGTCCAATTGCAGTTTCTACAGAAAGAGTGTTTCAGAAAGGCTCAATCAAAAGTAAGGTTCAACTCGGTTAGTTGAATGCACAGAACAGAAAGATGTTTCATACAATGCTTCTGTGTAGTTTATATTTGAACATATTCTTTTTTCCACTATTACCCACTTAGCGCTACGAATGTCCAGTTGCATTTTCTACAGACAGAGTGTTTCAAAACTGCTCAATCAAAAGTATGGTTTAACTCTGTTAGCTGAATGCTCAGATCAGAAAGAAGTTTCACAGAATGCTTCTGTGTAGTTTATATTTGAATATATACCTTTTTCCACTACTACTCTCTTAGCGCTCCAAATGTCCAGTTGCATTTTCTACAGAAAGAGAGTTCAGATCTGCTCAATCAAAAGTATGGTTTAACTCTGTTAGCTGAATGCACAGATCAGAAAGAAGTTTCACAGAATGATTCTGTGTAGTTTATATTTGGAGACATTCCTTTTTCCACTATTACCCTATTAGCGCTCCGAATCTCCACTTGCATTTTCTACAGAAAGAGTGTTTCAGAACGGCTCAATCAAAACTAATGTTCAACTCTTTTAGTTGAACAAACAGAACAGAAAGAAGTTTCACACAATTCTTCTGTGTAGTTTTTATTTGTAGACATTCTTTTTCCCAATATAGGCCTCTTAGTGCTCAGAATGTCCAATTGCAGTTTCTACAGAAAGAGTGTTTCAGAACGGCTCAATCAAAAGTAAGGTTCAACTCTTTTAGTTGAATGCACAGAACAGAAAGAAGTTTCATACAATGCTTCTGTGTAGTTTATATTTGAACATATTCTTTTTTCCACTATTACCCACTTAGCGCTACGAATGTCCAGTTGCATTTTCTACAGACAGAGTGTTTCAAAACTGCTCAATCAAAAGTATGGTTTAACTCTGTTAGCTGAATGCTCAGATCAGAAAGAAGTTTCACAGAAGGCTTCTGTGTAGTTTATATTTGAATATATTCCTTTTTCCACTACTACGCTCTTAGCGCTCCAAATGTCCAGTTGCATTTTCTACAGAAAGAGTGTTCAGATCTGCTCAATCAAAAGTATGGTTTAACTCTGTTAGCTGAATGCACAGATCAGAAAGAAGTTTCACCGAATGATTCTGTGTAGTTTATATTTGAAGACATTCCTTTTTCCACTATTACCCTCTTAGCGCTCCGAATCTCCACTTGCATTTTCTACAAAAAGAGTGTTTCATAACTGCTCAATCAAAAATATGTTTTATCTCTGTTAACTGAATTTACAGATCAGAAATAAGTTTCACAGAATGCATCTGTGTAGTTTTTATTTGAAGATATTCTTTTTCCCAATGTAGGCCTCTTAGCGCTTAGCATGTCCAATTGCAGTTTCTACAGAAAGAGTGTTTCAGAACGGCTCAATCAAAAGTAAGGTTCAACTGTGTTAGTTGAATGCACAGAACAGAAAGAATTTTCACAGAATGCTACTGTGTAGTTTATATATGAATATATTCCTTTTTCCACTAAAACCCTCTTAGCTCTCCGAATGTCCACTTGCATTTTCTACAGAAAGACTGTTCAGAACTGTGCAATCAAAAGTATGGTTTAACTCTGTTAGTTTAATGAACATATCAGAAATAAGTTTCACACAATGCTTCTGTGTAGTTTTTATTTGAAGATATTATTTTTCCCAATAGAGGCCTCTTAGCGCTCAGAATGTCCAATTGCAGTTTCTACAGAAAGAGTGTTTCAGAAAGGCTCAATCAAAAGTAAGGTTCAACTCCGTTAGTTGAATGCACAGAACAGAAAGAAGTTTCATACAATGCTTCTGTGTAGTTTATATTTGAACATATTCTTTTTTCCACTATTACCCACTTAGCGCTACGAATGTCCAGTTGCATTTTCTACAGACAGAGTGTTTCAAAACTGCTCAATCAAAAGTATGGTTTAACTCTGTTAGCTGAATGCTCAGATCAGAAAGAAGTTTCACAGAATGCTTCTGTGTAGTTTATATTTGAATATATTCCTTTTTCCACTACTACTCTCTTAGCGCTCCAAATGTCCAGTTTCATTTTCTACAGAAAGAGTGTTCAGATCTGCTCAATCAAAAGTATGGTTTAACTCTGTTAGCTGAATGCACAGATCAGAAAGAAGTTTCACAGAATGATTCTGTGTAGTTTATATTTGGAGACATTCCTTTTTCCACTATTACCCTCTTAGCGCTCCGAATCTCCACTTGCATTTTCTACAGAAAGTGTGTTTCAGAACGGCTCAATCAAAACTAAGGTTCAACTCTTTTAGTTGAACAAACAGAACAGAAAGAAGTTTCACACAATTCTTCTGTGTAGTTTTTATTTGTAGACATTCTTTTTCCCAATATAGGTCTCTTAGCGCTCAGAATGTCCAATTGCAGTTTCTACAGAAAGAGTGTTTCAGAACGGCTCAATCAAAAGTAAGGTTCAACTCTGTTAGTTGAATGCACAGAACAGAAAGAAGTTTCATACAATGCTTCTGTGTAGTTTATATTTGAACATATTCTTTTTTCCACTATTACCCACTTAGCGCTACGAATGTCCAGTTGCATTTTCTACAGACAGAGTGTTTCAAAACTGCTCAATCAAAAGTGTGGTTTAACTCTGTTAGCTGAATGCTCAGATCAGAAAGAAGTTTCACAGAATCCTTCTGTGTAGTTTATATTTGAATATATTCCTTTTTCCATTACTATTCTCTTAGCGCTCCAAATGTCCAGTTGCATTTTCTACAGAAAGAGAGTTCAGATCTGCTCAATCAAAAGTATGGTTTAACTCTTTTAGCTGAATGCACAGATCAGAAAAAAGTTTCACAGAATGATTCTGTGTAGTTTATATTTGGAGACATTCCTTTTTCCACTATTACCCTCTTAGCGCTCCGAATCTCCACTTGCATTTTCTACAGAAAGAGTGTTTCAGAACGGCTCAATCAAAACTAAGGTTCAACTCTTTTAGTTGAGCAAACAGAACAGAAAGAAGTTTCACACAATTCTTCTGTGTAGTTTTTATTTGTAGACATTCTTTTTCCCAATATAGGCCTCTTAGCGCTCAGAATGTCCAATTGCAGTTTCTACAGAAAGAGTGTTTCAGAACGGCTCAATCAAAAGTAAGGTTCAACTCTGTTAGTTGAATGCACAGAACAGAAAGAAGTTTCATACAATGCTTCTGTGTAGTTTATATTTTAACATATTCTTTTTTCCACTATTACCCACTTAGCGCTACGAATGTCCAGTTGCATTTTCTACAGACAGAGTGTTTCAAAACTGCTCAATCAAAAGTATGGTTTAACTCTGTTAGCTGAATGCTCAGATCAGAAAAAAGTTTCACAGAATGCTTCTGTGTAGTTTATATTTGAATATATTCCTTTTTCCACTACTACGCTATTAGCGCTCCAAATGTCCAGTTGCATTTTCTAGAGAAAGAGTGTTCAGATCTGCTCAATCAAAAGTATGGTTTAACTCTGTTAGCTGAATGCACAGATCAGAAAGAAGTTTCACCGAATGATTCTGTGTAGTTTATATTTGAAGACATTCCTTTTTCCACTATTACCCTCTTAGCGCTCCAAATCTCCACTTGCATTTTCTACAAAAAGAGTGTTTCATAACTGCTCAATCAAAAATAAGTTTTATCTCTGTTAACTGAATTTACAGATAAGAAATAAGTTTCACAGAATGCATCTGTGTAGTTTTTATTTGAAGATATTCTTTTTCCCAATGTAGGCCTCTTAGCGCTTAGCATGTCCAATTGCAGTTTCTACAGAAAGAGTGTTTCAGAACGGCTCAATCAAAAGTAAGGTTCAACTCTGTTAGTTGAATGCACAGAACAGAAAGAATTTTCACAGAATGCTACTGTGTAGTTTATATTTGAATACATTCCTTTTTCCACTATTACCCTCTTAGCGCTCCGAATGTCCACTTGCATTTTCTACAGAAAGAGTGTTCAGAACTGCGCAATCAAAAGTATGGTTTAACTCTGTTAGCTTAATGAACATACCAGAAATAAGTTTCACACAATGCTTCTGTGTAGTTTTTATTTGAAGATATTATTTTTCCCAATAGAGGCCTCTTAGCGCTCAGAATGTCCAATTGCAGTTTCTACAGAAAGAGTGTTTCAGAAAGGCTCAATCAAAAGTAAGGTTCAACTCTGTTAGTTGAATGCACAGAACAGAAAGAAGTTTCATACAATGCTTCTGTGTAGTTTATATTTGAACATATTCTTTTTTCCACTATTACCCACTTAGCGCTACGAATGTCCAGTTGCATTTTCTACAGACAGAGTGTTTCAAAACTGCTCAATCAAAAGTATGGTTTAACTCTGTTAGCTGAATGCTCAGATCAGAAAGAAGTTTCACAGAATGCTTCTGTGTAGTTTATATTTGAATATATTCCTTTTTCCACTACTACTCTCTTAGCGCTCCAAATGTCCAGTTGCATTTTCTACAGAAAGAGAGTTCAGATCTGCTCAATCAAAAGTATGGTTTAACTCTGTTAGCTGAATGCACAGATCAGAAAGAAGTTTCACAGAATGATTCTGTGTAGTTTATATTTGGAGACATTCCTTTTTCCACTATTACCCTATTAGCGCTCCGAATCTCCACTTGCATTTTCTACAGAAAGAGTGTTTCAGAACGGCTCAATCAAAACTAATGTTCAACTCTTTTAGTTGAACAAACAGAACAGAAAGAAGTTTCACACAATTCTTCCGTGTAGTTTTTATTTGTAGACATTCTTTTTCCCAATATAGGCCTCTTAGCGCTCAGAATGTCCAATGGCAGTTTCTACAGAAAGAGTGTTTCAGAACGGCTCAATCAAAAGTAAGGTTCAACTCTGTTAGTTGAATGCACAGAACAGAAAGAAGTTTCATACAATGCTTCTGTGTAGTTTATATTTGAACATATTCTTTTTTCCACTATTACCCACTTAGCGCTACGAATGTCCAGTTGCATTTTCTACAGACAGAGTGTTTCAAAACTGCTCAATCAAAAGTATGGTTTAACTCTGTTAGCTGAATGCTCAGATCAGAAAGAAGTTTCACAGAAGGCTTCTGTGTAGTTTATATTTGAATATATTCCTTTTTCCACTACTACGCTCTTAGCGCTCCACATGTCCAGTTGCATTTTCTACAGAAAGAGTGTTCAGATCTGCTCAATCAAAAGTATGGTTTAACTCTGTTAGCTGAATGCACAGATCAGAAAGAAGTTTCACCGAATGATTCTGTGTAGTTTATATTTGAAGACATTCCTTTTTCCACTATTACCCTCTTAGCGCTCCGAATCTCCACTTGCATTTTCTACAGAAAGAGTGTTTCAGAACGGCTCAATCAAAACTAAGGTTCAACTCTTTTAGTTGAACAAACAGAACAGAAAGAAGTTTCACACAATTCTTCTGTGTAGTTTTTATTTGTAGACATTCTTTTTCCCAATATAGGCCTCTTAGCGCTTAGCATGTCCAATGGCAGTTTCTACAGAAAGAGTGTTTCAGAACGGCTCAATCAAAAGTAAGGTTCAACTCTGTTAGTTGAATGCACAGAACAGAAAGTATTTTCACAGAATGCTACTGTGTAGTTTATATTTGAATATATTCCTTTTTCCACTATTACCCTCTTAGCGCTCCGAATGTCCACTTGCATTTTCTACAGAAAGAGTGTTAAGAACTGCGCAATCAAAAGTATGGTTTAACTCTGTTAGCTTATTGAACATATCAGAAATAAGTTTCACACAATGCTTCTGTGTAGTTTTATTTGAAGATATTATTTTTCCCAATAGAGGCCTCTTAGCGCTCAGAATGTCCAATTGCAGTTTCTACAGAAAGAGTGTTTCAGAAAGGCTCAATCAAAAGTAAGGTTCAACTCTGTTAGTTGAATGCACAGAACAGAAAGAAGTTTCATACAATGCTTCTGTGTAGTTTATATTTGAACACATTCTTTTTTCCACTATTACCCACTTAGCGCTACGAATGTCCAGTTGCATTTTCTACAGACAGAGTGTTTCAAAACTGCTCAATCAAAAGTATGGTTTAACTCTGTTAGCTGAATGCTCAGATCAGAAAGAAGTTTCACAGAATGCTTCTGTGTAGTTTATATTTGAATATATTCCTTTTTCCACTACTACTCTCTTAGCGCTCCAAATGTCCAGCTGCATTTTCTACAGAAAGAGAGTTCAGATCTGCTCAATCAAAAGTATGGTTTAACTCTGTTAGCTGAATGCACAGATCAGAAAGAAGTTTCACAGAATGATTCTGTGTAGTTTATATTTGGAGACATTCCTTTTTCCACTATTACCCCCTTAGCGCTCCGAATCTCCACTTGCATTTTCTACAGAAAGAGTGTTTCAGAACGGCTCAATGAAAACTAAGGTTCAACTCTTTTAGTTGAACAAACAGAACAGAAAGAAGTTTCACACAATTCTTCTGTGTAGTTTTTATTTGTACACATTCTTTTTCCCAATATAGGCCTCTTAGCGCTCAGAATGTCCAATTGCAGTTTCTACAGAAAGAGTGTTTCAGAACGGCTCAATCAAAAGTAAGGTTCAACTCTGTTAGTTGAATGCGCAGAACAGAAAGAAGTTTCATACAATGCTTCTGTGTAGTTTATATTTGAACATATTCTTTTTTCCACTATTACCCACTTAGCGCTACGAATGTCCAGTTGCATTTTCTACAGACAGAGTGTTTCAAAACTGCTCAATCAAAAGTATGGTTTAACTCTGTTAGATGAATGCTCAGATCAGAAAAATGTTTCACAGAATGCTTCTGTGTAGTTTATATTTGAATATATTCCTTTTTCCACTACTACTCTCTTAGCGCTCCAAATGTCCAGTTGCATTTCCTACAGAAAGAGTGTTCAGATCTGCTCAATCTAAAGTATGGTTTAACTCTGTTAGCTGAATGCACAGATCAGAAAGAAGTTTCACCGAATGATTTTGTGTAGTTTATATTTGAAGACATTCCTTTTTCCACTATTACCCTCTTAGCGCTCCGAATCTCCACTTGCATTTTCTACAAAAAGAGTGTTTCATAACTGCTCAATCAAAAATATGTTTTATCTCTGTTAACTGAATTTACAGATCAGAAATAAGTTTCACAGAATGCATCTGTGTAGTTTTTATTTGAAGATATTCTTTTTCCCAATGTAGGCCTCTTAGCGCTTAGCATGTCCAATTGCAGTTTCTACAGAAAGAGTGTTTCAGAACGGCTCAATCAAAAGTAAGGTTCAACTCTGTTAGTTGAATGCACAGAACAGAAAGAATTTTCGCAGAATGCTACTGTGTAGTTTATATTTGAATATATTCCTTTTTCCACTATTACCCTCTTAGCGCTCCGAAACTCCATTGCATTTTCTACAGAAAGAGTGTTTCAGAACGGCTCAATCAAAACTAAGGTTCAAATCTTTTAGTTGAACAAACAGAACAGAAAGAAGTTTCACACAATTCTTCTGTGTAGTTTTTATTTGTAGACATTCTTTTTCCCAATATAGGCCTCTTAGCGCTCAGAATGTCCAATTGCAGTTTCTACAGAAAGAGTGTTTCGGAACGGCTCAATCAAAAGTAAGGTTCAACTCTGTTAGTTGAATGCACAGAACAGAAAGAAGTTTCATACAATGCTTCTGTGTAGTTTATATTTGAACATATTCTTTTTTCCACTATTACCCACTTAGCGCTACGAATGTCCAGTTGCATTTTCTACAGACAGAGTGTTTCAAAACTGCTCAATCAAAAGTATGGTTTAACTCTGTTAGCTGAATGCTCAGATCAGAAAGAAGTTTCACAGAATGCTTCTGTGTAGTTTATATTTGAATATATTCCTTTTTCCACTACTACGCTCTTAGCGCTCCAAATGTCCAGTTGCATTTTCTACAGAAAGAGTGTTCAGATCTGCTCAATCAAAAGTATGGTTTAACTCTGTTAGCTGAATGCACAGATCAGAAAGAAGTTTCACCGAATGATTCTGTGTAGTTTATATTTGAAGACATTCCTTTTTCCACTATTACCCACTTAGCGCTCCGAATCTCCACTTGCATTTTCTACAAAAAGAGTGTTTCATAACTGCTCAATCCAAAATATGTTTTATCTCTGTTAACTGAATTTACAGATCAGAAATAAGTTTCACAGAATCCATCTGTGTAGTTTTTATTTGAAGATATTCTTTTTCCCAAAGTAGGCCTCTTAGCGCTTAGCATGTCCAATTGCAGTTTCTACAGAAAGAGTGTTTCAGAACGGCTCAATCAAAAGTAAGGTTCAACTCTGTTAGTTGAATGCACAGAACAGAAAGAATTTTCACAGAATGCTACTGTGTAGTTTATATTTGAATATATTCCTTTTTCCACTATTACCCTCTTAGCGCTCCGAATCTCCATTGCATTTTCTACTGAAAGAGTGTTTCAGAACGGCTCAATCAAAACTAAGGTTCAACTCTTTTAGTTGAACAAACAGAACAGAAAGAAGTTTCACACAATTCTTCTGTGTAGTTTTTATTTGTAGACATTCTTTTTCCCAATATAGGCCTCTTAGCGCTCAGAATGTCCAATTGCAGTTTCTACAGAAAGAGTGTTTCAGAACGGCTCAATCAAAAGTAAGGTTCAACTCTGTTAGTTGAATGCACAGAACAGAAAGAAGTTTCATACAATGCTTCTGTGTAGTTTATATTTGAACATATTCTTTTTTCCACTATTACCCACTTAGCGCTACGAATGTCCAGTTGCATTTTCTACAGACAGAGTGTTTCAAAACTGCTCAATCAAAAGTATGGTTTAACTCTGTTAGCTGAATGCTCAGATCAGAAAGAAGTTTCACAGAATGCTTCTGTGTAGTTTATATTTGAATATATTCCTTTTTCCACTACTACGCTCTTAGCGCTCCAAATGTCCAGTTGCATTTTCTACAGAAAGAGTGTTCAGATCTGCTCAATCAAAAGTATGGTTGAACTCTGTTAGCTGAATGCACAGATCAGAGAGAAGTTTCACCGAATGATTCTGTGTAGTTTATATTTGAAGACATTACTTTTTCCACTATTACCCTCTTAGCACTCCGAATCTCCACTTGCATTTTCTACAAAAAGAGTGTTTCATAACTGCTCAATCAAAAATATATTTTATCTCTGTTAACTGAATTTACAGATCAGAAATAAGTTTCACAGAATGCATCTGTGTAGTTTTTATTTGAAGATATTCTTTTTCCCAATGTAGGCCTCTTAGCGCTTAGCATGTCCAATTGCAGTTTCTACAGAAAGAGTGTTTCAGAACGGCTCAATCAAAAGTAAGGTTCAACTCTGTTAGTTGAATGCACAGAACAGAAAGAATTTTCACAGAATGCTACTGTGTAGTTTATATTTGAATATATTCCTTTTTCCACTATTACCCTCTTAGCGCTCCGAATGTCCACTTGCATTTTCTACAGAAAGAGTGCTCAGAACTGCGCAATCAAAAGTATGGTTTAACTCTGTTAGCTTAATGAACATATCAGAAATAAGTTTCACACAATGCTTCTGTGTAGTTTTTATTTGAAGATATTATTTTTCCCATTATAGGCCTCTTAGCGCTCAGAATGTCCAATTGCAGTTTCTACAGAAAGAGTGTTTCAGAAAGGCTCAATCAAAAGTAAGGTTCAACTCTGTTAGTTGAATGCACAGAACAGAAAGAAGTTTCATACAATGCTTCTGTGTAGTTTATATTTGAACATATTCTTTTTTCCACTATTACCCACTTAGCGCTACGAATGTCCAGTTGCATTTTCTACAGACAGAGTGTTTCAAAACTGCTCAATCAAAAGTATGGTTTAATTCTGTTAGCTGAATGCTCAGATCAGAAAGAAGTTTCACAGAATGCTTCTGTGTAGTTTATATTTGAATATATTCCTTTTTCCACTACTACGCTCTTAGCGCTCCAAATGTCCAGTTGCATTTTCTACAGAAAGAGTGTTCAGATCTGCTCAATCAAAAGTATGGTTTAACTCTGTTTGCTGAATGCACAGATCAGAAAGAAGTTTCACCGAATGATTTTGTGTAGTTTATATTTGAAGACATTCCTTTTTCCACTATTACCCTCTTAGCGCTCCGAATCTCCACTTGCACTTTCTACAAAAAGAGTGTTTCATAACTGCTCAATCAAAAATATGTTTTATCTCTGTTAACTGAATTTACAGATCAGAAATAAGTTTCACAGAATGCATCTGTGTAGTTTTTATTTGAAGATATTCTTTTTCCCAATGTAGGCCTCTTAGCGCTTAGCATGTCCAATTGCAGTTTCTACAGAAAGAGTGTTTCAGAACGGCTCAATCAAAAGTAAGGTTCAACTCTGTTAGTTGAATGCACAGAACAGAAAGAATTTTCGCAGAATGCTACTGTGTAGTTTATATTTGAATATATTCCTTTTTCCACTATTACCCTCTTAGCACTCCGAATCTCCATTGCATTTTCTACAGAAAGAGTGTTTCAGAACGGCTCAATCAAAACTAAGGTTCAACTCTTTTAGTTGAACAAACAGAACAGAAAGAAGTTTCACACAATTCTTCTGTGTAGTTTTTATTTGTAGACATACTTTTTCCCAATATTGGCCTCTTAGCGCTCAGAATTTACAATTGCAGTTTCTACAGAAAGAGTGTTTCAGAACGGCTCAATCAAAAGTAAGGTTCAACTCTGTTAGTTGAATGCACAGAACAGAAAGAAGTTTCATACAATGCTTCTGTGTAGTTTATATTTGAACATATTCTTTTTTCCACTATTACCCACTTAGCGCTACGAATGTCCAGTTGCATTTTCTACAGACAGAGTTTTTCAAAACTGCTCAATCAAAAGTATGGTTTAACTCTGTTAGCTGAATGCTCAGATCAGAAAGAAGTTTCACAGAATGCTTCTGTGTAGTTTATATTTGAATATATTCCTTTTTCCACTACTACGCTCTTAGCGCTCCAAATGTCCAGTTGCATTTTCTACAGAAACAGTGTTCAGATCTGCTCAATCAAAAGTATGGTTTAACTCTGTTAGCTGAATGCACAGATCAGAAAGAAGTTTTACCGAATGATTCTGTGTAGTTTATATTTGAAGACATTCCTTTTTCCACTATTACCCACTTAGCGCTCCGAATCTCCACTTGCATTTTCTACAAAAAGAGTGTTTCATAACTGCTCAATCAAAAATATGTTTTATCTCTGTTAACTGAATTTACAGATCAGAAATATGTTTCACAGAATGCATCTGTGTAGTTTTTATTTGAAGATATTCTTTTTCCCAATGTAGGCCTCTTAGCGCTTAGCATGTCCAATTGCAGTTTCTACAGAAAGAGTGTTTCAGAAAGGCTCAATCAAAAGTAAGATTCAACTCTGTTAGTTGAATGCACAGAACAGAAAGAAGTTTCATACACTGCTTCTGTGTAGTTTATATTTGAACATATTCTTTTTTCCACAATTACCCACTTAGCGCTACGAATGTCCAGTTGCATTTTCTACAGACTGAGTGTTTCAAAACTGCTCAATCAAAAGTATGGTTTAACTCTGTTAGCTGAATGCTCAGATCAGAAAGAAGTTTCACAGAATTCTTCTGTGTAGTTTATATTTGAATATATTCCTTTTTCCACTACTACTCTCTTAGCGCTCCAAATGTCCAGTTGCATTTTCTACAGAAAGAGAGTTCAGATCTGCTCAATCAAAAGTATGGTTTAACTCTGTTAGCTGAATGCACAGATCAGAAAAAAGTTTCACAGAATGATTCTGTGTAGTTTATATATGGAGACATTCCTTTTTCCACTATTACCCTCTTAGCGCTCCGAATCTCCACTTGCATTTTCTACAGAAAGAGTGTTTCAGAACGGCTCAATCAAAACTAAGGTTCAACTCTTTTAGTTGAACAAACAGAACAGAAAGAAGTTTCACACAATTCTTCTGTGTAGTTTTTATTTGTAGACATTCTTTTTCCCAATATAGGCCTCTTAGCGCTTAGCATGTCCAATGGCAGTTTCTACAGAAAGAGTGTTTCAGAACGGCTCAATCAAAAGTAAGGTTCAACTCTGTTAGTTGAATGCACAGAACAGAAAGTATTTTCACAGAATGCTACTGTGTAGTTTATATTTGAATATATTCCTTTTTCCACTATTACCCTCTTAGCGCTCCGAATGTCCACTTGCATTTTCTACAGAAAGAGTGTTAAGAACTGCGCAATCAAAAGTATGGTTTAACTCTGTTAGCTTATTGAACATATCAGAAATAAGTTTCACACAATGCTTCTGTGTAGTTTTATTTGAAGATATTATTTTTCCCAATAGAGGCCTCTTAGCGCTCAGAATGTCCAATTGCAGTTTCTACAGAAAGAGTGTTTCAGAAAGGCTCAATCAAAAGTAAGGTTCAACTCTGTTAGTTGAATGCACAGAACAGAAAGATGTTTCATACAATGCTTCTGTGTAGTTTATATTTGAACACATTCTTTTTTCCACTATTACCCACTTAGCGCTACGAATGTCCAGTTGCATTTTCTACAGACAGAGTGTTTCAAAACTGCTCAATCAAAAGTATGGTTTAACTCTGTTAGCTGAATGCTCAGATCAGAAAGAAGTTTCACAGAATGCTTCTGTGTAGTTTATATTTGAATATATTCCTTTTTCCACTACTACTCTCTTAGCGCTCCAAATGTCCAGTTGCATTTTCTACAGAAAGAGTGTTCAGATCTGCTCAATCAAAAGTATGGTTTAACTCTGTTAGCTGAATACACAGATCAGAAAGAAGTTTCACAGAATGATTCTGTGTAGTTTATATTTGGAGACATTCCTTTTTCCACTATTACCCTCTTAGCGCTCCGAATCTCCACTTGCATTTTCTACAGAAAGAGTGTTTCAGAACGGCTCAATCAAAACTAAGGTTCAACTCTTTTAGTTGAACAAACAGAACAGAAAGAAGTTTGACACAATTCTTCTGTGTAGTTTTTATTTGTAGACATTCTTTTTCCCAATATAGGCCTCTTAGCGCTCAGAATGTCCAATTGAAGTTTCTACAGAAAGAGTGTTTCAGAGCGGCTCAATCAAAAGTAAGGTTCAACTCTGTTAGTTGAATGCACAGAACAGAAAGAAGTTTCATACAATGCTTCTGTGTAGTTTATATTTGAACATATTCTTTTTTCCACTATTGCCCACTTAGCGCTACGAATGTCCAGTTGCATTTTCTACAGACAGAGTGTTTCAAAACTGCTCAATCAAAGTATGGTTTAATTCTGTTAGCTGAATGCTCAGATCAGAAAGAAGTTTCACAGAATGCTTCTGTGTAGTTTATATTTGAATATATTCCTTTTTCCACTACTACGCTCTTAGCGCTCCAAATGTCCAGTTGCATTTTCTACAGAAAGAGTGTTCAGATCTGCTCAATCAAAAGTATGGTTTAACTCTGTTAGCTGAATGCACAGGTCAGAAAGAAGTTTCACAGAATGATTCTGTGTAGTTTATATTTGGAGACATTCCTTTTTCCACTATTACCCTCTTAGCGCTCCGAATCTCCACTTGCATTTTCTACAGAAAGAGGGTTTCAGAACGGCTCAATCAAAACTAAGGTTCAACTCTTTTAGTTGAACGAACAGAACAGAAAGAAGTTTCACACAATTCTTCTGTGTAGTTTTTATTTGTAGACATTCTTTCTCCCAATATAGGCCTCTTAGCGCTCAGAATGTCCAATTGCAGTTTCTACAAAGAGTGTTTCAGAACGGCTCAATCAAAAGTAAGGTTCAACTCTGTTAGTTGAATGCACAGAACAGAAAGAAGTTTCATACAATGCTTCTGTGTAGTTTATATTTGAACATATTCTTTTTTCCACTATTACCCACTTAGCGCTACGAATGTCCAGTTGCATTTTCTACAGACAGAGTGTTTCAAAACTGCTCAATCAAAAGTATGGTTTAACTCTGTTAGCTGAATGCTCAGATCAGAAAGAAGTTTCACAGAATGCTTCTGTGTAGTTTATATTTGAATATATTCCTTTTTCCACTACTACGCTCTTAGCGCTCCAAATGTCCAGTTGCATTTTCTACAGAAAGAATGTTCAGATCTGCTCAATCAAAAGTATCGTTTAACTCTGTTAGCTGAATGCACAGATCAGAAAGAAGTTTCACCGAATGATTCCGTGTAGTTTATATTTGAAGACATTCCTTTTTCCACTATTACCCTCTTAGCGCTCCGAATCTCCACTTGCATTTTCTACAATAAGAGTGTTTCATAACTGCTCAATCAAAAATATGTTTTATCTCTGTTAACTGAATTTACAGATCAGAAATAAGTTTCACAGAATGCATCTGTGTAGTTTTTATTTGAAGATATTCTTTTTCCCAATGTAGGCCTCTTAGCGCTTAGCATGTCCAATGGCAGTTTCTACAGAAAGAGTGTTTCAGAACGGCTCAATCAAAAGTAAGGTTCAACTCTGTTAGTTGAATGCACAGAACAGAAAGTATTTTCACAGAATGCTACTGTGTAGTTTATATTTGAATATATTCCTTTTTCCAATATTACCCTCTTAGAGCTCCGAATGTCCACTTGCATTTTCTACAGAAAGAGTGTTCAGAACTGCGCAATCAAAAGTATGGTTTAACTCTGTTAGCTTAATGAACATATCAGAAATAAGTTTCACACAATGCTTCTGTGTAGTTTTATTTGAAGATATTATTTTTCCCAATAGAGGCCTCTTAGCGCTCAGAATGTCCAATTGCAGTTTCTACAGAAAGAGTGTTTCAGAAAGGCTCAATCAAAAGTAAGGTTCAACTCTGTTAGTTGAATGCACAGAACAGAAAGAAGTTTCATACAATGCTTCTGTGTAGTTTATATTTGAACACATTCTTTTTTCCACTATTACCCACTTAGCGCTACGAATGTCCAGTTGCATTTTCTACAGACAAAGTGTTTCAAAACTGCTCAATCAAAAGTATGGTTTAACTCTGTTAGCTGAATCCTCAGATCAGAAAGAAGTTTCACAGAATGCTTCTGTGCAGTTTATATTTGAATATATTCCTTTTTCCACTACTACTCTCTTAGCGCTCCAAATGTCCAGTTGCATTTTCTACAGAAAGAGTGTTCAGATCTGCTCAATCAAAAGTATGGTTTAATTCTGTTAGCTGAATACACAGATCAGAAAGAAGTTTCACAGAATGATTCTGTGTAGTTTATATTTGGAGACATTCCTTTTTCCACTATTACCCTCTTAGCGCTCCGAATCTCCACTTGCATTTTCTACAGAAAGAGTGTTTCAGAACGGCTCAATCAAAACTAAGGTTCAACTCTTTTAGTTGAACAAACAGAACAGAAAGAAGTTTCACACAATTCTTCTGTGTAGTTTTTATTTGTAGACATTCTTTTTCCCAATATAGGCCTCTTAGCGCTCAGAATGTCCAATTGCAGTTTCTACAGAAAGAGTGTTTCAGAGCGGCTCAATCAAAAGTAAGGTTCAACTCTGTTAGTTGAATGCACAGAACAGAAAGAAGTTTCATACAATGCTTCTGTGTAGTTTATATTTGAACATATTCTTTTTTCCACTATTGCCCACTTAGCGCTACGAATGTCCAGTTGCATTTTCTACAGACAGAGTGTTTCAAAACTGCTCAATCAAAGTATGGTTTAATTCTGTTAGCTGAATGCTCAGATCAGAAAGAAGTTTCACAGAATGCTTCTGTGTAGTTTATATTTGAATATATTCCTTTTTCCACTACTATGCTCTTAGCGCTCCAAATGTCCAGTTGCATTTTCTACAGAAAGAGTGTTCAGATCTGCTCAATCAAAAGTATGGTTTAACTCTGTTAGCTGAATGCACAGGTCAGAAAGAAGTTTCACAGAATGATTCTGTGTAGTTTATATTTGGAGACATTCCTTTTTCCACTATTACCCTCTTAGCGCTCCGAATCTCCACTTGCATTTTCTACAGAAAGAGGGTTTCAGAACGGCTCAATCAAAACTAAGGTTCAACTCTTTTAGTTGAACAAACAGAACAGAAAGAAGTTTCACACAATTCTTCTGTGTAGTTTTTATTTGTAGAAATTCTTTTTCCCAATATACTCCTCTTAGCGCTCAGAATGTCCAATTGCAGTTTCTACAGAAAGAGTGTTTCAGAACGGCTCAATCAAAAGTAAGGTTCAACTCTGTTAGTTGAATGCACAGAACAGAAAGAAGTTTCATACAATGCTTCTGTGTAGTTTATATTTGAACATATTCTTTTTTCCACTATTACCCACTTAGCGCTACGAATGTCCAGTTGCATTTTCTACAGACAGAGTGTTTCAAAACTGCTCAATCAAAGTATGGTTTAACTCTGTTAGCTGAATGCTCAGATCAGAAAGAAGTTTCACAGAATGCTTCTGTGTAGTTTATATTTGAATATATTCCTTTTTCCACTACTACGCTCTTAGCGCTCCAATTGTCCAGTTGCATTTTCTACAGAAAGAGTGTTCAGGTCTGCTCAATCAAAAGTATGGTTTAACTCTGTTAGCTGAATGCACAGATCAGAAAGAAGTTTCACAGAATGATTCTGTGTAGTTTATATTTGGAGACATTCCTTTTTCCACTATTACCCTGTTAGCGCTCCGAATCTCCACTTGCATTTTCTACAGAAAGTGTGTTTCAGAACGGCTCAATCAAAACTAAGGTTCAACTCTTTTAGTTGAACGAACAGAACAGAAAGAAGTTTCACACAATTCTTCTGTGTAGTTTTTATTTGTAGACATTCTTTTTCCCAATATAGGCCTCTTAGCGCTCAGAATGTCCAATTGCGGTTTCTACAAAGAGTGTTTCAGAACGGCTCAATCAAAAGTAAGGTTCAACTCTGTTAGTTGAATGCACAGAACAGAAAGAAGTTTCATACAATGCTTCTGTGTAGTTTATATTTGAACATATTCTTTTTTCCACTATTACCCACTTAGCGCTACGAATGTCCAGTTGCATTTTCTACAGACAGAGTGTTTCAAAACTGCTCAATCAAAAGTATGGTTTAACTCTGTTAGCTGAATGCTCAGATCAGAAAGAAGTTTCACAGAATGCTTCTGTGTAGTTTATATTTGAACATATTCCTTTTTCCACTACTACGCTCTTAGCGCTCCAAATGTCCAGTTGCATTTTCTACAGAAAGAATGTTCAGATCTGCTCAATCAAAAGTATGGTTTAACTCTGTTAGCTGAATGCACAGATCAGAAAGAAGTTTCACCGAATGATTCCGTGTAGTTTATATTTGAAGACATTCCTTTTTCCACTATTACCCTCTTAGCGCTCCGAATCTCCACTTGAATTTTCTACAATAAGTGTGTTTCATAACTGCTCAATCAAAAATATGTTTTATCTCTGTTAACTGAATTTACAGATCAGAAATAAGTTTCACAGAATGCATCTGTGTAGTTTTTATTTGAAGATATTCTTTTTCCCAATGTAGGCCTCTTAGCGCTTAGCATGTCCAATGGCAGTTTCTACAGAAAGAGTGTTTCAGAACGGCTCAATCAAAAGTAAGGTTCAACTCTGTTAGTTGAATGCACAGAACAGAAAGTATTTTCACAGAATGCTACTGTGTAGTTTATATTTGAATATATTCCTTTTTCCACTATTACCCTCTTAGCGCTCCGAATGTCCACTTGCATTTTCTACAGAAAGAGTGTTCAGAACTGCGCAATCAAAAGTATGGTTTAACTCTGTTAGCTTAATGAACATATCAGAAATAAGTTTCACACAATGCTTCTGTGTAGTTTTATTTGAAGATATTATTTTTCCCAATAGTGGCCTCTTAGCGCTCAGAATGTCCAATTGCAGTTTCTACAGAAAGAGTGTTTCAGAAAGGCTCAATCAAAAGTAAGGTTCAACTCCGTTAGTTGAATGCACAGAACAGAAAGAAGTTTCATACGATGCTTCTGTGTAGTTTATATTTGAACATATTCTTTTTTCCACTATTACCCACTTAGCGCTACGAATATCCAGTTGCATTTTCTACAGACAGAGTGTTTCAAACCTGCTCAATCAAAAGTATGGTTTAACTCTGTTAGCTGAATGCTCAGATCAGAAAGAAGTTTCACAGAATGCTTCTGTGTAGTTTATATTTGAATATATTCCTTTTTCCACTACTACTCTCTTAGCGCTCCAAATGTCCAGTTGCATTTTCTACAGAAAGAGAGTTCAGATCTGCTCAATCAAAAGTATGGTTTAACTCTGTTAGCTGAATGCACAGATCAGAAAGAAGTTTCACAGAATGATTCTGTGTAGTTTATATTTGTAGACATTCCTTTTTCCACTATTACCCCCTTAGCGCTCCGAATCTCCACTTGCATTTTCTACAGAAAGAGTGTTTCAGAACGGCTCAATGAAAACTAAGGTTCAACTCTTTTAGTTGAACAAACAGAACAGAAAGAAGTTTCACACAATTCTTCTGTGTAGTTTTTATTTGTACACATTCTTTTTCCCAATATAGGCCTCTTAGCGCTCAGAATGTCCAATTGCAGTTTCTACAGAAAGAGTGTTTCAGAACGGCTCAATCAAAAGTAAGGTTCAACTCTGTTAGTTGAATGCGCAGAACAGAAAGAAGTTTCATACAATGCTTCTGTGTAGTTTATATTTGAACATATTCTTTTTTCCACTATTACCCACTTAGCGCTACGAATGTCCAGTTGCATTTTCTACAGACAGAGTGTTTCAAAACTGCTCAATCAAAAGTATGGTTTAACTCTGTTAGATGAATGCTCAGATCAGAAAAATGTTTCACAGAATGCTTCTGTGTAGTTTATATTTGAATATATTCCTTTTTCCACTACTACTCTCTTAGCGCTCCAAATGTCCAGTTGCATTTCCTACAGAAAGAGTGTTCAGATCTGCTCAATCTAAAGTATGGTTTAACTCTGTTAGCTGAATGCACAGATCAGAAAGAAGTTTCACCGAATGATTTTGTGTAGTTTATATTTGAAGACATTCCTTTTTCCACTATTACCCTCTTAGCGCTCCGAATCTCCACTTGCATTTTCTACAAAAAGAGTGTTTCATAACTGCTCAATCAAAAATATGTTTTATCTCTGTTAACTGAATTTACAGATCAGAAATAAGTTTCACAGAATGCATCTGTGTAGTTTTTATTTGAAGATATTCTTTTTCCCAATGTAGGCCTCTTAGCGCTTAGCATGTCCAATTGCAGTTTCTACAGAAAGAGTGTTTCAGAACGGCTCAATCAAAAGTAAGGTTCAACTCTGTTAGTTGAATGCACAGAACAGAAAGAATTTTCGCAGAATGCTACTGTGTAGTTTATATTTGAATATATTCCTTTTTCCACTATTACCCTCTTAGCGCTCCGAAACTCCATTGCATTTTCTACAGAAAGAGTGTTTCAGAACGGCTCAATCAAAACTAAGGTTCAAATCTTTTAGTTGAACAAACAGAACAGAAAGAAGTTTCACACAATTCTTCTGTGTAGTTTTTATTTGTAGACATTCTTTTTCCCAATATAGGCCTCTTAGCGCTCAGAATGTCCAATTGCAGTTTCTACAGAAAGAGTGTTTCGGAACGGCTCAATCAAAAGTAAGGTTCAACTCTGTTAGTTGAATGCACAGAACAGAAAGAAGTTTCATACAATGCTTCTGTGTAGTTTATATTTGAACATATTCTTTTTTCCACTATTACCCACTTAGCGCTACGAATGTCCAGTTGCATTTTCTACAGACAGAGTGTTTCAAAACTGCTCAATCAAAAGTATGGTTTAACTCTGTTAGCTGAATGCTCAGATCAGAAAGAAGTTTCACAGAATGCTTCTGTGTAGTTTATATTTGAATATATTCCTTTTTCCACTACTACGCTCTTAGCGCTCCAAATGTCCAGTTGCATTTTCTACAGAAAGAGTGTTCAGATCTGCTCAATCAAAAGTATGGTTTAACTCTGTTAGCTGAATGCACAGATCAGAAAGAAGTTTCACCGAATGATTCTGTGTAGTTTATATTTGAAGACATTCCTTTTTCCACTATTACCCTCTTAGCGCTCCGAATCTCCACTTGCATTTTCTACAAAAAGAGTGTTTCATAACTGCTCAATCAAAAATATGTTTTATCTCTGTTAACTGAATTTACAGATCAGAAATAAGTTTCACAGAATCCATCTGTGTAGTTTTTATTTGAAGATATTCTTTTTCCCAATGTAGGCCTCTTAGCGCTTAGCATGTCCAATTGCAGTTTCTACAGAAAGAGTGTTTCAGAACGGCTCAATCAAAAGTAAGGTTCAACTCTGTTAGTTGAATGCACAGAACAGAAAGAATTTTCACAGAATGCTACTGTGTAGTTTATATTTGAATATATTCCTTTTTCCACTATTACCCTCTTAGCGCTCCGAATCTCCATTGCATTTTCTACAGAAAGAGTGTTTCAGAACGGCTCAATCAAAACTAAGGTTCAACTCTTTTAGTTGAACAAACAGAACAGAAAGAAGTTTCACACAATTCTTCTGTGTAGTTTTTATTTGTAGACATTCTTTTTCCCCATATAGGCCTCTTAGCGCTCAGAATGTCCAATTGCAGTTTCTACAGAAAGAGTGTTTCAGAACGGCTCAATCAAAAGTAAGGTTCAACTCTGTTAGTTGAATGCACAGAACAGAAAGAAGTTTCATACAATGCTTCTGTGTAGTTTATATTTGAACATATTCTTTTTTCCACTATTACCCACTTAGCGCTACGAATGTCCAGTTGCATTTTCTACAGACAGAGTGTTTCAAAACTGCTCAATCAAAAGTATGGTTTAACTCTGTTAGCTGAATGCTCAGATCAGAAAGAAGTTTCACAGAATGCTTCTGTGTAGTTTATATTTGAATATATTCCTTTTTCCACTACTACGCTCTTAGCGCTCCAAATGTCCAGTTGCATTTTCTACAGAAAGAGTGTTCAGATCTGCTCAATCAAAAGTATGGTTGAACTCTGTTAGCTGAATGCACAGATCAGAAAGAAGTTTCACCGAATGATTCTGTGTAGTTTATATTTGAAGACATTCCTTTTTCCACTATTACCCTCTTAGCGCTCCGAATCTCCACTTGCATTTTCTACAAAAAGAGTGTTTCATAACTGCTCAATCAAAAATATATTTTATCTCTGTTAACTGAATTTACAGATCAGAAATAAGTTTCACAGAATGCATCTGTGTAGTTTTTATTTGAAGATATTCTTTTTCCCAATGTAGGCCTCTTAGCGCTTAGCATGTCCAATTGCAGTTTCTACAGAAAGAGTGTTTCAGAACGGCTCAATCAAAAGTAAGGTTCAACTCTGTTAGTTGAATGCACAGAAAAGAAAGAATTTTCACAGAATGCTACTGTGTAGTTTATATTTGAATATATTCCTTTTTCCACTATTACCCTCTTAGCGCTCCGAATGTCCACTTGCATTTTCTACAGAAAGAGTGCTCAGAACTGCGCAATCAAAAGTATGGTTTAACTCTGTTAGCTTAATGAACATATCAGAAATAAGTTTCACACAATGCTTCTGTGTAGTTTTTATTTGAAGATATTATTTTTCCCATTGTAGGCCTCTTAGCGCTCAGAATGTCCAATTGCAGTTTCTACAGAAAGAGTGTTTCAGAAAGGCTCAATCAAAAGTAAGGTTCAACTCTGTTAGTTGAATGCACAGAACAGAAAGAAGTTTCATACAATGCTTCTGTGTAGTTTATATTTGAACATATTCTTTTTTCCACTATTACCCACTTAGCGCTACGAATGTCCAGTTGCATTTTCTACAGACAGAGTGTTTCAAAACTGCTCAATCAAAAGTATGGTTTAACTCTGTTAGCTGAATGCTCAGATCAGAAAGAAGTTTCACAGAATGCTTCTGTGTAGTTTATATTTGAATATATTCCTTTTTCCACTACTACGCTCTTAGCGCTCCAAATGTCCAGTTGCATTTTCTACAGAAAGAGTGTTCAGATCTGCTCAATCAAAAGTATGGTTTAACTCTGTTAGCTGAATGCACAGATCAGAAAGAAGTTTCACCGAATGATTTTGTGTAGTTTATATTTGAAGACATTCCTTTTTCCACTATTACCCTCTTAGCGCTCCGAATCTCCACTTGCACTTTCTACAAAAAGAGTGTTTCATAACTGCTCAATCAAAAATATGTTTTATCTCTGTTAACTGAATTTACAGATCAGAAATAAGTTTCACAGAATGCATCTGTGTAGTTTTTATTTGAAGATATTCTTTTTCCCAATGTAGGCCTCTTAGCGCTTAGCATGTCCAATTGCAGTTTCTACAGAAAGAGTGTTTCAGAACGGCTCAATCAAAAGTAAGGTTCAACTCTGTTAGTTGAATGCACAGAACAGAAAGAATTTTCGCAGAATGCTACTGTGTAGTTTATATTTGAATATATTCCTTTTTCCACTATTACCCTCTTAGCGCTCCGAAACTCCATTGCATTTTCTACAGAAAGAGTGTTTCAGAACGGCTCAATCAAAACTAAGGTTCAAATCTTTTAGTTGAACAAACAGAACAGAAAGAAGTTTCACACAATTCTTCTGTGTAGTTTTTATTTGTAGACATTCTTTTTCCCAATATAGGCCTCTTAGCGCTCAGAATGTCCAATTGCAGTTTCTACAGAAAGAGTGTTTCGGAACGGCTCAATCAAAAGTAAGGTTCAACTCTGTTAGTTGAATGCACAGAACAGAAAGAAGTTTCATACAATGCTTCTGTGTAGTTTATATTTGAACATATTCTTTTTTCCACTATTACCCACTTAGCGCTACGAATGTCCAGTTGCATTTTCTACAGACAGAGTGTTTCAAAACTGCTCAATCAAAAGTATGGTTTAACTCTGTTAGCTGAATGCTCAGATCAGAAAGAAGTTTCACAGAATGCTTCTGTGTAGTTTATATTTGAATATATTCCTTTTTCCACTACTACGCTCTTAGCGCTCCAAATGTCCAGTTGCATTTTCTACAGAAAGAGTGTTCAGATCTGCTCAATCAAAAGTATGGTTTAACTCTGTTAGCTGAATGCACAGATCAGAAAGAAGTTTCACCGAATGATTCTGTGTAGTTTATATTTGAAGACATTCCTTTTTCCACTATTACCCTCTTAGCGCTCCGAATCTCCACTTGCATTTTCTACAAAAAGAGTGTTTCATAACTGCTCAATCAAAAATATGTTTTATCTCTGTTAACTGAATTTACAGATCAGAAATAAGTTTCACAGAATCCATCTGTGTAGTTTTTATTTGAAGATATTCTTTTTCCCAATGTAGGCCTCTTAGCGCTTAGCATGTCCAATTGCAGTTTCTACAGAAAGAGTGTTTCAGAACGGCTCAATCAAAAGTAAGGTTCAACTCTGTTAGTTGAATGCACAGAACAGAAAGAATTTTCACAGAATGCTACTGTGTAGTTTATATTTGAATATATTCCTTTTTCCACTATTACCCTCTTAGCGCTCCGAATCTCCATTGCATTTTCTACAGAAAGAGTGTTTCAGAACGGCTCAATCAAAACTAAGGTTCAACTCTTTTAGTTGAACAAACAGAACAGAAAGAAGTTTCACACAATTCTTCTGTGTAGTTTTTATTTGTAGACATTCTTTTTCCCAATATAGGCCTCTTAGCGCTCAGAATGTCCAATTGCAGTTTCTACAGAAAGAGTGTTTCAGAACGGCTCAATCAAAAGTAAGGTTCAACTCTGTTAGTTGAATGCACAGAACAGAAAGAAGTTTCATACAATGCTTCTGTGTAGTTTATATTTGAACATATTCTTTTTTCCACTATTACCCACTTAGCGCTACGAATGTCCAGTTGCATTTTCTACAGACAGAGTGTTTCAAAACTGCTCAATCAAAAGTATGGTTTAAATCTGTTAGCTGAATGCTCAGATCAGAAAGAAGTTTCACAGAATGCTTCTGTGTAGTTTATATTTGAATATATTCCTTTTTCCACTACTACGCTCTTAGCGCTCCAAATGTCCAGTTGCATTTTCTACAGAAAGAGTGTTCAGATCTGCTCAATCAAAAGTATGGTTGAACTCTGTTAGCTGAATGCACAGATCAGAAAGAAGTTTCACCGAATGATTCTGTGTAGTTTATATTTGAAGACATTCCTTTTTCCACTATTACCCTCTTAGCGCTCCGAATCTCCACTTGCATTTTCTACAAAAAGAGTGTTTCATAACTGCTCAATCAAAAATATATTTTATCTCTGTTAACTGAATTTACAGATCAGAAATAAGTTTCACAGAATGCATCTGTGTAGTTTTTATTTGAAGATATTCTTTTTCCCAATGTAGGACTCTTAGCGCTTAGCATGTCCAATTGCAGTTTCTACAGAAAGAGTGTTTCAGAACGGCTCAATCAAAAGTAAGGTTCAACTCTGTTAGTTGAATGCACAGAAAAGAAAGAATTTTCACAGAATGCTACTGTGTAGTTTATATTTGAATATATTCCTTTTTCCACTATTACCCTCTTAGCGCTCCGAATGTCCACTTGCATTTTCTACAGAAAGAGTGCTCAGAACTGCGCAATCAAAAGTATGGTTTAACTCTGTTAGCTTAATGAACATATCAGAAATAAGTTTCACACAATGCTTCTGTGTAGTTTTTATTTGAAGATATTATTTTTCCCATTATAGGCCTCTTAGCGCTCAGAATGTCCAATTGCAGTTTCTACAGAAAGAGTGTTTCAGAAAGGCTCAATCAAAAGTAAGGTTCAACTCTGTTAGTTGAATGCACAGAACAGAAAGAAGTTTCATACAATGCTTCTGTGTAGTTTATATTTGAACATATTCTTTTTTCCACTATTACCCACTTAGCGCTACGAATGTCCAGTTGCATTTTCTACAGACAGAGTGTTTCAAAACTGCTCAATCAAAAGTATGGTTTAACTCTGTTAGCTGAATGCTCAGATCAGAAAGAAGTTTCACAGAATGCTTCTGTGTAGTTTATATTTGAATATATTCCTTTTTCCACTACTACGCTCTTAGCGCTCCAAATGTCCAGTTGCATTTTCTACAGAAAGAGTGTTCAGATCTGCTCAATCAAAAGTATGGTTTAACTCTGTTAGCTGAATGCACAGATCAGAAAGAAGTTTCACCGAATGATTTTGTGTAGTTTATATTTGAAGACATTCCTTTTTCCACTATTACCCTCTTAGCGCTCCGAATCTCCACTTGCACTTTCTACAAAAAGAGTGTTTCATAACTGCTCAATCAAAAATATGTTTTATCTCTGTTAACTGAATTTACAGATCAGAAATAAGTTTCACAGAATGCTTCTGTGTAGTTTTTATTTGAAGATATTCTTTTTCCCAATGTAGGCCTCTTAGCGCTTAGCATGTCCAATTGCAGTTTCTACAGAAAGAGTGTTTCAGAACGGCTCAATCAAAAGTAAGGTTCAACTCTGTTAGTTGAATGCACAGAACAGAAAGAATTTTCGCAGAATGCTACTGTGTAGTTTATATTTGAATATATTCCTTTTTCCACTATTACCCTCTTAGCACTCCGAATCTCCATTGCATTTTCTACAGAAAGAGTGTTTCAGAACGGCTCAATCAAAACTAAGGTTCAACTATTTTAGTTGAACAAACAGAACAGAAAGAAGTTTCACACAATTCTTCTGTGTAGTTTTTATTTGTAGACATACTTTTTCCCAATATAGGCCTCTTAGCGCTCAGAATTTCCAATTGCAGTTTCTACAGAAAGAGTGTTTCAGAACGGCTCAATCAAAAGTAAGGTTCAACTCTGTTAGTTGAATGCACAGAACAGAAAGAAGTTTCATACAATGCTTCTGTGTAGTTTATATTTGAACATATTCTTTTTTCCACTATTACCCACTTAGCGCTACGAATGTCCAGTTGCATTTTCTACAGACAGAGTGTTTCAAAACTGCTCAATCAAAAGTATGGTTTAACTCTGTTAGCTGAATGCTCAGATCAGAAAGAAGTTTCACAGAATGCTTCTGTGTAGTTTATATTTGAATATATTCCTTTTTCCACTACTACGCTCTTAGCGCTCCAAATGTCCAGTTGCATTTTCTACAGAAACAGTGTTCAGATCTGCTCAATCAAAAGTATGGTTTAACTCTGTTAGCTGAATGCACAGATCAGAAAGAAGTTTCACCGAATGATTCTGTGTAGTTTATATTTGAAGACATTCCTTTTTCCACTATTACCCACTTAGCGCTCCGAATCTCCACTAGCATTTTCTACAAAAAGAGTGTTTCATAACTGCTCAATCAAAAATATGTTTTATCTCTGTTAACTGAATTTACAGATCAGAAATATGTTTCACAGAATGCATCTGTGTAGTTTTTATTTGAAGATATTCTTTTTCCCAATGTAGGCCTCTTAGCGCTTAGCATGTCCAATTGCAGTTTCTACAGAAAGAGTGTTTCAGAAAGGCTCAATCAAAAGTAAGGTTCAACTCTGTTAGTTGAATGCACAGAACAGAAAGAAGTTTCATACAATGCTTCTGTGTAGTTTATATTTGAACACATTCTTTTTTCCACTATTACCCACTTAGCGCTACGAATGTCCAGTTGCATTTTCTACAGACAGAGTGTTTCAAAACTGCTCAATCAAAAGTATGGTTTAACTCTGTTAGCTGAATCCTCAGATCAGAAAGAAGTTTCACAGAATGCTTCTGTGTAGTTTATATTTGAATATATTCCTTTTTCCACTACTACTCTCTTAGCGCTCCAAATGTCCAGTTGCATTTTCTACAGAAAGAGTGTTCAGATCTGCTCAATCAAAAGTATGTTTTAACTCTGTTAGCTGAATACACAGATCAGAAAGAAGTTTCACAGAATGATTCTGTGTAGTTTATATTTGGAGACATTCCTTTTTCCACTATTACCCTCTTAGCGCTCCGAATCTCCACTTGCATTTTCTACAGAAAGAGTGTTTCAGAACGGCTCAATCAAAACTAAGGTTCAACACTTTTAGTTGAACAAACAGAACAGAAAGATGTTTCACACAATTCTTCTGTGTAGTTTTTATTTGTAGACATTCCTTTTCCCAATATAGGCCTCTTAGCGCTCAGAATGTCCAATTGCAGTTTCTACAGAAAGAGTGTTTCAGAGCGGCTCAATCAAAAGTAAGGTTCAACTCTGTTAGTTGAATGCACAGAACAGAAAGAAGTTTCATACAATGCTTCTGTGTAGTTTATATTTGAACATATTCTTTTTTCCACTATTGCCCACTTAGCGCTACGAATGTCCAGTTGCATTTTCTACAGACAGAGTGTTTCAAAACTGCTCAATCAAAGTATGGTTTAATTCTGTTAGCTGAATGCTCAGATCAGAAAGAAGTTTCACAGAATGCTTCTGTGTAGTTTATATTTGAATATATTCCTTTTTCCACTACTACGCTCTTAGCGCTCCAAATGTCCAGTTGCATTTTCTACAGAAAGAGTGTTCAGATCTGCTCAATCAAAAGTATGGTTTAACTCTGTTAGCTGAATGCACAGGTCAGAAAGAAGTTTCACAGAATGATTCTGTGTAGTTTATATTTGGAGACATTCCTTTTTCCACTATTACCCTCTTAGCGCTCCGAATCTCCACTTGCATTTTCTACAGAAAGAGGGTTTCAGAACGGCTCAATCAAAACTAAGGTTCAACTCTTTTAGTTGAACAAACAGAACAGAAAGAAGTTTCACACAATTCTTCTGTGTAGTTTTTATTTGTAGAAATTCTTTTTCCCAATATAGGCCTCTTAGCGCTCAGAATGTCCAATTGCAGTTTCTACAGAAAGAGTGTTTCAGAACGGCTCAATCAAAAGTAAGGTTCAACTCTGTTAGTTGAATGCACAGAACAGAAAGAAGTTTCATACAATGCTTCTGTGTAGTTTATATTTGAACATATTCTTTTTTCCACTATTACCCACTTAGCGCTACGAATGTCCAGTTGCATTTTCTACAGACAGAGTGTTTCAAAACTGCTCAATCAAAGTATGGTTTAACTCTGTTAGCTGAATGCTCAGATCAGAAAGAAGTTTCACAGAATGCTTCTGTGTAGTTTATATTTGAATATATTCCTTTTTCCACTACTACGCTCTTAGCGCTCCAATTGTCCAGTTGCATTTTCTACAGAAAGAGTGTTCAGGTCTGCTCAATCAAAAGTATGGTTTAACTCTGTTAGCTGAATGCACAGATCAGAAAGAAGTTTCACAGAATGATTCTGTGTAGTTTATATTTGGAGACATTCCTTTTTCCACTATTACCCTGTTAGCGCTCCGAATCTCCACTTGCATTTTCTACAGAAAGTGTGTTTCAGAACGGCTCAATCAAAACTAAGGTTCAACTCTTTTAGTTGAACGAACAGAACAGAAAGAAGTTTCACACAATTCTTCTGTGTAGTTTTTATTTGTAGACATTCTTTTTCCCAATATAGGCCTCTTAGCGCTCAGAATGTCCAATTGCGGTTTCTACAAAGAGTGTTTCAGAACGGCTCAATCAAAAGTAAGGTTCAACTCTGTTAGTTGAATGCACAGAACAGAAAGAAGTTTCATACAATGCTTCTGTGTAGTTTATATTTGAACATATTCTTTTTTCCACTATTACCCACTTAGCGCTACGAATGTCCAGTTGCATTTTCTACAGACAGAGTGTTTCAAAACTGCTCAATAAAAAGTATGGTTTAACTCTGTTAGCTGAATGCTCAGATCAGAAAGAAGTTTCACAGAATGCTTCTGTGTAGTTTATATTTGAATATATTCCTTTTTCCACTACTACGCTCTTAGCGCTCCAAATGTCCAGTTGCATTTTCTACAGAAAGAATGTTCAGATCTGCTCAATCAAAAGTATGGTTTAACTCTGTTAGCTGAATGCACAGATCAGAAAGAAGTTTCACAGAATGATTCCGTGTAGTTTATATTTGAAGACATTCCTTTTTCCACTATTACCCTCTTAGCGCTCCGAATCTCCACTTGCATTTTCTACAATAAGAGTGTTTCATAACTGCTCAATCAAAAATATGTTTTATCTCTGTTAACTGAATTTACAGATCAGAAATAAGTTTCACAGAATGCATCTGTGTAGTTTTTATTTGAAGATATTCTTTTTCCCAATGTAGGCCTCTTAGCGCTTAGCATGTCCAATGGCAGTTTCTACAGAAAGAGTGTTTCAGAACGGCTCAATCAAAAGTAAGGTTCAACTCTGTTAGTTGAATGCACAGAACAGAAAGTATTTTCACAGAATGCTACTGTGTAGTTTATATTTGAATATATTCCTTTTTCCACTATTACCCTCTTAGCGCTCCGAATGTCCACTTGCATTTTCTACAGAAAGAGTGTTCAGAACTGCGCAATCAAAAGTATGGTTTAACTCTGTTAGCTTAATGAACATATCAGAAATAAGTTTCACACAATGCTTCTGTGTAGTTTTATTTGAAGATATTATTTTTCCCAATAGTGGCCTCTAAGCGCTCAGAATGTCCAATTGCAGTTTCTACAGAAAGAGTGTTTCAGAAAGGCTCAATCAAAAGTAAGGTTCAACTCTGTTAGTTGAATGCACAGAACAGAAAGAAGTTTCATACAATGCTTCTGTGTAGTTTATATTTGAACACATTCTTTTTTCCACTATTACCCACTTAGCGCTACGAATGTCCAGTTGCATTTTCTACAGACAGAGTGTCTCAAAACTGCTCAATCAAAAGTATGGTTTAACTCTGTTAGCTGAATGCTCAGATCAGAAAGAAGTTTCACAGAATGCTTCTGTGTAGTTTATATTTGAATATATTCCTTTTTCCACTACTACTCTCTTAGCGCTAAAAATGTCCAGTTGCATTTTCTACTGAAAGAGTGTTCAGATCTGCTCAATCAAAAGTATGGTTTAACTCTGTTAGCTGAATACACATATCAGAAAGAAGTTTCACAGAATGATTCTGTGTAGTTTATATTTGGAGACATTACTTTTTCCACTATTACCCTCTTAGCGCTCCGAATCTCCACTTGCATTTTCTACAGAAAGAGTGTTTCAGAACGGCTCAATCAAAACTAAGGTTCAACTCTTTTAGTTGAACAAACAGAACAGAAAGAAGTTTCACACAATTCTTCTGTGTAGTTTTTATTTGTAGACATTCTTTTTCCCAATATAGACCTCTTAGCGCTCAGAATTTCCAATTGCAGTTTCTACAGAAAGAGTGTTTCAGAGCGGCTCAATCAAAAGTAAGGTTCAACTCTGTTAGTTGAATGCACAGAACAGAAAGAAGTTTCATACAAGGCTTCTGTGTAGTTTATATTTGAACATATTCTTTTTTTCACTATTACCCACTTAGCGCTACGAATGTCCAGTTGCATTTTCTACAGACAGAGTGTTTCAAAACTGCTCAATCAAAAGTATGGTTTAACTCTGTTAGCTGAATCCTCAGATCAGAAAGAAGTTTCACAGAATGCTTCTGTGTAGTTTATATTTGAATATATTCCTTTTTCCACTACTACGCTCTTAGCGCTCCAAATGTCCAGTTGCATTTTCTACAGAAAGAGTGTTCAGATCTGCTCAATCAAAAGTATGGTTTAACTCTGTTAGCTGAATGCACAGATCAGAAAGATGTTTCACCGAATGATTCCGTGTAGTTTATATTTGAAGACATTCCTTTTTCCACTATTACCACCTTAGCGCTCCGAATCTCCACTTGCATTTTCTACAAAAAGAGTGTTTCATAACTGCTCAATCAAAAATATGTTTTATCTCTGTTAACTGAATTTACAGATCAGAAATAAATTTCACAGAATGCATCTGTGTAGTTTTTATTTGAAGATATTCTTTTTCCCAATGTAGGCCTCTTAGCGCTTAGCATGTCCAATGGGAGTTTCCACAGAAAGAGTGTTTCAGAACGGCTCAATCAAAAGTAAGGTTCAACTCTGTTAGTTGAATGCACAGAACAGAAAGAATTTTCACAGAATGCTACTGTGTAGTTTATATTTGAATATATTCCTTTTTCCACTATTACCCTCTTAGCGCTCCGAATCTCCATTGCATTTTCTACAGAAAGAGTGTTTCAGAACGGCTCAATCAAAACTAAGGTTCAACTCTTTTAGTTGAACAAACAGAACAGAAAGAAGTTTCACACAATTCTTCTGTGTAGTTTTTATTTGTAGACATTCTTTTTCCCAATATAGGCCTCTTAGCGCTCAGAATGTCCAATTGCAGTTTCTACAGAAAGAGTGTTTCAGAACGGCTCAATCAAAATTAAGGTTCAACTCTGTTAGTTGAATGCACAGAACAGAAAGAATTTTCACAGAATGCTACTGTGTAGTTTATATTTGAATATATTCCTTTTTCCACTATTACCCTCTTTGCGCTCCGAATGTCCACTTGCATTTTCTACAGAAAGAGTGTTCAGAACTGCGCAATCAAAAGTATGGTTTAACTCTGTTAGCTTAATGAACATATCAGAAATAAGTTTCACACAATGCTTCTGTGTACTTTTTATTTGAAGATATTATTTTTCCCAATATAGGCCTCTTAGCGCTCAGAATGTCCAATTGCAGTTTCTACAGAAAGAGTGTTTCAGAAAGGCTCAATCAAAAGTAAGGTTCAACTCTGTTAGTTGAATGCACAGAACAGAAAGAAGTTTCATACAATGCTTCTGTGTAGTTTATATTTGAACATATTCTTTTTTCCACTATTACCCACTTAGCGCTACGAATGTCCAGTTGCATTTTCTACAGACAGAGTGTTTCAAAACTGCTCAATCAAAAGTATGGTTTAACTCTGTTAGCTGAATGCTCAGATCAGAAAGAAGTTTCACAGAATGCTTCTGTGTAGTTTATATTTGAATATATTCCTTTTTCCACTACTACGCTCTTAGCGCTCCAATTGTCCAGTTGCATTTTCTACAGAAAGAGTGTTCAGATCTGCTCAATCAAAAGTATGGTTTAACTCTGTTAGCTGAATGCACAGATCAGAAAGAAGTTTCACAGAATGATTCTGTGTAGTTTATATTTGGAGACTTTCCTTTTTCCACTACTACCCTCTTAGCACTCCAAATCTCCACTTGCATTTTCTACAGAAAGAGTGTTTCAGAACGGCTCAATCAAAACTAAGGTTCAACTCTTTTAGTTGAACAAACAGAACAGAAAGAAGTTTCACACAATTCTTCTGTGTAGTATTTATTTGTAGACATTCTTTTTCCCAATATAGGCCTCTTAGCGCTCAGAATGTCCGATTGCAGTTTCTACAGAAAGAGTGTTTCAGAACGGCTCAATCAAAAGTAAGGTTCAACTCTGTTAGTTGAATGCACAGAACAGAAAGAAGTTTCATACAATGCTTCTGTGTAGTTTATATTTGAACCTATTCTTGTTTCCACTATTACCCACTTAGCGCTATGAATGTCCAGTTGCATTTTCTACAGACAGAGTGTTTCCAAACTGCTCAATCAAAAGTATGGTTTAACTCTGTTAGCTGAATGCTCAGATCAGAAAGAAGTTTCACAGAATGCTTCTGTGTAGTTTATATTTGAATATATTCCTTTTTCCACTACTACGCTCTTAGCGCTCCAAATGTCCAGTTGCATTTTCTACAGAAATAGTGTTCAGATCTGCTCAATCAAAAGTATGGTTTAACTCTGTTAGCTGAATGCACAGATCAGACAGAAGTTTCACCGAATGATTCTGTGTAGTTTATATTTGAAGACATTCCTTTTTCCACTATTACCCTCTTAGCGCTCCGAATCTCCACTTGCATTTTCTACAAAAAGAGTGTTTCATAACTGCTCAATCAAAAATATGTTTTATCTCTGTTAACTGAATTTACAGATCAGAAATAAGTTTCACAGAATGCATCTGTGTAGTTTTTATTTGAAGATATTCTTTTTCCCAATGTAGGCCTCTTAGCGCTTAGCATGTCCAATTGCAGTTTCTACAGAAAGAGTGTTTCAGAACGGCTCAATCAAAAGTAAGGTTCAACTCTGTTAGTTGAATGCACAGAACAGAAAGTATTTTCACAGAATGCTACTGTGTAGTTTATATTTGAATATATTCCTTTCTCCACTATTAACCTCTTAGCGCTCCGAATGTCCACTTGCATTTTCTACAGAAAGAGTGTTCAGAACTGCGCAATCAAAAGTATGGTTTAACTCTGTTAGCTTAATGAACATATCAGAAATAAGTTTCACACAATGCTTCTGTGTAGTTTTTATTTGAAGATATTATTTTTCCCAATATAGGCCTCTTAGCGCTCAGAATGTCCAATTGCAGTTTCTACAGAAAGAGTGTTTCAGAAAGGCTCAATCAAAAGTAAGGTTCAACTCTGTTAGTTGAATGCACAGAACAGAAAGAAGTTTCATACAATGCTTCTGTGCAGTTTATATTTGAACATATTCTTTTTTCCACTATTAACCACTTGGCGCTACGAATGTCCAGTTGCATTTTCTACAGACAGAGTGTTTCAAAACTGCTCAATCAAAAATATGTTTTATCTCTCTTAACTGAATTTACAGATCAGAAATAAGTTTCACAGAATGCATCTGTGTAGTTTTTATTTGAAGATATTCTTTTTCCCAATGTAGGCCTCTTAGCGCTTAGCATGTCCAATTCCAGTTTCTACAGAAAGAGTGTTTCAGAACGGCTCAATCAAAAGTAAGGTTCAACTCTGTTAGTTGAATGCACAGAACAGAAAGAATTTTCACAGAATGATTCTGTGTAGTTTATATTTCAGACATTCCTTTTTCCACTATTACCCTCTTAGCGCTCCGAATGTCCACTTGCATTTTCTACAGAAAGAGTGTTTCAGAACGGCTCAATCAAAACTAAGGTTCAACTCTTTTAGTTGAACAAACAGAACAGAAAGAAGTTTGACACAATTCTTCTGTGTAGTTTTTATTTGTAGACATTCTTTTTCCCAATATAGGCCTCTTAGCGCTCAGAATGTCCAATTGCAGTTTCTACAGAAAGAGTGTTTCAGAACGGCTCAATGAAAAGTAAGGTTCAACTCTGTTAGTTGAATGCACAGAACAGAAAGAAGTTTCATACAATGCTTCTGTGTAGTTTATATTTGAACATATTCTTTTTTCCACTATTACCCACTTAGTGCTACGAATGTCCAGTTGCATTTTCTACAGACAGAGTGTTTCAAAACTGCTCAATCAAAAGTATGGTTTAACTCTGTTAGCTGAATGCTCAGATCAGAAAGAAGTTTCACAGAATGCTTCTGTGTAGTTTATATTTGAATATATTCCTTTTTCCACTACTACGCTCTTTGCGCTCCAAATGTCCAGTTGCATTTTCTACAGAAAGAGTGTTCAGATCTGCTCAATCAAAAGTATGGTTTAACTCTGTTAGCTGAATGCACAGATCAGAAAGAAGTTTCACCGAATGATTCTGTGTAGTTTATATTTGAAGACATTCCTTTTTCCACTATTACCCTCTTAGCGCTCCGAATCTCCACTTGCATTTTCTACAAAAAGAGTGTTTCATAACTGCTCAATCAAAAATATGTTTTATCTCTCTTAACTGAATTTACAGATCAGAAATAAGTTTCACAGAATGCATCTGTGTAGTTTTTATTTGAAGATATTCTTTTTCCCAATGTAGGCCTCTTAGCGCTTAGCATGTCCAATTGCAGTTTCTACAGAAAGAGTGTTTCAGAACGGCTCAATCAAAAGTAAGGTTCAACTCTGTTAGTTGAATGCACAGAACAGAAAGAATTTTCACAGAATGCTACTGTGTAGTTTATATTTGAATATATTCCTTTTTCCACTATTACCCTCTTAGCGCTCCGAATGTCCACTTGCATTTTCTACAGAAAGAGTGTTCAGAACTGCGCAATCAAAAGTATGGTTTAACTCTGTTAGCTTAATGAACATATCAGAAATAAGTTTCACACAATGCTTCTGTGTAGTTTTTATTTGAAGATATTATTTTTCCCAGTAGAGGCCTCTTAGCGCTCAGAATGTCCAATTGCAGTTTCTACAGAAAGAGTGTTTCAGAAAGCCTCAATCAAAAGTAAGGTTCAACTCTGTTAGTTGAATGCACAGAACAGAAAGAAGTTTCATACAATGCTTCTGTGTAGTTTATATTTGAACATATTCTTTTTTCCACTATTACCCACTTAGCGCTACGAATGTCCAGTTGCATTTTCTACAGACAGAGTGTTTCAAAACTGCTCAATCAAAAGTATGGTTTAACTCTGTTAGCTGAATGCTCAGATCAGAAAGAAGTTTCACAGAATGCTTCTGTGTAGTTTATATCTGAATATATTCCTTTTTCCACTACTACTCTCTTAGCGCTCCAAATGTCCAGTTGCATTTTCTACAGAAAGAGTGTTCAGATCTGCTCAATCAAAAGTATGGTTTAACTCTCTTAGCTGAATGCACAGATCAGAAAGAAGTTTCACAGAATGATTCTGTGTAGTTTATATTTGGAGACATTCCTTTTTCCACTATTACCCTCTTAGCGCTCCGAATCTCCACTTGCATTTTCTACAGAAAGAGTGTTTCAGAACGGCTCAATCAAAACTAAGGTTCAACTCTTTTAGTTGAACAAACAGAACAGAAAGAAGTTTCACACAGTTCTTCTGTGTAGTTTTTATTTGTAGACATTCTTTTTCCCAATATAGGCTTCTTAGCGCTCAGAATGTCCAATTGCAGTTTCTACAGAAACAGTGTTTCAGAACGGCTCAATCAAAAGTAAGGTTCATCTCTGTTAGTTGAGTGCACAGAACAGAAAGAAGTTTCATACAATGCTTCTGTGTAGTTTATATTTGAACATATTCTTTTTTCCACTATTACCCACTTAGCGCTACGAATGTCCATTTGCATTTTCTACAGACAGAGTGTTTCCAAACTGCTCAATCAAAATTATGGTTTAACTCTGTTAGCTGAATGCTCAGATCAGAAAGAAGTTTCACAGAATGCTTCTGTGTAGTTTATATTTGAATATATTCCTTTTTCCACTACTACGCTCTTAGCGCTCCAAATGTCCAGTTGCATTTTCTACAGAAAGAGTGTTCAGATCTGCTCAATCAAAACTATGGTTTAACTCTGTTAGCTGAATGCACAGATCAGAAAGAAGTTTCACCGAATGATTCTGTGTAGTTTATATTTGAAGACATTCCTTTTTCCACTATTACCCTCTTAGCGCTCCGAATCTCCACTTGCATTTTCTACAAAAAGAGTGTTTCATAACTGCTCAATCAAAAATATGTTTTATCTCTCTTAACTGAATTTACAGATCAGAAATAAGTTTCACAGAATGCATCTGTGTAGTTTTTATTTGAAGATATTCTTTTTCCCAATGTAGGCCTCTTAGCGCTTAGCATGTCCAATTGCAGTTTCTACAGAAAGAGTGTTTCAGAACGGCTCAATCAAAAGTAAGGTTCAACTCTGTTAGTTGAATGCACAGAACAGAAAGAATTTTCACAGAATGCTACTGTGTAGTTTATATTTGAATATATTCCTTTTTCCACTATTACCCTCTTAGCGCTCCGAATGTCCACTTGCATTTTCTACAGAAAGAGTGTTCAGAACTGCGCAATCAAAAGTATGGTTTAACTCTGTTAGCTTAATGAACATATCAGAAATAAGTTTCACACAATGCTTCTGTGTAGTTTTTATTTGAAGATATTATTTTTCCCAATAGAGGCCTCTTAGCGCTCAGAATGTCCAATTGCAGTTTCTACAGAAAGAGTGTTTCAGAAAGGCTCAATCAAAAGTAAGGTTCAACTCTGTTAGTTGAATGCACAGAACAGAAAGAAGTTTCATACAATGCTTCTGTGTAGTTTATATTTGAACATATTCTTTTTTCCACTATTACCCACTTAGCGCTACGAATGTCCAGTTGCATTTTCTACAGACAGAGTGTTTCAAAACTGCTCAATCAAAAGTATGGTTTAACTCTGTTAGCTGAATGCTCAGATCAGAAAGAAGTTTCACAGAATGCTTCTTTGTAGTTTATATTTGAATATATTCCTTTTTCCACTACTACTCTCTTAGCGCTCCTAATGTCCATTTGCATTTTCTACAGAAGGAGTGTTCAGATCTGCTCAATCAAAAGTATGGTTTAACTCTGTTAGCTGAATGCACAGATCAGAAAGAAGTTTCACAGAATGATTCTGTGTAGTTTATATTTGGAGACATTCCTTTTTCCACTATTACCCTCTTAGCGCTCCGAATCTCCACTTGCATTTTCTACAGAAAGAGTGTTTCAGAACGGCTCAATCAAAACTAAGGTTCAACTCTTTTAGTTGAACAAACAGAACAGAAAGAAGTTTCACTCAATTCTTCTGTGTAGTTTTTATTTGTAGACATTCTTTTTCCCAATATAGGCCTCTTAGCGCTCAGAATGTCCAATTGCAGTTTCTACAGAAAGAGTGTTTCAGAACGGCTCAATCAAAAGTAAGGTTCAACTCTGTTAGTTGAATGCACAGAACAGAAAGAAGTTTCATACAATGCTTCTGTGTAGTTTATATTTGAACATATTCTTTTTTCCACTATTACCCACTTAGCGCTACGAATGTCCAGTTGCATTTTCTACAGACAGAGTGTTTCAAAACTGCTCAATCAAAAGTATGGTTTAACTCTGTTAGCTGAATGCTCAGATCAGAAAGAAGTTTCACAGAATGCTTCTGTGTAGTTTATATTTGAATATATTCCTTTTTCCACTAGTACGCTCTTAGCGCTCCAAATGTCCAGTTGCATTTTCTACAAAAGAGTGTTCAGATCTGCTCAATGAAAAGTATGGTTTAACTCTGTTAGCTGAATGCACAGATCAGAAAGAAGTTTCACCGAATGATTCTGTGTAGTTTATATTTGAAGACATTCCTTTTTCCACTATTACCCTCTTAGCGCTCCGAATCTCCACTTGCATTTTCTACAAAAAGAGTGTTTCATAACTGCTCAATCAAAAATATGTTTTATCTCTGTTAACTGAATTTACAGATCAGAAATAAGTTTCACAGAATGCATCTGTGTAGTTTTTATTTGAAGATATTCTTTTTCCCAATGTGGGCCTCTTAGCGCTTAGCATGTCCAATTGCAGTTTCTACAGAAAGAGTGTTTCAGAACGGCTCAATCAAAAGTAAGGTTCAACTCTGTTAGTTGAATGCACAGAACAGAAAGAATTTTCACAGAATGCTACTGTGTAGTTTATATTTGAATATATTACTTTTTCCACTATTACCCTCTTAGCGCTGCGAATGTCCACTTGCATTTTCTACAGAAAGAGTGTTCAGAACTGCGCAATCAAAAGTATGGTTTAACTCTGTTAGCTTAATGAACATATCAGAAATAAGTTTCACACAATGCTTCTGTGTAGTTTTTATTTGAAGATATTATTTTTCCCAATATAGGCCTCATAGCGCTCACAATGTCCAATTGCAGTTTCTACAGAAAGAGTGTTTCAGAACGGCTCAATCAAAAGTAAGGTTCAACTCTGTTAGTTGAATGCACAGAACAGAAAGAAGTTTCATACAATGCTTCTGTGTAGTTTATATTTGAACATATTCTTTTTTCCACTATTACCCACTTAGCGCTACGAATGTCCAGTTGCATTTTCTACAGACAGTGTGTTTCAAAACTGCTCAATCAAAAGTATGGTTTAACTCTGTTAGCTGAATGCTCAGATCAGAAAGAAGTTTCACAGAATGCTTCTGTGTAGTTTATATTTGAATATATTTCTTTTTCCACTACTACACTCTTAGCGCTCCAAATGTCCAGTTGCATTTTCTACAGAAAGAGTGTTCAGATCTGCTCAATCAAAAGTATGGTTTAACTCTGTTAGCTGAATGCACAGATCAGAAAGAAGTTTCACCGAATGATTCTGTGTAGTTTATATTTGAAGACATTCCTTTTTCCACTATTAACCTATTAGCGCTCCGAATCTCCACTTGCATTTTCTACAAAAAGAGTGTTTCATAACTGCTCAATCAAAAATATGTTTTATCTCTGTTAACTGAATTTACAGATCAGAAATAAGTTCACAGAATGCATCTGTGTAGTTTTTATTTGAAGATATTCTTTTTCCCAATGTAGGCCTCTTAGCGCTTAGCATGTCCAATTGCAGTTCCTACAGAAAGAGTGTTTCAGAAGGGCTCAATCAAAAGTAAGGTTCAACTCTGTTAGTTGAATGCACAGAACAGAAAGAATTTTCACAGAATGCTACTGTGTAGTTTATATTTGAATATATTCCTTTTTCCACTATTACCCTCTTAGCGCTCCGAATGTCCACTTGCATTTTCTACAGAAAGAGTGTTCAGAACTGCGCAATCAAAAGTATGGTTTAACTCTGTTAGCTTAATGAACATATCAGAAATAAGTTTCACACAATGCTTCTGTGTAGTTTTTATTTGAAGATATTATTTTTCCCAATAGAGGCCTCTTAGCGCTCAGAATGTCCAATTGCAGTTTCTACAGAAAGAGTGTTTCAGAAAGGCTCAATCAAAAGTAAGGTTCAACTCTGTTAGTTGAATGCACAGAACAGAAAGAAGTTTCATACAATGCTTCTGTGTAGTTTATATTTGAACATATTCTTTTTTCCACTATTACCCACTTGGCGCTACGAATGTCCAGTTGCATTTTCTACAGACAGAGTGTTTCAAAACTGCTCAATCAATAGTATGGTTTAAATCTGTTAGCTGAATGCTCAGATCAGAAAGAAGCTTCACAGAATGCTTCTGTGTAGTTTATATTTGAATATATTCCTTTTTCCACTACTACTCTCTTAGCGCTCCAAATGTCCAGTTGCATTTTCTACAGAAAGAGTGTTCAGATCTGCTCAATCAAAAGTATGGTTTAACTCTGTTAGCTGAATGCACAGATCAGAAAGAAGTTTCACAGAATGATTCTGTGTAGTTTATATTTGGAGACTTTCCTTTTTCCACTATTACCCTCTTAGCACTCCAAATCTCCACTTGCATTTTCTACAGAAAGAGTGTTTCAGAATGGCTCAATCAAAACTAAGGTTCAACTCTTTTAGTTGAACAAACAGAACAGAAAGAAGTTTCACACAATTCTTCTGTGTAGTTTTTATTTGAAGACATTATTTTTCCCAATATAGGCCTCTTAGCGCTCAGAATGTCCAATTGCAGTTTCTACAGAAAGAGTGTTTCAGAAAGGCTCAATCAAAAGTAAGGTTCAACTCTGTTAGTTGAATGCACAGAACAGAAAGAAGTTTCATACAATTCTTCTGTGCAGTTTATATTTGAACATATTCTTTTTTCCACTATTACCCACTTGGCGCTACGAATGTCCAGTTGCATTTTCTATAGACAGAGTGTTTCAAAACTGCTCACTCAAAAATATGTTTTATCTCTCTTAACTGAATTTACAGATCAGAAATAAGTTTCACAGAATGCATCTGTGTAGTTTTTATTTGAAGATATTCTTTTTCCCAATGTAGGCCTCTTAGCGCTTAGCATGTCCAATTGCAGTTTCTACAGAAAGAGTGTTTCAGAATGGCTCAATCAAAAGTAAGGTTCAACTCTGTTAGTTGAATGCACAGAACAGAAAGAATTTTCACAGAATGATTCTGTGTAGTTTATATTTCAGACATTCCTTTTTCCACTATTACCCTCTTAGCGCTCCGAATGTCCACTTGCATTTTCTACAGAAAGAGTGTTTCAGAACGGCTCAATCAAAACTAAGGTTCAACTCTTTTAGTTGAACAAACAGAACAGAAAGATGTTTGACACAATTCTTCTGTGTAGTTTTTATTTGTAGACATTCTTTTTCCCAATATAGGCCTCTTAGCGCTCAGAATGTCCAATTGCAGTTTCTACAGAAAGAGAGTTTCAGAACGGCTCAATGAAAAGTAAGGTTCAACTCTGTTAGTTGAATGCACAGAACAGAAAGAAGTTTCATACAATGCTTCTGTGTAGTTTATATTTGAACATATTCTTTTTTCCACTATTACCCACTTAGTGCTACGAATGTCCAGTTGCATTTTCTACAGACAGAGTGTTTCAAAACTGCTCAATCAAAAGTATGGTTTAACTCTGTTAGCTGAATGCTCAGATCAGAAAGAAGTTTCACAGAATGCTTCTTTGTAGTTTATATTTGAATATATTCCTTTTTCCACAACTACGCTCTTTGCGCTCCAAATGTCCAGTTGCATTTTCTACAGAAAGAGTGTTCAGATCTCCTCAATCAAAAGTATGGTTTAACTCTGTTAGCTGAATGCACAGATCAGAAAGAAGTTTCACCGAATGATTCTGTGTAGTTTATATTTGAAGACATTGCTTTTTCCACTATTACCCTCTTAGCGCTCCGAATCTCCACTTGCATTTTCTACAAAAAGAGTGTTTCATAACTGCTCAATCAAAAATATGTTTTATCTCTCTTAACTGAATTTACAGATCAGAAATAAGTTTCACAGAATGCATCTGTGTAGTTTTTATTTGAAGATATTCTTTTTCCCAATGTAGGCCTCTTAACGCTTAGCATGTCCAATTGCATTTTCTACAGAAAGAGTGTTTCAGAACGGCTCAATCAAAAGTAAGGTTCAACTCTGTTAGTTGAATGCACAGAACAGAAAGAATTTTCACAGAATGCTACTGTGTAGTTTATATTTGAATATATTCCTTTTTCCACTATTACCCTCTTAGCGCTCCGAATGTCCACTTGCATTTTCTACAGAAAGAGTGTTCAGAACTGCGCAATCAAAAGTATGGTTTAACTCTGTTAGCTTAATGAACATATCAGAAATAAGTTTCACACAATGCTTCTGTGTAGTTTTTATTTGAAGATATTATTTTTCCCAGTAGAGGCCTCTTAGCGCTCAGAATGTCCAATTGCAGTTTCTACAGAAAGAGTGTTTCAGAAAGGCTCAATCAAAAGTAAGGTTCAACTCTGTTAGTTGAATGCACAGAACAGAAAGAAGTTTCATACAATGCTTCTGTGTAGTTTATATTTGAACATATTCTTTTTTCCACTATTACCCACTTAGCGCTACGAATGTCCAGTTGCATTTTCTACAGACAGAGTGTTTCAAAACTGCTCAATCAAAAGTATGGTTTAACTCTGTTAGCTGAATGCTCAGATCAGAAAGAAGTTTCACAGAATGCTTCTGTGTAGTTTATATTTGAATATATTCCTTTTTCCACTACTACGCTCTTAGCGCTCCAAATGTCCAGTTGCATTTTCTACAGAAAGAGTGTTCAGATCTGCTCAATCAAAACTATGGTTTAACTCTGTTAGCTGAATGCACAGATCAGAAAGAAGTTTCACCGAATGATTCTGTGTAGTTTATATTTGAAGACATTCCTTTTTCCACTATTACCCTCTTAGCGCTCCGAATCTCCACTTGCATTTTCTACAAAAAGAGTGTTTCATAACTGCTCAATCAAAAATATGTTTTATCTCTCTTAACTGAATTTACAGATCAGAAATAAGTTTCACAGAATGCATCTGTGTAGTTTTTATTTGAAGATATTCTTTTTCCCAATGTAGGCCTCTTAGCGCTTAGCATGTCCAATTGCAGTTTCTACAGAAAGAGTGTTTCAGAACGGCTCAATCAAAAGTAAGGTTCAACTCTGTTAGTTGAATGCACAGAACAGAAAGAATTTTCACAGAATGCTACTGTGTAGTTTATATTTGAATATATTCCTTTTTCCACTATTACCCTCTTAGCGCTCCGAATGTCCACTTGCATTTTCTACAGAAAGAGTGTTCAGAACTGCGCAATCAAAAGTATGGTTTAACTCTGTTAGCTTAATGAACATATCAGAAATAAGTTTCACACAATGCTTCTGTGTAGTTTTTATTTGAAGATATTATTTTTCCCAATAGAGGCCTCTTAGCGCTCAGAATGTCCAATTGCAGTTTCTACAGAAAGAGTGTTTCAGAAAGGCTCAATCAAAAGTAAGGTTCAACTCTGTTAGTTGAATGCACAGAACAGAAAGAAGTTTCATACAATGCTTCTGTGTAGTTTATATTTGAACATATTCTTTTTTCCACTATTACCCACTTAGCGCTACGAATGTCCAGTTGCATTTTCTACAGACAGAGTGTTTCAAAACTGCTCAATCAAAAGTATGGTTTAACTCTGTTAGCTGAATGCTCAGATCAGAAAGAAGTTTCACAGAATGCTTCTTTGTAGTTTATATTTGAATATATTCCTTTTTCCACTACTACTCTCTTAGCGCTCCTAATGTCCATTTGCATTTTCTACAGAAGGAGTGTTCAGATCTGCTCAATCAAAAGTATGGTTTAACTCTGTTAGCTGAATGCACAGATCAGAAAGAAGTTTCACAGAATGATTCTGTGTAGTTTATATTTGGAGACATTCCTTTTTCCACTATTACCCTCTTAGCGCTCCGAATCTCCACTTGCATTTTCTACAGAAAGAGTGTTTCAGAACGGCTCAATCAAAACTAAGGTTCAACTCTTTTAGTTGAACAAACAGAACAGAAAGAAGTTTCACTCAATTCTTCTGTGTAGTTTTTATTTGTAGACATTCTTTTTCCCAATATAGGCCTCTTAGCGCTCAGAATGTCCAATTGCAGTTTCTACAGAAAGAGTGTTTCAGAACGGCTCAATCAAAAGTAAGGTTCAACTCTGTTAGTTGAATGCACAGAACAGAAAGAAGTTTCATACAATGCTTCTGTGTAGTTTATATTTGAACATATTCTTTTTTCCACTATTACCCACTTAGCGCTACGAATGTCCAGTTGCATTTTCTACAGACAGAGTGTTTCAAAACTGCTCAATCAAAAGTATGGTTTAACTCTGTTAGCTGAATGCTCAGATCAGAAAGAAGTTTCACAGAATGCTTCTGTGTAGTTTATATTTGAATATATTCCTTTTTCCACTAGTACGCTCTTAGCGCTCCAAATGTCCAGTTGCATTTTCTACAAAAGAGTGTTCAGATCTGCTCAATGAAAAGTATGGTTTAACTCTGTTAGCTGAATGCACAGATCAGAAAGAAGTTTCACCGAATGATTCTGTGTAGTTTATATTTGAAGACATTCCTTTTTCCACTATTACCCTCTTAGCGCTCCGAATCTCCACTTGCATTTTCTACAAAAAGAGTGTTTCATAACTGCTCAATCAAAAATATGTTTTATCTCTCTTAACTGAATTTACAGATCAGAAATAAGTTTCACAGAATGCATCTGTGTAGTTTTTATTTGAAGATATTCTTTTTCCCAATGTGGGCCTCTTAGCGCTTAGCATGTCCAATTGCAGTTTCTACAGAAAGAGTGTTTCAGAACGGCTCAATCAAAAGTAAGGTTCAACTCTGTTAGTTGAATGCACAGAACAGAAAGAATTTTCACAGAATGCTACTGTGTAGTTTATATTTGAATATATTACTTTTTCCACTATTACCCTCTTAGCGCTGCGAATGTCCACTTGCATTTTCTACAGAAAGAGTGTTCAGAACTGCGCAATCAAAAGTATGGTTTAACTCTGTTAGCTTAATGAACATATCAGAAATAAGTTTCACACAATGCTTCTGTGTAGTTTTTATTTGAAGATATTATTTTTCCCAATATAGGCCTCATAGCGCTCACAATGTCCAATTGCAGTTTCTACAGAAAGAGTGTTTCAGAACGGCTCAATCAAAAGTAAGGTTCAACTCTGTTAGTTGAATGCACAGAACAGAAAGAAGTTTCATACAATGCTTCTGTGTAGTTTATATTTGAACATATTCTTTTTTCCACTATTACCCACTTAGCGCTACGAATGTCCAGTTGCATTTTCTACAGACAGTGTGTTTCAAAACTGCTCAATCAAAAGTATGGTTTAACTCTGTTAGCTGAATGCTCAGATCAGAAAGAAGTTTCACAGAATGCTTCTGTGTAGTTTATATTTGAATATATTTCTTTTTCCACTACTACACTCTTAGCGCTCCAAATGTCCAGTTGCATTTTCTACAGAAAGAGTGTTCAGATCTGCTCAATCAAAAGTATGGTTTAACTCTGTTAGCTGAATGCACAGATCAGAAAGAAGTTTCACCGAATGATTCTGTGTAGTTTATATTTGAAGACATTCCTTTTTCCACTATTAACCTATTAGCGCTCCGAATCTCCACTTGCATTTTCTACAAAAAGAGTGTTTCATAACTGCTCAATCAAAAATATGTTTTATCTCTGTTAACTGAATTTACAGATCAGAAATAAGTTCACAGAATGCATCTGTGTAGTTTTTATTTGAAGATATTCTTTTTCCCAATGTAGGCCTCTTAGCGCTTAGCATGTCCAATTGCAGTTCCTACAGAAAGAGTGTTTCAGAAGGGCTCAATCAAAAGTAAGGTTCAACTCTGTTAGTTGAATGCACAGAACAGAAAGAATTTTCACAGAATGCTACTGTGTAGTTTATATTTGAATATATTCCTTTTTCCACTATTACCCTCTTAGCGCTCCGAATGTCCACTTGCATTTTCTACAGAAAGAGTGTTCAGAACTGCGCAATCAAAAGTATGGTTTAACTCTGTTAGCTTAATGAACATATCAGAAATAAGTTTCACACAATGCTTCTGTGTAGTTTTTATTTGAAGATATTATTTTTCCCAATAGAGGCCTCTTAGCGCTCAGAATGTCCAATTGCAGTTTCTACAGAAAGAGTGTTTCAGAAAGGCTCAATCAAAAGTAAGGTTCAACTCTGTTAGTTGAATGCACAGAACAGAAAGAAGTTTCATACAATGCTTCTGTGTAGTTTATATTTGAACATATTCTTTTTTCCACTATTACCCACTTGGCGCTACGAATGTCCAGTTGCATTTTCTACAGACAGAGTGTTTCAAAACTGCTCAATCAATAGTATGGTTTAAATCTGTTAGCTGAATGCTCAGATCAGAAAGAAGCTTCACAGAATGCTTCTGTGTAGTTTATATTTGAATATATTCCTTTTTCCACTACTACTCTCTTAGCGCTCCAAATGTCCAGTTGCATTTTCTACAGAAAGAGTGTTCAGATCTGCTCAATCAAAAGTATGGTTTAACTCTGTTAGCTGAATGCACAGATCAGAAAGAAGTTTCACAGAATGATTCTGTGTAGTTTATATTTGGAGACTTTCCTTTTTCCACTATTACCCTCTTAGCACTCCAAATCTCCACTTGCATTTTCTACAGAAAGAGTGTTTCAGAATGGCTCAATCAAAACTAAGGTTCAACTCTTTTAGTTGAACAAACAGAACAGAAAGAAGTTTCACACAATTCTTCTGTGTAGTTTTTATTTGAAGACATTATTTTTCCCAATATAGGCCTCTTAGCGCTCAGAATGTCCAATTGCAGTTTCTACAGAAAGAGTGTTTCAGAAAGGCTCAATCAAAAGTAAGGTTCAACTCTGTTAGTTGAATGCACAGAACAGAAAGAAGTTTCATACAATGCTTCTGTGCAGTTTATATTTGAACATATTCTTTTTTCCACTATTACCCACTTGGCGCTACGAATGTCCAGTTGCATTTTCTATAGACAGAGTGTTTCAAAACTGCTCACTCAAAAATATGTTTTATCTCTCTTAACTGAATTTACAGATCAGAAATAAGTTTCACAGAATGCATCTGTGTAGTTTTTATTTGAAGATATTCTTTTTCCCAATGTAGGCCTCTTAGCGCTTAGCATGTCCAATTGCAGTTTCTACAGAAAGAGTGTTTCAGAATGGCTCAATCAAAAGTAAGGTTCAACTCTGTTAGTTGAATGCACAGAACAGAAAGAATTTTCACAGAATGATTCTGTGTAGTTTATATTTCAGACATTCCTTTTTCCACTATTACCCTCTTAGCGCTCCGAATGTCCACTTGCATTTTCTACAGAAAGAGTGTTTCAGAACGGCTCAATCAAAACTAAGGTTCAACTCTTTTAGTTGAACAAACAGAACAGAAAGATGTTTGACACAATTCTTCTGTGTAGTTTTTATTTGTAGACATTCTTTTTCCCAATATAGGCCTCTTAGCGCTCAGAATGTCCAATTGCAGTTTCTACAGAAAGAGAGTTTCAGAACGGCTCAATGAAAAGTAAGGTTCAACTCTGTTAGTTGAATGCACAGAACAGAAAGAAGTTTCATACAATGCTTCTGTGTAGTTTATATTTGAACATATTCTTTTTTCCACTATTACCCACTTAGTGCTACGAATGTCCAGTTGCATTTTCTACAGACAGAGTGTTTCAAAACTGCTCAATCAAAAGTATGGTTTAACTCTGTTAGCTGAATGCTCAGATCAGAAAGAAGTTTCACAGAATGCTTCTTTGTAGTTTATATTTGAATATATTCCTTTTTCCACAACTACGCTCTTTGCGCTCCAAATGTCCAGTTGCATTTTCTACAGAAAGAGTGTTCAGATCTCCTCAATCAAAAGTATGGTTTAACTCTGTTAGCTGAATGCACAGATCAGAAAGAAGTTTCACCGAATGATTCTGTGTAGTTTATATTTGAAGACATTGCTTTTTCCACTATTACCCTCTTAGCGCTCCGAATCTCCACTTGCATTTTCTACAAAAAGAGTGTTTCATAACTGCTCAATCAAAAATATGTTTTATCTCTCTTAACTGAATTTACAGATCAGAAATAAGTTTCACAGAATGCATCTGTGTAGTTTTTATTTGAAGATATTCTTTTTCCCAATGTAGGCCTCTTAACGCTTAGCATGTCCAATTGCATTTTCTACAGAAAGAGTGTTTCAGAACGGCTCAATCAAAAGTAAGGTTCAACTCTGTTAGTTGAATGCACAGAACAGAAAGAATTTTCACAGAATGCTACTGTGTAGTTTATATTTGAATATATTCCTTTTTCCACTATTACCCTCTTAGCGCTCCGAATGTCCACTTGCATTTTCTACAGAAAGAGTGTTCAGAACTGCGCAATCAAAAGTATGGTTTAACTCTGTTAGCTTAATGAACATATCAGAAATAAGTTTCACACAATGCTTCTGTGTAGTTTTTATTTGAAGATATTATTTTTCCCAGTAGAGGCCTCTTAGCGCTCAGAATGTCCAATTGCAGTTTCTACAGAAAGAGTGTTTCAGAAAGGCTCAATCAAAAGTAAGGTTCAACTCTGTTAGTTGAATGCACAGAACAGAAAGAAGTTTCATACAATGCTTCTGTGTAGTTTATATTTGAACATATTCTTTTTTCCACTATTACCCACTTAGCGCTACGAATGTCCAGTTGCATTTTCTACAGACAGAGTGTTTCAAAACTGCTCAATCAAAAGTATGGTTTAACTCTGTTAGCTGAATGCTCAGATCAGAAAGAAGTTTCACAGAATGCTTCTGTGTAGTTTATATCTGAATATATTCCTTTTTCCACTACTACTCTCTTAGCGCTCCAAATGTCCAGTTGCATTTTCTACAGAAAGAGTGTTCAGATCTGCTCAATCAAAAGTATGGTTTAACTCTGTTAGCTGAATGCACAGATCAGAAAGAAGTTTCACAGAATGATTCTGTGTAGTTTATATTTGGAGACATTCCTTTTTCCACTATTACCCTCTTAGCGCTCCGAATTTCCACTTGCATTTTCTACAGAAAGAGTGTTTCAGAACGGCTCAATCAAAACTAAGGTTCAACTCTTTTAGTTGAACAAACAGAACAGAAAGAAGTTTCACACAGTTCTTCTGTGTAGTTTTTATTTGTAGACATTCTTTTTCCCAATATAGTCTTCTTAGCGCTCAGAATGTCCAATTGCAGTTTCTACAGAAACAGTGTTTCTGAACGGCTCAATCAAAAGTAAGGTTCATCTCTGTTAGTTGAGTGCACAGAACAGAAAGAAGTTTCATACAATGCTTCTGTGTAGTTTATATTTGAACATATTCTTTTTTCCACTATTACCCACTTAGCGCTACGAATGTCCATTTGCATTTTCTACAGACAGAGTGTTTCCAAACTGCTCAATCAAAAGTATGGTTTAACTCTGTTAGCTGAATGCTCAGATCAGAAAGAAGTTTCACAGAATGCTTCTGTGTAGTTTATATTTGAATATATTCCTTTTTCCACTACTACGCTCTTAGCGCTCCAAATGTCCAGTTGCATTTTCTACAGAAAGAGTGTTCAGATCTGCTCAATCAAAACTATGGTTTAACTCTGTTAGCTGAATGCACAGATCAGAAAGAAGTTTCACCGAGTGATTCTGTGTAGTTTATATTTGAAGACATTCCTTTTTCCACTATTACCCTCTTAGCGCTCCGAATCTCCACTTGCATTTTCTACAAAAAGAGTGTTTCATAACTGCTCAATCAAAAATATGTTTTATCTCTCTTAACTGAATTTACAGATCAGAAATAAGTTTCACAGAATGCATCTGTGTAGTTTTTATTTGAAGATATTCTTTTTCCCAATGTAGGCCTCTTAGCGCTTAGCATGTCCAATTGCAGTTTCTACAGAAAGAGTGTTTCAGAACGGCTCAATCAAAAGTAAGGTTCAACTCTGTTAGTTGAATGCACAGAACAGAAAGAATTTTCACAGAATGCTACTGTGTAGTTTATATTTGAATATATTCCTTTTTCCACTATTACCATCTTAGCGCTCCGAATGTCCACTTGCATTTTCTACAGAAAGAGTGTTCAGAACTGCGCAATCAAAAGTATGGTTTAACTCTGTTAGCTTAATGAACATATCAGAAATAAGTTTCACACAATGCTTCTGTGTAGTTTTTATTTGAAGATATTATTTTTCCCAATAGAGGCCTCTTAGCGCTCAGAATGTCCAATTGCAGTTTCTACAGAAAGAGTGTTTCAGAAAGGCTCAATCAAAAGTAAGGTTCAACTCTGTTAGTTGAATGCACAGAACAGAAAGAAGTTTCATACAATGCTTCTGTGTAGTTTATATTTGAACATATTCTTTTTTCCACTATTACCCACTTAGCGCTACGAATGTCCAGTTGCATTTTCTACAGACAGAGTGTTTCAAAACTGCTCAATCAAAAGTATGGTTTAACTCTGTTAGCTGAATGCTCAGATCAGAAAGAAGTTTCACAGAATGCTTCTTTGTAGTTTATATTTGAATATATTCCTTTTTCCACTACTACTCTCTTAGCGCTCCTAATGTCCAGTTGCATTTTCTACAGAAGGAGTGTTCAGATCTGCTCAATCAAAAGTATGGTTTAACTCTGTTAGCTGAATGCACAGATCAGAAAGAAGTTTCACAGAATGATTCTGTGTAGTTTATATTTGGAGACATTCCTTTTTCCACTATTACCCTCTTAGCGCTCCGAATCTCCACTTGCATTTTCTACAGAAAGAGTGTTTCAGAACGGCTCAATCAAACTAAGGTTCAACTCTTTTAGTTGAACAAACAGAACAGAAAGAAGTTTCACTCAATTCTTCTGTGTAGTTTTTATTTGTAGACATTCTTTTTCCCAATATAGGCCTCTTAGCGCTCAGAATGTCCAATTGCAGTTTCTACAGAAAGAGTGTTTCAGAACGGCTCAATCAAAAGTAAGGTTCAACTCTGTTAGCTGAATGCACAGAACAGAAAGAAGTTTCATACAATGCTTCTGTGTAGTTTATATTTGAACATATTCTTTTTTCCACTATTACCCACTTAGCGCTACGAATGTCCAGTTGCATTTTCTACAGACAGAGTGTTTCAAAACTGCTCAATCAAAAGTATGGTTTAACTCTGTTAGCTGAATGCTCAGATCAGAAAGAAGTTTCACAGAATGCTTCTGTGTAGTTTATATTTGAATATATTCCTTTTTCCACTAGTACGCTCTTAGCGCTCCAAATGTCCAGTTGCATTTTCTACAAAAGAGTGTTCAGATCTGCTCAATGAAACGTATGGTTTAACTCTGTTAGCTGAATGCACAGATCAGAAAGAAGTTTCACCGAATGATTCTGTGTAGTTTATATTTGAAGACATTCCTTTTTCCACTATTACCCTCTTAGCGCTCCGAATCTCCACTTGCATTTTCTACAAAAGGAGTGTTTCATAACTGCGCAATCAAAAATATGTTTTATCTCTCTTAACTGAATTTACAGATCAGAAATAAGTTTCACAGAATGCATCTGTGTAGTTTTTATTTGAAGATATTCTTTTTCCCAATGTGGGCCTCTTAGCGCTTAGCATGTCCAATTGCAGTTTCTACAGAAAGAGTGTTTCAGAACGGCTCAATCAAAAGTAAGGTTCAACTCTGTTAGTTGAATGCACAGAACAGAAAGAATTTTCACAGAATGCTACTGTGTAGTTTATATTTGAATATATTCCTTTTTCCACTATTACCCTCTTAGCGCTGCGAATGTCCACTTGCATTTTCTACAGAAAGAGTGTTCAGAACTGCGCAATCAAAAGTATGGTTTAACTCTGTTAGCTTAATGAACATATCAGAAATAAGTTTCACACAATGCTTCTGTGTAGTTTTTATTTGTAGATATTATTTTTCCCAATATAGGCCTCTTAGCGCTCAGAATGTCCAATTGCAGTTTCTACAGAAAGAGTGTTTCAGAACGGCTCAATCAAAAGTAAGGTTCAACTCTGTTAGTTGAATGCACAGAACAGAAAGAAGTTTCATACAATGCTTCTGTGTAGTTTATATTTGAACATATTCTTTTTTCCACTATTACCCACTTAGCGCTACGAATGTCCAGTTGCATTTTCTACAGACAGTGTGTTTCAAAACTGCACAATCAAAAGTATGGTTTAACTCTGTTAGCTGAATGCTCAGATCAGAAAGAAGTTTCACAGAATGCTTCTGTGTAGTTTATATTTGAATATATTTCTTTTTCCACTACTACACTCTTAGCGCTCCAAATGTCCAGTTGCATTTTCTACAGAAAGAGTGTTCAGATCTGCTCAATAAAAAGTATGGTTTAACTCTGTTAGCTGAATGCACAGATCAGAAAGAAGTTTCACCGAATGATTCTGTGTAGTTTATATTTGAAGACATTCCTTTTTCCACTATTAACCTATTAGCGCTCCGAATCTCCACTTGCATTTTCTACAAAAAGAGTGTTTCATAACTGCTCAATCAAAAATATGTTTTATCTCTGTTAACTGAATTTACAGATCAGAAATAAGTTCACAGAATGCATCTGTGTAGTTTTTATTTGAAGATATTCTTTTTCCCAATGTAGGCCTCTTAGCGCTTAGCATGTCCAATTGCAGTTCCTACAGAAAGAGTGTTTCAGAAGGGCTCAATCAAAAGTAAGGTTCAACTCTGTTAGTTGAATGCACAGAACAGAAAGAATTTTCACAGAATGCTACTGTGTAGTTTATATTTGAATATATTCCTTTTTCCACTATTACCCTCTTAGCGCTCCGAATGTCCACTTGCATTTTCTACAGAAAGAGTGTTCAGAACTGCGCAATCAAAAGTATGGTTTAACTCTGTTAGCTTAATGAACATATCAGAAATAAGTTTCACACAATGCTTCTGTGTAGTTTTTATTTGAAGATATTATTTTTCCCAATAGAGGCCTCTTAGCGCTCAGAATGTCCAATTGCAGTTTCTACAGAAAGAGTGTTTCAGAAAGGCTCAATCAAAAGTAAGGTTCAACTCTGTTAGTTGAATGCACAGAACAGAAAGAAGTTTCATACAATGCTTCTGTGTAGTTTATATTTGAACATATTCTTTTTTCCACTATTACCCACTTGGCGCTACGAATGTCCAGTTGCATTTTCTACAGACAGAGTGTTTCAAAACTGCTCAATCAATAGTATGGTTTAAATCTGTTAGCTGAATGCTCAGATCAGAAAGAAGCTTCACAGAATGCTTCTGTGTAGTTTATATTTGAATATATTCCTTTTTCCACTACTACTCTCTTAGCGCTCCAAATGTCCAGTTGCATTTTCTACAGAAAGAGTGTTCAGATCTGCTCAATCAAAAGTATGGTTTAACTCTGTTAGCTGAATGCACAGATCAGAAAGAAGTTTCACAGAATGATTCTGTGTAGTTTATATTTGGAGACTTTCCTTTTTCCACTATTACCCTCTTAGCACTCCAAATCTCCACTTGCATTTTCTACAGAAAGAGTGTTTCAGAACGGCTCAATCAAAACTAAGGTTCAACTCTTTTAGTTGAACAAACAGAACAGAAAGAAGTTTCACACAATTCTTCTGTGTAGTATTTATTTGTAGACATTCTTTTTCCCAATATAGGCCTCTTAGCGCTCAGAATGTCCGATTGCAGTTTCTACAGAAAGAGTGTTTCAGAACGGCTCAATCAAAAGTAAGGTTCAACTCTGTTAGTTGAATGCACAGAACAGAAAGAAGTTTCATACAATGCTTCTGTGTAGTTTATATTTGAACCTATTCTTGTTTCCACTATTACCCACTTAGCGCTATGAATGTCCAGTTGCATTTTCTACAGACAGAGTGTTTCCAAACTGCTCAATCAAAAGTATGGTTTAACTCTGTTAGCTGAATGCTCAGATCAGAAAGAAGTTTCACAGAATGCTTCTGTGTAGTTTATATTTGAATATATTCCTTTTTCCACTACTACGCTCTTAGCGCTCCAAATGTCCAGTTGCATTTTCTACAGAAATAGTGTTCAGATCTGCTCAATCAAAAGTATGGTTTAACTCTGTTAGCTGAATGCACAGATCAGAAAGAAGTTTCACCGAATGATTCTGTGTAGTTTATATTTGAAGACATTCCTTTTTCCACTATTACCCTCTTAGCGCTCCGAATCTCCACTTGCATTTTCTACAAAAAGAGTGTTTCATAACTGCTCAATCAAAAATATGTTTTATCTCTGTTAACTGAATTTACAGGTCAGAAATAAGTTTCACAGAACGCATCTGTGTAGTTTTTATTTGAAGATATTCTTTTTCCCAATGTAGGCCTCTTAGCGCTTAGCATGTCCAATTGCAGTTTCTACAGAAAGAGTGTTTCAGAACGGCTCAATCAAAAGTAAGGTTCAACTCTGTTAGTTGAATGCACAGAACAGAAAGTATTTTCACAGAATGCTACTGTGTAGTTTATATTTGAATATATTCCTTTCTCCACTATTACCCTCTTAGCGCTCCGAATGTCCACTTGCATTTTCTACAGAAAGAGTGTTCAGAACTGCGCAATCAAAAGTATGGTTTAACTCTGTTAGCTTAATGAACATATCAGAAATAAGTTTCACACAATGCTTCTGTGTAGTTTTTATTTGAAGACATTATTTTTCCCAATATAGGCCTCTTAGCGCTCAGAATGTCCAATTGCAGTTTCTACAGAAAGAGTGTTTCAGAAAGGCTCAATCAAAAGTAAGGTTCAACTCTGTTAGTTGAATGCACAGAACAGAAAGAAGTTTCATACAATGCTTCTGTGCAGTTTATATTTGAACATATTCTTTTTTCCACTATTACCCACTTGGCGCTACGAATGTCCAGTTGCATTTTCTATAGACAGAGTGTTTCAAAACTGCTCACTCAAAAATATGTTTTATCTCTCTTAACTGAATTTACAGATCAGAAATAAGTTTCACAGAATGCATCTGTGTAGTTTTTATTTGAAGATATTCTTTTTCCCAATGTAGGCCTCTTAGCGCTTAGCATGTCCAATTGCAGTTTCTACAGAAAGAGTGTTTCAGAACGGCTCAATCAAAAGTAAGGTTCAACTCTGTTAGTTGAATGAACAGAACAGAAAGAATTTTCACAGAATGATTCTGTGTAGTTTATATTTCAGACATTCCTTTTTCCACTATTACCCTCTTAGCGCTCCGAATGTCCACTTGCATTTTCTACAGAAAGAGTGTTTCAGAACGGCTCAATCAAAACTAAGGTTCAACTCTTTTAGTTGAACAAACAGAACAGAAAGAAGTTTGACACAATTCTTCTGTGTAGTTTTTATTTGTAGACATTCTTTTTCCCAATATAGGCCTCTTAGCGCTCAGAATGTCCAATTGCAGTTTCTACAGAAAGAGAGTTTCAGAACGGCTCAATGAAAAGTAAGGTTCAACTCTGTTAGTTGAATGCACAGAACAGAAAGAAGTTTCATACAATGCTTCTGTGTAGTTTATATTTGAACATATTCTTTTTTCCACTATTACCCACTTAGTGCTACGAATGTCCAGTTGCATTTTCTACAGACAGAGTGTTTCAAAACTGCTCAATCAAAAGTATGGTTTAACTCTGTTAGCTGAATGCTCAGATCAGAAAGAAGTTTCACAGAATGCTTCTGTGTAGTTTATATTTGAATATATTCCTTTTTCCACTAGTACGCTCTTAGCGCTCCAAATGTCCAGTTGCATTTTCTACAAAAGAGTGTTCAGATCTGCTCAATGAAAAGTATGGTTTAACTCTGTTAGCTGAATGCACAGATCAGAAAGAAGTTTCACCGAATGATTCTGTGTAGTTTATATTTGAAGACATTCCTTTTTCCACTATTACCCTCTTAGCGCTCCGAATCTCCACTTGCATTTTCTACAAAAGGAGTGTTTCATAACTGCTCAATCAAAAATATGTTTTATCTCTCTTAACTGAATTTACAGATCAGAAATAAGTTTCACAGAATGCATCTGTGTAGTTTTTATTTGAAGATATTCTTTTTCCCAATGTGGGCCTCTTAGCGCTTAGCATGTCCAATTGCAGTTTCTACAGAAAGAGTGTTTCAGAACGGCTCAATCAAAAGTAAGGTTCAACTCTGTTAGTTGAATGCACAGAACAGAAAGAATTTTCACAGAATGCTACTGTGTAGTTTATATTTGAATATATTCCTTTTTCCACTATTACCCTCTTAGCGCTGCGAATGTCCACTTGCATTTTCTACAGAAAGAGTGTTCAGAACTGCGCAATCAAAAGTATGGTTTAACTCTGTTAGCTTAATGAACATATCAGAAATAAGTTTCACACAATGCTTCTGTGTAGTTTTTATTTGAAGATATTATTTTTCCCAATATAGGCCTCTTAGCGCTCAGAATGTCCAATTGCAGTTTCTACAGAAAGAGTGTTTCAGAACGGCTCAATCAAAAGTAAGGTTCAACTCTGTTAGTTGAATGCACAGAACAGAAAGAAGTTTCATACAATGATTCTGTGTAGTTTATATTTGAACATATTCTTTTTTCCACTATTACCCACTTAGCGCTACGAATGTCCAGTTGCATTTTCTACAGACAGTGTGTTTCAAAACTGCACAATCAAAAGTATGGTTTAACTCTGTTAGCTGAATGCTCAGATCAGAAAGAAGTTTCACAGAATGCTTCTGTGTAGTTTATATTTGAATATATTTCTTTTTCCACTACTACACTCTTAGCGCTCCAAATGTCCAGTTGCATTTTCTACAGAAAGAGTGTTCAGATCTGCTCAATCAAAAGTATGGTTTAACTCTGTTAGCTGAATGCACAGATCAGAAAGAAGTTTCACCGAATGATTCTGTGTAGTTTATATTTGAAGACATTCCTTTTTCCACTATTAACCTATTAGCGCTCCGAATCTCCACTTGCATTTTCTACAAAAAGAGTGTTTCATAACTGCTCAATCAAAAATATGTTTTATCTCTGTTAACTGAATTTACAGATCAGAAATAAGTTCACAGAATGCATCTGTGTAGTTTTTATTTGAAGATATTCTTTTTCCCAATGTAGGCCTCTTAGCGCTTAGCATGTCCAATTGCAGTTCCTACAGAAAGAGTGTTTCAGAAGGGCTCAATCAAAAGTAAGGTTCAACTCGGTTAGTTGAATGCACAGAACAGAAAGAATTTTCACAGAATGCTACTGTGTAGATTATATTTGAATATATTCCTTTTTCCACTATTACCCTCTTAGCGCTCCGAATGTCCACTTGCATTTTCTACAGAAAGAGTGTTCAGAACTGCGCAATCAAAAGTATGGTTTAACTCTGTTAGCTTAATGAACATATCAGAAATAAGTTTCACACAATGCTTCTGTGTAGTTTTTATTTGAAGATATTATTTTTCCCAATAGAGGCCTCTTAGCGCTCAGAATGTCCAATTGCAGTTTCTACAGAAAGAGTGTTTCAGAAAGGCTCAATCAAAAGTAAGGTTCAACTCTGTTAGTTGAATGCACAGAACAGAAAGAAGTTTCATACAATGCTTCTGTGCAGTTTATATTTGAACATATTCTTTTTTCCACTATTACCCACTTGGCGCTACGAATGTCCAGTTGCATTTTCTATAGACAGAGTGTTTCAAAACTGCTCACTCAAAAATATGTTTTATCTCTCTTAACTGAATTTACAGATCAGAAATAAGTTTCACAGAATGCATCTGTGTAGTTTTTATTTGAAGATATTCTTTTTCCCAATGTAGGCCTCTTAGCGCTTAGCATGTCCAATTGCAGTTTCTACAGAAAGAGTGTTTCAGAACGGCTCAATCAAAAGTAAGGTTCAACTCTGTTAGTTGAATGCACAGAACAGAAAGAATTTTCACAGAATGATTCTGTGTAGTTTATATTTCAGACATTCCTTTTTCCACTATTACCCTCTTAGCGCTCCGAATGTCCACTTGCATTTTCTACAGAAAGAGTGTCTCAGAACGGCTCAATCAAAACTAAGGTTCAACTCTTTTAGTTGAACAAACAGAACAGAAAGAAGTTTGACACAATTCTTCTGTGTAGTTTTTATTTGTAGACATTCTTTTTCCCAATATAGGCCTCTTAGCGCTCAGAATGTCCAATTGCAGTTTCTACAGAAAGAGAGTTTCAGAACGGCTCAATGAAAAGTAAGGTTCAACTCTGTTAGTTGAATGCACAGAACAGAAAGAAGTTTCATACAATGCTTCTGTGTAGTTTATATTTGAACATATTCTTTTTTCCACTATTACCCACTTAGTGCTACGAATGTCCAGTTGCATTTTCTACAGACAGAGTGTTTCAAAACTGCTCAATCAAAAGTATGGTTTAACTCTGTTAGCTGAATGCTCAGATCAGAAAGAAGTTTCACAGAATGATTCTTTGTAGTTTATATTTGAATATATTCCTTTTTCCACTACTACGCTCTTTGCGCTCCAAATGTCCAGTTGCATTTTCTACAGAAAGAGTGTTCAGATCTCCTCAATCAAAAGTATGGTTTAACTCTGTTAGCTGAATGCACAGATCAGAAAGAAGTTTCACCGAATGATTCTGTGTAGTTTATATTTGAAGACATTCCTTTTTCCACTATTACCCTCTTAGCGCTCCGAATCTCCACTTGCATTTTCTACAAAAAGAGTGTTTCATAACTGCTCAATCAAAAATATGTTTTATCTCTCTTAACTGAATTTACAGATCAGAAATAAGTTTCACAGAATGCATCTGTGTAGTTTTTATTTGAAGATATTCTTTTTCCCAATGTAGGCCTCTTAGCGCTTAGCATGTCCAATTGCAGTTTCTACAGAAAGAGTGTTTCAGAACGGCTCAATCAAAAGTAAGGTTCAACTCTGTTAGTTGAATGCACAGAACAGAAAGAATTTTCACAGAATGCTACTGTGTAGTTTATATTTGAATATATTCCTTTTTCCACTATTACCCTCTTAGCGCTCCAAATGTCCACTTGCATTTTCTACAGAAAGAGTGTTCAGAACTGCGCAATCAAAAGTATGGTTTAACTCTGTTAGCTTAATGAACATATCAGAAATAAGTTTCACACAATGCTTCTGTGTAGTTTTTATTTGAAGATATTATTTTTCCCAGTAGAGGCCTCTTAGCGCTCAGAATGTCCAATTGCAGTTTCTACAGAAAGAGTGTTTCAGAAAGGCTCAATCAAAAGTAAGGTTCAACTCTGTTAGTTGAATGCACAGAACAGAAAGAAGTTTCATACAATGCTTCTGTGTAGTTTATATTTGAACATATTCTTTTTTCCACTATTACCCACTTAGCGCTACGAATGTCCAGTTGCATTTTCTACAGACAGAGTGTTTCAAAACTGCTCAATCAAAAGTATGGTTTAACTCTGTTAGCTGAATGCTCAGATCAGAAAGAAGTTTCACAGAATGCTTCTGTGTAGTTTATATCTGAATATATTCCTTTTTCCACTACTACTCTCTTAGCGCTCCAAATGTCCAGTTGCATTTTCTACAGAAAGAGTGTTCAGATCTGCTCAATCAAAAGTATGGTTTAACTCTGTTAGCTGAATGCACAGATCAGAAAGAAGTTTCACAGAATGATTCTGTGTAGTTTATATTTGGAGACATTCCTTTTTCCACTATTACCCTCTTAGCGCTCCGAATTTCCACTTGCATTTTCTACAGAAAGAGTGTTTCAGAACGGCTCAATCAAAACTAAGGTTCAACTCTTTTAGTTGAACAAACAGAACAGAAAGAAGTTTCACACAGTTCTTCTGTGTAGTTTTTATTTGTAGACATTCTTTTTCCCAATATAGGCTTCTTAGCGCTCAGAATGTCCAATTGCAGTTTCTACAGAAACAGTGTTTCTGAACGGCTCAATCAAAAGTAAGGTTCATCTCTGTTAGTTGAGTGCACAGAACAGAAAGAAGTTTCATACAATGCTTCTGTGTAGTTTATATTTGAACATATTCTTTTTTCCACTATTACCCACTTAGCGCTACGAATGTCCATTTGCATTTTCTACAGACAGAGTGTTTCCAAACTGCTCAATCAAAAGTATGGTTTAACTCTGTTAGCTGAATGCTCAGATCAGAAAGAAGTTTCACAGAATGCTTCTGTGTAGTTTATATTTGAATATATTCCTTTTTCCACTACTACGCTCTTAGCGCTCCAAATGTCCAGTTGCATTTTCTACAGAAAGAGTGTTCAGATCTGCTCAATCAAAACTATGGTTTAACTCTGTTAGCTGAATGCACAGATCAGAAAGAAGTTTCACCGAGTGATTCTGTGTAGTTTATATTTGAAGACATTCCTTTTTCCACTATTACCCTCTTAGCGCTCCGAATCTCCACTTGCATTTTCTACAAAAAGAGTGTTTCATAACTGCTCAATCAAAAATATGTTTTATCTCTCTTAACTGAATTTACAGATCAGAAATAAGTTTCACAGAATGCATCTGTGTAGTTTTTATTTGAAGATATTCTTTTTCCCAATGTAGGCCTCTTAGCGCTTAGCATGTCCAATTGCAGTTTCTACAGAAAGAGTGTTTCAGAAGGGCTCAATCAAAAGTAAGGTTCAACTCTGTTAGTTGAATGCACAGAACAGAAAGAATTTTCACAGAATGCTACTGTGTAGATTATATTTGAATATATTCCTTTTTCCACTATTACCCTCTTAGCGCTCCGAATGTCCACTTGCATTTTCTACAGAAAGAGTGTTCAGAACTGCGCAATCAAAAGTATGGTTTAACTCTGTTAGCTTAATGAACATATCAGAAATAAGTTTCACACAATGCTTCTGTGTAGTTTTTATTTGAAGATATTATTTTTCCCAATAGAGGCCTCTTAGCGCTCAGAATGTCCAATTGCAGTTTCTACAGAAAGAGTGTTTCAGAAAGGCTCAATCAAAAGTAAGGTTCAACTCTGTTAGTTGAATGCACAGAACAGAAAGAAGTTTCATACAATGCTTCTGTGCAGTTTATATTTGAACATATTCTTTTTTCCACTATTACCCACTTGGCGCTACGAATGTCCAGTTGCATTTTCTATAGACAGAGTGTTTCAAAACTGCTCACTCAAAAATATGTTTTATCTCTCTTAACTGAATTTACAGATCAGAAATAAGTTTCACAGAATGCATCTGTGTAGTTTTTATTTGAAGATATTCTTTTTCCCAATGTAGGCCTCTTAGCGCTTAGCATGTCCAATTGCAGTTTCTACAGAAAGAGTGTTTCAGAACGGCTCAATCAAAAGTAAGGTTCAACTCTGTTAGTTGAATGCACAGAACAGAAAGAATTTTCACAGAATGATTCTGTGTAGTTTATATTTCAGACATTCCTTTTTCCACTATTACCCTCTTAGCGCTCCGAATGTCCACTTGCATTTTCTACAGAAAGAGTGTCTCAGAACGGCTCAATCAAAACTAAGGTTCAACTCTTTTAGTTGAACAAACAGAACAGAAAGAAGTTTGACACAATTCTTCTGTGTAGTTTTTATTTGTAGACATTCTTTTTCCCAATATAGGCCTCTTAGCGCTCAGAATGTCCAATTGCAGTTTCTACAGAAAGAGAGTTTCAGAACGGCTCAATGAAAAGTAAGGTTCAACTCTGTTAGTTGAATGCACAGAACAGAAAGAAGTTTCATACAATGCTTCTGTGTAGTTTATATTTGAACATATTCTTTTTTCCACTATTACCCACTTAGTGCTACGAATGTCCAGTTGCATTGTCTACAGACAGAGTGTTTCAAAACTGCTCAATCAAAAGTATGGTTTAACTCTGTTAGCTGAATGCTCAGATCAGAAAGAAGTTTCACAGAATGATTCTTTGTAGTTTATATTTGAATATATTCCTTTTTCCACTACTACGCTCTTTGCGCTCCAAATGTCCAGTTGCATTTTCTACAGAAAGAGTGTTCAGATCTCCTCAATCAAAAGTATGGTTTAACTCTGTTAGCTGAATGCACAGATCAGAAAGAAGTTTCACCGAATGATTCTGTGTAGTTTATATTTGAAGACATTCCTTTTTCCACTATTACCCTCTTAGCGCTCCGAATCTCCACTTGCATTTTCTACAAAAAGAGTGTTTCATAACTGCTCAATCAAAAATATGTTTTATCTCTCTTAACTGAATTTACAGATCAGAAATAAGTTTCACAGAATGCATCTGTGTAGTTTTTATTTGAAGATATTCTTTTTCCCAATGTAGGCCTCTTAGCGCTTAGCATGTCCAATTGCAGTTTCTACAGAAAGAGTGTTTCAGAACGGCTCAATCAAAAGTAAGGTTCAACTCTGTTAGTTGAATGCACAGAACAGAAAGAATTTTCACAGAATGCTACTGTGTAGTTTATATTTGAATATATTCCTTTTTCCACTATTACCCTCTTAGCGCTCCAAATGTCCACTTGCATTTTCTACAGAAAGAGTGTTCAGAACTGCGCAATCAAAAGTATGGTTTAACTCTGTTAGCTTAATGAACATATCAGAAATAAGTTTCACACAATGCTTCTGTGTAGTTTTTATTTGAAGATATTATTTTTCCCAGTAGAGGCCTCTTAGCGCTCAGAATGTCCAATTGCAGTTTCTACAGAAAGAGTGTTTCAGAAAGGCTCAATCAAAAGTAAGGTTCAACTCTGTTAGTTGAATGCACAGAACAGAAAGAAGTTTCATACAATGCTTCTGTGTAGTTTATATTTGAACATATTCTTTTTTCCACTATTACCCACTTAGCGCTACGAATGTCCAGTTGCATTTTCTACAGACAGAGTGTTTCAAAACTGCTCAATCAAAAGTATGGTTTAACTCTGTTAGCTGAATGCTCAGATCAGAAAGAAGTTTCACAGAATGCTTCTGTGTAGTTTATATCTGAATATATTCCTTTTTCCACTACTACTCTCTTAGCGCTCCAAATGTCCAGTTGCATTTTCTACAGAAAGAGTGTTCAGATCTGCTCAATCAAAAGTATGGTTTAACTCTGTTAGCTGAATGCACAGATCAGAAAGAAGTTTCACAGAATGATTCTGTGTAGTTTATATTTGGAGACATTCCTTTTTCCACTATTACCCTCTTAGCGCTCCGAATTTCCACTTGCATTTTCTACAGAAAGAGTGTTTCAGAACGGCTCAATCAAAACTAAGGTTCAACTCTTTTAGTTGAACAAACAGAACAGAAAGAAGTTTCACACAGTTCTTCTGTGTAGTTTTTATTTGTAGACATTCTTTTTCCCAATATAGGCTTCTTAGCGCTCAGAATGTCCAATTGCAGTTTCTACAGAAACAGTGTTTCTGAACGGCTCAATCAAAAGTAAGGTTCATCTCTGTTAGTTGAGTGCACAGAACAGAAAGAAGTTTCATACAATGCTTCTGTGTAGTTTATATTTGAACATATTCTTTTTTCCACTATTACCCACTTAGCGCTACGAATGTCCATTTGCATTTTCTACAGACAGAGTGTTTCCAAACTGCTCAATCAAAAGTATGGTTTAACTCTGTTAGCTGAATGCTCAGATCAGAAAGAAGTTTCACAGAATGCTTCTGTGTAGTTTATATTTGAATATATTCCTTTTTCCACTACTACGCTCTTAGCGCTCCAAATGTCCAGTTGCATTTTCTACAGAAAGAGTGTTCAGATCTGCTCAATCAAAACTATGGTTTAACTCTGTTAGCTGAATGCACAGATCAGAAAGAAGTTTCACCGAGTGATTCTGTGTAGTTTATATTTGAAGACATTCCTTTTTCCACTATTACCCTCTTAGCGCTCCGAATCTCCACTTGCATTTTCTACAAAAAGAGTGTTTCATAACTGCTCAATCAAAAATATGTTTTATCTCTCTTAACTGAATTTACAGATCAGAAATAAGTTTCACAGAATGCATCTGTGTAGTTTTTATTTGAAGATATTCTTTTTCCCAATGTAGGCCTCTTAGCGCTTAGCATGTCCAATTGCAGTTTCTACAGAAAGAGTGTTTCAGAACGGCTCAATCAAAAGTAAGGTTCAACTCTGTTAGTTGAATGCACAGAACAGAAAGAATTTTCACAGAATGCTACTGTGTAGTTTATATTTGAATATATTCCTTTTTCCACTATTACCCTCTTAGCGCTCCGAATGTCCACTTGCATTTTCTACAGAAAGAGTGTTCAGAACTGCGCAATCAAAAGTATGGTTTAACTCTGTTAGCTTAATGAACATATCAGAAATAAGTTTCACACAATGCTTCTGTGTAGTTTTTATTTGAAGATATTATTTTTCCCAATAGAGGCCTCTTAGCGCTCAGAATGTCCAATTGCAGTTTCTACAGAAAGAGTGTTTCAGAAAGGCTCAATCAAAAGTAAGGTTCAACTCTGTTAGTTGAATGCACAGAACAGAAAGAAGTTTCATACAATGCTTCTGTGTAGTTTATATTTGAACATATTCTTTTTTCCACTATTACCCACTTAGCGCTACGAATGTCCAGTTGCATTTTCTACAGACAGAGTGTTTCCAAACTGCTCAATCAAAAGTATGGTTTAACTCTGTTAGCTGAATGCTCAGATCAGAAAGAAGTTTCACAGAATGCTTCTGTGTAGTTTATATTTGAATATATTCCTTTTTCCACTACTACGCTCTTAGCGCTCCAAATGTCCAGTTGCATTTTCTACAGAAATAGTGTTCAGATCTGCTCAATCAAAAGTATGGTTTAACTCTGTTAGCTGAATGCACAGATCAGAAAGAAGTTTCACCGAATGATTCTGTGTAGTTTATATTTGAAGACATTCCTTTTTCCACTATTACCCCCTTAGCGCTCCGAATCTCCACTTGCATTTTCTACAAAAAGAGTGTTTCATAACTGCTCAATCAAAAATATGTTTTATCTCTGTTAACTGAGTTTACAGGTCAGAAATAAGTTTCACAGAATGCATCTGTGTAGTTTTTATTTGAAGATATTCTTTTTCCCAATGTAGGCCTCTTAGCGCTTAGCATGTCCAATTGCAGTTTCTACAGAAAGAGTGTTTCAGAACGGCTCAATCAAAAGTAAGGTTCAACTCTGTTAGTTGAATGCACAGAACAGAAAGTATTTTCACAGAATGCTACTGTGTAGTTTATATTTGAATATATTCCTTTCTCCACTATTACCCTCTTAGCGCTCCGAATGTCCACTTGCATTTTCTACAGAAAGAGTGTTCAGAACTGCGCAATCAAAAGTATGGTTTAAATCTGTTAGCTTAATGAACATATCAGAAATAAGTTTCACACAATGCTTCTGTGTAGTTTTTATTTGAAGACATTATTTTTCCCAATATAGGCCTCTTAGCGCTCAGAATGTCCAATTGCAGTTTCTACAGAAAGAGTGTTTCAGAAAGGCTCAATCAAAAGTAAGGTTCAACTCTGTTAGTTGAATGCACAGAACAGAAAGAAGTTTCATACAATGCTTCTGTGCAGTTTATATTTGAACATATTCTTTTTTCCACTATTACCCACTTGGCGCTACGAATGTCCAGTTGCATTTTCTATAGACAGAGTGTTTCAAAACTGCTCACTCAAAAATATGTTTTATCTCTCTTAACTGAATTTACAGATCAGAAATAAGTTTCACAGAATGCATCTGTGTAGTTTTTATTTGAAGATATTCTTTTTCCCAATGTAGGCCTCTTAGCGCTTAGCATGTCCAATTGCAGTTTCTACAGAAAGAGTGTTTCAGAACGGCTCAATCAAAAGTAAGGTTCAACTCTGTTAGTTGAATGCACAGAACAGAAAGAATTTTCACAGAATGATTCTGTGTAGTTTATATTTCAGACATTCCTTTTTCCACTATTACCCTCTTAGCGCTCCGAATGTCCACTTGCATTTTCTACAGAAAGAGTGTTTCAGAACGGCTCAATCAAAACTAAGGTTCAACTCTTTTAGTTGAACAAACAGAACAGAAAGAAGTTTGACACAATTCTTCTGTGTAGTTTTTATTTGTAGACATTCTTTTTCCCAATATAGGCCTCTTAGCGCTCAGAATGTCCAATTGCAGTTTCTACAGAAAGAGAGTTTCAGAACGGCTCAATGAAAAGTAAGGTTCAACTCTGTTAGTTGAATGCACAGAACAGAAAGAAGTTTCATACAATGCTTCTGTGTAGTTTATATTTGAACATATTCTTTTTTCCACTATTACCCACTTAGTGCTACGAATGTCCAGTTGCATTTTCTACAGACAGAGTGTTTCAAAACTGCTCAATCAAAAGTATGGTTTAACTCTGTTAGCTGAATGCTCAGATCAGAAAGAAGTTTCACAGAATGCTTCTGTGTAGTTTATATTTGAATATATTCCTTTTTCCACTAGTACGCTCTTAGCGCTCCAAATGTCCAGTTGCATTTTCTACAAAAGAGTGTTCAGATCTGCTCAATGAAAAGTATGGTTTAACTCTGTTAGCTGAATGCACAGATCAGAAAGAAGTTTCACCGAATGATTCTGTGTAGTTTATATTTGAAGACATTCCTTTTTCCACTATTACCCTCTTAGCGCTCCGAATCTCCACTTGCATTTTCTACAAAAGGAGTGTTTCATAACTGCTCAATCAAAAATATGTTTTATCTCTCTTAACTGAATTTACAGATCAGAAATAAGTTTCACAGAATGCATCTGTGTAGTTTTTATTTGAAGATATTCTTTTTCCCAATGTGGGCCTCTTAGCGCTTAGCATGTCCAATTGCAGTTTCTACAGAAAGAGTGTTTCAGAACGGCTCAATCAAAAGTAAGGTTCAACTCTGTTAGTTGAATGCACAGAACAGAAAGAATTTTCACAGAATGCTACTGTGTAGTTTATATTTGAATATATTCCTTTTTCCACTATTACCCTCTTAGCGCTGCGAATGTCCACTTGCATTTTCTACAGAAAGAGTGTTCAGAACTGCGCAATCAAAAGTATGGTTTAACTCTGTTAGCTTAATGAACATATCAGAAATAAGTTTCACACAATGCTTCTGTGTAGTTTTTATTTGAAGATATTATTTTTCCCAATATAGGCCTCTTAGCGCTCAGAATGTCCAATTGCAGTTTCTACAGAAAGAGTGTTTCAGAACGGCTCAATCAAAAGTAAGGTTCAACTCTGTTAGTTGAATGCACAGAACAGAAAGAAGTTTCATACAATGATTCTGTGTAGTTTATATTTGAACATATTCTTTTTTCCACTATTACCCACTTAGCGCTACGAATGTCCAGTTGCATTTTCTACAGACAGTGTGTTTCAAAACTGCACAATCAAAAGTATGGTTTAACTCTGTTAGCTGAATGCTCAGATCAGAAAGAAGTTTCACAGAATGCTTCTGTGTAGTTTATATTTGAATATATTTCTTTTTCCACTACTACACTCTTAGCGCTCCAAATGTCCAGTTGCATTTTCTACAGAAAGAGTGTTCAGATCTGCTCAATCAAAAGTATGGTTTAACTCTGTTAGCTGAATGCACAGATCAGAAAGAAGTTTCACCGAATGATTCTGTGTAGTTTATATTTGAAGACATTCCTTTTTCCACTATTAACCTATTAGCGTTCCGAATCTCCACTTGCATTTTCTACAAAAAGAGTGTTTCATAACTGCTCAATCAAAAATATGTTTTATCTCTGTTAACTGAATTTACAGATCAGAAATAAGTTCACAGAATGCATCTGTGTAGTTTTTATTTGAAGATATTCTTTTTCCCAATGTAGGCCTCTTAGCGCTTAGCATGTCCAATTGCAGTTCCTACAGAAAGAGTGTTTCAGAAGGGCTCAATCAAAAGTAAGGTTCAACTCTGTTAGTTGAATGCACAGAACAGAAAGAATTTTCACAGAATGCTACTGTGTAGATTATATTTGAATATATTCCTTTTTCCACTATTACCCTCTTAGCGCTCCGAATGTCCACTTGCATTTTCTACAGAAAGAGTGTTCAGAACTGCGCAATCAAAAGTATGGTTTAACTCTGTTAGCTTAATGAACATATCAGAAATAAGTTTCACACAATGCTTCTGTGTAGTTTTTATTTGAAGATATTATTTTTCCCAATAGAGGCCTCTTAGCGCTCAGAATGTCCAATTGCAGTTTCTACAGAAAGAGTGTTTCAGAAAGGCTCAATCAAAAGTAAGGTTCAACTCTGTTAGTTGAATGCACAGAACAGAAAGAAGTTTCATACAATGCTTCTGTGCAGTTTATATTTGAACATATTCTTTTTTCCACTATTACCCACTTGGCGCTACGAATGTCCAGTTGCATTTTCTATAGACAGAGTGTTTCAAAACTGCTCACTCAAAAATATGTTTTATCTCTCTTAACTGAATTTACAGATCAGAAATAAGTTTCACAGAATGCATCTGTGTAGTTTTTATTTGAAGATATTCTTTTTCCCAATGTAGGCCTCTTAGCGCTTAGCATGTCCAATTGCAGTTTCTACAGAAAGAGTGTTTCAGAACGGCTCAATCAAAAGTAAGGTTCAACTCTGTTAGTTGAATGCACAGAACAGAAAGAATTTTCACAGAATGATTCTGTGTAGTTTATATTTCAGACATTCCTTTTTCCACTATTACCCTCTTAGCGCTCCGAATGTCCACTTGCATTTTCTACAGAAAGAGTGTCTCAGAACGGCTCAATCAAAACTAAGGTTCAACTCTTTTAGTTGAACAAACAGAACAGAAAGAAGTTTGACACAATTCTTTTGTGTAGTTTTTATTTGTAGACATTCTTTTTCCCAATATAGGCCTCTTAGCGCTCAGAATGTCCAATTGCAGTTTCTACAGAAAGAGAGTTTCAGAACGGCTCAATGAAAAGTAAGGTTCAACTCTGTTAGTTGAATGCACAGAACAGAAAGAAGTTTCATACAATGCTTCTGTGTAGTTTATATTTGAACATATTCTTTTTTCCACTATTACCCACTTAGTGCTACGAATGTCCAGTTGCATTTTCTACAGACAGAGTGTTTCAAAACTGCTCAATCAAAAGTATGGTTTAACTCTGTTAGCTGAATGCTCAGATCAGAAAGAAGTTTCACAGAATGATTCTTTGTAGTTTATATTTGAATATATTCCTTTTTCCACTACTACGCTCTTTGCGCTCCAAATGTCCAGTTGCATTTTCTACAGAAAGAGTGTTCAGATCTCCTCAATCAAAAGTATGGTTTAACTCTGTTAGCTGAATGCACAGATCAGAAAGAAGTTTCACCGAATGATTCTGTGTAGTTTATATTTGAAGACATTCCTTTTTCCACTATTACCCTCTTAGCGCTCCGAATCTCCACTTGCATTTTCTACAAAAAGAGTGTTTCATAACTGCTCAATCAAAAATATGTTTTATCTCTCTTAACTGAATTTACAGATCAGAAATAAGTTTCACAGAATGCATCTGTGTAGTTTTTATTTGAAGATATTCTTTTTCCCAATGTAGGCCTCTTAGCGCTTAGCATGTCCAATTGCAGTTTCTACAGAAAGAGTGTTTCAGAACGGCTCAATCAAAAGTAAGGTTCAACTCTGTTAGTTGAATGCACAGAACAGAAAGAATTTTCACAGAATGCTACTGTGTAGTTTATATTTGAATATATTCCTTTTTCCACTATTACCCTCTTAGCGCTCCAAATGTCCACTTGCATTTTCTACAGAAAGAGTGTTCAGAACTGCGCAATCAAAAGTATGGTTTAACTCTGTTAGCTTAATGAACATATCAGAAATAAGTTTCACACAATGCTTCTGTGTAGTTTTTATTTGAAGATATTATTTTTCCCAGTAGAGGCCTCTTAGCGCTCAGAATGTCCAATTGCAGTTTCTACAGAAAGAGTGTTTCAGAAAGGCTCAATCAAAAGTAAGGTTCAACTCTGTTAGTTGAATGCACAGAACAGAAAGAAGTTTCATACAATGCTTCTGTGTAGTTTATATTTGAACATATTCTTTTTTCCACTATTACCCACTTAGCGCTACGAATGTCCAGTTGCATTTTCTACAGACAGAGTGTTTCAAAACTGCTCAATCAAAAGTATGGTTTAACTCTGTTAGCTGAATGCTCAGATCAGAAAGAAGTTTCACAGAATGCTTCTGTGTAGTTTATATCTGAATATATTCCTTTTTCCACTACTACTCTCTTAGCGCTCCAAATGTCCAGTTGCATTTTCTACAGAAAGAGTGTTCAGATCTGCTCAATCAAAAGTATGGTTTAACTCTGTTAGCTGAATGCACAGATCAGAAAGAAGTTTCACAGAATGATTCTGTGTAGTTTATATTTGGAGACATTCCTTTTTCCACTATTACCCTCTTAGCGCTCCGAATTTCCACTTGCATTTTCTACAGAAAGAGTGTTTCAGAACGGCTCAATCAAAACTAAGGTTCAACTCTTTTAGTTGAACAAACAGAACAGAAAGAAGTTTCACACAGTTCTTCTGTGTAGTTTTTATTTGTAGACATTCTTTTTCCCAATATAGGCTTCTTAGCGCTCAGAATGTCCAATTGCAGTTTCTACAGAAACAGTGTTTCTGAACGGCTCAATCAAAAGTAAGGTTCATCTCTGTTAGTTGAGTGCACAGAACAGAAAGAAGTTTCATACAATGCTTCTGTGTAGTTTATATTTGAACATATTCTTTTTTCCACTATTACCCACTTAGCGCTACGAATGTCCATTTGCATTTTCTACAGACAGAGTGTTTCCAAACTGCTCAATCAAAAGTATGGTTTAACTCTGTTAGCTGAATGCTCAGATCAGAAAGAAGTTTCACAGAATGCTTCTGTGTAGTTTATATTTGAATATATTCCTTTTTCCACTACTACGCTCTTAGCGCTCCAAATGTCCAGTTGCATTTTCTACAGAAAGAGTGTTCAGATCTGCTCAATCAAAACTATGGTTTAACTCTGTTAGCTGAATGCACAGATCAGAAAGAAGTTTCACCGAGTGATTCTGTGTAGTTTATATTTGAAGACATTCCTTTTTCCACTATTACCCTCTTAGCGCTCCGAATCTCCACTTGCATTTTCTACAAAAAGAGTGTTTCATAACTGCTCAATCAAAAATATGTTTTATCTCTCTTAACTGAATTTACAGATCAGAAATAAGTTTCACAGAATGCATCTGTGTAGTTTTTATTTGAAGATATTCTTTTTCCCAATGTAGGCCTCTTAGCGCTTAGCATGTCCAATTGCAGTTTCTACAGAAAGAGTGTTTCAGAACGGCTCAATCAAAAGTAAGGTTCAACTCTGTTAGTTGAATGCACAGAACAGAAAGAATTTTCACAGAATGCTACTGTGTAGTTTATATTTGAATATATTCCTTTTTCCACTATTACCCTCTTAGCGCTCCGAATGTCCACTTGCATTTTCTACAGAAAGAGTGTTCAGAACTGCGCAATCAAAAGTATGGTTTAACTCTGTTAGCTTAATGAACATATCAGAAATAAGTTTCACACAATGCTTCTGTGTAGTTTTTATTTGAAGATATTATTTTTCCCAATAGAGGCCTCTTAGCGCTCAGAATGTCCAATTGCAGTTTCTACAGAAAGAGTGTTTCAGAAAGGCTCAATCAAAAGTAAGGTTCAACTCTGTTAGTTGAATGCACAGAACAGAAAGAAGTTTCATACAATGCTTCTGTGTAGTTTATATTTGAACATATTCTTTTTTCCACTATTACCCACTTAGCGCTACGAATGTCCAGTTGCATTTTCTACAGACAGAGTGTTTCAAAACTGCTCAATCAAAAGTATGGTTTAACTCTGTTAGCTGAATGCTCAGATCAGAAAGAAGTTTCACAGAATGCTTCTTTGTAGTTTATATTTGAATATATTCCTTTTTCCACTACTACTCTCTTAGCGCTCCTAATGTCCAGTTGCATTTTCTACAGAAGGAGTGTTCAGATCTGCTCAATCAAAAGTATGGTTTAACTCTGTTAGCTGAATGCACAGATCAGAAAGAAGTTTCACAGAATGATTCTGTGTAGTTTATATTTGGAGACATTCCTTTTTCCACTATTACCCTCTTAGCGCTCCGAATCTCCACTTGCATTTTCTACAGAAAGAGTGTTTCAGAACGGCTCAATCAAACTAAGGTTCAACTCTTTTAGTTGAACAAACAGAACAGAAAGAAGTTTCACTCAATTCTTCTGTGTAGTTTTTATTTGTAGACATTCTTTTTCCCAATATAGGCCTCTTAGCGCTCAGAATGTCCAATTGCAGTTTCTACAGAAAGAGTGTTTCAGAACGGCTCAATCAAAAGTAAGGTTCAACTCTGTTAGCTGAATGCACAGAACAGAAAGAAGTTTCATACAATGCTTCTGTGTAGTTTATATTTGAACATATTCTTTTTTCCACTATTACCCACTTAGCGCTACGAATGTCCAGTTGCATTTTCTACAGACAGAGTGTTTCAAAACTGCTCAATCAAAAGTATGGTTTAACTCTGTTAGCTGAATGCTCAGATCAGAAAGAAGTTTCACAGAATGCTTCTGTGTAGTTTATATTTGAATATATTCCTTTTTCCACTAGTACGCTCTTAGCGCTCCAAATGTCCAGTTGCATTTTCTACAAAAGAGTGTTCAGATCTGCTCAATGAAAAGTATGGTTTAACTCTGTTAGCTGAATGCACAGATCAGAAAGAAGTTTCACCGAATGATTCTGTGTAGTTTATATTTGAAGACATTCCTTTTTCCACTATTACCCTCTTAGCGCTCCGAATCTCCACTTGCATTTTCTACAAAAGGAGTGTTTCATAACTGCGCAATCAAAAATATGTTTTATCTCTCTTAACTGAATTTACAGATCAGAAATAAGTTCACAGAATGCATCTGTGTAGTTTTTATTTGAAGATATTCTTTTTCCCAATGTAGGCCTCTTAGCGCTTAGCATGTCCAATTGCAGTTCCTACAGAAAGAGTGTTTCAGAAGGGCTCAATCAAAAGTAAGGTTCAACTCTGTTAGTTGAATGCACAGAACAGAAAGAATTTTCACAGAATGCTACTGTGTAGTTTATATTTGAATATATTCCTTTTTCCACTATTACCCTCTTAGCGCTCCGAATGTCCACTTGCATTTTCTACAGAAAGAGTGTTCAGAACTGCGCAATCAAAAGTATGGTTTAACTCTGTTAGCTTAATGAACATATCAGAAATAAGTTTCACACAATGCTTCTGTGTAGTTTTTATTTGAAGATATTATTTTTCCCAATAGAGGCCTCTTAGCGCTCAGAATGTCCAATTGCAGTTTCTACAGAAAGAGTGTTTCAGAAAGGCTCAATCAAAAGTAAGGTTCAACTCTGTTAGTTGAATGCACAGAACAGAAAGAAGTTTCATACAATGCTTCTGTGTAGTTTATATTTGAACATATTCTTTTTTCCACTATTACCCACTTGGCGCTACGAATGTCCAGTTGCATTTTCTACAGACAGAGTGTTTCAAAACTGCTCAATCAATAGTATGGTTTAAATCTGTTAGCTGAATGCTCAGATCAGAAAGAAGTTTCACAGAATGCTTCTGTGTAGTTTATATCGGAATATATTCCTTTTTCCACTACTACTCTCTTAGCGCTCCAAATGTCCAGTTGCATTTTCTACAGAAAGAGTGTTCAGATCTGCTCAATCAAAAGTATGGTTTAACTCTGTTAGCTGAATGCACAGATCAGAAAGAAGTTTCACAGAATGATTCTGTGTAGTTTATATTTGGAGACATTCCTTTTTCCACTATTACCCTCTTAGCGCTCCGAATCTCCACTTGCATTTTCTACAGAAAGAGTGTTTCAGAACGGCTCAATCAAAACTAAGGTTCAACTCTTTTAGTTGAACAAACAGAACAGAAAGAAGTTTCACACAGTTCTTCTGTGTAGTTTTTATTTGTAGACATTCTTTTTCCCAATATAGGCCTCTTAGCGCTCAGAATGTCCAATTGCAGTTTCTACAGAAAGAGTGTTTCAGAACGGCTCAATCAAAAGTAAGGTTCAACTCTGTTAGTTGAATGCACAGAACAGAAAGAAGTTTCATACAATGCTTCTGTGTAGTTTATATTTGAACATATTCTTTTTTCCACTATTACCCACTTAGCGCTACGAATGTCCAGTTGCATTTTCTACAGACAGAGTGTTTCAAAACTGCTCAATCAAAAGTATGGTTTAACTCTGTTAGCTGAATGCTCAGATCAGAAAGAAGTTTCACAGAATGCTTCTGTGTAGTTTATATTTGAATATATTCCTTTTTCCACTAGTACGCTCTAAGCGCTCCAAATGTCCAGTTGCATTTTCTACAGAAAGAGTGTTCAGATCTGCTCAATCAAAAGTATGGTTTAACTCTGTTAGCTGAATGCACAGATCAGAAAGAAGTTTCACCGAATGATTCTGTGTAGTTTATATTTGAAGACATTCCTTTTTCCACTATTACCCTCTTAGCGCTCCGAATCTCCACTTGCATTTTCTACAAAAAGAGTGTTTCATAACTGCTCAATCAAAAATATGTTTTATCTCTGTTAACTGAAATTCCAGATAAGAAATAAGTTTCACAGAATGCATCTGTGTAGTTTTTATTTGAAGATATTCTTTTTCCCAATGTGGGCCTCTTAGCGCTTAGCATGTCCAATTGCAGTTTCTACAGAAAGAGTGTTTCAGAACGGCTCAATCAAAAGTAAGGTTCAACTCTGTTAGTTGAATGCACAGAACAGAAAGAATTTTCACAGAATGCTACTGTGTAGTTTATATTTGAATATATTCCTTTTTCCACTATTACCCTCTTAGCGCTGCGAATGTCCACTTGCATTTTCTACAGAAAGAGTGTTCAGAACTGCGCAATCAAAAGTATGGTTTAACTCTGTTAGCTTAATGAACATATCAGAAATAAGTTTCACACAATGCTTCTGTGTAGTTTTTATTTGAAGATATTATTTTTCCCAATGTAGGCCTCTTAGCGCTCAGAATGTCCAATTGCAGTTTCTACAGAAAGAGTGTTTCAGAACGGCTCAATCAAAAGTAAGGTTCAACTCTGTTAGTTGAATGCACAGAACAGAAAGAAGTTTCATACAATGCTTCTGTGTAGTTTATATTTGAACATATTCTTTTTTCCACTATTACCCACTTAGCGCTACGAATGTCCAGTTGCATTTTCTACAGACAGAGTGTTTCAAAACTGCTCAATCAAAAGTATGGTTTAACTCTGTTAGCTGAATGCTCAGATAAGAAAGAAGTTTCACAGAATGCTTCTGTGTAGTTTATATTTGAATATATTCCTTTTTCCACTACTACACTCTTAGCGCTCCAAATGTCCAGTTGCATTTTCTACAGAAAGAGTGTTCAGATCTGCTCAATCAAAAGTATGGTTTAACTCTGTTAGCTGAATGCACAGATCAGAAAGAAGTTTCACCGAATGATTCTGTGTAGTTTATATTTGAAGACATTCCTTTTTCCACTATTAACCTATTAGCGCTCCGAATCTCCACTTGCATTTTCTACAAAAAGAGTGTTTCATAACTGCTCAATCAAAAATATGTTTTATCTCTGTTAACTGAATTTACTGATCAGAAATAAGTTTCACAGAATGCATCCGTGTAGTTTTTATTTGAAGATATTATTTTTCCCAATGTAGGCCTCTTAGCGCTTAGCATGTCCAATTGCAGTTTCTACAGAAAGAGTGTTTCAGAACGGCTCAATCAAAAGTAAGGTTCAACTCTGTTAGTTGAATGCACAGAACAGAAAGAATTTTCACAGAATGCTACTGTGTAGTTTATATTTGAATATATTCCTTTTTCCACTATTACCCTCTTAGCGCTCCGAATGTCCACTTGCATTTTCTACAGAAAGAGTGTTCAGAACTGCGCAATCAAAAGTATGGTTTAACTCTGTTAGCTTAATGAACATATCAGAAATAAGTTTCACACAATGCTTCTGTGTAGTATTTATTTGAAGATATTATTTTTCCCAATAGAGGCCTCTTAGCGCTCAGAATGTCCAATTGCAGTTTCTACAGAAAGAGTGTTTCAGAAAGGCTCAATCAAAAGTAAGGTTCAACTCTGTTAGTTGAATGCACAGAACAGAAAGAAGTTTCATACAATGATTCTGTGTAGTTTATATTTGAACATATTCTTTTTTCCACTATTACCCACTTGGCGCTACGAATGTCCAGTTGCATTTTCTACAGACAGAGTGTTTCAAAACTGCTCAATCAAAAGTATGGTTTAACTCTGTTAGCTGAATGCTCAGATCAGAAAAAAGTTTCACAGAATGCTTCTGTGTAGTTTATATTTGAATATATTCCTTTTTCCACTACTACTCTCTTAGCGCTCCAAATGTCCTGTTGCATTTTCTACAGAAAGAGTGTTCAGATCTGCTCAATCAAAAGTATGGTTTAACTCTGTTAGCTGAATGCACAGATCAGAAACAAGTTTCACAGAATGATTCTGTGTAGTTTATATTTGGAGACATTCCTTTTTCCACTATTACCCTCTTAGCGCTCCGAATCTCCACTTGCATTTTCTACAGAAAGAGTGTTTCAGAACGGCTCAATCAAAACTAAGGTTCAAATCTTTTAGTTGAACAAACAGAACAGAAAGAAGTTTCACACAATTCTTCTGTGTAGTTTTTATTTGTAGACATTCTTTTTCCCAATATAGGCCTCTTAGCGCTCAGAATGTCCAATTGCAGTTTCTACAGAAAGAGTGTTTCAGAACGGCTCAATCAAAAGTAAGGTTCAACTCTGTTAGTTGAATGCACAGAACAGAAAGAAGTTTCATACAATGCTTCTGTGTAGTTTATATTTGAACATATTCTTTTTTCCACTATTACCCACTTAGCGCTACGAATGTCCAGTTGCATTTTCTACAGACAGAGTGTTTCAAAACTGCTCAATCAAAAGTATGGTTTAACTCTGTTAGCTGAATGCTCAGATCAGAAAGAAGTTTCACAGAATGCTTCTGTGTAGTTTATATTTGAATATATTCCTTTTTCCACTACTACGCTCTTAGCGCTCCAAATGTCCAGTTGCATTTTCTACAGAAAGAGTGTTCAGATCTGCTGAATCAAAAGTATGGTTTAACTCTGTTAGCTGAATGCACAGATCAGAAAGAAGTTTCACCGAATGATTCTGTGTAGTTTATATTTGAAGACATTCCTTTTTCCACTATTACCCTCTTAGCGCTCCGAATCTCCACTTGCATTTTCTACAAAAAGAGTGTTTCATAACTGCTCAATCAAAAATATGTTTTATCTCTGTTAACTGAATTTACTGATCAGAAATATGTTTCACAGAATGCATCTGTGTAGTTTTTATTTGAAGATATTCTTTTTCCCAATGTAGGCCTCATAGCGCTTAGCATGTCCAATTACAGTTTCTACAGAAAGAGTGTTTCAGAACGGCTCAATCAAAAGTAAGGTTCAACTCTGTTAGTTGAATGCACAGAACAGAAAGAATTTTCACAGAATGCTACTGTGTAGTTTATATTTGAATATATTCCTTTTTCCACTATTACCCTCTTAGCGCTCCGAATGTGCACTTGCATTTTCTACAGAAAGAGTGTTTCAGAACGGCTCAATCAAAACTAAGGTTCAACTCCTTTAGTTGAACAAACAGAACAGAAAGAAGTTTCACACAATTCTTCTGTGTAGTTTTTATTTGTAGACATTCTTTTTCCCAATATAGGCCTCTTAGCGCTCAGAATGTCCAATTGCAGTTTCTACAGAAAGAGTGTTTCAGAACGGCTCAATCAAAAGTAAGGTTCAACTCTGTTAGTTGAATGCACAGAACAGAAAGAAGTTTCATACAATGCTTCTGTGTAGTTTATATTTGAACATATTCTTTTTTCCACTATTACCCACTTAGCGCTACGAATGTCCAGTTGCATTTTCTACAGACAGAGTGTTTCAAAACTGCTCAATCAAAAGTATGGTTTAACTCTGTTAGCTGAATGCTCAGATCAGAAAGAAGTTTCACAGAATGCTTCTGTGTAGTTTATATTTGAATATATTACTTTGTCCACTACTACGCTCTTAGCGCTCCAAATGTCCAGTTGCATTTTCTACAGAAAGAGTGTTCAGATCTGCTCAATCAAAAGTATGGTTTAACTCTGTTAGCTGAATGCACAGATCAGAAAGAAGTTTCACCGAATGATTCTGTGTAGTTTATATTTGAAGACATTCCTTTTTCCACTATTACCCTCTTAGCGCTCCGAATCTCCACTTGCATTTTCTACAAAAAGAGTGTTTCATAACTGCTCAATCAAAAATATGTTTTATCTCTGTTAACTGAATTTACAGATCTGAAATAAGTTTCACAGAATGCATCTGTGTAGTTTTTATTTGAAGATATTCTTTTTCCCAATGTAGGCCTCTTTGTGCTTAGCATGTCCAATTGCAGTTTCTACAGAAAGAGTGTTTCAGAATGGCTCAATCAAAAGTAAGGTTCAACTCTGTTAGTTGAATGCACAGAACAGGAAGAATTTTCACAGAATGCTACTGTGTAGTTTATATTTGAATATATTCCTTTTTCCACTATTACCCTCTTAGCGCTCCGAATGTCCACTTGCATTTTCTACAGAAAGAGTGTTCAGAACTGCGCAATCAAAACTAAGGTTCAACTCTTTTAGTTGAACAAACAGAACAGAAAGAAGTTTCACACAATGCTTCTGTGTAGTTTTTATTTGTAGACATTCTTTTTCCCAATATAGGCCTCTTAGCGCTCAGAATGTCCAATTGCAGTTTCTACAGAAAGAGTGATTCAGAACGGCTCAATCAAAAGTAAGGTTCAACTCTGTTAGTTGAATGCACAGAACAGAAAGAAGTTTCATACAATGCTTCTGTGTAGTTTATATTTGAACATATTCTTTTTTCAACGATTACCCACTTAGCGCTACGAATGTCCAGTTGCATTTTCTACAGACAGAGTGTTTCAAAACTGCTCAATCAAAAGTATGGTTTAACTCTGTTAGCTGAATGCTCAGATCAGGAAGAAGTTTCACAGAATGCTTCTGTGTAGTTTATATTTGAATATATTCCTTTTTCCACTACTACGCTCTTAGCGCTCCACATGTCCAGTTGCATTTTCTACAGAAAGAGTGTTCAGATCTGCTCAATCAAAAGTATGGTTTAACTCTGTTAGCTGAATGCACAGATCAGAAAGAAGTTTCACCGAATGATTCTGTGTAGTTTATATTTGAAGACATTCCTTTTTCCAATATTACCCTCTTAGCGCTCCGAATCTCCACTTGCATTTTCTACAAAAAGAGTGTTTCATAACTGCTCAATCAAAAATATGTTTTATCTCTGTTAACTGAATTTACAGATCAGAAATAAGTTTCACAGAATGCATCTGTGTAGTTTTTATTTGAAGATATTCTTTTTCCCAATGTAGGCCTCTTAGCGCTTAGCATGTCCAATTGCAGTTTCTACAGAAAGAGTGTTTCAGAACGGCTCAATCAAAAGTAAGGTTCAACTCTGTTAGTTGAATGCACAGAACAGAAAGAATTTTCACAGAATGCTACTGTGTAGTTTATATTTGAATATATTCCTTTTTCCACTATTACCCTCTTAGCGCTCCGAATGTCCACTTGCATTTTCTACAGAAAGAGTGTTCCGAACTGCGCAATCATAAGTGTGGTTTAACTATGTTAGCTTAATGAACATATCAGAAATAAGTTTCACACAATGCTTCTGTGTAGTTTTTATTTGAAGATATTATTTTTCCCAATAGAGTCCTCTTAGCGCTCAGAATGTCCAATTGCAGTTTCTACAGAAAGAGTGTTTCAGAAAGGCTCAATCAAAAGTAAGGTTCAACTCTGTTAGTTGAATGCACAGAACAGAAAGAAGTTTCATTCAAAGCTTCTGTGTAGTTTATATTGAACATATTCTTTTTTCCACTATTACCCACTTAGCGCTACGAATGTCCAGTTGCATTTTCTACAGACAGAGTTTTTCAAAACTGCTCAATCAAAAGTATGGTTTAACTCTGTTAGCTGAATGCTCAGATCAGAAAGAAGTTTCACAGAATGCTTCTGTGTAGTTTATATTTGAATATATTTCTTTTTCCACTACTACTCTCTTAGCGCTCCAAATGTCCAGTTGCATTTTCTACAGAAAGAGTGTTCAGATCTGCTCAATCAAAAGTATGGTTTAACTCTGTTAGCTGAATGCACAGATCAGAAAGAAGTTTCACAGAATGATTCTGTGTAGTTTATATTTGGAGACATTCCTTTTTCCACTATTACCCTCTTAGCGCTCCGAATCTCCACTTGCATTTTCTACAGAAAGAGTGTTTCAGAACGGCTCAATCAAAACTAAGGTTCAACTCTTTTAGTTGAACAAACAGAACAGAAAGAAGTTTCACACTATTCTTCTGTGTAGTTTTTATTTGTAGACATTCTTTTTACAAATATAGGCCTCTTAGCGCTCAGAATGTCCAATTGCAGTTTCTACAGAAAGAGTGTTTCAGAACGGCTCAATCAAAAGTAAGGTTCAACTCTGTTAGTTGAATGCACAGAACAGAAAGAAGTTTCATACAATGCTTCTGTGTAGTTTATATTTGAACATATTCTTTTTTCCACTATTACCCACTTAGCGCTACGAATGTCCAGTTGCATTTTCTACAGACAGAGTGTTTCAAAACTGCTCAATCAAAAGTATGGTTTAACTCTGTTAGCTGAATGCTCAGATCAGAAAGAAGTTTCACAGAATGCTTCTGTGTAGTTTATATTTGAATATATTCCTTTCTCCACTACTACGCTCTTAGCGCTCCAAATGTCCAGTTGCATTTTCTACAGAAAGAGTGTTCAGATCTGCTCAATCAAAAGTATGGTTTAACTCTGTTAGCTGAATGCACAGATCAGAAAGAGGTTTCACCGAATGATTCTGTGTAGTTTATATTTGAAGACATTCCTTTTTAGACTATTACCCTCTTAGCGCTCCGAATCTCCACTTGCATTTTCTACAAAAAGAGTGTTTCATAACTGCTCAATCAAAAATATGTTTTATCTCTGTTAACTGAATTTACAGATCAGAAATAAGTTTCACAGAATGCATCTGTGTAGTTGTTATTTGAAGATATACTTTTTCCCAATGTAGGCCTCTTAGCGCTTAGCATGTCCAATTGCAGTTTCTACAGAAAGAGTGTTTCAGAACGGCTCAATCAAAAGTAAGGTTCAACTCTGTTAGTTGAATGCACAGAACAGGAAGAATTTTCACAGAATGCTACTGTGTAGTTTATATTTGAATATATTCCTTTTTCCACTATTACCCTCTTAGCGCTCCGAATGTCCACTTGCATTTTCTACAGAAAGAGTGTTCAGAACTGCGCAATCAAAACTAAGGTTCAACTCTTTTAGTTGAACAAACAGAACAGAAAGAAGTTTCACACAATGCTTCTGTGTAGTTTTTATTTGTAGACATTCTTTTTCCCAATATAGGCCTCTTAGCGCTCAGAATGTCCAATTGCAGTTTCTACAGAAAGAGTGATTCAGAACGGCTCAATCAAACGTAAGGTTCAACTCTGTTAGTTGAATGCACAGAACAGAAAGAAGTTTCATACAATGCTTCTGTGTAGTTTATATTTGAACATATTCTTTTTTCCACTATTACCCACTTAGCGCTACGAATGTCCAGTTGCATTTTCTACAGACAGAGTGTTTCAAAACTGCTCAATCAAAAGTATGGTTTAACTCTGTTAGCTGAATTCTCAGATCAGAAAGAAGTTTCACAGAATGCTTCTGTGTAGTTTATATTTGAATATATTCCTTTTTCCACTACTACGCTCTTAGCGCTCCAAATGTCCAGTTGCATTTTCTACAGAAAGAGTGTTCAGATCTGCTCAATCAAAAGTATGGTTTAATTCTGTTAGCTGAATGCACAGATCAGAAAGAAGTTTCACCGAATGATTCTGTGTAGTTTATATTTGAAGACATTCCTTTTTCCACTATTACCCTCTTAGTGCTCCGAACCACCACTTGCATTTTCTTCAAAAAGAGTGTTTCATAACTGCTCAATCAAAAATATGTTTTATCTCTGTTAACTGAATTTACAGATCAGAAATAAGTTTCACAGAATGCATCTGTGTAATTTTTATTTGAAGATATTCTTTTTCCCAATGTAGGCCTCTTAGCGCTTAGCATGTCCAATTGCAGTTTCTACAGAAAGAGTGTTTCAGAACGGCTCAATCAAAAGTAAGGTTCAACTCTGTTAGTTGAATGCACAGAACAGAAAGAATTTTCACAGAATGCTACTGTGTAGTTTATATTTGAATATATTCCTTTTTCCACTATTACCCTCTTAGCGCTCCGAATGTCCACTTGCATTTTCTACAGAAAGAGTGTTCCGAACTGCGCAATCATAAGTGTGGTTTAACTATGTTAGCTTAATGAACATATCAGAAATAAGTTTCACACAATGCTTCTGTGTAGTTTTTATTTGAAGATATTATTTTTCCCAATAGAGTCCTCTTAGCGCTCAGAATGTCCAATTGCAGTTTCTACAGAAAGAGTGTTTCAGAAAGGCTCAATCAAAAGTAAGGTTCAACTCTGTTAGTTGAATGCACAGAACAGAAAGAAGTTTCATTCAAAGCTTCTGTGTAGTTTATATTGAACATATTCTTTTTTCCACTATTACCCACTTAGCGCTACGAATGTCCAGTTGCATTTTCTACAGACAGAGTGTTTCAAAACTGCTCAATCAAAAGTATGGTTTAACTCTGTTAGCTGAATGCTCAGATCAGAAAGAAGTTTCACAGAATGCTTCTGTGTAGTTTATATTTGAATATATTTCTTTTTCCACTACTACTCTCTTAGCGCTCCAAATGTCCAGTTGCATTTTCTACAGAAAGAGTGTTCAGATCTGCTCAATCAAAAGTATGGTTTAACTCTGTTAGCTGAATGCACAGATCAGAAAGAAGTTTCACAGAATGATTCTGTGTAGTTTATATTTGGAGACATTCCTTTTTCCACTATTACCCTCTTAGCGCTCCGAATCTCCACTTGCATTTTCTACAGAAAGAGTGTTTCAGAACGGCTCAATCAAAACTAAGGTTCAACTCTTTTAGTTGAACAAACAGAACAGAAAGAAGTTTCACACTATTCTTCTGTGTAGTTTTTATTTGTAGACATTCTTTTTACAAATATAGGCCTCTTAGCGCTCAGAATGTCCAATTGCAGTTTCTACAGAAAGAGTGTTTCAGAACGGCTCAATCAAAAGTAAGGTTCAACTCTGTTAGTTGAATGCACAGAACAGAAAGAAGTTTCATACAATGCTTCTGTGTAGTTTATATTTGAACATATTCTTTTTTCCACTATTACCCACTTAGCGCTACGAATGTCCAGTTGCATTTTCTACAGACAGAGTGTTTCAAAACTGCTCAATCAAAAGTATGGTTTAACTCTGTTAGCTGAATGCTCAGATCAGAAAGAAGTTTCACAGAATGCTTCTGTGTAGTTTATATTTGAATATATTCCTTTCTCCACTACTACGCTCTTAGCGCTCCAAATGTCCAGTTGCATTTTCTACAGAAAGAGTGTTCAGATCTGCTCAATCAAAAGTATGGTTTAACTCTGTTAGCTGAATGCACAGATCAGAAAGAGGTTTCACCGAATGATTCTGTGTAGTTTATATTTGAAGACATTCCTTTTTAGACTATTACCCTCTTAGCGCTCCGAATCTCCACTTGCATTTTCTACAAAAAGAGTGTTTCATAACTGCTCAATCAAAAATATGTTTTATCTCTGTTAACTGAATTTACAGATCAGAAATAAGTTTCACAGAATGCATCTGTGTAGTTGTTATTTGAAGATATACTTTTTCCCAATGTAGGCCTCTTAGCGCTTAGCATGTCCAATTGCAGTTTCTACAGAAAGAGTGTTTCAGAACGGCTCAATCAAAAGTAAGGTTCAACTCTGTTAGTTGAATGCACAGAACAGGAAGAATTTTCACAGAATGCTACTGTGTAGTTTATATTTGAATATATTCCTTTTTCCACTATTACCCTCTTAGCGCTCCGAATGTCCACTTGCATTTTCTACAGAAAGAGTGTTCAGAACTGCGCAATCAAAACTAAGGTTCAACTCTTTTAGTTGAACAAACAGAACAGAAAGAAGTTTCACACAATGCTTCTGTGTAGTTTTTATTTGTAGACATTCTTTTTCCCAATATAGGCGTCTTAGCGCTCAGAATGTCCAATTGCAGTTTCTACAGAAAGAGTGATTCAGAACGGCTCAATCAAACGTAAGGTTCAACTCTGTTAGTTGAATGCACAGAACAGAAAGAAGTTTCATACAATGCTTCTGTGTAGTTTATATTTGAACATATTCTTTTTTCCACTATTACCCACTTAGCGCTACGAATGTCCAGTTGCATTTTCTACAGACAGAGTGTTTCAAAACTGCTCAATCAAAAGTATGGTTTAACTCTGTTAGCTGAATTCTCAGATCAGAAAGAAGTTTCACAGAATGCTTCTGTGTAGTTTATATTTGAATATATTCCTTTTTCCACTACTACGCTCTTAGCGCTCCAAATGTCCAGTTGCATTTTCTACAGAAAGAGTGTTCAGATCTGCTCAATCAAAAGTATGGTTTAATTCTGTTAGCTGAATGCACAGATCAGAAAGAAGTTTCACCGAATGATTCTGTGTAGTTTATATTTGAAGACATTCCTTTTTCCACTATTACCCTCTTAGTGCTCCGAACCACCACTTGCATTTTCTTCAAAAAGAGTGTTTCATAACTGCTCAATCAAAAATATGTTTTATCTCTGTTAACTGAATTTACAGATCAGAAATAAGTTTCACAGAATGCATCTGTGTAATTTTTATTTGAAGATATTCTTTTTCCCAATGTAGGCCTCTTAGCGCTTAGCATGTCCAATTGCAGTTTCTACAGAAAGAGTGTTTCAGAACGGCTCAATCAAAAGTAAGGTTCAACTCTGTTAGTTGAATGCACAGAACAGAAAGAATTTTCACAGAATGCTACTGTGTAGTTTATATTTGAATATATTCCTTTTTCCACTATTACCCTCTTAGCGCTCCGAAAGTCCACTTGCATTTTCTACAGAAAGAGTGTTCAGAACTGCGCAATCAAAAGTATGGTTTAACTCTGTTAGCTTAATGAACATATCAGAAATAAGTTTCACACAATGCTTCTGTGTAGTTTTTATTTGAAGATATTATTTTTCCCAATATAGGCCTCTTAGCGCTCAGAATGTCCAATTGCAGTTTCTACAGAAAGAGTGTTTCAGAAAGGCTCAATCAAAAGTAAGGTTCAACTCTGTTAGTTGAATGCACAGAACAGAAAGAAGTTTCATACAATGCTTCTGTGTAGTTTATATTTGAACATATTCTTTTTTCCACTATTACCCACTTAGCGCTACGAATGTCCAGTTGCATTTTCTACAGACAGAGTGTTTCAAAACTGCTCAATCAAAAGTATGGTTTAACTCTGTTAGCTGAATTCTCAGATCAGAAAGAAGTTTCACACAATGCTTCTGTGTAGTTTATATTGGAATATATTCCTTTTTCCACTACTACTCTCTTAGCGCTCCAAAAGTCCAGTTGCATTTTCTACAGAAAGAGTGTTCAGATCTGCTCAATCAAAAGTATGGTTTAAATCTGTTAGCTGAATGCACAGATCAGAAAGAAGTTTCACAGAATGATTCTGTGTAGTTTATATTTGGAGACATTCCTTTTTCCACTATTACCCTCTTAGCGCTCCGAATCTCCACTTGCATTTTCTACAGAAAGAGTGTTTCAGAACGGCTCAATCAAAACTAAGGTTCAACTCTTTTAGTTGAACAAACAGAACAGAAAGAAGTTTCACACAATTCTTCTGTGTAGTTTTTATTTGTAGACATTCTTTTTCCCAATATAGGCCTCTTAGCGCTCAGAATGTCCAATTGCAGTTTCTACAGAAAGAGTGTGTCAGAACGGCTCAATCAAAAGTAAGATTCAACTCTGTTAGTTGAATGCACAGAACAGAAAGAAGTTTCATACAATGCTTCTGTGTAGTTCATATTTGAACATATTCTTTTTTCCACTATTACCCACTTAGCGCTACGAATGTCCAGTTGCATTTTCTACAGACAGAGTGTTTCAAAACTGCTCAATCAAAAGTATGGTTTAACTCTGTTAGCTGAATGCTCAGATCAGAAAGAAGTTTCACAGAATGCTTCTGTGTAGTTTATATTTGAATATATACCTTTTTCCACTACTACGCTCTTAGCGCTCCAAATGTCCAGTTGCATTTTCTACAGAAAGAGTGTTCAGATCTGCTCAATCAAAAGTATGGTTTAATTCTGTTAGCTGAATGCACAGATCAGAAAGAAGTTTCACCGAATGATTCTGTGTAGTTTATATTTGAAGACATTCCTTTTTCCACTATTACCCACTTAGCGCTCCGAATCTCCACTTGCATTTTCTACGAAAAGAGTGTTTCATAACTGCTCCATCAAAAATATGTTTTATCTCTGTTAACTGAATTTACAGATCAGAAATAAGTTTCACAGAATGCATCTGTGTAGTTTTTATTTGAAGATATTCTTTTTCCCAATGTAGGCCTCTTAGCGCTTAGCATGTCCAATTGCAGTTTCTACAGAAAGAGTGTTTCAGAACGGCTCAATCAAAAGTAAGGTTCAACTCTGTTAGTTGAATGCACAGAACAGAAAGAATTTTCACAGAATGCTACTGTGTAGTTTATACTTGAATATATTCCTTTTTCCACTATTACCCTTTTAGCGCACCGAATGTCCACTTGCATTTTCTACAGAAAGAGTGTTCAGATCTGCTCAATCAAAAGTATGGTTTAACTCTGTTAGCTGAATGCACAGATCAGAAAGAAGTTTCACAGAATGATTCTGTGTAGTTTATATTTGGAGACATTCCTTTTTCCACTATTACCCTCTTAGCGCTCCGAATCTCCACTTGCATTTTCTACAGAAAGAGTGTTTCAGAACGGCTCAATCAAAACTAAGGTTCAACTCTTTTAGTTGAACAAACAGAACAGAAAGAAGTTTCACACAATTCTTCTGTGTAGTTTTTATTTGTAGACATTCTTTTTCCCAATATAGGCCTCTTAGCGCTCAGAATGTCTAATTGCAGTTTCTACAGAAAGAGAGTTTCAGAACGGCTCAATCAAAAGTAAGGTTCAACTCTGTTAGTTGAATGCACAGAACAGAAAGAAGTTTCATACAAGGCTTCTGTGTAGTTCATAATTGAACATATTCTTTTTTCCACTATTACCCACTTAGCGCTACGAATGTCCAGTTGCATTTTCTACAGACAGAGTGTTTCAAAACTGCTCAATCAAAAGTATGGTTTAACTCTTTTAGCTGAATGCTCAGATCAGAAATAAGTTTCACAGAATGCTTCTGTGTAGTTTATATTTGAATATATTCCTTTTTCCACTACTACGCTCTTAGCGCTCCAAATGTCCAGTTGCATTTTCTACAGAAAGAGTGTTCAGATCTGCTCAATCAAAAGTATGGTTTAACTCTGTTAGCTGAATGCACAGATCAGAAAGAAGTTTCACCGAATGATTCTGTGTAGTTTATATTTGAAGACATTCCTTTTTCCACTATTACCCTCTTAGCGCTCCGAATCTCCACTTGCATTTTCTACAAAAAGAGTGTTTCATAACTGCTCAATCAAAAATATGTTTTATCTCTGTTAACTGAATTTACAGATCAGAAATAAGTTTCACAGAATGCATCTGTGTAGTTTTTATTTGAAGATATTCTTTTTCCCAATGTAGGCCTCTTAGCGCTTAGCATGTCCAATTGCAGTTTCTACAGAAAGAGTGTTTCAGAACGGCTCAATTAAAAGTAAGGTTCAACTCTGTTAGTTGAATGCACAGAACAGAAATAAGTTTCATTCAAAGCTTCTGTGTAGTTTATATTGAACATATTCTTTTTTCCACTATTACCCACTTAGCGCTACGAATGTCCACTTGCATTTTCTACAGAAAGAGTGTTCAGAACTGCGCAATCAAAAGTATGGTTTAACTCTGTTAGCTTAATGAACATATCAGAAATAAGTTTCACACAATGCTTCTGTGTAGTTTTTATTTGAAGATATTATTTTTCCCAATAGAGGCCTCTTAGCGCTCAGAATGTCCAATTGCAGTTTCTACAGAAAGAGTGTTTCAGAAAGGCTCAATCAAAAGTAAGGTTCAACTCTGTTAGTTGAATGCACAGAACAGAAAGAAGTTTCATACAATGCTTCTGTGTAGTTTATATTTGAACATATTCTTTTTTCCACTATTACCCACTTAGCGCTACGAATGTCCAGTTGCATTTTCTACAGACAGAGTGTTTCAAAACTGCTCAATCAAAAGTATGGTTTAACTCTGTTAGCTGAATGCTCAGATCAGAAAGAAGTTTCACACAATGCTTCTGTGTAGTTTATATTGGAATATATTCCTTTTTCCACTACTACTCTCTTAGCGCTCCAAAAGTCCAGTTGCATTTTCTACAGAAAGAGTGTTCAGATCTGCTCAATCAAAAGTATGGTTTAAATCTGTTAGCTGAATGCACAGATCAGAAAGAAGTTTCACAGAATGATTCTGTGTAGTTTATATTTGGAGACATTCCTTTTTCCACTATTACCCTCTTAGCGCTCCGAATCTCCACTTGCATTTTCTACAGAAAGAGTGTTTCAGAACGGCTCAATCAAAACTAAGGTTCAACTCTTTTAGTTGAACAAACAGAACAGAAAGAAGTTTCACACAATTCTTCTGTGTAGTTTTTATTTGTAGACATTCTTTTTCCCAATATAGGCCTCTTAGCGCTCAGAATGTCCAATTGCAGTTTCTACAGAAAGAGTGTGTCAGAACGGCTCAATCAAAAGTAAGATTCAACTCTGTTAGTTGAATGCACAGAACAGAAAGAAGTTTCATACAATGCTTCTGTGTAGTTCATATTTGAACATATTCTTTTTTCCACTATTACCCACTTAGCGCTACGAATGTCCAGTTGCATTTTCTACAGACAGAGTGTTTCAAAACTGCTCAATCAAAAGTATGGTTTAACTCTGTTAGCTGAATGCTCAGATCAGAAAGAAGTTTCACAGAATGCTTCTGTGTAGTTTATATTTGAATATATACCTTTTTCCACTACTACGCTCTTAGCGCTCCAAATGTCCAGTTGCATTTTCTACAGAAAGAGTGTTCAGATCTGCTCAATCAAAAGTATGGTTTAATTCTGTTAGCTGAATGCACAGATCAGAAAGAAGTTTCACCGAATGATTCTGTGTAGTTTATATTTGAAGACATTCCTTTTTCCACTATTACCCACTTAGCGCTCCGAATCTCCACTTGCATTTTCTACAAAAAGAGTGTTTCATAACTGCTCCATCAAAAATATGTTTTATCTCTGTTAACTGAATTTACAGATCAGAAATAAGTTTCACAGAATGCATCTGTGTAGTTTTTATTTGAAGATATTCTTTTTCCCAATGTAGGCCTCTTAGCGCTTAGCATGTCCAATTGCAGTTTCTACAGAAAGAGTGTTTCAGAACGGCTCAATCAAAAGTAAGGTTCAACTCTGTTAGTTGAATGCACAGAACAGAAAGAATTTTCACAGAATGCTACTGTGTAGTTTATACTTGAATATATTCCTTTTTCCACTATTACCCTTTTAGCGCACCGAATGTCCACTTGCATTTTCTACAGAAAGAGTGTTCAGATCTGCTCAATCAAAAGTATGGTTTAACTCTGTTAGCTGAATGCACAGATCAGAAAGAAGTTTCACAGAATGATTCTGTGTAGTTTATATTTGGAGACATTCCTTTTTCCACTATTACCCTCTTAGCGCTCCGAATCTCCACTTGCATTTTCTACAGAAAGAGTGTTTCAGAACGGCTCAATCAAAACTAAGTTTCAACTCTTTTAGTTGAACAAACAGAACAGAAAGAAGTTTCACACAATTCTTCTGTGTAGTTTTTATTTGTAGACATGCTTTTTCCCAATATAGGCCTCTTAGCGCTCAGAATGTCTAATTGCAGTTTCTACAGAAAGAGAGTTTCAGAACGGCTCAATCAAAAGTAAGGTTCAACTCTGTTAGTTGAATGCACAGAACAGAAAGAAGTTTCATACAAGGCTTCTGTGTAGTTCATAATTGAACATATTCTTTTTTCCACTATTACCCACTTAGCGCTACGAATGTCCAGTTGCATTTTCTACAGACAGAGTGTTTCAAAACTGCTCAATCAAAAGTATGGTTTAACTCTTTTAGCTGAATGCTCAGATCAGAAATAAGTTTCACAGAATGCTTCTGTGTAGTTTATATTTGAATATATTCCTTTTTCCACTACTACGCTCTTAGCGCTCCAAATGTCCAGTTGCATTTTCTACAGAAAGAGTGTTCAGATCTGCTCAATCAAAAGTATGGTTTAACTCTGTTAGCTGAATGCACAGATCAGAAAGAAGTTTCACCGAATGATTCTGTGTAGTTTATATTTGAAGACATTCCTTTTTCCACTATTACCCTCTTAGCGCTCCGAATCTCCACTTGCATTTTCTACAAAAAGAGTGTTTCATAACTGCTCAATCAAAAATATGTTTTATCTCTGTTAACTGAATTTACAGATCAGAAATAAGTTTCACAGAATGCATCTGTGTAGTTTTTATTTGAAGATATTCTTTTTCCCAATGTAGGCCTCTTAGCGCTTAGCATGTCCAATTGCAGTTTCTACAGAAAGAGTGTTTCAGAACGGCTCAATTAAAAGTAAGGTTCAACTCTGTTAGTTGAATGCACAGAACAGAAATAAGTTTCATTCAAAGCTTCTGTGTAGTTTATATTGAACATATTCTTTTTTCCACTATTACCCACTTAGCGCTACGAATGTCCAGTTGCATTTTCTACAGACAGAGTGTTTCAAAACTGCTCAATCAAAAGTATGGTTTAACTCTGTTAGCTGAATGCTCAGATCAGAAAGAAGTTTCACAGAATGCTTCTGTGTAGTTTATATTTGAATATATTTCTTTTTCCACTACTACTCTCTTAGCGCTCCAAATGTCCAGTTGCATTTTCTACAGAAAGAGTGTTCAGATCTGCTCAATCAAAAGTATGGTTTAACTCTGTTAGCTGAATGCACAGATCAGAAAGAAGTTTCACAGAATGATTCTGTGTAGTTTATATTTGGAGACATTCCTTTTTCCACTATTACCCTCTTAGCGCTCCGAATCTCCACTTGCATTTTCTACAGAAAGAGTGTTTCAGAACGGCTCAATCAAAACTAAGGTTCAACTCTTTTAGTTGAACAAACAGAACAGAAAGAAGTTTCACACTATTCTTCTGTGTAGTTTTTATTTGTAGACATTCTTTTTACAAATATAGGCCTCTTAGCGCTCAGAATGTCCAATTGCAGTTTCTACAGAAAGAGTGTTTCAGAACGGCTCAATCAAAAGTAAGGTTCAACTCTGTTAGTTGAATGCACAGAACAGAAAGAAGTTTCATACAATGCTTCTGTGTAGTTTATATTTGAACATATTCTTTTTTCCACTATTACCCACTTAGCGCTACGAATGTCCAGTTGCATTTTCTACAGACAGAGTGTTTCAAAACTGCTCAATCAAAAGTATGGTTTAACTCTGTTAGCTGAATGCTCAGATCAGAAAGAAGTTTCACAGAATGCTTCTGTGTAGTTTATATTTGAATATATTCCTTTCTCCACTACTACGCTCTTAGCGCTCCAAATGTCCAGTTGCATTTTCTACAGAAAGAGTGTTCAGATCTGCTCAATCAAAAGTATGGTTTAACTCTGTTAGCTGAATGCACAGATCAGAAAGAGGTTTCACCGAATGATTCTGTGTAGTTTATATTTGAAGACATTCCTTTTTAGACTATTACCCTCTTAGCGCTCCGAATCTCCACTTGCATTTTCTACAAAAAGAGTGTTTCATAACTGCTCAATCAAAAATATGTTTTATCTCTGTTAACTGAATTTACAGATCAGAAATAAGTTTCACAGAATGCATCTGTGTAGTTGTTATTTGAAGATATACTTTTTCCCAATGTAGGCCTCTTAGCGCTTAGCATGTCCAATTGCAGTTTCTACAGAAAGAGTGTTTCAGAACGGCTCAATCAAAAGTAAGGTTCAACTCTGTTAGTTGAATGCACAGAACAGGAAGAATTTTCACAGAATGCTACTGTGTAGTTTATATTTGAATATATTCCTTTTTCCACTATTACCCTCTTAGCGCTCCGAATGTCCACTTGCATTTTCTACAGAAAGAGTGTTCAGAACTGCGCAATCAAAACTAAGGTTCAACTCTTTTAGTTGAACAAACAGAACAGAAAGAAGTTTCACACAATGCTTCTGTGTAGTTTTTATTTGTAGACATTCTTTTTCCCAATATAGGCCTCTTAGCGCTCAGAATGTCCAATTGCAGTTTCTACAGAAAGAGTGATTCAGAACGGCTCAATCAAACGTAAGGTTCAACTCTGTTAGTTGAATGCACAGAACAGAAAGAAGTTTCATACAATGCTTCTGTGTAGTTTATATTTGAACATATTCTTTTTTCCACTATTACCCACTTAGCGCTACGAATGTCCAGTTGCATTTTCTACAGACAGAGTGTTTCAAAACTGCTCAATCAAAAGTATGGTTTAACTCTGTTAGCTGAATTCTCAGATCAGAAAGAAGTTTCACAGAATGCTTCTGTGTAGTTTATATTTGAATATATTCCTTTTTCCACTACTACGCTCTTAGCGCTCCAAATGTCCAGTTGCATTTTCTACAGAAAGAGTGTTCAGATCTGCTCAATCAAAAGTATGGTTTAACTCTGTTAGCTGAATGCACAGATCAGAAAGAAGTTTCACCGAATGATTCTGTGTAGTTTATATTTGAAGACATTCCTTTTTCCACTATTACCCTCTTAGTGCTCCGAACCACCACTTGCATTTTCTTCAAAAAGAGTGTTTCATTACTGCTCAATCAAAAATATGTTTTATCTCTGTTAACTGAATTTACAGATCAGAAAGAAGTTTCACAGAATGCATCTGAGTAATTTTTATTTGAAGATATTCTTTTTCCCAATGTAGGCCTCTTAGCGCTTAGCATGTCCAATTGCAGTTTCTACAGAAAGAGTGTTTCAGAACGGCTCAATCAAAAGTAAGGTTCAACTCTGTTAGTTGAATGCACAGAACAGAAAGAATTTTCACAGAATGCTACTGTGTAGTTTATATTTGAATATATTCCTTTTTCCACTATTACCCTCTTAGCGCTCCGAATGTCCACTTGCTTTTTCTACAGAAAGAGTGTTCAGAACTGCGCAATCAAAAGTATGGTTTAACTCTGTTAGCTTAATGAATATATCAGAAATAAGTTTCACACAATGCTTCTGTGTAGTTTTTATTTGAAGATATTATTTTTCCCAATAGAGGCCTCTTAGCGCTCAGAATGTCCAATTGCAGTTTCTACAGAAAGAGTGTTTCAGAAAGGCTCAATCAAAAGTAAGGTTCAACTCTGTTAGTTGAATGCACAGAACAGAAAGAAGTTTCATACAATGCTTCTGTGTAGTTTATATTTGAACATATTCTTTTTTCCACTATTACCCACTTAGCGCTACGAATGTCCAGTTGCATTTTCTACAGACAGAGTGTTTCAAAACTGCTCAATCAAAAGTATGGTTTAACTCTGTTAGCTGAATGCTCAGATCAGAAAGAAGTTTCACACAATGCTTCTGTGTAGTTTATATTGGAATATATTCCTTTTTCCACTACTACTCTCTTAGCGCTCCAAAAGTCCAGTTGCATTTTCTACAGAAAGAGTGTTCAGATCTGCTCAATCAAAAGTATGGTTTAAATCTGTTAGCTGAATGCACAGATCAGAAAGAAGTTTCACAGAATGATTCTGTGTAGTTTATATTTGGAGACATTCCTTTTTCCACTATTACCCTCTTAGCGCTCCGAATCTCCACTTGCATTTTCTACAGAAAGAGTGTTTCAGAACGGCTCAATCAAAACTAAGGTTCAACTCTTTTAGTTGAACAAACAGAACAGAAAGAAGTTTCACACAATTCTTCTGTGTAGTTTTTATTTGTAGACATTCTTTTTCCCAATATAGGCCTCTTAGCGCTCAGAATGTCCAATTGCAGTTTCTACAGAAAGAGTGTGTCAGAACGGCTCAATCAAAAGTAAGATTCACCTCTGTTAGTTGAATGCACAGAACAGAAAGAAGTTTCATACAATGCTTCTGTGTAGTTCATATTTGAACATATTCTTTTTTCCACTATTACCCACTTAGCGCTACGAATGTCCAGTTGCATTTTCTACAGACAGAGTGTTTCAAAACTGCTCAATCAAAAGTATGGTTTAACTCTGTTAGCTGAATGCTCAGATCAGAAAGAAGTTTCACAGAATGCTTCTGTGTAGTTTATATTTGAATATATACCTTTTTCCACTACTACGCTCTTAGCGCTCCAAATGTCCAGTTGCATTTTCTACAGAAAGAGTGTTCAGATCTGCTCAATCAAAAGTATGGTTTAACTCTGTTAGCTGAATGCACAGATCAGAAAGAAGTTTCACCGAATGATTCTGTGTAGTTTATATTTGAAGACATTCCTTTTTCCACTATTACCCACTTAGCGCTCCGAATCTCCACTTGCATTTTCTACAAAAAGAGTGTTTCATAACTGCTCCATCAAAAATATGTTTTATCTCTGTTAACTGAATTTACAGATCAGAAATAAGTTTCACAGAATGCATCTGTGTAGTTTTTATTTGAAGATATTCTTTTTCCCAATGTAGGCCTCTTAGCGCTTAGCATGTCCAATTGCAGTTTCTACAGAAAGAGTGTTTCAGAACGGCTCAATCAAAAGTAAGGTTCAACTCTGTTAGTTGAATGCACAGAACAGAAAGAATTTTCACAGAATGCTACTGTGTAGTTTATACTTGAATATATTCCTTTTTCCACTATTACCCTTTTAGCGCACCGAATGTCCACTTGCATTTTCTACAGAAAGAGTGTTCAGATCTGCTCAATCAAAAGTATGGTTTAACTCTGTTAGCTGAATGCACAGATCAGAAAGAAGTTTCACAGAATGATTCTGTGTAGTTTATATTTGGAGACATTCCTTTTTCCACTATTACCCTCTTAGCGCTCCGAATCTCCACTTGCATTTTCTACAGAAAGAGTGTTTCAGAACGGCTCAATCAAAACTAAGGTTCAACTCTTTTAGTTGAACAAACAGAACAGAAAGAAGTTTCACACAATTCTTCTGTGTAGTTTTTATTTGTAGACATTCTTTTTCCCAATATAGGCCTCTTAGCGCTCAGAATGTCTAATTGCAGTTTCTACAGAAAGAGAGTTTCAGAACGGCTCAATCAAAAGTAAGGTTCAACTCTGTTAGTTGAATGCACAGAACAGAAAGAAGTTTCATACAAGGCTTCTGTGTAGTTCATAATTGAACATATTCTTTTTTCCACTATTACCCACTTAGCGCTACGAATGTCCAGTTGCATTTTCTACAGACAGAGTGTTTCAAAACTGCTCAATCAAAAGTATGGTTTAACTCTTTTAGCTGAATGCTCAGATCAGAAATAAGTTTCACAGAATGCTTCTGTGTAGTTTATATTTGAATATATTCCTTTTTCCACTACTACGCTCTTAGCGCTCCAAATGTCCAGTTGCATTTTCTACAGAAAGAGTGTTCAGATCTGCTCAATCAAAAGTATGGTTTAACTCTGTTAGCTGAATGCACAGATCAGAAAGAAGTTTCACCGAATGATTCTATTTAGTTTATATTTGAAGACATTCCTTTTTCCACTATTACCCTCTTAGCGCTCCGAATCTCCACTTGCATTTTCTACAAAAAGAGTGTTTCATAACTGCTCAATCAAAAATATGTTTTATCTCTGTTAACTGAATTTACAGATCAGAAATAAGTTTCACAGAATGCATCTGTGTAGTTTTTATTTGAAGATATTCTTTTTCCCAATGTAGGCCTCTTAGCGCTTAGCATGTCCAATTGCAGTTTCTACAGAAAGAGTGTTTCAGAACGGCTCAATTAAAAGTAAGGTTCAACTCTGTTAGTTGAATGCACAGAACAGAAAGAATTTTCACAGAATGCTACTGTGTAGTTTATATTTGAATATATTCCTTTTTCCACTATTACCCTTTTAGCGCTCCGAATGTCCACTTGCATTTTCTACAGAAAGAGTGTTCAGAACTGCGCAATCAAAAGTATGGTTTAACTCTGTTAGCTTAATGAACATATCAGAAATAAGTTTCACACAATGCTTCTGTGTAGTTTTTATTTGAAGATATTATTTTTCCCAATAGAGGCCTCTTAGCGCTCAGAATGTCCAATTGCAGTTTCTACAGAAAGAGTGTTTCAGAAAGGCTCAATCAAAAGTAAGGTTCAACTCTGTTAGTTGAATGCACAGAACAGAAAGAAGTTTCATACAATGCTTCTGTGTAGTTTATATTTGAACATATTCTTTTTTCCACTATTACCCACTTAGCGCTACGAATGTCCAGTTGCATTTTCTACAGACAGAGTGTTTCAAAACTGCTCAATCAAAAGTATGGTTTAACTCTGTTAGCTGAATGCTCAGATCAGAAAGAAGTTTCACAGAATGCTTCTGTGTAGTTTATATTTGAATATATTCCTTTTTCCACTACTACTCTCTTAGCGCTCCAAATGTCCAGTTGCATTTTCTACAGAAAGACTGTTCAGATCTGCTCAATCAAAAGTATGGTTTAACTCTGTTAGCTGAATGCACAGATCAGAAATAAGTTTCACCGTATGATTCTGTGTAGTTTATATTTGAAGACATTCCTTTTTCCACTATTACCCTCTTAGCGCTCCGAATCTCCACTTGCATTTTCTACAAAAAGAGTGTTTCATAACTGCTCAATCAAAAATATGTTTTATGTCTGTTAACTGAATTTACAGATCAGAAATAAGTTTCACAGAATGCATCTGTGTAGTTTTTATTTGAAGATATTCTTTTTCCCAATGTAGGCCTCTTAGCGCTTAGCATGTCCAATTGCAGTTTCTACAGAAAGAGTGTTTCAGAACGGCTCAATCAAAAGTAAGGTTCAACTCTGTTAGTTGAATGCACAGAACAGGAAGAATTTTCACAGAATGCTACTGTGTAGTTTATATTTGAATATATTCCTTTTTCCACTCTTACCCTCTTTGCACTCCGAATGTCCACTTGCATTTTCTACAGAAAGAGTGTTCAGAACTGCGCAATCAAAACTAAGGTTCAACTCTTTTAGTTGAACAAACAGAACAGAAAGAAGTTTCACACAATGATTCTGTGTAGTTTTTATTTGTAGACATTCTTTTTCCCAATATAGGCCTCTTAGCGCTCAGAATGTCCAATTGCAGTTTCTACAGAAAGAGTGATTCAGAACGGCTCAATCAAACGTAAGGTTCAACTCTGTTAGTTGAATGCACAGAACAGAAAGAAGTTTCATACAATGCTTCTGTGTAGTTTATATTTGAACATATTCTTTTTTCCACTATTACCCACTTAGCGCTACGAATGTCCAGTTGCATTTTCTACAGACAGAGTGTTTCAAAACTGCTCAATCAAAAGTATGGTTTAACTCTGTTAGCTGAATGCTCAGATAAGAAAGAAGTTTCACAGAATGCTTCTGTGTAGTTTATATTTGAATATATTCCTTTTTCCACTACTACACTCTTAGCGCTCCAAATGTCCAGTTGCATTTTCTACAGAAAGAGTGTTCAGATCTGCTCAATCAAAAGTATGGTTTAACTCTGTTAGCTGAATGCACAGATCAGAAAGAAGTTTCACCGAATGATTCTGTGTAGTTTATATTTGAAGACATTCCTTTTTCCACTATTAACCTATTAGCGCTCCGAATCTCCACTTGCATTTTCTACAAAAAGAGTGTTTCATAACTGCTCAATCAAAAATATGTTTTATCTCTGTTAACTGAATTTACTGATCAGAAATAAGTTTCACAGAATGCATCCGTGTAGTTTTTATTTGAAGATATTATTTTTCCCAATGTAGGCCTCTTAGCGCTTAGCATGTCCAATTGCAGTTTCTACAGAAAGAGTGTTTCAGAACGGCTCAATCAAAAGTAAGGTTCAACTCTGTTAGTTGAATGCACAGAACAGAAAGAATTTTCACAGAATGCTACTGTGTAGTTTATATTTGAATATATTCCTTTTTCCACTATTACCCTCTTAGCGCTCCGAATGTCCACTTGCATTTTCTACAGAAAGAGTGTTCAGAACTGCGCAATCAAAAGTATGGTTTAACTCTGTTAGCTTAATGAACATATCAGAAATAAGTTTCACACAATGCTTCTGTGTAGTATTTATTTGAAGATATTATTTTTCCCAATAGAGGCCTCTTAGCGCTCAGAATGTCCAATTGCAGTTTCTACAGAAAGAGTGTTTCAGAAAGGCTCAATCAAAAGTAAGGTTCAACTCTGTTAGTTGAATGCACAGAACAGAAAGAAGTTTCATACAATGATTCTGTGTAGTTTATATTTGAACATATTCTTTTTTCCACTATTACCCACTTGGCGCTACGAATGTCCAGTTGCATTTTCTACAGACAGAGTGTTTCAAAACTGCTCAATCAAAAGTATGGTTTAACTCTGTTAGCTGAATGCTCAGATCAGAAAAAAGTTTCACAGAATGCTTCTGTGTAGTTTATATTTGAATATATTCCTTTTTCCACTACTACTCTCTTAGCGCTCCAAATGTCCTGTTGCATTTTCTACAGAAAGAGTGTTCAGATCTGCTCAATCAAAAGTATGGTTTAACTCTGTTAGCTGAATGCACAGATCAGAAACAAGTTTCACAGAATGATTCTGTGTAGTTTATATTTGGAGACATTCCTTTTTCCACTATTACCCTCTTAGCGCTCCGAATCTCCACTTGCATTTTCTACAGAAAGAGTGTTTCAGAACGGCTCAATCAAAACTAAGGTTCAAATCTTTTAGTTGAACAAACAGAACAGAAAGAAGTTTCACACAATTCTTCTGTGTAGTTTTTATTTGTAGACATTCTTTTTCCCAATATAGGCCTCTTAGCGCTCAGAATGTCCAATTGCAGTTTCTACAGAAAGAGTGTTTCAGAACGGCTCAATCAAAAGTAAGGTTCAACTCTGTTAGTTGAATGCACAGAACAGAAAGAAGTTTCATACAATGCTTCTGTGTAGTTTATATTTGAACATATTCTTTTTTCCACTATTACCCACTTAGCGCTACGAATGTCCAGTTGCATTTTCTACAGACAGAGTGTTTCAAAACTGCTCAATCAAAAGTATGGTTTAACTCTGTTAGCTGAATGCTCAGATCAGAAAGAAGTTTCACAGAATGCTTCTGTGTAGTTTATATTTGAATATATTCCTTTTTCCACTACTACGCTCTTAGCGCTCCAAATGTCCAGTTGCATTTTCTACAGAAAGAGTGTTCAGATCTGCTGAATCAAAAGTATGGTTTAACTCTGTTAGCTGAATGCACAGATCAGAAAGAAGTTTCACCGAATGATTCTGTGTAGTTTATATTTGAAGACATTCCTTTTTCCACTATTACCCTCTTAGCGCTCCGAATCTCCACTTGCATTTTCTACAAAAAGAGTGTTTCATAACTGCTCAATCAAAAATATGTTTTATCTCTGTTAACTGAATTTACTGATCAGAAATATGTTTCACAGAATGCATCTGTGTAGTTTTTATTTGAAGATATTCTTTTTCCCAATGTAGGCCTCATAGCGCTTAGCATGTCCAATTACAGTTTCTACAGAAAGAGTGTTTCAGAACGGCTCAATCAAAAGTAAGGTTCAACTCTGTTAGTTGAATGCACAGAACAGAAAGAATTTTCACAGAATGCTACTGTGTAGTTTATATTTGAATATATTCCTTTTTCCACTATTACCCTCTTAGCGCTCCGAATGTGCACTTGCATTTTCTACAGAAAGAGTGTTTCAGAACGGCTCAATCAAAACTAAGGTTCAACTCCTTTAGTTGAACAAACAGAACAGAAAGAAGTTTCACACAATTCTTCTGTGTAGTTTTTATTTGTAGACATTCTTTTTCCCAATATAGGCCTCTTAGCGCTCAGAATGTCCAATTGCAGTTTCTACAGAAAGAGTGTTTCAGAACGGCTCAATCAAAAGTAAGGTTCAACTCTGTTAGTTGAATGCACAGAACAGAAAGAAGTTTCATACAATGTTTCTGTGTAGTTTATATTTGAACATATTCTTTTTTCCACTATTACCCACTTAGCGCTACGAATGTCCAGTTGCATTTTCTACAGACAGAGTGTTTCAAAACTGCTCAATCAAAAGTATGGTTTAACTCTGTTAGCTGAATGCTCAGATCAGAAAGAAGTTTCACAGAATGCTTCTGTGTAGTTTATATTTGAATATATTACTTTGTCCACTACTACGCTCTTAGCGCTCCAAATGTCCAGTTGCATTTTCTACAGAAAGAGTGTTCAGATCTGCTCAATCAAAAGTATGGTTTAACTCTGTTAGCTGAATGCACAGATCAGAAAGAAGTTTCACCGAATGATTCTGTGTAGTTTATATTTGAAGACATTCCTTTTTCCACTATTACCCTCTTAGTGCTCCGAACCACCACTTGCATTTTCTTCAAAAAGAGTGTTTCATAACTGCTCAATCAAAAATATGTTTTATCTCTGTTAACTGAATTTACAGATCAGAAATAAGTTTCACAGAATGCATCTGTGTAATTTTTATTTGAAGATATTCTTTTTCCCAATGTAGGCCTCTTAGCGCTTAGCATGTCCAATTGCAGTTTCTACAGAAAGAGTGTTTCAGAACGGCTCAATCAAAAGTAAGGTTCAACTCTGTTAGTTGAATGCACAGAACAGAAAGAATTTTCACAGAATGCTACTGTGTAGTTTATATTTGAATATATTCCTTTTTCCACTATTACCCTCTTAGCGCTCCGAATGTCCACTTGCATTTTCTACAGAAAGAGTGTTCAGAACTGCGCAATCAAAAGTATGGTTTAACTCTGTTAGCTTAATGAACATATCAGAAATAAGTTTCACACAATGCTTCTGTGTAGTTTTTATTTGAAGATATTATTTTTCCCAATAGAGGCCTCTTAGCGCTCAGAATGTCCAATTGCAGTTTCTACAGAAAGAGTGTTTCAGAAAGGCTCAATCAAAAGTAAGGTTCAACTCTGTTAGTTGAATGCACAGAACAGAAAGAAGTTTCATACAATGCTTCTGTGTAGTTTATATTTGAACATATTCTTTTTTCCACTATTACCCACTTAGCGCTACGAATGTCCAGTTGCATTTTCTACAGACAGAGTGTTTCAAAACTGCTCAATCAAAAGTATGGTTTAACTCTGTTAGCTGAATGCTCAGATCAGAAAGAAGTTTCACACAATGCTTCTGTGTAGTTTATATTGGAATATATTCCTTTTTCCACTACTACTCTCTTAGCGCTCCAAAAGTCCAGTTGCATTTTCTACAGAAAGAGTGTTCAGATCTGCTCAATCAAAAGTATGGTTTAAATCTGTTAGCTGAATGCACAGATCAGAAAGAAGTTTCACAGAATGATTCTGTGTAGTTTATATTTGGAGACATTCCTTTTTCCACTATTACCCTCTTAGCGCTCCGAATCTCCACTTGCATTTTCTACAGAAAGAGTGTTTCAGAACGGCTCAATCAAAACTAAGGTTCAACTCTTTTAGTTGAACAAACAGAACAGAAAGAAGTTTCACACAATTCTTCTGTGTAGTTTTTATTTGTAGACATTCTTTTTCCCAATATAGGCCTCTTAGCGCTCAGAATGTCCAATTGCAGTTTCTACAGAAAGAGTGTGTCAGAACGGCTCAATCAAAAGTAAGATTCAACTCTGTTAGTTGAATGCACAGAACAGAAAGAAGTTTCATACAATGCTTCTGTGTAGTTCATATTTGAACATATTCTTTTTTCCACTATTACCCACTTAGCGCTACGAATGTCCAGTTGCATTTTCTACAGACAGAGTGTTTCAAAACTGCTCAATCAAAAGTATGGTTTAACTCTGTTAGCTGAATGCTCAGATCAGAAAGAAGTTTCACAGAATGCTTCTGTGTAGTTTATATTTGAATATATACCTTTTTCCACTACTACGCTCTTAGCGCTCCAAATGTCCAGTTGCATTTTCTACAGAAAGAGTGTTCAGATCTGCTCAATCAAAAGTATGGTTTAATTCTGTTAGCTGAATGCACAGATCAGAAAGAAGTTTCACCGAATGATTCTGTGTAGTTTATATTTGAAGACATTCCTTTTTCCACTATTACCCACTTAGCGCTCCGAATCTCCACTTGCATTTTCTACAAAAAGAGTGTTTCATAACTGCTCCATCAAAAATATGTTTTATCTCTGTTAACTGAATTTACAGATCAGAAATAAGTTTCACAGAATGCATCTGTGTAGTTTTTATTTGAAGATATTCTTTTTCCCAATGTAGGCCTCTTAGCGCTTAGCATGTCCAATTGCAGTTTCTACAGAAAGAGTGTTTCAGAACGGCTCAATCAAAAGTAAGGTTCAACTCTGTTAGTTGAATGCACAGAACAGAAAGAATTTTCACAGAATGCTACTGTGTAGTTTATACTTGAATATATTCCTTTTTCCACTATTACCCTTTTAGCGCACCGAATGTCCACTTGCATTTTCTACAGAAAGAGTGTTCAGATCTGCTCAATCAAAAGTATGGTTTAACTCTGTTAGCTGAATGCACAGATCAGAAAGAAGTTTCACAGAATGATTCTGTGTAGTTTATATTTGGAGACATTCCTTTTTCCACTATTACCCTCTTAGCGCTCCGAATCTCCACTTGCATTTTCTACAGAAAGAGTGTTTCAGAACGGCTCAATCAAAACTAAGGTTCAACTCTTTTAGTTGAACAAACAGAACAGAAAGAAGTTTCACACAATTCTTCTGTGTAGTTTTTATTTGTAGACATTCTTTTTCCCAATATAGGCCTCTTAGCGCTCAGAATGTCTAATTGCAGTTTCTACAGAAAGAGAGTTTCAGAACGGCTCAATCAAAAGTAAGGTTCAACTCTGTTAGTTGAATGCACAGAACAGAAAGAAGTTTCATACAAGGCTTCTGTGTAGTTCATAATTGAACATATTCTTTTTTCCACTATTACCCACTTAGCGCTACGAATGTCCAGTTGCATTTTCTACAGACAGAGTGTTTCAAAACTGCTCAATCAAAAGTATGGTTTAACTCTTTTAGCTGAATGCTCAGATCAGAAATAAGTTTCACAGAATGCTTCTGTGTAGTTTATATTTGAATATATTCCTTTTTCCACTACTACGCTCTTAGCGCTCCAAATGTCCAGTTGCATTTTCTACAGAAAGAGTGTTCAGATCTGCTCAATCAAAAGTATGGTTTAACTCTGTTAGCTGAATGCACAGATCAGAAAGAAGTTTCACCGAATGATTCTGTGTAGTTTATATTTGAAGACATTCCTTTTTCCACTATTACCCTCTTAGCGCTCCGAATCTCCACTTGCATTTTCTACAAAAAGAGTGTTTCATAACTGCTCAATCAAAAATATGTTTTATCTCTGTTAACTGAATTTACAGATCAGAAATAAGTTTCACAGAATGCATCTGTGTAGTTTTTATTTGAAGATATTCTTTTTCCCAATGTAGGCCTCTTAGCGCTTAGCATGTCCAATTGCAGTTTCTACAGAAAGAGTGTTTCAGAACGGCTCAATTAAAAGTAAGGTTCAACTCTGTTAGTTGAATGCACAGAACAGAAAGAAGTTTCATTCAAAGCTTCTGTGTAGTTTATATTGAACATATTCTTTTTTCCACTATTACCCACTTAGCACTACGAATGTCCAGTTGCATTTTCTACAGACAGAGTGTTTCAAAACTGCTCAATCAAAAGTATGGTTTAACTCTGTTAGCTGAATGCTCAGATCAGAAAGAAGTTTCACAGAATGCTTCTGTGTAGTTTATATTTGAATATATTTCTTTTTCCACTACTACTCTCTTAGCGCTCCAAATGTCCAGTTGCATTTTCTACAGAAAGAGTGTTCAGATCTGCTCAATCAAAAGTATGGTTTAACTCTGTTAGCTGAATGCACAGATCAGAAAGAAGTTTCACAGAATGATTCTGTGTAGTTTATATTTGGAGACATTCCTTTTTCCACTATTACCCTCTTAGCGCTCCGAATCTCCACTTGCATTTTCTACAGAAAGAGTGTTTCAGAACGGCTCAATCAAAACTAAGGTTCAACTCTTTTAGTTGAACAAACAGAACAGAAAGAAGTTTCACACTATTCTTCTGTGTAGTTTTTATTTGTAGACATTCTTTTTACAAATATAGGCCTCTTAGCGCTCAGAATGTCCAATTGCAGTTTCTACAGAAAGAGTGTTTCAGAACGGCTCAATCAAAAGTAAGGTTCAACTCTGTTAGTTGAATGCACAGAACAGAAAGAAGTTTCATACAATGCTTCTGTGTAGTTTATATTTGAACATATTCTTTTTTCCACTATTACCCACTTAGCGCTACGAATGTCCAGTTGCATTTTCTACAGACAGAGTGTTTCAAAACTGCTCAATCAAAAGTATGGTTTAACTCTGTTAGCTGAATGCTCAGATCAGAAAGAAGTTTCACAGAATGCTTCTGTGTAGTTTATATTTGAATATATTCCTTTCTCCACTACTACGCTCTTAGCGCTCCAAAAGTCCAGTTGCATTTTCTACAGAAAGAGTGTTCAGATCTGCTCAATCAAAAGTATGGTTTAACTCTGTTAGCTGAATGCACAGATCAGAAAGAGGTTTCACCGAATGATTCTGTGTAGTTTATATTTGAAGACATTCCTTTTTAGACTATTACCCTCTTAGCGCTCCGAATCTCCACTTGCATTTTCTACAAAAAGAGTGTTTCATAACTGCTCAATCAAAAATATGTTTTATCTCTGTTAACTGAATTTACAGATCAGAAATAAGTTTCACAGAATGCATCTGTGTAGTTGTTATTTGAAGATATACTTTTTCCCAATGTAGGCCTCTTAGCGCTTAGCATGTCCAATTGCAGTTTCTACAGAAAGAGTGTTTCAGAACGGCTCAATCAAAAGTAAGGTTCAACTCTGTTAGTTGAATGCACAGAACAGGAAGAATTTTCACAGAATGCTACTGTGTAGTTTATATTTGAATATATTCCTTTTTCCACTATTACCCTCTTAGCGCTCCGAATGTCCACTTGCATTTTCTACAGAAAGAGTGTTCAGAACTGCGCAATCAAAACTAAGGTTCAACTCTTTTAGTTGAACAAACAGAACAGAAAGAAGTTTCACACAATGCTTCTGTGTAGTTTTTATTTGTAGACATTCTTTTTCCCAATATAGGCCTCTTAGCGCTCAGAATGTCCAATTGCAGTTTCTACAGAAAGAGTGATTCAGAACGGCTCAATCAAACGTAAGGTTCAACTCTGTTAGTTGAATGCACAGAACAGAAAGAAGTTTCATACAATGCTTCTGTGTAGTTTATATTTGAACATATTCTTTTTTCCACTATTACCCACTTAGCGCTACGAATGTCCAGTTGCATTTTCTACAGACAGAGTGTTTCAAAACTGCTCAATCAAAAGTATGGTTTAACTCTGTTAGCTGAATTCTCAGATCAGAAAGAAGTTTCACAGAATGCTTCTGTGTAGTTTATATTTGAATATATTCCTTTTTCCACTACTACGCTCTTAGCGCTCCAAATGTCCAGTTGCATTTTCTACAGAAAGAGTGTTCAGATCTGCTCAATCAAAAGTATGGTTTAACTCTGTTAGCTGAATGCACAGATCAGAAAGAAGTTTCACCGAATGATTCTGTGTAGTTTATATTTGAAGACATTCCTTTTTCCACTATTACCCTCTTAGTGCTCCGAACCACCACTTGCATTTTCTTCAAAAAGAGTGTTTCATTACTGCTCAATCAAAAATATGTTTTATCTCTGTTAACTGAATTTACAGATCAGAAAGAAGTTTCACAGAATGCATCTGTGTAATTTTTATTTGAAGATATTCTTTTTCCCAATGTAGGCCTCTTAGCGCTTAGCATGTCCAATTGCAGTTTCTACAGAAAGAGTGTTTCAGAACGGCTCAATCAAAAGTAAGGTTCAACTCTGTTAGTTGAATGCACAGAACAGAAAGAATTTTCACAGAATGCTACTGTGTAGTTTATATTTGAATATATTCCTTTTTCCACTATTACCCTCTTAGCGCTCCGAATGTCCACTTGCTTTTTCTACAGAAAGAGTGTTCAGAACTGCGCAATCAAAAGTATGGTTTAACTCTGTTAGCTTAATGAACATATCAGAAATAAGTTTCACACAATGCTTCTGTGTAGTTTTTATTTGAAGATATTATTTTTCCCAATAGAGGCCTCTTAGCGCTCAGAATGTCCAATTGCAGTTTCTACAGAAAGAGTGTTTCAGAAAGGCTCAATCAAAAGTAAGGTTCAACTCTGTTAGTTGAATGCACAGAACAGAAAGAAGTTTCATACAATGCTTCTGTGTAGTTTATATTTGAACATATTCTTTTTTCCACTATTACCCACTTAGCGCTACGAATGTCCAGTTGCATTTTCTACAGACAGAGTGTTTCAAAACTGCTCAATCAAAAGTATGGTTTAACTCTGTTAGCTGAATGCTCAGATCAGAAAGAAGTTTCACACAATGCTTCTGTGTAGTTTATATTGGAATATATTCCTTTTTCCACTAGTACTCTCTTAGCGCTCCAAAAGTCCAGTTGCATTTTCTACAGAAAGAGTGTTCAGATCTGCTCAATCAAAAGTATGGTTTAAATCTGTTAGCTGAATGCACAGATCAGAAAGAAGTTTCACAGAATGATTCTGTGTAGTTTATATTTGGAGACATTCCTTTTTCCACTATTACCCTCTTAGCGCTCCGAATCTCCACTTGCATTTTCTACAGAAAGAGTGTTTCAGAACGGCTCAATCAAAACTAAGGTTCAACTCTTTTAGTTGAACAAACAGAACAGAAAGAAGTTTCACACAATTCTTCTGTGTAGTTTTTATTTGTAGACATTCTTTTTCCCAATATAGGCCTCTTAGCGCTCAGAATGTCCAATTGCAGTTTCTACAGAAAGAGTGTGTCAGAACGGCTCAATCAAAAGTAAGATTCAACTCTGTTAGTTGAATGCACAGAACAGAAAGAAGTTTCATACAATGCTTCTGTGTAGTTCATATTTGAACATATTCTTTTTTCCACTATTACCCACTTAGCGCTACGAATGTCCAGTTGCATTTTCTACAGACAGAGTGTTTCAAAACTGCTCAATCAAAAGTATGGTTTAACTCTGTTAGCTGAATGCTCAGATCAGAAAGAAGTTTCACAGAATGCTTCTGTGTAGTTTATATTTGAATATATACCTTTTTCCACTACTACGCTCTTAGCGCTCCAAATGTCCAGTTGCATTTTCTACAGAAAGAGTGTTCAGATCTGCTCAATCAAAAGTATGGTTTAACTCTGTTAGCTGAATTCACAGATCAGAAAGAAGTTTCACCGAATGATTCTGTGTAGTTTATATTTGAAGACATTCCTTTTTCCACTATTACCCACTTAGCGCTCCGAATCTCCACTTGCATTTTCTACAAAAAGAGTGTTTCATAACTGCTCCATCAAAAATATGTTTTATCTCTGTTAACTGAATTTACAGATCAGAAATAAGTTTCACAGAATGCATCTGTGTAGTTTTTATTTGAAGATATTCTTTTTCCCAATGTAGGCCTCTTAGCGCTTAGCATGTCCAATTGCAGTTTCTACAGAAAGAGTGTTTCAGAACGGCTCAATCAAAAGTAAGGTTCAACTCTGTTAGTTGAATGCACAGAACAGAAAGAATTTTCACAGAATGCTACTGTGTAGTTTATACTTGAATATATTCCTTTTTCCACTATTACCCTTTTAGCGCACCGAATGTCCACTTGCATTTTCTACAGAAAGAGTGTTCAGATCTGCTCAATCAAAAGTATGGTTTAACTCTGTTAGCTGAATGCACAGATCAGAAAGAAGTTTCACAGAATGATTCTGTGTAGTTTATATTTGGAGACATTCCTTTTTCCACTATTACCCTCTTAGCGCTCCGAATCTCCACTTGCATTTTCTACAGAAAGAGTGTTTCAGAACGGCTCAATCAAAACTAAGGTTCAACTCTTTTAGTTGAACAAACAGAACAGAAAGAAGTTTCACACAATTCTTCTGTGTAGTTTTTATTTGTAGACATTCTTTTTACAAATATAGGCCTCTTAGCGCTCAGAATGTCCAATTGCAGTTTCTACAGAAAGAGTGTTTCAGAACGGCTCAATCAAAAGTAAGGTTCAACTCTGTTAGTTGAATGCACAGAACAGAAAGAAGTTTCATACAATGCTTCTGTGTAGTTTATATTTGAACATATTCTTTTTTCCACTATTACCCACTTAGCGCTACGAATGTCCAGTTGCATTTTCTACAGACAGAGTGTTTCAAAACTGCTCAATCAAAAGTATGGTTTAACTCTGTTAGCTGAATGCTCAGATCAGAAAGAAGTTTCACAGAATGCTTCTGTGTAGTTTATATTTGAATATATTCCTTTCTCCACTACTACGCTCTTAGCGCTCCAAATGTCCAGTTGCATTTTCTACAGAAAGAGTGTTCAGATCTGCTCAATCAAAAGTATGGTTTAACTCTGTTAGCTGAATGCACAGATCAGAAAGAGGTTTCACCGAATGATTCTGTGTAGTTTATATTTGAAGACATTCCTTTTTAGACTATTACCCTCTTAGCGCTCCGAATCTCCACTTGCATTTTCTACAAAAAGAGTGTTTCATAACTGCTCAATCAAAAATATGTTTTATCTCTGTTAACTGAATTTACAGATCAGAAATAAGTTTCACAGAATGCATCTGTGTAGTTGTTATTTGAAGATATACTTTTTCCCAATGTAGGCCTCTTAGCGCTTAGCATGTCCAATTGCAGTTTCTACAGAAAGAGTGTTTCAGAACGGCTCAATCAAAAGTAAGGTTCAACTCTGTTAGTTGAATGCACAGAACAGGAAGAATTTTCACAGAATGCTACTGTGTAGTTTATATTTGAATATATTCCTTTTTCCACTATTACCCTCTTAGCGCTCCGAATGTCCACTTGCATTTTCTACAGAAAGAGTGTTCAGAACTGCGCAATCAAAACTAAGGTTCAACTCTTTTAGTTGAACAAACAGAACAGAAAGAAGTTTCACACAATGCTTCTGTGTAGTTTTTATTTGTAGACATTCTTTTTCCCAATATAGGCCTCTTAGCGCTCAGAATGTCCAATTGCAGTTTCTACAGAAAGAGTGATTCAGAACGGCTCAATCAAACGTAAGGTTCAACTCTGTTAGTTGAATGCACAGAACAGAAAGAAGTTTCATACAATGCTTCTGTGTAGTTTATATTTGAACATATTCTTTTTTCCACTATTATCCACTTAGCGCTACGAATGTCCAGTTGCATTTTCTACAGACAGAGTGTTTCAAAACTGCTCAATCAAAAGTATGGTTTAACTCTGTTAGCTGAATTCTCAGATCAGAAAGAAGTTTCACAGAATGCTTCTGTGTAGTTTATATTTGAATATATTCCTTTTTCCACTACTACGCTCTTAGCGCTCCAAATGTCCAGTTGCATTTTCTACAGAAAGAGTGTTCAGATCTGCTCAATCAAAAGTATGGTTTAACTCTGTTAGCTGAATGCACAGATCAGAAAGAAGTTTCACCGAATGATTCTGTGTAGTTTATATTTGAAGACATTCCTTTTTCCACTATTACCCTCTTAGTGCTCCGAACCACCACTTGCATTTTCTACAAAAAGAGTGTTTCATAACTGCTCCATCAAAAATATGTTTTATCTCTGTTAACTGAATTTACAGATCAGAAATAAGTTTCACAGAATGCATCTGTGTAGTTTTTATTTGAAGATATTCTTTTTCCCAATGTAGGCCTCTTAGCGCTTAGCATGTCCAATTGCAGTTTCTACAGAAAGAGTGTTTCAGAACGGCTCAATCAAAAGTAAGGTTCAACTCTGTTAGTTGAATGCACAGAACAGAAAGAATTTTCACAGAATGCTACTGTGTAGTTTATACTTGAATATATTCCTTTTTCCACTATTACCCTTTTAGCGCACCGAATGTCCACTTGCATTTTCTACAGAAAGAGTGTTCAGATCTGCTCAATCAAAAGTATGGTTTAACGCTGTTAGCTGAATGCACAGATCAGAAAGAAGTTTCACAGAATGATTCTGTGTAGTTTATATTTGGAGACATTCCTTTTTCCACTATTACCCTCTTAGCGCTCCGAATCTCCACTTGCATTTTCTACAGAAAGAGTGTTTCAGAACGGCTCAATCAAAACTAAGGTTCAACTCTTTTAGTTGAACAAACAGAACAGAAAGAAGTTTCACACAATTCTTCTGTGTAGTTTTTATTTGTAGACATTCTTTTTCCCAATATAGGCCTCTTAGCGCTCAGAATGTCTAATTGCAGTTTCTACAGAAAGAGAGTTTCAGAACGGCTCAATCAAAAGTAAGGTTCAACTCTGTTAGTTGAATGCACAGAACAGAAAGAAGTTTCATACAAGGCTTCTGTGTAGTTCATAATTGAACATATTCTTTTTTCCACTATTACCCACTTAGCGCTACGAATGTCCAGTTGCATTTTCTACAGACAGAGTGTTTCAAAACTGCTCAATCAAAAGTATGGTTTAACTCTTTTAGCTGAATGCTCAGATCAGAAATAAGTTTCACAGAATGCTTCTGTGTAGTTTATATTTGAATATATTCCTTTTTCCACTACTACGCTCTTAGCGCTCCAAATGTCCAGTTGCATTTTCTACAGAAAGAGTGTTCAGATCTGCTCAATCAAAAGTATGGTTTAACTCTGTTAGCTGAATGCACAGATCAGAAAGAAGTTTCACCGAATGATTCTGTGTAGTTTATATTTGAAGACATTCCTTTTTCCACTATTACCCACTTAGCGCTCCGAATCTCCACTTGCATTTTCTACAAAAAGAGTGTTTCATAACTGCTCCATCAAAAATATGTTTTATCTCTGTTAACTGAATTTACAGATCAGAAATAAGTTTCACAGAATGCATCTGTGTAGTTTTTATTTGAAGATATTCTTTTTCCCAATGTAGGCCTCTTAGCGCTTAGCATGTCCAATTGCAGTTTCTACAGAAAGAGTGTTTCAGAACGGCTCAATCAAAAGTAAGGTTCAACTCTGTTAGTTGAATGCACAGAACAGAAAGAATTTTCACAGAATGCTACTGTGTAGTTTATACTTGAATATATTCCTTTTTCCACTATTACCCTTTTAGCGCACCGAATGTCCACTTGCATTTTCTACAGAAAGAGTGTTCAGATCTGCTCAATCAAAAGTATGGTTTAACTCTGTTAGCTGAATGCACAGATCAGAAAGAAGTTTCACAGAATGATTCTGTGTAGTTTATATTTGGAGACATTCCTTTTTCCACTATTACCCTCTTAGCGCTCCGAATCTCCACTTGCATTTTCTACAGAAAGAGTGTTTCAGAACGGCTCAATCAAAACTAAGGTTCAACTCTTTTAGTTGAACAAACAGAACAGAAAGAAGTTTCACACAATTCTTCTGTGTAGTTTTTATTTGTAGACATTCTTTTTACAAATATAGGCCTCTTAGCGCTCAGAATGTCCAATTGCAGTTTCTACAGAAAGAGTGTTTCAGAACGGCTCAATCAAAAGTAAGGTTCAACTCTGTTAGTTGAATGCACAGAACAGAAAGAAGTTTCATACAATGCTTCTGTGTAGTTTATATTTGAACATATTCTTTTTTCCACTATTACCCACTTAGCGCTACGAATGTCCAGTTGCATTTTCTACAGACAGAGTGTTTCAAAACTGCTCAATCAAAAGTATGGTTTAACTCTGTTAGCTGAATGCTCAGATCAGAAAGAAGTTTCACAGAATGCTTCTGTGTAGTTTATATTTGAATATATTCCTTTCTCCACTACTACGCTCTTAGCGCTCCAAATGTCCAGTTGCATTTTCTACAGAAAGAGTGTTCAGATCTGCTCAATCAAAAGTATGGTTTAACTCTGTTAGCTGAATGCACAGATCAGAAAGAGGTTTCACCGAATGATTCTGTGTAGTTTATATTTGAAGACATTCCTTTTTAGACTATTACCCTCTTAGCGCTCCGAATCTCCACTTGCATTTTCTACAAAAAGAGTGTTTCATAACTGCTCAATCAAAAATATGTTTTATCTCTGTTAACTGAATTTACAGATCAGAAATAAGTTTCACAGAATGCATCTGTGTAGTTGTTATTTGAAGATATACTTTTTCCCAATGTAGGCCTCTTAGCGCTTAGCATGTCCAATTGCAGTTTCTACAGAAAGAGTGTTTCAGAACGGCTCAATCAAAAGTAAGGTTCAACTCTGTTAGTTGAATGCACAGAACAGGAAGAATTTTCACAGAATGCTACTGTGTAGTTTATATTTGAATATATTCCTTTTTCCACTATTACCCTCTTAGCGCTCCGAATGTCCACTTGCATTTTCTACAGAAAGAGTGTTCAGAACTGCGCAATCAAAACTAAGGTTCAACTCTTTTAGTTGAACAAACAGAACAGAAAGAAGTTTCACACAATGCTTCTGTGTAGTTTTTATTTGTAGACATTCTTTTTCCCAATATAGGCCTCTTAGCGCTCAGAATGTCCAATTGCAGTTTCTACAGAAAGAGTGATTCAGAACGGCTCAATCAAACGTAAGGTTCAACTCTGTTAGTTGAATGCACAGAACAGAAAGAAGTTTCATACAATGCTTCTGTGTAGTTTATATTTGAACATATTCTTTTTTCCACTATTATCCACTTAGCGCTACGAATGTCCAGTTGCATTTTCTACAGACAGAGTGTTTCAAAACTGCTCAATCAAAAGTATGGTTTAACTCTGTTAGCTGAATTCTCAGATCAGAAAGAAGTTTCACAGAATGCTTCTGTGTAGTTTATATTTGAATATATTCCTTTTTCCACTACTACGCTCTTAGCGCTCCAAATGTCCAGTTGCATTTTCTACAGAAAGAGTGTTCAGATCTGCTCAATCAAAAGTATGGTTTAACTCTGTTAGCTGAATGCACAGATCAGAAAGAAGTTTCACCGAATGATTCTGTGTAGTTTATATTTGAAGACATTCCTTTTTCCACTATTACCCTCTTAGTGCTCCGAACCACCACTTGCATTTTCTACAAAAAGAGTGTTTCATAACTGCTCCATCAAAAATATGTTTTATCTCTGTTAACTGAATTTACAGATCAGAAATAAGTTTCACAGAATGCATCTGTGTAGTTTTTATTTGAAGATATTCTTTTTCCCAATGTAGGCCTCTTAGCGCTTAGCATGTCCAATTGCAGTTTCTACAGAAAGAGTGTTTCAGAACGGCTCAATCAAAAGTAAGGTTCAACTCTGTTAGTTGAATGCACAGAACAGAAAGAATTTTCACAGAATGCTACTGTGTAGTTTATACTTGAATATATTCCTTTTTCCACTATTACCCTTTTAGCGCACCGAATGTCCACTTGCATTTTCTACAGAAAGAGTGTTCAGATCTGCTCAATCAAAAGTATAGTTTAACGCTGTTAGCTGAATGCACAGATCAGAAAGAAGTTTCACAGAATGATTCTGTGTAGTTTATATTTGGAGACATTCCTTTTTCCACTATTACCCTCTTAGCGCTCCGAATCTCCACTTGCATTTTCTACAGAAAGAGTGTTTCAGAACGGCTCAATCAAAACTAAGGTTCAACTCTTTTAGTTGAACAAACAGAACAGAAAGAAGTTTCACACAATTCTTCTGTGTAGTTTTTATTGTAGACATTCTTTTTCCCAATATAGGCCTCTTAGCGCTCAGAATGTCTAATTGCAGTTTCTACAGAAAGAGAGTTTCAGAACGGCTCAATCAAAAGTAAGGTTCAACTCTGTTAGTTGAATGCACAGAACAGAAAGAAGTTTCATACAAGGCTTCTGTGTAGTTCATAATTGAACATATTCTTTTTTCCACTATTACCCACTTAGCGCTACGAATGTCCAGTTGCATTTTCTACAGACAGAGTGTTTCAAAACTGCTCAATCAAAAGTATGGTTTAACTCTTTTAGCTGAATGCTCAGATCAGAAATAAGTTTCACAGAATGCTTCTGTGTAGTTTATATTTGAATATATTCCTTTTTCCACTACTACGCTCTTAGCGCTCCAAATGTCCAGTTGCATTTTCTACAGAAAGAGTGTTCAGATCTGCTCAATCAAAAGTATGGTTTAACTCTGTTAGCTGAATGCACAGATCAGAAAGAAGTTTCACCGAATGATTCTGTGTAGTTTATATTTGAAGACATTCCTTTTTCCACTATTACCCTCTTAGCGCTCCGAATCTCCACTTGCATTTTCTACAAAAAGAGTGTTTCATAACTGCTCAATCAAAAATATGTTTTATCTCTGTTAACTGAATTTACAGATCAGAAATAAGTTTCACAGAATGCATCTGTGTAGTTTTTATTTGAAGATATTCTTTTTCCCAATGTAGGCCTCTTAGCGCTTAGCATGTCCAATTGCAGTTTCTACAGAAAGAGTGTTTCAGAACGGCTCAATTAAAAGTAAGGTTCAACTCTGTTAGTTGAATGCACAGAACAGAAAGAATTTTCACAGAATGCTACTGTGTAGTTTATATTTGAATATATTCCTTTTTCCACTATTACCCTTTTAGCGCTCCGAATGTCCACTTGCATTTTCTACAGAAAGAGTGTTCAGAACTGCGCAATCAAAAGTATGGTTTAACTCTGTTAGCTTAATGAACATATCAGAAATAAGTTTCACACAATGCTTCTGTGTAGTTTTTATTTGAAGATATTATTTTTCCCAATAGAGGCCTCTTAGCGCTCAGAATGTCCAATTGCAGTTTCTACAGAAAGAGGGTTTCAGAAAGGCTCAATCAAAAGTAAGGTTCAACTCTGTTAGTTGAATGCACAGAACAGAAAGAAGTTTCATACAATGCTTCTGTGTAGTTTATATTTGAACATATTCTTTTTTCCACTATTACCCACTTAGCGCTACGAATGTCCAGTTGCATTTTCTACAGACAGAGTGTTTCAAAACTGCTCAATCAAAAGTATGGTTTAACTCTGTTAGCTGAATGCTCAGATCAGAAAGAAGTTTCACAGAATGCTTCTGTGTAGTTTATATTTGAATATATTCCTTTTTCCACTACTACTCTCTTAGCGCTCCAAATGTCCAGTTGCATTTTCTACAGAAAGACTGTTCAGATCTGCTCAATCAAAAGTATGGTTTAACTCTGTTAGCTGAATGCACAGATCAGAAATAAGTTTCACCGTATGATTCTGTGTAGTTTATATTTGAAGACATTCCTTTTTCCACTATTACCCTCTTAGCGCTCCGAATCTCCACTTGCATTTTCTACAAAAAGAGTGTTTCATAACTGCTCAATCAAAAATATGTTTTATGTCTGTTAACTGAATTTACAGATCAGAAATAAGTTTCACAGAATGCATCTGTGTAGTTTTTATTTGAAGATATTCTTTTTCCCAATGTAGGCCTCTTAGCGCTTAGCATGTCCAATTGCAGTTTCTACAGAAAGAGTGTTTCAGAACGGCTCAATCAAAAGTAAGGTTCAACTCTGTTAGTTGAATGCACAGAACAGGAAGAATTTTCACAGAATGCTACTGTGTAGTTTATATTTGAATATATTCCTTTTTCCACTATTACCCTCTTTGCACTCCGAATGTCCACTTGCATTTTCTACAGAAAGAGTGTTCAGAACTGCGCAATCAAAACTAAGGTTCAACTCTTTTAGTTGAACAAACAGAACAGAAAGAAGTTTCACACAATGATTCTGTGTAGTTTTTATTTGTAGACATTCTTTTTCCCAATATAGGCCTCTTAGCGCTCAGAATGTCCAATTGCAGTTTCTACAGAAAGAGTGATTCAGAACGGCTCAATCAAACGTAAGGTTCAACTCTGTTAGTTGAATGCACAGAACAGAAAGAAGTTTCATACAATGCTTCTGTGTAGTTTATATTTGAACATATTCTTTTTTCCACTATTACCCACTAAGCGCTACAAATGTCCAGTTGCATTTTCTACAGACAGAGTGTTTCAAAACTGCTCAATCAAAAGTATGTTTTAATTCTGTTAGCTGAATGCTCAGATCAGAAAGAAGTTTCACAGAATGCTTCTGTGTAGCTTATATTTGAATATATTCCATTTTCCACTACTACGCTCTTAGCGCTCCAAATGTCCAGTTGCATTTTCTACAGAAAGAGTGTTCAGATCTGCTCAATCAAAAGTATGGTTTAACTCTGTTAGCTGAATGCACAGATCAGAAAGAAGTTTCACCGAATAATTCTGTGTAGTTTATATTTGAAGACATTCCTTTTTCCACTATTACCCTCTTAGCGCTCCGAATCTCCACTTGCATTTTCTTCAAAGGAGTGTTTCATAACTGCTCAATCAAAAATATGTTTTATCTCTGTTAACTGAATTTACAGATCAGAAATAAGTTTCACAGAATGCATCTGTGTAGTTTTTATTTGAAGATATTCTTTTTCCCAATGTAGGCCTCTTTGTGCTTAGCATGTCCAATTGCAGTTTCTACAGAAAGAGTGTTTCAGAATGGCTCAATCAAAAGTAAGGTTCAACTCTGTTAGTTGAATGCACAGAACAGGAAGAATTTTCACAGAATGCTACTGTGTAGTTTATATTTGAATATATTCCTTTTTCCACTATTACCCTCTTAGCGCTCCGAATGTCCACTTGCATTTTCTACAGAAAGAGTGTTCAGAACTGCGCAATCAAAACTAAGGTTCAACTCTTTTAGTTGAACAAACAGAACAGAAAGAAGTTTCACACAATGCTTCTGTGTAGTTTTTATTTGTAGACATTCTTTTTCCCAATATAGGCCTCTTAGCGCTCAGAATGTCCAATTGCAGTTTCTACAGAAAGAGTGATTCAGAACGGCTCAATCAAACGTAAGGTTCAACTCTGTTAGTTGAATGCACAGAACAGAAAGAAGTTTCATACAATGCTTCTGTGTAGTTTATATTTGAACATATTCTTTTTTCCACTATTACCCAATTAGCGCTACGAATGTCCAGTTGCATTTTCTACAGACAGAGTGTTTCAAAACTGCTCAATCAAAAGTATGGTTTAACTCTGTTAGCTGAATGCTCAGATCAGGAAGAAATTTCACAGAATGCTTCTGTGTAGTTTATATTTGAATATATTCCTTTTTCCACTACTACGCTCTTAGCGCTCCACATGTCCAGTTGCATTTTCTACAGAAAGAGTGTTCAGAACTGCTCAATCAAAAGTATGGTTTAACTCTGTTAGCTGAATGCACAGATCAGAAAGAAGTTTCACCGAATGATTCTGTGTAGTTTATATTTGAAGACATTCCTTTTTCCAATATTACCCTCTTAGCGCTCCGAATCTCCACTTGCATTTTCTACATAAAGAGTGTTTCATAACTGCTCAATCAAAAATATGTTTTATCTCTGTTAACTGAATTTACAGATCAGAAATAAGTTTCACAGAATGCATCTGTGTAGTTTTTATTTGAAGATATTCTTTTTCCCAATGTAGGCCTCTTAGCGCTTAGCATGTCCAATTGCAGTTTGTACAGAAAGAGTGTTTCAGAACGGCTCAATCAAAAGTAAGGTTCAACTCTGTTAGTTGAATGCACAGAACAGAAAGAATTTTCACAGAATGCTACTGTGTAGTTTATATTTGAATATATTCCTTTTTCCACTATTACCCTCTTAGCGCTCCGAATGTCCACTTGCATTTTCTACAGAAAGAGTGTTCCGAACTGCGCAATCATAAGTGTGGTTTAACTATGTTAGCTTAATGAACATATCAGAAATAAGTTTCACACAATGCTTCTGTGTAGTTTTTATTTGAAGATATTATTTTTCCCAATAGAGTCCTCTTAGCGCTCAGAATGTCCAATTGCAGTTTCTACAGAAAGAGTGTTTCAGAAAGGCTCAATCAAAAGTAAGGTTCAACTCTGTTAGTTGAATGCACAGAACAGAAAGAAGTTTCATTCAATGCTTCTGTGTAGTTTATATTGAACATATTTTTTTTCCACTATTACCCACTTAGCGCTACGAATGTCCAGTTGCATTTTCTACAGACAGAGTGTTTCAAAACTGCTCAATCAAAAGTATGGTTTAACTCTGTTAGCTGAATGCTCAGATCAGAAAGAAGTTTCACAGAATGCTTCTGTGTAGTTTATATTTGAATATATTCCTTTTTCCACTACTACTCTCTTAGCGCTCCAAATGTCCAGTTGCATTTTCTACAGAAAGAGTGTTCAGATCTGCTCAATCAAAAGTATGGTTTAACTCTGTTAGCTGAATGCACAGATCAGAAAGAAGTTTCACAGAATGATTCTGTGTAGTTTATATTTGGAGACATTCCTTTTTCCACTATTACCCTCTTAGCGCTCCGAATCTCCACTTGCATTTTCTACAGAAAGAGTGTTTCAGAACGGCTCAATCAAAACTAAGGTTCAACTCTTTTAGTTGAACAAACAGAACAGAAAGAAGTTTCACACAATTCTTCTGTGTAGTTTTTATTTGTAGACATTCTTTTTCCCAATATAGGCCTCTTAGCGCTCAGAATGTCTAATTGCAGTTTCTACAGAAAGAGTGTTCAGATCTGCTCAATCAAAAGTATGGTTTAACTCTGTTAGCTGAATGCACAGATCAGAAAGAGGTTTCACCGAATGATTCTGTGTAGTTTATATTTGAAGACATTCCTTTTTAGACTATTACCCTCTTAGCGCTCCGAATCTCCACTTGCATTTTCTACAAAAAGAGTGTTTCATAACTGCTCAATCAAAAATATGCTTTATCTCTGTTAACTGAATTTACAGATCAGAAATAAGTTTCACAGAATGCATCTGTGTAGTTTTTATTTGAAGATATACTTTTTCCCAATGTAGGCCTCTTAGCGCTTAGCATGTCCAATTGCAGTTTCTACAGAAAGAGTGTTTCAGAACGGCTCAATCAAAAGTAAGGTTCAACTCTGTTAGTTGAATGCACAGAACAGGAAGAATTTTCACAGAATGCTACTGTGTAGTTTATATTTGAATATATTCCTTTTTCCACTATTACCCTCTTAGCGCTCCGAATGTCCACTTGCATTTTCTACAGAAAGAGTGTTCAGAACTGCGCAATCAAAACTAAGGTTCAACTCTTTTAGTTGAACAAACAGAACAGAAAGAAGTTTCACACAATGCTTCTGTGTAGTTTTTATTTGTAGACATTCTTTTTCCCAATATAGGCCTCTTAGCGCTCAGAATGTCCAATTGCAGTTTCTACAGAAAGAGTGATTCAGAACGGCTCAATCAAACGTAAGGTTCAACTCTGTTAGTTGAATGCACAGAACAGAAAGAAGTTTCATACAATGCTTCTGTGTAGTTTATATTTGAACATATTCTTTTTTCCACTATTACCCACTTAGCGTTACGAATGTCCAGTTGCATTTTCTACAGACAGAGTGTTTCAAAACTGCTCAATCAAAAGTATGGTTTAACTCTGTTAGCTGAATTCTCAGATCAGAAAGAAGTTTCACAGAATGCTTCTGTGTAGTTTATATTTGAATATATTCCTTTTTCCACTACTACGCTCTTAGCGCTCCAAATGTCCAGTTGCATTTTCTACAGAAAGAGTGTTCAGATCTGCTCAATCAAAAGTATGGTTTAACTCTGTTAGCTGAATGCACAGATCAGAAAGAAGTTTCACCGAATGATTCTGTGTAGTTTATATTTGAAGACATTCCTTTTTCCACTATTACCCTCTTAGTGCTCCGAACCACCACTTGCATTTTCTTCAAAAAGAGTGTTTCATAACTGCACAATCAAAAATATGTTTTATCTCTGTTAACTGAATTTACAGATCAGAAATAAGTTTCACAGAATGCATCTGTGTAATTTTTATTTGAAGATATTCTTTTTCCCAATGTAGGCCTCTTAGCGCTTAGCATGTCCAATTGCAGTTTCTACAGAAAGAGTGTTTCAGAACGGCTCAATCAAAAGTAAGGTTCAACTCTGTTAGTTGAATGCACAGAACAGAAAGAATTTTCACAGAATGCTACTGTGTAGTTTATATTTGAATATATTCCTTTTTCCACTATTACCCTCTTAGCGCTCCGAATGTCCACTTGCATTTTCTACAGAAAGAGTGTTCAGAACTGCGCAATCAAAAGTATGGTTTAACTCTGTTAGCTTAATGAACATATCAGAAATAAGTTTCACACAATGCTTCTGTGTAGTTTTTATTTGAAGATATTATTTTTCCCAATAGAGGCCTCTTAGCGCTCAGAATGTCCAATTGCAGTTTCTACAGAAAGAGTGTTTCAGAAAGGCTCAATCAAAAGTAAGGTTCAACTCTGTTAGTTGAATGCACAGAACAGAAAGAAGTTTCATACAATGCTTCTGTGTAGTTTATATTTGAACATATTCTTTTTTCCACTATTACCCACTTAGCGCTACGAATGTCCAGTTGCATTTTCTACAGACAGAGTGTTTCAAAACTGCTCAATCATAAGTATGGTTTAACTCTGTTAGCTGAATGCTCAGATCAGAAAGAAGTTTCACAGAATGCTTCTGTGTAGTTTATATTTGAATATATTCCTTTTTCCACTACTACTCTCTTAGCGCTCCAAAAGTCCAGTTGCATTTTCTACAGAAAGAGTGTTCAGATCTGCTCAATCAAAAGTATGGTTTAACTCTGTTAGCTGAATGCACAGATCAGAAAGAAGTTTCACAGAATGATTCTGTGTAGTTTATATTTGGAGACATTCCTTTTTCCACTATTACCCTCTTAGCGCTCCGAATCTCCACTTGCATTTTCTACAGAAAGAGTGTTTCAGAACGGCTCAATCAAAACTAAGGTTCAACTCTTTTAGTTGAACAAACAGAACAGAAAGAAGTTTCACACAATTCTTCTGTGTAGTTTTTATTTGTAGACATTCTTTTTCCCAATATAGGCCTCTTAGCGCTCAGAATGTCTAATTGCAGTTTCTACAGAAAGAGTGTTTCAGAACGGCTCAATCAAAAGTAAGGTTCAACTCTGTTAGTTGAATGCACAGAACAGAAAGAAGTTTCATACAAGGCTTCTGTGTAGTTCATATTTGAACATATCCTTTTTTCCACTATTACCCACTTAGCGCTACGAATGTCCAGTTGCATTTTCTACAGACAGAGTGTTTCAAAACTGCTCAATCAAAAGTATGGTTTAACTCTGTTAGCTGAATGCTCAGATCAGAAAGAAGTTTCACAGAATGCTTCTGTGTAGTTTATATTTGAATATATTCCTTTTTCCACTACTACGCTCTTAGCGCTCCAAATGTCCAGTTGCATTTTCTACAGAAAGAGTGTTCAGATCTGCTCAATCAAAAGTATGGTTTAACTCTGTTAGCTGAATGCACAGATCAGAAAGAAGTTTCACCGAATGATTCTGTGTAGTTTATATTTGAAGACATTCCTTTTTCCACTATTACCCTCTTAGCGCTCCGAATCTCCACTTGCATTTTCTACAAAAAGAGTGTTTCATAACTGCTCAATCAAAAATATGTTTTATCTCTGTTAACTGAATTTACAGATCAGAAATAAGTTTCACAGAATGCATCTGTGTAGTTTTTATTTGAAGATATTCTTTTTCCCAATGTAGGCCTCTTAGCGCTTAGCATGTCCAATTGCAGTTTCTACAGAAAGAGTGTTTCAGAACGGCTCAATTAAAAGTAAGGTTCAACTCTGTTAGTTGAATGCACAGAACAGAAAGAATTTTCACAGAATGCTACTGTGTAGTTTATATTTGAATATATTCCTTTTTCCACTATTACCCTCTTAGCGCTCCGAATGTCCACTTGCATTTTCTACAGAAAGAGTGTTCAGAACTGCGCAATCAAAGTATGGTTTAACTCTGTTAGCTTAATGAACATATCAGAAATAAGTTTCACACAATGCTTCTGTGTAGTTTTTATTTGAAGATATTATTTTTCCCAATAGAGGCCTCTTAGCGCTCAGAATGTCCAATTGCAGTTTCTACAGAAAGAGTGTTTCAGAAAGGCTCAATCAAAAGTAAGGTTCAACTCTGTTAGTTGAATGCACAGAACAGAAAGAAGTTTCATACAATGCTTCTGTGTAGTTTATATTTGAACATATTCTTTTTTCCACTCTTACCCACTTAGCGCTACGAATGTCCAGTTGCATTTTCTACAGACAGAGTGTTTCAAAACTGCTCAATCAAAAGTATGGTTTAACTCTGTTAGCTGAATGCTCAGATCAGAAAGAAGTTTCACACAATGCTTCTGTGTAGTTTATATTGGAATATATTCCTTTTTCCACTACTACTCTCTTAGCGCTCCAAAAGTCCAGTTGCATTTTCTACAGAAAGAGTGTTCAGATCTGCTCAATCAAAAGTATGTTTTAAATCTGTTAGCTGAATGCACAGATCAGAAAGAAGTTTCACAGAATGATTCTGTGTAGTTTATATTTGGAGACATTCCTTTTTCCACTATTACCCTCTTAGCGCTCCGAATCTCCACTTGCATTTTCTACAGAAAGAGTGTTTCAGAACGGCTCAATCAAAACTAAGGTTCAACTCTTTTAGTTGAACAAACAGAACAGAAAGAAGTTTCACACAATTCTTCTGTGTAGTTTTTATTTGTAGACATTCTTTTTCCCAATATAGGCCTCTTAGCGCTCAGAATGTCCAATTGCAGTTTCTACAGAAAGAGTGTGTCAGAACGGCTCAATCAAAAGTAAGATTCAACTCTGTTAGTTGAATGCACAGAACAGAAAGAAGTTTCATACAATGCTTCTGTGTAGTTCATATTTGAACATATTCTTTTTTCCACTATTACCCACTTAGCGCTACGAATGTCCAGTTGCATTTTCTACAGACAGAGTGTTTCAAAACTGCTCAATCAAAAGTATGGTTTAACTCTGTTAGCTGAATGCTCAGATCAGAAAGAAGTTTCACAGAATGCTTCTGTGTAGTTTATATTTGAATATATACCTTTTTCCAATACTACGCTCTTAGCGCTCCAAATGTCCAGTTGCATTTTCTACAGAAAGAGTGTTCAGATCTGCTCAATCAAAAGTATGGTTTAACTCTGTTAGCTGAAAGCACAGATCAGAAAGAAGTTTCACCGAATGATTCTGTGTAGTTTATATTTGAAGACATTCCTTTTTCCACTATTACCCACTTAGCGCTCCGAATCTCCACTTGCATTTTCTACAAAAAGAGTGTTTCATAACTGCTCCATCAAAAATATGTTTTATCTCTGTTAACTGAATTTACAGATCAGAAATAAGTTTCACAGAATGCATCTGGGTAGTTTTTATTTGAAGATATTCTTTTTCCCAATGTAGGCCTCTTAGCGCTTAGCATGTCCAATTGCAGTTTCTACAGAAAGAGTGTTTCAGAACGGCTCAATCAAAAGTAAGGTTCAACTCTGTTAGTTGAATGCACAGAACAGGAAGAATTTTCACAGAATGCTACTGTGTAGTTTATATTTGAATATATTCCTTTTTCCACTATTACCCTCTTAGCGCTCCGAATGTCCACTTGCATTTTCTACAGAAAGAGTGTTCAGAACTGCGCAATCAAAACTAAGTTTCAACTCTTTTAGTTGAACAAACAGAACAGAAAGAAGTTTCACACAATGCTTCTGTGTAGTTTTTATTTGTAGACATTCTTTTTCCCAATATAGGCCTCTTAGCGCTCAGAATGCCCAATTGCAGTTTCTACAGAAAGAGTGATTCAGAACGGCTCAATCAAACGTAAGGTTCAACTCTGTTAGTTGAATGCACAGAACAGAAAGAAGTTTCATACAATGCTTCTGTGTAGTTTATATTTGAACATATTCTTTTTTCCACTATTACCCACTTAGCGCTACGAATGTCCAGTTGCATTTTCTACAGACAGAGTGTTTCAAAACTGCTCAATCAAAAGTATGGTTTAACTCTGTTAGCTGAATTCTCAGATCAGAAAGAAGTTTCACAGAATGCTTCTGTGTAGTTTATATTTGAATATATTCCTTTTTCCACTACTACGCTCTTAGCGCTCCAAATGTCCAGTTGCATTTTCTACAGAAAGAGTGTTCAGATCTGCTCAATCAAAAGTATGGTTTAACTCTGTTAGCTGAATGCACAGATCAGAAAGAAGTTTCACCGAATGATTCTGTGTAGTTTATATTTGAAGACATTCCTTTTTCCACTATTACCCTCTTAGTGCTCCGAACCACCACTTGCATTTTCTTCAAAAAGAGTGTTTCATAACTGCACAATCAAAAATATGTTTTATCTCTGTTAACTGAATTTACAGATCAGAAATAAGTTTCACAGAATGCATCTGTGTAATTTTTATTTGAAGATATTCTTTTTCCCAATGTAGGCCTCTTAGCGCTTAGCATGTCCAATTGCAGTTTCTACAGAAAGAGTGTTTCAGAACGGCTCAATCAAAAGTAAGGTTCAACTCTGTTAGTTGAATGCACAGAACAGAAAGAATTTTCACAGAATGCTACTGTGTAGTTTATATTTGAATATATTCCTTTTTCCACTATTACCCTCTTAGCGCTCCGAATGTCCACTTGCATTTTCTACAGAAAGAGTGTTCAGAACTGCGCAATCAAAAGTATGGTTTAACTCTGTTAGCTTAATGAACATATCAGAAATAAGTTTCACACAATGCTTCTGTGTAGTTTATATTTGAATATATTCCTTTTTCCACTACTACGCTCTTAGCGCTCCAAATGTCCAGTTGCATTTTCTACAGAAAGAGTGTTCAGATCTGCTCAATCAAAAGTATGGTTTAACTCTGTTAGCTGAATGCACAGATCAGAAAGAAGTTTCACCGAATGATTCTGTGTAGTTTATATTTGAAGACATTCCTTTTTCCACTATTACCCTCTTAGCGCTCCGAATCTCCACTTGCATTTTCTACAAAAAGAGTGTTTCATAACTGCTCAATCAAAAATATGTTTTATCTCTGTTAACTGAATTTACAGATCAGAAATAAGTTTCACAGAATGCATCTGTGTAGTTTTTATTTGAAGATATTCTTTTTCCCAATGTAGGCCTCTTAGCGCTTAGCATGTCCAATTGCAGTTTCTACAGAAAGAGTGTTTCAGAACGGCTCAATTAAAAGTAAGGTTCAACTCTGTTAGTTGAATGCACAGAACAGAAAGAATTTTCACAGAATGCTACTGTGTAGTTTATATTTGAATATATTCCTTTTTCCACTATTACCCTCTTAGCGCTCCGAATGTCCACTTGCATTTTCTACAGAAAGAGTGTTCAGAACTGCGCAATCAAAGTATGGTTTAACTCTGTTAGCTTAATGAACATATCAGAAATAAGTTTCACACAATGCTTCTGTGTAGTTTTTATTTGAAGATATTATTTTTCCCAATAGAGGCCTCTTAGCGCTCAGAATGTCCAATTGCAGTTTCTACAGAAAGAGTGTTTCAGAAAGGCTCAATCAAAAGTAAGGTTCAACTCTGTTAGTTGAATGCACAGAACAGAAAGAAGTTTCATACAATGCTTCTGTGTAGTTTATATTTGAACATATTTTTTTTCCACTCTTACCCACTTAGCGCTACGAATGTCCAGTTGCATTTTCTACAGACAGAGTGTTTCAAAACTGCTCAATCAAAAGTATGGTTTAACTCTGTTAGCTGAATGCTCAGATCAGAAAGAAGTTTCACACAATGCTTCTGTGTAGTTTATATTGGAATATATTCCTTTTTCCACTACTACTCTCTTAGCGCTCCAAAAGTCCAGTTGCATTTTCTACAGAAAGAGTGTTCAGATCTGCTCAATCAAAAGTATGGTTTAAATCTGTTAGCTGAATGCACAGATCAGAAAGAAGTTTCACAGAATGATTCTGTGTAGTTTATATTTGGAGACATTCCTTTTTCCACTATTACCCTCTTAGCGCTCCGAATCTCCACTTGCATTTTCTACAGAAAGAGTGTTTCAGAACGGCTCAATCAAAACTAAAGTTCAACTCTTTTAGTTGAACAAACAGAACAGAAAGAAGTTTCACACAATTCTTCTGTGTAGTTTTTATTTGTAGACATTCTTTTTCCCAATATAGGCCTCTTAGCGCTCAGAATGTCCAATTGCAGTTTCTACAGAAAGAGTGTGTCAGAACGGCTCAATCAAAAGTAAGATTCAACTCTGTTAGTTGAATGCACAGAACAGAAAGAAGTTTCATACAATGCTTCTGTGTAGTTCATATTTGAACATATTCTTTTTTCCACTATTACCCACTTAGCGCTACGAATGTCCAGTTGCATTTTCTACAGACAGAGTGTTTCAAAACTGCTCAATCAAAAGTATGGTTTAACTCTGTTAGTTGAATGCTCAGATCAGAAAGAAGTTTCACAGAATGCTTCTGTGTAGTTTATATTTGAATATATACCTTTTTCCACTACTACGCTCTTAGCGCTCCAAATGTCCAGTTGCATTTTCTACAGAAAGAGTGTTCAGATCTGCTCAATCAAAAGTATGGTTTAACTCTGTTAGCTGAAAGCACAGATCAGAAAGAAGTTTCACCGAATGATTCTGTGTAGTTTATATTTGAAGACATTCCTTTTTAGACTATTACCCTCTTAGCGCTCCGAATCTCCACTTGCATTTTCTACAAAAAGAGTGTTTCATAACTGCTCAATCAAAAATATGCTTTATCTCTGTTAACTGAATTTACAGATCAGAAATAAGTTTCACAGAATGCATCTGTGTAGTTTTTATTTGAAGATATACTTTTTCCCAATGTAGGCCTCTTAGCGCTTAGCATGTCCAATTGCAGTTTCTACAGAAAGAGTGTTTCAGAACGGCTCAATCAAAAGTAAGGTTCAACTCTGTTAGTTGAATGCACAGAACAGGAAGAATTTTCACAGAATGCTACTGTGTAGTTTATATTTGAATATATTCCTTTTTCCACTATTACCCTCTTAGCGCTCCGAATGTCCACTTGCATTTTCTACAGAAAGAGTGTTCAGAACTGCGCAATCAAAACTAAGGTTCAACTCTTTTAGTTGAACAAACAGAACAGAAAGAAGTTTCACACAATGCTTCTGTGTAGTTTTTATTTGTAGACATTCTTTTTCCCAATATAGGCCTCTTAGCGCTCAGAATGTCCAATTGCAGTTTCTACAGAAAGAGTGATTCAGAACGGCTCAATCAAACGTAAGGTTCAACTCTGTTAGTTGAATGCACAGAACAGAAAGAAGTTTCATACAATGCTTCTGTGTAGTTTATATTTGAACATATTCTTTTTTCCACTATTACCCACTTAGCGTTACGAATGTCCAGTTGCATTTTCTACAGACAGAGTGTTTCAAAACTGCTCAATCAAAAGTATGGTTTAACTCTGTTAGCTGAATTCTCAGATCAGAAAGAAGTTTCACAGAATGCTTCTGTGTAGTTTATATTTGAATATATTCCTTTTTCCACTACTACGCTCTTAGCGCTCCAAATGTCCAGTTGCATTTTCTACAGAAAGAGTGTTCAGATCTGCTCAATCAAAAGTATGGTTTAACTCTGTTAGCTGAATAAACAGATCAGAAAGAAGTTTCACCGAATGATTCTGTGTAGTTTATATTTGAAGACATTCCTTTTTCCACTATTACCCTCTTAGTGCTCCGAACCACCACTTGCATTTTCTTCAAAAAGAGTGTTTCATAACTGCACAATCAAAAATATGTTTTATCTCTGTTAACTGAATTTACAGATCAGAAATAAGTTTCACAGAATGCATCTGTGTAATTTTTATTTGAAGATATTCTTTTTCCCAATGTAGGCCTCTTAGCGCTTAGCATGTCCAATTGCAGTTTCTACAGAAAGAGTGTTTCAGAACGGCTCAATTAAAAGTAAGGTTCAACTCTGTTAGTTGAATGCACAGAACAGAAAGAATTTTCACAGAATGCTACTGTGTAGTTTATATTTGAATATATTCCTTTTTCCACTATTACCCTCTTAGCGCTCCGAATGTCCACTTGCATTTTCTACAGAAAGAGTGTTCAGAACTGCGCAATCAAAGTATGGTTTAACTCTGTTAGCTTAATGAACATATCAGAAATAAGTTTCACACAATGCTTCTGTGTAGTTTTTATTTGAAGATATTATTTTTCCCAATAGAGGCCTCTTAGCGCTCAGAATGTCCAATTGCAGTTTCTACAGAAAGAGTGTTTCAGAAAGGCTCAATCAAAAGTAAGGTTCAACTCTGTTAGTTGAATGCACAGAACAGAAAGAAGTTTCATACAATGCTTCTGTGTAGTTTATATTTGAACATATTTTTTTTCCACTCTTACCCACTTAGCGCTACGAATGTCCAGTTGCATTTTCTACAGACAGAGTGTTTCAAAACTGCTCAATCAAAAGTATGGTTTAACACTGTTAGCTGAATGCTCAGATCAGAAAGAAGTTTCACACAATGCTTCTGTGTAGTTTATATTGGAATATATTCCTTTTTCCACTACTACTCTCTTAGCGCTCCAAAAGTCCAGTTGCATTTTCTACAGAAAGAGTGTTCAGATCTGCTCAATCAAAAGTATGGTTTAAATCTGTTAGCTGAATGCACAGATCAGAAAGAAGTTTCACAGAATGATTCTGTGTAGTTTATATTTGGAGACATTCCTTTTTCCACTATTACCCTCTTAGCGCTCCGAATCTCCACTTGCATTTTCTACAGAAAGAGTGTTTCAGAACGGCTCAATCAAAACTAAAGTTCAACTCTTTTAGTTGAACAAACAGAACAGAAAGAAGTTTCACACAATTCTTCTGTGTAGTTTTTATTTGTAGACATTCTTTTTCCCAATATAGGCCTCTTAGCGCTCAGAATGTCCAATTGCAGTTTCTACAGAAAGAGTGTGTCAGAACGGCTCAATCAAAAGTAAGATTCAACTCTGTTAGTTGAATGCACAGAACAGAAAGAAGTTTCATACAATGCTTCTGTGTAGTTCATATTTGAACATATTCTTTTTTCCACTATTACCCACTTAGCGCTACGAATGTCCAGTTGCATTTTCTACAGACAGAGTGTTTCAAAACTGCTCAATCAAAAGTATGGTTTAACTCTGTTAGTTGAATGCTCAGATCAGAAAGAAGTTTCACAGAATGCTTCTGTGTAGTTTATATTTGAATATATACCTTTTTCCACTACTACGCTCTTAGCGCTCCAAATGTCCAGTTGCATTTTCTACAGAAAGAGTGTTCAGATCTGCTCAATCAAAAGTATGGTTTAACTCTGTTAGCTGAAAGCACAGATCAGAAAGAAGTTTCACCGAATGATTCTGTGTAGTTTATATTTGAAGACATTCCTTTTTAGACTATTACCCTCTTAGCGCTCCGAATCTCCACTTGCATTTTCTACAAAAAGAGTGTTTCATAACTGCTCAATCAAAAATATGCTTTATCTCTGTTAACTGAATTTACAGATCAGAAATAAGTTTCACAGAATGCATCTGTGTAGTTTTTATTTGAAGATATACTTTTTCCCAATGTAGGCCTCTTAGCGCTTAGCATGTCCAATTGCAGTTTCTACAGAAAGAGTGTTTCAGAACGGCTCAATCAAAAGTAAGGTTCAACTCTGTTAGTTGAATGCACAGAACAGGAAGAATTTTCACAGAATGCTACTGTGTAGTTTATATTTGAATATATTCCTTTTTCCACTATTACCCTCTTAGCGCTCCGAATGTCCACTTGCATTTTCTACAGAAAGAGTGTTCAGAACTGCGCAATCAAAACTAAGGTTCAACTCTTTTAGTTGAACAAACAGAACAGAAAGAAGTTTCACACAATGCTTCTGTGTAGTTTTTATTTGTAGACATTCTTTTTCCCAATATAGGCCTCTTAGCGCTCAGAATGTCCAATTGCAGTTTCTACAGAAAGAGTGATTCAGAACGGCTCAATCAAACGTAAGGTTCAACTCTGTTAGTTGAATGCACAGAACAGAAAGAAGTTTCATACAATGCTTCTGTGTAGTTTATGTTTGAACATATTCTTTTTTCCACTATTACCCACTTAGCGTTACGAATGTCCAGTTGCATTTTCTACAGACAGAGTGTTTCAAAACTGCTCAATCAAAAGTATGGTTTAACTCTGTTAGCTGAATTCTCAGATCAGAAAGAAGTTTCACAGAATGCTTCTGTGTAGTTTATATTTGAATATATTCCTTTTTCCACTACTACGCTCTTAGCGCTCCAAATGTCCAGTTGCATTTTCTACAGAAAGAGTGTTCAGATCTGCTCAATCAAAAGTATGGTTTAACTCTGTTAGCTGAATGCACAGATCAGAAAGAAGTTTCACCGAATGATTCTGTGTAGTTTATATTTGAAGACATTCCTTTTTCCACTATTACCCTCTTAGTGCTCCGAACCACCACTTGCATTTTCTTCAAAAAGAGTGTTTCATAACTGCACAATCAAAAATATGTTTTATCTCTGTTAACTGAATTTACAGATCAGAAATAAGTTTCACAGAATGCATCTGTGTAATTTTTATTTGAAGATATTCTTTTTCCCAATGTAGGCCTCTTAGCGCTTAGCATGTCCAATTGCAGTTTCTACAGAAAGAGTGTTTCAGAACGGCTCAATCAAAAGTAAGGTTCAACTCTGTTAGTTGAATGCACAGAACAGAAAGAATTTTCACAGAATGCTACTGTGTAGTTTATATTTGAATATATTCCTTTTTCCACTATTACCCTCTTAGCGCTCCGAATGTCCACTTGCATTTTCTACAGAAAGAGTGTTCAGAACTGCGCAATCAAAAGTATGGTTTAACTCTGTTAGCTTAATGAACATATCAGAAATAAGTTTCACACAATGCTTCTGTGTAGTTTTTATTTGAAGATATTATTTTTCCCAATAGAGGCCTCTTAGCGCTCAGAATGTCCAATTGCAGTTTCTACAGAAAGAGTGTTTCAGAAAGGCTCAATCAAAAGTAAGGTTCAACTCTGTTAGTTGAATGCACAGAACAGAAAGAAGTTTCATACAATGCTTCTGTGTAGTTTATATTTGAACATATTCTTTTTTCCACTATTACCCACTTAGCGCTACGAATGTCCAGTTGCATTTTCTACAGACAGAGTGTTTCAAAACTGCTCAATCATAAGTATGGTTTAACTCTGTTAGCTGAATGCTCAGATCAGAAAGAAGTTTCACAGAATGCTTCTGTGTAGTTTATATTTGAATATATTCCTTTTTCCACTACTACTCTCTTAGCGCTCCAAAAGTCCAGTTGCATTTTCTACAGAAAGAGTGTTCAGATCTGCTCAATCAAAAGTATGGTTTAACTCTGTTAGCTGAATGCACAGATCAGAAAGAAGTTTCACAGAATGATTCTGTGTAGTTTATATTTGGAGACATTCCTTTTTCCACTATTACCCTCTTAGCGCTCCGAATCTCCACTTGCATTTTCTACAGAAAGAGTGTTTCAGAACGGCTCAATCAAAACTAAGGTTCAACTCTTTTAGTTGAACAAACAGAACAGAAAGAAGTTTCACACAATTCTTCTGTGTAGTTTTTATTTGTAGACATTCTTTTTCCCAATATAGGCCTCTTAGCGCTCAGAATGTCTAATTGCAGTTTCTACAGAAAGAGTGTTTCAGAACGGCTCAATCAAAAGTAAGGTTCAACTCTGTTAGTTGAATGCACAGAACAGAAAGAAGTTTCATACAAGGCTTCTGTGTAGTTCATATTTGAACATATCCTTTTTTCCACTATTACCCACTTAGCGCTACGAATGTCCAGTTGCATTTTCTACAGACAGAGTGTTTCAAAACTGCTCAATCAAAAGTATGGTTTAACTCTGTTAGCTGAATGCTCAGATCAGAAAGAAGTTTCACAGAATGCTTCTGTGTAGTTTATATTTGAATATATTCCTTTTTCCACTACTACGCTCTTAGCGCTCCAAATGTCCAGTTGCATTTTCTACAGAAAGAGTGTTCAGATCTGCTCAATCAAAAGTATGGTTTAACTCTGTTAGCTGAATGCACAGATCAGAAAGAAGTTTCACCGAATGATTCTGTGTAGTTTATATTTGAAGACATTCCTTTTTCCACTATTACCCTCTTAGCGCTCCGAATCTCCACTTGCATTTTCTACAAAAAGAGTGTTTCATAACTGCTCAATCAAAAATATGTTTTATCTCTGTTAACTGAATTTACAGATCAGAAATAAGTTTCACAGAATGCATCTGTGTAGTTTTTATTTGAAGATATTCTTTTTCCCAATGTAGGCCTCTTAGCGCTTAGCATGTCCAATTGCAGTTTCTACAGAAAGAGTGTTTCAGAACGGCTCAATTAAAAGTAAGGTTCAACTCTGTTAGTTGAATGCACAGAACAGAAAGAATTTTCACAGAATGCTACTGTGTAGTTTATATTTGAATATATTCCTTTTTCCACTATTACCCTCTTAGCGCTCCGAATGTCCACTTGCATTTTCTACAGAAAGAGTGTTCAGAACTGCGCAATCAAAGTATGGTTTAACTCTGTTAGCTTAATGAACATATCAGAAATAAGTTTCACACAATGCTTCTGTGTAGTTTTTATTTGAAGATATTATTTTTCCCAATAGAGGCCTCTTAGCGCTCAGAATGTCCAATTGCAGTTTCTACAGAAAGAGTGTTTCAGAAAGGCTCAATCAAAAGTAAGGTTCAACTCTGTTAGTTGAATGCACAGAACAGAAAGAAGTTTCATACAATGCTTCTGTGTAGTTTATATTTGAACATATTCTTTTTTCCACTCTTACCCACTTAGCGCTACGAATGTCCAGTTGCATTTTCTACAGACAGAGTGTTTCAAAACTGCTCAATCAAAAGTATGGTTTAACTCTGTTAGCTGAATGCTCAGATCAGAAAGAAGTTTCACACAATGCTTCTGTGTAGTTTATATTGGAATATATTCCTTTTTCCACTACTACTCTCTTAGCGCTCCAAAAGTCCAGTTGCATTTTCTACAGAAAGAGTGTTCAGATCTGCTCAATCAAAAGTATGGTTTAAATCTGTTAGCTGAATGCACAGATCAGAAAGAAGTTTCACAGAATGATTCTGTGTAGTTTATATTTGGAGACATTCCTTTTTCCACTATTACCCTCTTAGCGCTCCGAATCTCCACTTGCATTTTCTACAGAAAGAGTGTTTCAGAACGGCTCAATCAAAACTAAGGTTCAACTCTTTTAGTTGAACAAACAGAACAGAAAGAAGTTTCACACAATTCTTCTGTGTAGTTTTTACTTGTAGACATTCTTTTTCCCAATATAGGCCTCTTAGCGCTCAGAATGTCCAATTGCAGTTTCTACAGAAAGAGTGTGTCAGAACGGCTCAATCAAAAGTAAGATTCAACTCTGTTAGTTGAATGCACAGAACAGAAAGAAGTTTCATACAATGCTTCTGTGTAGTTCATATTTGAACATATTCTTTTTTCCACTATTACCCACTTAGCGCTACGAATGTCCAGTTGCATTTTATACAGACAGAGTGTTTCAAAACTGCTCAATCAAAAGTATGGTTTAACTCTGTTAGCTGAATGCTCAGATCAGAAAGAAGTTTCACAGAATGCTTCTGTGTAGTTTATATTTGAATATATACCTTTTTCCAATACTACGCTCTTAGCGCTCCAAATGTCCAGTTGCATTTTCTACAGAAAGAGTGTTCAGATCTGCTCAATCAAAAGTATGGTTTAACTCTGTTAGCTGAAAGCACAGATCAGAAAGAAGTTTCACCGAATGATTCTGTGTAGTTTATATTTGAAGACATTTCTTTTTCCACTATTACCCACTTAGCGCTCCGAATCTCCACTTGCATTTTCTACAAAAAGAGTGTTTCATAACTGCTCCATCAAAAATATGTTTTATCTCTGTTAACTGAATTTACAGATCAGAAATAAGTTTCACAGAATGCATCTGGGTAGTTTTTATTTGAAGATATTCTTTTTCCCAATGTAGGCCTCTTAGCGCTTAGCATGTCCAATTGCAGTTTCTACAGAAAGAGTGTTTCAGAACGGCTCAATCAAAAGTAAGGTTCAACTCTGTTAGTTGAATGCACAGAACAGGAAGAATTTTCACAGAATGCTACTGTGTAGTTTATATTTGAATATATTCCTTTTTCCACTATTACCCTCTTAGCGCTCCGAATGTCCACTTGCATTTTCTACAGAAAGAGTGTTCAGATCTGCTCAATCAAAAGTATGGTTTAACTCTGTTAGCTGAATGCACAGATCAGAAAGAAGTTTCACAGAATGATTCTGTGTAGTTTATATTTGGAGACATTCCTTTTTCCACTATTACCCTCTTAGCGCTCCGAATCTCCACTTGCATTTTCTACAGAAAGAGTGTTTCAGAACGGCTCAATCAAAACTAAGGTTCAACTCTTTTAGTTGAACAAACAGAACAGAAAGAAGTTTCACACAATTCTTCTGTGTAGTTTTTATTTGTAGACATTCTTTTTCCCAATATAGGCCTCTTAGCGCTCAGAATGTCTAATTGCAGTTTCTACAGAAAGAGAGTTTCAGAACGGCTCAATCAAAAGTAAGGTTCAACTCTGTTAGTTGAATGCACAGAACAGAAAGAAGTTTCATACCATGCTTCTGTGTAGTTCATATATGAACATATTCTTTTTTCCACTATTACCCACTTAGCGCTACGAATGTCCAGTTGCATTTTCTACAGACAGAGTGTTTCAAAACTGCTCAATCAAAAGTATGGTTTAACTCTGTTAGCTGAATGCTCAGATCAGAAAGAAGTTTCACAGAATGCTTCTGTGTAGTTTATATTTGAATATATTCCATTTTCCACTACCACGCTCTTAGCGCTCCAAATGTCCAGTTGCATTTTCTACAGAAAGAGTGTTCAGATCTGCTCAATCAAAAGTATGGTTTAACTCTGTTAGCTGAATGCACAGATCAGAAAGAAGTTTCACCGAATGATTCTGTGTAGTTTATATTTGAAGACATTCCTTTTTCCACTATTACCCTCTTAGCGCTCCGAATCTCCACTTGCATTTTCTACAAAAAGAGTGTTTCATAACTGCTCAATCAAAAATATGTTTTATCTCTGTTAACTGAATTTACAGATCAGAAATAAGTTTCACAGAATGCATCTGTGTAGTTTTTATTTGAAGATATTCTTTTTCCCAATGTAGGCCTCTTAGCGCTTAGCATGTCCAATTGCAGTTTCTACAGAAAGAGTGTTTCAGAACGGCTCAATTAAAAGTAAGGTTCAACTCTGTTAGTTGAATGCACAGAACAGAAAGAATTTTCACAGAATGCTACTGTGTAGTTTATATTTGAATATATTCCTTTTTCCACTATTACCCTCTTAGCGCTCCGAATGTCCACTTGCATTTTCTACAGAAAGAGTGTTCAGAACTGCGCAATCAAAGTATGGTTTAACTCTGTTAGCTTAATGAACATATCAGAAATAAGTTTCACACAATGCTTCTGTGTAGTTTTTATTTGAAGATATTATTTTTCCCAATAGAGGCCTCTTAGCGCTCAGAATGTCCAATTGCAGTTTCTACAGAAAGAGTGTTTCAGAAAGGCTCAATCAAAAGTAAGGTTCAACTCTGTTAGTTGAATGCACAGAACAGAAAGAAGTTTCATACAATGCTTCTGTGTAGTTTATATTTGAACATATTCTTTTTTCCACTCTTACCCACTTAGCGCTACGAATGTCCAGTTGCATTTTCTACAGACAGAGTGTTTCAAAACTGCTCAATCAAAAGTATGGTTTAACTCTGTTAGCTGAATGCTCAGATCAGAAAGAAGTTTCACAGAATGCTTCTGTGTAGTTTATATTTGAATATATTCCTTTTTACACTACTACGCTCTTAGCGCTCCAAATGTCCAGTTGCATTTTCTACAGAAAGAGTGTTCAGATCTGCTCAATCAAAAGTATGGTTTAACTCTGTTAGCTGAATGCACAGATCAGAAAGAAGTTTCACAGAATGATTCTGTGTAGTTTATATTTGGAGACATTCCTTTTTCCACTATTACCCTCTTAGCGCTCCGAATCTCCACTTGCATTTTCTACAGAAAGAGTGTTTCAGAACGGCTAAATCAAAACTAAGGTTCAACTCTTTTAGTTGAACAAACAGAACAGAAAGAAGTTTCACACAATTCTTCTGTATAGTTTTTATTTGTAGACATTCTTTTTCCCAATATAGGCCTCTTAGCGCTCAGAATGTCTAATTGCATTTTCTACAGAAAGAGTGTTTCAGAACGGCTGAATCAAAAGTAAGGTTCAACTCTGTTAGTTGAATGCACAGAACAGAAAGAAGTTTCATACCATGCTTCTGTGTAGTTCATATTTGAACATATTCTTTTTTCCACTATTACCCACTTAGCGCTACGAATGTCCAGTTGCATTTTCTACAGACAGAGTGTTTCAAAACTGCTCAATCAAAAGTATGGTTTAACTCTGTTAGCTGAATGCTCAGATCAGAAAGAAGTTTCACAGAATGCTTCTGTGTAGTTTATATTTGAATATATTCCATTTTCCACTACTACGCTCTTAGCGCTCCAAATGTCCAGTTGCATTTTCTACAGAAAGAGTGTTCAGATCTGCTCAATCAAAACTATGGTTTAACGCGGTTAGCTGAATGCACAGATCAGAAAGAAGTTTCACCGAATGATTCTGTGTAGTTTATATTTGAAGACATTCCTTTTTCCACTATTACCCTCTTAGCGCTCCGAATCTCCACTTGCATTTTCTACAAAAAGAGTGTTTCATAACTGCTCAATCATAAATATGTTTTATCTCTGTTAACTGAATTTACAGATCAGAAATAATTTTCACAGAATGCATCTGTGTAGTTTTTATTTGAAGATATTCTCTTTCCCAATGTAGGCCTCTTAGCGCTGAGGATGTCCAATTGCAGTTTCTACAGAAAGAGTGTTTCAGAACGGCTCAATCAAAAGTAAGGTTCAACTCTGTTAGTTGAATGCACAGAACAGAAAGAATTTTCACAGAATGCTACTGTGTAGTTTATATTTGAATATATTCCTTTTTCCACTATTACCCTCTTAGCGCTCCGAATCTCCACTTGCATTTTCTACAGAAAGAGTGTTTCAGAACGGCTCAATCAAAACTAATGTTCAACTCTTTTAGTTGAACAAACAGAACAGAAAGAAGTTTCACAAAATTCTTCTGTGTAGTTTTTATTTGTAGACATTCTTTTTCCCAATATAGGCCTCTTAGCGCTCAGAATGTCCAATTGCATTTTCTACAGAAAGAGTGTTTCAGAACGGCTCAATCAAATGTAAGGTTCAACTCTGTTAGTTGAATGCACAGAACAGAAAGAAGTTTCATACCATGCTTCTGTGTAGTTCATATTTGAACATATTCTTTTTTCCACTATTACCCACTTAGCGCTAAGAATGTCCAGTTGCATTTTCTACAGACAGAGTGTTTCAAAACTGCTCAATCAAAAGTATGGTTTAACTCTGTTAGCTGAATGCTCAGATCAGAAAGAAGTTTCACAGAATGCTTCTGTGTAGTTTATATTTGAATATATTCCATTTTCCACTACTACGCTCTTAGTGCTCCAAATGTCCAGTTGCATTTTCTACAGAAAGAGTGTTCAGATCTGCTCAATCAAAACTATGGTTTAACGCGGTTAGCTGAATGCACAGATCAGAAAGAAGTTTCACCGAATGATTCTGTGTAGTTTATATTTGAAGACATTCCTTTTTCCACTATTACCCTCTTAGCGCTCCGAATCTCCACTTGCATTTTCTACAAAAAGAGTGTTTCATAACTGCTCAATCAAAAATATGTTTTATCTCTGTTAACTGAATTTACAGATCAGAAATAATTTTCACAGAATGCATCTGTGTAGTTTTTATTTGAAGATATTCTCTTTCCCAATGTAGGCCTCTTAGCGCTTAGGATGTCCAATTGCAGTTCCTACAGAAAGAGTGTTTCAGAACGGCTCAATCAAAAGTAAGGTTCAACTCTGTTAGTTGAATGCACAGAACAGAAAGAATTTTCACAGAATGATACTGTGTAGTTTATATTTGAATATATTCTTTTTCCACTATTACCCTCTTAGCGCTCCAAATGTCCACTTGCATTTTCTACAGAAAGAGTGTTCAGAACTGCGCAATCCAAAGTATGGTTTAACTCTGTTAGCTTAATGAACATATCAGAAATAAGTTTCAAACAATGCTTCTGTGTAGTTTTTATTTGAAGATATTATTTTTCCCAATAGAGGCCTCTTAGCGCTCAGAATGTCCAATTGCAGTTTCTACAGAAAGAGTGTTTCAGAAAGGCTCAATCAAAAGTAAGGTTCAACTCTGTTAGTTGAATGCACAGAACAGAAAGAAGTTTCATACAATGCTACTGTGTAGTTTATATTTGAACATATTCTTTTTTCCACTATTACCCACTTAGCGCTACGAATGTCCAGTTGCATTTTCTACAGACAGAGTGTTTCAAAACTGCTCAATCAAAAGTATGGTTTAACTCTGTTAGCTGAATGCTCAGATCAGAAAGAAGTTTCACAGAATGCTTCTGTGTAGTTTATATTTGAATATATTCCTTTTTCCACTACTACTCTCTTAGCGCTCCAACTGTCCAGTTGCATTTTCTACAGAAAGAGTGTTCAGATCTGCTCAATCAAAAGTATGGTTTAACTCTGTTTGCTGAATGCACAGATCAGAAAGAAGTTTCACAGAATGATTCTGTGTAGTTTATATTTGGAGACATTCCTTTTTCCACTATTACCCTCTTAGCGCTCCGAATCTCCACTTGCATTTTCTACAGAAAGAGTGTTTCAGAACGGCTCAATCAAAACTAAGGTTCTACTCTTTTAGTTGAACAAACAGAACAGAAAGAAGTTTCACACAATTGTTCTGTGTAGTTTTTATTTGTAGACATTCTTTTTCCCAATATCGGACTCTTAGCGCTCAGAATGTCCAATTGCAGTTTCTACAGAAAGAGTGTTTCAGAACGGCTCAATCTAAATTAAGGTTCAACTCTGTTAGTTGAATGCACAGAACAGAAAGAAGTTTAATACAATGCTTCTGTGTAGTTCATATTTGAACATATTCTTTTTTCCACTATTACCCACTTAGCGCTACGAATGTCCAGTTGCATTTTCTACAGACAGAGTGTTTCAAAACTGCTCAATCAAAAGTATGGTTTAACTCTGTTAGCTGAATGCTCAGATCAGAAAGAAGTTTCACAGAATGCTTCTGTGTAGTTTATATTTGAATATATTCCTTTTTCCACTACTACGCTCTTAGCGCTCCAAATGTCCAGTTCCATTTTCTACAGAAAGAGTGTTCAGATCTGCTCAATCAAAAGTATGGTTTAACTCTGTTAGCTGAATGCACAGATCAGAAAGAAGTTTCACCGAATGATTCTGTGTAGTTTATATTTGAAGACATTACTTTTTCCACTATTACCCTCATAGCGCTCCGAATCTCCACTTGCATTTTCTACAAAAAGAGTGTTTCATAACTGCTCCATCAAAAATATGTTTTATCTCTGTTAACTGAATTTACAGATCAGAAATAAGTTTCACAGAATGCATCTGTGTAGTTTTTATTTGAAGATATTCTTTTTCCCAATGTAGGCCTCTTAGCGCTTAGCATGTCCAATTGCAGTTTCTACAGAAAGAGTGTTTCAGAACGGCTCAATCAAAAGTAAGGTTCAACTCTGTTAGTTGAATGCACAGAACAGAAATAATTTTCACAGAATGCTACTGTGTAGTTTATATTTGAATATATTCCTTTTTCCACTATTACCCTCTTAGCGCTTCGAATGTCCACTTGCATTTTCTACAGAAAGAGTGTTCAGAACTGCGCAATCAAAAGTATGGTTTAACTCTGTTAGCTTAATGAACATATCAGAAATAAGTTTCACACAATGCTTCTGTGTAGTTTTTATTTGAAGATATTATTTTTTCCAATATAGGCCTCTTAGCGCTCAGAATGTCCAATTGCAGTTTCTACAGAAAGAGTGTTTCAGAAAGGCTCAATCAAAAGTAAGGTTCAACTCTGTTAGTTGAATGCACAGAACAGAAAGAAGTTTCATACAATGCTTCTGTGTAGTTTATATTTGAACATATTCTTTTTCCCAGTATTACCCACTTAGCGATACGAATGTCCAGTTGCATTTTCTACAGACAGAGTGTTTCAAAACTGCTCAATCAAAAGTATGGTTTAACTCTGTTAGCTGAATGCTCAGATCAGAAAGAAGTTTCACAGAATGCTTCTGTGTAGTTTATATTTGAAAATATTCCTTATTCCACTACTACGCTCTTAGCGCTCCAAATGTCCAGTTGCATTTTCTACAGAAAGAGTGTTCAGATCTGCTCAATAAAAAGTATGGTTTAACTCTGTTAGCTGAATGCACAGATCTGAAAGATGTTTCACCGAATGATTCTGTGTAGTTTATACTTGAAAACATTCCTTTTTCCACTATTACCCTCTTAGCGCTCCGAATCTCAACTTGCATTTTCTACAAAAAGAGGGTTTCATAACTGCTCAATCAAAAATATGTTTTATCTCTGTTAACTGAATTTACAGATCAGAAATAAGTTTCACAGAATGCATCTGTGTAGTTTTTATTTGAAGATATTCTTTTTCCCAATGTAGGCCTCTTAGCGCTTAGCATGTCCAATTGCAGTTTCTACAGAAAGAGTGTTTCAGAACGCCTCAATCAAAAGTAAGGTTCAACTCTGTTAGTTGAATGCACAGAACAGAAAGTATTTTCACAGAATGCTACTGTGTAGTTTATATTTGAATATATTCCTTTTTCCACTATTACCCTCTTAGCGCTCCGAATGTCCACTTGCATTTTCTACAGAAAGAGTGTTCAGAACTGCGCAATCAAAAGTATGGTTTAACTCTGTTAGCTTAATGAACATATCAGAAATAAGTTTCACACAATGATTCTGTGTAGTTTTTATTTGAAGATATTATTTTTCCCAATATAGGCCTCTTAGCGCTCAGAATGTCCAATTGCAGTTTCTATAGAAAGAGTGTTTCAGAAAGGCCCAATCAATAGTAAGGTTCAACTCTGTTAGTTGAATGCACAGAACAGAAAGAAGTTTCATACAATGCTTCTGTGTAGTTTATATTTGAACATATTCTTTTTTCCACTATTACCCACTTAGCGCTACGAATGTCAAGTTGCATTTTCTACAGACAGAGTGTTTCAAAACTGCTCAATCAAAAGTATGGTTTAACTCTGTTAGCTGAATGCTCAGATCAGAAAGAAGTTTCACAGAATGCTTCTGTGTAGTTTATATTTGAATATATTCCTTTTTCCACTACTACTCTCTTAGCGCTCCAAATGTCCAATTGCATTTTCTACAGAAAGAGTGTTCAGATCTGCTCAATCAAAAGTATGTTTTAACTCTGTTAGCTGAATGCACAGATCAGAAATAAGTTTCACAGAATGATTCTGTGTAGTTTATATTTGGAGACATTCCTTTTTCCACTATTACCCTCTTAGCGCTCCGAAACTCCACTTGCATTTTCTACAGAAAGAGTGTTTCAGAACGGCTCAATCAAAACTAAGGTTCAAATCTTTTAGTTGAACAAACAGAACAGAAAGAAGTTTCACACAATTCTTCTGTGTAGTTTTTATTTGTAGACATTCTTTTTCCCAATATAGGCCTCTTAGCGCTCAGAATGTCCAATTGCAGTTTCTACAGAAAGAGTGTTTCAGAACGGCTCAATCAAAAGTAAGGTTCAACTCTGTTAGTTGAATGCACAGAACAGAAAGTAGTTTCATACAATGCTTCTGTGTAGTTTATATTTGAACATATTATTTTTTCCACTATTACCCACTTAGCGCTACGAATGTCCAGTTGCATTTTCTACAGACAGAGTGTTTCAAAACTGCTCAATCAAAAGTATGGTTTAACTCTGTTAGCTGAATGCTCAGATCAGAAAGAAGTTTCACAGAATGCTTCTGTGTAGTTTATATTTGAATATATTCCTTTTTCCACTACTACGCTCTTAGCGCTCCAAATGTCCAGTTGCATTTTCTACAGAAAGAGTGTTCAGATCTGCTCAATCAAAAGTATGGTTTAACTCTGTTAGCTGAATGCACAGATCAGAAAGAAGTTTCACCGAATGATTCTGTGTAGTTTATATTTGAAGACATTCCTTTTTCCACTATTACCCCCTTAGCGCTCCGAATCTCCACTTGCATTTTCTACAAAAAGAGTGTTTCATAACTGCTCAATCAAAAATATGTTTTATCTCTGTTAACTGAATTTACAGATCAGAAATAAGTTTCACAGAATGCATCTGTGTAGTTTTTATTTGAAGATATTCTTTTTCCCAATGTAGGCCTCTTAGCGCTTAGCATGTCCAATTGCAGTTTCTACAGAAAGAGTGTTTCAGAAAGGCTCAATCAAAAGTAAGGTTCAACTCTGTTAGTTGAATGCACAGAACAGAAAGAATTTTCACAGAATGCTACTGTGTAGTTTATATTTGAATATATTCCTTTTTCCACTATTACCCTCTTAGCGCTTCGAATGTCCACTTGCATTTTCTACAGAAAGAGTGTTCAGAACTGCGCAATCAAAAGTATGGTTTAACTCTGTTAGCTTAATGAACATATCAGAAATAAGTTTCACACAATGCTTCTGTGTAGTTTTTATTTGAAGATATTATTTCTCCCAATATAGGCCTCTTAGCGGTCAGAATGTCCAATTGCAGATTCTACAGAAAGAGTGTTTCAGAAAGGCTCAATCAAAAATAAGGTTCAACTCTGTTAGTGGAATGCACAGAACAGAAAGAAGTTTCATACAATGCTTCTGTGTAGTTTATATTTGAACATATTCTTTTTTCCACTATTACCCACTTAGCGCTACGAATGTCCAGTTGCATTTTCTACAGACAGAGTGTTTCAAAACTGCTCAATCAAAAGTATGGTTTAACTCTGTTTCCTGAATGCTCAGATCAGAAAGAAGTTTCACACAATGCTTCTGTGTAGTTTATATTTGAATATATAACTTTTTCCACTACTACGCTCTTAGCGCTCCAAATGTCCAGTTGCATTTTCTACAGAAAGAGTGTTCAGATCTGCTCAATCAAAAGTATGGTTTAACTCTGTTAGCTGAATGCACAGATCAGAAAGAAGTTTCACCGAATGATTCTGTGTAGTTTATATTTGAAGACATTCCTTTTTCCACTATTACCCTCTTAGCGCTCCGAATCTCCACTTGCATTATCTACAAAAAGAGTGTTTCATAACTGCTCAATGAAAAATATGTTTTATCTCTGTTAACTGAATTTACAGATCAGAAATAAGTTGCACAGAATGCATCTGTGTAGTTTTTATTTGAAGATATTCTTTTTCCCAATGTAGGCCTCTTAGCGCTTAGCATGTCCAATTGCAGTTTCTACAGAGAGTGTTTCAGAACGGCTCAATCAAAAGTAAGGTTCAACTCTGTTAGTTGAATGCACAGAACAGAAAGAATTTTCACAGAATGCTTCTGTGTAGTTTATATTTGAATATATCCCTTTTTCCACTATTACCCTCTTAGCGCTCCGAATGTCCACTTGCATTTTCTACAGAAAGAGTGTTCAGAACTGCGCAATCAAAAGTATGGTTTATCTCTGTTAGCTTAATGAACATATCAGAAATAAGTTTCACACAATGCTTCTGTGTAGTTTTTATTTGAATATATTATTTTTCCCAATATAGGCCTCTTAGCGCTCAGAATGTCCAATTTCAGATTCTACAGAAAGAGTGTTTCAGAAAGGCTCAATCAAAAGTAAGGTTCAACACTGTTAGTGGAATGCACAGAACAGAAAGAAGTTTCATACAATGCTTCTGTGTAGTTTATATTTGAACATATTCTTTTTTCCACTATTACCCACTTAGCGCTACGAATGTCCAGTTGCATTTTCTACAGACAGAGTGTTTCAAAACTGCTCAATCAAAAGTATGGTTTAACTCTGTTAGCTGAATTCTCAGATCAGAAAGTATTTTCACAGAATGCTTCTGTGTAGTTTATATTTGAATATATTCCTTTTTCCACTACTACTCTCTTAGCGCTCCAAATGTCCAGTTGCATTTTCTACAGAAAGAGTGTTCAGATCTGCTCAATCAAAAGTATGTTTTAACTCTGTTAGCTGAATGCACAGATCAGAAAGAAGTTTCACAGAATGATTCTGTGTAGTTTATATTTGGAGACATTCCTTTTTCCACTATTACCCTCTTAGCGATCCGAATCTCCACTTGCATTTTCTACAGAAAGAGTGTTTCAGAACGGCTCAATCAAAACTAAGGTTCAACTCTTTTAGTTGAACAAACAGAACAGAAAGAAGTTTCACACAATTCTTCTGTGTAGTTTTTATTTGTAGACATTCTTTTTCCCAATATACGCCTCTTAGCGCTCAGAATGTCCAATTGCAGTTTCTACAGAAAGAGTGTTTCAGAACGGCTCAATCAAAAGTAAGGTTCAACTCTGTTAGTTGAATGCACAGAACAGAAAGAAGTTTCATACAATGCTTCTGTGTAGTTTATATTTGAACATATTCTTTTTTCCACTATTACCCACTTAGCGCTACGAATGTCCAGTTGCATTTTCTACAGACAGAGTGTTTCAAAACTGCTCAATCAAAAGTATGGTTTAACTCTGTTAGCTGAATGCTCAGATCAGAAAGAAGTTTCACAGAATGCTTCTGTGTAGTTTATATTTGAATATATTCCTTTTTCCACTACTACGCTCTTAGCGCTCCAAATGTCCAGTTGCGTTTTCAACAGAAAGAGTGTTCAGATCTGCTCAATCAAAAGTATGGTTTAACTCTGTTAGCTGAATGCACAGATCAGAAAGAAGTTTCACCGAATGATTCTGTGTAGTTTATATTTGAATACATTCCTTTTTCCACTATTACCCTCTTAGCGCCCCGAATCTCCACTTGCATTTTCTACAAAAAGAGTGTTTCATAACTGCTCAATGAAAAATATGTTTTATCTCTGTTAACTGAATTTACAGATCAGAAATAAGTTGCACAGAATGCATCTGTGTAGTTTTATTTGAAGATATTATTTTCCCAATGTAGGCCTCTTAGCGCTTAGCATGTCCAATTGCGGTTTCTACAGAAAGAGTGTTTCAGAACGGCTCAATCAAAAGTAAGGTTCAACTCTGTTAGTTGAATGCACAGAACAGAAAGAATTTTCACAGAATGCTACTGTGTAGTTTATATTTGAATATATCCCTTTTTCCACTATTACCCTCTTAGCGCTCCGAATGTCCACTTGCATTTTCTACAGAAAGAGTGTTCAGAACTGCGCAGTCAAAAGTATGGTTTAACTCTGTTAGCTTAATGAACATATCAGAAATAAGTTTCACACAATGCTTCTGTGTAGTTTTTATTTGAAGATATTATTTTTCCCAATATAGGCCTCTTAGCGCTCAGAATGTCCAATTGCAGTTTCTAAAGAAAGAGTGTTTCAGAAAGGCTCAATCAAAAGTAAGGTTCAACTCTGTTAGTTGAATGCACAGAACAGAAAGAAGTTTCATACAATGCTTCTGTGTAGTTTATATTTGAAAATATTCTTTTTTCCACTATTACCCACTTAGCGCTACGAATGTCCAGTTGCATTTTCTACAGACAGAGTGTTTCAAAACTGCTCAATCATAAGTATGGTTTAACTCTGTTAGCTGAATGCTCAGATCAGAAAGAAGTTTCACAGAATGCTTCTGTGTAGTTTATATTTGAATATATTCCTTTTTCCACTACTACTCTCTTAGCGCTACAAATGTCCAGTTGCATTTTCTACAGAAACAGTGTTCAGATCTGCTCAATCAAAAGTATGGTTTAACTCTGTTAGCTGAATGCACAGATCAGAAAGAAGTTTCACAGAATGATTCTGTGTAGTTTATATTTGAAGACATTCCTTTTTCCACTATTACCCTCTTAGCGCTCCGAATCTCCACTTGCATTTTCTACAAAAAGAGTGTTTCATAACTGCTCAATGAAAAATATGTTTTATCTCTGTTAACTGAATTTACAGATCAGAAATAAGTTGCACAGAATGCATCTGTGTAGTTTTTATTTGAAGATATTCTTTTTCCCAATGTAGGCCTCTTAGCGCTTAGCATGTCCAATTGCAGTTTCTACAGAGAGTGTTTCAGAACGGCTCAATCAAAAGTAAGGTTCAACTCTGTTAGTTGAATGCACAGAACAGAAAGAATTTTCACAGAATGCTACTGTGTAGTTTATATTTGAATATATCCCTTTTTCCACTATTACCCTCTTAGCGCTCCGAATGTCCACTTGCATTTTCTACAGAAAGAGTGTTCAGAACTGCGCAATCAAAAGTATGGTTTAACTCTGTTAGCTTAATGAACATATCAGAAATAAGTTTCACACAATGCTTCTGTGTAGTTTTTATTTGAAGATATTATTTTTCCCAATATAGGCCTCTTAGCGCTCAGAATGTCCAATTGCAGATTCTACAGAAAGAGTGTTTCAGAAAGGCTCAATCAAAAGTAAGGTTCAACTCTGTTAGTTGAATGCACAGAACAGAAAGAAGTTTCATACAATGCTTCTGTGTAGTTTATATTTGAACATATTCTTTTTTCCACTATTACCCACTTAGCGCTACGAATGTCCAGTTGCATTTTCTACAGACAGAGTGTTTCAAAACTGCTCAATCAAAAGTATGGTTTAACTCTGTTAGCTGAATGCTCAGATCAGAAAGAAGTTTCACAGAATGCTTCTGTGTAGTTTATATTTGAATATATTCCTTTTTCCACTACTACTCTCTTAGCGCTCCAAATGTCCAGTTGCATTTTCTACAGAAAGAGTGTTCAGATCTGCTCAATCAAAAGTATGGTTTAACTCTGTTAGCTGAATGCACAGATCAGAAAGAAGTTTCACAGAATGATTCTGTGTAGTTTATATTTGGAGACATTCCTTTTTCCACTATTACCCTCTTAGCGCTCCGAATCTCCACTTGCATTTTCTACATAAAGAGTGTTTCAGAACGGCTCAATCAAATCTAAGCTTCAACTCTTTTAGTTGAACAAACAGAACAGAAAGAAGTTTCACACAATTCTTCTGTGTAGTTTTTATTTGTAGACATTCTTTTTCCCAATATAGGCCTCTTAGCTCTCAGAATGTCCAATTGCAGTTTCTACAGAAAGAGTGTTTCAGAACGGCTCAATCAAAAGTAAGGTTCAACTCTGTTAGTTGAATGCACAGAACAGAAAGAAGTTTCATACAATGCTTCTGTGTAGTTTATATTTGAACATATTCTTTTTTCCACTATTACCCACTTATCGCTACGAATGTCCAGTTGCATTTTCTACAGACAGAGTGTTTCAAAACTGCTCAATCAAAAGTATGGTTTAACTCTGTTAGCTGAATGCTCAGATCAGAAAGAAGTTTCACAGAATGCTTCTGTGTAGTTTATATTTGAATATATTCCTTTTTCCACTAATACGCTCTTAGCGCTCCAAATGTCCAGTTGCATTTTCAACAGAAAGAGTGTTCAGGTCTGCTCAATCAAAAGTATGGTTTAACTCTGTTAGCTGAATGCACAGATCAGAAAGAAGTTTCACCGAATGATTCTGTGTAGTTTATGTTTGAAGACATTCCTTTTTCCACTATTACCCTCTTAGCGCTCCGAATCTCCACTTGCATTTTCTACAAAAAGAGTGTTTCATAACTGCTCAATCAAAAATATGTTTTATCTCTGTTAACTGAATTTACAGATCAGAAATAAGTTGCACAGAATGCATCTGTGTAGTTTTTATTTGAAGATAATCTTTTTCCCAATGTAGGCCTCTTAGCGCTTAGCATGTCCAATTGCAGTTTCTACAGAAAGAGTGTTTCAGAACAGCTCAATCAAAAGTAAGGTTCAACTCTGTTAGTTGAATGCACAGAACAGAAAGAATTTTCACAGAATGCTACTGTGTAGTTTATATTTGAATATATTCCTTTTTCCACTATTACCCTCTTAGCGCTCCGAATGTCCACTTGCATTTTCTACAGAAAGAGTGTTCAGAACTGCGCAATCAAAAGTATGGTTTAACTTTGTTAGCTTAATGAACATATCAGAAATAAGTTTCACACAATGCTTCTGTGTAGTTTTTATTTGAAGATATTATTTTTCCCAATATAGGCCTCTTAGCGCTCAGAATGTCCAATTGCAGTTTCTACAGAAAGAGTGTTTCAGAAAGGCTCAATCAAAAGTAAGGTTCAACTCTGTTAGTTGAATGCACAGAACAGAAAGAAGTTTCATACAATGCTTCTGTGTAGTTTATATTTGAACATATTCTTTTTTCCACTATTACCCACTTAGCGCTACGAATGTCCAGTTGCATTTTCTACAGACAGAGTGTTTCAAAACTGCTCAATCAAAAGTATGGTTTAACTCTGTTAGCTGAATGCTCAGATCAGAAAGAAGTTTCACAGAATGCTTCTGTGTAGTTTATATTTGAATATATTCCTTTTTCCACTACTACTCTCTTAGCACTCCAAATGTCCAGTTGCATTTTCTACAGAAAGAGTGTTCAGATCTGCTCAATCAAAAGTATGTTTTAAATCTGTTAGCTGGATGCACAGATCAGAAAGAAGTTTCACAGAATGATTCTGTGTAGTTTATATTTGGAGACATTCCTTTTTCCACTATTACCCTCTTAGCGCTCCGAATCTCCACTTGCATTTTCTACAGAAAGAGTGTTTCAGAACGGCTCAATCAAAACTAAGGTTCAACTCTTTTAGTTGAACAAACAGAACAGAAAGAAGTTTCACACAATTCTTCTGTGTAGTTTTTATTTGTAGACATTCTTTTTCCCAATATAGGCCTCTTAGCTCTCAGAATGTCCAATTGCAGTTTCTACAGAAAGAGTGTTTCAGAACGGCTCAATCAAAAGTAAGGTTCAACTCTGTTAGTTGAATGCACAGAACAGAAAGAAGTTTCATACAATGCTTCTGTGTAGTTTATATTTGAACATATTCTTTTTTCCACTATTACCCACTTAGCGCTACGAATGTCCAGTTGCATTTTCTACAGACAGAGTGTTTCAAAACTGCTCAATCAAAAGTATGGTTTAACTCTGTTAGCTAAATGCTCAGATCAGAAAGAAGTTTCACAGAATGCTTCTGTGTAGTTTATATTTGAATATATTCCTTTTTCCACTACTACTCTCTTAGCGCTCCAAATGTCCAGTTGCATTTTCTACAGAAACAGTGTTCAGATCTGCTCAATCAAAAGTATGGTTTAACTCTGTTAGCTGAATGCACAGATCAGAAAGAAGTTTCACCGAATGATTCTGTGTAGTTTATATTTGAAGACATTCCTTTTTCCACTATTACCCTCTTAGCGCTCCGAATCTCCACTTGCATTATCTACAAAAAGAGTGTTTCATAACTGCTCAATCAAAAATATGTTTTATCTCTGTTAACTGAATTTACAGATCAGAAATAAGTTTCACAGAATGCATCTGTGTAGTTTTTATTTGAAGATATTCTTTTTCCCAATGTAGGCCTCTTAGCGCTTAGCATGTCCAATTGCAGTTTCTACAGAAAGAGTGTTTCAGAACGGCTCAATCAAAAGTAAGTTTCAACTCTGTTAGTTGAATGCACAGAACAGAAAGAATTTTCACAGAATGCTACTGTGTAGTTTATATTTGAATATATTCCTTTTTCCACTATTACCCTCTTAGCGCTCCGAATGTCCACTTGCATTTTCTACAGAAAGAGAGTTCAGAACTGTGCAATCAAAAGTATGGTTTAACTATGTTAGCTTAATGAACATATCAGAAATAAGTTTCACACAATGCTTCTGTGTAGTTTTTATTTGAAGATATTATTTTTCCCAATATAGGCCTCTTAGCGCTCAGAATGTCCAATTGCAGTTTCTACAGAAAGAGTGTTTCAGAAAGGCTCAATCAAAAGTAAGGTTCAACTCTGTTAGTTGAATGCACAGAACAGAAAGAAGTTTCATACAATGCTTCTGTGTAGTTTATATTTGAAAATATTCTTTTTTCCACTATTACCCACTTAGCGCTACGAATGTCCAGTTGCATTTTCTACAGACAGAGTGTTTCAAAACTGCTCAATCATAAGTATGGTTTAACTCTGTTAGCTGAATGCTCAGATCAGAAAGAAGTTTCACAGAATGCTTCTGTGTAGTTTATATTTGAATATATTCCTTTTTCCACTACTACTCTCTTAGCGCTCCAAATGTCCAGTTGCATTTTCTACAGAAAGAGTGTTCAGATCTGCTTAATCAAAAGTATGGTTTAACTCTGTTAGCTGAATGCACAGATCAGAAAGAAGTTTCACCGAATGATTCTGTGTAGTTTATATTTGAAGACATTCCTTTTTCCACTATTACCCTCTTAGCGCTCCGAATCTCCACTTGCATTTTCTACAAAAAGAGTGTTTCATAACTGCTCAATGAAAAATATGTTTTATCTCTGTTAACTGAATTTACAGATCAGAAATAAGTTGCACAGAATGCATCTGTGTAGTTTTTATTTGAAGATATTCTTTTTCCCAATGTAGGCCTCTTAGCGCTTAGCATGTCCAATTGCAGTTTCTACAGAGTGTGTTTCAGAACGGCTCAATCAAAAGTAAGGTTCAACTCTGTTAGTTGAATGCACAGAACAGAAAGAATTTTCACAGAATGCTTCTGTGTAGTTTATATTTGAATATATCCCTTTTTCCACTATTACCCTCTTAGCGCTCCGAATGTCCACTTGCATTTTCTACAGAAAGAGTGTTCAGAACTGCGCAATCAAAAGTATGGTTTATCTCTGTTAGCTTAATGAACATATCAGAAATAAGTTTCACACAATGCTTCTGTGTAGTTTTTATTTGAATATATTATTTTTCCCAATATAGGCCTCTTAGCGCTCAGAATGTCCAATTGCAGATTCTACAGAAAGAGTGTTTCAGAAAGGCTCAATCAAAAGTAAGGTTCAACTCTGTTAGTGGAATGCACAGAACAGAAAGAAGTTTCATACAATGCTTCTGTGTAGTTTATATTTGAACATATTCTTTTTTCCACTATTACCCACTTAGCGCTACGAATGTCCAGTTGCATTTTCTACAGACAGAGTGTTTCAAAACTGCTCAATCAAAAGTATGGTTTAACTCTGTTAGCTGAATGCTCAGATCAGAAAGAAGTTTCACAGAATGCTTCTGTGTAGTTTATATTTGAATATATTCCTTTTTCCACTACTACGCTCTTAGCGCTGCAAATGTCCAGTTGCATTTTCTACAGAAAGAGTGTTCAGATCTGCTCAATCAAAAGTATGGTTTAACTCTGTTAGCTGAATGCACAGATCAGAAAGAAGTTTCACCGAATGATTCTGTGTAGTTTATATTTGAAGACATTCCTTTTTCCACTATTACCCTCTGAGCGCTCCGAATCTCCACTTGCATTTTCTACAAAAAGAGTGTTTCATAACTGCTCAATCAAAAATATGTTTTATCTCTGTTAACTGAATTTACAGATCAGAAATAAGTTTCACAGAATGCATCTGTGTAGTTTTTATTTGAAGATATTCTTTTTCCCAATGTAGGCCTCTTAGCGCTTAGCATGTCCAATTGCACTTTCTACAGAAATAGTGTTTCAGAACGGCTCAATCAAAAGTAAGGTTCAACTCTGTTAGTTGAATGCACAGAACAGAAAGAATTTTCACAGAATGCTACTGTGTAGTTTATATTTGAATATATTCCTTTTTCCACTATTACCCTCTTAGCGCTCCGAATGTCCACTTGCATTTTCTATAGAAAGAGTGTTCAGAACTGCGCAATCAAAAGTATGGTTTAACTCTGTTAGCTTAATGAACATATCAGAAATAAGTTTCAAACAATGCTTCTGTGTAGTTTTTATTTGAAGATATTATTTTTCCCAATATAGGCCTCTTAGCGCTCAGAATGTCCAATTGCAGTTTCTACAGAAAGAGTGTTTCAGAAAGACTCAATCAAAAGTAAGGTTCACTTCTGTTAGTTGAATGCACAGAACAGAAAGAAGTTTCATACAATGCTTCTGTGTAGTTTATATTTGAACATATTCTTTTTTCCACTATTACCCCCTTAGCGCTACGAATGTCCAGTTGCATTTTCTACAGACAGAGTGTTTCAAAACTGCTCAATCAAAAGTATGGTTTAACTCTGTTAGCTGAATGCTCAGATCAGAAAGAAGTTTCACACAATGCTTCTGTGTAGTTTATATTTGAATATATTCCTTTTTCCACTGCTACGCTCTTAGCGCTCCAAATGTCCAGTTGCATTTTCTACAGAAAGAGTGTTCAGATCTGCTCAATCAAAAGTATGGTTTAACTCTGTTAGCTGAATGCACAGATCAGAAAGAAGTTTCACAGAATGATTCTGTGTAGTTTATATTTGGAGACATTCCTTTTTCCACTATTACCCTCTTAGCGCTCCGAATCTCCACTTGCATTTTCTACATAAAGAGTGTTTCAGAACGGCTCAATCAAAACTAAGTTTCAACTCTTTTAGTTGAACAAACAGAACAGAAAGAAGTTTCACACAATTCTTCTGTGTAGTTTTTATTTATAGACATTCTTTTTCCCAATATAGGCCTCTTAGCGCTCAGAATGTCCAATTGCAGTTTCTACAGAAAGAGTGTTTCAGAACGGCTCAATCAAAAGTAAGGTTCAACTCTGTTAGTTGAATGCACAGAACAGAAAGAATTTTCACAGAATGCTACTGTGTAGTTTATATTTGAATATATTCCTTTTTCCACTATTACCCTCTTAGCGCTCCGAATGTCCACTTGCATTTTCTACAGAAAGAGTGTTCAGAACTGCGCAATCAAAAGTATGGTTTAACTCTGTTAGCTTAATGAACATATCAGAAATAAGTTTCACACAATGCTTCTGTGTAGTTTTTATTTGAAGATATTATTTTTCCCAATATAGGCCTCTTAGCGCTCAGAATGTCCAATTGCAGTTTCTACAGAAAGAGTGTTTCAGAAAGGCTCAATCAAAAGTAAGGTTCAACTCTGTTAGTTGAATGCACAGAACAGAAAGAAGTTTCATACAATGCTTCTGTGTAGTTTATATTTGAAAATATTCTTTTTTCCACTATTACCCACTTAGCGCTACGAATGTCCAGTTGCATTTTCTACAGACAGAGTGTTTCAAAACTGCTCAATCATAAGTATGGTTTAACTCTGTTAGCTGAATGCTCAGATCAGAAAGAAGTTTCACAGAATGCTTCTGTGTAGTTTATATTTGAATATATTCCTTTTTCCACTACTACTCTCTTAGCGCTCCAAATGTCCATTTGCATTTTCTACAGAAAGAGTGTTCAGATCTGCTCAATCAAAAGTATGGTTTAACTCTGTTAGCTGAATGCACAGATCAGAAAGAAGTTTCACAGAATGATTCTGTGTAGTTTATATTTGGAGACATTCCTTTTTCCACTATTACCCTCTTAGCGCTCTGAATCTCCACTTGCATTTTCTACAGAAAGAGTGTTTCAGAACGGCTCAATCAAAACTAAGTTTCAACTCTTTTAGTTGAACAAACAGAACAGAAAGAAGTTTCACACAATTCTTCTGTGTAGTTTTTATTTGTAGACATTCTTTTTCCCAATAGAGGCCTCTTAGCGCTCAGAATGTCCAATTGCAGTTTCTACAGAAAGAGTGTTTCAGAACGGCTCAATCAAAAGTAAGGTTCAACTCTGTTAGTTGAATGCACAGAACAGAAAGAGGTTTCATACAATGCTTCTGTGTAGTTTATATTTGAACATATTCTTTTTTCCACTATTACCCACTTAGCGCTACGAATGTCCAGTTGCATTTTCTACAGACAGAGTGTTTCAAAACTGCTCAATCAAAAGTATGGTTTAACTCTGTTAGCTGAATGCTCAGATCAGAAAGAAGTTTCACAGAATGCTTCTGTGTAGTTTATATTTGAATATATTCCTTTTTCCACTACTACGCTCTTAGCGCTGCAAATGTCCAGTTGCATTTTCTACAGAAAGAGTGTTCAGATCTGCTCAATCAAAAGTATGGTTTAACTCTGTTAGCTGAATGCACAGATCAGAAAGAAGTTTCACCGAATGATTCTGTGTAGTTTATATTTGAAGACATTCCTTTTTCCACTATTACCCTCTTAGCGCTCCGAATCTCCACTTGCATTTTCTACAAAAAGAGTGTTTTATAACTGCTCAATCAAAAATATGTTTTATCTCTGTTAACTGAATTTACAGATCAGAAATAAGTTTCACAGAATGCATCTGTGTAGTTTTTATTTGAAGATATTCTTTTTCCCAATGTAGGCCTCTTAGCGCTTAGCATGTCCAATTGCACTTTCTACAGAAAGAGTGTTTCAGAACGGCTCAATCAAAAGTAAGGTTCAACTCTGTTAGTTGAATGCACAGAACAGAAAGAATTTTCACAGAATGCTACTGTGTAGTTTATATTTGAATATATTCCTTTTTCCACTATTACCCTCTTAGCGCTCCGAATGTCCACTTGCATTTTCTACAGAAAGAGTGTTCAGAACTGCGCAATCAAAAGTATGGTTTAACTCTGTTAGCTTAATGATCATATCAGAAATAAGTTTCACACAATGCTTCTGTGTAGTTTTTATTTGAAGATATTATTTTTCCCAATATAGGCCTCTTAGCGCTCAGAATGTCCAATTGCAGTTTCTACAGAAAGAGTGTTTCAGAAAGGCTCAATCAAAAGTAAGGTTCAACTCTGTTAGTTGAATGCACAGAACAGAAAGAAGTTTCATACAATGCTTCTGTGTAGTTTATATTTGAAAATATTCTTTTTTCCATTATTACCCACTTAGCGCTACGAATGTCCAGTTGCATTTTCTACAGACAGAGTGTTTCAAAACTGCTCAATCATAAGTATGGTTTAACTCTGTTAGCTGAATGCTCAGATCAGAAAGAAGTTTCACAGAATGCTTCTGTGTAGTTTATATTTGAATATATTCCTTTATCCACTACTACTCTCTTAGCGCTCCAAATGTCCAGTTGCATTTTCTACAGAAAGAGTGTTCAGATCTGCTCAATCAATAGTATGGTTTAACTCTGTTAGCTGAATGCACAGATCAGAAAGAAGTTTCACAGAATGATTCTGTGTAGTTTATATTTGGAGACATTCCTTTTTCCACTATTACCCTCTTAGCGCTCCGAATCTCCACTTGCATTTTCTACAGAAAGAGTGTTTCAGAACGGCTCAATCAAAACTAAGGTTCAACTCTTTTAGTTGAACAAACAGAACAGAAAGAAGTTTCACACAATTCTTCTGTGTAGTTTTTATTTGTAGACATTCTTTTTCCCAATATAGGCCTCTTAGCGCTCAGAATATCCAATTGTAGTTTCTACAGAAAGAGTGTTTCAGAACGGCTCAATCAAAAGTAAGGTTCAACTCTGTTAGTTGAATGCACAGAACAGAAAGAGGTTTCATACAATGCTTCTGTGTAGTTTATATTTGAACATATTCTTTTTTCCACTATTACCCACTTAGCGCTACGAATGTCCAGTTGCATTTTCTACAGACAGAGTGTTTCAAAACTGCTCAATCAAAAGTATGGTTTAACTCTGTTAGCTGAATGCTCAGATCAGAAAGAAGTTTCACAGAATGCTTCTGTGTAGTTTATATTTGAATATATTGCTTTTTCCACTACTACGCTCTTAGCGCTCCAAATGTCCAGTTGCATTTTCTACAGAAAGAGTGTTCAGATCTGCTCAATCAAAAGTATGGTTTAACTCTGTTAGCTGAATGCACAGATCAGAAAGAAGTTTCACCGAATGATTCTGTGTAGTTTATATTTGAAGACATTCCTTTTTCCACTATTACCCTCTTAGCGCTCCGAATCTCCACTTGCATTTTCTACAAAAAGAGTGTTTCATAACTGCTCAATCAAAAATATGTTTTATCTCTGTTAACTGAATTTACAGATCAGAAATAAGTTTCACAGAATGCATCTGTGTAGTTTTTATTTGAAGATATTCTTTTTCCCAATGTAGGCCTCTTAGCGCTTAGCATGTCCAATTGCACTTTCTACAGAAAGAGTGTTTCAGAACGGCTCAATCAAAAGTAAGGTTCAACTCTGTTAGTTGAATGCACAGAACAGAAAGAATTTTCACAGAATGCTACTGTGTAGTTTATATTTGAATATATTCCTTTCTCCACTATTACCCTCTTAGCGCTCTGAATGTCCACTTGCATTTTCTACAGAAAGAGTGATCAGAATTGCGCAATCAAAAGTATGGTTTATCTCTGTTAGCTTAATGAACATATCAGAAATAAGTTTCACACAATGCTTCTGTGTAGTTTTTATTTGAAGATATTATTTTTCCCAAAAGAGGCCTCTTAGCGCTCAGAATGTCCAATTGCAGTTTCTACAGAAAGAGTGTTTCAGAAAGGCTCAATCAAAAGTAAGGTTCAACTCTGTTAGTTGAATGCACAGAACAGAAAGAAGTTTCATACAATGCTTCTGTGTAGTTTATATTTGAACATATTCTTTTTTCCACTATTACCCACTTAGCGCTACGAATGTCCAGTTGCATTTTCTACAGACAGAGTGTTTCAAAACTGCTCAATCAAAAGTATGGTTTAACTCTGTTAGCTGAATGCTCAGATCAGAAAGAAGTTTCACAGAATGCTTCTGTGTAGTTTATATTTGAATATATTCCTTTTTCCACTACTACTCTCTTAGCGCTCCAAATGTCCAGTTGCATTTTCTACAGAAAGAGTGTTCAGATCTGCTCAATCAAAAGTATGGTTTAACTCTGTTAGCTGAATGCACAGATCAGAAAGAAGTTTCACAGAATGATTCTGTGTAGATTATATTTGGAGACAATCCTTTTTCCACTATTACCCTCTTAGCGCTCCGAATCTCCACTTGCATTTTCTACAGAAAGAGTGTTTCAGAACGGCTCAATCAAAACTAAGGTTCAACTCTTTTAGTTGAACAAACAGAACAGAAAGAAGTTTCACACAATTCTTCTGTGTAGTTTTTATTTGTAGACATTCTTTTTCCCAATATAGGCCTCTTAGCGCTCAGAATGTCCAATTGCAGTTTCTACAGAAAGAGTGTTTCAGAACGGCTCAATCAAAAGTAAGGTTCAACTCTGTTAGTTGAATGCACAGAACAGAAAGAAGTTTCATACAATTCTTCTGTGTAGTTTATATTTGAACATATTCTTTTTTCCACTATTACCCACTTAGCGCTACGAATGTCCAGTTGCATTTTCTACAGACAGAGTGTTTCAAAACTGCTCAATCAAAAGTATGTTTTAACTCTGTTAGCTGAATGCTCAGATCAGAAAGAAGTTTCACAGAATGCTTCTGTGTAGTTTATATTTGAATATATTCCTTTTTCCACTACTACGCTCTTAACGCTCCAAATGTCCAGTTGCATTTTCTACAGAAAGAGTGTTCAGATCTGCTCAATCAAAAGTATGGTTTAACTCTGTTAGCTGAATGCACAGATCAGAAAGAAGTTTCACCGAATTATTCTGTGTAGTTTATATTTGAAGACATTCCTTTTTCCACTATTACCCTCTTAGCGCTCCGAATCTCCACTTGCATTTTCTACAAAAAGAGTGTTTCATAACTGCTCAATCAAAAATATGTTTTATCTCTGTTAACTGAATTTACAGATCAGAAATAAGTTTCACAGAATGCATCTTTGTAGTTTCTATTTGAAGATATTCTTTTTCCCAATGTAGGCCTCTTAGCGCTTAGCATGTCCAATTGCAGTTTCTACAGAAAGAGTGTTTCAGAACGGCTCAATCAAAAGTAAGGTTCAACTCTGTTAGTTGAATGCACAGAACAGAAAGAATTTTCACAGAATGCTACTGTGTAGTTTATATTTGAATATATTCCTTTCTCCACTATTACCCTCTTAGCGCTCCGAATGTCCACTTGCATTTTCTACAGAAGGAGTGTTCAGAACTGCGCAATCAAAAGTATGGTTTAACTCTGTTAGCTTAATGAACATATCAGAAATAAGTTTCACACAATGCTTCTGTGTAGTTTTTATTTGAAGATTTTATTTTTCCCAATAGAGGCCTCTTAGCGCTCAGAATGTCCAATTGCAGTTTCTACAGAAAGAGTGTTTCAGAAAGGCTCAATCAAAAGTAAGGTTCAACTCTGTTAGTTGAATGCACAGAACAGAAAGAAGTTTCATACAATGCTTCTGTGTAGTTTATATTTGAACATATTCTTTTTTCCACTATTACCCACTTAGCGCTACGAATGTCCAGTTGCATTTTCTACAGACAGAGCGTTTCAAAACTGCTCAATCAAAAGTATGGTTTAACTCTGTTAGCTGAATGCTCAGATCAGAAAGAAGTTTCACAGAATGCTTCTGTGTAGTTTATATTTGAATATATTCCTATTTCCACTACTACGCTCTTAGCGCTCCAAATGTCCAGTTGCATTTTCTACAGAAAGAGTGTTCAGATCTGCTCAATTAAAAGTATGGTTTAACTCTGTTAGCTGAATGCACAGATCAGAAAGAAGTTTCACAGAATGATTCTGTGTAGTTTATATTTGGAGACATTCCTTTTTCCACTATTACCCTCTTAGCGCTCCGAATCTCCACTTGCATTTTCTACAGAAAGAGTGTTTCAGAACGGCTCAATCAAAACTAAGGTTCAACTCTTTTAGTTGAACAAACAGAACAGAAAGAAGTTTCACACAATTCTTCTGTGTAGTTTTTATTTGTAGACATTCTTTTTCCCAATATAGGCCTCTTAGCGCTCAGAATGTCCAATTGCAGTTTCTACAGAAAGAGTGTTTCAGAACGGCTCAATCAAAAGTAAGGTTCAACTCTGTTAGTTGAATGCACAGAACAGAAAGATGTTTCATACAATGCTTCTGTGTAGTTTATATTTGAACATATTCTTTTTTCCACTATTACCCACTTAGCGCTACGCATGTCCAGTTGCATTTTCTACAGACAGAGTGTTTCAAAACTGCTCAATCAAAAGTATGGTTTAACTCTGTTAGCTGAATGCTCAGATCAGAAAGAAGTTTCACAGAATGCTTCTGTGTAGTTTATATTTGAATATATTCCTTTTTCCACTACTACGCTCTTAGCGCTCCAAATGTCCAGTTGCATTTTCTACACAAAGAGTGTTCAGATCTGCTCAATCAAAAGTATGGTTTAACTCTGTTAGCTGAATGCACAGATCAGAAAGAAGTTTCACCGAATGATTCTGTGTAGTTTATATTTGAAGACATTCCTTTTTCCACTATTACCCTCTTAGCGCTCCGAATCTCCACTTGCATTTTCTACAAAAAGAGTGTTTCATAACTGCTCAATCAAAAATATGTTTTATCTCTGTTAACTGAATTTACAGATCAGAAATAAGTTTCACAGAATGCATCTGTGTAGTTTCTATTTGAAGATATTCTTTTTCCCAATGTAGGCCTCTTAGCGCTTAGCATGTCCAATTGCAGTTTCTACAGAAAGAGTGTTTCAGAACGGCTCAATCAAAAGTAAGGTTCAACTCTGTTAGTTGAATGCACAGAACAGAAAGAATTTTCACAGAATGCTACTGTGTAGTTTATATTTGAATATATTCCTTTCTCCACTATTACCCTCTTAGCGCTCCGAATGTCCACTTGCATTTTCTACAGAAGGAGTGTTCAGAACTTCGCAATCAAAAGTATGGTTTAACTCTGTTAGCTTAATGAACATATCAGAAATAAGTTTCACACAATGCTTCTGTGTAGTTTTTATTTGAAGATTTTATTTTTCCCAATAGAGGCCTCTTAGCGCTCAGAATGTCCAATTGCAGTTTCTACAGAAAGAGTGTTTCGGAAAGGCTCAATCAAAAGTAAGGTTCAACTCTGTTAGTTGAATGCACAGAACAGAAAGTTGTTTCATACAATGCTTCTGTGTAGTTTATATTTGAACATATTCTTTTTTCCACTATTACCCACTTAGCGCTACGAATGTCCAGTTGCATTTTCTACAGACAGAGTGTTTCAAAACTGCTCAATCAAAAGTATGGTTTAACTCTGTTAGCTGAATGCTCAGATCAGAAAGAAGTTTCACAGAATGCTTCTGTGTAGTTTATATTTGAATATATTCCTATTTCCACTACTACGCTCTTAGCGCTCGAAATGTCCAGTTGCATTTTCTACAGAAAGAGTGTTCAGATCTGCTCAATCAAAAGTATGGTTTAACTCTGTTAGCTGAATACTCAGATCAGAAAGAATTTTCACAGAATGCTTCTGTGTAGTTTATATTTGAATATATTCCTTTTTCCACTACTACGCTCTTAGCGCTCCAAATGTCCAGTTGCATTTTCTACAGAAAGAGTGATCAGATCTGCTCAATCAAAAGTATGGTTTAACTCTGTTAGCTGAATGCACAGATCAGAAAGAAGTTTCACCGAATGATTCTGTGTAGTTTATATTTGAAGACATTCCATTTTCCACTATTACCCTCTTAGCGCTCCGAATCTCTACTTGCATTTTCTACAAAAAGAGTGTTTCATAACTGCTCAATCAAAAATATGTTTTATCTCTGTTAACTGAATTTACAGATCAGAAATAAGTTTCACAGAATGCATCTGTGTAGTTTTTATTTGAAGATATTCTTTTTCCCAATGTAGGCCTCTTAGCGCTTAGCATGTCCAATTGCAGTTTAAACAGAAAGAGTGTTTCAGAACGGCTCAATCAAAAGTAAGGTTCAACTCTGTTAGTTGAATGCACAGAACAGAAAGAATTTTCACAGAATGCTACTGTGTAGTTTATATTTGAATATATTCCTTTTTCCACTATTACCCTCTTAGCGCTCCGAATGTCCACTTGCATTTTCTACAGAAAGAGTGTTCAGAACTGCGCAATCAAAAGTATGGTTTAACTCTGTTAGCTTAATGAACATATCAGAAATAAGTTTCACACAATGCTTCTGTGTAGTTTTTATTTGAAGATATTATTTTTCCCAATAGAGGCCTCTTAGCGCTCAGAATGTCCAATTGCAGTTTCTACAGAAAGAGTGTTTCAGAAAGGCTCAATCAAAAGTAAGGTTCAACTCTGTTAGTTGAATGCACAGAACAGAAAGAAGTTTCATACAATGCTTCTGTGTAGTTTATATTTGAACATATTCTTTTTTCCACTATTACCCACTTAGCGCTACGAATGTCCAGTTGCATTTTCTACAGACAGAGTGTTTCAAAACTGCTCAATCAAAAGTATGGTTTAACTCTGTTAGCTGAATGCTCAGATCAGAAAGAAGTTTCACAGAATGCTTCTGTGTAGTTTATATTTGAATATATTCCTTTTTCCACTACTACTCTCTTAGCGCTCCAAATGTCCAGTTGCATTTTCTACAGAAAGAGTGTTCAGATCTGCTCAATCAAAAGTATGGTTTAACTCTGTTAGCTGAATGCACAGATCAGAAAGAAGTTTCACAGAATGATTCTGTGTAGTTTATATTTGGAGACATTCCTTTTTCCACTATTACCCTCTTAGCGCTCCGAATCTCCACTTGCATTTTCTACAGAAAGAGTGTTTCAGAACGGCTCAATCAAAACTAAGGTTCAACTCTTTTAGTTGAACAAACAGAACAGAAAGAAGTTTCACACAATTCTTCTGTGTAGTTTTTATTTGTAGACATTCTTTTTCCCAATATAGGCCTCTTAGCGCTCAGAATGTCCAATTGCAGTTTCTACAGAAAGAGTGTTTCAGAACGGCTCAATCAAAAGTAAGGTTCAACTCTGTTAGTTGAATGCACAGAACAGAAAGAAGTTTCATACAATGCTTCTGTGTAGTTTATATTTGAACATATTCTTTTTTCCACTATTACCCACTTAGCGCTACGAATGTCCAGTTGCATTTTCTACAGACAGAGTGTTTCAAAACTGCTCAATCAAAAGTATGTTTTAACTCTGTTAGCTGAATGCTCAGATCAGAAAGAAGTTTCACAGAATGCTTCTGTGTAGTTTATATTTGAATATATTCCTTTTTCCACTACTACGCTCTGAACGCTCCAAATGTCCAGTTGCATTTTCTACAGAAAGAGTGTTCAGATCTGCTCAATCAAAAGTATGGTTTAACTCTGTTAGCTGAATGCACAGATCAGAAAGAAGTTTCACCGAATTATTCTGTGTAGTTTATATTTGAAGACATTCCTTTTTCCACTATTACCCTCTTAGCGCTCCGAATCTCCACTTGCATTTTCTACAAAAAGAGTGTTTCATAACTGCTCAATCAAAAATATGCTTTATCTCTGTTAACTGAATTTACAGATCAGAAATAAGTTTCACAGAATGCATCTGTGTAGTTTCTATTTGAAGATATTCTTTTTCCCAATGTAGGCCTCTTAGCGCTTAGCATGTCCAATTGCAGTTTCTACAGAAAGAGTGTTTCAGAACGGCTCAATCAAAAGTAAGGTTCAACTCTGTTAGTTGAATGCACAGAACAGAAAGAATTTTCACAGAATGCTACTGTGTAGTTTATATTTGAATATATTCCTTTCTCCACTATTACCCTCTTAGCGCTCCGAATGTCCACTTGCATTTTCTACAGAAGGAGTGTTCAGAACTGCGCAATCAAAAGTATGGTTTAACTCTGTTAGCTTAATGAACATATCAGAAATAAGTTTCACACAATGCTTCTGTGTAGTTTTTATTTGAAGATTTTATTTTTCCCAATAGAGGCCTCTTAGCGCTCAGAATGTCCAATTGCAGTTTCTACAGAAAGAGTGTTTCGGAAAGGCTCAATCAAAAGTAAGGTTCAACTCTGTTAGTTGAATGCACAGAACAGAAAGAAGTTTCATACAATGCTTCTGTGTAGTTTATATTTGAACATATTCTTTTTTCCACTATTACCCACTTAGCGCTACGAATGTCCAGTTGCATTTTCTACAGACAGAGTGTTTCAAAACTGCTCAATCAAAAGTATGGTTTAACTCTGTTAGCTGAATGCTCAGATCAGAAAGAAGTTTCACAGAATGCTTCTGTGTAGTTTATATTTGAATATATTCCTATTTCCACTACTAGGCTCTTAGCGCTCCAAATGTCCAGTTGCATTTTCTACAGAAAGAGTGTTCAGATCTGCTCAATCAAAAGTATGGTTTAACTCTGTTAGCTGAATGCACAGATCAGAAAGAAGTTTCACAGAATGATTCTGTGTAGTTTATATTTGGAGACATTCCTTTTTCCACTATTACCCTCTTAGCGCTCCGAATCTCCACTTGCATTTTCTACAGAAAGAGTGCTTCAGAACGGCTCAATCAAAACTAAGGTTCAACTCTTTTAGTTGAACAAACAGAACAGAAAGAAGTTTCACACAATTCTTCTGTGTAGTTTTTATTTGTAGACATTCTTTTTCCCAATATAGGACTCTTAGCGCTCAGAATGTCCAATTGCAGTTTCTACAGAAAGAGTGTTTCAGAACGGCTCAATCAAAAGTAAGGTTCAACTCTGTTAGTTGAATGCACAGAACAGAAAGAAGTTTCATACAATGCTTCTGTGTAGTTTATATTTGAACATATTCTTTTTTCCACTATTACCCACTTAGCGCTACGAATGTCCAGTTGCATTTTCTACAGACAGAGTGTTTCAAAACTGCTCAATCAAAAGTATGGTTTAACTCTGTTAGCTGAATGCTCAGATCAGAAAGAAGTTTCACAGAATGCTTCTGTGTAGTTTATATTTGAATATATTCCTTTTTCCACTACTACGCTCTTAGCGCTCCAAATGTCCAGTTGCATTTTCTACACAAAGAGTGTTCAGATCTGCTCAATCAAAAGTATGGTTTAACTCTGTTAGCTGAATGCACAGATCAGAAAGAAGTTTCACCGAATGATTCTGTGTAGTTTATATTTGAAGACATTCCTTTTTCCACTATTACCCTCTTAGCGCTCCGAATCTCCACTTGCATTTTCTACAAAAAGAGTGTTTCATAACTGCTCAATCAAAAATATGTTTTATCTCTGTTAACTGAATTTACAGATCAGAAATAAGTTTCACAGAATGCATCTGTGTAGTTTCTATTTGAAGATATTCTTTTTCCAAATGTAGGCCTCTTAGCGCTTAGCATGTCCAATTGCAGTTTCTACAGAAAGAGTGTTTCAGAACGGCTCAATCAAAAGTAAGGTTCAACTCTGTTAGTTGAGTGCACAGAACAGAAAGAATTTTCACAGAATGCTACTGTGTAGTTTATATTTGAATATATTCCTTTCTCCACTATTACCCTCTTAGCGCTCCGAATGTCCACTTGCATTTTCTACAGAAGGAGTGTTCAGAACTGCGCAATCAAAAGTATGGTTTAACTCTGTTAGCTTAATGAACATATCAGAAATAAGTTTCACACAATGCTTCTGTGTAGTTTTTGTTTGAAGATTTTATTTTTCCCAATAGAGGCCTCTTAGCACTCAGAATGTCCAATTGCAGTTTCTACAGAAAGAGTGTTTCGGAAAGGCTCAATCAAAAGTAAGGTTCAACTCTGTTAGTTGAATGCACAGAACAGAAAGAAGTTTCATACAATGCTTCTGTGTAGTTTATATTTGAACATATTCTTTTTTCCACTATTACCCACTTAGCGCTACGAATGTCCAGTTGCATTTTCTACAGACAGAGTGTTTCAAAACTGCTCAATCAAAAGTATGGTTTAACTCTGTTAGCTGAATGCTCAGATCAGAAAGAAGTTTCACAGAATGCTTCTGTGTAGTTTATATTTGAATATCTTCCTATTTCCACTACTACGCTCTTAGCGCTCCAAATGTCCAGTTGCATTTTCTACAGAAAGAGTGTTCAGATCTGCTCAATCAAAAGTATGGTTTAACTCTGTTAGCTGAATGCACAGATCAGAAAGAAGTTTCACAGAATGATTCTGTGTAGTTTATATTTGGAGACATTCCTTTTTCCACTATTACCCTCTTAGCGCTCCGAATCTCCACTTGCATTTTCTACAGAAAGAGTGTTTCAGAACGGCTCAATCAAAACTAAGGTTCAACTCTTTTAGTTGAACAAACAGAACAGAAAGAAGTTTCACACAATTCTTCTGTGTAGTTTTTATTTGTAGACATTCTTTTTCCCAATATAGGCCTCTTAGCGCTCAGAATGTCCAATTGCAGTTTCTACAGAAAGAGTGTTTCAGAACGGCTCAATCAAAAGTAAGGTTCAACTCTGTTAGTTGAATGCACAGAACAGAAAGAAGTTTCATACAATGCTTCTGTGTAGTTTATATTTGAACATATTCTTTTTTCTACTATTACTCACTTAGCGCTACGAATGTCCAGTTGCATTTGCTACAGACAGAGGGTTTCAAAACTGCTCAATCAAAAGTATGGTTTAACTCTGTTAGCTGAATGCTCAGATCAGAAAGAAGTTTCACAGAATGCTTCTGTGTACTTTATATTTGAATATATTCCTTTTTCCACTACTACGCTCTTAGCGCTCCAAATGTCCAGTTGCATTTTCTACAGAAAGAGTGATCAGATCTGCTCAATCAAAAGTTTGGTTTAACTCTGTTAGCTGAATGCACAGATCAGAAAGAAGTTTCACCGAATGATTCTGTGTAGTTTATATTTGAAGACATTCCTTTTTCCACTATTACCCTCTTAGCGCTCCGAATCTCCACTTGCATTTTCTACAAAAAGAGTGTTTCATAACTGCTCAATCAAAAATATGTTTTATCTCTGTTAACTGAATTTACAGATCAGAAATAAGTTTCACAGAATGCATCTGTGTAGTTTTTATTTGAAGTTATTCTTTTTCCCAATGTAGGCCTCTTAGCGCTTAGCATGTCCAATTGCAGTTTAAACAGAAAGAGTGTTTCAGAACGGCTCAATCAAAAGTAAGGTTCAACTCTGTTAGTTGAATGCACAGAACAGAAAGAATTTTCACAGAATGCTACTGTGTAGTTTATATTTGAATATATTCCTTTTTCCACTATTACCCTCTTTGCGCTCCGAATGTCCACTTGCATTTTCTACAGAAAGAGTGTTCCGAACTGCGCAATCAAAAGTATGGTTTAACTCTGTTAGCTTAATGAACATATCAGAAATAAGTTTCACACAATGCTTCTGTGTAGTTTTTATTTGAAGATATTATTTTTCCCAATAGAGGCCTCTTAGGGCTCACAATGTCCAATTGCAGTTTCTACAGAAAGAGTGTTTCAGAAAGGCTCAATCAAAACTAAGGTTCAACTGTGTTAGTTGAATGCACAGAACAGAAAGAAGTTTCATACAATGCTTCTGTGTAGTTTATATTTGAACATATTCTTTTTTCCACTATTACCCACTTAGCGCTACGAATGTCCAGTTGCATTTTCTACAGACAGAGTGTTTCAAAACTGCTCAATCAAAAGTATGGTTTAACTCTGTTAGCTGAATGCTCTGATCAGAAAGAAATTTCACAGAATGCTTCTCTGTAGTTTATATTTGAATATATTCCTTTTTCCACTACTACTCTCTTAGCGCTCCAAATGTCCAGTTGCATTTTCTACAGAAAGAGTGTTCAGATCTGCTCAATCAAAAGTATGGTTTAACTCTGTTAGCTGAATGCACAGATCAGAAAGAAGTTTCACAGAATGATTCTGTGTAGTTTATATTTGGAGACATTCCTTTTTCCACTATTACCCTCTTAGCGCTCCGAATCTCCACTTGCATTTTCTACAGAAAGAGTGTTTCAGAACGGCTCAATCAAAACTAAGGTTCAACTCTTTTAGTTGAACAAACAGAACAGAAAGAAGTTTCACACAATTCTTCTGTGTAGTTTTTATTTGTAGACATTCTTTTTCCAAATATAGGCCTCTTAGCGCTCAGAATGTCCAATTGCAGTTTCTACAGAAAGAGTGTTTCAGAACGGCTCAATCAAAAGTAAGGTTCAACTCTGTTAGTTGAATGCACAGAACAGAAAGAAGTTTCATACAATGCTTCTGTGTAGTTTATATTTGAACATATTCTTTTTTCCACTATTACCCACTTAGCGCTACGAATGTCCAGTTGCATTTTCTACAGACAGTGTGTTTCAAAACTGCTCAATCAAAAGTATGTTTTAACTCTGTTAGCTGAATGCTCAGATCAGAAAGAAGTTTCACAGAATGCTTCTCTGTAGTTTATATTTGAATATATTCCTTTTTCCACTACTACGCTCTTAGCGCTCCAAATGTCCAGTTGCATTTTCTACAGAAAGAGTGTTCAGATCTGCTCAATCAAAAGTATGGTTTAACTCTGTTAGCTGAATGCACAGATCAGAAAGAAGTTTCACCGAATGATTCCGTGTAGTTTATATTTGAAGACATTCCTTTTTCCACTATTACCCACTTAGCGCTCCGAATCTCCACTTGCATTTTCTACAAAAAGAGTGTTTCATAACTGCTCAATCAAAAATATGTTTTATCTCTGTTAACTGAATTTACAGATCAGAAATAAGTTTCACAGAATGCATCTGTGTAGTTTTTATTTGAAGATATTCTTTTTCCCAATGTAGGCCTCTTAGCGCTTAGCATGTCCAATTGCAGTTTCTACAGAAAGAGTGTTTTTTAGAACGGCTCAATCAAAAGTAAGGTTCAACTCTGTTAGTTGAATGCACAGAACAGGAAGAATTTTCACAGAATGCTACTGTGTAGTTTATATTTGAATATATTCCTTTTTCCACTATTACCCTCTTAGCGCTCCGAATGTCCACTTGCATTTTCTACACAAAGAGTGTTCCGAACTGCACAATCATAAGTATGGTTTAACTCTGTTAGCTTAATGAACATATCAGAAATAAGTTTCACACAATGCTTCTGTGTAGTTTTTATTTGAAGATATTATTTTTCCCAATAGAGGCCTCTTAGCGCTCAGAATGTCCAATTGCAGTTTCTACAGAAAGAGTGTTTCAGAAGGGCTCAATCAAAAATAAGGTTCAACTCTGTTAGTTGAATGCACAGAACAGAAAGAAGTTTCATACAATGCTTCTGTGTAGTTTATATTTGAACATATTCTTTTTTCCACTATTACCCACTTAGCGCTACGAATGTCCAGTTGCATTTTCTACAGACAGAGTGTTTCAAAACTGCTCAATCAAAAGTATGGTTTAACTCTGTTAGCTGAATGCTCAGATCAGAAAGAAGTTTCACAGAATGCTTCTGTGTAGTTTATATTTGAATATATTCCTTTTTCCACTACTACGCTCTTAGCGCTCCAAATGTCCAGTTGCATTTTCTACAGAAAGAGTGTTCAGATCTGCTCAATCAAAAGTATGGTTTAACTCTGTTAGCTGAATGCACAGATCAGAAAGAGGTTTCACCGAATGATTCTGTGTAGTTTATATTTGAAGACATTCCTTTTTACACTATTACCCTCTTAGCGCTCCGAATCTCCACTTGCATTTTTTACAAAAAGAATGTTTCATAACTGCTCAATCAAAAATAAGTTTTATCTCTGTTAACTGAATTTACAGATCAGAAATAAGTTTCACAGAATGCATCTGTGTAGTTTTTATTTGAAGATATTCTTTTTCCCAATGTAGGCCTCTTAGCGCTTAGCATGTCCAATTGCAGTTTCTACAGAAAGAGTGTTTCAGAACGGCTCCATCAAAAGTAAGGTTCAACTCTGTTAGTTGAATGCACAGAACAGGAAGAATTTTCACAGAATGCTACTGTGTAGTTTATATTTGAATATATTCCTTTTTCCACTATTACCCTCTTAGCGCTCCGAATGTCCACTTGCATTTTCTACAGAAAGAGTGTACAGAACTGCGCAATCAAAACTAAGGTTCAACTCTTTTAGCTGAACAAACAGAACAGAAAGAAGTTTCACACAATGCTTCTGTGTAGTTTTAATTTGTAGACATTCTTTTTCCCAATATAGGCCTCTTAGCGCTCAGAATGTCCAATTGCAGTTTCTACAGAAAGAGTGATTCAGAACGGCTCAATCAAACGTAAGGTTCAACTCTGTTAGTTGAATGCACAGAACAGAAAGAAGTTTCATACAATGCTTCTGTGTAGTTTATATTTGAACATATTCTTTTTTCCACTATTACCCACTTAGCGCTACGAATGTCCAGTTGCATTTTCTACAGACAGAGTGTTTCAAAACTGCTCAATCAAAAGTATGGTTTAACTCTGTTAGCTGAATGCTCAGATCAGAAAGAAGTTTCACAGAATGCTTCTGTGTAGTTTATATTTGAATATATTCCTTTTTCCACTACTACGCTCTTAGCGCTCCAAATGTCCAGTTGCATTTTCTACAGAAAGAGTGTTCAGATCTGCTCAATCAAAAGTATGTTTTAACTCTGTTAGCTGAATGCACAGATCAGAAAGATGTTTCACCGAATGATTCTGTGTAGTTTATATTTGAAGACATTCCTTTTTCCACTATTACCCACTTAGCGCTCCGAATCTCCACTTGTATTTTCTTCACAAAGAGTGTTTCATAACTGCTCAATCAAAAATATGTTTTATCTCTGTTAACTGAATTTACAGATCAGAAATAAGTTTCACAGAATGCATCTGTGTAGTTTTTATTTGAAGATATTCTTTTTCCCAATGTAGGCCTCTTAGCGCTTAGCATGTCCAATTGCAGTTTCTACAGAAAGAGTGTTTCAGAACGGCTCAATCAAAAGTAAGGTTCAACTCTGTTAGTTGAATGCACAGAACAGAAAGAATTTTCACAGAATGCTACTGTGTAGTTTATATTTGAATATATTCCTTTCTCCACTATTACCCTCTTAGCGCTCCGAATGTCCACTTGCATTTTCTACAGAAAGAGTGTTCAGAACTGCGCAATCAAAAGTATGGTTTAACTCTGTTAGCTTAATGAACATATCAGAAATAAGTTTCACACAATGCTTCTGTGTAGTTTTTATTTGAAGATATTATTTTTCCCAATAGAGGCCTCTTAGCGCTCAGAATGTCCAATTGCAGTTTCTACAGAAAGAGTGTTTCAGAAAGGCTCAATCAAAAGTAAGGTTCAACTCTGTTAGTTGAATGCACAGAACAGAAAGAAGTTTCATACAATGCTTCTGTGTAGTTTATATTTGAACATATTCTTTTTTCCACTATTACCCACTTAGCGCTACGAATGTCCAGTTGCATTTTCTACAGACAGAGTGTTTCAAAACTGCTCAATCAAAAGTATGGTTTAACTCTGTTAGCTGAATGCTCAGATCAGAAAGAAGTTTCACAGAATGCTTCTGTGTAGTTTATATTTGAATATATTCCTTTTTCCACTACTACTCTCTTAGCGCTCCAAATGTCCAGTTGCATTTTCTACAGAAAGAGTGTTCAGATCTGCTCAATCAAAAGTATGGTTTAACTCTGTTAGCTGAATGCACAGATCAGAAAGAAGTTTCACAGAATGATTCTGTGTAGTTTATATTTGGAGACATTCCTTTTTCCACTATTACCCTCTTAGCGCTCCGAATCTCCACTTGCATTTTCTACAGAAAGAGTGTTTCAGAACGGCTCAATCAAAACTAAGGTTCAACTCTTTTAGTTGAACAAACAGAACAGAAAGAAGTTTCACACAATTCTTCTGCGTAGTTTTTATTTGTAGACATTCTTTTTCCCAATATAGGCCTCTTAGCGCTCAGAATGTCCAATTGCAGTTTCTACAGAAAGAGTGTTTCAGAACGGCTCAATCAAAAGTAAGGTTCAACTCTGTTAGTTGAATGCACAGAACAGAAAGAAGTTTCATACAATGCTTCTGTGTAGTTTATATTTGAACATATTCTTTTTTCCACTATTACCCACTTAGCGCTACGAATGTCCAGTTGCATTTTCTACAGACAGAGTGTTTCAAAACTGCTCAATCAAAAGTATGGTTTAACTCTGTTAGCTGAATGCTCAGATCAGAAAGAAGTTTCACAGAATGCTTCTGTGTAGTTTATATTTGAATATCTTCCTATTTCCACTACTACGCTCTTAGCGCTCCAAATGTCCAGTTGCATTTTCTACAGAAAGAGTGATCAGATCTGCTCAATCAAAAGTTTGGTTTATCTCTGTTAGCAGAATGCACAGATCAGAAAGAAGTTTCACCGAATGATTCTGTGTAGTTTATATTTGAAGACATTCCTTTTTCCACTATTACCCTCTTAGCGCTCCGAATCTCCACTTGCATTTTCTACAAAAAGAGTGTTTCATAACTGCTCAATCAAAAATATGTTTTATCTCTGTTAACTGAATTTACAGATCAGAAATAAGTTTCACAGAATGCATCTGTGTAGTTTTTATTTGAAGATATTCTTTTTCCCAATGTAGGCCTCTTAGCAGTTAGCATGTCCAATTGCAGTTTCTACAGAAAGAGTGTTTCAGAACGGCTCAATCAAAAGTAAGGTTCAACTCTGTTAGTTGAATGCACAGAACATGAAGAATTTTCACAGAATGCTACTGTGTAGTTTATATTTGAATATATTCCTTTTTCCACTATTACCCTCTTAGCGCTCCGAATGTCCACTTGCATTTTCTACACAAAGAGTGTTCCGAACTGCACAATCATAAGTATGGTTTAACTCTGTTAGCTTAATGAACATATCAGAAATAAGTTTCACACAATGCTTCTGTGTAGTTTTTATTTGAAGATATTATTTTTCCCAATAGAGGCCTCTTAGCGCTCAGAATGTCCAATTGCAGTTTCTACAGAAAGAGTGTTTCAGAAGGGCTCAATCAAAAGTAAGGTTCAACTCTGTTAGTTGAATGCACAGAACAGAAAGAAGTTTCATACAATGCTTCTGTGTAGTTTATATTTGAACATATTCTTTTTTCCACTATTACCCACTTAGCGCTACGAATGTCCAGTTGCATTTTCTACAGACAGAGTGTTTCAAAACTGCTCAATCAAAAGTATGGTTTAACTCTGTTAGCTGAATGCTCAGATCAGAAAGAAGTTTCACAGAATGCTTCTGTGTAGTTTATATTTGAATATATTCCTTTTTCCACTACTACGCTCTTAGCGCTCCAAATGTCCAGTTGCATTTTCTACAGAAAGAGTGTTCAGATCTGCTCAATCAAAAGTATGGTTTAACTCTGTTAGCTGAATGCACAGATCAGAAAGAGGTTTCACCGAATGATTCTGTGTAGTTTATATTTGAAGACATTCCTTTTTACACTATTACCCTCTTAGCGCTCCGAATCTCCACTTGCATTTTCTACAAAAAGAGTGTTTCCTAACTGCTCAATCAAAAATATGTTTTATCTCTGTTAACTGAATTTACAGATCAGAAATAAGTTTCACAGAATGCATCTGTGTAGTTTTTATTTGAAGATATTCTTTTTCCCAATGTAGGCCTCTTAGCGCTTAGCATGTCCAATTGCAGTTTCTACAGAAAGAGTGTTTCAGAACGGCTCAATCAAAAGTAAGGTTCAACTCTGTTAGTTGAATGCACAGAACAGGAAGAATTTTCACAGAATGCTACTGTGTAGTTTATATTTGAATATATTCCTTTTTCCACTATTACCCTCTTAGCGCTCCGAATGTCCACTTGCATTTTCTACAGAAAGAGTGTACAGAACTGCGCAATCAAAACTAAGGTTCAACTCTTTTAGTTGAACAAACAGAACAGAAAGAAGTTTCACACAATGCTTCTGTGTAGTTTTTATTTGTAGACATTCTTTTTCCCAATATAGGCCTCTTAGCGCTCAGAATGTCCAATTGCAGTTTCTACAGAAAGAGTGATTCAGAACGGCTCAATCAAACGTAAGGTTCAACTCTGTTAGTTGAATGCACAGAACAGAAAGAAGTTTCATACAATGCTTCTGTGTAGTTTATATTTGAACATATTCTTTTTTCCACTATTACCCACTTAGCGCTACGAATGTCCAGTTGCATTTTCTACAGACAGAGTGTTTCAAAACTGCTCAATCAAAAGTATGGTTTAACTCTGTTAGCTGAATGCTCAGATCAGAAAGAAGTTTCACAGAATGCTTCTGTGTAGTTTATATTTGAATATATTCCTTTTTCCACTACTACGCTCTTAGCGCTCCAAATGTCCAGTTGCATTTTCTACAGAAAGAGTGTTCAGATCTGCTCAATCAAAAGTATGGTTTAACTCTGTTAGCTGAATGCACAGATCAGAAAGAAGTTTCACCGAATGATTCTGTGTACTTTATATTTGAAGACATTCCTTTTTCCACTATTACCCTCTTAGCGCTCCGAATCTCCACTTGCATTTTCTTCAAAAAGAGTGTTTCATAACTGCTCAATCAAAAATATGTTTTATCTCTGTTAACTGAATTTACAGATCAGAAATAATTTTCACAGAATGCATCTGTGTAGTTTTTATTTGAAGATATTATTTTCCCAATGTAGGCCTCTTAGCGCTTAGCATGTCCAATTGCAGTTTCTACAGAAAGAGTGTTTCAGAACGGCTCAATCAAAAGTAAGGTTCAACTCTGTTAGTTGAATGCACAGAACAGAAAGAATTTTCACAGAATGCTACTGTGTAGTTTATATTTGAATATATTCCTTTCTCCACTATTACCCTCTTAGCGCTCCGAATGTCCACTTGCATTTTCTACAGAAAGAGTGTTCCGAACTGCGCAATCAAAAGTATGGTTTAACTCTGTTAGCTTAATGAACATATCAGAAATAAGTTTCACACAATGCTTCTGTGTAGTTTTTATTTGAAGATATTATTTTTCCCAATAGAGGCCTCTTAGCGCTCAGAATGTCCAATTGCAGTTTCTACAGAAAGAGTGTTTCAGAAAGGCTCAATCAAAAGTAAGGTTCAACTCTGTTAGTTGAATGCACAGAACAGAAAGAAGTTTCATACAATGCTTCTGTGTAGTTTATATTTGAACATATTCTTTTTTCCACTATTACCCACTTAGCGCTACGAATGTCCAGTTGCATTTTCTACAGACAGAGTGTTTCAAAACTGCTCAATCAAAAGTATGGTTTAACTCTGTTAGCTGAATGCTCAGATCAGAAAGAAGTTTCACAGAATGCTTCTGTGTAGTTTATATTTGAATATATTCCTTTTTCCACTACTACTCTCTTAGCGCTCCAAATGTCCAGTTGCATTTTCTACAGAAAGAGTGTTCAGATCTGCTCAATCAAAAGTATGGTTTAACTCTGTTAGCTGAATGCACTGATCAGAAAGAAGTTTCACAGAATGATTCTGTGTAGTTTATATTTGGAGACATTCCTTTTTCCACTATTACCCTCTTAGCGCTCCGAATCTCCACTTGCATTTTCTACAGAAAGAGTGTTTCAGAACGGCTCAATCAAAACTAAGGTTCAACTCTTTTAGTTGAACAAACAGAACAGAAAGAAGTTTCACACAATTCTTCTGCGTAGTTTTTATTTGTAGACATTCTTTTTCCCAATATAGGCCTCTTAGCGCTCAGAATGTCCAATTGCAGTTTCTACAGAAAGAGTGTTTCAGAACGGCTCAATCAAAAGTAAGGTTCAACTCTGTTAGTTGAATGCACAGAACAGAAAGAAGTTTCATACAATGCTTCTGTGTAGTTTATATTTGAACATATTCTTTTTTCCACTATTACCCACTTAGCGCTACGAATGTCCAGTTGCATTTTCTACAGACAGAGTGTTTCAAAACTGCTCAATCAAAAGTATGTTTTAACTCTGTTAGCTGAATGCTCAGATCAGAAAGAAGTTTCACAGAATGCTTCTGTGTAGTTTATATTTGAATATATTCCTTTTTCCACTACTACGCTCTTAGCGCTCCAAATGTCCAGTTGCATTTTCTACAGAAAGAGTGATCAGATCTGCTCAATCAAAAGTATGGTTTAACTCTGTTAGCTGAATGCACAGATCAGAAAGAATTTTCACCGAATGATTCTGTGTAGTTTATATTTGAAGACATTCCTTTTTCCAATATTACCCTCTTAGCGCTCCGAAACTCCACTTGCATTTTCTACAAAAAGAGTGTTTCATAACTGCTCAATCAAAAATATGTTTTATCTCTGTTAACTGAATTTACAGATCAGAAATAATTTTCACAGAATGCATCTGTGTAGTTTTTATTTGAAGATATTCTTTTTCCCAATGTAGGCCTCTTAGCGCTTAACATGTCCAATTTCAGTTTCTTCAGAAAGAGTGTTTCAGAACGGCTCAATCAAAAGTAAGGTTCAACTCTGTTAGTTGAATGCACAGAACAGAAAGAATTTTCACAGAATGCTACTGTGTAGTTTATATTTGAATATATTCCTTTTTCCACTATTACCCTCTTAGCGCTCCGAATGTCCACTTGCATTTTCTACAGAAAGAGTGTTCAGAACTGCGCAATCAAAACTAAGGTTCAACTCTTTTAGTTGAACAAACAGAACAGAAAGAAGATTCACACAATGCTTCTGTGTAGTTTTTATTTTTAGACATTCTTTTTCCCAATAGAGGCCTCTTAGCGCTCAGAATGTCCAATTGCAGTTTCTACAGAAAGAATGATTCAGAACGGCTCAATCAAACGTAAGGTTCAACTCTGTTAGTTGAATGCACAGAACAGAAAGAAGTTTCATACAATGCTTCTGTGTAGTTTATATTTGAACATATTCTTTTTTCCACTATTACCCACTTAGCGCTACGAATGTCCAGTTGCATTTTCTACAGACAGAGTGTTTCAAAACTGCTCAATCAAAAGTATGGTTTAACTCTGTTAGCTGAATGCTCAGATCAGAAAGAAGTTTCACAGAATGCTTCTGTGTAGTTTATATTTGAATATATTCCTTTTTCCACTACTACGCTCTTAGCGCTCCAAATGTCCAGTTGCATTTTCTACAGAAAGAGTGTTCAGATCTGCTCAATCAAATGTATGGTTTAACTCTGTTAGCTGAATGCACAGATCAGAAAGAAGTTTCACCGAATGATTCTGTGTAGTTTATATTTGAAGACATTCCTTTTTCCAATATTACCCTCTTAGCGCTCCGAATCTCCACTTGCATTTTCTACAAAAAGAGTGTTTCATAACTGCTCAATCAAAAATATGTTTTATCTCTGTTAACTGAATTTACAGATCAGAAATAAGTTTCACAGAATGCATCTGTGTAGTTTTTATTTGAAGATATTCTTTTTCCCAATGTAGGCCTCTTAGCGCTTAGCATGTCCAATTGCAGTTTCTACAGAAAGAGTGTTTCAGAACGGCTCAATCAAAAGTAAGGTTCAACTCTGTTAGTTGAATGCACAGAACAGAAAGAATTTTCACAGAATGCTACTGTGTAGTTTATATTTGAATATATTCCTTTTTCCACTATTACCCTCTTAGCGCTCCGAATGTCCACTTGCATTTTCTACAGAAAGTGTGTTCCGAACTGCACAATCATAAGTATGGTTTAACTCTGTTAGCTTAATGAACATATCAGAAAAAAGTTTCACACAATGCTTCTGTGTAGTTTTTATTTGAAGATATTATTTTTCCCAATAGAGGCCTCTTAGCGCTCAGAATGTCCAATTGCAGTTTCTACAGAAAGAGTGTTTCAGAAAGGCTCAACCAAATGTAACGTTCAACTCTGTTAGTTGAATGCACAGAACAGAAAGAAGTTTCATACAATGCTTCTGTGTAGTTTATATTTGAACATATTCTTTTTTCCACTATTACCCACTTAGCGCTACGAATGTCCAGTTGCATTTTCTACAGACAGAGTGTTTCAAAACTGCTCAATCAAAAGTATGGTTTAACTCTGTTAGCTGAATGCTCAGATCAGAAAGAAGTTTCACAGAATGCTTCTGTGTAGTTTATATTTGAATATATTCCTTTTTCCACTACTACTCTCTTAGCGCTCCAAATGTCCAGTTGAATTTTCTACAGAAAGAGTGTTCAGATCTGCTCAATCAAAAGTATGGTTTAACTCTGTTAGCTGAATGCACAGATCAGAAAGAAGTTTCACAGAATGATTCTGTGTAGTTTATATTTGGAGACATTCCTTTTTCCACTATTACCCTCTTAGCGCTCCGAATCTCCACTTGCATTTTCTACAGAAAGAGTGTTTCAGAATGGCTCAATCAAAACTAAGGTTCAACTCTTTTAGTTGAACAAACAGAACAGAAAGAAGTTTCACACAATTCTTCTGTATAGTTTTTATTTGTAGACATTCTTTTTCCAAATATAGGCCTCTTAGCGCTCAGAATGTCCAATTGCAGTTTCTACAGAAAGAGTGTTTCAGAACGGCTCAATCAAAAGTAAGGTTCAACTCTGTTAGTTGAATGCACAGAACAGAAAGAAGTTTCATACAATGCTTCTGTGTAGTTTATATTTGAACATATTCTTTTTTCCACTATTACCCACTTAGCGCTACGAATGTCCAGTTGCATTTTCTACAGTCAGAGTGTTTCAAAACTGCTCAAACAAAAGTATGGTTTAACTCTGTTAGCTGAATGCTCAGATCAGAAAGAAGTTTCACAGAATGCTTCTGTGTAGTTTATATTTGAATATATTCCTTTTTCCACTACTACGCTCTTAGCGCTCCAAATGTCCAGTTGCATTTTCTACAGAAAGAGTGTTCAGATCTGCTCAATCAAAAGTATGGTTTAACTCTGTTAGCTGAATGCACAGATCAGAAAGAGGTTTCACCGAATGATTCTGTGTAGTTTATATTTGAAGACATTCCTTTTTCCAATATTACCCTCTTAGCGCTCCGAATCTCCACTTGCATTTTCTACAAAAAGAGTGTTTCATAACTGCTCAATCAAAAATATGTTTTATCTCTGTTAACTGAATTTACAGATCAGAAATAAGTTTCACAGAATGCATCTGTGTAGTTTTTATTTGAAGATATTCTTTTTCCCAATGTAGGCCTCTTAGCGCTTAGCATGTCCAATTGCAGTTTCTACAGAAAGAGTGTTTCAGAACGGCTCAATCAAAAGTAAGGTTCAACTCTGTTAGTTGAATGCACAGAACAGGAAGAATTTTCACAGAATGCTACTGTGTAGTTTATATTTGAATATATTCCTTTTTCCACTATTACCCTCTTAGCGCTCCGAATGTCCACTTGCATTTTCTACAGAAAGAGTGTACAGAACTGCGCAATCAAAACTAAGGTTCAACTCTTTTAGTTGAACAAACAGAACAGAAAGAAGTTTCACACAATGCTTCTGTGTAGTTTTTATTTGTAGACATTCTTTTTCCCAATATAGGCCTCTTAGCGCTCAGAATGTCCAATTGCAGTTTCTACAGAAAGAGTGATTCAGAACGGCTCAATCAAACGTAAGGTTCAACTCTGTTAGTTGAATGCACAGAACAGAAAGAAGTTTCATACAATGCTTCTGTGTAGTTTATATTTGAACATATTCTTTTTTCCACTATTACCCACTTAGCGCTACGAATGTCCAGTTGCATTTTCTACAGACAGAGTGTTTCAAAACTGCTCAATCAAAAGTATGGTTTAACTCTGTTAGCTGAATGCTCAGATCAGAAAGAAGTTTCACAGAATGCTTCTGTGTAGTTTATATTTGAATATATTCCTTTTTCCACTACTACGCTCTTAGCGCTCCAAATGTCCAGTTGCATTTTCTACAGAAAGAGTGTTCAGATCTGCTCAATCAAAAGTATGGTTTAACTCTGTTAGCTGAATGCACAGATCAGAAAGAAGTTTCACCGAATGATTCTGTGTACTTTATATTTGAAGACATTCCTTTTTCCACTATTACCCTCTTAGCGCTCCGAATCTCCACTTGCATTTTCTTCAAAAAGAGTGTTTCATAACTGCTCAATCAAAAATATGTTTTATCTCTGTTAACTGAATTTACAGATCAGAAATAATTTTCACAGAATGCATCTGTGTAGTTTTTATTTGAAGATATTATTTTCCCAATGTAGGCCTCTTAGCGCTTAGCATGTCCAATTGCAGTTTCTACAGAAAGAGTGTTTCAGAACGGCTCAATCAAAAGTAAGGTTCAACTCTGTTAGTTGAATGCACAGAACAGAAAGAATTTTCACAGAATGCTACTGTGTAGTTTATATTTGAATATATTCCTTTCTCCACTATTACCCTCTTAGCGCTCCGAATGTCCACTTGCATTTTCTACAGAAAGAGTGTTCCGAACTGCGCAATCAAAAGTATGGTTTAACTCTGTTAGCTTAATGAACATATCAGAAATAAGTTTCACACAATGCTTCTGTGTAGTTTTTATTTGAAGATATTATTTTTCCCAATAGAGGCCTCTTAGCGCTCAGAATGTCCAATTGCAGTTTCTACAGAAAGAGTGTTTCAGAAAGGCTCAATCAAAAGTAAGGTTCAACTCTGTTAGTTGAATGCACAGAACAGAAAGAAGTTTCATACAATGCTTCTGTGTAGTTTATATTTGAACATATTCTTTTTTCCACTATTACCCACTTAGCGCTACGAATGTCCAGTTGCATTTTCTACAGACAGAGTGTTTCAAAACTGCTCAATCAAAAGTATGGTTTAACTCTGTTAGCTGAATGCTCAGATCAGAAAGAAGTTTCACAGAATGCTTCTGTGTAGTTTATATTTGAATATATTCCTTTTTCCACTACTACTCTCTTAGCGCTCCAAATGTCCAGTTGCATTTTCTACAGAAAGAGTGTTCAGATCTGCTCAATCAAAAGTATGGTTTAACTCTGTTAGCTGAATGCACTGATCAGAAAGAAGTTTCACAGAATGATTCTGTGTAGTTTATATTTGGAGACATTCCTTTTTCCACTATTACCCTCTTAGCGCTCCGAATCTCCACTTGCATTTTCTACAGAAAGAGTGTTTCAGAACGGCTCAATCAAAACTAAGGTTCAACTCTTTTAGTTGAACAAACAGAACAGAAAGAAGTTTCACACAATTCTTCTGCGTAGTTTTTATTTGTAGACATTCTTTTTCCCAATATAGGCCTCTTAGCGCTCAGAATGTCCAATTGCAGTTTCTACAGAAAGAGTGTTTCAGAACGGCTCAATCAAAAGTAAGGTTCAACTCTGTTAGTTGAATGCACAGAACAGAAAGAAGTTTCATACAATGCTTCTGTGTAGTTTATATTTGAACATATTCTTTTTTCCACTATTACCCACTTAGCGCTACGAATGTCCAGTTGCATTTTCTACAGACAGAGTGTTTCAAAACTGCTCAATCAAAAGTATGTTTTAACTCTGTTAGCTGAATGCTCAGATCAGAAAGAAGTTTCACAGAATGCTTCTGTGTAGTTTATATTTGAATATATTCCTTTTTCCACTACTACGCTCTTAGCGCTCCAAATGTCCAGTTGCATTTTCTACAGAAAGAGTGATCAGATCTGCTCAATCAAAAGTATGGTTTAACTCTGTTAGCTGAATGCACAGATCAGAAAGAATTTTCACCGAATGATTCTGTGTAGTTTATATTTGAAGACATTCCTTTTTCCAATATTACCCTCTTAGCGCTCCGAAACTCCACTTGCATTTTCTACAAAAAGAGTGTTTCATAACTGCTCAATCAAAAATATGTTTTATCTCTGTTAACTGAATTTACAGATCAGAAATAATTTTCACAGAATGCATCTGTGTAGTTTTTATTTGAAGATATTCTTTTTCCCAATGTAGGCCTCTTAGCGCTTAACATGTCCAATTTCAGTTTCTTCAGAAAGAGTGTTTCAGAACGGCTCAATCAAAAGTAAGGTTCAACTCTGTTAGTTGAATGCACAGAACAGAAAGAATTTTCACAGAATGCTACTGTGTAGTTTATATTTGAATATATTCCTTTTTCCACTATTACCCTCTTAGCGCTCCGAATGTCCACTTGCATTTTCTACAGAAAGAGTGTTCAGAACTGCGCAATCAAAACTAAGGTTCAACTCTTTTAGTTGAACAAACAGAACAGAAAGAAGATTCACACAATGCTTCTGTGTAGTTTTTATTTTTAGACATTCTTTTTCCCAATAGAGGCCTCTTAGCGCTCAGAATGTCCAATTGCAGTTTCTACAGAAAGAATGATTCAGAACGGCTCAATCAAACGTAAGGTTCAACTCTGTTAGTTGAATGCACAGAACAGAAAGAAGTTTCATACAATGCTTCTGTGTAGTTTATATTTGAACATATTCTTTTTTCCACTATTACCCACTTAGCGCTACGAATGTCCAGTTGCATTTTCTACAGACAGAGTGTTTCAAAACTGCTCAATCAAAAGTATGGTTTAACTCTGTTAGCTGAATGCTCAGATCAGAAAGAAGTTTCACAGAATGCTTCTGTGTAGTTTATATTTGAATATATTCCTTTTTCCACTACTACGCTCTTAGCGCTCCAAATGTCCAGTTGCATTTTCTACAGAAAGAGTGTTCAGATCTGCTCAATCAAATGTATGGTTTAACTCTGTTAGCTGAATGCACAGATCAGAAAGAAGTTTCACCGAATGATTCTGTGTAGTTTATATTTGAAGACATTCCTTTTTCCAATATTACCCTCTTAGCGCTCCGAATCTCCACTTGCATTTTCTACAAAAAGAGTGTTTCATAACTGCTCAATCAAAAATATGTTTTATCTCTGTTAACTGAATTTACAGATCAGAAATAAGTTTCACAGAATGCATCTGTGTAGTTTTTATTTGAAGATATTCTTTTTCCCAATGTAGGCCTCTTAGCGCTTAGCATGTCCAATTGCAGTTTCTACAGAAAGAGTGTTTCAGAACGGCTCAATCAAAAGTAAGGTTCAACTCTGTTAGTTGAATGCACAGAACAGAAAGAATTTTCACAGAATGCTACTGTGTAGTTTATATTTGAATATATTCCTTTTTCCACTATTACCCTCTTAGCGCTCCGAATGTCCACTTGCATTTTCTACAGAAAGTGTGTTCCGAACTGCACAATCATAAGTATGGTTTAACTCTGTTAGCTTAATGAACATATCAGAAAAAAGTTTCACACAATGCTTCTGTGTAGTTTTTATTTGAAGATATTATTTTTCCCAATAGAGGCCTCTTAGCGCTCAGAATGTCCAATTGCAGTTTCTACAGAAAGAGTGTTTCAGAAAGGCTCAACCAAATGTAACGTTCAACTCTGTTAGTTGAATGCACAGAACAGAAAGAAGTTTCATACAATGCTTCTGTGTAGTTTATATTTGAACATATTCTTTTTTCCACTATTACCCACTTAGCGCTACGAATGTCCAGTTGCATTTTCTACAGACAGAGTGTTTCAAAACTGCTCAATCAAAAGTATGGTTTAACTCTGTTAGCTGAATGCTCAGATCAGAAAGAAGTTTCACAGAATGCTTCTGTGTAGTTTATATTTGAATATATTCCTTTTTCCACTACTACTCTCTTAGCGCTCCAAATGTCCAGTTGAATTTTCTACAGAAAGAGTGTTCAGATCTGCTCAATCAAAAGTATGGTTTAACTCTGTTAGCTGAATGCACAGATCAGAAAGAAGTTTCACAGAATGATTCTGTGTAGTTTATATTTGGAGACATTCCTTTTTCCACTATTACCCTCTTAGCGCTCCGAATCTCCACTTGCATTTTCTACAGAAAGAGTGTTTCAGAATGGCTCAATCAAAACTAAGGTTCAACTCTTTTAGTTGAACAAACAGAACAGAAAGAAGTTTCACACAATTCTTCTGTATAGTTTTTATTTGTAGACATTCTTTTTCCAAATATAGGCCTCTTAGCGCTCAGAATGTCCAATTGCAGTTTCTACAGAAAGAGTGTTTCAGAACGGCTCAATCAAAAGTAAGGTTCAACTCTGTTAGTTGAATGCACAGAACAGAAAGAAGTTTCATACAATGCTTCTGTGTAGTTTATATTTGAACATATTCTTTTTTCCACTATTACCCACTTAGCGCTACGAATGTCCAGTTGCATTTTCTACAGTCAGAGTGTTTCAAAACTGCTCAAACAAAAGTATGGTTTAACTCTGTTAGCTGAATGCTCAGATCAGAAAGAAGTTTCACAGAATGCTTCTGTGTAGTTTATATTTGAATATATTCCTTTTTCCACTACTACGCTCTTAGCGCTCCAAATGTCCAGTTGCATTTTCTACAGAAAGAGTGTTCAGATCTGCTCAATCAAAAGTATGGTTTAACTCTGTTAGCTGAATGCACAGATCAGAAAGAGGTTTCACCGAATGATTCTGTGTAGTTTATATTTGAAGACATTCCTTTTTCCAATATTACCCTCTTAGCGCTCCGAATCTCCACTTGCATTTTCTACAAAAAGAGTGTTTCATAACTGCTCAATCAAAAATATGTTTTATCTCTGTTAACTGAATTTACAGATCAGAAATAAGTTTCACAGAATGCATCTGTGTAGTTTTTATTTGAAGATATTCTTTTTCCCAATGTAGGCCTCTTAGCGCTTAGCATGTCCAATTGCAGTTTCTACAGAAAGAGTGTTTCAGAACGGCTCAATCAAAAGTAAGGTTCAACTCTGTTAGTTGAATGCACAGAACAGGAAGAATTTTCACAGAATGCTACTGTGTAGTTTATATTTGAATATATTCCTTTTTCCACTATTACCCTCTTAGCGCTCCGAATGTCCACTTGCATTTTCTACAGAAAGAGTGTACAGAACTGCGCAATCAAAACTAAGGTTCAACTCTTTTAGTTGAACAAACAGAACAGAAAGAAGTTTCACACAATGCTTCTGTGTAGTTTTTATTTGTAGACATTCTTTTTCCCAATATAGGCCTCTTAGCGCTCAGAATGTCCAATTGCAGTTTCTACAGAAAGAGTGATTCAGAACGGCTCAATCAAACGTAAGGTTCAACTCTGTTAGTTGAATGCACAGAACAGAAAGAAGTTTCATACAATGCTTCTGTGTAGTTTATATTTGAACATATTCTTTTTTCCACTATTACCCACTTAGCGCTACGAATGTCCAGTTGCATTTTCTACAGACAGAGTGTTTCAAAACTGCTCAATCAAAAGTATGGTTTAACTCTGTTAGCTGAATGCTCAGATCAGAAAGAAGTTTCACAGAATGCTTCTGTGTAGTTTATATTTGAATATATTCCTTTTTCCACTACTACGCTCTTAGCGCTCCAAATGTCCAGTTGCATTTTCTACAGAAAGAGTGTTCAGATCTGCTCAATCAAAAGTATGGTTTAACTCTGTTAGCTGAATGCACAGATCAGAAAGAAGTTTCACCGAATGATTCTGTGTACTTTATATTTGAAGACATTCCTTTTTCCACTATTACCCTCTTAGCGCTCCGAATCTCCACTTGCATTTTCTTCAAAAAGAGTGTTTCATAACTGCTCAATCAAAAATATGTTTTATCTCTGTTAACTGAATTTACAGATCAGAAATAATTTTCACAGAATGCATCTGTGTAGTTTTTATTTGAAGATATTATTTTCCCAATGTAGGCCTCTTAGCGCTTAGCATGTCCAATTGCAGTTTCTACAGAAAGAGTGTTTCAGAACGGCTCAATCAAAAGTAAGGTTCAACTCTGTTAGTTGAATGCACAGAACAGAAAGAATTTTCACAGAATGCTACTGTGTAGTTTATATTTGAATATATTCCTTTCTCCACTATTACCCTCTTAGCGCTCCGAATGTCCACTTGCATTTTCTACAGAAAGAGTGTTCCGAACTGCGCAATCAAAAGTATGGTTTAACTCTGTTAGCTTAATGAACATATCAGAAATAAGTTTCACACAATGCTTCTGTGTAGTTTTTATTTGAAGATATTATTTTTCCCAATAGAGGCCTCTTAGCGCTCAGAATGTCCAATTGCAGTTTCTACAGAAAGAGTGTTTCAGAAAGGCTCAATCAAAAGTAAGGTTCAACTCTGTTAGTTGAATGCACAGAACAGAAAGAAGTTTCATACAATGCTTCTGTGTAGTTTATATTTGAACATATTCTTTTTTCCACTATTACCCACTTAGCGCTACGAATGTCCAGTTGCATTTTCTACAGACAGAGTGTTTCAAAACTGCTCAATCAAAAGTATGGTTTAACTCTGTTAGCTGAATGCTCAGATCAGAAAGAAGTTTCACAGAATGCTTCTGTGTAGTTTATATTTGAATATATTCCTTTTTCCACTACTACTCTCTTAGCGCTCCAAATGTCCAGTTGCATTTTCTACAGAAAGAGTGTTCAGATCTGCTCAATCAAAAGTATGGTTTAACTCTGTTAGCTGAATGCACTGATCAGAAAGAAGTTTCACAGAATGATTCTGTGTAGTTTATATTTGGAGACATTCCTTTTTCCACTATTACCCTCTTAGCGCTCCGAATCTCCACTTGCATTTTCTACAGAAAGAGTGTTTCAGAACGGCTCAATCAAAACTAAGGTTCAACTCTTTTAGTTGAACAAACAGAACAGAAAGAAGTTTCACACAATTCTTCTGCGTAGTTTTTATTTGTAGACATTCTTTTTCCCAATATAGGCCTCTTAGCGCTCAGAATGTCCAATTGCAGTTTCTACAGAAAGAGTGTTTCAGAACGGCTCAATCAAAAGTAAGGTTCAACTCTGTTAGTTGAATGCACAGAACAGAAAGAAGTTTCATACAATGCTTCTGTGTAGTTTATATTTGAACATATTCTTTTTTCCACTATTACCCACTTAGCGCTACGAATGTCCAGTTGCATTTTCTACAGACAGAGTGTTTCAAAACTGCTCAATCAAAAGTATGTTTTAACTCTGTTAGCTGAATGCTCAGATCAGAAAGAAGTTTCACAGAATGCTTCTGTGTAGTTTATATTTGAATATATTCCTTTTTCCACTACTACGCTCTTAGCGCTCCAAATGTCCAGTTGCATTTTCTACAGAAAGAGTGATCAGATCTGCTCAATCAAAAGTATGGTTTAACTCTGTTAGCTGAATGCACAGATCAGAAAGAATTTTCACCGAATGATTCTGTGTAGTTTATATTTGAAGACATTCCTTTTTCCAATATTACCCTCTTAGCGCTCCGAAACTCCACTTGCATTTTCTACAAAAAGAGTGTTTCATAACTGCTCAATCAAAAATATGTTTTATCTCTGTTAACTGAATTTACAGATCAGAAATAATTTTCACAGAATGCATCTGTGTAGTTTTTATTTGAAGATATTCTTTTTCCCAATGTAGGCCTCTTAGCGCTTAACATGTCCAATTTCAGTTTCTTCAGAAAGAGTGTTTCAGAACGGCTCAATCAAAAGTAAGGTTCAACTCTGTTAGTTGAATGCACAGAACAGAAAGAATTTTCACAGAATGCTACTGTGTAGTTTATATTTGAATATATTCCTTTTTCCACTATTACCCTCTTAGCGCTCCGAATGTCCACTTGCATTTTCTACAGAAAGAGTGTTCAGAACTGCGCAATCAAAACTAAGGTTCAACTCTTTTAGTTGAACAAACAGAACAGAAAGAAGATTCACACAATGCTTCTGTGTAGTTTTTATTTTTAGACATTCTTTTTCCCAATAGAGGCCTCTTAGCGCTCAGAATGTCCAATTGCAGTTTCTACAGAAAGAATGATTCAGAACGGCTCAATCAAACGTAAGGTTCAACTCTGTTAGTTGAATGCACAGAACAGAAAGAAGTTTCATACAATGCTTCTGTGTAGTTTATATTTGAACATATTCTTTTTTCCACTATTACCCACTTAGCGCTACGAATGTCCAGTTGCATTTTCTACAGACAGAGTGTTTCAAAACTGCTCAATCAAAAGTATGGTTTAACTCTGTTAGCTGAATGCTCAGATCAGAAAGAAGTTTCACAGAATGCTTCTGTGTAGTTTATATTTGAATATATTCCTTTTTCCACTACTACGCTCTTAGCGCTCCAAATGTCCAGTTGCATTTTCTACAGAAAGAGTGTTCAGATCTGCTCAATCAAATGTATGGTTTAACTCTGTTAGCTGAATGCACAGATCAGAAAGAAGTTTCACCGAATGATTCTGTGTAGTTTATATTTGAAGACATTCCTTTTTCCAATATTACCCTCTTAGCGCTCCGAATCTCCACTTGCATTTTCTACAAAAAGAGTGTTTCATAACTGCTCAATCAAAAATATGTTTTATCTCTGTTAACTGAATTTACAGATCAGAAATAAGTTTCACAGAATGCATCTGTGTAGTTTTTATTTGAAGATATTCTTTTTCCCAATGTAGGCCTCTTAGCGCTTAGCATGTCCAATTGCAGTTTCTACAGAAAGAGTGTTTCAGAACGGCTCAATCAAAAGTAAGGTTCAACTCTGTTAGTTGAATGCACAGAACAGAAAGAATTTTCACAGAATGCTACTGTGTAGTTTATATTTGAATATATTCCTTTTTCCACTATTACCCTCTTAGCGCTCCGAATGTCCACTTGCATTTTCTACAGAAAGTGTGTTCCGAACTGCACAATCATAAGTATGGTTTAACTCTGTTAGCTTAATGAACATATCAGAAAAAAGTTTCACACAATGCTTCTGTGTAGTTTTTATTTGAAGATATTATTTTTCCCAATAGAGGCCTCTTAGCGCTCAGAATGTCCAATTGCAGTTTCTACAGAAAGAGTGTTTCAGAAAGGCTCAACCAAATGTAACGTTCAACTCTGTTAGTTGAATGCACAGAACAGAAAGAAGTTTCATACAATGCTTCTGTGTAGTTTATATTTGAACATATTCTTTTTTCCACTATTACCCACTTAGCGCTACGAATGTCCAGTTGCATTTTCTACAGACAGAGTGTTTCAAAACTGCTCAATCAAAAGTATGGTTTAACTCTGTTAGCTGAATGCTCAGATCAGAAAGAAGTTTCACAGAATGCTTCTGTGTAGTTTATATTTGAATATATTCCTTTTTCCACTACTACTCTCTTAGCGCTCCAAATGTCCAGTTGAATTTTCTACAGAAAGAGTGTTCAGATCTGCTCAATCAAAAGTATGGTTTAACTCTGTTAGCTGAATGCACAGATCAGAAAGAAGTTTCACAGAATGATTCTGTGTAGTTTATATTTGGAGACATTCCTTTTTCCACTATTACCCTCTTAGCGCTCCGAATCTCCACTTGCATTTTCTACAGAAAGAGTGTTTCAGAATGGCTCAATCAAAACTAAGGTTCAACTCTTTTAGTTGAACAAACAGAACAGAAAGAAGTTTCACACAATTCTTCTGTATAGTTTTTATTTGTAGACATTCTTTTTCCAAATATAGGCCTCTTAGCGCTCAGAATGTCCAATTGCAGTTTCTACAGAAAGAGTGTTTCAGAACGGCTCAATCAAAAGTAAGGTTCAACTCTGTTAGTTGAATGCACAGAACAGAAAGAAGTTTCATACAATGCTTCTGTGTAGTTTATATTTGAACATATTCTTTTTTCCACTATTACCCACTTAGCGCTACGAATGTCCAGTTGCATTTTCTACAGTCAGAGTGTTTCAAAACTGCTCAAACAAAAGTATGGTTTAACTCTGTTAGCTGAATGCTCAGATCAGAAAGAAGTTTCACAGAATGCTTCTGTGTAGTTTATATTTGAATATATTCCTTTTTCCACTACTACGCTCTTAGCGCTCCAAATGTCCAGTTGCATTTTCTACAGAAAGAGTGTTCAGATCTGCTCAATCAAAAGTATGGTTTAACTCTGTTAGCTGAATGCACAGATCAGAAAGAGGTTTCACCGAATGATTCTGTGTAGTTTATATTTGAAGACATTCCTTTTTCCAATATTACCCTCTTAGCGCTCCGAATCTCCACTTGCATTTTCTACAAAAAGAGTGTTTCATAACTGCTCAATCAAAAATATGTTTTATCTCTGTTAACTGAATTTACAGATCAGAAATAAGTTTCACAGAATGCATCTGTGTAGTTTTTATTTGAAGATATTCTTTTTCCCAATGTAGGCCTCTTAGCGCTTAGCATGTCCAATTGCAGTTTCTACAGAAAGAGTGTTTCAGAACGGCTCAATCAAAAGTAAGGTTCAACTCTGTTAGTTGAATGCACAGAAGAGGAAGAATTTTCACAGAATGCTACTGTGTAGTTTATATTTGAATATATTCCTTTTTCCACTATTACCCTCTTAGCGCTCCGAATGTCCACTTGCATTTTCTACAGAAAGAGTGTTCAGAACTGCGCAATCAAAACTAAGGTTCAACTCTTTTAGTTGAACAAACAGAACAGAAAGAAGTTTCACACAATGCTTCTGTGTAGTTTTTATTTGTAGACATTCTTTTTCCCAATATAGGCCTCTTAGCGCTCAGAATGTCCAACTGCAGTTTCTACAGAAAGAGTGATTCAGCAAGGCTCAATCAAACGTAAGGTTCAACTCTGTTAGTTGAATGCACAGAACAGAAAGAAGTTTCATACAATGCTTCTGTGTAGTTAATATTTGAATATATTCTTTTTTTTACTATTACCCACTTAGCGCTTCGAATGTCCAGTTGCATTTTCTACAGACAGAGTGTTTCAAAACTGCTCAATCAAAAGTATGGTTTAACTCTGTTAGCTGAATGCTCAGATCAGAAAGAAGTTTCACAGAATGCTTCTGTGTAGTTTATATTTGAATATATTCCTTTTTCCACTACTACGCTCTTAGCGCTCCAAATGTCCAGTTGCATTTTCTACAGAAAGAGTGTTCAGATCTGCTCAATCAAAAGTATGGTTTAACTCTGTTAGCTGAATGCACAGATCAGAAAGAAGTTTCACCGAATGATTCTGTGTAGTTTATATTTGAAGACATTCCTTTATCCACTATTACCCTCTTAGCGCTCCGAATCTCCACTTGCATTTTCTTCAAAAAGAGTGTTTCATAACTGCTCAATCAAAAATATGTTTTATCTCTGTTAATTGAATTTACAGATCAGAAATAAGTTTCACAGAATGCATCTGTGTAGTTTTTATTTGAAGATATTCTTTTTCCCAATGTAGGCCTCTTAGCGCTTAGCATGTCCAATTGCAGTTTCTACAGAAAGAGTGTTTCAGAACGGCTCAATCAAAAGTAAGGTTCAACTCTGTTAGTTGAATGCACAGAACAGAAAGAATTTTCACAGAATGCTACTGTGTATTTTATATTTGAATATATTCCTTTTTCCACTATTACCCTCTTAGCGCTCCGAATGTCCACTTGCATTTTCTACAGAAAGAGTGTTCAGAACTGCGCAATCAAAAGTATGGTTTAACTCTGTTAGCTTAATGAACATATCAGAAATAAGTTTCACCCAATGCTTCTGTGTAGTTTTTATTTGAAGATATTATTTTTCCCAATAGAGGCCTCTTAGCGCTCAGAATGTCCAATTGCAGTTTCTACAGAAAGAGTGTTTCAGAAAGGCTCAATCAAAAGTAAGGTTCAACTCTTTTAGTTGAACAAACAGAACAGAAAGAAGTTTCACACAATTCTTCTGTGTAGTTTTTATTTGTAGACATTCTTTTTCCCAATATAGGCCTCTTAGCGCTCAGAATGTCCAATTGCAGTTTCTACAGAAAGAGGGTTTCAGAACGGCTCAATCAAAAGTAAGGTTCAACTCTGTTAGTTGAATGCACAGAACAGCAAGAAGTTTCATACAATGCTTCTGTTTAGTTTATATTTGAACATATTCTTTTTTCCACTATTACCCACTTAGCGCTACGAATGTCCAGTTGCATTTTCTACAGACAGAGTGTTTCAAAACGGCTCAATCAAAAGTATGGTTTAACTCTGTTAGCTGAATGCTCAGATCAGAAAGAAGTTTCACAGAATGCTTCTGTGTAGTTTATATTTGAATATATTCCTTTTTCCACTACTACGCTCTTAGCGCTCCAAATGTCCAGTTGCATTTTCTACAGAAAGAGTGTTCAGATCTGCTCAATCAAAAGTATGGTTTAACTCTGTTAGCTGAATGCACAGATCAGCAAGAAGTTTCACCGAATGATTCTGTGTAGTTTATATTTGAAGACATTCCTTTTTCCACTATTACCCTCTTATCGCTCCTAATCTCCACTTGCATTTTCTACAAAAAGAGTGTTTCATAACTGCTCAATCAAAAATATGTTTTATCTCTGTTAACTGAATTTACAGATCAGAAATAAGTTTCACAGAATGCATCTGTGTAGTTTTTATTTGAAGATATTCTTTTTCCCAATGTAGGCCTCTTAGCTCTTAGCATGTCCAATTGCAGTTTCTACAGAAAGAGTGTTTCAGAACGGCTCAATCAAAAGTAGGGTTCAACTCTGTTAGTTGAATGCACAGAACAGAAAGAATTTTCACAGAATGCTACTGTGTAGTTTATATTTGAATATATTCCTTTTTCCACTATTACCCTCTTAGCGCTCCGAATGTCCACTTGCATTTTCTACAGAAAGAGTTTTCAGAACTGCGCAATCAAAAGTATGGTTTAACTCTGTTAGCTTAATGAACATATCAGAAATAAGTTTCACACAATGCTTCTGTGTAGTTTTTATTTGAAGATATTATTTTTCCCAATAGAGGCCTCTTAGCGCTCAGAATGTCCAATTGCAGTTTCTACAGAAAGAGTGTTTCAGAAAGGCTCAATCTAAAGTAAGGTTCAACTCTGTTAGTTGAATGCTCAGAACAGAAAGTAGTTTCATACAATGCTTCTGTGTAGCTTATATTTGAACATATTCTTTTTTCCACTATTACCCACTTAGGGCTACGAATGTCTAGTTGCATTTTCTACAGACAGAGTGTTTCAAAACTGCTCACTCAAAAGTATGGTTTAACTCTGTTAGCTGAATGCTCAGATCAGAAAGTAGTTTCACAGAATGCTTCTGTGTAGTTTATATTTGAATATATTCCTTTTTCCACTACTACTCTCTTAGCGCTCCAAATGTCCAGTTGCATTTTCTACAGAAAGAGTGTTCAGATCTGCTCAATCAAAAGTATGGTTTAACTCTGTTAGCTGAATGCACAGATCAGAAAGAAGTTTCACAGAATGATTCTGTGTAGTTTATATTTGGAGACATTCCTTTTTCCACTATTACCCTCTTAGCGCTCTGAATCTCCACTTGCATTTTCTACAGAAAGAATGTTTGAGAACGGCTCAATCAAAACTAAGGTTCAACTCTTTTAGTTGAACAAACAGAACAGAAAGAAGTTTCACGCAATTCTTCTGTGTAGTTTTTATTTGTAGACATTCTTTTTCCCAATATAGGCCTCTTAGCGCTCAGAATGTCCAATTGCAGTTTCTACAGAAAGAGTGTTTCAGAACGGCTCAATCAAAAGTAAGGTTCAACTCTGTTAGTTGAATGCACAGAACAGAAAGAAGTTTCATACAATGCTTCTGTGTAGTTTATATTTGATCATATTCTTTTTTCCACAATTACCCACTTAGCGCTACGAATGTCCAGTTGCATTTTCTACAGACAGAGTGTTTCAAAACTGCTCAGTGAAAAGTATGGTTTAACTCTGTTAGCTGAATGCTCAGATCAGAAAGAAGTTTCACAGAATGCTTCTGTGTAGTTTATATTTGAATATATTCCTTTTTCCACTACTACGCTCTTAGCGCTCCAAATGTCCAGTTGCATTTTCTACAGAAAGAGTGTTCAGATCTGCTCAATCAAAAGTATGGTTTAACTCCGTTAGCTGAATGCACAGATCAGAAAGAAGTTTCACAGAATGATTCTGTGTAGTTTATATTTGGAGACATTCCTTTTTCCACTATTACCCTCTTAGCGCTCCGAATCTCCACTTGCATTTTCTACAGAAAGAGTGTTTCAGAACGGCTCAATCAAAACTAAGGTTCAACTCTTTTAGTTGAACAAACAGAACAGAAAGAAGTTTCACACAATTCTTCTGTGTAGTTTTTATTTGTAGACATTCTTTTTCCCAATATAGGCCTCTTAGCGCTCAGAATGTCCAATTGCAGTTTCTACAGAAAGAGGGTTTCAGAACGGCTCAATCAAAAGTAAGGTTCAACTCTGTTAGTTGAATGCACAGAACAGCAAGAAGTTTCATACAATGCTTCTGTTTAGTTTATATTTGAACATATTCTTTTTTCCACTATTACCCACTTAGCGCTACGAATGTCCAGTTGCATTTTCTACAGACAGAGTGTTTCAAAACGGCTCAATCAAAAGTATGGTTTAACTCTGTTAGCTGAATGCTCAGATCAGAAAGAAGTTTCACAGAATGCTTCTGTGTAGTTTATATTTGAATATATTCCTTTTTCCACTACTACGCTCTTAGCGCTCCAAATGTCCAGTTGCATTTTCTACAGAAAGAGTGTTCAGATCTGCTCAATCAAAAGTATGGTTTAACTCTGTTAGCTGAATGCACAGATCAGCAAGAAGTTTCACCGAATGATTCTGTGTAGTTTATATTTGAAGACATTCCTTTTTCCACTATTACCCTCTTATCGCTCCTAATCTCCACTTGCATTTTCTACAAAAAGAGTGTTTCATAACTGCTCAATCAAAAATATGTTTTATCTCTGTTAACTGAATTTACAGATCAGAAATAAGTTTCACAGAATGCATCTGTGTAGTTTTTATTTGAAGATATTCTTTTTCCCAATGTAGGCCTCTTAGCTCTTAGCATGTCCAATTGCAGTTTCTACAGAAAGAGTGTTTAAGAACGGCTCAATCAAAAGTAGGGTTCAACTCTGTTAGTTGAATGCACAGAACAGAAAGAATTTTCACAGAATGCTACTGTGTAGTTTATATTTGAATATATTCCTTTTTCCACTATTACCCTCTTAGCGCTCCGAATGTCCACTTGCATTTTCTACAGAAAGAGTTTTCAGAACTGCGCAATCAAAAGTATGGTTTAACTCTGTTAGCTTAATGAACATATCAGAAATAAGTTTCACACAATGCTTCTGTGTAGTTTTTATTTGAAGATATTATTTTTCCCAATAGAGGCCTCTTAGCGCTCAGAATGTCCAATTGCAGTTTCTACAGAAAGAGTGTTTCAGAAAGGCTCAATCTAAAGTAAGGTTCAACTCTGTTAGTTGAATGCACAGAACAGAAAGAAGTTTCATACAATGCTTCTGTGTAGCTTATATTTGAACATATTCTTTTTTCCACTATTACCCACTTAGCGCTACGAATGTCTAGTTGCATTTTCTACAGAGAGAGTGTTTCAAAACTGCTCACTAAAAAGTATGGTTTAACTCTGTTAGCTGAATGCTCAGATCAGAAAGTAGTTTCACAGAATGCTTCTGTGTAGTTTATATTTGAATATATTCCTTTTTCCACTACTACTCTCTTAGCGCTCCAAATGTCCAGTTGCATTTTCTACAGAAAGAGTGTTCAGATCTGCTCAATCAAAAGTATGGTTTAACTCTGTTAGCTGAATGCACAGATCAGAAAGAAGTTTCACAGAATGATTCTGTGTAGTTTATATTTGGAGACATTCCTTTTTCCACTATTACCCTCATAGCGCTCTGAATCTCCACTTGCATTTTCTACAGAAAGAATGTTTCAGAACGGCTCAATCAAAACTAAGGTTCAACTCTTTTAGTTGAACAAACAGAACAGAAAGAAGTTTCACGCAATTCTTCTGTGTAGTTTTTATTTGTAGACATTCTTTTTCCCAATATAGGCCTCTTAGCGCTCAGAATGTCCAATTGCAGTTTCTACAGAAAGAGTGTTTCAGAACGGCTCAATCAAAAGTAAGGTTCAACTCTGTTAGTTGAATGCACAGAACAGAAAGAAGTTTCATACAATGCTTCTGTGTAGTTCATATTTGAACATATTCTTTTTTCCACTATTACCCACTTAGCGCTACGAATGTCCAGTTGCATTTTCTACAGACAGAGTGTTTCAAAACTGCTCAATCAAAAGTATGGTTTAACTCTGTTAGCTGAATGCTCAGATCAGAAAGAAGTTTCACAGAATGCTTCTGTGTAGTTTATATTTGAATATATTCCTTTTTCCACTACTACGCTCTTAGCGCTCCAAATGTCCAGTTGCATTTTCTACAGAAAGAGTGTTCAGATCTGCTCAATCAAAAGTATGGTTTAACTCTGTTAGCTGAATGCACAGATCAGAAAGAAGTTTCACCGAATGATTCTGTGTAGTTTATATTTGAAGACATTCCTTTTTCCACTATTACCCACTTAGCGCTCCGAATCTCCACTTGCATTTTCTACAAAAAGAGTGTTTCATAACTGCTCAGTCAAAAATATGTTTTATCTCTGTTAACTGAATTTACAGATCAGAAATAAGTTTCACAGAATGCATCTGTGTAGTGTTTATTTGAAGATATTCTTTTTCCCAATGTAGGCCTCTTAGCGCTTAGCATGTCCAATTGCAGTTTCTACAGAAAGTGTGTTTCAGAACGGCTCAATCAAAAGTAAGGTTGAACTCTGTTAGTTGAATGCACAGAACAGAAAGAATTTTCACAGAATGCTACTGTGTAGTTTATATTTGAATATATTCCTTTTTCCACTATTACCCTCTTAGTGCTCCGAATGTCCACTTGCATTTTCTACAGAAAGAGTGTTCAGAACTGCGCAATCAAAAGTATGGTTTAACTCTGTTAGCTTAATGAACATATCAGAAATAAGTTTCACACAATGCTTCGGTGTAGTTTTTATTTGAAGATATTATTTTTCCCAATAGAGGCCTCTTAGCGCTCAGAATGTCCAATTGCAGTTTCTACAGAAAGAGAGTTTCAGAAAGGCTCAATCAAAAGTAAGGTTCAACTCTGTTAGTTGAATGCACAGAACAGAAAGAAGTTTCATACAATGCTTCTTTGTAGTTTATATTTGAACATATTCTTTTTTCCACTATTACCCACTTAGCGCTACGAATGTCCAGTTGCATTTTCTACAGACAGAGTGTTTCAAAACTGCTCAATCAAAAGTATGGTTTAACTCTGTTAGCTGAATGCTCAGATCAGAAAGAAGTTTCACAGAATGCTTCTGTGTAGTTTATATTTGAATATATTACTTTTTCCACTACTACTCTCTTAGCGCTCCAAATGTCCAGTTGCATTTTCTACAGAAAGAGTGTTCAGATCTGCTCAATCAAAAGTATGGTTTAACTCTGTTAGCTGAATGCACAGATCAGAAAGAAGTTTCTCAGAATGATTCTGTGTAGTTTATATTTGGAGACATTCCTTTTTCCACTATTACCCTCTTAGCGCTCCGAATCTCCACTTGCATTTTCTACAGAAAGAGTGTTTCAGAACGGCTCAATCAAAACTAAGGTTCAACTCATTTAGTTGAACAAACAGAACAGAAAGAAGTTTCACACAATTCTTCTGTGTAGTTTTTATTTGTAGACATTCTTTTTCCCAATATAGGCCTCTTAGCGCTCAGAATGTCCAATTGCAGTTTCTACAGAAAGAGTGTTTCAGAACGGCTCAATCAAAAGTAAGGTTCAACTCTGTTAGTTGAATGCACAGAACAGAAAGAAGTTTCATACAATGCTTCTGTGTAGTTCATATTTGAACATATTCTTTTTTCCACTATTACCCACTTAGCGCTACGAATGTCCAGTTGCATTTTCTACAGACAGAGTGTTTCAAAACTGCTCAATCAAAAGTATGGTTTAACTCTGTTAGCTGAATGCTCAGATCAGAAAGAAGTTTCACAGAATGCTTCTGTGTAGTTTATATTTGAATATATTCCTTTTTCCACTACTACTCTCTTAGCGCTCCAAATGTCCAGTTGCATTTTCTACAGAAAGAGTGTTCAGATCTGCTCAATCAAAAGTATGCTTTAACTCTGTTAGCTGAATGCACAGATCAGAAAGAAGTTTCACAGAATGATTCTTTGTAGTTTATATTTGTAGACATTCCTTTTTCCACTATTAACCTCTTAGCGCTCCGAATCTCCACTTGCATTTTCTACAGAAAGAGTGTTTCAGAACGGCTCAATCAAAACTAAGGTTCAACTCTTTTAGTTGAACAAACAGAACAGAAAGAAGTTTCACACAATTCTTCTGTGTAGTTTTTATTTGTAGACATTCTTTTTCCCAATGTAGGCCTCTTAGCGCTTAGCATGTCCAATTGCAGTTTCTACAGAAAGAGAGTTTCAGAACGGCTCAATCAAAAGTAAGGTTCAACTCTGTTAATTGAATGCACAGAACAGAAAGAATTTTCACAGAATGCTACTGCGTAGTTTATATTTGAATATATTCCTTTTTCCACTATTACCCTCTTAGCGCTCCGAATGTCCACTTGCATTTTCTACAGAAAGAGTGTTCAGAACTGCGCAATCAATAGTATGGTTTAACTCTGTTAGCTTAATGAACATATCAGAAATAAGTTTCACACAATGCTTCGGTGTAATTTTTATTTGAAGATATTATTTTTCCCAATAGAGGCCTCTTAGCGCTCACAATGTCCAATTGCAGTTTCTACAGAAAGAGTGTTTCAGAAAGGCTCAATCAAAAGTAAGGTTCAACTCTGTTAGTTGAATGCACAGAACAGAAAGAAGTTTCATACAATGCTTCTGTGTAGTTTATATTTGAACATATTCTTTTTTCCACTATTACCCACTTAGCGCTACGAATGTCCAGTTGCATTTTCTACAGACAGAGTGTTTCAAAACTGCTCAATCAAAAGTATGGTTTAACTCTGTTAGCTGAATGCTCAGATCAGAAAGAAGTTTCACAGAATGCTTCTGTGTAGTTTATATTTGAATATATTCCTTTTTCCACTACTACTCTCTTAGCGCTCCAACTGTCCAGTTGCATTTTCTACAGAAAGAGTGTTCAGATCTGCTCAATCAAAAGTATGGTTTAACTCTGTTAGCTGAATGCACAGATCAGAAAGAAGTTTCACAGAATGATTCTGTGTAGTTTATATTTGGAGACATTCCTTTTTCCACTATTACCCTCTTAGCGCTCCGAATCTCCACTTGCATTCTCTACAGAAAGAGTGTTTCAGAACGGCTCAATCAAAACTAAGGTTCAACTCTTTTAGTTGAACAAACAGAACAGAAAGAAGTTTCACACAATTCTTCTGTGTAGTTTTTATTTGTAGACATTCTTTTTCCCTATATAGGCCTCTTAGCGCTCAGAATGTCCAATTGCAGTTTCTACAGAAAGAGTGTTTCAGAACGGCTCAATCAAAAGTAAGGTTCAACTCTGTTAGTTGAATGCACAGAACAGAAAGAAGTTTCATACAATGCTTCTGTGTAGTTTATATTTGAACATATTCTTTTTTCCACTATTACCCACTTAGCGCTACGAATGTCCAGTTGCATTTTCTACAGACAGAGTGTTTCAAAACTGCTCAATCAAAAGTATGGTTTAACTCTGTTAGCTGAATGCTCAGATCAGAAAGAAGTTTCACAGAATGCTTCTGTGTAGTTTATATTTGAATATATTCCTTTTTCCACTACTACGCTCTTAGCGCTCCAAGTGTCCAGTTGCATTTTCTACAGAAAGAGTGTTCAGATCTGCTCAATCAAAAGTATGGTTTAACTCTGTTAGCTGAATGCACAGATCAGAAAGAAGTTTCACCGAATGATTCTGTGTAGTTTATATTTGAAGACATTCCTTTTTCCACTATTACCCTCTTAGCGCTCCGAATCTCCACTTGCATTTTCTACAAAAAGTGTGTTTCATAACTGCTCAATCAAAAATATGTTTTATCTCTGTTAACTGAATTTACAGATCAGAAATAAGTTTCACAGAATGCATCCGTGTAGTTTTTATTTGAAGATATTCTTTTTCCCAATGTAGGCCTCTTAGCGCTTAGCATGTCCAATTGCAGTTTCTACAGAAAGAGTGTTTCAGAACGGCTCAATCAAAAGTAAGGTTCAACTCTGTTAGTTGAATGCACAGAACAGAAAGAATTTTCACAGAATGCTACTGTGTAGTTTATATTTGAATATATTCCTTTTTCCACTATTACCCTCTTAGCGCTCCGAATGTCCACTTGCATTTTCTACAGAAAGAGTGTTCAGAACTGCGCAATCAAAAGTATGGTTTAACTCTGTTAGCTTAATGAACATATCAGAAATAAGTTTCACACAATGCTTCTGTGTAGTTTTTATTTGAAGATATTATTTTTCCCAATAGAGGCCTCTTAGCGCTCAGAATGTCCAATTGCAGTTTCTACAGAAAGAGGGTTTCAGAAAGGCTCAATCAAAAGTAAGGTTCAACTCTGTTAGTTGAATGCACAGAACAGAAAGAAGTTTCATACCATGCTTCTGTGTAGTTTATATTTGAACATATTCTTTTTTCCACTATTACCCACTTAGCGCTACGAATGTCCAGTTGCATTTTCTACAGACAGAGTGTTTCAAAACTGCTCAATCAAAAGTATGGTTTAACTCTGTTAGCTGAATGCTCAGATCAGAAAGAAGTTTCACAGAATGCTTCTGTGTAGTTTATATTTGAATATATTCCTTTTTCCACCACTATTCTCTTAGCGCTCCAAATGTCCAGTTGCATTTTCTACAGAAAGAGTGTTCAGATCTGCTCAATCAAAAGTATGGTTTAAATCAGTTAGCTGAATGCACAGATCAGAAAGAAGTTTCACAGAATGATTCTGTGTAGTTTATATTTGTAGATATTCCTTTTTCCACTATTACCCTCTTAGCGCTCCGAATCTCCACTTGCATTTTCTACAGAAAGAGTGTTTCAGAACGGCTCAATCAAAACTAAGGTTCAAATCTTTTAGTTGAACAAACAGAACAGAAAGAAGTTTCACACAATTCTTCTGTGTAGTTTTTATTTGTAGACATTCTTTTTCCCAATATAGGCCTCTTAGCGCTCAGAATGTCCAATTGCAGTATCTACAGAAAGAGTGTTTCAGAACGGCTCAATCAAAAGTAAGGTTCAACTCTGTTAGTTGAATGCACAGAACAGAAAGAAGTTTCATACCATGCTTCTGTGTAGTTCATATATGAACATATTCTTTTTTCCACTATTACCCACTTAGCGCTACGAATGTCCAGTTGCATTTTCTACAGACAGAGTGTTTCAAAACTGCTCAATCAAAAGTATGGTTTAACTCTGTTAGCTGAATGCTCAGATCAGAAAGAAGTTTCACAGAATGCTTCTGTGTAGTTTATATTTGAATATATTCCATTTTCCACTACCACGCTCTTAGCGCTCCAAATGTCCAGTTGCATTTTCTACAGAAAGAGTGTTCAGATCTGCTCAATCAAAAGTATGGTTTAACTCCGTTAGCTGAATGCACAGATCAGAAAGAAGTTTCACCGAATGATTCTGTGTAGTTTATATTTGAAGACATTCCTTTTTCCACTATTACCCTCTTAGCGCTCCGAATCTCCACTTGCATTTTCTACAAAAAGAGTGTTTCATAACTGCTCAATCAAAAATATGTTTTATCTCTGTTAACTGAATTTACAGATCAGAAATAATTTTCACAGAATGCATCTGTGTAGTTTTTATTTGAAGATATTCTCTTTCCCAATGTAGGCCTCTTAGCGCTTAGGATGTCCAATTGCAGTTTCTACAGAAAGAGTGTTTCAGAACGGCTCAATCAAAAGTAAGGTTCAACTCTGTTAGTTGAATGCACAGAACAGAAAGAATTTTCACAGAATGCTACTGTGTAGTTTATATTTGAATATATTCCTTTTTCCACTATTACCCTCTTAGCGCTCCGAATGTCCACTTGCATTTTCTACAGAAAGAGTGTTCAGAACTGCGCAATCCAAAGTATGGTTTAACTCTGTTAGCTTAATGAACATATCAGAAATAAGTTTCTCACAATGCTTCTGTGTAGTTTTTATTTGAAGATATTATTTTTCCCAATAGAGGCCTCTTAGCGCTCAGAATGTCCAATTGCAGTTTCTACAGAAAGAGTGTTTCAGAAAGGCTCAATCAAAAGTAAGGTTCAACTCTGTTAGTTGAATGCACAGAACAGAAAGAAGTTTCATACAATGCTTCTGTGTAGTTTATATTTAAACATATTTTTTTTTCCACTATTACCCACTTAGCGCTACGAATGTCCAGTTGCATTTTCTACAGACAGAGTGTTTCAAAACTGCTCAATCAAAAGTATGGTTTAACTCTGTTAGCTGAATGCTCAGATCAGAAAGAAGTTTCACAGAATGCTTCTGTGTAGTTTATATTTGAATATATTCCTTTTTCCACTACTACGCTCTTAGCGCTCCAAATGTCCGGTTGCATTTTCTACAGAAAGAGTGTTCAGATCTGCTCAATCAAAAGTATGGTTTAACTCCGTTAGCTGAATGCACAGATCAGAAAGAAGTTTCACCGAATGATTCTGTGTAGTTTATATTTGAAGACATTCCTTTTTCCACTATTACCCTCTTAGCGCTCCGAATCTCCACTTGCATTTTCTACAAAAAGAGTGTTTCATAACTGCTCAATCAAAAATAAGTTTTATCTCTGTTAACTGAATTTACAGATCAGAAATAAGTTTCACAGAATGCATCTGTGTAATTTTTATTTGAAGATATTCTTTTTCCCAATGTAGGCCTCTTAGCGCTTAGCATGTCCAATTGCAGTTTCTACAGAAAGAGTGTTTCAGAACGGCTCAATCAAAAGTAAGGTTCAACTCTGTTAGTTGAATGCACAGAACAGAAAGTATTTTCACAGAATCCTACTGTGTAGTTTATATTTGAATATATTCCTTTTTCCACTATTACCCTCTTAGCGCTCCGAATGTCCACTTGCATTTTGTACAGAAAGAGTATTGAGAACTGCGCAATCAAAAGTATGGTTTAACTCTGTTAACTTAATGAACATATCAGAAATAAGTTTCACACAATGCTTCTGTGTAGTTTTTATTTGAAGATATTATTTTTCCCAATATAGGCCTCTTAGCGCTCAGAATGTCCAATTGCAGTTTCTACAGAAAGAGTGTTTCAGAAAGGCTCAATCAAAAGTAAGGTTCAACTCTGTTAGTTGAATGCACAGAACAGAAAGAAGTTTCATACAATGCTTCTGTGTAGTTTATATTTGAACATACTCTTTTTTCCACTATTACCCACTTAGCGCTACGAATGTCCAGTTGCATTTTCTACAGACAGAGTGTTTCAAAACTGCTCAATCAAAAGTATGGTTTAACTCTGTTAGCTGAATGCTCAGATCAGAAAGAAGTTTCACAGAATGCTTCTGTGTAGTTTATATTTGAATATATTCCTTTTTCCACTACTACTCTCTTAGTGCTCCAAATGTCCAGTTGCATTTTCTACAGAAAGAGTGTTCAGATCTGCTGAATCAAAAGTATGGTTTAACTCTGTTAGCTGAATGCACAGATCAGAAAGAAGTTTCACATAATGATTCTGTGTAGTTTATATTTGGAGACATTCCTTTTTCCACTATTACCCTCTTAGCGCTCTGAATCTCCACTTGCATTTTCTACAGAAAGAGTGTTTCAGAACGGCTCAATCAAAACTAAGGTTCAACTCTTTTAGTTGAACAAACAGAACAGAAAGAAGTTTCACACAATTCTTCTGTGTAGTTTTTATTTGTAGACATTCTTTTTCCCAATATAGGCCTCTTAGCGCTCAGAATGTCCAATTGCAGTTTCTACAGAAAGAGTGTTTCAGAACGGCTCAATCAAAAGTAAGGTTCAACTCTGTTAGTTGAATGCACAGAACAGTAAGAAGTTTCATACAATGCTTCTGTGTAGTTTATATTTGAACATATTCTTTTTTCCACTATTACCCACTTAGCGCTACGAATGTCCAGTTGCATTTTCTACAGACAGAATGTTTCAAAACTGCTCAATCAAAAGTATGGTTTAACTCTGTTAGCTGAATGCTCAGATCAGAAAGAAGTTTCACAGAATGCTTCTGTGTAGTTTATATTTGAATATATTCCTTTTTCCACTACTACGCTCTTAGCGCTCCAAATGTCCAGTTGCATTTTCTACAGAAAGAGTGTTCAGATCTGCTCAATCAAAAGTATGGTTTAACTCTGTTAGCTGAATGCACAGATCAGAAAGAAGTTTCACCGAATGATTCTGTGTAGTTTATATTTGAAGACATTCCTTTTTCCACTATTACCCTCTTAGCGCTCCGAATCTCCACTTGCATTTTCTACAAAAAGTGTGTTTCATAACTGCTCAATCAAAAATATGTTTTATCTCTGTTAACTGAATTTACAGATCAGAAATAAGTTTCACAGAATGCATCTGTGTAGTTTTTATTTGAAGATATTCTTTTTCCCAATGTAGGCCTCTTAGCGCTTAGCATGTCCAATTGCAGTTTCTACAGAAAGAGTGTTTCAGAACGCCTCAATCAAAAGTAAGGTTCAACTCTGTTAGTTGAATGCACAGAACAGAAAGTATTTTCACAGAATGCTACTGTGTAGTTTATATTTGAATATATTCCTTTTTCCACTATTACCCTCTTAGCGCTCCGAATGTCCACTTGCATTTTCTACAGAAAGAGTGTTCAGAACTGCGCAATCAAAAGTATGGTTTAACTCTGTTAGCTTAATGAACATATCAGAAATAAGTTTCACACAATGCTTCTGTGTAGTTTTTATTTGAAGATATTATATTTCCCAATATAGGCCTCTTAGCGCTCAGAATGTCCAATTGCAGTTTCTATAGAAAGAGTGTTTCAGAAAGGCCCAATCAAAAGTAAGGTTCAACTCTGTTAGTTGAATGCACAGAACAGAAAGAAGTTTCATACAATGCTTCTGTGTAGTTTATATTTGAACATATTCTTTTTTCCACTATTACCCACTTAGCGCTACGAATGTCCAGTTGCATTTTCTACAGACAGAGTGTTTCAAAACTGCTCAATCAAAAGTATGGTTTAACTCTGTTAGCTGAATGCTCAGATCAGAAAGAAGTTTCACAGAATGCTTCTGTGTAGTTTATATTTGAATATATTCCTTTTTCCACTACTACTCTCTTAGCGCTCCAAATGTCCAGTTGCATTTTCTACAGAAAGAGTTTTCAGATCTGCTGAATCAAAAGTATGGTTTAACTCTGTTAGCTGAATGCACAGATCAGAAAGAAGTTTCACAGAATGATTCTGTGTAGTTTATATTTGGAGACATTCCTTTTTCCACTATTACCCTCTTAGCGCTCCGAATCTCCACTTGCATTTTCTACAGAAAGAGTGTTTCAGAACGGCTCAATCAAAACTAAGGTTCAACTCTTTTAGTTGAACAAACAGAACAGAAAGAAGTTTCACACAATTCTTCTGTGTAGTTTTTATTTGTAGACATTCTTTTTCCCAATATAGGCCTCTTAGCGCTCAGAATGTCCAATTGCAGTTTCTACAGAAAGAGTGTTTCAGAACGGCTCAATCAAAAGTAAGGTTCAACTCTGTTAGTTGAATGCACAGAACAGAAAGAAGTTTCATACAATGCTTCTGTGTAGTTTATATTTGAACATATTCTTTTTTCCACTATTACCCACTTAGCGCTACGAATGTCCAGTTGCATTTTCTACAGACAGAGTGTTTCAAAACTGCTCAATCAAAAGTATGGTTTAACTCTGTTAGCTGAATGCTCAGATCAGAAAGAAGTTTCACAGAATGCTTCTGTGTAGTTTATATTTGAATATATTCCTTTTTCCACTGCTACGCTCTTAGCGCTCCAAATGTCCAGTTGCATTTTCTACAGAAAGAGTGTTCAGATCTTCTCAATCAAATGTATGGTTTAACTCTGTTAGCTGAATGCACAGATCAGAAAGAAGTTTCACCGAATGATTCTGTGTAGTTTATATTTGAAGTCATTCCTTTTTCCACTATTACCCTCTTAGCGCTCCGAATCTCCACTTGCATTTTCTACAAAAAGAGTGTTTCATAACTGCTCAATCAAAAATATGTTTTATCTCTGTTAACTGAATTTACAGATCAGAAATAAGTTTCACAGAATGCATCTGTGTAGTTTTTATTTGAAGATATTCTTTTTCCCAATGTAGGCCTCTTAGCGCTTAGCATGTCCAATTGCATTTTCTACAGAAAGAGTGTTTCAGAACGGCTCAATCAAAAGTAAGGTTCAACTCTGTTAGTTGAATGCACAGAACAGAAAGAATTTTCACAGAATGCTACTGTGTAGTTTATATTTGAATATATTCCTTTTTCCACTATTACCCTCTTAGCGCTCCGAATGTCCACTTGCATTTTCTACAGAAAGAGTGTTCAGAACTGCGCAATCAAAAGTATGGTTTAACTCTGTTAGCTTAATGAACATATCACAAATAAGTTTCACACAATGCTTCTGTGTAGTTTTTATTTGAAGATATTATTTTTCCCAATAGAGGCCTCTTAGCGCTCAGAATGTCCAATTGCAGTATCTACAGAAAGAGTGTTTCAGAAAGGCTCAGTCAAAAGTAAGGTTCAACTCTGTTAGTTGAATGCACAGAACAGAAAGAAGTTTCATACAATGCTTCTGTGTAGTTTATATTTGAACATATTCTTTTTTCCACTATTACCCACTTAGCGCTACGAATGTCCAGTTGCATTTTCTACAGACAGAGTGTTTCAAAACTGCTCAATCAAAAGTATGGTTTAACTCTGTTAGCTGAATGCTCAGATCAGAAAGAAGTTTCACAGAATGCTTCTGTGTAGTTTATATTTGAATATATTCCTTTTTCCACTACTACTCTCTTAGTGCTCCAAATGTCCAGTTGCATTTTCTACAGAAAGAGTGTTCAGATCTGCTGAATCAAAAGTATGGTTTAACTCTGTTAGCTGAATGCACAGATCAGAAAGAAGTTTCACAGAATGATTCTGTGTAGTTTATATTTGGAGACATTCCTTTTTCCACTATTACCCTCTTAGCGCTCCGAATCTCCACTTGCATTTTCTACAGAAACAGTGTTTCAGAACGGCTCAATCAAAACTAAGGTTCAACTCTTTTAGTTGAACAAACAGAACAGAAAGAAGTTTCACACAATTCTTCTGTGTAGTTTTTATTTGTAGACATTCTTTTTCCCAATATAGGCCTCTTAGCGCTCAGAATGTCCAATTGCAGTTTCTACAGAAAGAGTGTTTCAGAACGGCTCAATCAAAAGTAAGGTTCAACTCTGTTAGTTGAATGCACAGAACAGAAAGAAGTTTCATACAATGCTTCTGTGTAGTTTATATTTAAACATATTTTTTTTTCCACTATTACCCACTTAGCGCTACGAATGTCCAGTTGCATTTTCTACAGACAGAGTGTTTCAAAACTGCTCAATCAAAAGTATGGTTTAACTCTGTTAGCTGAATGCTCAGATCAGAAAGAAGTTTCACAGAATGCTTCTGTGTAGTTTATATTTGAATATATTCCTTTTTCCACTACTACGCTCTTAGCGCTCCAAATGTCCGGTTGCATTTTCTACAGAAAGAGTGTTCAGATCTGCTCAATCAAAAGTATGGTTTAACTCCGTTAGCTGAATGCACAGATCAGAAAGAAGTTTCACCGAATGATTCTGTGTAGTTTATATTTGAAGACATTCCTTTTTCCACTATTACCCTCTTAGCGCTCCGAATCTCCACTTGCATTTTCTACAAAAAGAGTGTTTCATAACTGCTCAATCAAAAATAAGTTTTATCTCTGTTAACTGAATTTACAGATCAGAAATAAGTTTCACAGAATGCATCTGTGTAATTTTTATTTGAAGATATTCTTTTTCCCAATGTAGGCCTCTTAGCGCTTAGCATGTCCAATTGCAGTTTCTACAGAAAGAGTGTTTCAGAACGGCTCAATCAAAAGTAAGGTTCAACTCTGTTAGTTGAATGCACAGAACAGAAAGTATTTTCACAGAATCCTACTGTGTAGTTTATATTTGAATATATTCCTTTTTCCACTATTACCCTCTTAGCGCTCCGAATGTCCACTTGCATTTTGTACAGAAAGAGTATTGAGAACTGCGCAATCAAAAGTATGGTTTAACTCTGTTAACTTAATGAACATATCAGAAATAAGTTTCACACAATGCTTCTGTGTAGTTTTTATTTGAAGATATTATTTTTCCCAATATAGGCCTCTTAGCGCTCAGAATGTCCAATTGCAGTTTCTACAGAAAGAGTGTTTCAGAAAGGCTCAATCAAAAGTAAGGTTCAACTCTGTTAGTTGAATGCACAGAACAGAAAGAAGTTTCATACAATGCTTCTGTGTAGTTTATATTTGAACATACTCTTTTTTCCACTATTACCCACTTAGCGCTACGAATGTCCAGTTGCATTTTCTACAGACAGAGTGTTTCAAAACTGCTCAATCAAAAGTATGGTTTAACTCTGTTAGCTGAATGCTCAGATCAGAAAGAAGTTTCACAGAATGCTTCTGTGTAGTTTATATTTGAATATATTCCTTTTTCCACTACTACTCTCTTAGTGCTCCAAATGTCCAGTTGCATTTTCTACAGAAAGAGTGTTCAGATCTGCTGAATCAAAAGTATGGTTTAACTCTGTTAGCTGAATGCACAGATCAGAAAGAAGTTTCACAGAATGATTCTGTGTAGTTTATATTTGGAGACATTCCTTTTTCCACTATTACCCTCTTAGCGCTCTGAATCTCCACTTGCATTTTCTACAGAAAGAGTGTTTCAGAACGGCTCAATCAAAACTAAGGTTCAACTCTTTTAGTTGAACAAACAGAACAGAAAGAAGTTTCACACAATTCTTCTGTGTAGTTTTTATTTGTAGACATTCTTTTTCCCAATATAGGCCTCTTAGCGCTCAGAATGTCCAATTGCAGTTTCTACAGAAAGAGTGTTTCAGAACGGCTCAATCAAAAGTAAGGTTCAACTCTGTTAGTTGAATGCACAGAACAGTAAGAAGTTTCATACAATGCTTCTGTGTAGTTTATATTTGAACATATTCTTTTTTCCACTATTACCCACTTAGCGCTACGAATGTCCAGTTGCATTTTCTACAGACAGAATGTTTCAAAACTGCTCAATCAAAAGTATGGTTTAACTCTGTTAGCTGAATGCTCAGATCAGAAAGAAGTTTCACAGAATGCTTCTGTGTAGTTTATATTTGAATATATTCCTTTTTCCACTACTACGCTCTTAGTGCTCCAAATGTCCAGTTGCATTTTCTACAGAAAGAGTGTTCAGATCTTCTCAATCAAAAGTATGGTTTAACTCTGTTAGCTGAATGCACAGATCAGAAAGAAGTTTCACAGAATGATTCTGTGTAGTTTATATTTGGAGACATTCCTTTTTCCACTATTACCCTCTTAGCGCACTGAATCTCCACTTGCATTTTCTACAGAAACAGTGTTTCAGAACGGCTCAATCAAAACTAAGGTTCAACTCTTTTAGTTGAGCAAACAGAACAGAAAGAAGTTTCACACAATTCTTCTGTGTAGTTTTTATTTGTAGACATTCTTTTTCCCAATATAGGCCTCTTAGCGCTCAGAATGTCCAATTGCAGTTTCTACAGAAAGAGTGTTTCAGAACGGCTCAATCAAAAGTAAGGTTCAACTCTGTTAGTTGAATGCACAGAACAGAAAGAAGTTTCATACAATGCTTCTGTGTAGTTTATATTTGAACATATTTTTTTCCACTATTACCCACTTAGCGCTACGAATGTGCAGTTGCATTTTCTACAGACAGACTGTTTAAAAACTGCTCAATCAAAAGTATGGTTTAATTCTGTTAGCTGAATGCTCAGATCAGAAAGAAGTTTCACAGAATGCTTCTGTGTAGTTTATATTTGAATATATTCCTTTTTCCACTACTACGCTCTTAGTGCTCCAAATGTCCAGTTGCATTTTCTACAGAAAGAGTGTTCAGATCTTCTCAATCAAAAGTATGGTTTAACTCTGTTAGCTGAATGCACAGATCAGAAAGAAGTTTCACCGAATGATTCTGTGTAGTTTATATTTGAAGACATTCCTTTTTCCACTATTACCCTCTTAGCGCTCGGAATCTCCACTTGCATTTTCTACAAAAAGAGTGTTTCATAACTGCTCAATCAAAAATATGTTTTATCTCTGTTAACTGAATTTACAGATCAGAAATAAGTTTCACAGAATGCATCTGTGTAGTTTTTATTTGAAGATATTCTTTTTCCCAATGTAGGCCTCTTAGCGCTTAGCATGTCCAATTGCATTTTCTACAGAAAGAGTGTTTCAGAACGGCTCAATCAAAAGTAAGGTTCAACTCTGTTAGTTGAATGCACAGAACAGAAAGAATTTTCACAGAATGCTACTGTGTAGTTTATATTTGAATATATTCCTTTTTCCACTATTACCCTCTTAGCGCTCCGAATGTCCACTTGCATTTTCTACAGAAAGAGTGTTCAGAACTGCGCAATCAAAAGTATGGTTTAACTCTGTTAGCTTAATGAACATATCAGAAATAAATTTCACACAATGCTTCTGTGTAGTTTTTATTTGAAGATATTATTTTTCCCAATAGAGGCCTCTTAGCGCTCAGAATGTCCAATTGCAGTATCTACAGAAAGAGTGTTTCAGAAAGGCTCAGTCAAAAGTAAGGTTCAACTCTGTTAGTTGAATGCACAGAACAGAAAGAAGTTTCATACAATGCTTCTGTGTAGTTTATATTTGAACATATTCTTTTTTCCACTATTACCCACTTAGCGCTACGAATGTCCAGTTGCATTTTCTACAGACAGAGTGTTTCAAAACTGCTCAATCAAAAGTATGGTTTAACTCTGTTAGCTGAATGCTCAGATCAGAAAGAAGTTTCACAGAATGCTTCTGTGTAGTTTATATTTGAATATATTCCTTTTTCCACTACTACTCTCTTAGTGCTCCAAATGTCCAGTTGCATTTTCTACAGAAAGAGTGTTCAGATCTGCTGAATCAAAAGTATGTTTTAACTCTGTTAGCTGAATGCACAGATCAGAAAGAAGTTTCACAGAATGATTCTGTGTAGTTTATATTTGGAGACATTCCTTTTTCCACTATTACCCTCTTAGCGCTCCGAATCTCCACTTGCATTTTCTACAGAAACAGTGTTTCAGAACGGCTCAATCAAAACTAAGGTTCAACTCTTTTAGTTGAACAAACAGAACAGAAAGAAGTTTCACACAATTCTTCTGTGTAGTTTTTATTTGTAGACATTCTTTTTCCCAATATAGGCCTCTTAGCGCTCAGAATGTCCAATTGCAGTTTCTACAGAAAGAGTGTTTCAGAACGGCTCAATCAAAAGTAAGGTTCAACTCTGTTAGTTGAATGCACAGAACAGAAAGAAGTTTCATACAATGCTTCTGTGTAGTTTATATTTAAACATATTTTTTTTTCCACTATTACCCACTTAGCGCTACGAATGTCCAGTTGCATTTTCTACAGACAGAGTGTTTCAAAACTGCTCAATCAAAAGTATGGTTTAACTCTGTTAGCTGAATGCTCAGATCAGAAAGAAGTTTCACAGAATGCTTCTGTGTAGTTTATATTTGAATATATTCCTTTTTCCACTACTACGCTCTTAGCGCTCCAAATGTCCGGTTGCATTTTCTACAGAAAGAGTGTTCAGATCTGCTCAATCAAAAGTATGGTTTAACTCTGTTAGCTGAATGCACAGATCAGAAAGAAGTTTCACCGAATGATTCTGTGTAGTTTATATTTGAAGACATTCCTTTTTCCACAGTTACCCTCTTAGCGCTCCGAATCTCCACTTGCATTTTCTACAAAAAGAGTGTTTCATAACTGCTCAATCAAAAATAAGTTTTATCTCTGTTAACTGAATTTACAGATCAGAAATAAGTTTCACAGAATGCATCTGTGTAGTTTTTATTTGAAGATATTCTTTTTCCCAATGTAGGCCTCTTAGCGCTTAGCATGTCCAATTGCAGTTTCTACAGAAAGAGTGTTTCAGAACGGCTCAATCAAAAGTAAGGTTCAACTCTGTTAGTTGAATGCACAGAACAGAAAGTATTTTCACAGAATGCTACTGTGTAGTTTATATTTGAATATATTCCTTTTTCCACTATTACCCTCTTAGCGCTCCGAATGTCCACTTGCATTTTGTACAGAAAGAGTATTGAGAACTGCGCAATCAAAAGTATGGTTTAACTCTGTTAACTTAATGAACATATCAGAAATAAGTTTCACACAATGCTTCTGTGTAGTTTTTATTTGAAGATATTATTTTTCCCAATATAGGCCTCTTAGCGCTCAGAATGTCCAATTGCAGTTTCTACAGAAAGAGTGTTTCAGAAAGGCTCAATCAAAAGTAAGGTTCAACTCTGTTAGTTGAATGCACAGAACAGAAAGAAGTTTCATACAATGCTTCTGTGTAGTTTATATTTGAACATACTCTTTTTTCCACTATTACCCACTTAGCGCTACGAATGTCCAGTTGCATTTTCTACAGACAGAGTGTTTCAAAACTGCTCAATCAAAAGTATGGTTTAACTCTGTTAGCTGAATGCTCAGATCAGAAAGAAGTTTCACAGAATGCTTCTGTGTAGTTTATATTTGAATATATTCCTTTTTCCACTACTACTCTCTTAGTGCTCCAAATGTCCAGTTGCATTTTCTACAGAAAGAGTGTTCAGATCTGCTGAATCAAAAGTATGGTTTAACTCTGTTAGCTGAATGCACAGATCAGAAAGAAGTTTCACAGAATGATTCTGTGTAGTTTATATTTGGAGACATTCCTTTTTCCACTATTACCCTCTTAGCGCTCCGAATCTCCACTTGCATTTTCTACAGAAAGAGTGTTTCAGAACGGCTCAATCAAAACTAAGGTTCAACTCTTTTAGTTGAACAAACAGAACAGAAAGAAGTTTCACACAATTCTTCTGTGTAGTTTTTATTTGTAGACATTCTTTTTCCCAATATAGGCCTCTTAGCGCTCAGAATGTCCAATTGCAGTTTCTACAGAAAGAGTGTTTCAGAACGGCTCAATCAAAAGTAAGGTTCAACTCTGTTAGTTGAATGCACAGAACAGAAAGAAGTTTCATACAATGCTTCTGTGTAGTTTATATTTGAACATATTCTTTTTTCCACTATTACCCACTTAGCGCTACGAATGTCCAGTTGCATTTTCTACAGACAGAGTGTTTCAAAACTGCTCAATCAAAAGTATGGTTTAACTCTGTTAGCTGAATGCTCAGATCAGAAAGAAGTTTCACAGAATGCTTCTGTGTAGTTTATATTTGAATATATTCCTTTTTCCACTACTACGCTCTTAGTGCTCCAAATGTCCAGTTGCATTTTCTACAGAAAGATTGTTCAGATCTTCTCAATCAAAACTATGGTTTAACTCTGTTAGCTGAATGCACAGATCAGAAAGAAGTTTCACCGAATGATTCTGTGTAGTTTATATTTGAAGACATTCCTTTTTCCACTATTACCCTCTTAGCGCTCGGAATCTCCACTTGCATTTTCTACAAAAAGAGTGTTTCATGACTGCTCAATCAAAAATATGTTTTATCTCTGTTAACTGAATTAACAGATCAGAAATAAGTTTCACAGAATGCATCTGTGTAGTTTTTATTTGAAGATATTCTTTTTCCCAATGTAGGCCTCTTAGCGCTTAGCATGTCCAATTGCAGTTTCTACAGAAAGAGTGTTTCAGAACGGCTCAATCAAAAGTAAGGTTCAACTCTGTTAGTTGAATGCACAGAACAGAAAGAATTTTCACAGAATTCTACTGTGTAGTTTATATTTGAATATATTCCTTTTTCCACTATTACCCTCTTAGCGCTCCAAATGTCCACTTGCATTTTCTACAGAAAGAGTGTTCAGAACTGCGCAATCAAAGGTATGGTTTAACTCTGTTAGCTTAATGAACATATCAGAAATAAGTTTCACACAATGCTTCTGTGTAGTTTTTATTTGAAGATATTATTTTTCCCAATAGAGGCCTCTTAGCTCTCAGAATGTCCAATTGCAGTTTCTACAGAAAGAGTGTTTCAGAAAGGCTCAATCAAAAGTAAGGTTCAACTCTGTTAGTTGAATGCACAGAACAGAAAGAAGTTTCATACAATGCTTCTGTGTAGTTTATATTTGAACATATTCTTTTTTCCACTATTACCCACTTAGCGCTACGAATGTCCAGTTGCATTTTCTACAGACAGAGTGTTTCAAAACTGCTCAATCAAAAGTATGGTTTAACTCTGTTAGCTGAATGCTCAGATCAGAAAGAAGTTTCACAGAATGCTTCTGTGTAGTTTATATTTGAATATATTCCTTTTTCCACTACTACTCTCTTAGTGCTCCAAATGTCCAGTTGCATTTTCTACAGAAAGAGTGTTCAGATCTGCTCAATCAAAAGTATGGTTTAACTCTGTTAGCTGAATGCACAGATCAGAAAGAAGTTTCACCGAATGATTCTGTGTAGTTTATATTTGAAGTCATTCCATTTTCCACTATTACCCTCTTAGCACTCCGAATCTCCACTTGCATTTTCTACAAAAAGAGTGTTTCATAACTGCTCAATCAAAAATATGTTTTATCTCTGTTAACTGAATTTACAGATCAGAAATAAGTTTCACAGAATGCATCTGTGTAGTTTTTATTTGAAGATATTCTTTTTCCCAATGTAGGCCTCTTAGCGCTTAGCATGTCCAATTGCAGTTTCTACAGAAAGAGTGTTTCAGAACGGCTCAATCAAAAGTAAGGTTCAACTCTGTTAGTTGAATGCACAGAACAGAAAGAATTTTCACAGAATGCTACTGTGTAGTTTATATTTGAATATATTCCTTTTTCCACTATTACCCTCTTAGCGCTCCGAATGTCCACTTGCATTTTCTACAGAAAGAGTGTTCAGAACTGCGCAATCAAAAGTATGGTTTAACTCTGTTAGCTTAATGAACATATCAGAAATAAGTTTCACACAATGCTTCTGTGTAGTTTTTATTTGAAGATATTATTTTTCCCAATAGAGGCCTCTTAGCGCTCAGAATGTCCAATTGCAGTATCTACAGAAAGAGTGTTTCAGAAAGGCTCAGTCAAAAGTAAGGTTCAACTCTGTTAGTTGAATGCACAGAACAGAAAGAAGTTTCATACAATGCTTCTGTGTAGTTTATATTTGAACATATACTTTTTTCCACTATTACCCACTTAGCGCTACGAATGTCCAGTTGCATTTTCTACAGACAGAGTGTTTCAAAACTGCTCAATCAAAAGTATGGTTTAACTCTGTTAGCTGAATGCTCAGATCAGAAAGAAGTTTCACAGAATGCTTCTGTGTAGTTTATATTTGAATATATTCCTTTTTCCACTACTACTCTCTTAGTGCTCCAAATATCCAGTTGCATTTTCTACAGAAAGAATGTTCAGATCTGCTGAATCAAAAGTATGGTTTAACTCTGTTAGCTGAATGCACAGATCAGAAAGAAGTTTCACAGAATGATTCTGTGTAGTTTATATTTGGAGACATTCCTTTTTCCACTATTACCCTCTTAGCGCTCCGAATCTCCACTTGCATTTTCTACAGAAAGAGTGTTTCAGAACGGCTCAATCAAAACTGAGGTTCAACTCCTTTAGTTGAACAAACAGAACAGAAAGAAGTTTCACACAATTCTTCTGTGTAGTTTTTATTTGTAGACATTCTTTTTCCCAATATAGGCCTCTTAGCGCTCAGAATGTCCAATTGCAGTTTCTACAGAAAGAGTGTTTCAGAACGGCTCAATCAAAAGTAAGGTTCAACTCTGTTAGTTGAATGCACAGAACAGAAAGAAGTTTCATACAATGCTTCTGTGTAGTTTCTATTTAAACATATTTTTTTTTCCACTATTACCCACTTAGCGCTACGAATGTCCAGTTGCATTTTCTACAGACAGAGTGTTTCAAAACTGCTCAATCAAAAGTATGGTTTAACTCTGTTAGCTGAATGCTCAGATCAGAAAGAAGTTTCACAGAATGCTTCTGTGTAGTTTATATTTGAATATATTACTTTTTCCACTACTACGCTCTTAGCGCTCCAAATGTCCAGTTGCATTTTCTACAGAAAGAGTGTTCAGATCTGCTCAATCAAAAGTATGGTTTAACTCTGTTAGCTGAATGCACAGATCAGAAAGAAGTTTCACCGAATGATTCTGTGTAGTTTATATTTGAAGACATTCCTTTTTCCACTATTACCCTCTTAGCGCTCCGAATCTCCACTTGCATTTTCTACAAAAAGAGTGTTTCATAACTGCTCAATCAAAAATAAGTTTTATCTCTGTTAACTGAATTTACAGATCAGAAATAAGTTTCACAGAATGCATCTGTGTAGTTTTTATTTGAAGATATTCTTTTTCCCAATGTAGGCCTCTTAGCGCTTAGCATGTCCAATTGCAGTTTCTACAGAAAGAGTGTTTCAGAACGGCTCAATCAAAAGTAAGGTTCAACTCTGTTAGTTGAATGCACAGAACAGAAAGAATTTTCACAGAATGCTACTGTGTAGTTTATATTTGAATATATTCCTTTTTCCACTATTACCCTCTTAGCGCTCCGAATGTCCACTTGCATTTTCTACAGAAAGAGTGTTCAGAACTGCGCAATCAAAGGTATGGTTTAACTCTGTTAGCTTAATGAACATATCAGAAATAAGTTTCACACAATGCTTCTGTGTAGTTTTTATTTGAAGATATTATTTTTCCCAATAGAGGCCTCTTAGCTCTCAGAATGTCCAATTGCAGTTTCTACAGAAAGAGTGTTTCAGAAAGGCTCAATCAAAAGTAAGGTTCAACTCTGTTAGTTGAATGCACAGAACAGAAAGAAGTTTCATACAATGCTTCTGTGTAGTTTATATTTGAACATATTCTTTTTTCCACTATTACCCACTTAGCGCTACGAATGTCCAGTTGCATTTTCTACAGACAGAGTGTTTCAAAACTGCTCAATCAAAAGTATGGTTTAACTCTGTTAGCTGAATGCTCAGATCAGAAAGAAGTTTCACAGAATGCTTCTGTGTAGTTTATATTTGAATATATTCCTTTTTCCACTACTACTCTCTTAGTGCTCCAAATGTCCAGTTGCATTTTCTACAGAAAGAGTGTTCAGATCTGCTCAATCAAAAGTATGGTTTAACTCTGTTAGCTGAATGCACAGATCAGAAAGAAGTTTCACCGAATGATTCTGTGTAGTTTATATTTGAAGTCATTCCATTTTCCACTATTACCCTCTTAGCACTCCGAATCTCCACTTGCATTTTCTACAAAAAGAGTGTTTCATAACTGCTCAATCAAAAATATGTTTTATCTCTGTTAACTGAATTTACAGATCAGAAATAAGTTTCACAGAATGCATCTGTGTAGTTTTTATTTGAAGATATTCTTTTTCCCAATGTAGGCCTCTTAGCGCTTAGCATGTCCAATTGCAGTTTCTACAGAAAGAGTGTTTCAGAACGGCTCAATCAAAAGTAAGGTTCAACTCTGTTAGTTGAATGCACAGAACAGAAAGAATTTTCACAGAATGCTACTGTGTAGTTTATATTTGAATATATTCCTTTTTCCACTATTACCCTCTTAGCGCTCCGAATGTCCACTTGCATTTTCTACAGAAAGAGTGTTCAGAACTGCGCAATCAAAAGTATGGTTTAACTCTGTTAGCTTAATGAACATATCAGAAATAAGTTTCACACAATGCTTCTGTGTAGTTTTTATTTGAAGATATTATTTTTCCCAATAGAGGCCTCTTAGCGCTCAGAATGTCCAATTGCAGTATCTACAGAAAGAGTGTTTCAGAAAGGCTCAGTCAAAAGTAAGGTTCAACTCTGTTAGTTGAATGCACAGAACAGAAAGAAGTTTCATACAATGCTTCTGTGTAGTTTATATTTGAACATATACTTTTTTCCACTATTACCCACTTAGCGCTACGAATGTCCAGTTGCATTTTCTACAGACAGAGTGTTTCAAAACTGCTCAATCAAAAGTATGGTTTAACTCTGTTAGCTGAATGCTCAGATCAGAAAGAAGTTTCACAGAATGCTTCTGTGTAGTTTATATTTGAATATATTCCTTTTTCCACTACTACTCTCTTAGTGCTCCAAATATCCAGTTGCATTTTCTACAGAAAGAATGTTCAGATCTGCTGAATCAAAAGTATGGTTTAACTCTGTTAGCTGAATGCACAGATCAGAAAGAAGTTTCACAGAATGATTCTGTGTAGTTTATATTTGGAGACATTCCTTTTTCCACTATTACCCTCTTAGCGCTCCGAATCTCCACTTGCATTTTCTACAGAAAGAGTGTTTCAGAACGGCTCAATCAAAACTGAGGTTCAACTCCTTTAGTTGAACAAACAGAACAGAAAGAAGTTTCACACAATTCTTCTGTGTAGTTTTTATTTGTAGACATTCTTTTTCCCAATATAGGCCTCTTAGCGCTCAGAATGTCCAATTGCAGTTTCTACAGAAAGAGTGTTTCAGAACGGCTCAATCAAAAGTAAGGTTCAACTCTGTTAGTTGAATGCACAGAACAGAAAGAAGTTTCATACAATGCTTCTGTGTAGTTTCTATTTAAACATATTTTTTTTTCCACTATTACCCACTTAGCGCTACGAATGTCCAGTTGCATTTTCTACAGACAGAGTGTTTCAAAACTGCTCAATCAAAAGTATGGTTTAACTCTGTTAGCTGAATGCTCAGATCAGAAAGAAGTTTCACAGAATGCTTCTGTGTAGTTTATATTTGAATATATTCCTTTTTCCACTACTACGCTCTTAGCGCTCCAAATGTCCAGTTGCATTTTCTACAGAAAGAGTGTTCAGATCTGCTCAATCAAAAGTATGGTTTAACTCTGTTAGCTGAATGCACAGATCAGAAAGAAGTTTCACCGAATGATTCTGTGTAGTTTATATTTGAAGACATTCCTTTTTCCACTATTACCCTCTTAGCGCTCCGAATCTCCACTTGCATTTTCTACAAAAAGAGTGTTTCATAACTGCTCAATCAAAAATAAGTTTTATCTCTGTTAACTGAATTTACAGATCAGAAATAAGTTTCACAGAATGCATCTGTGTAGTTTTTATTTGAAGATATTCTTTTTCCCAATGTAGGCCTCTTAGCGCTTAGCATGTCCAATTGCAGTTTCTACAGAAAGAGTGTTTCAGAACGGCTCAATCAAAAGTAAGGTTCAACTCTGTTAGTTGAATGCACAGAACAGAAAGAATTTTCACAGAATGCTACTGTGTAGTTTATATTTGAATATATTCCTTTTTCCACTATTACCCTCTTAGCGCTCCGAATGTCCACTTGCATTTTCTACAGAAAGAGTGTTCAGAACTGCGCAATCAAAACTATGGTTTAACTCTGGTAGCTTAATGAACATATCAGAAATAAGTTTCACACAATGCTTCTGTGTAGTTTATATTTGAAGATATTATTTTACCAATAGAGGCCTCTTAGCGCTCAGAATGTCCAATTGCAGTTTCTACAGAAAGAGTGTTTCAGAAAGGCTCAATCAAAAGTAAGGTCCAACTCTGTTAGTTGAATGCACAGAACAGAAAGAAGTTTCATACAATGCTTCTGTGTAGTTTATATTTGAACATATTCTTTTTTCCACTATTACCCACTTAGCGCTACGAATGTCCAGTGGCATTTTCTACAGACAGAGTGTTTCAAAACTGCTCAATCAAAAGTATGGTTTAACTCTGTTAGCTGAATGCTCAGATCAGAAAGAAGTTTCACAGAATGCTTCTGTGTAGTTTATATTTGAATATATTCCTTTTTCCACTACTACGCTCTTAGCGCTCCAAATGTCCAGTTGCAGTTTCAACAGAAAGAGTGTTCAGATCTGCTCAATCAAAAGTATGGTTTAACTCTGTTAGCTGAATGCACAGATCAGAAAGAAGTTTCACCGAATGATTCTGTGTAGTTTATATTTGAAGACATTCCTTTTTCCACTATTACCCTCTTAGCGCTCCGAATCTCCACTTGCATTTTCTACAGAAAGAGTGTTTCAGAACGGCTCAATCAAAACTAAGGTTCAACTCTTTTAGTTGAACAAACAGAACAGAAAGAAGTTTCACACAATTCTTCTGTGTAGTTTTAATTTGTAGACATTCTTTTTCCCAATATAGGCCTCTTAGCGCTCAGAATGTCCAATTGCAGTTTCTACAGAAAGAGTGTTTCAGAACGGCTCAATCAAAAGTAAGGTTCAACTCTGTTAGTTGAATGCACAGAACAGAAAGAAGTTTCATACAATGCTTCTGTGTAGTTTATATTTGAACATATTCTTTTTTCCACTATTACCCACTTAGCGCTACGAATGTCCAGTTGCATTTTCTACAGAGAGAGTGTTTCAAAACTGCTCAATCAAAAGTATGGTTTAACTCTGTTAGCTGAATGCACAGATCAGAAAGAAGTTTCACCGAATGATTCTGTGTAGTTTATATTTGAAGACATTCCTTTTTCCACTATTACCCTCTTAGCGCTCCGAATCTCCACCTGCATTTTCTACAAAAAGAGTGTTTCATAACTGCTCAATCAAAAATATGTTTTATCTCTGTTAACTGAATTTACAGATCAGAAATAAGTTTCACAGAATGCATCTGTGTAGTTTTTATTAGAAGATATTCTTTTTCCCAATGTAGGCTTCTTAGCGCTTAGCATGTCCAATTGCATTTTCTACAGAAAGAGTGTTTCAGAACGGCTCAATCAAAAGTAAGGTTCAACTCTGTTAGTTGAATGCACAGAACAGAAAGAATTTTCACAGAATGCTACTGTGTAGTTTATATTTGAATATATTCCTTTTTCCACTACTACCCTCTTAGCGCTCCGAATGTCCACTTGCATTTTCTACAGAAAGAGTGTTCAGAACTGCGCAATCAAAAGTATGGTTTAACTCTGTTAGCTTAATGAACATATCAGAAATAAGTTTCACACAATGCTTCTGTGTAGTTTTTATTTGAAGATATTATTTTTCCCAATATAGGCCTCTTAGCGCTCAGAATGTCCAATTGCAGTTTCTACAGAAAGAGTGTTTCAGAAAGGCTCAATGAAAAGTAAGGTTCAACTCTGTTAGCTGAATGCACAGAACAGAAAGAAGTTTCATACAATGCTTCTGTGTAGTTTATATTTGAACATATTCTTTTTTCCACTATTACCCACTTAGCGCTACGAATGTCCAGTTGCATTTTCTACAGACAGAGTGTTTCAAAAGTGCTCAATCAAAAGTATGGTTTAACTCTGTTAACTGAATGCTCAGATCAGAAAGAAGTTTCACAGAATGCTTCTGTGTAGTTTATATTTGAATATATTCCTTTTTCCACTACTACTCTCTTAGCGCTCCAAATGTCCAGTTGCATTTTCTACAGAAAGACTGTTCAGATCTGCTCAATCAAAAGTATGGTTTAACTCTGTTAGCTGAATGCACAGATCAGAAAGAAGTTTCACAGAATGATACTGTGTAGTTTATATTTGGAGACATTCCTTTTTCCACTATTACCCCCTTAGCGCTCCGAATCTCCACTTGCATTTTCTACAGAAAGAGTGTTTCAGAACGGCTCAATCAAAACTAAGGTTCATCTCTTTTAGTTGAACAAACAGAACAGAAAAAAGTTTCACCCAATTCTTCTGTGTAATTTTTATTTGTAGACATTCTTTTTCCCAATATAGGCCTCTTAGCGCTCAGAATGTCCAATTGCAGTTTCTACAGAAAGAGTGTTTCAGAACGGCTCAATCAAAAGTAAGGTTCAACTCTGTTAGTTGAATGCACAGAACAGAAAGAAGTTTCATACTATGCTTCTGTGTAGTTTATATTTGAACATATTCTTTTTTCCACTATTACCCACTTAGCGCTACGAATGTCCAGTTGCATTTTCTACAGACAGAGTGTTTCAAAACTGCTCAATCAAAAGTATGGTTTAACTCTGTTAGCTGAATGCTCAGATCAGAAAGAAGTTTCACAGAATGATTCTGTGTAATTTATATTTGAATATATTCCTTTTTCCACTACTACGCTCTTAGCGCTCAAAATGTCCAGTTGCATTTTCAACAGAAAGAGTGTTCAGATCTGCTCAATCAAAATTATGGTTTAACTGTGTTAGCTGAATGCACAGATCAGAAAGAAGTTTCACCGAATGATTCTGTGTACTTTATATTTGAAGACATTCCTTTTTCCACTATTACCCACTTAGCGCTGCGAATCTCCACTTGCATTTTCTACAAAAAGAGTGTTTCATAACTGCTCAATCAAAAATATGTTTTATCTCTGTTAACTGAATTTACAGATCAGAAATAAGTTTCACAGAATGCATCTGTGTAGTTTTTATTTGAAGATATTCTTTTTCCCAATGTAGGCCTCTTAGCGCTTAGCATGTCCAATTGCAGTTTCTACAGAAAGAGTGTTTCAGAACGGCTCAATCAAAAGTAAGGTTCAACTCTGTTAGTTGAATGCACAGAACAGAAAGAATTTTCACAGAATGCTACTGTGTAGTTTATATTTGAATATATTACTTTTTCCACTATTACCCTCTTAGCGCTCCGAATGTCCACTTGCATTTTCTACAGAGAGAGTGTTCAGAACTGCGCAATCAAAACTATGGTTTAACTCTGTTAGCTTAATGAACATATCAGAAATAAGTTTCACACAATGCTTCTGTGTAGTTTTTATTTGAAGATATTATTTTTACCAATAGAGGCCTCTTAGCGCTCAGAATGTCCAATTGCAGTTTCTACAGAAAGAGTGTTTCAGAAAGGCTCAATCAAAAGTAAGGTTCAACTCTGTTAGTTGAATGCACAGAACAGAAAGAAGTTTCATACAATGCTTCTGTGTAGTTTATATTTGAACATATTCTTTTTTCCACTATTACCCACTTAGCGCTACGAATGTCCAGTTGCATTTTCTACAGACAGAGTGTTTCAAAATTGCTCAATCAAAAGTATGGTTTAACTCTGTTAGCTGAATGTTCAGATCAGAAAGAAGTTTCACAGAATGCTTCTGTGTAGTTTATATTTGAATATATTCCTTTTTCCACTACTACGCTCTTAGCGCTCCAAATGTCCAGTTGCATTTTCTACAGAAAGAGTGTTCAGATCTGCTCAATCGAAAGTATGGTTTAACTCTGTTAGCTGAATGCACAGATCAGAAAGAAGTTTCACAGAATGATTCTGTGTAGTTTATATTTGGAGACATTCCTTTTTCCACTATTACCCTCTTAGCGCTCCGTATCTCCACTTGCATTTTCTACAGAAAGAGTGTTTCAGAACGGCTCAATCAAAACTAAGGTTCAACTCTTTTAGTTGAACAAACAGAACAGAAAGAAGTTTCACACAATTCTTCTATGTAGTTTTAATTTGTAGACATTCTTTTTCCCAATATAGGCCTCTTAGCGCTCAGAATGTCCAATTGCAGTTTCTACAGAAAGAGTGTCTCAGAACGGCTCAATCAAAAGTAAGGTTCAACTCTGTTAGTTGAATGCACAGAACAGAAAGAAGTTTCATACAATGCTTCTGTGTAGTTTATATTTGAACATATTCTTTTTTCCACTATTACCCACTTAGCGCTACGAATGTCCAGTTGCATTTTCTACAGAGAGAGTGTTTCAAAACTGCTCAATCAAAAGTATGGTTTAACTCTGTTAGCTGAATGCTCAGATCAGAAAGAAGTTTCACAGAATGCTTCTGTGTAGTTTATATCTGAATATATTCCTTTTTCCACTACTACGCTCTTAGCGCTCCAAATGTCCAGTTGCAGTTTCAACAGAAAGAGTGTTCAGATCTGCTCAATCAAAAGTATGGTTTAACTCTGTTAGCTGAATGCACAGATCAGAAAGAAGTTTCACCGAATGATTCTGTGTAGTTTATATTTGAAGACATTCCTTTTTCCACTATTACCCTCTTAGCGCTCCGAATCTCCACTTGCATTTTCTACAAAAAGAGTGTTTCATAACTGCTCAATCAAAAATATGTTTTATCTCTGTTAACTGAATTTACAGATCAGAAATAAGTTTCACAGAATGCATCTGTGTAGTTTTTATTAGAAGATATTCTTTTTCCCAATGTAGGCCTCTTAGCGCTTAGCATGTCCAATTGCATTTTCTACAGAAAGAGTGTTTCAGAACGGCTCAATCAAAAGTAAGGTTCAACTCTGTTAGTTGAATGCACAGAACAGAAAGAATTTTCACAGAATGCTACTGTGTAGTTTATATTTGAATATATTCCTTTTTCCACTATTACCCTCTTAGCGCTCCGAATGTCCACTTGCATTTTCTACAGAAAGAGTGTTCAGAACTGCGCAATCAAAAGTATGGTTTAACTCTGTTAGCTTAATGAACATATCAGAAATAAGTTTCACACAATGCTTCTGTGTAGTTTTTATTTGAAGATATTATTTTTCCCAATATAGGCCTCTTAGCGCTCAGAATGTCCAATTGCAGTTTCTACAGAAAGAGTGTTTCAGAAAGGCTCAATGAAAAGTAAGGTTCAACTCTGTTAGTTGAATGCACAGAACAGAAAGAAGTTTCATACAATGCTTCTGTGTAGTTTATATTTGAACATATTCTTTTTTCCACTATTACCCACTTAGCGCTACGAATGTCCAGTTGCATTTTCTACAGACAGAGTGTTTCAAAAGTGCTCAATCAAAAGTATGGTTTAACTCTGTTAACTGAATGCTCAGATCAGAAAGAAGTTTCACAGAATGCTTCTGTGTAGTTTATATTTGAATATATTCCTTTTTCCACTACTACTCTCTTAGCGCTCCAAATGTCCAGTTGCATTTTCTACAGAAAGACTGTTCAGATCTGCTCAATCAAAAGTATGGTTTAACTCTGTTAGCTGAATGCACAGATCAGAAAGAAGTTTCACAGAATGATACTGTGTAGTTTATATTTGGAGACATTCCTTTTTCCACTATTACCCCCTTAGCGCTCCGAATCTCCACTTGCATTTTCTACAGAAAGAGTGTTTCAGAACGGCTCAATCAAAACTAAGGTTCATCTCTTTTAGTTGAACAAACAGAACAGAAAAAAGTTTCACCCAATTCTTCTGTGTAATTTTTATTTGTAGACATTCTTTTTCCCAATATAGGCCTCTTAGCGCTCAGAATGTCCAATTGCAGTTTCTACAGAAAGAGTGTTTCAGAACGGCTCAATCAAAAGTAAGGTTCAACTCTGTTAGTTGAATGCACAGAACAGAAAGAAGTTTCATACTATGCTTCTGTGTAGTTTATATTTGAACATATTCTTTTTTCCACTATTACCCACTTAGCGCTACGAATGTCCAGTTGCATTTTCTACAGACAGAGTGTTTCAAAACTGCTCAATCAAAAGTATGGTTTAACTCTGTTAGCTGAATGCTCAGATCAGAAAGAAGTTTCACAGAATGCTTCTGTGTAGTTTATATTTGAATATATTCCTTTTTCCACTACTACGCTCTTAGCGCTCAAAATGTCCAGTTGCATTTTCAACAGAAAGAGTGTTCAGATCTGCTCAATCAAAATTATGGTTTAACTCTGTTAGCTGAATGCACAGATCAGAAAGAAGTTTCACCGAATGATTCTGTGTACTTTATATTTGAAGACATTCCTTTTTCCACTATTACCCTCTTAGCGCTCCGAATCTCCACTTGCATTTTCTACAAAAAGAGTGTTTCATAACTGCTCAATCAAAAATATGTTTTATCTCTGTTAACTGAATTTACAGATCAAAAATAAGTTTCACAGAATGCATCTGTGTAGTTTTTATTTGAAGATATTCTTTTTCCCAATGTAGGCCTCTTAGCGCTTAGCATGTCCAATTGCAGTTTCTACAGAAAGAGTGTTTCAGAACGGCTCAATCAAAAGTAAGGTTCAACTCTGTTAGTTGAATGCACAGAACAGAAAGAATTTTCACAGAATGCTACTGTGTAGTTTATATTTGAATATATTACTTTTTCCACTATTACCCTCTTAGCGCTCCGAATGTCCACTTGCATTTTCTACAGAGAGAGTGTTCAGAACTGCGCAATCAAAACTATGGTTTAACTCTGTTAGCTTAATGAACATATCAGAAATAAGTTTCACACAATGCTTCTGTGTAGTTTTTATTTGAAGATATTATTTTTACCAATAGAGGCCTCTTAGCGCTCAGAATGTCCAATTGCAGTTTCTACAGAAAGAGTGTTTCAGAAAGGCTCAATCAAAAGTAAGGTTCAACTCTGTTAGTTGAATGCACAGAACAGAAAGTAGTTTCATACAATGCTTCTGTGTAGTTTATATTTGAACATATTCTTTTTTCCACTATTACCCACTTAGCGCTACGAATGTCCAGTTGCATTTTCTACAGACAGAGTGTTTCAAAATTGCTCAATCAAAAGTATGGTTTAACTCTGTTAGCTGAATGTTCAGATCAGAAAGAAGTTTCACAGAATGCTTCTGTGTAGTTTATATTTGAATATATTCCTTTTTCCACTACTACGCTCTTAGCGCTCCAAATGTCCAGTTGCATTTTCTACAGAAAGAGTGTTCAGATCTGCTCAATCAAAAGTATGGTTTAACTCTGTTAGCTGAATGCACAGATCAGAAAGAAGTTTCACCGAATGATTCTGTGTAGTTTATATTTGAAGACATTCCTTTTTCCACTATTACCCTCTTAGCGCTCCGAATCTCCACTTGCATTTTCTACAAAAAGAGTGTTTCATAACTGCTCAATCAAAAATATGTTTTATCTCTGTTAACTGAATTTACAGATCAGAAATAAATTTCACAGGATGCATATGTGTAGTTTTTATTTGAAGATATTCTTTTTCCCAATGTAGGCCTCTTAGCGCTTAGCATGTCCAATTGCAGTTTCTACAGAAAGAGTGTTTCAGAACGGCTCAATCAAAAGTAAGGTTCAACTCTGTTAGTTGAATGCACAGAACAGAAAGTATTTCACAGAATGCTACTGTGTAGTTTATATTTGAATATATTCCTTTTTCCACTATTACCCTCTTAGCGCTCCGAATGTCCACTTGCATTTTCTACAGAAAGAGTGTTCAGAACTGCGCAATCAAAAGTATGGTTTAACTCTGTTAGCTTAATGAACATATCAGAAATAAGTTTCACACAATGCTTCTGTGTAGTTTTTATGTGAAGATATTATTTTTCCCATTACAGGCCTCTTAGCGCTCAGAATGTCCAATTGCAGTTTCTACAGAAAGAGTGTTTCAGAAAGGCTCAATCAAAAGTAAGGTTCAACTCTGTTAGTTGAATGCACAGAACACAAAGAAGTTTCATACAATGTTTCTGTGTAGTTTATATCTGAACATACTCTTTTTTCCACTATTACCCACTTAGCGCTACGAATGTCCAGTTGCATTTCCTACAGACAGAGTGTTTCAAAACTGCTCAATCAAAAGTATGGTTTAACTCTGTTAGCTGAATGCTCAGATCAGAAAGAAGTTTCACAGAATGATTCTGTGTAGTTTATATTTGGAGACATTCCTTTTTCCACTATTACCCTCTTAGCGCTCCGAATCTCCACTTGCATTTTCTACAGAAAGAGTGTTTCAGAATGGCTCAATCAAAACTAAGGTTCAACTCTTTTAGTTGAACAAACAGAACAGAAAGAAGTTTCACACAATTCTTCTGTGTAGTTTTTATTTGTAGACATTCTTTTTCCCAATATAGGCCTCTTAGCGCTCAGAATGTCCAATTGCAGTTTCTACAGAAAGAGTGTTTCAGAACGGCTCAATCAAAAGTAAGGTTCAACTCTGTTAGTTGAATGCACAGAACAGAAAGAAGTTTCATACAATGCTTCTGTGTAGTTTATATTTGAACATATTCTTTTTTCCACTATTACCCACTTAGCGCTACGAATGTCCAGTTGCATTTTCTACAGACAGAGTGTTTCAAAACTGCTCAATCAAAAGTATGGTTTAACTCTGTTAGCTGAATGCTCAGATCAGAAAGAAGTTTCACAGAATGCTTCTGTGTAGTTTATATTTGAATATATTCCTTTTTCCACTACTACGCTCTTAGCGCTCCAAATGTCCAGTTGCATTTTCAACAGAAAGAGTGTTCAGATCTGCTCAATCAAAAGTATGGTTTAACTCTGTTAGCTGAATGCACAGATCAGAAAGAAGTTTCACCGAATGATTCTGTGTAGTTTATATTTGAAGACATTCCTTTTTCCACTATTACCCTCTTAGCGCTCCGAATCTCCACTTGCATTTTCTACAAAAAGAGTGTTTCATAACTGCTCAATCAAAAATATGTTTTATCTCTGTTAACTGAATTTACAGATCAGAAATAAGTTTCACAGAATGCATCTGTGTAGTTTTTATTTGAAGATATTCTTTTTCCCAATGTAGGCCTCTTAGCGCTTAGCATGTCCAATTGCAGTTTCTACAGAAAGAGTGTTTCAGAACGGCTCAATCAAAAGTAAGGTTCAACTCTGTTAGTTGAATGCACAGAACAGAAAGAATTTTCACAGAATGCTACTGTGTAGTTTATATTTGAATATATTCCTTTTTCCACTATTACCCTCTTAGCGCTCCGAATGTCCACTTGCATTTTCTACAGAAAGAGTGTTCAGAACTGCGCAATCAAAAGTATGGTTTAACTCTGTTAGCTTAATGAACATATCAGAAATAAGTTTCACACAATGCTTCTGTGTAGTTTTTATTTGAAGATATTATTTTTCCCAATATAGGCCTCTTAGCGCTCAGAATGTCCAATTGCAGTTTCTACAGAAAGAGTGTTTCAGAAAGGCTCAATCAAAAGTAAGGTTCAACTCTGTTAGTTGAATGCACAGAACAGAAAGAAGTTTCATACAATGCTTCTGTGTAGTTTATATTTGAACATATTCTTTTTTCCACTATTACCCACTTAGCGCTACGAATGTCCAGTTGCATTTTCTACAGACAGAGTGTTTCAAAACTGCTCAATCAAAAGTATGGTTTAACGCTGTTAACTGAATGCTCAGATCAGAAAGAAGTTTCACAGAATGCTTCTGTGTAGTTTATATTTGAATATATTCCTTTTTCCACTACTACTCTCTTAGCGCTCCAAATGTCCAGTTCCATTTTCTACAGAAAGACTGTTCAGATCTGCTCAATCAAAAGTATGGTTTAACTCTGTTAGCTGAATGCACAGATCAGAAAGAAGTTTCACAGAATGATACTGTGTAGTTTATATTTGGAGACATTCCTTTTTCCACTATTACCCCCTTAGCGCTCCGAATCTCCACTTGCATTTTCTACAGAAAGAGTGTTTCAGAACGGCTCAATCAAAACTAAGGTTCATCTCTTTTAGTTGAACAAACAGAACAGAAAATAGTTTCACACAATTCTTCTGTGTAATTTTTATTTGTAGACATTCTTTTTCCCAATATAGGCCTCTTAGCGCTCAGAATGTCCAATTGCAGTTTCTACAGAAAGAGTGTTTCAGAACGGCTCAATCAAAAGTAAGGTTCAACTCTGTTAGTTGAATGCACAGAACAGAAAGAAGTTTCATACAATGCTTCTGTGTAGTTTATATTTGAACATATTCTTTTTTCCACTATTACCCACTTAGCGCTACGAATGTCCAGTTGCATTTTCTACAGACAGAGTGTTTCAAAACTGCTCAATCAAAAGTATGGTTTAACTCTGTTAGCTGAATGCTCAGATCAGAAAGAAGTTTCACAGAATGCTTCTGTGTAGTTTATATTTGAATATATTCCTTTTTCCACTACTACGCTCTTAGCGCTCCAAATGTCCAGTTGCATTTTCTACAGAAAGAGTGTTCAGATCTGCTCAATCAAAAGTATGGTTTAACTCTGTTAGCTGAATGCACAGATCAGAAAGAAGTTTCACCGAATGATTCTGTGTAGTTTATATTTGAAGACGTTCCTTTTTCCACTATTACCCTCTTAGCGCTCCGAATCTCCACTTGCATTTTCTACAAAAAGAGTGTTTCATAACTGCTCAATCAAAAATATGTTTTATCTCTGTTAACTGAATTTACAGATCAGAAATAAATTTCACAGAATGCATATGTGTAGTTTTTATTTGAAGATATTCTTTTTCCCAATGTAGGCCTCTTAGCGCTTAGCATGTCCAATTGCAGTTTCTACAGAAAGAGTGTTTCAGAACGGCTCAATCAAAAGTAAGGTTCAACTCTGTTAGTTGAATGCACAGAACAGAAAGAATTTCACAGAATGCTACTGTGTAGTTTATATTTGAATATATTCCTTTTTCCACTATTACCCTCTTAGCGCTCCGAATGTCCACTTGCATTTTCTACAGAAAGAGTGTTCAGAACTGCGCAATCAAAAGTATGGTTTAACTCTGTTAGCTTAATGAACATATCAGAAATAAGCTTCACACAATGCTTCTGTGTAGTTTTTATATGAAGATATTATTTTTCCCATTACAGGCCTCTTAGTGCTCAGAATGTCCAATTGCAGTTTCTACAGAAAGAGTGTTTCAGAAAGGCTCAATCAAAAGTAAGGTTCAACTCTGTTAGTTGAATGCACAGAACACAAAGTAGTTTCATACAATGTTTCTGTGTAGTTTATATCTGAACATACTCTTTTTTCCACTATTACCCACTTAGCGCTACGAATGTGCAGTTGCATTTTCTACAGACAGAGTGTTTCAAAACTGCTCAATCAAAAGTATGGTTTAACTCTGTTAGCTGAATGCTCAGATCAGAAAGGAGTTTCACAGAATGATTCTGTGTAGTTTATATTTGGAGACATTCCTTTTTCCACTATTACCCTGTTAGCGCTCCGAATCTCCACTTGCATTTTCTACAGAAAGAGTGTTTCAGAATGGCTCAATCAAAACTAAGGTTCAACTCTTTTAGTTGAACAAACAGAACAGAAAGAAGTTTCACACAATTCTTCTGTGTAGTTTTTATTTGTAGACATTCTTTTTCCCAATATAGGCCTCTTAGCGCTCAGAATGTCCAATTGCAGTTTCTACAGAAAGAGTGTTTCAGAACGGCTCAATCAAAAGTAAGGTTCAACTCTGTTAGTTGAATGCACAGAACAGAAAGAAGTTTCATACAATGCTTCTGTGTAGTTTATATTTGAACATATTCTTTTTTCCACTATTACCCACTTAGCGCTACGAATGTCCAGTTGCATTTTCTACAGACAGAGTGTTTCAAAACTGCTCAATCAAAAGTATGATTTAACTCTGTTAGCTGAATGCTCAGATCAGAAAGAAGTTTCACAGAATGCTTCTGTGTAGTTTATATTTGAATATATTCCTTTTTCCACTACTACGCTCTTAGCGCTCAAAATGTCCAGTTGCATTTTCAACAGAAAGAGTGTTCAGATCTGCTCAATCAAAATTATGGTTTAACTCTGTTAGCTGAATGCACAGATCAGAAAGAAGTTTCACCGAATGATTCTGTGTAGTTTATATTTGAAGACATTCCTTTTTCCACTATTACCCTCTTAGCGCTCCGAATCTCCACTTGCATTTTCTACAAAAAGAGTGTTTCATAACTGCTCAATCAAAAATATGTTTTATCTCTGTTAACTGAATTTACAGATCAGAAATAAGTTTCACAGAATGCATCTGTGTAGTTTTTATTTGAAGATATTCTTTTTCCCAATGTAGGCCTCTTAGCGCTTAGCATGTCCAATTGCAGTTTCTACAGAAAGAGTGTTTCAGAACGGCTCAATCAAAAGTAAGGTTCAACTCTGTTAGTTGAATGCACAGAACAGAAAGAATTTTCACAGAATGCTACTGTGTAGTTTATATTTGAATATATTCCTTTTTCCACTATTACCCTCTTAGCGCTCCGAATGTCCACTTGCATTTTCTACAGAAAGAGTGTTCAGAACTGCGCAATCAAAAGTATGGTTTAACTCTGTTAGCTTAATGAACATATCAGAAATAAGTTTCACACAATGCTTCTGTGTAGTTTTTATTTGAAGATATTATTTTTCCCAATATAGGCCTCTTAGCGCTCAGAATGTCCAATTGCAGTTTCTACAGAAAGAGTGTTTCAGAAAGGCTCAATCAAAAGTAAGGTTCAACTCTGTTAGTTGAATGCACAGAACAGAAAGAAGTTTCATACAATGCTTCTGTGTAGTTTATATTTGAACATATTCTTTTTTCCACTATTACCCACTTAGCGCTACGAATGTCCAGTTGCATTTTCTACAGACAGAGTGTTTCAAAACTGCTCAATCAAATGTATGGTTTAACGCTGTTAACTGAATGCTCAGATCAGAAAGAAGTTTCACAGAATGCTTCTGTGTAGTTTATATTTGAATATATTCCTTTTTCCACTACTACTCTCTTAGCGCTCCAAATGTCCAGTTCCATTTTCTACAGAAAGACTGTTCAGATCTGCTCAATCAAAAGTATGGTTTAACTCTGTTAGCTGAATGCACAGATCAGAAAGAAGTTTCACAGAATGATACTGTGTAGTTTATATTTGGAGACATTCCTTTTTCCACTATTACCCCCTTAGCGCTCCGAATCTCCACTTGCATTTTCTACAGAAAGAGTGTTTCAGAACGGCTCAATCAAAACTAAGGTTCATCTCTTTTAGTTGAACAAACAGAACAGAAAATAGTTTCACACAATTCTTCTGTGTAATTTTTATTTGTAGACATTCTTTTTCCCAATATAGGCCTCTTAGCGCTCAGAATGTCCAATTGCAGTTTCTACAGAAAGAGTGTTTCAGAACGGCTCAATCAAAAGTAAGGTTCAACTCTGTTAGTTGAATGCACAGAACAGAAAGTAGTTTCATACAATGCTTCTGTGTAGTTTATATTTGAACATATTCTTTTTTCCACTATTACCCACTTAGCGCTACGAATGTCCAGTTGCATTTTCTACAGACAGAGTGTTTCAAAACTGCTCAATCAAAAGTATGGTTTAACTCTGTTAGCTGAATGCTCAGATCAGAAAGAAGTTTCACAGAATGCTTCTGTGTAGTTTATATTTGAATATATTCCTTTTTCCACTACTACGCTCTTAGCGCTCCAAATGTCCAGTTGCATTTTCTACAGAAAGAGTGTTCAGATCTGCTCAATCAAAAGTATGGTTTAACTCTGTTAGCTGAATGCACAGATCAGAAAGAAGTTTCACCGAATGATTCTGTGTAGTTTATATTTGAAGACATTCCTTTTTCCACTATTACCCTCTTAGCGCTCCGAATCTCCACTTGCATTTTCTACAAAAAGAGTGTTTCATAACTGCTCAATCAAAAATATGTTTTATCTCTGTTAACTGAATTTACAGATCAGAAATAAGTTTCACAGAATGCATCTGTGTAGTTTTTATTTGAAGATATTCTTTTTCCCAATGTAGGCCTCTTAGCGCTTAGCATGTCCAATTGCAGTTTCTACAGAAAGAGTGTTTCAGAACGGCTCAATCAAAAGTAAGGTTCAACTCTGTTAGTTGAATGCACAGAACAGAAAGAATTTTCACAGAATGCTACTGTGTAGTTTATATTTGAATATATTCCTTTTTCCACTATTACCCTCTTAGCGCTCCGAATGTCCACTTGCATTTTCTACAGAAAGAGTGTTCAGAACTGCGCAATCAAAAGTATGGTTTAACTCTGTTAGCTTAATGAACATATCAGAAATAAGTTTCACACAATGCTTCTGTGTAGTTTTTATTTGAAGATATTATTTTTCCCAATATAGGCCTCTTAGCGCTCAGAATGTCCAATTGCAGTTTCTACAGAAAGAGTGTTTCAGAAAGGCTCAATCAAAAGTAAGGTTCAACTCTGTTAGTTGAATGCACAGAACAGAAAGAAGTTTCATACAATGCTTCTGTGTAGTTTATATTTGAACATATTCTTTTTTCCACTATTACCCACTTAGCGCTACGAATGTCCAGTTGCATTTTCTACAGACAGAGTGTTTCAAAACTGCTCAATCAAAAGTATGGTTTAACGCTGTTAACTGAATGCTCAGATCAGAAAGAAGTTTCACAGAATGCTTCTGTGTAGTTTATATTTGAATATATTCCTTTTTCCACTACTACTCTCTTAGCGCTCCAAATGTCCAGTTCCATTTTCTACAGAAAGACTGTTCAGATCTGCTCAATCAAAAGTATGGTTTAACTCTGTTAGCTGAATGCACAGATCAGAAAGAAGTTTCACAGAATGATACTGTGTAGTTTATATTTGGAGACATTCCTTTTTCCACTATTACCCCCTTAGCGCTCCGAATCTCCACTTGCATTTTCTACAGAAAGAGTGTTTCAGAACGGCTCAATCAAAACTAAGGTTCATCTCTTTTAGTTGAACAAACAGAACAGAAAATAGTTTCACACAATTCTTCTGTGTAATTTTTATTTGTAGACATTCTTTTTCCCAATATAGGCCTCTTAGCGCTCAGAATGTCCAATTGCAGTTTCTACAGAAAGAGTGTTTCAGAACGGCTCAATCAAAAGTAAGGTTCAACTCTGTTAGTTGAATGCACAGAACAGAAAGAAGTTTCATACAATGCTTCTGTGTAGTTTATATTTGAACATATTCTTTTTTCCACTATTACCCACTTAGCGCTACGAATGTCCAGTTGCATTTTCTACAGACAGAGTGTTTCAAAACTGCTCAATCAAAAGTATGGTTTAACTCTGTTAGCTGAATGCTCAGATCAGAAAGAAGTTTCACAGAATGCTTCTGTGTAGTTTATATTTGAATATATTCCTTTTTCCACTACTACGCTCTTAGCGCTCCAAATGTCCAGTTGCATTTTCTACAGAAAGAGTGTTCAGATCTGCTCAATCAAAAGTATGGTTTAACTCTGTTAGCTGAATGCACAGATCAGAAAGAAGTTTCACCGAATGATTCTGTGTAGTTTATATTTGAAGACGTTCCTTTTTCCACTATTACCCTCTTAGCGCTCCGAATCTCCACTTGCATTTTCTACAAAAAGAGTGTTTCATAACTGCTCAATCAAAAATATGTTTTATCTCTGTTAACTGAATTTACAGATCAGAAATAAATTTCACAGAATGCATATGTGTAGTTTTTATTTGAAGATATTCTTTTTCCCAATGTAGGCCTCTTAGCGCTTAGCATGTCCAATTGCAGTTTCTACAGAAAGAGTGTTTCAGAACGGCTCAATCAAAAGTAAGGTTCAACTCTGTTAGTTGAATGCACAGAACAGAAAGAATTTCACAGAATGCTACTGTGTAGTTTATATTTGAATATATTCCTTTTTCCACTATTACCCTCTTAGCGCTCCGAATGTCCACTTGCATTTTCTACAGAAAGAGTGTTCAGAACTGCGCAATCAAAAGTATGGTTTAACTCTGTTAGCTTAATGAACATATCAGAAATAAGCTTCACACAATGCTTCTGTGTAGTTTTTATATGAAGATATTATTTTTCCCATTACAGGCCTCTTAGTGCTCAGAATGTCCAATTGCAGTTTCTACAGAAAGAGTGTTTCAGAAAGGCTCAATCAAAAGTAAGGTTCAACTCTGTTAGTTGAATGCACAGAACACAAAGTAGTTTCATACAATGTTTCTGTGTAGTTTATATCTGAACATACTCTTTTTTCCACTATTACCCACTTAGCGCTACGAATGTGCAGTTGCATTTTCTACAGACAGAGTGTTTCAAAACTGCTCAATCAAAAGTATGGTTTAACTCTGTTAGCTGAATGCTCAGATCAGAAAGGAGTTTCACAGAATGATTCTGTGTAGTTTATATTTGGAGACATTCCTTTTTCCACTATTACCCTGTTAGCGCTCCGAATCTCCACTTGCATTTTCTACAGAAAGAGTGTTTCAGAATGGCTCAATCAAAACTAAGGTTCAACTCTTTTAGTTGAACAAACAGAACAGAAAGAAGTTTCACACAATTCTTCTGTGTAGTTTTTATTTGTAGACATTCTTTTTCCCAATATAGGCCTCTTAGCGCTCAGAATGTCCAATTGCAGTTTCTACAGAAAGAGTGTTTCAGAACGGCTCAATCAAAAGTAAGGTTCAACTCTGTTAGTTGAATGCACAGAACAGAAAGAAGTTTCATACAATGCTTCTGTGTAGTTTATATTTGAACATATTCTTTTTTCCACTATTACCCACTTAGCGCTACGAATGTCCAGTTGCATTTTCTACAGACAGAGTGTTTCAAAACTGCTCAATCAAAAGTATGATTTAACTCTGTTAGCTGAATGCTCAGATCAGAAAGAAGTTTCACAGAATGCTTCTGTGTAGTTTATATTTGAATATATTCCTTTTTCCACTACTACGCTCTTAGCGCTCAAAATGTCCAGTTGCATTTTCAACAGAAAGAGTGTTCAGATCTGCTCAATCAAAATTATGGTTTAACTCTGTTAGCTGAATGCACAGATCAGAAAGAAGTTTCACCGAATGATTCTGTGTAGTTTATATTTGAAGACATTCCTTTTTCCACTATTACCCTCTTAGCGCTCCGAATCTCCACTTGCATTTTCTACAAAAAGAGTGTTTCATAACTGCTCAATCAAAAATATGTTTTATCTCTGTTAACTGAATTTACAGATCAGAAATAAGTTTCACAGAATGCATCTGTGTAGTTTTTATTTGAAGATATTCTTTTTCCCAATGTAGGCCTCTTAGCGCTTAGCATGTCCAATTGCAGTTTCTACAGAAAGAGTGTTTCAGAACGGCTCAATCAAAAGTAAGGTTCAACTCTGTTAGTTGAATGCACAGAACAGAAAGAATTTTCACAGAATGCTACTGTGTAGTTTATATTTGAATATATTCCTTTTTCCACTATTACCCTCTTAGCGCTCCGAATGTCCACTTGCATTTTCTACAGAAAGAGTGTTCAGAACTGCGCAATCAAAAGTATGGTTTAACTCTGTTAGCTTAATGAACATATCAGAAATAAGTTTCACACAATGCTTCTGTGTAGTTTTTATTTGAAGATATTATTTTTCCCAATATAGGCCTCTTAGCGCTCAGAATGTCCAATTGCAGTTTCTACAGAAAGAGTGTTTCAGAAAGGCTCAATCAAAAGTAAGGTTCAACTCTGTTAGTTGAATGCACAGAACAGAAAGAAGTTTCATACAATGCTTCTGTGTAGTTTATATTTGAACATATTCTTTTTTCCACTATTACCCACTTAGCGCTACGAATGTCCAGTTGCATTTTCTACAGACAGAGTGTTTCAAAACTGCTCAATCAAATGTATGGTTTAACGCTGTTAACTGAATGCTCAGATCAGAAAGAAGTTTCACAGAATGCTTCTGTGTAGTTTATATTTGAATATATTCCTTTTTCCACTACTACTCTCTTAGCGCTCCAAATGTCCAGTTCCATTTTCTACAGAAAGACTGTTCAGATCTGCTCAATCAAAAGTATGGTTTAACTCTGTTAGCTGAATGCACAGATCAGAAAGAAGTTTCACAGAATGATACTGTGTAGTTTATATTTGGAGACATTCCTTTTTCCACTATTACCCCCTTAGCGCTCCGAATCTCCACTTGCATTTTCTACAGAAAGAGTGTTTCAGAACGGCTCAATCAAAACTAAGGTTCATCTCTTTTAGTTGAACAAACAGAACAGAAAATAGTTTCACACAATTCTTCTGTGTAATTTTTATTTGTAGACATTCTTTTTCCCAATATAGGCCTCTTAGCGCTCAGAATGTCCAATTGCAGTTTCTACAGAAAGAGTGTTTCAGAACGGCTCAATCAAAAGTAAGGTTCAACTCTGTTAGTTGAATGCACAGAACAGAAAGTAGTTTCATACAATGCTTCTGTGTAGTTTATATTTGAACATATTCTTTTTTCCACTATTACCCACTTAGCGCTACGAATGTCCAGTTGCATTTTCTACAGACAGAGTGTTTCAAAACTGCTCAATCAAAAGTATGGTTTAACTCTGTTAGCTGAATGCTCAGATCAGAAAGAAGTTTCACAGAATGCTTCTGTGTAGTTTATATTTGAATATATTCCTTTTTCCACTACTACGCTCTTAGCGCTCCAAATGTCCAGTTGCATTTTCTACAGAAAGAGTGTTCAGATCTGCTCAATCAAAAGTATGGTTTAACTCTGTTAGCTGAATGCACAGATCAGAAAGAAGTTTCACCGAATGATTCTGTGTAGTTTATATTTGAAGACATTCCTTTTTCCACTATTACCCTCTTAGCGCTCCGAATCTCCACTTGCATTTTCTACAAAAAGAGTGTTTCATAACTGCTCAATCAAAAATATGTTTTATCTCTGTTAACTGAATTTACAGATCAGAAATAAATTTCACAGAATGCATATGTGTAGTTTTTATTTGAAGATATTCTTTTTCCCAATGTAGGCCTCTTAGCGCTTAGCATGTCCAATTGCAGTTTCTACAGAAAGAGTGTTTCAGAACGGCTCAATCAAAAGTAAGGTTCAACTCTGTTAGTTGAATGCACAGAACAGAAAGAATTTCACAGAATGCTACTGTGTAGTTTATATTTGAATATATTCCTTTTTCCACTATTACCCTCTTAGCGCTCCGAATGTCCACTTGCATATTCTACAGAAAGAGTGTTCAGAACTGCGCAATCAAAAGTATGGTTTAACTCTGTTAGCTTAATGAACATATCAGAAATAAGCTTCACACAATGCTTCTGTGTAGTTTTTATATGAAGATATTATTTTTCCCATTACAGGCCTCTTAGCGCTCAGAATGTCCAATTGCAGTTTCTACAGAAAGAGTGTTTCAGAAAGGCTCAATCAAAAGTAAGGTTCAACTCTGTTAGTTGAATGCACAGAACACAAAGTAGTTTCATACAATGTTTCTGTGTAGTTTATATCTGAACATACTCTTTTTTCCACTATTACCCACTTAGCGCTACGAATGTGCAGTTGCATTTTCTACAGACAGAGTGTTTCAAAACTGCTCAATCAAAAGTATGGTTTAACTCTGTTAGCTGAATGCTCAGATCAGAAAGGAGTTTCACAGAATGATTCTGTGTAGTTTATATTTGGAGACATTCCTTTTTCCACTATTACCCTGTTAGCGCTCCGAATCTCCACTTGCATTTTCTACAGAAAGAGTGTTTCAGAATGGCTCAATCAAAACTAAGGTTCAACTCTTTTAGTTGAACAAACTGAACAGAAAGAAGTTTCACACAATTCTTCTGTGTAGTTTTTATTTGTAGACATTCTTTTTCCCAATATAGGCCTCTTAGCGCTCAGAATGTCCAATTGCAGTTTCTACAGAAAGAGTGTTTCAGAACGGCTCAATCAAAAGTAAGGTTCAACTCTGTTAGTTGAATGCACAGAACAGAAAGAAGTTTCATACAATGCTTCTGTGTAGTTTATATTTGAACATATTCTTTTTTCCACTATTACCCACTTAGCGCTACGAATGTCCAGTTGCATTTTCTACAGACAGAGTGTTTCAAAACTGCTCAATCAAAAGTATGATTTAACTCTGTTAGCTGAATGCTCAGATCAGAAAGAAGTTTCACAGAATGCTTCTGTGTAGTTTATATTTGAATATATTACTTTTTCCACTACTACGCTCTTAGCGCTCCAAATGTCCAGTTGCATTTTCAACAGAAAGAGTGTTCAGATCTGCTCAATCAAAATTATGGTTTAACTCTGTTAGCTGAATGCACAGATCAGAAAGAAGTTTCACCGAATGATTCCGTGTACTTTATATTTGAAGACATTCCTTTTTCCACTATTACCCTCTTAGCGCTCCGAATCTCCACTTGCATTTTCTACAAAAAGAGTGTTTCATAACTGCTCAATCAAAAATATGTTTTATCTCTGTTAACTGAATTTACAGATCAGAAATAAGTTTCACAGAATGCATCCGTGTAGTTTTTAT